>NC_136068.1:1610338061-1612888061 GCF_964261635.1 Lissotriton helveticus | reverse complement strand
AGTAGTGAGTAGTGAGTGCAGAGTAGTGAGTAGTGAGTAGTGAGTGCAGAGTAGTGAGTGCAGAGTAGTGAGTGCAGAGTAGTGAGTGCAGAGTAGTGAGTGCAGAGTAGTGAGTACAGAGTAGTGAGTACAGAGTAGTGAGTAGTGAGTGCAGAGTAGTGAGTAGTGAGTGCAGAGTAGTGAGTGCAGAGTAGTGAGTGCAGAGTAGTGAGTGCAGAGTAGTGAGTAGTGAGTGCAGAGTAGTGAGTGCAGAGTAGTGAGTGCAGAGTAGTGAGAGCAGAGTAGTGAGTAGTGAGTGCAGAGTAGTGAGTGCAGAGTAGTGAGTGCAGAGTAGTGAGTAGTGAGTAGTGAGTAGTGAGTGCAGAGTAGTGAGTGCAGAGTAGTGAGTGCAGAGTAGTGAGTGCAGAGTAGTGAGTGCAGAGTAGTGAGTGTAGAGTAGTGAGTAGTGAGTAGTGAGTGCAGAGTAGTGAGTAGTGAGTGCAGAGTAGTGAGTAGTGAGTGCAGAGTAATGAGTAGTGAGTGCAGAGTAGTGAGTAGTGAGTGCAGAGTAGTGAGTGCAGAGTAGTGAGTGCAGAGTAGTGAGTATTCAGTGCAGAGTAGTGAGTAGTGAGTGCAGAGTAGTAAGTAGTGAGTGCAGAGTAGTGAGTAGTGAGTGCAGAGTAGTGAGTAGTGAGTGCAGAGTAGTGAGTAGTGAGTGCAGAGTAGTGAGTGCAGAGTAGTGAGTAGTGAGTGCAGAGTAGTGAGTAGTGAGTGCAGAGTAGTGAGTGCAGAGTAGTGAGTGCAGAGAAGTGAGAGCAGAGTAGTGAGTAGTGAGTGCAGAGTAGTGAGTGCAGAGTAGTGAGTGCAGAGTAGTGAGTGCAGGTAGTCAGTGCAGAGTAGTGAGTAGTGAGTGCAGAGTAGTGAGTAGTGAGTGCAGAGTAGTGAGTAGTGAGTAGTGAGTGCAGAGTAGTGAGTGCAGAGTAGTGAGTGCAGAGTAGTGAGTGCAGAGTAGTGAGTAGTGAGTGCAGAGTAGTGAGTAGTGAGTGCAGAGTAGTGAGTAGTGAGTGCAGAGTAGTGAGTGCAGAGTAGTGAGTGTGCAGAGTAGTGAGTGCAGAGTAGTGAGTGCAGAGTAGTGAGTGCAGAGTGCAGAGTGAGTGTGCAGAGTAGTGAGTGCAGAGTAGTGAGTGCAGAGTAGTGAGTGCAGAGTAGTGAGTAGTGAGTGCAGAGTAGTGAGTGCAGAGTAGTGAGTGTGCAGAGTAGTGAGTGTGCAGAGTAGTGGGTGTGCAGAGTAGTGAGTGTGCAGAGTAGTGAGTAGTGAGTGCAGAGTAGTGAGTAGTGAGTGCAGAGTAGTGAGTGCAGAGTAGTGAGTGCAGAGTAGTGAGTGCAGAGTAGTGAGTGGTGAGTGCAGAGTAGTGAGTGCAGAGTAGTGAGTGCAGAGTAGTGAGTGCAGAGTAGTGAGTAGTGAGTAGTGAGTGCAGAGTAGTGAGTGCAGAGTAGTGAGTGCAGAGTAGTGAGTAGTGAGTGCAGAGTAGTGAGTAGTGAGTGCAGAGTAGTGAGTAGTGAGTGCAGAGTAGTGAGCAGTGAGTAGTGAGTGCAGAGTAGTGAGTAGTGAGTAGTGAGTGCAGAGTAGTGAGTGCAGAGTAGTGAGTGCAGAGTAGTGAGTGCAGAGTAGTGAGTAGTGAGTACAGAGTAGTGAGTAGTGAGTGCAGAGTAGTGAGTAGTGAGTGCAGAGTAGTGAGTGGTGAGTGCAGAGCAGTGAGTGCAGAGTAGTGAGTGGTGAGTGCAGAGTAGTGAGTGGTGAGTGCAGAGTAATGAGTGCAGAGTAGTGAGTAGTGAGTGCAGAGTAGTGAGTAGTGAGTGCAGAGTAGTGAGTAGTGAGTGCAGAGTAGTGAGTAGTGAGTAGTGAGTGCAGAGTAGTGAGTGCAGAGTAGTGAGTGTAGAGTAGTGAGTAGTGAGTGCAGAGTAGTGAGTAGTGAGTGCAGAGTAGTGAGTAGTGAGTAGTGAGTGCAGAGTAGTGAGTAGTGAGTGCAGAGTAGTGAGTGCAGAGTAGTGAGTGCAGAGTAGTGAGTAGTGAGTGCAGAGTAGTGAGTGCAGAGTAGTGAGTGCAGAGTAGTGAGAGCAGAGTAGTGAGTAGTGAGTGCAGAGTAGTGAGTGCAGAGTAGTGAGTGCAGAGTAGTGAGTAGTGAGTAGTGAGTAGTGAGTGCAGAGTAGTGAGTGCAGAGTAGTGAGTAGTGAGTAGTGAGTAGTGAGTGCAGAGTAGTGAGTGCAGAGTAGTGAGTGCAGAGTAGTGAGTGCAGAGTAGTGAGTGCAGAGTAGTGATTAGTGAGTGCAGAGTAGTGAGTAGTGAGTGCAGAGTAGTGAGTAGTGAGTGCAGAGTAGTGAGTGCAGATTAGTGAGTGCAGAGTAGTGAGTGCAGAGTAGTGAGTGCAGAGTAGTGAGGACAGAGTAGTGAGTACAGAGTAGTGAGTGCAGAGTAGTGAGTGCAGAGTAGTGAGTGCAGAGTAGTGAGTAGTGAGTGCAGAGTAGTGAGTGCAAAGTAGTGAGTGTAGAGTAGTGAGTAGTGAGTAGTGAGTAGTGAGTGCAGAGTAGTGAGTAGAGAGTGCAGAGTAGTGAGTAGTGAGTGCAGAGTAATGAGTAGTGAGTGCAGAGTAGTGAGTGCAGAGTAGTGAGTGCAGAGTAGTGAGTGCAGAGTAGTGAGTATTCAGTGCAGAGTAGTGAGTAGTGAGTGCAGAGTAGTGAGTAGTGAGTGCAGAGTAGTGAGTAGTGAGTGCAGAGTAGTGAGTAGTGAGTGCAGAGTAGTGAGTGCAGAGTAGTGAGTAGTGAGTGCAGAGTAGTGAGTAGTGAGTGCAGAGTAGTGAGTAGTGAGTGCAGAGTAGTGAGTGCAGAGTAGTGAGAGCAGAGTAGTGAGTAGTGAGTGCAGAGTAGTGAGTGCAGAGTAGTGAGTGCAGAGTAGTGAGTGCAGAGTAGTGAGTGCAGAGTAGTGAGTGCAGGTAGTCAGTGCAGAGTAGTGAGTAGTGAGTGCAGAGTAGTGAGTAGTGAGTGCAGAGTAGTGAGTAGTGAGTGCAGAGTAGTGAGTGCAGAGTAGTGAGTAGTGAGTGCAGAGTAGTGAGTAGTGAGTGCAGAGTAGTGAGTGCAGAGTAGTGAGTGCAGAGTAGTGAGTGCAGAGTAGTGAGAGCAGAGTAGTGAGAGCAGAGTAGTGAGTAGTGAGTGCAGAGTAGTGAGTGCAGAGTAGTGAGTGCAGAGTAGTGAGTGCAGAGTAGTGAGTAGTGAGTGCAGAGTAGTGAGTAGTGAGTGCAGAGTAGTGAGTAGTGAGTAGTGAGTGCAGAGTAGTGAGTGCAGAGTAGTGAGTGCAGAGTAGTGAGTGCAGAGTAGTGATTAGTGAGTGCAGAGTAGTGAGTAGTGAGTGCAGAGTAGTGAGTAGTGAGTGCAGAGTAGTGATTAGTGAGTAGTGAGTGCAAAGTAGTGAGTAGTGAGTGCAGAGTAGTGAGTGCAGAGTAGTGAGTAGTGAGTGCAGAGTAGTGAGTCGTGAGTAGTGAGTGCAGAGTAGTGAGTGCAGAGTAGTGAGTGCAGAGTAGTGAGTGCAGAGTAGTGAGTGCAGAGTAGTGATTAGTGAGTGCAGAGTAGTGAGTGCAGAGTAGTGAGTGCAGAGTAGTGAGTAGTGAGTGCAGAGTAGTGAGTAGTGAGTGCAGAGTAGTGAGTAGTGAGTGCAGAGTAGTGAGTGCAGAGTAGTGAGTAGTGAGTGTATAGTAGTGAGTGTAGAGTAGTGAGTAGTGAGTGCAGAGTAGTGAGTAGTGAGTGCAGAGTAGTGAGAGCAGAGTAGTGAGTGCAGAGTAGTGAGTGCAGAGTAGTGAGTGCAGAGTAGTGAGTGCAGAATAGTGAGTGCAGAGTAGTGAGTGCAGAGTAGTGAGTAGTGAGTAGTGAGTAGTGAGTGCAGAGTAGTGAGTGCAGAGTAGTGAGTGCAGAGTAGTGAGTGCAGAGTAGTGAGTAGTGAGTGCAGAGTAGTGAGTAGTGAGTGCAGAGTAGTGAGTGCAGAGTAGTGAGTAGTGAGTAGTGAGTAGTGAGTGCAGAGTAGTGAGTGCAGAGTAGTGAGTGCAGAGTAGTGAGTGCAGAGTAGTGAGTGCAGAGTAGTGAGTGCAGAGTAGTGAGTAGTGAGTGCAGAGTAGTGAGTGCAGAGTAGTGAGTAGTGAGTGCAGAGTAGTGAGTAGTGAGTGCAGAGTAGTGAGTGCAGAGTAGTGAGTAGTGAGTGCAGAGTAGTGAGTAGTGAGTGCAGAGTAGTGAGTGCAGAGTAGTGAGTAGTGAGTGCTGAGTAGTGAGTGCAGAGTAGTGAGTGCAGAGTAGTGAGTGCAGAGTAGTGAGTGCAGAGTAGTGAGTGCAGAGTAGTGAGTAGTGAGTGCAGAGTAGTGAGTAGTGAGTGCAGAGTAGTGAGTGCAGAGTAGTGAGTGCTGAGTAGTGAGTGCAGAGTAGTGAGTGCAGAGTAGTGAGTACAGAGTAGTGAGTGCAGAGTAGTGAGTAGTGTAGTGAGTGCAGAGTAGTGAGTGCAGAGTAGTGAGTGCAGAGTAGTGAGTGCAGAGTAGTGAGTGCAGAGTAGTGAGTAGTGAGTGCAGAGTAGTGAGTAGTGAGTGCAGAGTAGTGAGTGAAGAGTAGTGAGTAGTGAGTGCAGAGTAGTGAGTAGTGAGTGCAGAGTAGTGAGTGCAGAGTAGTGAGTAGTGAGTGCAGAGTAGTGAGTAGTGAGTGCAGAGTAGTGAGTAGTGAGTGCAGAGTAGTGAGTGCAGAGTAGTGAGAGCAGAGTAGTGAGTAGTGAGTGCAGAGTAGTGAGTGCAGAGTAGTGAGTGCAGAGTAGTGAGTGCAGAGTAGTGAGTGCAGAGTAGTGAGTGCAGAGTAGTGAGTGCAGGTAGTCAGTGCAGAGTAGTGAGTAGTGAGTGCAGAGTAGTGAGTAGTGAGTGCAGAGTAGTGAGTAGTGAGTGCAGAGTAGTGAGTGCAGAGTAGTGAGTAGTGAGTGCAGAGTAGTGAGTAGTGAGTGCAGAGTAGTGAGTAGTGAGTGCAGAGTAGTGAGTGCAGAGTAGTGAGAGCAGAGTAGTGAGAGCAGAGTAGTGAGTAGTGAGTGCAGAGTAGTGAGTGCAGAGTAGTGAGTGCAGAGTAGTGAGTGCAGAGTAGTGAGTAGTGAGTGCAGAGTAGTGAGTAGTGAGTGCAGAGTAGTGAGTAGTGAGTAGTGAGTGCAGAGTAGTGAGTGCAGAGTAGTGAGTGCAGAGTAGTGAGTGCAGAGTAGTGATTAGTGAGTGCAGAGTAGTGAGTAGTGAGTGCAGAGTAGTGAGTAGTGAGTGCAGAGTAGTGATTAGTGAGTAGTGAGTGCAAAGTAGTGAGTAGTGAGTGCAGAGTAGTGAGTGCAGAGTAGTGAGTAGTGAGTGCAGAGTAGTGAGTCGTGAGTAGTGAGTGCAGAGTAGTGAGTGCAGAGTAGTGAGTGCAGAGTAGTGAGTGCAGAGTAGTGATTAGTGAGTGCAGAGTAGTGAGTGCAGAGTAGTGAGTGCAGAGTAGTGAGTAGTGAGTGCAGAGTAGTGAGTAGTGAGTGCAGAGTAGTGAGTGCAGAGTAGTGAGTGCAGAGTAGTGAGTGCAGAGTAGTGAGTAGTGAGTGCAGAGTAGTGAGTAGTGAGTGCAGAGTAGTGAGTAGTGAGTGCAGAGTAGTGAGTGCAGAGGAGTGAGTAGTGAGTGTATAGTAGTGAGTGTAGAGTAGTGAGTAGTGAGTGCAGAGTAGTGAGTAGTGAGTGCAGAGTAGTGAGAGCAGAGTAGTGAGTAGTGAGTGCAGAGTAGTGAGAGCAGAGTAGTGAGTGCAGAGTAGTGAGTGCAGAGTAGTGAGTGCAGAGTAGTGAGTGCAGAATAGTGAGTGCAGAGTAGTGAGTGCAGAGTAGTGAGTAGTGAGTAGTGAGTAGTGAGTGCAGAGTAGTGAGTGCAGAGTAGTGAGTGCAGAGTAGTGAGTGCAGAGTAGTGAGTAGTGAGTGCAGAGTAGTGAGTAGTGAGTGCAGAGTAGTGAGTGCAGAGTAGTGAGTAGTGAGTAGTGAGTGCAGAGTAGTGAGTGCAGAGTAGTGAGTGCAGAGTAGTGAGTGCAGAGTAGTGAGTGCAGAGTAGTGAGTGCAGAGTAGTGAGTAGTGAGTGCAGAGTAGTGAGTGCAGAGTAGTGAGTAGTGAGTGCAGAGTAGTGAGTAGTGAGTGCAGAGTAGTGAGTGCAGAGTAGTGAGTAGTGAGTGCAGAGTAGTGAGTAGTGAGTGCAGAGTAGTGAGTGCAGAGTAGTGAGTAGTGAGTGCTGAGTAGTGAGTGCAGAGTAGTGAGTGCAGAGTAGTGAGTGCAGAGTAGTGAGTGCAGAGTAGTGAGTGCAGAGTAGTGAGTAGTGAGTGCAGAGTAGTGAGTAGTGAGTGCAGAGTAGTGAGTGCTGAGTAGTGAGTGCAGAGTAGTGAGTGCAGAGTAGTGAGTGCAGAGTAGTGAGTGCAGAGTAGTGAGTAGTGTAGTGAGTGCAGAGTAGTGAGTGCAGAGTAGTGAGTGCAGAGTAGTGAGTGCAGAGTAGTGAGTGCAGAGTAGTGAGTAGTGAGTGCAGAGTAGTGAGTAGTGAGTGCAGAGTAGTGAGTGCAGAGTAGTGAGTAGTGAGTGCAGAGTAGTGAGTAGTGAGTGCAGAGTAGTGAGTAGTGAGTGCAGAGTAGTGAGTGCAGAGTAGTGAGTAGTGAGTTCAGAGTAGTGAGTAGTGAGTGCAGAGTAGTGAGTGCAGAGTAGTAAGTGCAGAGTAGTGAGTGCAGAGTAGTGAGTAATGAGTGCAGAGTAGTGAGTGCTGAGTAGTGAGTGCTGAGTAGTGAGTAGTGTAGTGAGTGCAGAGTAGTGAGTGCAGAGTAGTGAGTGGTGAGTAGTGAGTGTAGAGTAGTGAGTAGTGAGTGTAGAGTAGTGAGTAGTGAGTGCAGAGTAGTGAGTAGTGAGTGCAGAGTAGTGAGAGCAGAGTAGTGAGAGCAGAGTAGTGAGTGCAGAGTAGTGAGTGCAGAGTAGTGAGTAGTGAGTGCAGAGTAGTGAGTGCAGAGTAGTGAGTAGTGAGTGCAGAGTAGTGAGTAGTGAGTGCAGAGTAGTGAGTGCAGAGTAGTGAGTGCAGAGTAGTGAGTAGTGTAGTGAGTGCAGAGTAGTGAGTGCAGAGTAGTGAGTGCAGAGTAGAGTGGTGAGTAGTGAGTGTAGAGTAGTGAGTAGTGAGTGTAGAGTAGTGAGTGCAGAGTAGTGAGTAGTGAGTGCAGAGTAGTGAGAGCAGAGTAGTGAGTAGTGAGTGCAGAGTAGTGAGTGCAGAGTAGTGAGTGCAGAGTAGTGAGTAGTGAGTGCAGAGTAGTGAGTGCAGAGTAGTGAGTGCAGAGTAGTGAGTGCAGAGTAGTGAGTGCAGAGTAGTGAGTGCAGATTAGTGAGTAGTGAGTGCAGAGTAGTGAGTGCAGAGTAGTGAGTGCAGATTAGTGAGTAGTGAGTGCAGATTAGTGAGTAGTGAGTAGTGAGTGCAGAGTAGTGAGTGCAGAGTAGTGAGTAGTGAGTGCAGAGTAGTGAGTGCAGAGTAGTGAGTGCAGAGTAGGGAGTGCGGAGTAGTGAGTAGTGAGTGCAGAGTAGTGAGTAGTGAGTGCAGAGTAGTGAGTGCAGAGTAGTGAGTAGTTAGTGTAGAGTAGTGAGAGCAGAGTAGTGAGTGCAGAGTAGTGAGTGCAGAGTAGTGAGTGCAGAGTAGTGAGTAGTGAGTGCAGAGTAGTGAGTGCAGGGTAGTGAGTAGTGAGTGCAGAGTAGTGAGTGCAGAGTAGTGAGTGCAGAGTAGTGAGTGCAGAGTAGTGAGTAGTGAGTGCAGAGTAGTGAGTGCAGAGTAGTGAGTGCAGAGTAGTGAGTGCAGAGTAGTGAGTGCAGAGTAGTGAGTAGTGAGTGCAGAGTAGTGAGTGCAGAGTAGTGAGTGCAGAGTAGTGAGTGCAGAGTAGTGAGTAGTGAGTGCAGAGTAGTGAGTAGTGAGTGCAGAGTAGTGAGTGCAGAGTAGTGAGTAGTGAGTGCAGAGTAGTGAGTGCAGAGTAGTGAGTAGTGAGTGTAGAGTAGTGAGTAGTGAGTGTAGAGTAGTGAGTAGTGAGTGCAGAGTAGTGAGTAGTGAGTGCAGAGTAGTGAGTGCAGAGTAGTGAGTAGTGAGTGCAGAGTAGTGAGTAGTGAGTGCAGAGTAGTGAGTGCAGAGTAGTGAGTGCAGAGTAGTGAGTAGTGAGTGCAGAGTAGTGAGAGCAGAGTAGTGAGAGCAGAGTAGTGAGTGCAGAGTAGTGAGTGCAGAGTAGTAAGTAGTGAGTGCAGAGTAGTGAGTGCAGAGTAGTGAGTAGTGAGTGCAGACTAGTGAGTAGTGAGTGCAGAGTAGTGAGTGCAGAGTAGTGAGTGCAGAGTAGTGAGTAGTGTAGTGAGTGCAGAGTAGTGAGTGCAGAGTAGTGAGTGCAGAGTAGAGTGGTGAGTAGTGAGTGTAGATTAGTGAGTAGTGAGTGCAGAGTAATGAGTGCAGAGTAGTGAGTAGTGAGTGCAGAGTAGTGAGTGCAGAGTAGTGAGTAGTGAGTGCAGAGTAGTGAGTAGTGAGTGCAGAGTAGTGAGTGCAGAGTAGTGAGTAGTGAGTGCAGAGTAGTGAGTAGTGAGTGCAGAGTAGTGAGTAGTGAGTGCAGAGTAGTGAGTGCAGAGTAGTGAGTAGTGAGTTCAGAGTAGTGAGTAGTGAGTGCAGAGTAGTGAGTGCAGAGTAGTGAGTGCAGAGTAGTGAGTAATGAGTGCAGAGTAGTGAGTGCTGAGTAGTGAGTGCTGAGTAGTGAGTAGTGTAGTGAGTGCAGAGTAGTGAGTGCAGAGTAGTGAGTGGTGAGTAGTGAGTGTAGAGTAGTGAGTGTAGAGTAGTGAGTAGTGAGTGCAGAGTAGTGAGTAGTGAGTGCAGAGTAGTGAGAGCAGAGTAGTGAGAGCAGAGTAGTGAGTGCAGAGTAGTGAGTGCAGAGTAGTGAGTAGTGAGTGCAGAGTAGTGAGTGCAGAGTAGTGAGTAGTGAGTGCAGAGTAGTGAGTAGTGAGTGCAGAGTAGTGAGTGCAGAGTAGTGAGTGCAGAGTAGTGAGTAGTGTAGTGAGTGCAGAGTAGTGAGTGCAGAGTAGTGAGTGCAGAGTAGAGTGGTGAGTAGTGAGTGTAGAGTAGTGAGTAGTGAGTGTAGAGTAGTGAGTGCAGAGTAGTGAGTAGTGAGTGCAGAGTAGTGAGAGCAGAGTAGTGAGTAGTGAGTGCAGAGTAGTGAGTGCAGAGTAGTGAGTGCAGAGTAGTGAGTAGTGAGTGCAGAGTAGTGAGTGCAGAGTAGTGAGTGCAGAGTAGTGAGTGCAGAGTAGTGAGTGCAGATTAGTGAGTAGTGAGTGCAGAGTAGTGAGTGCAGAGTAGTGAGTGCAGATTAGTGAGTAGTGAGTGCAGATTAGTGAGTAGTGAGTAGTGAGTGCAGAGTAGTGAGTGCAGAGTAGTGAGTAGTGAGTGCAGAGTAGTGAGTGCAGAGTAGTGAGTGCAGAGTAGGGAGTGCGGAGTAGTGAGTAGTGAGTGCAGAGTAGTGAGTAGTGAGTGCAGAGTAGTGAGTGCAGAGTAGTGAGTAGTTAGTGTAGAGTAGTGAGAGCAGAGTAGTGAGTGCAGAGTAGTGAGTGCAGAGTAGTGAGTGCAGAGTAGTGAGTAGTGAGTGCAGAGTAGTGAGTGCAGGGTAGTGAGTAGTGAGTGCAGAGTAGTGAGTGCAGAGTAGTGAGTGCAGAGTAGTGAGTGCAGAGTAGTGAGTAGTGAGTGCAGAGTAGTGAGTGCAGAGTAGTGAGTGCAGAGTAGTGAGTGCAGAGTAGTGAGTGCAGAGTAGTGAGTGCAGAGTAGTGAGTAGTGAGTGCAGAGTAGTGAGTGCAGAGTAGTGAGTGCAGAGTAGTGAGTGCAGAGTAGTGAGTAGTGAGTGCAGAGTAGTGAGTAGTGAGTGCAGAGTAGTGAGTGCAGAGTAGTGAGTAGTGAGTGCAGAGTAGTGAGTGCAGAGTAGTGAGTAGTGAGTGTAGAGTAGTGAGTAGTGAGTGTAGAGTAGTGAGTAGTGAGTGCAGAGTAGTGAGTAGTGAGTGCAGAGTAGTGAGTGCAGAGTAGTGAGTAGTGAGTGCAGAGTAGTGAGTAGTGAGTGCAGAGTAGTGAGTGCAGAGTAGTGAGTGCAGAGTAGTGAGTAGTGAGTGCAGAGTAGTGAGAGCAGAGTAGTGAGAGCAGAGTAGTGAGTGCAGAGTAGTGAGTGCAGAGTAGTAAGTAGTGAGTGCAGAGTAGTGAGTGCAGAGTAGTGAGTAGTGAGTGCAGACTAGTGAGTAGTGAGTGCAGAGTAGTGAGTGCAGAGTAGTGAGTGCAGAGTAGTGAGTAGTGTAGTGAGTGCAGAGTAGTGAGTGCAGAGTAGTGAGTGCAGAGTAGAGTGGTGAGTAGTGAGTGTAGAGTAGTGAGTAGTGAGTGCAGAGTAATGAGTGCAGAGTAGTGAGTAGTGAGTGCAGAGTAGTGAGTGCAGAGTAGTGAGTAGTGAGTGCAGAGTAGTGAGTGCAGTGTAGTGAGTGCAGAGTAGTGAGTGCAGATTAGTGAGTAGTGAGTGCAGAGTAGTGAGTGCAGAGTAGTGAGTAGTGAGTGCAGAATAGTGAGTAGTGAGTAGTGAGTGCAGAGTAGTGAGTGCAGAGTAGTGAGTAGTGAGTGCAGAGTAGTGAGTGCAGAGTAGTGAGTAGTGAGTGCAGAGTAGTGAGTGCAGAGTAGTGAGTAGTGAGTGCAGAGTAGTGAGTGCAGAGTAGTGAGTGCAGAGTAGTGAGTGCAGATTAGTGAGTAGTGAGTGCAGAGTAGTGAGTGCAGAGTAGTGAGTAGTGAGTGCAGAATAGTGAGTAGTGAGTAGTGAGTGCAGAGTAGTGAGTGCAGAGTAGTGAGTAGTGAGTGCAGAGTAGTGAGTGCAGAGTAGTGAGTAGTGAGTGCAGAGTAGTGAGTGCAGAGTAGTGAGTAGTGAGTGCAGAGTAGTGAGTAGTGAGTGTAGAGTAGTGAGTAGTGAGTGCAGAGTAGTGAGTGCAGAGTGCAGAGTAGTGAGTGCAGATTAGTGAGTAGTGAGTGCAGAGTAGTGAGTGCAGAGTAGTGAGTGCAGATTAGTGAGTAGTGAGTGCAGAGTAGTGAGTGCAGAGTAGTGAGTGCAGAGTAGTGAGTGCAGAGTAGTGAGTAGTGAGTGCAGAGTAGTGAGTGCAGAGTAGTGAGTGCAGAGTAGTGAGTAGTGAGTACAGAGTAGTGAGTGCAGAGTAGTGAGTAGTGAGTGCAGAGTAGTGAGTAGTGAGTGCAGAGTAGTGAGTGCAGAGTAGTGAGTAGTGAGTGCAGAGTAGTGAGTGCAGAGTAGTGAGTAGTGAGTGCAGAGTAGTGAGTAGTGAGTGTAGAGTAGTGAGTAGTGAGTGCAGAGTAGTGAGTAGTGAGTGCAGAGTAGTGAGTGCAGAGTAGTGAGTAGTGAGTGCAGAGTAGTGAGTGCAGAGTAGTGAGTGCAGAGTAGTGAGTGCAGAGTAGTGAGTAGTGAGTGCAGAATAGTGAGTAGTGAGTGCAGAGTAGTGAGTAGTGAGTAGTGAGTAGTGAGTGCAGAGTAGAGTGCAGAGTAGTGAGTGCAGAGTAGTGAGTGCAGAGTGCAGAGTAGTGAGTGCAGAGTAGTGAGTAGTGAGTGCAAAGTGGTGAGTGCAGAGTGGTGTGTGCTGTTGAGTGCAGAGTGGTGAGTGGTGTGTGCTGTTGAGTGCAGAGTGTTGAGTGCAGAGTGGTGAGTGGTGTGTGCTGTTGAGTGCAGAGTGTTGAGTGCAGAGTGGTGAGTGGTGTGTGCTGTTGAGTGCAGAGTGGTGTGTGCTGTTGAGTGCAGAGTGGTGTGTACTGTTGAGTGCAGAGTGGTGTGCGCTGTTGAGTGCAGAGTGGTGTGTATTGACAATGCAAATGACAATGCCATTTATTTATGATTTAAAGAAAAAAAAAGAAATGTCATGAGCAATGCCAATAGCTCTACTTTTAATGATGCCGAGACCATTGCATTGTAAATGCTTGTTACAGCAATGATCTGGAGTGTTTTAAATGCTTGGATAGGCATTGCGTTTCTAACCACAGCTGTTTCAGCATCGAGTGAATCACCTCGGAGGTGGGGCTCTGCCGAACACGTGTTCGAAGATCTGTTTCAGAGGGAGAAAAACCTCAGTACTGTGGGCCCAGCCCAGAGTTGTTGTCTTACGCATCAGTTTTACCCTATTGATGTCATGTGGATGTTTCAAACCACTCCAATCGTTACACAAGCATTTGCAATGCAATAGGTGTCGCAGGGTTTCTGTTCTCACACAGAACTGTGCACAGAGGAGTGGAACCTCGGCAAATTAGGGTGTCCCAAAACTTACCTTAGCAACCAACTCACCCCTTACCGAGCTAGCTACAGTGTCTCATTGGACATATCAAACTCCCAATGTTTTAGACAAACCAGAACATGAACTTACAGTACCTCAGGGTACGTGGAACTCATGAACACTCTTTCGTTATATTATCATTACAAACCAGAACATGGAGTAAAGAAGACACATGTGCATTTGAAATGTTTATTTACTAATGCCGTCTTCTCAGGCGCAGTATCTTAGATAATACAAGTATAGTTATTATCAGTAACAAAATTACCAGCATAGTTACTAAGGCATAAAAGGCGAATGGTGACAGCATGTTACCATGCTGTAATGAATAAGAGTTAACAACACTTATATCTCACCCTCCCTAACACATATACTATATTATTAGCTAAGAAGGTCTCTTTGGGTTGTTTTAGGGCGGGCCCATACCTTAGTGTCCTAGCATGAAGGAATCACATCAGCATACACCAGCTCTCTCTGCATGTGCACCGCATCAAGTGTGTTAACAATTCTCGCGCAAAGCAATATCAATCCCGCCTCAAGCCCAAGTTGGCAAAGGCTGCACTTGTGTTATGACTATGAAGGCGTGGAGATCAGACCTCATAACAATTCCATATCGTGTTGCTCCTGAAACTTCAGCACTCTCCGTGCAGACATGGTTTATTAAACAAAACTGATATCAGAGCAATAACATATTATTCTCACATACACCACGGCAAACCACTAGGTTGAAAGCTAAGTCAACAATTAAGGGTCGTGTGCAGAAGTTGCAAGAAAGGAAAAATGGCGTTTAAACCTAAAATGTACCTATGCTAACTTAACACGATATAAGGATATATAGGAGCTATATAACACCCCCCCATGATCCGAGAACGGACTAAATAAGATAACAGAAGTGCCATCACATGAGAGCAGAATCCAACAATAAACGAGCATGAATAAAAATTCAATTATAAAAACTAACACTAAAAATTAGCCCAAAAGTATAATGTGGCTCAAGCCAATAGGCAAGCAAAAATAAAATGTCTTGACCAAAAGTCAATAAAATCAAGGAAATGCTATTAATCAGCATGTCAATTCGAGGCAGTGTTTATGATAAGACTGTATATGAAAAGTAAGCTGCAACAGCCTCCAGGAGGAAGTCACTGTCCTCATCCGAAAACAGTTCAGCCATCCAATTTAAAAGATGAAAGGAACATACGTGATCTCCCAGCACCGGATCCTCTATAACCCTCAGAGGACAGCTCGGTGGGTTTTCAAGAAAACTTCGTTCCAAGAAATTTTGCGCTGCCGACAATACATCCCAGGGACCCATTAGTCCATGTGCCACCGCCAAGGCCATAATCCTTTCGTCAGAACAAACCAACTCGTGAGCAATGATAGGACTCATCAGTTGATCAAAATCGACGTCAGAAGAAATCGGTCCGCAGAGACACAAATCAATGGCCCAAAGGAAATCACAGGTCAGGCAGCGAAATACAGGCTGGACACAGGTGAAATAGGAGAACCGAAAAGATAATCCAAACGCCGTGCTTAGAGTCGCCAACGGCAGTGTGCCATAATAATCAAGCATGCGGTTGCGAAACCGCGTCAGTAGCAGTTGAGCGTGGTCTTGCACAGGAAGGGCATCCATATTTAAAAAGGCAGAAAACCACCAAAGCGCCAGCCGCTAATGCAAGAAAAAACGGGAACCCTCCAAATAAGGATGAAAAAATAGAATGGAAGAAGGCAGGGATGACTCCAAAAATCTTCTCAAAGGAAGTCACGAGACCACTGCTAACAACTTTAAAAAAATGTGCTAGGCCCGTTGTGGAGGATGCGTTAAAGATAGAACGAACCATGGCTCCGAAATGCAAAGGCAAATCAGTATTTAAAAGAGCCTGAACCTCCGTACGGGTGTTAGCAATGTGAAGCACGAAAGTTTCACGGGCCGAGCTCAAGGCCACCTCTTTCTGGGACAAAAGAGCTCTTATTCTAGCCATGCCGCTGAATTCTGCTCCCAAGGTCGGTATCTGTGGCCAAATGGAAGACTCCCTATGTTCACGTGTGGGAGGATAAAGAACATTTCTGCAGCAAATAACTCGCTCACTTACTGTTACTATGAAAGCTATACCTTTAATTAACCCACAACAGTTTTCATTATTGAGCATCAAATAACTACCATTTTCTAACAATTTAAACGTGGGGATGATAGCCGGAACTGGCGTGCCCTGTAAAACGCAAGCCATATTCGGTCGGTCCTTGTTACATGAACCGTGTAACTGTATGTGTCTGCACATTAAAGAATGATCTGGCGTCTCAGTACACTCCTCCCCTGTTAGATAAACCTCCTGTTCATCCTTGAAACATCTGTATGTGTATGGGAGCGACCAGACCTCATGAAGAAAACCGCTACCTAAGGGTTCAAAACGACCTATTGGCACATATTTCATACAATTTGAAAACTTATATAAAGCAAAAGGCAGTGTTATTAAACCGTGGATAAGCCACGTAGCAGCAGTGGCTTCTGCCACAGAAAAAGGTAAAGATTCCAACCTTTCAATATGTAACATAGAAAAGGAAGCATCACGCATTGAAAGCAAGCGTTGTTTGTCAGTCAAATTAAATGGTGCAAATAAAGAGGAAACGTTCATGTATCCCCAGGGAACTTTACCCATTTTCAGAGTCTGAAGTGTCCATGCAAACTGCATGATTGACCGTAATTGATTTTGACCATGGTATAATACTGACACTTCATCATGCACAATATCAACAACAGACGACACAATATTATCCAATGTGTAAATTCTAGAGGAAAGCACGTTAATGCTATTGTCAACAACTGCAAGCACTTTCTCAAGATTTGCCTGATCAATAGCCCTAAGGCGTGTAGCAGCCTCAATCTGTGACAGTTTCCAAATTTCATTGTAAACCCCATATAACCACCTTTTCGACCTGCCACTAGCTGGGCCTCTAATGAAATCATTCAAATCCACGTCTGCATTCAGTTTGGAAAGGTGATACTTAACCGCAGGTAAAGTTGAATGTTTCAGCCAAGCTTGACACAACTTGCCCACAGAGTAAGAGGTGACAGTATGACTCAAATCAAACCGGGGATCAGATCTAACAGTCTTAAAACCGTCAGTTATATTCAAAAATCTTTTTTGGCAAGAATCAGCACTACGGTGCCAAAGCAGCCAACCCTTAGGATTCATACTGGAAATATTAAAGGAGGAATTAAGAAGCAGAGCTTGTATATCTTTAATGGACAATTGAGTAAAATTACTCCAATCCTCATATTCCTCCAACTCTGGGAAAGACGGGGTGTTTAACCGTTTAGATGTCGCCAATCCAAAGCATGTGGTCTGGGAAATGGTTTCATTTAAAAACAACATATGATTCGAGATGAGACATGCACGGTGCAAAGCCTCAGTGCCTCGTACCTGCCAGGCCCTTGAACCCCAAACCGATTTAAGGTCTATGGTTTCCTTCCATAACTCATACCCCCCAGTAACTAATTGATCTAGGAAGGCCTTCGAATACAACAATTTTGTATTTGTAAGTCTAACCTTGGACAGTGGCTGTTTGCGAAATTTAAAATAAAAGGACTCGGGATTGGACTGATTAAAGTCAGTGAAATAAGTATACTTTTTAAGAAACGTTTCTGAACTCCCTTGTGTAGGTGCTGGGCAATGTTCCCACTGAGTAAAATTAACAGCATCCCTTCGGGAAGATGTCTTGTGTAAGAAGTGATTGCCATAATGTTGGTAACAGAACAATTCACCATAATTAGCAGATTCTAAATATAAATCCTCAGCATCAAAAGCAGCATAGTATTTCAAATCAGAAAACAAACTTTCCACAGCATTAACATCCCAATCATCAGAACGAAAGTTTTGTTTCACCACATCCCCCATATTCACTCTAAGTACATTAGGAACATTAACGACTTCCGTTGGGCCATGAATTTGAAACCGAACTGTATCCCACGCGATTCCATCCAGAACAGGCCATGCTGTGATGTTAACCAAAGTCAAGTCTCTTTTTAATCTGTGTGTAGAATGTGAAGAGGAAAGTGGGGCCAAAGTTCCATTCAAATGAGTAATGCATGTTCTTTCCTCGACATAATGTCCATTGACGATTCGAAAAAAATAAAACACAAAACCAACTGACATAAAAATGTAAATCGAAGCCAGGACTAGCCAAATGTAAGTCCAAGGTGGTATTAAAAAATGTTTTTTAAACAGGCTTGCATAAACTGCAACTCGAGAGGGTTCCTTTGAGGTAAGAGAAACAGAGTCAAAAGAAAATCTGGAATCTGTGGCTAAACGTGTTTGCAGGTCAGGTATGGACAAATCAGCGGGATAGGCATAGTCTGTGTCATCAATGTTAGTTCCCGGTAAATTATTTAATAAAGGACTGGAAACAGCAGGTAATTCGATGGCCACTTCAGGTTCAATATTAGAAGCAGTGGGCATAATTGAATTCCTCACAATGGAAGGACAGGAAACAGCTGGTGTCATGCTAAGAAGAATCGGCCACTCTGTGTATCTTGACATTGTCAATAGAAATAAACCTGTTTTCCTTACGACCTGGAAGTGGTGGTAATATGACTGTTCTTGTGCCCTTCACTCCAAGCACTGGGACTGGAGCTCGATAGGAGGGACCAAACTCTTTCTTGTTGGCGATCTTCCCTCGAACCAGTTCTCCAACCTGGGGTAGCCAGCCAACTACCGGGATCTGCAACGCATCATCCGATGTGGAGGGCAAATGTTCCTTTGCAAGACTGTCTCTGGTCTTTTGTAGATTCTGTAAAACATTGCAATGTTCATCTGCGTCAAAGGAAGTGGCGCGAACCACTGAGTCTAGACCGTCAAGGTCAGGGACGTACATTTTGATGCCAAAGAGCATTTCGTATGGGGTCCGCCCACCCAGAGACCTTCTAGGGAGATTATTAAGAGCACGCTGCACGCCATAGAGATGAGCCAGCCAGTTTCTGCCAGTGCCTATAACTCGGGCTGTCAAAGATTGCTTTAAATCACGGTTCATTCGTTCTACTACACTATTACCCTCAGGTCTGTAGGGTGACGAAAACTTGACTTGGACCCCCATTGAAGTCATGGCATCCTTATACGCCTTAGAGGCGAAAGCCGGACCCTGATCCGAATGGAAGGTACCACAGGCAAAAATCCCTATAAAGATACGCAAATCTCTAATGACAGTCCGTGAATCAGCGCTGCGATGTGGCCATACCCACACAAAGCGTGTGCATGAGTCAACTGCTACTAAGATGTACTTATACGCAGTATCAGATGAAAAAGGACCGCAGTGATCTAAATAAACACAGCCTAGTGGTGTATTAGAAATGTACAACTGAGTCTGTGGCGGACGCGTAGCAGTTGAAGGTTTAATCTGCTGGCATATGTCACAAAGAAGGACATAATCACGCGTCTGTTTGTACAGTCCCCGCCACCAGAAACGTTGTTGTAGTTGCGTTACAGTGGCTGAGACGCCCGCATGTGCAGACGCCACACCTTCATGAGCCGCTGTAATCAAGTCTGCTCTGCGATCCGAGTTGGGAATCAGCCGTTCCCCAACATCAGGAATTGTCACAAAAGGAACCTTTTTGGGACTTGAGTGGTATTTATACTTCGAAGGGAATCCCGCAGGATGTTTACTTCCCTTCTCAGAGGCAGCAATCGCTGCCAAGATGTCGCTATCAATCTTGGTTTTAGACCTAGTAACCGCTGCAACTAAGTATGTAGATACTGCTGATTTCGCTGCTTCATCAGCAAGCGAGTTGCCAACAGCGTGAACTCCTACGCGCTGATGACCGAGAGTATGAATAACAAAAACGAGTGGCAACTTAGCCTTAAGCTCTGCCACTCGAACCCAGATCATTTTATGTTTTATTGTGCTACCCTTCGAATCATGAAAATCATTTTGAATCCAAAAGAACAAGTTTTCATTGTAAGACTGGACACAGTAGTAAGAATCACTTACAATTAGAGTAGTAACACTTGGATCTGCGTACTCTAACGCTAGTAATAGAGCACGAAGCTCTGCCAATTGTGCGGTGCAATCGCCCAGGGGCATCGTGTGCACTTCCCTGGAAATGAACTCATCATTCAACATAGCACCGACCACAATGGCGCATGCGGAAACGTAGGCATGTTTAGAGCCATGCGCAACCTGCGCCGACCCATCAGTGTAAATGATGCAATGGAAGTCCTCCAAAGGTCGCATAGCCAGAGGAGCAGGATGAACGAATTCATACTGCAAGTACTCTTGTGACCGTAAGGAGGCGTCAAAAATAAACATGACATCCGTGGATGACAATGACGCAGCCCACTGAATCCACCGAGGGTGCAAAGCTTTTGAATTTGGTACACTGGCTTTCGTGACTGCCTCCAAGTGAGGACAGGGTGTTACCACTAGCATGCGTTTCCCCTGAGACAGTGCTCGTTCCTTAAGAATTGCCATCTGTACAGCAGTTAAAACCTTTTCCACTGTGGGAAACCGCAACTCAGCCGAAGTGTACAAGTGTGACTTGTAAGCAATAGGTACTGTGTCACCTTCATTAAAAGTGAGGTATGTGAAACCCACCGTCCCAGGAATTATTCTTATTACCAGGTTGGTGTGGTTATCACGAGTCAGTAAATATTTAGAAGCGAGCAGATCAGCCTGCAAGGATTGCAAAATGGCTGAATGCTCAGGCAGCCAGCATGATTTTGAGAAAGTTGGTTGTATCAAAGCATACAAAGGCTTGATACGCTGGGCATATTCCGGAATGTAAGTTCTGCCGAAATTCAAAAAGCCCAGCAAAGACTGTAATTTTTTCAGTGTTGTAGGAGCGCGCAATTGTGCGCATTTCTCCTAGAAGTGAGGAGCCAAACCTCTACCTTCATTGTTCAGCTCATAGCCGAGGAACAACACCGTGTGTTCTGCAATGTGCGATTTTGCAAAATTAAATTTGTAACCCATATCTGCAAAGGTACAAATGATGGAATTCACTCGACACAGATGCATCCAAATTTCGTCGTCTGTGAGATAAATGTCATCCACATAAGAACATGCATCGGGATCGATACCCTCCAATAGAGTTACTATTCTGGAGGTGAACACTCCAGGACTATTTTTGTAGCCCATAGGGAGTCGCCGGAAGCATTTTTGCACACCAGCGGACGTAAAACTTGTCCATTGGGAGCTAAAGCCATCCAGTCTGTGGGCATAAAAACCATTGGAAATGTCAAGCGTTGTCTTGAAACGCTTACGCACTAGACTATCCACTAACGCAGAGCCGTGAGTATTCTGTACTGCACAGTTACGGCAATGCGAGTTCAAATGCCGGTAATCCAATACCAAACGATATGATCCGTCAGGTTTGGTCACAGTAAAAAGGGGATTATTCATTGGTGACACACACGTTTCAATAACTCCCTGATATTCCAATTGTTCAAGGATGTCCGCGACGGCTGCTTTAGCTTCACGTCGTATGGGATATTGAGGCTGAGGCTGCGGCTCTGGCCCCGCAAAGGAATTTCGTGGCAAGGGGACAATTTGTCCCAACCACATTGGTTGCGGTAGAGAGCCGGTGCAAGAGCCCGAGCCCACTCTTCTGCAAAATGCTGCGCATGCTCAGTCGAGACAGTGTGCGCGAAACTGGGAAGGATTACCTCCTCCCCTCGCGGCGCTGCGAGCACAAAAGGTGGGGGCCAGTCAGCCTCAGAAAGCAAAATGTCGTACGTAGACGAAAGGTTCTCCCAAAATACCCCTCTGACAGTACGCTGTATGTCACCTTCAATTAACAGGACAATTTCAAAAAGTCTTTCAGGGGGAGCTAATCTCGTATCGGCTGTTTCTATGACAACAAACACTTCAGTCGCTGTCACCTTCAGTAGTGGACGGAGCGCCTCTCTGACTATGGTAATCTCCGCCGCGCTGTCCAGCAAGGTCAGAGCCCACGTCAGATTCCGAAGCCGCGTTCTCACTATCTGTGGCATATCTATGCGCTGTTAAGGCTGCGACTTTCTTTTTCGCAAACTGCGGACGCTTAGGCGTAGAATCCTCCTGCTTCACTGCGCCGTCCGTCTGGCGGGACTGACCACGTCCTTGTTGGCCACCACGTCCACGTCCACCCCCTCCTCCAGTGGTCTTCGGGACCGATGTTTCCTGAAAGGAACGAGGAGAGCGTTGATCAGAACCCTGAAATCGATCAGGTGATTTAATCATCGCGCGATCGCGCAAATCATAAACTTTTTCTGTTGGCGCAGGTGCTTGTACTGCAGGAAAAGAATCCTGAGTCTGTGTATTCTGCTTCCCCTGTGTCTGTTTCTTAGGCCAATTTTGTTTTTTGGACTTGGGCTGGACATCTGTCACTGCAGATTGTCCCTGAGGTTGTTTTTTCTCCTTTACTGGGAAATATTTCAGACCTCTACTTGTGCGGCCAATTGTCTTATAAGCGGCCACCACAATCTTTGCTAACTGGCGGGGCTTGTCGGCATCGGGCAGAGCAGCCAAAGCATTCGACACCTGAAAGTTAACCGCATCTCCTTTAACATTGGAGAGAATGAGATCACATACAATCTCAAAAGAACCACACAGGCGCATACCCAATTCAACCGCTGCCTCTGGACCGTGATCATTCTGAACACGTCTAATGATGTCAGGCAGGGCAGTCATAGACGGGGTGCCGAAGCACCTTGTATAAACTGCCGCAAATGTTTTTCCCCAGCTTTCACAGTCAACAAGTTCAGGAGTTAAATCCTTCGGTAGAGTAATCGTTAACATTCTATGTTTATCAGCAGGAGTAGAATTCGGAAACACCGCCTCCAGTTGATCAAACTTCTCAGCTAGCCAGAATGGGAAGTCATCGTTGTCAACCGGACGAGCACCAAAAACCGAATTAACCATCACTGGATTGAGACGCATTCCGCCTCGATCCACAGGAACGGCCGCACCCCCCTGGGGACCACCAGGCAGGTGGCGACCGATGTATTGCACTAATGCACGAATCACGGAAATGGAAACAACATGCAGCCTACGAATTTCCTGCAGGGTACAAGCGCCGTGATTCGGGTGCGGGGTAAAGCCACCCAACGCAGGCCAATTTGTACCTGGAATTGAGAGTGGACCTAACCTCGCAGCGGACAAAGAGTGGGGGAGGGCGCCATCAAACCAAACTCGATGCTGCCAATGATCAATAGGTATTTCCAATGCCCTGTACGGTGTATACTCAGCTGGGACAGCCGAGGCGGTGTAGGAGTGGAACAAACCAGAATTGGCGTCCACAGCCGGAAACGTAACCCAAGAGTAAAACAACTCATAAGGGAACGCCGGATCTGCACACACCACGAAAATCACAGCCATCCCATCTACCGGTACTTGGTACGTCTGAAGATGGTTGCGCACCGCCACGCGACTATGCTGCGCAATGGCCACTGCCGCCATGACAACACTGGAAACTAGAAAACACAAAGAATACTTTGTAGCACAACTGGGTAGTAATTCAAAGAAACCGTTTAAGAAAGAATCAAGCTTGAATAACACCTATTTCAAAAAATAGGTAGGTTTCACCGACACCCCGCTTTCCGGAAACGGAGGTGAAGGGGTTAAGGTATGAACGATAAACTACTCGAGTGTCATGAGATAAGACCACCGAAACCGTTGGGCGCCATGTCGCAGGGTTTCTGTTCTCACACAGAACTGTGCACAGAGGAGTGGAACCTCGGCAAATTAGGGTGTCCCAAAACTTACCTTAGCAACCAACTCACCCCTTACCGAGCTAGCTACAGTGTCTCATTGGACATATCAAACTCCCAATGTTTTAGACAAACCAGAACATGAACTTACAGTACCTCAGGGTACGTGGAACTCATGAACACTCTTTCGTTATATTATCATTACAAACCAGAACATGGAGTAAAGAAGACACATGTGCATTTGAAATGTTTATTTACTAATGCCGTCTTCTCAGGCGCAGTATCTTAGATAATACAAGTATACTTATTATCAGTAACAAAATTACCAGCATAGTTACTAAGGCATAAAAGGCGAATGGTGACAGCATGTTACCATGCTGTAATGAATAAGAGTTAACAACACTTATATCTCACCCTCCCTAACACATATACTATATTATTAGCTAAGAAGGTCTCTTTGGGTTGTTTTAGGGCGGGCCCATACCTTAGTGTCCTAGCATGAAGGAATCACATCAGCATACACCAGCTCTCTCTGCATGTGCACCGCATCAAGTGTGTTAACAATTCTCGTGCAAAGCAATATCAATCCCGCCTCAAGCCCAAGTTGGCAAAGGCTGCACTTGTGTTATGACTATGAAGGCGTGGAGATCAGACCTCATAACAATTCCATATCGTGTTGCTCCTGAAACTTCAGCACTCTCCGTGCAGACATGGTTTATTAAACAAAACTGATATCAGAGCAATAACATATTATTCTCACATACACCACGGCAAACCACTAGGTTGAAAGCTAAGTCAACAATTAAGGGTCGTGTGCAGAAGTTGCAAGAAAGGAAAAATGGCGTTTAAACCTAAAATGTACCTATGCTAACTTAACACGATATAAGGATATATAGGAGCTATATAACATAGGTCTCGCATTTATGCATTGCAAATAGTTGACAATGACATCACGGGGACACCTTTGGGGGAGAAGGCACGGACAACAGGAGAGAGGGCGGGTGGAGGTTTGTGGGAGGGGAGAAGGCAAAGACAATGTGAGGGAGGTCGGGCGGGGGAAGAAGGCACGGACAACAGGAGGGGGGGTTGTGGGTGGGGGAGAAGGCACAGACAACGTGAGGGAGAACGGGCGGTGGGAGAAGACATGGACAACAGGAGGGAGGGTGAAGGGATAGGGGAGATAAGAAGGCCCCAAAGCATGTCGTGCCTGCAGTAGGAGAACCTCATTAAAGAAAATAGACCCTCTGTGTTTGGTGATGGTCCTGGTTTGACTCTCTCTGTGATGTTCTATTGGCCTGTGTCTGTGTGTGTGTGCTGGCCCCTGGGTCTCTTTCACGGTGTGTTAGACCCTCGCTGTATGGGGAAGGTCCTGGTTTGACTCTCTCTGTGATGTTCTATTGGCCTGTGTCTGTGTGTGTGCTGGCCCCTGGGTCTCTTTCATGGTGTGTTAGACCCTCTGTGCTTGGTGATGGTCCTGGTTTATCTCTCACGCTTTGTTAGACCCTCGCTGTATGGGGACGGTCCTGGTTTGACTCTCTCTGTGATGTTCAATTGGCCTGTGTTTGTGTGTGTGCTGGCCCCTGGGTCTCTCTCACGGTGTGTTAGACCCTCAGTGCTTGGTGATGGTCCTGGTTTATCTCTCACGCTTTGTTAGACCCTCGCTGTATGGGGACGGTCCTGGTTTGACTCTCTCTGTGGTGTTCTATTGGCCTGTGTCTGTGTGTGTGCTGGCCCCTGGGTCTCTTTCATGGTGTGTTAGACCCTCTGTGCTTGGTGATGGTCCTGGTTTATCTCTCACGCTTTGTTAGACCCTCGCTGTATGGGGACGGTCCTGGTTTGACTCTCTCTGTGGTGTTCTATTGGCCTGTGTCTGTGTGTGTGCTGGCCCCTGGGTCTCTTTCACGGTGTGTTAGACCCTCTGTGTTTGGTGATGGTCCTGGTTTATCTCTCACGCTTTGTTAGACCCTCGCTTTATGGGGACGGTCCTGGTTTGACTCTCTCTGTGATGTTCTATTGGCCTGTGTCTGTGTGTGTGCTGGCCCCTGGGTCTCTTTCACGGTGTGTTAGACCCTCTGTGTTTGGTGATGGTCCTGGTTTGTCTCTCACAGTGTGTTAGACCCTATGCGTTTGGTGACAGTCCTGGTTTGTCTCTCTCTGTGATGTTCTATTGGCCTGTGTCTGTGTGTGTGTGCTGGCCCCTGGGTCTCTTTCACGGTGTGTTAGACCCTCGCTGTATGGGGACGGTCCTGGTTTGTCTCTCTCTGTGATGTTCTATTGGCCTGTGTCTGTGTGTGTGCTGGCCCCTGGGTCTCTTTCATGGTGTGTTAGATCCTCTGTGCTTGGTGATGGTCCTGGTTTATCTCTCACGCTTTGTTAGACCCTCGCTGTATGGGGACGGTCCTGGTTTGACTCTCTCTGTGATGTTCTATTGGCCTGTGTCTGTGCTGTGTGTGCTGGCCCCTGGGTCTCTTTCACGGTGTGTTAGACCCTCTGTGTTTGGTGATGGTCCTGGTTTATCTCTCACGCTTTGTTAGACCCTCGCTGTATGGGGACGGTCCTGGTTTGACTCTCTCTGTGGTGTTCTATTGGCCTGTGTCTGTGTGTGTGCTGGCCCCTGGGTCTCTTTCATGGTGTGTTAGACCCTCTGTGCTTGGTGATGGTCCTGGTTTATCTCTCACGCTTTGTTAGACCCTCGCTGTATGGGGACGGTCCTGGTTTGACTCTCTCTGTGATGTTCTATTGGCCTGTGTCTGTGTGTGTGCTGGCCCCTGGGTCTCTCTCACGGTGTGTTAGACCCTCAGTGCTTGGTGATGGTCCTGGTTTATCTCTCACGCTTTGTTAGACCCTCGCTGTATGGGGACGGTCCTGGTTTGACTCTCTCTGTGATGTTCTATTGGCCTGTGTCTGTGTGTGTGCTGGCCCCTGGGTCTCTTTCACGGTGTGTTAGACCCTCTGTGTTTGGTGATGGTCCTGGTTTATCTCTCACGCTTTGTTAGACCCTCGCTGTATGGGGACGGTCCAGGTTTGACTCTCTCTGTGATGTTCTATTGGCCTGTGTCTGTGTGTGTGCTGGCCCCTGGGTCTCTTTCACGGTGTGTTAGACCCTCTGTGTTTGGTGATGGTCCTGGTTTGTCTCTCTCTGTGATGTTCTATTGGCCTGTGTCTGTGTGTGTGTGCTGGCCCCTGGGTCTCTTTCACGGTGTGTTAGACCCTATGCGTTTGGTGACAGTCCTGGTTTGTCTCTCTCTGTGATGTTCTATTGGCCTGTGTCTGTGTGTGTGTGCTGGCCCCTGGGTCTCTTTCACGGTGTGTTAGACCCTCGCTGTATGGGGACGGTCCTGGTTTGTCTCTCTCTGTGATGTTCTATTGGCCTGTGTCTGTGTGTGTGCTGGCCCCTGGGTCTCTTTCATGGTGTGTTAGACCCTCTGTGCTTGGTGATGGTCCTGGTTTATCTCTCACGCTTTGTTAGACCCTCGCTGTATGGCGACGGTCCTGGTTTGACTCTCTCTGTGGTGTTTTATTGGCCTGTGTCTGTGTGTGTGCTGGCCCCTGGGTCTCTTTCACGGTGTGTTAGACCCTCTGTGTTTGGTGATGGTCCTGGTTTGTCTCTCACAGTGTGTTAGACCCTATGCGTTTGGTGACAGTCCTGGTTTGTCTCTCTCTGTGGTGTTCTATTGGCCTGTGTCTGTGTGTGTGCTAAGCCCCTGGGTCTCTTTCACGGTGTGTTAGACCCTCTGTGTTTGGTGATGGTCCTGGTTTTCTCTCACAGTGTGTTAGACCCTATGCGTTTGGTGACAGTCCTGGTTTGTCTCTCTCTGTGGTGTTCTATTGGCCTGTGCCTGTGCTGTGTGTGCTGGCCCCTGGGTCTCTTTCACGGTGTGTTAGACCCTCTGTGTTTGGTGATGGTCCTGGTTTGTCTCTCACAGTGTGTTAGACCCTATGCGTTTGGTGACAGTCCTGGTTTGTCTCTCACAGTGTGTTAGACCCTATGCGTTTGGTGACAGTCCTGGTTTGTCTCTCTCTGTGGTGCTCTATTGGCCTGTGTCTGTGCTGTGTGTTTGCTAAGCCCCTGGGTCTCTTTCACGGTGTGTTAGACCCTCTGTGTTTGGTGATTGTCCTGGTTTGTCTCTCACGCTTTGTTAGACCCTCGCTGTATGGGGACGGTCCTGGTTTGACTCTCTCTGTGATGTTCTATTGGCCTGTGTCTGTGCTGTGTGTGCTGGCCCCTGGGTCTCTTTCACAGTGTGTTAGACCCTCTGTGTTTGGTGATGGTCCTGGTTTGTCTCTCTCTGTGAAGCTCTATTGGTCTGTGTCTGTGCTGTGTGTGCTGGCCCCTGGGTCTCTTTCACGGTGTGTTAGACCCTCTGTGTTTGGTGATGGTCCTGGTTTGTCTCTCTCTGTGAAGCTCTATTGGTCTGTGGCTGTGCTGTGTGTGCTGGCCCCTGGGTCTCTTTCACAGTGTGTTAGACCCTCTGTGTTTGGTGATGGTCCTGGTTTGTCTCTCTCTGTGATGTTCTATTGGCCTGTGTCTGTGCTGTGTGTGCTGGCCCCTGGGTCTCTTTCATGGTGTGTTAGACCCTCTGTGCTTGGTGATGGTCCTGGTTTATCTCTCACGCTTTGTTAGACCCTCGCTGTATGGGGACGGTCCTGGTTTGACTCTCTCTGTGATGTTCTATTGGCCTGTGTCTGTGCTGTGTGTGCTGGCCCCTGGGTCTCTTTCATGGTGTGTTAGACCCTCTGTGCTTGGTGATGGTCCTGGTTTATCTCTCACGCTTTGTTAGACCCTCGCTGTATGGGGACGGTCCTGGTTTGACTCTCTCTGTGATGTTCTATTGGCCTGTGTCTGTGCTGTGTGTGCTGGCCCCTGGGTCTCTTTCACGGTGTGTTAGACCCTCTGTGTTTGGTGATTGTCCTGGTTTGTCTCTCACGCTTTGTTAGACCCTCGCTGTATGGGGACGGTCCTGGTTTGACTCTCTCTGTGATGTTCTATTGGCCTGTGTCTGTGTGTGTGCTGGCCCCTGGGTCTCTTTCATGGTGTGTTAGACCCTCTGTGTTTGGTGATGGTCCTGGTTTGTCTCTCACAGTGTGTTAGACCCTCTGTGTTTGGTGATGGTCCTGGTTTGTCTCTCACAGTGTGTTAGACCCTCTGTGCTTGGTGATGGTCCTGGTTTGTCTCTCTCTGTGATGCTCTATTGGTCTGTGTCTGTGCTGTGTGTGCTGGCCCCTGGGTCTCTTTCACAGTGTGTTAGACCCTCTGTGTTTGGTGATGGTCCTGGTTTATCTCTCACGCTTTGTTAGACCCTCGCTGTATGGGGACGGTCCTGGTTTGTCTCTCTCTGTGATGTTCTATTGGCCTGTGTCTGTGCTGTGTGTGCTGGCCCCTGGGTCTCTTTCACGGTGTGTTAGACCCTCTGTGTTTGGTGATTGTCCTGGTTTGTCTCTCACAGTGTGTTAGACCCTCTGTGTTTGGTGATGGTCCTGGTTTGTCTCTCTCTGTGATGCTCTATTGGCCTGTGTCTGTGCTGTGTGTGCTGGCCCCTGGGTCTCTTTCACGGTGTGTTAGACCCTCTGTGTTTGGTGATGGTCCTGGTTTATCTCTCACGCTTTGTTAGACCCTCGCTGTATGGGGACGGTCCTGGTTTGACTCTCTCTGTGATGTTCTATTGGCCTGTGTCTGTGTGTGTGCTGGCCCCTGGGTCTCTCTCACGGTGTGTTAGACCCTCAGTGCTTGGTGATGGTCCTGGTTTATCTCTCACGCTTTGTTAGACCCTCGCTGTATGGGGACGGTCCTAGTTTGACTCTCTCTGTGGTGTTCTATTGGCCTGTGTCTGTGTGTGTGTGCTGGCCCCTGGGTCTCTTTCACGGTGTGTTAGACCCTCGCTGTATGGGGACGGTCCTGGTTTGTCTCTCTCTGTGATGTTCTATTGGCCTGTGTCTGTGTGTGTGCTGGCCCCTGGGTCTCTTTCATGGTGTGTTAGACCCTCTGTGCTTGGTGATGGTCCTGGTTTATCTCTCACGCTTTGTTAGACCCTCGCTGTATGGGGACGGTCCTGGTTTGACTCTCTCTGTGGTGTTCTATTGGCCTGTGTCTGTGTGTGTGCTGGCCCCTGGGTCTCTTTCATGGTGTGTTAGACCCTCTGTGCTTGGTGATGGTCCTGGTTTATCTCTCACGCTTTGTTAGACCCTCGCTGTATGGGGACGGTCCTGGTTTGACTCTCTCTGTGATGTTCTATTGGCCTGTGTCTGTGTGTGTGCTGGCCCCTGGGTCTCTCTCACGGTGTGTTAGACCCTCAGTGCTTGCTGATGGTCCTGGTTTATCTCTCACGCTTTGTTAGACCCTCGCTGTATGGGGACGGTCCTGGTTTGACTCTCTCTGTGATGTTCTATTGGCCTGTGTCTGTGTGTGTGCTGGCCCCTGGGTCTCTTTCATGGTGTGTTAGACCTTCTGTGCTTGGTGATGGTCCTGGTTTATCTCTCACGCTTTGTTAGACCCTCGCTGTATGGGGACGGTCCTGGTTTGTCTCTCTCTGTGATGTTCTATTGGCCTGTGTCTGTGTGTGTGCTGGCCCCTGGGTCTCTTTCATGGTGTGTTAGACCCTCTGTGCTTGGTGATGGTCCTGGTTTATCTCTCACGCTTTGTTAGACCCTCGCTGTATGGGGACGGTCCTGGTTTGACTCTCTCTGTGGTGTTCTATGGCCTGTGTCTGTGTGTGTGCTGGCCCCTGGATCTCTTTCATGGTGTGTTAGACCCTCTGTGCTTGGTGATGGTCCTGGTTTATCTCTCACGCTTTGTTAGACCCTCGCTGTATGGGGACGGTCCTGGTTTGACTCTCTTTGTGGTGTTCTATTGGCCTGTGTCTGTGTGTGTGCTGGCCCCTGGGTCTCTTTCACGGTGTGTTAGACCCTCTGTGTTTGGTGATGGTCCTGGTTTATCTCTCACGCTTTGTTAGACCCTCGCTGTATGGGGACGGTCCTGGTTTGACTCTCTCTGTGATGTTCTATTGGCCTGTGTCTGTGTGTGTGCTGGCCCCTGGGTCTCTTTCACGGTGTGTTAGACCCTCTGTGCTTGGTGATGGTCCTGGTTTGTCTCTCACAGTATGTTAGACCCTATGCGTTTGGTGACAGTCCTGGTTTGTCTCTCTCTGTGGTGTTCTATTGGCCTGTGTCTGTGCTGTGTGTGCTGGCCCCTGGGTCTCTTTCACGGTGTGTTAGACCCTCTGTGTTTGGTGATGGTCCTGGTTTGTCTCTCACAGTGCGTTAGACCCTATGCGTTTGGTGACAGTCCTGGTTTGTCTCTCTCTGTGGTGCTCTATTGGCCTGTGTCTGTGCTGTGTGTGCTGGCCCCTGGGTCTCTTTCACGGTGTGTTAGACCCTCTGTGTTTGGTGATGGTCCTGGTTTGTCTCTCACAGTGTGTTAGACCCTATGCGTTTGGTGACAGTCGTGGTTTGTCTCTCACAGTGTGTTAGACCCTATGCGTTTGGTGACAGTCCTGGTTTGTCTCTCTCTGTGGTGCTCTATTGGCCTGTGTCTGTGCTGTGTGTGCTAAGCCCCTGGGTCTCTTTCACGGTGTGTTAGACCCTCTGTGTTTGGTGATTGTCCTGGTTTGTCTCTCACGCTTTGTTAGACCCTCGCTGTATGGGGACGGTCCTGGTTTGTCTCTCTCTGTGATGTTCTATTGGCCTGTGTCTGTGTGTGTGCTGGCCCCTGGGTCTCTTTCATGGTGTGTTAGACCCTCTGTGCTTGGTGATGGTCCTGGTTTATCGCTCACACTTTGTTAGACCCTCGCTGTATGGGGACGGTCCTGGTTTGACTCTCTCTGTGATGTTCTATTGGCCTGTGTCTGTGTGTGTGCTGGCCCCTGGGTCTCTTTCATGGTGTGTTAGACCCTCTGTGCTTGGTGATGGTCTTGGTTTGTCTCTCTCTGTGATGCTCTATTGGTCTGTGTCTGTGCTGTGTGTGCTGGCCCCTGGGTCTCTTTCACAGTGTGTTAGACCCTCTGTGTTTGGTGATGGTCCTGGTTTGTCTCTCTCTGTGATGTTCTATTGGCCTGTGTCTGTGCTGTGTGTGCTGGCCCCTGGGTCTCTTTCACGGTGTGTTAGACCCTCTGTGTTTGGTGATGGTCCTGGTTTGTCTCTCTCTGTGATGCTCTATTGGCCTGTGTCTGTGCTGTGTGTGCTGGCCCCTGGGTCTCTTTCACGGTGTGTTAGACCCTCTGTGTTTGGTGATTGTCCTGGTTTGTCTCTTTCACAGTGTGTTAGACCCTCTGTGTTTGGTGATGGTCCTGGTTTGTCTCTCTCTGTGATGCTCTATTGGCCTGTGTCTGTGCTGTGTGTGCTGGCCCCTGGGTCTCTTTCACGGTGTGTTAGACCCTCTGTGTTTGGTGATTGTCCTGGTTTGTCTCTCACAGTGTGTTAGACCCTCTGTGTTTGGTGATTGTCCTGGTTTATCTCTCACGCTTTGTTAGACCCTCGCTGTATGGTGAAGGTCCTGGTTTGTCTCTCTCTGTGGTGTTCTATTGGCCTGTGTCTGTGTGTGTGCTGGCCCCTGGGTCTCTTTCACGGTGTGTTAGACCCTCTGTGTTTGGTGATGGTCCTGGTTTATCTCTCACGCTTTGTTAGACCCTCGCTGTATGGGGACGGTCCTGGTTTGACTCTCTCTGTGATGTTCTATTGGCCTGTGTCTGTGCTGTGTGTGCTGGCCCCTGGGTCTCTTTCACGGTGTGTTAGACCCTCTGTGTTTGGTGATGGTCCTGGTTTGTCTCTCACAGTGTGTTAGACCCTATTCGTTTGGTGACAGTCCTGGTTTGTCTCTCTCTGTGATGCTCTATTGGTCTGTGTCTGTGTGTGTGCTAAGCCCCTGGGTCTCTTTCACGGTGTGTCAGACCCTCTGCGTTTGGTGATGGTTCTGGTTTGTCTCTCACAGTGTGTTAGACCCTATGCGTTTGGTGACAGTCCTGGTTTGACTCTCTCTGTGATGTTCTATTGGCCTGTGTCTGTGTCTGTGCTGTGTGTGCTGGCCCCTGGGTCTCTTTCACGGTGTGTTAGACCCACTGTGTTTGGTGATTGTCCTGGTTTGTCTCTCTCTGTGGTGCTCTATTGGCCTGTGTCTGTGCTGTGTGTGCTGGCCCCTGGGTCTCTTTCATGGTGTTTTAGACCCTCTGTGCTTGGTGATGGTCCTGGTTTATCTCTCACGCTTTGTTAGACCCTCGCTGTATGGTGAAGGTCCTGGTTTGTCTCTCTCTGTGGTGTTCTATTGGCCTGTGTCTGTGTGTGTGCTGGCCCCTGGGTCTCTTTCACGGTGTGTTAGACCCTCTGTGTTTGGTGATGGTCCTGGTTTATCTCTCACGCTTTGTTAGACCCTCGCTGTATGGGGACGGTCCTGGTTTGACTCTCTCTGTGATGTTCTATTGGCCTGTGTCTGTGTGTGTGCTAAGCCCCTGGGTCTCTTTCACGGTGTGTTAGACCCTCTGTGTTTGGTGATGGTCCTGGTTTATCTCTCACGCTTTGTTAGACCCTCGCTGTATGGGGACGGTCCTGGTTTGACTCTCTCTGTGATGTTCTATTGGCCTGTGTCTGTGCTGTGTGTGCTGGCCCCTGGGTCTCTTTCACGGTGTGTTAGACCCTCTGTGTTTGGTGATGGTCCTGGTTTGTCTCTCACAGTGTGTTAGACCCTATTCGTTTGGTGACAGTCCTGGTTTGTCTCTCTCTGTGATGCTCTATTGGTCTGTGTCTGTGTGTGTGCTAAGCCCCTGGGTCTCTTTCACGGTGTGTCAGACCCTCTGCGTTTGGTGATGGTTCTGGTTTGTCTCTCACAGTGTGTTAGACCCTATGCGTTTGGTGACAGTCCTGGTTTGACTCTCTCTGTGATGTTCTATTGGCCTGTGTCTGTGTCTGTGCTGTGTGTGCTGTCCCCTGGGTCTCTTTCACGGTGTGTTAGACCCACTGTATTTGGTGATTGTCCTGGTTTGTCTCTCTCTGTGGTGCTCTATTGGCCTGTGTCTGTGCTGTGTGTGCTGGCCCCTGGGTCTCTTTCATGGTGTTTTAGACCCTCTGTGCTTGGTGATGGTCCTGGTTTATCTCTCACGCTTTGTTAGTCCCTCGCTGTATGGTGAAGGTCCTGGTTTGTCTCTCTCTGTGGTGTTCTATTGGCCTGTGTCTGTGTGTGTGCTGGCCCCTGGGTCTCTTTCACGGTGTGTTAGACCCTCTGTGTTTGGTGATGGTCCTGGTTTATCTCTCACGCTTTGTTAGACCCTCGCTGTATGGTGAAGGTCCTGGTTTGTCTCTCTCTGTGGTGTTCTATTGGCCTGTGTCTGTGTGTGTGCTGGCCCCTGGGTCTCTTTCACGGTGTGTTAGACCCTCTGTGTTTGGTGATGGTCCTGGTTTGTCTCTCACAGTGTGTTAGACCCTATGCGTTTGGTGACAGTCCTGGTTTGTCTCTCTCTGTGATGCTCTATTGGTCTGTGTCTGTGTGTGTGCTAAGCCCCTGGGTCTCTTTCACGGTGTGTTAGACCCTCTGTGTTTGGTGATGTTCCTGGTTTATCTCTCACGCTTTGTTAGACCCTCGCTGTATGGGGACGGTCCTGGTTTGACTCTCTCTGTGATGTTCTATTGGCCTGTGTCTGTGTGTGTGCTGGCCCCTGGGTCTCTTTCACGGTGTGTTAGACCCTCAGTGCTTGGTGATGGCCCTGGTTTATCTCTCACGCTTTGTTAGACCCTCGCTGTATGGGGACGGTCCTGGTTTGACTCTCTCTGTGATGTTCTATTGGCCTGTGTCTGTGCTGTGTGTGCTGGCCCCTGGGTCTCTTTCACGGTGTGTTAGACCCTCTGTGTTTGGTGATGGTCCTGGTTTGTCTCTCACAGTGTGTTAGACCCTCTGTGTTTGGTGACAGTCCTGGTTTATCTCTCTCTGTGATGTTCTATTGGCCTGTGTCTGTGTGTGTGCTAAGCCCCTGGATCTCTCTCACGGTGTGTTAGACCCTATGTGTTTGGTGACAGTCCTGGTTTGTCTCTCTCTGTGATGCTCTATTGGCCTGTGTCTGTGTGTGTGCTAAGCCCCTGGGTCTCTTTCACGGTGTGTTAGACCCTATGTGTTTGGTGATTGCCCTGGTTTGTCTCTCACAGTGTGTTAGACCCTCTGTGTTTGGTGATGGTCCTGGTTTGTCTCTCTCTGTGATGTTCTATTGGCCTGTGTCTGTGCTGTGTGTGCTGGCCCCTGGGTCTCTTTCACGGTGTGTTAGACCCTCTGTGTTTGGTGATTGTCCTGGTTTGTCTCTCACAGTGTGTTAGACCCTCTGCGTTTGGTGATGGTCCTGGTTTGTCTCTCTCTGTGATGTTCTATTGGCCTGTGTCTGTGCTGTGTGTGCTGGCCGCTGGGTCTCTTTCACGGTGTGTTAGACCCTCTGTGCTTGGTGATGGTCCTGGTTTATCTCTCACGCTTTGTTAGACCCTCGCTGTATGGGCACGGTCCTGGTTTGACTCTCTCTGTGATGTTCTATTGGCCTGTGTCTGTGTGTGTGCTGGCCCCTGGGTCTGTTTCACGGTGTGTTAGACCCTCTGTGTTTGGTGACAGTCCTGGTTTGTCTCTCTCTGTGATGTTCTATTGGCCTGTGTCTGTGCTGTGTGTGCTGGCCCCTGGGTCTCTTTCATGGTGTGTTAGACCCTCTGTGCTTGGTGATGGTCCTGGTGTATCTCTCACGCTTTGTTAGACCCTCGCTGTATGGGGACGGTCCTGTTTTGACTCTCTCTGTGGTGTTCTATTGGCCTGTGTCTGTGTGTGTGCTGGCCCCTGGGTCTCTTTCATGGTGTGTTAGACCCTCTGTGCTTGGTGATGGTCCTGGTTTATCTCTCACGCTTTGTTAGACCCTCGCTGTATGGGGACGGTCCTGGTTTGACTCTCTCTGTGATGTTCTATTGGCCTGTGTCTGTGTGTGTGCTGGCCCCTGGGTCTCTCTCACGGTGTGTTAGACCCTCAGTGCTTGGTGATGGTCCTGGTTTATCTCTCACGCTTTGTTAGACCCTCGCTGTATGGGGACGGTCCTGGTTTGACTCTCTCTGTGATGTTCTATTGGCCTGTGTCTGTGTGTGTGCTGGCCCCTGGGTCTCTTTCATGGTGTGTTAGACCTTCTGTGCTTGGTGATGGTCCTGGTTTATCTCTCACGCTTTGTTAGACCCTCGCTGTATGGGGACGGTCCTGGTTTGTCTCTCTCTGTGATGTTCTATTGGCCTGTGTCTGTGTGTGTGCTGGCCCCTGGGTCTCTCTCACGGTGTGTTAGACCCTCAGTGCTTGGTGATGGTCCTGGTTTATCTCTCACGCTTTGTTAGACCCTCGCTGTATGGGGACGGTCCTGGTTTGACTCTCTCTGTGATGTTCTATCGGCCTGTGTCTGTGTGTGTGCTGGCCCCTGGGTCTCTTTCATGGTGTGTTAGACCTTCTGTGCTTGGTGATGGTCCTGGTTTATCTCTCACGCTTTGTTAGACCCTCGCTGTATGGGGACGGTCCTGGTTTGTCTCTCTCTGTGATGTTCTATTGGCCTGTGTCTGTGTGTGTGCTGGCCCCTGGGTCTCTTTCATGGTGTGTTAGCCCCTCTGTGCTTGGTGATGGTCCTGGTTTATCTCTCACGCTTTGTTAGACCCTCGCTGTATGGGGACGGTCCTGGTTTGACTCTCTCTGTGGTGTTCTATTGGCCTGTGTCTGTGTGTGTGCTGGCCCCTGGGTCTCTTTCATGGTGTGTTAGACCCTCTGTGCTTGGTGATGGTCCTGGTTTATCTCTCACGCTTTGTTAGACCCTCGCTGTATGGGGACGGTCCTGGTTTGACTCTCTTTGTGGTGTTCTATTGGCCTGTGTCTGTGTGTGTGCTGGCCCCTGGGTCTCTTTCACGGTGTGTTAGACCCTCTGTGTTTGGTGATGGTCCTGGTTTATCTCTCACGCTTTGTTAGACCCTCGCTGTATGGGGACGGTCCTGGTTTGACTCTCTCTGTGATATTCTATTGGCCTGTGTCTGTGTGTGTGCTGGCCCCTGGGTCTCTTTCATGGTGTGTTAGACCCTCTGTGTTTGGTGATGGTCCTGGTTTATCTCTCACGCTTTGTTAGACCCTCGCTGTATGGGGACGGTCCTGGTTTGACTCTCTCTGTGATGTTCTATTGGCCTGTGTACGTGTGTGTGCTGGCCCCTGGGTCTCTTTCACGGTGTGTTAGACCCTCTGTGCTTGGTGATGGTCCTGGTTTGTCTCTCACAGTGTGTTAGACCCTATGCGTTTGGTGACAGTCCTGGTTTGTCTCTCTCTGTGGTGTTCTATTGGCCTGTGTCTGTGCTGTGTGTGCTGGCCCCTGGGTCTCTTTCACGGTGTGTTAGACCCTCTGTGTTTGGTGATGGTCCTGGTTTGTCTCTCACAGTGAGTTAGACCCTATGCGTTTGGTGACAGTCCTGGTTTGTCTCTCTCTGTGGTGCTCTATTGGCCTGTGTCTGTGCTGTGTGTGCTGGCCCCTGGGTCTCTTTCACGGTGTGTTAGACCCTCTGTGTTTGGTGATGGTCCTGGTTTGTCTCTCACAGTGTGTTAGACCCTATGCGTTTGGTGACAGTCGTGGTTTGTCTCTCACAGTGTGTTAGACCCTATGCGTTTGGTGACAGTCCTGGTTTGTCTCTCTCTGTGGTGCTCTATTGGCCTGTGTCTGTGCTGTGTGTGCTAAGCCCCTGGGTCTCTTTCACGGTGTGTTAGACCCTCTGTGTTTGGTGATTGTCCTGGTTTGTCTCTCACGCTTTGTTAGACCCTCGCTGTATGGGGACGGTCCTGGTTTGTCTCTCTCTGTGATGTTCTATTGGCCTGTGTCTGTGTGTGTGCTGGCCCCTGGGTCTCTTTCATGGTGTGTTAGACCCTCTGTGCTTGGTGATGGTCCTGGTTTATCTCTCACACTTTGTTAGACCCTCGCTGTATGGGGACGGTCCTGGTTTGACTCTCTCTGTGATGTTCTATTGGCCTGTGTCTGTGTGTGTGCTGGCCCCTGGGTCTCTTTCATGGTGTGTTAGACCCTCTGTGCTTGGTGATGGTCTTGGTTTGTCTCTCTCTGTGATGCTCTATTGGTCTGTGTCTGTGCTGTGTGTGCTGGCCCCTGGGTCTCTTTCACAGTGTGTTAGACCCTCTGTGTTTGGTGATGGTCCTGGTTTGTCTCTCTCTGTGATGTTCTATTGGCCTGTGTCTGTGCTGTGTGTGCTGGCCCCTGGGTCTCTTTCACGGTGTGTTAGACCCTCTGTGTTTGGTGATGGTCCTGGTTTGTCTCTCTCTGTGATGCTCTATTGGCCTGTGTCTGTGCTGTGTGTGCTGGCCCCTGGGTCTCTTTCACGGTGTGTTAGACCCTCTGTGTTTGGTGATGGTCCTGGTTTGACTCTCTCTGTGATGTTCTATCGGCCTGTGTCTGTGTGTGTGCTGGCCCCTGGGTCTCTTTCATGGTGTGTTAGACCTTCTGTGCTTGGTGATGGTCCTGGTTTATCTCTCACGCTTTGTTAGACCCTCGCTGTATGGGGACGGTCCTGGTTTGTCTCTCTCTGTGATGTTCTATTGGCCTGTGTCTGTGTGTGTGCTGGCCCCTGGGTCTCTTTCATGGTGTGTTAGCCCCTCTGTGCTTGGTGATGGTCCTGGTTTATCTCTCACGCTTTGTTAGACCCTCGCTGTATGGGGACGGTCCTGGTTTGACTCTCTCTGTGGTGTTCTATTGGCCTGTGTCTGTGTGTGTGCTGGCCCCTGGGTCTCTTTCATGGTGTGTTAGACCCTCTGTGCTTGGTGATGGTCCTGGTTTATCTCTCACGCTTTGTTAGACCCTCGCTGTATGGGGACGGTCCTGGTTTGACTCTCTTTGTGGTGTTCTATTGGCCTGTGTCTGTGTGTGTGCTGGCCCCTGGGTCTCTTTCACGGTGTGTTAGACCCTCTGTGTTTGGTGATGGTCCTGGTTTATCTCTCACGCTTTGTTAGACCCTCGCTGTATGGGGACGGTCCTGGTTTGACTCTCTCTGTGATATTCTATTGGCCTGTGTCTGTGTGTGTGCTGGCCCCTGGGTCTCTTTCATGGTGTGTTAGACCCTCTGTGTTTGGTGATGGTCCTGGTTTATCTCTCACGCTTTGTTAGACCCTCGCTGTATGGGGACGGTCCTGGTTTGACTCTCTCTGTGATGTTCTATTGGCCTGTGTACGTGTGTGTGCTGGCCCCTGGGTCTCTTTCACGGTGTGTTAGACCCTCTGTGCTTGGTGATGGTCCTGGTTTGTCTCTCACAGTGTGTTAGACCCTATGCGTTTGGTGACAGTCCTGGTTTGTCTCTCTCTGTGGTGTTCTATTGGCCTGTGTCTGTGCTGTGTGTGCTGGCCCCTGGGTCTCTTTCACGGTGTGTTAGACCCTCTGTGTTTGGTGATGGTCCTGGTTTGTCTCTCACAGTGAGTTAGACCCTATGCGTTTGGTGACAGTCCTGGTTTGTCTCTCTCTGTGGTGCTCTATTGGCCTGTGTCTGTGCTGTGTGTGCTGGCCCCTGGGTCTCTTTCACGGTGTGTTAGACCCTCTGTGTTTGGTGATGGTCCTGGTTTGTCTCTCACAGTGTGTTAGACCCTATGCGTTTGGTGACAGTCGTGGTTTGTCTCTCACAGTGTGTTAGACCCTATGCGTTTGGTGACAGTCCTGGTTTGTCTCTCTCTGTGGTGCTCTATTGGCCTGTGTCTGTGCTGTGTGTGCTAAGCCCCTGGGTCTCTTTCACGGTGTGTTAGACCCACTGTGTTTGGTGATTGTCCTGGTTTGTCTCTCTCTGTGGTGCTCTATTGGCCTGTGTCTGTGCTGTGTGTGCTGGCCCCTGGGTCTCTTTCATGGTGTTTTAGACCCTCTGTGCTTGGTGATGGTCCTGGTTTATCTCTCACGCTTTGTTAGACCCTCGCTGTATGGTGAAGGTCCTGGTTTGTCTCTCTCTGTGGTGTTCTATTGGCCTGTGTCTGTGTGTGTGCTGGCCCCTTGGTCTCTTTCACGGTGTGTTAGACCCTCTGTGTTTGGTGATGGTCCTGGTTTATCTCTCACGCTTTGTTAGACCCTCGCTGTATGGGGACGGTCCTGGTTTGACTCTCTCTGTGATGTTCTATTGGCCTGTGTCTGTGTGTGTGCTAAGCCCCTGGGTCTCTTTCACGGTGTGTTAGACCCTCTGTGTTTGGTGATGGTCCTGGTTTATCTCTCACGCTTTGTTAGACCCTCGCTGTATGGGGACGGTCCTGGTTTGACTCTCTCTGTGATGTTCTATTGGCCTGTGTCTGTGCTGTGTGTGCTGGCCCCTGGGTCTCTTTCACGGTGTGTTAGACCCTCTGTGTTTGGTGATGGTCCTGGTTTGTCTCTCACAGTGTGTTAGACCCTATTCGTTTGGTGACAGTCCTGGTTTGTCTCTCTCTGTGATGCTCTATTGGTCTGTGTCTGTGTGTGTGCTAAGCCCCTGGGTCTCTTTCACGGTGTGTCAGACCCTCTGCGTTTGGTGATGGTTCTGGTTTGTCTCTCACAGTGTGTTAGACCCTATGCGTTTGGTGAGAGTCCTGGTTTGACTCTCTCTGTGATGTTCTATTGGCCTGTGTCTGTGTCTGTGCTGTGTGTGCTGGCCCCTGGGTCTCTTTCACGGTGTGTTAGACCCACTGTATTTGGTGATTGTCCTGGTTTGTCTCTCTCTGTGGTGCTCTATTGGCCTGTGTCTGTGCTGTGTGTGCTGGCCCCTGGGTCTCTTTCATGGTGTTTTAGACCCTGTGTGCTTGGTGATGGTCCTGGTTTATCTCTCACGCTTTGTTAGACCCTCGCTGTATGGTGAAGGTCCTGGTTTGTCTCTCTCTGTGGTGTTCTATTGGCCTGTGTCTGTGTGTGTGCTGGCCCCTGGGTCTCTTTCACGGTGTGTTAGACCCTCTGTGTTTGGTGATGGTCCTGGTTTATCTCTCACGCTTTGTTAGACCCTCGCTGTATGGTGAAGGTCCTGGTTTGTCTCTCTCTGTGGTGTTCTATTGGCCTGTGTCTGTGTGTGTGCTGGCCCCTGGGTCTCTTTCACGCTGTGTTAGACCCTCTGTGTTTGGTGATGGTCCTGGTTTGTCTCTCACAGTGTGTTAGACCCTATGCGTTTGGTGACAGTCCTGGTTTGTCTCTCTCTGTGATGCTCTATTGGTCTGTGTCTGTGTGTGTGCTAAGCCCCTGGGTCTCTTTCACGGTGTGTTAGACCCTCTGTGTTTGGTGATGTTCCTGGTTTATCTCTCACGCTTTGTTAGACCCTCGCTGTATGGGGACGGTCCTGGTTTGACTCTCTCTGTGATGTTCTATTGGCCTGTGTCTGTGTGTGTGCTGGCCCCTGGGTCTCTTTCACGGTGTGTTAGACCCTCAGTGCTTGGTGATGGTCCTGGTTTGTCTCTCACAGTGTGTTAGACCCTCTGTGTTTGGTGATGGTCCTGGTTTGTCTCTCTCTGTGATGTTCTATTGGCCTGTGTCTGTGCTGTGTGTGCTGGCCCCTGGGTCTCTTTCACGGTGTGTTAGACCCTCTGTGTTTGGTGATTGTCCTGGTTTGTCTCTCACAGTGTGTTAGACCCTCTGTGTTTGGTGATGGTCCTGGTTTGTCTCTCTCTGTGATGTTCTATTGGCCTGTGTCTGTGTGTGTGCTGGCCCCTGGGTCTCTTTCACGGTGTGTTAGACCCTCAGTGCTTGGTGATGGTCCTGGTTTGTCTCTCACAGTGTGTTAGACCCTCTGTGTTTGGTGATGGTCCTGGTTTGTCTCTCTCTGTGATGTTCTATTGGCCTGTGTCTGTGCTGTGTGTGCTGGCCCCTGGGTCTCTTTCACGGTGTGTTAGACCCTCTGTGTTTGGTGATTGTCCTGGTTTGTCTCTCACAGTGTGTTAGACCCTCTGTGTTTGGTGATGGTCCTGGTTTGTCTCTCTCTGTGATGTTCTATTGGCCTGTGTCTGTGCTGTGTGTGCTAGCCGCTGGGTCTCTTTCACGGTGTGTTAGACCCTCTGTGCTTGGTGATGGTCCTGGTTTATCTCTCACGCTTTGTTAGACCCTCGCTGTATGGGGACGGTCCTGGTTTGACTCTCTCTGTGATGTTCTATTGGCCTGTGTCTGTGTGTGTGCTGGCCCCTGGGTCTCTTTCACGGTGTGTTAGACCCTCTGTGTTTGGTGACAGTCCTGGTTTGTCTCTCTCTGTGATGTTCTATTGGCCTGTGTCTGTGCTGTGTGTGCTGGCCCCTGGGTCTCTTTCATGGTGTGTTAGACCCTCTGTGCTTGGTGATGGTCCTGGTTTATCTCTCACGCTTTGTTAGACCCTCGCTGTATGGGGACGGTCCTGGTTTGACTCTCTCTGTGATGTTCTATTGGCCTGTGTCTGTGTGTGTGCTGGCCCCTGGGTCTCTTTCATGGTGTGTTAGACCCTCTGTGCTTGGTGATGGTCCTGGTTTATCTCTCAAGCTTTGTTAGACCCTCGCTGTATGGGGACGGTCCTGGTTTGACTCTCTCTGTGATGTTCTATTGGCCTGTGTCTGTGTGTGTGCTAAGCCCCTGGGTCTCTTTCACGGTGTGTTAGACCCTCTGTGTTTGGTGATGGTCCTGGTTTATCTCTCACGCTTTGTTAGACCCTCGCTGTATGGGGACGGTCCTGGTTTGACTCTCTCTGTGATGTTCTATTGGCCTGTGTCTGTGTGTGTGCTGGCCCCTGGGTCTCTTTCATGGTGTGTTAGACCCTCTGTGCTTGGTGATGGTCCTGGTTTATCTCTCACGCTTTGTTAGACCCTCGCTGTATGGGGACGGTCCTGGTTTGACTCTCTCTGTGATGTTCTATTGGCCTGCGTCTGTGCTGTGTGTGCTGGCCCCTGGGTCTCTTTCACGGTGTGTTAGACCCTCTGTGTTTGGTGATGGTCCTGGTTTATCTCTCACACTTTGTTAGACCCTCGCTGTATGGGGACGGTCCTGGTTTGACTCTCTCTGTGATGTTCTATTGGCCTGTGTCTGTGTGTGTGCTAAGCCCCTGGGTCTCTTTCACGGTGTGTTAGACCCTCTGTGTTTGGTGATGGTCCTGGTTTATCTCTCACGCTTTGTTAGACCCTCGCTGTATGGGGACGGTCCTGGTTTGACTCTCTCTGTGATGTTCTATTGGCCTGTGTCTGTGTGTGTGCTGGCCCCTGGGTCTCTTTCATGGTGTGTTAGACCCTCTGTGCTTGGTGATGGTCCTGGTTCATCTCTCACGCTTTGTTAGACCCTCGCTGTATGGGGACGGTCCTGGTTTGACTCTCTCTGTGATGTTCTATTGGCCTGTGTCTGTGTGTGTGCTGGCCCCTGGGTCTCTTTCATGGTGTGTTAGACCCTCTGTGCTTGGTGATGGTCCTGGTTTATCTCTCACGCTTTGTTAGACCCTCGCTGTATGGGGACGGTCCTGGTTTGTCTCTCTCTGTGATGTTCTATTGGCCTGTGTCTGTGTGTGTGCTGGCCCCTGGGTCTCTTTCATGGTGTGTTAAACCCTCTGTGTTTGGTGATGGTCCTGGTTTATCTCTCACGCTTTGTTAGACCCTCGCTGTATGGGGACGGTCCTGGTTTGACTCTCTCTGTGATGTTCTATTGGCCTGTGTCTGTGTGTGTGCTGGCCCCTGGGTCTCTTTCATGGTGTGTTAGACCCTCTGTGCTTGGTGATGGTCCTGGTTTATCTCTCACGCTTTGTTAGACCCTCGCTGTATGGGGACGGTCCTGGTTTGACTCTCTCTGTGATGTTCTATTGGCCTGAGTCTGTGCTGTGTGTGCTGGCCCCTGGGTCTCTTTCACGGTGTGTTAGACCCTCTGTGTTTGGTGATGGTCCTGGTTTGTCTCTCACAGTGTGTTAGACCCTATTCGTTTGGTGACAGTCCTGGTTTGTCTCTCTCTGTGATGCTCTATTGGTCTGTGTCTGTGTGTGTGCTAAGCCCCTGGGTCTCTTTCACGGTGTGTTAGACCCTCTGCGTTTGGTGATGGTCCTGGTTTGTCTCTCACAGTGTGTTAGACCCTATGCGTTTGGTGACAGTCCTGGTTTGAATCTCTCTGTGATGTTCTATTGGCCTGTGTCTGTGTGTGTGCTAAGCCCCTGGGTCTCTTTCACGGTGTGTTAGACCCACTGTGTTTGGTGATTGTCCTGGTTTGTCTCTCTCTGTGGTGCTCTATTGGCCTGTGTCTGTGCTGTGTGTGCTGGCCCCTGGGTCTCTTTCATGGTGTTTTAGACCCTCTGTGCTTGGTGATGGTCCTGGTTTATCTCTCACGCTTTGTTAGACCCTCGCTGTATGGTGAAGGTCCTGGTTTGTCTCTCTCTGTGGTGTTCTATTGGCCTGTGTCTGTGTGTGTGCTGGCCCCTGGGTCTCTTTCATGGTGTGTTAGACCCTCTGAGCTTGGTTATGGTCCTGGTTTATCTCTCACGCTTTGTTAGACCCTCGCTGTATGGTGAAGGTCCTGGTTTGTCTCTCTCTGTGGTGTTCTATTGGCCTGTGTCTGTGTGTGTGCTGGCCCCTGGGTCTCTTTCACGGTGTGTTAGACCCTCTGTGTTTGGTGATGGTCCTGGTTTGTCTCTCACAGTGTGTTAGACCCTATGCGTTTGGTGACAGTCCTGGTTTGTCTCTCCCTGTGATGCTCTATTGGTCTGTGTCTGTGTGTGTGCTAAGCCCCTGGGTCTCTTTCACGGTGTGTTAGACCCTCTGTGTTTGGTGATGGTCCTGGTTTATCTCTCACGCTTTGTTAGACCCTCGCTGTATGGGGACGGTCCTGGTTTGACTCTCTCTGTGATGTTCTATTGGCCTGTGTCTGTGTGTGTGCTGGCCCCTGGGTCTCTTTCATGGTGTGTTAGACCCTCTGTGCTTGGTGATGGTCCTGGTTTATCTCTCACGCTTTGTTAGACCCTCGCTGTATGGGGACGGTCCTGGTTTGACTCTCTCTGTGATGTTCTATTGGCCTGTGTCTGTGTGTGTGCTGGCCCCTGGGTCTCTTTCACGGTGTGTTAGACCCTCTGTACTTGGTATGGTCCTGGTTTGTCTCTCACGGTGTGTTAGACCCTCAGTGCTTGGTGATGGTCCTGGTTTATCTCTCACGCTTTGTTAGACCCTCGCTGTATGGGGACGGTCCTGGTTTGTCTCTCTCTGTGGTGCTCTATTGGCCTGTGTCTGTGTGTGTGCTGGCCCCTGGGTCTCTTTCACGGTGTGTTAGACCCTCTGTGTTTGGTGATGGTCCTGGTTTATCTCTCATGCTTTGTTAGACCCTCGCTGTATGGGGACGGTCCTGGTTTGTCTCTCTCTGTGGTGCTCTATTGGCCTGTGTCTGTGTGTGTGCTGGCCCCTGGGTCTCTTTCATGGTGTGTTAGACCCTCTGTGCTTGGTGATGGTCCTGGTTTGTCTCTCTCTGTGATGCTCTATTGGTCTGTGTCTGTGCTGTGTGTGCTGGCCCCTGGGTCTCTTTCACGGTGTGTTAGACCCTCAGTGCTTGGTGATGGTCCTGGTTTGTCTCTCTCTGTGATGCTCTATTGGTCTGTGTGTGTGCTGGCCCCTGGGTCTCTTTCACGGTGTGTTAGACCCTCTGTGTTTGGTGATGGTCCTGGTTTGTCTCTCACAGTGTGTTAGACCCTATGTGTTTGGTGATGGTCCTGGTTTATCTCTCTCTCTGTGGTGCTCTATTGGCCTGTGTCTGTGTGTGTGTGCTGGTCCCTGGGTCTCTCTCACGGTGTGTTAGACCCTCAGTGCTTGGTGATGGTCCTGGTTTATCTCTCACGGTGTGTTAGACCCTCTGTGTTTGGTGATGGTCCTGGTTTGCCTCTCTCTATGATGTTCTATTGGCCTGTGTCTGTGCTGTGTGTGTGCTAAGCCCCTAGGTCTCTTTCATGGTGTGTTAGACCCTCTGTGCTTGGTGATGGTCCTGGTTTGTCTCTCACAGTGTGTTAGACCCTATGCGTTTGGTGACAGTCCTGGTTTGTCTCTCTCTGTGGTGCTCTATTGGCCTGTGTCTGTGTGTGTGCTGGCCCCTGGGTCTCTTTCACGGCGTGTTAGACCCTCAGTGCTTGGTGATGGTCCTGGTTTGTCTCTCACAGTGTGTTAGACCCTATGCGTTTGGTGACAGTCCTGGTTTGTCTCTCTCTGTGGTGCTCTATTGGCCTGTGTCTGTGTGTGTGCTGGCCCCTGGGTCTCTTTCACGGTGTGTTAGACCCTCTGTACTTGGTGATGGTCCTGGTTTGTCTCTCACAGTGTGTTAGACCCTATGCGTTTGGTGACAGTCCTGGTTTGTCTCTCACGCTTTGTTAGACCCTCGCTGTATGGGGACGGTCCTGGTTTGTCTCTCACGGTGTGTTTGACCCTCTGTGCTTGGTGATGGTCCTGGTTTGTCTCTCACGGTGTGTTAGACCCTCTGTGTTTGGTGATGGTCCTGGTTTGACTCTCTCTGTGATGTTCTATTGGCCTGTGTCTGTGCTGTGTGTGCAGGCCCCTGGGTCTCTTTCACGGTGTGTTAGACCCTCTGTGTTTGGTGAGGGTCCTGGTTTGTCTCTCAGTGTGTAAGACCCTCTGTGCTGGGTGATGGTCCTGGTTTGTCTCTCACGGTGTGTTAGACCCTCAGTGCTTGGTGATGGTCCTGGTTTATCTCTCACGCTTTGTTAGACCCTCGCTGTATGGGGACGGTCCTGGTTTGACTCTCTCTGTGATGTTCTATTGGCCTGTGTCTGTGCTGTGTGTGCTGGCCCCTGGGTCTCTTTCACGGTGTGTTAGACCCTCTGTGTTTGGTGATGGTCCTGGTTTGTCTCTCTCTGTGATGTTCTATTGGCCTGTGTCTGTGTGTGTGCTGGCCCCTGGGTCTCTTTCATGGTGTGTTAGACCCTCTGTGCTTGGTGATGGTCCTGGTTTATCTCTCACGCTTTGTTAGACCCTCGCTGTATGGGGACGGTCCTGGTTTGACTCTCTCTGTGATGTTCTATTGGCCTGTGTCTGTGCTGTGTGTGCTGGCCCCTGGGTCTCTTTCACGGTGTGTTAGACCCTATGCGTTTGGTGACAGTCCTGGTTTGTCTCTCTCTGTGGTGCTCTATTGGCCAATGTCTGTGTGTGTGCTGGCCCCTGGGTCTCTTTCACGGTGTGTTAGACCCTCAGTGCTTGGTGATGGTCCTGGTTTGTCTCTCACAGTGTGTTAGACCCTATGCGTTTGGTGACAGTCCTGGTTTGTCTCTCTCTGTGGTGCTCTATTGGCCTGTGTCTGTGTGTGTGCTGGCCCCTGGGTCTCTTTCATGGTGTGTTAGACCCTCTGTGCTTGGTGATGGTCCTGGTTTATCTCTCACGCTTTGTTAGACCCTCGCTGTATGGGGACGGTCCTGGTTTGACTCTCTCTGTGATGTTCTATTGGCCTGTGTCTGTGCTGTGTGTGCTGGCCCCTGGGTCTCTTTCACGGTGTGTTAGACCCTCTGTGTTTGGTGATGGTCCTGGTTTGTCTCTCACTGTGTGTTAGACCCTCTGTGTTTGGTGACAGTCCTGGTTTATCTCTCTCTGTGATGTTCTATTGGCCTGTGTCTGTGTGTGTGCTAAGCCCCTGGATCTCTCTCACGGTGTGTTAGACCCTATGTGTTTGGTGACAGTCCTGGTTTGTCTCTCTCTGTGATGCTCTATTGGCCTGTGTCTGTGTGTGTGCTAAGCCCCTGGGTCTCTTTCACGGTGTGTTAGACCCTCTGTGTTTGGTGATTGCCCTGGTTTGTCTCTCACAGTGTGTTAGACCCTCTGTGTTTGGTGATGGTCCTGGTTTGTCTCTCTCTGTGATGTTCTATTGGCCTGTGTCTGTGCTGTGTGTGCTGGCCCCTGGGTCTCTTTCACGGTGTGTTAGACCCTCTGTGTTTGGTGATTGTCCTGGTTTGTCTCTCACAGTGTGTTAGACCCTCTGTGTTTGGTGATGGTCCTGGTTTGTCTCTCTCTGTGATGTTCTATTGGCCTGTGTCTGTGCTGTGTGTGCTGGCCGCTGGGTCTCTTTCACGGTGTGTTAGACCCTCTGTGCTTGGTGATGGTCCTAGTTTATCTCTCACGCTTTGTTAGACCCTCGCTGTATGGGGACGGTCCTGGTTTGACTCTCTCTGTGATGTTCTATTGGTCTGTGTCTGTGTGTGTGCTGGCCCCTGGGTCTGTTTCACGGTGTGTTAGACCCTCTGTGTTTGGTGACAGTCCTGGTTTGTCTCTCTCTGTGATGTTCTATTGGCCTGTGTCTGTGCTGTGTGTGCTGGCCCCTGGGTCTCTTTCATGGTGTGTTAGACCCTCTGTGCTTGGTGATGGTCCTGGTTTATCTCTCACGCTTTGTTAGACCCTCGCTGTATGGGGACGGTCCTGGTTTGACTCTCTCTGTGGTGTTCTATTGGCCTGTGTCTGTGTGTGTGCTGGCCCCTGGGTCTCTTTCATGGTGTGTTAGACCCTCTGTGCTTGGTGATGGTCCTGGTTTATCTCTCACGCTTTGTTAGACCCTCGCTGTATGGGGACGGTCCTGGTTTGACTCTCTCTGTGATGTTCTATTGGCCTGTGTCTGTGTGTGTGCTGGCCCCTGGGTCTCTCTCACGGTGTGTTAGACCCTCAGTGCTTGGTGATGGTCCTGGTTTATCTCTCACGCTTTGTTAGACCCTCGCTGTATGGGGACGGTCCTGGTTTGACTCTCTCTGTGATGTTCTATTGGCCTGTGTCTGTGTGTGTGCTAAGCCCCTGGGTCTCTTTCACGGTGTGTTAGACCCTCTGTGTTTGGTGATGGTCCTGGTTTATCTCTCACGCTTTGTTAGACCCTCGCTGTATGGAGACGGTCCTGGTTTGACTCTCTCTGTGATGTTCTATTGGCCTGTGTCTGTGTGTGTGCTGGCCCCTGGGTCTCTTTCATGGTGTGTTAGACCTTCTGTGCTTGGTGATGGTCCTGGTTTATCTCTCACGCTTTGTTAGACCCTCGCTGTATGGGGACGGTCCTGGTTTGTCTCTCTCTGTGATGTTCTATTGGCCTGTGTCTGTGTGTGTGCTGGCCCCTGGGTCTCTCTCACGGTGTGTTAGACCCTCAGTGCTTGGTGATGGTCCTGGTTTATCTCTCACGCTTTGTTAGACCCTCGCTGTATGGGGACGGTCCTGGTTTGACTCTCTCTGTGATGTTCTATTGGCCTGTGTCTGTGTGTGTGCTGGCCCCTGGGTCTCTTTCATGGTGTGTTAGACCTTCTGTGCTTGGTGATGGTCCTGGTTTATCTCTCACGCTTTGTTAGACCCTCGCTGTATGGGGACGGTCCTGGTTTGTCTCTCTCTGTGATGTTCTATTGGCCTGTGTCTGTGTGTGTGCTGGCCCCTGGGTCTCTTTCATGGTGTGTTAGACCCTCTGTGCTTGGTGATGGTCCTGGTTTATCTCTCACGCTTTGTTAGACCCTCGCTGTATGGGGACGGTCCTGGTTTGACTCTCTCTGTGGTGTTCTATTGGCCTGTGTCTGTGTGTGTGCTGGCCCCTGGGTCTCTTTCATGGTGTGTTAGACCCTCTGTGCTTGGTGATGGTCCTGGTTTATCTCTCACGCTTTGTTAGACCCTCGCTGTATGGGGACGGTCCTGGTTTGACTCTCTTTGTGGTGTTCTATTGGCCTGTGTCTGTGTGTGTGCTGGCCCCTGGGTCTCTTTCACGGTGTGTTAGACCCTCTGTGTTTGGTGATGGTCCTGGTTTATCTCTCACGCTTTGTTAGACCCTCGCTGTATGGGGACGGTCCTGGTTTGACTCTCTCTGTGATATTCTATTGGCCTGTGTCTGTGTGTGTGCTGGCCCCTGGGTCTCTTTCATGGTGTGTTAGACCCTCTGTGTTTGGTGATGGTCCTGGTTTATCTCTCACGCTTTGTTAGACCCTCGCTGTATGGGGACGGTCCTGGTTTGACTCTCTCTGTGATGTTCTATTGGCCTGTGTCTGTGTGTGTGCTGGCCCCTGGGTCTCTTTCACGGTGTGTTAGACCCTCTGTGCTTGGTGATGGTCCTGGTTTGTCTCTCACAGTGTGTTAGACCCTATGCGTTTGGTGACAGTCCTGGTTTGTCTCTCTCTGTGGTGTTCTATTGGCCTGTGTCTGTGCTGTGTGTGCTGGCCCCTGGGTCTCTTTCACGGTGTGTTAGACCCTCTGTGTTTGGTGATGGTCCTGGTTTGTCTCTCACAGTGAGTTAGACCCTATGCGTTTGGTGACAGTCCTGGTTTGTCTCTCTCTGTGGTGCTCTATTGGCCTGTGTCTGTGCTGTGTGTGCTGGCCCCTGGGTCTCTTTCACGGTGTGTTAGACCCTCTGTGTTTGGTGATGGTCCTGGTTTGTCTCTCACAGTGTGTTAGACCCTATGCGTTTGGTGACAGTCGTGGTTTGTCTCTCACAGTGTGTTAGACCCTATGCGTTTGGTGACAGTCCTGGTTTGTCTCTCTCTGTGGTGCTCTATTGGCCTGTGTCTGTGCTGTGTGTGCTAAGCCCCTGGGTCTCTTTCACGGTGTGTTAGACCCTCTGTGTTTGGTGATTGTCCTGGTTTGTCTCTCACGCTTTGTTAGACCCTCGCTGTATGGGGACGGTCCTGGTTTGTCTCTCTCTGTGATGTTCTATTGGCCTGTGTCTGTGTGTGTGCTGGCCCCTGGGTCTCTTTCATGGTGTGTTAGACCCTCTGTGCTTGGTGATGGTCCTGGTTTATCTCTCACACTTTGTTAGACCCTCGCTGTATGGGGACGGTCCTGGTTTGACTCTCTCTGTGATGTTCTATTGGCCTGTGTCTGTGTGTGTGCTGGCCCCTGGGTCTCTTTCATGGTGTGTTAGACCCTCTGTGCTTGGTGATGGTCTTGGTTTGTCTCTCTCTGTGATGCTCTATTGGTCTGTGTCTGTGCTGTGTGTGCTGGCCCCTGGGTCTCTTTCACAGTGTGTTAGACCCTCTGTGTTTGGTGATGGTCCTGGTTTGTCTCTCTCTGTGATGTTCTATTGGCCTGTGTCTGTGCTGTGTGTGCTGGCCCCTGGGTCTCTTTCACGGTGTGTTAGACCCTCTGTGTTTGGTGATTGTTGGACAGGCCACATGAAGGGCCGCTCTCCCCCGGCCCAACCAGGCCCGAACCAGCCACGCAAGTACCACACACCACCATTGCACGTCCACCGTCCCCGCAGGGACCCCTACACTCGAACCTGTTGACCGCGTAGGCCGACCCACTACCGGCCTGCGCGCCCATCCTGGGCGCCATCTTGGACACTCCACCACGAGGCCGCCTGGCCCCCGATCGACCTCAACCCTGGGCCTGGCCAGGCCTCAGACATTCCGGCACCAACATCCACCCAGGAGGTGAGCGGGCTACTTGGTCAGTCAATGGGAGCAAGAGGTGTCGATGGCTCTCCCCCGCCAAGTGCCGCTCGCCCATCGCCTCCCCGGGCGCTGGCTCCACCCCCCTGCTGGGTGTCTGAACCCCCTCATCCCGGACCTCCCGACCTCCAAGTGCGAGGGTCCGGACATCAAAGCACACCAGCCCTATAACTGGGGCAGCTCCAGAGCAGGACGGCAGTTGTATCTTGGAGTCGAGAGACGCAAAGAAGAACTCATCCTTGACGGACTACTGGCGCTGCCGTAGCTCTGTCTTGTGCACCCTCGTCCTGCCTGCTGGCGCTGCCGCGGCTTTGGGAACCACCCTATCCTTCATCGTCGTCGGGACCTGCTGGCGTGGCCGCGGACCGTTTGTAACCACCACCTTCATCGGGACCTGCTGGCTCTGCCGCGGACCGTCGTCTTCCTTCATCCATCTCGGGACCCGCTGGCTCCGCCGCGGCCCGTTCATCTACACCACCGAGCTCGAGGATTGAGAGCTATTTCCATCTTTTTGGTAACAAGACTGTCCCGCTACCCTTTTCCCAAACAGAGACCAGAATAGAGGGGACCCCTGAGTCCAGACCTCCTTGTACCATTCTACCGTACTTAAAGAATTGCCTATAAAGTATCGTTGAACTTTATCATTGTGTGGTGTCCGTCTGTGGGGGGGAAGTTACCCGTCTGTACGGTTCGCTGGAGACGGCTCTCCCCGGAGACCTCTCCCCTTGTCCTCGGCCGACCCTCCCGGTCCGTCTAACATTGGTGGCCAGCGACGGGATCCGAATCACCGCATAAACCGTACAGAGAGTAGCTCACCCCACGGCGAATCACGATGTCAACTAAAGACAGCGGATCAACGGAGAAATTCCAGATGGAGAAATTGGACGAATACAGCCATCGTGAACTTAAACAGTTCTGTATCGAATTAGGTATCGCTACCACCGGACTAAATACCAAAGATGACTTTAAGCAGGCCCTAGAATCTTGGGCAGAAACCGGGGCTGCCGGAAACCCCGATCAAGACATCGCAGCACAAACCCCCATGGCCCCTGAAGAACGAAGAACGGGTCTCTCGCCAGACGAGATCCAGGAACGAGAAAGAACCCGACTACACGAGCTGGAAATGGCCCGGCTCAAAATGGACGTTGAACTAAAGTTGGCCGAACAGAAAATCAACTTAGAGCACCTGCGTCTCCGAGAAGAAAGAGAGGAGAAACAGAGACAAAGGGAGCTCGAGGAAAAGAAACTGGCATATGAACATGAGCGGAAATTAGCTGAAATCGACCTACGCAAACAGAATAAAGAAACAGGGGTGCCCGAGCAACCCCACACTCCAGGGGCAACAGAGAAGAAGGTACACATCCCCAAGGATGTCGTTCGAGAATACTTCCGAGAGGACGACATCCAGCAATGGTTTAAGGCCTATGAAATCGCTATGACTGCACACCGGATCGATAAAAGCGATTGGGGGGCCGGTCTGTGGGGGAGATTCCTCAATGAGGGCCGCGACGCCCTGCTGCAACTCCCGGACCACCAGATGACCTCCTATGACCATATGAAAGCTGCACTCCTCACCCGCTATGGCCTCACACCCGAAATGTACCGTCAGAGGTTCCGAGACTGCACCCGCATCCCGGGTACAACTTGGGTGGACTATGTCAATTACTTTAGCCGAGCCTTCGAGGGCTGGATCAAAGGAAGCAAGGTCACAACCTACGAACAACTGTTCAATCTTATGGTATGGGAGCATCTGTCGAACAATTGCTTCATTGAACTTCGCCAGCACCTCCTCGACAGCAAGTTAACGGATCCCCGGCAGCTCGCAGCCGAAGCAGACCGGTGGGAGATCACCAGAGTGAGTCGAAATGGGTCCTCCGAACAGAACAGGAACAACAATGGTCAGCACCGTCCCCGAGGAGGTGGAGGCCAAGGACGCGGAAGGAGCAACGCTCCGGTCACCCCCACTACCAGCACCACCCCCCCGGCCAACCGGGGCAGCACCCCAGCGCGACCGGGACATCGAGCCAATGTTACCTGCCATCGATGCCAACGAGTCGGACACTATGCAAACGACCCAAACTGCCCCCAGTACCAGAGCCCAAGACCCCGCCAAGTAGCCGCTGCTGCTCTGGGGGAGGAACAGATCTCAGAGGAACAAGAAGAATATGAACAGGAACACCAAGAATGGGAGCCAGCCGCCATGGCTCTCGCCTGCCTAGGGGGGAGAGACATGGTCCCGCGGGTCCCCCTACCCGCTAATACCCAGAAGTACAGCCAATGGGTGGGCATCAATGGACGCCGGGCTGAAGCCCTTCGTGACACTGGGGCCAGCGTAACAGCCGTCCGCTGTCACCTGGTGACCCCCGAACAATACTTACCAAACATTCTCTGCCCTGTACGTTCAGCCGATAACTCAGAAAGTCTGTGTCGGATGGCCTGCGTCCCCTTCGAATGGGGAGGGGTCTCCGGCATGTTGAAGGTGACGGTCCGAGATGATGCCCCCGTAGACTGCCTCCTGGGTAATGACCTGGAAAGCTCTCCATGGGCAGCAGTCGAACGAAAAGAGCACCTGGGGATGCTGGGCGTCCCGGACTGGGCGTGCGTCACCACCCGGTCCATGACCGCCCGTGCCAACACCCGCCCAGAGGAACTCGAATGGCCGGCGCCACCGCCTCCGGTCGCCCCCGCCGAAACCACCGACCGTGACGTCCCCCCCGAACCAGCTCAACCTCCAGACCTCGCTAACCTCGACCAGTGGCCTCAAGAGGGGGGGCCCACGCAAGAACAATTTCGCCAAGAACAAAAGACCTGTCCCTCCCTCGAGGGACTCCGCCAGCAAGCGCTAGCCCAAAGCGCAGGGGATACCTCCGGAACTCACTGGGTCTACTGGGACAATGATCTGCTGTACAGTGAGCAAAGAATCGCGGAGCTGGGGGCCAGTCGAGTCCTAGTGGTACCCCTCCGTTTTAGAGACTTTCTGCTAAACCTGGCCCACGATGTCCCCCTGGCAGGACACTTGGGTCAAGACAAAACCTATAGCCGCCTGGTGACCCACTTCTTCTGGCCCAAAATGAGGGACAATGTACACCAGCATTGCCGATCTTGCCCCACGTGCCAAGCCAGTGGGAAGAGCGGCCGCAAACTGAAAGCCCCCCTGCAACCTTTTCCCGTGGTCACCACCCCGTTCGAGAGGGTCGGAATCGATATCGTAGGGCCCCTGGACCCGCGCACAAAACAAGGCCATCGATTCATCCTGGTGCTAGTGGACCACGCCACCCGCTACCCGGAGGCTGTTCCCCTGCGGACTGTGACAGCCCCGGTAGTCGGCCGGGCTCTGATGGGGATCTTCTCCCGGGTGGGCTTCCCCCGGGAGGTCGTCAGTGACAGAGGCACGAACTTTATTTCGAAATATATGAAATCTCTCTGGCAACAGTGCGGGGTTACCTACCGGTTCACGACCCCCTATCACCCTCAAGGAAACGGACTCGTTGAGCGGTTCAACCGCACGCTCAAAGGGATGATCGGGGGGTTGGAAGAGCCCCTCCGTCGCCAGTGGGATGTGCTGCTGCCGTGCCTCCTCTTCGCATATCGAGAGGTTCCCCAGAAGTCCCTGGGCTTCAGCCCATTTGAACTGCTATATGGACACCCCGTACGCGGGCCGCTCAGCCTAGTTAAGGAAGGCTGGGAGATGCCCCCTCTAAAGAACCCACCAGATGTTTTCCGCTACCTCCTAACACTCCGCAACCAGACCCGGCGATTCCGAGAACTAGCAAAAGCCAACCTAGAGGCCAGTCAGGAGGACATGAAAAGGTGGTATGACCGGAATGCCTCCTCCATCGAATTTGAACCTGGGCAACAGGTATGGGTGATGTCCCCCACCGAACCCTGCGCCCTACAAGACAAGTGGACAGGGCCCTTCAAAGTGGTCGAGCGCAAGGGTCCGGCTACCTATCTCATCGACTTGGAATCTTCCCGGAACCCCCTCCGGGTCCTCCACGCTAACAGACTGAAACCGCACTTTGTACGGACAGAACTCAGCCTCCTGATGGCCACAGACAATGGGGCTGAAGAGGACTCCGAGCCCCTCCCGGACCTCCTACGGACGCGGGAGAAAGACGGTTCCGTAGATGGGGTCCGACTCTCAGAGGCCCTCACCCGAGAGCAACACCAGGAGTGCCAAGTGCTCCTGTCACAATTCGCCAGCCTGTTCTCCCTCACCCCAGGTGTCACTTCCTGGTGTACGCACGATGTGGACACTGGGGACAGCCCCCCTATCCGCCACCGGGCCTACCGCGTGCCAGATCGGGTACGGGCCTGCATCCAGGAGGAAGTAGCCAAAATGCTCACGCTCGGGGTCATCGAGCCCTCAGACAGCCCCTGGGCCAGCCCGGTAGTACTGGTCCCCAAAGCAGCTGCCCCCGGCACCACACCAGAACTCCGGTTCTGCGTCGACTACCGGGGCTTGAATGCGGTCACCAGGACAGACGCACATCCCATCCCCCGGGCAGATGAACTAATCGACCGCATGGGAGCTGCCCGCTACCTCAGTATCTTCGACCTGACGGCGGGCTACTGGCAAATCGGCCTCACACCCCGGGCACAAGAACGTTCTGCCTTTTCCACTCCCGATGGCCATTACCATTTCACAGTCATGCCCTTCGGCATGAAGAATGCCCCAGCAACATTCCAACGGCTCGTCAATCAGGTCCTGGCGGGGCTCGAAGGATTCAGCGCCGCCTACTTAGACGACATCGCTGTATACAGCAACCAGTGGTCCGAGCACCTCCACCACCTCCGAGCAGTGCTGCACGCCCTTCAGCAAGCTGGCCTCACGATCAAGGCCAGCAAATGTCAAATTGGGCAAGGGTCTGTAACCTACCTCGGGCACCAGGTGGGAAGCGGCCTGGTGGCCCCTCTGCAGCTAAAAATTGCCGCCATCCAGTCCTGGCAGCCCCCCATTACCCAGACCGAGGTACGAGCCTTCCTGGGCCTCACGGGCTATTACCGAAGGTTCGTGAAAGACTATGGTACTATCGTGAGGCCCCTCACAGAGCTCACGTCAAAAAATCAGCCCCAGAAAGTCAACTGGACCCCAGAGTGTCAAGCTGCATTTGAACAATTGAAAGCCGCCATGTGCTCCGCCCCTGTGCTCCAGGCCCCCGACTACAGCCGGGAGTTCGTCGTCCAGACGGATGCCTCCGACCATGGCATTGGGGCAGTCCTGTCTCAAGTGAACACCGAGGGCCGTGATCAGCCGGTGGCCTTCATCAGCCGGCGACTCCTACCACGGGAACAACGCTGGAGCACCATAGAGAGGGAGGCCTTCGCGGTGGTATGGGCCCTCAAGAAGCTCCGGCCCTACCTTTTTGGCACACCCTTTCGGGTACAGACCGACCACCGACCCCTGCAGTGGCTGATGCAGATGCGGGGGGAAAACCCGAAGTTACTACGCTGGTCCATCTCCCTACAAGGGATGGACTTCACAGTTGAACATCGGCCTGGGCCAGATCACGCCAACGCAGATGGCCTGTCCCGGTTCTTCCGCCTCGACGAGAAGAGTCCCCAAGAGAATGGGTAACTCTCCCCGCCTTCAGCTGGGGGGGACGCATGTTGGACAGGCCACATGAAGGGCCGCTCTCCCCCGGCCCAACCAGGCCCGAACCAGCCACGCAAGTACCACACACCACCATTGCACGTCCACCGTCCCCGCAGGGACCCCTACACTCGAACCTGTTGACCGCGTAGGCCGACCCACTACCGGCCTGCGCGCCCATCCTGGGCGCCATCTTGGACACTCCACCACGAGGCCGCCTGGCCCCCGATCGACCTCAACCCTGGGCCTGGCCAGGCCTCAGACATTCCGGCACCAACATCCACCCAGGAGGTGAGCGGGCTACTTGGTCAGTCAATGGGAGCAAGAGGTGTCGATGGCTCTCCCCCGCCAAGTGCCGCTCGCCCATCGCCTCCCCGGGCGCTGGCTCCACCCCCCTGCTGGGTGTCTGAACCCCCTCATCCCGGACCTCCCGACCTCCAAGTGCGAGGGTCCGGACATCAAAGCACACCAGCCCTATAACTGGGGCAGCTCCAGAGCAGGACGGCAGTTGTATCTTGGAGTCGAGAGACGCAAAGAAGAACTCATCCTTGACGGACTACTGGCGCTGCCGTAGCTCTGTCTTGTGCACCCTCGTCCTGCCTGCTGGCGCTGCCGCGGCTTTGGGAACCACCCTATCCTTCATCGTCGTCGGGACCTGCTGGCGTGGCCGCGGACCGTTTGTAACCACCACCTTCATCGGGACCTGCTGGCTCTGCCGCGGACCGTCGTCTTCCTTCATCCATCTCGGGACCCGCTGGCTCCGCCGCGGCCCGTTCATCTACACCACCGAGCTCGAGGATTGAGAGCTATTTCCATCTTTTTGGTAACAAGACTGTCCCGCTACCCTTTTCCCAAACAGAGACCAGAATAGAGGGGACCCCTGAGTCCAGACCTCCTTGTACCATTCTACCGTACTTAAAGAATTGCCTATAAAGTATCGTTGAACTTTATCATTGTGTGGTGTCCGTCTGTGGGGGGGAAGTTACCCGTCTGTACGGTTCGCTGGAGACGGCTCTCCCCGGAGACCTCTCCCCTTGTCCTCGGCCGACCCTCCCGGTCCGTCTAACAGTGATGGTCCTGGTTTGTCTCTCTCTGTGATGCTCTATTGGCCTGTGTCTGTGCTGTGTGTGCTGGCCCCTGGGTCTCTTTCACGGTGTGTTAGACCCTCTGTGTTTGGTGATTGTCCTGGTTTGTCTCTCACGCTTTGTTAGACCCTCGCTGTATGGGGACGGTCCTGGTTTGACTCTCTCTGTGATGTTCTATTGGCCTGTGTCTGTGTGTGTGCTGGCCCCTGGGTCTCTTTCATGGTGTGTTAGACCCTCTGTGTTTGGTGATGGTCCTGGTTTGTCTCTCACAGTGTGTTAGACCCTCTGTGTTTGGTGATGGTCCTGGTTTGTCTCTCACGGTGTGTTAGACCCTCTGTGTTTGGTGATGGTCCTGGTTTGTCTCTCTCTGTGATGTTCTATTGGCCTGTGTCTGTGCTGTGTGTGCTGGCCCCTGGGTCTCTTTCACGGTGTGTTAGACCCTCTGTGTTTGGTGATTGTCCTGGTTTGTCTCTTTCACAGTGTGTTAGACCCTCTGTGTTTGGTGATGGTCCTGGTTTGTCTCTCTCTGTGATGCTCTATTGGCCTGTGTCTGTGCTGTGTGTGCTGGCCCCTGGGTCTCTTTCACGGTGTGTTAGACCCTCTGTGTTTGGTGATTGTCCTGGTTTGTCTCTCACAGTGTGTTAGACCCTCTGTGTTTGGTGATGGTCCTGGTTTGTCTCTCTCTGTGATGCTCTATTGGCCTGTGTCTGTGTGTGTGTGCTGGCCCCTGGGTCTCTTTCACGGTGTGTTAGACCCTCTGTGCTTGGTGATGGTCCTGGTTTATCTCTCACGCTTTGTTAGACCCTCGCTGTATGGTGAAGGTCCTGGTTTGTCTCTCTCTGTGGTGTTCTATTGGCCTGTGTCTGTGTGTGTGCTGGCCCCTGGGTCTCTTTCACGGTGTGTTAGACCCTCTGTGTTTGGTGATGGTCCTGGTTTATCTCTCACGCTTTGTTAGACCCTCGCTGTATGGGGACGGTCCTGGTTTGACTCTCTCTGTGATGTTCTATTGGCCTGTGTCTGTGCTGTGTGTGCTGGCCCCTGGGTCTCTTTCACGGTGTGTTAGACCCTCTGTGTTTGGTGATGGTCCTGGTTTGTCTCTCACAGTGTGTTAGACCCTATTCGTTTGGTGACAGTCCTGGTTTGTCTCTCTCTGTGATGCTCTATTGGTCTGTGTCTGTGTGTGTGCTAAGCCCCTGGGTCTCTTTCACGGTGTGTCAGACCCTCTGCGTTTGGTGATGGTTCTGGTTTGTCTCTCACAGTGTGTTAGACCCTATGCGTTTGGTGACAGTCCTGGTTTGACTCTCTCTGTGATGTTCTATTGGCCTGTGTCTGTGTCTGTGCTGTGTGTGCTGGCCCCTGGGTCTCTTTCACGGTGTGTTAGACCCACTGTGTTTGGTGATTGTCCTGGTTTGTCTCTCTCTGTGGTGCTCTATTGGCCTGTGTCTGTGCTGTGTGTGCTGGCCCCTGGGTCTCTTTCATGGTGTTTTAGACCCTCTGTGCTTGGTGATGGTCCTGGTTTATCTCTCACGCTTTGTTAGACCCTCGCTGTATGGTGAAGGTCCTGGTTTGTCTCTCTCTGTGGTGTTCTATTGGCCTGTGTCTGTGTGTGTGCTGGCCCCTGGGTCTCTTTCACGGTGTGTTAGACCCTCTGTGTTTGGTGATGGTCCTGGTTTATCTCTCACGCTTTGTTAGACCCTCGCTGTATGGGGACGGTCCTGGTTTGACTCTCTCTGTGATGTTCTATTGGCCTGTGTCTGTGTGTGTGCTAAGCCCCTGGGTCTCTTTCACGGTGTGTTAGACCCTCTGTGTTTGGTGATGGTCCTGGTTTATCTCTCACGCTTTGTTAGACCCTCGCTGTATGGGGACGGTCCTGGTTTGACTCTCTCTGTGATGTTCTATTGGCCTGTGTCTGTGCTGTGTGTGCTGGCCCCTGGGTCTCTTTCACGGTGTGTTAGACCCTCTGTGTTTGGTGATGGTCCTGGTTTGTCTCTCACAGTGTGTTAGACCCTATTCATTTGGTGACAGTCCTGGTTTGTCTCTCTCTGTGATGCTCTATTGGTCTGTGTCTGTGTGTGTGCTAAGCCCCTGGGTCTCTTTCACGGTGTGTCAGACCCTCTGCGTTTGGTGATGGTTCTGGTTTGTCTCTCACAGTGTGTTAGACCCTATGCGTTTGGTGAGAGTCCTGGTTTGACTCTCTCTGTGATGTTCTATTGGCCTGTGTCTGTGTCTGTGCTGTGTGTGCTGGCCCCTGGGTCTCTTTCACGGTGTGTTAGACCCACTGTATTTGGTGATTGTCCTGGTTTGTCTCTCTCTGTGGTGCTCTATTGGCCTGTGTCTGTGCTGTGTGTGCTGGCCCCTGGGTCTCTTTCATGGTGTTTTAGACCCTCTGTGCTTGGTGATGGTCCTGGTTTATCTCTCACGCTTTGTTAGACCCTCGCTGTATGGTGAAGGTCCTGGTTTGTCTCTCTCTGTGGTGTTCTATTGGCCTGTGTCTGTGTGTGTGCTGGCCCCTGGGTCTCTTTCACGGTGTGTTAGACCCTCTGTGTTTGGTGATGGTCCTGGTTTATCTCTCACGCTTTGTTAGACCCTCGCTGTATGGTGAAGGTCCTGGTTTGTCTCTCTCTGTGGTGTTCTATTGGCCTGTGTCTGTGTGTGTGCTGGCCCCTGGGTCTCTTTCACGCTGTGTTAGACCCTCTGTGTTTGGTGATGGTCCTGGTTTGTCTCTCACAGTGTGTTAGACCCTATGCGTTTGGTGACAGTCCTGGTTTGTCTCTCTCTGTGATGCTCTATTGGTCTGTGTCTGTGTGTGTGCTAAGCCCCTGGGTCTCTTTCACGGTGTGTTAGACCCTCTGTGTTTGGTGATGTTCCTGGTTTATCTCTCACGCTTTGTTAGACCCTCGCTGTATGGGGACGGTCCTGGTTTGACTCTCTCTGTGATGTTCTATTGGCCTGTGTCTGTGTGTGTGCTGGCCCCTGGGTCTCTTTCACGGTGTGTTAGACCCTCAGTGCTTGGTGATGGTCCTGGTTTGTCTCTCACAGTGTGTTAGACCCTCTGTGTTTGGTGATGGTCCTGGTTTGTCTCTCTCTGTGATGTTCTATTGGCCTGTGTCTGTGCTGTGTGTGCTGGCCCCTGGGTCTCTTTCACGGTGTGTTAGACCCTCTGTGTTTGGTGATTGTCCTGGTTTGTCTCTCACAGTGTGTTAGACCCTCTGTGTTTGGTGATGGTCCTGGTTTGTCTCTCTCTGTGATGTTCTATTGGCCTGTGTCTGTGCTGTGTGTGCTAGCCGCTGGGTCTCTTTCACGGTGTGTTAGACCCTCTGTGCTTGGTGATGGTCCTGGTTTATCTCTCACGCTTTGTTAGACCCTCGCTGTATGGGGACGGTCCTGGTTTGACTCTCTCTGTGATGTTCTATTGGCCTGTGTCTGTGTGTGTGCTGGCCCCTGGGTCTCTTTCACGGTGTGTTAGACCCTCTGTGTTTGGTGACAGTCCTGGTTTGTCTCTCTCTGTGATGTTCTATTGGCCTGTGTCTGTGCTGTGTGTGCTGGCCCCTGGGTCTCTTTCATGGTGTGTTAGACCCTCTGTGCTTGGTGATGGTCCTGGTTTATCTCTCACGCTTTGTTAGACCCTCGCTGTATGGGGACGGTCCTGGTTTGACTCTCTCTGTGATGTTCTATTGGCCTGTGTCTGTGTGTGTGCTAAGCCCCTGGGTCTCTTTCACGGTGTGTTAGACCCTCTGTGTTTGGTGATGGTCCTGGTTTATCTCTCACGCTTTGTTAGACCCTCGCTGTATGGGGACGGTCCTGGTTTGACTCTCTCTGTGATGTTCTATTGGCCTGTGTCTGTGTGTGTGCTGGCCCCTGGGTCTCTTTCATGGTGTGTTAGACCCTCTGTGCTTGGTGATGGTCCTGGTTTATCTCTCACGCTTTGTTAGACCCTCGCTGTATGGGGACGGTCCTGGTTTGACTCTCTCTGTGATGTTCTATTGGCCTGTGTCTGTGCTGTGTGTGCTGGCCCCTGGGTCTCTTTCACGGTGTGTTAGACCCTCTGTGCTTGGTGATGGTCCTGGTTTGTCTCTCTCTGTGATGCTCTATTGGTCTGTGTCTGTGCTGTGTGTGCTGGCCCCTGGGTCTCTTTCACGGTGTGTTAGACCCTCAGTGCTTGGTGATGGTCCTGGTTTGTCTCTCTCTGTGATGCTCTATTGGTCTGTGTGTGTGCTGGCCCCTGGGTCTCTTTCACGGTGTGTTAGACCCTCTGTGTTTGACGATGGTCCTGGTTTGTCTCTCACAGTGTGTTAGACCCTATGTGTTTGGTGATGGTCCTGGTTTATCTCTCTCTCTGTGGTGCTCTATTGGCCTGTGTCTGTGTGTGTGTGCTGGCCCCTGGGTCTCTCTCACGGTGTGTTAGACCCTCAGTGCTTGGTGATGGTCCTGGTTTATCTCTCACGGTGTGTTAGACCCTCTGTGTTTGGTGATGGTCCTGGTTTGCCTCTCTCTATGATGTTCTATTGGCCTGTGTCTGTGCTGTGTGTGTGCTAAGCCCCTAGGTCTCTTTCATGGTGTGTTAGACCCTCTGTGCTTGGTGATGGTCCTGGTTTGTCTCTCACAGTGTGTTAGACCCTATGCGTTTGGTGACAGTCCTGGTTTGTCTCTCTCTGTGGTGCTCTATTGGCCTGTGTCTGTGTGTGTGCTGGCCCCTGGGTCTCTTTCACGGTGTGTTAGACCCTCAGTGCTTGGTGATGGTCCTGGTTTGTCTCTCACAGTGTGTTAGACCCTATGCGTTTGGTGACAGTCCTGGTTTGTCTCTCTCTGTGGTGCTCTATTGGCCTGTGTCTGTGTGTTTGCTGGCCCCTGGGTCTCTTTCACGGTGTGTTAGACCCTCTGTACTTGGTGATGGTCCTGGTTTGTCTCTCACAGTGTGTTAGACCCTATGCGTTTGGTGACAGTCCTGGTTTGTCTCTCACGCTTTGTTAGACCCTCGCTGTATGGGGACGGTCCTGGTTTGTCTCTCACGGTGTGTTTGACCCTCTGTGCTTGGTGATGGTCCTGGTTTGTCTCTCACCGTGTGTTAGACCCTCTGTGTTTGGTGATGGTCCTGGTTTGACTCTCTCTGTGATGTTCTATTGGCCTGTGTCTGTGCTGTGTGTGCAGGCCCCTGGGTCTCTTTCACGGTGTGTTAGACCCTCTGTGTTTGGTGAGGGTCCTGGTTTGTCTCTCAGTGTGTAAGACCCTCTGTGCTTGGTGATGGTCCTGGTTTGTCTCTCACGGTGTGTTAGACCCTCAGTGCTTGGTGATGGTCCTGGTTTATCTCTCACGCTTTGTTAGACCCTCGCTGTATGGGGACGGTCCTGGTTTGACTCTCTCTGTGATGTTCTATTGGCCTGTGTCTGTGCTGTGTGTGCTGGCCCCTGGGTCTCTTTCACGGTGTGTTAGACCCTCTGTGTTTGGTGATGGTCCTGGTTTATCTCTCACACTTTGTTAGACCCTCGCTGTATGGGGACGGTCCTGGTTTGACTCTCTCTGTGATGTTCTATTGGCCTGTGTCTGTGCTGTGTGTGCTGGCCCCTGGGTCTCTTTCACGGTGTGTTAGACCCTATGCGTTTGGTGACAGTCCTGGTTTGTCTCTCTCTGTGGTGCTCTATTGGCCAATGTCTGTGTGTGTGCTGGCCCCTGGGTCTCTTTCACGGTGTGTTAGACCCTCAGTGCTTGGTGATGGTCCTGGTTTGTCTCTCACAGTGTGTTAGACCCTATGCGTTTGGTGACAGTCCTGGTTTGTCTCTCTCTGTGGTGCTCTATTGGCCTGTGTCTGTGTGTGTGCTGGCCCCTGGGTCTCTTTCATGGTGTGTTAGACCCTCTGTGCTTGGTGATGGTCCTGGTTTATCTCTCACGCTTTGTTAGACCCTCGCTGTATGGGGACGGTCCTGGTTTGACTCTCTCTGTGATGTTCTATTGGCCTGTGTCTGTGCTGTGTGTGCTGGCCCCTGGGTCTCTTTCACGGTGTGTTAGACCCTCTGTGTTTGGTGATGGTCCTGGTTTGTCTCTCACAGTGTGTTAGACCCTCTGTGTTTGGTGACAGTCCTGGTTTATCTCTCTCTGTGATGTTCTATTGGCCTGTGTCTGTGTGTGTGCTAAGCCCCTGGATCTCTCTCACGGTGTGTTAGACCCTATGTGTTTGGTGACAGTCCTGGTTTGTCTCTCTCTGTGATGCTCTATTGGCCTGTGTCTGTGTGTGTGCTAAGCCCCTGGGTCTCTTTCACGGTGTGTTAGACCCTCTGTGTTTGGTGATTGCCCTGGTTTGTCTCTCACAGTGTGTTAGACCCTCTGTGTTTGGTGATGGTCCTGGTTTGTCTCTCTCTGTGATGTTCTATTGGCCTGTGTCTGTGCTGTGTGTGCTGGCCCCTGGGTCTCTTTCATGGTGTGTTAGACCCTCTGTGTTTGGTGATTGTCCTGGTTTGTCTCTCACAGTGTGTTAGACCCTCTGTGTTTGGTGATGGTCCTGGTTTGTCTCTCTCTGTGATGTTCTATTGGCCTGTGTCTGTGCTGTGTGTGCTGGCCGCTGGGTCTCTTTCACGGTGTGTTAGACCCTCTGTGCTTGGTGATGGTCCTAGTTTATCTCTCACGCTTTGTTAGACCCTCGCTGTATGGGGACGGTCCTGGTTTGACTCTCTCTGTGATGTTCTATTGGCCTGTGTCTGTGTGTGTGCTGGCCCCTGGGTCTGTTTCACGGTGTGTTAGACCCTCTGTGTTTGGTGACAGTCCTGGTTTGTCTCTCTCTGTGATGTTCTATTGGCCTGTGTCTGTGCTGTGTGTGCTGGCCCCTGGGTCTCTTTCATGGTGTGTTAGACCCTCTGTGCTTGGTGATGGTCCTGGTTTATCTCTCACGCTTTGTTAGACCCTCGCTGTATGGGGACGGTCCTGGTTTGACTCTCTCTGTGGTGTTCTATTGGCCTGTGTCTGTGTGTGTGCTGGCCCCTGGGTCTCTTTCATGGTGTGTTAGACCCTCTGTGCTTGGTGATGGTCCTGGTTTGTCTCTCACGCTTTGTTAGACCCTCGCTGTATGGGGACGGTCCTGGTTTGACTCTCTCTGTGATGTTCTATTGGCCTGTGTCTGTGTGTGTGCTGGCCCCTGGGTCTCTCTCACGGTGTGTTAGACCCTCAGTGCTTGGTGATGGTCCTGGTTTATCTCTCACGCTTTGTTAGACCCTCGCTGTATGGGGACGGTCCTGGTTTGACTCTCTCTGTGATGTTCTATTGGCCTGTGTCTGTGTGTGTGCTGGCCCCTGGGTCTCTTTCATGGTGTGTTAGACCTTCTGTGCTTGGTGATGGTCCTGGTTTATCTCTCACGCTTTGTTAGACCCTCGCTGTATGGGGACGGTCCTGGTTTGTCTCTCTCTGTGATGTTCTATTGGCCTGTGTCTGTGTGTGTGCTGGCCCCTGGGTCTCTTTCATGGTGTGTTAGACCCTCTGTGTTTGGTGATTGTCCTGGTTTGTCTCTCACAGTGTGTTAGACCCTCTGTGTTTGGTGATGGTCCTGGTTTGTCTCTCTCTGTGATGTTCTATTGGCCTGTGTCTGTGCTGTGTGTGCTGGCCGCTGGGTCTCTTTCACGGTGTGTTAGACCCTCTGTGCTTGGTGATGGTCCTAGTTTATCTCTCACGCTTTGTTAGACCCTCGCTGTATGGGGACGGTCCTGGTTTGACTCTCTCTGTGATGTTCTATTGGCCTGTGTCTGTGTGTGTGCTGGCCCCTGGGTCTGTTTCACGGTGTGTTAGACCCTCTGTGTTTGGTGACAGTCCTGGTTTGTCTCTCTCTGTGATGTTCTATTGGCCTGTGTCTGTGTGTGTGCTGGCCCCTGGGTCTCTTTCATGGTGTGTTAGACCTTCTGTGCTTGGTGATGGTCCTGGTTTATCTCTCACGCTTTGTTAGACCCTCGCTGTATGGGGACGGTCCTGGTTTGTCTCTCTCTGTGATGTTCTATTGGCCTGTGTCTGTGTGTGTGCTGGCCCCTGGGTCTCTTTCATGGTGTGTTAGACCCTCTGTGCTTGGTGATGGTCCTGGTTTATCTCTCACGCTTTGTTAGACCCTCGCTGTATGGGGACGGTCCTGGTTTGACTCTCTCTGTGGTGTTCTATTGGCCTGTGTCTGTGTGTGTGCTGGCCCCTGGGTCTCTTTCATGGTGTGTTAGACCCTCTGTGCTTGGTGATGGTCCTGGTTTATCTCTCACGCTTTGTTAGACCCTCGCTGTATGGGGACGGTCCTGGTTTGACTCTCTTTGTGGTGTTCTATTGGCCTGTGTCTGTGTGTGTGCTGGCCCCTGGGTCTCTTTCACGGTGTGTTAGACCCTCTGTGTTTGGTGATGGTCCTGGTTTATCTCTCACGCTTTGTTAGACCCTCGCTGTATGGGGACGGTCCTGGTTTGACTCTCTCTGTGATATTCTATTGGCCTGTGTCTGTGTGTGTGCTGGCCCCTGGGTCTCTTTCATGGTGTGTTAGACCCTCTGTGTTTGGTGATGGTCCTGGTTTATCTCTCACGCTTTGTTAGACCCTCGCTGTATGGGGACGGTCCTGGTTTGACTCTCTCTGTGATGTTCTATTGGCCTGTGTCTGTGTGTGTGCTGGCCCCTGGGTCTCTTTCACGGTGTGTTAGACCCTCTGTGCTTGGTGATGGTCCTGGTTTGTCTCTCACAGTGTGTTAGACCCTATGCGTTTGGTGACAGTCCTGGTTTGTCTCTCTCTGTGGTGTTCTATTGGCCTGTGTCTGTGCTGTGTGTGCTGGCCCCTGGGTCTCTTTCACGGTGTGTTAGACCCTCTGTGTTTGGTGATGGTCCTGGTTTGTCTCTCACAGTGCGTTAGACCCTATGCGTTTGGTGACAGTCCTGGTTTGTCTCTCTCTGTGGTGCTCTATTGGCCTGTGTCTGTGCTGTGTGTGCTGGCCCCTGGGTCTCTTTCACGGTGTGTTAGACCCTCTGTGTTTGGTGATGGTCCTGGTTTGTCTCTCACAGTGTGTTAGACCCTATGCGTTTGGTGACAGTCGTGGTTTGTCTCTCACAGTGTGTTAGACCCTATGCGTTTGGTGACAGTCCTGGTTTGTCTCTCTCTGTGGTGCTCTATTGGCCTGTGTCTGTGCTGTGTGTGCTAAGCCCCTGGGTCTCTTTCACGGTGTGTTAGACCCTCTGTGTTTGGTGATTGTCCTGGTTTGTCTCTCACGCTTTGTTAGACCCTCGCTGTATGGGGACGGTCCTGGTTTGTCTCTCTCTGTGATGTTCTATTGGCCTGTGTCTGTGTGTGTGCTGGCCCCTGAGTCTCTTTCATGGTGTGTTAGACCCTCTGTGCTTGGTGATGGTCCTGGTTTATCTCTCACACTTTGTTAGACCCTCGCTGTATGGGGACGGTCCTGGTTTGACTCTCTCTGTGATGTTCTATTGGCCTGTGTCTGTGTGTGTGCTGGCCCCTGGGTCTCTTTCATGGTGTGTTAGACCCTCTGTGCTTGGTGATGGTCTTGGTTTGTCTCTCTCTGTGATGCTCTATTGGTCTGTGTCTGTGCTGTGTGTGCTGGCCCCTGGGTCTCTTTTACAGTGTGTTAGACCCTCTGTGTTTGGTGATGGTCCTGGTTTGTCTCTCTCTGTGGTGCTCTATTGGCCTGTGTCTGTGCTGTGTGTGCTAAGCCCCTGGGTCTCTTTCACGGTGTGTTAGACCCTCTGTGTTTGGTGATTGTCCTGGTTTGTCTCTCACGCTTTGTTAGACCCTCGCTGTATGGGGACGGTCCTGGTTTGTCTCTCTCTGTGATGTTCTATTGGCCTGTGTCTGTGTGTGTGCTGGCCCCTGAGTCTCTTTCATGGTGTGTTAGACCCTCTGTGCTTGGTGATGGTCCTGGTTTATCTCTCACACTTTGTTAGACCCTCGCTGTATGGGGACGGTCCTGGTTTGACTCTCTCTGTGATGTTCTATTGGCCTGTGTCTGTGTGTGTGCTGGCCCCTGGGTCTCTTTCATGGTGTGTTAGACCCTCTGTGCTTGGTGATGGTCTTGGTTTGTCTCTCTCTGTGATGCTCTATTGGTCTGTGTCTGTGCTGTGTGTGCTGGCCCCTGGGTCTCTTTCACAGTGTGTTAGACCCTCTGTGTTTGGTGATGGTCCTGGTTTGTCTCTCTCTGTGATGCTCTATTGGCCTGTGTCTGTGCTGTGTGTGCTGGCCCCTGGGTCTCTTTCACGGTGTGTTAGACCCTCTGTGTTTGGTGATTGTCCTGGTTTGTCTCTCACGCTTTGTTAGACCCTCGCTGTATGGGGACGGTCCTGGTTTGACTCTCTCTGTGATGTTCTATTGGCCTGTGTCTGTGTGTGTGCTGGCCCCTGGGTCTCTTTCATGGTGTGTTAGACCCTCTGTGTTTGGTGATGGTCCTGGTTTGTCTCTCACAGTGTGTTAGACCCTCTGTGTTTGGTGATGGTCCTGGTTTGTCTCTCACGGTGTGTTAGACCCTCTGTGTTTGGTGATGGTCCTGGTTTGTCTCTCTCTGTGATGTTCTATTGGCCTGTGTCTGTGCTGTGTGTGCTGGCCCCTGGGTCTCTTTCACGGTGTGTTAGACCCTCTGTGTTTGGTGATTGTCCTGGTTTGTCTCTTTCACAGTGTGTTAGACCCTCTGTGTTTGGTGATGGTCCTGGTTTGTCTCTCTCTGTGATGCTCTATTGGCCTGTGTCTGTGCTGTGTGTGCTGGCCCCTGGGTCTCTTTCACGGTGTGTTAGACCCTCTGTGTTTGGTGATTGTCCTGGTTTGTCTCTCACAGTGTGTTAGACCCTCTGTGTTTGGTGATGGTCCTGGTTTGTCTCTCTCTGTGATGCTCTATTGGCCTGTGTCTGTGTGTGTGTGCTGGCCCCTGGGTCTCTTTCACGGTGTGTTAGACCCTCTGTGCTTGGTGATGGTCCTGGTTTATCTCTCACGCTTTGTTAGACCCTCGCTGTATGGTGAAGGTCCTGGTTTGTCTCTCTCTGTGGTGTTCTATTGGCCTGTGTCTGTGTGTGTGCTGGCCCCTGGGTCTCTTTCACGGTGTGTTAGACCCTCTGTGTTTGGTGATGGTCCTGGTTTATCTCTCACGCTTTGTTAGACCCTCGCTGTATGGGGACGGTCCTGGTTTGACTCTCTCTGTGATGTTCTATTGGCCTGTGTCTGTGCTGTGTGTGCTGGCCCCTGGGTCTCTTTCACGGTGTGTTAGACCCTCTGTGTTTGGTGATGGTCCTGGTTTGTCTCTCACAGTGTGTTAGACCCTATTCGTTTGGTGACAGTCCTGGTTTGTCTCTCTCTGTGATGCTCTATTGGTCTGTGTCTGTGTGTGTGCTAAGCCCCTGGGTCTCTTTCACGGTGTGTCAGACCCTCTGCGTTTGGTGATGGTTCTGGTTTGTCTCTCACAGTGTGTTAGACCCTATGCGTTTGGTGACAGTCCTGGTTTGACTCTCTCTGTGATGTTCTATTGGCCTGTGTCTGTGTCTGTGCTGTGTGTGCTGGCCCCTGGGTCTCTTTCACGGTGTGTTAGACCCTCTGTGTTTGGTGATGGTCCTGGTTTGTCTCTCACAGTGTGTTAGACCCTATTCGTTTGGTGACAGTCCTGGTTTGTCTCTCTCTGTGATGCTCTATTGGTCTGTGTCTGTGTGTGTGCTAAGCCCCTGGGTCTCTTTCACGGTGTGTCAGACCCTCTGCGTTTGGTGATGGTTCTGGTTTGTCTCTCACAGTGTGTTAGACCCTATGCGTTTGGTGACAGTCCTGGTTTGACTCTCTCTGTGATGTTCTATTGGCCTGTGTCTGTGTCTGTGCTGTGTGTGCTGGCCCCTGGGTCTCTTTCACGGTGTGTTAGACCCACTGTGTTTGGTGATTGTCCTGGTTTGTCTCTCTCTGTGGTGCTCTATTGGCCTGTGTCTGTGCTGTGTGTGCTGGCCCCTGGGTCTCTCATGGTGTTTTAGACCCTCTGTGCTTGGTGATGGTCCTGGTTTATCTCTCACGCTTTGTTAGACCCTCGCTGTATGGTGAAGGTCCTGGTTTGTCTCTCTCTGTGGTGTTCTATTGGCCTGTGTCTGTGTGTGTGCTGGCCCCTGGGTCTCTTTCACGGTGTGTTAGACCCTCTGTGTTTGGTGATGGTCCTGGTTTATCTCTCACGCTTTGTTAGACCCTCGCTGTATGGGGACGGTCCTGGTTTGACTCTCTCTGTGATGTTCTATTGGCCTGTGTCTGTGTGTGTGCTAAGCCCCTGGGTCTCTTTCACGGTGTGTTAGACCCTCTGTGTTTGGTGATGGTCCTGGTTTATCTCTCACGCTTTGTTAGACCCTCGCTGTATGGGGACGGTCCTGGTTTGACTCTCTCTGTGATGTTCTATTGGCCTGTGTCTGTGCTGTGTGTGCTGGCCCCTGGGTCTCTTTCACGGTGTGTTAGACCCTCTGTGTTTGGTGATGGTCCTGGTTTGTCTCTCACAGTGTGTTAGACCCTATTCATTTGGTGACAGTCCTGGTTTGTCTCTCTCTGTGATGCTCTATTGGTCTGTGTCTGTGTGTGTGCTAAGCCCCTGGGTCTCTTTCACGGTGTGTCAGACCCTCTGCGTTTGGTGATGGTTCTGGTTTGTCTCTCACAGTGTGTTAGACCCTATGCGTTTGGTGAGAGTCCTGGTTTGACTCTCTCTGTGATGTTCTATTGGCCTGTGTCTGTGTCTGTGCTGTGTGTGCTGGCCCCTGGGTCTCTTTCACGGTGTGTTAGACCCACTGTATTTGGTGATTGTCCTGGTTTGTCTCTCTCTGTGGTGCTCTATTGGCCTGTGTCTGTGCTGTGTGTGCTGGCCCCTGGGTCTCTTTCATGGTGTTTTAGACCCTCTGTGCTTGGTGATGGTCCTGGTTTATCTCTCACGCTTTGTTAGACCCTCGCTGTATGGTGAAGGTCCTGGTTTGTCTCTCTCTGTGGTGTTCTATTGGCCTGTGTCTGTGTGTGTGCTGGCCCCTGGGTCTCTTTCACGGTGTGTTAGACCCTCTGTGTTTGGTGATGGTCCTGGTTTATCTCTCACGCTTTGTTAGACCCTCGCTGTATGGTGAAGGTCCTGGTTTGTCTCTCTCTGTGGTGTTCTATTGGCCTGTGTCTGTGTGTGTGCTGGCCCCTGGGTCTCTTTCACGCTGTGTTAGACCCTCTGTGTTTGGTGATGGTCCTGGTTTGTCTCTCACAGTGTGTTAGACCCTATGCGTTTGGTGACAGTCCTGGTTTGTCTCTCTCTGTGATGCTCTATTGGTCTGTGTCTGTGTGTGTGCTAAGCCCCTGGGTCTCTTTCACGGTGTGTTAGACCCTCTGTGTTTGGTGATGTTCCTGGTTTATCTCTCACGCTTTGTTAGACCCTCGCTGTATGGGGACGGTCCTGGTTTGACTCTCTCTGTGATGTTCTATTGGCCTGTGTCTGTGTGTGTGCTGGCCCCTGGGTCTCATTCACGGTGTGTTAGACCCTCAGTGCTTGGTGATGGTGCTGGTTTGTCTCTCACAGTGTGTTAGACCCTCTGTGTTTGGTGATGGTCCTGGTTTGTCTCTCTCTGTGATGTTCTATTGGCCTGTGTCTGTGCTGTGTGTGCTGGCCCCTGGGTCTCTTTCACGGTGTGTTAGACCCTCTGTGTTTGGTGATTGTCCTGGTTTGTCTCTCACAGTGTGTTAGACCCTCTGTGTTTGGTGATGGTCCTGGTTTGTCTCTCTCTGTGATGTTCTATTGGCCTGTGTCTGTGCTGTGTGTGCTAGCCGCTGGGTCTCTTTCACGGTGTGTTAGACCCTCTGTGCTTGGTGATGGTCCTGGTTTATCTCTCACGCTTTGTTAGACCCTCGCTGTATGGGGACGGTCCTGGTTTGACTCTCTCTGTGATGTTCTATTGGCCTGTGTCTGTGTGTGTGCTGGCCCCTGGGTCTCTTTCACGGTGTGTTAGACCCTCTGTGTTTGGTGACAGTCCTGGTTTGTCTCTCTCTGTGATGTTCTATTGGCCTGTGTCTGTGCTGTGTGTGCTGGCCCCTGGGTCTCTTTCATGGTGTGTTAGACCCTCTGTGCTTGGTGATGGTCCTGGTTTATCTCTCACGCTTTGTTAGACCCTCGCTGTATGGGGACGGTCCTGGTTTGACTCTCTCTGTGATGTTCTATTGGCCTGTGTCTGTGTGTGTGCTAAGCCCCTGGGTCTCTTTCACGGTGTGTTAGACCCTCTGTGTTTGGTGATGGTCCTGGTTTATCTCTCACGCTTTGTTAGACCCTCGCTGTATGGGGACGGTCCTGGTTTGACTCTCTCTGTGATGTTCTATTGGCCTGTGTCTGTGTGTGTGCTGGCCCCTGGGTCTCTTTCATGGTGTGTTAGACCCTCTGTGCTTGGTGATGGTCCTGGTTTATCTCTCACGCTTTGTTAGACCCTCGCTGTATGGGGACGGTCCTGGTTTGACTCTCTCTGTGATGTTCTATTGGCCTGTGTCTGTGCTGTGTGTGCTGGCCCCTGGGTCTCTTTCACGGTGTGTTAGACCCTCTGTGTTTGGTGATGGTCCTGGTTTATCTCTCACACTTTGTTAGACCCTCGCTGTATGGGGACGGTCCTGGTTTGACTCTCTCTGTGATGTTCTATTGGCCTGTGTCTGTGTGTGTGCTAAGCCCCTGGGTCTCTTTCACGGTGTGTTAGACCCTCTGTGTTTGGTGATGGTCCTGGTTTATCTCTCACGCTTTGTTAGACCCTCGCTGTATGGGGACGGTCCTGGTTTGACTCTCTCTGTGATGTTCTATTGGCCTGTGTCTGTGTGTGTGCTGGCCCCTGGGTCTCTTTCATGGTGTGTTAGACCCTCTGTGCTTGGTGATGGTCCTGGTTCATCTCTCACGCTTTGTTAGACCCTCGCTGTATGGGGACGGTCCTGGTTTGACTCTCTCTGTGATGTTCTATTGGCCTGTGTCTGTGTGTGTGCTGGCCCCTGGGTCTCTTTCATGGTGTGTTAGACCCTCTGTGCTTGGTGATGGTCCTGGTTTATCTCTCACGCTTTGTTAGACCCTCGCTGTATGGGGACGGTCCTGGTTTGTCTCTCTCTGTGATGTTCTATTGGCCTGTGTCTGTGTGTGTGCTGGCCCCTGGGTCTCTTTCATGGTGTGTTAAACCCTCTGTGTTTGGTGATGGTCCTGGTTTATCTCTCACGCTTTGTTAGACCCTCGCTGTATGGGGACGGTCCTGGTTTGACTCTCTCTGTGATGTTCTATTGGCCTGTGTCCGTGTGTGTGCTGGCCCCTGGGTCTCTTTCATGGTGGGTTAGACCCTCTGTGCTTGGTGATGGTCCTGGTTTATCTCTCACGCTTTGTTAGACCCTCGCTGTATGGGGACGGTCCTGGTTTGACTCTCTCTGTGATGTTCTATTGGCCTGAGTCTGTGCTGTGTGTGCTGGCCCCTGGGTCTCTTTCACGGTGTGTTAGACCCTCTGTGTTTGGTGATGGTCCTGGTTTGTCTCTCACAGTGTGTTAGACCCTATTCGTTTGGTGACAGTCCTGGTTTGTCTCTCTCTGTGATGCTCTATTGGTCTGTGTCTGTGTGTGTGCTAAGCCCCTGGGTCTCTTTCACGGTGTGTTAGACCCTCTGCGTTTGGTGATGGTCCTGGTTTGTCTCTCACAGTGTGTTAGACCCTATGCGTTTGGTGACAGTCCTGGTTTGACTCTCTCTGTGATGTTCTATTGGCCTGTGTCTGTGTGTGTGTGCTAAGCCCCTGGGTCTCTTTCACGGTGTGTTAGACCCACTGTGTTTGGTGATTGTCCTGGTTTGTCTCTCTCTGTGGTGCTCTATTGGCCTGTGTCTGTGCTGTGTGTGCTGGCCCCTGGGTCTCTTTCATGGTGTTTTAGACCCTCTGTGCTTGGTGATGGTCCTGGTTTATCTCTCACGCTTTGTTAGACCCTCGCTGTATGGTGAAGGTCCTGGTTTGTCTCTCTCTGTGGTGTTCTATTGGCCTGTGTCTGTGTGTGTGCTGGCCCCTGGGTCTCTTTCATGGTGTGTTAGACCCTCTGAGCTTGGTTATGGTCCTGGTTTATCTCTCACGCTTTGTTAGACCCTCGCTGTATGGTGAAGGTCCTGGTTTGTCTCTCTCTGTGGTGTTCTATTGGCCTGTGTCTGTGTGTGTGCTGGCCCCTGGGTCTCTTTCACGGTGTGTTAGACCCTCTGTGTTTGGTGATGGTCCTGGTATGTCTCTCACAGTGTGTTAGACCCTATGCGTTTGGTGACAGTCCTGGTTTGTCTCTCCCTGTGATGCTCTATTGGTCTGTGTCTGTGTGTGTGCTAAGCCCCTGGGTCTCTTTCACGGTGTGTTAGACCCTCTGTGTTTGGTGATGGTCCTGGTTTATCTCTCACGCTTTGTTAGACCCTCGCTGTATGGGGACGGTCCTGGTTTGACTCTCTCTGTGATGTTCTATTGGCCTGTGTCTGTGTGTGTGCTGGCCCCTGGGTCTCTTTCATGGTGTGTTAGACCCTCTGTGCTTGGTGATGGTCCTGGTTTATCTCTCACGCTTTGTTAGACCCTCGCTGTATGGGGACGGTCCTGGTTTGACTCTCTCTGTGATGTTCTATTGGCCTGTGTCTGTGTGTGTGCTGGCCCCTGGGTCTCTTTCACGGTGTGTTAGACCCTCTGTACTTGGTATGGTCCTGGTTTGTCTCTCACGGTGTGTTAGACCCTCAGTGCTTGGTGATGGTCCTGGTTTATCTCTCACGCTTTGTTAGACCCTCGCTGTATGGGGACGGTCCTGGTTTGTCTCTCTCTGTGGTGCTCTATTGGCCTGTGTCTGTGTGTGTGCTGGCCCCTGGGTCTCTTTCACGGTGTGTTAGACCCTCTGTGTTTGGTGATGGTCCTGGTTTATCTCTCATGCTTTGTTAGACCCTCGCTGTATGGGGACGGTCCTGGTTTGTCTCTCTCTGTGGTGCTCTATTGGCCTGTGTCTGTGTGTGTGCTGGCCCCTGGGTCTCTTTCATGGTGTGTTAGACCCTCTGTGCTTGGTGATGGTCCTGGTTTGTCTCTCTCTGTGATGCTCTATTGGTCTGTGTCTGTGCTGTGTGTGCTGGCCCCTGGGTCTCTTTCACGGTGTGTTAGACCCTCAGTGCTTGGTGATGGTCCTGGTTTGTCTCTCTCTGTGATGCTCTATTGGTCTGTGTGTGTGCTGGCCCCTGGGTCTCTTTCACGGTGTGTTAGACCCTCTGTGTTTGGTGATGGTCCTGGTTTGTCTCTCACAGTGTGTTAGACCCTATGTGTTTGGTGATGGTCCTGGTTTATCTCTCTCTCTGTGGTGCTCTATTGGCCTGTGTCTGTGTGTGTGTGCTGGCCCCTGGGTCTCTCTCACGGTGTGTTAGACCCTCAGTGCTTGGTGATGGTCCTGGTTTATCTCTCACGGTGTGTTAGACCCTCTGTGTTTGGTGATGGTCCTGGTTTGCCTCTCTCTATGATGTTCTATTGGCCTGTGTCTGTGCTGTGTGTGTGCTAAGCCCCTAGGTCTCTTTCATGGTGTGTTAGACCCTCTGTGCTTGGTGATGGTCCTGGTTTGTCTCTCACAGTGTGTTAGACCCTATGCGTTTGGTGACAGTCCTGGTTTGTCTCTCTCTGTGGTGCTCTATTGGCCTGTGTCTGTGTGTGTGCTGGCCCCTGGGTCTCTTTCACGGTGTGTTAGACCCTCAGTGCTTGGTGATGGTCCTGGTTTGTCTCTCACAGTGTGTTAGACCCTATGCGTTTGGTGACAGTCCTGGTTTGTCTCTCTCTGTGGTGCTCTATTGGCCTGTGTCTGTGTGTTTGCTGGCCCCTGGGTCTCTTTCACGGTGTGTTAGACCCTCTGTACTTGGTGATGTTCCTGGTTTGTCTCTCACGCTTTGTTAGACCCTCGCTGTATGGGGACGGTCCTGGTTTGTCCCTCACGGTGTGTTTGACCCTCTGTGCTTGGTGATGGTCCTGGTTTGTCTCTCACCGTGTGTTAGACCCTCTGTGTTTGGTGATGGTCCTGGTTTGACTCTCTCTGTGATGTTCTATTGGCCTGTGTCTGTGCTGTGTGTGCAGGCCCCTGGGTCTCTTTCACGGTGTGTTAGACCCTCTGTGTTTGGTGAGGGTCCTGGTTTGTCTCTCAGTGTGTAAGACCCTCTGTGCTTGGTGATGGTCCTGGTTTGTCTCTCACGGTGTGTTAGACCCTCAGTGCTTGGTGATGGTCCTGGTTTATCTCTCACGCTTTGTTAGACCCTCGCTGTATGGGGACGGTCCTGGTTTGACTCTCTCTGTGATGTTCTATTGGCCTGTGTCTGTGCTGTGTGTGCTGGCCCCTGGGTCTCTTTCACGGTGTGTTAGACCCTCTGTGTTTGGTGATGGTCCTGGTTTATCTCTCACACTTTGTTAGACCCTCGCTGTATGGGGACGGTCCTGGTTTGACTCTCTCTGTGATGTTCTATTGGCCTGTGTCTGTGCTGTGTGTGCTGGCCCCTGGGTCTCTTTCACGGTGTGTTAGACCCTATGCGTTTGGTGACAGTCCTGGTTTGTCTCTCTCTGTGGTGCTCTATTGGCCAATGTCTGTGTGTGTGCTGGCCCCTGGGTCTCTTTCACGGTGTGTTAGACCCTCAGTGCTTGGTGATGGTCCTGGTTTGTCTCTCACAGTGTGTTAGACCCTATGCGTTTGGTGACAGTCCTGGTTTGTCTCTCTCTGTGGTGCTCTATTGGCCTGTGTCTGTGTGTGTGCTGGCCCCTGGGTCTCTTTCATGGTGTGTTAGACCCTCTGTGCTTGGTGATGGTCCTGGTTTATCTCTCACGCTTTGTTAGACCCTCGCTGTATGGGGACGGTCCTGGTTTGACTCTCTCTGTGATGTTCTATTGGCCTGTGTCTGTGCTGTGTGTGCTGGCCCCTGGGTCTCTTTCACGGTGTGTTAGACCCTCTGTGTTTGGTGATGGTCCTGGTTTGTCTCTCACAGTGTGTTAGACCCTCTGTGTTTGGTGACAGTCCTGGTTTATCTCTCTCTGTGATGTTCTATTGGCCTGTGTCTGTGTGTGTGCTAAGCCCCTGGATCTCTCTCACGGTGTGTTAGACCCTATGTGTTTGGTGACAGTCCTGGTTTGTCTCTCTCTGTGATGCTCTATTGGCCTGTGTCTGTGTGTGTGCTAAGCCCCTAGGTCTCTTTCACGGTGTGTTAGACCCTCTGTGTTTGGTGATTGCCCTGGTTTGTCTCTCACAGTGTGTTAGACCCTCTGTGTTTGGTGATGGTCCTGGTTTGTCTCTCTCTGTGATGTTCTATTGGCCTGTGTCTGTGCTGTGTGTGTTGGCCCCTGGGTCTCTTTCATGGTGTGTTAGACCCTCTGTGTTTGGTGATTGTCCTGGTTTGTCTCTCACAGTGTGTTAGACCCTCTGTGTTTGGTGATGGTCCTGGTTTGTCTCTCTCTGTGATGTTCTATTGGCCTGTGTCTGTGCTGTGTGTGCTGGCCGCTGGGTCTCTTTCACGGTGTGTTAGACCCTCTGTGCTTGGTGATGGTCCTAGTTTATCTCTCACGCTTTGTTAGACCCTCGCTGTATGGGGACGGTCCTGGTTTGACTCTCTCTGTGATGTTCTATTGGCCTGTGTCTGTGTGTGTGCTGGCCCCTGGGTCTGTTTCACGGTGTGTTAGACCCTCTGTGTTTGGTGACAGTCCTGGTTTGTCTCTCTCTGTGATGTTCTATTGGCCTGTGTCTGTGCTGTGTGTGCTGGCCCCTGGGTCTCTTTCATGGTGTGTTAGACCCTCTGTGCTTGGTGATGGTCCTGGTTTATCTCTCACGCTTTGTTAGACCCTCGCTGTATGGGGACGGTCCTGGTTTGACTCTCTCTGTGGTGTTCTATTGGCCTGTGTCTGTGTGTGTGCTGGCCCCTGGGTCTCTTTCATGGTGTGTTAGACCCTCTGTGCTTGGTGATGGTCCTGGTTTATCTCTCACGCTTTGTTAGACCCTCGCTGTATGGGGACGGTCCTGGTTTGACTCTCTCTGTGATGTTCTATTGGCCTGTGTCTGTGTGTGTGCTGGCCCCTGGGTCTCTCTCACGGTGTGTTAGACCCTCAGTGCTTGGTGATGGTCCTGGTTTATCTCTCACGCTTTGTTAGACCCTCGCTGTATGGGGACGGTCCTGGTTTGACTCTCTCTGTGATGTTCTATTGGCCTGTGTCTGTGTGTGTGCTGGCCCCTGGGTCTCTTTCATGGTGTGTTAGACCTTCTGTGCTTGGTGATGGTCCTAGTTTATCTCTCACGCTTTGTTAGACCCTCGCTGTATGGGGACGGTCCTGGTTTGTCTCTCTCTGTGATGTTCTATTGGCCTGTGTCTGTGTGTGTGCTGGCCCCTGGGTCTCTTTCATGGTGTGTTAGACCCTCTGTGCTTGGTGATGGTCCTGGTTTATCTCTCACGCTTTGTTAGACCCTCGCTGTATGGGGACGGTCCTGGTTTGACTCTCTCTGTGGTGTTCTATTGGCCTGTGTCTGTGTGTGTGCTGGCCCCTGGGTCTCTTTCATGGTGTGTTAGACCCTCTGTGCTTGGTGATGGTCCTGGTTTATCTCTCACGCTTTGTTAGACCCTCGCTGTATGGGGACGGTCCTGGTTTGACTCTCTTTGTGGTGTTCTATTGGCCTGTGTCTGTGTGTGTGCTGGCCCCTGGGTCTCTTTCACGGTGTGTTAGACCCTCTGTGTTTGGTGATGGTCCTGGTTTATCTCTCACGCTTTGTTAGACCCTCGCTGTATGGGGACGGTCCTGGTTTGACTCTCTCTGTGATATTCTATTGGCCTGTGTCTGTGTGTGTGCTGGCCCCTGGGTCTCTTTCATGGTGTGTTAGACCCTCTGTGTTTGGTGATGGTCCTGGTTTATCTCTCACGCTTTGTTAGACCCTCGCTGTATGGGGACGGTCCTGGTTTGACTCTCTCTGTGATGTTCTATTGGCCTGTGTCTGTGTGTGTGCTGGCCCCTGGGTCTCTTTCACGGTGTGTTAGACCCTCTGTGCTTGGTGATGGTCCTGGTTTGTCTCTCACAGTGTGTTAGACCCTATGCGTTTGGTGACAGTCCTGGTTTGTCTCTCTCTGTGGTGTTCTATTGGCCTGTGTCTGTGCTGTGTGTGCTGGCCCCTGGGTCTCTTTCACGGTGTGTTAGACCCTCTGTGTTTGGTGATGGTCCTGGTTTGTCTCTCACAGTGCGTTAGACCCTATGCGTTTGGTGACAGTCCTGGTTTGTCTCTCTCTGTGGTGCTCTATTGGCCTGTGTCTGTGCTGTGTGTGCTGGCCCCTGAGTCTCTTTCACGGTGTGTTAGACCCTCTGTGTTTGGTGATGGTCCTGGTTTGTCTCTCACAGTGTGTTAGACCCTATGCGTTTGGTGACAGTCGTGGTTTGTCTCTCACAGTGTGTTAGACCCTATGCGTTTGGTGACAGTCCTGGTTTGTCTCTCTCTGTGGTGCTCTATTGGCCTGTGTCTGTGCTGTGTGTGCTAAGCCCCTGGGTCTCTTTCACGGTGTGTTAGACCCTCTGTGTTTGGTGATTGTCCTGGTTTGTCTCTCACGCTTTGTTAGACCCTCGCTGTATGGGGACGGTCCTGGTTTGTCTCTCTCTGTGATGTTCTATTGGCCTGTGTCTGTGTGTGTGCTGGCCCCTGAGTCTCTTTCATGGTGTGTTAGACCCTCTGTGCTTGGTGATGGTCCTGGTTTATCTCTCACACTTTGTTAGACCCTCGCTGTATGGGGACGGTCCTGGTTTGACTCTCTCTGTGATGTTCTATTGGCCTGTGTCTGTGTGTGTGCTGGCCCCTGGGTCTCTTTCATGGTGTGTTAGACCCTCTGTGCTTGGTGATGGTCTTGGTTTGTCTCTCTCTGTGATGCTCTATTGGTCTGTGTCTGTGCTGTGTGTGCTGGCCCCTGGGTCTCTTTTACAGTGTGTTAGACCCTCTGTGTTTGGTGATGGTCCTGGTTTGTCTCTCTCTGTGGTGCTCTATTGGCCTGTGTCTGTGCTGTGTGTGCTAAGCCCCTGGGTCTCTTTCACGGTGTGTTAGACCCTCTGTGTTTGGTGATTGTCCTGGTTTGTCTCTCACGCTTTGTTAGACCCTCGCTGTATGGGGACGGTCCTGGTTTGTCTCTCTCTGTGATGTTCTATTGGCCTGTGTCTGTGTGTGTGCTGGCCCCTGAGTCTCTTTCATGGTGTGTTAGACCCTCTGTGCTTGGTGATGGTCCTGGTTTGTCTCTCTCTGTGATGCTCTATTGGTCTGTGTCTGTGCTGTGTGTGCTGGCCCCTGGGTCTCTTTCACAGTGTGTTAGACCCTCTGTGTTTGGTGATGGTCCTGGTTTGTCTCTCTCTGTGATGCTCTATTGGCCTGTGTCTGTGCTGTGTGTGCTGGCCCCTGGGTCTCTTTCATGGTGTGTTAGACCCTCTGTGTTTGGTGATGGTCCTGGTTTGTCTCTCACAGTGTGTTAGACCCTCTGTGTTTGGTGATGGTCCTGGTTTGTCTCTCACGGTGTGTTAGACCCTCTGTGTTTGGTGATGGTCCTGGTTTGTCTCTCTCTGTGATGTTCTATTGGCCTGTGTCTGTGCTGTGTGTGCTGGCCCCTGGGTCTCTTTCACGGTGTGTTAGACCCTCTGTGTTTGGTGATTGTCCTGGTTTGTCTCTTTCACAGTGTGTTAGACCCTCTGTGTTTGGTGATGGTCCTGGTTTGTCTCTCTCTGTGATGCTCTATTGGCCTGTGTCAGTGCTGTGTGTGCTGGCCCCTGGGTCTCTTTCACGGTGTGTTAGACCCTCTGTGTTTGGTGATTGTCCTGGTTTGTCTCTCACAGTGTGTTAGACCCTCTGTGTTTGGTGATGGTCCTGGTTTGTCTCTCTCTGTGATGCTCTATTGGCCTGTGTCTGTGTGTGTGTGCTGGCCCCTGGGTCTCTTTCACGGTGTGTTAGACCCTCTGTGCTTGGTGATGGTCCTGGTTTATCTCTCACGCTTTGTTAGACCCTCGCTGTATGGTGAAGGTCCTGGTTTGTCTCTCTCTGTGGTGTTCTATTGGCCTGTGTCTGTGTGTGTGCTGGCCCCTGGGTCTCTTTCACGGTGTGTTAGACCCTCTGTGTTTGGTGATGGTCCTGGTTTATCTCTCACGCTTTGTTAGACCCTCGCTGTATGGGGACGGTCCTGGTTTGACTCTCTCTGTGATGTTCTATTGGCCTGTGTCTGTGCTGTGTGTGTGCTGGCCCCTGGGTCTCTTTCACGGTGTGTTAGACCCTCTGTGTTTGGTGATGGTCCTGGTTTGTCTCTCACAGTGTGTTAGACCCTATTCGTTTGGTGACAGTCCTGGTTTGTCTCTCTCTGTGATGCTCTATTGGTCTGTGTCTGTGTGTGTGCTAAGCCCCTGGGTCTCTTTCACGGTGTGTCAGACCCTCTGCGTTTGGTGATGGTTCTGGTTTGTCTCTCACAGTGTGTTAGACCCTATGCGTTTGGTGACAGTCCTGGTTTGACTCTCTCTGTGATGTTCTATTGGCCTGTGTCTGTGTCTGTGCTGTGTGTGCTGGCCCCTGGGTCTCTTTCACGGTGTGTTAGACCCACTGTGTTTGGTGATTGTCCTGGTTTGTCTCTCTCTGTGGTGCTCTATTGGCCTGTGTCTGTGCTGTGTGTGCTGGCCCCTGGGTCTCTTTCATGGTGTTTTAGACCCTCTGTGCTTGGTGATGGTCCTGGTTTATCTCTCACGCTTTGTTAGACCCTCGCTGTATGGTGAAGGTCCTGGTTTGTCTCTCTCTGTGGTGTTCTATTGGCCTGTGTCTGTGTGTGTGCTGGCCCCTGGGTCTCTTTCACGGTGTGTTAGACCCTCTGTGTTTGGTGATGGTCCTGGTTTATCTCTCACGCTTTGTTAGACCCTCGCTGTATGGGGACGGTCCTGGTTTGACTCTCTCTGTGATGTTCTATTGGCCTGTGTCTGTGTGTGTGCTAAGCCCCTGGGTCTCTTTCACGGTGTGTTAGACCCTCTGTGTTTGGTGATGGTCCTGGTTTATCTCTCACGCTTTGTTAGACCCTCGCTGTATGGGGACGGTCCTGGTTTGACTCTCTCTGTGATGTTCTATTGGCCTGTGTCTGTGCTGTGTGTGCTGGCCCCTGGGTCTCTTTCACGGTGTGTTAGACCCTCTGTGTTTGGTGATGGTCCTGGTTTGTCTCTCACAGTGTGTTAGACCCTATTCGTTTGGTGACAGTCCTGGTTTGTCTCTCTCTGTGATGCTCTATTGGTCTGTGTCTGTGTGTGTGCTAAGCCCCTGGGTCTCTTTCACGGTGTGTCAGACCCTCTGCGTTTGGTGATGGTTCTGGTTTGTCTCTCACAGTGTGTTAGACCCTATGCGTTTGGTGACAGTCCTGGTTTGACTCTCTCTGTGATGTTCTATTGGCCTGTGTCTGTGTCTGTGCTGTGTGTGGTGGCCCCTGGGTCTCTTTCACGGTGTGTTAGACCCACTGTATTTGGTGATTGTCCTGGTTTGTCTCTCTCTGTGGTGCTCTATTGGCCTGTGTCTGTGCTGTGTGTGCTGGCCCCTGGGTCTCTTTCATGGTGTTTTAGACCCTCTGTGCTTGGTGATGGTCCTGGTTTATCTCTCACGCTTTGTTAGACCCTCGCTGTATGGTGAAGGTCCTGGTTTGTCTCTCTCTGTGGTGTTCTATTGGCCTGTGTCTGTGTGTGTGCTGGCCCCTGGGTCTCTTTCACGGTGTGTTAGACCCTCTGTGTTTGGTGATGGTCCTGGTTTATCTCTCACGCTTTGTTAGACCCTCGCTGTATGGTGAAGGTCCTGGTTTGTCTCTCTCTGTGGTGTTCTATTGGCCTGTGTCTGTGTGTGTGCTGGCCCCTGGGTCTCTTTCACGGTGTGTTAGACCCTCTGTGTTTGGTGATGGTCCTGGTTTGTCTCTCACAGTGTGTTAGACCCTATGCGTTTGGTGACAGTCCTGGTTTGTCTCTCTCTGTGATGCTCTATTGGTCTGTGTCTGTGTGTGTGCTAAGCCCCTGGGTCTCTTTCACGGTGTGTTAGACCCTCTGTGTTTGGTGATGTTCCTGGTTTATCTCTCACGCTTTGTTAGACCCTCGCTGTATGGGGACGGTCCTGGTTTGACTCTCTCTGTGATGTTCTATTGGCCTGTGTCTGTGTGTGTGCTGGCCCCTGGGTCTCTTTCACGGTGTGTTAGACCCTCAGTGCTTGGTGATGGTCCTGGTTTGTCTCTCACAGTGTGTTAGACCCTCTGTGTTTGGTGATGGTCCTGGTTTGTCTCTCTCTGTGATGTTCTATTGGCCTGTGTCTGTGCTGTGTGTGCTGGCCCCTGGGTCTCTTTCACGGTGTGTTAGACCCTCTGTGTTTGGTGATTGTCCTGGTTTGTCTCTCACAGTGTGTTAGACCCTCTGTGTTTGGTGATGGTCCTGGTTTGTCTCTCTCTGTGATGTTCTATTGGCCTGTGTCTGTGCTGTGTGTGCTGGCCGCTGGGTCTCTTTCACGGTGTGTTAGACCCTCTGTGCTTGGTGATGATCCTGGTTTATCTCTCACGCTTTGTTAGACCCTCGCTGTATGGGGACGGTCCTGGTTTGACTCTCTCTGTGATGTTCTATTGGCCTGTGTCTGTGTGTGTGCTGGCCCCTGGGTCTCTTTCACGGTGTGTTAGACCCTCTGTGTTTGGTGACAGTCCTGGTTTGTCTCTCTCTGTGATGTTCTATTGGCCTGTGTCTGTGCTGTGTGTGCTGGCCCCTGGGTCTCTTTCATGGTGTGTTAGACCCTCTGTGCTTGGTGATGGTCCTGGTTTATCTCTCACGCTTTGTTAGACCCTCGCTGTATTGGGACGGTCCTGGTTTGACTCTCTCTGTGATGTTCTATTGGCCTGTGTCTGTGTGTGTGCTGGCCCCTGGGTCTCTTTCATGGTGTGTTAGACCCTCTGTGCTTGGTGATGGTCCTGGTTTATCTCTCACGCTTTGTTAGACCCTCGCTGTATGGGGACGGTCCTGGTTTGACTCTCTCTGTGATGTTCTATTGGCCTGTGTCTGTGTGTGTGCTAAGCCCCTGGGTCTCTTTCACGGTGTGTTAGACCCTCTGTGTTTGGTGATGGTCCTGGTTTATCTCTCACGCTTTGTTAGACCCTCGCTGTATGGGGACGGTCCTGGTTTGACTCTCTCTGTGATGTTCTATTGGCCTGTGTCTGTGTGTGTGCTGGCCCCTGGGTCTCTTTCATGGTGTGTTAGACCCTCTGTGCTTGGTGATGGTCCTGGTTTATCTCTCACGCTTTGTTAGACCCTCGCTGTATGGGGACGGTCCTGGTTTGACTCTCTCTGTGATGTTCTATTGGCCTGTGTCTGTGCTGTGTGTGCTGGCCCCTGGGTCTCTTTCACGGTGTGTTAGACCCTCTGTGTTTGGTGATGGTCCTGGTTTATCTCTCACACTTTGTTAGACCCTCGCTGTATGGGGACGGTCCTGGTTTGACTCTCTCTGTGATGTTCTATTGGCCTGTGTCTGTGTGTGTGCTAAGCCCCTGGGTCTCTTTCACGGTGTGTTAGACCCTCTGTGTTTGGTGATGGTCCTGGTTTATCTCTCACGCTTTGTTAGACCCTCGCTGTATGGGGACGGTCCTGGTTTGACTCTCTCTGTGATGTTCTATTGGCCTGTGTCTGTGTGTGTGCTGGCCCCTGGGTCTCTTTCATGGTGTGTTAGACCCTCTGTGCTTGGTGATGGTCCTGGTTTATCTCTCACGCTTTGTTAGACCCTCGCTGTATGGGGACGGTCCTGGTTTGACTCTCTCTGTGATGTTCTATTGGCCTGTGTCTGTGTGTGTGCTGGCCCCTGGGTCTCTTTCATGGTGTGTTAGACCCTCTGTGCTTGGTGATGGTCCTGGTTTATCTCTCACGCTTTGTTAGACCCTCGCTGTATGGGGACGGTCCTGGTTTGTCTCTCTCTGTGATGTTCTATTGGCCTGTGTCTGTGTGTGTGCTGGCCCCTGGGTCTCTTTCATGGTGTGTTAGACCCTCTGTGTTTGGTGATGGTCCTGGTTTATCTCTCATGCTTTGTTAGACCCTCGCTGTATGGGGACGGTCCTGGTTTGACTCTCTCTGTGATGTTCTATTGGCCTGTGTCTGTGTGTGTGCTGGCCCCTGGGTCTCTTTCATGGTGTGTTAGACCCTCAGTGCTTGGTGATGGTCCTGGTTTGTCTCTCACAGTGTGTTAGACCCTCTGTGTTTGGTGATGGTCCTGGTTTGTCTCTCTCTGTGATGTTCTATTGGCCTGTGTCTGTGCTGTGTGTGCTGGCCCCTGGGTCTCTTTCACGGTGTGTTAGACCCTCTGTGTTTGGTGATTGTCCTGGTTTGTCTCTCACAGTGTGTTAGACCCTCTGTGTTTGGTGATGGTCCTGGTTTGTCTCTCTCTGTGATGTTCTATTGGCCTGTGTCTGTGCAGTGTGTGCTGGCCGCTGGGTCTCTTTCACGGTGTGTTAGACCCTCTGTGCTTGGTGATGGTCCTGGTTTATCTCTCACGCTTTGTTAGACCCTCGCTGTATGGGGACGGTCCTGGTTTGACTCTCTCTGTGATGTTCTATTGGCCTGTGTCTGTGTGTGTGCTGGCCCCTGGGTCTCTTTCACGGTGTGTTAGACCCTCTGTGTTTGGTGACAGTCCTGGTTTGTCTCTCTCTGTGATGTTCTATTGGCCTGTGTCTGTGCTGTGTGTGCTGGCCCCTGGGTCTCTTTCATGGTGTGTTAGACCCTCTGTGCTTGGTGATGGTCCTGGTTTATCTCTCACGCTTTGTTAGACCCTCGCTGTATGGGGACGGTCCTGGTTTGACTCTCTCTGTGATGTTCTATTGGCCTGTGTCTGTGTGTGTGCTGGCCCCTGGGTCTCTTTCATGGTGTGTTAGACCCTCTGTGCTTGGTGATATTCCTGGTTTATCTCTCACGCTTTGTTAGACCCTCGCTGTATGGGGACGGTCCTGGTTTGACTCTCTCTGTGATGTTCTATTGGCTTGTGTCTGTGTGTGTGCTAAGCCCCTGGGTCCCTTTCACGGTGTGTTAGACCCTCTGTGTTTGGTGATGGTCCTGGTTTATCTCTCACGCTTTGTTAGACCCTCGCTGTATGGGGACGGTCCTGGTTTGACTCTCTCTGTGATGTTCTATTGGCCTGTGTCTGTGTGTGTGCTGGCCCCTGGGTCTCTTTCATGGTGTGTTAGACCCTCTGTGCTTGGTGATGGTCCTGGTTTATCTCTCACGCTTTGTTAGACCCTCGCTGTATGGGGACGGTCCTGGTTTGACTCTCTCTGTGATGTTCTATTGGCCTGTGTCTGTGCTGTGTGTGCTGGCCCCTGGGTCTCTTTCACGGTGTGTTAGACCCTCTGTGTTTGGTGATGGTCCTGGTTTATCTCTCACACTTTGTTAGACCCTCGCTGTATGGGGACGGTCCTGGTTTGACTCTCTCTGTGATGTTCTATTGGCCTGTGTCTGTGTGTGTGCTAAGCCCCTGGGTCTCTTTCACGGTGTGTTAGACCCTCTGTGTTTGGTGATGGTCCTGGTTTATCTCTCACGCTTTGTTAGACCCTCGCTGTATGGGGACGGTCCTGGTTTGACTCTCTCTGTGATGTTCTATTGGCCTGTGTCTGTGTGTGTGCTGGCCCCTGGGTCTCTTTCATGGTGTGTTAGACCCTCTGTGCTTGGTGATGGTCCTGGTTTATCTCTCACGCTTTGTTAGACCCTCGCTGTATGGGGACGGTCCTGGTTTGACTCTCTCTGTGATGTTCTATTGGCCTGTGTCTGTGTGTGTGCTGGCCCCTGGGTCTCTTTCATGGTGTGTTAGACCCTCTGTGCTTGGTGATGGTCCTGGTTTATCTCTCACGCTTTGTTAGACCCTCACTGTATGGGGACGGTCCAGGTTTGTCTCTCTCTGTGATGTTCTATTGGCCTGTGTCTGTGTGTGTGCTGGCCCCTGGGTCTCTTTCATGGTGTGTTAGACCCTCTGTGTTTGGTGATGGTCCTGGTTTATCTCTCACGCTTTGTTAGACCCTCGCTGTATGGGGACGGTCCTGGTTTGACTCTCTCTGTGATGTTCTATTGGCCTGTGTCTGTGTGTGTGCTGGCCCCTGGGTCTCTTTCATGGTGTGTTAGACCCTCTGTGCTTGGTGATGGTCCTGGTTTATCTCTCACGCTTTGTTAGACCCTCGCTGTATGGGGACGGTCCTGGTTTGACTCTCTCTGTGATGTTCTATTGGCCTGAGTCTGTGCTGTGTGTGCTGGCCCCTGGGTCTCTTTCACGGTGTGTTAGACCCTCTGTGTTTGGTGATGGTCCTGGTTTGTCTCTCACAGTGTGTTAGACCCTATTTGTTTGGTGACAGTCCTGGTTTGTCTCTCTCTGTGATGCTCTATTGGTCTGTGTCTGTGTGTGTGCTAAGCCCCTGGGTCTCTTTCACGGTGTGTTAGACCCTCTGCGTTTGGTGATGGTCCTGGTTTGTCTCTCACAGTGTGTTAGACCCTATGCGTTTGGTGACAGTCCTGGTTTGACTCTCTCTGTGATGTTCTATTGGCCTGTGTCTGTGTGTGTGCTAAGCCCCTGGGTCTCTTTCACGGTGTGTTAGACCCACTGTGTTTGGTGATTGTCCTGGTTTGTCTCTCTCTGTGGTGCTCTATTGGCCTGTGTCTGTGCTGTGTGTGCTGGCCCCTGGGACTCTTTCATGGTGTTTTAGACCCTCTGTGCTTGGTGATGGTCCTGGTTTATCTCTCACGCTTTGTTAGACCCTCGCTGTATGGTGAAGGTCCTGGTTTGTCTCTCTCTGTGGTGTTCTATTGGCCTGTGTCTGTGTGGGTGCTGGCCCCTGGGTCTCTTTCATGGTGTGTTAGACCCTCTGAGCTTGGTTATGGTCCTGGTTTATCTCTCACGCTTTGTTAGACCCTCGCTGTATGGTGTAGGTCCTGGTTTGTCTCTCTCTGTGGTGTTCTATTGGCCTGTGTCTGTGTGTGTGCTGGCCCCTGGGTCTCTTTCACGGTGTGTTAGACCCTCTGTGTTTGGTGATGGTCCTGGTTTGTCTCTCACAGTGTGTTAGACCCTATGCGTTTGGTGACAGTCCTGGTTTGTCTCTCCCTGTGATGCTCTATTGGTCTGTGTCTGTGTGTGTGCTAAGCCCCTGGGTCTCTTTCACGGTGTGTTAGACCCTCTGTGTTTGGTGATGGTCCTGGTTTATCTCTCACGCTTTGTTAGACCCTCGCTGTATGGGGACGGTCCTGGTTTGACTCTCTCTGTGATGTTCTATTGGCCTGTGTCTGTGTGTGTGCTGGCCCCTGGGTCTCTTTCATGGTGTGTTAGACCCTCTGTGCTTGGTGATGGTCCTGGTTTATCTCTCACGCTTTGTTAGACCCTCGCTGTATGGGGACGGTCCTGGTTTGACTCTCTCTGTGATGTTCTATTGGCCTGTGTCTGTGTGTGTGCTGGCCCCTGGGTCTCTTTCACGGTGTGTTAGACCCTCTGTACTTGGTATGGTCCTGGTTTGTCTCTCACGGTGTGTTAGACCCTCAGTGCTTGGTGATAGTCCTGGTTTATCTCTCATGCTTTGTTAGACCCTCGCTGTATGGGGACGGTCCTGGTTTGTCTCTCTCTGTGGTGCTCTATTGGCCTGTGTCTGTGTGTGTGCTGGCCCCTGGGTCTCTTTCACGGTGTGTTAGACCCTCTGTGTTTGGTGATGGTCCTGGTTTATCTCTCATGCTTTGTTAGACCCTCGCTGTATGGGGACGGTCCTGGTTTGTCTCTCTCTGTGGTGCTCTATTGGCCTGTGTCTCTGTGTGTGCTGGCCCCTGGGTCTCTTTCATGGTGTGTTAGACCCTCTGTGCTTGGTGATGGTCCTGGTTTGTCTCTCTCTGTGATGCTCTATTGGTCTGTGTCTGTGCTGTGTGTGCTGGCCCCTGGGTCTCTTTCACGGTGTGTTAGACCCTCAGTGCTTGGTGATGGTCCTGGTTTGTCTCTCTCTGTGATGCTCTATTGGTCTGTGTGTGTGCTGGCCCCTGGGTCTCTTTCACGGTGTGTTAGACCCTCTGTGTTTGGTGATGGTCCTGGTTTGTCTCTCACAGTGTGTTAGACCCTATGTGTTTGGTGATGGTCCTGGTTTATCTCTCTCTCTGTGGTGCTCTATTGGCCTGTGTCTGTGTGTGTGTGCTGGCCCCTGGGTCTCTCTCACGGTGTGTTAGACCCTCAGTGCTTGGTGATGGTCCTGGTTTATCTCTCACGGTGTGTTAGATCCTCTGTGTTTGGTGATGGTCCTGGTTTGCCTCTCTCTATGATGTTCTATTGGCCTGTGTCTGTGCTGTGTGTGTGCTAAGCCCCTAGGTCTCTTTCATGGTGTGTTAGACCCTCTGTGCTTGGTGATGGTCCCGGTTTATCTCTCACGGTGTGTTAGACCCTCGCTGTATGGTGATGGTCCTGGTTTGTCTCTCTCTGTGGTGTTCTATTGGCCTGTGTCTGTGTGTGTGCTGGCCCCTGGGTCTCTTTCACGGTGTGTTAGACCCTCTGTGTTTGGTGATGGTCCTGGTTTATCTCTCACGCTTTGTTAGACCCTCGCTGTATGGGGACGGTCCTGGTTTGACTCTCTCTGTGATGTTCTATTGGCCTGTGTCTGTGCTGTGTGTGCTGGCCTCTGGGTCTCTCTCATGGTGTGTTAGACCCTCTGGGCTTGGTGATGGTCCTGGTTTGTCTCTCACAGTGTGTTAGACCCTCTGTGTTTGGTGATGGTCCTGCTTTGTCTCTCACAGTGTGTTAGACCCTATGCGTTTGGTGACAGTCCTGGTTTGTCTCTCTCTGTGGTGCTCTATTGGCCTGTGTCTGTGCTGTGTGTGCTGGCCCCTGGGTCTCTTTCACGGTGTGTTATACCCTCTGTGTTTGGTGATTGTCCTGGTTTGTCTCTCACAGTGTGTTAGACCCTCTGTGTGTGGTGATGGTCCTGGTTTGTCTCTCTCTGTGATGTTCTATTGGCCTGTGTCTGTGTGTGTGCTGGCCCCTGGGTCTCTTTCACGGTGTGTTAGACCCTCTGTACTTGGTGATGGTCCTGGTTTGTCTCTCACAGTGTGTTAGACCCTATGCGTTTGGTGACAGTCCTGGTTTGTCTCTCACGCTTTGTTAGACCCTCGCTGTATGGGGACGGTTCTGGTTTGTCTCTCACGGTGTGTTTGACCCTCTGTGCTTGGTGATGGTCCTGGTTTGTCTCTCACGGTGTGTTAGACCCTCTGTGTTTGGTGATGGTCCTGGTTTGACTCTCACAGTGTGTTAGACCCTATGCGTTTGGTGACAGTCCTGGTTTGTCTCTCTCTGTGGTGCTCTATTGGCCTGTGTCTGTGTGTGTGCTGGCCCCTGGGTCTCTTTCACGGTGTGTTAGACCCTCTTTACTTGATGATGGTCCTGGTTTGTCTCTCACAGTGTGTTAGACCCTATGCGTTTGGTGACAGTCCTGGTTTGTCTCTCACGCTTTGTTAGACCCTCGCTGTATGGGGACGGTCCTGGTTTGTCTCTCACGGTGTGTTTGACCCTCTGTACTTGGTGATGGTCCTGGTTTGTCTCTCACGGTGTGTTAGACCCTATGCGTTTGGTGACAGTCCTGGTTTGTCTCTCTCTGTGGTGCTCTATTGGCCTGTGTCTGTGTGTGTGCTGGCCCCTGGGTCTCTTTCACGGTGTGTTAGACCCTCAGTGCTTGGTGATGGTCCTGGTTTGTCTCTCACAGTGTGTTAGACCCTATGCGTTTGGTGACAGTCCTGGTTTGTCTCTCTCTGTGGTGCTCTATTGGCCTGTGTCTGTGTGTGTGCTGGCCCCTGGGTCTCTTTCACGGTGTGTTAGACCCTCAGTGCTTGGTGATGGTCCTGGTTTGTCTCTCACAGTGTGTTAGACCCTATGCGTTTGGTGACAGTCCTGGTTTGTCTCTCTCTGTGGTGCTCTATTGGCCTGTGTCTGTGTGTGTGCTGGCCCCTGGGTCTCTTTCACGGTGTGTTAGACCCTCTGTACTTGGTGATGGTCCTGGTTTGTCTCTCACAGTGTGTTAGACCCTATGCGTTTGGTGACAGTCCTGGTTTGTCTCTCACGCTTTGTTAGACCCTCGCTGTATGGGGACGGTCCTGGTTTGTCTCTCACGGTGTGTTTGACCCTCTGTGCTTGGTGATGGTCCTGGTTTGTCTCCCACGGTGTGTTAGACCCTCTGTGTTTGGTGATGGTCCTGGTTTGACTCTCTCTGTGATGTTCTATTGGCCTGTGTCTGTGCTGTGTGTGCAGGCCCCTGGGTCTCTTTCACGGTGTGTTAGACCCTCTGTGTTTGGTGAGGGTCCTGGTTTGTCTCTCAGTGTGTAAGACCCTCTGTGCTTGGTGATGGTCCTGGTTTGTCTCTCACGGTGTGTTAGACCCTCAGTGCTTGGTGATGGTCCTGGTTTATCTCTCACGCTTTGTTAGACCCTCGCTGTATGGGGACGGTCCTGGTTTGACTCTCTCTGTGATGTTCTATTGGCCTGTGTCTGTGCTGTGTGTGTTGGCCCCTGGGTCTCTTTCACGGTGTGTTAGACCCTCTGTGTTTGGTGATGGTCCTGGTTTATCTCTCACACTTTGTTAGACCCTCGCTGTATGGGGACGGTCCTGGTTTGACTCTCTCTGTGATGTTCTATTGGCCTGTGTCTGTGCTGTGTGTGCTGGCCCCTGGGTCTCTTTCACGGTGTGTTAGACCCTATGCGTTTGGTGACAGTCCTGGTTTGTCTCTCTCTGTGGTGCTCTATTGGCCAATGTCTGTGTGTGTGCTGGCCCCTGGGTCTCTTTCACGGTGTGTTAGACCCTCAGTGCTTGGTGATGGTCCTGGTTTGTCTCTCACAGTGTGTTAGACCCTATGCGTTTGGTGACAGTCCTGGTTTGTCTCTCTCTGTGGTGCTCTATTGGCCTGTGTCTGTGTGTGTGCTGGCCCCTGGGTCTCTTTCATGGTGTGTTAGACCCTCTGTGCTTGGTGATGGTCCTGGTTTATCTCTCACGCTTTGTTAGACCCTCGCTGTATGGGGACGGTCCTGATTTGTCTCTCTCTGTGGTGTTCTATTGGCCTGTGTCTGTGCTGTGTGTGCTGGCCCCTGGGTCTCTTTCACGGTGTGTTAGACCCTCTGTGTTTGGTGATGGTCCTGGTTTGTCTCTCAGTGTGTTAGACCCTCTGTGCTTGGTGATGGTTCAGGTTTATCTCTCTCTCTGTGATGTTCTATTGGCCTGTGTCTGTGTGTGTGCTGGCCCCCTGGTCTTTCACGGTGTGTTAGACCCTCTGTGTTTGGTGAGGGTCCTGGTTTGTCTCTCAGTGTGTAAGACCCTCTGTGCTTAGTGATGGTCCTGGTTTGTCTCTCAGTGTGTTAGACCCTCTGTGCTTGGTGATGGTCCTGGTTTATCTCTCTCTCTGTGGTGTTCTATTGGCCTGTGTCTGTGTGTGTGCTAAGCCCCTGGGTCTCTCTCATGGTGTGTTAGACCCTCTGTGTTTGGTGATGTCCTGACTTGTGTTTCTTTGTGCTGATCCACTGGCCTGAGTCTGTGTGTGCTGGCAGCTGTGTCCCTGTGGTGATGATATACTCTCTCTCTGTCTGCTCAAACAAACCTTGTTTCTGTGTGTGTGGCTTCTTTGTCTTGTCCACTCCTCCCATGTCTCTGGGTGTTGCTTCCTGGCCTTTTGTCACACTGTGGTGAATGTTACCTGTTTCTTTTTTTATTAAATATTTTTATTGGCATTTAAAATTGTGTAAAGAACACATCATGGCCTGCATTCACGATACATGCTAGTGCACACATGTCCTAATCCAGCATAGACATGTTCCCTGTGAATGAAAAACATTTATCTAAAAAATCGTATAAAAGCGTGCAGTCCCATCATATTTTACCGCCATGTTATGTGACAGCCTGGAAAGCTAAAGAGAAAACATCAAACAATAAACAGTACCCCCCTTCCCTTCCTTCAAAGCGATTCAAGTCTGCTTACTGTGATTACCAGTAGTTCTGACGTCATTATGTTAGTCAAGTGGTGGCTTGTCTGTCTGGACGTCCACCTGGTTATCCTCCTGGGTACCGTCCCTCACACTTCTCTGCTGGGCAGGCTGTCCCTGACCTTTCTGGGGGTCTGTTATCGTGGATGCCCAAGCTAGTCTACTGTCCTCAGCCTTTTCTTCCTTCCTCACGAATCTCATCCGAACCAGCTCCGCTGTCGGCCACTCATTCGTGTCCCGTAGCCTGTCTAAATAGGATGTTACCTGTTTCATGGGTCTTTATAGTTAGTCCTGTGAGTTGTCACTGCACTATGCTGGCTTCTGGGGCCTATTTGCTGTCTCTTCTCTGTCTGGTCCCGGCCTGGGTTTTACTTGGCTCCCCTGGAACCTGTGATTTTAAATGAAGATTCCTCTTGGTCTGGTTCCGGCCTACCTCGCTTCAGTCCGAGGGCATGTGTCACTTCCTGTGTTGGTGTTCGGGCTTGTTCCCACCCCAGTTTGTACTAGGTCCCGGTGAAAGAAATATGACACCAGAGTAATTCAAGTAATTGCAGGAATTTGGTGTTACGCTAGTTACATGAAGTTCCCAAAATGATGCTACATTGTGTAAATTCACACCGTTTGTGGCAAAATAAATAAATCTGTATAGAGCGAACTACTCACCCTTAAGGGTCTCAAGCCGCTGGGGGTCGTCGTGGAAATTAACAGCCTGATTCATGTACGGGCCGTTTTGCGTGTCCCTAATAGCGATTCATAGCGACTCGCTATAGAGGAAAAGCAAAACGGCATTCATGTACTTTTCGGGGAAAAAATAGCGACTCGCACGCGGGCGCTAAAGCCGTTAGCGACCAACTAAAAACGCAGAAAAATCGCTATTCCCGGCTACCTGCGATCGGGATTGCGACTCGCAATCCCGTGCGATCGGGATTGCGACTCGCATTCCCGTGCGATCGGGATTGCGACTCGCATTCCCGTGCGATCGGGATTGCGACTCGCATTCTCGCGCGATCGGGAAAACGGGAAGACGCATTCCGAGCACCGTGATGACATCACATCCAGGAAGCAGGCAGTTCCCACCCCCAAACACCACAGTGACGCTATCCTACGAGTGAGCACGTCGGAAAGCAGACGCCTAACCAGCGATAGCGACTCCAGAAACGCCTGAAATAGCGACCGCCATGTCTGAGGAACCTGTCCCTGGCCCCAGCAACAGCGCAGGACGAAAGCGCAAGCTCAAGTTCTCAGAGCAGGAGCTCGAGAACCTAATTGAAGGGGTGGTGGCCAACCATGACAGGCTGTTCGGCGTCAACTCCAGGAAGGTCCCAGAGCAGGACAAGCGGAGGATCTGGCTGGGAATAGCCTCCAGCGTAAACTCGGTGGGTGTGGCCGATAGGTCATTGGAGGAGCTAAAGAAGCGCTGGTATGACCTCCGAGGTCGTGCCAAGGAGAGGGTGGCGGAGCGCCTTGGTGAGGCATCGGGCACTGGAGGTGGCGGACCGACAGTCCCACCCAACACACCCCTGGAGGACCAGGTTGAGAACACCTTGGAGAGGGAGGCATGCGTTGGCGTGACCCCTCTGGACTCCTCCCGCCCCACCCAAGACACCCAAGGTAAGTGGCATGCGACTGCGACCCTGTCCCCTATGACCGTCCCTGACCAAATAGGCTCACTCATTGGCCCTTAGTCATGCCTATGTTGTGCATCAGGAAATGCCCTGAAGCATTGTGGGAGATGTAGTCTGTCCACAATGTAGTAGTACCACAATGCAGCCAGAAAGGTTCCAAAGTACGCAAATCCACAGCCATCCAGGGAATGTCACCCAGCATGCATGTAACATCTGCACGTCTGACAGTCACATGCAACTAATGAGTATCCACTTACCCTCACAGGTGGCGCAGATAGCAGTGACAGCGAGAGGCTGCAGATTGATGAGGAGGCCCAGGAGGAGGACTCACAACCCGAAACCCAGGCACCAGCCCCTGCCGCTGCACCAACACCAGCAGCCAGGCCCCCCACCATACCTGCTCCTGCATCTGCCGCTGCACCAACACCAGCAGCCAGGCCCCCCACCGTTGTGGCCCCTGCAACTAGCATCCCACCGGCAGCCAAGCCCAGGCCCCCCACCGTAGCTGCATCTGGATCTGCCGCACCACCCGCAGCCAAGGCCAGGCCCCCCACCGTACCTGCTCCTGCATCTGCCGGCCCACCGGCAGCCAGAGCCAGGCACCCCACCAATGTGCCTCCAGTTCCTGCCGCACCAGCAACACCTGCTGCGACACCACCTGCAGCTCGTGCAACGAGATCTGGGCCTGCGACAGCGGCAACACAGCGGCCGGTCAGCAGGAGGGGCAATGGGCATCTCCATGCCTGTATGAGCGTCGAGCGGCGCATGCTCAGAATCCACCAGCGCCAGTCGCAGCAGCAAGGAGCCATCCAGCTCCAGCTGCACAAAATTGGCCGCAATGTGGCGGGAGTTGGAGACAGGATGGACCGCATGACGGCGGCCATGTGCCGCATGACTGCAGCCATGGAGGAGAACACTGCTGCGCTCATCAAGCACCGCAGTGTAGCAAGCAGGCGCCACCACCAGCTAATGAGCCGGCTGTCGTCCTATAGTAGGTCGAATTATGTGGCAGCAAATGCCACCACCCAGTTGTCGCGGCGCTCTCTCACCCAGCAGCACCAACTGGTCCAGTGCTGCGAGGACATAACCAGGGTCCTGGAGCACCTAACCACCGCCGTGACGGCACTTCACACACCTGTGCTACCGGCCACTGTAGGGGGAGACAATGCCAGTGAGGGTGCCTCCAGCGTGAGCAGCCAATCTGCCACGCAGGTCCCGCCACCTAGGCGCAGCACCAGGGCAACGCCTGGTACAGCTGCCCAGGATGAGGATGAGCCTCACAGGCGCCTGGGCATTACGCGCCGGAGGCGCCTTTGACACTGTCTGAGGGACACTGCCACAGGCTGACGCTAAGCCTGCCAAGAACCTTCTTCACACTGCAGTATGCAGGAATACTGTAATTTGTAAATAGTTGAAACCATAACCTTTTTCTTGTGAATGAAACAAATACATTTATTTTGCTGCACACATTAGCCTTGTGTAATCATTACATTTTGCATGCAATTGTGATATGTGGGTTGGGGGAAGAGGGTGGGCTAGAAATTGTTCGCTGTGATGTGGTTGCGACGTCTGTGGCCTTCAGCTGGGTTCTCCCCGCGTGCATGGTGCGCATGTGCTGGTGGCCGGTTGTCCCCCTCAGATTCACTGCCTGAGATGTCAACAGGTATCCGGCGCTTGGTTGCAATGTTATGAAGCATTGCACAGACAGCCACAATGCGGCAGCACGCTGCAGGACTGTAATACATCGCCCCACCTGTCTTGTGCAGAATACGGAACCTGCTCTTGAGCAGGCCAAATGTCCTTTCTATACAGTTCCTTGTCCGGATGTGCGCAACATTGTAGCGCCGTTGCTGAGGTGTGGCAGGGTTGAGGTAAGGGGTCAGGAGGTATTCCCGTAGGGCGTAGCCACTGTCACCTGAATGAGAGGAGCAGATGTTGATTGCCTGTGCAGCGCAGTTACTTCATAGCAATGTGACATTGTCGACAAAGTGTACTTACCAAGTAGGTGTCCTTCCCCAAACTCTCCCATGAGCAGTCGTGTGTGGAGTCCGCTGTGCCTGAAGATAAAGGAGTCATGGGTACTCCCTGGGTACTGGGCCACAATGTCAGTGATGATGGTCTTGGCATTGCAGACCATCTGTATGTTGAGGGAGTGGTAGGACTTCCTGTTGCGGTACATATACTCCGTGGCAGCTGGTGGGCAGATGGCGACGTGGGTACAGTCTATGCAGCCGAGGACATGGGGAAAATGGGCGACATTGTAAAATTGTAGTTTTGTCAGGTCCAATTCCTGTTGGCTCGTGGGAAATGTGATGTGGCGGTGGAGCTGGCTGAGCATGGCGTCAACAAAAGTGTGGAGGCAGCGTGACATGGTGGGCTGGGATATCCCCCCAGCAGCGGCTACTATGCCCTGGAAACTGCCGGAGGCCAGGAGGTGCAGGCTGCACAATACCTGCACATGTGTGGGCACAGAATTGTTTCGCCTTGTTGGGTGCTGCATGATGGGGTCGAGTTCTTGTATCAGCCAGGTGATCATTTCCCCATTCAGCCTGTATTTAGCATAAATCTGTTCTCTGGTTTGGCCCAGCAAGGTGACCCGCTGCCGGTAAATCCTTTCCTGCCTCATGCGTCTCCTCCGTGCTGCTCGCTGTAGCCTTCGCCGCCTCACCACCATGTACATCCCTGGCATTGTGGAACGCCTAATGCTGCTGCTGAATGTCCTTATGTGTGATTGGTCAGGCCTGGACCTGTTGGTGATTGGCCAACAGTTTTTCAAATTTTACTTAATCATGGCTTTTATGGTTACCACCTGCTTTGAGTTGTCCTTAAATTGCGCCGCGCAAACGTGCGAATTTGCGCTTTTTCGCTATTGTATATTTTTCATGAATGCCGATTGAGACAATATTGCGTTTCGCTATTCATTTCGCAGATTCCGTGGTTGGTCGCTATTTCCGTATCGCTAATGCTCGACTACCCGGAGTCTGCGACTATTATAGCGTAATCGCTATTTAAATCGCTATTCTGTGTTTGCGAATTCGCTATTTTGTACTTGAATGCCGATTCCGTGTTTTGCACCCGCAATTGCATTTTCGCAGCCATTGCGGGCGCAATTTCGCTTCATGAATCAGGCTGTAAGTGAGCTATTACCCAGAGTCACATGGTGCTGAGCTGAGCTGCTGCCGGAGATCAAACCGTGCACCCTGTCCGCTGAAGTCAGCTGCCCTGGCCACTTCACCACACCTCTTCACATCAAGAGCGTGCAGGAATAACAGGAAGGGCCAGAACGCGGGCAACTGTTGAGCATGCCAATCTTTTCATGCTACTTTTTTTCCAGGAAATGGATAAATTGACACAAGGACGCACTTAACGCTAAAATAAAGCACATTGGCCACTTTCCATTTTGAGATTACCTAATAGCGAATTTTTGCATTTTGCTATTAGGTAGTCGCAAACACCTATGTACTAATGTGCCTTTGATACAATTAGGGATTCCTAATATTGGTCGCAATTGAACTACCTCATTAATATTGATGAGGTAGGTTGAAATTAGCAATCCATTGGGAATCGCTAAAAACACAGGGAAGGTGACCTGCTGGGAACAGCATACCACCATGTCTGTGTTTGCATTTAAATAAAGCAACGTTGTTTTTAAAAATGCAGCATGTTTTTCTTTAAGATGTGTTTAAAAAACGAAAATTTAAAGTTTCTTTTCATTTTTTAAGAGTAGCCAGTGGACCATGGGACCACTGCTGTGTCTTATAAAAAAGTTTTAGCATGCATTCACAAAAGGGAAGGGGTTCCCTGGGGACTACTTCATGTTTGCCAATGGGTTACCAACAATTTGAAGTTTGTGGAAAATGCAAATGTTTTGCAAAAGCATTTTGGTTGAAAAACATTCTTGCATACCACTGTGAGTGGCTAGTAGGAAGGGATGCCCTTAACAAGCTCCTTGCTAATACCGAATCACTAACCCATTTTGTGATTCAGTAACAGGTTATTGAATTGCAAAATCGGCTTTTTACATAGAAAAAATAATAATTCAGGTCGCAAACCTGCGAATTGGGCCATTCGGGAAATGAAGAAAGCTACGTACATGTGGCCCTTAAATACCGATTTGCATTCCACAGAATTATACATACCTTAATTTTCCTGAAATTTTGCATAATACGCAAAAGCAAATGACACAATTTTTTAACATCTTTTTTGTACCTATATATTATACAGTCTCTGGTCCCAAGTATCTCAGTGTCTTAGTCTGTGGCCCTGTGCTTCAGGGTATTGGTTCCTAAACCCACTGTGTACTGTGAGTTAATCCTTTTTTGTCAGGTCACAGCCAGTAGCCTAGCTAGTGAGTCATTGGCCGTAGTGGGAGGAAATGGGCCCACTGGCCGCTGTTTGAATAATAAAAGGCAGCAATATTCAGGGCTCTGTGTGCCCTTCAGGCCTCTTGGGCCTAGGTGCCACTGTACCTGCTGAACCACAGCCTCTGTTGCATCTGGCGTTATCACATCGCTCTTTATTGCCACCCTACCTGGGCTAGATTGTCTGTGTCTGTACATCTGTCGCGGGCCAGGTGGATGCTGTCCTTTCACTGCTGCTATCTCTCTATCTCTCTATCTCACTGATTGGTTTCCTATCAGGCACTGATCGATCCGCAGCCCTTCTGCTGTTTGCTCAGACTCCATCCAGCCTTATTGGCAATTAGAAGGAAAGGTGACATTTGTAAAGTGGCGACTGGCAAAGAGCCCCGGCAATAACCGGCGGAAGGAATGCTTCATGTCACCTGTGGCAGGTAGCCAATTCCATTCCCAAGGCTCGTGCCCCTATGCCCTCAGGGGCTATAAAAGAAGAGAGGGATGACACCAGCAAACTCACAAGCCTGACAGTTCCAGGTGACACGAGGGGCATCAACAGAAGCCCACGCCAGACCCAGTACACGGTGAGTACGAGCTCCACTGCTTGTGTGCACATTCTGGGGCATATTTACAAACCCTTAGTGCCGCCAGAGTGTCACTTTTATGGCACTCCTGAGGGGCTCCTCATAGGTTCATATTTACAAAGCCACGCTAAACCACTTTGCGTGGCTTAACACAGCCTTGTAAATAGGCCCTCTGCACCCGTTTTCTGCAGCAAAGCGATGTGCAATGCTGTGGGCATTCCCAGCAACACCCATGGCTTTGTGACCCTGTTCCAGATTTACAAGGATCTGTAAATCTGAGGCAGTGCTACAACGAACGCCTTTCAAAAGGAGGCATTAATGTGGCGCAACAAGGAGAAATACTTTTATTTCTCCTCTTTTTTTGCTCTTTCTTCTGCCTTATGCAGCACACATAGGAGCAAAACACCATTACAAAACACCTGCACAAACACAATCATCCCTGCAACGCAGGCAAGGATGCCTGCATTGGCACTAGGCAATATCTTTAGCACTGGCGCAGAGCATAGGGATACGCCGTATTCTTGCTAATTCGGCTCATCCCAGCGTTTTGAAAATGATGCCGCTGGACACAGCAAAATTGCTTGCTGCACTATGCTACACCATTCTCATGTAATATTCCCCTCTGTGTTTAGCTGCACAGTGTGTTTATATCAGGATAGACTGTAACATCAGTGCATGATAATCTACTGCAGTGTGCGAGCTGGTACTGCTCAGTTTGTGCCTGTATTGGTTATAGGTGGGCAAGCCACTGATAGCAGGAGACACATACCTGGCTATGCTATGCTCGAGATCCTATTGGACCCTCCAGCTCAAAACAAGCCTAGCGTTCCTGTGGCTTCTGCCCCAAGACAAAGCAGTGACCTTTGATATAAAACGGTCAACAGAAAGAGATACACATCTAGGCCGAATTGCACATTGCAAAACCCTGGGATCAATTCTAGGTAATTATTTTCTTCTTCGGAGCCTCCTTTTTTAGGTCTCGGCAACGAGAACTATTGTCGCCGAGTAAGCTCGCAAGGGAGTACAGAGCGGTGCACGAGCCGACCAGGGTCTGTGGACGCGCACACACAAAGGCAGGCAGGCAGGCACACACCAGACACACACAGACAGACAGACACACGCACGCACACACACACACACACTCCATCTCTACCCACTCCCTCTCTGCCGCCCCCCCCCTCTACCCCCACTCACCGGGCTCTTTCCCTCTGCAGCGGGTCAGTCACGGCAGCAGGCAGGCTCAGTGTCTTCTCGGCGATCTTCAGCTGATGTGCACGCTCACGCTGCGTCTCCTGCGCGCCCACCACGCTGTTTCGCGCCCGTTGATCCTCAGCTTGTGATTACTACTCCTTCTAACCCGGATTCTAAATTACTATTTCTTGGTTCTCTAACTCCACTCTGTTGATTCGTAACAAACTGATATTCAGCACATTTCACAGTCTCGCTTTTGCTTCTCATAAATACAATAAGATTATTTTAAGCAATGTCTACCCTTCTTTTGGTTCTGTGCCTATTATGCTTCGGACTATAGAGTTTTAGAAAGTGTGGTGGAAGATTCCATGATATCAGTGGTGTGCACAGTGCAGAGTGAGTGTGCAGAGTAGTGAGTGCAGAGTAGTGAGTGCAGAGTAGTGAGTGCAGAGTAGTGAGTGCAGAGTGTGAGTGCAGAGTGAGTGTGTGCAGAGGAGTGAGTGCGCAGAGTAGTGAGTGCGCAGAGTAGTGAGTGCAGAGTAGTGAGTAGTGAGTAGTGAGTGCAGAGTAGTGAGTGCAGAGTGCAGAGTAGTGACTGCAGAGTGCAGAGTAGTGAGTAGTGAGTGCAGAGTAGTGAGTGCAGAGTAGTGAGTGCAGAGTAGTGAGTGCAGAGTAGTGAGTAGTGAGTGCAGAGTAGTGAGTAGTGAGTGCAGAGTAGTGAGTAGTGAGTGCAGAGTAGTGAGTGCAGAGTAGTGAGTGCAGATTAGTGAGTAGTGAGTGCAGAGTAGTGAGTGCAGATTAGTGAGTAGTGAGTGCAGAGTAGTGAGTGCAGAGTGCAGAGTAGTGAGTGCAGAGTAGTGAGTAGTGAGTGCAGAGTAGTGAGTGCAGAGTAGTGAGTAGTGAGTGCAGAGTAGTGAGTAGTGAGTGCAGAGTAGTGAGTGCAGAGTAGTGAGTAGTGAGTAGTGAGTGCAGAGTAGTGAGTAGTGAGTGCAGAGTAGTGAGTAGTGAGTGCAGAGTAGTGAGTAGTGAGTGCAGAGTAGTGAGTGCAGAGTAGTGAGTAGTGAGTGCAGAGTAGTGAGTAGTGAGTGCAGAGTAGTGAGTGCAGAGTAGTGAGTAGTGAGTGCAGAGTAGTGAGTAGTGAGTGCAGAGTAGTGAGTGCAGAGTAGTGAGTGCAGAGTAGTGAGTAGTGAGTGCAGAGTAGTGAGTGCAGAGTACAGAGTAGTGAGTGCAGAGTGCAGAGTAGTGAGTGCAGAGTGCAGAGTAGTGAGTGCAGAGTAGTGAGTGCAGAGTAGTGAGTGCAGAGTAGTGAGTGCAGAGTAGTGAGTGCAGAGTAGTGAGTAGTGAGTGCAGAGTAGTGAGTAGTGAGTGCAGAGTAGTGAGTAGTGAGTGCAGAGTAGGGAGTGCAGAGTAGTGAGTGCAGAGTAGTGAGTGCAGAGTAGTGAGTAGTGAGTGCAGAGTAGTGAGTAGTGAGTGCAGAGTAGTGAGTGCAGATTAGTGAGTAGTGAGTGCAGAGTGCAGAGTAGTGAGTGCAGAGTAGTGAGTGCAGAGTAGTGAGTGCAGAGTAGTGAGTGCAGAGTAGTGAGTGCAGAGTGCAGAGTAGTGAGTGCAGAGTAGTGAGTGCAGAGTGCAGAGTAGTGAGTGCAGAGTGCAGAGTAGTGAGTGCAGAGTGCAGAGTAGTGAGTGCAGAGTAGTGAGTGCAGAGTAGTGAGTGCAGAGTAGTGAGTGCAGAGTAGTGAGTGCAGAGTGCAGTGCATGTATGTGCAGTGCAGGTGAATGCAGTGCAGTGCAGGTGAGTGCAGTGCAGTGCAGGTGAGTGCAGTGCAGTGCAGGTGAGTGCAGTGCAGGTGAGTGCAGTGCAGTGCAGGTGAGTGCAGTGCAGTGCAGGTGAGTGCAGGTGAGTGCAGTGCAGTGCAGGTGAGTGCAGTGCAGGTGAGTGCAGTGCAGGTGAGTGCAGTGCAGGTGTGTGCAGTGCAGTGCAGGTGAGTGCAGTGCAGTGCAGGTGAGTGCAGTGCAGTGGAGTGCAGGCGAGTGCAGTGGAGTGCATGCGAGTGCAGTGCAGTGCATGCGAGTGCAGTGCAGTGGAGTGCAGTGGAGTGCAGTGGAGTGCAGTGCAGGTGAGTGCAGTGCAGGTGAGGGCAGTGCAGGTGAGTGCAGTGCAGGTGAGTGCAGTGCAGTGCAGGTGAGTGCAGTGCAGGTGAGTGCAGTGCAGGTGAGTGCAGTGCAGGTGAGTGCAGTGCAGGTGAGTGCAGTGCAGGTGAGTGCAGTGCAGTGCAGGTGAGTGCAGTGCCGGTGAGTGCAGTGCAGGTGAGTGCAGTGCAGGTGAGTGCAGTGCAGGTGAGTGCAGTGCAGGTGAGTGCAGTGCAGTGCAGGTGAGTGCAGTGCAGGTGAGTGCAGTGCAGTGGAGTGCAGGTGAGTGCAGTGCAGTGCAGGTGAGTGCAGTGCAGGTGAGTGCAGTGCAGGTGAGTGCAGTGCAGGTGAGTGCAGTGCAGGTGAGTGCAGGTCAGGTGAGTGCAGGTCAGGTGAGTGCAGTGCAGGTGAGTGCAGTGCAGGTGAGTGCAGTGCAGGTGAGTGCAGTGCAGTGCAGGTGAGTGCAGTGCAGGTGAGTGCAGTGCGTGCAGTGCAGGTGAGTGCAGTGCAGTGCAGGTGAGTGCAGTGCAGTGCAGGTGAGTGCAGTGCAGTGCAGGTGAGTGCAGTGCAGTGCAGGTGAGTGCAGGTGAGTGCAGGTGAGTGCAGTGCAGGTGAGTGCAGTGCAGTGCAGGTGAGTGCAGTGCAGGTGAGTGCAGTGCAGGTGAGTGCAGTGCAGGTGAGTGCAGTGCAGGTGAGTGCAGTGCAGGTGAGTGCAGTGCAGTGCAGGTGAGTGCAGTGCAGGTGAGTGCAGTGCAGGTGAGTGCAGTGCAGGTGAGTGCAGTGCAGGTGAGTGCAGTGCAGTGCAGGTGAGTGCAGTGCAGGTGAGTGCAGTGCAGGTGAGTGCAGTGCAGGTGAGTGCAGTGCAGTGCAAGTGAGTGCAGTGCAGGTGAGTGCAGGTGAGTGCAGGTGAGTGCAGTGGAGTGCAGTGCAGTGCAAGTGAGTGCAGGTGAGTGCAGTGCAGGTGAGTGCAGTGCAGGTGAGTGCAGTGCAGGTGAGTGCAGGTGAGTGCAGTGCAGGTGAGTGCAGTGCAGTGCAGTGCAGGTGAGTGCAGTGCAGGTGAGTGCAGTGCAGTGCAGGTGAGTGCAGTGCAGGTGAGTGCAGTTGAGTGCAGTGCAGTGCAGGTGAGTGCAGTTGAGTGCAGTGCAGTGCAGGTGAGTGCAGGTGAGTGCAGTGCAGGTGAGTGCAGTGCAGTGCTGGTGAGTGCAGTTGAGTGCAGTGCAGGTGAGTGCAGTGCAGTGCTGATGAGTGCAGTTGAGTGCAGTGCAGGTGAGTGCAGTTGAGTGCAGAGTGGTGTGTATTGACAATGTAAATGACAATGCCATTTATTTATGATTTAAAGAAAAAAAAATGTCATGAGCAATGCCAATAGCTCTACCTTTAATGATGCCGAGACCATTGCATTGTAAATGCTTGTTTTCTTTATGTCATATAAGAGTACCTTCAAATACAGAAGTTCAGGATGTGGAGGGCTGTGCAAAAACCCCTTGTGTGTGAATTAATCTGTATATGGTATAAAGTACCCCCTGCCATGCATTATAAATAACGCTCCCGGTTTTCCATCTTTACAGATTCTGAGAGATAAATGCAGACAGAAAACAATGTGTTTTCTGTCAGTATTTATTTTTACAAACAGAAAAATACAGAAAATTGTACTTCTTGTAAGTGACTCCCCATGCTGTCCTTCATGAATTCGAGGCCAACAGCAGAGCAGATAGAAAGCACGGGGAGTTAAACAATAGGATGAGGTTTTCTTAAATACAGGCATTAGTTAACATATATTTGCATATAATGCTGTATTTACAAATGGGTGTAATGTTTTTGGTATATTTGGCTGCTTAATTTGCTAAAACTCAACAGATATCAAAGTATGAATGCATGTTTATCAGTTAAATAAAAGTGGAAATATACCATTTTATGACTGTTTATTCTCAAAACAGAACAGAAAGGAAATATGGATAAATACCATTAAGATGGACACAAATAAATATGGATATGGAAATGTTAAAAAATAAATACCATAAAACCAGGAGCACTAATTATAAAGATATTGGAAGTCACCCAGGAGTTCCACAACCATATAGAGAAATGAGTCCGAGGTGATTTGCAAATATCCTTATCATGCACGCCAGGGGGTACTTTATCCCATATAATACATGGTCATGCCATCACCTTTCCCACAAACCTCTTAAAACCTTGGTGCATAGCTCTTTGATGTGAAAGAGCGAGCATGTTTGCAAACATGAAGAATAAAAAAAAAACTCTAGTGCAAAACTAAAAACATCAAAAACATGTTAGATATTTGTTGCAAACAGATATTTGAAACAGTTCAATACAATTCAGATGAAAAGAAGCGCAGTAGTTTGGAATGTGTAGAAACCTTCAGAAAGATTTTAGATATTCGCTATCACAGGTGTGCAAAAATTAAACATGTTCTCTCTGCGTGTCATCATAAACTAAAAATAGACCGTAAGAAAGAAAAGCAAGCTTATCTTTCATTGCTTTAAGCAGCTGCTTCAATTATGCTCTGTGACCTTTCCCCTTGTCTGCTAGCTCTGGCAGCAGATATTGTGACTCAGAACTGGTATGTAATAACTTTATTGACTGTTGTTTACCCAGGGATTACAGAATCCCATGTATTATACTATCATTTTCCGCATCTATATTAAGAATATAGGCCACAATAGGGTACACATGACATTTGAATCAGCACTTAATTCGCTAATGACTTTGTTGGTAGAGTGGTGGGCAAGACTGTTTCTATTTTCTGTTTAAAAAAAATAACAAATGCCTGTCTATGCAGTGATATCATATGATATACTAAGGTGAAATGCTTCTCTGTGTTCTTTGAATTTTAAATAGATTTTATCATATTTTTACATTATGCTTATTGTACCATTTACATGCCAGATATTTTCTCCTAGATCCAAACTAGATCCGTGGCTTGGCTTGTCCATCTTTAGTGGACACCGGCACTCATTTTTGGAGATTGGGACTCATTTTTCGTCATCAAACTTTGATACAGAAAAAAGTGAGAGTAAGGCAGAAAAGAGAAAATGAAGGTGGGAGAGAAATATAGGAATACATTGACAAAGGGACATAGTAGGCATGAAAAAGATCCTGCAAAAGTGATAAAGATACAGGAAGTGTAGGTCAGTGGAATATTGTGGAGAAGTGTGGCTCAATGGTTAGAGCGCCAGACGCTGATGCAGGGGTCTGTCCTGGACCAGGGTTCAATTCCCACCTTGGTGGGTCTTGGGCTCAATTTCCCAGGACCTGATAATTCTCGCCTTGGTGCCTATTCTAAGCATGGGTGCAACTCTGGGCAATAGCTTGCTTAATCTCCACAACAGTGCTAGGATGCCTGGCTTCACCTTGGGGGTGCCCAGGAGTGGGCACCTCCCAGGGAAAGGCCAGGAAGGGTTCCACAGCGGTATGTGTACAGTGCCTTGAGACCCCTTTGGGGGTGATACATGCGCTATATAAGCACTACATTTACTTTTTACATGAAAGCGGCAAGAGGTGGCCTTAAGACCAGGCAGTCTTGTTATGCGGTCCCAGGATGCTTGTATCTGGTCCAGGGAAGACATGGCTTGGCAGTTCGGGCTGGACTGTTCCCATGAGGCACATGGTCAGACTGATTTGCATATGGCCATGTCTGTACTGGGGTGGCGGAGTGAGCTAAAGAAGGATGATGGATTAAACCCAGATCAGTTGGCTGGGGGTGAGTGCTTGCAATGTTCAACACTCCGTCCATCATCCCCTTTGGTTTTGCATGATCAAAATTGCAGCACAAGGGCTGATTGCACAACAAACTAAATGCTGCTGCAACTGTTGTTTTTTTAGCTGCACTGGATGGCTTGTGGAAGCCTAACATTGCAGCATTTACACTTGAAACATGTCCACTTTGGATTCTCCAAATTAAACAAACTCAAAAGAGACCTTGGGCGGATGAGGTCTTTATCAAAACTGCAGCAGATGATCCGACCGAGCTATAAACTAAAAGCATCCACAATCGTTGGCTTTAACTGTAATGGAAATCCTACTATCTTTGCACATAGAACTTGCCCTCTTTTCTCCCTTGCTGGGGACTCGGAACCACAATACCCTAGTGATGTAATTTTGGAAAATTGTAACTAACCTCTCGTCAATTTTATATGTGAAACCATGTTATTGTAAAATCGGATAATCTGATTTCTTGCTTATTTATTTGTGTTTTAAGTATACAATGGTTTTAATTAATGATGCAAACAAAGTATTTTATGTTATGTGAATCAGTAGTGACGAATTAAACACAACAAAAAGCATTTAGTATTTAAGTACTTTGTTGCAAAATAGATATCAGAATCAGTGTAATGTAAGTCAGATTAGAATTCATAGCAACAGGCAGAGAGATTTTATCGCTCTTTAATAATCTATAGGATGCGAAGAATAAAAATGCTGTCATAGGTATAGCATTTTTACCGAGCAATATCCATTTTAGAAAAACAGATCAGAAGAATGGAAAGCTTGATTTGGTTGTTTACTCCTCTGCTCTGTGGCTTGCTATTCACATTGGCTGCTGACTCTGGCAGTAAACATTAGGATGTCAAGACTTAAATGTAACAATTTATTACAGTTGAGCAGCTACATCATTTTCTTATTACTGGAGATTAGAGACCTCACAACTTGAATGTAATACGGAAATTGGAGGCAGGCATTTATACAGGAATTGCAGGCTCCTATGTGTCCCTATACATCTATAAAACATCATGAGTGTCTGTGTATGACATATGTATTGTCATCTAGGCTTTCCAGAGAGGGAGTGAACAGGTCCCAGGTCCATATGGAACCATCACAGTTGTGTACAGCTCATATCGAATGAAGTGGCAAACCCCTCTTTGAAATCTACCACAGCGCAAACTATGCACAGCATCACCAAAAGGAATTGACAAAGCCGATAAGTTCCAATGTCAAGGCATATTGGCTTTGCCCTATATTAAATTAAAATTTTGGAGCAGGAATGCGGGTCCTCATAAAGTGCAGGGCCTGGGGAAAAGTGACCCGACTGCCCTCTCCTTGTGTCTAGCTGGCGTATAACCTAGATCTAAGTCAGGAATCAGTCATTCTAAAGAACGATACTGCCTAGAACCTTTGATCACTTTAGAGCGATAACTGTGGTGCTATTTCCTTTTCTCGTTAGGTCTCGCCTAAGCCATCGCGTTAGCGATGATTTGGTGAGATATTAAGTAAGGACTTTCAAAAGTTCTCACAAAGGCTTTTCCAGGCGGATTGCCTACAGTGCATGTGTGCGGGCGCGTGCACATCGCACACCATTTGCCAGTCTGTGAGCCTCTCTCCGCACTCATGCTGGTTTGCAGCCGGCATCAGACTTCAAACACTTCAAAGGAATCCGCTCCCCCACCCCCCGCCGCACAATGCCGAGAGCTTGTTGTTTACAGACAACACCCCAGCTGCTTTTGACCCACCACGTCCATCTCCCTGCTCTATTGTTTCACCCAGCCCCCTGCTTCAGCCATGTCCTGCGCCCTCACTCGTGTTCCTGAAGGCATTGGAGTGCTTTACATGAGCACCATGTACATTACACTGACACTTTCACTTTTCCCCTTTTTTTCCAATTACACTGGGGAGATTAAGTGATTTGCCCAGGATCACAGCATATCGAGCCACTGCCGTGAGTTGAACCCAGTTCCAGGGTCAGCAGCTCTACCTTAGACATGCATTCATTGTGTTAACCCAATATTCCCTGACCCGCTTGCCGCCATGATTTTTAACAAGCCCCCTGCTTTTAAAACACCACCTCATCCTGCTCCCTGCAGTGGCATAACGAAATTTGAGCCCCCCCCCGCTGCAAACTACGGGGTCAGTGGGGGCTTATTTTCCTATCGTGTCAGCGCATTAGGTATCACTTTCACCGCCGCTAGTCATCCGGTAACTCTCACAAGGGACGCGCACAGGTTTTCATTCCAGCCGCTCCATTTTTTAATCTGCATTCCTTGGTCCCTCCTGACGTGCGCAGCAGGGACAGGGGTTTTATAATCTGCGCAATGCAGAGAGCTTGTTGTTTACAGACAACACCCCAGCTGCTTTTGACCCACCACGTCCTTCTCCCTGCTCTGTTTTACCCAGCCCCCAGCTTCAGCCATGTCCTGCGCTCTCACTCGTGTACCCGTAGGCACTGGAGTGATTTACATGAGCACCATGTACATTATAATGACACACTTTTCCCCTTTTTTTTCAATTACACTGTGGGGATTAAGTGATTTGCCCAGGATCACGGCATACCAAGCTAACACCGAGAGTTGAACCCAGTTCCAGGGTCAGCAGCTCGACCTTAGGCATGCATTTGTTGTGTTAACCCACTAGCTCCCGACCCGCTTGCAACCATGGTTTTAAACAAGCCCCCCTGCTTTTAAAACACCACCTCATCCTCCTCCCTGCAGTAGCATAACGAAATTTGAACTCCCCCCTTGCAAACTACGGGGTCAGTGGGGGCTTATTTTCTGCCACTGGCTCTCAGTTGATTTACCCACCCCTCCTCTCAAAACATGCATAAGTAATAGAAAAGTGCCTACATGCATAATCTGAAAGTCCATATTCCAGGAATACTCCAAAACAATAGTAATACAAGCATTGATAAAGCCGATCGATCTCACATAGGGGAAAGCTAATGTCTTTGCCAATACTTCTTTCCGAGTAGGAAATTTTTCAATATAGGATACTTTTATACAATGTCCTACTTGCTTGTTCTAAACAAGTCCCTTTCTCTGAGGTTATTGCGGGTGTTAACTTAAAGACAGTCTCTTGGCCTTAATTATTGCACGTTGCTTTGGGTGACCTGTTTGTTGTTAACCAATCATGCATTTCCTTCACTCATTTAAAAACAGAATTATATTGTTTTTCACTACAAAGGGCGAGCCTCCTTTACTTTGTAAAGAAGATATGTGTTGTCTTGTAAGCAGGTATCTAAAAAAAAAGTGGGTGCTGCTCTCGGAGATACGATACTTTCAAAATCGCATGTACAAATTGCATGACCTTTAGATGCAGAGCTCAGTGTGAACGATGTGGCTTGTACATACACAACCACAAACACACACAACCACACACACAACCACACACACAACCACACCCACAAACAACCACAACCACACATAACCACACACAACCACACACACAATCACACAAACACAACCACAAGCCCACACACAACCACACACACAACCACACACAACCACACACACCACACACAACCACACAACCACACACACAACCACAAACACAACACACAACCACACACACACACACACATCCACACACACACACATCCACACACACAACCACAACCACACACACACACACACACACATAACCACACACAAGCACACACAACCACAACCACACACACAAGCACACACACAAGCACACATACAACCACACATACACAACCACACACACAACCACACACAAAACCACACACACACAACCACACCTACAACCACACACACACACACACACACACAACCACACATACAGCCACACACACAACCACACACACAACCACAACCACACACATAACCACACACACACATCCACACACACACATCCACACACACAACCACAACCACACACACACACACATAACCACACACAACCACACACAACCACACACACAACCACAACCACACACAACCACACACAACCACACACACAAGCACACACACAAGCACACATACAACCACACATACACAACCACACACACAACCACACACACAACCACACACACACAACCACACCTACAACCACACACACAACCACACACACACACACACACAACCACACATACAGCCACACACACACAACCACACACACAACCACAACCACACACATAAACACACACACAACCACACACACAACCACACACAATCACACACACGCACAACCACACAATACCCAACCACACCCACACAACCACAAGCACACACACAACCATGCAACCACACACAACCACAAACACAACACACACAACCACAACCACACACACAACCACACACACAGCCACATACACACTACCACACACACAACCACACACACACAACCACACACACAACCACACCGTCAGTGCACACTTTCACCAGGCACAGACACTATCAGTTGTCAGTGCATGCTTTCACAAGGGCACAAACACCACGTCAGTGCACGCTTCCACCAGGCACACACCACCAGACATCAGTGCACGCTTTCACCAGGCACACACACACCATCAGCCGTCAGTGCACGCTTTCACCAGGCACACACACCACCAGCCGTCAGTGCACGCTTTCACCAGGCACACACACCACCAGCCGTCAATGCACGCTTCCACCAGGCACACACACCACCAACCAGCAGTGCTCACATCCACCAGGCACACACACCACCAGCCATCAGTGCACAATTTCTACAGGCACACACACCACCAGCCATCAGTGCACATATCAATTCTTAATGCATCCACAATTAACTATTGTAGCAATCGCAGTATGGCGCACTTTACTTTTAAACATATTAATCTAAAGCGCAGCATGCCACCATTGCTACAAAATTAAATACACTTTTTTTGGCCTACAATTTATAGACTTTTGTTGTAATTGGTGTTGCAATATTTAGCAATGCCAATAGCTCAAACTTAATTAATGTGAGACCTATTGCATTGCAAATGCTTGTTTTTCTCTAGCTCTCACTGTACTTCTAAAGGTTAAAGACCACCAACCAGTGGGTAGCTGCTGCTGCTGCTCCCTGAACCCTCTGTTATGCCAGTGATGAATAACATCCTATACAGAGCCAATCCAGTTTAAGGCACTAGAAACTGGTGAAAGGTTCCAGAGGGGCCCATGCACTCGCTAAGCCTCCAAGTGCTTTGTGCATTATTTGTGGGTGCAAATGTGGTCAGTTTGTGGGAGTAGGGGTGTTGATCATTCATTACTCAGACACCTATCCTCCAGATCGATAGAGGTAGAATGGGTGGGGGTGGAGGGGGGGGGGGGGGGGGTCGGGGTGGGAAGAAGCATGCACAGAAATGAAAGAAAACCATATTTACTTGCTGCTTACTCTCTATTAATTTCTCAGCAGTTACCCCAGCAAGAGGACAAATACAGACACTATACTAGAATTTACAGTACCGGCAGGTTTGACTATGGATGTGATAGACTAGAGAAGCTCTTCTAGTGACAAAAGGTCTGTGTATTAAGTGAGATGATGCCAGCACTTTCCAGCAGAGCAGCTATATCAGTAATGGCCAGTACCAGACCTTCTCAGCAAGGATACTATACTCTTAATGGGCAGTGCCGGCACTTCACAGCTGGGATGTGCAGTATCAGAAAGGTACAGCTGGGATGCTAGACTCCTAATGATGAGTATCAACACTTCACAGCTGGGCTGCTATACTCTTGATAGGCACAGTACCAGCACTTCACAGCAAGGCCGCTATACTCTGAATGGGCAGTGCCAGCACTTCACAGCTGGACTGCTATACTCTTGATAGGCAGTACCAGCCCTTCACAGCAAGGCCGCTATACTCTGAATGGGCAGTGCCAGCACTTTCAAGCAGGACAGCTATATTCTTAATGGTTAGTACCAGCAGTTTAAAGCTAGACTGCAATAATCATAACGGGTAGTATAAATATTTCTCAGCAGGGTGCAATACTCCTAATGAGCAGTGCCAGCACTTCTCAGCACGCTACCTTACTCTGAATGGGCAGTACCAACTACCAAAGCTGGGCAGCTGTACTCTTAATGAGCATTCACAGCCTGGCTCCTATGCTCTTGGTGGGCAGTACCTGCACTTCTCAGAATTTGGATTGGGCTATGTAGTTCTTTAATGGGCAAAGAATATGCTTGACACCGCTGCTGCAGCGCTTTGCACCTTGCAAAATATTTTTACAAACTCGAGTTTGGGCTACACTCACGCAGATGGATCTTTGAGGCTGACATGACAGTCATTGCATTACAATAACGTGAAGCACATTAGGCCTCACAAAAATGACAGAGAGTATTAGATTTGAAAACCATGAATGCTTATTAAAAGATTAGCAAATTTACAAAGCCAAATCATCAAAATATTTGAATTTCAATAGCTAGCACAAGAATGTATTGGTCAATATACTTAAAAGTAATTCAAAATTGTAAATGCAAAGACAAACTGTTATAACGTTGTCTCAAAATAGGCAAACTGAATTTGCCATGAAGGGAAACGCTACCCTGCATACCATGAGGAAGTTAGGAAAATTAAAGAAGTCAGGGTAATAAGTGCCCGTATGATAGCCTCTGAAAGACAGTAGAAGCCATCTGCTCACAAGCAAATAGAAAAGGAATTCTCTCTAAGAGCCGAACAAAGCTTCTTCTAACAATAAGGAAAGGTCATCTTTGCACTCGTTAAAATAATTATTTTTCCACATTTCGTTACACGGTTCCCACGAAAGTGACCAATCTGGTTAAAGAACATATCGATAATCATATTCATTAGTTTCACAAGCTAGAGCACAGTGGAATCCCTCTCAGCATTGTTCAAACATCTACTACCTGCAACATAAGAAGATACATTTCTCCCAAGATGTTCTTTCGCAGGTGCTCATTACTGCGTGCTCCAAGGATTGCTTAAAGTTAAACATTCATATGAGAAAGAAAACTAAATGATATACCGTTCAAAGTCGTTGGTACAGCTTTTCTTCTGAAATGAAAAAGTAAGATACACAGCCAAAATACCTATGGTAGTCTAACAATGGTCATTTTAAAAGCGGCCTAGGCTAACTACTGTCGGTTAAAACGTGAAAAATGACGGTAAAAACACTTGCGTATTGCCTGTTAATATTGTTATGTGTACAAACCATTTAATTATGAACACGTTCTTTGCTGCCATCTTGCTTCCTGCTCTGCTTGTCTTCGTTATGGATCCACTGGATACCTTGACAACACCACAAGACTACAACTCCACGCAACCTGTGATACAACATTGCTTGAATAGCGGTGACCATGTTGGAAGTAAAAATGGCTGCCCACCTGCTCAGTTATCAAAATTTATTTTTAGAATTTGGATGCAACTGTGCTGGATCCCCACCTGTATTTCCAATCTCCTGGTAACATGGGCAATTGTTCAGCCAGGACAGGACTGGAGGCAGCTCCATGGTGACAGGTGTTACCGCCTAGCAAACGGGTAGACTATATGTCTGGGCACCCACATCCTATAGCTTGTCGCTAGTGGAGGATGTGGTCCTTCTGCCTGGTCTGCCACAGAGATTCAGCAGAATTAAAAGGGACAAAACGAGACTTAAGTGCAAAATGATCCAAAGGAAAGTATTTTGCCCGATAATAATTTGGAACTTAAAACCAACCAGTACAAAAAGTAATGTTACAGAACCAAATAAAGTAGATATTGGAACTGGTCTTGTGTAAAACGCTCTTAACAATACCCATGGGGTCTGGTTTGCATTGTATTAAAAACCAAATAAATAAGTAACTCTCTCCTCTCCCTAATAATGTCCAGTTCATTTGTATAAACCTTGCTGCCCTCTTCTTTGCCATGATTCTTTCACGTTTCCTTGCTCTTTACTATCCCTCTTTCAATATCACTGTTCTCTGCATCAGATCCCTGCCACCTACAGTACTCTCCTTTATAACTAGGTTCACTCTACATAAATAACAGACTCACATACATGTTTCTCTCTTCCCCTGGTCCTCCCTCTTGAGGTTTAAGAGGAGTGCCAGGAACTAGGCTCAAGGCTGCAGAAAAAGTAAGATGCCATTAGCAGCAGTCATTGGCTCGGGAATCAGTGGAAGGTTTTCCTAATGCTTGACTAGACAGACATGAAACTTGGCACAGGGGCGGCTCTAGGCTCATGGCGGCCCTGGGCAGGGAGCGAAGGTTGGCAGATAAATTATTTGCATAAATCTTGATCAGTGTACTTGGACTGATATGTACTGCTGTATAATGCCCTGTGATGGGAACACTCCTTTAGAGATTACCAAAACGTCAATTTCAGTTCTTCGCCTAGATTCCTTTCTTTTAATGCCAATGCAATACTTTCTGTCTAGTGGAGTGTCACTGCAGTACACCCGCAAAAAATACATTAGAAGTATGAAGCAAGTTCTGTTGAATAATACAAAACCCTTTCTAACAAACTATCTGAATAATGGCATGCAGTAAATGTGTGTCCTACCAACCTTGATAGCTCAAACAAACTTGCTGGATTTAGAACCTAGAGGAATAGAAGTCATGCAGAGAGGGACACATCACCAAAACACTACCATGATAGAGTATTCAGGCTGAATACTGTATGTTCATTTTGATGTGAATATTGTCAGGTAAAGCAACTGCTAGGTCTGTGGAAAAGACATTGTACATTCTGTGTGGAATCAATATTAGCGGTCATGTTTCTTAAGTTTTCCTGTTGGTGCCTGCTGCCTGCATGGTCAGTGTGCTCATATTCCAGGAGTGCCATTCAAGTACACCCTTTGATGCACTTTAATCTCTCCTCAGATCATCATGGCCTTGAAGACGGTGCTTCGCGTGATGCTGATAATGGGAATTGCTCTGCATTCTTTGAGTGCGCTTCCACAGCCAATCAGGTAAGAGCAAAACTTAATCAAGCAATATTGCACTATCAGTAAGAGCAGCATAACCAGATGTGTGAAGGTGAGCACCATGCTGCCTTCACACAGCTCATATTACTTCTCTGCTATTGCCAAGATATCCCAGGGATGAAATGGTGATCACAAATAGGCATGTTACAACTAGTGATCATTGAATTTATCCTTATATAGTTTCTTACTGATAGCCTGATCATCAGGTGCTATAGACATTTAACATGCCCATTCATCTCCTTGTGAGCGTGTAATGTACACATCTAATATTCAGTAAATCCTGTGGCGATCACGTACAGTACGAGATGCATTGGATACCATGGAGATCAGGTATATTTTAATGTCACATCGTCCTCATCAATTAGTTAGTAATCATGAACAACTTGTAAAGGAGACTCTTGGTAATTAGGTACACAATGTCAGGGTTGTAGAGTCTCCAATAATGCCGGATGCTCACTATCACGTATGTCCTCTCATCGTGAGCGACCCCTCTCATAAGCATTCACTGAGATCTCTACTTTAACCATCCTTGGAGATAAACTTTGCATTTCAGGTCAGGAAATTTAAATGTAGCAGACCAATGATCTGGACAAAATCTCCTTTACAAGGTAAAGAAATGCATCCATGAAGCAGACTTCTAAATTAGTTGGATGAAATAGAATGTACACTGAGACAATAATAAAATACTTCTGATGCTGAGAGGTGTTTCAAGGTCCTGCAGACACCTGGGTCTATGTAATGTACCATTGTAGATCCTACTCTTTACAGACAGCGACTGAGAGTCCTGCGCTCTAGACACTGAGGCAGGCGACAGTGCACTAGACCCAACATCAGGGTGCACATTCCCTTTAAGCCTGTACTGTTTTATTTAATTCCAACCACAAATACATTCCTGTACTCTCCAGCCACATTCATAAAAAAGGGAAAGTGTAGAGTTTGGGGGTAGAGTCGAGGGCTTCTCCGGGAGGAAGGCAGTAAATACAGCACATAGACCAGTACAGGCAGTACAGACCCCTGCCTTCTGGTGCTACTAGGCGCTTCTACAACATGGAAACTACAGACGACCAAGCCCTCCTCACCAGCCTCTCCTCTCGCATGGTTTTCTCTCAAACCTTTTCGCAAAGGTTTGCCTCTTTTGTATTCACCAGCAATTGATCCAGTTGGAATATCACTGAATCTAATTCAGCACCTCTGGGTGTCCTGTGGCGACCCCTGATATCGCAATCTATCAATACAAAAGTGACACCCATCTCTGACTGATGATGCAATCAGCATCCAGCATTCACCTCCTCTCAATCTGTCTCACCTGTGTATAATAATAGATGCTGGACGAAATCTCAACCCTAATCCTTCACTCTGGATGATTTAAGTATGGATGTGGATAGGGATGATGACGGAGCGCTGATACTGTTGTATCTACCAATAGCATTCGATATTGTTAATCATGAACATCATAATTCAGAGAATTATATTTATTGGATGTCGAGGAAAAGTTCTAAATTGGATCAAATCATTAATTTCTGAAAGAACGGGATTAGCTGCAATCTCGCAGTCCACTCCCCCTTCATACATGCTGAACTGGAGTGTTGCACAAGAGGGTATTTTACTCCCTTGCTTTTTAATATTAATATGCATCCATTGGCTGATCTCACCTTGTGTTTAGTCTATCTGATTCCCATTTTCACCTGGTCACCTCTAATGCTGCTGTCCATTGGTGGAAGCCCATAAATAGTCAATTTCCAAGCTTTATTTCGATCATTGCAGACCATAAAAGCGACAGATAAAAAAATAAGATACATTATATTTGTTTAAACATAATAAGATATAGCCAATAGCAGTTAATTATAAAATACCGATAACAAGTAAAAAAAGTATTGACATTTAAAAGCATTTAAAACAGTCAATTCATATTTGATAGGTGTTCAAAGCAGTGGAAAACGGAAGAGGTATGTTTAGGCTACACTAGAGGAATTTAAAAACTTGCGACGCCTAAACCACATAGAGTTAAGGAAACGGGACACAGCAAAAACAATCGAGGGGTGCGTTCCAGTTCGCATAACTCTAAGAGCCTCCCCTATCTGTCTAAACCCCATATTCCTGCATATTGGTTAGAGCCAGTACCTTCTGATTGCAATATAACCTAGACAGAAGAAAAAAACATGTATAAGGGTCTCTTCCTGGTTCTCACAGGCAGGACAGCCGGGAGGGGAGGCTTTGGTCCAAGTGCTGGTAAAAGCATAGACTGGAAGTCAACCCCATCTAAACTGGGCATAGAGTTTCCTTGCCATGAGTGGATAGACGTCATCAAGGAAAGTCTCAAATAAATATTGATCTTTAAAGTTAAAAAAGTCAGAAGTTAAACAACCATGTTTAGCATTCCTGTAGAGTTCACCCAGTCTAAAAAGCCTGTAAGATTTAACTAATTCGAGGCGTGAGATGGTCCGGGACGCTTCCTCCAGGTGGGTCCATAATTTTGGCCAGCCTAGTCTAAAGCACAGGTCTTTTATATGTGCCAACCAGGATATTTTTCCCACCCATGGAAGCCCCAGGATCACCTTGAGTTCTGACTGGTAGGCTAGTGGTCCAGGTGTTGCCCATAGTCTGCGCCAGAAGGCCAAATTCGCAACTCGATTTCCTCATTCATGGGTCTGAGGCCAAGGTCCATGCATAAGGGGATGAGAGGGGTACTTGGCGGAAGGCCCAAGATTTGCCTCATCATTGCCTTCTCTGTTCTAACCAGTGCGCCTACAGGGTGGTGTTCCCAAAGTTCAGTCCCATACATAACTGCACTCCTGATTGAAACTTTGTAAATCTCTGTTAGCGGGCCCAGTTGTCTTGAAGTTAAATTCCTATATAATTTTGTTAGGCCCCCGGTCGTCTGTGCTAGCCTCAGGCCTGCCTTTTCTTGATGCGGGCCCCACCCAAAGGTTTCCGTCAACGTGACACCCAGGTAGTCAAAGACTGCCACCCTCTCCAACTGGGTGCCATTTAGGGTGGGGTTGGGACGAGAGGATTTGCTAGGATTAAATACCATACACTTGGTTTTTGCCGTATTAATCTCTAGCCCCCTATCTTTGCAGAATATAAAAAAGGTGTTAAGAGTCCTTTGGATGCCCATGGGTGATTTAGAAAGTAACAAGGTGTCGTCCGTAAACATCATTGCTGGCACCTTGTCACGGGCAAACTTTGGGGCATCAATGTTGGCAATTTGATACAGTTGTTCGACCAGAGCATTTATATAAAGACAAAACAGTGTGGGGGCCAAAACACACCCCTGCCTTACACCCCTATTCACTGGGAAGCGTGAAGTCAATTCCCAGTGTTTCCCATATCTAACCTGTGGAAAGTTTCCAGTGTGTAGTCGCTTGATCAGAGTTAGAAGATAAGGTGGAATGCCCAGTTCCTCCAGAACTAACCAAAGTTTGTGGCGAGGTACCAGTTTGAACGGTGGCGAAGAGCTAGCCGGTGGCAGTGGCAGGCTCCATCCGCTTGTGCGCCATAGCTGTTAGAGCATTTTAAAATACCTATTGTATATCACGCTGATTAAGAGCTTAAAAACTGCTGATACGATTGCATGTGTATTTTATCACTTATTGCACTGCGCGCTGATCTAAAGCGCTTTTAAATATTGACACATACGATCGGGTTTATTCCTAATGTTATGGTGACATTGTGGGGGGCTTGACTCACTTGTATTTGATTCTCCGGGGCTGATTATTAGTCCGGGGGGTCACTCCACCTCCTGCACTCCCGCCCCGTTTTTCGCCGCGCCCAGTGTGGGCGTTTGCTGCGGAGGGTGAGGAGGAGCCCAGCACTTCCGGGCTCTAGGCAGCGAGGTCAGCGCTCTAGTTGCCCCTCCCCTATCCTCTACTTATGTGTGTGGGTCCGCGACCGCGCAGCGGACGCGTGCAGCGGGCGCGACGAAGGCGCGCCGAAGTGGCGCCTAAGTCAAGCCCGTCTGCGCCCGTCCGCGGCCGGCCGGGGCGTGGGGCTACAACCCCTGCCCATTTAGTGCAAGCACCTATCCACTATGATAGCCAGAAACTTGTGCGGCTGTGTCCACCAATAAATGTATCCTGCAGGAATTCTATGGAGGCACATGCGATACATAGTTGCCCCTACTGCCCATTCAAAGGCATTAGAGAGCCCTCTAGCTCTCATGGAGGACTGAGAGCCCAGGGAGGCTTACTCAATTGTAGATCTTTAAGTAAGCACTCGACTCAAATATGGGATCTCCTGCTGGATGAGAAGCTAGGTTTTCTCTTCCTAACGGAGACCTGGCTGGATGAGCACTCTGATCCCGATATCGTTAGTGCTGTTCCACCAGGGTATTCCATAGCCAGAGTTGATAGGGAACAAGGTAGAGGCGGGGGGATTGCAATTATTGTAAAGTCCCCATTAGAATGTACTCTACTCCCAATCCCTATAGACAGATGCGAAGCTGGAACGTTCAACTTGAAGCTTAGTCCGCAGGACTCTATATCTGGGATCCTAGTATATAGACCTCCAGGAAGCCTTGGAAACTTTAGGTCTAGTATTGTGGAGAGCGCTGCCCACCTAACCATTAGACGGAGTAAAATCTTAGTTTTAGGGGACACTAATATGCATTTTGAAAACACTCATCTGAAAGATGTTACTGACCTTCGTCAGGAATTTCAGGAACTACAGCTTGAGTTGAAAAATTCAACTCCTACGCATGCTATGGGTCACTTACTGGATCCTGTGTTTGCGAGTTGGGAGGGGGTGACTGTGGACACCCCTATTCCTATCCCATGGTCAGACCATTACTTAGTTCCCGTTCAGATAAGTAGCTCTGGCTGTGAGAAGCACGCAGCGGACATTAAAAACTTTCCGTACCGTAAATGGAAGCAGTTCTCCCAAAATAGCTTTAACAGGCTGATACAAATAGGGGGTCCGCTGGATGGCACCGACGTTGAGTGTGTGAACTCTACGCTTGATGAGCGCATCCTAGACACCGTGAACTCCACGGCTCCACTGAGCAGTTCCAAGACTTGTGGTAGAAGAGCTAGGACTGCTCCATGGTTCACACCAGATTTACAGCTGGTACAATCGGAATGTAAACGGCTGGAGCGCAGTTGGAGGTTGACATCCTGTTCTGGGAGTAAGGTCTGCTACAAATTAGCTATGAGGAAATATCAAAAGGAAGCGCGAGGGGCCAAAGCTGCCTACTATCACATTCGGATAGAGGAGGCGGAGAACTCATCGAAGGAGCTGTTTAAACTTTTTAAAGAAATATCCTGGGTACCTGGCGTGAATTCCCAATCTACTGATCCTATGGGGGAATGTAATCGAGTGGCTGAATTCTTTGCTGGCAAAGTAAAGAGTATTTATGCCTCTTTCTCCAAACAGCCGCATAGTAGCCTTCAGTTCATGGAATCACTGGGATGGAGAGGTTCGGCGGAGAGGTTGGAGCACTTCTGCATTCCTCCATCTGAAGAACTGCGCAGCATCTGTCGTAGTGTAAAATCAGGCTCCCCGCGGGACCCTGCGCCCCCTAGGGTGCTTGCTGAGGGCTTGGATGTACTTGAACCCCTGTTCAGATATGTACTTCAGGTCTCCTTTACCTCCCAGCAGCTCCCAGCAGATTGGAAGAAGGCTATAGTCCTGCCCATTAGGAAAAAGCCTAATGTGGGTATGGAGGTTCTTGAAAATCTAAGACCTATATCTCTTCTCCCTTATCTCGCCAAAGTGGCTGAGAAGGTTGTAAACCGTCAGCTGGTGGAGCACCTGGAGAAGGCTGAGATTTTACATCCCTCTCAGTCGGGCTTCCGGTCGGGGTTTTCGACTGAGACGGCCCTTCTGAGAGCTACTGAAACGTTGAGACAGGGAGCAGATGCGGGGCACACCATGGCACTGGTGATGCTAGATCTCAGTGCCGCTTTTGACACTGTAGCGCACTCTATCTTGCTACAGTGTCTTAGCGATGGTGGTGTCACCGGGTCTGCTTGGGGTTGGCTAAAGTCCTTCCTCACGGGCCGCTACTTCCAGGTCCAGCAGGGATTTGCCCGCTCTACTGAGCTGGCACTTGACCAGGTGGTGCCTCAGGGCTCTGCCCTGAGCCCCACTCTATTTAATTTGTATATGGCCCCCCTGGCCCGGGTCGTCCAGGCGTATGGAGTGGAGTTGGTATCCTACGCCGACGACACTCAACTGCTGCTATCCCTATCTCAAGGCCCCGCAATGACTGCGTCCAATTTTAAGGTCTGTATGCAGGCTCTGGCGAATTGGATGGACTCCCATTGCCTAAAATTGAATGCCTCTAAAACGGAGGTGATGGTGGTGGGCGGGGAGACCAGCAGTTGGTCAGCCGAGTGGTGGCCGCCATGTCTGGGTCCCACCCCGGTACCCTGTGAGGAGGCTAAAAACTTGGGGGTATGGGTTAATCCTACCCTTTCTTATGAAGGGCATATCCGCCGGTTAGTTGGGAAGTGTTTTGGAGTCTTGAAGACCTTGAATAAAACGCTTGACCTCCTGCCCTTGCCAGCCAGATGGACCATGACTCAGGCCCTGGTGACCTCCCGGATGGATTATGGGAATGTTCTATTCCTGGGGGCCACCGAGAAAAGTTTGGGGCGGCTGCAAGTTCTGCAAAATTCTGCCGCACGGTTAGTTCTGCGGCGGCCTAGGAGAGCAGCCTCCAGTCTGGCCCTGGATACTCTGCACTGGCTGCCGGTCAGGAAGAGAGTGCTTTATAAATGCTTCCTGATCTGCCATTGCATTGTATGGAATAGGGCTCCTTCTTACCTGCAAAACTTGGTGCATAAATATGAACCCTCGAGAGCTCTTCGCTCGGGAGGAACGGGCTTGCTGGTGGTTCCTCGAGTGAAGAAAGCAAGAATGGGGGGGGCGCTCTTTTAGTGTGATTGCGGCACGGAGCTGGAACAATCTCCCTTTGGAGATGAGACTAGAAGGCGCTGAAGTCAAATTTAGAGCATTGTTAAAAACTCATCTGTATAGGATGTAGGGTTCACGGAAGGGTGGGCAGTCTCTGTTATTGTTGGTTACTTTTTCCTCACTAGCGCGGGGACACGCCGTGAAGCTGTTACCAGGCGCTTTATAAGCGGTTTTATTATTATTATAACGTTGATCTAAGATCAACAAAGATCTATTGTCACCGTCTTCCAATATAATAATTGGAGCCTTAGGATTTGGTCTATGGTGGAGATGTTTTTTCAGAAGCCTGCCTGATATACACTGAGCGTCTCACGCTCTTCCAACCAGGACTGAAGACAATCTAAAATGATCCTGGCGAACAGCTTTTGCGTTACATCAACAGGCTTATTTTCCTATAATTTAAGGGCAGAAGAGGGGATCCTTATTTGTAAACTGGAAAGATTTCGCCCCCTAGCCAGGTGTCCGGGATTTACATACCGCTTAATATGGCATTAAATATTAAACATAAATATGTGCCCCAGACGTTGGATTCTTCCCGATATAGGTCCCCGGGGATCTTATCCAGTCCAGCGGCCTTTCCAAGAGGCAGCTTCCCAATAGCACTCAGGACTTCGGTCAGAGAGAACCAAGTCTCGTCTTCAGGGGAGATCTCTACACCAGTTGGCTGGGAGCCTTCTATTGGGTCTATAGTGTCCTGAATAGAGTACAATGATTGGAAATGAAGTTTCCATGCTTCCGCCAATATATTTGGCTCAATGGGCGAACTCCCAGAGGAACTCGCAGTTCTAACCAACGACCAAAACTCACTCATATCTCTGTTGATGAGTGCCTGTTAATCGCGTCCCATCTTTCGGACTCCCACTCATCTTTGGCAGACTTTATACTATTCCTATAAAGAACCCTCCAAGTTTTTATCAAAGATCTATCTTTGGTTTTTATGGCATCAATAAGTGCACTCTTTGCCATACGGCATGTGTTGTTATACCAGGTGGATTTCGGAGGCCTATTGCCCTTAGTGTGCATCAGGGGATTAAAAATATTAGTTAGACTGGTGGTCAAGTCCAAGTGTATGGTCGTATTTTGGGTGATGGTGTCAGGAGTGCCAAGAGTTTGTACTGCCGTTTCCATCGCCAACAAAGGAGGGATAATTAAGGAATAAAGTGCAGCTACCTTGTCCGGTGGCTTCCTCAAATTATCCCATCTGATTCTCCTTCTATTATTGTCTAGGGACAGACCGGAATCAGAAAAGGGGCCTGTAATAGGGGGACCATTTAGTTCTGGGTGCTAGAGTTCGAGCGCCAAGGCATTGTGGTTGCTGTTGTGTGTTGGCAAGACAGCAAAATCAATCACCCAATGCCAGATGCTTGCCTCCACTAGAATGTAGTCAAGTAGGGATGATTGGCCCGGTCTATTAAAGGTGTAATTGCCAGGTTGGTCTGACTTGGTGCACCAATTACAAGCCCTCAATGCACGAGTTAGTTTTACCGCATTTATCTGTAAGACCAAAGGTGTCCAAGGTCTGACCGGAGGAACAAGTGGAGGAGGGATTAATCAAAGAGAATCCTCTACGGAAAGCAAAGAGTCAGTAGGAGCTGTTAGTGGTTCGAATTGGCAGTTGAAGTCACCGCCTATCACCATCCTGGTATTTGGAGGAACCAAGCCAATAAGCGTGGAAAGCAAGCCCATGGTCTTGGATTCGTGGGCCATTTCGACCGGGTGGGAATAAATATTGATTTTTTTTTAAAACAGATTTTATTAAGTTTTCAAGAAATGCTCAAACAATTCTCACACATATTCAACCCCAATACATTGGCCCTGGAACACTTGTCCAATAACTGTGCCCCCAGCATGACTTTGCCTAGCCTCGCCGAAACTTGTTTAGTCCATCAGATTGTTCCACACGAGGAGTGAGGCCTTTCCTATAGTGAGAATGATATCCCAGTTGACCTGAGATACAGTCCTACAGGGCTGAATTGTGTTGCTCCTTGCTTATGCAAGCACTGTCAGCCTCTATGCTTCAGCGCAGAGAACAAAGAACATCGTCGTCGTCCCCCCCCGCAACTCAGCTCCCCCTCCCCCGAAACCCTCCCCCCTCCTAAATGGGAATAAATATTGATAAAGGCAATCTTAATTAGGGCTCTAAAAGTAAGAATGGTACACTGGATATCATCTGAGGAAGTAGCCAGCAGCTCAACAGTACAGTCCAGGTGAGTTGCAACCCACGTGGCTAGACCTCCTCAATTAAAGATCATTGCGGGGTGGTCACCCGCCTCAGATAAAGCAATTGTGGCGTGGGCACCCGCTAGTCGACACCATAAGCGGGGTGGGCACCCGTCAATAATTAAAATCATAAAGCTGGGTGGGCTCCCGTTCCACAAAGCTGCATGGAGGAATCTCTACAACGGGGATTCCCTCTGAAAGATGGGCAGCTCAGCGCTGCAAAGCCCACGCTCTTCTCTTCTGGGGCAATTAAAGTATAGCGCTCATGAGGCGCTAGAAGCAAAAAGTCCTTAGGGATTACGAGAGAGCAAAGCTGGGCCCAGGCAGGCCAGCACACAGGGCCCTCCAGCAGGGAGGCAGACCCTTGTGGTGGTTCCTCCTGGAGCCCAACAGCAGCAGGCCCCCTCAGCACTGGAACAGCACAACCAACTCATGGGTGCACAGCCCCTATATTTATATTACACATTCCCTTGTCTGCCCGTCGTAGGGATTCCAGCATGCGGCTTTGTGGAGCGGGAGCCCACCCCGCTTTATGCCTTTAATTAGCGACGGATGCCCCCCCCGCATATGGTGTCGACGAGCGGGTGCCCACCCCACAACTGCTTTATCTGAGGCAGGTGACCACCCGTGATTATCTTTAATTGAGGCGGGAGCCCACCCCGCACTTAGCCGCCGTAAAGAGGAGAAGCGGCCGACGCGATTGTGCGGTAACCAGGAAGCCAGGCGGCCTTGCCTGACTCTGGGTGGGGCCAAAACAGGAAGAGACTGCCGAGGCCGCCAATAGCAGCATGGCCAGCGAGAAGAACGGCCAAGTGGGAGCCTGTGGTTGGGCGGGGCTTCCGTGAGCTGAGGGAAGCCCCACGTAGGCCACCAGAAGAAGAGAGAGTCCCCGAGGAGTGGGGGCTCTTCTGACGCATGCTGCCCGGGAGTGGAGGAGTCCACAACCAGAACCCGGTGAGTGGGGCTCACGTGGGTGCAGTGCTGGTGCCAAAGGCCCAGAGAGGAGCCCGGATGTACGGGGCTCCAGAGGCACATCATTGCGCAGCATTTATTATTACCATTCCAAATATACTACACTTGACCACGCTGCTCCTCTCATATCAGGAATTACCACTGAAACACTTATCAGGGAATCCCAATGCATTCCTATAGGAGGGCAGCCCCACAGCAGTGAGAAACCAACATTGTTGTTTGTCACTATGAGGACATGTCACACACTTAAGGTACATGTCCTATCTTTTACCTACAATGCACCCTGCCCTTAGGGCTACCTAAGGCCCACCTTAGGGGTCACTAACATGTAGTAAAAGGGGGGTCACAGACATGGCACACACTTTAGGTGCCATGTAACAGCGGCAGTAACACTGCGCACACAGGCCCTGCAATGGCAGAGGCCTGAGACAGGTTTGAAAGGCTACTTTGGTGGGTGGCGCAATCAGCGTGTAAGCCCACCAGTAGCATTTAATTTACCAGCCCTGGGTATATGAGATATCACTTTACAAGGGACTGACAGGTAAATTAAATAGGCCAAACAGGTGTAGACCAATCTTACCATATTTAACATAGAGAGCCCACGTACCTTACACTGGACAGCAGTGTTAAAGTGCCCAGACACCAACACCATGTAAGAGAAAAGTCTAGGGGAAAGGCAAAAAGTTTAGGGATGACGCTGCATAAAATGCCAAGTCCAACACCATCCTAATTATAGGACAAATTGCCCCCTTCTGGGCTACTACCCCCCATATACGAGATGCTGCCACACAAGAAAAAAAAGCTTTGAAAAATGTGTACTGAAGGTAAGCTCTACGAAAGGAGTAATTTCTTTTTTATATAGCTCCCTCCATGCCACCACCCACTCTCGGAGGCCTAGATATATGTCCATGTGGGAGGGAATGGTGCAAAGAGACATACCCGATAAAGAATGGGCAGGGTTGTGGTCGGACATCGCTAAATGTAATCACTCCCTGGAACTGCAAGAGGCCCATGTAAAAACTTTGATGGACTGGTATCTCTACCCCACCAAACTTAAACGGATATTCCAGAATACATCAGATCTGTGTTAGAAAGGGTTTGGACTCCTTGGTGATTTCCAACACATTTGGTGGGACTGTCCCACAATCAGACCTTTTTGGGAGGAGATACTCGCCCACATTAAACACATGTTAGGATATCCAATACCGACCTCCATGGAAGAATACTCCTAGGCATCAGGGACCCGTCACTAGAGCACCAAACCAAAGCAGACAAGGCTATTATGTGGACATGTATAGGGGCCGCTAAAGTTGAGATAGCAGCTTCCTGGAAAAAGAAGGCAGCCCGCCCTATCCGTATGGCATTCGAGACTCTGAAAGATACTGTGTCTTGAGAGAATGACTGACATCTTCAGGGATGACTATAAACATCTTGAATACAAATGGGGTCCTTTAGTCATGTATCTTACACGAGGACTGCCATTGGCGGTGTGCCCTCCCTTAATCAGAAAAATGCATCTTTTCCAATTCTAGATCGAGAGTCCACAGGCACTAGACGCATCCTCAGAGTACTCCCGATAGGAGCATCCAGAAGGAAACGATAAAGACTTATCCCGCCAAAGGACCTTACTTCACACACAACTGGTATACAACACGCACTATGTAATGGACACCACCACCACTCAAATTGGTACCGAGGAAGGGGGGAGGGTTTTTGTTTCAGGGGATTTGTTTTGGTTTTTTGGACGGGTTGGTTTAAAAGCGTATTGCAAAGCATAGATAGGTTGGGCATGCACGTGTATTTGTTTTATGGACTGCCTAATGCCTCTACATTTTTTGAAACTGTACCTATATCTCTATGTTCTAAATAGAGAAAGGCCCCGGTTGTTGCCATACAGGGAGGCTCCACCTACATGAAATTCAGTGTGCTATACTCTGTAACCATGCTTTAGCACCATATTGGATGTAGCATTATGAAGTGTATACCAAATGCTAATTAAAATAAGTTTGACCAAAAAACTGCCCCCTTCTTTATCTCCCCCTCTCGTACAAACCCGGAAGTACAGTCTTTTTCTGGCAACACCACCATTGTTTGCACGTGCTGCTCCTTGTTATGTCAACCACACAGTAGGACTCAGAATCCCTGTATTCTCATCATTCCCCACCCACGTGACTTTGTAAAATGCGTTTCTTGCGTCTTGTACTATTTTGCATTTTAATGAACCAGGCCACGGCTGTCCTACACTATTTATTGTAAAACAAGCATTGGCGAAACCAATTGGTCTGGCCTTGGCAAGTATGTGTGCTGGTTCTTTCTTTCTTTTTTTAAATAATTTTTATTGCAAGTATACACCACATAAATAAAAAGAAGAAAAAAAGAAAGCATGACTGCCAAAATGTGGTGGATATATGCTTGCAATAAAAAATAAAAAAACTAACCACTATATAATTTTGAAACCACAATATGGATGCTTTCGAACATGCAGGTATACTTAGAATTGGCATAACAACTCTTATTATTGTATGTCCCATGAAGATCTGGTTAATTGCCACAAAGAAAAGTTACTAATGTGTTTCAATTACTATAACTCAAAGACATCATTTGAACACGTGGATGACTAAAATAGGATAAAGAACGGAAAAAGAGTGACTGTATCTAGGCCACACCTACATTTCTTGTTGTGTTTCTGTTTCCTCATTTACCCCGGGGACAAGGGTCATGCAAGTCACTGAGACCTCTATGTCCCTTATGTCAGCACCTATCCAGTATCCCTCTTGTGAACCCAAGTCTGAATGTCTGCCACATACGGTGGATGCTAGCGCTTGGCTGGGCAAAGAAAAGGTTTATGTGACAGGAGAGATCATTGTGGGAAAAAAATACTGTCAGCCCAGGGAGGTAGCCATGTTGTGGGTAAATACTCAACTTTATGAATCAGCTTTGTCACCTTGGTCCTCTAACAACTCAGTGAGAAACACACACCACACCCATAGGACACTGCCAGGCGTTTCTCTACAACCTCCCACTTGACGCCTTCCATCCATTCAGACAACACTCTGGTGCACCCTCTTCCTTTAGATATCCCTGAAAGCACAACGCATGATTTGCACAAACAACCTCCCAGTGCCAGCCAGGTCATCTTCTGTGACCCTGGGTAAACACAGCCAGTCTCACCTGTTAAACATGCACCAGGAAGCACATGTTGCCGTGTACACATGCAGAAGAGTTTTAAGAACAAAACATCTCAGCTGAGGTGGATGATGTGTCTCAGCTTAGAGTGAGAAGCTCAAAGTCTTCCCAAGAGTGCTTTAATCAGGCCTCGGAGCAAAACCTTATCGCAATAAGGTTTGTAATGTCGTGAAATGGGCTGGGCACTAGGACCAATCCATGAGGTGGGAGGAGAGTGATGGACGGAAGAGGAGGAGACAAGGCGGAGAAAAAGTTAGTTAAAGTTGGGGCAAGAAAAGGAAGGACCGAATAAAGTCCCTGAAATATAAAGCATGTGTCGGTGTCATGATTTCAGGTCCATGACACTACAACTGGCGACGAGGATGGGATGATGATTCGTTTGTCCCTTAATATGAGACCATCCGTGGTGATGGATAATTCATCCTTCACATGTCTGAAAGAGGACAGATCATAACTGTCAATATGTTCATTCTGTTCGCATTCCTCCAGATGTCTCTAGCTGTTAGTCTGAATGCTTTATGTTTCGTAGTGTGGCATCTTCATTGGTAGCGTCAATGATGGCTTCCAAAGGTACTGCGGGTGGTCTGGCTTGAGCCACCACAAAATTAATGTACTGCTCAGCTACTGAGGGATTAGATGTGGACGTTGCCTTGGGGTGTCTGGACATGTAATCAGCTGGATTTGCAGCTTTTCCCGGTTTGTGGAGGATGGTGTATGTATACTATTGAAGGCGGATACCCCAGCGCTCTATTCGGGGTGGCATCTTGGCTCGGGGATTCCCAAAGATAGTTATCAGGGCCTGGTGGTCCGTGATAAGTGTGAAGTGTTTTCCATGAATAAAGATGTGAAAATGTTCACACGCTCAGACTACTGCCAGGCTTTCCTTTTCAGGTTGAGAGTAGGTTCTCTCCGTGTCTGTGACACTCCAACTGGCATATGCTACAATATACCGCTGATCATTCTCTTTGTCGTATTGAGCTAATATCGCTCCAAGTCCTACGGGACTTGCATCCACGGTGATTTCCGTTTTTCTTCTAGGATTGAAATGTGCAAGGTTATTGGCTGATTCAACCTTTGATTGCATGAAAGACTTGGTCACATCTCATGGTCCATTGAAAAGGGTGTCCTTGTTTGGTCAGCTTTCTCAGTGGGTAACTGATGGTGGCATAATCCCTGATGTACCGTGCACAGTAACTTGCCATGCATAAAAATGAACGCACATCTCCAGCGCCTCGTGGCTTGGGGGTGTCATTCAGGGCAGCAATCTTTTCTGGCTCGGTTTTCATTCCTGCGCCTGAGAGTATGTGTGCGAAGAACTTTAGTGTGGCTTTGTGAAATTCACACTTGTCTTTGTTTAGAGTGAGATTGGCATCCAGTAAAGCAAGGCAGACTCGATCCAGCACAGTGTCATGTTCTTGCAGTGTCGCACCGTAGACGAGGATGTCATCACTGTAGTTTAGAGTGTTGGGATTGTGATGAATGACCTTTCTAATGGCCTCCTGAAACATCTCAGCGGCAGATGAAACCCCAAAGCTGAGTCTTTTGTATCTGAACAGGCCTTGATGGGTCGAGAATGTGGTGATGTATCTCGATTTCTCGTGGAGCTCCAGCTGGTGATAACCCTTGTTAAGGTCTAATTTGGAGAATATCTGTGCACCGGTGAGGCCCAGGGTGCCGTTCTCTTTCAATGGCAGTGTTGGGTGCTCTCATATCCACGCAGTGACGCACTTTGCCAGGCGAACCCTTTTTGGGCACTACGACCACTGGAGAGACCCATGGAGTGGGTTGCTGATGTCCTTTCAATAATGTCAGCTTGGAGGAGATCTTGTAGTTCCTGTTCTACAAATTGTTGAAGGTGAAACTGAATTTTTCTGTGATGTTGAGCTATAATGTAATGGCTCATTGTCAGGTTCATTTATATGCAGTCGAACCTGACAATGAGCCATTATTCCTAGTCCGGTAAATAGTTTTGGAAACTTGTGAATGATGTTAGGTTCATCATCAACTTTATACAGGAAATTGTCCTAGACACGGGAGAGGTTCCTTTGACAGCCATGTGTACATCCATACAGCAGCTTTATGCAAGTGTGGTGGCGGATTCATTTTTTTGTACTCTGCAAATGAGATGTAATTGAGAGATGCTCCACTGTCCAGAACAAATTTGGCTAAGTGTGTGTCCATTTTGAGATCTGATCGTGGGTATTTCTTCAGCCGGTCCGGATCTGCAACCATGTAGACATATTAGTCACTGTCTTGCGATATTTGTGACAGTAACCGTGACTCACGAGATGGGATTAATATGTCCCTTGAAAATGACGGCTGGACTGTGAAGAGCCAGTAGAAGAATCTCTGCATGATTGCGAGTCTTGGACTGTCTGGACTGTCTGTAATTGTCTCAGTGAGTGTCTTTGCGAGGTGTTCCGCAAACATTCTCAAAGTGGTTGTCTCTGCCACACTTCCTGCACTTTTGGCCTAAAGCAGGGTAGGTTTCCGTGTGAGGGAAGTCATATCCACAGCGATAGCATTTAAGTTGGCGCTCCTGTCTTTTGTCAGAACGACTAGTACTGCAACAACGTGTTTGCTGTCTATTGTCAGTACGACTAGTACTGCGACGACATGTTTGCTGGACCGTCCCATCAATTCAGAGGACCAGGCTAACAATGTAGGGGGTCTTCTAAGCTTGATGATCAGTACCAGGTAGGTGTGGTTGTTGGGTGCTAATATGTCCTAATACTGGAGAATATTGTTTCTACTGGTGTCTGCCAGAGATCAGGACTTGTCTCATTTTGCCAGAATATGGGAGATCTCCAGTAAGACATGGCTGCCCTGGCAGGACATAACTAGAACTACTGATTGACTTCTTTCTGTCTTTTTCGCCCTTTTTGAACACATAGGACCAGGCGGCATGCAGATGGCATGTTCACCAGCGACTTCAGTCGTGCAAGAGGATCATCTGCCATTCGCAAGCTTGTCAACTCTGTCCTGGGAGTAAAAAGGTACCGGCTCCCCAATTCTTTAATGGCCATAGTTGTGTTACATAATGTTAAACCTTGAAAAACGTGTCTGTGCACATGATGGCCTGTATTACTGAATTTCTATTATTTTTGGGGATACTGGGGAAAACTAGTTTGTTGCTGTCGCATGAAAAAGGACTACATGGGCAGGTTGTTAGAGGAAACCTTGCATGTCCTCGCTTTGCCAAGGACAGTGTCCATTGCTGTGTGTGCACAAGACAGCACAAGACAGCATATCAGTGCAAGTTATGCATGGTGATCCTTTTCTAGACAAATTGGTGCTTTACCATTTGGAGAGCCACCAGAAGGCAAAAGAAGCTGGAAACATTGTCTCATTGTAATGTTTGTCTTTGTCTTGCGTCATCTAGCCGGTGGGAAGAAATAATTAGGGGTGTTCAAAATTCGTGTAATTTATTTAATCAAAATTCTGCATAATGCATATATTCAAATATGGCCTTTCGCAGTATACTTTAGTGCAAAATGCATCCTCGTGTCAATTTTTGAAGCGAGGACGCAATATTCCATTGAATACATTTTTACCATAAACAGTAACCAAAGTGGCATAACTTCGTGAATTCTACATAACAAGTATAACATCAAATTCCTAAAATTAGGCAAATTACGCTGGTATAATGTCATTTTCACCCACACCTAGAATTAATGCTCTGCAGCAGAAGCAATTCTGCTGCAGTAGAACGTGTAATGGATATTTAGATTTTTTCAGCTGTGTCCCTTTTGGTAAAAACAACCCACAGCATTCGTGTTCTTGAAGCTTTTTTACTTCCTTTTCCCTTGCAGTTCAGTCAGTCAATCAATCAATCAAGTGACTTGTAAAGCGACACTACTCACCCGTAAGGGACTCACGGTGCTGGGGCGAGAGGGGGTAGGGAGAGGTTGCTGATCTGTTGAAGGCCTTGTGAAAGAACCAGGTCTTGAGGTCCTTCTTGAATTGAGGCAGTGCTGGTGATTGCTTGAGGTGGAGAGGCAGGGTGTTTCAGGTCTTTGCTGCGAGGTAGGAGAAGGATCTTCCTCCGGTCATGGTCTTGCGGATGCATGGGACTGCTGCCGGGGCCAGTTGGGCGGAGCGGAGGTCTCTGTTGGGTGCACCGTATGTGAGGCGGTGGTTGTAGGCATGTGTGAGGAGCTTTAAGTTGATTCTTTTGTTGACTGGGAGCCAGTGGAAGTCTCTCAGGTGGCCAGTGATGTGGCTGCGGTAGGGAATATTGAAGATGAGTCTAGCAGAGGTGGTCTGAATGTTCTGCTGTTTCTTGAAGAGTTTCTGGGTGATGCAAGCAAAGAGTGTGTTACCGTAGTTGTGTCTGCAGCTGATGAGTGCGTGGGTGATGTCTTTCTGGACTCGATGGGGATCCATTTGTAGATCTTTTGGTGCAGGAGTAGCGTGTGGAAGTAGGATGATAAAACGGTGTAGGTTCATGGTGAGCGAGCAGTCTAGGATGATGTAATTGTTTTGTGTATGGTCTGTGGGGGTAGGGGTGATCCAAGAAAGCAGGGTCTCGGATGTCCTGTGGTCCAGCTAAGCAGGGTCTTCTGGGGTTGGGTGTCGTTGGGTGCGATGGTTGCAAATGGGGTGAGAGGTTCTTGGGTATCGAGGCTGTTGAAGCTGTCATAGATCTACATAATCTTGCAGTGGAAGAAGGTGCAGAGGTTGTGGCAGAGGTTTTAGGAGGGTAGGAGGGTAGGATGGCAGCTGTCTCTGTGCTGGGTTTGGCAAATTCTTTGACCACAGTGAAAAGTTTGTTGCTATTGAGTGCGCTGATCCTTTCTTGTAGGACCACTTTCTTTGTTGTTCTAATGAGGTGGTGGTGTGTGGTGACAGCAGTTTTAAAGGCTGAGTGGTCTTCCGAGGTCTATCTGCTCCTCCATCTCTTCTCAAACCATCTTCAGGTGCATCTAGACTCGTGGAGGGCGGGAGTGTACCAAATGGCTTTCTTGAGGTGTCGCTTGCCTGGCGTTTTCTTGATGGGAGCCAGTGTGTCAGCGCAGTTGGAGATCCCTCAGTGGAGTTTGCGTGCTGAGGTATTGGCATCCGCGGAAGTCAGATGTGGAGTTTTGCTGAGGGAAGTGGTGAGCTGTTTTTCGGTGACCTTGTTACAACTTCTGTAAGGGTAGGGCGAGAGTGTTGGGTGCAATGAAGTTGATGATGGAGTTGCTGAAGGGTCTACAGGGTCCGGGGTGTTTGTAGATAGGGTGAAGTGGAGGGTGGTGTACGGATTGGTCTGGACCTGGAAGTTGAGGTGCTCCATGTTGGTCATGTGGTTGTCCGAGTGGGTGGTGAGGCGAAGGGTGCTTTTGTGTACGATGGCAATGTATTCATTCCACACAAAAAATATACAAAATACAAACATGGAAAGTACATCTCAACAGCAGGGATTGCGTATTTGCTGTTGGGTAAGTGGGTGTTCTTGAAAAATATAGGCCACACAACAGTTTTCCTTTAAGAAGACAGGTTTAGCAGCATAACATAGCAGGCAATATATTATAGCCATTATAAATACATAGTCTGTGAGAAATAAGCTTGAATAGGTACAAAGTGCTGTTCCCCCCACATCTAGATGTCAGTAGTACCTGAAACAAAGTTTGCTGACATGTGAGAGTAATTGCACGGTTAACCAGTGATGTCCAGTGAGGTCATGGGTGAGAGCGGTGCGTTGGGGTCTGTGAAGTCGGTTACATGAATCACAGGGGTCTCTGGTGCACGGTATCGCGGCCCATCTGACAAATGGAGCCCAGATATCTTTAAGCCTGGACACCGTGGGCATCACTTCCCAGTATGCCGACAGCATCTCATGACAACAATAAATATTCTGAATCCATGTGTTTACTTTGGGCATGTTTTGTGACCCTCAGTGTATCGCAATGCGGCGCTTGGCTAGGAGGAGCATCATGGCTGACAGGCGGCCTCCGCCACATGCCCCATTGAGGCTGTGAGAGGGGTTCGGTCTGGGCGGAAGCCTGTTACCTTTTGAATAATGCCAAACACCTAGTGCCAGAATTGTGAGACAGGCCTACACGTCCATGCTAAGTGGATGAAGGAGGCCTGTGCTGTAGCGCATCTCCAACACGTGTCATCCGGTCTCAGTCCCATCTGGTGTAGTTGTATAAGCGTGGGATACAGTCTGTGTAGATATTTAAAGTGAATGAGCCTACGTTTTTAGTTGGGTGAGAGACATTTGAGCTGAGCACGGCAGTAGGCCCACTGTTTCTCAGTGGTGGGTGAGGTAAGATCCCTACTGTACTCTTCCAACACCGAGGCGTCGAAACCGGTGATGTGCATTGTGTCATGTTGTATATGCGAGTGATACGTTTCTTGGGTGATGGTTGAGCTAATATGGTCTCCAGTGCAACTAGTGGCGCCGGCGCAGAGGGGGGGGTAGAGTGGGGTCTGCTCCAATGGGCTCGAAGCTGGTAATATAAAAACATTTCTAGGATAGGGGTCTGAGCACTCTCTGGGCTGTACGAATTGTCCAGGAATTTATTGTCTGGGTAAAGGTCATTGAATGTGGTCAATCCCATCTGGCGTGCGCGTTGGATAGAGCTAGTGTCTTGCATGGCAGGAAAGATAGGATGATGTGCGAGTTGTGTCGTTGGAGCATATAGTAACGGTAGCTTAGTGCAACGTCAAAGACCCTCCCATGCCCGATGCAGGTTCTACACTGTATTGATTTCTTCCTTCGGACGTTTGTATGCATAATAAAGCACCGCCGGCAGTGATGCTGGGGATGCAAAGTCTTTTTCTATCTCAACGTGAGGTTGGAATGGAGTGGGATGCAACCAGAAATTTAGATATTGTGCCTGTGCGCATAGTGCATAAAGCTCAATGGTGCATCAAGTCCTCCCTGTTCTAGTGTTAGCGTAAGCACCTCTCAAGAGATGGCGGCTGTTTCCTGGCCCAGGTGTGAGTTATAAGGAGAGAGCGCAGTTTCCGGAAAAAAACTTGTGTGAACATGAGGGGTTTATTAACAAACAGGTACAGGAGCTTGAGTAGAATTATCATTTTTGCAATAGCAATTCTGCTGACTAATGACAGCGGCAGCTTGGCCCAGATGGCTACTTTGTTCTCAAGCCAAGTGGTCAACCTGCCATAATTTAGGCACCATATATCTTGTAGATCCCTGCTGAGCCATATCCCCAAATATTTAACCACGCCGTCTGACCAGTTTAAGGGGAAGTCTAGTGTGAGCGTTATAGGGGCCGGCGTTAGTGTGAAGTGTGTTGATTTAGCCCAGTTTATCTGTATGCCCGACATGCCACCAAACAGTAGGATTTTGCGTAGCACTGGGTTAAAGTAAGACTACGGGTCGCGCACGTAGAGTAGGATGTCGTCAGCATACATAGATATTATCAGGCCTCTGTCAGGGAACCCCCGTCCCCTTGCCATGTGATGTTGTTTTAGCCGGGCCGCCAGGGCTTCCATTGCAAATAGCAGGGGTGAAAGGGGACAACCCTGTCTGGTGCCACATGAGACACAAGGAATGGGTCGGATATTAGGTCGTTTACTTTGAGTGTGGCAGTTGCGTGTGTGTAAAGCAAATTAATAAGCTTTAAAAAGTCATTATTCAAGCCAATTCTGGGTAGTAGAGTAAAGAGAAATGGCCATTCTAGGGAATCAAACGCCTTGGTAGTGTCCAGGAAAGCTGCCAAGGATGGTAGGTTTGGGTCAATTTGATGGACGACTAAGAAGAAAGTGCGCAAATTATGTAAAGTAAACCCAGATTGATCCGGTATGGCCACAGTAAGGAGAAGGTGCTGCAGTCTGTCTGCAAGCAGTTTAGCAAGTATTTTTGCGTCAATATTGATCAGAGACAATGGACGGTAAGCGTTGCACATGTTGGCTGGTTTGTTCGGCTTTAAAATTGTGATGATCACCTCCTTGCGCACTGTCGGGGGAATTCATCCTCTGTCAAGTTTCTCCTGATATACTGATAGCAGATGAGGGGCTAACTCCTCAGCATAGGCTTCTGAACACCCGAACAATGTCTTCTGCCAAGAAGGATGCATCAAGGTATTCGCAGTGGGCATTGCTCAACAAGACTAGTTCAATGGAGACTAGGTAGTCCTGCCGCTCAGGTCGCAGGTTTGGCTGCGTGGCAGTGTAGAGGGAGGTATAAAATATTTCATTCTCCCAAGTGTAGTGGACTGCCTTTGCATCGGGCTGGAATCTGCATCTAGTTTAGTGATGAATGAGGAGGTGAGTTGTGATTTAAGGAAGTACGCTAGGGACCTACCCGGGCGGTCGCCATCTCCATATCTACGGGCACGAGCAGCTCTTCCTAGGAAATGTGTCTCAACGACCACCTCTGCCTCGTTTTTCCCTAATAGTGGCTAAGTGTGCAGGGAGACCCGTGTGGTGATATAGCAGCTCTTGTTGTTTTATCTCCACCTAAAGTTTCTCTATGGTAGACCTGATAGACTTTAAGACCCCCAATTGTTTTTCAATGCAAGTGCCTCTTATGACAGCTTTAAAAGCTTTCCACAGTGTGGAAGGTGAGTCCACCGATTTTCGTTGATGGCAAAGTACTGCAGGAGTTTTACGCGCACCTCCGCTCTGAAAACTGCATCAAATAATGCGTGCTGGGGTAAGTGGCAACTACAAGCGCGTGGCTGAGATAATGGTATAATCCAGTTGAACATCACCGGTGCGTGGTAAGAGAGGGTGCGCGGTAGATGTTTGACGGCAATGGTCCAGGCAGCCACATTCCGAGACATTAACCAGTAATCTAGCATTCACAAGGTTTGTTGATGCGTCCTTGTGAATGATTTTGTGGCCATCCAGGAGGTGGTGAAGTCCGGGAAGGAGGTTGAGTTAATCCATGTTTCCGTGAGGAAGGCGATGTTGGGGTAGATGGAGTCGAGTAGGTCTCAGATCTCCACCTGTCGTTTGTGGAGAGAGCATGTGTTCACACTACTTACTTTCCACCTTGCTCTCACTGTTCCTTAGCTTTTTTTCTTTCACCTGGTGCTGGATGTACGCCCTTCCAAATGCATTCTCAGACTCCTCTCTTCCTGTAACTACTCTTACGTTGTTACTACCCGCCCACCTTCTAGAGCCACCCTGACCCTCATTACTGCTTGTCATGCGTTACTGACTGTGATTCCTGCAAAAACAACAATGATGGACAGAATGTGGATCAATGTCACACATTCACCCCAGTCAAAAGATCTGGGCCCTAATCCATCGTTTTTCCACTCCACACCACCCTGTGTTAGACAATGGCGATATGCAAATCAGCGCTGACCCTGTGCCCCATGGGAACAGTCCAGTCCGAACTACAAAAGCCATGTCCTTCCCAGAACGGAAACAAGCATCCGAGGACCGGCCCGGTTTCGAGGTAACACCTCTCATCAGCCCGGCTAGCTTGCTTCCAGTGGTGTGGAGTGCCTGGGACTCACGTCTGAGCATCCCCAGTACACTTAGAGCGGTTACTGCAAAAACAACAATGATGGACAGAATGTGGATCAATGTCACACATTCACCCCAGTCAAAAGATCTGGGCCCTAATCCATCGTTTTTCCACTCCACACCACCCTGGGTTAGACAATGGCGATATGCAAATCAGCGCTGACCCTGTGCCCCATGGGAACAGTCCAGTCCGAACTACAAAAGCCATGTCCTTCCCAGAACGGAAACAAGCATCCGAGGACCGGCCCGGTTTCGAGGTAACACCTCTCATCAGCCCGGCTAGCTTGCTTCCAGTGGTGTGGAGTGCCTGGGACTCACGTCTGAGCATCCCCAGTACACTTAGAGCGGTTACTGCAAAAACAACAATGATGGACAGAATGTGGATCAATGTCACACATTCACCCCAGTCAAAAGATCTGGGCCCTAATCCATCGTTTTTCCACTCCACACCACCCTGGGTTAGACAATGGCGATATGCAAATCAGCGCTGACCCTGTGCCCCATGGGAACAGTCCAGTCCGAACTACAAAAGCCATGTCCTTCCCAGAACGGAAACAAGCATCCGAGGACCGGCCCGGTTTCGAGGTAACACCTCTCATCAGCCCAGCTAGCTTGCATCCAGTGGTGTGGAGTGCCTGGGACTCACGTCTGAGCATCCCCAGTACACTTAGAGCGGTTACTGCAAAAACAACAATGATGGATAGAATGTGGATCAATGTCACACATTCACCCCAGTCAAAAGATCTGGGCCCTAATCCATCGTTTTTCCACTCCACACCACCCTGGGTTAGACAATGGCGATATGCAAATCAGCGCTGACCCTGTGCCCCATGGGAACAGTCCAGTCCGAACTACAAAAGCCATGTCCTTCCCAGAACGGAAACAAGCATCCGAGGACCGGCCCGGTTTCGAGGTAACACCTCTCATCAGCCCGGCTAGCTTGCTTCCAGTGGTGTGGAGTGCCTGGGACTCACGTCTGAGCATCCCCAGTACACTTAGAGCGGTTACTGCAAAAACAACAATGATGGACAGAATGTGGATCAATGTCACACATTCACCCCAGTCAAAAGATCTGGGCCCTAATCCATCGTTTTTCCACTCCACACCACCCTGGGTTAGACAATGGCGATATGCAAATCAGCGCTGACCCTGTGCCCCATGGGAACAGTCCAGTCCGAACTACAAAAGCCATGTCCTTCCCAGAACGGAAACAAGCATCCGAGGACCGGCCCGGTTTCGAGGTAACACCTCTCATCAGCCCGGCTAGCTTGCTTCCAGTGCTGTGGAGTGCCTGGGACTCACGTCTGAGCATCCCCAGTACACTTAGAGCGGTTACTGCAAAAACAACAATGATGGACAGAATGTGGATCAATGTCACACATTCACCCCAGTCAAAAGATCTGGGCCCTAATCCATCGTTTTTCCACTCCACACCACCCTGGGTTAGACAATGGCGATATGCAAATCAGCGCTGACCCTGTGCCCCATGGGAACAGTCCAGTCCGAACTACAAAAGCCATGTCCTTCCCAGAACGGAAACAAGCATCCGAGGACCGGCCCGGTTTCGAGGTAACACCTCTCATCAGCCCGGCTAGCTTGCTTCCAGTGGTGTGGAGTGCCTGGGACTCACGTCTGAGCATCCCCAGTACACTTAGAGCGGTTACTGCAAAAACAACAATGATGGACAGAATGTGGATCAATGTCACACATTCACCCCAGTCAAAAGATCTGGGCCCTAATCCATCGTTTTTCCACTCCACACCACCCTGGAATGGCGATATGCAAATCAGCGCTGACCCTGTGCCCCATGGGAACAGTCCAGTCCGAACTACAAAAGCCATGTCCTTCCCAGAACGGAAACAAGCATCCGAGGACCGGCCCGGTTTCGAGGTAACACCTCTCATCAGCCCGGCTAGCTTGCTTCCAGTGGTGTGGAGTGCCTGGGACTCACGTCTGAGCATCCCCAGTACACTTAGAGCGGTTACTGCAAAAACAACAATGATGGACAGAATGTGGATCAATGTCACACATTCACCCCAGTCAAAAGATCTGGGCCCTAATCCATCGTTTTTCCACTCCACACCACCCTGGGTTAGACAATGGCGATATGCAAATCAGCGCTGACCCTGTGCCCCATGGGAACAGTCCAGTCCGAACTACAAAAGCCATGTCCTTCCCAGAACGGAAACAAGCATCCGAGGACCGGCCCGGTTTCGAGGTAACACCTCTCATCAGCCCGGCTAGCTTGCTTCCAGTGGTGTGGAGTGCCTGGGACTCACGTCTGAGCATCCCCAGTACACTTAGAGCGGTTACTGCAAAAACAACAATGATGGACAGAATGTGGATCAATGTCACACATTCACCCCAGTCAAAAGATCTGGGCCCTAATCCATTGTTTTTCCACTCCACACCACCCTGGGTTAGACAATGGCGATATGCAAATCAGCGCTGACCCTGTGCCCCATGGGAACAGTCCAGTCCGAACTACAAAAGCCATGTCCTTCCCAGAACAGAAACAAGCATCCGAGGACCGGCCCGGTTTCGAGGTAACACCTCTCATCAGCCCGGCTAGCTTGCTTCCAGTGGTGTGGAGTGCCTGGGACTCACGTCTGAGCATCCCCAGTACACTTAGAGCAGTTACTGCAAAAACAACAATGATGGACAGAATGTGAATCAATGTCACACATTCACCCCAGTCAAAAGATCTGGGCCCTAATCCATCGTTTTTCCACTCCACACCACCCTGGGTTAGACAATGGCGATATGCAAATCAGCGCTGACCCTGTGCCCCATGGGAACAGTCCAGTCCGAACTACAAAAGCCATGTCCTTCCCAGAACGGAAACAAGCATCCGAGGACCGGCCCGGTTTCGAGGTAACACCTCTCATCAGCCCGGCTAGCTTGCTTCCAGTGGTGTGGAGTGCCTGGGACTCACTTCTGAGCATCCCCAGTACACTTAGAGCGGTTACTGCAAAAACAACAATGATGGACAGAATGTGGATCAATGTCACACATTCACCCCAGTCAAAAGATCTGGGCCCTAATCCATCGTTTTTCCACTCCACACCACCCTGGGTTAGACAATGGCGATATGCAAATCAGCGCTGTCCATCAACTGTGTTTTTTGTAATTTTCACCCCGAGTGGGCTGGGTATGCTCAGACGTGAGTCCCAGGCTCTCCACACCACTGGAGTCAAGCTATCCAGGCTGAATGAAGGCTGATAGCCAGAAACCGGTCCTTGGATGCTTGATTCCGGTCTGGGAAAGACAGGGCTTGGCAGTTCGGACTGGACTTTTCCCATGAGGCAAAGGGTCAGAGCTGATTTGCATATAGCCAGTGTCTAACCCAGGGTGGTGTGGAGTGAAAAAAACGATGGATTTAGGCCCAGATCCTTGTACTGGGGTGAATGTATGACATTGTTCTACATTCTGTCCATCAACTGTGTTTTTTGTAATTTTCACCCCGAGTGGGCTGGGTATGCTCAGACGTGAGTCCCAGGCTCTCCACACCACTGGAGTCAAGCTATCCAGGCTGAATGAAGGCTGATAGCCAGAAACCGGTCCTTGGATGCTTGATTCCGGTCTGGGAAAGACAGGGCTTGGCAGTTCGGACTGGACTTTTCCCATGAGGCAAAGGGTCAGAGCTGATTTGCATATAGCCAGTGTCTAACCCAGGGTGGTGTGGAGTGAAAAAAACGATGGATTTAGGCCCAGATCCTTGTACTGGGGTGAATGTATGACATTGTTCTACATTCTGTCCATCAACTGTGTTTTTTGTAATTTTCACCCCGAGTGGGCTGGGTATGCTCAGACGTGAGTCCCAGGCTCTCCACACCACTGGAGTCAAGCTATCCAGGCTGAATGAAGGCTGATAGCCAGAAACCGGTCCTTGGATGCTTGATTCCGGTCTGGGAAAGACAGGGCTTGGCAGTTCGGACTGGACTTTTCCCATGAGGCAAAGGGTCAGAGCTGATTTGCATATAGCCAGTGTCTAACCCAGGGTGGTGTGGAGTGAAAAAAACGATGGATTTAGGCCCAGATCCTTGTACTGGGGTGAATGTATGACATTGTTCTACATTCTGTCCATCAACTGTGTTTTTTGTAATTTTCACCCCGAGTGGGCTGGGTATGCTCAGACGTGAGTCCCAGGCTCTCCACACCACTGGAGTCAAGCTATCCAGGCTGAATGAAGGCTGATAGCCAGAAACCGGTCCTTGGATGCTTGATTCCGGTCTGGGAAAGACAGGGCTTGGCAGTTCGGACTGGACTTTTCCCATGAGGCAAAGGGTCAGAGCTGATTTGCATATAGCCAGTGTCTAACCCAGGGTGGTGTGGAGTGAAAAAAACGATGGATTTAGGCCCAGATCCTTGTACTGGGGTGAATGTATGACATTGTTCTACATTCTGTCCATCAACTGTGTTTTTTGTAATTTTCACCCCGAGTGGGCTGGGTATGCTCAGACGTGAGTCCCAGGCTCTCCACACCACTGGAGTCAAGCTATCCAGGCTGAATGAAGGCTGATAGCCAGAAACCGGTCCTTGGATGCTTGATTGATTCCGGTCTGGGAAAGACAGGGCTTGGCAGTTCGGACTGGACTTTTCCCATGAGGCAAAGGGTCAGAGCTGATTTGCATATAGCCAGTGTCTAACCCAGGGTGGTGTGGAGTGAAAAAAAACGATGGATTTAGGCCCAGATCCTTGTACTGGGGTGAATGTATGACATTGTTCTACATTCTGTCCATCAACTGTGTTTTTTGTAATTTTCACCCCGAGTGGGCTGGGTATGCTCAGACGTGAGTCCCAGGCTCTCCACACCACTGGAGTCAAGCTATCCAGGCTGAATGAAGGCTGATAGCCAGAAACCGGTCCTTGGATGCTTGATTCCGGTCTGGGAAAGACAGGGCTTGGCAGTTCGGACTGGACTTTTCCCATGAGGCAAAGGGTCAGAGCTGATTTGCATATAGCCAGTGTCTAACCCAGGGTGGTGTGGAGTGAAAAAAACGATGGATTTAGGCCCAGATCCTTGTACTGGGGTGAATGTATGACATTGTTCTACATTCTGTCCATCAACTGTGTTTTTTGTAATTTTCACCCCGAGTGGGCTGGGTATGCTCAGACGTGAGTCCCAGGCTCTCCACACCACTGGAGTCAAGCTATCCAGGCTGAATGAAGGCTGATAGCCAGAAACCGGTCCTTGGATGCTTGATTCCGGTCTGGGAAAGACAGGGCTTGGCAGTTCGGACTGGACTTTTCCCATGAGGCAAAGGGTCAGAGCTGATTTGCATATAGCCAGTGTCTAACCCAGGGTGGTGTGGAGTGAAAAAAACGATGGATTTAGGCCCAGATCCTTGTACTGGGGTGAATGTATGACATTGTTCTACATTCTGTCCATCAACTGTGTTTTTTGTAATTTTCACCCCGAGTGGGCTGGGTATGCTCAGACGTGAGTCCCAGGCTCTCCACACCACTGGAGTCAAGCTATCCAGGCTGAATGAAGGCTGATAGCCAGAAACCGGTCCTTGGATGCTTGATTCCGGTCTGGGAAAGACAGGGCTTGGCAGTTCGGACTGGACTTTTCCCATGAGGCAAAGGGTCAGAGCTGATTTGCATATAGCCAGTGTCTAACCCAGGGTGGTGTGGAGTGAAAAAAACGATGGATTTAGGCCCAGATCCTTGTACTGGGGTGAATGTATGACATTGTTCTACATTCTGTCCATCAACTGTGTTTTTTGTAATTTTCACCCCGAGTGGGCTGGGTATGCTCAGACGTGAGTCCCAGGCTCTCCACACCACTGGAGTCAAGCTATCCAGGCTGAATGAAGGCTGATAGCCAGAAACCGGTCCTTGGATGCTTGATTCCGGTCTGGGAAAGACAGGGCTTGGCAGTTCGGACTGGACTTTTCCCATGAGGCAAAGGGTCAGAGCTGATTTGCATATAGCCAGTGTCTAACCCAGGGTGGTGTGGAGTGAAAAAAACGATGGATTTAGGCCCAGATCCTTGTACTGGGGTGAATGTATGACATTGTTCTACATTCTGTCCATCAACTGTGTTTTTTGTAACTGACTGTGATTCCAACCACACCCCTGTACTGCTTCCGGCGTACTGTCAGCCCAACTTATATCCAGCCATCTAAGCACTCATTCATCCACTGTTCTTTCGACTTGCATGCACACAACACGTCAGTTCACTAGCATCCATTCATCTTCACACAACACTTCCACCAACCATCTATCTATTCATCCATACAATCATTAGCCCATCCTTGTTCTCACTACACAATCCATCCATCCATTCATCTTTCGATCCATACATCCATTTTCACACAAACGGAAAGTCATCCATTTTCACACAACACTTCACATAACACATCCTTCCACTTTCACATAACAAGTGTGCCAGCCAGCTAGCCAATCACATACTTCAGTGCATCCCCATCCCATCCCTGAATCCATCCATCTATCATTAGGAGTGACCAGATGAGGATAGAATATGTTAAAAGTGATACACTGTATAATGGCAACATAAGCCTCCTTGCCGGTTGGTCACGCATCTCCTATTGCAGCTTGCAATTCACCTTGCTGTCCTCACAGGGCAGTTCAAAGTCACCTGATATGAGCAGTCCAAGATGCCCAAGGTCAAGGACTGTGTGTTAGAGAAACCTGCACTGTTGCTGACTGTGGCACATGCGTTCTTGGTAACAAAACACCATGCAAAAGCAGCTTTAATTCAGGACGCGTTTCGGCTGTCCCTGCAGGCTTTTTTAACCGTTAAGGTAGCTGTTATTTTACAAATATTTGCATGCTGTCACGTGGGTTCGTCTACATTGACATTGCTCGGCACCACTACTTTAATTCATCAGGAATTCTTGACCAAGGTCATGAAATATATTATCCAGTGTCTTTATGGTACGAGCAGAAAATGAAAACCCCCTTTTTCTTACGCCTGCTTCATCACACACCATGGTCAGCCCACTCCAGCTGTTGGCTGACTTCACTTTCAGTAAAGGCATTCTGCTCTTTCTCAAAGAACACATCCACACGCAAAGTGTTTTCCTTTCACTACCAGGGAATACTGTAGCTAAGTGTGCCGTCCAGGACAAACATATGTTTGTTTACTTCTAGCAATTTTCTGTATTAGTGAGGGCTCAACAACTCCCTCAACAATAAAGTCTTACAAAAACTTTGAAACTGACAAGCCAAAAAGCTGTTTTTTCAGAAATCCACTTTTGCAATCTCACTTCACTTTTCTTCTCATCACATCTGAAAGTATCTTCTCCTAGGTAGGCTTCATTCACTAGGACAACCTTTTCCGAAGGCTGATCATTATGAGAATACAAATAGGGTCTTACATGCATGGTGTGGACACACCAAGAGTTCTCACACATTCCTGGTGATACTGGTATGCTGGTAGTATCAACGCACAGCCATGATGAGGATGAGATGGTAATGAGGCATGGTGAACCTCATAAATAACCAGGAAAATCAGAGTCTCAAATGAGTTAGCTAAAAAAACTTTGGGTTGAGCATTGGTGAACCTTCTGATGTGGTCTTGATACAGATAAAATGTTGATTTGTTCATTTGCCCATCGTGTGACGAGAGCACTGTGGCATCTTATCAATGAGCTGCCTCTTTATCTTACTGTGAACCTGATACTAGGCATCCTACAGTAATCCACCGCTTGAACATAACACTGAGAGGTTTCAGTGACAATAATTGAAATGTCAAGAGAGCCATTGGTGACATGAAAGTCTTGCTAACGCGGGATTTCTGGTTACTAGTTATCTTACCAGATCCCAAACCAAGTCGACTGAATCGTTGGTACCTGTCATTGAGTAAAAGATAATCTACTACTAGGTTAGTCAATTAAGAACTTACACCACTCTAAATGACCACTGACCAGGATTAAAGTTTCAAAGATTTAATATAAAGTCAAAGATAACTGAAGATACAAACTTCTCAAAATGAGATTCAAAAGGTAAATTGGTATCACTATAAACATGAACTTCTTGAATAATCTAAGTCTGAAGAACAAAATAATAAGTACAAGCTCAAAAACCATAAGGGTTGTCAAAATAGATATAAGTTGCAATCTCAAAGTCATTACAGAAAAGAAAATTAAGTTAGTCTGTCCCTACACTATACTAAGTGACATCCCTACTTAGCAAGATCTTAACCCTCTAGGTGTCAGCCGTGGTGACTTCCTAAGAAGATCACGCACTTCTCTTTGTCTCTTCTCTGATAATGGGTCTCTCCTGATCAGCCTATCTGCCTACCCATCCGCTTCCTTAGGCTCCCAAAATCATCTGCTCTGCTCTCCTCCCGGGTCTCTTTCCCTAATACCAAATCACATTTTCAATAGAAACGCCCCTTGGGACGCCCCTCACGTGGTACATCATTGCGCGGCAAACTCCATGATGGTACTCTTGAAGACCCTCGTTATAGTTGACCTTGGTTCCCAGGCTTCTTCTCCAGTACGCTGATACCCCCTGAAATTCCTGGAAACTCCTACAGGCCTGCGCAAGGCGCCACTGAACAAAGTCCCTTTCATTCGAGCTGATTAGGACCCTCGCACCTGCATACAGCTCGTCCTGCAGTGGGCCTCAAATTCCAGACTCCACCATATCTTTAGTCGTAAAACACTCTCAAAGCTCTGTGCTGGACACCTCGCGACCTCTTCTCTAACGAGCACATGACGATTTAAACGACATGACATTATCTCCTCTGGCCTACTTGATTTACATGCAGCAGGTCCCTGCACTCTTAAAACGTTAACTTGATTTAAACAGCAAACATTCTTAACTAGCATACGTTTCTAAAATAACACATCTATAAAGCATATACTTTTAACCCTAAGTTCAATAGTACATTTGGAAGAACCATGTCAACCTTATCTCACATTAATTTAGCAGCACGTTCAGGTTTGCTGTGAATTGCCCTAAGGCCTACACATTATACTGGATTTTAAAGTTACATTTAATTCGGACATGATTCTTTTAACATGAGAACGTGAGGTTTTCATATTCATTCCAACATTTCTACATTAATCTCACACCGTTACAATTATAGTTACTCTACTTAACATTCTATACATTTCACTACTGAATATAAAACACTCTGTATATTTTCACTCCTAGATATAAAACACTCGTGTGCAAAACATGTTTAAACTAACTACGTGCTTGTAAATATGGCGTACTTATAAATTTTTTCCAAACTTGTGCTCTCTCAGTCCCCCCTTTGATGACCTTCAGGGGTCATCATCACCAAGACACTAAAAATGTAGAACCCTTCAAAGTGAAGTCATGGTTGTGCCACCTCTTTTCATACTCTCCAATGCTTTCAGACTCTTGTATTGAGAATCCCGCATTGCTGTCAACTCTTCCTCCTGTTTCCTCATAGTTCTCTGCAACCTATTTGCTCTATAACATTGATACAAACGCACCAATCCCCACAAAGTGATTACACAAATCACTATTATGATGATGGGTTTCAGTATGTACCAAACGATACCCTTTCCTAAGTTGGCAAACCAACTTCCAACTTTACCCATTCCATGACCTACTTTTTCCCACACATTTACCTTTGCTAGGTCCTCAATTTCGTAGTGTATGGCAGTGATATTTTGTATATACTTCTCTAGAGGTTTTGAATTGTCTGGAATGTAAGTACAGCATTCCTGGACCTTCAAAGCCTTACAGACTCCTCCCTCTTTTGCTAACAGAACGTCTAAAGCAAGTCGGTTCTGAAGAACCATTGCCCTAATCGATTGCATCTCACCTTCTATCAGCATCAATGATCTTGCAGTACTAGCAGATAGCCTATCTACGACTGTAGCTAACCTCCTAATTTTGATGTCATTCATTATCAATCCTAAGAAAGGGAATGCAGCACCTAGTACATCTCCAACTACTTCTGCTGCACCCAGCCCTCGTTTCCATCTAGTTGATATTTCTTTCTTAGGCGTGTCTAAATTTTCAACATGATATATTTTAGGGAAGACAACAGCCAGATAGCATGATCCGTACCAATTATCTGGTAACTTCACATAGGCATTTCTTCCACATACAAAATATACATTTGGTATTGCTTGCATCCCTTTCAAAAAGTTCTTAGAGTAATACTCCAATTGAAAGGCATGTTCACAATGGACTTGACCTACATAAAAGTTTTCATAATAGGAGTAACTCCTGTGAATGCACAGTTTTCCCCGTTTATCCTTATCCAAAGCAATTGGACCAATACTACCTTTTCTTTGATGTGCCCTTTCCTCCTTGGTCCAATCTGTTTCCCATTGTTCTGATGCCTTCAAAATCTTCTGCCTCCTGTATCTAGTATCTACCTGTGCTATAAACTTTTTCTCAACTTCTGATATTTGACAAGTCAGATTGTTCCTTCGAGCATGTGAAGTATCTAACGTTTTCCATGGAATAAACCATTTGTGTAATCTGTCTTCGCTTTTGTAGTAGTCCCATTTGTTCAAATGCTTGAAATTCGGAACCTCTGGCAATGTCGAGTCGAAATTCGAGAAATAATACTCGAATCCTTCTCGTCCATAAAACATGCTCAACAATAAACTGCACGTTATTCCATATGTCAACGGAAGATGATGGTATCTGATACCCTCCTCCACTGAAGCTGGTAATTGCATACAAACGTAACAATCCTTCACTTCCATGGCATCAACATATTCATAAAAGCAATTTAGCATAAGCATTTGACTTGTAATTTCCCTGTGACTCATCTGTGTGAAGCCTTTTTATTTCTGCATCTAACAACGCTTTGTCTTTCTCATTGATGTTTCCCTTCCCTTCAATAATGGTAGTTTTCGGGGTTGATACTCCCTTATCCTCCTTGACTGCGGTTTCATCCCCTTCGTGTCCCACTAGGAATGAAACAGTTACCACTAAAATTATAAGAGAAACCACTACTCGTAAAAGTGTAACAGCTATACATTTTGCCCTGCGGTTCGGGTTGCCAGCCTCCATGTTCTCAAACAGTGTAGTTCTTGACTTTCTTCCAGCATTCACTTCTTCTTCTTTCTGAGCCAAAAGTCTTTCTTTCTCGCAATGTCATTCTTTTGAACACTTGGAAGCTTGACAATTTATTCCCACAAAACAGTTCAAAGTCCCGTAGAAATTAGACAACCCTAGCCCTTCTCCATCCACTAAAAGGAAACCCCTATCACTTTTCTTCTTCCACTCGGCGCTAGGTTATCTTGCAACAAGTTTACAATTTCTTTTCAAAAGTCTTATTTTCATCTAAAGTTATGTATGGCTCAAGGAGTGACACTACGTCTTCATAAATGTCCATCCGAAGTATCATTCCCTCAGGTTCTGGGCAGTTCGTACCACAACATGGAAAGTCAACTTTTTCTAGGATTATTCTCCTTATTTCGCTCAGGACAAGTGGACGGACGAAATTGAGAGTTAGCGTTTTTTCAATTTCTACTCCTGGTACTATCAGTTCTACATCCACAATCACAAAGGGGTCCGTTCTAATCAGAATCACTTTCTTCACCTTTCCAGTTCTGCGCCCCTTTGAAGACATTCACAATATGGTATTAATCCACAACAATAAGCGCTCCTAGCATTTCTACTACTCGCTCAAGCATTTCCAAACGAAGAAGAGTTCCCTCCAATATTGGATATCGTGAACAGCAAACTGGAAACTCAACTGTCTCTAAAATCAATTTTCTTATTCCACTCAGGAGAGCAGGATGAACGATGTTGAGTGTCAGCAACCTTTCGGTCTCCGCTCCTGGCAGTAGAAACCTTATTTGCACTGTGATGATCGGGTCAGTTCTGATCAGTTCCACTTCCCTGATCCTCCCTGTTCTGTGTCTCCCAGACATCTGCAACGAGGTAGGTCCAGTCGGGAGTAGAGTATCTTCTACTAGGCACTCGCACCCTCCTTGATCTTCTAAGACCCTCCTCGGCTTGATCCTGGATATCTTCTTCTGGATCTGAGTCTTCGGATATAGGAGTAAGCGTTTCTTCCTGGGCCGACCTCAAACTTAGCCTTCTTCTCCTTGTTGGCCAAGTGGCAGCTCCAAGCCTTATTCTCCTATTCCTTGTCCTCTCACTTGGTTCTTGGTCGCTCTGATACGGATCTGAGTCTGAGTCGTATTCACTTCTGCTCTCTCCTTCAGTTGCGTCTTCTGTCTCACTGCCGTCCTGCCTTCGCTCTTCTTCTGAATCCGTTGCGTTCCCAACTTCTTCTGACACCCCCTCAGCTGCCTCAATCCCTTCTTGCAACTCTTCTTCCACTTCCGGGCTTTCGTCTGGGATGGGAGCTGTTCCCTCTAGAGGTGCTGGAACTCTTCGAGTATGGGAAGCATGGATCCAATTTGGCAGCCCCCCGCACTTCACCGCGGTGTTCGTTATCAGGATTACCTGAAAGGGCCCACGCCAGCGAACATCTAGGCAGTTCTTCCGGACGTGTTTTTTAACTAAGACCCAGTCCCCTGGGTTCAGATCATGACACAGGTTCCTCGATGCTGGAACTTCAGCCGCATGCACCTGAAGGGACACAGAATGGATGGCGTCAGACAGTCCTTTACAATAATCCAAGATCAGATCATCTGTAATATTCAATAGGGCAGTAGTTGGAACTGTAGGAAGTCTCATGGCCCTCCCCATCAGGATCTCGTGGGGAGAGAGACCTGTCCTCCTGTCAGGGGTGCTGCGCATGCTCATGAGCACTAAAGGAAGAGCATCTGGCCAACTCAAAGATGTGGATGCCACTACTTTAGCCAATCTATTCTTTAACGTGCCGTTCACTTGTTCCACAATTCCTGAAGCTTCTGGTCGATAACTACAATGCAGCTTTTGATCGATATTCAGTGTGGAGCACAACATCTTCACTATTTCGCTGTTAAAATGTTTTCCTCTGTCAGATTCCAAAGAGGCAGGCACCCCGAAGCGCGGTATCAACTCCCTGAGCAACAATTTAGCCACTGTGAGTGTATCGCACCTACGTGTAGGGTACGCTTCAATCCATCTGGAAAATACGCATACAATCACCAACACATACCTAAGGCGATTGACTCTTGGCATTTCGATGAAATCTAATTGCATTCTATTGAAAGGCCCCCCCGACCTCCCAATGTGACTCAGTGTGACTGGTGTTCGTTTGCCTACGTTCAGTTGTTGGCAGGTAACACATCGCTTACATACTGATTCTGCTGCTATTCTAAATTTAGGGCAATACCAAGTTTGCCTAAACACTCTCATCATAGCATCCCTTCCTAGATGTACTGGACCATGTATTTCTCTCGCCATGGGATTAGCTAATTCTTCAGGTAACACAGCTCTCCCATCTGCTGAAACCCAAAAATCCATTTCACTTCGCACACAACCTGCTATTTCCCATGCCTTTTTCTCTGTTTCAGGTGCGTTCTCCTGCATTATTCTTAAATCCTCCCAAGTGTCTACAGTTTCTAACATCATGCTTAATTCAGTCTTTTCTTCTGCACCTTCTATTTCCACCTTTGAGAAAGAATAATTTTGTTCCGCACAATAGCGTGCGACTTCATCAGCGTATCTGTTGCCTTGTGACACAAAATCTGTATTCTTAGTATGAGCTACACACTTTACGATTGCAATGTCAACTGGACCTTGTAATGCTTCTAACAACAATCTCACAAATTCTCCGTTTCGAATGGGCGAACCAGAGGAGGTCATGTAACCCCTCTGAGACCACAACTGCCCGAAATCATGAACCACACCGAAACCATATTGGCTGTCCGTGTAGATGGTGACTCTCTTTCCGTTTCCTGCTATGCAGGCACGAGTTAGGGCAATAATTTCTGCTACCTGTGCGGAATGTACTCCTTCCAGGCAAGCGGCTTCCACAACTCCAGTAATAGTACAAACAGCATAAGCTGCTCTCAACCGACCAGTATCGTCTCTTAAACATGAGCCATCAACAAAGTAAATTTCATCGGGGTCAGACAACGGCTCATCCACAATATCTGGTCTGGGTTTCGTGCATAGTTCAGTCACATCAAGGCAATCGTGGTCTTCACATCCTTCGCCTTCTATTACAGTAGGTAATGGCATCAAAGTAGCAGGATTCAAGACAGAGCATCTCCTAAGAGTCACGTTCTCCGCAGCAAGGATAACTTGCTCGTAGCGCGTGAGCCTACTATTGGTCAGATGCTGCGTCTTCGTCCTGGTCATTAGCAATTCAACTGAATGTGGTACATACACCACCACTGGATGTCCCATCACAATACTCTCGCTCCTTTCAATGCTGACACCCGTTGCAGCAACGGATTTGAGACATCCGGGCAACGCTGCGGCTACTGGATCTAATGTAGCCGAAAAATATGCAACTGGTCTACGGGCATTTCCGTGGGTCTGTGCCAAGACTGACAAAGCACATCCCTCTCTCTCACAGCAATAGAGTGAAAATGACTTTTCGTAATCTGGCATTCCCAGAGCCGGAGCACGACATAAATCGTCTCTCAGCTGTAAAAACGCCACCAGACATTCTTCATCCCATGGTACCGGATCACTCACCTCCTTGTGCGTCAGTTTCTGTAAGGGCTTTGCTTTCAGTGAGAAGTTAACTATCCACTGTCGGCAGTAACCCACCATTCCTAGGAACATTCTAACTTCTCTCTGTGTTGTAGGCGCATTCATTTTCATTATCGCCTCAATCCTCTCTGGGGACACCTTACGTTTCCCTTTTTCTAACCTATGCCCTAGATACTGTACCTCTATCAGACAATACTGCAACTTGCTCGGAGATACCTTATGTCCATTTTCAGCTAAATGATTCAGTAAGGCAATTGAATCTGCTTTACAAGCTTCCTCTGTCTCTGACGCAACAAGTAGGTCATCTATGTACTGTACCAGAACCGAGTTCTGTGGCAGTACTAGATTCTCAAGATTCTTCTTCAACAACTGATTAAAGATGGATGGGCTGTCTGTGAATCCTTGTGGGATTCGACACCATGTTAAAACGCGATCTTCCATCTTAAAAGCAAAAAGATACCTGCTCTCTTCATCCAATGGGATTGAAAAGAAAGCCTGACAAAGATCTATCACTGTGAACCATTCTGCTTGACATGGTATTTGAAACAGTATCACTGATGGATTCGGTACCACGGGACAACATGAAACGACTATGTTGTTAATCTTTCGTAAATCCTGAACTATCCTAAACTTCCCGCTAGGTTTCTGTAAACCCATAATCGGGGAGTTACAAGGACTACCCACGATTTCTTTCAGTATTCCCTGTTGTATCATTGACTCGATCACAGGTTTTATTCCCGCAATCGTTTCCTGGGACAATTTGTATTGAGGCGTTCTTGGAAACTCAACATTTGGTTTTACCAGAATTTTTACCGGCTCTACCCCCTTAATCAATCCTATTTCTTCTCCTGTAAAATCCCATACCTCTGACGCCACTGCATCTCTTAAATCTTGGGGAAGATCTTCTATTGTCAGAGTAGGATATAGTTCTACACAAGATTTCGAATTGGCCACCTTAAAAGTAGCATCTTCGTCGGTAGTCTGTACCTCCACTCCTTGCGGGGTGCAGTATATGGTGCAGTTCAATTTGCACAACAAATCCCTTCCTAACAGACATACCGGACTTGAGTCACAAACCACAAACTGATGTTCGTTCATGTGGTTTCCAATTTTCACAGACACTGGTTCTGTCAAGGGACTAGTCATTCTTTTATTTGCGACTCCTACCACCTGAATTGTTTCCCCTGACATTGGCAAGTCTGTAACCACCGCTGACCTCAGAGTCGAACGAGTAGCCCCAGTGTCCACTAAGAACGTAGTGGGACATCCTGCCACTTCTGCCTCAACAAATGGCCCTCTCTGATCCACTTCTAGGACTGCCCCGAGGGTACAGTCCTCTTCACTGCTCACCCGTTGTCCTGTCAATGGATCAATGTAATAACACTTTTCTTCCTCGATAAACAGAGGCATTTGTTTAAAGACCTTTCCCCCAGCTGCTATCTTCGGTGGCTGTGGGAATTGGGCCCGTGGAGCCGAAGTCCCCCCTTTGGCCACCTTACTACTTGGGACTGTCACCTTTTGCACTGGGACTTCTTGGACCTGCTCTTCTACTTCCAACTCTCCATTTTCAGGGTTAAAGGGACACTCGCGTCGCCAATGCCCCACCTGGTGACACTGATGACACTTTGTCGTTTTCTTTAGAGTGGCAAAGTCTATCCTAGGTCTCTGCCCTTCTTCATTATCTTTGCTCTGACCGTTTGGTTTTCGTCCCATTCCCTGCTTCTGCTGGCCACCCTTCCCAGCGGACTGCATTTGCACCACCATCAATTTCTCCTTTAGATTCTTGGCTTTAGAATCTATCTCGTCACTGCAGTACCTCGCATAACGTAAAATCTCATCTAGTGGTTTGTTCTGCCAACAGATTAAATGTTGCTGTATCATCAAACAAATATCAGGTCTCAACCCCAAGACAAACTTTGACACAAACTGCCCTATATCTTTGGGATCCATTACATCTAGTCCACTGTATTGCTTGAAAGTTTTCAATAATCTTTCATAAAACTCGTGAACTGTCTCCTTGGGTTCCTGCCTTGTTCGGTCTATTTTTACCCAATCTATGTCCTGTGGTGGTACCTTATCTTTCAGCCATGCTATTACCCTTTCATACTTTTGCATGACAATCTCGGACGGTCCATTAGTCCGAAGATCCCTCACTGGTTCAGTATTTGGCCATTCAACACTAGTCTTACAAGGGGTCCATAAATCAGATGGGACCACGATGTCAAACAACGTGTTCAAATCAATCCACAATACCTTCGAAATTTTAACAAACCTCTCTACCTGCTTATACCACTCTACTGGATTGTCCCGCAACTTCGGAAATGAGTTGGTGAATGCAGCTAAGTCTCCTCTACTCCAGGGCACATGTACATAATTTCCATTTGATATTTCTCGCAAAGGGAATGCCTCCATATGCATTACCCTTCCCTCTGGGGTCATCACATTTGTACTTCGTCTAACCGTGCCCTTTTTCGACCACCTTTCTTCCCATTTATCCAGTTCCCTCCACACTCTTATCCCTGATACCAGCTCTCTTATGTGTGTTTTTAATCCAGTAGTTCTCTTCTCATCTAGATCCTGGTCTGCGTACTGTAATCTGTGGTTACTCTGTAATGCCCTTGTCCTAGATAAATCCACGGCATACCTATCTGCCAAATCAGTCAGTTTTTCATGAAACGCTCTAGCTTTCCTAGTAATATCCTTTGCCATGAACAATAACTCATCCTGTTCATACAATTCTATCCTTTCCAAAGGCAATGTTCCATCTATTATCTTATCAACATCTGATTTTAAACTAGTAACATCAAGCCTTTTTGCCCTAATTTCAGCTTTTAAGACACTCAATTTAGCTCCTCCATCCGCATCTCTCCCATCCCAGCTCCGAGATCTACGTTTAGGTATTGGTGAGTTATAGGGAGTCCTCCCCTGTTCCCATCTCTCTAGGTCCCATGCCTTTCCATCTTCTCGGGGTGGGTGGTGAAACACTCCTTCATGCCTCCTAGCCTCTCTCTCCCCATCCTGGCTAGTTTCACGGGATGCAGGGTAAGATGTTCCATTACTCCCTCTTTCTTCCCTACTTCCCTGTGATTCCTGATTATTCGAGGCGTGGCGGGACCTATCACTGTTCTCCTTTCTCCAATGTTGAACGTCTTCCCCGAGTGTATGATGAAGGCACCTAAACCTATTCTGAAAAGCCCGTACCGCCTCATCTCCTCCTTTTCCCCAGAGACGGGACATTTCCTCACATTCTACAATCCTAGTATTTTGTTCCGGCTGTTCTCTCTGATTTGTAGGACATGTAACTCCTCTATTCTCCTGACTTTGGCCTTCCCGCCCCTGACTACTTTCGCTGGCCCCACAAAGAGATACAGTCCCGTTACCTCTACTTTCCCACTCTGGTTCCGTTCTCGACCTATTATTCGGGGATACTATGGACCCGTCCCATTCCCTCAAATCAGCTCTTAATTCTGAATAGGGTCTTGGCCGCGGTCCCCTTAGATCCATTGGTCCTCTCGGACCTCCCTGTTCTGAATTGGGACCGACAGTTGTGTCTAATGGGGTGTTCCATGTTACCGAACCTGGCAATTGCTTCCATGCATTTGTCACGTTATTCCTCCTTTCCATCTCGATCCTTTCTCTATCCAATTGCCTTTGTTGTTCCCCCCTATCTCTCTCAGAGTTATAGATCGAAACTATGGGTCCTATGGTAACAGGCACTTGAAGAGCGTCTGGTAATCCCACAGACTCAGCCCTTTCGGTGGTTGGCGTTTTCTGCACTACAAACCTTCCCACTACACTCTGTACAGTGTTATTTGGAGGTGTTTCTCCACTTTTGATAGGTGTCCATTCCGATATAGGGAGTGGTGTATATCCCTCTATGTCATTCCCATCTTCCCTTGCAAGCCCTCTATCTTCTATTAACCCCACTCTCGGAGGTGGTCTATCCATTAACAATCTGTTTATCAGATTGTCCTCCGACTCGCTTTCCTCGTCTTCTTCCATGAGGTTTCCTCCTCCTGACACCTCCCTCATCGGATACATTTTCTCCACCTCAATAGTCTGTACCCTCCACCGCTTTGCTTCCTCATCCCATTTAGAATCTCGTACTGCCCTTACCGATCGCGTCAGCCTTTGTTGACGCCTGTTCAAATTTCGGTCGTGTGCAGCCTTAATCCATGCATTAAGAGCCTCAAACTGTGTTGGTCTGGGCGAGGGTTTCAATGAGGACATGGTTGCTTTTAGCCGATGTAACACCTCTAATTTAAACGTCCCGTACCTCGGGAACTGCATTTCCTCATTCCCTTCCGTAAGCTTATTCCAAGCCCCAATCCATAATATCGTATGCAGCCCCACATTCGTTGCCATATAATGAGCTGGTGTACCCTCTGGCGGAGCCTCTTCCCCGTAATAATGTTCACTTCGTTTACGTTTAAAAATCCCTTTCAAACACTTAAAACACTTCATGATTCCTCTTTTCTCTGCGTTTGTTTACTTCCTGATGACACTCCACCAATCTCAGCGCCGTTCTCACTAACTGGCCTATCCGTACGCGACTTTCCTCCGACGTCACGCTAGCCGCCCAACCAGAGCGCGGCTTTAGCTAACGTCACACCAACCGCTCAATCACAGCGCGGCTCTAGCCGACGTCACCCGTCCCCCTTCGCAGCAGTTCCCCTCCTTTCTCAGCTCGTCTCCTCGGTTATGCACGCGTCCCATTCATACTCCGAAAAATGATTACTTCCGTCCAAGCGATCACCTTTCTTTGACTGTACGCCCACAGTCTTTCTGTAGTTGTCACCTTAACTTGGCGAAATGTCTTTCCGTTTACTTCCAGACAATCGCCTTCTCCGATAGGGTACTCACACACAGTAACTTTCGACCAGCGTCCGTTACTCATACACTCACTCTTACACTCCCCCTATCTTGGATCCACGGCGGTCAATGGTACCTCGTGACCTCCGTACTATGGTCGACAACTACCCTGGATGTTCGATACACCCAAAACCACTTAAGCTCTGGCCTGAACTTAAGATTTCACCAGTTCACCCGTTTACCAGGTAACCAGCTTACCAGGTTGCGCGCGCTCACAACCTTCTCTCATTCACACTACAGGCATTCAACTCCGCAAGACATTACAATACAAGTACAACACAAAACACCGCAATCTGTTCACGCATGACCCTTTTTATACTCACTCTCCGATACTGCTGCTTTTCTCGCACCGTCTGCACCTTTCGGCACACGATTCTTCCGCTGCTCGTCTCTCGGCGTCTCGGGCCTTGGGGTAAACTAACCTCTCTAGATTACCTTCCTCAAGAAGATAACCATCCTCACTCTGCTACCAACTGCTAACGCGGGATTTCTGGTTACTAGTTATCTTACTAGATCCCAAACCAAGTCGACTGAATCGTTGGTACCTGTCATTGAGTAAAAGATAATCTACTACTAGGTTAGTCAATTAAGAACTTACACCACTCTAAATGACCACTGACCAGGATTAAAGTTTCAAAGATTTAATATAAAGTCAAAGATAACTGAAGATACAAACTTCTCAAAATGAGATTCAAAAGGTAAATTGGTATCACTATAAACATGAACTTCTTGAATAATCTAAGTCTGAAGAACAAAATAATAAGTACAAGCTCAAAAACCATAAGGGTTGTCAAAATAGATATAAGTTGCAATCTCAAAGTCATTACAGAAAAGAAAATTAAGTTAGTCTGTCCCTACACTATACTAAGTGACATCCCTACTTAGCAAGATCTTAACCCTCTAGGTGTCAGCCGTGGTGACTTCCTAAGAAGATCACGCACTTCTCTTTGTCTCTTCTCTGATAATGGGTCTCTCCTGATCAGCCTATCTGCCTACCCATCCGCTTCCTTAGGCTCCCAAAATCATCTGCTCTGCTCTCCTCCCGGGTCTCTTTCCCTAATACCAAATCACATTTTCAATAGAAACGCCCCTTGGGACGCCCCTCACGTGGTACATCATTGCGCGACAAACTCCATGATGGTACTCTTGAAGACCCTCGTTATAGTTGACCTTGGTTCCCAGGCTTCTTCTCCAGTACGCTGATACCCCCTGAAATTCCTGGAAACTCCTACAGGCCTGCGCAAGGCGCCACTGAACAAAGTCCCTTTCATTCGAGCTGATTAGGACCCTCGCACCTGCATACAGCTCGTCCTGCAGTGGGCCTCAAATTCCAGACTCCACCATATCTTTAGTCGTAAAACACTCTCAAAGCTCTGTGCTGGACACCTCGCGACCTCTTCTCTAACGAGCACATGACGATTTAAACGACATGACATTATCTCCTCTGGCCTACTTGATTTACATGCAGCAGGTCCCTGCACTCTTAAAACGTTAACTTGATTTAAACAGCAAACATTCTTAACTAGCATACGTTTCTAAAATAACACATCTATAAAGCATATACTTTTAACCCTAAGTTCAATAGTACATTTGGAAGAACCATGTCAACCTTATCTCACATTAATTTAGCAGCACGTTCAGGTTTGCTGTGAATTGCCCTAAGGCCTACACATTATACTGGATTTTAAAGTTACATTTAATTCGGACATGATTCTTTTAACATGAGAACGTGAGGTTTTCATATTCATTCCAACATTTCTACATTAATCTCACACCGTTACAATTATAGTTACTCTACTTAACATTCTATACATTTCACTACTGAATATAAAACACTCTGTATATTTTCACTCCTAGATATAAAACACTCGTGTGCAAAACATGTTTAAACTAACTACGTGCTTGTAAATATGGCGTACTTATACATTTTTTCCAAACTTGTGCTCTCTCAGTCTTCTTGCTTCCACGATGAGGGGGTTATCTGTGCACTGCACCTAATGCTCACACGATCTGTAATGTTCCTCTAGCTTTTCAAAGGAGCGTCGTCAGGAGAAAGATCTCAGCTCAATGGAGGCAGGTGTCCTTGCTCCCGTAAAGTCATTGCAGCAGAAGAAGGACATCAACACTGAGGCCAGAGTCCTGAAACCTGAGAATTGGCAGCAGGAGAAGAAGGAGGATGTCAAAGCCCAAAAGAGCCTGAATTTCATTGCCCACAGCCCTGATTACTTCTTTCTGTCATCTTCAGACTTAAATGGCAAAAGGTAAGAATGCTTTGAGGAATCATAGCGCTTCATCCTGCCATGATCTCTAACATTATATTGAGTTTGAAGTGTCCTTTTAGGCTTAAGTCAATGTTTGTTGTTGGCCTACTTGAGTTTTCTTCGAGTAAGAATAAAAAGTGAATTGCTGGGCATATCTGGTGTTTCCAGAGGGGAAACAGCGTTTACAACGTTGTCATCACATTGCAGTGCTTTTACAACGCAGTTGTTACAATGACCACGTTGTTAGTACGTGATACTTTACATCGCAAGTCATAAGAATGACTTGAGGGGCGCGCTGGACTTAGGAATAGTATTATTTACTATTCTTACTCCAGTTTGTGCAGCCAGAAACATTTTTTTTTTTTAATTTCTTTTTATTGAATAAACAAAGAAAAACCAATGACAGGTGACTTACATCGCGGAATGAAAGGATGAGCAATATATATACAGGGAAAAATGGATGGAGAGCTATCAATAAAGCCTACTCACAAGCTACATCGGGTGTGTGGCCCCTCGACATTCAGGATAATCAAACAAATGCCAACCACCAACCCCACCTCCCCTGGAAACAGGATAAACATTGAGCGGCAATCCAGAGTAGAAGGGAGGGGGGGGGGGCGCAGCAGTAAAAAGGTTACGAGACTACAGCCGCATCCCGGATACAATAACGGATGACGCAACAGTTGGCTAATTTATGCTAATAATACCCCCACCAGAGCCCATCCACCCAAAACACAAATTCGCGCCTCAATAAGACCACCTATATCAGGATTCTAAAGGATTTCAAACATAAAAACTACAAACACTAACAAGACGAACACCCCTCCCCCACCCTGCACCCCTGCATATGGCTTGCGCCTGTCCCCAACTAGCAATGTACCTGTCGCCCCATCTAACTAGGTTCTAAAAGTAGAAAAAGTGGAGGAGGACACCTCAGTACGGGCCCCCGGTCCCCTCTCCCCCTCGCCAGAACCATGAATCCCCCAGGATAAAACCCACAACTCTATTAGAAGCGACATAAAACAACAGGGGAAACAGTAAACACCACCCGACTTCCCGTAAATACAATAGTAGCGAATCCCAATTCAGCAAGTCCTCGAAGCCAAGCCCCAACAATCAGTCTCATCCTTGACCCTTCCGATCAGACGTGCAAGCCCCTTCCGGACAGACTGTCGCCTCCGCAGGATAGTCAAAATGCCAAAACAGTTCAGTAAAGTTCCTTCCGAGGCTAAGCAAAGTTTTAGAATCACTGGAAACTCCATCGACATCAACGATGTCCCTCACTGCGATGAGCTCCCAGCGCCGTTGTCTCTGCGATCGTAATGAAGGTGTCAGAGAGGGGAAAAACGCTGTTTGATGCCATAGACAGTTCCCACCAAGAGTATCCGGAAAGGAAGCACCAAGTAATCCACACAGTAGGCAATGATGGAGGGCTTGGCAATCCATAGAGAACACCGAGTACACGGTCGTCGGCCATCACATTGCCATGAAGCTCCGCCGCCCCTCGTGGCAAAGGGCCCACTGCTGTTACAAGGACCTCCGTGGGTGGTATAGACCGATCAAGATATTGCAACGGATCAGGGTCCGGTCCCTCATGCCCATGTCTATATGTGACCGCTATCATTTTCTGGACAATAAACTCCACATGGCAATGTAGTGCCCCGATAGCTGCCAGTACAGTCCGCATCAACGGTACAGAATCAGTCCGTCCCACCACATTTCGTTCCGAGTCGACCATTATCGCGTCCCCCAGGGGCACCGAACTTCCCCGGGGAAACCGGCAAAATTGGGACGGACTGCCACGGAGGGAGACTCAAGGCGTACAAAGATCACAATCCACGCTCCGCTACCGCGAGCGGAGACCCCGACTCAGCGAACTCCGGCGGCGGCGAACCGGGTCTCCGGGTCAGGGACCTCCACCCACAGCCACAATTGTGCCTCATCAACCCTCCGTCGATTTTTAGGCCAGAGCAACAACCGCCGTCAAAATCAGGCTTAGAAAGTTCTCCACGTCCAAGGACCAGACCCTGTCGGTCACCCACGGCCGATGTTATTCAACTGGAACCCGGCTGGGCCAGTACTCGAGTCCCCGGCTCACAAGCTGGTGTAGGCCCCAAACTGAAACTCGACATAACTCCGTCCACCAAGCTGGTAAAAGTCCCAGGATCGCTCCAAAGTACAGCACAGCAGTTCACACGCCCGGAGGCAGGGTGTAAATTCAGGATTAGTAGCAGGATCATCTGGCGGGGGACGGAGGCCGGCGGAGTCGGGAGCCTAAGCAGCCATCTTGGTTGCTAGCGTAGCTCCTTCCCCCAGAAACATTTTACAGCTCTATTTCCTGCTAGTTAAATCGATACTGCTGCACCGTTCCCCTCCTGGTGGTGGTGGTGCTTTTCACTGGTTAAAATATCCATCCTGACTCATTCCCTTCCTGCTGGATGCAGTGCTTCCTGCTGGATAAATCAACAATCCTACACTGTTCCTCTTGTGGTGGTGCTGCTGTTTCTCACTGGTTAACTCATCCCTGCTGCACCTATGCCCTCCAGTTGTTGGCACAGCATTCTGCTAGTTAACTCACCCCTGCTGCACCATCGCCCTCCTGATGGTGGCACAGCTTTCTGTTGGTGAAATCATCCCTGCTGCACCATTCTCATCCTGGTGGTAGCTATGCTTGCTTCTGGTTAAATCGTCCCCACTGCACCTTCACCTCCTGGTGGTAGTGCTACTTCCCTCTTTTTCATACCATAAATCCTTCATTGTTCCCCTCCTAGTGGTGGCTGGCGCTGCTTCCCGCTGGTTAATTCAACCCTGCTGCACAGTTCACCTCATGGTGGTGGTATTGGTTAAATCATCCATCCTGCACCATTCCTCTCTTGATATTAGTGCTGCGTCTGCCTCCCACTGGTTAACTCACCCCTGCTGAAATATTCCCCTCATGGTGGTGGAGCTACCTTCCGCTAGTTAAATCAACCCTGGTGCACTGTACCCCTCCTGGTTGTGGTACTGCTTCCTACTTGATCAATCATCTTTCCTGCATCGTTTACCTCCTGGAATTACTGGGGTCCAACATTTGACTGTAGAAGAGGCTTGTGTCTCCTTCTTAGATCTTGTAGATCACGGGGTCCCTCAGGGATCTATCCTGGCTGTGACCCATAACAAACCATTATATCGAGCCCTTGGACTCTTACTAGGAAAATCAGGGATCTTGTATCATCAATATGCAGATGACACCCACTGTACTTGCAGGTCTCCTCCCCAAATGGCATCTCGCACCTCAGCAACACTCTAATCACTGTTGGAGATGGGATGACTTCACATCACTTAAAACTAAATCCTTCCAAACCTGAATTTCTCCTCATTTCCTCATCGAAATCACAACCTCGTATAAAACCCTGAATGGACACACTCAGCATGCTAAACAGCAGACCCACCATTGTAGACAGTGCCACATCCTGACTAGTCATGCTAGATAAGTGGCTCAACTTACATTTGGAAATCAGAACCCCGGCCAGAAATGTGCAATGTAAATTGCGTCTTCTCTGGGGAATTTGCCGCTACCTTCCAGAGCAAGATCTAAAAACTCTTGTTTAATCATTAATGCCCTCTAGAATTGACTACTGTAACTCTCTCTTAACTGATCTCCCCAAAACTCATCTCATGCCTTTCAAATCAATCCTACATTCAGCAGCACGTTTCATCTATGGGGCCAAAATGAATGATCATATCTCACCAATTCTGTTCACTTTCGCTGGCTGTCCATTAAAGCCAGAGCTATATACAAGACGGCTTGTATCATTGACAAAGCCCTACCCACATCCACTCCATATTAACTGCTAGACAGATTCCAGCTGAACTGGGGACAATAGACCATCAAAACGCCAAAGCAGTGTTGCTTGAACCACTGAACTTTAAAAAAGAACGACTCATGGTATAATCCTTCTCAGGAAGCACTGTCAGAATGTGGAACTCCTTAACTCTGTATCCTACGCACCAACATTTCGAAGGCTTTTTGTAAATCGGAGCTGAAAGCCCTTCTCCTTCAAAGAATTCTTAGCTTACCTCTTGTCCTCACTTCTAACCTTGATGGTTTAGTTTCACAAATGATTATTGCCCTGAGATTGACTGCCCAACTTTTACATATGGAATTTGCCATTAGTCGACATGCTGCTGCTCAAATGTTGTCACTACTGCAATTTATACTATGCCCCAATGTTCATGGCTTCTTTAAGGCACATACTTCTTCAGATAATGTAACTCTATACCCTATGTAATGATTGGATTATTTAATATTGTCTCAGCAAAAAAAGGGGGGAGTAATAGGTTTTCCAAAAGAAATCGAAAGATTTCGGAAAGGAAACCTGCCCAGGGGAGCGTGTATCAGATACAGTGAATCCCCTTGGTGGTATGCTTTATCTTTGGGGTTCATCCCAATCCTCTACAGATTGAGGCATGCTAAGACCCAACTGTTACAAGGGAGCACTTATAGATGTAGTCTATGATAAAGAATGTGAGGTGGAGGGGAGTAGAAGTTTAAAATACCTGACTAGTAGGACTATTGTTTTATTCCCGCCCCTAGCTGGTAAGGTTAAAACCAGGGGTTGTGACTGAAGGCGAGGACTATAATGAATCTGTTCTCTCCAGAAATGATCGGTCAACATGTTTCGAGCCGTTCCCCTATTGGCTCTTCTTCAGGACCAATCGGGAATCTAATCCCAATGGTACCACTCCTCAGAATCCTCTAATAAGGACACAATAAAAACAAAACGGCTCATTAGCCTTGACTGACAAACCTACTCAATGCAAATGAACACAAATATGAAACACCCAAATGTGAGGGTGCTTATTAAAACTGTAGAACAGTGATCACTCTGTACATGAAAAAGCAATAAATGCCCTTCTTCGTAGCTTTAACTCAGTTGTTGTGTAAAAAATCTCCACCATTGTGGGGAGGCATCATGAGGCAAAACAAGACAATCACGAACACACAAACATCTTATTACATACATTTTTGACGCTGTACTAGTGCGTCATGGTCTTTGCCAGAGAGGAGGGGCCTGTAGTCAAACCCTAAGTGAAGGAAAAAATGAAAGATTGTATCGTCAGGAGAGAGTAATCAACGCGGGACTAAAGAAAAAACATCTAAGGTAGTCGATTGAGTACCTTCGCTCGTGGCTACCAGGTGATATACCACGTAAGACCCTCCTTTCTACTTACTTCGTCAAGGCCGCCCTCTGCTTACATGCCTAAATCGATTCCCTGAGACTGCATCTTAGCTTTGTGTGTCTCTGGGTCCTTATTTCAACCGCGCTGTTGGAAAATCAAAGAATAAGACCCCAATGGATATTGTCATTAAGACCCAGGGAATCTGCTCTGAGTTTGAAGACCCATCTCTGCTCCTTTTCCAGAAGGCATTGCTCACAGTTGTCTGTGTTCTTGATGTGTTCAAGAATCACCCATTTCAAATCTCAGGGTGTATGTTTCAGTTCAAGAAAATGGGATGACATCTTTGTTGTGATGCGTTGGCATCGGACATTGCTACGGTGCTCACATATTCTGATGCTGATTTTGCGAGTGGTCATGCCCACATTATGCAAATTGGATGGGCAAGTAATGAGATAGACTACCCCTGCAGTGTTGCAATTTGTCAAGTTGCATTGTTGCATTCCATTGTTGAAAAACATAGTCTTGGTGATCTTAGTGAGATGGCAAACACCGCAATTCCCGCAGGGATAGTGGCCCATTGGTGATGTTGCAGAAATAGATTGGCTCACTGGTCTCGTATTAGTGAGTTGGGCAGGTATGTACTAGCCTACCCTCAGGCTTTTTCCTTTTCTGTGAGAGAATATAGGCTTTGGTATGTTCAAATTACAGCTGTTCAGAATACGCCAGTGTTTCCCTATGATTTTTGAGACCCGGCTGAAGCTATGTTATATGTCGTAATGCAGATCGGCCTTGTTTCTTCTTGCTTGCCTGGTGTGGGCGGGGTTCAAGTAGATTGTCCCTAAGAATGTTGAATGCGTGATTTTTTGCTTTTGAAACTATTCGGTTGGGGTAGCTCCTTGCTAGCAATTTCTGTGTCCATTTTTATGACTGTGTCCTGTAATCATTGAGTTCTGTACAGTTTCTCCTGACTCTTAAAAAATGTCCAAATGGTATGTTTTCTTTTAGGTGTCTGGGATGAAAACTGTCTTAAAGTAGTAATCAGTTCTTTGCTGTCGGTTTTTTGTGAGTATTGGTCTTTAGGATCCCTTTTTCTGCAATGATGTTAAGATCCAGAAAAACTAGTTCCGTCCTGCTCATTGTGTGGGTGAACTTCAGGAAGGTGTTCTGTGTATTGAGCCATATTATGAACTCCTCAGCTGTGGACTCATCACCATCCCAGATTACCAGGATGTCGTCGATGTATCTATTCCACGTTTTTATATGATAGAGAAAGGGGTTGGTGTTATTGAGAATTTTGTGTATCTCAGGGTGGTGTACATACAACCCTGCAACACTCGGGGCAAAGGTACTCCCCATGCAAGTTGAGTGTTGTTGGAGAAACAGCATTTCTTCGAGCCCGATGCACTAAAAGCTTTTATGGTTGCAAACAGTCCGATTCTCTGTGAGTGAATCTCTAATGTTGCTGTAATGTGTTGCTGTGAATGAGGATAAAATGTGAAGATGTGGCTTGTGGTTGGCATTTTGGAAGCAGACCTATGTAGCGCCTATGTAAAATGTTATTATCCAGGTGGACCCTCCGCTTCCTTGATTCATAAGACTGCAGAAAAGTTGACTTTTATTACTATTTTACACAGATTTTCTGTAGTTATTTGAGATTTCACAATGTTTGTAGATAGGACAGAACACTCTCCTAGGCGCTGGAAGAAGAGGTGTGGGGGATGCTGTAGCATCCCCCAAAATAACCATGCTGATGCTCTGAAAATGAACGAGCATGGAAGATTACCTTAAAATTGGGTTTTATATCCTTAATGGGCAATCAAATACAAAGTCCTAATGTCAGTCTAATCTTCTGATAAATTGCTGCTTATTCTTTTAACATGAACACTGGTATTAACTTTTCTTTCTCTTACTGCAAAGGGTGACGATTTTGTAAAGTGACAATATTTTTGGTGTTAAAGTAAAGTCTGCAGGGGTTTGTGTTCTACAAACACACAACAAATTCTAAATACCTAGAAATGAACTGTACAAATATTTCAAAATAAATAAACAGTTAGGAAAGCACAAATGAAATTCTTTGTTGTTTAATTCTGGAGTGTGATGGAAACAAAGATTGGAATAGGATCCAAACAAATCAAGACACTTTCCTTGCTGTTAAGCAAATGACAAGTATTCTCTTAAACCCAATTTTCACACATTGATTGTGCGCTATATAATGTTATCAGCAAAACTGGTTGTTTGTGCCAGTGTAATGCTAATTTCAATGGAAAATGTGTTGTTTGTAAATGACAATGTAACACCATACCAAGCTGTATTAATATACTTGTGACAGTGTGCTCCTGAATGCAACACCGGGTACATACTGCACTCTTACCACTTGCCTAAAGAATGGGTGTGGCTTGTTTGCAACACTTGTTCTTTGTGTGATGCTTGGATTTTTCATATAACACCTATGAGATCAGTGATGTAGCATTGAAGGCAGTGCCCCCAATCTGAAAATTGTTCCAGCACCACTGACCACTGCTTGAGAGCCACGTGTCTGAAGAGAGCCCTAGGTGTTACAGTTTTGCTAGTGTTGTTTGAATTTGTTGTGAACTGTGTTTAAGCATCTTGTTTATTACTTTATGAGGACCACAGCAGTTCTTTGTCCGGCTTTAATTCCCCCACAGACTGGTTTATATAGTGGACTTTGCTTGTCTTTATTCATTTATGTAAAGTTTGTATTCGATGATTCTCTTTTCTCAGATGTCTAAACATGAGTCACTGTGAACTTTTAGCCATAATTTAACAATTCAATCTCTCCTAACAACACAAGATGCCTGAATACAAAACACAGTATACTTATAGCCACGAGTGCAGATGCCCTTTGTGAATCAGGTTCTGTATACTTATAGCCACAAGTTCAGAGGCCCTTTGAGAACAGGTCCTGTATACTTATAGCCACGAGTGCAGAGGCCCTTTGTGAATCAGGTCCTGTATACTTATAGCCACAAGTTCAGAGGCCCTTTGTGAATCAGGTCCTGTATACTTATAGCCATAAGTTCAGAGGCCCTTTGAGAACAGGTCCTGTATACTTATAGCCACGAGTGCAGAGGCCCTTTGTGAATCAGGTCCTGTATACTTATAGCCACGAGTTTAGAGGCCCTTTGTGAATCAGGTCCTGTATACTTATAGACACGAGTGCGGAGGCCTTTTGTGAATCAGGTCCTTTATACTTATAGCCACGAGTGCGGAGGCCCTTTGTGAATCAGGTCCTGTATACTTATAGCCACGAGTTTAGAGGCCCTTTGTGAATCAGGTCCTGTATACTTATAGACACGAGTGCGGAGGCCTTTTGTGAATCAGGTCCTTTATACTTAAAGCCACGAGTGCGGAGGCCTTACGTGAATCAGGTCCTGTATACTTATAGTCACAAGGTTTCACCTTCTGCTCCTTTTACAGTACTAAATAGCCAGGTTGGAGACCTACAGCCAAGAGCGCTAAACAAAAATACATCCCTGTGGTCACTAGAGAAGACATCAAAAACTCTCAGCTACAAACGGTGCTATACGCTACTCTCATGGGATAGGAAGTCCTGGGGAGAACACAATGCAGGCCTACAGCCAATGAAGGGGTACACTGAGCTCCACAAACACCACTTTCTCCCCAGGAAATGTCGCTGAAAACATACAGGAAGCTACTCGTATATTAAAATGGCTTTGTGTTTTAATGCTTACTGCCAACATGCAGCAACGTGAAGCTAACAGGCTCGAATCCCGGCAAGACAAACTCAGCCTTCCATCCTTCTGAGGTCGGGAAAGCGAATATCATTAAAGTTGTTGATAATAAAACCTGACAGCGCGTCCTAATTTTATGAAAAGTTATTTTGATTGTTATATCACTGGCGCCCTAGATATCAAGCACTGCATACTAGTAAGTAGTAACCAAAGGAAATTATACTCTGGTGAGATGTCACTACACCGCCATGAGGACACTACCCTGTCATTTGTAACCTGATGTTGTTTTCCTCAGACCAGTGGGTGATGGTGTCCAGGCCCCCGGACTCCCTGAAGAAGGGCTATGCCGTGTTATTTTGGGGCTCCTCGAACAAGACCAAGAGTGAAGTTCATCACTGACTAATGGCCACTTCCATAAAAAGGTAAACTAAAAGAAAGAAAGAGAGTACAAAAAAAATAGAAAGAGAAATAGAAAGAGAAGAAGGGAGGAATACAAGATGACATAGAGAGAAATAGAAAGAGAGAAAGGAAGACCGAATGAGAAAGTGTGATTGAGAAAGAACTAAAATGAAAGAGCAAGAGAGGATGAGCCAGCGAGAGAAAGAGAGAACAGAACTTCTTCCAAAACTAGTGTCCTTTCTACAAGCGGGTAATGAGATCACCTCCACTAGCCTATGATGGGTAAGTGCGAGCTGACCCAGGGAATTGGCAGAGACAAAAAAGCCTCCGATTTATTTATTGTTTTTTATCTATTTTGTTTCTAATTTCAGACTTTTTTATTGATTTTTATATAAAAAAGACGTAACAGAACGGAAATGTAAACAAGGTACTGACACATTTAGTAACGAGTTACTAAAAGGTTTGTCCACAAATACATAGTATTAAGTATCGTGATGATGAAGTTCTAGTAGTTTTATTAGTAGTGTTAGCATATAGAGAATTAATTTGTATAAATGTAATCGAAAGGAAGCATTAGGAGACTTCTGAAATGCAGTAAATATTTATTCAATCTAAGTAAAGACAAATAAAAAGAAATAAACAGCATGCTGGGTTGTAGTACAGAGATACAGTACAGAGCTCCTACAGAGGTTGCATGAAAGTCAAGAGACCAACAAAGGTTTTAGAGGCAGTAGGAACAGTAGGCATCAAATCAAACTTAAGTGATACTTTTGCTAGAGCCTGAGCCATTTAATGGACGAAACAAGAAAATGCAATGGAATGAATGTGGCATCTTTGTGTAATTTTAAAAGTCTTGATAAAATTACAGAGGGTAGGTAGGTATCACTGAATAAGAAGATACACAGTTGTCATGTACCTTATTACCTCGTTGAAGATGGTTTTACCAAGTATAGATCTAACTTACTCTGCAAAGGTTTTATGCTCCTCCAGATCATGTTTCATTAGAAATGATGCAGTCTGCCACATGAAATAAGTAGATCCAATACCACCAGGTGTTATGGATAGACAGTCATAACCCTTCCATTTGCCCAGTATCGATGTTATACCCTGAGAAAGGAGGATGACTGCAAAAGGTATGTCTGGTAGGTTTAAAGGTGGCAAGGAGTCCATTGCAAAGATACCCAATAAAGCCGTGGAGAAATCCAGTGGTATGTTATTGTGCAAGATTTCTTACAAGTATGGTTGGATTTTTCTCATGACTTATGATAGAAGTCCCTGTTTGGGGGGAGAGAATTCCAATATGCGTCAGAGGATATAAGATTTATTTCACGCAATCTTTCTAAGGTCCAATATTCTCTATGTATTGACCTAGCTACATTGTGAAAGGTTAGGGGACATTTTGGCTAAACTTAATTATTTATATATTTGTAAATCACCAAATATATAAATAATCGATACCAGAATCATTTTGAAAAGAACATTAGAAAACTTCCAGCACCTACTGATCATATGGACAGAATATGAAGCTGGGCTTTAAACACATTAAAACATATCCACCTTAACACATATCTGCCTGAGAGCGGTGGATTAACAAAGTAATAGTCACCCTCACAGCAAACGTCCGAACCTATTGGTGTAAAATCACTAAGTAGCAGACATAGGCTATGGCAATAATCCAATCCGGAGTGAATGCATGAGGGCACTGAGGAGGCAGGGTGTGTTTTTGGTAAGAAAGTCAAGATGTTTATTAACAAGCATAACAACCAATGACAAGATCTCACCCTAGAATGAACTTGCATTGTCGGGGATATCACCAAATTGAATATACCCACGAAGGGCTTAAGGCTAGTTGCAGGTGTAGGTCTGGCTTCGAAACGGGTCCATAGGCTTGAGTCCAAGTGTTCAGTGTTCTTTCCTATGACAAGCAGCTTTGTCTTGCTCACACTTAGTTGCAGAAAGTTATGCCTGATCTATAGAGACACTCCATCCAGAGAGTCTGTCAGCTTCAATGCAGAAGCTGGAATTTGCTCATCTAACCTGTTAAAGAGAAGTGTGGTACCTCAAGCTCAACAGAAGATGGATGTACATACTGAACGGAATAGGGTACAGGGATGCACTCTGTGGTTCTCCACACAGTACCTGTGCTTTAGATGTAGGGAGGAAGGGAGGGATAGGGTCTGATACGTTCTTTCAGAAAAGATTGAAACCAACTTTAACATGGTGCCCTGGTCATTATCCATGTTTCTACGAGACCGGATCACCTCAATAAGCAGGTGATGAGCAGAGAGAGCAGTCCTAGATTACCTTTACAGGCAAGTAATAGGGCAGAGAGACCAGCCCCAGATCACCTCAATAAGCAGGTGATGGGCAGAGAGACCAGCCCCAGATCACCTCAATAAACAGGTGATGGTCAGAGAGACCGGTCGCAGGTCCCCTCTTAAGTTGGGAAACCCCAATCTTCCGTCTAGATCTATTAAAAGCCTTGGCATCACAATTGACAGTGATCGAATAAATCACTTAGCAGCAGTCCTCCCTGGACCTCAGCACCATGAAACCGTATGGTGTACGAGCGCTTTATAAGTATTCTTAACTTAACATAACATAACATAGGGCAGATAGACCATACCAAGATCACCTCCACAAGCGATAGGACAGAGAGACCGGCCCCAGATCACCTCCACAAGCAAGTGACAACATACATACAATTAAAATATTTTTTTTTACTTACATCAGCTGCCAGGGAAAGTCATATTCCAGCTATTTGTACGCCATTTTTTATTAAACTATTAGCGAATAATGTAATATTCACTATGAGTATAATAAAAAATCGACAAAAATTAGGTGAGTGAAGCCCCCACCGACATCCATAAGGACAAGCTGCTTCTGTTCCTGCCACAGCTGATACTAGGCGTCACAACGACAGTGCAAGGGGTCACATGGGGCATGCCAGGTGTCGTAGCAGTGACCCCTAAATGACGCCCATGATAGTGACTGATTTGTGAAAAACGAAGCGACGACATACTAACAAGATTGTGTGCTGTGGCCATTGTATGGCCACAGACTGGAATGGCATATTGAAAGAGTATCATGGGAAGCGATAATTTAACACCAAACTTAACCTAGTTGTAAACCCTTTCAATGACCCTATAGTAGCCAATAGGATGAAGGCATTAAGAGGCAGGCCGGCTCCAGACAGGAGTGACGAAGACTTCCTCCACCTGATAATCTCCTTTATACAGGGAAAAGGGATGATGGTGAGAAATGTGGGCCACCAGCTCCTAACAATATCTTTCTGTGCAGGAAAGATCAGACAGACTTGAACAATATCTTTCAAAAAGTGTGGTAATAATGGAATTTATTTATCCTGGGCGACTTTGCCGATTTCACATTACTGGTATTGGCCAACACATGACTTATTCATTTAGTTATTTGTTTTGAAGTGCACTGCCGTTTGACAGGAAGTCTCTTTGAAGCACATGTGCATCTGTACAAAACATTCCATGAGTAAACTAATCCACTTTCAAAGAGAAGCTGATTTCTCATGCACAGTTTTCAGTCAATCATCATTTGTAGAGCGCAGCACTGTCAGCCCCGGTGGTATCTGGGCGCTGTGGTGCAAGATCTCCGTAGAAAAGCCAGGTCTTGAGGAAACAGCAGGAAAAGGGAAGAAACAATCAGAGAAAGGCAAAACAAAGGGCAGACAAATGAGCAAGCAGAAAAGACAAAACAAGGGGCAGAAAATGCAACATAGAGGGCAGAAAAGTGATCAGAAGAGGCAAAATGGAGAGTATAAAAACGAGCAGCAGAGGCAAAATTGAGGGTATAAAAACGAGCAGAAAAGGCAAAACTGTGGCCAGAAAAACGAGCAGGAAAGGCAAACGAGGGCAGAAAAAGGTAAAAAAAAGAGGACAGAAAAACTAGCAGAAAAGGCAAAACGGGCAAAAAAAGCATCCAGCAAAAGCAAAACAGAGCAGAAGAGGGCAAAACAGAGGGAAGAAAAACGAGCAGAAAGACAAAACAGAGGGCAAGAAACAAAACAGCACAGAAGAGGGCAAAACAGAGGGAAGAAAAAAGAGCAGAAAAGGCAAAACAGAGGGCAAAAAACAAGCAAACAAGACAAAACAGAAGGCAGAAAAATGAGCAGAAAAGACATGAGCAAAACAGTAGTCCAGGCCCTGGTGATTTCGAGGCTGGACTACGGAAACTCCCTCTTTCTTGGTTCTCCCACATACGTAACAAACTGTCTACAAACTGTTCAGAACGCAGCAGCACGACTATTACTGAACATACCTAGATGCCAATCAGTTAAAACAAGATTGAAGGAACTGCATTGGCTCCCAGTTCAAGCCAGAATCAAATTCAAGTCCCTTAACCTGGCTCATCGTGCCATGCACGGAAGGGGTCCGGCACTTATTCAAAACCTGGTCGCCTACTATACACCCAACCAACAGCTTAGGTCGAGCTCAAAATTTCTCATGAAAGATACCACAATAAAAAGAGCCATATGGGGTGGAAGGTCTTTCATCCATTAGATACCTATGCTCTGGAACAGTCTAGATCCAGACCTTCGACTCAATCAAAACAAAGTACTGTTCAGGAAAAAACTTAAGACATGGCTCTTTCCACAAGACTAAGCGCTCACCCCCTTTACCTTGATTCATGCAGCGCTGAGATGCCTAAGTGTAGTCACGCGCTTTACAAAGCCCATAAACATAAACATAAAACACCAGTGTTCAGGTGTAACCTTCATGGGGATGAGCTGCACTCACTAGGGCCTGGTGAGATGGGAAGACCTCTAAGTAGAGGAGGCTCATCTAAAATTTGATCATGAATATTGATTGCAAAGTTTGATTGATGTCTCAGATCTGGGCACATGGTGTTCCAAGGTTGAGCTCCCAACATCCCAATCGCCCGGCCTCTGTGGGATATGCTGTTTGATCTGATTTATGTGTGCATGTTTGCATAATTTCATCTTAGTCTTCAGCTACTTGTATAGTTAGCAAATAAGGTTTGAATTTAGTTTGGGTCATAAACTGCCCTGGGAGTTTAAAACAGAGCACAGGCGTTTGAACTTTATCCTCTTGGCAATTGGGATACAATGCAGGGCTTTAAAAATCTGAGTGAGCTGAGCTGATTTCCTCAGTTTTGCAGATTTTGTAGTTTCGAAGTTTCATCTTTGGGGTGCTTGATTGTACGGTGTTACAGTAATAGCATTTTGAGAGTCCCAAGGACCTTATCAATTCAGTGCGGTGTAACAGTTAAATCTGGGGAAGAATCCTCCTCAGCAGCATAAAGTAAAATTTGGTATTTTAACCAACACTGGGTTAAGTTGATCCAACAAAAGTTTGTGTCTAATCATGTCAAATGATCTGGGTTTAATCCATCACCATTCTTTAGCTCACTCTGCCATCCCAGTTCAGACATGGCCATATGCAAATCAGTCTGACCCTGTGCCTCATGGGAACAGTCCAGCCCGAACTGCCAAAGCCATGTCTTCCCTGGACTGGAAACAAGCACCCTGGGACCGGTTTCTGGCATTTCAGCCTTCATCAGCCAGGCTAGCTTGAATCCAGTGGCAAAGTGAGTAAGGGACTCACGTCTGTATGTAAATGGAAGTTGAACAATGCTTGCTTCACCGTGACCAAGAAGTAATTGGCAAAACGTGTCGGTAGGAAGCTTCAGTTTTTGCATTAAACAAAATTAAGCACCTTGGAGTGTCCTGCGCAGTTATTTCTGGAAGAAGAAATTTTGCTGATTAAATTACTATATATATGTATATATGCATATGTATTTATATATATCTATATATATATCTATATATATATATATATATATATATATATACATACTAGCAGCCCGCCCCGGCGTTGCCCGGGGCAGAAGGGGGCTGGGGGCAGCATTTTAGGCTTCTGTGCACTCCCGCCTGGGCCCCCGCCCGCCCCGACATTGCCCAGACTGCCTCCCGCCCGCCTCCCTCCCGCCTCCCTCCCGCCTCCCGCCTCGCCTTACCTGAGCCTCCGCTCCTCCGCCACTCCTCTTTTAGGCTTCTGTGCACTCCCGCCTGGGCCCCCGCCCGCCCCGACATTGCCCAGACCGCCTCCCGCCTCCCGTCTCGCCTTTGCCTTACCTGAGCCGCCGCTCCTCCCTGCGCTTGGGACTTCACCGCCACTCCTCGCTGCCCGTCACCGCTCCTCCCCGCCTGTCATCATCACACACGTCTAGGTCGCGGTCAGCACTACGTTGCGGCCGGCGCTAGTTTTAGGGGACTACTTTGTTTTTAATTTTTTTTTTTAATTTACGTTTTATTTTTATTTTATGTCGCCTATGTCCATCTACACACCCTGAGGATTCCAACAATGTATTGGGTGTGTGGATTGGCGCCGTGGTTCCCGAGTTTACCTTGCCAAAAGGTTTCTGTTCTCTCTTTATAATAGTAGTATAGATATATATACATACACAAACCTATACAGCACAATTACTAAAAATATATATTTTGCATAAATGTATTTTTATGTACTATTATAAAAAGTACATCTTATATATTTACATATATTTTTTGCATGAAATTTAAGAATTCAGTTACAAACATTATATAAATTACTAAAATAAAAGTTAAAACAAACAGAAAAATCCATTTACAAACAATATTATAAACATTTAGAAACAAATTGAAATATAAACAAATGCTATAAAATTAGAATATTAATAATAAATATATTTAAACAATATTAGGAAATGTATTTGAGCCTGGGAATAATACATATACTATTCCCACTCCAGGTTTATGCAACAGTAGAGAAATTGTAGAACTTCAGAATGGTTAAATATATTATTCACACTCCAAACAGTACAACAGTAGGGGAAGTGTTGGACTCGGAGGGGCTAAATTTACTATTCCCGCTCTAGTTTGAGGAACAGTAGGGAAAGCATTGGACATCGAAGGGTTTAAATTTACTATTCACGCTCAAGTCTGTGCAACAGTAAGGCAAGCGTTGGCCTTTGGAGAGACATAATTTATTATTGCCACTCCAGTCCATGCAACAGTAGGAAAAGTGTTGGACTTTGAAGGGGAAGAACCTACTACTGCCACTCTAGTCTGAGCAATAAAAGGGAAAGCACTGAAGTTTGGAGGGGTTAAAATTACTATTGTCACTCCAGTCTAAGCAAAAGTGGGGAAACTGTTTGACTTCAGAGCAGTAAGATTTACTATTGCCACTCCAGTATGTGCAACAGTAAGGAAAGCGTTGGATTTCGGATCGGTTACATTCCCTATTCCTACTCCAGACTGTGCAACAGTATGGCAAGCGGTGGCCTTCAGAGAGGCATATTTATTATTGCCACTCCAGTCTGTGCAACAGTAGGGAAAACATAGACTTCAGAGGAGTACGATTTAATATTCCCACTCCAATTTAAGCAACTGTAGGTAAACTGCTTCACTTCAAACACATTACATATTTGCATACCCTTATTTAGAAACAAATATAAAACTCTTACTATAAACATTATTACTTAACATTATATATATATATATATTTAAAAACAGTTCACTAATTTACTAAATTAATAAACAATGTAACAATTACTTTTCAATTTAACAATAATGATGAGTTAGTTATTATTTAATTAACTTTCCAACCGATATCCCGCCAAAGCCTAGAAACCTACACCTAAAATAGAACTAAAAAGAAATAGGTATAACACAATTTAGATGATTGATAATCAATGAAATAACTACTTAACAATTATTAATGAATTGCCAATTAATAATTACTTACCATCTCACCAAACACCCCTACAAACTGAGCAACCGACACCTAAAATATAACTAATATATATATTTATTACACAAAATTACATAATTTATAATCCTTTGAAGATTTACTTGTATATCATTTTTTTTAATTACTTAACTTCCCACCCTATACACCTACAAACTAAGCAACATGCAACTAAAGTATAACTAAAATAATTCAGTATTAAATAATGTACATAATTACTAATAATTCACAATGAATTAATAATCTATTAAATAATTGATAATACATTACAAATTAAGTGTTAATTGATTATTACCTAATTAACTTTCCACCCTATGCCCCTACAAACATCATAACCCACACCTCAAATTTAATTAATTAAATCAGTAATATGCAATATCAATCACATACCACAACATTATTAATTCATATTTAATTATTACTTAATTAACTCCCCCCTACAAACCCACCAACCTGCTACAAAACTATAAATTACCATTAACGATTAAATAAAAAATGTAAATCAATCGAAATTACAAACTATATTTAAAAAAAATAATACCAATTATACAAACCATAACATTAAATAAAATAAAACACATTAAAAAAAATTAAAAAACGATCTCTTTACAACTATATTATTGAAAACAATATTAGTAATGATACTTGTCTGAAAAAAATTATATCTTGACAACAATATTTCTGCATAATGATATTTTTGTATTACAATATTCCCCCCCGATATTACTGTCTCCCACTATGAAAAACTCAATATATTTTTTCCAAATGCAGAGTAGAGTTTGATTATATAACTTCTTGCACTTGTTGAGTTATGCCATCATTCTTCATCTTCCCAGGGATGGGACTGAAATTGCCTGTTTCCAGCGGGCTGGCTGACAGTATCTTTAGCATTGAGGTGATTATTGTGTTTTTTATTTATTTAGAGAGTTTGGGATGCATTGCTTTTAGTTGTGACGCATTCCTGTTTCTTGTTACCTCTGACTCAAGAATAGAGACATTGTCTTGTATTGCAGTGACTGAACACGGCTCAACTAGAAATTTGAAGGTTTTCAACTTGCTAGTAGCGTTGCACTTTTGCTCTGGGTTTAGTACTGCAAAGGTTGAGACAATGTTTAGATGTTGGGAGGATCAATTGAGGCACAAAATGGTATTGCAACTACTCTGAAATATTAGCCTGTGCTTGGAGCTTTTTGCTCTCAAAGAAGGACATGATATTTTGACAAGGTTGGACTAAAAGGACAAGGGCAAACACATCCGGATGGGTAACTTCCTGAAATATTTTAAACAATTTGGCTGTTTGGTCTCGAACCCAATTCATTTTGATTGCAAAACTGGCTTTCTTTGCTTTCTGGACTGCTCTAAGGTATTACCTTGTAAGCTTTACAGAGCTACTTGTTGGTTGGCATTTGGGGTTTCTCCACCATTTTTCCAGTTTCCACAGATGAACCACGTATTAACCACCTTTTCAACGTTTTCATGTTGTAAGGATGGCACCATATTCAGTGTTCTGGGTATTTCATGGAGGAGGGAGTCTAGGTTGGTTTAGATTGAAGGGGTGGTGTGTCGTACGCAGGGAAAACTTCATGAAATCTGATTGGATTCTGTGGTAGATGGGCAAAGTTTGAATGATCAAAGATGCATGTTTCAGTCTTCCCTGGGTACATTTTGCTGTTGTAGATAATGATAACAGAAGTTATCCGTTTAGGGATACAACCGAGGGCTTAGTACTTCAGGAGATGGCCAGGTACAGAGTATCACTTGCCTTACGTGTGGAGGAGATCATTAGAAAGAAACTTAACAACTATCAGTTTTAAACAGATTCAAGTGTGTGTGTCATATACGTGAAGTCCACACACAGATTAAAATCTCACAGCAGCAGTAGTCTGTATGATAAAGCTTGAGTGACAATGACCAGTGTTGTGAGTGAGTGGTAGACAACTCTGCCTCTGACACAAGACCTGTTCTTCATGAGGATTTCAAAATGTGGTTGAGCAGGATGTTTATGAGAGTTGCTGCATCATGAGAGGATCATGTCTCTCCTGAGAGAGCACATTCTTGCTCTACGTTTAGGTTGGCCTTTATTCTGCTACTGAGTGACTTACATCTCTGGTAGAGATGTTGTGCACAAGGTGGGGCTGATGTAAATGTCGGAATTTGTAAAGCGCACAGCTACCTCCACCGGAGGTGTCCCGGCGCTGTCCGTATACCGCTTAGGAACCCTTCCTGGCTTTCCTGGGAAATGTCCACTCCTGGGCACCCCCCAGGTGCAGCCAGGCATCCCAGCGCTTTTGGGGCTATTGTGGAGACTAAGCAAGCTATTGCCCAGAGTTGCAGCGTGGGACCCATGATCAGAACAGGCACTGAGGCGAGAATATCCAGTCAGGGGAATTAATGAGCCGGAGACCCACCGAGGTGGGAATCAAACCCTGGTCCCTGGCCAGAGCTCTGCATCAAAGTGTGCCTGCTCTAACCATTGAGCCACACTTCGCCACATATTGTAGTGTGCTGCATAAATGCTTTCCTTAGTGTTCCTATCTGTGGAACTGTGGTTGAAGTTATTAGTTCTGATGGTGGGTCACAGCCTGAGTAGGCTTCAGTATTGTTTGGGTAAATGTTGGCTGATAGCACTTTGGCTCATTATGTTGCTCTCATTGATGGGTTGGCACTCTCTGGCTGGCCCTCCCTTGAGGAGGAAGATCTGTGTTGAGGAGATGCATCTGCCACCTATGGATTTATGGTGTTTCCTCGCCATAGTTGCTTTATAGTTCAAAGGTTGTGAGAGCAAGCATGAAAGGGGACCGAGAGCTTCAGGCTTGGATAACCTTGGCCATTTTGTATGGGCTAAAAGCGAATTTCCATGTAAGAAAGTGGTTATCTTGGGTATTCAGTTTCAAACCTTTGGATATTTTTGAGTAGGTATGAAAGGGTCCGGTCCCAAAGATTAGTGACCACGTTATAGAAAAGCAGAGCACTCCTCTTTTACTACTTAACCTTCCTTCATCTGAAATGTTTCAGATTAGACAGTAAAACAGACAGTCAAGCTTTGTTCTAAAGTTAGTCTTTCATTGGGGTTTTCCAGATAGCAGTGTAAACTTCCATAAAGTGGACTTGAAGTGGGATACTAAGATACTTTATTGCACAACCCGTCCCTGCACTTAGCTTGGTGTGGCCTGTTCTTGTCACATTGACAAGCACTAGGGAACTCAAAAACTCAAAAACTCTGAATTGAATTAGCACAGACTGAGACAGGGAATGGTTGGCCCTTGTCTGCAACATCATACAGAGAACGAGTGGTTTCCATGTGCGATTACATCAGCCAAGGGGTGATTGGTCCTTCTGTGTGATCACAGACAGTCGATGATTTGTCTCTGTGTGTGTGTGTGATGTCACTTACTTTCTGACTGGCCTTGAAGATGATATCCAGTGGGTTGACTAGTCCCTAATTGTCACCGAAGGTGGGGAATGATTGGTACTTGTGTGTTACGTAGATCAGTTTCTAATTAGACTCCACAGCTAATCTATGAGTGTATTAAAGTATACCAAAAGTGATGGGTAATCCATCAGTGTAATCACAGACAGAAGATACTTGATCCCTGTTCGTGGAATTAGTCACATTGCTCCATGTGTGTGCTGTGAGTCAGTTTCAGTGGTTATCACTATAGATCATGCAATATATTGAATGACGATAAACTGCATTCACACCATTAACTACCCCATAATCATCAAGGTAAGCAGATGTGGAACTAAGAATAGTAAATATATACTTATGTTAGCAAAGTAATTTTTCGTAGGTCGATATTGTTGACCTCAATATTGTCACATACAACCGTCTGTTTCTGGTGTTGTCTCTGTGTAATGAAGATATAATGATTTGTCACCACGTGAGAAGCCATTTGTTTTATCTCATTTGTTCCATTTTGTGTCTCCCCTAGGAACCAACAGCTCATTTGATAAGACTACTGTGTGGCTGATATATCTCCAAAGCAGCAATCTCCTAATTGTTCTCACACGTCTCCTCAAATCAAGTATGAGGATTGAATCCAGGGCGCTTTGCATGCTTCTCCTCTTATTTAATCAGAATTAGCAAGACCGCGTCCTTTAGCGTGCTCCTACACTTATCCCAGCATGGACTCCTCAATTCAAGTTCTTCTGCCTGCTTCTTATTTTGCCAGCACTTGACGCAAGCTTCGGTATGCTCTATCTTTCAACGTCACCATGACTGAGTCTGTGTCCTTCTGATGTTCACCATATTACCCAATAGGAGGATAGAATCCGTTTTATTCTAACGGACACTTTTTCATCCCCTCTCTCTGCTCTCCCTTTCACCAGCACTATGAACAAGCTCAGAACTTTTGTTTTTTACCACTTCACCAACATCAGAGAAAGGTTCTATTCATCTGATTCTCTTCTGTTACCAGCACAATGAGATCTGGCTCTTCTAATACTAACAATTTAATTCAGTTACTAGAACAATCCCGAATACTTCTGCATGTTCCACCACTTACCAGCACACACGGGTGCGGACCATTTTGTTCACCAGTATCACTTCCACAAGAAAAGAGATCAGGCGCCCTTCTGACGCTTCCATCAGGGGTGAGTTCAAGGCACTCTGATGCTTCCCCTATTCAGTAGGAGTGGATTCAGGCCTTAGTTACTGCCCAAACTTTATCATCCTGCCTCTAGACATGGGATAAATTGACTTCAAACATTTTCCAGCAATACTTGCTTTGGGAGGGACTGTGTGCTTTTCTGTTCAGCTTTTTTGGCAATGGCTTCAGCGGTATTAACCACATCAACACAATTTTATGTGATGAAATAAAACAATATTTAATTAAGAAACTGTCTCTGTGTGTTAATTACTAGTATGAACAGTGAGGATCAGGCAATTAAAATACGTTTCCCAGAGAAATAAGGGACAAAGCACTAACAAGGTGCAGACCTCTCACCTCACAAGCAAGTAAGGGCTTACTGACATCAGGTAGAAAACAGGGACATTTCTCTCTCAACCCATGCAGAAACATTAAGGACAAGCATTTACAATGCAATAGGTCTCGCAGCATTAAAGTTTGAGTTACTGGCATTGTAAATGACAATGCTTTGCATTAATTTAGATTTTTTTATTTGCAATTGGTATATAAACATTGTTTGTGAATGGTTAGCTGTTGCTTATGCTAAGCAAAGTTGGCAGTAATATAGAGTTCTAGTCTTGCTTGTTATAAGCATGCTGATTTAAAGCGCTCTGATACCTGCACTGACGGCAGGTGGTGTGTGTTCATGGTGGAAGCGTGCACTGATGGCTGGTGGTGTGTGTGTGCCTGGTGGAAGCGTGCACTGATGGCTCGTGTTGTATGTGCCTGGTGAAAGCGTGCACTGATGGCTGGTGGTGTGGGCCTGTTGAAAGTATGCACTGACGGCTGGTGGTGTGTGTGTGCCTGGTGAAAGCGTGCACTGGCGGTTTGTGGTGTGTGTGTGCCTGGTGAAAGCGTGCACCGATGGCTGGTGGTGTATGTGTGCCTGGTGAAAGCATGCTCTGACGGCTGGTGGTGTTTGTGCCTGGTGAAAGCATGCACTGACGACTGATGGTGTCTGTGTCTGGTGAAAGTGTGCACTGACGGCCAGTGGTGTGTATGCCTGGTGAAAGCGTGCACTGACGGCTGGTGGTGTGTGTGCCTGGTGGCAAAGCATGCACTGACAGCTGGTGGTGTGTGTGTCTGTAACCGTGCACTGATGGCTGGTGGTATGTGTGCCTGGAAGCATGCACTGAAGGCTGGTGGTGTGTGTGCATGGTGGAAGCGTGCACTGACATCTGGTGGTGTGTGTGCCTGGTGAAAGCGTGACAGCATTGTTCACAAAACATCCACGAAGCGAATCACTTAACCCATATTTTTTTGACAAGTGTAGTTTAGGAGAGCCTTTGACGTGACATCGTTGTTCTTGAACATTCAATTGCTTAGTAGCTCTGGACATAACGCCACATCTTTCACAGGGACCGATTGGAGCAGGAAAAAACAGGCCAGGGTATAAAAATTAAATTGCTCCCAATACCTAATCTAATAGCAAAATGAAAGCGTCCCACGTGAAAATCTGAAAATAGGGCAGTTTTGAACTTGTAAACACACGTTGTGTAAGTGTTGGCAGTGTACTCCTGCCACTCCACTTAGCTGCCAGCGACTGCCAGAAGGGGTCAACAGTCATTGTTTAGCCTTTTGTTTATGATGTACACATTGGCTACTCCTATGGAACAGGGTGCTTACTGTTGGTCCTATCTCCCCCCTGTGCCTGTCACCTTCCATACAATGGCAGATGCTGCTTCCAGGACATTCTTAACGTATGCAGGATGGGATGTATATGTCTGTCCACGTAATATTATGTACAACTGGAGGTGCTTTTTGACTAAATGCCAATAAAGAAATGTAAAAAAAAAAGTGCTTTGTACTTCACAAGGCATGGGAGACGGCATCGTGCAGGCAATGTTTGCTGCAAGATTCGGAGAATCAACAGTGAAACCTGCCCCACTAGACCATAAAACAAGCCCACAAACAGACAGACAAAACAAGAGTTTCATTGCTGTTATCCCAAGTACATTTTTAACTTTAGAAAATCCACATAATCATGGCATTAAAGATTGGTTCATGAAAAGATAAAGACTTTCAAATGAACTTTAATTGTACGTGCAGTGCATTTTGAATGCATTATTTCTTTTTTAACCCCTTCCACGCTCATGACGAGCTGGGCTCTTCATGAGGTAGCCTCCTCGCACGCTCATGACGAGCCCAGCTCGTCACGTAACATGCGATTTAAAAAAACTCAGCGTACGGGCGGAATTCCGCCCGCACGCATGCGGTTAATAAATGCAGAATTTAAAGGGTGTCAACATTTTAAATATGTATTTAAATATTACCACAAGTATTTAAGAATTCACACGCTCCAACTATTCCAAATTTCACAGATCAGAGTACAGTAACTTATGGTCTTTGGTAATGCCTGGTCGAAACAGGTGTCCCATTTCTTTGATTTATGGGCAAAGAAAGCACCCTCAGTACTGCAGGTAGGTACACTGCCTCGACTCAACAACCCTAGGCTCAGGCTCGGGCTCTGGCCGGACAACAGTATTTCCTTTTCATCATGGCTGGTTTTATTTGGCGATACCAGAGCGTGAATGGAGGCATGAATTAGCAATGTCACTATTTCTATACAAGAGTCCTGTGACTGCTCGCTTTGAGGACCTCTCCCGAGTCCCTTCTGTGCAGTCTACTGTGCTGTTAAGAAAGAGAGAGGAACCCCTTAAGACAGTCAAGGGAAGTGAGGTTATCTAACCAGAAAAAGGAGTTGTTCCCTTGAAGTTGATACAAGATAAAGCTAAAACATAGCCTCAAAATTCACAATACAATCAAAAACTAATGCAATCACAAAAATATAGGATACAACATAGTTATTATGCATCAAGAAATTAAAAACAATTAATTACATACCTAAACATATCATGGTTCCCTAATCGAATGATTAAAAAAACAGACAGATGATAACACAATCAATTATGACCTGCACAATTGAAGAGACAGACAAAAATTGTAAAACATAAAAATTGTAAAATACAGTTAGTACATTTAAAGCTTCCAGATATTGGCACCTATGTTTTACCACTATTGATCTTGTATATAAGCATAGGTGATGGAGACTTAAATTGTACAAAAGTAAAAAGCGTCGACGCGTTTCGGTGGTTCAGTACAAATGGGGTCCACCTTTATCAAGACCTTTCTTTGTAGTCTGTCATAATAAAGGGTCTGTACAATTTCCCCTTGGTGTTTTGTTCTGGGAGTCTACGGCTCTCTGCTGTACGTGTACTAACGCACTTGTTATGCTGGTGTCGATATGTGTGTATCAGCGCAGGTGAAAATCTTCTCCTGCTCTTTTAGGGGCTCGCCGAAAATCTCACAAAATTTGATTGAGAGGAAGCAGGAAAACTACCCTTCCTTCTTGTAGATAATGGGCCTGCTCTTGCAGGGGCTCGCCGAAAATCTTACAGAATTTGATTGAGAGGAAGCTGGAAAGCTACCCTTCCTTCTTGTAGATAATGGGCCTGAACTTGAAAAGGCTTCAAATAGTCCTCTCCTTAAGCGCTATAGCTGGGTAGTTTTCCTGCTTCCTCTTAATCAACTTTTGTGAGATTTTCGGCGAGCCCCTGCAAGAGCAGGAGAAGATTTTCACCAGCGCTGATACACAAGCCCACAAGATAGACCAATAGTGAACGTGATTTCCAGAAACCCGTTCCCTTTGAATGTGCAGATCTGAAACAGGATCTTTTCCCGGGATTCCCAAAATATCGACACCAGCATAACAAGTGCGTTAGTACACGTACAGCAGAGAGCCGTAGACTCCCAGAACAAAACACCAAGGGGAAATTGTACAGACCCTTCATTACGACAGACTACAAAGAAAGGTCTTGATAAAGGTGGACCCCATTTGTACTGAACCACCGAAACGCGTCGACGCTTTTTACTTTTGTACAATTTAAGTCTCCATCACCTATGCTTATATACAAGATCAATGGATGTATGACGTTACAACGCACACTTTTACAACGCATACCTTTACAACGCATTTTTTACACCGCAACATCCATTACAACGCACACCTTTACAACGCATACCATTACAACGAATTCTTAAAAAATACCTTTACAACGCATTCCACTACAACGCATACTACATTTACAACGCATACCATTACAACGCATTACATTACATTGCATATAAGGTAAGTGTTGGATAGTGTAGGGGTTAAAATTACTATTCTAACTCCAGGGGGTGCAACAGTAGGGAAAGTTTTGGATAGTGTAGGGGTTAAAATTACTATTCTAACTCCAGGGAGTGCAACAGTAGGGTAAGTGTTGGATGGTAAGTTTTGCGTTGTAATGGTATGCGTTGTAATGACTGCGTTGTAATGGTATGCGTTGTAGTGGTGTGCGTTGTAGTGTCATGCGTTGTAATGACTGCGTTGTAAATGTATGCGTTGTAATGGATGTTGCGTTGTAAAAGTTTCGTTGTAATGGTAGTGCGTTGTAAAAGTTGCGTTGTAAACGTTCTATACCAAGATCAATAGTGGTAAAACATAGGTGCCAATATCTGGCAGCTTTAAATGTACTAACTGTATTTTACAATTTTTATGTTTTACAATTTTTGTCTGTCTCTTCAATTGTGCAGGTCATAATTGATTGTGGTATCATCTGTCTGTATTTTTAATCATTCGATTAGGGAACCATGATATGTTTAGGTATGTAATTAATTGTTTTTAATTTCTTGATGCATAATAAATATGTTGTATCCTATATTTTTGTGATTGCATTAGTTTTTGACTGTATTGTGAATTTTGAGGCTATGTTTTAGCTTTATCTTGTATCAACCTCAAGGGAACAACTCCTTTTTCCAGTCTACTGTGCTGCCTGTGCACAGCCAGGGATAGTATGAGCCTCTGGGAGACACCACGACCATTGTAAAGAAAGACTACCAGGGCAGCAAACCCAATACTTTACTTGCACTGCACAGTACTGTCTGTGCCCGTGCTGTATAACAACACACACTGCCCAAGCTCAACTGCATCCTAATGCACATTGGCGCAGAGTATTCAACATAGTGCCTTGGCGTCTTTGCCAAAAGGAAATGCAGCCATTTGACAATTCCACTTTTGAAGGACTGGATCAGGATGGCCTCCCGTAGCACTAGTAAAATGAGCATTGGTCTAAAAAAAATAAGAAACTTCGCTGGCAAATAACAGCCCAAGTTAAGTAGTGGTGCTGTTGTCATCTGGGCAGAGGTTAAGCTCCGGAACGTTACTCAGTTGAAGTTTAAAAAGATACACTTTTAAAGAATAAACTTTACAAAATCTTATGAATTAAGCTGAAGCACTTCAGTGTGTTAAAGAAATACAGAGTTTTCAATTCTAAAGAGACTTTTCATATTCTAGAAAATAGAAAAAGGAACGTAACCCCGCCTAATGATATGATGGTCCTAACAATAGGATCCCAATGTATATAGGGTGATTAACCTAGGAGTTTAGCAATGCACATAACAAAAGATAGTCAATCCAATTATACCCAACAGCAAGTTTTTAGCAAATATATATATATTTTTATTTTTTTATATATTCTTTCAATTGATGTAAAAAAGATCGTACAAAAATAGATAACATTTTAAATCCACAAAGTATCAAACGACATATATTAATGCAAAAAGAGATAAAAATAAGAGAAATTCATCCTACTTTGGAGCCTACCCAGTAACAAGTCATACTTCAATCATACCCTCATGTTCTCAATTACCAAATTAATCTACCTAACATTCTATCATTCAACTTTCATTCTTCCATGCATTCCTATCGTCCTGGCGTATGCAACATAGAATTAGTAAATTTGTTGCATAAATCAGAATGTTATTCCAGACAGGTGACATTAATACGGCTTCTAATGAATATAAAACAGTGTGCCGTATTTTCTGGAAACACAAGCCGACGCGCGTTTCGGTGACAGGCCAGAAGGGCCACACCTTCGTCAGGGCTGGGGGTGTTGACTGGGAGGGGATGGAACAAAAATCTGGAAATAAAAAACAATGTCTTAATTTTTTCGTTCTATAAAGATACAATCATAGCATGTTCAGGCATGTACTTTTTCCACTTTTTAACACTTTTTAACAAAGATAAACATGGATTATTAATAATAGTATAATAACTGTATGGTTGACTTTTTGTGGCTGTGCTGTGCAATGCTCGACTACCTAGTGACACTCCCTATGACAGTCTCCCGGTTAGGTGAGATCTGTGAAAGGCATGAAGATAACCTTAACTAAGCGACCCATCAAGTACATTTCATCACACCTCTCATATATCACAATATTACATACATTCATTCTAGAGCATGTTTGACCAAGTGAAAAAGGAAATTTTTACAATTACTAGTAATGGTCAAAGACCCTTGGGGTGAAGTCATTTACTCTAAACAGTAGTGAAAGGATAGTTGGCATAATATCTGGATATTTTTTAATTCATTATTGGGGTTTAGAAGACCACAGGGGATCTGCGCAGTATTTTTAAGTCAGGCTATACTAGTGCTTGACGATTTATCCTTTTATTTTTCAAAGCCATTATTTAAAGCAGAAAAAGACAATTTATTAAGTAATTTTTTTTTACCTATTATAAAGTTCTAGTCATAATGACACAGATGCTTGAGACCAGATGTCCTATGTGCAGAAGGTAGAATTTTCTATTTCAGCTCACACCGGATCCCGTGATAGAGAATCTATAAGTCAAATGGAGCTTAAAATAAACATTTGTTTTTTCAAGACAGGGGTATCATATTTATTTGGGGGCATAGTTGGATGTCCGTTTCAGTTATGAAATTGACAACACTATATCCTATAGTCAGGCAAAGGTTTGAGGACAATCTATTTCTCACAGTACCTGAGACAATCTTTAGATAGTTCTTCAGAGTTGATAAGAAGTTTGTCCCCAAAAACTGGAAGACTATGGTTCCTGATAAACAAAGGGAACACTCATTATAGATGGACTCGCATAATTGCGTCAACCCACAATGGTTAAATAAGGGGGATGTTCCATTACCCAAATATGATGGCTATCACGGTGCTCAATACAGTGAAAACCGGCTCCAAGACTCAGCAATTTATGGTGGAGTAGATCCGCCGCACTTTCTGCTATTCGGATAAGTCGGTAGCTATCAGTTTTCATATTCTAACCAGATCATAACTGCCAAGGTTTGAAATTGCTATGTGTGACATATTCATAAATTCAGTGTAATTATGAGAGACATTTCAATGACTAGAAGTGACACTCGTGAGCAAAATAAAAGCAAGGAAGAGGAGTTTACATAGTCATCTGAATAAATGCTACAAATAACAACGTTTTAACCATATGCAATCCCATGGAGAAGCGCATTAACCTGAGATGTGATGTTATAGCCGGAGCAGCCTACTATAAACAATACATGACCTGGCCACGATGTATGTAAGTGGTGCGCCTGTAATGTGCTCCAACACCTTTGGATCGAGTTTGGGCTGTATTGTAAAAACTATAGAAATATGCACTAAAAGGTAAAAACAAAGACTTACCTTACATGAAGTGCAAGATCCTCAACAGGAAGCCTCGTAGCAGCTGAACTCTTCAACAGAGAGATCTCCCAGAACTGTTCTATTGAGCTGCGCGGGCCTGCGTGTGTGGAGGTGTCACTGCAGAAACACTTCAGGTCAAAACGCCAGCTCAAAAATAAACGGGCCCCAGAGATAATATGTTTGCAACCCGTTAACCCCTTCCATGCAAGATCCTTAACAGGAAGCCTGGTAGCATGCCTATTTAAAACAAGGGACGCCCAGCACGGGTTTAGCCGAAGCGAAAGCGCACACACACGCAGTCCTTACGCACTGCGCATGCGTGCTGCCAACTTTGCCTGGGGCATGGAGCGCGCAGCAGTGTCCGGGGCTCCCGTGAGCTGAGGGAGCCGTGCGTTTTCGGAGCCTGTAGCAGTGTCCGGGGCTCCTGTGAGCTGAGGGACCCCCGAATTTTCGGAGCCTGTACCAGAAAGAGCCCGGTGAGTGGTGGGGGGAGGGGTGCATGTTTGTGTGCGTGTGTCTGCATATGTCTGCGTGTGTGTGTGTGCGCGCGTGTGTCTGTGTATGTGTGTCTGTGTGTACCTGTCTGTTTGTGTGTGCGCGCGTCCATATCCATTGTGTGTGTGTGAACAGCCTGCCGGAATCGGAGCGCGTGTTCACGCGCGCAACCTGATCCGATTCCGGCAGGCTGCGTGCGCGTGCCAGTCTCTTGTCCTCTCCTCTTTAGTCCTTGAAAGCAGAAACGATCACTATAGGCTCGCTTTGCGACAGCAGGGCTTCGCCCTGCATCGCAGGCGCGAGACCTAAAAAATTACTCACTTGCTTTGGGGGTGTCAGGGAAAAACCTCCAACCCTCCCTTAGTGTTCTGGCACCAATGATCTCATAGCCAAAGATGACCTACATCAAGTGGTTCAAGCTCTGGCAATACACAGACTGACAGCTGGGATTGCTCTTCTCGTTCCTGGAACATCACGACCCCTATTAAAAGCAGTACTACGAGCAGCAGTCAGACTTATCACCAACTCCAGGATATTTGATCATGTCACAGCTATACACTGCTTCATGGGTTACAAGCATGTTCATTCCTAAAATCCACATGCGTCGCCTTCAAAGCTCTGTGGCTGTAAGAGTGGTGATAACGCCCAAGGAGCATTAATATTGGGAGGGTGATGAAGGGGCTGCAGAGGGCTATTCAGTTTTGGACCGGTTTAACCTGGTCTGTCATGGGGAGGGTGGCGATCGCCAAGATGATATTTCTCCTCAAAGCTCTGTATGTTCTACAAAAAGCTCTATATGGTGTTGTGGGGCATGCTAAAGTGCTTGAACAGCCTGCTAGTAAATATTGTCTTGGTAGGTAGGATGCTGCAGGTGGCCCTGGATATATTCAAACTAAACCAACAAGAGGAAGGGCTCAGATTTCCAATCATGTGGTTATATTATCAAGCTTCCCATATCCAAAACGCAAAAGGAATACTGAATAATGCAACCATTCACCCCCAATCACAAGAATCTGGGTTTAATCCATCGTTCCTTTGCTCACCCCACCACCCCAGTTTGGACCCAGCCATATGCAAATCAGTCTTGACCCCATTCCTCATGAGAACAGGTCAGCCAGAACTATCAAGCCAGGTACTCCCTAGACCAGAAACAAATATCCTGAGTCCGGTTTTGGGGCATCACCCCATATCAGCCAGGCTAGCTTGAATCCAGTGGAGCAGTGAACACGGGACCCACGTTTGGGCATACCTTTGACACTTAGGGCGACAAAAGCAAAAGGAGCAATTGATGGACGGAATGCTGAACATTGCAACCATTCACCCCCAGTCACAACAATCTGTCTTTAATATATTGTTATTTTGCTCACCACTCCACCCCAGTTTGGAAGCAGCCATATGCAATCAATAATTGTAAAGAGCAGTTTATATTAAACATAAGTGTAGAACAGTAGCACTGCAATACATCAAATGATCATGTAACCCGTGAAACTTGGGCACAATTGTGCTCATGAGGAAGGTGAACGGCGCAAAGTGACGAGTGAAAACACCGGCACCAGAAAAAACAATGATAGTAATATTTATACAAAAAAATTTAAATGGAAAAAATGCATTATATGGCAATATAAGGCGAGTAACTAGATTCAGGGACCATGTGATAGAAGTGCGCCGAACAATTGCGCCAGGAAGTCATTGGCGTTTCGACCTGATAACTTTTCAGGTCATCATCAGGACTGGGTTAGAGTTTTTTTAGCGTGCTAGGGAGAGAGAGTAAGAGAAAATAGAGTCAGAGAAGTTAGGGGAGGTTTAGTAGTAAAAAAGAGGGAGGGTATGGGGGAGATAAGTACCTAAAACGGATCAATGAAGAAGGGCTGTACCGAAAAAACAGCCTACAGGGCATCCGTCCGGTGTGCCAAAGGATGTAGCGCCAAGAGGGTTCAGCTGAAGGGCCAATGGGGAATTCTCTGAAGACAGATGCTTAAAAAAAAAGGGAGGAAATATTTTTGCTCAAGGAATGGTGGTGAGAAACCAACACGTAAGCAATTGAGTAAGGGCAAAGGATTCACCACTGGATCCTAGGAGTAATTGTAAGATAGAAGGATGCGGTGGGAATCAGTCAGGCAGGGCTAGGAATGCTGCTGAGCTGGGGGCTGATTTTGTTAATGGGGACCTGCGTGAGCTAAACGAAAGTCGTTTTGCTTTCAGTATTTCGAAGCGCACACAGGTCTCCATGGACGAAATCAGCCCCCACCGCAGTAAAATCAGGCAGCAGCTCGGTAGCATTCCGAACTGCCCGGTAGCCAGTCCGGCCCTGCAGTCAGGGCAGTAGTGGAAAACGATAAAGTGGAAACTGGCATCTGGGATAATTAGGTGTCCATTTGAAGCGTCTGAGGAAATGAAGAATGCATTGTAAAATTACAAAGAGTGCCTTCCCCCTGGTTTCTCGCTCTCTGATTGTGTAAGACTCGGTATATTTCTGATACAGTAGACCCATTTGATGTATACCCGACCAATGCTCTGCATGATAATGGCACATGACTTGGTATCAGAGGGTTTGTCTCTGCTAGAGTTTTGGGTCGAACACAGAGAAACTTGTGTTTTTGTGGACAACTACTGTCCTCAAGTGATACATGTGCTGATTTAACAGACATTATTCTCCCACTTCTAAATCCCAAGTAAGCCTTAACTGTTTGGACACCGCTACCCCCTTTAAAGTCAAAGTATAAAAGGGAGGTCATTAGCATTTCAGTGAGCTCGAATTTGTATCTAGTGTCTGCATTTACAAGAACAGCAGCAATACTTGTTACTAGGATGCAATGTCTGCCTTTAGTTGTGCAGGTCCTGTATAAGTAGCCTGACACCAAGGTACTGCCTGTGCCTGTAGAGAATGCATAAGCACTAGTGACTTGGTAAGACTTTTTTTAATACCTTTTTAATAGTAATCACTAAGTTTCAATGCCTTATAACTTAAAATGCCTTATAACTTAAAAAAATACTTATCCTTCTTAACTGAAGTACCCCAAAACCATCATCTCTGCGCACCATAATGTATAATCCTGCAAAATTTCATGTAAATCCATTCAGCCATTTTCGCCATATTTCTATTACAATAGTCTATTAAACGCATTTTGGAAACCCATTTTATCTTTGCACCCCCTTAACGACTAACCACATCAATTTACATCATCCCAAAATGTAGAAAATGCTAAAGGTCTGGAAAGTTTTGTGGTGATTCGTCGAATAGACGGAAAGTTATTAGGGAGCTAAAATAACACATAAAATGTTCCTAATGGCAATTACCATGTCCTCCAAATAGTAACTGTGTTTTTCAGTTGTTCATGTAGTAGATCTGAAACTTTACATATGTAGTTTAGTTTATTTTTTGTGCTTCCTTGCTACTTTTAGTAGTATTGTCCTGCAAGATATTACTAAGTTGAAAAGCCTTCAAACTTAAAAAATACTTACTCTACCTACTTGCACTACCACACAGAATCATCTGTGCCCCCTAATATGTGATACTGCCAAATTTCATAAAAATCAAGCTATGCAAAATACAAAAGTCTATGTAAAATGCATTGAATTTAAACCCTGTTTTTGGACTCAGCAGGTATGCAAAGTTTTGCCCACATTCATAAAGCAGTGCAAAGTTATTAATGGACGAAAATCTGAAAAATCCCTATCTCTGGTCCCCCTAACTATAACTACAGAGTGGCTCTTGCCACTCAGGCAAAACACAGTGATATTTAAACAGAATAGTGATTTATTGATACATAAACCCGGTGTGACACGTTTCGACCGGTATACAGTCTTGAGCACACATCGGAGTGCCAAAAAACGAGCGTCTTTACATACATGAATACAGAAACAAACATAGGACAACGTGCTATGCAGGAAGAGTGAAAACAGGGGCCATTTTGTAACATGTTCCAACTGATAACTTTCAATTGTATCATGTATTGTATACAAAATTATCAATGATATAACGCATAATGCTGCAAAATAAACATGAATACATAGACCAACTGCCATATGTGCCTATGATGCAAGCAGGTATAACAGATCACACACTTCACAGGTATAATCCTATCCATTATTATAATAATAATTATAATAATAATAATCTTTATTCAGCTGTAGATACAGCCATAAAAGAAACAATAAAAAAAAGAATCAGCACATCAAATCCATGTATTGACTGCATACAACCATATATACAGGTTTACAAAATATCCGACAAACAGCTAAACACATTAAACAAATGCTGGAGGGCCATAAGCAGAAATTGATAAACAAAGGTAACGCATAAATAGTCCACATTGATCAGCAGGGATTCATTACATTTGTAGCAGCATAAAATTGTGCAAATACGCAAAGGAATAATAACCATTAACCACCTCTAGAGCATCTCAACCTTAAGGCAGATCTTAAAACATTGCTAACACAAAAGAGTGTATAAACATTAGGTAAAAGCTGTAAAAACAATAAGGCAAGACGAACATGTTTAAATCTCAGATCTTTTAAGAGCCCTTTGAGAAATGCTCTTCTGGGAAGCGATAAATATTTACAGAAGATAAAATGGAGGGTATCCTGTGGAGACCTTGAATTGCAGCCACAGTTACCTCTATCATCTGTGTGTGGAACAAAGACAGAAGGAGAAATCAATAGATGGTGAATTTGATTCAATCTAAAACGAGTGATTAAAAATCTGTTGTGCGCACTTGTTAAAACAGATAAATAGGGCTCCATATCTTGCACAGACTTTATCAAGATGTGCGCTCTTACCAAGGGTTTACTGAGTTCATGTGCTTCGTGGTGAGCTGCCGCATACTTAAAAACAACTCTTTAATGGTATTCTTATCCCGAGACTTCATGATGTCATATCTAAAGAATATGTCTGGTCTTCTCAAGGCAGTAAAGGTATCCTTAATGTATTTTAACTAGGGTATTTTAAGTGCATGGTCAAGGGAGAGGCAGTCCTGGATTACGAGTCTGTTAAAACCTGCCTCCTCATTTGACCAGATCTTCGCCCAGCATAACAGGGGTTTAACCGCAACCATGTCCATGTTGTACTTGGTTGGTCCCTAGTTCCTCATGTATGGAATACGGGGGGTGTGCTCAGTGGGGCTCTCAAAATACATCTAAAATATTTGTTTTCTGCAGCTTGGAGTTTACTAGCCACTTAGGGCCAGATGTACGACCGTTTTTGCATGCGCAAACGGGTTTTGTGAACCCATTTGCGCATGCAAAAACAGCATGGGCCATATACAAAGCCTATTTAGCGAGTCACAATTTATTTGCGACTCGTTCAATAGGTTTTGCAATTCGCTATTAGGAAGGGGTGCATGTATGAATGTTTTGCGACCCCAATTGCGGTCGCAAAACACTCGCAAATTACCACCCTCTTCAAGAGGGTGGTAATGCAATCGCAAAAGGGAAGAGGTCCCCAGGGGCCCCCTTCCCCTTTGCAAATGCAGGGGAAAATATTTTTAAGGGCAGGCAGTGGTCCCAGGGACCACTACCTGCCCTTAAAAAATTAAACAAGAAAGTTTCATTTTTTTCTCTTTTGAATGCATCCCGTTTTCCTTTAAGAAAAATGGGCTGCATTAAATAAACAGCTTTATTTAAAAGCAGTCCCAGACATGGTGGTCTGCTGAGCCCAGCAGGCCACCATACCTGGGAGGGCCTACCATTCCAAATGGGGTCGCAAATTGCAAGAGGCTCATTAATATTCATGAGGCTCTCAATTTGCGACCCCATTGGGAATCGCAGTGTGATACACACTGTTGTACATCAAGAATAGCACCTCGCAAATTGCGATTCGCAAACAACTCACAATTAGCGAGGCGCTATTTTATGCGTCTTACATCTGGCCCCATGTACCCCTAAACCTCACTGCCATATAGAGCTTTAGAGAAACAGTAAGAATTATATAGTTTTAGAATTATCTCCGGTGACCAAGTTCCCCGTCTGTAGGCATAATTTGCGATTGCTCCTGTTGATCTCACCATTTCTACAAGCTTCCCCTCCTGTAGGTTTTTGAAATTAAGTTTCTCATCAAATAATATGCCCAGGTAGGAGATGGAAGGGACTTTCACTAAACCATGTGAGCAAAGTTTACAGGAATTATGTCTAGTACCCTGTTTACCAACTTCCATGACATATGATTTGGACAGGTATTGTGATAGATCCATCTCCTTCTATAAGACATGAACCAGTCAAGTAGGATCTGTGAACCCCTTGGTGTACGCGAAATAAGAACCACATCGTCACGTACAATAAAACAGGGAATAGCCTTGCCCCTATCCTGACAGTATCGGCATAAAGGGTTGTCAAGGATGCATCTAGGACATTAATATATAGTGTAAACAAAAAAGGGGCTAATATATGTCCTTGCTTTACCCCGCTTCAACATTTAAAATGATCAATAGTATTCCCTTCCTGGGTGTATCTGATTACAGCAGAGGTATTAGAGTGTAAGGACATTAACACATTAAATATTGCCAAATCAACCCCCAAATCCCCAAGCAATTTCCATAGTTTACTATTGTGCACCCGTTCAAAAGACGGGTTGAGGTCCATAAAGCCCAGGAACATCGCACCTGGTTTGGCTAATGTGTATTTTGCAATTAAAAGGTAAAGGCTAAGACACTGGTCTGTGGTGGATTTCCTGACCCGGAACCCATACTGCCCCTCCGAGATTATTTGGTTGGTGTCTGCCCAATCTGACAGCCTATTGAGGAGGACCGGCCCAAAAACTTTCACTGTGGCCTCTATGAGGGATATAGGATGGCAATAGTGTGTGCTGTTACAGTCTCCCTTCTTAAAGATCGGAACAATAATGGCGGAGGACCAAGAAGTAGGGGTAGATAATGAAGCAGCCGCATTTAAAACCCTGGTTAAGAGTGGAGCCTATTATAACCAAAGAGGTCGGGGAATCCCATCGGGTCCTGGGGCCTTATTCCGGGATAATCCTTCAATTTCCATTCTGACTTTCGCCAGGTTAAAACTGATGTGTTACGACCTATGGAGGGGAATTGGATTCTGTGGGTGTGACTCATAAGGACCGTGATTATAAACTGCCTCAAAATGCTCCTTCTATATGTCTGGGGAGATATAGTGACTTCACACCGGTTTATCCGGGTCTGAGACACAGGAATTATTAATGACCCTCCAGAAACTGGTGCTGTCCCTTTGTTTACATGCCTCTGCTAGTTCGTCCAACCTCGTTTTGCAGTTGGTGCTTACGCCTCTTAACCACCTGCTTGTAGGTAATATGGCTTGCCCCCATCTGGGCTCTATCATGCAGAATCTGCTTCGAGATCATCTTTAAGTCTCTAAGAGCCCAGGAGCACTCGCTGTCAAACCATCTTGGGGCTGCCACACGGTAAGAAGCTACTGGGACTGTTAGCAGAGCGCTAATTGAATTGGCAAGGACAAAAAAATGCCTGAATGGTTTCTTCCCCCAAAGCTTGCGGGTCTAAACAGTTAAAAATCTCCTGCTGGCTATTACTGAACAAAGAATCATTAAAATCAATAATGTCCACTTGTGACCAACGGCTTACCTTGTCAGAAAGTTGCAAATGGTTCAAAATGCGGCTGCGAGATTGATTAGAAATGTCCCTTTCCAGCACCATATCTCTCTGCATATTAAAGAACTACACTGGCTACCAGTTGCCTAAAGAATTAAATTCAAGGCCTTAACTCTAGCATATCGGTCAATTCATGGCGCCTGCCCCAGCTACTTGAGACATCGGCTAGGTGTGTACAAGCTGACTCGCTTACTGAGGTCTAATTTTCAGAACCGACTTGGTACCCCACGAGTCAGGAAATCCCGGATGGGTGGCAGATCTTTTATGCTCGGGCGTCCAGGTTTTGGAACTCTCTCCCCAACACGCTACGCTTGATATCTTCTGAACCACAATTTATAAAAGCAGTTAAAACGTGGTGTTAGACTTGGCATCTTTTGGCGTGTTTCTCCCGAATTTTTGCTTTCTGCCCTCCCTGTTTTGACTGGTATAATGTTTCTGCATGCTTTTCGCACTGCTGATCAGTGGTAAAGCGCTGGTGCTCCTGTGGTAAATTGTGTTATGATTGGATGTGCAACTTACTTGTCAGCCCCCACTAACGGGCACTGCGGATGCGGGGCTTGTGAGTCCACCGCTGCTCGTGGACCTGCAGCACGGATTGTGCCACCCACATATGTGGCCCGAACAAGGTATAAGTGAATTAAGTTTGGTATGCCTGAACTCAGCGTCTAAAGACGCAGCCTTTAGCAAGGGTGCCCTTTTCATTCTGAGTGCATAAAGGCTACTTTTAGAAAGTGGGAATTATTTTGCTCAGTCATACCGTTTGCCTCTGCTGGAATGTGGATTGCCTGTCTGGTTTTTGGGACGACAGATAGCTGGGGAGTGGGGTGGATTCCGATAGGCTAGGTAGGTCAGGAAAGGGTCTAAATAGACCTGGGTTACGATGGTGGAAGAGGGAGGGAATCTCCTTGCACCTCAAAGGGTCTGGTCTGCCTCTGACAAAGCCGACACCACCTCCTACCAGAAATTCACGCCAGAGACGGTCCAACTGCTTCTGGCCGGACACATACACCCTCTGCCTGAAAGATCAAAGGATTTTTAGATACAAATGCTGGGTCCCAGACCCCTGAACTTTAGAACTCATCTGGATCTGCACTGCAGTATGAGTTTGATCCCCCTCATCATGATGTATTGTCCTCTTATATCGGCTCTTAGAAATGTCATTATACTGTTTATAGTCTTTATGGTAAGATGCAGGTGCCAGAAACGCAGGTGGTAGCAAAAATGACATGTAGCAGCTGCCAGACCACCCAATAGGTAGGTAGTAATAGCCTTTACTTCCACAAATGAAATTGGTGTTATGTGATGACAAAAAACTGCTATTGTTTATTCTAGTATGTTAGACCTGGCACCTTTGGCGTGGTTTCCCCCTATCTTTTTGCCTCTACCTCCTGTATTTTTGATGCTGGGCTGTATTTATTTGTTGCTGGTTTGGATGCTTTGGGTACTTTGCCACTGCTGTTAAGTGTCAAAGTGCAAGTGCTCCCTGTGTAAATCGTTATTGAGCTTGGTTATCCAAGATTGGCATATTTGTGTCACCAAGAAGTCCCTAGTAAAGTGCACTGAGTGTGCCAGGGCTGGTGATAACAAATGCTACTAGTGGGCCTGCAGCACTGATTGTGCCACCCACATTAGTAGCCCTAAAATGGTGTCTCAGGCCTGCCACCGCAGTGCCTGTGTGCAGTCTGTGAACTGCCATGTCCTCCTGGTCAGTGTCCCCACCGACCAGGCCTACCCCTTCCTTTTCTATACACATTGGTAATCCCTATGGAAGGCCCAAGGTACCCCCTTGGGCAGGGTGCAGTGTATGTGAAAGGTAGAGCATGTACTTGGGCAGGTGACATGCTCTGGTAGTGAATTCAAGCCATTTTCGTTTTTCACTATTGTAAGGCTATTTTGCCCCATAGGCTATCATGGGGGATGCTGGCTACAGTGGCCGCCAGCATATCTTCCCATAGGAGCAAGATAGGACATAAAAGTCTGGTATCCCTGAAATCAGAATTTAATAACACATCTTTTAGGAAAGGTTGTTTTTAAATCCTGTGTTTGAGAACAGCACTTTTAGAAAGTTGCTGTTCTCTTGTCTGACCCTTCTGTGTGCCTTGGCCTGTTTGTGAATTGGCTGTCTGGTTTGAGAGTGACAGGGGCTGGGAGCCCCGAGGGAGCTGGTTGAGTCAACCCTAGGCTGAATGACTGCATCTGAGTGGTGAGAGGGGATAGCACCTGGGCCTGAATAGGGCTGTGCCTGCCTTCCACAATGCTGGCTCCACCTCCTGCTGGGCGGCTGACGACCCTGCCCCTCTCCCTGAAAGGAAAGGAGAGGCCAGGAAAACAAAGTGCTCAAGAAATACCCAGAACTGGTTCAGACCGGGCTCAGAGCCCTCCTGCACAAAGGGATCAAAGACTTTTAGGGGTATAAGTACAGGACCCCTGACTACAGAAAATTGGATCATCCTGGAATCAAGAAGGAACCTCTGCCAAGGAGAAAGCTGAACTGAAGAAGGAAGACTGTCCTGCTGTTGCTCTGCTGGACTGACCTGCTGTTGCTTTGCTGCCAAGGAAAGGGGAAGGACTTTGCTTTTGGTGCTGTGTCCCCTTGCTTGAAGGAATCTCCAAGGGCCTGAGAAGAGCTGGCACCCTGTTAAGAAGTCCCAGGAACAAAAGAACTTCACCCCCAGCTTCCCTGAATTCTGCTGTGAGAGTTCTGTCCTTCCTAAAACCAGTTCTGATGCCTCTGGAAGTTGTACCTGTGTTTGGAAGCTGGAAACCAAGCTTTTAAAGACTTTCTGCAAGTTTTGTCGCATCACTCGCTTGCGGAGCGCATCCCCGACAGTGTGAGGAAATTCTAGTCGCTACGAAGGCCGAGATCGTCGCAGAGTCGTCACATCCTTCATTTGCGGGACGCACCAGACCGGTGCGGAAAGATTACCATCGCTGCGAGTGTCGTCGCAGAGCCTGTCGTTGCTGGGTGAGATCATCGCACCGCTTGCTTGCGGACCGCATCACGTCGCTGCGAGTGTCATCGCAGAGCCATCGCATCGAAGAGGTGCGATAGGAAGATCACCGCTCGTCAGCGCATCGTCGCCCCGGAGATCGTCGCAACTCCAAAGATCATCGCATCGTGCCTTTGCAAACTTCTTTCACTACGGAACCTCCACACCAGAATCCATACAAGGTATCGCATCCCTCCCCATACAGACCGGAGTCACCGCATCACGCCTGCTACATCCAGTGGGGCTGTCGCATTGCCTCCCCCAGGTCTCAGGAGTGACGCATCCCTTGTTTTACCCCGCACCAGCTTCTGTTTTGGAACTTTGTCGCATTTAAATGTACTGTTGGCTAAACGTGACGCAACTGTGAACTTTTCACGCAACTGTGGATTATTTTATCGCAACTTTAAGAACTCTTTTGCAACCATATTCTTGAACTGTGTATGTTGGATTTTTGTCGTTTTGGTCTTGTGTAGTTTAGATTAAATACCTTTATTTTTCTAAACTGTTGTGGAGTCAGTTTGTGGTGTTTTCACTGTGTTACTGTGAGTGTTGGTACAAATACTTTACACATTGCCTTTGATAAGCCTTGCCTGCTCGTGCCAAGCTACCCAGAGGGTGAGCAGAGGTTATCTAAGAGTGTTTCCTCCTTACCCTGACTAGAAGCAAGGGTCCCTATTTGGACAGTGGTACCTACCTCTGCCAACCAGAGACCCCAAGTTCTAAAATTGTTGGGCAGCGGTGGGATTTGAACTTGTATTTGTAGTAGACCCACATTGATTGGTGTACATCACTAGTGAGTGCAGACCACTACGCCACCGCATACAACTTTTTTTTTGGGTTGGGTCTATTTTTGATTAACTCTTCAAAGCATCATGTCTGTGAATGGAAAGGCACCCAGTTTGGAAGAGGCAGAATTGGAATTTTGTATTGAAGATTTGTATTCCTACAAAGTTGCACAGCTTAAACGATTCCGCAGCCAGTTTGAGTGCCCCATAAAAAGCAGCATCAGGAAGGAGGACTTCCAGAGCATCTTGAAGGCCTATTTGGAGGCCCAGGAAGGAAATGGTGCAAGTGGAAAGGAGGGGTTTCAGCCCCATGAATTGCCTGTGAGCAGACCAGATTCAAGGGCTGACAGCAAACAGTCCGGCCAGGCTCTGACCCCAGAAGAGTTAGAAGAAAATCAAAAAGTGAGAGACAGAAAGGGCGGCGGAGGAGAGCAAAAATGCCCAAGCCCTGGAGGAGAAGAAATTGCTTTTGGCTCATGAAGTGAGCATGAGAGAACTGGATATCTAGGCCAAGTAGGTGGATTCCAGTTCAAATGGTGGCAGCGCACAGCCAGTGCAGGGGGGTAAAGTATATATTCCCAAGGATCTGGTACCGAATTACCATAGGAGTGAGGATATTTATGCCTGGTTTACTTCTTATGAGAATGCATTGAGAATTAATGGTATGCCTGAACAGCATTGGGGGGCGGGCCTGTGGAAACATTTTGAGGCTTCTGGGAGGAGTGCTCTAGAGCCCTTAGAGTTAGCAGGTACCATGACCTACCCCAATATGAAGGAGGCCTTATGTCTCAGGTATGGACTTACTCTAGACCAGTACAGACTGCAGTTTAGGAGCAATAAGAAAAGAATTTAGAGACTTAGATGGAGTGTGTGAATTTGCACTCACGTGCACTGGAAGGGAGGATGAAGGGCAGCAAAGCAACTGATTATAAGGGGTTGTTGCATTTAATTAGTTGGGAGCACTTGAGTAGTCTTTGTGTTCCAGAGATGCGCCAGCAAGCTGACAGACCCCATTGAGCTTGCTAAGGAGGCGGACCGCTGGACCAGTGCCAGGGTCCACAGAGGAATTGTGGGTACCGCAGCCAAAGGTGGGCAGGGTTCCCAGCAGAAGAGTGGGGGAGACAAGGGTAACCAAAAGGAGTTCTCGCAAGGGTCCCAAAAAAGTTCCCAGTGAAAAGAATCCCAACCCCCCAGACCTAGACACCCATAGGGGCAGGCGGGACAATAGAGACAACAGGGACAACAGGGGTCCCCCTACCTGCTATCACTGCAATGAGGTGGGCCACTTTGCTCCTAGATGTCCCAAGAAACCTCCAGCACCCACTGGTGCTCCAGCCCCAGGGTTAGCAAGTGTAGCTTTGGGAGGGGGTTTGATTTCTACTGGGGAGGAGGGACTAGCCGTTATGACCCTTGTCTCTTTAGGAGACCAAGAAATCGTCCAGGAAACCTTACTGCCTCCTAACACTAAGAAATACGGGCAGAAGGTGATCATCAATGGGAGAGACACAGGAGCCAGCGTGACATCCGTGAGGTGTCAGTGGGTGTCTGAAGAGCAGGTCATTACCGATGTACTCCGCCCTGTAGTGCCAGCTGACAGCTCAGTGCGCCTCTGCAAAGTGGCGCGTGTTCCCTTTGAATGGGGAGAGGTCTCTGGTCTCTTGGAAGTTGTTGTCAGTGATGCCTTCCCTGTAAACTGTCTGCTAGGTAATGACCTGGAGAGTTCTCCATGGAAGGATGTGGAACACCGAACTCATTTGGAGAAGTTGGGTTTGCCTGCGTGGATCTGTGTGACCACGCGTGCTATGGCAGCCAGTAGGGGTGATTCAGCAGAACTGGAGCCTGAAACAGTGGCCCAGAGACCTGCCAAGAGAGGAAGAGGTAGGGGGCGCAGGAAACCAGCCCCAGCCGTTCCCACGGTCCAGGAAGGAGCAGAACCTGAGGGGGATGCCCTGGAACCTACAGGGGAACAGGTGGCCGTACTGGGCGACCTGCCTGAGTTGACCCATTGGCAGCAAGAAGGTGGGCCCTCCAGGGAGGAATTCTGCAAGGCGCAGAAAGAGTGCCCTTCCCTCCTTGGTGTGCGGCAACAGGCTGCGGACCAGGCAGCAGGTGGAGCGTCCAAAAATCATTTCCTTTACTGGGAAGATGAGTTGTTGTATAGTGAGCCTAAGTTTGCTGAGCCAGGTGCAGCCCGTGTGCTGGTGGTACCCGCGCGCTTCAGGAACTTCCTAATGGGTCTGGCTCATGACGTGCCTCTCACAGGACATCTGGGGCAAGACAAGACCTTCCAAAGGCTTGTCACCCACTTCTACTGGCCCCAGATGAAGAAGCACATCGCTACCTTTTGTAGAACTTGCCAAACATGTCAGGCCAGTGGCAAGAGCGGATGGAAGTGCAAGGCACCCCTCCAACCCTTTCCTGTGGTAAGCACCCCTTTCAAGCAGGTGGGCATCGACATCATGGGGCCCATGGACCCCAAGACAGCCTTAGGCAACAGGTTCATCCTGCTCTTGGTGGACCATGCCACCCGGTACCCGGAAGCAGTCTCTCTCAGGACAATCACAACACCCGTGGTGGGCCGTGTATTGATGGGGATCTTTTCCCGGGTGGGGTTCCCCAGAGAGGTGGTCTCCGACCGAGGTACCAACTTCATCTCTAGGTATATGAGGTCTCTGTGAGAGGAGTGTGGAGTAACTTATAAGTTCACCATTCCTTACCACCCTCAAGGAAAAGGGTTGGTTGAAAGGTTCAACTGCACCCTCAAAGGTATGATTATGGGCCTAGCAGAGGCCATGAGACGGAAGTGGGACGTCTTTCTACCATGCCTGTTTGCCTACAGAGAGGTGCCTCAGAAGTCCTTAGGGTTCAGTCCCTTTGAACTCCTGTATGGCCTCCCTGTTAGAGGACCTCTCACACTGGTGAAGGAGGGGTGGGAGAAATCCCGTGGGAAGACACCCCAGGATGTGTTCAGCTACGTGCTGGCCTTCCACAACCAGACAACGCTTCAGGAAGCTCGCACAGGAAACCTAGAAGCCAGCCAGGAAGAAGTGAAAAGATGGTACGACCAGAATACCACTCTGGTCGAATTTCAACCTGGGCAGAAAGTGTGGGTGATGGCGCCAGTGGAGCCTTGTGCGCTCTAAGACAAGTGAACTGGGCCCTATGAGGTGGTGGCGCACAAGAGCGAAATAACCTACCTGGTTAACTTGAAGACTCCCAGGCAGCCCCTGAGAGTCTTGCATGTGAACCGCCTCAAACTCCACTTTGAGAGGTCTGAAGTGACAATGCTCATGGCTACAGATGCTGGAAGGGAGGAGGATAGTGATCCTCTCCCTGACCTCCTGGCAGCCAAGGAGCAAGACGGGTCAGTGGATGGTGTGGTCCTCTCACCCACCCTGACCCCAGAACAGCAGAGGGACTGTCGCCAGGTGTTGGGTCAGTTTTCCTCCCTGTTCTCCCTGACCCCAGGTGTCACCAATTGGTGCGTCCATGATGTGGACACAGGAGATAGCCTGCCTGTAAAACAAAAATTTGACAGAGTAGCTGACAAGGTCAGGGCCAGCATCAAGGAAGAGGTTTCCAAGATGTTGGCGCTAGGGGTGAATGAGCCCTCCAGCAGCCCCTGGGCTAGCCCAGTGGCCTTAGTACCAAAAGCTGCTGCGCCCGGTGCCACTCCAGAACTTTGGTTTTGTGTGGACCACTGTGGCTCAATGCGGTCACAAAGACTGACGCACACCCCATCCCAAGGCTCATGAGCTTGTGGATTGGTTGGGAGCTGCCCAGTACTTCAGTACGTTTGATTTAACTTCTGGGTACTGGCAGATTGCCATAACTGAGGGGGCCAAAGAGAGGTCTGCATTCTCAACGCCTGAGGGGCACCTCCAGTTCAGAGTCATGCTCTTTGGGTTGAAGAATGTCCCTGCCACATTCTAGAGAGTGGTTAACCAGGTATTGACCAGGCTGGAGGAATTCAGCGCCGCATACCTGGATTACATTGCTGTGTTCAGCTCCACCTGGGAAGAACACTTGCAACACCTCTGTGAAGTGTTGAAGGCTCTGCAAAGAGCAGGCCTCACTATCAAGGCCAGATAGGGCAGGGATCTGTGGTGTACTTGCGACACCAGGTAGGGGGCGGCCAGGTGGCGCCCCTACAGGCAAAGATTGATACCATTCTGGCTTGGTAGCCCCCCAAGACCCAGACAGAGGTGAGAGCCTTTTTAGGTCTCACCGGGTATTACAGACGGTTTGTCAAGGGATATGGGACCATTGTTGCCCCCTTGACAGAGCTGACTTCCAAGAAGCAGCCCAAGAAAGTGAATTGGACCGAAGCCTGCCAAACTGCTTTTGATGCCCTAAAGACTACCATGTGCACAGCACCGGTACTCAAGGCACCTGACTTCTCCAGTGAGTTCATAGTGCAGACAGACGCTTCAGAGCATGGTGTGGGAGGCAGTACTCTCACAGATCACTGACGAGGGCTGGGACCAACCTGTAGCTTTCATTAGCAGGAGGCTACTCCCCAAAGAACAGAGGTGGAGTGCAATTGAAAGGGAAGCTTTTGCTGTGGTCGGGGCTCTAAAGAAGCTGAGGCCCTACCTGTTTGGGACTCACTTCTGTGTTCAGACAGACCACAGGCCCCTCAGATGGTTAATGCAGATGAGGGGTGAGAACCCAAAACTGTTGAGGTTGTCCATTTCCCTACAGGGAATGGACTTCACGGTGGAACACCGCCCTGGCACAGAACACGCCAATGCTGATGGTCTGTCCCGGTTTTTCCGCCTTAGGGAAGAGAACTCCCAAGAGGGTGGGTAGTTCTCCTGGAGGGGACACCTGTTAGACCTGGCACCTTTGGGGTGGTTTCCCCCTATCTTTTTGCCTCTACCTCCTGTATTTTTGATGCTGTGCTGGATTTCGTTTTTGCTGGTTTAGATGCTTTGGGCACTTTGCCACTGCTGTTCTGTGTCTAAGTGCAAGTGCTCCCTGTGTAAATCGTTATTGAGATTGGTTATCCATGATTGGCATATTTGTGTCGCCAAGAAGTCCCTAGTAAAGTGCACTGAGTGTGCCAGGGCTTGTGATAACAAATGCTACTAGTGGGCCTGCAGCACTGATTGTGCCACCCACATTAGTAGCCCTAAAATGGTGTATCAGGCCTGCCACCACAGTGCCTGTGTGCAGTCTGTGAACTGCCATGTCCTCCTGGTCAGTGTCCCCACTGGCCAGGTCTAACCCTTCCCTTTCTGTACACATTGGTCACCCCTATGGAAGGCCCAAGGTACCCCCTCGGGCAGGGTGCAGTGTATGTGAAAGGTAGAACATGTACTTGTGCAGGTGACATGCTCTGGTAGTGAACTACAGCCATTTTCGTTTTTCACTATTGTAAGGCTATCTTGGCCCATAGGCTATCGTGGGGGATGCTGGCTACAGTGGCTACCAGCATATCTTCCCATAGGAGCAAGATAGGACATAAAAGTCTGGTATCCCGGAACTCAGAATTTAATAACACATCTTTTAGGAAAGGTTGTTTTTAAATCGTGTGTTTGAGAACAGCACTTTTAGAAAGTTGCTGTTCTCTTGTCTGACCCTTCTGTGTGCCTTGGCCTGTTTGTGAATTGGCTGCCTGGTTTGAGAGTGGCAGGGGCTGGGAGCTCCCAGGGGGCTGGCTGAGTCAGCCCTAGGCTGAATGACTGCATCTGCATCTTGAGTGGTGGGAGGGAATAGCACCTGGGCCTGAATAGGGCTGTGCTTGCCTTCCACAATGCTGGCTCCACCTCCTGCTGGGCGGCTGACAACCCTGCCCCTCTCCCTGAAAGGAAAGGAGAGGCCAGGAAAACAAAGTGCTCAAGGAACACCCAGAACTGGTTCATACCGAGCTCAGAGCACTCCTGCAGAAAGGGATCAAAGACTTTTAGGGGTATAAGTACAGGACCCCTGACTACAGAAAATTGGATAATCCTGGAATCAAGAAGGAACCTCTGCCAAGGAGAAAGCTGAAACTGAAGAAGAAAGACTGTCCTGCTGTTGCTCTGCTGGACTGACCTGCTGTTGCGTTGCTGCCAAGGAGGGGGAAGAACTTTGCTTTTGCTGCTGTGTCCCCTTGCTTGAAGGAATCTCCAAGGGCCTGAGAAGAGCCGGCTCCCTGTTAAGAAGTCCCAGGAACAAAAGGACTTCACCCCCAGCTTCCCTGAACTCTGCGGAGAGAGTTCTGTCCTTCCTAGAGTGCTTGGGCCAGTTGTGGTGCCTCTGGAAGTTGTACCTGTGTTGGGAAGCTGGAAACCAATCTTTTAAAGACTTTCTGTAAGTTTTGTCGCATCGCTCGCTTGCGGAGCGCATCCCGACAGTGCGAGGAAATTCCCGCTGCTACGAAGGCCGAGATCGTCGCAGCGCCTGTTGCTGCTGCCAGAGTCGTTGCATCCTTCGTTTGCGGGATGCACCAGACCGGTGCGGGAAGATTACCATCGCTGCGAGTGTCGTCGCAGAGCCTGTCGTCGCTGGGTGAGATCGTCGCACTGCTTGCTTGCGGATCGCATCACGTCACTGCGAGTGTCGTCGCAGAGCCATCGCATCGAGGAGCTGCGAGAGGAAGATCACCGCTGGTCCGTGCATCGTCGCCCCGGAGATCGACGCAACTCCAAAGATCATCGCATCGTGCCTTTGCAAGCTTCTTTCACTACGGAACCTCCGCACCGGAATCCATACAAGGTTTCGCATCCCTTCCCATACAGACCGGAGTCACCGGATCATGCCTGCTACATCCAGCGGGGCTGTCGCATCGCCTCCCCAAGGACTCAGGAGTGACGCATCGCTTGTTTTCCACTGCACCAGCTTCTGTTTTGGAACTTTGTCGCATTTAAAGGTACTGTTGGCTAAACGTGACGCAACTGTGAACTTTTCACGCAACTAAGGATTATTTTATCGCAATTTTAAGAACTCTTTTGCCATCATATTCTTGAACTGTGTATGTTGGATTTTTGTTGTTTTGGTCTTGTGTAGTTTAGATTAAATACCTTTATTTTTCTAAACTGTTGTGGATTCAGTTTGTGGTGTTTTCACTGTGTTACTGTGAGTGTTGGTACAAATACTTTACATATTGCCTTTGATAAGCCTTGCCTGCTCGTGCCAAACTACCCAGAGGGTACCCAGAGTGTTTCCTCCTTACCCTGACTAGAAGCAAGGGTCCCTATTTGGACAGTGGTACCTACCTCTGCCCACTAGAGACCCCCAGTTCTAACACAGTAACATTTAACACCATAGTACAGTCACTTTTCCCCACAGGAATACAGCCAATACTGCTCACACAAAGGTCTGCTCGAGCTCTAGTAACAGCTATAACGGGAGGTCCATTACCCTTGACAGTTCGAGTGTTAGGGAAAACATAGTGGGTGGAGGAATTTCCTGGGAGATTCTCCTCCATTTCCTATACAGTTCCTTTAGCTTATGGATCTCTTTCATCATCAGGGTAACACCCTCTGTTCAGCTGGGCATTCAGTCCACCTACATCAGCATAAGTATTGTTAGTAACTTTAGAAGCCCATAGAAGCTTAAACCAGGCTTTGCAGGAGCCATTGTGTGAAAACGGCAGAGGAATAAACGGTGTTCCTCCCTTTTTCTGATGAGCTGGCATCATTCCACACACCCAACAGTTGGAGATGTTTGTAGCATTATGGGTGTGATGCAACATTTGAATGAAAGTATTGTTGAGGTAGAACATTCTGTGCTTTTGCTCATGATAAGGAAGAGTGTAATAGATGTGCTCAATGGGGACAGGAGCAGTACTTTATTGATGGACTGCACGATTACTTAAAATCTTTACAGTATAAAAACATAATGAACATCCCCCCCCGACGTGCCCCATCCACACATAAGAGTAGGTATCCCTTGGAGTTAAAATAGTGACAATTAATACTGCTTAATTGTCCAGAGAAGAGTTTTTTTAGAAGGAGGAGAGTGTGATCACTCCATTGTTCCACAACAGATGAAGAGAGGCGCATAGAAGTTCAGTAGAATCAATTCATACACCAAAGCCGGTTGACGATAGGTGGGTTCCTCGTTGGGCCCTTAGACCAACCAAGATTAAATGACTGGGGCCGATGAATTCCAGTTGCTTGACAGGCACCCGCTAAATTAGCTGTGAGCTAGCATCATTGGGGCCACCGGGGGAGCGCAGACCCCAATATCGGAACCCTTAGGATTAGTGGCCGTTAAATAGGAGTCGAGAACCATTTTTACCAGATGTATGAATTTCCCAACTCTGGCTATCAGACAGGTCTTGGAGACAGAGAGGCACCAGTCCGAGGCCTCTCTGCAGGTTCTGTAGCCTAAATTCCGTAAGGTCGGATGCAACAAGCGATGGCGATCGTTGGCCAACTTTGGGCAACAACCCAGCAGGTGTAGCCAGGATTCTCTGCGATAATTGCATAGCCGACAGGATATGGCGCCATCCGTTCGTGCCCATTTAGGGTTAAAGTCCACGGTCCTGAGGGCCAAGAGGGGAAAATACAGAATTTTCTTTCTCGCATGGGTGGAAACAGAGTCCTGCAGGTATATTTGGGGTTTTCCAGAGATATATGATTTGTCCAGGGCCTGAGTTAGTGGGTTGTGCCGAAGGGATGCAAGGTCAAGCCTGAAAGAGATGGTCTGGACTTGTCGCTTAACGGCTTGGGCCCAGGCTGAAAATGGAATCTCATGCAAGGGCAGGCTCCTTCTCTCAATTTTCAGTGCATCAATGGCTGGTTCCACCTTGGAGTGCCCACTTCACCAAAGATTGTTTTTAGGAAGTGCGTTAGAGTGTGTTCTGGCGCTTTCAATACTCTAATATAGAATTTTAACAGGTCCCCCAGTAGTGCCAGTAGTATGAGCAGTCAGTAGATTTCGAGCAGGAGCTACTTCCTCTACAACCCATGTTATTGTAGCGATGATGACAACAATCAAAGTGAGTCCAATAATGAACATGCTCTTTCAATCACAAACTCTTGCAGCAGTTGATTTCTTCTCCATAGGCATGTTCATCTTGCCACTGAACAACAGAATAGATGGTGCCCTAAGGTCTTGGGCAGACGTTGGTTTCTACGCTAAGGTTGAGACGAGTAGCCACTAAAAGAGTACCCCCCTTTGCTACTCAGTCTTTCACTAACCCAGAACAATGGCTCAGTCTTTTTCAGCAACAACGTGTCTCTCTTGCGGGGTCGCAGCTGATATCGCTATGTACTAGGGATCGTGTGGTCTGGGAAAACTTCCCCAGGTCCTTCAGGTGACTTGGCTTGTCCTTTCTCTGTGTCCAGGATGTCGCAATGATCTGCCAACACAGCGGGGCTCACTAGGTCCTGCAACACTTTTCGACAGGGTGTCTCATGGACCCAGTTCTTCCGGTTGGTCACTCGCACTGCAGTCCTGGTAGCCAAAAGCACCTGCTCAGGGCCACGCGAACGAGGCTCCAAGGAGCTGGTCCACTGGAAGGACTTTCTTTAAACAAAGTCCCCGGGCCGTAGACTATGGCCCTCACCCTGCGTCTGGAAGGGTGTCCCGAATCTGTTGATAAATAGAAGACAAACTGTCAGTCAACTGAGATCAACTGAGACAAATAGTCGTTCTTTAATACATAGGATACATCATGTATAGGGCGTGGCTTAGGAATCCCCCAAATATTCATTGGCCTCCCAAAACCCACCTCATATGGTATGAGGCCAGATCGTGTATGTGGTATTGCTCTAATAGATAGCAATGCTAGGGGCCATTTCAAAGATGTGCAAGCTTGTATTTTGGCCAATTTTAGTTTAAGGGTAGAGTTGTATCGTTCTAGAAGCCCTGCTGATTGTGGGTGAAAAGCAGCGTTGAACTTCTGCTTAATTCTCAGTCCTTTCATGAGTTAATTAACAATTTGCCCAATGAAATGGGGTCCGTTGTCATTCCACAAAACTCGACAAATACCAAATCTGGGGAAAAACACCTTTACTGTAGTAAGAGCTATATTATCTTTCGTGGCGTATGCCTCTATCCATTTACTAAAGGCACAAACCACCACTTGGACATACTTCAGATTATTACAGCATTCAAACTGGATGTAATCCATTTGGAGGACCTCAAAAGGTGCAGTATGTATGGCAAACCCTCCTGCTGGAGTTCATGTTCCTTTTCCAGGATAATGCTGGAGACAAATCAGACAGACTGGACTATCTTTTTAGCTGTGCCAGCAATATCTGGATGATCCCAAACTTGCATAAGTTGCTTCGTCATTGAGGATGTTCCAACATGTGCCGGCCCATGTGCCATGTGAATCATAGGATGTAAATAGGCTGTGGGTAGCTTCCATTTTGTCATTTCTTTAGTCCTCCAACAGCCCTCATAGTCCAATGGTCCCTCCTTGGACCATTGGGCTAATTCATCGACAGAGGCAGATTGTTGCATGTTCAGCACCTCTTGTCTGGCATCATGCCAACGTTCAGCATGTGGCTTAACTACAAACATAGATGTAGTACTTTGTTGCATTGCAGTCTCACGAGCTGTATAATCTGCAAAGGCATTTCCTTTTCCTATTGTATCAGTCACTTTCTTGTGTGCACTACACTTAGCAATTGCCACTTTCTTAGGATATATCAAGGCAGTAACGAGATTATGTACTAACTTCCCATGCACTATTTGTGCCCCGTGAGAAGTAAGAAAGCCTATTTCCTTCCAGAGTTGCCCAAAATCATGAGCAACTCCAAAAGCATTCCGGCTATCGGGGTAGATGTTAACAAGTAGATCTGTACTAAGCTCACATGCTCTCGTGAGTGCTATCAACTCGGCTGCTTGAGCCGACTTCTGTGGGATGTGAGCTGTCTCAACTACTATCTGAAGAGTTGTAATTGCACAAGCAGCAGATGTCATGCCATCAAGCAACTTCAGGCAAGACCCATCAACACACAGTTCCCATCAACGCTAGAAAGAGGTGTATCTTGTAGGTCAACACGACCCTTTGTTTGTTCTACAGTAAGGGATATATAGTCATGTAGCTCTTGTGACTGAGACTGAGTAGCTGGAAATGGCAATAATATAGCAGGATTTAGAGTGAAACATCTTTTCAACGTGATAAGAGGGGCCAAAAGTGTCAATTCATATCCTGTCAAACGGGCACTAGTTAAATATGGCGTTTTCATTTGATTTAACAGAGCATCAACTAAATGGGGTACAAGCACAAGCAATCTATGTGACAAGACTATTCCCTCACTTTGACGTATGGACACAGCTGTCTCTGCCACCGCTCGAAAACAACCAGGCAGCGCACGAGTAACTAGATCGAGTACAGCTGAGAAATATGCACAGGGATGCTGCTTATCACCGTGTATCTGTACTAAAACTGAGAGAGCACAACCGTCCCTGTTGTGTACATAGAGTGTGAAGGCCTTAGTGTAGTCTGGCATTCCTAATGTTTGTGCAGAAAGTGACGTAACTGTTGAAAAGCATTCTGGCATTCAGTAGTCCATGGGAGAGGCATTGGAGTGCCTTTAGTCAAAAGGGCCGACTAGAGTTTAATAATGTGAGATAAACTAGGGATCCACTGCCCACTGAAAGAAGGCCAATCAGTGCACGAACATCCTTCTGAGTATGGGGCACAGGCGTGTCGAAAATAGTTTGAATGCGATCTGGTGTGAGTGCATGTCCCTCCTTAGACAGGAGGTGACCTAAGTAGGTAACCTGTTGTCTACAATATTGCAATTTCTTCTGAGAGAATTTGTGATGATGAGAACAAGAAATGATAGCGATAACAGTGTTCCTTCTTCACACTGTTCAGGGGTATCAGCAGCCAACAAGATGTCATCGACATACTGAATAAGAGCCACCCATTTTGGCACAGGGAAAGAATCAAGCTGCCTTTTCAATGCCTGGCTATAAATGCTAGGACTCTTTGTATACCCGTCTGGAGCTCTACAGAATCTGAATGTCAGGATGAATAGGTATTGAGAAAAATGCATTTTTCAAATCAACAACACTAAATGTAGTTGTAGTAGGAGGAACCATAGTAAGAAATGTCGTGATGTCAGAAACTACCGGATAATGGGGCACTACAATTTTGTTGACTTCTCGTAAGTCAATGATGAATCTATATATTTTAGTGTCAGTGTCTTTTTTCAAAATAGGAAGAATAGGGCTATTACAAATGTTATAAGGAACTTCTTCCACAACCCCCACTGTGATCAAATCCTGAACAATATGTATTAATGCTTCTTCGCCTTCCTGCGATATTTTATATTGGGGCAGTCGAGGCAACGAAGCACCTTCCTTCACTTGAATATGTACTGGTGGAATAACCATTTGTCCCACATCAGTATCTGATGTAGCCCACAAAGTACTAGGTAAGGATGCCAGAGCAACATCCTCTTTAAAGAGACAAGACCTCGCAACCATTGGGTAGTTATCATTTAAAATAACACGCACACCTTCTGGGGAACAACGTATTGTAGCACGGAAATGTTTAAGCATATCGATGCCCACAATGTCATCCGGCGTGTTAGCGAAAAGCAAAAATGGACATGCTGCAGTGAATTTATCAAGACTAAATACGAGTGGCTGTGACAGTGGGCTAAGTGTAGGTGTCCCATCGAATCCTATCGGTGTTATCATTGCGCCACACAGGGAAGCAATAGGAACAAATCTTTTAAACAGAGCACTACGAGTAGCTGCTGTATCAACCAGAAACTGATCAGTAGAGCCCAAGACATTTGCATCAACATAAGGACCTTTCGGATCTTCTGGCACCTCAATCGGTTCCTTACCCCATCCTAGGCATTCCTAAGCATAATTAGAATCCATAAGACCATCGGTCGAATAATCAGACATTTGATATTGATTTCGTCTATCGAAAGTATTAGAATAATTCGGGTTGTGCTCAGCTGCCTCAAATCTGGTACGATTTCCTATTCCTCCCCTTTATCCTGAATACCCTGGGCGTCCTATCATGCTTCCTCTACCCCATTGATACTGCTGACCTCGCAAAAGGGGGCACTCAGAATGCCAATGTCCAATCTCTTTACAATAAGCACACTGATCAGAAGACAAAGTTGCTTGAGAGAAAGGGGGTACCCCAGGGGTATATACTGCATGTCCACCTCTTCTACTTCCTCAAAATAGAGGAACATAGACTTGAGCCAACATAACTTTCGTTTTCAAATCCTTAACCTTTTAATCCTCCTTGCGTTTTGCTTCCAATTCCTGACGCTCATAATACTGGGCCATAGTCAAAAGGGAGACTGGGGAAGACGTAGTCCATGAACTCTCGCTGGTCTTTAGGCGACTAGCTATTTCTGGCAACATGTTAGCGACACATTTGTCGACGAACAGATGCTTACCCATGTCATCTGTCAATGACTGCCCACTAAAGTCATGGAATGTCACTTCAAGTCGTGTAAAGAAATCAGAAACTGACACATCCACTTTCTATTTACAAGACGCTACGTTGTCCAATCTATTTTCTTAGGGGAGGTATAAGAATTTTTAACTTAGTTACAATAGCTTTGGGAAGATCTAATATCATCTGTTGTGGTTTTTGCGCAGGTTCTCTAGCCACATCAATTTCCTCTAAATGCACCCAAATATCTCCATAAGCTGCAATATCGTCTACCTTCCGCAATGTTCTCCACATATCTGGGGGTAAAATAAGTCAAAAAACATGTCAATATTAGGCAATGTATTAGTGTAGGAGCTAATAGGTCCTTCTACTTCTTCATGAAAAGCGGCCAACGTAAATCAGGATCCTTTTTCGTATATTTGTTCCACAGTGTACTATACATTATGGAAGAAATACCTATTTAATGTACATATGCCTATTAAGTATCCCCTTTGGGTGAGCCGGCTGACTTCTTTCTAAATCCATTTTGGTACCTCCAAGACAGCAACACAACCGACGAAGTGCGCTAGGAGCAGGCATGCCACCAAATTATAGTAAAATATTACTTATCCCAGATATATCAAAGTGGAGAAAAATCTCCACATTACCTGCCTTTAATTATTACAATAGGTAACCAAACAAACAAAACCAGAATCTTGACCAAGCAAATCCAAAATCAAGACTGCTGCATCAGCGACCTTACCAAAATAAATTCTCCCTCCTCCAACTGCCAATCTCTTGGCGTCCTAATGGTCACTGCAAAAACGGGCGCCAAAGGAAATCTCAGTCGGGACCGGCCACCACCTGGAGGGTCAATATCGAGAAAATCGGAAAAACACTTCGGCCTGCAAAGACAAGGGTCTCCTCATGCAGGATGTCTCCTCAGCAAGATTCCATTCTTCTGTCAAGATCACTCCTTCGGGCGGCCACGTCTCCGTTGAGCCCGAGTCGGGCGCCAAACTGTGGAAATGTGCCTTTTTAGGGGCACACCGGTGCAGGGGTCACCCTTATCTTTTTCCACGGGTCCTTCAGACCAACAAAATATAGATTGACACTGGAGCAGAAATTCAAAAAAACAAGTTTATTCACTCATGAGTGAGACCACGTCCATACAACACCCTTGAGTGTTCCAGAAGTTAGTGCCTTGAATACACAGACCATGGGCCTTTTATACTAGTTTTTCTGCACTGGTAAGCATGTAGCTACAAATAGAAGATACAGGCCTACACAGGAATAACTAAAGACAAACATGGGCAAATGTGGAAATCACTTAGTCAGCAAAGTGGGAGGGGGAGCAGGAGTGCTTATGGCAGCACTAAGAGAATGACCGTTGAGTCTGAGACTAGGTGTTCTGGCAGCTCCAAACTCTTTAGCATGCATATTGCTTTTAGCTGAGTCAGGAAGTTAACTAAAATAGACAGCACAGGCAGGGAAAAAGACGAGCAGCAGAGGATGGAAGAATTACATAGCTGACAAAATGGATGCCACAAACAAGATGGTTTCAGCTTATGCTAACAGAGATTATCTGCGATTTCCACACCAGTGTACCCTTGCGTGTTCTCTTGACTGTTTTTGTCTTCCCCTTCCTCTGCCTCTGCCCCTGTATACAAAATGTGGCGGGCCCTGTTGAAATGGAAATCCCGGAGGGTAATAGGTTTGTTACCAGTAGCCAAATGGGTGCATCAGGGGGTGCATTGGTGGCTGTTGGAAGTTCGGGAATTGTCTTTCCTGGGGGCGTCTTGAGCTTTCGTCGCTGCTGCTGTCACTGCCACTCCTCTCTTCTCGAGAACTGAATGTCCAGTTCTGTGGTGTGGGTCTGAATTGTTGTTGTCTTCTTCCTGTAGGTTGTGGTTACGGTTTTTCATAGTAATCGTCTGTAATGTACGGATAGGTTGTTTCCCAGCTGAATTTCTGTACGTCCTTTTTAAGTTTGGTGAGTTTAGATTGTGTAAGATATTCTTCATACTGTGAGTGGTCGTTGTTAATCTCCTCAAGTTTCTTTTTAAATATGGAAATATGCACTGTTGTCTTAAGATTACACTCACTCTCTTGGATCTCTATGACTAAGGCATCAGCTAGTTATCTCGCTATGTTAATGATTAGCAAGAGCCAATCCTTAGTACATTTCCATGCGATGCATGACCAATTTATTCAGAACTCTTTGTTGTGCAAAAAAAGTCTGGGATCATTATTGACTATCAAGCATAGTGGTGCCGTATTCTTCCCGAGGTATTCAGTCATAAACGCACCGTGTAAGGCAGTCCGAATTTGTTCTTTCTTATTTGCAGTGCGGGTTTCCCATTCATCTGAATTTTTCACTGTCTGGGCTACAACTGCGTCTACTAGCATGGATGGTGCACTCAATATCTCTGTGATTGTAGCCTCATCGAATGCGAGTTTGTTATCCATTGTTCACAGGGGTAGGGTAATGGGTCCCACCAGGTTGGGGTGACCTGGGAGTGTACCTTTGTTTTTTAGCTATTAAGCTAATTTCTCACAACTAGAGAGAAATATATATGTATAAGCCCCTTGATTCGTGCCCACAGCCATCAGCTGTACAAACCATGTGACACACTAACGCGACAAAATTTCCCAGGGGGGGGACTAGAGGCGCCGGGCGCGCAGAGCAAGCTAGCCTCCAACCTAACATGAAAACACAATAGAAGCTGCTCCAAGTACAGTGACCAAAACTTGGGGGATACTAAGTAACGAGGGTGATGGCATCCCACAAAAAGTGAAGGACTGTCCTCACACACCACCAGGTGTCATGCTTCATCATCAGCAGTCCTCGCTCTCTAGAAACTTGGTTTGGTAGAGAGTGGGCCTACACCTGGAGACAGGGAGGCACGTCTAAAACTAAGTGGGGGCCAGTGAAGTGAGTGAGTCTTAAATATCAGTATGCGTTTATTCAGATAGGGGATTATATGATATTTAAAAATACAAGGACGGTGAAAAGGGGAGTTCCTGTCCCATCACCATAGTGGTTACCTTTGTCAGCATGTTTCTGCCTATGAGGCCCAAAGGGTCCCCGGCATTCACCAGGACGGAAAAGTAAAAGAGGGCTCCTATCTTACCAAAATGTTAGTAGGATGTTACCACTGGGTAGGTTGACCTAAGTCACACTCTAACTATGTTGATTTCCTGAAACCTGATTGGGTAATAAAAAAGAAAAAAGAAAGAAGAGAAATTGCCATCATGAATATTCGATCACGAGGAAAAGAATGCCCTACATGCATAATTAATACATATACTGGCAGATGCATCAATGTAGCCTTTTGCTATTCCTAAATAGCGACTTATAAGGAATCGCTATTTAGGAATAGCAAAAGCCTATGCATGTAGGAATCGCTATTAAAATAGCGATTCCTTAACATTCCTTAATTGCTACTCGCAAATTGCTAGTCGCAATTAAGGAATGCTGTCCCATTCATTCCTATGGGCCTACAGGCCCATAGGAATGTATTGGAGATTGCATGAGCAATTTCAAGGGTGCAAGGGTGTCAAAATGACACCCTGCTGCACCCCTGAAATTGATCTATGCACATATTTTGCACACACACATGCCCTAAGGGCATGTGTGTGCGCAACATGAAACTTTGAAAAATGCACAAAAGTGTTTTTTCAAAGTTTTAGCAAATTACCATGAAGTCCAACATCATGGTAATTTGCTCCCCCTATTAGCGAATTCGCTATTTTTTAGACTTTCATGCATTGCATTTAAGGAATATCAATTTAGAGATTCCTTAAATTGCGATTTTTGCATTTGGATTGATGCATCCCAAATGCAAAAATACCGGGAGCAAAGGGGCAGATTCTGAGAATCTGCCCATTTGCTCCCGGTATTTACTTTGATGCATATGCCTGATAGTGGCTATTTGTGTCAGGAACCGTGCATCGAACAACAGTGCGCCTGCCTAAAGACAACAAACTACAAGTCCCAGAAACCCATGCGGCGAGTAGGCGGGAACTATAAGACCTTCCTGAACCCGGAGGACAGGTTGTATTGGATTCCACGTTTGTTTTGTTTGGTGTGCGGAGCGGCTTCTTGCTGTTCTAAGACCTGTGGTGCTTCGCTTGTTTCCGCGAAGACACGGCCGCTAAATCTGGTAATTGAAAGTGAAGGGAGGAAGAGCTCTTTCTCCCTGCTGCTTGAAGTGCCGTGAGTCGGCTGACTCGCGGCTGCGGGATCTGTGGATCTCGGACAGCACCAACACCATAGCCCCCCTCAAGAAAAACAACAATACCTGTGCCAAGAAAGCCAGATGGTTTACCACCGAACTTCAAGAGTCCAGGCGCACATGCCGCTGCCTCGAAAAGGCCTGGAGAAACACCAAATCCACAGAAGCCCACAACAACTTCAGAGCCGCCACCAACGGCCACCATCAACTCATCAGAGAAACGAGGAAAAAAGCGATTGAAGACAGAATCTCCACCCACGCACACAACAGCAAGGAACTCTTCAGCATCATCAAGGAGTTCGCCCAACCCACCAGCGAGTCTACCGACATCCTTCCCTCACAAGACCTCTGCGACAAACTCAGCATCTTTTTCCACCACAAAATCAAGAGCATCTACGACAACTTCGACGAAGACAACCAACACACTGAACCCTCACCAACCACCCCCGACACCCGGAAACCAGCAATTGATGACTGGACAGCCCTCACCACCCAAGACACACTGAAGACAATGAAGTCAATCCACTCAGGGGCCCCCACGGACCCCTGCCCCCACCACATCTTCAACAGAGCCGCCAACACCATCGCACCCATGCTCCGCCAAACCATCAACCGCTCCCTGGCGACCGCCTCATTCCCCGACGACTGGAAACACGCCGAGGTCAACCCCCTCCTAAAGAAACCCTCAGCGGACCCCACCGGCCTCAAAAACTACAGACCCATCTCCCTGCTCCCGTTCCCAGCGAAAGTCATCGAGAAAGCCATCAACAGCCAACTCGCCACATTCATTGAAGAACACAACATCCTCGACTCCTCCCAATCCGGCTTCAGAAAAAACCACAGTACGGAAACCGCCCTCCTCGCCGCAACAGACGACATCCGCACCTTACTGGACAAAGGAGAAACAGTAGCCCTCATCCTCCTCGACCTATCAGCGGCGTTCGACACAGTCTCCCACCGCACCCTAATACGCAGACTCTACGATGCAGGAATCCAGGACAAGGCCCTCAACTGGATCTGCTCCTTCCTCTCCAGCAGAACGCAGCGGGTCAGACTCCCCCCTTTCCTCTCGGACCCCACACCTATCACCTGCGGAGTCCCCCAGGGCTCCTCCCTCAGCCCGACGCTCTTCAACGTCTACATGGCTCCACTTGCCCCCATCGTCAGAACCTACGGATTCAACATCTTGTCATATGCAGACGACACCCAGCTCATCCTTTCCCTATCCAACGAGCCCAACACCGCCAGACGCAACTTTCGAGAAGGCATGGAAGCCGTCGCCAAATGGATGAAAAACAGCTGCCTACAACTAAACACCAACAAAACAGAAGTACTCATCATGGGCCCAAACCCCGACGCCTGGAGTGACACCTGGTGGCCCACCGCCCTCGGAAACCCGCCAACCCCCACAGACCACGCACGCAACCTGGGAATCATCCTGGACTCCGAGCTCAAAATGGACCGCCAGATCAACTCTGTCTCATCTTCCTGCTTCCACACCCTCCGCCTCCTTCGTAAGACCTTCAAATGGATCCCCCTCGAACACCGAAAGACAGTCACTCACGCCCTGGTCACCAGCAGACTCGACTACGGCAACGCACTCTACGCCGGAATAAACAAAAACCTCATCCGCAAGCTACAGAACATCCAGAACGCCGCCGCAAGACTGGTCCTCAACCTGCCAAAACACTGCCACATCTCCCAGCACCTGCGCACACTCCACTGGCTCCCCGTCGAGGCGAGAATCACCTTTAAGATGCTCACCCACGCACACAAAGCCCTTCACGGCACCGGACCAGCATACCTGAACAGCCGACTCAAATTCCACGCACCCCAAAGGACCCTACGATCAGCCCAGCTTTCCTACGCTGTGGTCCCCCGCACCAGAAAGACCAGATCGGGAGGCCGCTCCTTCTCCTTCCTCGCGGCCAAAGCATGGAACGCCCTTCTGCTCCACCTCAGACAGACAACATCGCTCCCCATCTTCGCAAGAAACCTCAAAACCTGGCTCTTCGACAGACCCCCTCCTTGATGGAATGGAACCTGCACCCCTCCAACTCCCCTCCCACCCCTAGCGCCTTGAGACCCTTACGGGTGAGTAGTCGCGCTTTAACAAACTCCTGATTGATTGATTGATTGTGGTGTTTCGCCGGCGCCATTCTACAAAAACACAGACTCGCTGTGATCCGGACTTTGTTTATGGTTCACAGGGAAGGATCGGCTGATTCTTCCTCGGGGTGCGTGGTGCTTCGCGGCGAGCTGTGCGAAGACACGGACACCCATTGATCGGAGTTCCAGGCAATACGAGTAGGGGCGCTACTCGTTGGCTCAGTCTCCCCTCGTTCAACGGGAGTGACCCTCTGTTGGATCAGTCTGAGGGACGCTCGCTTCAGTTTGAACTATCGGAGTATCCTCACGTTATCCCTGGAACGCTGTATTACCGAAGGAGCCCAGAGATTCTGTTGACTCATTTCGTTTGGCGGTAAGGTAACGTGGAGAACTTTTCATTCGGGATTTCTTGTGTTTTTCTTTTCTTTTCATTTCTCGGGATATTGGTGCATGTGACGCTTCGCTTCTGTGCTGTAACAGAAGGACTGTAGTGAATCTGCTGAGGGCTGGTGTGTCTACCCTATCTAGGTACTTTGGCTTCCGTGTACATGGAGGGAACCCTGTGGTTATCAACATGTATGTAGTAAGCAGGTTTCCAAGCAATCAGAGAAGGTGGGGCGATATTGAGCAGAGTCAGTAAGATCTGTGTTTGTGTTCACAGGACAGAGTCCCAGAGTTCAAAGGTAGAAGAGAACCCCGTGTACTCCCTGGTCACTAACAGCACGGGTTCAAGGTAGGCGGAGTTCCTAGGGAATCAGGGGAGAGGAGGGGTCCTGGGGATGGGACACCGGAATACTCTAACGGTTTGTCCTTTGTATTTCCAGGTAACCACCCCGCAGAGCACCTACCCGGCCCCCCTATTTTCCCTCGCCGGATCACCTCTAGGCTCTGGGTGCTTCATAGAACCAGGCCTGGGGAGATCCGGAGGTGGACCCTCTAGAGCATCACCCGGATCCCGAAGAGCATCGGATATCCCTGACAATTTGTGTGTAAACCGTGACAATGCAGCGGTGGAACACGCGCTTTTATCATTTTGTACTGGATGTGAGACCAGCTCACTATCTTACCCTGGTCGAGCTTCCTGAACGCCCCATGGAAGGAGAGTGAGGGAGAGACCCCTGTAGTCAAACTCTGAAAAGGAAAGTAAAAATAACTAAATAGAAACATTAACCAGGTCAGCTTCTATCATCCAATCTTTCCTGGTGTAAAAAGGAAAGGTAATCCACCTGTATACACTCATACTGTCATTCATGCTATTACTACATCAAGGGGCATCTCTTGCCGTGATCCTAGATGTGTCTGCTCTTCATCATAAGGTAGAATGAGCAATGTGAAATTCAGGCTTTAAATAGTGCACTAAATAAGGAACCGCTTTGAATTAGATGCACGTGTGCCCATAATTGGCAATTAAAAGGTATCCGGTGTTTGAACAGGGCCCTTGATACCCATCTGCGGAGTGCCTGATCTTCGCGTCAGCCGGCAAGTGGAGTAGTCTGCGCTGTGGCAAAATACCTGGAGATTCCCGGTGTCTCAGTGAGAGCAGCCTGACTATGCCTGGATCGCTCATCAGACTGGAGTGTGCGTGGTGCCGCGTAGGAGTACGTGTGCGCGACCACACGCACCATAATACTCTGAATGCTTTTTGAGTAGATGTGCTGGAATAAACAATAAATAGCCATGCATCAGAAATTGAATGAAATTGGGTATTTATAAAGTGCGCAGATACTCACATAGAGTGTTCCGGCGCTGACCACCAAAACTGTAACAGAAGAACTCCGCCCCACCAACCATAGTGTTATTGTTGGAACAACCATGTTTTAAGTTGTTTCCTAAAGAACAACAAGTCCTGAGCCAGTCTGAGATGTAGAGGCAAGTCGATCCACGAGCGAGCTGCTAGAACCTGAAAGGAATGCCCCCTATCCGGGATCAAGTAAACTTGGGAATCAACATAAGGGACTGTCCAGAGGACCTTAAGACCAGTTGAGGCTGATAGTGCTGGATCCTACTTCTCAGGTAAACAGCACCCATATCATAAAAAGCTCGGTAAGCAAGCACTAAGGCCTTACATTGGATCCTCTTTCTCACCGGGAGCCAGTGCAACGCCTTCAGGTGGAGTGACTTGTGCATTCTGAGAATTACCATAAGAATAGCTCTGGTTGCGGCATTCTGGACAACCTGCTGCCGATTGAGCAGATATTCTGGTAGCCCCAGATACAAGATATTTACTTGATCCAACCTAGATGTAATTAGGGCTGCACTACAGTCTTACGAGATTCCACCGGAAGTAGAGGAAGAACGTTTTTTACCATTCTTATCAATCCAAAAAAAGTGCCCGCAACAGTTTGGATTTGGGTCTTTATCGCTAAACTGGTGTCCAACTTAACTCCCAGGGTCTTCTCCATCTGCAAACCTCGATTCGAATAGGGGAGATTCTGGGATTGGTCCTGGGGAACAAAAACAAATTGTTAAAAACCGCTGGAAAAAGGGGGGGGGGTTTATTTGGGTTCTTAACATGCTGCATCCGTTCTGGAAAATGTTTATATGGAATTGGCGGCCCTTACTGGGAAAAACGCAAACCAAGTGTAGGAGTTTCTAATTTAAGATTCCCTGTAAGCATATCACCAAACTTATTTCTGTGAGTTGTACATTTGATTTGAGATGACAGGGTCCACATATTTAAATATGGGAAATCTAGATGGGTGCCAACATAAGATGGTGGGTAAAAGCTAATTCTGAATGGGCTTGAGTGGGTTCTAGATCTTATTTCCCAATCTGTAACCATGGTATTTCGTCGTTCAAGCCAGTGTCCCATGTATGTAGACGGTAAACCCATGTATGTAGACGGTAAACCCATCATTCTCTGGTGTGGAGAATTTTCTGTAAGTCTGGGCTTGTTCTTCTAATGACCTCAAGTACTACCCACCTCAGATTGATCTATGTCTTTGTGCTTGTGATCTAGGTAGTGTCTTGTCAATGTAGTGTTCGTTAATTTGCACCTGATAGTGCTCGTGTTCGTTAATGCGGACCTTAATCTTTCTCGTAGTCATACCCACGTACATGAGATTGCAGGGGCACGTGAGCAGATAGATGACGTTCTCAGTATTGCAGTTGCTAAAGTTTTTTAGAACCCAAGGTCTGTTGGTTTTTATATCTACCTCTTTGGTTATGCTGGTGAAGGGGCATGCTACGCATCCCCCACAAGGGTAGTGTCCTACCGGTCGTTGATTGCCCCCTAATGTGGTTTGTTCTTGGGTCTTTGGTGGTGGTTTCCTGTCGTGGATTAGTTCATCATGTATACTTCTGTTCCGCTTGAAAGCAAAGAGGGGCGTGCCCAATGCTTTTTTGCCCCATTGAGAATGTGCCAATGTTTTTGTACGATGTTTTGTACTATATTGGATATTGGAGTGTATGTGGTGACACATACTATTCTCTCGTTCTCCTTCTTTTTCTGTGTCTCAAGTAGAGCTTCCAGATTGTTGTTCCTGGCTCTATTCTTTGCCTTTCTGATCATTTTCCTCGGATAATGGTGTGTTGACAGTTTATTCTCCAATCGGGGCCGTTTCTAGCTGTTTTGCCGCCCTAGGCGAGAACTGAAAAATGCCTCCCCCTCCCTTTTACTACCCACTCTCTCCCCCTGTCATCCAGGCTACAAGAATTAGCTATAAAAAGCATTAGTTATAAAAAAGCATTAGATATAAAGGAACTTGTATTAGGGGCTAGTAGCAAGAAGACTGGATAGCTGGATGTTGTACACTCCTTACTGACAGCGAAAGTATTCACAACTCACTATCATTACCATTAACAACGAAGAACTACAGGGAGTTTAACCTGAATGCAGAGTTTTTGCACCACTAATTAAGAGGTCCACTCCACACTGGAGATCGACGAAATTGTGATTTTGTTCTCAAAATAGACGTCACTTTTACAATTATTTAACCAAATGGTGCACATTTCCTAAAATGCTTAGGACAATATCTCAAAAGAAATTGACACACAAGGACTTACTCCAGGTAATAAAAAAAAAGTCACAAAAGATACCAGCAGTAGACTTGAGAACAAATGCATCTCAACCACAGTTCTAACGTTCTTGCAAGGACTTTTCTCCTTGAACGAGTGCCCTCTGGTTGAAAAGTAAGCAACATTTCACAATACCAAAATGGCAAAAATGTATTTCTGAAATTCATGCAATGCCAATATTCGAATTTCTTGGTATTTGGCAGCCGTAATGAAACTTTTCACCCAGGCCTACTTATATCCTAGAATGGCAAATTGTCTCTCAATAGCAGGGCCGTTTATTTTTCAAATGACAGATAACCCTTAATCTCTCCATTATGCTTCTATAACCTTATTCTTTCACATGCACACTTCCAGATGCAGGAAGGCTTGGAATGACACAGAGAAACAAGGCTTTGACTGCCTGCCCCATCTCCTTGACCTGTTCTCTCCTCCGTCCTCTCTTTTCTTTCTCCCTCATCCACTTAAGCAATTCTCTCATCACCCCTCCCCTCGTCCCTCCTCACACAGCCCCCTGTATCTTTCCCTGTCTCTGTACCCACTACCCCCTGCCTCCCAATACCGTCGTCCTTCTGCAGCTCCCCCTATGGCTGTGTCCTTGGGGCTGCAAGGTCTCCTCACTTCGCCTGTAAGTGCTTAAAGCTCACATGGTAATTGCAGCACACAGGCCTGTCATGTCATCTCTCCTCTCTCATCCTCTCCTCAACCCCCACCCTGCGCTCAAACCTCCTCTCTCACTCAGGTGCCATAACCATTTGCACCTTGCCACTCCACCCCCCAGCACCCATCTCAATGTGCATCTGCTCTCGTTCTTATCTCTGTGTCCACCTGTACCTCCATGACTCTGCCAGGCCCTCCATGTCCGTTCGCTCCACGGAATGTTTCAGGTTTTGTTCTTACCTTTTCTATCTCTCTTCTGGTCTTTGTGATCCCTCGTTTTATGTTCTGTTTTCACGAGGCCATGTGCCCCCATGTTTTACTCTCCTCAGCGATGTTATTTAGAGTAGATAGGTATGGGGTAGTCCTGCGTGTATATTTATCCGGGGAGGGGGGTCTTTGCTGTCTTTGTGGTCACAGTTCTGAGAACAGTAACTCCGCCCCAACTTGTCACCCCCTGGTGCACCCCTGCCTTGGTGCATACCCGACTGTTTCCCTGCCTCTCTGTCTGTGCTGTCTGTACTGTCACCCTGATGGCATGTGCAGCGCAGCAATGCTGGCAACGCACAGATCGCAGCGCACACGGTCCCCTCCAGTGGCGCCAATCGTGACATCAAGGCCTACACCATTTTTCCCCCTTTTGCCGCCCTAGCCCTTTTGCCGCCCTAGGCAGCCACCTTGTCCTGCCTAATGGTAGAAACGGCCCTGTCTCCAATACCTCAGCCTGTTCATCATAAGTTTCGATGTTTGAGCAGTTCCTTCGAATTCTGAGGAATTGACTCACCAGTAGATTTTGTCGCAGTGATTTAGGATGAAAGCTCTCAAAGAGCAGTAGACTATTCTTGTCTGTGCTTTTCTTATGGACTTTAGTTTTTATCCTGTCTGTGGTCATACTTATTACCAGATCCAAAAAGATGCTACTTTTTGCCATGCCTGTGGTCTACTGACATGCTCTTCTTTTAGGAATTTATTTTTTTGTGTGAAACATGTACTTAATAACAACAAAAGAGTGAAAGTGAGAAGACCAGTGAGTGAAAAACTACAAGACAGCACGAGGAAAAATCTCTTTATTTAAAAGAACCTTCACTCACCAACCTAGTTGGTGACATGCGTCATCATTGGGTTCCCAACAGAGGGACCGAGTGTCCCCCTGGGGTGCTACGACGCCTGAATTACAGCGGAGCGGGGTTTTTTGGGACAGTGTCAGTGTAAAGGTGGTGTAATTTAAAAGATGACTGGTTTTATCCAAAAGTGATTTTAATGGTGGAGAACCAGTAATCATTAAAAACAGGTGAGAAGGACGTGAGCTGGCTGGTTAGGTTGACCAGGCTTGTCCGATTTAATATCAAAGGTGAATAATGGTCGACATGTTTCTGCTTTAGAGTGCAATTTAGCTAAGCATTCTTCAGGACCAGAACCCCACGGCGGTATATGCACACTAAGGCCTATCCTGACCTGTGGGGTTGTATGTAAGACAAAACTCACGGTTTTACCCACTCTTCCTTCTGGGATTTCCAAAAGCCACGGGACTCTGAAAGGGGAAACAGCCATTACAACGCAACTTTCACAATGCACTACCATTACAACGAAAATTTTACAACGCAGGATCCATTACAACGCATGCCATTACAACGCATGCCATTACAACGCAGATGCTATTACAACGCATGTCATTACAACGTAAGTATGGGTAAGTATTTAATTTAATTTTAACCCCTACACTATACAAAACTTACCCTACTATTACACCCCCACGAGTTAGAATAGTAATTTTAACCCCTACACTATCCAACACTTACCCTACTATTACACCCCCCTGGAGTTAGAATAGTAATTTTAACCCCTAAACTATCCAACATTTATACTACTATTACATTCTCATTCTCATTAATTAAAATAAAAAAAATACTTACCCATACTTACGTTGTAATGGCATGCGTTGACATTTCAATTGCTCAGTGATGTAACTGTGCCGAAGCGCTAGATCTCCACTAATGTGCTTCAGAGTTTGTATATTAGAAAATCGTCGCAGCATGGAAAACTTGGCGCTTACGTGAATTGATTATCGGCTTCATGTCATGAGTCTGGGAGGGGGTAGAGCTACCTATAGGATCTAGATTGAAACAAAATGAATAAAATGGGGGGGGGGGTCAGCGGTAGCACATTCCATGGAGTAGCCCTAACCACCCACATTGGCAGGAACCACCGTCACAGGGTAGCTCTGCACCAAACAGTTTTCTTTTTTTGAAAATCCCAAGACAGGAAAAGAAAATGCCCCCCCCTCGTTATTTGAGCCATGTTCTTTGGTGAGGGGGGAATTATTTATTTTTTGCTGTCCTTCACCACCAGCGTTTAATTGGTGGTGACAATAGTAAAAAAACAAGCATTTGCAATGCAATAGGTCTCGCATTTACGCAAGTTTGAGCTATTGACATTCCAAATAACAATGCCTTTTATTTTTGTTTCCATTTTAAAAACATAAATAAAAGGCATTGTCATTTACAATGCCAATAGCTTTAACTTTAACTGAATCATGAATCCCTCTCAGGAGCTCGCATTTTCTGTCTCGTGTTGCACAGAACAGGAGAGTCACGGCACCGACACTGGGCCCCCGCAGCCGCGCAAGCTGAAAGAGACGCCGCGTGTGAGCGTTCGAGCTGAAAGAGGGGCCGCGTATGAGCGTGCACATTGTCTGGACGCAAGTTCAAACAGATGCTGTGAGAAAGCATGAGGCGTGGTAACACGTCGCAAGTTGGCGCGTGCACATCTGGGGTCCTGCAACTTGAGGTAACGTTGCCGTACGCGTGCAGAACTTTTGTACGCGTGCACATGTCCTGTCCCCCTTCCAAAGCCAAGTCGACAACAATAGATCTCGCTAGCGACAGCTCTGCGTGCTGCGTCGCTAGGCGAGACCTAACAAATGACTATATGTCTACCCCTAATTTGACATAAAAGTCATTTCTCAAACGGCCAGACTGAGGGTTGGCTAGTTACCACTGAAGCCAAACCTATGGTTCCCAAAATATTAATGATGAATAGTGTCCAAACTACATGTAAATGTATTTTAAATTAGTGGTGAGTAAATTGTCATCTTTACTGACGATCCTGGGCAAAATTCTGAAACTTCCCTGCTCACGAAACAGATGAGGTTTCCTATTTTTGGCCACTTTAGGTTGATTCAAGAAACTTTACCCTTCACAAAGACAGATTAAGTCTCCTAGCTTTGCCCGAAGTAAGATTAATCTCCACAGGCCTTACAGGAGTGATGATTTCCTGATGCAGAATGTCCTAGGTAGGATGTTTAGGGTGGACGTTGAGCATTGACAACCTCAGGAAACGAATCCCAGCAGAGGGCAGCTTATTTTATTTCAAATACAACTTTGCAAGCTTTGCATTTCTCAATGCTTGGACAGTTTAGAAAATGCACACAGGTGCAAGTCATCAAACTGTACAACTTTACACCCTCTTCCTTTGAATCAAATCGTATTGATGGATTCAAAGTTGGATTGTAAAAAGCTTATTTAATATGCTTTCAAGACGATAATGAAAAAGTACCCCCAAAGCATTGTGTGCTTTAAACACCTTGCATACTTTACCATTTACTGTACAAATATTTGGGTGCAAATATACGTTCAGTATATAGCTTTAATGCTGGATCATTAGTGTGGGCTATGCCCTCCAAAACATAAACTTCTGTTTACAGGCCTGATCAAAAGCAGTATCATCACTCAGGGTGGTAAATGTCTTAAAATGTGACTAAATGCCCCAATAACATGACTCCGCCTTTAACTGGGAGTTTAGAAGTGGACGGGTCCAGTGAGGAACATAATGTTTACTTCTTGGATGGTATTCCACAATTATCATGCTTTATTAATTCATGAAGAAGGATGTGTAATACGCGTGTGTATTCCATAACCATCTAAATGTATGTGTGTTCCATTGCTGTCATGTGCATTGCATCTCCTGCCCTTCCTCTTCTTCTTTTCCTATTTCCCTCAGTCCACTCCCACCAGTGCTTAGTTGTGCAGGTGGTTTCCGGTTCTCGGCACCAGCACTTAATTGCTAGCAGCACCGGCTCTAGTGACAGTCCGCCACATTGTGGCAGTCTAATTTTGAAATTAGCACAACCACAGTGTATAATTAGTCATACATTAACATAATAATACCTGTCACTCACACCATTATTATAGCCGTGGGTGGCCTGTAATAGTCTGAATTGTCACCCTAGGTAGTAGTTGTGTTGGTACTGTCATTGGCAGCGTTGGCAGGTGACAGTGTGTTGTATAGCACGAGATAGCACGAGATTGTGACTCGTGTACATCTCGTGTTGGGATATCTTCCTACACAGTGGGTCGTGCAGGCTGCAGTGGCCTCCCGAGAAGGGCCCTGGCCCCTACTTTTTTTTTTAATTATTATTATAAATTAAGCACTATACCTCCAACACCCTTTCCCCGCTGCCACTTGGTAGAGCTTAGAATGTTGAGAGTGTTTGTGTGGGTTTCCGACCGTTGCTTTCTAAATAACGGTTTCGACCTCCATTTGAAGAGAATAAAGGAGCGCATTTTTTCTAACCCACTTTTACCTCCTTTCCGCTCTTTTGCTACAGTCAGCTCTTATCGTCACCACTGAATCGTTATCCATCCCTTGAATGTACATTAGACATATGTATTATCTAAATTCTCACGCCGATCGAACACATTGCAACCGGTTGAATGTCAGTCTTTCTCCTCCCCCTTGTAGAATACTATATACTAAACTCCTGCTCCGCCTCCCGCAGGTCACCGCCCTCTCTGCTCTAGGTGGGCCTTCCTAATCTTGCCCCGCCCCGATCCCGCCTCTCTCACTTCCCCTTCGCCGCCCCCTCGTCCCTCCTCCTCCCCCTCTGACGTCACGCACTGTAAGTGAATGAGCTCCGAACAGGGCGGTTGCAGTAGCTGAGCTCGGGCACAGCCTCTGAACAGCCCCGTGCTCCCTGCCCTCCGCCGCCACCGGGCACACCGTTCACCCGAGGACCCCTGACCCTCACCCCAGGATGGACCTGGGACTCATCCTGGACCAGCTGGAGTCGGGTGACCAGGAGCTGGTGCAGAAGGCCCTGCTGGAGTACAACACGGAGGTAGGAGGATCTGGAGGGAGGAGAGGTAGGGGCCGTGTGGGGGGCAAAGGTGCGAGTGAAACAAAGGAGGAAGGAGTAAGAAGGAGGGAGTCCTAGTCTGCGACGAAGGAGGGAAGAGTTAGAGTGTCTATCGGGAAGATGAGGAAGGCTGAGTGTAAGGAAGATAAGGAGGGGGCGGGCTGGTGCTGTGTGTGGTAAATAAAGGAAGCCAACTCTGGGTGTGTGAGGAAGAAGATGATCAGTGGAACTGAGAGTGAAGCTCTGCATGATGTGGAGGCAAGCGTGAGGCGGTCCTGTCATTGCCCCGTGTATCCTCACATATCTCCAGTAACTGTCACTTATCCCTGTGAGCGCTGACTGGCCACATTGCCTGTCTCTAACCCTTCTTACATCTTTGTGTCTGTCTGAAGATCTGGTATCCACCACTCCTGCGCGTGGGCCTGTCATTTACCAACCTATGTGTCTGCGTCACTGTTCTCGTGCCGTAGTAGTGTCTGCTGCTGCCCATGGTTTGTCTCACGTGCACCCTAGTTAGTGCCTTGCTCTGCCTCCTGTTGGTCTTCTGTCCACCTCCAGGATTCCCTTCCGGGGATAGTGCGCTTTAACTATACACATACCATCTCTGCGTGCAGTTACCCCCCTGTCTCTCCCGGATTTGCATGTTGTTTAACGTATATATAGTCAGCCTCGGTTTTCAGTGTGTCTGCATCTGCTCGCCGCCGTGCTACCTGCATTTGCTTCAGTGTCTATGTGTGGCCTCCGAGTGCCTGCATGTCACTGTGTATATTTCTCTACCACCTGTTTGCTTGTCTTTTCATCCCTGCGTCTGCCCAACTTCCTTTCCCCTCTGCCTTCTGTCTGTCTATACTCAATGTACCTGAATTTACCCACGTCCCTGGTGCGCCCCACAATGTATCTGCACTTAGCACATTGTCTTTCTCTGCCATCCATGTACTCTGCCACCTCCTTTCCATGTCCTGTTCTTTACTCCTTCGTTTTTCTGTGTCCCCATTTCCTTATCGTTTAGCCCACTGTGTGTCTCCATTCTCAGTGTGCCATATTATTCCCCAGTGCCTTGCTCTGCCGCTGTTGACCTGCATGTATCCTAGTCTCTATCTCTGCCATCCAAGTGCCTGCTTTTGCCTCACTATATCTCTGCCATCTGTCTGTCTGATCTTCACCTATGTCTCTTTTTCTGCCCCCTGTTTTCCTATGGTTTACCCTCTGGGCGAACTGCATTAAAAAGTATATGAACTGTAATGCTGAGCGCAGTAGGGGCGGCGTGAGTGAGTGTGGGGGCGTGGTCAAAGGAGTGACACAAAAAGGGACTTGTGTACAAGCCATTTGCGCCACTTTTCATGATGCTCCGGCGGCGCTGAGTGCAGACCAATATCTACAAGGCCACGCAAAGCTGTTTTTGCATAGCTTTTCATGACCTTGTAGATATGGTTGATGTAAGGAATCGCAGCACAAGTTGCTGCGTTGCCCTATACAGCGTCAGGGAGGCGTTCCATGGGCGCTGCAGTGGGTGTTTCCACGCAACACCCATGAATTTTGACTCGTTCCCAGATTTGTAAGGATCTGGGAATGTGTCAAAACTATACGCTTCCCCAGGTCAGGCATAACAAGGAGAAATCTGTTATGGAGTGAGGTGGCTCTCCAATAATTGAAAAATTCCCCAGCAAAGATTAAATATACAAAACACTGTTCACCAGACACAGAGCTAGGAACCAACTCGGTAGCGGAGTGTTAAAACATTATCAGAAGCACTGACTAGGGGATAATATTGACATATCGGGGGTGTGGAATTTCTATAGCCCGACGCTCAGGACATATTTTTGGGGGTCAGGGACAACAAGTTTTCATGTTTATTTTGTCCACGGGACAAGTCGTCCTGACCCCCTGTAGCACATACCCTTTGGTTGCCAGTTAATAGTACCACAATATGGAGCGGGGCAGGGAAGTGTCCGCAGTTGAGGTAATCTCTGTGTCCATATGTTAATGCTGTTCAATCTTATATTTATGATTCATCAATGCAAAGCCTTTATTATTAGAGTGAGTTAAAATGCTGTAAGCTGGGACTGCACTACTGACAGTGGTTCCAGTAAGAAGGTGTACATACATTTGTAAAATTTAGCAATATGAGGCTAGCAATAATGCACCAAGAATGCACGAAGAATGCTCTCTGATTAAATGCAAATATTTGCGAAAGCTTGAAAGCAAGATTGATGATTTTTTGCTTTCAAAATAAAATATTCATAAAAAAATGCAACTAGGAAAAAATGGTTTGTTAAACAACTATAAAATGTTGGTACCATTTCTTAGAAGCATCATTTAGTAAAATGTATTGATGCATGCTAGTATTTTTTTTAAAAAATATTCAGAATGGAAAATCAGTGTAACCAGTTTCAACAAGATTATGGGAAATATGAAATTAAACAAGAATAGGTACGACATTGGTGGTCATCATTCTTTTGGTTTTGTCAAAGCGTGTCTTTTTTGACATGGATCTTGTAAAACTTCATTGTTGTTGGAGCTGCCGGCCCTCGCTATTGTAACAAACACTGGCAAAAAGCAAAACAATTTTCTGGTCTCAAAAAGCACACAGTGCTGCAGAAGTTTCTGGCACTGAACAAAACTCATTTGTGTGCCAATATGCTCCTTATGAAAGAGCAGAATGCTATCACTCGCAGTGAAGCCAGCCCATAGATGGAGAGAGAGAGAGAATTTTAATAAAAATAAACACCAGACCCCTGCATAATTGGAGAGCCTTCATAATCGGAGCTCTTATTTGTTGCCATAATTTGTCGCTGCATTGCACAGCACCAAATGGACAAGTAGATTTTTTACAGGACAAGTAGATTTATGTAGCAAGCTGTCCTTTGGACAGATATATATTTTATTAAATTCCACACCCTTGCATATATTAGCGACGTTGAGCGCATAAAATCCTTGGCTACTCATTTTAATATCTTAAAATATCCAAGTGTAGGAGTTGTTTCCTTCTAAGGACGGCATAAGAAACGTTGACAGAGACTCAATAGCATAAATTCAAATTTTCAAGTTTATATATAAAACTAAAAGCATCTTTATGATATATACTTTTCCCTTTCAAAAATAGTGGCTGCAGTATTTGCTTCCTCCGATCCCTATAAAAATAAAAAAAAGTGTAAAATGCATTGTGGACTGGTTGGACTTGCCATCGCATGGGCGTTTGGGAGCAAAGGCCCATCTCAGAAAAAGCAACCAAAAATTGCAGTGAGCATATTTGCAGTCCAGTTAGGTAGAATCTGTGTTGGCTGTTTGATACTAGGATAAGGTAGCTATAGGCACCGGAGAGGTACATTGACACAGTTGGTTTAAAACACCCTCTATTGTCCCCATAGCCTATAGCCTTTAGCAGGCTTTTTAGGTCGAGCCTAGACGTGCAAGCAATGCAAAGCATTGCTTGCTGTCTGCCCGACAACTATTGTTATCCGTTTCTGGGAATGTAGACACGAGTCGGACGCGCGCTTCTCCAGTGTAAGTTTTGTCCTTGTGAGCGCGCCTCTGAGACGCGTTTGCGCAGACGCACACACAGCCCCTGCTTTCGCTTGGCTCGCATGCACTAACGGCACACACAGCCAGCCCCCACCCCCCTGCGCACACACACACACACACACACACACACAGCCGTGCGCACACATACACACGCTGCCCCCCTGCGCACACACACACACACACACATACAGACACGCACACACACAGACACGCACGCATACACCCGCCGCCGCCCCCTACCCCCTGCACACACACACAGACACACACACCCGCCCCCCCTTACAACTAAGCCCCACTCACCGCATCGCCGCCACTCCTGACTTCTGAAGCCACCGCGGGGCTCTCCCTCAGGCATGGGAGCCCCAATGCTGCTCTCTGGCACTCCGTGGAGGCGGGATTCACGCAGAAGGCGGAAGTCCCGCCCCACGACCGGCTTCACGCTGCCGAACTTCCGGTTGCTAGCCAGGTTACAATCCTTGATTTTTAAACTGATTGCATGCTCCCAAAAACATAATCGGTATTTAATTTTTTTTTTTTTTTACTAAGAGCGAAACTATAACTTTCCCAGCGGTCTGTGAAACAAAAGCTTCTTTCCCCTTTTGATAAACTCCTTTCAACACTCCGTTTTTCAGTTGGGTCTGGCTCAGAGTAATTCAACAGCCTCCTTTCCATCCAGGCGACACATCTATTTATGTGCACTCCGCGGACGTGGCGGGCTGTGACAAAACGTAATGGCCCCGGAGGAGGCACTGAAACGTTGGTGGCCTCTCGCTCGTGACAAGCTGTACATTTATGAATGACGTTCACGAGCTGGTCAGTCATTGTCCACAAACCACAAGGAAGCAGGCGGCAGCTGCCGGTCCCAGGCACGGGACTCTCTGCCAACCCTGAACCGGTCTATGCAGAACCAAGTGACAGGGGAACATGGTGAGGAAAATAGAGACCTCTCCTAGCGACAATCCACTAAAATAAAGCGCTAAGCGTTCACTGTGCTACATGAAGGAGAAGGAAGAACTATGCCTGCCAAGTCAAATCTGAGCTGGCTGGATGCCACGCCTTCCTATTTCACTTTTGTTTTCACTGTTTAGCCGTGTTCCACTGTGGACTCCGACGCGCTCAAGGATGTGGAGGGCTCAGGCCAGGTCTCCGGTCCTACCGGGGTCACAGGCGGCTGGCCATCATTGCGCCAAGTAAAACGTGGAACCTTGAACTAGGTAAATTCACCGAAATGCCACGGCCATCCATCCCTGTGCTTCGGCTTTCAAAGGGTTGTCAAACAAACAGTAAAGACGCTCTGTTTTAGTGTAATGCAGGTAGCACAGAAACAATGGGCAATAATACTGTTGCCAGTCAGTGGTCCATCTTTAGGAATATTCTTCCTACTGAGTTCAAATGTGTGTTAGTTAACCCCTTCGCTGCTAGGCCTTTTCCCCTCCTGTGCTAAGCCTTTTTTTGGCGATTTGGGGTAGTGCGCGCTTAGGCCCCTGTAAGTTTTTGACCACATAAGGTATCCACGCCAAATTTGGGTCCTTTTCTTCCAACATCATGTGGATTCCAAAGGCGCCCAGGGTTTGTGGATTCCCTTGGAGGGGTCCCAAAAATTAACCAAAATATAGTGACATTTTTGTTTTTTTCAGAAAAATGGGAAAAACGGGCTGCAAATGAAAGCCTCTGGGTTTTCCCCTGAAAATGTTAACAAAAAAAGGGTTGTGGGGCTGAAATCTCCATTTTCTCAGCTTTTAGGGAATGACAGTCTTTTGTCAGAGAACCGACATTTTTCACACAGTTTTGGCATTTTTCTGGGACATAGCCTATTTTTGCTATTTTTAGAGCTTTCCACCTCCTTCCAGTTAATGGTAGAAATGAGTTTGAAAGCAATAATGGATCCTGGAAAGCTGTACATTTTCGAAAAGTAGACAAAATTCTGAATTCAGAAAGGGGTCATTTGTCTAAATCCATGAAGGTTTCTTTATGGAAACTAACAGTTAAATATTGGAATAATTGAAAATTTGTTGAAAAAAACAGCCTTTTGTCTCAACGTTTTCACCTATAACTTTTTCTAATCTTGACAGCTCTTGGAAAGCAATATACCGTTACATCCGTTAGCCCTTCCTGGTTGTGGGGATATATAGGACTTGTAGTTTCACCAAGAACCCGCCGAACCCAGATCCAAAAACTGAGCAGCAACTTGCAATGGTACTTTTTCATTTACTGGGTATAGAGCACTTTGTCTTGGAAAATGTATACATGGAAAAATCCGTATGAAAGACACCTATGTATTTCTGAATTGGGTACAAAGTATAGAGTTCAGAATCAGTATATAACTGCACATTTTCAAAATTGGGAATACTCATACTAGCATGAGAATTATTGGTCATTTTTCAAAAACATTTTTTTTTTTTTTTACACAATGTCTTTCATTGAAAGGGAGAAATGCATGAAAGCTCAATTGGTAATAACAGTTGATTTACAAATCTGAAATACCCGAAGTCTCCCGATAAAAACGGTACCTCACTTGTGTGGGTCGGCCTTGTGCCTGCGACAGGAAACGGCGCAAAATGCAACGTGGTCACACCTCAATTTTGCAGTTACAAATTGACCCTTTTATGGCAAAGTGCCTACCTGTAGTTTTTGCACCCCAGCTCTGCCGGCACCTAGGGAAGCCTAGCAAACCTATACATTTTTGAAAAGTAGACACCCAGGGGAATTCAGGATGGGGTGACTCGACTGCCTACCACCAGGTTTTGTTACCCAGAATCCCTTGCAAAGCTAAGAATTTGACAAAAAAACACATTTTCCTCACATTTCTGTGGTGGAAAGTTCTGGAATCTGCGTGGATCAACAAATTTCCACACACCCAGCGTTCCCCCAGGTCTCCCGAAAAAAATGATACCTCACTTGCGTGGGTAGGCATAGTGGCTGCGACACGAAACAGCGCAAAACGCAACGTGGTCGCACCTCAATTTCCCAGTGAAATCTTGTGCTTTTTGGACAAAGAGACTACCTTTTGTTTTTGAGTCCTAGCTCTGCCAGCACCTAGGGAAACCTAGCAAACCTATACATTTTTGAAAAGTAGACACACAGGGGAATTCAGGATGGGGTGACTCGACTGCCTACCACCAGGTTTTGTTACCCAGCATGAGAATTATTGGTCATTTTTCAAAAACATTTTTCTTTTTTTACACAATGTCTTTCATTGAAAGGGAGAAATGCATGAAAGCTCAATTGGTAATAACAGTTGATTTTACAAATCTGAATTACCCGAAGTCTCCCGATAAAAACGGTACCTCACTTGTGTGGGTCGGCCTTGTGCCTGCGACAGGAAACGGCGCAAAATGCAACGTGGTCGCACCTCAGTTTCCCAGTGAAAACTTGCCCTTTTTGGAGAAAGAGACTACCTTTTGTTTTTGAGCCCTAGCTCTGCCAGCACCTAGGGAAACCTAGCAAACCTATACATTTTTGAAAACTAGACACCCAGGGGAATTCAGGATGGGGTGACTCGACTGCCTACCACCAGGTTTTGTTACCCAGAATTCCTTGCAAAGCTAAGAATTTGACAAAAAAAACACATTTTCCTCACATTTCTGTGGTGGAAAGTTCTGGAATCTGCGTGGATCAACAAATTTCCACCCACCCAGCGTTCGTTCCCCCAGGTCTCCCGGAAAAATTGGTACCTCACTTGCGTGGGTAGGCATAGTGGCTGCGACATGAAACAGCGCAAAACGCAATATGGTCGCACCTCAATTTCCCAGTGAAATCTTGCCCTTTTTGGACAAAGAGACTACCTTTTGTTTTTGAGCCCTAGCTCTGCCAGCACCTAGGGAAACCTAGCAAACCTACACATTTTTGAAAAGTAGACACCCAGGGGAATTCAGGATGGGGTGACTCGACTGCCTACCACCAGGTTTTGTTACCCAGAATCCTTTGCAAAGCTAAGAATTTGACAAAAAAAAACACATTTTCCTCACATTTCTGTGGTGGAAAGTTCTGGAATCTGCGTGGATCAACAAATTTCCACCCACCCAGCGTTCCCCCAGGTCTCCCGAAAAAAATGGTGCCTCACTTGCGTGGGTAGGCATAGTGGCTGCAACAGGAAACGGTTCAAATCGTACGGGGGTGAATTTACAATACCCTATTGCAAAACTACCTTGATTTTTTGGGGGGGGCACCTGAGTTTTTGGCCCGGGGCTCAGTGGCCATCTTTCGAAACTACCAAACCCAAACAGTTCTGAAAACTAGACACCCGGGGGAGTCCAGGGAGGTATGGCATGCGTGGGTACCCCAATGTTTTCCTACCCAGAATTCCTTGCAAATCTTAAAATTAGGTAAAAATATCACTTTTCCAAACTTTTGTGCGTGGGATCTCCGTGCCGACAAAAATGTCCTACCACCCAGCGTTCCCCTTGTTCTCCCGAGTAAAATGATACCTCACTTGTGTGGGTGCCCCAAACGGAACAGGCTAAAAATGAATTTTTAAAAAAGTAGTATTTAAGTTTGACAAATTAAGCCCCCCTACCGTAGTCACAGGCCTTTGGCCCACCCACACAAGTGAGGTATCATTTTACTCGGGAGAACAAGGGGAACGCTGGGTGGTAGGACATTTGCGCCGGCAGCGAGATCCCACCCAAAAATGTATGGAAAAGTGGGTTTTTTAACCTAAATTTACGGTTAGCAGGGATTTCTGGGTAGGAAAACATTGGGGGACCCACGCATGCCATACCTCCCTGGACTCCCCCGGGTGTCTAGTTTTCAGAACTGTTTGGGTTTGGTAGTTTCCAAAAATGCCCGCCAAGCCCCGGGCCAAAAGCTCAGGTGACCCCTTCAAAAAATAAGATAGTTTTGCAAAAGGTAATTTTTTGGTCTCCACAGTACGAATTGGGCCTTTTCCTGTAACAGCCACTATGCCTACCCACGCAAGTGAGGTACCATTTTTATCGGGAGACCTGGGAGAACGCTGGGTGGGAGGTAATTTGTGTGAGCCCAGTAATGCCACGCTTTCCCACACAAAAATGTGTGAAAAATCTGATTTTTTTGAGCTATAATCGAGATTTGCAAGGGATTCTGGGTAAAGGAACGTTGGAGGATCCACGCAAGCCATACCTCCTTGGAAGCCCCCGGGTGTCTACTTTTCAGAAATGTGTGGGTTTGGTAGGTTTCCCTAGATGGCCGTCTAGCACGGGGCCAAAAACCCAGGTAACCCCTCTTGCAAAAGCTGGTGGTTTTGACATTGTCACCATTGTCAAAACCACCAGCTTTTGCAAGAGGGGTAACCTGGGGTTTTGGCCCCGTGCTAGTCGGCCATCTAGGGAAACCTACCAAACCCACACATTTCTGAAAAGTAGACACCCGGGGGCTTCCAAGGAGGTATGGCTTGCGTGGATCCTCCAACGTTCCTTTACCCAGAATCCCTTGCAAATCTCGATTATAGCTATAAAACAAATCAGATTTTTCACACATTTTTGTGTGAGAAAGCGTGGCATTACTGGGCTCACACAAATTTCCTCCCACCCAGCATTCCCCAAGGTCTCCCGATAAAAATGGTACCTCACTTGCGTGGGTAGGCATAGTGGCTGCAACAGGAAAAGGTCCAAATCGTACGGTGGTGAATTTGAAATACCCTAAAGCAAATTAACCTTGATTTTTGGGGGGGGGGCACCTGAGTTTTTGGCCCGGGGCTCGGTTGCCATCTTTGGAAACTTCCAAACCCGAACAGTTCTGAAAACTAGACACCCGGGGGAGTCCAGGGAGGTATGGCATGCGTGGGTCCCCCAATGTTTTCCTACCCAGAATTCCTTGCAAACCTTAAAATTAGGTAAAAATATCACTTTTCCAAACTTTTTTGCGTGGGATCTCCGTGCCGGCAAAATTGTCCTACCACCCAGCGTTCCCCTTGTTCTCCCGAGTAAAATGATACCTCACTTGTGTGGGTGCCCCAAAGCAGAACAGGCTAAAAATGAATTTTTAAAAAAGTAGTATTTAAGTTTGACAAATTAAGCCCCCCTACCTTAGTCACAGGCCTTTGGCCCACCCACACAAGTGAGGTATCATTTTACTCGGGAGAACAAGGGGAACGCTGGGTGGTAGGACATTTGTGCCGGCAGCGAGATCCCACCCAAAAATGTATGGAAAAGTGGGTTTTTTAACCTAAATTTACGGTTAGCAGGGAATTCTGGGTAGGAAAACATTGGGGGATCCACGCATGACATTCCTCCCTGGACTCCCCCGGGTGTCTAGTTTTCAGAACTGTTCGGGTTTGGTAGTTTCCAAAGATTCCCGCCGAGCCCTGGGCCAAGAAATCATGGGAACCGCCTTGCAAAACCAAAAATGTTATGAAAGAATTAAGTTTTCAATTTGAGAGCGTGCAATTCTTGGGACAATATTGCATGGCAATTGTGACAGACATTTTCAAGTTTGCTGGAGATTGTGGATAAAAAAAAACAATAGAATACACCAGAAAGACATGACCATATACTCCCATGGTTTTTCAAATATATCTAATTTTAGTAAGTTATTTATAGCTATAATGTACACCTTAACAGAGTTACTCAAAAGTCAAACATTCAAGCACGGCTATCTATTCCTCAAAGACACACACATACAGGTTGGATTTGGCACGAGGGCGAGTGATGGTTCAGTACATACATTTTTATTAACAAGATATTTCAGAAAAATGAAATGCTCTGTCAATAAATAAATGCATAAAAAACTAACCAGTGACTCGCAACTCGTGAGCTGTAAAGCCACGACAAGGCACCAACCGCTTTACAGGCCATTCGCGCACCTTTCATACCTGATACACACCAGACCTTTGACACCATCCGGAAGGAAAAGCAACACATTACAACATTCACAAAAAGGGACAAGGTACACCCTACTTCTGAAAGAGAAAAAAACCCCAAATATTACTGGACAGCCATCTAAACCGCAAGCACACACACATACTGGTTGGATTTGGCACGAGGGTGAGTGATGATTCAGTACATACAATTTTATTCGCAAGTAATTTCACAAAAACTGCGTATAATTGAAAGTATGATAAACTGAACCACTGACTCACAGCTCGTGAGCTGTAAAGCCACGTCAAGGCACCAACCTCTTTACAGGCCATTCATACACCTTTCGTACGTGTGACACATATAAAACATTCACACCGCCAGCCGCGGACCCATCACATTACAACACTCACACCAGCAGACAGCGCCATTCAAGGGCCCATCACTTTCACACGCCCACATTTCTGCCACAGCAACTACACAAAATGATGGACTGCGTAGAGTGTCCGTCAACTAGCAGTGTGGGTAGTGACCAACAGAAAGTAACTACTCACACACCGCCAGCCGAGCGCCAGTCCACCCACACCACCATCCAAGCACCAGACCATGCACACCGCCAGCCAAACACCACTCAGCGCACACCAACAGCCAAGTACCACTCCACACACACCGCCAGCCAAGCACCACTCCGTGCATAGACAGCCAAGTAACACTCCACGCACACCATCCAGCCAAGCACCACTCCACGCACACCGCCAGCCAAGCACCACTCCACGCACACCATCCAGCCATGCGCCACTCCACACACACCGCCAGCCAAGCAGCACTCCGTGCACAGACAGCCAAGTACCACTCCACGCACACCATCCAGCCAAGCGCCACTCCACACACACCGCCAGCCAAACACCACTCCACACACACCACCAGCCAAGCACCACTGCACACACACCACCAGCCAAGCACCAGTCCACGCAGCCCGCCAGCCAACCACCAGTGCACACACACCAACAGCCAAGCACTAAACCCTGCACTCCACCAGCCAAGCACCATCCACTCAAACCGCCAGCCAAGCACCTAACCATGCACTCCGCCTGCCAAACAAAAATCCACACACCACCCGCAAAACACCAAACCATGCACTCTGCCAGGGAGGCACCAGTCCACGCACACCTCCAGCCAAGCGCCAGTCCACGCACACCGCCATCCAAGCACCAGCCTGCACACACCACAATCACATTTAGAATTCTTCTTTTCAAAATAACACTAAACAAATGGAAATAGCTACAAATCAGCTAACACAAATTCTAAAACTTACACATTGCACTAATGCCAAACCTTGAAACAAACCACATTTTTTTACAGAATACAGACCAGGAAATTCACTTTACAGCTCATTAAAACTCCCAAAACTTCTTTTGCGTGTGGTATGATTTAAAACAAGCTGACAAACACAATCCAGGCTTAGAAGGACAGTCAGGGCAGTACATACGAGACTCCTTCCGCACGCCTCTGCGCCAACAGACTCTGCATCTTTTAGTCGAAAAGTCTTTTGCGATAGTGGGAGGAATGAATTCAGCAAAGTGGCGATCTTTCAATCTAGCCACATCCTCCACCACTCCAAATCTAGGAACACTTGCCTGCTCCACTAGTACAAGGCTGCCTATTATAGACTCCTGAAACTTAACAAAAGGCATCTTCGACTCAGGACAAGACTTCTGGAACACAACAAAAGCATTAAAGGATGCCAAATGGAAAAGATGGATAGCCAACTTCTTGTACCAAATGTAAGCCTTTCGAAGAGCATCATAAGGTTCCAACCTCTGATCTACTCTGTCAACACCACCCATGTACTTATTGTAAGCTAAAATGCACACAGGTTTGCGCACTTCAGCACCCTGACCCCAAACAGGCGCGGGTTCAGTACTTTCATCGTGGATAGTAGTCAGCATGTACACATCTTTCTTGTCTGAAAACTTCACAGCTAGAAGCTCCCCACATCGCAATGCACTAGACTGTCCCCGCACAAGCCTTTTGCAAACAAGTTCCTTTGGGAAACCTTTACGGTTACAGCGCATTGTGCCACAAGCAACAGTGCCCACTTTGGCCAACTCCTTGAACAACCGCACACCAGTGTAGAAGTTATCTACATACAAATGATGGCCTTTGTCAAATAATCCTCTATTTAGTTCCCACACAATTTTCTCAGTCACTCCAAAAGTGGAAGGACAACCAGGAGGGTTAATGCTGGACTCCTTACCAGTGTACACCCTGAAATTGTAGACATATCCAGTCTCACTGTCACACAACATATACAGTTTGATTCCATAGCGTGCCCTCTTACTAGGAATGTATTGCCTAAAAACCAAGCGGCCCTTGAACAATAGCAAAGACTCATCCACTGCAATTTCTTTTCCAGGAGCAAAGATCTCAGAAAAACGATCAACAAAATGATCAAGGACAGGTCTCATTTTAAACAGACGGTCACAATTAGGGTGATCGCGTGCCAAGGCTAAACCATTATCAACAAAATGCATCATCCGAAGAAGAAGCAAAAACCAATCACGAGTTATGACTGCTGGAAATATAGCTGTTGTCATCAAGGGACTAGTGGACCAATATGAAGACATTGATGGCTTCCTTAGCAAGCCCATCAAAAAAGTTAATACCAAAAACTTCTTCATCACTTCAACATTTGTGGGAGTCCACCGGGTAGCTCTAGAATGGGGCTTAAGACTGGCACTGTTGTCCCTCAAAAACTGTTATGCATACAAATTGGTTTGCTCAACAATCTCTTGCAAAAACACATCGTCCAAAAACAACTGAAAAAAATGTATTGGCAGAAAATTATCAGTATTCACTCTACACCCAGGAACACCAGTGAACTCTGGCAATGCCGGCTGCACCATGCCAGGGGGAACCCAGAGGCCATCCCTATCAACGGGGGGAGCAGCCACCCCAGCCTGCAGCTCAGAAGCCACTTGCTGCTGTACACCAACGGGAAGCCTAAAAGCCACAGATACTTCTGGCTGCACAACACCAACAGAAGACATAGCATCCCCAGAGGGCTCTTGCTGCACTACACCAACGGGAAGCCCAGCAGCCTGAGAAGCTTCTTGCTGCACTACACCACCGGGAAACAAAGCAGGCCCAGATGCCTCTTGCCGCTCTACAACAATGGGAAGCCTAACAGCCCCAGATGACTCTTGCTGCACTACACCAACAGGAAGACTAATGTTATGTTATAATGTTATGTTATAAAGTGCTCTTCTATAGCGCACGGCTACTCGATTGAGTGTCCCGGCGCTTTGGCAAAGAGAGATAGAAGAAACGTACACAACACCGCGCCCTCCGCACGGCGGCACAGAATTACTGGGAGAAGAGCCAAGTCTTCAATTCCTTTGAAAAACAAGCAAGTTGGAAGTAGTTCTTAGAGCAAAGGGAAGCTCGTTCCAACACCGAGGTGCCAAGTACCGGAAGGAGCGTCCTCCAGTACGAGCACGTCTGATGATAGGAACAACGGCTTTGGCCTGTAAAGCAGACCTTAATGACCTTCTGGGAGCATAGAAGACCAGCCGTTTCCTGAGGTAGTAAGGGCCAGTCGAGTGGAGAGCTTTAAAAGCCAGAGTCAAGATCTTAAAAGTGACTCTCTTGGCTATTGGAAGCCAATGAAGTCTCTCAAGCAACATCCGATGCTCGAGCCCTTCGCGGTAATCCAAAAATGGCTCTAGCAGCCGAATTCTGCACGACCTGAAGGCGTGCTAGGAGATACTTGGGCAGGCCTAGATAGAGCGCATTCGCGTAATCAAGACGCGAGCCTATCAAGGCCTGAACAATAATTTTTTTGTGATGAAGGGATATTAGGGGAAGGAACTTCCGCAACATTTTAAGTACGCCGAAGCACTTTCCTGTCAGCCCTACAATCTGGGGTTTGAAAGAGAGATCGACATCGCACAAGACTCCTAGATTTTTAGCTTTTAGCGAGGTATCCTCGGGCGGGGACATGTCACGAGGCCACCATGTCTTCCAATCAGGGGCCGGAGGACTTCCAAAGAAGAGCAGCTCCGACTTGTCTGAATTACACTTCAAGTTATGACTCTGGAACCAGTCGAACACGGCTTCCAGGCATTCCCTGATCCGTCCGCTGTCAAAATCTTCACCCTTGTTACACTTAAAGAGTAGCTGGGTGTCATCCGCATATGATATGATCTGGGCACCAAAGGACTCCGCTACCGCCGCTAGGGGGGCCATATAGATATTAAAAAGGGTGGGGCTCAGGATAGACCCCTGGGGTACCCCCACCGGCGGCATTTCAGCAGAAAACGGAGGTGCCCAGACCACTTGTCTGTGGTTGTTTAGAAATGACTTAAACCATTTCCACACCGTTCCACGAAAGCCGATCTCCCAGAGTCTTAAAAGGAGACCGTCGTTGGGCACGGTGTCGAACGCCGCCGACAGATCCAGCATGACCAAGATGACTTTCCCTCCTTCATCCAAGGTCTCTCGAATGGCATTGGTGACCTCCAAAAGAGCAGTCTCCGTGCTGTGATTCGCACGGAAACCTGATTGGGAGTCGTGCAAGATGTTGTTGCTCTCTATGAAGCTGGAAATAGAAAGGTGCACGTGTTTCTCAATCACCTTAGCCAGGGAGGGAAGGTGGGAGATTGGTCTATAATTCGCGTGAACAAGGGGATCTAAAGATGGTCTTTTTAACAGCGGCAGAATCAGGGCGTGCTTCCAGGCCAAGGGAACCTCTCCAGATGTCAGCGAGGCATTAAGCAGTGGGTTAAGCAAGATGTTAATTGCCGGCGCCACTCTCCCAAGGCATTTAGCAGGACAAGGATCGAGCGGTGAGCCCGACTTAAGCCTCATCAGAAGGTCGAGAGAGGAAGCATGAGAGATGGAAGGAAAATCCAAAAACATAGGTCCTTTCTCTTTCAAGAGTGAGGGCAAAGGTGTGAAATGACAGACATCTGGGCTAAAGCCCACCCTCGGGAAGGAACCTTGAATAAGTTTGATTTTATTAATAAAAAACTCGCTAAGTTGGTTGATCCAAACTTCGGTGTGGGAGTGAGTGGAAGAACTCGAGGCAGGAGAGATGAACTCTTGTACAATTCTGAAAATTTCTTTACTCATACTTTTGGCTGAGTCAATTCTATGCTCAAGATATACTTTTTTTGCATCCAGAATCTGCTTGTGGTATAGTCGGATTAGCTCCCTTAATTTGGTTTTATCTTCAGGGTCATACAAACGCCTCCAAGCTCTTTCCGCCCTCTTGCAGTCTTGACGCATCCTACCAAGAAGCGGAGTAAACCAGGGGGCCGAAGTATGTTTGCCCTCCGTTTTAGCTGTCTTACCAGGGGCTAGCTCCTCAAATCTAGTTTCAAGCCACTTCTGAACCAATTCGATATCTTGCTCCAAATCACCTGAAAGGGGACAGGGATAGTGACCAAGGGCGGCAGAGAGCATTTCTGCCGTTACTCGGTAGAAGGGGCGAGACATCCTTCTGGTATCTTTCGCTCCTTTAGCACTAGATGTGGCTATGACAGAGATGTGAAATTCAATTAAAAAGTGGTCAGACCAAAGAACAGGAAGCGGTGGATAGGCCTCAATGGACCTGGTAGAAAAGATCTGATCGATCGTATGGCCTTTAAGATGAGTCGGGCTAAAAATGAAAGGAGTCAGCCCTAATGGACAAACTATGTCCTGGAGCTTGATAGTATCGGGGTCAGCAGTGTTATCCATATGGAGATTAAGATCTCCCAGTAGGATACAATGCTCCGATCTCAGGCAAGGTACTGAAAGTGCCGACCGAAGCTCCTCGAAAAAGGAGCCTATAGGGCCAGGTGCCCTATAGATGATAATCCCTGTACAAGTTTGACGGGGAGATAACTTAAGAGTGAAGCCAACAGCACCAGATGCCTCTTGGCGCACCACAGCAATGTGAAGCCTTTTGGGCGCAGGCTGCAGCCCACCTGCCTCTTGCCGACGTAAAAAGAAAGGAAACCTTGCAGCCCTAGGCAGCAGCACAGATGCCTCTTGGCCCACTCCCGGCACACCAATGTCCTCCGCTACCAAAGGCACTTCATCAGCACTAGAAGAAGATTCATCATCCGATGATGATGATTCCATGCGAAGAGAAAACTCACTGCCTGAATCTTCTGCCCCTACCTCTGGGTCCGAATCGGACTCAGTCTCTGAACCATGGTCAGAGGAAAACTCAAAAAGCAAACCAAGAACCCGCTGAGCAGTAATCCTGCGACTAGCCATTATCCTTACAAAGCAAGAAGACAGCACACACAAGTGAACAACAACCTACACTGTGCAAAATAAGAAGTAAACAAGGTAAGGCTTTCACACAAAGATCAATACAATCCAAAACAATTTCACTCTTACCAAATATAGCTGCACTCACCAGCACCTACTCTGCTGAGACACAGCAAAAAGAAATGATATCCCACTTGAAAGAAAAAAAAATTACAGATTAGAAAACAAGTGCACATCAAACACTAATGCTGAAAAAAAAATAAACAAACAAACAAAAAACAGAGCCACACAAACTGCTATAAGTACAACCTTTTTCAAAAAGACAAACATCAAGGGAAAGTAGTACAAAATACATTCACTTACCAAGCACAAGCAACTACACAAGCTGCAAAACCAGCAGTAACAGACTCGCAACCTACAACAATCCAAACAGCAAAAGCCTGGAACAAGACAAAAATAGAGAAGAAAAAAAAATTACTACCACATTTCACAAACAATATAACAATTAAAAAAACAACACACAAATTTGCCCCCCAAATTTACATTCGCCCAGATGGGCCATCAACTAGGGCTTAGGCCAATTGGGATTAGATGAGTTTTAACATCAAGACACTGGTTAATTTTTTGAATTTTTTTTACTGCCTGAACCCTTTGGTGCCAATCGGTCTTTTGCTCCTACCAGTACCCCCATCACACGGGGGCAGTAAGGACATTCATACACCTTTTGTACGTGTGACACATACAAAACATTCACACCGCCAGCCGCCAGCGCCATTCAATGGCCCATCACTTTCACACGCCCACATATCTGACACAGCAACTACACAAAATGATGGACTGCGTAGAGTGTCACTCAACTAGCAGTGTGTGTAGTGACCAACAGAAAGTAACTACTTACACACCGCCAGCCGAGCGCCAGTCCACCCACACCACCATCCAAGCACCAGACCATGCACACCGCCAGCCAAACACCACTCAGCGCACACCGACAGCCAAGTACCACTCCACACACACCGCCAGCCAAGCACCACTCCACGCACACCATCCATCCAAGTACCACTCCACACACACCGCAAGCCAAGCGCCACTCCATACACACTGCCAGCCAAGCACCACTCCGTGCACAGACAGCCAAGTACCACTCCACGCACACCACCAGCCAAGCGCCACTTCACACACACACCGCCAGCCAAGCACCGCTCCACGCACACCATCCAGCCAAGCGCCACTCCACACACACCGCCAGCCAAGCAGCACTCCGTGCACAGACAGCCAAGTACCACTGCACGCACACCATCCAGCCAAGCGCCACTCCACACACACCGCCAGCCAAGTACCACTCCACGCACACCGCAAGCCAAGCGCCACTCCACACACACCGCCAGCCAAGCACCACTCCGTGCACAGACAGCCAAGTACCACTCCACGCACACCACCAGCCAAGCGCCACTCCACACACACCGCCAGCCAAGCACCACTCCACACACACCGCCAGCCAAGCACCACTCCGCACACACCGCCAAGTACCACTCCACGCACACCACCAGCCAAGCGCCACTTCACACACACCGCCAGCCAAGCACCGCTCCACGCACACCATCCAGCCAAGCGCCACTCCACACACACCGCCAGCCAAGCAGCACTCCGTGCACAGACAGCCAAGTACCACTGCACGCACACCATCCAGCCAAGCGCCACTCCACACACACCGCCAGCCAAGTACCACTCCACGCACACCGCAAGCCAAGCGCCACTCCATACACACTGCCAGCCAAGCACCACTCCGTGCACAGACAGCCAAGTACCACTCCACGCACACCACCAGCCAAGCGCCACTTCACACACACCGCCAGCCAAGCACCGCTCCACGCACACCATCCAGCCAAGCGCCACTCCACACACACCGCCAGCCAAGCAGCACTCCGTGCACAGACAGCCAAGTACCACTGCACGCACACCATCCAGCCAAGCGCCACTCCACACACACCGCCAGCGAAGTACCACTCCACGCACACCGCAAGCCAAGCGCCACTCCACGCACACCACCAGCCAAGCGCCACTCCACACACACCGCCAGCCAAGCACCACTCCACACACACCGCCAGCCAAGGCAGTAATGACAAAAAAAGACCAACCGGCACCAAAGGAGGCGGACAGTAAAAAACAACCAAAATTATAACCACCATTGGAACAAAACTCAAATCCTAGGGCCTAGTGAGCCAAAAAACAGGAGGCAAAACGTAAAAAAAAATGGTCCGATTTGCCCCAAGGGGGGGGGGGGGGCAGAAATTCAAAAACATAATTACTTGCCACCAGGAAGCAACCCTTGCCCAAGGGGTCGCTTCCTAAAAACTAAATTTAAATTCCCTGGTGCTAGTGGGCAGTTTCTGCCCCCCCTGGGGCAAAACGGCAAAAAAACGGGCCGATTTGCCCCCAGGGTGGACAGAAAAACAAAAACACAATCATGGCGACCTGGAAGCGACCCTTACCCAAGGGGTCGCTTCCCAAAATAAACACATTGCCCCAACAAAAATCCCTGGTGCTAGTGGGAAATTTCTGCCCCCCCTGGAGGCAAAACGGCCGAAAAACGGGCCGATTTGCCCCCAGGGGGGGCAGAAAAACGAAAAGTTAATGTGAGGTCATCTGGAAGCGACCCTTGCCCAAGGGGTCGCTTCCTAAAAGCTAAAATCAAAATCCCTGGTGCTAGTGGGCATTTCATTTTCTGCCCCCCCCCCCGGGGCAAAACGGCAAAAAAAGGGCCGATTTTCCACCAGGTGGGACAGAAAATCGTAAGCATTACAAATGGCCGCCATATTGCCTTCCCAAAAAATCCCTGGTGCTAGTGGGGAATTTCTGCCGCCCCTGGGGGCAAAACGGCTGAAAAAACGAGCCGATTTGCCCCCAGGGGGGGCAGAAAAACGAAAACATAATTACAGCCCGCCTGGAAGCGACCCTTGCCCCAAGGGGTCGCTTCCTATAAACTAAATTTAAATCCCTGGTGCTAGTGGGGGCATTTCCGCCGCACGATCGCGACGCTGTGCGCGATCGTGAGGCAGAAATGCCCTGCAAAGAGACATCAGGGGAGAGGAAATTCTCTTTCCTCTCCCCTGATGCCTCTTTGCGGCCCCAAACCCCCGCCGGACACCAGAAACCCACCTTTCTCCTCGGCGCTCAGGAAGCAAATGGCTTCCTGAGCGCTGGGAATCTCTGATGATGTCAGCGCGCGCTGTGCGCGCTGACGTCATCAGGGATTCCCATGGGGAGGGGCGGGGGCGGCGCTGCCACCCCCAGCAAAACAAGCGCGATTGCAGACCCTCGGGGGGGAGCGCCAGCGCTTCCCCCGAGAGTGGGGCTCATGACGAGCTGGGCTCGTCATCGGCACACGACCGGTGTGCACCATGACGAGCCCAGCTCGTCATGAGCATCGAAGGGGTTAATACTGTTCAATATATACTCGGTGCTTCCTTCTCTCCCTCCTCCTCCCCGTCTGCTACTATTTATTAGTATCCCCTTTCACCCGGTGCTTCTTCTGTGCTCCTAACGCCTGTATATACGCCCCGTACACCCCCCCCCCCGTGACCGCAGCCTATCTAATTTACAGTTACGCCCCCTGCGTGCGCACTCTTCTTCTAGCAGCAAAATATAAAATACGAATCCTTCATGTACAAAAACGGGTCTTCAGCAATATTGCTCAGTGACGTTTCCCCTCATTTACGTGTCACACATACTAATCCGTATTTGTTCTGTGAATATTGCTTCACATTCTATTGCTTACAGACTTGCCCATTGTACTCTAGCCTGGGCCCCGTGAACTGTGGCTGTGCCGGTGCGAATTACAACATGCCATGGGTATACACAGGCACTGCCTAACGTGGCTATTAACAAACGATGTATAGGTTTCACACTGCCAAACCAATCCGTTCTTGTGAGTGTTTCAGTACAACGCGCACACAGCGTGCTTTCTGTTCTGTGCCGGTGCTAATTACAGCGCGCCATGCGTATACACAGACGCTGCCCAGCGTGGCTATTAACAAACGCTGTATAGGTTTCAAACCGCTACCCAAAATACAATACATTGATATACACAGCACACGCTTAGTTTTGCGTGTAGCCACAGTGCTACCACAATAATCTTGCAACGCAGCATTATCCTGTGGTAAATAAATAATTAATTACCGGATCTATTTTTTGACTATAATCAATAAACAGGTAGCTCAATAAATAAGAGTCAAGATTCGAGGTAGCTGGAGTTGACAGGCTTTAATCAAGCATAAAGGACAGGAACAGGACAGCCTGTACGGGAATAGGATGGCAGCTGCCGGGGGCAGGAATAGGCTAACTTTTAATAACAGTGCACAATATTTATAGTTAAACAGAATACATTACATTCAATACAGTGGGCGTAGCAGTAGGCGTGGTTTCGTAACAGTCGCGAAAGATAAGGGCAAAATGATGTAACAAGAAGGCGTGTACAGGGCGTATACATAGACATGTGATGTAAACGTAACAGAATATGTCATAAACGGGGCGGAAACATGGAGGGGGCTACCTGAGCAGCTGGGACCTCTAACCTAGTGGTGCGCGCAAACTGGCAATGACGTGTTACCAGGGAGAACTGGGGGCTATGACTTCTGCCCTAGAAGAGGAGACTAAAGTCTGGAGTGTCAGAGCGACATGTACCCAGGCATATCTAGTATCTGGTGTTTATAGTACATGTTGATAGAATCCAAAAGTTATCAGGGCAAAGGCTAATAGACTTTAAGACTGGTGCATGCATTATTCTATATGTAGTGCGTGTGTGAGGAATATTCTATGAACATTAATACAGTATTTCTCTTTCATGGAGACATAAAGGCTAGACTATGACGGAAACTATTGATGCGATTCAGTAGCTTAGGAATGCAGAGAAGGAGGGTTGGACTGATAACTAGAAACATAACATATTCTTGGCAGACTGGGAGGCAGAGCCAGGCAGAGCCGGGCACTGCGTAGAAGAAGTAAGCTAAAGGTCAGGGATGCAGGTGGGGGCTGTATCGCTCCTCGGAGAGGGTTCAGGAAACAGGAGCTGAATCTGAGTCCGGGCCCTTTTGAGGCCTAGAAACGGGGACAATTCAATGAATTAACGTGCACACTGTAAAACGTGGCAACGTAGCTTTACATAGGCCTGATATTCGTTGTATTCACGAAGGCTGAAAACTGGCATACTAGAGATGGACACAACTGTAATTGCATCTTTAATCGATCAGAGAGGAATACATATGCATATCAATCATGCACATATAACATAAGATGGGGAACACGTAGGCACATATAACATGGCAAAATTTACTTTTCCACATTCCCTCCTTGTGCCCTACGTTTCCATCAGGAAACATCAATATTCATGATACCATCTATCATTTCATATAGCATCATTTGCTCGTCTCGAATTGTCTTGGAACGGGATTTAGGACTAGGAATACAAGAGGTAGCACACATGCCGCAAATCGCAGGGCCACATTGTATACAGAGGCAGCAACTGAATATGATCATTACTGCAATACCTAGAAATGACAATACTTTCCATCCCCAGGCAGATATGATACTCCAGAGCCAACCGGACCATGTCCAGGTGCCTGGATTCTGGTGTAACTGATGGGCAATTTTATGAAGTCTGGTTATAGCTGAATAAACAGACGGCGCGTTATTAGGAATGAAAATGCAGCAACTAGATCCGATGACTCTACATGCTCCTCCTCTATCGGCCAGTATGACGTCAAGAACGAGACGATTTTGGAGCACGACAAATCTCATAGCAGATTGCTCTTCGGTTAAGTTACCTAGAGCAGAAGTAGTCTCATTCACTACTGCTTCGAGGGTTCTGGTTAACCTACGTATTAACTTACTATTCTGGACAGGGCCTATAAAGAAGAAGAAACCTTTATTAAAATCTTGATACTGTTCTAGAGTAGTTTCAGTTTGATCGACAATTGGGGACTCGATATCCCTCCTATGTCTGACGTGTACTAGATGTGTGTTTCTGTGATAATCAGATGGGGCTAGAAAAACTGGTGGCAGTAGGAAGGCAATATAACATGTTCCATCCCAATCGAGGGGCAGACGAACATATGCGGTCTGACCACAAACAAAATAAGAATGACGTGATGCTTTGAAAATAGATTTCCCACTGTCACTATACTTGACAGTAGTAGTACAATCACTATGTCCTAAATGTACGGAACCATTCTTTTTGACACATAATTCGCCTTTGACTGGTAGTACTGAAATAGCAGGTAAGTCTGGAGTAGTATCAGACTGAACATTCAATACCATAAAATTCGAAGAATAATTACCTAAATTATATACTTCATTTTCTAGATCTAACCCTGTTCTATGGGGGAGACCTTGCTTGTCTGGGAAACATGTTCTGTTCAGAAGAGACATATCATTGGAGGATGACGTTAACGTGGACCATGCTCCACACAAACCATTATGTGAAAACGGATAAGGAAAGAGTGGCAGAACTCCCTTCGGTGTCTGGAAAGGGGGGAGTCGACCACACACCCAACAATTAGTGGCATTGCTGGTCTGGTGTGAATAGTGTAACATTCGGATGAATGTATTATTACGCATAGCATGACGATAGGATAGCTCGTGAGGAGGCAGATCACTAAATGTGTGCTCTACTGTAGCATTAGCAAACTTGTTTACATGTGAACTTGGAAAACATAAATGTAATGCATAACTTGTGCAGGTAACCATCAAACTTAAAAACAATAAGAAACTTAGAAAAACGATACATCGTATAGAGTTTTGACTAACTCTCTCACTATGGGGGTCTATCTCATACATGTCAGAAACCTGTCTAACCGTTTCACCCGAGAGGGACTTAGACAATTAAACTGGCTGACTTATTGTACTAGACCGGAGTTTTAACTTATACTCCTGTTGCGGAGTTTTCTCTAACAGAGGAGGCTTGGATTCAGAGTCAATTTTTAGGCAGTCCTTAGAAAATGTCTTGTCTGGTAGTCCATGAAATTTCTTTATATGGGACAGATGGACCCACCCCTTGCGGCCTTCCAACTTCACGGCCGTGCGGGTGGTCAGGAGAACAAGTCGCGGCTCCTTCCAACGAGGCTCCAGCGGACTTGAACGATCAAAGTTCCTTACAAGGACGAGGTCGCCTGGTATGACCTCGTGCGGTTTCACTTCAGTATTGTCTGGAAATGCAGCGGCAACCTGTGAACGACAAGAGTGTAGGGCAGACATCAAGGAAGCTAGGTAATCTGTCAACATATTGCTGGAAACATCTGTAATACTGCGGGGTCTAGGTGTACCCCACATGTTTGGGGGGCGGCCGAATACGACCTCATAAGGGGACAGACCTGATCTGGAATGTGCAACCATTCTCATGTAGAATAAAGCAACTGGCAGGGCAACTAGCCAGTCTACACCTTTCTCTTTACATGTCTTAGCAATACGGATTTTCAGGGTTTGATTATGTCTCTCTACGAGACCGGCTGCTTCAGGATGGCGCACACAATGGAACTTCCACTGGTATCCTAACAGAAGGGAAACATGTTTCATGAGTTCAGATGAGAATGGCTGGCCGTTATCAGAATACACGACCCTAGGGAGTCCATAACGGGGAAAAAATTCACGAACCAACTGCTTGGCAGTGGTCGCTGCTGTGTAATCTGGAACTGGATATGCTTCTGTCCACCTGGACAAAGCGCATACAACTACAAGGACATACTTGAAACCTCGACATCGCTCCATCTGAATATAATCCATCTGGAGGACTTCAAAAGGGTGGTCAGGGGGTTGGAATCCCCCTTGTTCCACCGGGACACTTTTACCTGGATTGAATTGGCAACATATCATACAGGTACGGACTTTCTGCTTGGCTGCAGCTCGTAAGTGCTTGTTGAACCAAAGGTTCTGTATACTGTCTAACATAGCTTTTTCTCCTAGATATGCTGGACTATGTGCGGTATTAATAATGACTTGAACCATAGAGTCGGGGAGAAACCATGTGGCTTTTCCCTTCGTCACCCATCCTTGATCTGTCTGGACCCCTCCTTGTTCGGACCATTTCTTGATTTCTTCGGGAGTAGCATGTGACTGTATGTCTATGACATCTTGTGTAGGGTCCTTAACTGTCATACAAGTAGTCTGATCTGGACTGAGTGTCAGTGTCGTGTTAACTGGAATGTCTGGAGTCTGAGCTGTAAGCTTGGCTGTTCGATCTGCTAGATCGTTACCTTGGGAAATGATGTCAGTAACTTTCGTATGTGCTTTGCACTTCATGATAGCGATAGCTGTCGGTAAATGTATTGCCTCTAACAGAGCTTGAATGAGGAGACCATGCTGAATCTTGGTTCCATGAGAAGTCATGAAACCTCTCTCCTGCCAGAGCACTCCGAAGTCGTGTACAACTCCGAATGCCTAACGTGAATCTGTATATATGTTTACTTTCAGGTTCTTGGCACGTATGCAGGCTTGGGTCAGAGCAACTAGCTCTGCTGCTTGAGCAGACAGGGTGTCAATACGGTGTGTTTCAATAACTTCAGTGTCAGTAGTCACTGCATACGCGGCTACTAGTTCTCCTGTACTAGTTCTCATACATGAACCATCCACATAAAGTGTAAGGTCGGGATTAGGTAATGCAATGTCTGTCAGGTCTTGTCTTGGCTTGGTCATAGTGTTAACAACTTCCACACAGTCATGTGTGGTAGGATTTGAAGTAACTGACGGTAACAGTGTAGCAGGATTTAGAACGTTGCAGCGTCTGATTTCTATGTGTGGCTGGAACAGTGTCAATTCGTAACCTGTTAAACGTGCAATTGTTAAGTGCTGAGTCTGTGTTCGGTTTAAAAGAACTTCCACGGAGTGTGGAACTTGTACTGTCAGGGAATGTCCTAATACTATGGAATCACTTTGTCTGATAGCTAGAGCTGTGGCTGCGACTGACTTGAGGCACGCAGGCAGAGCCTGGGCTACTGGATCTAATGTGCTCGAAAAATAAGCACAAGGCTTGTACTGTCCTGCTTGATCTTGTGTGAGAACAGATAATGCAGTACCATCACGTTCTGTGACAAAAAGTGTAAAAGGCTTACTGTAGTTCGGTGTTGCTAGAACAGGTGCTTGGCATAAGGCTTTCTTTAATTCATTAAAAACAAGAGTATGTTCCTGGGTCCAAGGGAGGACAGTCGATACGGCTGCTTCCTGTGTCGTTAACTGTATCAGTGGCTTGGCTAGAAATGCATACTGAGGAATCCATTGTCTGCAATAAGAAGTAAGGCCAATAAAAGCTCGTACCTCCTTCTGTGTCTTGGGCTGTGGAAGACTCGCTATCAACTGGATACGGTCTGGTGTCAACTGCCTACCCCACTTGGACAGTAAGTGGCCTAAGTAGATCACTTGCTGGACACAGAACTGAAGCTTCGAAGGGGACACCTTGTGCCCCTGCTCGGCCAGAAAATACAGGACTGTAAGTGACGCTCGCTCGCAGTCACGTTCAGAACGGGCTGTGATCAATAGATCATCGACATACTGGAGCAGGGCAGTGTCAGTTGGCATGTGAATATTGTCTAGTTGTCTCTTAAGTGCTTGACTGTAAATACTAGGACTTTCTGTGAAACCTTGAGGAGCTCGTGTGAATTTATAGCTCCTTCCATTTAAACAAAAACCAAAAAGGTACTGGCTGTCTGGATGAATGGGAACACTGAAAAATGCGTTCTTGAGGTCGATAACAGTAAAAAATGTAGCTTCAGAATCAATGGCTGTCAGTAGGGATGAAATATCTGGGACTACTGGATACTGGGGTAACTTATTAAGTTCTCGAAGGTCAATCACTAATCGATATACTGGAGGTGCATTTGGATCAGTACGTTTCATGACTGGAATGATAGGAGAATTACATACATTGGAGTCAGTTTCTACAACCACTCCTTGAGCAATGAGCTCATCAATAATTTTGGATAAGGCTGCTACAGCCTCAGGTGGCAATCTGTACTGTCTGATTCGTGGCAAAACTATACCTTGTTTGAGAGTCACACGATGGGGTGTGATTTGCATAAAACCTACATCAGTTGGACCTTGCGCCCATAAATGCTGCGGTACATTTAGTAACCTTGGATCAAAATCGCGTACTACATAGTGACCTTTAAAGTCTCTTAAAAACAATCGGATTCCTTCTGGGGAACAGCATATAACTGCACCTAATTCTTTCAATGTTTTGATGCCTAACAAATTTTCTGGACATGACTTCGTAAGTAACAAATCAGTAGTTCGGGACAATGGACCAACTTCTAGGGAAACTGGTTTTGAAATCTCGTTCACAATAGGTTTTCCTGAAAATCCAAGGGAAACATTTTTAGAGCCTGAGAGCGGAGCCCCTGGAACCTCGTCATGACTGATAGTAGTCCTACTTGCCCCTGTATCAATCAGAAACTTTCTGTCTTTCCCCAATACTTGACTGTGTACATAGGGACCCTCTTGATCTACAGGTATCTCGATGAGAGGCAAGCCTACCTCCCTCTCTAGGCTGTTTCATGAATACTGTTGATACTCTGGATACTCTGTCTGGGCATACTGGTACATCTGCTGTGTAACATGCTGTGTTGCAGCGATAGGCTGCGGTGCTGGAACTGTCTGTTGTGCATTCTGTGGTGACTGAGAAGTCTGTGAAACTTGTTCTTGTCTAGGCGGACGTGGTCTTTCTTTAGTTTTACCAGTTGCTATGTTGTGTTTCAGAACTGCACACTCGTTTATAAAATGACCTGGCTGTTTACAATAATTGCATGTCCCTTTAACGGGAGCTGCAGGATGACTGGCTTGATTCGGACCCCTCTTCTGACTGTCTTGTGGAACAGATTGTGCAACTAGTACTTTCATTTTCGTGTCTTTCATACGTCTCCTTTCGTGTTCTTGCTCTTCCCTGATTCTATTCTGGTGATACTGGAGCATTTGAAGCATTTGTGACGGAGTATTAGCTTGCCAACTACTTTCGACTTTTAAAACTCTATTTTTAACTTGTGGACTTGAATTCTCGACTAGTTTAGTAACAAAAAGATGAGGGTATGACTCGCTACTTGTCTTCAAACCACTGTTGATAATAAAACATTTCTCAAATCTAGAATAAAAATCACTAGTGTCTTCATCCTGTTTCTGTTTACATGCTGAGATTGCATCCCAATCTTCCTTTTTCGTGGATAATAACCTTGGCAAAACTTGTATCAATAACTCGGGCAATTCTTTACATTTGTCCCCAAGACCGGTACCTGGTACTCCTATTTTATCTTCAGCTTCTAGAGCTGTCCAATCAATCTTTTTCTCTCCCACCTCCCATTCTTTTTCCTTGAGTTTTTCATATACCCCTGCGGGCAATAGGACCTTTAGCATTTTAATGACATCTGGATACGTGTATTCTCCCATACGGAGCATGTCTTTTAATTCTCGATGGAACCCTGCTGGATCTTTGTCGTGACAAGGAATTAATTTCTTCATCTCTAAGAGTTCCATCTTTGTGATAGGGGTGTAAACAAATACTCGTTGCATTTCACCACCCGCTGTCCTAACTGGGTGTACTTCTCGTAACGGATGCTGTCTATCTATGTAAAATGGTTTACTTTCTGGAGGTGAGACGTGAACAAAATGCGGATTCAGAAACGTTCTATATTTGTGGCGCTGTTCTAGAATGACACTAATTAAATCGGTACCTAAACCTTTCCATCTATACTGGAGCAACTCGTTCAGAACATCATGTAACGGACCTGGATCAGAATGTTGTCCCTCATACAGTGTAATGAGGTGCTGGATCATATACATACCCACCAGTCGCTGCTCGGCTGGGGGCAGTTTCAGAAACATTTGTGCCACTATTTCATCTGGAAAAGTGGTAGAATCAGTAGTCCATCGGACTGCTGATCGGGCTAGTTCTAGTTCATGCATGGTACTAAGTTCACTATAACCGATACGTGATTTCAGAATGTGATCGGTAGCTTGAAATACTTGTTCAAGATTCTCTTGTTCTAGTGCTGGAAGGTGAAAAACTTTCTTGTGTTCTAGGCGTGAATGTCGGTCTAGAAGTCTAGATTTACCTACATACGCTATTCTGGCGGTATTCTCGTCTTCTACCTCTTCAGTATCAGTGTTGTCTTCTTTCTCGCTTACTTGTGCTGCTTTGCGTTTCTCGTGTAACCTTATTATTTCCTTACGAATTTTCTTGTACATACTCTCTATACTACTGAGTGTCTTGTGTCTTCCCTCGGCTATATGATCACTCCACTTTGTCAGAATTCTCATTTCGATCGGATCTTTAGTCGGACAATCTTGTTCCCTTACTGAACAATTGATTAGAAATTTTAATAGCATGAGCTGGGTCTCAGCTTTCCTTAGAGACATGATTTCGCCAATACTTTCTGGATCGTCTCCTGTACGGATGAAACGATATATTCTGTCTAGATCTTCTTTCATATTCGGTAGGGTGTCCAAATACTCGGTCACCCGTCTCACACGCAATGAATATATAACCATATTATCATCGCCTGGGACTGGATCATAACGGCATTCGGTAAGAGCTCGTTTGATATCTGCAACGGACTGATATTTGGGCGTACGCTGTAACGCACGTTCATGTAACTCGACTAATGTTACACGTTTGTGTGGCGGCGGGGTACCAGGAGGACCTCCCCCCGCGGCCCCGATACTAGAATCGTCGACTGATACTCTTCGTGCTGGCAGAGTGACCGATGTAGCGGGAACTTGTACTACGGGCTGGACCGGGGGTACCGTAACAGGTGCTGTAACAGGTGCCCCGGTGGCTGGAGGAACAGGAATTACATTATTTACAGGAGCTGGCGGAACAGGATTTGCATATTCTGGGACTGTGTCGTCCAAATAGGACGAGAGAAAAATATCAGCTGCGGTCGGTTTGTGACGTAGCTTAATCGGAACCAATGTCGGCGGAAAATTACATGGTGCTTCCGGGGTTGCTTTTGGCAAGCCCTCGGCAAGAAGAGGATACATACCCTTAATAAGGGCATTTCTCTGTCTGTCTGTCTGTTCTGCTTTAACTCGTTCACCTATTTCGATTAATTCCCTTTCTTGGGCTCTTTCTGAGGATTCTCTACTTAATTCTGCTTTTCTGAATTCTTTTTCGGTTCTTTTATGAGATTCCTTGCGCCATAACTCGATGGCATCTTTCTGTGACTGTCTGGCTTTCTTTTTCCATAATGCTTCTTCTACTCGCATGATGCACTCGGCATCCCATGTACCTGATACGGGCCATCTATATTTTTCCTCTAATTCTTTGGTGTATTCCACCCATAAATCTAGATATAATATGGCACTTATGCCATGCTTTTGATACATAAAATGACCTGGACTGTCCCTAGGCGGGACAGGAACTGCTTCCTCGAGCAGACCTTTTCTAGTTTTTAACTGACGTAACTTTGAGAACAGAGGCATTACTTAGGCTGGAGTCTGGACACAATACAATACACGATAAACACAATAATAACTTAAGAAAACAAATCACTCATACCACGACATTAAAAACACATAAAATAACATTTATAATAACAGTTCGGACTACTACCTGAAATACTGAACACAGAACACATGGATTTCTCGAGAACAGAACTTACTGGAACAGAAACTTACTAGAATGACTAGATGCACTGCTAAAACAGTACGAAACTTACCGGTCCCATAAAGAGACACGTCAGGACCCGCATCCACCTAGGTGGACACTTCGTGTTGGATCTGTGTACCCAAACCCACGGACCAGAGACAAATTAATTGACCCTGTCTAGATACTACCCCAGCAACGGTACTCACCGGGCAGCAAGAACGGAAGGCCTCGGACTTGACTGGACTGCTACGACGACGGACGGACGAACTTCGGACCTCAGTTACAGGTGGGCCTCCGGATACCTCGACCTTGGACTCTCGGCTTGGGCTCTGGTCGGGACTCGCCGCGTTCCTCCACCGCCTCGTCTGGACGCTGGACCGCAACCTCCGTCTCCTACGTGGGCCTGAGGGATACCTGAAGCAGAAATATCTGCACGTGGCCGGTATGGTTCCGTCACGGCTGCAGAGGATCAGGGGGCCTGCGTGGCTTCTCCGGCGCGTGGGGAAAGGGCAAGTCCCTATTCGGGCGCCATTATGTGGTAAAGAAATAATTAATTACCGGATCTATTTTTTGACTATAATCAATAAACAGGTAGCTCAATAAATAAGAGTCAAGATTCGAGGTAGCTGGAGTTGACAGGCTTTAATCAAGCATAAAGGACAGGAACAGGACAGCCTGTACGGGAATAGGATGGCAGCTGCCGGGGGCAGGAATAGGATAACTTTTAATAACAGTGCACAATATTTATAGTTAAACAGAATACATTACATTCAATACAGTGGGCGTAGCAGTAGGCGTGGTTTCGTAACAGTCGCGAAAGATAAGGGCAAAATGATGTAACAAGAAGGCGTGTACAGGGCGTATACATAGACATGTGATGTAAACGTAACAGAATATGTCATAAACGGGGCGGAAACATGGAGGGGGCTACCTGAGCAGCTGGGACCTCTAACCTAGTGGTGCGCGCAAACTGGCAATGACGTGTTACCAGGGAGAACTGGGGGCTATGACTTCTGCCCTAGAAGAGGAGACTAAAGTCTGGAGTGTCAGAGCGACATGTACCCAGGCATATCTAGTATCTGGTGTTTATAGTACATGTTGATAGAATCCAAAAGTTATCAGGGCAAAGGCTAATAGACTTTAAGACTGGTGCATGCATTATTCTATATGTAGTGCGTGTGTGAGGAATATTCTATGAACATTAATACAGTATTTCTCTTTCATGGAGACATAAAGGCTAGACTATGACGGAAACTATTGATGCGATTCAGTAGCTTAGGAATGCAGAGAAGGAGGGTTGGACTGATAACTAGAAACATAACATATTCTTGGCAGACTGGGAGGCAGAGCCAGGCCGAGCCGGGCACTGCGTAGAAGAAGTAAGCTAAAGGTCAGGGATGCAGGTGGGGGCTGTATCGCTCCTCGGAGAGGGTTCAGGAAACAGGAGCTGAATCTGAGTCCGGGCCCTTTTGAGGCCTAGAAACGGGGACAATTCAATGAATTAACGTGCACACTGTAAAACGTGGCAACGTAGCTTTACATAGGCCTGATATTCGTTGTATTCACGAAGGCTGAAAACTGGCATACTAGAGATGGACACAACTGTAATTGCATCTTTAATCGATCAGAGAGGAATACATATGCATATCAATCATGCACATATAACATAAGATGGGGAACACGTAGGCACATATAACATGGCAAAATTTACTTTTCCACAATCCCATAGCGTAGCACTCACACACCTAAAATAACTCATCACAAATGACAGTATTACCAGATACTCTTTTCACAAAGTTACCATCGACCAAATAGCATTTAGGGAAATTGCAATTACTTTTATTTAAGTATTAATTAAAAGCCATTGTTATTTGTAATATCACTACATCTAAGTCACGTAAATGCAACACATATTGCATTACAAATGCTATAGGTGTCACATTTGCGAAAGTTAAAAATATTGGCATTGTAAATGACAAAGCTATTAATTTAGCTATTTTCAAAACCAATGTGTCATTTACAATACCAATAGCTCAAACTTTCCTAATGCGAGACCTATTGCATTGTAAATGCTTGTTACATAGGCCAGCCATGGTATTCTTGGTCTATGTTCCAAAGTAAGAAAGTCTGTTATCTCTTTGGTGAATTTAGTGGCATCTTTACTTCATAAATTATGCTAAAGTATGATGGGACTTGTCTTCAAGCCATCCTCTAGTTAGGGGACCCCTTATTTCTAGTGAGCATTATATAACAGGAGGTTGAACAGGGCACTACTTATAATCTACATAGGAAAAGATTTTCCTGGATCAGCAACAATTTACAGTTTATCAGACCCCACAGAGATGCTTTTTAATTGGCACACAAAATACATTTACTTCTGTATATGATCAGCAGCTCTCTAATGGGCTTGTTTCCCATTTTAGATGCAAACCTAAAAGGGCTTCTTAGGATCTAATGCATTTCAGTTATGGTGTTTCCGCATGTGTCCCACATCGGCCATTGCTTGAAAAATTCACATCTAGATATGTAAAACTTTCGGTTGCAGCAAATGCTACTCCCTTGATATGATTTTTTTTGGGTCTCCCTTTCTTGCAAATCATGGTAAGGTTTTCTTAAAATTGATTTTCAAATCCTTGGACTCCATATACGTGGTGAAACCGTCGCTCAAGATCTGGAGGCCATTACTGGTTCTAGAGACCAAGGCAGCATTATCTGAGTATAGGAGTACCGGTGTTAGACTTTGACCGACTTTTGAGGCGTCTGCATTGATCTTCTTCAAGAACTAATGTACCCCGTTAATATATAATGTAAATAAAGGGGGGCAAGGCCGCACGTCACTGGATTGCTCAGGTGATTTTAAAACTGAGTGTGACTGCTCCCCTTTACCCATAGCGCACCCTTGATGTTAGCTGTGCATGTCGCTGTGACAAAAAAGTCACAATCTCAATAGGGGCCCCCATCTTAGCCAGCGTCTGCCACAGCTTGGTGTGATTATCAGATCAAACGCGCTTCTCATATCAGCAAAGCATCGGTGTATGTGACCCTCTTTCGCCAGGGTGTATTTGCTGATGAGCAGATGGAGATTGATACATTGCTCTACAGTGCCCACATCTCATCTAAAACCATATTGGGCAACTGTTAGAATATGATCGTCTACCACTTAGGATTCCAACCTGTCTGGTAGGACTCTGCCCATTAATTTAGCTGTGGAGTCTAGGAGGAATATTGGGCGATAACACCGTGTATTGCCACTGTGAGAAGTTGGCCTGATATATAATGTTCACTATTCTAGTGAGCACTTTGTATCAGTCCAAACAACCCTTATTGATGATTGGTTGTAAGTCAACCTTATAGACCAGCTATCCTAGTAGCATGGATACGAGCAGTCCAAGGCTAAGACTCTAGAGGGCGTGTTAAGCCAGCTGTTTTACCATCACATTACCCCTTGAACACCAAGTGAAAGGACACCACACAAGTTGTTATGAAAATAAACAGATATTTATTTATAACAAGACTACCCTGAACTCTTTATGAGTCAGGGAGCTAAGCACATAACAAAACTCTTACGAAAATACTTTGTCGCACAATTTACACAAATGCCCTAGGGGCACGAAAAACCATATATTACAAAAGTGGAATGCGAACTACTAGCAGGTAAGTAACTATTCTCATAGACTTTGGAATCGCTTGGCCTACAATTCTAAACACTTAGATTAGATGCAGGGGACCTGTGGACGTCGTGTGCAGAGTGGGAACTCTCACGCGTAAGGCGGGAAAAAGTCTATGGAGGCTAGTAGTCACAAAGTTACTGTTCTCGGGCGAACCTGACTAGGTGGGTCGAAAACGGGAGTGGATCCGAACACTTAGGGTGTTGGGCTATGCTGAAGCACTGGAGTACTTGGTTTACCTAGCCCAGGGGCTGCGGCTGCATAGGGTTGAAGTTGCGTCGGAAACCCACGTTGAAGATCCAGGAGCCTGGAGAAAGAAGTTGCTGGCAGGCGACCAGTGAAGAAGTTCGTGGTGATCCAAGCCTGGATCAGGGAAGAAGAAACCTGTAAGCAGAGGGGACCAAGTTCTGAATCACTAGCCAGTGATTTGAGTGGGCACCAGGATGGCACCGGACGAAGTCACCTCAGACAGGTGAGTGGGCGCTGCTGGGCTCTGCAGTCTCTCGGACCAGGAGGCGTTGTCGGCGACCAGGATGGAGGTGCGAGCTGTCCCACGAAGGTTCTTGCTGTCGACGTCGCTGGACCCAGGATTGGGCAACAAGTCTTGGCAAATGCAAGGCCCACACGGTGGACCTAAAATGGCGTCTTGAGTGGACCAGGAGGGTCCAGGGTGCTCCTCTTTTGGAGGGGAGCAAGGGCTAGTCTGGAGCAACCAGACCAGCAGTGGTTGTCGTCGTGGAGCGTCGTGAGAGGGCCACTAGCCAACGGGCAAGCGACCTGGACAACGCGGTGAGCAGCAAAGAGCAGAAGGGCCCCACGCAGATCTCGTGGATGCAGGGGGGCTGAACTTCGGTGTTGGAGCTGCTCAGGGTCGGGGCTTCTCTTACCCCAAAGCACTCAGTCGAGGGTCACTCGGGAGTCGTGCTGGACAAGCGTCGTGCAGTTCTGAAGATGGCCGGTCCCTCGGTCTCGTCACACCCACGGATCACAGCTGGGCTGATGATGTAGGTTGAGGTCAGAGGTGCCAGGGAAGCCGGTTCTCGTCGTGCTGGAGCAGTCTTGATCCGAAGGAGAGACTGGCAACAAACCGCGATGCTTGGTTGGTGCCTGCTGCTGCAGGGTGACTACTCCTTAGTCACAAGGGAGAAATCTTGAGAAGAGTCTTGAGTTCCTTCTTGCAGAAAGTAGTTTCAGGATTCAAAGATGATCTGATCTGGAAGGGGGCCAGTTCCTACCTTTATCCTGAAAAAGGGGGCTGGCACGCGACTAAGTCCTGCCCTATGGGTGGGACTAGGAGGGGGGTGGTTACACCCCTCTCCTTTGGTGGGCTTTCCCCAGATCAGGGGCTGGAGTGCCCCTGGAACTGGTTCCAGACGGCCTATGCACAGTGAGCACCGGGGTGCCACTTGCAGTCACCTTCCTCTAAAGCCCTGCCTACCTAGGATACACAAAATCCTGTCTGGGACGGTGCTGGCACCGCCCCTGGCAGGAAACCCTTTGTCCTTGCCTCCTGGGCTGGGAGAACTCCCAGCAGCAGGAGGGCAGACTTGTGTCTCGGTGGCAGCATCCATTTTGTGGAGCTAAGGCTCTGTCTGACTTTAACCGGGGTTACAGGTTACATACATGTCGTGTCCCTCTAGAAGGGTGGAATGCTAACCCCGTCGCCAGAATTGGCGAGGGGTTAGTATTCCAATTCGTATGACACCTTACTCGACATGTTTTGATAAAGCGATACCAGAGTTGGCATATAACCGCGAGGATTATAATGCACTTAAGAGTATATGGTATGCGATATCATGGAAACGGCTAAGGGATGGATCCCGAAAGCCGCAGACAGGCTCAGCTCATGCCAGAGCACTATCTCACACGATTCCAAGCACTCTGCCTTCAGGATTGTCAAGGCCTGCCATAGGAGTGACTGATAGGAGATCTGTGTGTCCATTTTAGGGTTAGATATAGGTATACTATATCTAAAGCAAAGGGTGATTACACCACCTTGCCGCAGCTGTCGTGCAGCCAGTTGTGTCAGATTTGGATGGCCAGCCAGGGGTGGCATAATACATGCTGCAGCCCCTGGTAGGCCCTGGGTACACCTATGCCCTGGGTACCTAAGGTACACTGTACAGGGACTGATAAGGTGACTCAGTATCCAATTAGATATGTACCTAGGGTACATGGAATCCATTTTACAGAGAGAGCAGTAGGCCTGGGGTCCTGAATAGCAGGGCCCCAGGTCAACTAAGTCAGAAAACCAGCAAAACACCAGGCAAAAAGTTGGGGGCAACCATAGTCAGGGATCTACCTTCCTACAGCCACCTCCCCTTTTTTTAAAGATCGGGATTATGATGTTTTCTGTCCAAGATCAGGGCAGATATCTTCTTGCTGCCGCGTTGCACATATATGTCAGTATAGGGGCCCATAGGTTACTGCATGATTTGAATGTGTCGACTGGGACCCCATCAGGGCCAAACTACTAAAAGTGGAGCAGGAAGGCATGCTTGTGAACGAAGGCTGGATGGTCAGAGCAATGTCGAGTGCTTTGGTAAATGCTGAGGGCATTTTGTTGAATAATTTCTGCAAGGCGGCCCGTTTGTGGCCAAAGCACCATCGCCTGTTGAAAGAGCAACCTTATTCAGCAGTGCGAGGCCCGGGTCTGAAACGATTTAGGATTCCTTGGCACAGCGCTCTATAATTAATGCAGCATGCTCGAGTGTGACACAACCTACCAAGGTATTTTTAAAAAAATAAGCACAATATAAAATGTACACTGGGACTTACTTAAAGGAATAATCAACCTTCACTTTACGGACTACACGTCCCGTCAATCACCAGAGTGACGATGCACTTAGCAGACGCCCACTGGGGGGCCTGTTAATTAAAGAGCCGGAAATGAACAGTAAAGTGATTTCCAAGTATCGTTTTTGCAGCCTCTGAAGACGGGGTTCCGACCCTGAAACGCGCCAGGCAAACTAATAAAAGTGGAGCAGGAAGGCATGCTTGTGAACGAAGGCTGGATGGTCATAGCAATGTCGAGTACTTTGGTAAATGCTGAGGGCATTTTGTTGAATAATATAAATGTGAGGGACTACGAGAACCAACATGCTTTGCAGCATACGCCCACTGGGGCGGGTCTTGGAGCATTTATCAGGTGTTCCTCATTTGACTGCCATTTGCTTTTCTATCGCCCGTGAACAGGACCCCATGTGTTTGAAACGCATTGGGCAGTGTATGGATGGAGGGGGAGACTGCTACTCTGCCGCACTGAAATCTTCAATTAATGGCATTTTAACTCTCTGCTGTGGCATCTTCATGTGGGGCAACCTTCTTGTTTGATGTTAGCGGCTTTGCTCGGCCGCGAAAATGCCCGCTGCGAGTCATGCAGATCCTGCGTTTGGTATCACCGAGCGCATTGGAGCGGAGAGACCGCATTGAAAGTTATTTAAAGGACAGTCTGACAGTGTCACAGCTGCCTTCCCACCCACTGGGGTAAAACAACGAGGAATATTGTGAAGGTTATGGCGGCACCCACAGGCGTTTAACAGTGAGGGACTAAGAGAACCAACATGCTTTACAGCATACGCCCACTGGGGCGGGTCTTGGAGCCTTTATCAAGTGTTCCTCATTTGATTGCCATTTGCTTTTCCATCGCCTGTGAACAAGGACACCATGTGTTTGAAACACGTTGGACAGTGTATGGATCGAGGGGGAGACTGCTACTCTGCTGCACTGAAATCTTCAATTAAAGGCATTTTAACTCTCCGCTGTGGCATCTTCATGTGGGGCAACCTTCTTGTTTGATGTTAGCAGCTTTGCTCGGCCACGAAGATGCCCGCTGCGAGCCATGCAGATCCTGCGTTTGGTATCACCGAGCGCACTGGAGCGATCCCAGTCGCCTTGTTCACTAAAACGCTTGTGTAATACCCAACAAACAATTTAAACACCCTGAACATCACGTGATTGATTGTCACCTGACCAGTAATGGACATAGTGGACAAACTTCTCAGTTTCACTTCGTCCAAACAATGAGCACTGGCAATGTTCAACATTATTCTGATGCAAGGTTTGAATTGGTTGCTTGTTTTCTTGAAAGTTTCTTTAAATATTTGAAATATTTAAAACATGTTCAAGACATTTTTCCAAATGATTTGATAACTGTACAAATACATTTAGTGAGTATCCACCCCTGTACATATATTATTCTATGTATATATATATATATATATATATATATATATATATATATATATATATATGTATGTATATATATGTATGTATATATATATATATATATATAATGTCCGAACACACAGTCACCTGCTACAGAAGAGCCCACAACAGGTAGGTATTTGCCAGTTCATTTATTGCGAGGAAGCATTTGTGAAAACTTCAGGCATGTCAGCAGTTACATCTTTCCCAGCCCGACGCGTTTCATGGTAAACATTTCTTCAGGAGCTCTGGGGAATGGCAGTTATCAGATACGGTGATTTTGGCGGCAACTAAAATACCTGCAACGTCCCGCCTCAGTGGGCGTGGCCCCACTGGCCTTCTGGTTGTCGTGGTTTTCGCCGGGTTGCTCCAGTGAGCTGCCGTTTCTGTGCCTGCATTAAATCAAAAATTAAATCCAAGTGGAGTGTGATAGGATCCTGGAGCTGTACATTTGCTTATAACTCCTCACAATTCAGCGAAGCACTTACACCGTGTTAAGTTAGCATGGGTTTATTAGAAGCTTAAACACCAATTTTGTTTTCCTGCTCTGCTTTGCACACAACACGCACTTGCAATATTGTTTAGAGAAGGGTGAGTATTTTGCTTCATATGAGAATAATTTGATATAATACATTTGTAGACTGCCTTGCCTCGCTACTTTAGTGTGTATAGTGAGAGCGTAAAACATCAAGGTTATCTTGGATACTGTGTTTGTTATTCGGAAAGATCTTTGCACGTTCGAGCCATAAGACATATGCAGCTGTGGCATCTCTGATACTGGCGCGTTTAGTAATGCACTGTGCAGGCATGATTACACACAGTTGGAGAACATTCGTATCTTGACAGTTTGTGTAGAACTCAATGTGATCCACTACTGCCGAGTAACAGAGGTATGGGTCTGCCTATATAGTCGTATGAGATCTTCTGTAGTTATAAACTAACCTGCTAAGTAGGGAGGGTGAAATCTAGGTATATTTTAAATCTGTTTCCCTTTTGCATTCTGATGCTTTCTCCCTTTGTATTTTATGGAATAGTAACAATGCAGACAATTTTGTTCTTGATAACATGTTTGCTTGTATTATCTAAGGTACTGGGCATGAGATTGTGTGTATGTATATATATATATATATATATATATATATATATGTGTGTGTGTGTATATATATATATATATATATATATATATATATATATATATATCTATACCTATACTACTATTATAAAGGAAGAACTTTGAACCTTTGAGGCGGGTAAACTCGGGAACCACAGCGCCAATCCACACCCCCGATACATCGTTGTAATCGTCAGGGTGTGCAGATGGACATAGGCTATATAAACGTAATAAATATACGTTATTTAAAAAATTTACCGAAAAAAAAGTAGTCCCTTGGAAGAAGCGCCGGCCGCAACATGCGTGCCCGAAGTGAGGAGCGCGGGGAGGAGCGGCGTCCTGGAGCGCGAGGAGGGCCGGCGGACATGGCGCGGGGAGGAACGGTGAGGAGCGGCGGACAGGCGGTGAGGAGCGGCGGACAGGCGGTGAAGAGCGGCAGACAGGCGGGGAGGAGCAGTGAGCGGCGGATGAGGTAGGTTATTTATTTATTTATTTAGGACCGGTGAGCGGCGGAAAAATGAAGCAAAAATGACCATCATGAGCTAGAGGAAGCAAACGGAGCATTACAAAAGTGAGCCAAACGGTGCATTACTGGAGGAAAAAGTTACGTGTGCAGGTTACAAAAGCGTACAAAGTAAACATAGAGGTATAATACTGCAATATATGGAGGAAGGCTCCGGGGGACCCACGGACAACGTCGGGACGGGCTGCTAGTATATGTATATATATATATATATATATATATGTATATATATATATGTGTATGTATATATATATATATATATATATATATATATATATATATATATATATATATATATGTATATGTGTGTGTGTGTGTATATATATATATATATATATATATATATATATATATATAATGTTTGAGCAAGTGCGCACCTGCGCTTTCAGCAGGCACTCGCAGCGCTTCTGGCCATCCAGCTTCAATGCCTCTCATGCCCTGGAACTCTCGTTACTCCTTTTCATTCCTCATGTGCCCGACGCGTTTCAAGGCTTGCCGCCTCTTCTTCATGGGGCTTCATTCAAATAACAGGCAATGCTCTCAACTTCCTCTTACCAACTTCATTTTATTGGGAGGGAACCGCCCTAAGTGGGTGTGGCTTAACCGTCTGTTACCATCAATGATGATGGTTATCGTAGTCCACAGTGAGAGGGTCAGTATTAACCTTGAGTAGGTCGCCTGGTATGTTGAATCATTTTTGCCATAGTCTGTATTCCCTTGAGTAGGGGGAGAACTTATCGAAATCCAGGGCAGTCGTTGTCTTTAGAAGCGTTGCGCCTTTTCACTCTTGCATCGTGCAAAGGATCGGCTCCTCCGCGCTGTATGTCAGTAATATACTGCAGCCGGTGACGGTGCTCTGCTGCACGGCCAGGGGCAGCCGTGGATATGTGTTTGAGCAAGTGCGCACCTGCGCTTTCTGCAGGCACTCGCAGCGCTTCTGGCCATCCAGCGTCAATGCCTCTCATGCCCTGGAACTCTCGTTACTCCTTTTAAGCCCCATGAAGAAGAGGCGGCAAGCCTCGAAACGCGTCGGGCACATGAGGAATGAAAAGGAGTAACGAGAGTTCCAGGGCATGAGAGGCATTGAAGCTGGATGGCCAGAAGCGCTGCGAGTGCCTGCTGAAAGCGCAGGTGCGCACTTGCTCAAATATATATATATATATATATATATATATATATATATATATATATATATATATATATATATATATATATATATATATATATATATATATATATATATATATTTTTTTTTCATAACACAGCTGCGCATAAAGGTCATGAATGTTCAAACCTCTCTGGCCCCATTTTGACTCCGTGGTGAGGCATCCTTCTCGGCCAGGCCTCCGAGTATAAATCCACAAAAAGTTTGCCCTGAAGCAAGGATGCAACTTCCCAGCTGAGTTGCTTTTCAAAAGCCTTTATTGTTGAAAACCAACATTTTCAACTCCAAACATTTACAAATCCTGACTCGTTTCAGAGCCTCCAGGCTCTTTCTTCAGAGGATGACACTGCCAAACTAAAATGCAAGGTAGGCGCCATTAACTGCATGCTTTATAAATACAGCCCACGTGGGCTTCTCATGTGAGTCTCAATTACAGCATGCTGGTACCTGTAGTTTTAAGTCCAAGCAGAATCTTCCCCATGTGGGTTCAGTTAGGTAATAGTGTCCTTTCTTTTGAACAAAAATAAAATGCCACAGTGAGTTTCGGAATGAAATCCCCAGTTTTCTTTTTTCATAACACAGCTGCGCCTAAAGGTCATGAGGCGCAGGTTTGAACATGTATTAGGTAAATAAGGAAGTGTAAGGAAGCTAGCTTCATACTAAGTTTTTTTAAGATCCAAATATCTATTACCTGGCCAAGAGGAAGACCTACTCAGAACTAAATTTACATCACATAGGGTTTCACACCTAGGTCTTGGATGTCTCCTCAACCTTATACTCTGCAGACCATTACATTCTTGACTAGATTGTGTCCTGGAGAAACTGCAGACCTGTAGCAGTTTAACGTCCAGTAGCTAAGGCCTCTATCACACTGTTCTATCAAATAATACACCCCCTCAACTATTGGAGCCTCCACGAGATCTTAGTCCCTTTCCAAGCACCAACGTGCTCACATCTTCCATATTCCTTTATACCTTTCACACGTTCCTGGAGCCCAGGACTCCTCGAAGAGTTCCTCAGCTCTTACCAAGAAGCCTGACATTGCTAGAACTCCTGATATTTTCCAGGCAAGAAGTCTCAAAGTCTCCGTGTGAACCCGCGGATGCGCCTGTCCATCTTCGTCTCTCAATAGACTCTCAACGGCAGGAAGAAAAAAGGGAATGTCGCAAGCTGTCTCCAAGGTCATTGAAAACCGCGCCTGTGAAACCCGAAAGCGAGTTATCAGGAGAAGGGAGCATCTCTCTTGCCTCACCTTGTGAAGAACCCTCTGAATCATTGCGTAAGGCAGGAATGCGTAAGCGTTGGGCCCCTTCCAGGTCGGGAAGAATTCCTCGTGCACCACTGCAGACAGACCCGCTCCGCTCCACCCCGCTAATCCAGTCCCGACACGTCCAGTCAACCCGAGGAAGCTTCGGTGCCTTGCCGGCACATGGGAGCTCCTCCCGCCGAGCCGCCCAGCGATCCGGCACCACGCCCTGCCAAGTCTGCTCGCAATCACCTGGAAACCACCGCCGGATACCCTTAGACGATCACCGTAGCCATTCAGCACCGCCCGACAGCCACTGGAATTCTTCAAGTGGACGTAAGATGTTCGCTCCACTAAACACCCCTCAAAAAGGTGAAAAGTTTGAGAAAGGTTAGCCCATCCATGTTTAAATTTTTTAGAGTGCTTTAGCAGAGAGAGAGCCTCCGACCGCTGCTAACGGACGGCCGGCATTTTCCCCAGGATCACCATGGCTGTGACCGCTGCTGTCTCTTTGTGTGATGTTGAGGAGTGTGTTGCTTCTGTCTTCTCTTCTGAAGATTGGAGACATTTTCTGGATTTGGATGATACTCTTAAGTGTGTTGGAAAAATGTTGGTTCCGGGTGAGCATAGGGAGAGCACTCTGGCTCCATCTGTGAGACCTTATGTGAAGATCCTGGACGAGCCGAGTATGAGCAGTGCGAAAGTTCTTATGAGGAATGATAAGTTTGTGCCTCCTGAGGGTTTGAGGTCCAGGATTATTGGGCTTGCGCATGAAGGGCACCTCGGTCAGACTTTGACTAAAAAAAGTGCTTGAGGATTTCTGATGGCCCAGTATGGACAAACAAATCACTTCTTGGGTTGTTGGGTGTGAGGTATGCAGGGAAAGCGAGAAGAGGCTCAAGACTGGGTGTCATGTCACCCGGTGTCACATTGATAATCCTGGTGTTCCATGGGGTAACGTTTCTCTTGATTTCATTGGACCTATGCATGGTGTGGAGGAAAATTTGAGGAATGCTTTAGTTTTGATTGACGTTCATTCTAAATGGCTCATTGTCCAGTTTATGTCCGCTATCACCATGAAGAGCACCATTGACCAACTTAGGGCCATTTTTCATGAAGAGGGTCTTCCCCACACCCTTGTCACGGACAATGGTACCCAGCTGGTTTCGCATTAGATGAGAGATTTCTTGGCTAAGTGTGGTATTGTTCATCACCGCACTGTGCTCTACAACCCCCAAGCCAATGGTATGGTGGAGCATGCCAACCTGCTGGTAAAGGGACCATTTCCATGACCATTCAATGTGGTAAGGATATTGATGTGATGGTCTGCAAGATGGTTTGGGCTCATCGCACAACTATCAATTCTGCCACTGGTTCCACCCTGTTTGAAAGATTGCGTTGAAGGAAGCCAGGCACCAAGCTTCTACCCTCTTGGTTGGTCTCTCCCAAGCCCACAGCCTTTCTGGTGGAGAACAACAAAGTGGATCGTGGCGGTGTACATGTAGGAGATTGGGTCAAAGTGAGACATGGCAGACCTTGCAAAGGTTTATCTAAGTTTTGGGGCCCTTTTAAGGTCAAGCAGGTGTTTGACAGTTATGTGCTTCTTGACAATGGCAACAAGTGTAACAAGCACAAGATTGCTTTGTGTCGCAGAGGGGTGGGTGTGGATTCTTTGGTCCACAAACCTATCTCTGTACATTCTGGTGATCATCTCAATGGTTTTATGTGGATGAGTGATGCAGAATCGTCCTCTTCTGGGCTTCAGGTCAGAAGAGAGACGGGTTCAGGGGATGCCTCCAGGTCTTTTGCCTCTGATCTGCCTACTGATGTTGGCGTCGGTGTTCCCCGTCTTCCCAGGTTACGCAGACCTCCTTGTTATTTGGAGGATTTTGTTCAGACTTAATTCCTGTTTCTTTTCTCCTGCTTTGGTGCTTCTTTCTTTTTTTTGTTTTGTGCTTCCTCCTGTTTTTTCCCTTTTTCTTCGTTGATTTTGGGTAGAAGGGAGGGGGGGGTTATAACGTGGCACTTGCTTTTAGCAGGGATTCTTACTACTTGTTCATGACATACTCAGTATTCCTTGTGATTGTTAGCTGCGTGCGTGGATTCCACTAACGGCAGTTTGTAATGTGGCTGGCGATGGTGGGATCACGCTCTCTGTGCTCTGACTTCATTTGAATAAAGCCATGTTTAACCTAACCTGTATACGAGTCATCGCCACACTCTGCCAGGTGCTCCTCCTACCCCTGTGCCTCTGTCTGGTGAAGTGAGCGAGGGTGGGTGTGTGCCCAGCCTCTGCTCCCCGCCTGTATGAACCACAGCCTGGACATAAGGATGCTAGCTCCCACGCCGTCGCAGAACAGTGTCTCCGTGCTGGTGTGAGCGCAGACAAAGTCTTTTGCCATTTCTACAGCATTTCTAGTCCTATGCTTGAAGACTTTGCTGTAGAAATGGCAAAATACTTTGTCCTTTTCTATCTCGGCGTGGATGGCACTGTGCTAATCCTATGCTTAAAAACTTTGATAGAAAAACAGACATTTGAGGTGAGCAGATCTAGAGTGTCGCTGGTGTTGAGAGTGCTCTAACAGGAGCTGCTTTCCACCTAAACTGGAGAACTACCCAGAGTTCTCTCCTTCTTTTTTGCATAATTTATGCGTCACTCTATGCCTGAAAGGGGTTTGTTTTGATATATATTTATTTTATTTTTTTAGATCTTGGAGCTGACACAAAGGCTTTGGAATGTGGGGATCTCTATTGATGGGTCACAAGACTACACTGGCAGCATGTCAGGAGTTAAAGAAAGACTCATACACACATTTTATTGAAATGCTTTATTGACCGTGGCAAAGTCGACAGTGAATCATTATCATCTATAATAGTTTTGTGGTCTTTCATGGATCTAGTGTGACATATCTGCTTTTATCATTGTGGTGATTCCCTGACAGAGCCAGTAGGCCTACCTTTTGCTAACTACACCCCATTGTTTTGTGTCTAGTATATATGTTTGAGGTAGAGTGGCAATAGGGCTTAGGGCTTGCCAGGCATATGACTCGTTGGGAGGGTGTCACCATAGGTATTTCCCCCTGCCGTCCTGCATATATTTGTTAATGTGTTGTACTGGGTAGTGTGTGTATAATAAAGTACTTTTCTTTTTTATAAGTAATAGCACTGACTGGACAATGAGTTTTTGGATGGAGGTTGTTGTCTGACTGGTGTACTAGTTCATACCACCTTCTCTGAGTAGGCCTTTGACTGCTCTGCCTTGCTACCCTGAGAGAGTCAAGTGCTATACCAGGGTTCTTGGTACGCAGTAGATGGAACGTTGCAGACGTATTACTTGTGAAGGACCTTCATTCTTCGCAACGAATGACCCACTTTTTTACAGCCCCCAACAGATGTCCTCCATCCTAGTGTGCATCTGAGATGAAATGTAGAGCACACAAATTGTGGCTTAGTGCTATCCCAGCATTCTGTTTAATGGTTCCTTTCCTGACCTAAATGCCATGCTCAATTATATCTCTGAATATCAGGATCCCCTCAGTTACAAGTAAATTTTTCATTGAAAGGATCGCCTGTTGCACTATCAGCACAAGTTAGCTGTGCACTTTTTTGTTCACTGACAAAGTACACAGTCAAATTTTGAAGCCAGACAAACAGAGTTTGAATAAAGTGGGAGAGATGCAGAAATCTGCAAATAGCAGTTTTTAGGTCTCGCCTGTCAATGCGCATGCGCATTGAGCAGAGCGAGACTATGGGGGCTTAAACAGAGTTTACCTACACTGGCGATTCACTGGCGATTTGATGAAGTGCATGTGCACTTTTAACTCAATGCGCAAGCGCAATTAGTTAAAATGCGCGTGCACAGCATCAAATCGTCAGCTTAGTGCCGCCAGCAGCTCTTCCCGCTCCGCCCCCTGCTGCATCAAAGGCTTGGCGCTCTGCCTCAGCCCAGCCATTCTCCTCCCCTAATTACCCCCTGCTGCATCAAAGGCTTTTTCACGGCCGGCCGTGCTTTCAGTTTTACGGCTGGCCGGCCGTGTCTCCTTTTCTTTCTTTTTTTAATCCGCTGCATGTTGATAATAACGATATCTGCTTGCTTTGCTTTATAACACTTCTTATCATAGTTTTGCCGTTTCTAAGTTCTATCAATCACAGGTTCTACTGTTGTGCCGCCCGACTTGTTTTTTATTTGACTATAGCTGCAGCGCCCCTTCAGATTTATTTTTGCCAGCGTAACACGCTTGCTCCACGTTGCCATCCTGCCCTCGGGCGCCGCGCAAAACGTTCATCATTAACAACACGGGTGCCGCGCTTAATATTTTAGCAGGCACCCGCTTTTATACTTGTATTGTTATCAATTACTATTCGTTAGCCCTTTTTTATACCGTTTGCACTGCCGCATGTAATCACAGCTGACCAGGAGACTAAGTAAACAATGCTGGCTGCACGGCCGTCCAACTCTTATTTAAACGTAGCCGCTTATCCGCTTATATATTAACACAGGCAGCGTGCTATAGGGTGCAGCATGGCGCCCGCTTTTCCACACTGCTGACTGCTCCTCATCACTGTCCTGCAAGCCCCTCCCCCCCACTTCCTGGGCGCTGCACTAATCTTTATGCATTAACAACAAGACAGTCGCCACACTTAACATTTTAGCAGGCACCCACCTGACCAACTGACTTTGCCAATGCTTGCTACTCCGTTTCTACAGGTAATATCCCCCCGCCTCTTTGCTCCATTTATTCCTTCCAGTGCTGTCTGTGCTTGTTATAACACTCCGTTCCCATTAAGCCGCATAAATACTAATGCAGCATGCCTCACTTTTATGCAGCCATCCTTGTAATAAAGAGCACATTTTAACCCTCCACCCAGCCGGCTACCATATTAAAGCCCAAGCCCAAAGTACATGCTGTATGCCCGACCCCCGGCCTGTCCTCCCTTCACCTGCCGAACTGCACCCCAACCCAAACGGCCTCAGAAGGATGAAAGGCCCCTGCTGCGACCACCGCCTTAATGCAATGTCTCTCCCCTCCTGTACCCATCCCATTTTCGCCTCCACCCGAGCCATGCGACCCCCCACCTCCCTCACCCATCCAAACTGTGAGCCCAACTCCCTCCCCTCCCCAACCCCCCAACCCCCCACACTGAAACCTCAGGCCCTTTCCCCACTCTCCCCAATTAGCCCCCCACAATGCCGAAAGCTTGTTTTTCGTGGGTGGCAAAAATGCAGCTCGTCCCCTGCTGCTTTGACTGTTGTCACACAGCTCTTTTCTCTTAGCACAGCGGCTCCTTAACTCAGTTCCTTGGCTGCTCCACCTTTACAGACACCCACCCTGCCTGCCATTGTACCTCTCTGCAAAGCACGAGCGCTGTCAAAGGCAGTAGGGTCTGGATTGTATGTATCGTTGACATTACAAATGCTATAGGTGTCACATTTGAAAAAGTATAAAGTATTGCCATTGTAAATGACAAAGCTATTACTTTTGCAAGTTTCAAGACCCACACATTAAAAGAAATTTGTCAATTACAAAACCAATAGCTACAACTTTTCTATTGCGAGACCTATTGCATTTCCAATGCTTGTTTTTTTTGTGGTGTCCAGCTTTGCATGTTGACTTTGCAACACAGAGGCACAATAACGTGCCATTGCTATGTCTCCAGTAGCAGTATCCGGATTACCAAGGGAGCTGGTTCCTGTCAAAACCAGCTACACTCATGAGCTGCCCCCATTTCAGCTGCTTTAACACGTTTATCAGCTAGCTGATTGGAAAGGCGTTCTTTGTAAACAGGGCTCCATTGGGCATTCTTTCATTGATAGGGCTCCTCTGGACTTGTATTCCATTGAAAATGAGGTTCCATGGGGTACTCTATTGATACAGAGCCTCCAGTTCAGGTGCATTGTACCATAAACGAGCTTCCAAAGGACATTCTGTTATAAATGAGGCTCCAGGAGAGGGGTACTGTGTAGTAAATGAGGAATCCTGTAATAAGAAAGTGCATGGAGTGGGCATTCCATAATTTATGAGACGCAAAAAGAAATGAAGGGCTTTCCATCGTAAATGCGTTCCCATGGGGCGTTCTGTTGTACATGAACGCCCATTGGGAGTTTAATATATGTATCTATGGGGTAGCTACAAAGCTCGAGCCTAGCTGAAAGCCAGTAGTGCTATTCAGGGTCAAAAGTAAAGACAATGCTAATTTGAACAACATTAATGGCGAGTTGATCAGGTCCAGTTCCTAATGTTTATTAATGTTTTGTCTTATTTTAGAACTCGCAGTGTTTCTTCTTCAACTCAGAGCACAGGGAGCAGCGAAAGGTAAGAATCTCTACCATCAATATCCAGTGTGGAGCTGATGTGTGTTTCCTTTCACGCCTCGGCCTTGTGTCCATGATTCTGGAAGTTACTAAGGGTCTGTCCATACCGTGCACATTGTTTACAGCCATTTCCAGTCTACCTTGATGGGTTGCTCTTGACTTGGTAAAATTGGACAAGGAAGTCTTACTGTAACTAAACTTAGTTTCCAAGGGGTGATGATGGTGTTTCGGGTATGTTCTCGAGTGTCACATTGCAGCAGTAAGCTTGGGTAAATGTATATCCTGATGGGGAGATTGTTCAGTTTTAAACAGCTCAAACACTAATGGGGTCATTATTCGCCAATGCAGAGACAACACACTGATGTAATGATCACCCCGTGAGTAGGGGTTCATGCTGTTGCACATTGATAGGGAAGTCATTCTCTCATAGGGTGGACTTTCACTTACTAATGGGAAAGTCATTCGCTCAAGGGTTAAACACTAATGGGGTGGTCATGCTGCTGGGGTGGCCTTAACTGATCATGAGGTAATTAATGGTAAACCACATACTGTTGATGGGGTTACCCACTGATAGGGACAACATTCAGTAAATAGGCAGACAGCGAGATTAGTTTACACACTAGAGGAGAGTTGTATTCACGAAGGGGACATCACTCTGTGATGGATTAGCCACATGCTTTAATTTTGCTCTTAGTTTTACTGGTGTTTAGGCCTTACTGGTGCAACAAATGGGATGAGTATCTAAATAATTAGAGTATGCTGGACTGTGAGAGCTCATGGTCCGCCAAATACTCTCTGGTAGCTTTCCGGGCTAAGTACACTTACACCTGCCCTGCTCTGTCTCCTGCTTTTTCCCCTCTCCCGGCTTAGAAAATATTCTGCTTCTTCTGGATAGTCTAGCCCTGGCGGAGTAGGAACACCTGCACACAAATGAGTTCCCTTCAGTTCCAAGAACTATTATAGCAATGTGTGACAAAACAAAGCCAGACAAGGCACAGCTAAAAGGCTGGCAGTAAACAACAGGCCTCCTGGCTTTGCCAGTGCTTGGCATCTTTACTGCCAAGGGCTTTAGGGCCCTGAAACCCCCACCCTCTTAAGCCATCGCACTTAAATGGTATCGCTCCTTAAGTGAGAAAAACACAAACGTGGCTGACGTGGTGTTCGACTGATGCGGCGCGTACTCTCGAGTCACTGCAGCGGTCAGTAGTTGTTTTCACCAGCTGAATATACCGAGACCCTTTCCACCATGGCATATTGTCCACTGTTATGAGGGAATCAGTCCCTCTTGGCTTGATTACTGCAATGCTCTCCGTGGCGGTTTCATGGAGCCTAACTCTAGAGATGTCAGGGCCTTCTTGGCGCAGCCTCTCCCCAGTGCAGCCATTCGCCTATAACCGGTCTTGTCTCTAGGAAGGACCATGTTTCGCATGTTCGCAGGTCTCTGCACTGGCTCTCTCTGGCGTACAGCTCTTGCTTTAGAGTGCTTTCATGACCAATGAATGCCTACAGCCTCCACTACCAGGCTAGTTGACCTCAAAAATACCCCCCTCCCCCCACAGGTTGTCCAGCACAAAGAGACCTGTAGAATGATGAGCACTACACATGCACTATCAGTCAATCTAAAGGCAAACGCAAATACATACTTACACAATCATTAGAAATGACAATATGCCTGACTTTTGAATGCATTGCAAGCCAGACCTAAAAATCCATGTAGGTTAAAGCTACCCTCAACCCATCTGTGCTGCGGCCAGAGAAAAGCAGCATCAATCATCTCGTTACCTGAGACACTTTTACAGCATTACAATGTCATGTGTGTGCCCCTGAACGTTCAACCTCAGCCAGTTGTATAAATAAACAAAATAATCACAGCTGTGTGGCGGCCAAGCATTTTTTGCGGAAGCACACATGCCCAATCCAAACGTACTCAAGCGCCCCAGCATGTGGCCGGAGCCAAAGCCCCACTCTAGTGATGCTCACATAATTGTCTGGTGACATCTGCGCTGTCAGGCCAGACTATCATAACAAAATGGTGGGATTATCACTGCAAGAGCGGATTAAAACCGTGGCCTGTGGAGTGTGGGCAGATGCAGGAACCGAATAGCTGTCCGCAGAAAAGAGACCGATAACCATGGTTGGTGGGGTGGACTGGCAGCATTCACTGAAGCAAAACAGACATTTGTGTAATAAATGTATCGAGGACACCTCAGTGCCCTATGGAGTTGTATGGCCTAGTGGGGCAGTATGCATTCAGCATCATCTAGAGTAAAGGTCGCAGTGAAAACATACATCCAAATGCAAGACACCGCCATATTTACTCCAGGCTCGAATGAAAACACATGCAGGTAGGTGTTGGGCAAATACAGAAACTCAGCAGCTGAGCACACACAAATAACAAGCATTGAAAATGCAATAGGTCTCACCTTTGATTAAGTTAAAGTTATTTGCCCGTCCGCCACCTTTTTTCCCCCGCCATATTACAATGGCGGGGGGACCGTGGCGGACGGGAAGACCGTCTGCCGCTTTTCCACCGCAGTCGCAAGGGCTGAAAAGGCCTGATATGGTGGCAGTGTCTATCAGACATCGCCAGCCATATTAGGATGGCCTGAGGGGAATGCCTTTCCGTGGCGGCAATGCTGCCACGAAAAGGCATACGGTGCCTGCTTTGGGGGCCCATTGCGGGCCCCCAGGTGAAGGAGGGGTGGGGTGGTGGGGGTGCACATGGGGGGTACCTATGGTACCCACCTGCATTCACTGCACAACATGGCAGGCACCGCGCGGTGCCTGTCATGTTGTGCTGTGAAACGCACAACATGCATTTTTCACTTTGCGGCGGCCGGCGCTTTAAGCACCGTCCGCCGCAATGTTAAAAATGCGGGATGCAACCGTCAATGTGGCGGCTGCATCCTAATTGGGGGCACGGTTTCTCCGCCCTTGTGGCGGATGGTACCTGCCCCCGACAGGATGGCGGACGGACACTTTGTCCGTTCGCCATCCTAATGGACCTTTAAGTTTTGGCCCTCAAAACTCAGTGTCGATACCCACCGGTTGCAAACACCGGCACAAATTAAGCACTGCATCTAACCTTGTCCAAAGATAATACGATCCTGTCATGCACTACAGTGACATTCACTGTCACAGGCACTTTAACAGCCCTATGCACTCTCGTGTCTCTGACACACACGCTGTCTTGTGTGCTCACAGTGTTAAAACCTAACACACACACACACACACACACACACACACACACACACACTCGCGCTGGCATACGATCACTCTTAAAACACAAATTCACAGTCTCAAACAGCCTGGCACACACTTGAACTGACTTACATGGCCAAACACCAGAAGTTACTTGGTCGTTCTCGTGCGTGACACCTGCAGCTGTCCATTCAACAACACTTGGCAGGCCGGAATTGAGGCTCAGACGTATTTTGACAGAAGTTAAACTACAATCCCCAGAATACAAGATGCTGCTAGTTTAAAAAGCCTCGGCTGTCTGAAGCAGTCACGCGTGGTATGTGGAAGCTTAGCAGCTAAGCCACACACATGACCAATCAATCCCACGTTGACATCATCGTACAGCCAGACCCCCTTCACACAGCAGAGCACCAGAAACTTGTATACTCACTCTTGAGTGTGTTTCGATCAGTCTTAAGTCAGCGGTGTTGCCTGTCCTCACTTTTTCGGTGTCCGGCCCGGGAGCAGCTGACCCGGGGGAGGGCTGCGAGGACTGACCGGGTACTTACTCCCTTCCCCGGCGCCACACTGCCTCCCTCTCCCGCGCTGCTCCCCTTCCCTCCTCCTCCCACCCTCCATCCCATACACAGCTCCCTGCCCTCTCTTCCTTTTTCTCCCCGGTCTCCTCCCAGAAGTCTCTTGTGTCCCGAGTTCGTTTAGAGCCGATGGTTGAAGTTGTTTCCACCTACCCCGGCGCGGAGCCGTGGACGCTTCCTGGAGGCGGCAGCAAGGGCAGGGGGCCGGGGTGACTGAAGGGTCTGGGGGATGAGGTCTGCGGAGCCCAGGCTCCTCCGATGCCCGTCCCGGGGAGGCTCCTCCCAGGCTCCTCCGGAGTGGCAGCTGCTGGTCCGGGCGGACTCCCAGGAATGCTGTCTGGCATGCCTGCGCTCCGAGGTGCCCTGCCTGCCGGGCTCCTCGGCACCTTCCAGCACCTACCGCAGTGGGTGGGGTCCGGCGGTAGGTGCTGGCAGGGCCTTCAAACCAGTGTACATCAAAGCCCTGTGTGCCACAGTCTGCAGCATGCTCTTTACAGAGCGCAGAAACACGTTCGGTAATTTGAAATTTATCTGAATTATATTAGTAATAAAGATCAATTGGACGGTTTATTACCCTGTGTAGGGCAAAGTACAGCTCAAAATGGTGTGCATAGGAGAGTCTAATTTGTACCATATCACCATCAAGAATAAAATGTTTGTCCCTCGGTGCCCCATGTTGTCACATCTTAATTATGGTAGCCAATATCTCTTCTCATGTCAAATTGCCCGCAAAGTCTCATTTTAAGTGCCCCTCCACATTCTGCACAGCATAGCATTATTTTCTAACGACATCACACACAGCTCATGATGGGTGCCTGCCCAGTTATAGACCCGTCTTGTTTTTTGTATTACAAGTCCCAGACTTGTAGCCCTAGTTTTATACTTGGTTTAATAAGACTACAAGTCCCAGAATTCTCAAAATATAACTTTCCTAGTTGCATGTGTGTCACATTGCTCCCTTCCCGTGACACTTGCCTGCCGGGCTCCCTGACTGCATTCCTGGATGCTGAAGTCGCGGTCCAAGTAAGACCGAATCAGAAAATAGTAGACATGGCTTCGGATCCAAAGCAACGGGTTGGAAATCCCCAGAACCACCAGCTTCTTTCTTTGTCCTCCAGCCCCTAAGCTGTAATGTCTCAACCCGGCTAAGGACAGAACAGCGGGAGTAGGCGGGAGCAATTGGGAGCGGCCGGCCACCGGAGGCAAGATGCAGAAAGGCACCTAGAACAGCAGGAGTAAGTGGGAGCAATGAAGGGCGGCCGGCCACCGGAGGCAAGACGCAGAAAGGTGCCTAGAACAGTGGAAGTAGGCAGGAGCAGTTGGGAGCGGCAAGACGCAGAAAGGTGCCTAGAACAGTGGAAGTAGGCAGGAGCAGTTGGGAGCGGCCGGCCACCGGAGGCAAGACGCAGAAAGGCGCCGTTGTACCGAGCGACCTACCCGGGACCAACCCACGGACAGCGCCATGTTGGCGAACTTTCACCTCTGAACCCGCTTGATCTCGGAAAGCAGGCTGCTTTAGAAGAAATATTCACACGAAATTTCGGTGAGCCCCGCGTGTGAGTAAGGGACGGCTAAACAGATGCGATCACATATTAACACATGATGTTTCCAGTATTGCAAACACAAAAACACAAAGCTGCATTTTTTGTCCTCCTGCCCCCGAACTGTAATGTCTCAGCCCGGCTAAGGGCAGAACAGCGGGAGTAGGCGGGAGCAATTGAAAGCGGCCGGCCACCGGAGGCAAGACGCAGAAAGAGGCAGAAAGGCGCCTAAAATGACTTCCTGCTGGCGTAAAAGGTTATCTTCTTCAAGGGGCCATCTGTTTGGACCCTTAAAGAAGATAAGAAACCTTTTACGCCAGTAGTAAGTCGGGGCAGCCAGTCCGAGTGGGACGGCTGTAAAAGAGAAAAGAGTACGTCACTGTAACCTCTTTTCCAATGGCTGGCCACTGTTTAGCATGAACGGTGACACCAGCCAATGTAAAAGAGGGGCGGGGCTTAAATCCCTCTATTGAAAATACTCAAAAACATAAAACCTCGCCAGCGAGACTGCCCATGTGCGCAGCCTGCGCTAGCCGAGACCTAAAAAAACCCAGAGACAGCGTAGACAAACTCCCTGGGCGGGTGGGGGGTGGCTCACAGAAACAGAATACATGTGTGAGGCATTGCTGCAGGAGTTGCATTATTCAACGCAACATTGTTAAAATGCTGCAAAAACAACTCCAGAAGGTGTGCACAGCTGCAGAGAATTCCAACCCAACGAACAATGCAACGAAAACATACTTTCAGAGGCCTGGCAATGAACGTTGGTTGGGAGCACAGCATGAGCGCCTTTGTTTGACCCTTGGAGACATTTTTTGTGTGCTGCTCCCGCATCATCTCTGCCTGCCCGGTTCTGCCCCTGCTCTCTGCACCGTGGTTCATCCTCCTTCCGACTTTGTTGTCTACATAGTATATGTTCTCCAGTAACCCATGATGATGATGAAGGCCAAAATATAAAATCTGAGGTGAGAGAGAAGTAAGCGTCTGCTTGGAGTTTGGAACAATACAAGGAAAGAGACGTCCTGAAAGTGTGAGAACTGATAAACAGATGTAGCCAAGGTTTTTTGGTAATCACAACCTATCTTTTCTTGTGACAGTCTGAAGCTGATTTGAAGTTTGATACTAATAGCAATTTTTTATATCACAGAACTGTGTGTTTTTATTTTTTTAATACTGAACCTTTTTGGGAACTGAAGTCTCCTCAGTTCTGGCACAAAACTTTTCCTTGCCTGAGGCATTTCGCTGTTTGTTTGCTGCCTCTGGAAAACAGGCTGTTCCTGGGGCCGTTTGTTACAATGTTTTGGCCTGTTACAGTGGCATTGTGACCCTGCTGTCTACAATTTCTTTAATGCAGAACGGGCCTAGTTCTTCACAAAGAAAACGATTTGCAAACCCATGGCTGGAGTACACAGGGGGCACTGGTAGGAGCTTTAAACAAAGCGCCTATTCTGCACACTGAAAACGACCCTTATTTTGATGTTGTCTCACAAGGATCAGTCACGTGTTGCACACATGACGGGCAATTTTGCACTATTTCCAAGAAGTGTTTAAGTGACATATGCACTGATGACCACGGTACAAATGACATTTCATACCAGCAGGTCACTGTAAATATCAGTTCGATGTTTGTGTAAAATCAGATGATTTAACACAACTCTGTGACTTTGATTTGTTTTTTTCATATGACCAGGTACTGCCGAGTCCCCCTCCCTCATCCAAGTAAACCACCCTTTTAACTCCAACCTTTTGGGCCCCCCCCCAATAAGCCAGTCAGATCCTCCACCCTCTTTCCCCCAAGGCAACAATAACAATATAGACAGCATACCAGCTTGGATTAAGGGTCGGAATAACTCCGGCCATATTTTATTCATAACAATAACAAAACATTAATCTTAATATTGACATCATTTATACAATACGCAGAAAGTCCGGTCCATTACATTGATCTGTACAGGGTGTCATTTGGCTATCCTTAACATATTTCTAATACATAGCCATTCCGATCATAAGCTAAGTGATCAGCAACATTATCTTTCTGCGTATCCCTGTTTGAGCCTACGGCAAGGTCAAGTTCTCTGGAGATTACCTCACCCCAGGTCCCCCTACGCCCTCAACATTAGTTCCATAAGGTGCTGTGTAGTTATGCCCAGCTTATATAAGAAATTAAATGAAAAAACGTATTTAATACAGCTACTCAAACTAGAGTGTCCTGACACATAGACAGTGGGAGAGAAGGAGCGAAAGAAACCAGTTAATGATTAAAGAGCCACGTTTTTAGATTTTTGCTAATGGAAAGTCAGTCTGTGTCTCGCCTCAAAGTCTCCGGAATGCTATTCCACAGTTCTGTGCCCGGAAAGCCAAAGAATCTACCTCCAGTACGGGCCAGGCGTATCTTGGGCATGATGGCCAGGTGGGCGTTGGAAGATCGTAAGAGTCTGGATGTAGAGTAATGGTTAACTCGTTTGATTAAGTACCCGGCTCCACCCTTGTGGTCATAGCTTTAAAGTCTATCCGCTGTTTAATGCGGAGCCAATGTAAGGATTTAAGAATCAGAGTCATGCTAGATCTAGATCTATATCTTAGGATAGCTCTGTCCGCCTCGTTTTGAACCACTTGCAAAGGCTGGGTTGAGGATTTGGGAAGACCAAGGTACAGGCAATTGACGTAGTCAAGCTTTGATGTCACTAGAGCTTGCACCACAATCCTTCTGCTCTCCAGCGGTAGTAGCAGCAGAAATTATTTTAGCATTCGGAGTATACCGAAGCATGCACCAGTGATATTTTGGATCTGAATGCGCATCGACAGTGTTTTGTCAATGACGATTCCTACATTTTTTGCTTTCTCTTTTTCTGCGGGCTGGGGGGTAGATTCTTGGGCCACCAGGAACTCCAATCGGGTGTTTCTAATTTTTCAAAAGAAAACAACTTAATTTTTATCTGAATTACACTTGAATTGATTGATCTTAAGCCAATTGAAGACCTTCGTGAGGCAGGACTTGATCTTCGCCCTGTCAAAGTCGAAGCCTTTATCACAAGAGAAGATAAACTGAGTGTCGTAGGCATAAGAAACAATTTTGGCGCCCTCTTGCTCTACCATGGATGCCGATGGAGAAAGATAAATATTAGAGGGTAGGGCTGAGAAGCGAGCCCTGGGGGACACCAACATTTATGGCTAGAACCCGAGATGAGAACGGTGGGAGCCAGATGTCCTGGGATCTGTTATCCAAATAGGAGGACATCCATGCTCGGCCCGTCTCACCCAGGCCAATGTTTTTTACTTCCTTGCACATGTGCGGGGTTGGCCAAACAGCCTAGCGGAAGCGGAACTTCCCCTCCCCCCCACCCTTACAGCCTACCGGCTGTAACTGCCCCAGGAGTTGCATGAGAGACCATCTGTCCCATCCTCAGGCGTCCCCATTTGACAATGGTGATGCCTGCTAAGGACCGTAAACTATGCCCACAAATCATGACCTTACCGCCTGACCAAAGGATACTACTTGACTTTACATAAAAATACGACAAGAAATGCCCTAGAGGGGAAATTCGGTTACTACGATAAACCATTGCATCATTACAATATCTATTACCTTGAATACTAGAAAAACAAGAGAAACAAAACTACACATTCGCAAAACGTCTGCCTCAGGGGATGATGGGTGGGGGAAAACTCCTTTTGAAGGGGCCTCTGTCCCGAGGACCTCGGATCCGATCGGGCTGTGGAGCGGCGGTGAAAGAGACCGCTCCACAGCCCTCTTTATTGCCCACTGTGCCGGGGAGCCGGTTGGAACCGGCTTCCCGGGCGTATTTTGATCGTATGACCCAAAAACGCTTCATGCACTTCCGGGTCACAGCCCCTGCGTCCAATCAGCTGCAGGCGTGGGGACGTGAGCCACCCGCGTCACTTCCTGTCCGCGCAGAGACCCCGTCTAGGCTCCGGGGGACCGGCGCGGCCGCCATACTCAACGGTGTGCCAGAGTCCTGGTCCTGCCTCTGTATTTAGTTTGAGGGCGAATGGCGAAATATATTAATCGTTCTTTGCTGCTACCAATGCTTGAAATCTCCACTACGGTGGCTGTGAGGGTTCTGAAGAACAGCCCTAATTTCCAGGCGATTTACCATTTTCACTAATGTAGGCTGTGCAGTTTTTCCGCTAACCTAACATTTGAGGGGCCCAGTTTTAGATCACAGAAGACAGCGGTCCCTAGAAGTCAGCAGGTGGGGACTGTGCCGTGGGCACTTGTCAGGCTGGTGTCATTTTCGTAGTGGTGACTGCAGGGGGTGGCCAGCTGCATGGATGCAGTGTGGTCCACTGCAGGGGTAGCTCAACAAAGCCTCCGTGCAAGATAAAACTTGGAAACATAGCTAAAGAGACGCGGGGTGAGCTGCTTTTCAACACTGCTTAGCATATATGGAAAGTGAAACTAAAAGGAGAGTGGGCCCCAGCTGAGCTCTGCTGTCATCTCTGCACCTTCCTCTGTCACCAGTGTAATTATGTATAATGACCGTGATGTCATTTAGAAGCATGTCATGGTAGAAGTTCTAAAAAGAAGGTAGAAGTGTTTTCAAAGAAGATCAGCAGTTCAGCTCAGGGTATGAATAGTGTTGGAAGCTAATGTAATGAGCTCCAATAATATCTATATATATATTCATACCCTGAGCTGAACTGCTGATCTTCTTTGAAAACACTTCTACCTTCTTTTTAGAACTGCAGGGAGGATTTACTTGGGGGAGGACATGCCACAGTGATTGGGTGCTGAAGAAGGCTAAATGAGCCGAAATGCATTCGCCGCCACTGGGAACCTGTGAATTAAACGAACTGTTTTCCCTGAACTCCCTCTGGCCTCTGAGTTCTTCTTTGCGAGGCAACTTGTACGTCATGTATCCTGCGCCTGCCAACGACGCAGAACAGATGGCCCCGCTACATCTAAGTGTCCCGGAACAAAGTTGGGCATCACGCTGCTTGCAGCACTACGTTTTTTGAGGAATCGAAAGCTCCGGTGACCACCAGAACACACACAGCACCATTGGGGAGTTTATGGTATTTTACCTGTTTGGGAGCCCAGTCCGCATTGACTGCCTCTGCCCAGCGGATCGATTGTGTGTTGTTTCAGGCTGTAGCGGTACGAGGGACCAAGGGAAACGGCAGTGGACTTTCTCCGGTTCCATGACTGCACGCCTACCACCACCTACCTGCTCGTCAGCACGAACCTACTGTTCAACTCACTCCTCCACGCCACCCTCCTGGACTGACTGAGACTGTGCATTCTGGGACTTGTGGTTCCTCAATCTACACAAACTGCATAGGGTGTGTCGACTACTTAAGGGGGAGGAGATCCAGGTGCTGCAAAGCATTTCTGCAAGGAGGAGTGCTGCAAAGAGGAGTTACTTGGGGGAGGACATGCCACAGTGATTGGGCGCTGAAGAAGGCTAAATGAGCCGAAATGCATTCGCCGCCACTGGGAACCTGTGAATTAAACAAACTGTTTTCCCTGAACTCCCTCTGGCGAGGCAACTTGTATATATATATATATATATATATATATATATGTATGTATGTATGTATGTATGTGTGTGTATGTATGTATATATATATATATATATATATATATATATATATATATATATATATATATATATATATATGTATGTATGTATATGTATGTATATGTATGTGTATGTATATATATATATATATATATATATATATATATGTATATATGTATGTATATATATGTATGTATATATATGTATGTATATGTATGTATATGTATGTATATGTATGTATGTATATATATGTATGTATATATATGTATGTATATATATGTATGTATATATATGTATGTATATATATGTATGTATATATGTATGTATATATGTATGTATATATATGTATGTATATATATGTATATGTATATATGTATATATATATATGTACATGTATATATATGTGTATGTATATGTGTATGTGTATATATATATATGTATATATGTGTATGTATATATGTATGTATATATATATATATGTATATATATGTGTATATATATATATGTATGTATATATATGTGTATGTATATGTATATATATATATATATATATATATATATATATATATATATGTATATATATATATATATATATATATATATATATATATATATATACATATACATATATTTTCATATATTCTTCACAACCAGAAAGGACCAGGGCCGTCTTACTGAAACATTGTATAGTTAGCCCCTATCTGAAAATTATAGACTTGAGTGCTCCTCGGCGGCGCACCAGGGAGAAACTTCCTAGCCGCCCTCCTCCCTTGTGGCGGCCACCGCAAAGGACCACTGAATGCAGCGGCTGGGTTTCCCTTTGGTTATTCCTACCACCGCTCTCAAGTTTCCCAGTTACATGCCCGAGTGACACTTTTTATTTGCTTTGCATTTTGGTACTTGTAGTCGTGAATGAGATGCACTGAATTGCAATTTATATTGGGGTTACAGGATTACAAATTAGAAGTGTGCATACCACTGTCATAACGAATCTTGAGCCACCCCCCCCCCTGCAAGGTACATGGAGGGACCATGTTGTAAATCAGTTGTTAGTTAAAATTATCTTTTGTATTAAGTCTTATTCTTTCTTGCCCTTTAAGTAGCTATTCAGAACCTTTGTACGTTCTAGTGTCTTGCCTCAGCCAAGCGGGATTCCAGACTTAACAGTTAAAGTCTAGTCAGCTGGCGAGGTGCATGTTGTTTCTCTGCTCCGTAAGTAAATACTTACCAGACGTGACTCCCAGAAGCGTGATTTATGCCTGCAATAATTGGCGACCTTCCTGATGGCTGACCAGATGGTGGGGAGCACGAAAAGAACGAGAGCGGAAGAGTGGAGAAAACAACGAAGGACATCTTGCCCAAAAAGAATCCATGTCGTGCAGCGGAAAACGATTTCTTTGAAGACTTTAATTGAAGAAAGGAGGAACAGTGTGAAAATCTAGGGGAAACGTATGTCATCATCTAAAACTGTAAGTTGAGTCTCAAGCGCATGCGTTACGTGACGGTGACGTTACGCTTAGAGAAGTGCTGCCACGCAACCGCATCTCTCCTCTGTGACACACCGTTGCCAGGATACAGACGCTCTTTCAGGAGCTAGTATCAGCGTGCAGGGGATCGTATTACGACACAACAAGAAGCTTCCCAGCATTACTTCAGAGCGCACAGTGTCATTCTACGAACGCAGAGACACATCAAGACATTAGCGGCCATATTTATTTCCAAACCAACAGAATCCTCATCTACGAGCGTGTACTCGATGATACGCTCATCAAAATATTTATTTAGCAAAGCGTTTCCTTCTAGTGGCGTGCTTTCGATGATACTCATCAAAGGCTGTCATTCAAAACCGTTTCATTTAGCGATCACTTTGGATATCTTAGTAAGTGACAGATTTGACATTTTAAAAGTTTTCTTCGAGTGTAATATCGATGATACGCTCACCAACCTCCACTATCAGTGTCTATTACTTGTAGAGCTTTCAAATTAACTGTTAGGTGAGTCACAGTTATCAAATATTCATCTTCAAGAATCTGAAAATATTATCTCTGTAAACATATGTTCTAAGATAACCGATTTAGAAGCCCATTCTCAGACCAACTATTGTAAACTATATTCAGCATTATTATATTTGAAACTCGTATTAGTCCATCTGTATTAATTTATATTATTCAATCGAGTTCTGAGCCAGGGTGTACACAAGTGCATTTGACAATTTAGTGGTGTTTAATCAATCATGTCTCAACAAGCAAGTAGTTGTGGCTTTACCTCCACAATTTCTTAGTGATCCTGGCACACCATCCATTTCATGGGAAGATTGGATAAAAATGTTTGATAATTACATTGAAGCTCTTGATGGACAAGACATTTTGGCGAAGCGCAAGAAAGCTTTATTTTTGAGTGCCTTGGGGAAAGAGGGTCAAAGAGTTTTTCAATATCTTCCCCAAGCTCTACAATCAGGACAGTCTACAGTTGATGAATACAAAGAAGCAGTTGCAAGACTTGAAGTGAGGATTTGCCAAGGAAGAAAACTGAATGAACAGATATAAGTTCTACATTAACAAACAGCGGAGTGAGGCATCAATTGATGATTTTGTTGCACGTCTTCGTGAACTTTCTGTCAAATGCAATTTTGGACAGATGGCAGATGAGCTGATACCAGATCAGCTTATTGTACAATGTAATAACAGGAAAATACAAGAAAGGTTATGGGCAGCTAAAAACCCTTCCTTAAAATTGACTATAGATCTAGCCAAGGTTGTAGAAGAATCAGAGGGGTGTATGAAAGAATTGCAAAAATGTAGTTCCCAAAGTCAAATATCTGAAGTGTCTGAGAAGGTGATGGATGAGAGTGAACCTGGTGAGGATAATAATGTAGCAGTAGTAAAAACTAAGGGAAGGAGTTTGCAAAAGAAAATGTATCCAAGCAAAATGTCAACTAAGTTTTGCACGAGATGTGGAAGCAATGCACATACTCAGAAGCAAGATTTTGTTATGCCAACAACAAATAATGTCTCATTTGTGGTAGGTTAGGCCATTTCTCAAGAATGTGTCGAAATAAGCCTAAATCAAAAATAGCTGTAATTGAAGATAACTCACCAGAAATCAAGAGGGATAAAAACAAGATATTAATAATAGATAGTTCTAATCCAGACATGATCACCTGTAATGAAATGAGAGAGAATAGACCTAAAGCAGATTGTATTATAGATGGCCATACTGTAAGCCTTATGGTGGATACTGGTTCAAGGTATACCATTATACCTGAATCAATGTTCATGAGTGAATGGGGTGATATTTCACTCAATGATAGCGACATATGTCCCACAGGATATTGCGGTGAAACCATTGATTTGATAGGATGTTTTGAATCCAATATCATTTTTAAGAAGTGATCTACCTATGGCAGAGTGTATGTTTCAGTTGATGGTCCACCAATTCTAGCCTGGATCCACCAGTATTATTTGCATATAATAGTCAATCCTAGAGCTCCGGTGCAGGTCATGGTTGTGTATGAATATTCAATTGAAGACATTCTTCATGACGAAAAGTGTGTATTCAGAGAAGAATTGGGTGAACTAAAAGGTTATGTTCATGAAATTCAGATGAAAAGTGATGCCATACCAGTTCAACACAAAGTGAGAAGGGTACCACTTGCTGTGAAGGAAGAAGTAAAAGGTGTGATTAATGAAATGTTACAGGGTGGCATTATTGAACCTATAGAAGCTTCATCATGGGTGTCTCCAGGTGTGATCACGCAGAAAGCTGATAAAAAAATCTGATTCTGTGTGGATTTGAGATCTCTGGATAAAAATGTTGTTGCAGGTGTCTTTTCCCTCCCCAATAGTGGGGAATTCGTTTCCACACTAAAAGGTGCAAAATTCTTCACTAAGTTAGACTTAGAGCGCGTACCATCAAATTTGTCTTCATAATGAGTCTAAGCATTTAACAGCGTTCATAACGAGTGAAGGTACTTTCCAGTTCACTAGACTTCCCTTTGGACTAATCTCAGCTGCCAGTGTATTTCAGCGGATGGTAACAGAGATATTTAAGGGCATCAACAAAGCAGTATTTTTCCAGGATGATATTTTCATTTTTGGTGACACTGTTTCAGAACATAATCAGGTATTAAAATCTGTTTTACATAGAATAGGTGATGCTGGTTTGACCTTACGCAAAGAAAAATGTTCATTTCAAGTACAACAAATAGAATATTTAGGGTATGAAGTATCATCTGAAGGGGTTAAGCCAAAGAAAAATCTTCTAGAGGCTATACAGTTAGCCCTATGTCCATCTAACAAGGATCAACTACGTTCCTTTATGGGTCTAATAGAGTTTTACGCTAAATTTGTTAAGAACTTTACAGATAAGACAGCAGTCTTGAGAGGTCTACTCAAAAAAAGGAGTAAAATTCACATGGGATGATTCACACACTAGCTGTTTTAATGCCATAAAGAAAGAATTGTGTGAAGGAAGTGTTTAAGCCCCTTTTGACAATAAATCTAAGTCTATTTTGATGGATGATGCGAGTAGTATAGGTTTGGGTGCAGTTCGACTACAAAAACATTTACAAGGCGAGAAGACAATTGCCTTTGCTTCTCGTCCCCTTACAACCTCTGAGAAAAATTACTCAGTTATAGAAAAAGAAGCTCTAGCTGCAGCATGGGGAGTACATTATTTTATAACGTATTTGTGGGGAACAAAGTTTCAGATCACAAGCCTTTAGTTAGTGTTTTGTCACCAGGTGGGGCAGGTAAAGGTTCACCCAGATTAGCAAGACTTGCCTCTAGATTACAAGAATGCCAATAGGAGGGCTCTTGCTACCCCATCTCATCGCTATGCGCCTCTTTGCTAGCAATAGTGCGACCGCCATGAATTTTGTATGCCTTCTGTATTTGAGTTACCGGACTCCTAAAATGCATACCAGGGGAGTATTGGGTATCTGTTCCGACATATGTAAAAGTCAGCGCTCGACGCCCTGCACCTTTGACAGTTATCCGACTCTCTAATACCTGGCCTGTGCAGTTTAGTCGGTGTGTAGTATAGTTGGTGGATAAATCTGAAGTGGATAATGCGCAAGTTGCAGTTGGATGTGAGTAGTGTGAGTTGTGTGCAGCTGTACGTCCAGTCCTGTTCAGCTATTGACATTCCCAACGTTGTTTCCCACCGTTGCACTGCCGTGTGGGGTGTCTCGGTCTGCTCCTTTTGGGCTGCATTGTACAGTCGAGTCACCAAGTTCCTCCGGTTAGGGGCCGTCAGCAGTATCTGCAATGTGTTTAGTTGCGGGGGGTTCATCTGGGAATGTACTGTATAAGTCCCTAACCCCAGAGCGTAGTCATATGTAAGCAAATTTCTTCAATGGGGTTTGATGGGCACAAAATGAAGGGTCGGTCAGGCTAATGAATTTATTGTGTGGGAATAAAGTGCCCATTGTAGTCAAACCCATCTCTGTCAGCAAGTCGTGCATGTTTTTTTCCTGTGTTACAGTGAGATTGGGATGTCTCGCCGTAGGCAACACTCGTGCATAGACTGGGAGTTTGTGTGCTAGTGCGTGCCACGCCCTAGAAGTGCATTGGGCTGTTTGTATCCTATTCCGTGAGGTGTGTTTCACTGGATCCGCTATTAGCGCAGTCAATGGCCTGGGGTGCACACTATCCTTTTCCACCGCTGTGTGTGGGATGAATGTGTGATGTTTTGTCCAGAAATATGCGTGGTGTGCATGTGCACAAAGATAATATAGTTGAAAGTCAGGTGCCTCAAAACCCCCCTGGTGGTAAGGTAATGTCAGTGTCTTCCAGCCAATTCTGGCCTGTTTGCCGGCCCACGTGAGTCGTTGCAAGATGGAGCGTAATTTAGTAAAAAAAAGCCTATGTTAACCATATTGGTATGTTCCAAAAAAGGTACAGAAACCTGGGCAGTATAATAATTTTTTGTAGAGCTATTCTGTCGGCCATGAAGAGAGGCAATTTTATCCATTTATCTACCAGTTCCTCCAACTTCGCCACCGCTCTTCCATAGTTCTCTCTGATTACTAATTCTGAATCCCGATGTATCCAGACACCCAGATATTTAACAGGGTCCGTCTGCCATGTAAGAGGGTATTCCATAACAGGTTCTGGGGTGTCAGCAGTGAGGGGAATCACCACAGATTTGTCCCAGTTTATTCGTAGGCCTGCATATTTTTCCTACTTGACATATTCCCTAATGAGATTGTTAAGATTTCTATCAGGATGCTTCATGTAGAGGACCATGTCCTCAGCGTACAGTGAAATTCGGATGGGTCGGAGGTCGAACTGCAAGGCCGCCTCAGAGTGCATCTACCTCATTTTACAGGCCAGTGTTTCCAGGATGAGGGCAAACAGCATGGGTGACAGGGGGCAGCCCTGTCTGGTGCCTCGTGTGATCTCTATCGGGTCTGATGTGTTCCCGTTTATTCTGACCCTTGCTCTAGGTGAGGTGTACAGTAGTGAGATTCACTTAAGAAATGGTTCTGGGAACCCCATTGTACGAAGGGTGACAAACATGAAATTCCACTCCACTGTATCAAATGCTTTTGCAGCATTCAGGAGTGCCGTGGCCGCTGGGATTTCTTGGTCGATGTGTCGATATAGCGCAAAGACAGTGCATATATTATGAGTGGTAGATCGCGTTGGCATAAAGCCTGCTTGATCTGGCAATACCAAGTTACACAGTAGCGGTTTAATTGTATTTGCTATTATGTTTGCCAGAATCTTGGCATCTATATTGATCAAGGATAGCTGTCTGTACGATTCGCACTCGGTAAGATCCTTGCCCGGTTTCGGGAGTGCTATCAAGAGTGCCTCGTTAAGGGAGGTCGGTAGTGTGCCCTCCTCATAAGCTTCCTCAAGCATTTCCGCAAGATGTGGCATCAGCAGCTCACTAAATTCTTTATAAAATTCCCTGGGAAGTCCATCCGATCCCGGTGCATTGTTGTTTGGGAGGGATTTAATAGCCTCTGCGATTTTTGTCTCTAGTAATGTGGTGGCAGAAATATTTCCGATGCGTATCGGATAGCCATGCTAATGCTATGTCTCCCAAATATCCATGTATGTCCAACGTGGAGGCCGTCATCCGGGTAGTGTATAGCTGAGTGTAATAGTTGGTGAAGCAGTTTAGAATAGCTGGGGTGTCATACACCTTTTGACGCTGAGCATTTTGGAGCTGTGTAATGTATGCTGTTGTAATTTTGTATGATAGCGCCCTTCCAGGTCTCCCGCCCTCTCCGTACCTCATAGCTGTGTGTTTTCTCAAGATATATTTTATCTCATCGTCTGCGAGCTCATTATATTTGTCCATCTTCGTCCTAATGTCAGCTAGTAGTGAGCTATTGTCGGTGTCTTCAAACTCACGCTCCAGCCTATTAATGTCGGCTTCTACTCTCTCAAGTTGTCTTTGAATGACTCCGAGTATGCCTGCCTGTTTTACCAATGCAATGTCCCCTAATAGTGACTTTGAAGGCCTCCCAAAGTGTCTTCGTGCTTTTTACCGAACCGGAGTTGTGTTAAAAAAAATCTATAATCGCTTGTCGTAATCCCTCTCGGAACACCTGGTCTTGGAGCGCTGTCAGCCTCCACGTAAATTGACGCGGGTTGTGTGTCGGGATTTCCAATTGGAGTCGTACTGGGGCGTGGTCGGAGATTGTTCTGGGTAAGGCTGTTGCCCAGGTGCATACGTCCTGGGATACCAGACAGTAATCCAACCTGGACCATGTGTTGTGTGTCAAGGAAAAACATGTGCCTTCCTTTTTTCCTGGGTTCCTCAATCGCCATATATCTATTATGTCCCAATCTTTCTTGCCGTCCCTCAGTACCTTTGTCTACCATATCTATCATTGGCCATCGACCTATCATGTGCGGGGTCTAAATAGGTATTGAAATCCCCTCCCCATATTATGGCTGTGGGTTGAAAGTCTTGCAGCTGAGACCATATTTGTGCATAGAAAGAGGGTTCATCATTGTTCGGGCCATATACATTGACAATTGTTAATACAGTGCCGCCAAAACAACCCTTCACTATGACTTATCGCCCTTGGTTGTCACTTACAGTGTTAATAATCGTAAAAGGTGTGTTGCGTTTCACCAATAGTAAGACCCCCCTGGCGTAGGAGGAGTAGGACGATGCCAACTTAAATACAGCCCATCTGGCGCCTACTCGTGTCTCCCTGAGGTCAGTCAGGTGCCTTTCTTGTATGCAGGCTACGTCCACTTTGTGCCTATCCAAGTAAACTAGAACTTTACATATTTTCTGTGGATTATGGAGACCTCTGACGTTCCATGACAGGAACGTCAGTGTCCTATAGTGTTGCGTAGTGTCGTTTCTCTGCCATTTCCCTGCCCTTATGTCTATGAGAGTGTCCAAGGTGCATCTCAGCGTCGCCCATGAGATCGTCTACTGTTTCACCACTGGTTAGCTTTTTCCAAGTCCCCCCCCCCTCCCCCCCCCTTCGCCCCTACCCACTCCACTCTTCCCTTTCCAGCGGAGCCATTCCCAACTACAACAATTAACATCTCCCGCAATAGTAAATGAAAGAAAAAAAGCATAAAATGGAGAACAATAAGAAAATGTGTGTGATTTACACGTAGGGGCCGGAGCTGCCAATCGTTGCCTGTGGCATGGGCCACATGCGTGGACACCCTTGCTATTTATATACTAGAACTGAACATTGCACTATCTTTGTAGATACCTTTTGTCCGATGGCCCCCCTGCTGCCTCCACCAGTAAGCCAGTTATTGCAAAATCTTTACTCATGACCGTCCCACCCCGCTGACCACATCCACAGCAAATTTGACCACCAACTTATCTGATCTTTCTCATTGCAGTCCCTTACATCAGACGATCCTGTCTTGAGATTATTCCATGGGTGGCCCCCGAAGCAAGGACACAAGGCTGGCATTGTACAGCTGACTCATTATGGGGCCTGGCAAAGTTCCATGATAGTGTGCTCATTCAACATCCGAGGTGGTGGATTGTTCTTCACTCTCTCCTCTCGGTGATCGTCTCCGTAGATTCGCCTGACCTTTCTGCTGAATAAACTTTAGGACTTCCTGTGGTTCATTGTATATTTGTGTCTTTCCGTCGTCTGTAATTTTAAGTCTGGCCGGATACAGCATAGCATACTTTATCTTCAGGTCCCTCAATTTCTGTTTCGCTGTGGTGAACTTTTTTCGTGCGTCTTGCACAGATGCAGTGAAGTCTGGATAGAAGGAGATGTCCATACCTTCATGAGACAAATTTCCTAGCTCCCGGGCTCTTCGGAGCGCTGCATCCCTGTCTCTGTAATTTAAGATTTTTGCTATGATCGGTCGTGGGCGGGAACCAGTCGGTAGTTTTGGCGCTAACGATCTGTGGGCTCTCCCGACTATGAAGATGTCGGAAAAAGTGTCCCTCCCTAGCATGGAGACAAGCAACTGTTCCACATAGCGTTCCATTGGGCCCGTATTGGTCGTCTCTGAAACACCCAGTAGTCGAATGTTGTTCCTTCGGGACCTAGCTTCCAAGTCTTCCGCTTTTGCCGCTAACGTCTCAAGTTGTTTTTCCATTCGGGTTTGTTTTGCATCTATCTGCACTTGGCCGTCCTCAGCCTCATAGATCCTGCGCTACGCCATGTCTATTCTTTCTGTGTGTTTGTCGAGGCGTTCAGACATTCTGTCCACCCTGTGTGTTAGTGAGTCAATTTTCCCATCTATGTTGGATAATGCGGCCTGAATCGTGAAGAACATGGTCTGGATATCGTCATTTGACATCCTCCCGTAGCTCCCGTCGTCTGTTGTTCCTGCGTCTGCCCTCCGGGATCACTGGTTAGTGGCTTCTTCGCCTGTTCAAATTGTATTTTAGGTTGGGAGCGATCCGTCTTGCCCATGATTGAATTGCGTGCCGGTCCAATCCACAGTTCCGCACTTTATAGTTTTGTTTGGGTATGCCAGTAGTGAGTATCCCAGGACGGTCCCCCTCCCAGCGCTGCGGACGTCCCCGCCGGGCAATACGCTCCAGATCTCACGAGCGAACCGGTTTCGAGTGCGCCGTCGCTTCGGGGCCCGTATCCTCTGTGTTGGTGTGTGCACCTTCCCAAAGATCGAGGAAAACGTGGAGTTCCGCTGTGTGTTCAGTAAGAACGTACCTGGCAGACCGTGATCCCTCCGCAACCACCACTGCCAAGCGAACGGCCACGAGAGGCGCACTGCAGGCACTGGCCCCCACCGCAAATTGACGCGATCAGGGGCCCTGCGCCTCCCTCACTTTTGTTGTTGCAGATCGTGTACAGTCTGTCAGGCCCTCTTGTGCTCTGCGCCTAGTGTCTCTTTCTCAGTACCACAAGTGGGCGCACCCGGCAGGGTAGGGTCGCGGTTTTCACTGTGCGCTCTCTCGCCTCCCGGCCAGTAGTGTTATCTCCACGTATTTCCTCACCACAATTGTCTACCTCTGGGGACCCCCGGCATACCTCTAGTCCACCACTACAACACCATCAAGAAGGGAGGGCTTCAGCGTCTGCCCCACGAGGCACAGCAGACTTCTGTACCATATGGCCCCAGGGTGTTGCTATTTGCATATGTGGAGAGTCCTGTAGGCCTCATGCGTGTATCCTCAGTGCTCTTCAATGTCTCCAGTGACTCACGGCGGTAAAAGGAGGCACTCCCCGCTCCTGGGCTGCACTCTCCACTCCCATATGTGCCACAAGTGCTGCTGCGTACTCACTGTGGGGCTCTTGTCATCCGTATTGCAGGCCGTCAGGCGCACGACCTGTGTGGGTTTCCGGGTGTGGCCTGCGCTATAGGGGGCCTTGGCGCTGATCACGAACTCCCCCTGCAGCGCCGTGGCTAGAGCGCGGCGTCCGATGCTTGGGGCGCCGCAGGCGTTCAGGCAGTTCGACCCCTGGAGTCAGCAATCCGCAAGTGTGGCACAGCTCATTAGTTCTGCCCGCACCACCTCAGGCCGCCGATCGCATTCTTCTGAGGCCAGGCTCCTCAGCGGCTGCTCTTTGTCGGGTCCCCCCTCACCGCCGACGTATTGCTGTCGTTTGGGGACAGCGTGGTGTTCGCAGTGGGCCCCCTCTCAAATCGCAGCCGCCCTGCGTGCCGGCTCAAGCCTCCGCTGTGGGCCGCGGCTTACTTTCACTTTCTTACGGCGGGCCGCAGATCTCCCGGGCTTCGTTTCTTCTGTGTCGCGTTTGTAAAAACGGGACCTACTCGCCACAACGGTGTTCCGGGGTTCGGGATCTTGGATTTCACTGCCAGCACACTCTCATTCAGTTCATAATGTTAGGATATTGTAGGATATTATGGGTGTTCTCCGGGAGCTCGCTCACCAAGCTGCCATCCCCTTCCGTGGCTAGCTCCGCCCCCACTTAAACAGCATCTTGGGTTGAATATTGTTCTTGTTGTAAGGAACGGGAAAAGAGACTGAAAGTTGCTTGGAAGTCTAATATGGGTCACATTTCGTCTTTGAGTCCAGCTTGGCATAGTGTTTGTCTAGATTGTATTGGTCCCATGGATGAATTACCATCCTCTCATTGCTTTGCAATTGATGTGTTCTCAAAGTGGCTTATTGTTGATTTTGTGAAAGAAATAACCACTGTATGCACTATATACTTTCTTAGAAAGTTATTTTTAGATGAAGGGTTCCTGTCTGTACTCATTACAGATATTGGTCTGCAACTTACTTTCAATAAAATGCAGTTGTTTTTATCTAGCTGTGGTGTGTCACATCATCGCACCACTCCTTATAATCCTCAAGAAAATGGTCTTTGTGAGAGGGCCAACAGAGTTGTAAAAGGCATAATACAAAGGACATGTTCCTCAGGCTCTTTTTCAAATGACATAGTTCAAGAGATAGTGTGGGCTTATCGTACCACTGCCCATGAAAATATGGAAAATGTCCTTTTGAACTCATGCGAGGAAGACGTGCTAGCACAAAACTTACACCCTCTTGGCTTAAGAATAGTCTGATTAAAAATATATCTTCAACATCCCGTGATACCTGCATGAGTACAATTTCAGCGGGTGATTTGGTGAAAGTTAAGCCAGGTAGAATAACTAAAGGTCTTTGCAAATTTAGAGGTCCATATTATGTTAAAAACGTTTTTCCACACTATGTAGTCCTTCCTAGACAGTGATGAAAAGTGGAATATTCGCACGGTGGCTCTGTATCAGAAATCTACATCTTCTGAAAACATCAGTCAAGAAATTCATGATTCAATGTATGTAGTGTATTTTGTAAAGCGCACAGCTGCCCCACGGGGCGTCCCGGCGCTGTATAACGCTGTGGAACCCTTCCTGGCTCTCCCTGTGAGAAGCCCCTCCTGGGCACCCCCAAGGTGAAGCCAGGCATCCCAGCGCTATTGGGGCCGTTGTGGAAATTAAGCAAGCTATTGCCCAGAGTTGCAGCGTGGGACCCATGATTAGAGTAGGCGTCGAGGCGAGAATTAGAGTCCGCGGACATTGAGCTCAAGACTCTGCCGCGTCGGGACTTGAACCCTGGTCCTGGGCCTGATCTCTGCTTCAGAGTCTGCCGCTCTAACCATTGAGCCACACTCAATATGGTTACATGGTTATAGTGGTTACATGATTTCCACTCCAGAAGAAATGAATACACCTTCAAGTTCAAGTGCATTGAATCGTAGGGAGGAATGTGGTGGTGATGCTTTTGACCAGGTTGGTGCACAGATAAATCTTGATAATACCACACTTTCTCAAAGTGATGTTTTGCAAGATTTATCAACTTCACGTAGTACCAGATGTTCACATTCTCGTAGACTTCCAGTATATTTAAACGATTATATATGTTAAATGTTTTTACCAAAATGTTTATTACCCTAAGGGAAGGAGGTGTGTTGTAAATCAGTTATTAGTGAAAATTGTCTTTAGTATTAAGTCTTATTCGTTCTTGCCCTTTAAGTAGTTATTCAGAACCTTTGTACTTTCTAGTGTCTTGCCTCAGCCAAGCGGAATTCCAGACTTGACAGTTAAGGTCTGGTCATCTGGCGAGGTGCATGTTGTTTCTCTGCTCCATAAATAAATACTAAATATTTACCAGACGTGACTCCCAGAAGCGTGATTTATGCCTGCAACAGACCCCCTACGGAATTAGTCAGGAGCTCTCCGCCAGAGGACTGTGCTAAGGGGCCCCCTGAACCTTGGGGGCCCCCGCACTGTGGCGCCCTGTGTTACGCCACTGGTGCATACTTCTAATTAAATTAGTGAAGGGACATTGGGTCACCCCAGCCTATGCATAGCAGGCAGAGTTTGCCAATCATCCTTTACGGTATACAGTGTTAAGTGTGCCCCGCTGTCTCAGCGGCTGCCTCCCGGACACCTACTGATGGCGGTCCAGCTAGAGGGACAGCTTGAGTTCCCACCTTTTCTTTCATATTCAGCGACGGTCTTCCACAGGCACCTCCCTGCAGGAAATGATGGATCGGGAGGTGGGGCATTCCATTTCCCCACTCATCATTTACTGTTTGGAAGAGGAAGTATTTGGACGGGACATCACTGAAAAGCAAAGAACTGACGAGGACTTGGGTTGCACCTTCTCAAGGAACATTACGGTGGATCTTAGGGAAGGCAAGATGAAGAGGCCAGAGGTGCCCCCATGCCATGCGGGGTGGGGGCGCTGTCAAGATTGTACGCAGGAGCACGGTGGGCGGCCCAGGGTGTAGCAGGAGTGGGCTGCAGGTGTGCATTGGGACCCATGTTGGCCGGGTTATGCAGCTATGTATATATATTTTAAAAACAGGCCTATATTTTCTGAAAAGAGCATGAAATGGATTGCTTCTTAGTGAATGTAGAATCATTTATCCCCCCCCCCCCTCCTGTATTCGGTTGACCAGAACTGCCTGGTATGTTTCTTAAAGTGAGTGATCTTCGCATTTATTTCGAGTCGAGCAGCTTTGCAGCTTTTGACACCCTTAATACAAATGCCAAAAGGCAAAGACAACAAGCTTTTGGTAAGTCAATGGGTTTGATGTTGGCAAGCATCCGATTTTACTTTTTTTTTTGGCAACCATTTGCACTTGCATTAAAATAGTAAAAGTGATATATAGTAAAAATGCCACCAACTAAAGGTGCCATGCATATGTTTGGTGAATAAAAATGAAAATATGACACATTATAAAACAAATGCGACAAATATTAAATAATAGTAGATCTGAAAGCTGACTTTGGCCTTCCAGTGAGATGGACTATTGTCGAAGTCATCATTTCCCAAACTGTGTGTCGGAAATTCAAAGAAACTCGTTATGATAACATTCAATTCACTCAATTTACATTGTGTCATTTTTATTGAAACTTATTCATTTTAATCTTGAAAACATTTCAAAGTGTGGCTTGAGCAGTGCCTACTCGATCGGCTTCCAATCTTGATTCTCGTTGCTCTCCTGTTTCATTTGAGCGGGCTTGAGCAGTGCGTACTCGATCTGTTTCCAATCTTGATTCTCGTTGCTCGTTCATTTGAGAAGAACGGGCTTGTGCAGTTTGTATTCGTACAGCTTCTAATCTTGCTTCCCGTTGCTCGTCTGTTTCTGAAGCTCGTATTGCCTTTTTCTTTCGTGCTTCAGATGTAGATCGACCAATCGATTTCCGTTTGGGGGGCATAACTGTCGACGATGCTCGCAATTTTGCCGACCATTTTAGTATTCGAAAGATTATGAGGGCCCTGGGGGGCCGATATTTAAAAGAAATTTATGCCAGAAACCTTCGTGGGAGTGTACTCAACAACTTCCCAAAGTTTCATGGCGATCGGATGAATGGTGCAGTAATGCATAAAGGACAAACAGAAAGACATACATTCGTTTTATATATATAGATATGTGTGTGTGTGTGTGTGTATACATATATATATATATATATGTGTGTGTGTGTGTGTGTGTGTGTGTATATGTATATGTATATATATATATATATATATATATATATATATATACATACAAAACGAGGTAAAACAGCCTAAGGAAACAAGTACCAGGAGACCTTGCAACCCACTGTGGACGCCCACTAGGGGGCGAACTATTGCATATAAGACACTTTGCTGTTGTTTCCTAAGCACCTGATGTCATGTGAGAGACGTACCTATGAAGAAGTTCAAAGCTGAACGAAACATGTCGGACTGCCGTTCGTCTCACAAATAAAGAATACAAGGCTCTTTGTGGTGTGCGGCTGATCTTTCCTCTGCAAGGGGGATTGTTGGAATAATATATAACGATGTGGCTCTGTCGCAGCGATGCACCGCCCGAAAGTACGCCAATATCTGCCCGAATCTGAGCCTCCTTTGTTGGATCGAGGAAGCGCTAAAGGGCAGACATGTGTCACCGAAGACTGCCTTCGGCAGGGTCCCCGACACAACTTGAAAATGGTTGCACCTGGGGCACAACGGACCTGATATTCAGAAACTAAAACACCCAATGGAGGGTACAAAACGAGGTAAAATAGCCTAAGGAAACAAGAAATACCAGGAGACCTTGCAACCCACTGTGGACGCCCACTAGGGGGCGAACTATTGCATATAAGACACTTTGCTGTTGTTTCCTAAGCACCTGATGTCATGTGAGAGACGTACCTGTGAAACATGTCGGACTGCCGTTCGTCTCACAAATAAAGAATACAAGGCTCTTTGTGGTGTGCGGCTGATCTTTCCTCTGCAAGGGGGATTGTTGGAATAATATATATATCACACCACTCTGGAAGTGATGATTCAAATTGATGTATTCAAGAGAGCACACAATATTTAAAGCAAAGAACTCCTTTCAGTCAGCCAGGGACTTTGTTCATGTAAAGTCATAAATGGCGGAATTGGTCTATTTACAGACTGCAAGTTATTTCCCGTCATGTGAATCTGATAGAAATGAAGGAAATGCTTCAGCATGGGTTTTGTGTCAAGAAATTTACAAGTGAATTTTTTCTCGATCTGATGGAAAGCATTACATAATATGTATTTTACAATGACATTCAAATAAAATGGAAAATATATTTGTTTTTCCCCCCGTATTTTCCAATCTTATTAATAGATACAGAGAGACTATGGGGCACATGCATCAATGTAAGGAATTGTAATTACTTAATAGCAATTTTTTACGGAATCGCTAAGTAAATTGCGATTCCTACACATTCCCTATTAGCGAATCGTAAATTGCGATCCGATAATAGAGAATGCCTTCCCATTCATTCCTAAGGGCCCACAGGCCCACAGGAATGAATGGGAAACCACACACAATTTGGGATTACAAAAAAGGTAATCGCAAATTGCGCATGCAATTTCAAGGGTGCGAGGGGGACCAAAGGCCCCCCTGATGCACCCCCGATACTGGCATGCGTGCACATGTGGCGCACACACATGTCCTAAGGGCATGTGTGTGCACCAATAGTACTTAGAAAAATGCAATTTCTAGCATTTTTCTAAGGAATTGCAGATTACGACCAACTTGAAGTTGGTGGTAATTTGCAATTCCTTAATGCTAAGTCGCAATCTTAGATTGATTCTTGCATTGCATTTAAGGAATCGCAATTTGCAATTCTCTTAATGCATTCGCAAAATAGGTAATCACAAATTTTGTGATTACCTATTTTGCAACTGGGTTTGGGTTTGATGCATCCCAAATGGCTAATTACCAGTCGCAAAGGGGCAGATTCACAGAATCGGACCCTTTGCGAGCGGTAATTAGCTTGATGCATGTGCCCCTGAATCGATTTGTCAAAAATAGTTTAATAACTAGAGACCTTCTGCAAACATTTTGCTTGAGTGGGCTCACAGGGTATCTTTCAATTGCTTTCTGAATGTTTGACTTACACAGACATATGTCTCATTTATTTACTTGCACAAGGCCTCTGATGGAATTTGAATTTGAAAAAGAACTTAATTAAGCGCATTGCGGCCAAGCGGCTTCCTGGCGCTGGAGGGTTGAACCAGACTCATGAGGGGGGCGCGGGGGAACTAGCAAGGGAATGCTTGGGAGAACAGGAAGGTTTTAAGAGCTTTGCGGAAGTGGGTTTAGATAGGAATAGAGTGAATGAACAGAGGGAGACTATTCCAGATCTGGGGGGCCAGGACCGAAAATAGAGTGCCTCCCGTTTTTGATTTGCGGAAACGGGGGACATGAAGAAGGGAAAGGGAGAAAGAACGGAGGGTGCGGATGGGGACGTGAGGAGTGATGAGAGACCCAATAAAGAGTGGAGCAGAATTGGTGTGAGCGCGAAAGGCCAAGCAGGCCAGTTTGAAAATAGATCTGGAATGCACAGGAAGCCAATGAAGAGACTTGAGTGCAGGGGTGATGTGGGAAGATTTAGGAAGGCGAAGAATGAGACGGGCAGCCTGATTATGAATGGCCTGGAGACGGCGGGTTTCGTAGGCGGGTATGCCCACGTACAGGCCGTTCCCATAGTCGAGGCGAGAGGTGATAAGGGCCATGACTATGGTTTTAAGGGCATCCACCGAGAAATACCGGGAGATCTTCCGGATGAGGCGGAGGGACATGAAACAGGAGGACACTACGGAGCTAACTTGGGCATGCATAGTCAGATCATGGCTGACCTTGATGCCCAAGGTCCGGACAGAAGAGACCGGTGAGGGGGGGGAACCAAAGGAGGGGGGCCAATAAACTGCGGACCAGGGATTAGAGGGGCCACCCGTGAGGACAAGCTCCGTCTTGTCCGGATTGAGCTTCAAGTGATTGGAGCTCATCCATTCAGATATGAAAACTAAAGTGGAACAAAACTTAGGAAGCGACACAGGGAAGAAAGATCGAAGAAAAGCTGGAGGTCATCCGCATAGTTGTATACAGAGACGCCCAGCTCGAGAAGAGAAATAATAAGGGGATAGATATACAGATTGAAAAGGAGGGGAGAGAGTGAGGAACCTTGGGGGACCCCACAGGTGATCAAGCGGGGAGGGGCCGAGAAGCCTGATAGATGGACCGCTTGGGTCCTACCCTGGAGAAAGGTCGCAAGCCAGGAGAAGGCGGCGCCCCGGATGCCCGCTGCGCTGACACGGCCAAGAAGGATAGAGTGATCGACCGTGTCAAACGCAGCGGACAAATCGAGGAGGACCAAGGCCTGGGGGAGGTTGGTGTCAGCTTTCCCTTTAAGTTCGTCCAGGACTGCGATGATCACTGACTTCGTGGAGTGGCCTGGGCGGAAGCCTGCCTGATGGGAGGCCCAGGAGGAGGTTCTCCTCGATGTAGTTGGACAGGCAAGATGTAATGTGGCTTTCAAGGATTTTGCCCAAGTAAGGAAGAAGAGAAATAGGCCTGAAATTAGAAGGAAAAGTGGGGTCCAAACCAGTTTTTTTAAGGATAGGAAAAACTATAGCAGATTTAAAGGATGAAGGAACAGAGCCCAGAACTAGGGAAGCATTAAGAAGAGCAAGAGGGGGAGCGGGACAGCTGGTGAAAAGAATTTTAAGAATCCGTGCGGGAGCACAGCCCGCCGGGGAGCCAGACTTAACTTTGATAAGTAGTTTAAGAAAGCAGTCCAAGGAAATGGGTGAGAAGTGATCCAAAAAGGAGGGGGGCAGAGGGAGGGGACAGGGAGAGCCAGCTTGGGGCACTGTGGGGATATTGGCCTTTATGTTAATAATCTTATCAATGAAATAATCATTGAGTAAAGAGCAAAGGGACTGAGATGGAGCAGGACTGGCATTAGTGCGGTCGGAGGTAGCTAGGTTATGGACCAGGGAGAAGATTTCTCGGGATTTATTGGCAGAGAGAGCAACTTTCTCGGTGAAATATTTTGTTTTGGCCACGAGAATTGCTCTTTTATAGTTGTTCAGGAGAAGTTTGTATTTGGCACGAAGATTAGGGCAGTAGTTCCGTCTCCAATGGCGCTCCGACCGCCTGAGATCAAGTTTGAGAGCTTTGAGCTCCTTAGTGAACCATTTCTGCGCCTCGTAAGGGCGAGCAGATTTGATTTTTTTAAGCGGAGCAACCTGATCGCAAGAAGAGGAAAGCCAGGTACTGATGGCATCAGCCTGCAAATCCAGAGAGAGGTTGGAAAGATCCGGAGCTGAAGAGGCCAAAGAGAGTGAAAGGGAGTTGAGGTCAGTGTCATTCCAGCTGCGAGCCAGAATATTTTTGGGTAGAGGCGGCTTGTCTACCGAGGCCGTATAAATAAGAAATGAGATGATGGAGTGGTCGGACCAAATGCAGGGGAGTATAGAAGGGGATGAAATATCGCAGCAAGACGACCAGATTTGGTCCAGGATATGACCCTGGACATGGGTAGGGGCCATGACGTGGGATAAAAAGTTCAAACTCTGTAGAGTGGCAGAGAAGTCTTTGGAAGACAGGTCTTCCCTGGGGTCGCCTGGCCAAAAGTTGAAATCGCCAAGTAGAATAACCGTGGAGTTATTGACCACAAGTGTGGACAAAAGATCCTGTAAAGCCGCTACAAATAAAGGCATAGCTCGGGGGGGCGGTACATAAGGACAATGGTGAGAGGTGTGGAGAGATTGAGAGAGCGGGCCACTAAGTAGTCCACATTGGGTATGGGGGGGTGAGCAAGAAGTTGGAATTTTAAGGTGGACCGAATAATCATTGCCACACCACCCCCAGCCTTGCCAGCCGGGCGATCTGCCCGGAGGGCGTAGTGGGTATCTGGAAAAATAGCCAAAAGGTCTGGGAGGGAATCAGCGGAAAACCAAGTTTCAGTTAAAAAAAGGTAATCTGGGGAGTTGGTGTTCAGTAGATTAAAAAGTTCCGTCTGATGCTTAACTGCAGAGCGGGTGTTAAGCAGGTAGGCGGAGGCTGCCTGTGGGACGGATGGAGGGCGGCTGACGGCAGAGGGAGCTATGAAGGAAGAAATGGGGCTGTAGGTAAGCGGAGGTGGACTGGGGGGGCGGGAGGCGAGAATGCCGAAAGAGTCAAGACGGCGCAGTAAGGAAGGGGAAAGAGGAGAGGCAGCGGGGAGTGCAGAGAGTTGGGCTGAGGAATACGCCAGTAAAAGGGCAGGGTCTATGGCCCCTGGTCCCGGCCCGTCGCGGACGGGCGCAGACGGGCTTGCCTTAGGCGCGCCTTCGGCATGCAAACGGCGCGCCCGCTGCGCCCGTCTGCTGCGCGTACGAGGGATGCACATGTCTTTAAGAGAGAAAAACAGGGTGTGGCCTCGTTCTGGTGGGCGTGGCCAGGGGTGAGGCTTGGTGATGGCGGCAAGTGGGGGGAAGCCTGTTTCCGCGTCAGCGTTTAGCTCGGCTGCGCGGATGACAGGAAAGCAAGTAAATGCCCCAGGATCAAGGTAAGAGTGAGCAAAAGTTTAAAAAGCAAACACAGTATTACAATTTTTAAAATCAATTTCGGAGGCTTTGCGCTATGCTCCCGGCTGTGCCTCAGGAGTAACTGATACGAACACCGAGCTCGTAGTCAGCTATACAGGTCTACATTTGCTTATGGGATAGGCTGATCACTCGAAAGCAAGAAAACCCTGCAGAGTTAAGTAGTATTGACCGAGGTCGATGTCCGGATCGCAGTATTCGGGGCACAAGTCAGGAGTACACATGGGTAGATGGCGTCCGCCCAGTCTTTTCACAGTGTAGACGCTGAACTTGTCCCGGTTTAATTTTCACCGGGACAGCATCACCAGCACCTGCACGTTGTCTGGTTTTGATCCAAGCAGCAATGTGTAGGCAGTGAGTTGGCATTCCAATGTCCGATACTAGCTGGTCCCATAACAAACATCGAATTTAAGGGGCCATCAGGCCTCCTTTTGTTCCACAATCTTGGTTGGGAGCTATCGGAGCCTCACACCTAGATTCAACAGGTGCGGTTCGTCCATTGGGGCGTGGGGGCATAGCCCCCCCCTGCCCGAAGCGCCGCCCGCAGCTCCCTTGGCGTTTTTGAGTTAAGACTGTGACAATCATGACAATGAATCAACATGACGTCAGACCGCCGGGCGGGCGTCATGTTGATTGATTGACATGATTGTACAGGCGGCAACACAAGTGCGCATGAGTGGGGACGGAGAGTGAATTTTTACCCGTGCCCACGCAAGCGCACTTTTGTTAGGAGCCCTAATGGGCGTGCTGCGGGCGAGAAGGTACCTGTGCCCCTGGCGCCAGGGGCACTGTGAGCCTGTGACGTGTGGGGAGCAGAGCCCAGAGGTGGCGCGGACCGGGACCGGCAGCAAGGTGAGAGTGTGTGTTTTTCTTTTATTTTAAAGTGTTTGGTGCGAGCGTGCGTGTATGCATGAATGTTTGGTGGAGAGTGTTGTGAATGGATGTGTTTGTGTGTATGCGTGTGTGAATACATTTCTTTGTGTGATGTGTATGTGGGTCGGGGGGGGTCGCCGCCGGCCTGAGTGGCCTGGGGCCCGCACTCGCAAATCAGTTTGCGCCTCACCACTGTAAAATGTCACCAGCCGTCCCTGAGATTCAAATGCAAGGAATGGGAAATCATGGCACAGGGCTTGTTACCACTTCACAAAACATAAAATACTAATCTGGCATATGTATGCTACTTTGATTCAAAACTGGGACTTGAGAAACACCGATCTCTCCAGCAACTGCATTACCATCTAAATTTAGCTTACTATTATTATTGCTCCTTGGGATTTACTGGGCACACACAGGTTCTGCAGCAGGTGCCGAAACCCCATAAGATATTTTAAAATGCGGACCTTACAAACAATTAAGAAGAATATATTTAGAAGATGTCGCCCTAAGAAACCAAACTCTACAACATCACCTACACACACACACACACGCGCGCGTACACGCACTTACACAGACACGCAGGCACCCAGACAGGCAACCCCCCCCCACCCCCACAGTCACACACACACACACACGCATACACAGAGACTCTAAGACACATACACACACGCACGCTCACACACATACACATACACATACACAGCCCGCCGCCGCCGCGCGCGCACACACACATGTCCCCCGCCCTCGCAGCCCAACCTAACAAGGCGAAGCCCCACTCACCGGCTTCCTTGGTGCAGCGGCTCTCACCAGCAGCAGGACTCTTCCTCCCTTCTTCGGCACCGGGGCGCAGGGTAGGCTCCTGCCTGCTCCGGTGCTCTAAACAATCGCGGCTCTTCCGTGGGAGGCGGGGTAGGCTCCCGCCCTCCTACTTCCTGTTTCCGGTTGTCCCGGCCGGCCTGCCTGACTTCCTGGTCGCAGGCCGGCGGCGCGAGCTTTCGACGGACTGCAGCTCTCGCGTTAATTTTGTAACCAGAGGCCCCAGAGAAGGCGGATGCATGGAGTTCCATGATGAGACTATTGTAAGAAGTATGTAATTTGAATAAAGTATTATCTTGAGGTTGCGGGCTGGAATGTCAATGCCTTGTATTTTGTCTGAGCAGCGTATTGCAATCTCGAGTGTTTCCAGGGCCAATATAAAGAGTAGTGTTGACAGTGGGCATCCTTGTCTCGTCCTGCTATAGGTATCACATTTGCGAAAGTTATAACTATTAGCATTGTAAATGACAAAGCTATTAATTTAGCTATTTAAAAAAAAACATAAATAAAAACTTAGCCATTTACAATACCAATAGCTCAAACTTTCCTAATGCGAGACCTATTGCATTGCAAATGCTTGTTACTTTGTTCAATCACTGTATGAAAGAGATATGCATGCTCTGTAAGAATGTCAGATGTTTTGGTCGGTCCCAGAATTTACGAAATTAACAATATAAATTCTATTAAAAAATGTCTTTCTTTTATAGGGCTGCTCGTCTTAATGCAGGATGTCAAAGCATGTTACATCACATGTACACATTATACTTTGACAATAAATCTTATAAATGAGTAAATCAATGTACAGGATGTGTTACATAAAGCAGTGAGGGTTACAAGGTGTACGAGTTACATGTCTTTAATTACTCTCTGTGGTATATTTCAAGGATTACAGTTTGTGAGCTGCAAGTAACAAAAGGATCTTTGTTAAAAGCAGTATCCCTCTTACCCAGAAACATAAAATACTAATCTGGCATATGTATGCTACTTTGATTCAAAACTGGGACTTGAGAAAACACCGATCTCTCCAGCAACTGCATTACCATCTAAATTTAGCTTACTATTATTATTGCTCCTTGGGATTTACTGGGCACACACAGGTTCTGCAGCAGGTGCCGTAACCCCATAAGATATTTTAAAATGCGGACCTTACAAACAATTAAGAAGAATATATTTACTGCCATTTTTCTCCTGTTTACCAAATTCTTTTTGGCACAGTTTGAAAAAAAAAAAAAAAGGATAAGTAGAGCCCCTCCTTTTACATTGGGGCTGCGTCACTTTTTTGGCACAACTCCGACGCAAAATCTCCTTTGTTAAATCTCGTAATGTGCTCAAATGTATTCCTGCAAAACTTATGCTTGAGGTGTTACGATCTGACGTCACTTGTAATTCCACTTCCTGTGATGTTGCGATGTCATGTGCCCCGATGTCATTTACATACTGCCTAACTCGGTTATTCCCCCCACTTCTTTTTTTATGACTTGTGCCCTGGCAGTTCTGATTTAGTAAAGCCGTTGCCTGTGCATTTGCGGAGATTTTTGTGGGTCTCTGTAGTAGGCTATTAGGGATTCCTAGGAATCAGCGATGTGATGTTTTGGTGGAGTTCTGTTTGGCTTCTCTTTCTGAACTAAAAGGAGGTGCTGCTTTTCAGGGTTGAGGTGCACTGAAGAAGCTGACCTAGCCGGAGGTGCTCTAGGTCAGGCTTGATGTCCATTAGAGAAGTTGGCATATTGTAGTAAAGGAAGATACACAGTCCAGCTGTATAGTTAGATAATCCTTTATTGTAGATTCCTTCTAGGATAGATGAGTAGGAGAAGATAGGAAGTACAGATTTATCCCCACCAGGAGCAAGCTCCAAGCAGCTAAGCCTGAGTTGACCAACTGACACTGTGAGCCAGAGAGATACCCAGGCATTCTATGATGTCATGGTACATTCTCCTTTATGGAGAACAGTAGAGAAGTCATTTATTACGCGTCCTCTTTCCTTAGGGAATGACAACAGAATAGAGAGAAAGATAGCTCGCATATAACATTTGCATGAAAGTACAAAATGAGATACACAAATCTAATAATGTACGAAAACCCAAGACTACAACATCCCCCACATAGGGTACACCATAAGGAACAACAACACCCTAGAAAGCAGAATTGGGCATTCACTGGCCCAACAACCTCCCCAAAGAAGGGTACACCATAGGGTTAGACGTTGTCGCCCTAGGAAACCAAACTCTACAACATCCCCTACATAGGGTACACCATAGGTACAACATGACCCTAGAGAACAAAATTGGGCAACATCCCCTACATAGGGTACAACATGACCCTAGAGGACAAAATTGGGCATTGACTGGCCCAACAACCTCCCAAATGAAGGGTACACGGTAGGGTTAGAAGATGTCGCCCTAAGAAACCAAACTCTACAACATCACCTACATAGGGTACACCATAGATACAACATCACCCTAGGAATCAAAATTGAGAATTGACTGACCTCACAAACTCCCCAAAGAAAGGTACACCCTAGGGTAAAAAGAAAACATGTCGCCATAGGAAACTACAGCCAAAACAGCTCTCAATAAACTTTCTATAATGACTCCAAATACACACAAATGGGCAAACACAACAGAAAGCTCCACAAAGATAATGCAACAAAAACCAAGACTATGCCCAAACAAGAGCAGACTCAAACATGCACTGGGATACTACTTGCAACAAAAATAAATAAATGACTTGAGCTCCGGTGAGCGATCTCTCACCCGAGATCTCTGTGCACAGCTCCCCGCATTCGCCGCTGAATTTCACCACAAAAGTAAAATGTCATCCAGTCTATAAGGAAAGTCTGTTCCATTCCATTGCTCCGCTCTCTCTGTCCGAAACATCTTGAGTCTAATCTGTCACCCAGACCGTCACCTAAGAAGAGAACGTGACGCCGACCATACATGCAGACACGTGAACTTCATTGCCCTGATTGCGAAGTTGACAAAAGCAGACTAAGCATATCCGGTAATCTGATGCGTTGATATAGAAATAGCATGAAGCAAGGCCAAATACAAAATGGCGGCACGCTTTCTGACACGGCGCCGTGTGGCTCACGGCACGCTGCTGCATGTAGGCGTCACAGGTCAGCTGCGAACTGGAGAAGATGAACATCATCGTGGATTCCCCCTGCCTCCGCGCGGCACCAAGAGACCGGTAAGGTGCGCGTGCATGGGTTTTAAAACTAAACGTAGTGCAACGGTTTGCCATGGTGCATAGTTATGAAAGATGCCACAATTGTTGAAGACAAACACTCGATGGTTACACAGTGAAAATTGTCGAAGGTCACAAGTGGCACAGCTGACATGGCAAGGATTCACGATGCAAGGCACAAAAATAAACAGTCACTCACAAAACAGACAGACATTTTAGCCTCTGTTTGTGTCCATTAAAGACGTTGCTGAACACTTCAAGACGGTGAGCAGCTACTAAAATAAGGGGCAAGCAGCTACTAAAATAGGTGACTGAAAAGAGGTCAATTAAGACACAGAAAGCTAATCTACTTTACTCACAAGACCTGCTGCCAGACTGTGACACTTCTCAGCGCAGGACCCAAATAGGGCAGTGAAACACAGCAGGGTGCACAAACCTGTTGTGCCACAAGGGAATTTGTCGCTGTAAAGACTGTTGCAACCGACTTTCAGATGACAGTAGGGTCTTTGGTGATGACACCAGAAACGCCCAAGTTGCAGGCTGTTCAGGTAGAACAGGACACTAGTGGGGCTGGCCAGGGCGTTACCTTTAAGTTTCAATTGATGTGTTGAAATTCCTTAATGTCTTTGTTTCCTTGTCTTATGGTTCCTAGGTTCCTTAGTTGGCCTTTCTCCTTAGTTCACACGTAGGTTCATCCTGTTCACAATCGTCGCCAAGTTGTAGTAAAGGAATATACACAGTCCAGCTGTATAGTTAGATAATCCTTTATTGTAGATTCCTTCTAGGATAGATGAGTAGGAGAAGATATGAAGTACAGATGTAGCCCCACCAGGAGCAAGCTCCAAGCAGCTCAGCCTGAGTTGACCAACTGACACTGTGAGCCAGAGAGACACCCAGGTATTCTATGATGTCATGGTACATTCTACTTAATGGAGAACTGTCGAGAAGTCATTTACTACACATATCTTCAGTTCTGCAGATCAGGATTGAGATACACAGAGATAGGTGGAATTAGGGAGATGCTGAAGGTGGGGGTTGTGGTTCACTAACAAAGCTGGGATACAGGAGGAGCTGCCGGTGACAATTGAAATGCACTTTCAAAGCAGGAATAACTAGGGGGCTGCAGCAGAGGTTTGAGGTACATTATCAAAGCTGTCATAGATGGGAAGTGCTGCTGGTCACGTTTTATGGGCAGTGATAGAGCTGGCTTCCCACGATATGCTGCAGCTAAGGACTGAGGTGAATGTTCACAGCTGGAGTAGCAAGAAGTGCTGTATGTCATGGCTGGTGTGCATTAACCCCTTGACCCCGGGTTTAATTACCCCGCTGTGCTGGGGGTCGTGCACAGTGCCCCGGTGCTCGTGACGAGCTCAGCTCGTCATGAGCCACTGTGACTCGTCACGGCCACACCCGTTTCTTTGGAACGCTCAGCACAGCGGGGAAATTAACCCCGCGTGCGAGCGTTGGAGCCGTTATGACGAGCTGAGCTCGTCATGAGCACACGGCAACCGTGGCTCATGACGAGCTGAGCTCATCATGAGTATGGGAGGGGTTAACAGAGCCAGAGTCGCAGGAAGTGCTGTGTGTCATGGCTGAAGTGCATTAACCGAGCCGGAGGTGCTCTCTGTCATGGCTGAAGGGGATGTATGACATTACAACGCATGCTTTTACATCGCATGCCTTTACAACGCTGTTTTTACAACGCATGCCTTTACAACGCATAGTGCTTTGGGGCGCTGGATAGTGAATAGTTTAATTTACTATTCCAACTCCAGTCCCCGTGGATAGTAGGAAAGGTGTTGGATAGTAAATTAAACCTATTCCCTATCCTAGAGCGCCCCCCAGCGCAATGCGTTGTAATGGTTTGCGTTGTAAAAGTTGCGTCGTAAAGGCACTGCGTGGTAAAAGTTGCGTTGTAAAGGATGTTTCCCGACTGAAGTGCATTAACAGAGACGGCGGTGCTGTCTGTCATGGCTGAAGTGTCTTTTGAGAGCTGGAGTAGCAGGAGCTGTTGTGTCATGGCTGGAGCGCATTTAACAGAGCCGGAGGTGCTATTTGTCATGGCTGAAGGGCATTACCAGAGCCGGAGGTGCTGTCTGTCATGGCTGGCGTGCATTAACAGAGCTGGAGTAGCAGGAGGTGCTGTGTCATGGCTGAAGTGCATTAACTGAGCTAAAGGTGTTCTCTGTCATGGCTGAAGTGCATTAACAGAGCCGGAGGGGCTGTCTGTCATGGCTGAAGTGTCTTTTGAGAGCTGGAGTAGCAGGAGCTGTTGTGTCATGGCTGGAGCGCATTTAACAGAGCCGGAGGTGCTGTCTGTCATGGCTGGCGTGCATTAACAGAGCTGGAGTAGCAGGAGGTGCTGTGTCATGGCTGACGTGCATTAACTGAGCTAAAGGTGTTCTCTGTCATGGCTGAAGTGCATTAACAGAGCCGGAGGGGCTGTCTGTCATGGCTGGAGGCCATTACCAGAGCCGGAGGTGCTGTCTGTCATAGCTGAAGTGTATTAACAGACCCGGTGGTGCTGTCTGTCATGGCTGAAGTGTATTAACAGAGCCGGCGGTGCTGTCTGTCATGGCTGGAGTGCATTAACAGAGCAGGAGGTGCTGTGTGTCATGGCTGAAGTGCATTAACAGAACTAAAGGTACTCTCTGTCATGGCTGAAGGGCATTAACGAAGCCGGAGGAGCCGTCTGTCATGGCTGAAGGGCATTAACAGAGCCGGAGGTGCTGTCTGTCATGGCTGAAGTGTATTTTGAGAGCTGGAGTAGCAGGAGGTGCTGTTTGTCATGGCTGAAGGGCATTAACCGAGCCGGAGGTGCTGTCTGTCATGGCTGAAGTGTATTTTGAGAGCTGGAGTAGCAGGGGGTGTTGTCTCATGGCTGGAGCGCATTAACAGAGTCGGAGGTGCTGTCTGTCTTGGCTGGAGTGCATTAACAGAGCTGGAGTAACAGGAGGTGCTGTTTGTCATGGCTGAATGGCATTAACAGAGCCGGAGGTGCTGTCTGTCAGGGCTAAAGGGCATTAACAGAGCCAGAGGTGCTGTCTGTCAGGGCTGGAGCGCATTAACAGAGTCGGAGGTGCTGTCTGTCTTGGCTGGAGTGCATTAACAGAGCTGGAGTAGCAGGAGGTGCTGTTTGTCATGGCTGAAGGGCATTAACAGAGCCGGAGGTGCTGTCTGTCTAACAGAGCCAGAGGTGCTGTCTGTCAGGGCTGGAGCGCATTAACAGAGCCGGAGGTGTTGTCTGTCATAGCTGAAGTGTATTAACAGACCCGGTGGTGCTGTCTGTCAGGGCTGGAGCGCATTAACAGAGCCGGAGGTGTTGTCTGTCATAGCTGAAGTGTATTAACAGACCCGGTGGTGCTGTCTGTCAGGGCTGGAGCGCATTAACAGAGCCGGAGGTGCTGTCTGTCTTGGCTGGAGTGCATTAACGGAGCTGGAGTAGCAGGAGGTGCTGTTTGTCATGGCTGAAGTGTATTATCAGAGCTGGAGTAGCAGGAGGTGATGTGTGTCATGGCTGAAGTGCATTAACCGAGCTAAAGGTGCTCTCAGTCATGGCTGAAGGGCATTAACGGAGCCGGAGGAGCTGTCTGTCATGGCAGAAGTGTATTATCAGAGCTGGAGTAGCAGGAGGTGCTGTGTGTCATGGCTGAAGCGCACCAACAGAGCTGGAGTAACAGGAGGTGCTGTTTGTCATGGCTGAATGGCATTAACAGAGCCAGAGGTGCTGTCTGTCTTGGCTGGAGTGCATTAACAGAGCTGGAGTAGCAGGAGGTGCTGTTTGTCATGGCTGAAGGGCATTAACCGAGCTAAAGGTGATCTCTGGCTGAAGTGCATCAACGGAGCCGGAGGTGCTGTCTGTCTTGGCTGGAGTGCATTAACAGAGTTGGAGTAACAGGAGGTGATGTGTCATGGCTGGAGCGCATTAACAGAGCTGGAGTAGCAGGGGGTGCTGTGTGTTATGGCTGAAGTGCATTAACCGAGCTAAAGATGCTCGCTGTCATGGCTGAATGGCATTACCAGAGCCGGAGGAGCTGTCTGTCATGGCTGAAGTGTATTATCAGAGCTGGAGTAGCAGGGGGAGCTGTGTGTCATGGCTGAAGTGCATTAACCGAGCTAAAGGTGCTCTCAGTCATGGCTGAAGGGCATTAACGGAGCCGGAGGAGCTGTCTGTCATGGCAGAAGTGTATTATCAGAGCTGGAGTAGCAGGAGGTGCTGTTTGTCATGGCTGAAGTGCATTAACCGAGCTAAAGGTGATCTCTGGCTGAAGTGCATCAACGGAGCCGGAGGCGCTGTCTGTCATGGCTGAAGTGCATTAACCGAGCTAAAGGTGCTCTCTGTCATAGCTGTCTGTCAGGGCTAAAGGGCATTAACAGAGCTGCAGGTGCTGTCTGTCAGGGCTGGAGCGCATTAACAGAGCTGGAGTAGCAGGGGGTGCTGTCTGTCAGGGCTGAAGGGCATTAACCGAGCCGGAGGAGCTGTCTGTCATGGCTGTAGTGTATTATCAGAGCTGGAGTAGCAGGATGTGCTGCAGGTCAGGTGTGAGGTAGGCAAATACAGAGAGGCCCCGCGGGGTGGATTATTCCCGGTCCCTGCCCCTCCCCCGTGAGTGACAGGCGGCAGTGGGATAATAATAATGTGGCAGCTTTGGGCAGTGCTTTACTAAAGCTCCGGCTAGCTTACTGCTGTTACTGATGTCATAGACGGGCTTAAATCCCCTCCGAACCGCCACCCTCCTGCTCACCCACCCCAGTAGCCTCACTCCGAGAGCCACTCCCTGCCTGTCCACCTTGGCGTCATAAACCTCTCGCATCTCTGTCCCGCCCAGGGTTCAGTCTTGCTGGGCACCGGCTGTGTGTTGTGGAGGGGGAGGGGAAGCGAGGTGGGTCTAGTGGTGAGGAGGGGGCATTGAATAAGCCTCCTGGGTGGATCCTGAAACTTATTTTATTTTATGCGTTTTTATATAGCGCGGACTTTACCCGAAGGTGTCAGAGCGCTTCACAATAGGAACAGTAATGATACATGAGGAGAAAATGACAAGTGAACAAATTACAAAAGCAAACGTTACGTTACATGAGGCAAAAGTGACAATTGTGAGCAAGCAAAATACAAGAGGTAGCAATCGGTACATTACAGGAGGAAAAAGTGATGTGTGTGCAAGTTACAAAAGCGTACAAAGTACAAGTAGAGGTATAATATTGCAATATATGCTAGACACTCCGGCCCAAGAACAAACGTTACGTGGGCAATGGTGGCACTTGTGCAAGTATCTAAAAGGGGTCCGTCCTCTTCTCCGTCCTAACCGGCCCCCTCCTCGCCCACCGCCCTTCCATTCCACTGGCCTGCTGACTTCGCCCAGGGCCCGGCGCCCTCAGCAATCCTGGGGCTCAGGTGAGGGAAGGAGTGATGGCTGGGGCCAGTTTGCACTGCACGGATTGTTATTTTGGGGTCCCGTGAGGAAATGGGCACTGTAGGGCTGTCTCGAGCAGATAATCACTGAAAGACACCAAACACTCCCCTGTTAACGAACTCTTCTACAAAGACTTAAACGCGAAATCCCAAATGATCTCGGTGCTTTTGTTGAAATTAAAATATGCATTCCTCTCTAATATTACACGTAAGGCTCTCGGCACCTCTCGGGTTAGGTTCCAGTATATAAATACCGGTTTAAATAAGTATAGGGAGTAGCCCATACGTAACTGCAATACAAACCAAAGACACCTGTTTCCCACGCAGAATCTCATGGCCATCAGAAAACCACCCCATACCTGTCTCTTCCCACAGCACCCTCCTGAACTCACCACCGCTGCCCTCACAAAGGCATGTGCCTAACATAGAAGAGATGGCACCCCTGCACTCTCCCTAGAGCACCCTGTTAAAGCCACTGTAATTCGTACAAACTCCTGCCAGAAAGTGCTGCAGCTGTTGAACTATCAATGCACTCAAGGCTTTGAGTGGGAAAAAAAAGTGGCGGTGTTCTATAAGGGGTGGGCAATCCTCGAAGGGGCGTGGTCTTAATAAAGATAACTAGTGTAGCAGTACCCCCTGCTCTGACACGCCATCAGCTCTAGGACTCCTCAGAGCCCCCCCCGCCCCTCTGTGTGGCAGACCAGGCTGAGACAGCTTCCCGGTCGCACACACACCGCACCCGGGTACTTCACATGTCTTTAAAAGACCATTTGCATATTACTGATTCTTTGTCATTTTTTTCACCCCTTCTTAGAGCCCCTGCATCTCTACATTTCCTACTACTGTGCCCACGGGCGTTTTGGTCAACAGTGCAAATGCTTCCTCCTCCCCTTCGTCGCCCCGTGGGTATGAAAGTGGGTGCTTGTCGCCAGGACACTGAATAGGCCCCTCTGTGGCTTTAACACTGGCGGTAAACATGTCAAAAGGCTTGTGGTGTCCCAAACAACTGGGCGATGTTGCAGGCCAGCGTCGCAGCGCACGAAATCAGCCTGCTGTTCTCACACTTGCTGTTGGACATGGCCCTTATGGCAGGTTCACCCCTAGACTTTTTAGGTCGAGCCTGTCCCATTCCGCAGGAATGGATAGGATCGAATTCATGTCGGCAAAATCCTCTTCAAACTAAGGGGTTTCAGCCCGGCGTTTTCTTGCAGTTCACGTGAACATGCACGAGCATTCACGGCCAGGGCTTCTCCTCCCCTAGCAGCACTCCTCCCACACCAGCAACTCCCCCCTCCCACACCAGCACCTCTCCTCTCTCTCCCCGCAAACACAGCCTTGCCGTAGCAGCACTCCTCCCACACCAGCACCTCCCCCCTCCCACACCAGCACCTCCCCTCTCTCTCTCCCCGCAAACACAGCCTTCCTTTCATTTCTCCTCCCCCTCCCCAGCCAGCTTCCCCCAGGCCGTGTTCCCTCAGATATGCTATTGCATATCGTTTGCTACCTCTTGTATTTTGTTGCTCTTGATACTTGCACAACTGTCACTATTGTCTCATGTAACGTAACGTTTGCTTTTGTAACATGCTCACTTGTAATTTTGGCTTCATGTATCTAAAAACGCCTCCCTCGCGCTCCTTTCTCCCTCTCTCCCGCTGCCTAGTCCTCCCACCCCCTCCCTCTCCAGCGCACGCTCCACTCGCATCTGCCTGCTGCTCCCCCGGCCACCCCCCCCCACTCCCCCAACCAGCAATTCACACACAGCAACGCCACTCACACACGCAACGCCACTCATCCACGCAACCCCACTCACACACGCAACGCCACTCACACACGCAACGCCACTCACACACGCAATGCCACTCACACACGCAATGCCACTCACACACGCAACGCCACTCACACACGCAACGCCACTCACACACGCAACGCCACTCACACACGCAACGCCACTCACACACGCAACGCCACTCACACACGCAACGCCACTCACACACGCAACGCCACTCACACACGCAACGCCACTCACACACGCAACGCCACTCACACACGCAACGCCACTCACACACGCAACGCCACTCACACACGCAACGCCACTCACACACACAACGCCACTCATCGACGCAACGCCACTCACACACGCAACGCCACTCACACACGCAACGCCACTCACACACACAACGCCACTCATCGACGCAACGCCACTCACACACGCAACGCCACTCACACACGCAACGCCACTCACACACGCAACGCCACTCACACACGCAACGCCACTCACACACGCAACGCCACTCACACGCAACGCCACTCACACGCAACGCCACTCACACACGCAACGCCACTCACCCACGCAACGCCACTCACCCACGCAACGCCACTCACACACGCAACGCCACTCACACACGCAACGCCACTCACACACACAACGCCACTCATCGACGCAACGCCACTCATCGACGCAACGCCACTCACACACGCAACGCCACTCACACACGCAACGCCACTCACACACGCAACGCCACTCACACGCAACGCCACTCACCCACGCAACGCCACTCACACACGCAACGCCACTCACCCACGCAACGCCACTCACCCACGCAACGCCACTCACCCACGCAACGCCACTCACCCACGCAACGCCACTCACCCACGCAACCTCACTCACCCACGCAACCCCACTCACTTCTGATCATGCTTGCCCTAACTTTATTCCTTCTCAGGCCCTCTGTACTTCTTTAAACGACTTCTTCATTGAGAAGATCGTTAAAATTAAATCCAACATTTCTATCACTCCTTTTACCCCACTTCACTTTGCCCCCTCTGTGCCTAATTCTTCCTTCTCCTTTTTTCCACCTCTCTCTTTGGACTCCTTTTTAGCCCTGCTCACAAAAATCAAGTCCGGCTCTCCTACTGACTGTGCCCCTGCTCGCATTCTAAAAACTCTTTTCTTCTTGCCCTGCTACCCCTCTTTCCCTCCTTAATGCTTCCCTCTCCACTGGATCGGTCCCTTCATTATTTAAATCTGCTATTGTTTCCCCCATTCTTAAAAAACCTGGTCTTGATTCCTCCCTCCCTTCTAACTTCAGGCCCATCTCTCTTCTTCCCTATCTTGCTAAAATTCTGGAATCTTACGTCACTTCTTGTCTCTCCACTTATGTTGAGCAGAACCAACTTCTCGCTTCTCACCAAGCGGGTTTTCGCTCGGGTCATTCGACCGAATCTGTGGTGCTCGCCGTTCTTGACGAGCTGAAAGCCAAGGCCGACACTAATTCTCCCCAAGCTTTGGTTCTCCTCGACCTGTCCGCTGCGTTTGACACGGTCGACCATAACATTCTTTTGGACCGTGTCAGCGCAGCGGGCATTAGAGGTGTTGCCCTTTCCTGGATCACATCCTATCTAACAGGACGTTCACAAGCTGTTCACCTCCCCGGTTTTTCTGCCCCTCCCCTCTCGGTGCCCTGCGGGGTTCCCCAAGGCTCTTCCCTTTCTCCTCTTCTCTTCAATCTTTATATCCATCCACTTATCTCTTCTCTTCTTCAGCTGGGGGTCTCGGTGTTTAATTACGCAGACGACCTCCAGCTTGTCTTTGATCTTTCTTCTTCTTCTCACTCCTTGTCCTTTTTTCGTTCCACCATGGCTTTTATTTCTGGGTGGATGGGCGCCAATCACCTCAAGCTCAACCCAGACAAGACTGAGCTTGTTCTGACTGGCGGCTCATCCAGCCCTTGGTCCTCTGCTTTCTGGCCCCCCTCCCTTGGTCCCCCTCCCACCCCGGTTGCCTCCGTTAAAACATTGGGCATCAAGGTCAGCCAGGACCTGTCCATGCATGGCCAGGTCAGTGCTGTAGTATCTTCCTGTTTTCTTTCCCTTCGGTTGATCCGAAAAATTTCTCGTTTCTTTTCCCTTGAATCTCTTAAAATTATCATTTCTGCCCTCATCACTTCCCGCCTTGATTATGGAAACAGCTTGTTCGTGGGCATTCCTGCCTACGAAACCCGCCGCCTCCAAGCAATCCAAAATCAGGCGGCCCGTCTCATCTTCCACTTGCCCAAAACTCATCATATCACTCCTGTCCTCAAATCCCTTCACTGGTTACCCATTCTGCAGAGGTCCTTGTTCAAACTTGGTTGCCTTGTTTACCGGGCCCTTGATCGCTCTGCACCGGCGTTCATCAACTCTCTTATCTCCTCCCACACCCCTGTCCGCACTCTCCGCTCATCTTCTTCTGCCCTTCTCACGGTCCCCCGCTTCCGCAAAACTCGCACTGGTGGGTCTAGATTTTCTGTTCTTGCACCCCGGTTTTGGAATTCCCTCCCTCTCTCTATGCATTCTATTCCTATCTTTTCACACTTCCGTAAAGCGCTCAAAACATTCTTGTTCGCCTTAGCCTACCCCTGTTAATTCTCCCTGGCCTCGTTTGTTCTGCCCCCCAGACCTCTCAGCGCCAGGAAGCCGTTTGGCCATCGTGCGCTCTACAAATAATTTCATTCATTCATTCATTCATTCATTCATTCATTCACGCAACGCCACTCACCACGCAACGCCACTCACCCACGCAACGCCACTCACCCACGCAACGCCACTCACCCACGCAACGCCACTCACCCACGCAACGCCACTCACCCACGCAACGCCACTCACCCACGCAACGCCACTCACCCACGCAACGCCACTCACCCACGCAACTCATCCACGCAACCCCACTCATCCACGCAACCCCACTCACACACGCAACCCCACTCACACACGCAACGCCACTCACACACGCAACGCCACTCACACACGCAACGCCACTCACACACGCAACGCCACTCACACACGCAACGCCACTCACACACGCAACGCCACTCACACACGCAACGCCACTCACACACGCAACGCCACTCACACACGCAACGCCACTCACACACGCAACGCCACTCACACACGCAACGCCACTCACACACGCAACGCCACTCACACACGCAACGCCACTCACACACGCAACGCCACTCACACACGCAACGCCACTCACACATGCAACGCCACTCACACATGCAACGCCACTCACACATGCAACGCCACTCACACATGCAACGCCACTCACACATGCAACGCCACTCACACATGCAACTCACACATGCAACACCACTCACACATGCAACGCAACTCACACACGCCACTCACACATGCAACGCAACTCACACATGCAACGCAACTCACACACGCCACTCACACACACGCAACTCATCCACGCAACGCTACTCATCCACGCAACCCCACTCATCGACGCAACGCCACGCCACTCACACATGCAACGCCACTCACACATGCAACGCCACTCACACATGCAACGCCACTCACACATGCAACGCCACTCACACATGCAACGCCACTCACACATGCAACGCCACTCACACATGCAACGCCACTCACACATGCAACCCACTCACACATGCAACCCACTCACACACGCAACCCCACTCATCCACGCAACCCCACTCATCCACGCAACGCCACTCATCGACGCAACGCCACTCATCGACGCAACGCCACTCACACACGCAACGCCACTCACACACGCAACGCCACTCACACACGCAACGCCACTCCCACACGCAACGCCACTCCCACACGCAACGCCACTCCCACACGCAACGCCACTCCCACACGCAACGCCACTCCCACACGCAACGCCACTCCCACACGCAACGCCACTCCCACACGCAACGCCACTCCCACACGCAACGCCACTCCCACACGCAACGCCACTCCCACACGCAACGCCACTCCCACACGCAACGCCACTCCCACACGCAACGCCACTCCCACACGCAACGCCACTCCCACACGCAACGCCACTCCCACACGCAACGCCACTCCCACACGCAACGCCACTCCCACACGCAACGCCACTCCCACACGCAACGCCACTCCCACACGCAACGCCACTCCCACACGCAACGCCACTCCCACACGCAACGCCACTCCCACACGCAACGCCACTCACACACGCAACGCCACTCCCACACGCAACGCCACTCCCACACGCAACGCCACTCCCACACGCAACGCCACTCCCACACGCAACGCCACTCACACACGCAACTCATCCACGCAACCCCACTCATCCTCGCAACCCCACTCATCCTCGCAACCCCACTCCCACACGCAACGCCACTCCCACACGCAACCCACTCACACACGCAACTCATCCACGCAACGCCACTCCCACACGCAACGCCACTCCCACACGCAACGCCACTCCCACACGCAACGCCACTCCCACACGCAACGCCACTCCCACACGCAACGCCACTCCCACACGCAACGCCACTCCCACACGCAACGCCACTCCCACACGCAACGCCACTCCCACACGCAACGCCACTCCCACACGCAACGCCACTCCCACACGCAACGCCACTCCCACACGCAACGCCACTCCCACACGCAACGCCACTCCCACACGCAACGCCACTCCCACACGCAACGCCACTCCCACACGCAACGCCACTCCCACACGCAACGCCACTCCCACACGCAACGCCACTCCCACACGCAACGCCACTCACACACGCAACTCATCCACGCAACCCCACTCATCCACGCAACCCCACTCATCCTCGCAACCCCACTCCCACACGCAACGCCACTCACACATGCAACCCACTCACACACGCAACTCATCCACGCAACCCCACTCATCCACGCAACGCCACTCATCGACGCAACGCCACTCACACACGCAACGCCACTCACACACGCAACGCCACTCACACACGCAACGCCACTCCCACACGCAACGCCACTCCCACACGCAACGCCACTCCCACACGCAACGCCACTCCCACACGCAACTCATCCACGCAACCCCACTCATCCTCGCAACCCCACTCACACATGCAACGCCACTCCCACACGCAACGCCACTCCCACACGCAACCCACTCACACACGCAACTCATCCACGCAACCCCACTCATCCACGCAACCCCACTCATCCACGCAACCCCACTCATCCACGCAACCCCACTCATCCACGCAACGCCACTCATCCACGCAACGCCACTCATCCACGCAACCCCACTCATCCACGCAACGCCACTCATCGACGCAACGCCACTCCCACACGCAACGCCACTCCCACACGCAACGCCACTCCCACACGCAACGCCACTCCCACACGCAACGCCACTCCCACACGCAACACCACTCCCACACGCAACGCCACTCCCACGCGCAACGCCACTCCCACGCGCAACGCCACTCCCACGCGCAACGCCACTCCCACGCGCAACGCCACTCCCACGCGCAACGCCACTCCCACGCGCAACGCCACTCCCACGCGCAACGCCACTCCCACGCGCAACGCCACTCCCACGCAACGCAACTCACCCACACAACGCACCCACCCACGCAACCCCACTCACCCACGCAACCCCACTCACCCACGCAACCCCACTCACCCACGCAACCCCACTCACCCACGCAACCCCACTCACCCACGCAACGCCACTCACCCACGCAACGCCACTCACCCACGCAACGCCACTCACCCACGCAACGCCACTCACCCACGCAACGCCACTCACCATATTGTGCTGCAAAACTAAATACTTATAAGGTCCCACAAGCGAGACCTATTGGCAATGCCAATGCTTGTTGCTTTAAATGGTGAATTGGTGATGGTGATTTTTGGTCTGCACACTTTCACTGTGTCCCAGTGGAAAGTGCGTGCGCACTCTGAGTGCGTGGAGTGAGGTTTGCCTGCCCTCCCATAGGAATGCATGGGGAATGTATGTGTCCCTGGTAGTTCCTGATGTGTGAGGAGTGCAGGCTCGAGTTTGGTATGTGTAAACTCGTGCGAGTGAATGCTGCAAAATGGTGTATGCGGCATGTATGTGTCTAGTGGGGAAGTGCCACTTCTAGACATGGCTATGTGTGTGCTGTGAAGGTGCTGGCGTGTGATTGGCTGGAGCTGGCTGGCATGCCAGGCTCCAGGAAGGCTGGATGGGTCTGCCCGGTGGTGAGTGGGAGATTAGCATGCTGATGGCTGGGGAGGAGTGTACCTGTGTCCTGAATGAGGCTGGGTTTTCCCCTGACAATGCTGACTCCGCCCCCCTGTGGTGCGTCTAACGACCCTAGCCCTGCCAGTGAATAGAGAGGGTGGTTGAGCCCATCAACAGTGCTCACAGACCAGCTGCGACTGGTTCTGCCCCCACCCTGCACCTACAGACAAAGGATTTACTGTATAAAAATGGGGCTGTGTCCCCACAGAAGTTGTTCTCTTCCAGGATCCTGAGGGGGCTGCTGCTGCTGCTGGGGCCAGGAGGGACCGCCACTTGGACTGCCTCCCTGCCTGGAGGACCAGTGAGCTGGCCCCTGGCCCAGCCTAGCCCCCCCCTGCCTTGCTGCAGTCCAAGGACTTTCTTTGGAATTGTGCTGTCCTCTAGCGCTGGGAAGCGCTGGAATTGCCTCCTAGCGCTTGGAAGCGCTGTATTCACCTGCTGAGCGCTTGGGAGCGCTTTTTGCACAGCCAGTGCTCACCCGGCATTTGCCCGTCTATTTTGAAGCCCCTGGCGAGTGCCCACCTCGCCAGGGACCTTGCCGCTACTTGTTGGTGGCCCCCAGATCGAGTGCCCACCTCGATTTATTGTTGGTTTCACAGCCGGTGCCCACCCGGCATTTGCCACAGATCCTGGTGTGAAGTCTCCCCCCGGGCCGCCGCTCTGCCCACGGCGACCCAGAAGCAGTTGACCGGCCGGCCAATCGCTGCACGGCCTGCCCGGAAGTCCCGCCCCCGCAGCCCAGGGAGAGCAGGAAAGCAGAAGATCCCTGCATCCGGCGCTGTCCACGGGGCTCCCAGGAGTGAGGGAGAGCCCCGTGGTAACCTGCCCCAGAGTGACCGCCGGAGGAGTGCTGCAGGGAGCGAGGCTCCCGTGTATGGAGGAGAGCCAAGCTCCGGCCGAGGAAGAAGACCGCCAGCGTCCCCGCCGTCTCCTGAAGGCAGTCCGGTGAGTGGAGCTGCCCGGGAGGAGGGGGGGTTTGGTGCGAGGCCGAGGCTCCTGAGGGCATTCTTCTGGTGGAAGTTAGAGGCTCTGGGGTTGCATTGTCGGAAGAGGAGGGCGTCGGGGCACATTGCCGGTGCCCGCCCCTCCTGCCGCCTCATCAGTAGAGCGGCCCGAAGGCAGCCGGCCGCTCCCACCTTGCCCCTCCCTTTTGCTCGAGTCCAGAGGGGCTCCGGGGGCAGCACGTTGTTTACGAGCCCCAGAGGCTCGCAGGGCACATTCTTTACGAACCCTGAGAGGCTCAGAGGGGGCATTTTGTGGGGCAAAGAGCCCAGCGAAGCTCCAAGGGGCCGGTCATTTGTTTGAGCCCTGGGAGGCTCCTACATTTCAAGGGGCATTTATTGATTTCGAGTCCCCAGAGGGGGGGACTCCAACGTTTGTGCCACATTTCTCTTGAGTGCCCCATTGTTGGTTTAAGAGCCCAGAGAGGCTCTTGGGTGACATTGCATTTGTTTAGGGCCACGAGGCCCCCAGCCCACAGTTTGCCAGAGCCTGAGAGGCTCCAACGTTGTCCCCACTAGCATTGCTTTACAACTGCCCAGCACTTTGTGGGCAGTTGCCACGTGTAGGCTTGTGTTCTTGGCTGCCTGCGCAGCCTGCCTGACTTTGGGACACAGGGCGTCCCAGCCCTAGAGAGGCCAGTTGGCCTAGGGACTGCCACAGGTTGTGGCTAATGTGATTCTGGCGCATTTATGATGTATGTGCCAATGTGATTACCGCGCAATTGTTATTGCTACACCTCTGAATATATTGTTGATGCATCATGTGTTTTCCTCCCCTGCACCTCTGAATGTGTTTTGAAGCGTCATGTGCCTTGTTCTTACACCTCTGAATGTATTGTTGATGCATCATGTGTTTTCCTTCCTTACACCTCTGAATGTATGTTATGCATCATGTGTTATGTGCTTACACCCCTACAGGTATTGTGATACTTAGGTGGTTGTTTTTCTCCTAGTGCAGGTGGTGCTAGCGAGGTCCTGGTTACCAGTGATTACTGGTGGTGTACTTTATGTTCTAATTTGTGCTACAGTGATTTATGTTCCATGTTCTGAGTGCTAAGTTCTAAAAGTGCTGATTCCTGACAGTGGTCCAGGTGGCTCTGTCTTGTACATATCCCCTGTAAATTCTGCCCGTGCCTGCTGGCACATTGTAAAGTGTGTGTTTTTATCTAATCTGTTTTGGTGTAATACAAAGGCTATTTTTATATAACCTTGTGTGGTGTTTCCTTTGTGGTGGGTCCTGGGTTTTGTTGCTGGGGTGCGTGCGCAAATACTTAACTTACATCGCCTCCAAGTTTAGCCTTGCTGCTCGCGCCACGTTACCTAGAGGGTGAGCAGGGGTTATCTTGGCGTGTAACTCCCTTGCCCTGACTTAGGAGTGGTGGTCTCTGACTGACTTTGGCGAAAGCCCTGGCCAGCCAGGGATCCCATTTCTAACACTTGCAAAATAGGGCTGTCACATCCTCGTTCTGATGCGGTCACATAAAATTTCCTTCTGTGCAAACACGTTTGTATTATTTCACGTCTAACTTTTGTTTGACTGGACTTCTACAAGCAAGTTTCCCATGATAAGAAGTGAAGAAGAGATATCAAAATGTAGGTAGTTTCTCACACAAAGTGGTTTAAGCTGCTAAATAATCCCACTTGAGTTACCATTGATCGACACAATGATGCGATGAAAGCACACTACCAAGGAGTTGTGGGCACTCTAGTTGCGCCTCTGATCGAGCTGGTGTGGGGATGCCAGGGGTACTGGGAGCGCATTAGCTTGATTTGCTTAAGCAGTGCGTGCGCATGCTCACCTGAAACGCCAACAAAAACCGGGACGTCTGGTCACCCTACCTTTGACGCCCGAAAATAGAGCCCCCTAGAGAGACCCGTTTCGGGGCCCCCCAAAAAAAACTGGGGGTGCTCAGACACTTAAAGCCCTGAATGCACTTACACAACTGTAAGAAGTGGGCTCCGTGGAGAAAACTTAAGAAGACGAATACGAAGAGAACCAGCTTCTTCAAGAAATATATTTGTTTATTTCCATGGGACGGACATTGAGGAAATACAGGTCAGGAACAACAGTTGAATGTCGCAACCCTCAAAAGGCTGCCATATATGTACAAAATCTCCATTCAAAAATCGCCGCATCCACAAGCCCGCTCGTTCCTAACGGAGAGCATCACATATGAAAAGGACACAAATGCCACATAACATGTCACACTTGTGTCAATCTCACAACTGTGCTGCATTACAAAGAAAAATACAAACGCATGAGCGCACATAAAAATTGTGCTCACGCACATGCAATACACCTCCACCCCTTTATTTTTCCCTTTTTTCTTTTATGTCTATATATAATCCTGTAACCTTGGGGGTGGGCATCTCACCCCCATATCCCTGGAAGTAAACTTGATATTGCTAGCTACATTCAACTCCATATTCTTACTGCATTCCACCTCCTTCACATCCCAAAAAACATTATTACCTAGATTATCCAGAGCTTCCACTCTGCCTTTGAACAACGATACCCTGTTAAGATTCCAGTCACTCCCCCATCAACACTCACAGCATTTCTGAAACCTTGAATGACCAGAATGGGATCTGAGCAGATGCTACAGCCTTTACCATCTGTCCTGGATTACTTAATGCGGACCATGTCCCCAACCTCTACCTTTTTGTACTTACAGTAAGTACCTTTCCTATTCCTCAAATCTGTTTCATTTCAAGTTTATATTCTTTCATCCTGCGTCGAATCCCTTTGAAATTCACCTCAGCGGCATCATCAGCTTTTTTCTTTTTCATCCTTAACACACAGGGTATTAACCTAGACCCTCGTTTCCATCCCCTCAATAATTCAAAAGGATTTATTGAAGTGACAGAATTAGGTAATGTCCTATATGCTAACAACATTGACTGTAAAGCATTCCTCCAATTGAGAACCCCTTTAATAGACAACTGGATAGCTTCTTTAACCACACGGTTAAACCTTTCCACTTGATCATTCGCTTCTGGATGGAACACCGCAATCCTTCAATGCGTCACACCACATCTTGCAAAGAAATCCTCTATACATTTGCTTGTAAATTGAGGACTATTGTCAGTAACAACTTCTTGGGGAATTCCCTCCCTACAGAAGACTTCATCCTAAAATTCAATCACCAGTTAAGACTTTACTGCCTTCACCATCATGACCTCCGGCCACTTGGAATAATAATCAATTAGTACCATACCAAACGCCTCCTGCCTGGGCAAAACAGCAAAGGGACAATAATATCCAGACCTAACTTACGCCAAGACGCTTCAGGAAACTCAATAGGTTGCAATCAGTGCACATAGCCCTGGCAGACTAATCACTAAATGCACATTTATCACATATTCTCCCACGTTTCAAACAACTGAGATGGGGAGGGAGAGGTTTTCTGCTGCACTCTGCGACAACCTGTAATAAACTCCCTGCAGAAATAAAAAACAGCCCATCTTTGTTAATCTTTAGAAAGAATATAAAGACCTGGCTCTTTTTGGGATAGCCTGGCCCCGACTACCCTAGGCCCTACGCTCACCCGGTCTCAGTCATGTTAGCGCCAAGACGCCCGTGGGCATTCGTGCGCTCTACAAATCCTATAATCAAATCAAATCAAAATCAAATCAATATTCTCACTTGGCGTTCAACACAAACATCAATATTTGGCCACTAGAAACTCTCTTTAACATGCCTTCTAGTGCTTGAAATGACCATGTGACCTTCATGAGCCATATCAATAACTTTTTTACTCAAATTAAATGGAGGAACAAATTTGTCCCCTTTAACGACAATACCATTTTCCACAGCCAACTCTTCCCGTTCTTTGAAATACCCCATTATGTCACCAGTCATTTTCTTTTGCGCAGGCCACCAATGCAAAATACAATGTAATACTATCTTAAGTTCCGTATCCCATTCCATTTCTTCTATCCATTTTGCTTCTTGGACAATAGGACACATACTACCAATCAAATATATATCCCTTAAGGTAAAAGCCACTTCACAATCTTCCTTGTCTGCTTCCTCATGATCAGCAGAAGGTATGGGCAACCTAGACATGCAATCCACATGTACATTACTTTTCCCATTCACAAATTCCAACTGACATTGGAAACTCTGTAGTCTGGAAGCTAATCTTGCGGACATGGTGTGACCCCCCCTCTCCTGCTGCCATCATGTGAACTAGGGGTTTATGTCAGTCTTTTAGTGTCCCACAAGAAGTTTCTGAAATTTTTGGCACCCCAAACACAGGCTAACAACTCATTTTCAACCTCAGAGTAATTCTTCTCTGCACCCCTTAGTGCCCTGGATGCGTATGCAACAATTCATTCCTTTGCACTGTATCTTTACATTAATACACCACCCAGACCACTGTTGCTGGCATCCATGATAACGACACACTGCTTGCCAACAATAAATGGTTTCCAACAAGGTGCATTCACCACAAATTCTTTCAAAAGCTTAAGTGCAAAAGTTATATCTTAAGTCCAGACAAATGTCACATTTTTCTTTAGTAAACATCTGAATGCATCCACCTTAGATGCATAATTAGGAATATATTTAGCATAACTTGGTACAGGAGCATTAATAATGCATTCAACATGTTTTTTTTGGGTCTGATACCATTCCCACTAATGTTGTGCCCTAAATACCTAAATATTCCACTTCGAATTTCTTAATTCTGCATTTATCAACCCGTAACGTGAGACCCCTTGATAATAAAGCCACAAGAACTTTTTTTTTATATTAACATTTTATTGATTTTAAGTGCATACAAACAAATCAGCAAAATCATGGATAGCAGATATTCATTTACGTCCTCAAAATCCATGTGACCCCCATTCTACACCCCACTGGGTGTACAAGCGGAGAAAGAATTAGAATATCAATCACCTTCTTCGACAGCGCCTAACCATTTACCCCACACCTTCCGGTATTTCTTGGGGCATCCACGTGCCGTGTATAAAGCTTTCTCTTCTGTCGAGCACCAGTCCACTCCCCTGCGCTACTTTCCCAGAGTTGGTGGATCGGGACAAACCCATGCTGCCGCTATGTCATGCTTGGCAACTATCATAGCTGTGTTAAAGAAGGTCTTTTCCGGTACCCATCTAGCGCATCTGTTATTCCCAGTAATGAATGTCGTGGGTCGTGAGGAACTGTCCACCCCAAGACCTCTGTAAGTTCTTCCTCAACGGCTCCCCAAAAATTTGTCAGCCGGGGACACGTCCAGACCACGTGTAGAAAATCTGCTAGGGCCTGGCCGCACCTAGCGCAGGACGCCTCAGAGCGTAGGCCTACTCGGTGAAGGCGTACCGGAGTGAGATAAGCAGTGTGCAAGTAAAATAATTGGATTAGTCTAAGTTTTGCGGAGGTGGTAATTGTTTTGGGTGCCATGAGCGCATCGCGCCAGTCCACCTCTTCCAGTGGCCCAACCATATCTGTCCATTGGTCCTTCAGTTTGTCCAACGAGGTGGGAGTGTTGTTAATTAAAGTGCGGTATATACGGGAGGTGCCCCCTTTGCCCAAGTCCCCAAGCAGCGTCTGGGCCGAGCTGTATTCCAGGACCCGAGTGTCGTCTATGATGTGTATATGAATGGCGTGTCTTAACTGTAGATATTTATAAAATTAGGAGGGGTGCAGGGAGTAACGGGTGCGCATATCTTGGAAGGAAAGCATGTGGCCCCTAACCCAGACGTCGCCAAGCTGTGTTATGCCTATAAGGTCCCCGGCTCTGAACCCCCGTAGACCACTCACTTCTCGGAGCGAAGCCCCTTGCCAGAGGGGGGTGCATTGGGTCAATTTGCCGGTCCAGCCTTTATGGCGCAGCGAAGCCCGCCAAGCCAGGAATACCGAACGTGTCACATCTGGCAGCTTGATCGGGACGGGTCCCCCATACAACATGGCCTGTACTTTGGAGTATCCCAGCTCGCACAACTCAAGACATTAGGCCGGGTCAGACCATCCCCCGTTGAACCAATCGTGGACCACCAGCAAACGTGTGGCTATAAAGTAGAGGTACAGGTGTGTCATGCTCATGCCCCTGTCAAAGGAAGGGAACCGACATGTGGAGAGAGCCAGACGCGACCTCCCGCCGCCCCATAAAAATTTGGTAAGTAAGCCGTCCAACTCCTTAAACCAGGATCTAGGGTAGCAGAACGGGGTGTCTGGAGGACATAGAGAAACCTGTGGAGGATCAACAGTTTAAAAAAGGCAACCCGGCCCAAAGGGTTCAGGGGCAGTGTCTTCCATTTCTGAAGGTCTTCTTTGGCCTTTTTGACCAGTGGTGTGATGATGAGGGACCAGCCCAGCTCCGGGAGCAGGGTAATCCATATTCCCAGGTATTTATAGGAGTTGTGCCGGATCGGAATATTTGACTGCCAATCATAACAGTCCCTTGACAGGTGAAGTGGGACCAGTACTGATTTCCCGGTGTTCAGCCAAAGACCTGACACTCGCCCAAACGCCCGCAATAACCGGAGACAGTGCAGCCCCGAGGACGTGGGCTCGGTCAGAAAGAGCAGGCTTGTCATCTGCGTAAAGCGCGATTTTGTCCGTCTCGGTGCTTGGCCACTCGCATCCCTTAACATGGACGTCAGCTCGCACCAGGGCCCCCAGGGGTTCCATAGCCAGGGCAAACAACAGGGGCGAAAGGGGGCCACCAGCTCGAGTTTCTTTCCTACCGACTTCTTAAATTCTTTGTCTTGGAGGAACCATGCATTCATCCTCCACGTTTGGCGGGCTGAGGGAGGGGGAGTCCCCGTACTAAGGAGCACCGGGGAGTGGTCTGAAATTCCCCTGGGTAGGATACGAGTGTCGAGCAGTCATTGTCAGGGAGAAAGATCGTGTCTATGCGTGCCTGCGTGTGATGGGCTGCGCGTGTGTGAGTAAAATGGGTGGCACGTGGGTGCCACGTGCGCCACACATCGCAGAAGCCCAGTGACTCGGACCAAGACCTTAATTGTTTTGCCTGCGCAATGCGGACAGCGGAGGGAGGATTCTTTGTGTCCAATGCCGGATTGGAGACTGCGTTGAAATCACCGCCCACCACGGTGGTGCCAAGGGGGAGAGTGGCAAGGAGGGCGGAAGTCTGTGCCAATGTAGAGGTTCGCACAGAGCGAGGCGAGTATATGGACATAAGCTGGAGAGGGGAGCCGTCCAAAGAGCCGCACACCGTCACATTTGTGCCTTGAGGGTCGTGGATCACCCGGGACAAAACGAAGGGTAAGTTGCGTCGCGTGAGGATGGTCACCCCTCTGGAACCACTGAAGAAGCTGGAGTGCCACACTCTGTCGTACCCGTAGCGGGCAAGAAAGGGGCAGCAGTTACCCAATAGGTGTGTCTCCTGGAAGGATGTCCATGCAGAGGTGTTGCGCATAGCGCAGGACAGCAGTGCGTTTCAGCCTGTCCAGGAGCCCGTTAACGTTCCAGGACAGGACGTGGAGGGAAGCCTTGGTTGTGGTGCCGTCAGTCATGGCGGGTGGTGTCTGGGGTTAGACCGCGCCGCCTCATTAGGTGGTGTGTGTGTTTGCTGGGACCTATATGTGTGCGGTTGGTCACACGCGCTAAGAGATAGTGCAATCTTTGCAGATGAGGCATGTACCTGTCCTTGGAAGCTGAAACAGCAGAACAAAGAAAAGAACAACAACATGGGGAAAAAAACAATCCCAAACCACCCCCATCCCCCTCCCCCCACCCTACACTTCGAGAACCTCTTGTAACTAAACCAAACTAAAACGCTCGGATCGTTAGCGTGGAGGACCCCTCCAGAAGAACGGATAACCAGTGCATCGGCTTAAAGCAATGTAAAAAAAAAACATGTAAGACTATCAGAGTCTGACTACTCCCCTGGCGAGAAGCGCCGCACCCCGATGGTGGTCCTATGCCCAGAACTGACCACAAGGCTGCTAAAGAGTGGGAGTGTGAGAAAGGTCTGAGTCCCGGAGCGGCGTCTGCTGTGTGGTTGAGAGCCTGATTGACTGGAGGAATCGCGGTGGTCAGGGCCGCCACACCGAGGGATCTGGATGTCGAAGCACGTGACTGGCGCCCTTTATGAGACCTTGTATGATGCCGTTGTCGTTGGCGTCCCGGTGATCCCGGCCTCACAGGCTGCGACCCAGTGTGTTCCAATGAATCTTTGTGTTGGGGGCGGAGGGGATACTCCTCTTTCAGCCATGTCCATGCCACCTGGGGAGACTCGAAGAATTGTGTTTTGTCCTTAAAAATTGGAGCTGATATTTCAGGCACATGGTGCGCAGCTTCCTCTTGACCTGAGCGCTGGAGGTCCTGGATTTCCCATGGTGTAGTCTGGAAACACCATGATGATGTGATTTTGGATCCTGAGAGGACCTCTCGCCCTGGCCGCCCGTAAGATGGCATCACAGTCTTTAAAGTTGAGGACTTTTAGGATGATGGGGCGGAGGCTTGGTTGCCAAGGACCTATGGGCCCTCTTCACTACAAACCATGTCGACAGAGCGTCTCCGGGTATCCAAGACTTAAACAAACCATTTTTCAACGAATGCGGGTGTTTGTCCCGCTTCCACTACTTCAGGAAACCCCACCAGGCGCAGGTTGTTGCAACGTGCGCGGTTTTCAGCATCTTCGGCGCGCCTGTAAAGCTCCCCGGTACGAGTACGAAGTTGGGCCACCTGATCCTTAAGTTGGGAGATTTCGTCTTCTCTCCGTGGATATGCGGGATTCAGCCTCTGTCAAACGGGCGATGGTGTTGCGAAGGTCCTGTCTGAGGAGGGACACGTCTATCTTGATTTCCCCAATATTCCCTTCTACGGACGCCTGAGAGGCACTGATAGCCTGGAGGATAGTAGCCAGATCCCTGTCTTGCAGGGGGGGAGGTCCCCCCCACTGCTCCCCAGGAGGTTCCGACTCGGAAGTAGTAAATCGGTCCATTTTGGTCTGTGTGGAGGCCGGTGTAGGTTTGGGGCCCCTGTCCCTCCCCATGGCCGGGGGCCGGTCACAATGTCGCTATGGCCGCAGGATACCAGGGGGAGGATGAACGTTTGGTGTGGGGGAGGGTGTCCAGGGACTTGCAGATGCATAGGAAGTCTGCAAGCAACTCAAGGACCTCGCCAGATGGGACTAATCAGGGTACATTGTCCAATGCAAGGGCACAGCCCAAACGGCGTCGGTCACAGATCCTCGGGGGGTGGGGCCCCGGAGGCTCAGCGGATCCCAAGGGCACAGCCCCAGACCCCCGTCTAGGCCTGGGTATCACCAGTGTCTGCCCGGGGTCCCTCAAGTGACCAGTCGTCCGGAAGATTCCTGCTCAACAAACGGCCTGAAGACGCAGAGATCCCCAGCGCCACCCGATGTGGTAGCTTAAATTCCCCCTGCCTAGGGCCGGGCCCACCGCTGATCAAACCTGCCCGGGCCGGCCCCCACAGCAGCTGGGATCCGCCAACCGCCACCCGAGGGCACCGGGAGGTGGGGGCACGAACACGCCCAAAGGTCAAACGGAAAGGGGGGGCACCCTGTCAAAGGCCCGCCCACAAGAGAGCTCCATCTCCACCCGGTAAGATGGCAGAGTATGCCCAGCCCAGGCCGGATACCACCACCACCACCACCGCCGCCGCATGGGGGAGGAGGGCCTCACTCGCCGCTGCCCGGTAATGCAGCCGATCTCCACCTCCAAGATGGAATGAGGGAGATCTAGCAAAGGACGCAACCAGGCGGCGGGAGGCCCGACCCAGTGCCGCCTCTGCTGAGGGAGTCTAAATTGCCAGCTCCGCCATCTCAGGCCCTCAGATTTGGAGCCAGCCCCTGAATCAAAGGCACAGGGCGCACCCGGAATTCAGCGTGTGGGGGCGTAGCGAGAGATGGGGGCAGGCAGGAGGGAACCACCCGCACTGTTGCCTGACTTAGCAGCCGGACCCCCCCACTCACCGCAAGGTCTGCCGCAGATCCTGCTGCTGGAGGCCCGCCCCGGCCCCGCGTCTTGCAGATCTCCATTGCTGCCGCCACCTCTGCCCCTCCTGCACCAGCCAACTTACTGGCAGATAGGGTGGCGGGGACCGTGGAATGTAGGAGGATCGTAGCACGGGCCTCGTGTCACCCCCCAAGCGTCTCCGGCCGCCTTACCCCACCAGCGTCACCGCTCAGCGGGTGCCTGGGCCCTGCCAGCAAAAGGGCCGCACCCGCAAGGACAGGTAGGCCGCGACCGACCGCAGCAGGCCGCTGCACTCAGGAGACCCCAGACGATCTGCGCCGGCACCAGACCACAAAAGAGGAGCGCCGCCGTTCAGGGAACCGAATGCAGTTAGGCAAGATTGCAGATGGGCACCGATGTCCGTGGAATCCAAGGCGGATGACGGAGGGGTCCGGAGCACTTCTAAAGTGCGACCGCCATCCTGACTCCTTCAGCCACGCACCCACAAGAACTGTTTTAACGTTGCAGTCGTGCTCTTCTTAATCCTTTCCAAAAACCAGAATGTCATTCTGAAATGCTACGGCGCCTGTCAATGCTTCCAGAGTCTCTTTCATGAGTATCTAAAAAACAGAGTCTGCACTGGCAAGGCCGAAAGGCATGCAACAAAATCTGAATAAGCCTTCAAGTGTTACAAAAGCAGTCAATTTATTAGAATCATCCTCCAAGATAACTTGGTGGTAGGCCCTAGCGAGATCAATACATGAAAACACTAGCGCCACAGCTAAGGTAGTGACCATTTCATGCAAATTTGAAAGGGGGTAAGCATCCACCGAAAAGGCGCTGTTGAGTGCGCAAGTTAACATTCAATCTCAATTCGCCAGAATATTTGACCGAAATCACAACCGGAGATACCCATGGTGCTGATTCTACAGGTTCAATGATGTTTTTGTTGCAAAGATCACGTAACATATCCTTAAGTTTATTTTTGTATGATAAGGGCACCGTCCTAACTCTGTGTCAACCAGAACTGCACCCTCTACCAATTTGATGCAATGTTTAAATCTTTGATACTCTTCCAATTTATCACCAAAGACAATGGGAAATAGAGTTTTTAACTTGTGAATAAACTTAGAAGCATCATCACCATCAGTTGTATGAGATCCTATAGCAAAGACAGGGGTATCAGCTCAAAGGATCTAACCGTATCCCCATTTCCTCTTTATGTAGCCATCCTAAAAGAGATTGCCAATTTCTGTCCACATAACTCTTTCCAAATGTGCAACGTCCTGTAAATAATAAATTAGCCCAAAAATACCCCACCAAATCAATTTTGTGGCCAGTATACCCACCAGGAGCAATATCTGGAGTAATTAAACTTTTCTTCGACCAGTTCTTCTTGACAATATCCTGTGAAATAATGGTGTACCAAGCACACAAGTCCTTTAACACATGTATACTAATACTATCAATGATAATATCACACAAAGGAAAGTGGGTAAGGTTCTTATGCCTACAAATATTCAGGATGGTATTAACATCCTGTCCATAGTTGTCATGTACCAAATGTACACCCCTAGGAGCTGATTTGCATACCCTACTGAAATACCCTTTCCTGCCATACCTTAAGCAAATGTTATCAACTGCCAGGCATACTTTTGCATTACCTAAATGACCGCTGCTAGCACATCTATAACATAAATTCCTCCTGCCTTTTTGTCTCATCCCCTTGTACTTCACATGATTTCTCTGAGTAACTTCACTTTTACGTGCATACAGTTTCCTTATTTTCTAAGAATCCTTCAAAAAAATATGCACCTCATTTTTCTCTGTACCTCCTGTTTCTTGTGCACGTTTTTCTGAATGCTCAGTGGCTCTTGCAATATCAATAACAGCATTCAGGAACCTATCAGAGGAAGTCCATGGTTTCTCCAGAATTTTCTTATTATTTGTTCTTATTAAGATTTGGTCCCTTAAAACTTGTTCATATGAACTATGCTCAAAGTCACATGTGACAGCAAGGGAAAACAGAAACCTAATCCTCAATGGATTCATCTGTGTGTTGTTTCCTAGAATAAATTATGAACCTCTCCATTACGATATTGGTTTTCTTACCATATCTCAAAGGGAAATTGTTTAGATACATATTGGTACATATTGATATTGCCAGGTTCAACTATAGCAGGTCAATTTTTAAACTCCTTTCACCCCATACCTCCCAAACAGTGGTTTAATAACACACATTTTCTTTCTGGTTCACATTCCTCCCCTCATAAACTAAAAATACAGATTCCCGTATTTCCCAATCCATATGTGGCTCCTCAGGAACTGTGAGAAACGAAGGGCGTGGTACAATCCCGGACATGGTTTGAAATAACTTGAACTTTGCGCTAAATAAATATACAATAGTGCAAAATATATAATCCCCAAAAAAGAACCCAGAAAGGGTGAGTCAGAAGGGTGTGCGTATCAACCAATTCCAGTAGGGTGCCGAACAAAAAGTGCTGCTCTGTAGCCCATCCAGGGATGAATTAACACGATCCTCTAATAAGTCTACGCATAGCTTCGCCCGCCCGTCGCCAGTGTGAGAAGTGGGCTCCGTGGAGATAACGTAGGAAGAATACAAAGAGACCAGAGCCTTCAAGAAATATATTTGTTTATTTCCATATGATGAACATAGAGGGAATACAGGTTAGGAACAACAGTTGAATGTCGCAACCGTCAAAAGGCTGCCATATATGTACAAAACCTCAAAATTCAAAAATTGCCCCTCTTCACAAGCATGCTTGTTACTAACTGAGAGTGCCACATATGAAAAGGACACGAGTGCCACATAACATGTCGTGCTCGTGTCAATCTCACAATGGCTCTGCATTACAAAGAAAAATACAAACGCGTGAGCGCACAGAAAAATTGCACTCATGCGCATGCAACAACCATGCCACTTTAAATCCATCACTCACCAAAGTACAACATCTTATATGTTGCTTTCAGCACAACACTTTAACTGTCCTTTCGCTGTAGTCATCGGTGCCCCCGCTGGATGAACAGTAGTGGCACAGATACCGAAGTCCGCCACCCAACATGCCCTGTTGCCTCCGTGCTTCGCATACTCACCACCCTAAACATCAGAGCTGGCTCAGGACAACTCAGCGTGACTTGGGACACATACCCGACAACGCAGAACAGTGCTAGATCGAATGTCTAGATTTATTGTCAGTTGTTTGTCGTTTTATGGAGTGCAAACTTTCCCAGGTTTCAGAGGTTTAGACAAATATGGAAAGGCCACACCACACGTGCTGTACAACCACCATGAGTATAATAACTGGGGACACCAGACTATGCAATTCTGTGGCCTTGGAGTTTTCCAATTAATTAGTTATGGATTTGCTACCCTTTACACAAACAGATAAAAAGTTGATAAACACTGCACACATGGTGCTAAAACTTTCCTAATGATATCTGTCCATTTAATGCCACATCATAACTCGTACCATGCTACATAACCATGCCGCATAATTCACTCAACAATGCCACATAATTTGGAACTCCATTGATGCAAAATTCCAGTGGCTTGTTTATAATGTAACACAGGTGAATGCTAGAAGGTGAGGTTTGCGTGAGCTATTGTACAGAAATATGTATACTGTTGAGAGACCATGGGGAGACACATTGCTGCAGAGACACTGTCACGTGAGAGTGATGGGGACGGATGTGAGGACGGGACATTCCTGGCGAGTACGCTGTGAACCAAAGCTTATCCAGTATTGAGGTATCTTTTATAGATTCACATGCTTGAATCATTCCCCGTCATTGAAGTGGGAGTCCCACGGTAATATAAATAAAGCAGTAATTAAAAGAACTTCAAAGGGCATCATGCAGGCAACCATGCATTTAATAGCCTACCAACCTCCTTTTCTAAAAAGGACCAAACTTGAATCAGCAACCAGCAATCTCTAGAACCTTCCCCAAGAGGGGCTAGTGCCTCAGATTTTCAACGCACGTCGTGTGTAGGGAGTGTCCCTGAGACCGGCTCAGTTTCAGTCTCATTTTGTATTTCTAAAGGACAATGTCTGATAGGAAATTACTATTTCGCCCCTGTAAATCCTGTGGGGGAAAAGGGTACACATTGATGATTCCCACAAGGATTGTATCTATTGCCTTTATCCAATCATGAGGCAAAACAAGGTAAAATCTGCCAAACCTTTTCTTCCAAGACTCTCCGAGATAGAGAAGGCAGACTTTTGATTTGGCTAAAGAAGACTCTAGGAGTGTTTTCTGATGAGGAGAGGGACACTTACTCTAAATACCACAAGAGGCCCAGGTCGCCTGAAGGTCAGCCTGAGGAGGTAAAGAAACATTTGAAAACCTCTCATCTGACTAAAGAAGCTAAAAAAAAAAAAAGAAAGAACCTAAAGTCTCCTCAGAGCTCATCATACCTCATCATTCTGAGACTTCTAAGGAAAGATTGAATCCTTCTAAGCATAAATCTAGCCTTAAATCCTTGTCAGCGTCAGTTTCACCGTCGATGTCAGTCTCTTCAGCAACACCGACGACCCTCTCGTCGTCGAGACTGTCGACTGCTCCTATGATGTTGACTGCGAGCATCAAAGCACCAATATCATCGACCATTATCCTTGCCGCCTAAGGCCTCGGTGTCGAGGTTGCCATCGTCGATGCCTGCGGCAGCGACGACATCTTCACCGTCGACTACAGTCCCACCGTCGCCGAAAGTTCAACCGTCGACAAAGACTCCACCGTCGACGAACGACATTGACGACGATTTTGCAGTTGACAGGGAAATCAGTGTGGCCGACAATCCCATCGTCGACGGACCCGTTGACTACTATTCCATAGATGCAATCCACACCATCCAGATCGTCTAGAGTATTGCTGCAACCTGGTTTTAAATCACCAGGCAAGATTTTGCCCTTGCTTCCAAGTCACCTTCTAGACGCAGAAGAAACGGTTGCTAATGATGGTCCCATTGGGGCTGCTCATAGGTCTGAGCTCACTGTCCAGTGGAGGATGAGGACTATTATGACAAGCAGTACTACCAACACTATCCTGTTTCTCCTACTCAATTTCAGCAATTTAGATATTATGTTGAGCCACCAAGGCAAGAACCTGCTCAATTACCTTCCTCTTTAATTCAGGACTTACAGGCTATACTCACGGATTATAGGAAAAGGTACCCGCCACAGGAAGAACACACTACTGTACCACCGCCTCCATCGGCAACATCTGTAATACCACTTACACCAATGCTTCCTCCTCCTGCCCCTCCGAGAATGACGCCACGCCCCATCATCCCTGTTCCTCCTAGAGAGGATCCAACCTCTTCTGAAGAAGAGCATGAAGAGGGTGAAATCCACGATCCTCCCCCACCTACTGATGAATGGGGTACATATATTTTGCCTTCACCGTCTCCTCCTCCTGGTCGTCCTTCTGACTTGCCTCCTGAGGACATTGGAGGATTTCATAATTTATTGGACAGGGCTATATCAAGATTCCATCTACCTACAATAGTCAAGCAATCAGATTGTTTTCCTTGATGACTTTAAAGAGCCTTATTCTTTCTCTCCTTTGCCCTTTTATAATGTGGACTCTTTATCATCATTTTCTTATACTCTCTAGTCACCGTCACTCCCACCTTCACTTAGGGCAGTTTTTTTTTTTTTACGCTCAATGCCAAACTCCCCTTTCTCTGTCCTCTTTTTCCTGGATTGCTTATTTCAAAGCTTGTTTACACCTTTTCCCATTACTTCTTCCTTGTCACTTCCCATGAAAACTGCCCCCTTTTCCTGTTCCTCCTTGCATTTCCTCCTACTGCCACTTGCCCCATGATCCGTTGTGTTTGTATCCTGGCACAGTCACTAGCTACTAGGTCATTGAGCTGTTGTTTAAAGCTGCTGTCCTAGGGACGCTGTACTGCAGAATTCCAGTTGGATCACCTAGCCCAAGAGCCTTCCTTCAGGCCCTTGACTCTCATGGTGGCCAGGCAGAGCAGTTCAATTCTTACTCAAAGAGGCAGAGAGGGTGTATTGTGACACAATAGATAACACCCATTAACTTCAATGTTCAGTCAGTGCTCTACCTTTTAAAGGGCGAATTGCCTTTATTTAAGAGGGAAGTAAATAGTACATTTCAAATTATAATAAGAAAACCTTAAACCTCTTCCAGGCCTCAACTGTTTTCATAGCTCACTCAGGCTCGGTGCTAGATAGTTAACATTGAGTCCATTGGCCAGTGTTATTCTGCCCGATTCTGTGTGAGATGCCCCAGGTCATCTCGAGCCTTTTTGGAAGCATTAGGTGCCCTTTGAAAAATGGAGATTGATTTACTAGATATCCAATCTCTGCTTTGAGGTAGCCACCCTGGTGCTCAATGACTCACTTGAATAAAAGATGGCAGACATTAAAAAAGGTTTAAGCCCTGGGTTAAATAGGAGAACACCTAAAAATACAAACAGACAACCTTAAAAATCCACCATCCCAAAAAAACTGAATACCAATCTTGGGTGATTCTGGTGATGTACTTTGTGACCTGGTGGATATCGTCCAGTTGAGGGATACTCTCCTGTTACTGAAGACCAGGACTCTGCTGGTGGTTTTATCCTGTGTAGGGGATAGTTAGAGATTAGTGGTTCCATACCCACTAGTGTCCCAAGGGTACCTTTTTAAGGACCTGTACCTCAGAATCTATCAGCCATGGTATTGATTTTTCCTTTGCGAAGCACCCATAGATCTGGAGCCATCCACAAAAGCTCAGGATTGAACTAGCCGCCACTAATGACTGATGAAGAAAAGGAAAGCACAACTTGAATCATAAAGGTGAGAACGAAAGATGAAATGTATTCAGATTGATACTGACCTCGTCCAATCTGCAGAATGGGACCCCATGCTGTCCATCTAAACACAGTCTGTCTTCTATAACTTTGGGGGTTGAGAAAGGGCCAGTACTGGTATGGGTACCAACTTGTTGGCACAAGGAAAGATCGTCCCTCTTGATGAAGGTGAGGGAGCAGTTACTCTATGCTGTTTATTTTCTTCCCCCAGGCAACTAAGCCAGGGTGAGTACATAGGCCACCCTGGACAGGCATGGTTACTTAAGCTGTTCTTGTGATGGTCCATTCAGTCAGCTGGACCTTGTGCTGTCTTTCTAGGTCTCTGATTACCTCTCTAGGAGACACAGTCCAGCTCCATCTTCTCCTCCAGGTTGGTAGGTCTTCCCTCTTTCTTCTGTAACTGGTGTACATCCTCTTCCGGTGTCCAATAGGCAAAAAACAAACCTAGGGCTGGCTGGGGAGGGCAGTATTTATACTCCTCTGATGGTTTAGGTGGGCGGACAGAACCAGCCAGAACATTGCCTCATTGTAAAGTCCAGGAGTAGCTACTGTCCTGAAGGACACGCTTCAGTATCATGCCCCAAATCAGTTTATGCACTACAACCAGTTTTAGACTGGCTGAGGTCTGCTGTGTACTGGCCTCCATCTGGAGTCTCCATTGTCATGGGAGGTGGCAACAATAGAAGATACTGGGGAGATATGAGTCTCACTCAGGTAGGGGAAACCTACTCGAAGGATAAATGGAATAGTTTGGAGACAACCCTGCACCTACCGTGTCCACAGGTTTGTGGAAGGGGAACAGAGTAAGTGTATATGCAAAATGTATATTACCATCCCAGTACGTCATATTGTGATGGTTGGCCCAGCATAGGTTTTAGTGACCAGGAAAATAAGTAGTGGGTACTTTAGGGAGAGGGTTGTAAGGGCTAGGAAAAGGATCCTTGCAGTACGCCCCTCAACGGACGCTAAGGTACTCTACTCAACACCTGTTGACTATCCCTAAATTCTCCCGCATGGGGGGCCGTTCTTTTCAAGTGGTGGCATCTTAACTATGGAATAGTCTGCCACTTGCTCTTGGACAGATAATGGACCTCCTTGTCTTTAGGAGGAAATTAAAAACCTGGCTATTCCAACAGTAGTATATGCTAGCTGCTTCGAGTCCATTTTGCCTGTCATGTGGTCTTTAGGAGAGGGAGCTGGGAGAAGCGGATGAGGGCATTTTCAAGATGGGTGCTCTTTTTGGTCGCAGGAGTGAACGCTGCTGAGTAGAGAGGCACGGAGGGACTATAACCAAGTCCCATTTTTTTTTTTTTTTTTTTTTTAGGTCCCTTATCCATGTCTAGATCAAGAAAGTATGGTAAGTACATTACGTTTTTAGTTGTCGTTTGAAATGCAAGTATAGAGTAGCAAAAAGGAATGAGATCTATAATATGCGTGTACAAAACGCATGCAGGTGAAACACTTCTTACAATAAGACAATGGCAGATGAGGATCAACAGCGGTTGGAGGAGCCATGTATGTCCCAGTCTGAATAGAGTCAGATGCCATGAGGATACAATTGACGCCAATAGTCAGAGTCATGAAGAATGGGATGGGGGAGGGGCGTCGGGCTTAGCCTTGCAGAGTCCTCTCTACAGTGAGCATAAGACATTGTCCAAAAAGTTGCTGGCTTCCACTGTCCCGTTTCCACTGCCTGGGATTGAAGCAAAGCAGTCAGGTGTGCAGAGTAGAAGGGGGGCCTGAGCTACATCTGGATGGCAGAGGAGAAGAGGCAGCATGCATGCTTTTGTAGCAAGCAGCTTACTCTGCATTCTGGTGACAGGGAAGAAGAGCTTGCGGGAGGAGCCATTTTAGAAAGATTAAAGCAGAGCTGCCGTCTGGGTGCCGACTGGGTGTAGGGAAATGAAGCAGTAGTTAAGGAGCATTTTGTAATGCATGTAAGTAAGTAGCTTTATTGTTCAGAAAATAGTTTTAGATGTCAGTGACAAGCTCTCAAGCCAGTGGCTAAAAAGTCCGAAGCCAAAGAATCCAATGGCTGATGGAAGCTGACCCAAAGTCCATTATATCGTGGACAGTACATACTTATTTTGAATTTTAAAACAAAAGATTTATGCCAAACTTAATGGTTGAATAAATAAGTAAACTTAGATGCTCTAGATTGGTAATGCTTGTAAATTTGGCTTACAATGTGAGGCCAGGTACTTGCAATTTGAGTCCTACAACTATTGGAAGAATGGAATTAGGGAAGACATTTGACCCTTTCTCCCTTTCATGCTAATTTTTAGAGCAGGACACTCCACAGCAGACTTTTTAAAGGTGGCATACCTTGGAGATAAAAATGTCACAGCAAGTAATCATAATCTGTATACATGTTTATTGAATCTTCCCTTTGCCATCCCTACTGAGCTGGATAATGTATATCAGGATACACATTCCACCACTGGGATCATACATACACTGCTTGGAAAATAGTTGTCTTGCTGTGCTGTAAAAGAGCAGCCTCACTTGGTGGCACATTCTCTTGAGAGCGATTAAGTTTGGTCACCATCATTCTTCGACACTCGTTGACAGAATTGATTTTAATGTTCTTATTGTAATATCTAAATAAAAGTCGCTGAAGAAGACTAAAACTGTTATTTGAAATATCTGGTGGGCAATGAGAGAGCTCAGTAAATGTTTCTATGATAGCATGAACATTTTGCCACATTTCCCAACCTATTCTCTCTTTTTATTTTTTTACTACCTGCAAATGCAGATACAGTGTCACACCCTGTAAATGCATGGAAAAATAAAATACCATCACAAACACTTTTGCCAAGTTTATTAGCATACTCCTGGATAGGCAGTAGCCTTTGATGTTTCTCAATTCCAAAATCAATCCACAAATTTGAAAGATTTAAGCTGCTAAATGCATAGAGAACAGTAACTGCTATATCGGGAACAAGAGTATGTATATTTATCGACTTCTGGCCACTTTCACTAACATATTTTGTATTTAACCGTATTTTGATATCCGCTTCTTCTTGATAACATGGTCTTACTTCAGATACATTCAGATTTTCGGGAATATTCACCATGTTATCATCCTTTGTCAGTACTGCAATTTTACCCCCTGGTATCTCAAGACTCAAAGTTAGAAGCAAAGAATTGGAACAAATAATTTTTGTTATCTTCATTTTGTTAAAAAATCATCCAGTTTTTTGGTATATATGTTGAACCTTTTACACAATAGCGATGACCAAAACCTCGCCCATTTCTTATTTCCTTTTTCAGAGACCCCTATAAGTAACGGTCAAATACTATGTCTACTCAATTGCTTAAGTTGTCGGGGTTTAAGAAATGGATTATTGCAGATCCATCCATAATAACACAACCTGTAGAGTCTGGGATGTTATTCATGTTATCTACAGCACCATTAAGCTTTTCCAAACAAGAGATGATGATAGACTTTTTCCCTTTTCTTAGCAGTCCTCCCTCAGAAAGTGATGGGGAGAAATCAATATTCTCATGGGCAAAAAATTCCTTTAAATCTTCTTTCCTATTTTGGACAGCAATATACAGCCTAGTGAAAAGAGAGCAGTCGTCTTTTTAAGATGGACACTTTGTGGTTCACTGATTTTGGGACTACCTTATGCAATAAACATAGCTTGTTTATAGGAATAGGTTCCAAAATAGATTTTTTTGCAGCATTCCAGGTGTTCTTGAACAAACATTCCATATTGAGGTCTCCGCACATCGTCAGCAATGCACACAGATTTATTTGCATTATCACTCATGATTAAGTTGAATGCAATATTCATAAGATTTTCACTAGTACCACAGACATAAAGATTTCTGTTATCATGCGAAAACACTTGTGTTAGTTCCTTAACATTATTTTCAAACCGAGTGTTGCAAGAGACATTGTCTTCATGGTGAACACAGTTATTTTCGTTTTCACTGAATCCCATTTCTTCATCGAATTGTCCCAGTAAGTTGGCAATTAAAGGTTCAGACACCTGCCATTAAGTCAATGAACTAGGGTTATCAAGAATAGCAACTGCCCCGCTGTCTGATTTGTATATCCTTGTTACACTGCTCATGCATCTGATCATGAGATATGCAAGAATAAGGTCTACCACTTTTATAAGCAACAAAATATTAATTTGAAAATTCTTCATAAACATCTGGAATTCTTGTTTTCAGCTCGACAAGCGTTTTAATGAACACTGGCATCCACCTGGCATAGTGGGTTTGGTCCATAGCAAACATCCAAGGACAGATCATTTATAGGGTTACAATAACCTTCTCTAAATTTGCTGATCGAATAATATAAAGAAATTGGAATTGCCATAATTCGAGTTGAAGTGTAATATACCAATATTTGAAATGAACAGACTCTGCAACCCTTAGTGTAATCCATTTTTCATGGATAGTTACCCATCAGTAGACACAGCATAAGCCTTCTTCAAAAGTGTATACAGTGATGCAACACTAACTTTGTTCTGTCGAGTGATTGTTTTACACAAGACCCTCTTAGACATTGCCCAACTCTACCCTCACTGGTAACATTGGCTTCAACTAAGATATCGGCCAAGCCACTATCCTCCAGCCAATCTCCTAAGACTGCAAGGACTGACATTTCATGATTACCAGTTGTCTTCCCCATACAACTTTGGAAGTGACCACTGTAATAGTTTAGCTGTAGCATAGACCGGTTGATTACATGTCGCCACAGGAATCTGATTCGAATTAATTGTGGCCAGTGTATGCTTTAGTATATCAAAGCAGTGGCGTACCATAGAATGAGAATTTATTTGTTCGTTTAATAAAGGTAGCAATATACTATGGCTTTTTGTGACAGAACCACTTATGTAGGAGTGGAAAGCAGCCCAAGTGGTATGGCTTTTATTGGACAGATTATCAAGATCAAAAGTTTGAATCATCTGCAGCCATTCGTCTGACATAGGTTCATTATGAATAGGAGGAGGCTGGAAGGCATTGATATTACTTCCAGGTACATTTGGCTGTTTGTTTTTTGTTGTACATGGTAACTGCAAGTACCAATCTGATAGGGATGAAGTAAATTTTTTGGTCCACTCATTTGTTTCAGTGCTTTTGTTTTTGAGTTTAAACATTTTTATTGAGTTTTAAATTTAAATAATACATAAAGTCTGCCCTTGCATCCAGTGGCCAGTGGGGTACATCCCGTAAGATTATGAAGGAAGGGCAAAGGGTGGGGTCAGGGAAAACAACGGAACAAAATACAGATTGCTTTTGGTAAAAAAGGTTCATCACAGCTAGTCTCCATGTAAAACACAAAAACATTTAGGGAGTTGGAGTGTCTTTCCCTGACTTATCAGTGTCTGCGAGTGGGAGGCGAAGTATGCACAGGTATGTCAGACAGGCGAGTTCCCTAAAGTCCTAGGAAAGATATCGTATACACAGTTCCAATGTTTTATCAAATCTAGGTAGGGTACAATCGAGTGTTGCAGTAAATGTTTCCATGCCTAATATAGCCCAAATTTATTTAGCTATTCTAGCTTGGTCAGGATGGTATCCGAACCCTATTTAGATAGCTCCTTTGGCAGCACAGAGGGCCAGTGTAATAGCTCGACCACGTGCTGAGCGTAACGGGTATGTGGGAGATTTGGGGAGGCCTAGTAATATGGAACTAGGGAAACATGGATCATCTGTTTTGGAGATTTCATGAATATCAGTAAGTACCTCGGACCAAAAGGTTTGAAGCGCAGGACAATGCATGAGATGTGTGTTAATGTTGCCTGCTGTCCGCAACATTGACTGGTCTCGCCTGGCTTCCATTTAATCAGACGGGCGGGGTGTAATAGCAATAGTGAGTTATTTTTAAGAGTGTCTCTAGGTGATGGGGCGTGGCTTGGCTCCAGCCAAGATGGCCGCAGCTTAGAGGAGCTCCGGTGAGTCCATCGCAGTGGACCGGCCATCCGTTTCCTTAATAAGCACCAACTAGAACCGCAGTTCCTGCGGGATTGGGGGGTACCTGCGTGCCCCCAACGAGCACAATCCGGTGCCCCCTGACCTTGAGGTCATGGAGTGAGGGATGGCATGGCCGATTCCCCCCTGCGACGAGGAGGCCGGCGAGTGGTGGCATGGACTACTGAGAAAGCCTGCCGGGAGTCAGTCGTTGAGATGAGCGGAGGACTCTGTGAATCCTGTGGCCCACCAGTGGGAGTGTTGCCTGGGGAAAGGCTGCACCTATGCAGCCCAGTATGGGATCATCGGCCTGCGCCATACCCCGTTAGAGCCCGCAGGGAAGTGTCCCCGGCTGCAGGAGGGCGTGCAGCCTGGGTCAAGACTAGGGCCGCGTGGTAGATCAGTTCTACTGGTGGTACCAGTTGTGTTCTGGGATAGATCAGGCGGCTAACTGCAACAGAGGCTCGCCTGGTTTTAGATAATGAGGGGGTGCCGCTCCTCCTTGCTACCCGCCCTCCCTTTTGGGTCATTGTAAGCAACTCGTCCTTCCCAGGAATGAAGTGTGTGGCAAAAGGACGCTCGGCCTCACTCCGGTCGCAGGGGGGCACGCGACCAGGGCCGTAAACACTGCAGAGTGACCCCCCCCATTGGCTGCGGCCGTCAGCCGCAAGTGCAGCGGCGCCCAGGGTGTGGTGAGGAGCCCAGGAGGCTCGCTAGACACTGCCTAGGAATAATACACTGGCAGTATTTGATTAACAGAACTAGGAGCCCGGCACGGAGTATCCCCACCTCCTGTAATTGGGGATCACCAGTTCCCGGGCTACGAGGTCTGAAGAGTGAGCCAGTCCTGACTTCCCGGTGTTCTGCAGGGAACTGACTCTTGGTGGCGCTCCCACAGCTGTGGAGGGGCGTAGAGGGCTGGACAGTGACCCTCCGCTAGAGTGACCCGAGGAAACCTGTTCAGGAGAAAGAACAACGCTTGGAGATCTTGGTTGTAGGAGGGCACACGACTGGAACAGACCCGTCCACACTGTCTAGGTGTCTGTGCAGCACAAGTAGGAAGGAGGTTAGGCCCCAACTGACCGATGCACTCGGGAACTCAGAGATATGGTGAAGCCCAAGGGACAAACGCCATTCCAGACCAACAAGATGGACAAATACGCGGTTCCAAGACAACATGCTGAGGGAACAGGTCAGCCTGGTGAGTAAGTGGATTCACTGGAGCCCTCTCTCGGGCAATCATAGCAGCCATCCACGATCTCAAGTCCTCCCTTGAACCAAAAATTGACACAGTCATGATTTACCTGGGGCTCCTGCGTGCTGATTTTCAAAAGATGTTGGACAAAGTGAAGACCGCAGATTCCCACATCCACATTCTCCAGACCTCTTCTAAGTCCCTGGAGGAGCAAGTTGATATGCTGACAAAGCAGCAGGAACTTCTCACAGCAAGAGTCGAGGATCAGGAGGGGAAGGCCCAATGCAATAACATGTGCATTGTTCGGGTGCACATCATGGGGTGCCAGAGGGCGCAGAGGGCCACAGTGTGGACCTCTTCGTAGAGGACTTGCTAACTACCTTTCTCTGTCCCAAGCGTCACTCCAGATTTTTTTCAGTTGAAAGGGTGCATAGGTCGCCGGTGCGGCCCCTTGGCCGGGCCCTCCGCATACTGTCTTTATTCATCGGGGCAGGGACGTAATTCGCCAAACAAGGCTTGAAGCGGAACCCCCCCTTTACGGACTCCATGGGGCTGGTGGACCTCTGGAGGCTACAACATAGGACTGAGAGCCAATACACCCACATATCGGCCAGACATGGTCGTCCCTCTCAATTAGACTACATATTCACTCACTGTGGAGGGATGGGTCAATTCTGTGACACCCAACACCTAGCCTAAGGAATATCCAACCACTCCCCTGATTACCTATCAATTAATCAATCAATCAAACAAACAAACTTGTAAAGCGCACTACATACCCGCGAGGGTCTCAAGGTGCTGGGGGAGGGCGTGGGGAGTTGCTACTGCCGAAGAGCCAGTTCTTGAGGAGCCTTCTGAAGGTGAGCAGGTCTTGGGTCTGCCAAAGATGGGTGAGGAGGGAGTTCCAGGTCTTAGCGGCGAGGAAGGAGAAGGATCTGCCGCCGGAGGATGTTCATTGGATGCGTGGGACGGCGGCAAGGGCGAGGCTGGCGGAGCGGAGCTGGCGGGTGGGGGTGTAGAAGTTGAGTCTGTTGTTCAGGTAGGGTGGTCCGGTGTTTTGGAGAGCTTTGTGTGCGTGGGTGAGGAGTTTGAAGGTGATCCTCTTGTTGACGGGGAGCCATTGCAGGTCTCTGAGGTGGGAGGTAATGTGGTTGTGGCGGGGGACGTTTAGGATCAGTCGGGCGGAGGCGTTCTGGATGCGTTGTAGGTGTTTGGCTGGGATTCCTGCGTAGAGTGCGTTGCCGTAGTCCAGCCTGCTGCTGACGAGGGCTTGGGTCACCGTTCTTCTGGTTTCGGTCGGGATCCACTTGTAGATCCTGCGAAGCATGCGGAGGGTGTTGTAGCAAGAGGAGGAGATGGCGTTGACTTGCTTTGACATGGAGAGTGATGAGTCGAGGATGAATCCTAGGTTACGTGTGTGGTCTGTGAGCGCTGGTGCTGTTCCCAGTGTGGTTGGCCACCAGGAGTCGTCCCAAGCAGAGGGGTTGGGGCCGAGGATGAAGACTTCCGTCTTGTCCGAGTTCAGTTTCAGGCGGCTGTTCCTCATCCAGTCGGCGACGGCCTTCATTCCCTCGTGGAGGTTTGTTTTGGTGGTATGAGGGTCCTTTGTGAGGGAGAGGATGAGCTGGGTGTCATCAGCGTAAGAGATGATGTTCAGGTCGTGCTGGGGGGCCACTTGTGCAAGAGGGGCCATGTAGACGTTGAACAGGGTCGGGCTGAGGGATGAGCCCTGGGGGATGCCGCATATGATGCCGGTGGCTTCGGATCGGAAGGGTGGGAGACGGACTCTCTGTGTTCTGCCGGAGAGGAAGGACGTGGTCCATTCTAGGGCCTTCTTCTGGATTCCGGCTTCTTGGAGGCGTGTTCTTAGTATGCGGTGGCAGACCTTGTCGAAGGCTGCTGACAGGTCCAGGAGGATGAGGGCTGAAGTTTCGCCTTTGTCTAGTTGGCGCCTGATGTCGTCTGTGGCGGCGATGAGGGCTGTCTCGGTGCTGTGGTTCCGTCTGAATCTGGACTGGGATTGGTCTAGGATGTTGTTGTCCTCGAGGTAGCGGGTCAGCTGTGTGACCTATTGTGCGAGACCGGTCAGGGAAACTCTGCCACCTTGAATTGCAGCATGCCACCTAAACTATATGATTTCGTATTTTCCAATCCTTTAAGACATGGACATATGCAGCCTCTTATTGGGGTTAAAAAAAATGAAAGAGAGATTGGCACGGGATCAGACGTTAGAAAAAGAAATAAGGTCCCTGGAGTGGGAGGTGTTGGAGGGGAAGGCCATGGGGGTGGAGCAAGTCCAATGCCTCTGTCTGTGTCAGCAGGAGTTGAGGGGCCTGGCGGAGACTGCTGCGAGGGCCCATGATCTAGCAATGCAGAGGAGGCTCTATGACGTGGGCGATAAAGTTACCAAGCTCATTGTCTGGCTGGAGAAATGAGACATAGGTAGGAACTTGGTCACCAAAATACACAATAGCAAGGGAGGGGTAAACACCACAGGTAAAGGCATAGTGTACTGTACGGAGCCCCTAAGGACCCTGACACTGCGGGTCCTCTCGGAGGAAGAAAGAGAGATCCCGATGCAGGTCTTGATGGTGGAGGAAATCGGAGGGGCACTTTGAGGAGTCCAATCGGGCAAGGCGGTGTGTCCTAATGGCCTCCCTCTCGAATTGTTTAAATGTGTCACCCACAAGATAGCACCTCACCTTCTTAACATGTTCCAGGTCACAAGGGAAGCGGGAGCTCTCCTGAAAGACCAGAGAAAGGCCACAATTGCGGTGATCCCAAAGTAGGGCAAGTCTCCGGCAGCCTGTAGTTCATACCGACCCATGTCTTGCTCAATATGGAGCACAAAGTGTTGGCCAAGGCCTTAGCAAACAGATGAACTACAGTCATAACATCAGTCATTCATCCAGACCAGTCCAGCTTTATACCGAGGCGGGGCACCTGGCTCAACCTGCGGCGACTGTATGGGGTGATGTATATGTCTGCGGAACCAGACTCGGAAAAGGTGGCGGTCCTTTCCCTAGATGCAAGAATTGGCTTTGATTGCAAAGAGTGGCCCTGTGTGTTCGCGTTTCTGCCTATGCTGGGTTTTGGTCCCAGATTTTGCTCATGGGTCTGCCTATTATATTGCGACCCTGTGGCGAGAGTACGTGTGAACGGTGAGATATCGCGTGCCTTTACATTGTGCAGTGGCAAGCAGTTGATCTTTGCCTTGGCCCTCAAGTCCTTGGCAGCTTGGATATGCCAAGTTCCTCTTATTTGGGGGATTAAGAATGGGGGTGAGTGGGAGGAAAGAATCACTTTATACACAGACTATATCCTACTCTACGTTACGAGGCCACGCTTCTCAATCACACGTATCGTTCATAACTTTGACCTATTTGGTAGCTATTCTGGCTACCTAATTAATTGCGACAAGTCCCTTCTCCAGTATTACATCTTTCATAGATTCACATGCTTGTATCTTCCCCGTGGTCATGGTGGGAGTCTCACGGTAACAGAATGACCAAAGCAGTATCATAGAGAAGAAAAAACTGCATAGAAAAGCCCATAGGGACTGTATTATTTGGTAACCAGACCTCATCATTATTTGGTCCAAAAGTCAGCCAATCAGCATTGCTGCCCTGCCCTCACACTCCCCAGCAGAAGCTTCCTGCCTCAGATTTCCAACCGCCTTCGTGTGAGAAAGGAGTCTCCCTGAGCTCTGCTCAGTTTTCTGTTCCAGTGTGAACTATTGACCTTTGGTTTTTCAACTGTATAATCTTCTGGATTAAGGTATTGTGTGTACCTATTTCTTTTATGATGGCTGAAAGCTCAAAAAAGAGGCTTTTCAGGCCTTGCAGATCCTGTGGAAAAGCCAGGCTTTTCTCTGAAGATCCTCATAAGGACTGCTTATACTGTCTACATCCAAAGCATGTGGCTAAGGATTGTAAATATTGTATAACCTTCTCTGCTAAAACTCTGAGGGACAGAGAGGCTCGGCTGCTGTTGTGGCTTCAAAAGAAGAAGGCCGCATCAGATTCGGATTCTGGTGAGGACTCTGCTCCTTTGACGCCTAAAAAGAGAAAGGCCTCACATTCTGAGGGAATGGTGGAGTCTAAGAAGGCTAAATCTAAAGTGAAGGAAGCCTCTTCTCTTCCCCCTACTCCCATCAAGAAGTCGTCAGGTCAGAAGGGGGCAGGGTCTGCTCCGTCGACCAGTTCCCTGGTTTCTGAGGTAAAATCTGTGGCAAAGACTTCACCGTCGACGACGACTATTTCGACGACGACAGCTGCGTCGACGACGGGAGCTAAGACCGTATCGACGACGACTACGTCGACGAGCTTCATCTTACCGTCGACGAAGAAACCGTCGACGACGACCCCGTCGACGATGGCTTTAGTGACGTCGGCTCCGTCGACGATGACTCCGTCGACGACGTCCCCGTCGACGACGAAGGTAATTTCAACGGCAAAGGCGTTCAAATCACCACAATCGAAGACTTTGATATCCTTTCGCTCATTTCAGTCTTCAAGAAGTTCGGCGACCATCAGCAAATCTGCAGAATTCACGTCGTGGACGCAGATTTCGCCTCTACCTCCATCTTCTTTGCTGGAGCAGGATTCAGAGGGAGAGGAGTCGTCTGGAGTGGCCTACAGTCCTTCGCAACTTAAAATAAAGAGCCAGGACACAGATGATGAGGAGGTGTATTCCTTTAAGGAGAGGGCTCAGTCTCAATCTGCAAGATATGAATCCTTCCAGGAGACGTGTGACTATACTGAGGAAGAGGAACAGCAGGAAGAGTCGCGAGAAGAGTCGCGAGAAGAGTCAATCTCCATTCCTACGGCTTTGGTTTCTGACCTGAGGTTCATGATTTACGACTATTATCGTCGTTTTCCAGAGGCGAATAAGCCTATACCATCTACGCCGGCACCTGCTTCACAGCCTCCTAGAGCTCATTCTACTCCTCACATACAGCCAGTGAGGTCGCCTCCAGTGGTCACGATCAGGGATGACCTTACGGACACTGACGATGATGAACAACCCGAGGAAGGTGAAATCCTTCAAGATCCTATAGTAGGGCAGGAATGGCATTAATACGTTTTGCCGTCTCATCCTTCACCTACTTCTCCGCCAACCACTTCTCCTCCTCAGGATATCGGAGGTTTCCATGACATTATGGAAAAAGCGGCTAAGAGGTTTGACCTGGACATGGAAGTCAAAGAAACTGAATGTTTCTTATATGATTTTAAGGATGACGCCAGAAAGTCTGCTCGCTCAATCCCGATCATCCCTCACCTGTGGGATGAAGGACTAAAGATTTTGAAGACGCCGGCCTCCATCGCAGTTTCGGTTCCTAGAATCGAAAAGAAGTATAGAGCACTAGAGTCTTCTCCGACCTGCCTGATAGGTCACCCGCGACCGGAGTCAGTGGTGACACAAGCGGCTCAAAGAAATTCCAAGAACCCAGTGGCTACTTCTATGGTGCCGCCAGACAAGGAGGGAAGGAGAATGGATGGAGCCGGGAAGAGGTTTGCGGTCATGGCAGCATCCTCTATTAAAGCGGCCAATGCGATGGCCTTGATTAGCCGTTTTAACAGGCAAATGTGGTCGGATTTGGCACCACTTATGGCTGCACTCCCAGAGGATAAAAAAGAGGAAGCGGCTGCTATTTTCCGTGATGGGGCGAAGTCTGCCGCGGAATCCATTGATGTTGCCATGGATGTTTCTTCTATGGCCTTCAGACAGATGACAGGAGCAGTTTCTCTCCGAAGACAGGGTTGGCTGAAGGCTACATCATTCCGTCCGGAGGTACAGGCGAAGATTATCGACATGCCTTTCGATGGCGAAAATCTCTTCGGCAAACATGTTGATGAGGCGCTGCAGGGCATCAAGTCCGATACGGACACCGCTAGGGCGCTAGGATCACTTCAGCAAGGAAGGTTCCAGTCCTTTCGTAAAAGAGGTGGAAGTGGCCAGTTTAATAAGAGACCTGCATTTTCATCAATAGATTTCAGCCTTATAACCAGCAGGGATATAAGCAATACAACGCAGGCAATCAATATAGACCTTCAAATTCCTCTTTCCAGCAACAATCCAGAGGCAAGTCTTCCAATAGAGGAAGGAACCAACAATCTAACAGGCGACAATGATCTACTGCTGGCGCTCCCCACACAACAGATCCCGGGAAACGACCATTATCTGTCTCTCTTCTTCGACAATTGGATGTCCATAACATCGGACAAATGGGTTTTGGATGTAATAAGCAAAGGCCATACCCTGGAGTTTATGCAAATACCACCAGATCATCCCCCGGTGCTCAGACACCATCAATATCGTCAGGAACTGCAAAAGGAAGTCCATTCACTTTTGCAGAAGGGGGCTATAGAGGAAGTACCTCAACAACACCGAGGGAAAGGCTTCTATTCACATTTCTTCCTCATCAAGACGAAGCTAACTACGAAGTGGAGACCGGTATTGGATTTAAGGGATTTGAATCAATATATAAAGAAAATTCCCTTCCGAATGCTCTCGTTACAGGAGATCCTCCTACTGTTAAGAAGGAAAGACTTCATGGCTTCGTTGGACCTCATGGATGCATACTTCCATATTCCAATCCATCGGAAGCACAGGAAATAACTAAGATTTGCCGTGGAGAGTCGCCATTTCCAATTCAAAGTGTTGCCATTTGGCCTCAAGTCGGCCCGAGGGTGTTTACCAAATGCATGGCCCCGGTGGCGGCCCACTTGAGATTGAAGGGGCATTGCATTTACCCATATCTGGACGACTGGCTGGTGACAGGTCCATCATTCACAGGAGCCAGAAGGTCCCTTCAATGCTGCATCCGCCTTTTCCATCGGTTAGGATTGAGAACCAACTTGGAAAAGTCTTCACTGATTCCAAATCAGGGCATTCAATTCCTGGGGGCTTGGATATGCACCAAGGAAACGAAAGCATACCCCTCCGAGGAAAGGATGAGAAAGATAATGAGCCTTGCAACATCTCTTCAAACAAAAAGGTGCACTTCTGTGCGGATGTACAAATCATTGTTGGGGATGATGTCCTCCTGCATCCCACTGGTTCCAAACTGCCGTCTTCAAATGAGACCCTTGCAGGAACATCTGGACGAGCAGTGGGTTCAATCCAAAGGAACCTTCGAAGATCGGATTGTCATCACTCATCGTATGAAGGTGGAAGGTTCTGAAGAACTTGAATCAGGGTCTCCACTTTGCACCTCAAGATCACAAATACGTGATGACGACAGACGCTGCGTTACAAGGATGGGGTGCGCACCTCCAGGAGCTGGAGATCCAGGGCCACTGGTCCGAGTGGGAAGCACAGCTTCATATAAATATGTTGGAACTCAAAGCGGTGTTTCTGGGACTTCAAGCTTTCCTGCCCAGAATCCAGAACTCGTCGGTGCTCATTCAGACAGACAGCACCACGACTATGTTTTATCTTCTGAAGCAAGGGGGAACAAGATCCAAACCCCTTTCTGCGCTGGCGCAAAGGATTTGGAGATGGCTGATAAAGCACAACATTTCTATTCATGTGCAGCATATACAGGGCATCCTCAACACACGAGCAGATGGCCTCAGTCGCACCACGAGTGTCTTGCACGAGTGGGAACTGAACGACATTCAGCTGCGCAGAGTATTCCAAAGATGGGGAACACCAACGTTCGATTTGTTCGCAACCCGGGACAATTCGAAATGCGTTCAGTTTGCGTCCAGGTACCCTCAGCGCGATTCCAAGGGAGACGCGTTTCACATGGACTGGACGGGAATGTTCGCTTACGCGTTCCTGCCAATTCCTTTAATACCACGAGTGATTCGCAAAATGAGATCAGAGCCATGTCGCGTCATCCTGATTGCACTAGCTTGGCCGAGGCAGGCATGGTTTTCAGACCTATTGCAGATGTCGAAAGGCAACAGGGTGCAATTCCCAACGTTCCAGAGTCTCATATCAATGAGCAACGGACAAATTCTGCATCCGGACCTAGCATCGCTAAAATTATCCGCATGGAACCTCATGAGCGGGAATTTCAAGCCTTGAGTATTCCACAAGACTGCAGACAAATACTTTCGCAATCCAGAGCTATGTCAACCAACAAAACACACGCAGCCAAATGGACACGCTTCTGTCACTGGTGTACCAGTCAAAGTCTGCATCCGTTGACGGTACCCCCAGAAGGTATTCTGCCTTACCTGCTGTCATTATCAAAGGCAGGTCTGTCTCATGCTTCACTGAAGGTGCATCTGGCAGGAATTTCAAGATTTAGAAGAATTCCAGGTGAGCCATCCCTCTGGTCTCACAGACTGATTAAGGAGTTTGTTAAAGGACTCTTTCGAGCCTTTCCACCCATTCTACATCCGCCAGTACCCTGGCATCTCAAAACAGTCTTGACGCAGCTTATGGTGCCACCATTTGAGCCTATTCACAAGACAGACTTACAATTCTTATCTTGGAAGACAGCACTGCTGCTAGCTCTAACCTCGGCGAGGAGAGTTAGCGAAATTCAAGCCTTTTCAGTGGAAGAGCCTTTTCTGCAATTTCGACAGGACAGGGTAATACTACGGACAAATCCTAGGTTCATACCCAAGGTCCCTACTTCTTTTCACTTGAATGAGCCAATTATTTTGCCTACCTTCTTTAACAATCCTTCATCTGAGGCAGAGAGAGCGCTGCACTCCCTAGACATCGCTAGGTGTTTGAAATTCTACATCGAACGAACGAAGACTTTCCGCAAATCAAAACAATTATTCATTGCATTTGAAGGGCAGAGGAAAGGGCTACCTCTGTCAAGACTGAGTATCGCCAGATGGATATCATCGGCTATCACTAAGTGCCATGAGAAAGCCGGAAAACCACTTATCTCCAGAGTGTCTGCTCATTCCACAAGAAAGATGGCTACATCGATAGCCCTGTTTGCAGGAGTGTCTCTACCTGACATTTGCAGAGCAGCGACTTGGAAGAGTGTGCATTCATTTACCAAGCACTACTGTCTCGACACTGCGTGGAAGGAGGACACGGCAGTGGGGCAAGCTGTTCTGAAACGTCTATTCCAATAAGGTATTCTATATTGCTCTTTTAATATTCTATACAATGTGTAGATGTATATGTATATATATATATATATATATATATATATATATATATATTTCTATATCTAGAGGTAGAATCTGATTTGTTTATACATGGTTCTATATTCTTGTTTGCCTTATGTATTTTCAGATCATGTTATAATGGTATTTCAGCTGCAGAACTTCCTTCTGGGTTCTATCCTGGAAACGCTGCAGGCTTTATGGGTACTACTTACTACTCTGATACAAGCATGTGAATCTATGAAAGGTGTAATACTGGAGAAGGAATTAGTTACTTACCTGTACACTATAGTTCTCCAGTATTATCTTTCATAGATTCACATGCGCCCGCCCACCTCCCCGTTTCTCAGGCAGAACTTATTGTCTCGGTATTTATCCAGGTCTCTCACTTGGGGCCGGAAATCTGAGGCAGGAAGCTTCTGCTGGGGAGTGTGAGGGCAGGGCAGCAATGCTGATTGGCTGACTTTTGGACCAAATAATGATGAGGTCTGGTTACCAAATAATACAGTCCCTATGGGCTTTTCTATGCAGTTTTTTCTTCTCTATGATACTGCTTTGGTCATTCTGTTACCGTGAGACTCCCACCATGACGACGGGGAAGATACAAGCATGTGAATCTATGAAAGATAATACTGGAGAACTATAGTGTACAGGTAAGTAACTAATTCCTTATCTTCCCACTCTCTGGGTAGGCGCTTGCCCTTCCACCGCGATGCGCAGCACCAGTGGAGACTCGTGGATTCCGCTACCTGGGAATTCATGTTACCAGGAGCGGTGAGGAATTCTTACAACAGAACTTACTCGCCCAACTGGAGCAATTTCGAGCAGCCGTAACCCATTTGAGCCCTGCTGATCTCCGTAATGGGTAGAGCTGTTCTCTTTAAGATGATGACCCTCCCCCTGCATTCTATATATATTTCAAAATACCCCCTACAGGGTCCCTGAGAGTTCCTTTAGTAAGCTCAATCACTGCTTTTGGACAGAGCAGTTCCCAAATATAACTCTCGAAACTCCAGCGCGGAGTGCTTGATGGAGGCCTGGTGGTTCCAGACCTCCGTGCTTACTACTAGGCTTCTCAGCTGATGCTTGTAAATGAGTGGGTGTTTGCCGAGAGTGACGTACCAGCTTACATAGTCGCCCATGGGTGACTGGGGATACCCAACCCTCCTATATGGAAAGAGGTGGGGGTACACACTTCCGTTCCACATCCGGGCAGTGATGCAGGCCTGGCATGCGGTTAACAGCTACCTGTGGTGGGGAGATAGATTGAATGCTGAGACCTTGCTGTGGGACAGTGACCGTCTTGAGGAAGTGAGGAAATTGTGAACCCAAATAAGATGGAGTCTAATAGTGGTGGATAAATTGGGTAACATCTGGAGAAGAGGAGCGCTTCTACTCTTCACTGATCTCCAGGCAGAGTATGACATAGAGCAGGGAGAGATATTTAGATACCTACAGCTGAGACGCATGTTAAGGTGCCTTTTGCCTGATGGGGAACCATTGCCTGACTACTCGCCCATGGAGGATCGACTACTGTTGGATCCCATGCCGACTAAGGCAGTTTCCTTGATCTACAGGAAAATAATGAATAACTCACCAGACCTTCTACTCCCGTTACGAGAGGCTTGGGAGGGAGCTGTGGGTCTCGTAGAAGACGAGGACTAGGTGGAAGCCCTACAAAAGCCCAAGGAAATAGTCAAAAACCTGTTTTCGCCTGTTGCAACTCCGCATATTACATAGATCTTACTAATCCCGCTTCAGGTTGCACCAGATAGGCCGCTGCCCTTCGGCTTTCTGTACCGGAGGTTTGTGGCACACAAGGCACCTTTTACCACACGATTTGGGATTGGCCACTGATTCAACACTACTTAAAGGAGGTCACGGCGGTGATGGCCACGGTCATGGGTCTGGATGTCCCGATGAAGGCCAGATGTTTGATTCATGGTATCACCGGGGATGTGCAGTGGTCAAGTACCTCTGCCTCACATTTGCAGCGAGGTCGCAAAGCGAAACGTAGCCAGATTTTGGAGACAGGCAGACCCCGGCTGTCCAAGAGTGGGAAAACGACCTTGATTTGTGTCAGGTAGCAGAACTGAGGTATACCAAAGTCGGGGGCGTAAATTGACTAGATTTGGGGTATTTATGCACATTACAAGGAGTCCTGAGGGGGGTAATGGGAGACAGGATTCAGGGCAGCGCCTTAACAGTTTTACACAGGAAATATGTAATTTATTACTTGTTGTGCATGTAACGTCGTTGAAGCTAATCACTATCAAGGAAAGAAAGCTTAATGCCTCCACAAAGAAGCTTACTGTATTTGATTTCATTCAACCCGTATAGCTGTGAACTGAACAACTGGTTAATAAAAAGATTTGTTTAAAAAAATAAGTGTTTCTTGTTTTCCCTCACTGCTAGCAGAGATGTGGGCACATTGTAAAGTATCAGCCCAATCCTTAGGCGTAAAGGAATGCTCTCATTCCATTTCCCATCGCCGTTGTGCTGATGTCGCCGGCTTAACAGAGGGGTGTAATTAAGGAAAGCATAAATGTCTGCTAAGAGCTTCCTATCCGATACCTAAGTCATGAAACCTCTTTCGAAAGGAGTAAGATGGCGACTGGCATGTGGTCTAACATTGGGAGGTATTGCTAGTGAGCAGAAGCGGGAATCTCGCAATCTGCACGTATTTGCGAGAATTCCAAAAGGCAATTCTGGTGAAAAAAAATCTCCCACTCTCTTGCAGCCCTCAGTTTGCTAGCGCGAGAAGGCTGGTCCCTGGTGAGTAGGGGGAAAATCTGGGTTAATAATGACAGAAGTCAGTGTAGAAATAAGAGAGGACAATCCCTTTATAACTTGCACCCTATCCCAAACACCCACCGTAGCTCTAAGACCTGGGACGATATAAACCCCAACTGGTCTGTATATATTTAGCAGCCAGGGGAATCTTCCAGATATGAATTCCAGCAATGGTCTGATCAATGAAACACCAATACTTTTCGGATTCAGGCCTGGACCACTCCACTCGATATCGCAGCTGCACTGCCTGGAAGTAATGGATCAAATGAGCAATGCCCAGTCCTCTGACCCTGAAGGGTCAATATGTATGGTGTTTTAGCATACGCGCCCTTTTGTCATTCCATACATAATACTCTGAGTTGTTGCATTTGAGGAATTACATGTGAAGGCGGCCGCAGCAACAAAGTCTTCATAACATACAGTATTTTTGGCTACCAAGTCATTTTTACAGCTGCCAGCCGTCTCATGCATGTGAGAATGTTGCCCCTTCAGGATTGTAGATATGTTCTCGTCTTGTCTATTAATACAGCATAATTTCTTTCGGCCATGGTTGCAAGGGTGGAGCAAATTTGTAAATCCCAATAGAGGACTCCTTCTGATACCCAAGAAAAAGCGAAGTGACTTAACCCCTTCGACGCTCATGACGAGCTGGGCTCGTCATGAGGTAGCCTCCTGCTACGCTCATGACGAGCCCAGCTCGTCATGAATAATGGGTTTTTGTAAAGAAGAGCACAGGAGGGGAATTTCGCTAGCGCTCATGTGGTTAAAAAACTCAAAACAAACTTTATTTCGATTGAATTTACAATCATAAAAGTTCATTATAAAAAATTTTGCAACAGTTAAAAGGACAATATTGATTAATATATACAAAGACATAAATTGAATATTTCTAACAAGTCAACTGTACAATGATATCCTATGTGGCGAAAGAATGAGAGTTATACGCACAATAAACAGAATATTTTAAGATGCAGAAACAGCAAATTGAGAGCGAATTTTCAAGCAAGCCTTTAAAAAGCAAGCTATAGATTTGGCAACATATGGAGTATCTAAGTACTGTAATGCCAAAAGAGCAGGTCTGCATCTTCTCAGCCCAAATTGTCGAAGTAGTGGGACCAACAAGCGTTTACGCGGGGTCTCGTACAAGCTACAGAATAATATTACATGCAAAGTGGACTGGATAGAACAATCGTCACAGGGGCATCTGCTTAGTTCGCGGGACCAATCTAAAGGCTCCGGGAACGAGACAAGACGATAAAAACAGTCAAATCGAAATCTGGTTAAAACATATCTATCGTAGTTTGATAAATAAAAAGACAGATATGGTTGGATACCGTAGGAGGATTGTGCCGTCAATAAATGGATATTTGTTTGTTTGCCAATTTCAGAACACAAGCGTAATTCTCTAAAGTGGGTGACACATAGGTTCTTCAGAGTCTTTCTTGGTATAGACATTAGTGAGACAGGATTTGTAAAAAAAAGCTAGGCAATTCAGATCATTCAAAAAATTAAAAACATACAAAAGCCAGGGGATCCTTTTCCAGTGAACCAATGACAAGCAGTCGGTAATTAACAGCCGAGTAAGGAGACATTGCTCCTTAGTCCAAATACGATGCCAGAGGAGGATCGGTTGGTATCTAATGGTGTCAGAGAGATAATCCCAACCGAGCTCAACATGGCTACCGTAATTAGGGGCACTGCGAGGAAGAGCTAATACATATTTCAGGAAATCGTTTTCAATTACTTGGAGCTCATTAACAGGAGTGTAGCCCCATACGCCCGCTCCGTAGGTGGCCACACTCACGCATTTTGCTTGGTATATTCTCATTAGTACAGCAGGAGCGGGTTTACCCAATTTCCTTGAAAAAGAGGACAGCGCCATTGTGGTGCGCTGAAACTGCAGTGACCAAAGTGACTTTAAATAAGAACTCTGTCTCTGTGGGAGACAGTAAGGTTCAGAAGTTGTCTTGTTTAGATTGACCTTTAATCCTGATGCACTCCCAAATAAATCCAATTCTTGCATCAGATATGTGAGGGAGTAAGTGGCTGTGTAACAGCAAGCACCACATTGTCCGTATCCATAGCCAGCGTTTGCTCCCTACCTCCCATGCGCCTGCCACAGAGACATTATGACTACACCACAACTATTTCTGAAAACGGGCCCCAAGCCCGACCTTGTCAAGCACCAGGCTAAAAAGTAGACATTTTTACCCATTAACAGTGGATAATCTATTCACAATTTCAGAAACCTGCAAAAGAAAATGTGTTAGTTTGCAAGGGCAGTACAGCATACTATTTTATTTACATCTTAAGGTACTTACTCACTGGATCCATTACAAATGTCTAAAACTTTGTCAGTTGGTGCTGGTGAAACCGCTGGGGCTTGTGAGGACTTTAGTTGAGATGCGCCACACTGCATCGAGCTAGGCCGGTTGTCGGCATCGAAATATGCTGACGTGTCAGGTTAGCAGACAGAGTCACAAAGGCGATGCACTGTCCTGCATCAGCTGTAGGGCACTGGGAGGGTTGTCGGTATCCAGATGCGTTGCCCTAAATCAAGCTTGCAAAGCTGTTAAGGCGGATGTGCAGTCCTGCATTGAAGATGCGTGGCGCAGAGAAACCTGTTGTGTCCCTGTGGCTTGAGAACCGAAAGTCAGCTGACTGACCCTTGGAGATCTTGGAGTGCACACAGGCAGGCTGGTTTCAGAAGGGCAGTTCACAGCAGAAGAGTCCTGGTGCAGCAGAGAGCAATCCTTGGGCAGCAAAGGAGGTCAGCAGGGCAGACGTCACAGCTGAGCAGTTCTTCTTTCTGGGAGAGTCCACAGGTCCATAAGCTATATAAAGAGTTGGGGTCTGAGGTCCGATATTTATTCCTGGTGCCCACTTTAAGTAGAGGAAGCTTCTAGATGCCCCGCCCCACCTCCCAGAGGTGTCCTGCGTCCCCTTCCTCCCTGTCCTGATACCAGCTTGTGTGGGGTCAAAAAAGACTAGTGACAAACCCTTTGTGAGAGTGCTCAGACAGAGCCTTTGTGATGGGCAAGTGTCGTAGATGACAGCTCCTCTTTCCCCTCATTAACTCAGAGTGGTCCATCCTCCCAACACCTATCTTCCCTATGTCTTACTGTCTGGGAGCAATACACAGAGATCAACTGCCAGCTACACCTATAAATGTGGAGCCAGGATCAGACTGCAAGCACAAAATGGGTAGGCAAGACATTCCAACTTTCTAAAAGTGGCATCTTTAGAACTGTGATAAAAAATCTGTCTTTATCATTAAAGATGGCTATTAATTACAATTCTTTAGACCCCCAAAACTCAATCTGTATACCTGCTCTCAATTAAAAGTTGTCATTTACTAAATGTAATAAGGTAACCCAATGGTGGAGAGTTAAGCCTTACAATAGTAAAAAACGAATGTAAGTGTTTTTCACTTCCAGGACATGTAAAACTTAAACGTACATGTCCTCCTTTTTAAATACATTGCATCCTGCCCTCTGGGCTGTTCAGGGCCTGCCCTTTGGGTAACTAATATATATATTCAAAAGGAAGGTTTGGGCCTGGCAAAATGTTTAGGGCGACATGGCACTTTAAAACGGCAAAACCAAAGGGGATGATGGACGGCGTGTTGAACATTGCAAGCACTCACCCCCAGTCAACTGATCTGGGTTTAGTCCATCATTCTCTAGCTCACTCCGCCACCCCAGTTCAGTGCAATGTTCAACACTCCATCCATCATCCCCTTTGGTTTTGCTATGTTTTCCCTAAGTTGGCAGGGTATGCCAAGACGTGGGTCCCTTGCTCACTTTGCTACTGGATTCAAGCTAGCCTGGCTGATGATGGCTGATTAGCCAGAAACCGGTCCCAGGATGCTTGTTTCCGGTCCAGGGAAGACATAGCTTTTCTCTTGTCTCTTGTCTCCCTATAGTCCATGTTGGCGGCCATCTTAGACTAGTCTTCAATTCCTGTGGCCATCTTAAACTAGTCATCCTCATTAAACTACCCTCACCTCCACGGCGGAGACGTGGGCTGTTGCGCTGGTTGAGCAGGGATCACTAGTGAAGTTGCGCCTCATATATTTGCATCATATGTTTACACGCAAGATTATTTGGATAGGGTGTCTGCCTTTTACAGTGTTATTATATGTCTATATCCCTAATGATATACTACACATCCCACTTTTTCCTCACCTCTATGCACCAATTGCTACCTCATATACTCTGGTTGCTCACTAGTGTCACTTTAGGTCCTATTTTAACTTCTGGCTGCAATTGTTTTTTGCTACTGATCCATATACCTCATTGATTGATTTTTGATTTACTATCTGTCTCCATCCTTTGCGGTAAGGTGAACCCGTTCCACTCCTCTCCTTGGACTGCACCAATTACCACTGCCTACATCCTGTTTTCGTTGTATTTTGAGTCTGACTGTGATTATTGTATTTAGATTTTGATTCTGACCATGTTTACAACGACCGCTGAGTCTGATTGTGATTACTGTATTTAGACACAGTGATTTAGATTTAGATACATACTACCTCATATCTCTCTTGGACGCTACCTCATATCTCTTTTGGATGCTCACTAGTGTCACTTATGACTCCCTAGCTCCTACACCCAACATTACAGCCTCTAAAATGGAGCGCAACGGCAAGCACACTTTTAGAATTAACTACCCTTCCACCCTCACCAAAAAAGCCACTAAACGTTTTAAACATAACTTTATGAGGTCGCACCCTGAAACACCCTTTGCCGACACCTACTTCTCACCGGGCAATGGAGCCCTGAATACCGATATCATCTTCCACACCTCACGCAGAGCCCAATGGAGAAAAGCGTTCCTAACCCTGCTCACCGTCTCCTCCACCAGGAAAACAACTCATGGCCTAACTCTCTCTATCACACCTTCCCACCTCTTCCCTGGCAGGACTACCATTACTATCTATAACAACGGGATTGTCCTAATTCAATCCACGGACAAGAACCTGGAACTACTAGACAACCTGTTCCCCAAGTTCAAAGAGCACCTCTCCAATCTGCGGACCCCCACCCAGATCTCCACCAGCACTATCACCCCTGACGTCGCAGCCCCCACCTACAACACCTCTACCCCCAGCACCCCAGTAAATGGCCCACCTGCTGTTAACACCCCACACTCCCCAAGGACAGATACCCCCAGCACCCCAGTAAATGGCCCACCTGCTGTTAACGCCCTACATTCCCCAAGGACAGACACAATCGACGCCACCTCCTATACTAACCGCCCCTCTAACATGATCCCTTTTACCCCCACTCACATCCCCCCTATCCCTCTCCGCCCTGACATAACAACCCCCATCCGCAACACGCCACCTGAACACACCACCGCTCGGACTTTATCCACTCCCCCCTCCCATCCCCCCCACGACAGAGGCCTCTCCCTCCCCAGCTCCCTCCCCACTCTCACCCACGACACTCTCACACCTGACAGAACAACTCTCACCCACAACACACCACCATCTGATAACATCACCACTCGGAGTCTATCCACCCCCCCCTCCCATACCCCCCACGGCGGACACCTTTCCCCCCCACCAGCTCCCTCCCCACTCCCACCCACGACACTCACACCCTCCCAACAACACACACAGAACATACCACCTCCCCTACCTTAGCATCCCCCTCTCTCCCACCACCTATTCTCAGCCCTCACTACCCTCCGGTCTCCCCCACTGTCTTCAGCCTTCACTCACTCTTCCACACACCGGCACCGGCTCCCACTGACGGCACCACCTAAGCCTCCCACCCACCGCCTTCACCGCCTACTTCACCCACACCCCCCGCCCACAAACACGCCCACTCTTTGAATGCCATCCCACCCATTTGCTCCGCAGAACATTCCAACAACGCTACTATATCCCCCCCTTCGATTCCCTGCCCGCTTTCCAGCTCACTACACAACCATTCACCAAGGGCTCTTACCACCTACGCCAGCCCCAATGCACCCCCTGACCTGACTTTACCCACCCTCCAACAAGTTAAAGAGGATATTCTACAAATCAAAAAAGATGTCCACGCAATCAAAGACCTTCTCTCATCACAGCCCAGTCTACCTCCCATCATCCCTCTACCCTACAATGGACGCACCCGCCCTACATACCCTCGCCTCCAACGACATCCGCGCTGGCCGACTATCCCCGTTCGCAACAACTCCCACCGCCCCCGCCGTGTCCTCAACTCATTGTCGGACCGCGATCTATGCTCTCTCCTACGCTCTTATGGCCCAGGTCCGGAAAAACACATATCCAGCACACACATCCCCATACCCACAATTCTTACAAACCCTCTGAGGCTCCCAACACTCAACAACAGAGGTTCCGTCCCTAACAACCTCAGAAAAGTTCCCCTCACTCTAGAAAGCTCGACCACCCTTCTCTCTCCCAAACTCAAATGCATCCTACTCAACTGCAGATCGGCCCAGAGACACGCCTCCGACATCGCTGATCTCGTCTCAGCTAGGGATCTGGACCTGGCCATTCTAACAGAAACTTGGCTCACTGAAGCCTCTACCCCGATTATGGACATACTAGTTCCCCCCAACTATCACATCATTAGGCTAGACAGGTCTTCAGACAAGACGGGCGGGGGAATTGCATGCATTTTTAGAAGTAACCTCTCCGTTACTAAAGTCACCTCCCCCTCCCTCTCCTCCTGTGAACTCCTCTGCCTCGACATCACCAGCGAGGGCAAACAAGTTTGTGCTTTACATCTCATCTATCACCCGCCTGGTGACAATCTCATATTCACCCAACAACTCATGGACATGATCACTTCCAATGCCGGTCGGCAGACCACCCAAGTCTACCTGGGTGACTTCAATCTCCACTGGAATGATCAGAAAGACACAGTGGTGAATAGTCTCAAAACTTTCCTTAATGCGCTTGACCTCACCCAAATATGCGATAGACCAACACACGACAAAGGCGCGATACTTGATCTCATCATTGCCAAAGAGAATTCTACACAACTGGAGACGATTCTACCCTGCGACTGGTCAGATCACCACATTATCACCTTCTCTATCAATGAAAAAGTTAAACCTAACCCGGCTCAACCAATCAAATCCAAAACATGGAAAAGGGACATGAAGAATCTCAATCCCTCTACTCTGCCTCCCCACGTCGGCAATCTCCTCCTTCCCCCTTCAGGTGCCTCGGATGTTCAATCACTGACTGACCACTACCTTGAATCTATGAATACATTAGTCAATGAAGTCGCCCCACTGCAACTGAAGAGAGTCTCCACCAAAACTTCTAACCCCTGGTATGACGACAGACTCAATGACGACAGGCGTTCGATGCGAATGGCAGAGCGCACCTGGAGAGCGGACCCTTCAGCACTGCACCTCAAAAGGCTTAAAAACAAGAGAAATCCTACTTCAGGAAAATAAAGCGCACAAAGTTGGACTTCTTCAGCCGCCAGCTGGACCAAGCAAAAAACAGGCCAAGAAAACTGTTCGAACTAATCAAGACCCAAACAAAGGCACAACCCTTACAATCAAATAGCACAACAAGCGACTCCCCACACTGTGAAGACTTCTCTGCTTTCTTTAAGCTAAAGACTGACAACATAAGAAATGACCTCATCATGGATGTAAGCCGATTCCCCAACCACACCAGAATGGCTAACACTCAACCCAAAAACATGGCATCTTGGCTGTACTTCGATACCTACTCGGAAGAAACAATACACAATCTGCTCTGCACCTTGAAGCCCTCTAATCACCTCACAGACCCTCTACCTGCTAATGCTGTAAAAGACTTCATCCCCTTGCTCCTCCCTCTCTGGACCAAAATCATCAACTGCTCCCTGCAACAAGGCCTCATTCCAGACTCCCTCAAGGTGGGGCAAGTCACGCCTATACTCAAGAAACCTACAGCTGATCCGTCTGACCTAAACAATTACCGGCCCATCGCCAATATCCCCACCCTGGCCAAACTGCTGGAGAAATGTGTCCAACTCCAACTAACAAGACACATTGACCAATTTGACCTCCTCAACTCTCATCAATCAGGCTTCCGAGCGAAACATAGTACGGAAACAGCTATGACACACATAATTGATGACGCCCTCCAAATTCTTGATCGCAATGAGTCCTGCCTCCTCATCCTTCTTGACCTCTCGTCAGCATTTGACACGGTCAAACATGAGAACTTGCTGGAACTGCTAAGCACTAGAATGGGACTATCGGGAACGGTTCTCAAATGGTTTTCGTCCTTTCTTCACAACCGGTCTCAGAAGTTCAAGATCGACAATGTGCTATCTTCACCTGTGCCTGCAGATCTAGGTGTTCCACAAGGATCCTCCCTCTCCCCCACATTGTTCAACCTCGTCATGGAACCGCTCGCCACCTTGCTCCAAGCTTCTAATGTCCAATTTCATATGTACGCCGACGACACACAACTATACCTAAAGCTTCAATCCCCGGAAGATATCAAACTTCTGAATTCCACGCTTATTAACACTCAATCTTGGCTAGCCGATAATCACCTCAAACTAAATGCTCTGAAAACTGAGTTCCTTCTCATCTCACCCCCGGCGAAAATTTCAACCACCCAAACATGGCTCAACAACCTAACAGCACTCAATGTCCAACCCACCATCGTGGACTCAGCGAAATCCCTAGGCATCACACTGGATGCCAAGCTCAACATGCAGCAGCACGTCAGCAAAGCCACAAAATCAGCTAATTTCCAAATCAACACACTGAGGAAAATTAAACCCTTCCTCCCTGCTGAAGACTTCCAAACTGCTGTACAAGCGTTAGTCATCCCTCGAATAGACTACGGAATTGTGGCCCTCAGCGGACTCCCGCTATCCACAACAGCACCCTTAAGAGCCTCCCCGAACGCTGCCGCAAGACTCATTACTGGCTCAAGAAAACATTCGCATATTTCCCCAGACTTAAAGTCCCTAAAATGGCTGCCTTTTGAAGCCAGAATACAACTAAAAATTGCAGTTATGACACACGCGGCAGTGCACCACAATGCACCCAACTACCTCGCTCAAAAGTTGTCTATATCAGGAGGTTCGAGATCCAATAGAAGCTCAAAAAATCTACTCCTGAAACCCCGTAGATTCCGGAAAGAGAAAACTTACAAGCGCTCCTTCTCAGGAATGGCACCCAGGATCTGGAATGCGCTCCCTCCTGAAACCAGGCGTTTCTCCTCCACTGCACTCTTCAAGAAAGAGGTGAAAACCATCCTTCTGGCCAGGATCTCCTGAACGTTATAGGTGTTGGATCAGAGACTCTGCATTGCTTTGTGTCAATGCTCACCTTGTCCTTTGGCACTATACCTCTACTTGAGGGAGACACTACTACGCTACTTTCTTACTACCAACCAATATATGATACACGTTGGGTCACTGATTCACCCTCCCGGTGCCCCCACTCAGTGCTCTCTCTATACTAAAACACTGTTATAAGCCTTCCACACACCCAAAGTGTACCTGAACACCTCTGTAGTGGGATCAATGACTTGTGCCGTCTTATATTACTTGTTTACCTGACTGTATTTTGATATGTTTTATGTATGTTATTATTATCCTTTCATGTTAGTGACTACTACATTGCTCCCATTACCTCTGTTCATTCCTACTGCCCCAACCCCTTTCATTGTGAAGCGCTCTGATATCTGTAAGGATCTTGTTCGCGCTATATAAAACTTTGAATAAATAAATAAAATAAATAAATAGCTTTGCAGTTCGGGCTGGACGGTTCCCATGAGGCACAGGGTCAGACTGATTTGCATATGGCCATGTCTGAACTGGGGTGGCGGAGTGAGCTAAAGAATGATGATGGATTAAACCCAGATCAGTTGACTGGGGGTGAGTGCTTGCAATGTTCAACACTCTGTGCATCATCTCCTTTGGTTTTACTTTAAAACGGCACACACAGGCTGCAATGGCCTGTTGAAAGAGCTACTTAAGTAGCTGGCACAATAATAGCTGTAGGCTCTCTTGTAGCATTTAATTTACGGCCCTGGGCAGATGTATTACCACTTTACTAGGGAATTACAAGTAAATTAAATATGCCATCTGGGTATAAGCTAATTCTGCCATGTTTAATGGAGAGAGCACAAGCATGTTAGCACTGGTTAGCAGTGGTAAAGTGCACAGAGTCCTAAAGGCCAACAAAAACAGGTTCAGAAAACAGTAGGGTGGAGGCAAAAAGTTTGGGGATGACCCTGCAGAAAGGGCCAAGTCCAACAGATATGAAGTGCAGGCATGCGCTTGCAAGATACTACAAAGGCACTGCATAATAGAAACTACTTGTTTATATACTTGTAGAATATTGGTTGGTTGCAGATGGTATATCTTATTTTACATAGACACTCTGTTATTGTGAAACACTGTCAGAATAATTGTGAATGCCTGCCTCTGCTGGCAGAGTGAATATGAAATGTTCGAAAGGTTGTTTTTATGTAGATTGCGAATGTGAAAAATTCAAACCTAATATAAGCACTTTAAACTGAAAAGCAATGAGCAAAGACGACATGTCAGATTGTGTTAGTGATGTTGCCAACAGTGGCTAGATCATTGCTCTTTATTGACTGACAATGACAAGTACACCATGGGTGTTCATAGGACAGTAATGCTTAATATATCATGGACCTTCTAAATTTTCATTGGCTGCATGATCCTGGTTCTTCACATATCACCTTCAAACACCATGAGTCGTTGATAAATCACAGTTCTTTCAGGATCATCAGTGATTGAAAAATTGTTGTCCTGCGCGCACCACTCATTAATACATTACACTTCTTTTGAGGGGATGAGTAGTTGCCAGGTACATTTTCTCCCCATCTCACTAGAGCCGGATAGATGGAGATCCTTCAAAGAACAATAGTAGTTAAAAGATCCAAATACTTCTGTGATCAAAACGGGTTTATTGACCATGGTCCTTCAGGGATCACCACTGACTGATAAATGATAATGCTTCAGAGATCACTTGCGGTGAGAAGTAACATGGCTGTTCAGCACTATGTCAAAGGTCGCAGTGGGGGGGAAATCATAATATTTCAGAAATCATTGGTGGCCCACTGAGTATGAGGCTTCAGAGATCCCAGTTGCTGAATAGAAGGATGGTATTTCAGGTATCACAAATGGTGACTGGGCCATTTTTTTTGGTCATGACCCACAATGTATACTTCGCAATCCATCAGAGATTACCAGTGGTGCCTAGATCCAATTCTACAGACATAAATTCGCCATTGAATGTTTTCCAAAGGTGTTTCTGTGGAAACTGGAGAAATCAGACATGTCCTTGACAATTGGGTTCATTGACTAGAAGGCTGAACACTTTTTATGAACAAGACGGGGCTGCCTGATATAACTCCAGTTCCTTTCCTGAAGCTTCTTGGTACTGACTTTCTCAATTGAATTGATTACACTGAATCTATGTGTGTCTTTCATTGGTATAGGACATTTCTATTTAGCTTTTAGACTGGTTCTAAAAATACTGATTTATTTAATAGTTATGTGCAAAGGCTCAGGAATGTATTCTAACTGCTCTTGTTTCTTTCACAGAAACTTGGTGAGGTGGTGATTAAGTTCTTGGGCCGTGACCTGCAGCCGTCTTGTCAAGCAGCTTGCCTGGAAACTGTTCGCATCCTCTCACGGGACAAGTATGCACTTACTCCTTTCACCGGCAGAACCTCCATGTACACTCTTGCTCGGTACGCTGGGGTGGATTATTCAGAAGAGTGTGAAGTCTCCCTTATGCCAGACAGTGAGAGCATGGTGGAAGCCCTCAAAGGCCTCTGCAATATTGTGTATAACAGCCCTGAAGCTCAGCAGGTAGCCACAGAGCTCAGGATTGTCAACGGTCTGGCTCGTCGACTAAAGTTGTATAATGAGACCAAATCCTGCCATGAGAGTAAATTCTTTGACCTGAGGCTCCTTTTCCTAATGACAGCACTACGTGTGGATGTGCGTCGTCAACTTGCCCAAGAGCTGAGGGGCGTCAGCCTGCTTACAGATGCTCTGGAAAGCACATTGGCACTGAAGTGGGCAGATGTCTACGAGGTGGTGACAGACCTCTGCTGTCCTGCGCTTGCAAAGGAGGAGACCGAGAGGGTGATGGAGATCCTAAAGACACTCTTCAATGTTACATTTGACCTAAATCGGCGGGAAGTGGATGAGGTGAGGAGCAGGGGAGGAAATAAACGTGGAAATGGACTGAAAAAGAAAACACAAAAGTGTGGTAGTCTAGCTGGGCATTAAGTTTTATAATTTAATGAGCCTTTACCAGAGAGCATGTGGTGGTACTCTAGAGAGTAAGGTTTGAGAAGGGATGCTGGGGCATCTTCAAATCAAGGGACATCCAGAATTAAAGTGGCACCACAAGGAGAGGGAACAGTGCAGGGTTTCTGTGGTTATCAAAGAGAGAGGGTATTGATGGGTAAATGAAAGGGTATTGAAATTGAGAATTCATTCATGGGTATGCCATTGGCATGACAAAGGTATCTAAATGAAGCCATGGTGAAGAGGCATCACATGAAGAGAACACACCACAGGACCGATGAGCATTCTATGATGAGAGACCATGCCTGACTTACAGAGCATTATCTCCTCATCTTATGCCTTATCCCATTCGTTACTGTTTGAGTAAGGCCCCCTCCCTCCTACATTGCCACTTCCTTGTTGAGCTCTTTTCTGTATCCATGAATGCCTTAGCTCCTCTACCTCCACCCTTCTATTCTCTAGTTACATCATTCCACTTCCTGTGTTTTTGTGCCCTTTCTATTCAAAAAGCGCATCGAAGAATTGTATGGGCAGTTAGAGTGTTTTTTCACTACATTTTTCATATTCATCTTCAAAATCTTATCCATTCATCAGGTTTGCTAGTGCTTGAACCATTTTTATTTTTGGTGTATGTTTGGTGTATGTTTATTGGCAGTGCACTGGCTCACCTAGTTGGATGGTGGTTCACGAGCCCAACTTGTTGGAGAACCTCTATTTGGTCCCATTTGCCCCAGTAGCGATGCTTCAGTATATGTGTGTTTTGGGGGCAAGGAATTTATTTTCAACCTTCAATTGGTCTTCGCTTATTTTTGCAGGACAATCCCTTTGAGCCTCTTGGTGAGATCAGAGAAAACATTTTGACACTTAGTTTTATTTTTATTGGCTATTATGACCGCAAGGAGAAATGGCGAGCTGGGCTCTTTTCTTTCTTGTCAATCATATTTAAGAATCATAGAACATAGGATTATTTAGAACACATAAAAATAGCAGTAGGCAAAACAACTATCACCTCCCCTTTGTCTCAAAAACAATTTCTTTATGTTGTGCACACTCTATTAGTATTTGCCGCTCCTGGATACCTCTGCTTGGCATACAATATCACAAATCTGGTGGTGCACCAGAAACTTCAGAAGTCCAATCAATTGTACACTGATGCATTTCTTCTTCATTTTATATTGCAAAATGTTATATTCTTGTTGTTCAAATTTTAATTGTCACAGCTGCAGCCAGCTCATTTTGTTCACCACTTGAACACTGTTCAGACACATGATGTATACTTTGGACCTATGGACTGAAATGTTACCTACCGCAGGATAAGGAATAGCAGAGTGTACTGTGACTGTTTCATAATCTTCTAAAAACGATATATATTTTGAATGCCTTGAAGTTCATGGTGGTGAACAAAATGCATTAGCTGTGGTTGTGGCTGTAACTGTTGAAATTTGGACAACAATATAAGACTGTTAGGAATGTAAAGTGAAAAAGAAATGGACCAGTCTGCAATTTGATTGGACTTCTGTAGTTTCTGGTGCACCACTATATTTGTGATATTATATGATTATTTTGAGATGAGGCACGGAATTTGTCCCAAAGATCAGTTCAGCTTTCAGGTTTTTGTCCCACTCCAACCTCGTGAATCAGATTACTGAACATTGCCTTTTAGATGTGTCAAGGACAGTTAAAATTTCCCTAGACAGGGCTGCAGAATACATGCAGACATGCATAGTGTTGTTTATTTTGGCACAGCTAAGAGAGGTTATAAATCTTTCAAACCAACTTTAAGTCGCTGGTTTAAAATAGTAATCTCCTTGATATATCAGAAATCGGGGAAAGATTGTCCAGGTTCATTTCAAGCTTGCTCCACAAATAGAATGTCTGCATCATGGGCAGAGTGGGCTAGTGTTTCTATTATTGATATTTGACGGGCTGCAGCTTGGGCTTCTACCTTTGTTTCTCTCTGCAAGTACAGTGTGAGTCAAGGGGAAGAGTTGCACTTTGGCACAGAAGTACTTTTAAAAGCAGCTATCTTGTATATTTTGTGCTATTTCTGTGTTTGTTGAGCCATTATTTCCTTTTTGATTTCAAGTATTATTAAGGAATATCTGTAGTAGCTATCCTGTCTTTTCTCTGGTATGTCTTTTGAAAGTGATCATTCAAATCTTGATGAAGGCATACTGCTTGGATATATCCTCAATGAGTAATGAATGGAACAATGAAGGAAATTAGGACATAAAGTTATAGATTAGGTGCAGTTAATCTTCATTTCTCTGTTTATTTCCTTCCTTGTCCCATTACTTACGACCTGCCACCCTACCCTTCCGGGAGGCCTTACATCAGCAAACTGTTGGAAGGGCCAATCAATTTTCAGGATGTGGAAGGTGAAAATGGAGGGTGGGATTAGAGGACCCAAGTTGTTCATGGATGTATAAAAGAGCTTGGGAAAGCCTTCTACAAAGATTAATTACTGGGAAGAAGTAAGAATCTTGGAAATGTAGGTCAGCCATAAGTAATCTATACATTATAGAGTAAGATCGTATTTAAGGAAAAACTTTATTTAAACCTTTACACACACATGGCCTTAAGGAGTGAGATATATTGAATGTTCAGTGGAGAAGTGTGGCTCAATGGTTAGAGCGGCAGACCCTGATGCAGAGGTCTAGCCCGGGACCAGGGTTCAATTCCCCGCCTCGGCGGGTCTTGGGCTCAAAAATTCCACGGACCTGATCATTCTCGCCACGGTGCCTATTCCAATCATGGAGTCCCACTCTGCAACTCTGGGCAATAGCTTGCTTAATCTCCACAACGGCCCCCACAACGCTAAGGATGCCTGGCCTCCACCTTGGGGGTGCCCAGCAGTGGACACCTCACAGGGAAAGCCAGGATGGGTTCCACAGCGGTATTCGTACAAGCGCCTTGAGACCCTTGCGGGTGAGTAGTACGCTATACAAGTATCAATTTACATTTACATTTACATTGGTCCTTGAAAATTAGGGTTAGTTCATTAATGAATGAGTGGTCTCAAGGGTGAGTGGTCCCTGAATGGTGAGATGTATAGGCGGAGGATTGGCACTGACAAGTGAGGGATCATTGAAGAACTATAGGTTAGTGAAAATTGAAGGTTCATTGATGAATGAGGCACATGGAAGGAAAAGGAAAAATCTACTGAAAGATTATTGAAGACGTTTGTTCCTTGAAATCTTATTTGAACATATAATGAGTAATGGATGAGTCATTGAAGGGTGGAAGTTATTGATGGGTGTTGGATCACTAAAGGTTTGCAAATTATAGACTAGTTGGCACCATTCACTGTTTAGAACATTGAAGGTGGAAAGAAATAGAGGGTTCAGGGTTTGTTGAAAGGTAAGAATTAATTGAAGTGATTGATTCACAGTGGTTCATGAACTATTAAGGAGTCATTGAAAGAAAAGTGATCTTTATAGGACAAATTGTCATTGAATGATGTGAAATAAGGTTAGGTCTCATTGCTGGCCGATGAGTCGTCATTCTGTGAATGGCCATGATGTTTGGTGTCCGTTGAAAGGCAAGGGTCCTTCATCCTGGACGATTGAAGGGGGAGAAGTCATTGAGAGGGCAAGGACTACTAAAGCAGGAGGGGCCTTTGAAATGTAAGTGATCATTGGAAGGCAACTTTTAATTGGATGGTACATGGTCATTGACTTGAACATTGTTAAAAGGGCTACGGGTCATCTTCTAGTTGGAGTGGACCTCTTATGTAAATAGTACAAGTTGTTCTCCATGTTGGCATGTGAAGAGTAAAAGCACCATGAGAGGCAAAGTACAGCAATGGTGTTTCAAGAAGTGAAGCCTGGGTATGAAAACTATGCATCTCATCCCTTAACCTTCCTAGATGACTTTCTGCATGTTTTATCTGCTTGGCACAAGTAAATAAAGGCAGTGCCCAGGGGAATGAACTGTTGTTGTGCCTCCCCTGACTACTCTTGCTCTGCTCTCTCTGACTCATGCAAAGTGGAGCCAGAAGTAGACTTCAGGAGCAGCTGCCACTTCACTGATGTCATAACATGACAATTGCAAGACGAGATGACACCGAGTGAGGCAACACTTTGTGAGTCCTTTATATAAGGTGGGAAGGCAAACGGTACCGCCCAGCATTACTGCTCAAATTGAGTGCATGCTCTTGACAATAAAGCCACACCCTGTGTGATTGCCCTGCACAGCCATTCAGTGCTATGCGCCTCAGTCCTCCACTCATTGAAAAATCCTTATGCTGCCCTCGTCTAGGCTATTTCTCTTAACACAAAAAGCTAATTCCTCTGTTACACTGTGCACAGCCAAGCACAGACATGTATGAAGGAGACTCCACCCAGCACGCAGTATAGCAACAAAAAAAATACTTTTGAAGAAAAAGCTAGCCCATTACTGTATAGATCATTTAGTAGAATAACCTTGCAAAACATTTTTGGTGCAGTTGAATGATGTTCTTTATTTTATGTATGTACAGTCTTTGTATTGCCCAAGCATGTATGTAACTTAGTGGGTGCACACTAGCCTTCCAATTCCTATGTCTAAATGAATTTGGCCCACTGGTCTAGTTCTCAAGTTTTCCAATGTCTCTCGTGGGACGCACATTTAGTCCTGAGTTTTTGTTTGCATTCATGTACTTGTAGTTCTGCTTTAATAAGGGCACTAGCAAGGTGTGCACCCTAAATAGCGAATCCAGAATATCGAGGGATGCTAATATCATGGACAAAATATTGAATCCAAAATGTCAAAAGGTAAGTAAGTATAGATTGTCTATACCTAACTCCACATATATGTACCATGGCTATATACATAGATATATACATTTCAAGCATAAATCCCCTTCATTCAGAGAATAAAACCGCCACTCCAAAGGTTGCTCCACTTGATCTTTTATTAGTTCAGTGATGGCATTATCTACGCGTTTCAGCTGCTGCCCGCAGCCTTGGTCACGATTCTGAGCCATATTTTTTCCACATTTCAGTACACACACCTTTTCACAAAAGGGGAGGGGGAAATTGACATAAACAGAGGACATTACCCAATGAAAAAGTGAGGCATATTGCTGGTTATTTAGACGCAATCTTGGATCATTTTCTATTGTGTATAACACTCCTTTATACTATAATGGATTCTCACTGAAAAACTAATTACAAGAGACTAATTTCATTTGAATTCATAAAAGAAAAATGGATAATCCATTTCCGAGAGGACAATAAATAAGGTAAATTGAAACTCATAAATAAATAAATAGAAATGGAAAGTTCCCAAATCTAGATGGTGCATTTGTGCTTCTAATTCGAAACATATTATATTGCATATATTATATAAGTTTCCCTTTTATAACTTATCACCTCTTTCTAATTAATTTACTCTTGTCAGTTCTAATTCTTTTGAAGAGGAAAAAAATTGTATTGCATTGGAAAAGGGGGAAAGTTCCCGATTCTCAATAAAGTGCATTCGTGCTTATCATTCTCTTGCTGCTTCCTTCACACAATGTTCTCTTGGGTGTTATCCACAATGTTTTGCCTCTTTTATCTAAAGTGCTAGTGTTAAATTTTATTTTATTTCATACTTTTTATCTTTTTTCTTTTTCTCTTCAAGTGCTAGTGCTTAATCCCATTTCCAAAATAAATTGCTTATTTCTAAAAAGTGCTAGTGCATATGTCCTCCTCCACAATTAAAAATACTTAATTCTAAAATGGCTCTCTTGAATGTGCAGATTCTACAGTATTTTTAATATAGACATGAGAACAAATCCTCGTCCACATTTAATCTATTGGGCTCTTTGCTATCTAGTTCCAGAATATAATAGGTTTCTAATTTCCATAGCTCCTTTTCTCTATTACCATCCCTCCTTCTTTTAGGCACTTCTGCAATGCAACTATAGCGCATCAATGCAGGCTCACTCTGGTGTTCCTTTTCAAAGTGCCTAGCCACAGGGTAGCTCCGATCCCTGTTACTTATAGCTCTCCTGTGTTGCAGGATCCTTTTATGAGCTGGCAATGTGGTACTGCCTACATATGTTTTTTCTCGTGGGCATTTTGAAATGTATACTACAAAACTTGATCCGCATGTTAAAAATCCTCCTATCTTTACAGTTTTATTAAAAACCATTTTAAAATTAGAAAGATTTTCCCAATGCTGACAGGCTTTTCATGGTAAACGTTTTCTAAAGCCTTCTCTTTGTTTAAGCCAGGTTTGTTTTCCAGTATTACTCCAGTATTTGAGCTTTCATAGATTCACATGCTTGAATCATTCCCCTTCGTCAAGATGGGAGTCTCCGATATATAAAAATAGCAAAGCAAAGCTATTACAAACTAGAAACCAGGCCTAGGCCCATTCCAGTTTTGTAACATATATACCTCTTTTTGTGAATCTATGTAAGTTTCCAATACTGGAGAACTAAAGTTACAGGTAAGTAACTTGTTTTCTTCTCGCAGTAGTCACTTCTCACCATGTGATCTCTCAAAGATTTCAATTCACTGAAACTTTATTTTGGTCTTTTAGACCATAAAAGCACATGTTAAAAAAAACATTCCCATTATACATTTTATTGACAGTTTATTTTAACACATGGAGGGGTATTTAAACACAACTGCATGATCCATTCTAAATATACAATTTAAAAAGTTAAATATCTACATAAATACAATAAAAATATTTTACAAACATTAAAAGTAGGCATATTAAAACCTTTTAAAATCCTTCGGTCGCCATCCTCACAACTACACCATCCATATTATTTGATGTCTGATACTCCACCGGGTATGGACTTTCGAAGGTTGAGAAAAGGTAATTCATTACTGGATTAACACAATCTTTAAAGTGCAAGTGCAAAATATATCAAATATTTACTAGAGATACATACTAAGCTATTACAGTTTCAACCCGATTTTAGCTCTTATGATATTTACATTAAATAAAAATCTGCTTACACCAAAAACCACCAATTCTGTGGTATCCGTCCTCAATATACGCTCAGCCTCTTTGTAGATGGGTTTAATCCATTTTTTCCTCGGGGTGTCGTATAGAGGGCAAAAAAATATGTGTAAGTCTTCTTCCTTGACCTTAACCTCATTTGTGCATAACATGCACTTATCATAATCTTTATCATCACGATTACTGCCCCATCTGGATTTATTGTCATGTGTTTGTAAAACCCCATATCTAAATTTCAGGTACAAAAATATTGCGATTTGTGGGTGCACTTCGTCTAGAAATGGTTCAAACTGAGCTATATCTTTAAACAGGAGAAAAGTTGAAGTTAAAGAACCCAGACTAGAATCATGTAGCAAAATATTGTTAATATAAGCTCAAAAAGATGACTTTACTAACTTGCTACATGCCATGGTCAACTCTAAAGGCTCCTCCCAATAGTGAAGTAACCCTATCTTTCCTAAACAAGTTGACACATGTTGAAACCAAGGAATAACTTTAAATAGTCCAGTGCTCAAGATCTCCTGGAGACCTTTTTTATAATATAAAAGCTCCAATGGTGACCAGATTCTTACCCAGAATAAAAGGGGGTGTAATAAAGTGTGGTAGTCAGTTCGTTTAAAATTTAGATCCATGACAACTGGAGTCAAAGGATTTCCAAAAGAAATTATTTTCTCCAACTTCAAAATTTCGTTTACAGTAGGACCCCCATATTTCTGCTCCATACAGAGTGGCTGACTGAGCCTTGAATTTAAAAACGGGAGGAGATACTGCTTCTGAGGTACTCCCCCCCCCCCCCCCCCATGCTTTTTTAAAATAGGAGTGGAGTTTTGGAGTAGAATTATAAAAAAAAATTCCAGTTGTGGCTTCCAGATCAATGTTGTGTCTAACGTGATACCTAAATAGTTAAAACTATGTACGTACTCTAATTTTTGACAATTTAGCTCTAGAGTCTTTTTAAAGGATCAATGAGGGTTAATAGACATATATTTAGTCTTGCTGGAATTTATTTCGAGGCCCTTGTTGGTGCAAAATGACTGGAAAGAATTCATCAGATTTTGGAGTCCGCTAAGGGTTTTGCGAGATTAAAATAGTATCATCGACGAAAAGTAACGCTGGTATTACTTCGCCTCCCAACCTAGGTGAGTCGTTTTTGCAACCTTCCAAATATCGAGGGATGTCATTTACAAACAGGCTAGACAAGGTGGGCGCCAGTACACATCCTTGTCGTACTCCCTGTCTCACCGGTATTTCCTTGGTGAGTTCACCCCTCGGCCCCCATCTTACTTTGGCATAATTTCCCTCGTGGAGCCTAATTATTTGGACAAGCAATTTGAGTGGCACCCCCAGATCTTTCAAGCAAACCCATAACAAGTTCCTGGGTACCAAATCGAATGCTGCCCTTAAATCTACAAAGGCAATGTATAAAATACCTTTTCTTAGATTTATGTATTTCCAGCATATACACATAAATCTGAAGACCTGATCAGTAGTACTAGTTTTTTTCCTAAACCCAGCTTGATAGTTCAAAAGTAAATCAACCTCTTCAATCCATGCAGTTAATCTAATTAAAATATGCCTAGCGAATATTTTTTGTGGGATATCAATCAAGCTAATGGGGCGATAATTTGCCGGATCATGCCGATTTCCCTTTTGTAAAATTGTGACCATTTCTGCCCCCTTCCCTTGGTTAAAAATCAGCTATCGCATTACAAAGGCCATTTATATACAGTCCCCAAACTCCCATATCATGTTTTAAAAGATCGCCAGGAATTTTGTCTGGTCCTGGTGCTTTACCTGATTTGATTGACTCCAATACTAATAATGTATCGTCAAGGCTGAAGTGCAATTTGGCTGCCTTAGCAATGTTCTCCATATCTTTTGTTACCACAAAATCATCACCATTAATTTCGGAATAGAGACCATAAAAATTTTCCACCCATGTATTTTTATCAAGGAATAAGTCTTTTTGCGTCCTTCCTGACCTATTCCCTTTAGCTATCAGGTTCCAGAATCCTGCCTGATCCTTAGCTTTAGCCGCACAGATTAGACCTGACCAGATCTCGTCATCCCATAATTTCTTTGCTTCCTCTAGGGTCTGTTTATATCTTTTGGCCCATATTGCAGCTATACTATTACACTTGACAGCCTGAATTAACTCTGTCTTGGCCACCCGGCAGTTCCCATTGTACCAGGGGGTTTCCAAAATTCTTCGTATGTGTAGTTCCTGCATTCCACTCTTTGGGTATTTTGCTTAACACCGGACCTAAAGCATTACCCAGTGCACCATGCAGGTCCAACATCTGAATTTTACCTATAGATTGTTCGAGGAATAATGTAATAGTATCTGCAAAAATGGAATAGATGCTAATCATGGCTTTAGTGTTCCCCAAGATATATGGCCATTTTACAGCTCGGTTATTATTACTTGATATGATTTCATCTTCAATTTCCTTGCTACCATTTTGAGTGGGGAGGAAGAATTTCGATAGTACCATCAACCTCAACGAGGGTCACTCTCCATTCTATCATCAATTATTAAATCAACCAAGTGGCTCCAAAACCCTAATGTCACCAGTATATAATCTTTATTTGTTCGGGATCTGCTTCTGCAGAAAGTATATGCATTTGGTCTGTCCGAGGGCAAACGACCATTACATGCTCTCATGCTATGCCCCCTTGTAAGCTTTAATATTTGGGCCACAGCAACTGAGCACTTCACCTCCTTATCACTTTCTATAGCAGGGATATTATATGCCATATCTTCATCCTCTAACAAATTGCTAAACCCCAGTACAGGTTCAAAGTTACAATTGAAGTCGCCTCCGATTATAATGCTTGGTTTATGTCCTAGTGTGTCTAGATTGAGTTCTAGCTGGCTTATTACTGATGATTCCCGATACGCAGGGCCTGGTCTATTATAAATGTTAGATAAAAATAGAACATCCCCATCCTTTAAGACTAATTTTAGTCCCAATATATCTCGGGATGGTACATTTAGTGGGATGATATTGATTTCCATGGAAATCCGTATCCATATCACCAAGCCCCCCGAAGGCCTCCCTTTCACTGAGGAGCTGGCCCCCACACTGAATGTTTTAAAACCAACTCTATGTGATGTTTCTAGTAACCAAGTCTCCTGTAATATCACTAAGCTCTATGTATTCATTCCAGGATGTGTCAATTATATTCCTGTTTAAACCTGCTGTATTCCATGATGTAAAACGTAAATTCGGAGTCCCAACCGTCTCCCTAATCAACGGTGGATCTCTTTCAATGTTTCTATTTGGTGGAGTGGGTTTGTTGCTTCCTATTGGCATAGCTACATGCACCTCAGTGCCTGACACCTACAATTTCTGCACTTCTTCTGCTTTTTCTAGATTTATTATTCCGTTAGTCCCATCCATAAATAAGTCAGGCTGGTAAGCTTCCACTGTCAGTACCTTTAGGGCAGTTCTCCTAGCCGTAAAATCATTCAACCTAGATACTGCTGGAGCATCCAACCGGTAGTATGAGAACTTTGAATGTCAATCTAAGTCCTCTGTGGCGCTTAATGGAGGTACCTGGTGGGCTAGTTGCACCCCAGGGACCCTCCGGATTCAAGGGAAGTAATCACCCAACTTAAAACATCCAACAGAGCGCATTTCCACAGTTGTGAAGTGAGCAGCCAGGGTTTGAGATGATATGTGTGCAAACACGCCCTATGGCGTGTTTTAAGTTGGGGAATTAATTTCTCTTCAATCCTGAGGGTCCCTGGGGGCCAAGTAACACTTTTTACAGATACCATTGGTGCATCAGTACTAGGTTTAGATTTCGCTCCTTGTACTAACCCCCCTGTGGTCTTAGCCCTAGATTTCTTTGCAACTGGAATAACTTTCTTTTTTACACTCTTATCGTCCCCCTTTTTCCCCAATCTCGAATTTTGCTTCCTTAATCTCGCTCCCATTGTCGGACTTGGTGAGCTGTTTGGATCATTTTGCCCTGGGGGTAAGGAGCCGATAGAGCAATTGGGTGCAAGCCCATAATCTATGCCTGTTTCTATAGATACCAATGGAGATAAATGCGGAGTACCTGATGGCCTAGGCGAGTGCATTTGAGTATGTGCCGTTTCAAAAGATAAACGCCTTTCTTCAATTTGAATCTCATGATTTAGTAAGGATTCTGCCCTGATAATAAAAGCATCCAATGTAGCAGCAGGACCCTTGCGTTTACTCATATTTGAATCAGCACCTCTCTACACTGAAAAGTTAAAGGAAACTGGCTTGTTAATTCGCAGGGCACTTGGAAGTACACAATGATTTCAAACAATACAATAGTCCAAGCTTACCACAAAGCTACAAGGCTACCAATGTCCCGATGTCCGAGGGGTGGCCCAATCCAGTCTCTGCCGGGCTTTGAGGGGCGCAGACGGGCCCGCCCTAGGCCCGGGCTTCGCCCGGGCTGTGCCCTGGCACGTCCCGTGCTGCGGGAGGCTCTGAGCGTTCTTAAGCGCCTCCTGGCACTTTAGGATGACGCCGGTGTTGAGCGCCTGCTGGGAATAGTAGTCCCGGTCCACCTGCCCGCGTCCGATCCCGCGGCGAAAGTCCTCGCGGCAGAAGCAGTACGGGCAGTGTCAAGGACCGCTGCTAGGTGTCAGGAGGGTAAGGAGAGTCCCATCAGGTGAATGCCAGCAATAACAGAAGCTTTAGAGTTTCATATGTTATTTCTTGGTACTTCTTTACCTGAGATCCTATTACAGGTTCACATCTAATAAGGTACCAGTGCTTTTTAGGTCTCGCCTGCCAATGCGCTTGCACATTGCTGGCGAGAATTATAGTACGTGGAAAAGAGAAGTCTACCAAAATGGCTGCGGATCCCATACAGTTCATGTGAGACAGGCGCGTGTACGCCAGCCACATAACACACCACCATTTGTCTGTGCCTCGGCATCAGACTTCAAAGGCTGCAGCTCCCCCGCCCCCCGCGTGCATATCGTGCACTACCATTTGTCTGTGCCTAGGCATCAGACTTCAAAGGCTGCAGCTCCCCCGCCCCACCCCCCGCCACAGCAATGCCGAGAGCTTGTTATCCCATTCCCTCCCGCACATACTCTCTGCTGTCTATCTTCTCATCAGTATGGTATACGTGTTTTCTCTATCCACTGTTTCGGGTTCTGATTATTTCTCTTTTGCCTTCCTCTTAATGTCGCTCCTCATTTTCCCTCCTGTTTTCCATCTGTCTCTTTAACATTATTGTCTCGTTTCACTTTTTTCCTCGTCACATTTCTCTTTTGCTTTGTTTGCTTTTTTTCTCGTTCCTTACTCTAATCCTGGTGCTTGCTCCGTTTCACTCTTGCCTATCTTTCTTGTGTCGTGTCCTATTCTATGCTCAATCATCTTACATTTACTCCTTTCCCTTTCCTTCTCTTTTGTCTCGTGCCCGCTCCATTCTCAGCTGCTCCCCCTCGCGTGCACATCGCGCACCACCATTTGTCTGTGCCTAGGCATCCGACTTCAAAGGCTGCAGCTCCCCCGCCACCCACCCCAGCAATGCCGAGAGCTTGTTATCCCATTCCCTCCCTCACGTACTCTCTGCTGTCTATCTTCTCATCAGTATGGTATGCGTATTTTCCCTATCCACTGTTTCGGGTTCTGATTATTTCTCTTTTGCCTCCCTCTTAATGTCGCTCCTCATTTTCCCTCCTGTTTTCCATCTGTCTCTTTAACATTATTGTCTTGTTTCACTTTTATTCCTCGTCACATTTTTCTTTTGCTTTGTTTGCTTTTTTCTCGTTTTTTGCTTTTTTTCTAATCCTGGTGCTTGCTCCGTTTCACTCTTGCCTATCTTTCTTGTGTACTATTCTATGCTTTATCATCTTACTCCTTTCCCTTTACTTCTCTTTTGTCTTGTGCCCGCTCCATTCTCTCTTCTCTCACTGGAACTGCTTCTTCATCTTCTCTCCCTTCAGCTCTCTCTTCCCAGTGTTGTAAACTCATGCATGAACCACTTACCCATCTTTCACTCGTGTTCTCAAATGGAGTTTGTCGTACTTTTTCCGTGCGGAAATGCGGTAGTAGTGATACAGAGAAGAAGCTACTGTGTCGTGCTCTGATCTGGGTTTCTTCAGTGCGCTTGCTGATGAATGGAATGTAAAACAAAAAACAAAAAAAAAAGACCGAGCAAAACGTGTGTGTTCTTTTTTGCTGCCATTAGCTCAAGTATATATTTTTATAAGTGAAATCTCAGGCATTACTCTGTATTTAAGTCTATAGTTCTCGAAAAAACCCATAAAATGGACTTCAGTGGTTATCTTCCCTTTTTATGAAGTGGTGAAGTTTGTTTTACTATGAAATTAGAATGGGAATAGAAATGCCTTGTAATGATGTTGTTCAGATGATGACGCCAGCTCTTTGCCACATCAACTGTGTCCATGAATTCGGTGGTGTATTCGGGGGAGATGCTGTTCACTGTCAAACCATCACCCTCACCCCGTCACCCTCGCCCTCCCTCACCCTCACCCTCACTCACCCTCACAACCTCACCCCCTCACAACCCTCACCCTCACAACCCCCTCACCCTCACTCACCCCTCACCCTCACTCACACCCTCACCCCCTCACACCCCCACAGACCCTCACCCACCACATCACTCAGGAACACCACCACATCATTCAGGGGCACCACCACATCACTCAGGGGCACCACTCAGGGGCACCACCACATCACTCAGGGACACCACCACATCACTCAAGAACACCACCACATCACTCAGGGACACCACCACATCACTCAGGGGCATCACTCAGGGGCACCACTCAGGGGCACCACCACATCACTCAGGGACACCACTCAGGGGCACCACCACATCACTCAGGGACACCACCACATCATTCGGGGGCACCACCACATCACTCACTCAGGGACACCCCTGTGGTGGCTGCGCCCTCTGCCAACAAACCATTCAATGTAGAGAGGTCAAACTCACTGAAACATTTACCTGGCATCTAAAACGGCACACCAACTGTAACACATCCAGATGCATCTACCTTCTTACTTGCCCTTGTGGCAAGAGATACATTGGTATGACCATGAGACAAGTCAAACTTAGAATCACTGAGCACAAAAGTAACATCAGGTGCTCTAAGACACATACGAAACTTTATGACCATTGCAAACAAAAGAATCACACAGCGGAGAGCATCAGATGGCTTATCCTGGAATCACATCAGGACATAACCCAACAAGCTCTCTTCAGAATTGAACAGAGATGGGTCCACCGCTTAAACTTGGATAGCGATGGTCTCAATGATTCTGTCCCTTGGGCCACTCTGGCGAGGTAACTCTTATTAAACGCCCTGGGTTGCTATCACTCCTTTATTGATACTCGGTGTCATAGAGACTTAAGCAGTACACCAGTAAATGGGAGCCACTTCCATAAACAATGCCAGTTTAATACTATGATATTTTCATAAGGTAACATCTGCGGTTTCTAACATACATAATGTTACCTAGACCAATGACGCCATTTGACTTGTATTGGGTCGGATATAACCTAACTTTCTAGCTTTTACTTCACATTCATAAGCCTGGTTGCCGCGACCCCCACAGGCGCGTACGCTAAATATTGTAGGTCGTGTCCTTTACACTGTGCAACATCACTGTACTCCAATGTTTACATCACGCGTCATTTGCGCCACTTTTGATTTGCCATAACCATTCAGGTATACCAAACGCCAAGTATGCCCAATGGATACACATAGGGCCCCCGTCCGCCTTAAGATGGCCGCCATGGCTGCACTGCTATTAGCGGCGTGTAGAGTGGTTTAGTGGAATCCTTGAAAGAGTTCAACCACGCATGCGCGGCTCAATACACTGCCCCCTCACGTGATGCGGGAGTTCAATGGCGGCCGCATTAGTTAAAAGAGGCTTCCAAATGTGCCTCACTGCTCCGGTCACTCTTTGTCCTCGACCCGACTTCGTGGGGGTAGGTGTAGCAGTCTAAGTCCGCGCACGGACAGGTAATAACTACTGCTGGGAGTTTGGCCTCCGCTCACAGCGCCACTCTCAGTAGCGCCGATCCCCGGGACACTCCTGGGCTACTTTACCTTTGAGCATGGTGATAGGAGCGATTGTCACTACTGCCCTCGGCATTCATCGGTGGGACAATGCTGTCCGGACAATGCGGTCCGGTCTTGATCCGCCGCTGCCCATGATCGAGCACGCGTTTTTAGGCATCAAGAGTATATGCCTCGAGCGTACTTACAGGGGCACTGGCGTTTCGTCCAGGAGCGTCCTTCACTTGAGGTTTGCCGATTGTACTTATGACTCTGATTCCACTATTACTTTGGCTACTTACGTATCGGTAAGCCACCTTGGAGCATGGGAGCCATCGCCACTGTGTTGGGCAACCTTGGTGGGCACCTAATACTCCTGTCTTCTCCCTTTTCCCAAGGTACCTACATCAAGGTGCCATTTCCATGGGAGCAGACCGTTGAGGCACCCTAGAGACTACATTAGGGTGAGCATTCACTTTCATTGACTCTAACTCCCAGTTCGTCTTGCTTTAGAGTACTACTGAGCGTCTTCAGCTATTCCTTTACCTTGCTTTGTTTTTAAGTTTTCTTGCACCACCATACAATGTTACCCCACAGACACTAATGGCTGTGTGCACTAAACTTCTTACCTAGCGTGTTGATGACCTAAATAATGCATTGATGCAGTAATGGGGTGGTATCACCACTACTCATATTTTCTGTCATCCTGTTTAGGTCGAACCATAGAGGGCAGGACCGATTGGCCTGCGCATGTACTGACTTCCAACATAAGGTTGTATAGCTTTATCCTCTGTGTGTAGTACAGTTTTTTCACCTTCTAGGTCCTGACGAATTTCAACATATGCATGAAACATGTCGACCTTAGGGTAGCGGATACGCTACTGGACCATAGAACCAGGGTGTATTTCTCCCTCACTATATTTTTAATAAGGTAGTTAACCACAATATTAAAGTACTCCGTGGATTACCTAACCTTTTTTAACCTTCACACACTGCTCCCGACTACACTACCACATTTTAATAAAACCCTCATACCCACATGCAAAAAATGGCAGGAACAAAAGATCTCCGATAAAGATCCCCTTCGTGGGTGCCCATCAGACATTGCAGCACCAGTCTGACGAGGAGCAAAACCCATATGATGAAGCATGACATCTAGCTTGCTGGGTGTGTGAGGGTTTTAGTTCCAAAAAGGGGAACCCCCTTTCTCCTCTCCCTCTAATTTATCCCGCTAGGTTTTCTTATTTCTATGTGACAGGGGAACTTTGTACCTCTCGTGTGTAACACCACCACATCACTCAGGGGCACCACTCAGGGACACCACCACATCACTCTAATACACCACCACATCACTCAGCCCAACCACATCATCACTCAGCACCACAACAGCATTGTCCTTGCTTGCTACCAACAAGCATTGCCATAGCCAATAGAACTCGCATTAGGAAAGTGTAAGCTATTGGCTATGTGAATAACAATGCTATTAATTTATATATTTTCAAAGCCAACACATATTAAAAAAATGTGTCATTTACAATGCCAATAGCTCACACTTCCCTAATGCGAGACCTATTGCATTGCAAATGCTTGTTTAAAATAAGCCTCACTTCCTTATGCTTAGTGTTGTACGTTGTTATGAAACTATGTGTACTCTCGCCTTGTCTCAGTTTTTTCTTCTTTTCCGCTGTAGTAGAAGGCTCAAATAACCCTTTCTCTCTACTTAACAATGTAGCTTTCTTCGAGGCTATTTCTAAAGTTTTAAATGGGTAGCCTCTCTGTAAAAACCGACTCATCATCTCCTTTTCCACAGTTTCATAATCTTCCATAGTACTATTCGTTCTTCTTGCCCTAAAAAACTCTCCAAAAGGAATGCTTTTAATGAGAGGTGGTGGATGTGAACTAGCTGCTGAAGTATTGTGTTTCCAGCGGTTAGTTTTCTGAAAACCGTGGTTTCCAATCTGTCTCCTCTCACCGACACTCTTACATCTAAAAAGTCTATAGTGCCCTACAAAATTCAGATTCAACACATTCTTGTTCAGGTCATTGATGAACTGGTCCACATCAGTTTCCGTGCCCTGCTACAACACGAAAACATCATCAATAAACCTTAACCAAATTTGAACATTTTCAGTCCAATGTTCTAGCTCTGGCCCTCCGAGCACCCACTCCTCCCACCAGCCAAGATGTAAATTTGCATAGCTGGGGGCGAAGCAGGTGCCCATTGCTGTCGATTTTCCTGCAGGAACATTTAATTGTCGAACATAAATATATTCTTAGTAAGGCACCATTCCATCATATATGTATATATATCTTCACAGGATGTAGACGTGAAGTTAGAAATAGTAAATGTGTACTTGCTTATGTGCCTTAAACACTTAGGGCCAGGAGAGGGACTCCTGGACCCGGGACGGTAGAGAGGTCCTTTCGTATAGGAAAGGTAAGGGGATACGTACTCCCTATTAGATATGCAATAACCTGTGTGGAATACCTCCTCCTCTTAAAGGTGGCAGTATGGCAAGGAAGTTAAATAAGTTACACCTCTGCTCCACCACACTCAGTGGCGAGAAGAAAGAGAACCTTTTTTTATACAACATCAAGATATCCCGAGGGTGTCTCACAAAATCCCATGCACAGGCAATGCAGTTTCTTTGATGCCATGGAGTGAGGTGCCCTACCTTGCTGAGGTTCTTTCATTTCAGGAAATGAAAGAGAGTAACCCTCCAGCCAAAGGGAACTGGGTCAGTCACAAATTTGAAACAAAAGCGTTCCCTTGGAGTATTTCTGTAGTTTCTATTATCTCAGACTCTCCTCCTGTCTCAAACTAAACCCTTAGCATCCATCAGCATTTACTCCATACGCGGGTATAAGTAGAACCACAAAACATGAAAAAGATGTTCAACTGTACACCAACAAATGTCCGTTTTATATTCAATTTATTAAAATGATTAAAAACTGATATATTTAGTCAGTATGAGCACCATCTTTTTTTTTCTTATATTATCAGGCAGCTCATTCATTGACTATGACACATTTTATACACTTTACACGTTCACATTTATAAATTCCATACAGTAAGGTACCAGTATTCTCTGCACCACACAGCGAGTCCCCAGTAACACACATCATAAGATGAGAGAGCAAAAGTGAAGAAACACTCCGCTTAAAATTAAGAAAGGCGTATATGTTGGTTTTTTAACTGTCCTGAGGAAGGTGTGTGCGCACAGCAGAATCCACGGAAAACGCGTCGACAATTACCCTTTGTGGTTTTTTAATAATTGTTCATGTAATTGTTTTTAATTGTGCAGAGAATACTGGTACCTTACTGTATGGAATTTATAAATGTGAATGTGTAAAGTGTATAAAATGTGTCATAGTCAATGAATGAGCTGCCTGATAATATAAGGAAAAAAAGATGGTGCTCATACTGACTAAATATCAGTTTTTAATAATTTTAATAAATTGAATATAAAACGGACATTTGTTGGTGTACAGTTGAACATCTTTTTCATGTTTTGTGGTTCTACTTATACCTGCGTACGGAGTAAATGCTGATGGATGCTAAGGGTTTAGTTTGAGACAGGAGGAGAGTCTGAGATAATAGAAACTACAGAAATACTCCAAGGGAACGATTTTGTTTTAAATTTGAGGTTCTTTCATCCCACTCAGTGGCACAGGCCTAACTGGAGGGGGTAGAAGTCCTGCACTAATGAACGGTGTCGTCAATGCGCCTATTCAGAGAGGAAAGATATAGGAGGCAGAGAGAGAGAGAATAGAGACTTTCAGGAGAAGAGAGAGGGTAGAGATAATTTGGGGTAACAGCTGAGAGAGAGAGAGAAGTTCACTGGAGAGTTGAGAGGAAGGGAGGAGATTAGTAGGTGTATGAGGAAATTGAGATAGATGGCTATTGCTTATAATGTGTACACCTCAAAATGTAATGGCTTTTAGTCATATACATCATGAAGGAGAACATGCAAAAACAAATGGAGAGACCCATAGTTGCACGGGATACAAGAGAATGCATAGCTACATGATACTTAATGCCGGAAAAGGTGCTAGGGATCTGCATTCATGATGGCATTTGCAAGCTGAAATCATTACAGATGCAAAGTGTATAGAAGCAGGACATTACAAACCGTATACACTAGGTAATGTGTATGGCATCCGAATAGGTGGGTCTTAAATCTTGGTCTGCACTGTATCAGCGATGAGGGAAGACAGGTGTGTCTAGGCGGGTTGTTCCAAAGTTGGGGAGCTGCTCCTGAAAATGTCCGTCAACTCTGCACTTACATCAGGCACTGACAAGGAAGACCTGCAAGAAGTGAAAGTTGCATGAGATGAGATAATGGTGTCCAGACTGGAGTGATCAAGATGGTAACAAAGGGTGGGAGTGAAAAGGAATGAAAGGACCTCAGAGTAGTGGGGACATGAGGGAGGGGATTATTGTAAAATATATGTTCGAGGCATGTGGGCTGCTAAATTCATATCTTATGCATAGATCGCCGCGTAGTGTTGGGTCCGGATGATTGCACATTGTTGTCCTGGAAGAGTCTTCGAAGTATCACGAGATAGGTGGCTCCTCCCCTGGACTACAGTGCGCATGGGCATCGACTCCATCCCCAGATTGTTTTTTTCCGCCATTGGGTTCGGATGTGGTTTCGACGTCTCCGTGTCGGAACCGAATAAACTTTGTTTTTAAGGCCAAAAGGCCTTCGTTACCTGCGTCGGTATTGTTTGCGTACGGTCTCGAGCGTCGTCCGACTCTCCGAGCCGGACATCTAGGGAGTCAAGTAACTCTTCGGACATCGAGGCCCTCTCGGCGCAGCAAGACCCGACGAACTTAACATGGAACGGAGCCCGTTCAAGTTCTGCCCCGTCTGTGGATCAAAATATCCACATATCGATGTGCATCCGGTCTGTAATAAATGCCTGTCACCGGACCACAACGAAGAAAACTGCATGGCCTGCTCTAAATTCAGGTCCAAGAAGACGCTCAAGCATCTGCGCGCGGCGCGCCTCGAGGCCCAGCGAGCGGCGCCGGCACCCGACGACATATTCGACGACCCCACGGATGAAGGCGGTAGCCATCATCTCCAGATTTCACCACCGTCCACGGAGGTCCAGGCCGATCCCGAAGAACACGTCGAAGGACAGGGCCAAGACCTTGAATACGTCGAGGAGGTAGGGGACGACGAAGAGGTTTATGGGGCCGCGGAAGATAGCTCAGAGGAAGAGCTATGCCCCGAAGTCTACATTACTCAGGCTCAGGTCACGGGATCGCCACTCGGCCTTACCCACGACCCTGCACCGCTATCCCCGGCCCCGCCTTCTGGCCCGGCCACGGACACTCAAGCGGAGCCGCCATTCCAAATATCGAAACCAAAACCAAAACCATCGGATTCGACGGCACCTAAGATGGCCGACGTTCAGCCAAAATCGAAACCGAAACCTTCGGATTCGACAACACCTAAAATGGCCGACGTCCAACACAAAGTATCCAAGCCTGCTCCTTCATCGACTCCGTCAACCTCCGGCACGCCAAAGTCGAAGAAGGCTATCGAGTCGACAGCGTCGCAAAAGGTGCACAAGGAACCATCCTCTAAAAAGGCCGCCCATCAAGTGTCGAGCACAGTTGATCCGGCACGGCTATCTAAGACTGCTGAGACGCCTTCGGACGTTCCTACGGCGCCATCAAGTAAACGCGCAGTCGAATCAAAGTCGACTAAAAGCCACGACCCGAAGGCCGCAGGCACTACGCATCGGCACAAGGATGCCGGATCTGCAGCAGCGGCGTCGGCGCCAAAGCCTCCAACGGAGCAGCGACACGTTGCAGCAGAAGATTCGTCGACGCACATCTCGTCCACACCGAGAGACTCCGACGCAACTGAACATCGGCCGTCGGTTACCAAACCCTCTGCCTCCTTCACAAAACAGGTCACCGACTCCCTCAAACGTATTCGGGAAAAGACTTTGCCGTCTCCGGCTACCACGCCGTCGGCTCCGAAGCCGGTCGACACACCTCCAAAGGCCTCGACCAAGCTGCTCTACACTCTGCCACCTAAGGTGGCACCGAAAGCATTTGCACCGAGATCGGTGCCAACAATCGCTAGCACGTCGGATCCATCGACGCTAAAGGGCCGCTCTGATCAACATCAAGCCTCAGAAGAGCTCTCTGAGCATTACATCGATGCCCAAACAGGGAAATTGACCCTCTACAAAAGGAAAATTACTTCCCAACCACTGGAATCCTATGTTATTCCACTGAAGAAGAAGAGGCTGGCACAGGACATTCCTGCCTTTGTTGAACATATTCTGCCACCACCAAGAAGAAGTCCCTCTCCTTCCCCCAACCAATCAGGAGGAGAGGATGATGTACAGGATGACCAATACAATTTCCCAGTTGACAATGACCCTGATGTTCAGCAGGACTCGTATGACGACACTGGAGACCAAGGTGGACATCATGTCGTACAAGATCCACAAGGTTTTGGGGCACGTACATCTCCAACAGAGGATTCTGCAGCATTTAATGCTTTAATAGAACGGGCAGCAGCAAATCATAATGTGGACATGCATGCTGACCCGGTGGAGGAAGATTTTTTGTTTGACACTTTCTCTGTCTCAGAAAGAACTGTTAAAATACTTCCTATGCTCAAAGGTGTCCTTAAACATGCCCCGGAGATCTTTAAGGAACCTACCAGGGCAAGAGTGGTGAACCCACGTATCGAGAAAAAATACAGGCCAGCACCTGGAGATCCTGCATATATTCGAGGACAGTTGCCTCTAGACTCGTTGGTGGTCGCCAATGCCCGCAAAAGGGCGAACTCCCAAACAACGGGTGAAGCTCCTCCCCCAGACAAGGAGTCGAAAGTGCTTGAGGCATCCGGCAAAAGGGTGGCTGCGCAGGCTGCCAATGTATGGCGTATAGCAAACACACAGGCACTATTGGCGCGATACGATAGGGCGCATTATGACACCCTAGAACAGCTCCTTCAACATCTACCCGATGAGTTTAAGGAAGCAGCCGAAATGCTTATACAAGAGGGGAAGCTCATCTCAAATGCTGCAATAAAGTGTGCACTTGATGTGGCAGATACAGCGGCTAGAGGAATTAACACTAGCGTCATGTTAAGGCGACAAGCTTGGCTTCGTATATCTGGATTTAAGCCTGACATTCAAACTACAATACTCAACCAGCCCGTCAATCCTGACAGACTGTTTGGTCCAGATGTAGACACCACCCTTGAAAAAATTAAGAAGGACAACGAGACTGCTAAGTCCATGGGGGCACTTCAGTCACAACAATTCAGGGGAAGCACTTTTCGTCGCTCAGGAGCACGTGGTGTTACCAGAGGACACTTGGGTCAACAAACACAATTCACAAAGAGTGGTGCACAATCCTCGTACCCCAAGCAAAGTAGAGGGGGTTACAGAGGTAACAGTGCCAAGGGCAGAGGCAGAGGGAACAACAACTCCCGTTCCTCTGCCGCAAACAAACAGTGACTCTCTGTCACTGCCCCCCGACCATACAACACCTGTCGGGGGAAGACTCCAGCAGTTCCTGCCAGTCTGGACGTCCATCACCACAGACAGGTGGGTGAAAAAACGTATCCAGTACGGTTACTGTTTGGAGTTAACATCCACTCCTCCCCACATTCCCCCAAGACACCGTCCTATGTCGGCAGAGCACTTGCACTTATTGCAGCAGGAAGTCCTGGTGATGCTTCAAAAAGGCGCAATCGAGCTCGTACCAGTGAAGGAGGAAGGCACAGGGGTCTATTCCCTGTACTTCCTCATCCCCAAAAAGGAGGGATCCCTCAGGCCTATTCTGGATCTACGCCCCCTAAACATGTACATACTGTCAGAACACTTTCACATGCTGACACTGCAACAAATTCTTCCCCTGCTAAATCAAGGGGACTTCCTAGCAACCTTGGACCTCAAGGATGCTTATTTCCACATCCCACTCCACCCATCCCACAGAAAATACCTCAGGTTCACCATTCAAAACAGGCACTATCAGTTCAAAGTCCTACCCTTCGGGGTGACTACTGCCCCCAGAGTGTTTACAAAGTGTCTGGCGACAGTGGCGGCGCACCTCAGGAGACAGAACATACATGTCTACCCGTACCTGGACGACTGGCTTGTTCAAGCAAAGTCGGAACAACAGTGCGCCGCAGACATGTCCCACACTATTCAACTCCTTCACAGTCTGGGGTTCTCGCTGAATTACCCAAAGTCGCACCTTCAACCAGCCCATGTGCGGCAGTATTTGGGCGCGACAATAAAGACCCTGACTGCTATGGCTCAGCCAAACCCAGTCAGGATCAACAACATTCAGTCGCTGATCCAAAAGTTCAGACCGCAACACTCCCTGCCAGCGAGAGTGTTCATGCAGTTGATAGGCATGATGGCCTCCTGCATCTTCATAGTCCCGCACGCGAGGTTGCACATGCGTCCGCTCCAAGAATGCTTGGCAAATCAGTGGACACAGGCTCAGGGACAACTGACAGACCTAGTGTTGGTGACCGGTCGGACATACAACTCTCTGCATTGGTGGAATCCACACAACCTTTGCAAGGAACGACCGTTCCAAGAGCCAGTGCCACAGATAATCCTAACAACGGACGCATCTCTCCAAGGGTGGGGAGCTCATGTGCTCCACTACACTGTGCAGGGACTGTGGTCCACCCAGCAGCAGAAGTTGCACATCAACTACCTGGAATTGATGGCAATCTTCATGGCGATAAAGTCCTTCAAAGTACATCTGTGCAACAAAGCCGTGTTGATCCGAACGGACAACATGACAGCCATGTACTACATCCAAAAGCAGGGAGGTACTCACTCACCACAGCTGTCTCATCTGGCTCAGAGCATGTGGAAGTGGGCCATTCAGAGGAACATTTTCCTCATGGCAGAACACCTCCCAGGCAAGGACAATCAGATGGCGGATCTGCTCAGCAGATACAGCCATCAAATGCACGAGTGGGAGATACATCCATCAGTACTCCACCCATACTTCCAGCAGTGGGGTCATCCAGAGATAGACCTGTTTGCCACAAAGGAAAACGCAAAATGCCAAAGCTTTGCCGCCAGGTTCCCTCACCCGGAATCGCAAGGGAATGCGATATGGATGAACTGGTCAGGCAAATTTGCGTACGCTTTTCCCCCAGCGCCTCTCATTCCGCTGGTGGCCAGAAAGCTAAAGCAACACTCGATGACTCTCATCCTGGTTGCTCCAACATGGGCACGCCAACCATGGTACACCACGTTTCTAGAACTTTCCGTGGTACCGCATCAAAGGCTGCATCTCACACCCAGACTCTTAACGCAGAACCATGGCGACATTCAGCATCCAGATCCGCAACAGCTCAATCTGGCGATCTGGCTCCTGAAGTCTTAGAATTTGGCTACCTCAACCTGCCTCCAGAATGCATGGACATCATCCGGGAGGCAAGAAAGCCCACTACCAGAGCTTGCTATGCAGCAAAATGGAAGCGGTTTGTCGTGTACTGTACAGACAACAATATCAACCCGCTAGATGCATCCATTCCTAACATCATCTGCTATTTGTTACATCTTTACAAATGCAATCTGGCGTACGCTTCCATTCGGATACATTTATCCGCCATAACAGCTTATCTCCAAAATAGGCAGCACCTCTCTGTTTTCAGGGTGCCTGCCATTAAAGCCTTCCTGGAGGGACTAAAGCGAGTCATTCCTCCAACAACACCACCAGCTCCAGTGTGGAACCTCAATGTGGTCCTCACTAGGCTGATGGGCCCACCTTTTGAGACACTGCACTCCTGCGAACTTCAGTTTCTAACATGGAAAGTGGCTTTTCTCATTGCTATCACATCGCTCAGACGTGTAAGTGAGCTGCAAGCGCTCACAATCCAAGAGCCATTCATCCAAATACATTCCAACAGGGTAGTGCTCCGCACTAACCCCAAATTCCTTCCTAAGGTGGTGTCACAGTTTCATATAAACCAAACTATTGACCTGCCTGCATTCTTCCAAAACCCACAAACTGTAGCAGAAAGAATGCTTCATACATTAGACGTTAGGAGGGCGTTAATGTACTACATTGACAGAACACAACACTTTAGGAAGACAAAACAACTTTTTGTTGCCTTCTCAGCACAGCACAAAGGCAACCCCATTTCCAAAGCAGGAATAGCCAGATGGATTGTTAAGTGCATTCAAATCTGTTATCAAAAGGCTAAACGTACTTTAACAATACCCCCAAGGGTGCACTCCACACGCAAATTGGGGGCCTCCATGGCTTTCCTGGGGAACATTCCCTTGGAAGACATTTGTAGAGCAGCCACATGGTCTACACCACACACATTTACCAAACATTACTGTGTAGATGTGCATTCCAAACAGCAAGCAGCTGTAGGACAGGCTGTTCTCAAGACACTTTTTCAAGCTTCTGCAGCTGGCACGGGCAACCGCCCTTAATGGAGGGACTGCTGTGTATTCTATGCATAAGATATGAATTTAGCAGCCCACATGCCTCGAACTGAATATGCTACTTACCAGTATGCATCTGTTCTTGGCATGTAGGGCTGCTAACATTCATATCGCCCGCCCTCCTCCCCGGTGCCCGTAGCGGCTGCAGATACTCTCTTGCATTCATCATTAGCATGGACATCCTTTACACTATTTCACTCCATCTCTGCCACAATGGCTAAAAACAATCTGGGGATGGAGTCGATGCCCATGCGCACTGTAGTCCAGGGGAGGAGCCACCTATCTCGTGATACTTCGAAGACTCTTCCAGGACAACAATGTGCAATCATCCGGACCCAACACTAGGCGGCGATCTATGCATAAGATATGAATGTTAGCAGCCCTACATGCCAAGAACAGATGCATACTGGTAAGTAGCATATTCAATTTGGGGCCATTTCTTTAAGATATTGGATGGTCCATGGATTACATTTACCAGGGGACGTTTTACTGTGAAAGGGTGGGACATGGGGCGAGGTGTTTCTGTGAGGCATGAACTGTTCCATTGAAAGTTATTTAGTAAAGAATTCATGTCAGAGACAGTGGTGTGGTGTTACTGTGAGTTTTGTGTGAGAAACATTGAGTTTCGGGGACGGTTTCTAGGTCCACTCAAGACCAGGCAGCACTTGAGTGGAGTTAACCCTCCCTGAAGGAAATTCTGGGGAGTAAATGCCACTTTCCTGGGGTGAGCAGCAGTGAGTACAACCTGCGCTTCCCTCATACATGTTGTCTGAATATCATGTTTCCAGTCTTTGTCAACGTATTGCATTCTGGTTGTTTAGACTTTGGTTTCTTCCATTAGACTTAACTAACAAGAACAATAATTTGTAGCATAAAAGACCAGAACTAAAAATACGATGTTCTGACAACATGGAACGAGGTGGTAATCCTAAATTCAGCCTTGTAGCCCCTGGCTTCAATTGCTAATATTCTGTACTCCACTTTTCGCTCTGAGAGGCTGGTTAATGTTTTTGTCATCAGACATTTATTAAAGGGCCCAACAAAAATGCAATCATCTGGGTCAGACTTGCCAAGTGAGATTTTTATCATTTATGTTCCTTGCTTTGCTTTTGTTTGGCTCTGGGTAGGTGGGTTCCACCTCAAATATTTTGAAGCCAGGGCCCTGCATAGCTCCTTTGAATGCCATCATCCTATCCCACATGCTGGCTTCTCTCGTATTCTTTTCATTTGGTGCTACAGGCACATCTTTTTGCTTCTTGGTGCACTAAGCCCCCTACATTTTTGCAATTTGCCTATGATCCTTCCATGCCCCAGTGGCGAGTCGGGGAGGGAATAGCCCACCAGTTTGCAGCAAACCTATGCACCTTTACCAATCACCGGGGCCTGCGACTTGTCTGCTACTTTGGCCTTTGATGTCACTGCATGCTTAGTACAAAAGATCAGGGAATTTAGTTTATTTTTTGTTGCAAAGGATTTTTTTCTTGGAGCTTTTCATGCCTTGGGTGAATTGTCTAGATGAACTGAATGTTGGTCTCAAGTCTATTGTTTTTTTTTTATTAAACCTTTATTTATTACAGTCAATAGAGATACATGACACTTACATCATTACCAATCAAACAGATCATCACACTTGTGATACAGCAGGAAAATAGCGTACAGTACTGTGGGCTGGAGCACCTCATTATGTCTAAACAGCAAAACAGCGAGCAGCAGTCAGTGGGGTGGGGACACCTTAGCAGAACACCGCGCACACTGCAGTGAGGCAAGCATGTATTGGGCAAGATCCTCTACTCGTGCAGGCAGAGCGACTACAAACCAGCTAGGTACAAGCAATGTGCCCTAGATAGGACGAGCAGTAGCCTATCCGTGTAACGTGGATGATACCATCCTTACCAGGTGGTCATCAGCACCACAGTTAGTACTAGTGAACCCTGCGTGCAGCAACAGGGGTATCCCTTCACCTCCACCAAATATGCATATACAATGTGGTATTTCGAATGGTGTTTGTCGCGAGGTGTTGCACGGTTTCCGACCTTGTAGGGATCACCCCTACATGTGTTTAGTCAGCGAGCCCTATGTGCATGCAAAAATCCCAACTTGATCACAGTATTAGTATATCAGGGGGGCCAACGTCGCATGCTCCGCAAATAGCGGTATACGACCTGCAGGCGTCCCATAGTCCTCTACCTCGTCTCGACGCTGAGCAGCCTCCCACTCCACTAGCCGAGAGACTCTGTTCTCCCCAGCTAGGTTTATTGTAGTCGTATGCGAACGCCAGATTACATTAAGTCGCTCAGGGCTCAGCTATCTGACCCTCATCCGCAGAGGTGTCACTGTGAGACACTTGGGACAGCCAGTATAGCTGTAACGGGGACCAGATATCCTTGGGCCTGCAACGGACAGGCATTAAGTCTGCATAGACGCCATGTTGGTCCTGGCAGTATTTGAGATCATCCATCCATTCTTTGAATTTTGGCGCCCTGCCCCTCCCCCATCTGCAGGCTACTCTCCTTTTAGCAAGGAGCAACGCAATATCAACAAATCGTCGGCGCGTTTTGGGTATGTCTTTGGTATACCCCAACACCATCAACACCGGGTCTAGTGGAAGAGGGCCTGCAATCATGACCTGAAGCGCTGCATGCACCTGCGTCCAATATTCCTGTATCGCGCCGCACTCCCAGGCCAAATGAAGGAAGCCCGCGCCTTCCGAGCGGCATCGCGCGCATCTGTCGTCGTCTGAGAGATTAAATCGTAGCTTCCTGACTGGCGTCTAATAAAATCTCTGAATAAACTTGTAGTGGATGATTTTCAGTCGACAGCTGGACGAGACGTTCGCCGTGATCGAGCAGCAATAATTCCATTGCTCCTCAGTAAGTTCGGCGTTCAGTTCAGAGCTCCAGTCGTCTCGCGCTTTGGACCTAGCAGGCGGACGCTGCGCTCGGATGTTATTATACAGTTTAGAAACCATATGCCTCCCATCTGACACCAAGAGCACATGCAAGGGCAATACCACCCCTGGTTCATCCGGGAAGCTGGGGAGAATGTCACGCATACCCTGACGAAGCCTAATATAGTAAAACACCTCCATCGGAGTCGGGGGACCCGTCTGGAATATCTGATCTTTGGTACGAAAGATTCCGTCCTTGAACAAATCCCCCCATGTACGTATGTTAACGCGTTTGCACATGGATCGAAATCCATTTTCTAGTAACAATGACAGTCTCGGGTGGTACGCTAGGGGCAATGCAGGTGAGTAGAGCAGGGGAGCGTCAAGCATTTTAGCTACTCTTCTCCAGGCGTCGATAGTACAGGTGACTGTGGTGGCAGGCGTCTCAATATCACCAATCACTCCCATCAACATACCGTTAAGCGGAAGTGGGCGCGCAATCCATTCTTCAGCCGCAATCTGTGGCATAAAGGGAGCGGGACTGACCCAGTGGTAGGCGTATTGCGCCTGAGCGCTAAGATAGTACACTGCAAAATCCGGCACATCGAACCCACCCTTAGCGTATGGTTGTGTCAAGACCGCCCACCTAAGCCGCGGTTGTTTACCTCCCCAAAATAAGCGAAGAAGTTCAGTTCTTAGTCGCTTAAAGAAGTAGGGGCCCGGGTGGTAGGGGATATTCTGAAAAAGGTACAGGAAACGCGGGAGGATGATCTCTTGATCAGTGAGGCTCTGTCTGCCATCGAAAGGGGCAGGGCCAACCAGCGATCCACATTGTCTGACAGTTGCGAGATAGCCACGCCATAGTTCAGCCGGATAGTGTCCTCTTTATTGAGTGATATCTCAATACCCAGGTATCTGAGTTCCGAACTGCACCAGTCTAGGGGGTAGTCTAATTGGAAATGGCCAACCGAGGCAGTGAGGGGGAAGAATTGCGATTTCTTCCAGTTAATGTGCACTCCTGACATGCCGCCAAAGACAATAAATTCCCTCAGGATTGGGTTAAGGTTCTGCTGTGGGTGCCGTACGTACAGGGTAATGTCGTCCGCGTATAAGGAAATTCCTATCTGCCGTTGGTAGCAGTTAAAGGCGCTGGCCTTATGTAGTTGCCGGATCCGGCATGCCAATGGCTCAATTGCCAAGGCGAAAAGCAGGGGCGACAGGGGGCAGCCCTGCCTGGTCCCTCTCGTGATCGGCATTTGTGGAGAAAGCACACCATTAACGACGACCCTGGCAACCGGGGCAGTGTATAGAAGCGTCACCCATGAGATGAAAATCCGAGGAAATCCCATTCTGATCAAAATAGCCATGAGGTAGCCCCATTCCACAGAATCAAACGCTTTGGTGGCGTCCAGAAACACAGCGGCAACAGGCAGCTCAGGCGCGATGGTGGGGATAAGGGAGAACAGCGTGCGAAGGTTATGCGACGTAGCTCGCCCTGGTACAAAGCCAGACTGATCCGGCAGCACCAGGGTAGTCATGAGTAGGGACAGCCTAGTCGCTAACACTTTTGCAAGTATTTTTGCATCACAATTCAGAAGCGAAAGGGGTCTATAGGAGTCGGTATCTAATGGATTTTTCCCCGGCTTCAGGAGTGAGGTAATCGCCACCTCCCTCATTGAACCTGGTAGTATCCCCGCCTCCAGCGACTCTGTGAAGACTTCCTTCAGCACCGGTGCCATAATGTCAATGTAGCACTTGTAAAATTCAGCTGGAAGGCCGTCCAGCCCTGTAGCTTTGCCGTTACTGAGGGACATGATAGCATCCCTAATCTCATCTAGTTCAAAAGGACACCCAAGAAAGGCCCTGTGACTGTCGCCAAGCCACCATAGCGCTATATCATCAAGGAAGTCCCCGAACTCCACTTCGCCTGCCTGCTGCGTGGAATATAAATGTTTGTAGTGTTGTAGGAAGGTGTCCTGTATCCTTTTCGTGTCCTGATAAGTCCCCCCTTTGCCATCAGCGATTTCCAAGATATGGGTGGCATAGCGCTGGTGTCTCGAGAGTGCAGCAAGTACCTTCCCCGGCCGGTCCCCCTCGCAGAATCTCCTAGCCGTCCAGTACCTGCCCCTGAACTTCGCCTCCCTGGCAGCTTCCTCCTCAAAGGATGAAAGCTTAGACCTGAATTCCTGCGCCAGATCAGGGCTAGGGTTGTGAACCATCTCCGCCTCTAGGGCTTTAAGTTCCGATTCAAGTTTAGTCAGCGTGCGCACTATGTCCCTCAGTATCCCGCAGCTCTTAGCAATCGTGATACCTCTGATAGTAACCTTGAAGGCTTCCCAAATCGTCTCCACACTCTCGACTGTCCCCTTATTTCTAGGGAAGAAAGCCTCTATCTCCTCACCGAGTTCATGCTTAAAGACAGGGTCAAGAAGAGAGGAGGGGAATAGCCGCCACGGTGGTCTCAATTTATGCAGTCCAGGCATCTCAATCGTAGCCAAGACCGGGCAGTGGTCAGAGAAGGTCCGAGGCAAATGGGCCACGTTAATGACACTATTGGCTAGGCCCCGTGATATAAAGCAGTAATCAAGTCTCGCCCATGTACGTGCGTGCGCCGTGAAATGTGTGCCCTCTCTAGTCACTGGGTGCGTGAACCTCCAGCTATCTATTAGCCCTGCCTCAGTTAAGATACCCAACAGGGTGTCACGGGCTTTTGTGTTGTACTGGCCACTCCCATCCGACCTATCCGCTGCAGGCATCAGCAACAAGTTGAAGTCCCCCCCCCAGATGATGTGTGCAGCTTCGACCTCTAACACATGACCCCACAATGTCAGGAAGAAACCAGGTGTGTCAACATTGGGCGCATAACAATTCACAATTATGACCACCTCCGTACCCAGTCTGCCCCATAGGATCACATACCTCCCCTCAGTGTCCACTCTCGCTCCCAACCTTTGGAATGGCAGTGCTTTGTTAATCAAGATGACCGTACCTCTGGAATACGTGGAATAGGAAGAGAACTCCCTCACAAGCGCCCATCTACATGCAAATCTAGGGTCCCTGCGTGGGTCCAAGTGAGTTTCCTGAAGTAACGCTATCTTCACATGATGCCTATCTAAATACGCAAGTACATTTCTGCATTTCCTGGGATCATTAAGGCCTCGTACATTCCAGGACAAAATTGAGATGTTATTCAATGCGTCATCGCCCATGTCCGCCACTGCACTCCCTATAAAGAATCATAGCCAAGTTGCCAGCCCTTACTCGCATCATACCTAGTGCAAGTTTCCTCACTGTCTGAAACATCCGCACCTCCCATACCGTAACACTATCAGTCACACTCGCTGCAATGCCTGTATTCACGTCATGTACATCTCCCGAAACACTGCCTATATTCACAACTGCCCAAACCCCAACAGGCATACTTCCCCCCTCCCCACGCATGCAACAACCCAACTCCCTCGCGCCCATACCTCCCCCCACCCACTGAAGCAACCCAATCTTGCCAGTACCACATCCCCTCCCCCCTCCCCGAACCCCATACTCAACAACCTTCAAAGAACTGTGTGGGGAATCCCCTTCTGGGGGCAACAGAGGAACGCACCAATCCACCCCGATAATCTCCTCCCGCCCCGTACACGCCATGTGGGAACAGTCAGAGATGGGGGGGGGTGGTGCCTGGTATACATTACCCCTGCAGATTAGCACCTGTCCATCATACTAACTTCTCTCATGGCGTCCTCCCCAGGTGGAGAAGACTCCAGTGCATTCAAGTGAGAATGTCCATTTATCAGCAGCAGTGCATACCTCCACCAAGGTTGCCAACAGCCTGCTCGACTCAACTACAACCCCAGTACCGGACCACAGTTCGTGAGCCACCTGCCCAGTCACAGCAAGTTCACGTAGCAATGTATCAGCAATCCGATGCCATAACAAGGTAGTCATCCGGGGCTTGGTCAGGTCCAAGGGGACAGATCGAGCAGCAGCTCAACGACAAAAGGTCCAGCAGTCTAAAGCAGAGAGGCACTGTCATTCGTCAGCATTCTCCAAAGGTCCCCCGTCGACACCATCATCCTCCTCGTTTCGCCTCCCTCCTCTAGTAGCACGGAGTTTTTTGATATAGTCCTCTACCTGTTGCGGAGTAGTGAAAAAATATTGTTTGGCCTGATGAGTCACTCTGAGTCTTGCAGGGTACAGGAGTGCATAGTCCACCTGCATGTCTCTAAGCTTTTTCTTTACGTCCAGGAACTTCTTCCGCTGTTCCTGCACCATAGGGGTGAAGTCCGGGTATACTGAGAAGGTCACACCATCACACGTCAGGTTTCGGTTCATCCGCGCCGCTCGTAGTGCCGCGTCGCGGTAGTTGAGCAACCGGGCGATAATAGGCCGCGGCGGTCTCCCTGGCTCAGGCCGTGGACCTAGGGAACGGTGCGCTCTTTCGACAATAAATTGACTGGAAAAGGCTTCCCTGCCCACTGCAGTCGCGAGGATTTTTTCGACATATTCTTCCATACGCCCAGTGTTGGTGGATTCCGGCACACCTATGACGCGGATGTTATTGCGTCTACTCCTCGCCTCCAACTCCTCATTCTTCGCCGCTATCACACGCAGAATGTTGTCCATCCTGGAGAGGCGGGTATCGTGGGATGTTGATGTGTCCTCCGTGGCTGATATGCGTCGCTCTGCCTCCGTCAGGCGTTCCTCATGGACCTCCAGTTTCTGTGCGACCCCATCCATCCTCGAGGACAGCCGGTCCACCTTGTCCACTATTGTGGCGAAGCCCTGCCTCATCTCCTCCATCATCATTTGCATCTCAGGGGTCACGGAGGCGGAGAGGGGTTCAGCACTCGATGATCCGCGGGCACCACCAGATCCTGCCGTGTCTCGCAGCTGTTTCCTAGAGGCCGCGGGCTCAAAAGAGAGTTTAGGTTGCTTATTGTCATTCTTCCCCATTGTGCGTCGCTTGTAGGGGCTTGAGGTGCTCGGTGAGTTACGGCTGGAGCGGTCCTCACTGCCCGCCGACAATCCTTTTTGCATCTGAACCACCAGCACAATGATTGCGCAAGTGGCGGCACCCTCGGCTTGAAGAGCGATCCAGCAGCGTGCAAGTTATCACCGCAATAGAATGTGTCTGCAGCCCCAGTAACCGAGGTTACCTTCAATCGCTCATGAGGTGTCAGAGGTCCCACTAGGCTCCGTTGTGCGCCTGGCCGACGGTGTCGTAGCAAGGGTGAGCGGCCCAGGTCCGCGCCGTGATAGAGTACCCTCCCCGAGGCCACCCTGTAGGTGTCCTGCCTCCGTCAGCACTCCACCAACGCGTATCTCACCTCCGCTGGGCAGGGAAGGCCTGTGCCCCTCCGTCACCTGCTGCCTGCATCGCCCGCTAGCATTGCGTGGAAGGGGACACTATAGCAGCTACAAGGATCTCCAGCGCCCAGTCGGGGGTCACACCGTCTCCCACAGTGTCGAACAGTCCAGGCAAGTGCACAGAGTTTTCCACCAATATTCGGGTTGTAGGCCGTACGCGGCCTCGCCGTAGTATGAGTGAGATGCGCGCACCACTGTGGACCTCCAGACACGCGGCGCTTCCACAACACAGTAACAGCCACACGCCTATGAGTGCTGTACATCGTCAGTAGGTGCAATGGTCCGTAATATGCTCCAGTTGCGCTCTTGCAGCCCCCTCCACCTTACAGGGATGCTCTCAGTCGGAGTTGGAGAGGCTCGGGGGGGGGGAGGTTCCACCGTGCTGCCGGCGGGCAGTAACCAGTGAAGGACCCGGTATCAGGCAGCGCCCCACAGAAGTCTCCTGGTGCCCCTCAACCCACTTTCACCAGCAGCGGCGAGCCCACGGAGGGTGGACTGATACCATCGGCAAACGACCGCCAAGCCCGGGGCTCTGCTCACCCACCTCCCGGTCAGGCGGCAGGTCCTGTCTCCACTCACGGTCCCAGCAAGTCTTTGTATCGCCGCTCAATGTCCCTGCGCGTTGAAGTGGCCAGCAGAAGGGGAAGACTCACCGCCACAGCAGGTCAGCCGATACTCGGCAGGAAACGCACTTTCCAGGCGGGCCGCCCCGCGTCTGAGGCCCGCTTTCCTCGTGGCGAGCCTCGGACTCACGTAGTCGCGCTCCCAGGCTGTTGCGCCGCCCCTCCGTGGCAGTGTGTCCCGGTCTGACTTCACACTTGACGAAGTCCGGCGTCAAATGTCGGATCGCCTCCAAACTTGGACAGGATCTGCAGGGCACAGTAACGCACACTCGCTGAAAGTTACAGGTGGATCACTGCAGGATAAGAGGATAAAAGGAGGATAGTTCTGACCAGGCAGCCAGAGCCTCACTAAAGTGCGGCCATTAGCTTGTGCGCCCTCTAGCGCCCCCTTCTCAAGTCTATTGTTGATTGTGTTCATAACTTGACACACCTACTTCACACCTGTTTGTTTTTTTGTTATGTTTATTTTCAGGCTTCCTAGTTTGCAGTAGCTTTGTAGAGTGTTGTAGAGATTTGCTGTATGCCTTCTTCTGTTGGAAATAGAAGTACAAGGCTGGCATTTGTGATATGTCTGTGGGAAATGTTGGATCGTTTATTAAATACAGTTCTGCTGAGACAACATTCCTGTCTTATCCCTTGTTGTTTGAAGCAATCGGTCTTCATGTTGTTTATATTCTCACAGCATTCCCTCTGGGAATACTCCTATTTGATTGCATCCGCTATCTTTCCTCCTGTGCCGATGTCAAGGAAGTTTAATAGAAGGGCTTTTTACCAGACTGAGCTGAAAACTTTTAGGGAATGGATACAGAGACCGTTTAAGGCATGGGCAAAGTGGGCGCTGGCCCAGGACTCCAACCTTTCAGGGGGTACCCTGATAGTGCCAGCACTCCTCTGAGAGTTTTGCCCTGAGGACTTAAAAAAATTCTTCAGTAAATTATTTTAATTTCTTTTTTTTCACTTTAATTTATTTTCAATGTTGATGTCTGCGAGTCTATTACAGACATTTTGGAGCGAAATGTCGTATTTATGTTTCATGAAACAGCCCTACAAAAGGTTTTTTAAAGCACAACAGGACCTCACATAGGAGAAAGGGGTTCAGTGTTTATTTGCAGTATTAGTGAGTTGCTGCTGTGTTACTATATTGAAAGCACACCTCCCTGTCCCTGAAAATGAGATGTAAACACATTTAGAATTTGGACCAGTGTGCCTGTGCGCTGTCAGTGAATCTGTCAAAGATGACATGAAAGGGCTGAAATTAGATCATAAATTCAAAGCTGTTCCACACAGATCCCCCCTCCCTCCCCCCCCCATATGTTTGGCCCGGGACTCTGTGAGAAGTTGGCCTGATATATGATGTTTCAAATTCTGGAACCACCTTGTATCAGTCCAAGCTATCCCTTATGGTGTCTGGTTGTAAGTCAACCTTGTAGACAAGCTATCTTAATGGTAGCATAGACTAAGCAGCCTTAAAGGCTTAACTCAAGAGGTCGTGTTAAGCGAGCTGTTTTACCAATCACAGTCCTGTAATATCAAATGAAAGGACACCACACAAGTATATATTATAAAAATATATGTATTTATTACTCAAAATAATCCCCAGTATTCTTTATGAACAAAGGGGCACAAGCGTTAAATCAAAAGCACAGTATAACATACAAAGTTGCACAATTATGGATGAGGGCGAGGGGCCACTCAGACCATATATTAAGAAAGTGGTATAAGAGATACCAATCGAACAGTGGTTAGGCCTAGGGCCTAGGGAATTGCTGGGAGCAGTCGGGACAAGCAATGCTGAAGTCGGGAAAAGCCCGCGGGATTCGGGTGCAGTGCTGAAAGCACACGCATGCACCAATGCAAGTCAATGGTGCGTAAAAGTTAAGCAAATAGAGTTTTAGGACACTTCCGCTGAACCTAGAAAGACAAAACTTAAGACACAGACCCTAGAGGTGTGTACCAGTGTGGGAACACCGGCGTTGCAATGTTACCTCACCCACAGGAAGCGGGTGCACAGGGTCGAAGTAGTGTCTGGTTTCGTCACTCTGGTTCTTGGTGCTTGAAGCTGTAGAGGCTGCAGGCGCTGTGAAGGAGAAGTGTCCGGTGGGATCCAAGGGTGGATCGAAGTCGAAAAGTACCTGAAAGCAGAGGGGACAGAGTCTGGGTCACTCAGCAGTGACCAGGGTGGAACCAGGATGGAACCAGGGAATGTCGGGCGCAATCAGGTGGTTGTCGAGGAGCTTCTCTCCGCTGTCACGTGGGCTCTGGGGCATCTACGAAGTCCAGGAGCAGGTCACGATCTGTCCCACGAAGGCTCTCGCCGTCGGCGCTGTCGGCTTCAAGATTGGAGCAAACAACACTTGGCAGAAGCAATCCACGCGGAACCGGGAGATTGCTTCTCACTCGGACCAGGAGGGTCAGAGTGGGGGCTCCTTTTCAGGGGAGCTGGTGCAAATCTGGAGCAACCAGAATCACAAGTTGTATTTCGTTTTTCGTCGGCTCAGGGGCCACAAGCCAGCTGGCAAGGGACTGGCCAACGCGTTGAGCCAAAAGAAGCAGAAGGGCCCCACCCAGCACTCGTCGAGTGTGGAGGGCTGAACTTCGGTGCAAGAGTGGCTCAGGGTTGGGGCTTCTCAAACCCCGGTGTACAGCTTCGAGGGTCACTCGTGGGCTGCACGGTCAGCGTCTCGTGGTCTTTTCAAGATGGCGTGCCCCACGCTTCCGGTCGCCTCCACGGGTCTCAGCTCTGCAGGGACTGTGGATCGGGCTGTTAGAAGGCAGGCAAGCTTGATCTCGTCGAACTCTGTCGCTCGAGTTCCGGCGGGAACTGCAACAAAGCAGACGTCGAGGTGCTGGATGGTGCCTGTTTGCACAGGGTGGTCACTCCTTGACCACAAGGGAGATTCTTCAGTCTTCTACGTTGAGTAGGATGTCGAAGGGTCCAGAGTTTCGTTTCTTATGTTTCATCAGGATAATCTGAAGTGCATTGGCACTGCTCCCACTCTTATTCGAATCTGGGGGGCTGGATTACCTACTAGGTCCCCTCCTATGGGTGGGACCCAGGAAGGGGGTGGATACACCCCTTTCCTTTGATCCAGGCCACGCTGGGACTGGGGTGGTGTGCCCCAGAACCGGTTTGACCGGATTATGCAAGGGGCAGCCTTGTGCTCCCCATGCAGTGTCTGGTTTCTTTCAAACCTCCCTGCTACAATCCACTATCTCCTGTCTGGGGGGGTGTGACACCTCCCTGCAACAGGAAACCCTTTGTCCAGGCCCCTTTGGCTGAGTTTCGGTCAGCTTCAGGGGGTCAGACTTGTGTCTGTGGCAGAAGCATCCATTTTGTGGATCTGAGGCCCTTTTAGAAATTAACCGCATTTCAGTAAAGTAACATGTCTTACCCCTCTAGAGGGGTGGAATGCTATCCCCGTCGCCAGAACTGGCGAGGGGATAGTATTCCAAATCGTATGACACCTTACACGACATGTTTTGATAAAGCCAAACCAAAGTTGCTATATAACCGCGAGGATTATAATGCACTTAATAGTATATGGTATGGCATTATCCTGAAACAGCTTAGGGATTTGTTCCCGACGGCTGCAGACAGGCTCAGCTCATGCTAGAGCTCCATCTCACATTAAACCACGCACTCTGCCTCCAGGATTGATAAGGCCTTCCATAGGAGTGGCTCGCAGGTTTATATGTGTCCAGATATAGGTTTAGATATAGGTATACTATATCTAAGCAAGGGGTGATTACACCACCTTGCCCCAGCTGAGTGATCAGCCAGTTGTGTCAATTTAAGAACCAGCCAGGGGTGGCAAAAGATATGCTGCAGCCCCTGGTAGGCCTTGGTGGCACCTACGCCCTGAGCACCTATAGTGCATGGTACAGGGGCTAACAAGGAGTCCATTTCCAATTGTGGTATGTACCTATAGCACATGTATTAATAATTTAGAGAGAGAACAGCAGGCTGGGGGTCTGATTAGCAGGCCCACAGCCTCAGTAGTCGAAAACCAGTGAAGCAAAAAAAGCAAAAATCTGGGGTGGCCATGGGATTGCAAACCCCACTCTCCTACATAACCCCCCCCCCCCCCAAACTTAGGGACATTAAACTAACCTTGACCAGATAAGTCTTCATGTTCTAAGTGGAAGTACCTGGAGAGACCATCTGCATTACCATGGTCAGTCCCTGGGCGGTGCCCCACTGTAAAGTCCATCCCCTGTAGGGAAATGGACCACCTGAGCAGTTTGGGATTTTCACCCTTCATCTGATTTAGCCACAAGAGGGGCTTATGGTCTGTCTGAACTAGGAAGTGGGTACCAAACAAGTATGGCCTCAACTTCTTCAGGGCCCAAACCACAGCAAAGGCCTCCCTCTCAATAGCTGACCAACGTTTCTCCCTGGGGGTCAGCCTTCTGCTAATAAAAGCAATGGGCTGGTCTTGACCATCTTGATTAAGTTGTGAAAGCACAGCTCCCACCCCCAACTCAGAAGCATCTGTCTGTACAATTAACTGTTTGGAGTAGTCAGGACTCTTCAGGATAGGTGCAGAGCACATGGCTTTCTTCAGGTCATCAAATGCCTTTTGACAGCTAACTGTCCATTGAACCTTTTTTGGCATCTTCTTGGATGTCAAGTAATTTAATGGTGTCACAATGGACCCATAGTTCTTCACAAACTTTCTGTAATACCCAGTCAGGCCCAAGAAGGCTCTGACTTGTGTCTGGGTAGTTGGAGGAGCCCAGTCCTGTATGGTCTGGATCTTGCTCTCCAGTGGCTGAACCTGACCTCCACCTACTAGGTGGCCCAGGTATACAACCTTGCTCTGCCCTATCTGGCACTTGGTAGCCTTGATAGTCAGGCCTGCCTTTTGCAGGGCCCCCAGAACTTTCTTCAGGTGGATCAGGTGATCCTCCCAGGTGGAGCTAAAGACAGCAATATCATCTAGATATGCTGCACAAAAGTCATCCAACCCAGCAAGGACTTGGTTCACCAACCTTTGGAAAGTGGCAGGTGCATTCTTCAAACCAAAGGGCATTACCACAAACTGATAATGTCCACTAGGGGTAGAGAATGCTGTCTTGGCTTTTGACTCTTCAGCTAATCTGATCTGCCAGTAGCCAGCTGTCAAATCAAATGTGCTCAGAAACTTGGCAGAAGCCAATTTATCAATGAGCTCATCTGCTCTTGGAATGGGATGTGCATCTGTCCTAGTGACAGCATTGAGACCTCTGTAGTCCACACAAAATCTCATTTCTCTCTTTCCATCTTGGGTATGAGGTTTTGGCACAAGGACCACTGGGCTTGCCCATGGGCTCTCTGATGGCTCAATCACTCCAAGCTCCAACATCTTTTGCACCTCAGCCTTTATACAATCCCTGACATGGTCAGGTTGCCTGTAGATCTTATTCTTCACAGGCAGACTGTCACCAGTGTCCACCTCATGGGTGCACCAGTTAGTTTGACTGGGTGTGAGTGAAAACAAGTGTCTGTGGGCCTGCAAAACTTGTCTGCAGTCCATCTGCTGCTGGTCAGTGAGGCTGCCTGCCAAGGCTACTCCATCAACTGAACCATCATCAGGGTTCTGGGAAAGCAGGTCTGGGAGAGGGTCACTCTCTTCCTCCTGTTCCCCATCTGTGGCCATGAGCAAGCTCATGTCCTCCCTGTCCACAAATGCTTTCAAACGATTTACATGAAGCACCCTGTGGGGGCTCCTAGGGGTTCCAAAGTCAACCAAGTAGGTGACTTCTCCCTTTTTCTCAATGATAGGGTAGGGTCCAGTCCATTTGTCCTGGAGTGCTGCTGGGGCCACTGGCTCAAACACCCACACCTTCTGCCCTGGCTGGAACTCAACCAGAACAGCCTTTTGGTCATGCCAAGCTTTCTGCAGTTCTTGACTTGCCTCCAGGTTTTTGGATGCTCTTTCCATATACTCAGCCATCCTGGAGCGGAGACCAAGTACATAGTCCACAACATCTAGCTTAGGCTTTTTGAGAGGTAACTCCCATCCTTCCTTCACCAAACATAGTGGACCCCTCACAGGGTGGCCAAACAAAAGTTCAAAAGGGCTGTAGCCAACCCCCTTCTGTGGGACCTCTCTGTAAGCAAAGAGCAAGCAGGGTAAAAGGATGTCCCATTTCCGCCTGAGCTTCTCTGGTAAACCTTTTATCATTCCCTTGAGGGTCTTGTTGAATCTTTCCACAAGCCCATTGCACTGTGGGTGATAGGGTGTGGTAAACTTGTAGTTTACTCCACACTCCTTCCACATTGCTTTTAGATATCCAGACATGAAGTTTGTACCTCTGTCTGATAACACCTCCTTTGGGAAGCCCACTCTTGAGAAAACTGCAATGAGGGCTTTTGCCACCACAGGTGCTGTGGTGGTCCTTAGGGGAATTGCCTCTGGGTACCTGGTGGCATGATCCACTACCACCAGTATAAATCTGTGCCCAGATGCTGTTTGAGGATCCATGGGACCCACAATGTCTATTCCAACACGTTCAAAGGGTACCCCCACCACAGGTAGTGGTATAAGGGGGGCCTTTGTTGTGCCACCTGACTTACCACTGGCTTGGCAAGTGACACAGGAGCGACAAAACTCCTTGACATTTTCTGACATATGAGGCCAGTGAAAGTGTGGAACAAGCCTGTCCCAAGTCTTGTTCTGGCCGAAGTGTCCTGCAAGGGGAATATCATGGGCCAAGGTGAGAAGGAAACCCCTAAACTTCAAAGGTATAACCAACCTCCTGGTTGTACCAGGCTTGGGGTCTCTAGCCTCTGAGTAAAGGAGTCCATCATCCCAATAAACTTTATGGGCACCTTGAGCATTCCCTGCAGCCTCATCAGCAGCTTGCTGTCTGAGGGGTTCAAGTGAAGGGCAATCTAATTGAGCCTGCCCCAGGTCTGCCCTTGAGGGTCCCCCTGTCCCCAGAAACTCAACCTGATCAGGCTCAAGTTCCTCAGAGACAGTCTCCTCTTGGACTGCAGAATCAGTTTCCTCTGAAATCTGATCCTCAACCTGGGGCAAGGGGGAAGACAAAGCCTTAACCCTCTTGCTCCTTCTCTTGGGTTGTGGTTGGTCTATTGTTCCAAGATCCACCACTGGTTCAGGAAGGCACTTCTTAGCCTGAGTCCTTGTCACTGCAAGGACATGTGCTGAAATCCCTAGCATTTCTGCATGAGTCCTGTACTCCACTTCTGACCAAACTGAGCTTTCAAGATCATTGCCTAACAGACAGTCTACTGGGAGGTCTGCACTCACAACAACTTTCTTTAGGCCATCTACCCCTCCCCAGGAGAAGTTCACAACAGCCACACTATGGGAAGTAGTGGAGTTGCTTGCATTGGTCACTAGGTAACTTTCACCTAGTACAATCTGTCCAGGGTCCACAAAGTCAGGTATCACCATAGTGACACTGGCACATGTGTCCCTGTAGGCCTGAGCCAGTTTCTCATTTATCAAAGGCGTCTGCCTATATTTGCCCAGGTTACTGGGACTCACTGTAGTGGACAAAGCTAAGTCCACATCATATAGGAGAACTGCCTGAGTAGGGATTCTGACTAGGCCAGATTCCATCTCAGTACCCAAGGTTAACCCAACTATACCCTTAGGTTGTGTACCACCACTGTTAACTGTACTAGGGGGTGCAGGTGCTTTAGGAGCTACAGTTGTGGGGACTGGATTTTTCTTGGTGCATTCACTGCCCCAGTGTGAAACTGATTTGCAGGTATTGCACCAAGGTTTCTTTGGGCCATCATTCTTCTTTTTCTTGTTGCCATTTTGGGAACCACCCTCCTTATTACTAGTTTGGGGGCCTGAAGACTTCTGGTCCTTTTCTTTATCTTTCTGATTTCCACCCTTCTGGTCTGTTTTCTTCTGGTCACCACCTTGGTTCTGGGGTTTCTGCTTAATCCTTGTTCTGACCCATTTGTCTGCCTTCTTTCCCAATTCTTGGGGAGAGGTCAGATCAGAGTCAATAAGGTATTGATGCAACAGCTGGTTTGTACAGTTATTAAGGATCTGTTCTCTCATAAGATTGTACAATCCTGTATAGTCTGAAACTTTACTTCCCTGCAACCAACCCTCCAGAGCCTTAGTGGCACAATCAACAAAATCAGTCCAGTCCTGAGTCTGTGCTTTTTGGGTGTCTCTGAACAACAACCTGTATTGCTCAGTGGTTAGGCCAAACCCTTCAATAAGAGCACTCTTCAGGACAGAGTATTTTTTGGCATCCTCGGGTCTAACTGTGAGGAGCCTATCCCTCCCTTTCTCAGAAAAGGAGTACCATAAAATTGCAGCCCACTGATCCTGAGGAACCTGCTGTACCATGCAGGCTCTCTCAAGTGCAGTCATCCATTTGTGGATGTCATCCCCTTCCTTGTAGGGGGGCACAATTTTTGTCAGGTTTCTATTATCATAGCTCCTGTCTTTCTCTCTAGGAATTATGCTGCCACCAGTGGCATCTAAGCCACACAACTTTTGCTCTCTTGCCAAGGCAAGTCTAGCTTGAGCCAGTGCTACCTCCTCCCTCTCTATCTGGAGTTTGACAGCCCTCATCCTGGCTCTATGTTCTATCTTCTGAGAGGAAGTCATCCCTTTCTGAGATTCTCTTGAGGCACTAGAAATGTGAGAGTCCCCTGATGGAGATCTCACTCTTCTGTTGCCTGGGAGAATGATATTTTGGGATCTGGGGAGGTGCTGGCCCTCTCCATTCCCCAGTAGGTTTAAGTTGGCCTGGTTATGCCTGGCAACTATAACCTGGCTACCCCTCTGATCCTGATTTTCTGGGTCCTCTACATCTGAGTCCTCCTCCTCTTCCTCCTCTTCTTCTTCCTCCTCTGGAGTGGTATCAGTTACAGGGGGGTTCACTCCATCTCCTGAATCTAGGGGAGCTGCACTCGCCTTAGCTAAGTCATCCTGTTCTAGAATGGCTATCAGGGTAGGAATGGTGGGACCTCTGCCCCTTTTTAGCCCTCTTGATATGCACAAGGCACACAAGTCTTTGTGGCTAAGTTTGTCATAGCTGGAAGTTGCCTGGGTAAGGTCAACTGTCACAGGCAGAGAGCTGGGAGTTTCACCTGTGCCGGGCATGACTGCTAGTGAGGTGTAAGTGGTGCACTTACCTACACTAAGTGTTTTCCTACTGTACCTTGCTAGTGAGTTGTAGTCAGGGTGTGCTAATCCCTTTAATATACAACTACTAAGTTCAGTAGAACTTAATATGCTAAGCTTTTGATTTATATGTACCTAAGGTACTTGATGTGATCTTTCAATTTGATAAAAAGATTGCAATGGTAAAACAACAGCAAGCTCAAATCCGCACCGCTGCGCACCAATGTGAGAAGTTGGCCTGATATATGATGTTTCCAATTTGGGAACCACCTTGTATCAGTCCAAGCGATCCCTTATGGTGTCTGGTTGTAAGTCAACCTTGTAGACAAGCTATCTTAATGGTAGCATAGACTAAGCAGCCTTAAAGGCTTAACTCAAGAGGTCCTGTTAAGCGAGCTGTTTTACCAATCACAGTCCTGTAATATCAAATGAAAGGACACCACACAAGTATATATTATAAAAATATATGTATTTATTACTCAAAATAATCCCCAGTATTCTTTATGAACAAAGGGGCACAAGCGTTAAATCAAAAGCACAGTATAACATACAAAGTTGCACAATTATGGATGAGGGCGAGGGGCCACTCAGACCATATATTAAGAAAGTGGTATAAGAGATACCAATCGAACAGTGGTTAGGCGTAGGGCCTAGGCAATCGCTGGGAGCAGTCAGGACAAGCAATGCTGAAGTCGGGAAAATCCCACGGGATTCGGGTGCAGTGCTGAAAGCACACGCATGCACCAATGCAAGTCAATGGTGCGTAAAAATTAAGCAAATAGAGTTTTGGGACACTTCCGCTGAACCTAGAAAGACAAAACTTAAGACGCAGACCCTAGAGGTGTGTACCAGTGTGGGAACACCGGCGTTGCAATGTTACCTCACCCACAGGAAGCGGGTGCACAGGGTCGAAGTAGTGTCGGGTTTCGTCACGCTGGTTCTTGGTGCTTGAAGCTGAAGAGGCTGCAGGCGCTGTGAAGGAGAAGTGTCCGGTGGGATCCAAGGGTGGATCGAAGTCGAAAAGTACCTGAAAGCAGAGGGGACAGAGTCTGGGTCACTCAGCAGTGACCAGGGTGGAACCAGGATGGAACCAGGCAATGTCGGGCGCAATCAGGTGGTTGTCGAGGAGCTTCTCTCCGCTGTCACGTGGGCTCTGGGGCATCTACGAAGTCCAGGAGCAGGTCACGATCTGTCCCACGACGGCTCTCGCCGTCGGCGCTGTCGGCTTCAAGATTGGAGCAAACAACACTTGGCAAAAGCAATCCACGCGGAACCGGGAGATTGCTTCTCACTCGGACCAGGAGGGTCAGAGTGGGGGCTCCTTTTCAGGGGAGCTGGTGCAAATCTGGAGCAACCAGAATCACAAGTTGTATTTCGTTTTTCGTCGGCTCAGGGGCCACAAGCCAGCTGGCAAGGGACTGGCCAACGCGTTGAGCCAAAAGAAGCAGAAGGGCCCCACGCAGCACTTGTCAAGTGTGGAGGGCTGAACTTCGGTGCAAGAGTGGCTCAGGGTTGGGGCTTCTCAAACCCCGGTGTACAGCTTCAAGGGTCACTCGTGGGCTGCACGGTCAGCGTCCCGTGGTCTTTTCAAGATGGCGTGCCCCACACTTCCGGTCGCCTCCACGGGTCTCAACTCTGCAGGGACTGTGGATCGGGCTGTTAGAAGGCAGGCAAGCTTGATCTCGTCGATCTCTGTCGCTCGAGTTCCGGCGGGAACTGCAACAAAGCAGACGTCGAGGTGCTGGATGGTGCCTGTTTGCACAGGGTGGTCACTCCTTGACCACAAGGGACATTCTTCAGTCTTCTACGTTGAGTAGGATGTCGAAGGGTCCAGAGTTTCGTTTCTTATGTTTCATCAGGATAATCTGAAGTGCATTGGCACTGCTCCCACTCTTATTCGAATCTGGGGGGCTGGATTACCTGCTAGGTCCCCTCCTATGGGTGGGACCCAGGAAGGGGGTGGATACACCCCTTTCCTTTGATCCAGGCCGCGCTGGGACTGGGGCTGGTGTGCCCCAGAACCGGTTTGACCGGATTATGCAAGGGGCAGCCTTGTGCTCCCCATGCAGTGTCTGGTTTCTTTCAAATCTCCCTGCTACAATCCACTATCTCCTGTCTGGGGGGGTGTGACACCTCCCTGCAACAGGAAATCCTTTGTCCAGGCCCCTTTGGCTGAGTTTCGGTCAGCTTCAGGGGGTCAGACTTGTGTCTGTGGCAGAAGCATCCATTTTGTGGATCTGAGGCCCTTTTAGAAATTAACCGCATTTCAGTAAAGTAACATGTCTTACCCCTCTAGAGGGGTGGAATGCTATCCCCGTCGCCAGAACTGGCGAGGGGATAGTATTCCAAATCGTATGACACCTTATACGACATGTCTTGATAAAGCCAAACAAAAGTTGCTATATAACCGCGAGGATTATAATGCACTTAATAGTATATGGTATGGCATTATCCTGAAACAGCTTAGGGATTTGTTCCCGACGGCTGCAGACAAGCTCAGCTCATGCTAGAGCTCCATCTCACATTAAACCACGCACTCTGCCTCCAGGATTGATAAGGCCTTCCATAGGAGTGGCTCACAGGTTTATATGTGTCCAGATATAGGTTTAGATATAGGTATACTATATCTAAGCAAGGGGTGATTACACCACCTTGCCCCAGCTGAGTGATCAGCCAGTTGTGTCAATTTAAGAACCAGCCAGGGGTGGCAAAAGATATGCTGCAGCCCCTGGTAGGCCTTGGTGGCACCTACGCCCTGAGCACCTATAGTGCATGGTACAGGGGCTAACAAGGAGTCCATTTCCAATTGTGGTATGTACCTATAGCACATGTATTAATAATTTAGAGAGAGAACAGCAGGCTGGGGGTCTGATTAGCAGGCCCACAGCCTCAGTAGTCGAAAACCAGTGAAGCCAAAAAAGCAAAAATTTGGGGTGACCATAGGATAGCAGACCCTACTCTCCTACAGACTCTAAAATCCTTAAAAATGTCCCTTAATGGATAAATCATTCAACATTTTCCCATTGTTTCAACTGTGGAATTTCTTTTTCACGAATATACGTGTTGTGTATATTTGCATGGTATCCCATCAATTAGTAAGAAGTACCTTTTGTCTTTTTGCTAGAATCTCTTTCCCACATAAATCTGGATTCATCTGTTAAGGATGGTATAAGGACATTAGATACTTGTATTGATGTTGACACCTATTGTACGTTAGGCTTGACTGCACAGCAGTCTCTGTGGCATCTTGTTACTTGTGCTTTAAAATATACACAAAGTGGGCTTTGACTTCGCCCGGAGTAATATTTCTCTCACGACCCATGCTATTGGCTGTTTAATCTATTATTCCTGCTTTTGTGGAGTGCTTGCCTTGCAATGCAGTAGGGACAACTTTGCTTCGTAAAAGTACTTTGAATCACGTTACATTTCAGTCTTTATTCTCTATTACATTCTTTATCTTGTAAATGCATTGTTTATAAAAAAAAAAAGCAGTTGCAGTAGTGTAGTTTTTAGGTCGAGCCGAGCGCAGCACGCTTGCGCTGCTATAGGAGAAGGCCTCTTGGAATCACTCCAGACATTCAGAAAGCTTTGAGAAAGCTTGTGCGTCTGGTTGTTAAATTCTATTGGCCTTTGCGTGTGGCTTTCAATAAATGAAAGCCCGCAATTGGCCAAAGGCGGGTACATGTCCCACCTCTTCTTAAAATGTTCACTCTCATGGCGTTTTGCTCTCTGGAGCGAGCAGGCTGGCAGCTGCAGCTTCATTCCTCCTTTGTCACATGCTTTTGTTATCTGATAAAGCAATTTATTGCCTTTCCGAACGCGCCCGCCCTTGCTTAACCTAGTATCCTGTTACTAATTGCTTTTAATGCGCCACCCTGATTTTCTTTGAAATGCTACTTTACCGCCCTCCTCTCGGGGAAGTCTTGACATCCACATTTTCGCTGGTGAAGATGTGTCCCTCTGCTGCAGAGTTGTTGTTATAACAAGAGATAAGGCAGTGGAATGGCTCCAGGGCGCGCTCTGCTTAGTTTCACAACAGACCCTGCCTTCTGCCACTTCTGGGCCGTGAGACGAGGTGGCTGTAACCGAAGCTGCGTCTCCTGGGGTGTGTTTATGATGCACATGGGCTATTTCGGTTCACGCCTGGTAGCGCTGAAGTCATTGACTCTGCCCCAGCCGTACATTTGACTGGCTTCTCTCACACACCTTTGTGATTCCGTTTTGCCTGCTGTCATATGTTTTCTCAACTTTTTTTAATTGAAAACAGTCCCCAAAGGACATTTTTCCTCAATCCTCTAACAAAGGAATTCCCCAGTTTATTAAATAATCATACACAGCAGAGCCGTGTGCCAGGTTTTACAACACAGGAATGAAAATTTGGTCCAGACCACAAAAATGAACTGGAAGAATGCCCACAATTTCCCTGTTGTAGATGTTTCAACAGAAGGTGCTCGCATTTTATTTGCTAACACTGGGCCATACGGGACTCAGTGTGGCCCCTGCAATAAACAGTAATTAACACATGCCGGTAGTTCGTCAGCGAGCCAAATGTCCCGTCTGTTGTGCGTGCGCGGGCCCTGTGGCGCGCAGCCTACCTCGATGAAACGCCATGGCCATGCAAGGATAATATTTGTGGATCACTGTGCTGTGAAAGATCTTGTTGAAGGGCGTGGGAGGTCTGTTCAGTGTTTCAGATCATACCTGGCGCTGCAGCTGGTACTCCAGAATGCAAGCCAGTGTGTGCCAGGGTATGCATCTATTTATAACATGCTCTCTGGTCTGTCTCTCAGTTGTCAGTGTTCTTGCTGGAGCTACAACGCAGACACCAGCACCGTGCTCCTTTCAGGGAATAGGTTGAAATTCACTGGGAGCCACTGTGTAATTAAACTACCTTACAAAACACGATATTTATGAATACGCAGCAATAACCTGACAGACACATCAGACTCCTCAAATCCCCCTTTTCACTCTCATTTCGGAAACATATCAGCTCAAAAATGGCTGAAGTGAAAGAACACATTGTCATTAGCTATGTATTACAAATGAAGCAGAAGTCAGGTTACATGTTTTTTTTGGACAGTTTTTCATCTGAAATATTCTTCGCTGTGTAAAGTTTCATTAATGGCATGGCAGGGTTCATACCTGCAAATTGTATTTTATTTTATCTTCATATATCATTAATTCATCTCATTGGGTACAATGTATCACGGCGTTCTTTGAAGCCTACGCAGCTGTAAATTGCAGATGTAAGCAAAGGAATCTTCAGTAATGTAGGGTTACTGATAATGTCAGGGGGAGTAAGGAAGGTACCCCCCTTTTAACTGATTGCTGTTCTCTAAGATTTCCAGAGTGTTATAAAATAATTCAACAACTAGTTGCAGTCATGCTGCATTTCCTAAACTGCTTATATTGTTAGTGCTAATTCTCTATAAAAAAACTTGTGGTGTTAATTAAACATGAGGTGATTAAACGTACGAAATACACAATGTTTTTATTCTGTTATTTTGTCCAAGCAAAAACCTCACTATCGAAATTAAAGAATCGTGGGGCATTCTCTTGACTCCACAGCTGGCCTTTCTTTCCCCTGAATGCAACATGGTGTAATCCAACTCAAACATACGATTGGCTATCATAACCACTAGGCAGATGTTCTTTCTCCAGCGAAAATAATCTGGTCTCAATCCTGTTCTCACTGTGCCAGTGTCTATTTCGCAAGATTAGATTTAATAAAAAAAGTACTATTTTTGAAAGAAATATTAAGCATATTAAATATAACTTGTTTTTAATTGGCACTTACTGTCATTCCCCTTAGTGTTAACATGCATCAAAAAATAGGTCTTTGATTTCCTCAACCTAATGTTATACAGTTTATCAACTTCATATGTTAACCGCTCACTTTGGCTGTGACTCTCACACTCATGCTGAGAAATATGGTGTATTAAGCTAGCAAGCTCTTACAAACTTCATAATACCATTCTTAAAGTGATCATAAATTGGCATATGCATGACACAGTCGTTAGGTATGCCTGGAAGGAAAATATCGACAACTTTTTCTAGATCACTGAGTCTGGGAAAAATGAATTTCACGCCCTGATGCTGATACAGGAGTTTACTCACATTTATTCAACGAGGAAAAACTCATGAAATGAAGCTAAAAATCTGTCTTCAACTAGCAGACTTTATGATGCAGAAACTGAAATGATTTGTCAGCTTCATTGTGAAGAGTAGCAGCAACTATGATGACATTACACACCTTACTGTAGGGCCTAGTCGCAAAGCTAGGCTTTCATATCTATCCTCTTACTGAATATCCATATAATTTGTTTTGTAACGGTCTTGCCAAATCACCTGGAGGTTATACTACCTCACCTAATACATTTAGATCAGGTAGGATTTAACCCTATTAGGTCCACATCAGATAACACCAAATGGAAAAAACAAACAAGCATTTGCAATGCAATAGGTCTCGCATTTATGCGAGTTTAAGCTATTGGTATTGTAAATGACAATGTGTTTTATTTATGTTTCAAAAACCAAAACTTAAATAAAAGGCATTGTCATTTACAATGCCAATAGCATTATGCCAAGCCATTATTTATTGTTAATACTTTTTTAATATGGTTGTTCAGTTCTACATAATGCTTACTTGGTCCTATATAAGGTAACAAAAATGCTTCGGACACTTCTTTATTATAACTTTTCAGCATGCTTCAGACTTCTGCACAGCACATCTGAAAGACATAGGCAAAGTCAATATCTCTGGCTAACCACTTAGAGGTCCCAAAGGCGAGACCTATTGGTTATGCCAGTGCTTGTTTATTTTATTTTTTACACAGCATCATGCTCTTTAATGTTTTACGCTGGATTCAAAAATGCAAAACAGGCCTATTGGCTTCGCCAGTGCTTGTTACTTATAGTAGTAAAGAGCTCTTTTGATCAAACATTGAGGAATTGACCTGAGAACAAATTTCAATTGTCTAATCATTGCTGATTGCAGGGCGGGGGTGGTGCATTTGATACTTTTGTAGAGTACTGTATTGAACAGTTTTGTGTGATTTACCTGGTTTTATGCATCTCTGTTGCTCCTGTAACTCTTCTGTTGGCACTTGGGTGTCTGGTGGATTTTTAGAGCCTTTATTTAAATTTTCTTTTTTTTCCCAGGAAGAGGCTGCACTCTTTCGACACCTAGCTGCCATTTTGAGACATTGTCTGCTCATCAAGAGTGATGGAGAAGATCGGACGGAAGAGTTTCATGGGTAAATACTCTTTCCCCACCGCCCATCAACCTCCTCAGTATATGTTCATCTGCTCTAATCCATCACTTTAAAGGGTTGAGAACCATACTGGGGCAACCCACTGAATGGGGTTAAAAACAGTATGGAGATGGGAATTCTTCTTTGACCACCAAGGAAAGTTTCCAGTTCCTGTCCCAAACGGTTGTGGAGGGTCCTCATGCAGGCCTCTGCCCGAGCTTAACCTTTATGGAAGAAGGGTGGGTAATGTAAGTGATAACTGTTTCTGAGGAGGCCCGAACTTCTCGCCCCAGCCCAATACAAAGTCTTCGTGCTCCCATCACCCTTCAACCTCTAATCTAGTCAATGCTAGTGGGTAGGTGCTAACCCATGAATGTTTGAGGTGAGACGAGACTGAAAGCATCATTTGGAAAGACACCACAGAAAAATGTCATTTTTATAAATCAAAATATTAGCTCAAAACTTTGTATGAGCCTTCAAATGATGGTCACTGTAAGATGTGCATACAAGGCAGGGGGCAGGCAGGTGTTATATCTTGATGTTGGTGTAATGCATTCTTTCCCTAGTTTCTCTATTACCTGAAGCACTGGCTGTGCAGGGAACCTGAAACTATGAGATATCATCTTCAATAACTCTTTATCATATAATCTTCATGACCTGTCTACTAAGGAGATATATTTATTTGCGGTAGAGTTGTTTACTGAGTTATAGTTTCTTGTAAAGAGCAAGGAAATCTGCATGTACCTTCATAAACGTGCTTTACCAATTGACCTAGTTAAATGAACATAGTGTATGGTAACATGCGGCTCTGTGCCATCCAGCCCGCTTTTTTGGTGACTCTTTATGATGTACAAATAAATAAAAACAGAGAGGTCAGATCAGTCTCAAAAAAGCCACAGAGACGGAGTGAGATAGATAAGAATCACACACCCACTTTTGGGTGGATAGGAAAGCCCTCACACACCGACCTAGTCAGTGTCATGCTTCATCACCGGGCCCCACCATGATGTACTCCACCCTCTCGGTGATGAGAAAAGAGCCAGGAAGAGAAACCCCCGGTTCAAAGGTCATAGGGTATACTTCATATATTTCTCGACAATGAACCTACATAGTCTTCTAGCAAAAGAAAATTGAGCTGTATAAAAATAAGTCTATCACGAATAAAAGCATGCTTTAAACTACATAGAGCTATAAAGAGCAAAGCGTAATCTAATTTATTATACCTCAGAAAATACTGTTACTTTTGACAAGTTTAACTTGGCAGATTAGTGCAGTTACCCCATGCCCAGTAAGAACCGCCCACCCAAGGAAATGTGAAGTGAAAGGGGCTCAAGTGTGCATTGTTGTATTTGGGGACTTGTCCTGCTTGGTTCAGAGCTTCTGCTTTTCTTTTTTAAATAGATGAAGAAATCAAACTATACAGCTCACGTGGCAATAACTTGTTTTTAGATAGCGCTTTATAAAGCTCTTCTGTTGTTTGTATGAGACTTATGAGACTAGGTCAGGATGTATCAGAAACGTAGATCTGCTGATCATTGCTTGGTTCAGCAATGAATGTTCCTCTCTTTAGGAACCCCTCCTGGTATCCGATAAGCCCAGCTCTCCAAGAGCCAGACTTACTCCAGCAAAGGAAAAGCAGCATACTACTAGGTAGCATCTTGGTGCAATGAGTTATTGGTATTTGAGTCTAGACATATTATTATTATTATTATTAATTAAATTTATATAGCGCACAGCTACCCTGGACAGGGTTTCCCGGCGCAGGTAGTTAAACTACTGCAACTGAATAACCAGATCCCTCATCACTGAGAAAAGAGACAGGTCTTAAGATCTCACCGGAAACTAAGATAACACGGTCCCTGCTTCATTGACCAGGGAAGAGAATTCCATAATCTAGGGCCGAGGAACGCAAAGGAGCGACCACCCATTCTGGATAGTCTACAACTAGGTGTTACTAAGTTGCCCTGAGTGGCTGAGCGTAGGGGCCGAGAAGGGACATATGGATGAACAATCTCCTTAAGATAGAGAGGGGCAGACCCTTAGTTGATTTTAAAGATAAGGCACAAGGTCTTAAATTTATTACGCCTCTCAATGCGGAGCCAGTGCAAATCCCGCAAAACAGGAGAGTTGGATGATCTCCTTGGGATCTGGCATACAAGCCGGGCAGCGGAGTTCTGGACTACCTGGAGTTTCTTCAGCACCTCCTGATTTCGCTGATTAAGCGCTGGGATGCCCTAGGGTAACTGCGCGCTATATAAAATTTTAATAATAATAATAATTTCCCCCCAAGTACAGAATGTTCCCGTAGTCCAGGTGCAAAGTGATCAGCGCCTGGACCACCGTTCTTTTAGTGGAGTCAGGGAGCATCCAGATGATCTTCCGCAACCATCTTAGAATAGTAAAGCATGTTGAAGCGACGCTGACCACCTGTTGCCGCATTGAGAGGGTGTTATCAAGGATAAACCCCAGGTTACGAACTTGGGTAACCGGTTGAGGGAGAGAGCCCATTTCCAGTGGCCAATGTTGGGGCCCCCAAAGGTGCTTGTGTTTACCTAAAATAACCACCTCAGTTTTCTCTCCATTTAATTTCAACTGGTTAGCACTCATCCACTCCGACACCCGCCGTAAACCAACTTGAAGGGAGGACAGAGACCCTTCCTTGGTAGAGGACAAGGAGAAGATGATTTGCCTGTCATCGGCGTACGAGAAGAGGGATAAACCCGCATCCTCTACAATTGATGCCAGGGGTCTCACATAGATGTTAAAGAGCACAGGGCTCAGAGTGGACCCCTGGGGAACTCCGTACGCAGATGACCTGATGGTAGATGAAGATTTAGAAGAGAAAACGTGAAATGTACGGTCGCTAAGAATGGAGGACAGCCAAGATAATGCAGGCCCTACAACTCCTGCTGACTGGAGAGACTTTAAAAGGATGGAATGTGACACCGTGTCAAAAGCGGCGCTCAGATCGAGTAAAATGAGCGCTGTTGTCTCCCCTCTGTCTAAGCAGGAGCGCAACTTTTCCGTGACCCCCAGCAAAGTGGTTTTGGTAGAAAAGTGAGTTCTAAACCCAGATTGTGATGGGTGCAAAAAACCTATACGTTCCACATGGGCTGAAAGTTGGCAGTCAACATGCTTTTCCAAAATCTTGGAAAGGACCGGCAGCAGTGAGATAGGGCGGAAATTTGACATGACCATGGGATCCGCTCCCGACTTTTTCAGCAAAGGAACCACCATTGCATGCTTCCATTCAAGGGGAATGCATGATTCTCGTAAAGAAGCATTTAAAAGTGCTTTGAGAATACCATGCGCTTCTCGAGAAAGCTGTTGCAAGATGTTTGCGGGGAGAGGGTCTAAAGGAGAGCCAGATTTTACCCTGGCCAAACAGTCCAAGAAGGATTCATCATTAAAAGGCAGCCATGCAGAGATTTTAGTTGCTGAAGAATGATGACTCCTGCTTGCCATCTTGGTCAGGGAACTCACTATGTTCACAGCATTGGGGATCTTTAATGAACTATATATTGTTTCAACCTTAGCAGTAAAATAATTTGCAATATCATTGCATTGGGTATCATCTAAGACTGGAGGCAGTGGAGTCGTGTTAGATCCTGCCAGCTTCTTGACCATGGAAAATAAGGCCCGTGGACGATTCACCTGGCTAGCCAGTCAGATACCGCAATGTTCAATGACCAACAGGATAAGTTAGTGTCCGGGGGATTTACCTTTAGCAAATTGTTAAGGGAATCTAAGTCTACATTTTTCCAGGGCCGCCTACTACCTAAGTCATCACTGTTGGTCAACCAGATATCCCCTGGGGTGACTAATTTGAATGAGATGGCATAGTGATCAGACCATCCCAGGGGAAGTGCAGGTACACCACAATCCCACGCCAAGTTGGAAATAATAGGATCGAGCAAATGACCCGCCTGGTGAGTGGGACCCTGGTTATGCAGGAGTAGGTTGAGAGCTTCAAGACCAGTCAACGAGTTGGGCTCCCCGTTTCCAGGGGGTCCTCTAGATGAAAGTTGAGGTCCCCCAAGATAGTAAAATTTGCAGCCTTCATAACCAGTGGGGCCACTAAGTCGGAAAATGTAGACAACCAGTATCTTAAGCTTATGGAAAAGCAGTTTTACATTTTTAGCATAATGGCTGACGATTCTGATCTTTGAAAAGGTGAGGAGATTGTCGTACAGGAAAAAGGTAGTGCACATGGTGCTCCATATTCAGGAAGCACCACAGTGAGGACCACGAAGCCCTGAGTAAATGTAGTTGTGGGGATTACTGGAGCGGAGATCCTGCTTACATTCACAGTGCTAGTCAATCAGCAGTAGCCCAGTGACAGTCGGCTTAAGTGTATTTTTACCTTTTGAAAACCAACCGATCAGGTAGGAAAGATTGCTGTGTAGAGCAGGTCAGCCATTCTCCCAAATGCATTATAGGGGCTTGTGCTCATATGACACCCAACAGGTACACTCTTCCGGAGTCAGCTCAGGCAGGAACGTGAATATTCTTTCCAGGCACCTTGAGGGCAAAGGAGAAAGAGGAAACATGTTAAGTGTAGGCTGACCCTACTGTTTCTCTTGGCCACCAGCCATCCTCCATCTTACTGTTCAATTATCTAAGGATATCCCTAACAACAGGTGCAGCAATGGTCATCACAGATTATCGTCCATCATCTCTTGTCCAGTGTTCAGTCATTATTGTATATAAAACCTTCATAGTGTTTACAAACATCAACATTCATACAACTTAAGGGGCCTTAACAAGAGGTTGCTGCGTTTACACAGTAGCAAGTAGGCATTACCTTGCACTGCAGCTACTGAACAAAGCTATACAATTGCTTTCACCAACTAGGGTTTAGGTTAAGGTGTTAGGGAGAGTCATCCTTTTGATTTCGGGTGGAGAGGCCAGTTTAGAATGTCCCCTGGTACTAGAGGTGATACTGGCGAACACTACATCTGTAGTTTGGGGGTTGCCTTCATATTTGGGGTCCCCTTAAAGCAAGACAAAAAAAAAAATTCAGGGAACCTTCACTAACAGATTGTAGTGTTTGCTCAAAACTAATATTATTTTCTGCACCCCTCAAACAAACGCTTGAATTTAATTGCCTTGCCACCCTGGCTCTGTCACACAGCATGCTAACACAAGATGACGAACGGAGCGCTGAAACTTTTCAGACACTTACCCCCAGTCACAGATCTGAGTTGAATCCATCATCATTCTTTAGCTCACTTCGCCACCTCAGTTCAGAGGTCTTGTGCCGATTTGTGAGGAGGGACTTGCTCAAGCTCAAGGGACAGCCAGGAACTAATACCGAGACTGCGCCTGCCATCTTTTCTAGTCGGTCAGTGTTCTAGTTCTCCCAGTCCCTCTTTCCTTCCTTGATAGCTGGAGTGCTATGTAAGCCTATTGCAACTGCGCCACAGGTGCCCCAAAGGCAGGCCTGACCTCTGCCACCTGCCTGGACCCCTGCATCTTTTCTGCCTCCGTTGTCTGCTACCACAGTTAAAACTATGTCACGGCTAATCTATTCTCGCACGGAGCTAAGAGATATCGGGAAACACTCTGATGCCTCTTGTATTCAGAGCCTCTTGTTGTACTTACTCCCTATCTCTGTAACGTTTGGAATTTTAGATGTCCGTCCTCCTCTTCCCATGTAACTTGGAAACCCTCTGTACACAAGAGCCCTGACCAATCTTTTGAGGTCCATTTCCTATATTGCAATCCTTGTTCAATTCCCAAACTTGCCACAGAGTTATGGGACTTGCTGGATACAGAAAAAACAGATGTTTGCTTCCTGATGAAAACCTCCCCATCTCTTGCTTGCCTTCCCTGCTGACTATAAATTAGTTGACAAAGAAAGGTACGAGGGGGTGTAGCCATTGCCTCCTGCAACTCGATAAGTCTCCTTAGTGGAGTCGCTCTTTACGGAGTGGGTGGAAATGTGCATTTTAAAAATGGAAATGCCCTTAAACTCAACCTGGATGGGTGCACTCATTTACAGGCCCGCCTGTAATTTTTTTGAATTTTTAGCCCGCCACATCCTAGTGGTGGACAATTTTCTGCTGCTGTGGGAATTTAACCACCATGCAAAACTTGCCACTGACACTGATATCCGCTTACTCGCCAACCTAGTATCCCTAGCGTTGTACCAAAAAGTGGTCTGACCCACGCAAATGATTTGATTTGATTTGATTTGATTTTGTAGAGCGCACGAATGCCCGAGGGCGTCTTGGCGCTATCACTGAATTGAGCCGCCTGACAGTGAAATTGGTACCCCCCTAGACTAAGCTGAAAAAAGCCAGGTTTTTAGGTTCTTTCGGAAGGACCACAGTGAGGGGCTGTTTTTCAGTTCGACCGGAAGTTTGTTCCAGGTTTTAGCAGTGTTGCCTATGAAACTTCTACCCCCCGCCCCCCCCTCTCCCCCCCCCCCCCCCCCTTCCACCTCGAATTTTGGTGTTATGAGGAGCTTGGCACTACTGGATCTAAGCGTCCTGATTGGTTCATAGGGTTTTAGTTTGTTGTTTAGAAAACGTGACCCAGAACCGTGTGGTGTCTTGTAGGCTAGGCAAGCTGATTTGAACTGAATTCTTTTTTCTACCTTGAGCCAATGTAGTCCTCTGATCTTTTGGGCTACAGGGTCGAATTTGGGGGTGTTGAGAATCAACCTGGCTGCCGCGGTCTGTAGCCTCTGTAGTTTTAGTAGCAACTGTTTTCTTAGCTCTACATATAATGCATTGCCATAATCTAGTTTAGATAATGCTAGCAAGGTGATTAGGGTTTTAGTGGTGTCTGGTGGGATGTATGGTAACAGTTTCCTGATGAGTTTTAGTGTATACCAGACAGTTGAGGAGAGGTTGTTTATTTGTGTTTCAAAGGTAAGTTTGGAGTCAAATATGACACCCAAATTCCTCACATTGTCCACCGGCGAAGGACAATTCCCGAGGCTGTCTGGCCACCAAAGATGGGACCAGATGTCCGGCTCAGCCACTATCAGCATAACCTACGATTTGTCACCATTTAATTTTAAACAGTTGTCCTGCATCCATTGACTGACCTGGACCATGCAGAGCCTGAATCTATCTGCGGTCTCTGAGGTGTTATTTGAGATTGGCACCACTATTTGGGTATCATCCGCATAGGATAGTGGGATGAACCCGCAGTTCCGGATGATGGCGGCCTAGGGGGCAACATATATATTAAAAAAGGGATGGGCTCAGACTCGAGCCCTGGGGGACCCCCCCTGGGCAGGCTGAAGGACCTTGAGACAAATTCCCCAAGTTGGACTGAGTACGTTCTATTTCCCAGGAAGGAGGCCTTCAGGTTGGTAGTAGATGCATGAAGGCCTAAATCCTTCAGCCTGTTAATAAGGATATCATGGTTTACAGTGTCGAAGGCCGCCGACAAGTCTAGCAAATAGCAGGACACACCATGGATCTACTGTTCAGCAACATATCCAATCTCTGTTGTACTCCCCGCTCTGTTGGTCTGGTAGGACCCCTTTGTAATCCAATTCCACCTTCTTGTGGGAAGGCTCCCTTAAGGTAGGGCCACAGCATGAAGGCTAATCAGGCCTTGGGGGAAAGTCGCCCTCTCCTCCTCTTCATCTCATTTCCTCCCTCCTTCCCTAACCGATCAGACTAATCTGAATATGGCCGTGGCAGCTTTCGAGAGTGCTGTCTTGCAAACAATAGATAAGGTTGCCCCCTCTAAACAGAGCCATCCTAAACCAAAGACAATCTTGACACTATGGTTTACAGAATCCTTAAAAAAAGGAAAACCTGCTTGTAGAAAACTGGAATGCAAATGGAGGACCTAAAAAGCCATTGAAGATAGAGTACCCTATCAAAGGGTGTTAAGAATCGTTAAAGCAGCAAGGAAGTCCCACACTGTGGATAGACTCAACAGTGCTGACAACTATGCAAAACAAACCGTATAAGATTTTCAAGGAATTTACCAATGCTTCGACTTGTGCGGAATTAGTCCCAGCCTCTCAAAAGATCTTGGCAACTATTTTGAGGAAAAAATAGTGAGAAACTTATAATACCTTTGCAAAAGAGCTCATCTCATAAGAAACTGCTTGCCCTGTTCTTCTGGATGAGTTTAATAGGGTGACCCCGGACCAAGTCAGTGCACAGATAGATCGAGTTAAGAACAGATCTCCTAAGAACCCTGCTCCACCGTACATCATGGCAACTCTGGCACGAGTACTTCTCTCTGATCTCACCAAGTTATTCAGTCTTTCCATGAGCACAGATACACTCCCAATCAAATGGAAATCAGCCAGGGTCAAACCCAATCTTAAAAAGCCCACAGCAGGTCCCAAAAATTTGGCAAGCTTTAAACCCATCTCACTTTTCCTTTCTTTGAGAAAGTTACGTCATCTTTGTGAATACACCACTGACAGCTTTTCTGGAAAACCATTCTCTGTTTGACCCTCTGCCCCCCTGTTTCCCTTCCCAGTCTGGTTTTCGAACTTCCTTTAGCACAGGATCGTCACTAGTAGAGATCTTAGACAACATAAGACTTTCTTTGGATGATGGCCACTCAGCAATGCTGGACTATTAGATCTCTCTATAGCTTTGGACACCATCTCCCACTCAGACCTAATTAAGAGACTGGGGGAGATTGGTGTCGGTGGGAAAGCTCTGGGTTGGCTGAAGAATTTTCTAAGTGAGTGCACCCACACGGTACAGTTAGTCCTTCTGCTCCCGAACCAAAACTTTGGGCAGGGGAGTGCCACAGGGATCCTAATTGAGCCCCACTCTTTTTTAGGTCTCGCCCGAGCCAGCGCATACGCTGATCTAGCAAGACTTTTAGTAAGTGGGCTTTAAAAATCCAACCACACTCTTTTTGTGTGGCCTAAAGCGTGTGGTTACGCGCGCGGTTACAGGCACAGGCGCCATCTGGCTTTCCTCTCTCTTCCTCATTAAGCGCATCGCACGCAGGCACCCTTACAGCGCGCAATCACTTTCACTGCCGCGTCACTTTCACGATCGTGCGGCCAATGCTTGTTTGTTGTTGTCAGTAAGCACTCTTTTCTCTTCTTTATTGAGTTTCTTACTTGCAGGCACAACGTGCTTTGAAACATTCAGCACACCATTCCCACTTTCTGCCGTGTTTGCTCGCCCCATCATCATTCCGAGATAGCAGCTTTTTATTATTATTTTGTTCGCTCGTGGCCCCGCCCGCCATTTCCTTTTGTTTTCATTACTTTTATTACGATCTAAGCAACGGCGCGGGTGCCACGATTGCACCAAAAATAAGAAATAGAAAAAAATGTGCTTTTCTTTACTTTTATTGCAATCGTGGCACCCACGCCGGTGCTGAGATCGTAACATACGTAATGAAAACAAAAGGAAATGGCGGCCGGCTGTTTTCAGCATGTGAATAAATAGGAAATAAGTAGTAATCTTTTCTTTGACAGCCGTTTTCTTCAATGATTTTCCTGTCCAATAAAAAATCAAATTAAAATCTTCCTGTCTTTAACAGGAGTGAGAGGGAGCTACAGTAGACAAGACACCGTGGCTCCTTTTGTGGGCTGCAGTTCTTCTCCATTTTTAAAGGAAGACACACCGGCAACATTGGAAGTCCTTTGTTGTTATTCTTATTCCTTTATTCTTGCCCCCAGTGAAACAGCATCATTGGTGCATTACATGCAGTAAAATGAAACTCAGCAGGGCCCTGCTTCGATGTGTATGCATTGTCGCCGTGGGCAAGGAAACCAGAAATTCATCTTCTCCTGTTGTCTCTTCTTTTTAAAACCGAAAAAGTCCAGGATTCACTGTGCAAGCATTTACACGTGTTTAGTGCAAGATAAATACACCCAGGTTAATAGTTTTAAGTCTTGGAGTTAATCCTTAAAACAAAACGTTATTTCCTGTTACTGTCTTCACTCAAACTGACTCAGCTGAGTGGGTTAATGTGCTTGCTGCAGAAATCCGAGCAGCTTGTAAGCAGCTCAGCTTTTAATGTTTGCTGCAGAATGTGTGCATTTTAATCACTGAGAGCTCCCTCCCAATGTATTTATTTGAAACCAGGCACTGATCATTTCCTGCCTTTGGGGTGTGAGTTCTTCGTAGAGGGCTTCCTTGATACAGGATTAATATTATCCTAAACCTAAATATGTAATTCACGGCTTATATATGAATGATGTACAAGCGTTTGTTCAATACAGAGGTATTTAAAATGAGGGGGGACAAAGAACGGCCAATGTTGTTCCTCTGGGCCAGCTGTCATTTCCACGTTCAACAGTGAGTGGCTAACCTCCACGTGTTATGTTTACGGAATCATTGATTCTAATTTCTACTTTTCCTAATGACTGCTATGTAACCGTAAAGGTGTTGTCTAGTTCTGTGCATCAACATCACGGCGGTCATTTTGTGTCACTCAAGTTGCAGTGATAAGTCGTAGCGGTAGCAAAACATGCCCGATTTGCCTACGGACTTTAATCATGTTTTTAGTGGTTAACTAGGTGCATTGTGGTCAGCTCCACCGAAGAACATGACCTGGGGACTTTGTAGCTTATTTTTCTTTCTCGTAAGCAGTGCTGGAAATGAAATAAGCATTTGCAATACAATAGGTCTCACATTTACGCGAGTTTGAGCTATTGGCATTGTAAATGACAATGTATTTTTTTTATGTTTTGGTTTTTAAAACAAATAAAAGGCACTGTCATTTGCAGTGCTAATAGCTTAAAAACTCTCGCAAATGCGAGACCTATTGCATTGCAAATGCTTGTAATATGTAAGTAGCCCCACTGGCACATATGTGGGTCCAGTTCCCACCCCGAAAGCGGTAGTTATAAACCTGGGAGTCATTTGAGAACCTCTCCATGAGGGAACACACAAATTCCATTTCGGACTCTTGCTTTGGAATCATACGCCTCCTCAGGAAAGCATTTCAGTGGCTAATGTTTCATTCAAGAAAAACACTAGTCCAGGTCTTTATAATCAGCCGCCTGGACTATGGCAATGCCCTAATGGCCGCCATGAATGAAGGACCACCCTCCATACCCCAGGTGGTACCAAAATAGGGCAGCATGGCTAATCTGTCATCTCCTGCCTCGATCGCCCTCTGAACACTTCATTGGCTGCCTATAAAAAAGTGCTCTGTGTTTAAACTTCTTTGTTTGGTCCATAAATCCTTGCATGGAAGAGGACCTCCCTATCTGCAGGGCAAACTTCAGTGGTATGCCCCAACCTGAATCTTAGATCTAGCGGGACACTCCTGTTACATCCCTGACACATTGCCACTACCAGGTATGAGGGGCGTTCATTCTCCTACTTAGTCCCCCAGGATTGGAATCCGCTTCCGCTACACCTTCTCACTTGCACTGATTTGAAACAGTTTACAATTTCTCTCAAAAGCTGACCTTTTTAATAGTTTTATTCAATAGTTGTAGACCTATATTTTATTATTCTGCTTCAGGACCTGTAGAGCTCTAACCACGCCGAGAGACCTTACACGGTGATACGTTTTGCTTAATAAGTAAATTTAACGTAACATAACCTAGTTATTAAAATCAATAGCATAATTAGGAGCACTATCATTGTCTAACGGAGGATAGGAAATAACTGGGCATGTCATGCCACTGACTGGTATATGGTATGATATATATTAGAGCATTATGCCAATGACGGTTATTTAATAGGAGGTACCTGGGCACATGATGGCAGTGACTTTCCTATTGTTATTTTGGACCAAATGTCTGTATTTTCAAGAGAAAAAGATTATTTGAAATTTGGGAACAAAATGTTTATTAAAAAGGAAGACCTACTTTTGGGGGCAGAGTTTTTATTTTGCAAAAGTTAGAACCCATGCTTGGGGACAATTAATGTATTTTCAGAAAATTACATGCTGTTGTTTGCAACAGAATAAATAAGTTGTTTGTACTGAAAATTACAAGATGATTTGTATGGAAAATAGCAAGTGCATTCACAATCGGAAAGTGGGTTAATCATTTGAGGGGAGGGTGGTCCATAACTGATTTAATAAGCACACCCTGGTTGTTCAAGAGAACACTTCCCAGAGAAGTTCTGCTCACCTCCTGGTAGCTGTTGATCAATCAGTAGGCAATTTCCAGTATAATGTGTGCAAAGTTCAATCAGCTCCAACAGTTTTCGGTTTAACTCTTATTTTTTATTTAGCAATAACATTCAGCTTATGAAAATTTTCACAATATGTATACGCCCGTACTACTGCATTGCTCCACTCGGATCTGTTTTTACAGGTATCCGCTCTTACGTCGTATATCATAGACATCTTATATATCTTATATGAAATAAGCATAACACAAAGAAAAAGGTATTGTATTGTATTGTAATTGCATTTATATAGCGCTTACTACCCCTGACGAGGCGTCGAAGCGCTTTTTCGGCGAGTAGCACGCTACTCCGGGACCCATAGAGGATTAGTGTTCAATTAGTATAGTGAAACATGCAAGTACATTTTAAGTGGTGGATAGGTTAGTCAGTTACACCTCCTTGATTGCTTCAATTTGTGAGGGAGGCATGTATCCGGTCAATCCCCATCAGATACCATACTCTGTGGTGCCAACAAAGAAATGTATGCATAGTTTGCGTTCCCCAGTATGATAGGATATTTTGGAGCGCTGCCCCCACGGCCAAACCCATCTGCTTCCCCGTGCGAGATTTCAACGGGAACATTAAGGAGTTAGGCAATCCAGTATTATATATTTCTGATGGATACATCTGCCAGTGGATTCCTCACCTTGTGAATATCCCCCTGCGTCAGCAACATTCGGAAATTCTTTTGTAGCTTTGCGCCGACGTGGATGACGTCATAGAAGCACGGCATCGCGTGCTGCTCCGCTGACATCACCGACTCCATAATATGCCCACGTCGGCGTGATGTCATCAGTTCCCTTTTTTTCCGCGTCGTCGACGCTAACGGTTTTCGAGTGATCCTCTGTAGCGTTGATAGTAACTTTGTTACTATTGTGGTTTTCTGTGTCTTTTCCAGTGTTTCTGTCTCCTGTACTGATGTCGACTAAGAAGACTGGTTTCAAGCCGTGCGGTGAATGCGGGAAGATGATGTCCGTCATGGAGCCGCATGAAGACTTTATATGGTACCTGAGTTCGGATCACGACGTCCAGGGTTGTCATTCCTGTAGGAAGATTAATCCAAAAGCTCTTTGTGAACGTGAGGCGAAGCTCCTGGTTGCCAAATTAAAAGGTAAAGAGGCCAAGAAGAGTTCGATGTCGCGATCGAGGCGGTTGAGATCCCGGTCGAGGTCGGCTTCGAAATCGTCATCAGGCATGCTTCCAGATCAACGAAAAAGAAACTTAAGAAGAGGAAGCATGGATCAAGGCACCCTTTAGGAAAGGAGTCGGATTTGAGAGCGAAGTCGCCTGGTAGACGGCATCGAAAGGATGTGGTATCTCCTTCTCCGGCACCGGATCCGGAAGGTGAGGCCTTGCCCTTGGAGTCGCTGGAGCATGCACCGGCTCAGGTGTCGAATCCCTCTCCAGCTCCGTCTCGGTCTCCGGTTCTGGTGGAGGAAGGGGTTCCCGTTCCTCAGGGCTCGACGACTCCGGTTCACCAACCTGAGGAACAAGAGGAGCCTCCTCGAGAGCAGCCAGTGGGTTCGTATCCTCCTTTTCCGGGTCCAAGACAGGACCCTTCGCAGTTCCTAAATGCCATGTATGGTGTTTATGCGAGAGCCATGTACCCCTCTGGAGCACCGGCTGGTCCCATGGGTCCGTTGGCATACAATTTGGGAGTCCCCCAAGCTTATGCGATGCCGCCGAATTCATCGACGCCGCTTCCTGCGTCACCGGTTCCGGACCGACCTTGAGATCTTCGGCATGGTCTTCCGACTCGGAGTTCGACGCCGGCTCCGGATCCGTGTTCGACGCCGGTTCCGGCTCCTTCTGAGTCGATTCCTGGTTCCGACGACGTCGCTTCGGAAGGAGAGGTTGAGGCGTGAAGACCATTGCCTTTTGGAGGAGCAGAGATATAGGGAAGCGGAGTTTGAAGAGGGTGAGCTTCAAGAATCGGAGGATTATTTTGATGATTTAAGAGAGGCAAGTGAACTGGAACTGTCCCCTGATTGGGATTTAGCCTCGGCGTCAGATGCCCTTCTAAAGATGTGGCTCCCTACCATGTGGTTATCAAGAAAGCAGCGGATCTGCTGAATTTGACTCTGCCCACTGCGGAGTATAAATCAAACATTTTGACTGAAGTCCTCCACTCTCCCTCATCTGTGGTGGAACCTATGCTTCCTTTTACTGATGCTTTAACAGATCCTATCCTGGAGGTGTGGAGTAGGCCTCTTACGACTCAGACTTTTGTGTCCTCATCCTTTGCCAGAGAGTTTAGTGGTACAGGCGGCCTGCTCTAAAAGATCTGCGGGTGCTTTTCCCCAGGTACCTGGTGATAAGGATTCCAAAAAGTAGGACCAATCTGCGAAGAAAGTCTTTTCATCAGCAAGTATGGCCCTCAAATCTACGAATGCCACTTGCCTCCTGGGTCGTTATATCCATGCCTTGATGGACACTGTAAAGCAATTGACCCCTAAACTTCCTGAAGAGGACAGAAACATTTTTAATGAGGTGCTTGCTGACACTCAGGCTGCTGCTCGGCAGGTCATATAGAGCGCAGGGGTGTGGAATTTAATAAAATATCTACTTGTCCATGGGACAGGTAGCTTCATAAATCTACTTGTCCTGTAACTAAATCCACGTGTCCCTTTGGTGCCATGTAGTGCACCGTCAATTAATGGCAGCAATTCCATTATAAAAGCGCTCGGATAATAGTCTCTCTGGTTATGTCAGGCTCATATTATAGAAGGTTTTGAATACTAGTGATTTCTTTATTTTGCCTTTTTTTTGCAGATCTACCCATTCATCCTTTCATTCACCCACTGATATCTAGCATTCACCTTTACATTGGCATCCATTCATTCTTTCATCAGACTTTCACCATTCTGTTTGTCCATCCATCCATCCATATTCAAACCTACCCAGCCATCCCCAACCATATCCATCCATCTCAGCCATCGATTCATCCTTTTGCTCACCCATCCTTCCGTTCATCCATCAATGTACCCTTTCACTCATCCGTCAATTTAGCCTTTCACTTGTCCATCCTTTAGCTTACTAATCAATCCACCCTGCAACCCATCTATCTTTTCACCCCTTCCTTCAACACATCCATCATCCATCATCCATCCACCATCCCCATCACTCATCCATCCTTTCACTCATTCATTCATCCATATAGCAAGCCACACTTACACATCTATCCACCCTTTCACCTACACATCCATTCATCCATCCTTTCACTCTCTCACCGTTACACGTTAATTATGGGCCTTTGACTGCTGAGCTGCAGACAGATGAGGCTCATCAAGAGCTGCACCCCCGCAGTAGCTGCTAAAGAGAGGGGTTCACAATGCCCCTGGCCAAACCTATCCTTCCCGCTCTAAATCTATCATTCAAACTCATCCATCCCTCTTTCCTTCCACTCATTAATCCATTGGCTCACTGGTTAGAGGCTGAAGGGCTGAGAGCAGAAGTCAGCCCGGGTGCAGGGTTCAATTCCCGACGCGGCAGGGTCGTGGACCTTGGTCAGCGGACTCGATAATTCTCGCTTCGGTGCTTACTCTAATCAGGGGGTTCCACTCGGCAACTCTGGGCATTAGCTTGCCTAATCTCCACAACGGCCCCACCAATTCCGGGGATGCCTGGCTCCACCTTGGGGACTCCCAGCAAGGGACCATCCCACAGCGAAAGCCAGGATGGGTTCCCCAGAGTTATACAGCGCCGGGACGCCCCGTTGCTGGGGCAGCTGTGCGCTTTACAAGTATACTACATTTACATTTACATTTACATTTACATTCATCCTTTCGCTCATCAATCAATCAACTTTCACCCCCTCCATCCACCCTTTCACAGATACCCATCCTTTCATTCATCCCTCCATTCTTTTGTTCTTCCATCTTTCACCCCCTCCATCCTCCTTTTCACTCATCCATCCAGTGACCCTTTAACTCATCCCTCCATCCTTTTGCTCTTCCATCTTTCACCCCTCCATCCTTCTTTGCCTTCTTATCCATTCCCCTTTTCACTCATCCCTCATCCATCCTTTTGCTCTTCCATCTTTCATCCCAACCATACTCCTTTTTACTCATTTATGTATCCCTCCATCCACCATTTCACTCAACGATCCACCCTTCTACCCATCACCCAGCCATCAATCCACCCACTCAACCATTCATCCACCCACTCAACCATCCATTCATCCACTCTTTCTCTCATCCATCAATCCACCCTTTCATTCAACCATTCATCCTTTCACTCATCCATCCACTTTCACCCCATCCATTCATTCACCCTTGCACACATCCATCCATTCTTTCACTCATCCATCCGTTCACTCATCCATCCTTACATCCATCCTTTCACTCAGTCATCCACGCACATATCCTTTCACATCAGTTATGAACCTTTGTCTGGACCTGCAGAAAGAAGAGGCCCATCAAGAACTCTACAGCTACTGTAGCAGCTACAGCGGCTATTCAGAGGCCCCTGGTGCACGCATGAAGTGAGACGAGAGGCCCAGTGCCAGGACAGACATGAGATTCTGCCTGAGGACTGCATGCATGCCACATGGGGAAACTAATGAGCTTTATTGTAAGCTCTGGATGATGTAGGATATGAGAGGCCGAGGGGGGAGGTCAGGGCAGTCCGAGGGGGCAGAGGAGGGGGTTGGGGTGGGATTAGCAAATTCAGGCACCAGGTGAAACATAGTAAAGGACGGTTGTGCAAGAGCTGCATGAGAAGAGAAAGCATGGCGCTTTACTGTAGGCCCCCGGAGTCGAGGGTGAGGAGGGATCTTGGGGCCGGTTGAGGCCCAATGGGTGAAGCACAGAATAAAAGGCAGGGGGTCACAAGGTTCAAGTCCGAGCAGGAGCCAAGCGGCTGATAACATTACATTCCAGTGATGTGAGTGTTCTGGAGCTGCAGAAGCTCCATGTTCGTTTTGTGCTCGAAGAAAATGAAAGGACCAGGGGAGGGCCATGAGTCTGGGGGAGAAAGCAAAAAGACTCCGGTGCTGTAGGTGCTGTAGTTGTTTTATACGAAGCTGCGACTTTGAGCTCAGCTCCATCATGTTGTTCTTATGCTCTTGAGAAATAAAAGTGCAGGCCCCAGCTTTTGCATTGACCCTTTCAGTGCCAATAAACTTTGCAGAGCTACGTTTTAACTGGCTGTGACCAACAGGGTTGAACAGCTGTGTATCAGATTACCGCAAGACTGACTACTTGTCCTTTGGACAAAATAGAAATTAAAACCTCTTGCCCTTGTAAGAAATCTAGATGTCTCGGGCGTCGGAAGATAGGAATTTCCCACCCCTGAGAGCGGAATGGACACAGCGGATCTGTGGCTAGGGTCATGAGGTCTTCGATTGCCACCAGAAGAGCTGCCTGGTTGAAGACTTCAGAGTTCTCTGCAGATGTTCAGGCTGCTTTAATGGATTTGCACTTTGATGGCTTAGGCCTTTTTGGTAAAAAGGCTGATGCTGCTTTGGAGAGGTTTAAAGACTGCAGGGCAACAGCCAGGTCTTTGGGTTTGCAAACTAAAGGATCTGTGAGCAAAAGGTATAGGGGCTTTGGAAGATCTACAAGCAGTCACAACAGCAGCAGCAACAAAATCCGTTGTATAAATCCTACAGGGGCAGACAAAGAGTTCGTTCTCGGGGACGTCAGGCATCCTCCTCCTCCTCCTCCTCCTCCTTCCTCTACCCACCCCCCTCCTACAACAGCAAAGCAGCCCTAGATCTGCCATTCTGGATCATGCGGGTCCTGTGGGGAGCCGGCTTACCTATTTTCTACGGGATTGGGAATCTGTCACATCGGACCTTTAGGTTCTCAATCTCGTATAGAATGGGTATGCTCTTCCCTTTCAGTAATTTCCCCCAAATTACCCTCCTTGCCAAGGTTATTGCGCGGATGACCACCTGCTGCTCCTGCAGGAGGAAGTCCTGGCGCTATTACGAAAAGGTGCGATAGAGGTGGTTCCGGAGCAGGAAAGGGGTCAGGGATGCTACTTCCGGTATTTCCTGATCCCCAAGAAGGATGGCAGACTTCGTCCAATCCTGGATCTCAGGATCTTGAACCTTTACCTGAAGCTGGAGAAGTTCAAGATGCTCAACCTTGCGCAGGTTCTTCAAGCGCTGCTGGAAGAAGACTGGATGGTGTCGATCGACTTGCAGGATGCATATTTCCACATCCCCATTCTGAAGTCGCACAGGAAGTATCTCCGTTTCACGGTGGGTTCGCAACATTACCAATTTGCGGTTCTTCCGTTTGGTCTTACTACTGCGCCTCGAGTCTTCACCAAGAATGTCAGGGATACCGGTATTCCCTTACTTGGACGGTTGGCTGATCAAAGCGGTATCTCCAGAGAAGGTGCTCCATCATCTGCAGGTTACAACTCAGTTGTTGTACAGGTTGGGTTTTTCGATAAATGTCCCCAAATCTCACCTGGTGCCCTCCCAGCGCAACCTGTTCATAGGTGCAGTACTGGATACAACTGTATGTCGGGCATTCCTTCCACCTCAAAGGATTCACGACATACAGGAAATGATTCCTTTGTTTCACAATGGAGCGGTCGTTCCAATCCTGAAGGTCCTTCGTCTGCTCGGTCTGATGGCTTCTTGCATTCTGTTGGTCAACCATGCATGCTGGCATATGTGGGCGCTCCAGTGGTGCCTCCGCAGGCAGTGGTATCAGCACAACGGAGATCTCAGGGAGTCAGTCAGGATCTCCAGAGAAGCTGCGGCGGATCTGTCTTGGTGGAGCGTGGAAGGCAATCTCTCACAAGGAAAGCCTTTTCGGCTACCTCCATCGGTGGCCACAGTGATAACGGATGCATCCACTCTAGGGTGGGGTGCTCATCTGGGGGATCTGGAGGTCAAGGGTCTTTGGTCTCCAGAGGAAAGGTTGCTTCACATCAACCTTCTAGAGTTACGGGCGATACGTTTCCTTCGCGGTCAGTCGGTGCAAGTCCTGACGGACAATACGACCGCGATGTGGTATGTCAACAAGCAGGGAGGAGTAGGGTCGCATTACCTCTGCAGAGAGGGTCTGTGCCTATGGTCCTGGGTTCAGGGCCATCAGATTTGTCTGAAGGCAAATCATCTGGCCGGAGTTCTGAACGTGCGTGCAGACAGTCTCAGTCAGCAGTTCTCGGCCGACCACGAGTGGAGGCTTCATCCAGAGGTGGTTAGTCACGTCTTTCGGACTGGGGGAACTCCTCAGGTGGACCTGTTCGCCACTCACGAGCACCCTCACTGCCCGTTATTCTGCAGCCTCCAGTATCCGATGCAGGGAGCGTTGAGGGATGCGTTTCAGTTGAGCTGGGACTCATGACTCCTTTACGCATTCCCTCCCATACCCTTGATTCCTCGGGTTCTGAGGAAGATTCGCCAAGACCGGGCCCATGTTATATTGATCGCCCCGGATTGGCCAAGAAGGGTGTGGTACACAGATCTTCTCCACTCCTCTCCTCTCTCCTCTCCTCTCCTCTCCTCGTGCCCGCCGCTCCGTCTCCCTCTCAGGGCAGATCTCCTCTCTCAGATGGAGGGGCAGGTTCTACACCCCCACCTCCAGACCTTACACCTTCATGCCTGGAGATTGAACAGGGCAACCTGAATTCCTTTTCTCTCCCACATGATGTGGTGGATGTCATTTTAGCGGCCAGGCGTGATTCCGCCAAATCTATTTATTATTATAGATGGACTAAGTTGGTTTCTTTGTGGAGAGAAGTCCTTTGACCCTTTGAAGGCTAAATTGTCTGATATTCTTCAATTTGCACTCTTTGGCGCAGCAGGGTTTTGCTGTGGCTACGGTCAAGGGTTCTGTTTCTGCTTTGTTGGCTTTTCTCTGTCTGCCGGATCAGCCATCCTTGTTTAAATCTCCTGTGCTGCTTTGTCTAGGGGTGTGCCTGTAGAGTACATTTGTAGAGCAGCGACTTGGGCTTCCCACACATTTTTGCGAAGCATTACTTCTTGGATTCCGAAGTGAGGAGGGACGGCCACTTGCGCGTTCTGTCCTCCAGGATTTTCTGGTATAGGAAAGTGGACACCCTCCTCCGGGATTGGGGTCTGTTGTGGGACTCTATTCACAAGGTGAGGAATCCATTGGCAGATGTATCCACCAGAAGAACCAGTTACTTACCTTCGGTAACGCTTTTTCGGGTGGATACAGTATCTGCCTGTGGGTTCCTCACTGACCCACCCGCCTCCCCGTTGTCCACTCTTCTATACCTGATTTACTGTAATGTTGTTATTTTACTGTCAAAGGAAATGTGTATTTATAATTGCTTTTCCTGCATTAGCTACCCACTGTGTGTGTTGCTTTGATTATTTGGTACTATGTACTTGGTGTGTATATCTACTGTTGTTGATCCGTCCGTGTGCCTCGAAGGCACGGAAAAAAGGGCGGAACTGATGTCATCACGCCGACGTGGGCCTATTATGGAGTTGGTGACGTCAGCGGAGCCTCGCGCAATGCCGTGCTTCTATGACGTTGTCCAAGTCGGCGCGAAGCTACAAAAGAATTTCTGAATGTTGCTGACACAGGGGGATATTCACAAGGTGAGGAATCCACGGGCAGATACTGTATCCACCAGAAAAAGCGTTACCGAAGGTAAGTAACTTGTTCGCCGGCAATCGTGGGATCTGTGTCACGAACCTTAATTCTATCTCGTCTAGTATTTTAGGCCAATAAGATGATTAAAGGGGACAATTCCATAGCAAATGCCCTCCCCCCCCCGCACCCGTGCCAACTAGTAAGGCTTCGATCTGGATTCCCTTTGTTAAGGCGTGCTGGAGTTAGGTATGTGGCTATTTAATAGCCGTTTCCTTACTCGCTGTGTTCCTTGGCGTACGCTTGGCCCTATAATATATGTCGTCCTATTCCTTCCTCAATAAGTCTCGTCCTAATTCCCTTGCCCAGTGCTTCTGGCTTGCAGTAGGTTGTGTAGGGGCCTTCTGACGTAGCATGTCATATAATTCAGATACTGATTTCTTGTCATCCCGTTTGGTAATCAGCCATTTCCCATATTTTGTTAATTGTGGTTGAACATCGGGGTGAAGTAACCAGTGCCTCATCTGCGTATAGCGGAAACGCTCTGTCTCGGGTAGTGCATAGTCTTGTCGCATTTGTGTGAATGGTATGATCCCTTCCAAATCGAATAAGTGTCCCGCCGCCTTGCAATGTGTCTTGTGCAACTCTGCGAACGCCTTACTATCTAACCCTGGTGTAAATTCCCTGTTATATAAAAGTGTTGTCATCGGCGAGGTGAATGACGTGAGGTTTGCCTTAGTAGCTACCCTGTCCCATACTTCCATCACTGACTTTGTAACGGGTGACCTCCAAAGACTCCGTGGTCTATCCGCTTTCTTTAAAAAGGGGACCTTCCACAAGGCAAATCCCACCAGAGCTCTATCTTGGAAGAGCCATCGCTTTTCAGATTCCTCCCTACTCCACTCGATACCTCAGTTGTGCCGCCCTGAAATAATCTATAGGGTTCGGGTCCCCAGCACCCCCCCTCCTCCGGTTTCAAGTATCCCAATTCCCTGCGCATTCGGTGGCGCGCACCCGCCCCGACAAAGCGGAGTATATCCTGCTGTAGGTTCTCGATAGTTCCCTTAGGTGGCGAGACTGGCAGTGTTTGAAATAAGTATAATGCTTTAGGTAAGATGGTCATCTTGACTGCCGCCAACTGACCCAATAAGGACAGATGATGATGTCTCCAACTGTTCAGATCTTTCCCAATTTGTAGTTCCATATAATTAAGCTTAGTCGTTTGTACTACCATTGGTGCTAGCTCAAGTCCCAAATATGGGATAGACTCTGCCATTTGCAGCTTCAAGGCATTTTGTCCCCTGTTACCAAGGTCCGGCAAGGTCCTGGGAAAAGGAAGGATCTGAGATTTTCCCACATAAACTTTAAATCCAGGAACACGCCCAAAAGACTCCAATTCCTGCAAAAAGGCCGGAAGCGATCTCCCCGGGGAGTAGAGGGAGGCTAGTACATCATCGGCATAGAGGCTTATCACATGCTGCTACCCTCCAAATGGAATATCTTCGATATCTGGGTTGTCTCTCACTTTTTGGGCTAGTGGCTCTATTATATAAAGCAAACAGGAGGGGCGAGAGTGGACATCCTTGCCTGGTGCCCCGTTGGATAGGGTAATTGTAGCCGTATGGTTAATATAGCATCCTGCAACCCAGTTGAACGCCTTCTCGGCGTCAACCGTTAGCAATAGGGCATCCATATTCGTGAGATGGGCTTTATCAATTAAATGTAGGATCCTCTTGGTGTTATCACCGCCTGGCCGGGTTTGTACAAATCCAGCTTGGTCTGGTTCTATTATACCAGGCATCCGTGGACCTAGCATCGCCGCCAATATGCCAGTGAACAGTTTTAAATCCATGTTGAGAAGGGACACTGGACGGTACGAGCCCCATGCTGTTTTGTCTTCCCCAGGTTTGGGCAGCACCACTATGGATGCTGACAACATTCCAGACGGGATCGATCCTGGCCCTTTGAATGAATTAAAGTAACGCGTCAATACTGGGGCTAATATGTGACAGAAGGATTTATAAAATCCTGCTGAGAAGCCATCCGGCCCGCCGACTTAAGCATAAGTTGTGAGATCGCCCGATGACTTCCACTAGTTTTATGGGGGAATCCAGCAATTCCACCTGATCTTTAGTTATCATGGCTGTATGCGCCCCCTCCAAATATGATATCATAAGCTGCTCCAACCTAGCTTCCCCTTTATACAGATCCGCATGGAAGTCCCTGAATGTGTGGGTGATGTTTTCGTCGTCTATGAACTCTTCCTCCTTGTTATTCTTGATAGTCTTGATGGCTCCTGGCCCTGAGTTTATTTGCCAACAGTCGCCCATTCTTATCCCATCCAACGTAGTAGGAGAACTTTAATCGTAATGCCGCATATTCTGCTCTATCGAGATCCAGCCCTGCCAATTGAGCCCTCACTGCCTTCAATTGTTTCCATACTCTTGGCGCTCCCGTCCGCCTGTGAACCCTTACCAGTTCTAAAACTTGTGCCCCTAGTGGAACCCTCTTATCCTTTCTTTCCCTATTCTCTGCTGCCACAATGGCGATGAGCTCGCCTCTCACCACAACTTTTAGCGCCTCCCACAACATAGTCACAGAGATGCCTGAAGTATCATTTACCTCCAGGTATTCTTTAATACACTTGGTGATCTGTTGTGTCACTACATTCTTGTGTAGCAGGCATTCCCTCAGCCTCCAGTACCCTGGCGAACTCCGCTGTGGTGGTAGCCGCAAGGAGATCAATACAGCATCTTGGTCTGATAGCGCCGTCGGTATGTCAGCAGTCTCTACCAATGTATTGAGTTCCGTCATGCCTATCATGTAGTCCGTGGGCACGAGAATAATGTGAGTATTGTGAGGTTTGGGGGTGTTTGTTCCGCCAGCAGTCCACCAACCCCATGGACCGAAGCCCCTGCCTGTGATAGTTCTCCAGCTTGTGTGTATCGATTCCCCGATCTATCTTTAACTGCGTCCATCACAATATTTAAGTCTCCTCCCACCACTGTCAAATGTTCTTGCCTAGTCATTACCTCCGCAAAAGCGGTCTGCAGAAAGCGTTGCTGTCCCGAGTTTGGGACGTATACCGAACCCACCTCTCCCATGTGTATCACATATGCTAGGAGCCTCCCTTTGATTTCTGCAACTTTGTCCCGCACACCCCCCCCCGCGAAAACGTTTAGCAATCAACATTGCCACTTCCGCCTTTTTATCCAAAGAAGAAGAGAAGAAATGCTGGGGGAAGGTGCACGATCACAGCCGGTGCCAGTCTTTTGAAAGCAAGTGGGTCTTCTGTAGAAGGCACACCTCTGCATCAGAGTTCTCCAAATAGGAGAGAATGACCTTCCTCATTACGGGATTATTGAGGCCTTTCACATTCAGTGTGAGAATCTTCAATGTGCTATGTGACATAATTGAAAAGTGACTACCTTGCTGTCTAACCTTATTTCAGGTTGTCCATAGCTCCCCTTTTCCTCTCATACCCTGAGGTAATCGTGTTCCATGAAGTACTGTGTGCCCATGTAGCCATTCAAACATGAGTACCAGTCCCCCCTTCCCTAACCCCAACCAAAACCCCATATTGTCCAGGACCTCCTGGCCTAGTTCACGTATCTTTGGTGATCCAAAGTGCTAGGTTCATTATGTGGCCAACGAAGAAATGCAACCTCCAAAATGCCCGCCCCCCCCCCCCCCCCCCCCAGTGGATAGCTCAACGCCCGTCCAGCCTCTGTTCCAACTTTTCTGTCCCTTGTCCCTTCAGGTGTCATCATGGGAGGCCTTCTCCTGGGACAGCCAGTCCATAACTGCTTGTCGCTCCTGCACTATCATGGTGGGGTCCGGTTTCGCAGATTTTGCGTCTGATATCGACCCGCTGCCACCGGCCTGGGGGAGCCATATTTCCTTCTCGTCTTTCCTCCTCCTGATGTGGTTATTCAATACATAATATCCGTCCTGTTTCTTGCAAGGATCTGAGTTGGTGCAGTTTGCCCTGAAGCTTAAAGATCAATCTGAAGGTATGTCCCCATGAATGTGCAATTCCCTGCGCTCGTAGATAAGTTGTTGCCGGTCGAATTCCCGTCTCTTTTGTAAGGTGATCGCAGCCAAGTCTTGGTATAAAACAATAGCATAGTCCTGGTATTTTAGTGGGTGCTTATCTCTGGCTTTCCGCAATATCAGTTCTTTCAATTGGAAGTCCAGGAGGAAAGCCAGGATATCTGGCGGTGGTGCTGGCGCTCTCCTCTGTTTGCCCACTCTGTATGCCCGGTCAATCTAAATTTCAAAGTCCGGTGTGGCATCCAATATGCTTTTAAAGAGCCCCTGTAGGTATTGGGTAATATCTGCGTCTTCTTCTTTGGGAGGGACACTTTTGATACAAATGTTGTTCCGGCGTGATCTGTTTACCAGATCTTCGGCGTGTGCCTGGAGATCCACTGGTTGTTCCCGCAGCCTGATCACTTCCTGCTGTAGCTGTGCCACCTCTTCATCTCGTGCTTGATCCTGTTCCTCTATGTGAGCCACTCGTTCCCCCACTGCATCAATGTCCCTGCGAACCACCTTCCTTTCCGAAGCACATTCGCTCTTTAGTGACTGTAGATCTTCTCGTAGCATATTGAACAGCATTTCCAGAAAGGATCCGGTGACCGGTGCTTCTACGGACTCCAAATCTTGCCCTGCTTGTGGTGCCGGCAATAACCGCCCCTCGTCACCGCTTGTTGTGGGTAACTTAGTCAGCATGTCTTTTAGGGTCCGATCTTTCTTCCCTAGTAGTGTGGACATTGTGGCCTCAGCTGCCGACCAGGTCTTCCTTACCCCCTGCTGCACCTGATGCATATTGCCCACCGGCTATATGGCTGTTTTGCCGCTTAGATGCCTCAAATCCTCCCTTTCAGCTGCGCAGCCGGGCCTTATGTCGATCCTTCACAGCCCCCTTCGCCGGTTGACGCCTGGTGAGTGTCGTGCCCTTCAGCCACACGGAGCTCAGTTGGGCGTATTGCCGTCTTGCCCCCAGCTCCTCCTCAGGCCCGTGTGTGACGTGGGCTCCGTATGGTCTTTGGGGCAATGCCCAAGTAAGTGTAGAGGCTCTACGCACCCCAGACCACCATGTGGGTGCCAGGCAAAGGCGGTCATTATGGGGGTTAATCAGGGCCCACGGGCCCTCAGGAGCTGTCGCAGCCTTCCACCCTCGCTCTTTTCCTTATTCCCTTATTCCTCTTTGACAGCCGTATCACCCCTGGATCGCCTCACTGCCTGCCTTAGTTCAGGCCCTGCGTATGTCAGGGTCGTGGCCTCTGGCTCCGTATACCCTTCGTTGCTCTCTACTGGGCTGCAGGTCACTGCCGATCAGTCCCCTCCGCCACCCGACTTCCATGTGCTGTATACCTTTTGCTTGTGCCGTTTTAGTCCCTGTATTGTGAGTGCGCGTTGGGCCTGTGGCTCTCCTGCCGCGCTCCCTGGGCCCCAGGGCAGTATCTTTCGGCCTCCTTTGCCGCCCGGCTTCCGCAATTGCTCCGCACAGCCTGCGATCTCACTTCTCAAAGCTCCTGCGGGTGTCTCTGCAAGCCTCTCCTGCAACGCGGTCCCCTAATTAATGTGGAGTAGCGCTCCTCAGGCCTGTCCGTTCCGTCCTCTCCCTCTCTTTAAGAGAGATACTGGCCGCGATAGTGCTCTCTTGGCTTGCGCCCAGGGCTCGCAGAGCCCTTAGCTAGCGGAACCCTCGGGTCTCGCTGCGGCGCACCTACAGTATGGCGCGTCCTCTGTCTCCTTATGCGTCAACCAGTCCCGCCGCTGCAATGTGGATCGGAGAGTCCAGCATCGATCCACTGCCTCAGGGCACCGCCATTTTGTCCTTTCGCCTCCGTTGCGTTCTGGGCGGTTTTTTATCACAGCGCTTATTCGCCCCGCTCACTCTGCTGCTCCGCAGAGTGCCCCGACCTTTCTTTCGCTTTTGGGACAACTTCCAGCTCCGTCCACAGTAGCTAAACGGCTCGGCAGGCCGATTGGAGCGGGGAGACGGTTGAAGTGTTTTCACGTGAAATAGTGGAAAGACACCCATAGAACGTGACCTTGTAATTGGTGCCCATGAAAAGTATCTAATTCCTTCGGATTGAGTTTGAGTGATATATAACTGCAAAAATAAATACAAATAAAATAGGAGCAGCCCAAATCTAAATGCCACCCAGTGTAAGTGCATTTCTCAACAAGCATCGGCATAGCCAATAGGTCGTGCCTACTCAAGAGCTAATGGCTTTGACAATATGTTTTAGCCATGTTGTACAATAATTCTGATAGATACATCTGCCGTGTGGATTCCTCACCTTGTGAATATCCCCCTTGCGTCAGCAACATTCGGAAATTCTTTTGTAGCTTTGCGCCGACGTGGATCCGGACGTCACAGAGGCACGGCATCGCACGCGACTCCGCTGACGTCACCGATGCCTACAATAGGCCCACGCCGGCGTGATGACATCAGTTCCCTTTTTTCCGCGTCGTCGACGCTAACGGTTTTCAGGGATCGTGTAGTAGCTTACAGTAACGTTGTTACTATTTTCGTATTATTGTGTCTATCTTCATTCTCTTCGGGATGTCGTCGAAGAAGACTGGATTTAAGGCCTGCGGTGAATGTGGCAAGACTATGTCTATCACCGATCCTCACGAATGTTGTGTCTGGTGTTTAAGCTCCGATCATGATGTCGAGGACTGTTCTTGCTGCAGGAAGATGACTCCAAAAGCCTTGAGAGAGAGAGAGACAAAACTCCTCGTGGCAAAATTCAAGAGCAAGAAAGCTAAAAAATCTTCGAAGTCTCGATCTCGTCGGTCGAAGTCGAGGTCGAGGTCTCGTTCGAGGTCACACTCGGAGTCGTCTTCAGCTCACGCTTCGAAGTCTTCTAAGAAGAAGCACAGGAAGAGGAGCCATGAGTCACGTCATCACTCTGGGAAGGAATCTGGCTCAAGACCGAAGTCCCAGGTCAAGCTTATGAATAAAGAAGTGGAGGTTTCGGAGTCGGAACATGAAGAGGCTTCGCATCCGGGTTCACCCGAACCTCCAGAACAGGTCCATTCTCCGATTCTATCTAATCCTTCTGGTCAGGAGGATGAAGGTGAGGAGCAGGGGGCTGGTGGAGCCGAAGTTCCGGCACCTGATGGTTCGTCGACTCCGGTTCCTGCACCCGAAGAAGAGGTCGACGTCGTGTCGACTCCACCTCCTCAGGAACATCCCAGAGGTCCATATCCTGAGTTTCCGACTCCAGGTCAGGATCCTTCTCAGTTCCTGAACGCCATGTTTGGTGTCTATTCCAGGGCAATGTTCCCGTCTGGTGCACCTGTTGGTCCCACTGGTCCTATGGCCTTTAACTTTGGGGTTCCACAGGCTTATGCCCCTGCACCCTTCATGCCTTTTATGCCGGCTCTACCACCGCATTGGCATTTTCCGACACCACCGGTGTCGTAGACGCCGAAGCGCACGACGCCGATGCCATCGACGCCGATCCCATTGACGCCGTTACCTACGACTCCGAGGCAGGATTCTGTCCGACCTCGTGTTGAAAGACCTCGTCCGACGTCGGGTTCGACGCCAGCACCGACCCCGTCGGAGTCGATTCCGAATCCTTTGGCTTCGGTTGTAAAGGAAAGGTCTCGGAGAAAGGCCCAGAGACTTCTAGAAGAGGAGAAATATGGGTATTCAGATACTGAAGAAGGGGAGTTGCAGGATTCTGAGGATCCCTTTGAAGATTTGTGTGAGGCCAGTGGGCTTGAACTATCGCCTGAATGGGAATTGGCTTCTGTATCAAATGTTCCATCAAAGGATGTGGTACCTTACCACACTGTTATTAAAAAAGCAGCGAGTTTACTGAACATTACTCTACCCACTGCTGATTACAAACCTAATATTTTGACTGAGGTGCTTCATTCACCCTCATCTGTGATTGAACCTATGTTGCCCTTCAACGAGGCCTTGTCTGAGCCTATCTATGAGGTCTGGACAAAACCCTTATCTGCTCCTGCAGTTTCTAGGACAGTGGCGAGGAGATATAGAGCTGCACCGGAGGACCCTGCATTTTTAACAACGCATCCTCAGCCTGAGAGTTTGGTGGTGCAGGCTGCTTGCTCAAAGAAATCTGCTGGTGCGTTTCCACAGGTTCCTGGAGATAAGGAGTCCAGGAAGCAAGACCAAAGTGCCAAAAAGATTTTCTCATCAGCCAGTATGGCATTAAAATCAACCAATGCTACGTGTCTGATGGGGAGGTATATCCATGCTTTGATGGACTCTGTCAAGCAGTTGATTCCGAAGGTTCCTGAGAATGACAGGAAGGATTTTCAAGAAGTGGTTTCGGACACTCAAGCAGCTGCGAGGCAGGTCATCCAGAGTGGTCTGGACACCGCGGACTCAGTGGCAAGGATCATGGGCTCCTCCGTGGCCACCAGGAGGGCTGCCTGGCTCAAATCATCAGAGTTCTCTGCAGACGTCCAGTCTGCCTTGATGGACTTGCCTTTCGATGGGTCAGGCTTATTTGGCAAGAAGGCTGAGACTGCCTTGGAGCGTTTTAAGGACAGTAGGGCCACTGCGAAATCTTTGGGTCTTCAGTCCAGGGGTACTACCGGAAGACGTTTCAGAGGGTTTGGCCGATCTTCCTTTCGATCTTACAGATCATCCCAGCAGCAGCCTCAACAGCAACAGAATACACTGTACAAGTCGTACAGGGGCAGACAAAGATCCCGCCCTAGAGGTCGTCAAGCTTCCTCCTCCTCCTCCTCCTCTCCTTCCCAACCCCCGGCCAACGCAGCAAAGCAGCCCTAGATCCGCCATTCCGGATCATGTGGGCCCAGTGGGGGGTCGGCTTACACATTTTCTACAAGATTGGGAATTAATAACATCGGATCTTTGGGTTCTCAATCTTGTAGAGAATGGGTATGCTCTTCCTTTCCAGGAATTCCCTCCCAATTACCCTCCTTGCCAGGGTTATTGTTCGGAAGACCACCTGCTTCTCCTGCAGGAAGAAGTCCTGGCACTGTTCCGAAAAGGTGCGATAGAGGTGGTTCCAGAGCAGGAAAGGGGTCAGGGGTGCTACTCCCGGTATTTCCTGATCCCCAAGAAAGATGGCAGGCTTCGGCCGATCCTGGACCTCAGGGCTTTGAACCTTTACCTGAGGCAGGAAAAGTTCAAAATGCTCACTCTTGCACAGGTTCCTCAAGCGCTGCTGGAAGAAGACTGGATGGTGTCGATCGACTTGCAGGATGCGTATTTTCATATTCCCATCTTGAAGTCGCACAGAAAGTATCTCCGTTTCACGGTTGGGTCACAGCACTACCAGTTTGTGGTCCTTCCGTTTGGTCTTACTACTGCACCTCGAGTCTTCACCAAGGTGATGGCAGTGGTGGCAGCTCATCTCAGGAGATCGGGGATTCATGTGTTTCCGTATCTAGACGACTGGCTGATCAAAGCGGAGTCGCCGGAGAAGGTGCTCCATCATCTGCAAGGGACAACTCAGTTGTTACACAGGTTGGGTTTTTCGATAAATGTACCCAAGTCTCACCTGGTGCCCTCCCAGCGCAACCTGTTCATAGGTGCGGTACTGGACACTACTGTGTGTCGCGCATTCCCTCCTCCTCAAAGGATTCGCGACATACAGGAGATGATTCCTTTATTTTTCAATGGAGCGGTCGTTCCAGTCCTGAAGGTTCTTCGCCTGCTCGGTCTGATGGCTTCATGCATTCTGTTGGTCAACCATGCACGCTGGCACATGAGGGCACTCCAGTGGTGCCTCCGCAGGCAGTGGTATCAACACAACGGAGATCTCAGGGAGTCAGTGAAGATCTCCAGAGAAACTGCGGCGGATCTATCTTGGTGGAGCGTGGAAGGCAATCTGTCTCAAGGGAAGCCTTTCCAACTGCCTCCATCAGTGGCCACGGTGATATCGGATGCATCCACTCTAGGGTGGGGTGCTCATCTGGGGGATCTGGAGGTCAAAGGTCTTTGGTCTCCAGAGGAAAGGTTGCTTCACATCAACCTTCTAGAATTGCGGGCGATACGTCTGGCGCTCAAGGCCTTCCTCCCTTCCCTTCGCGGTCAGTCAGTCCAGGTCCTGACGGACAACACGACCGCGATGTGGTACGTCAACAAGCAGGGAGGAGTAGGGTCACAGTGTCTCTGCAAGGAGGCTCTGCGCCTCTGGTCCTGGGTTCAGGACCATCGGATTTGTCTGTTGGCAAATCATCTGGCCGGAGTTCTGAACGTTCGTGCAGACAGTCTCAGTCGGCAGTTCTCTGCCGATCACGAGTGGAGGCTTCACCCAGAGGTAGTTCACGACATCTTTCGGATGTGGGGGACTCCTCGGGTGGATCTGTTCGCCACTCGCGAGAATGCTCACTGCCTGTCATTCTGCAGTCTCCAGTATCCGTTGCAAGGAGCCTTGGGGGACGCGTTTCAGATGAGTTGGAACTCGCAACTCCTTTACGCGTTTCCACCCATACCTTTGATTCCTCGGGTTCTGAGGAAAATTCACCAAGACCGGGCCCAAGTCATATTGATCGCCCCGGATTGGCCAAGAAGGGTGTGGTACTCTGACCTTCTCCACCTCTCCTCTCACCCGCCGCTCCGTCTCCCTCACAGGGCAGATCTCCTCTCTCGGATGGAGGGGCAGGTTCTACACCCCCACCTCCAGACCTTACACCTTCATGCCTGGAGATTGAGCGGGGCAACTTGATTTATTTTTCTCTCCCTCACGATGTGGTGGATGTAATTTTGTCTGCCAGGCGTGACTCCACTAAGTCCATCTATTCTTATAGGTGGTCTAAGTTTGTTGCTTGGTGCAGGGAGAAATCTATAGACCCTTTGAGGTCCCATTTATCTGATGTGCTCTAGTTTGCCCTTTCTCTGGCTCAGCAGGGGCTTGCTGTTGCCACGGTGAAGGGTTATCTTTCTGCGCTGTCGGCTTTTATCTGTTTGCCTGACCAGCCTTCTCTTTTTAAGTCTCCCATTGTTTTGAGGTTTTTGAAGGGCCTCACTAATAGGTTCCCTCCTACACCTTTTATTGTGCCTCAGTGGGATTTGAATCTAGTTTTGACATTTTTAATGGGTGCTCCTTTTGAGCCTCTTCACAAATGTCACATGAGGCTTCTGACTTTCAAAACGGTTTTTCTCGTTGCAATCACCTCGGCAAGGAGGGTAAGTGAGCTTCAAGCTCTTAGTTCCAAGCCCCCATTCCTGACCATTCATGCTGAACGAATGGTTCTTAGGACCAGGGCTGCTTTTCTGCCAAAGGTGGTGACTCCTTTCCACCTTGGTCAATCCATTACCCTTCCTACTTTTTATCCTCCCCCCTCACCCTTCCAAGGAGGAGGAGAGATTACACCGTCTTGACCCCAAGAGGGCGGTGTCTTTTTACTTGGACAGGACTAAAGACTGTCGAGTGGATGACCAGCTTTTCATTGGCTTTGCTGGCTGCAAGAAAGGAAGAGCGGTCCATAAGAGGACTTTGTCGAGATGGATCGTCCTCTGCATTAAGATCTGCTACTCTCTGGCCGGTAAGAACCCACCAGAGGGTATAAGGGCTCATTCAACTAGAGCTAAGTCTTCGACCTCAGCATTGGCTAGAGGTGTGCCTGTTGAGGATATTTGTAGAGCGGCAACTTGGTCTTCCCTCCACACTTTCGCGAAGCATTACTGCTTGGATTCCGAAGTGAGGAGGGAGGGTCACTTTGCACGCTCTGTACTCCAGGATTTCCTGGTCTAGAAGAGTGGACACCCTCCTCCGGGAGTGGGGACTGCTGTGGGACTCTATTCACAAGGTGAGGAATCCACACGGCAGATGTATCTATCAGAAGAACAAGTTACTTACCTTCGGTAACGCTTTTTCTGGTAGATACTATATCTGCCTGTGGATTCCTCACTGACCCACCCGCCTCCCCGTTGTCCACTCTTCTATGCCAGTTGTTTATATGATGTATTATTTTATGGTCAAGGGTTTGTCTATTTCAAATGTTTTATTGCATTTGCTTCACACTGTGTGTGTTACCTTGATTTCTATACTGCGTATACTGTGTATATGTCTACTGTCATCGGTCCGTCCGTGTGCCTCGAGGGCACGGAAAAAAGGGCGGAACTGATGTCATCACGCCGGTGTGGGCCTATTGTAGGCGTCGGTGACGTCAGCGGAGTCGCGTGCGATGCCGTGCCTCTGTGACGTCCGGATCCACGTCGGCGCGAAGCTACAAAAGAATTTCCGAATGTTGCTGACGCAAGGGGGATATTCACAAGGTGAGGAATCCACAGGCAGATATAGTATCTACCAGAAAAAGCGTTACCGAAGGTAAGTAACTTGTTCGTTTGTAGCTGTTCAGCATGGCTACAAGTTAGTGGCATAAAAGAGAGTGGAGTGTTGTTAAGTTGACTGTCTTGGAGTGGAGTGAGGTGTTATGGAGTGGTATAGAGAGTTGTGGAGTGGTGTAGATTAAAGTTGAGTAGCGTGGAGTGAAGTGAAGTGGAGTGGCCCAGAGTGGAGTGGTCCTAGTGTTGTGTAGAGTTGCGTAGAGTGCAGTGGGATGGGCTGCACTGGTGCAGAGTAGATTAGAGTGGAGTAGAGTATTGGCGTAGAGATGAGTGGTGCAGAATAGATTTCAGTAGTATAGCGTGCGTTTGCATAGAGTTGAGCGTTGCAGAGTAGAGTGCTATAGAGAGTAGGGGCTCACAGTACAGTGGTGCATAATAAAATAGAGTGGCGTAGAGCGCAGAGACATAGGGCGCAATGGTGTAGATTAGGGTAGAGTTGAGTGGTGCAGTGGTGTAGAGTTTATTAGCGTAGACTGGATTGATGCAGACTGTAGTGGCGTAAAGTGTTGCAGACTAGAGTGCTATAGAGAGCAGTGGCATACAGTACAGTCGTGCAGAGTAGAATAGTGTGACGTGGAGTTCAGTGACTTAGAGCTCAATGGTGTACAGTGGCATAGTATGCAGTGACTTAGAATGCAGCAGCGTAAAGTTTTGCAGAGTAAAGTAAGTAACGTGTTGCAGAGTAGAGCATAGTGGTGTAGAGTGCAGTGGTGCAGAGTAGTTGGCATAGAGTACATTGGTTTTGAGTAAAGTGGTATAGAGTACATTGGGTAGAGTGCAGTGGTTTAGAGTATGAATGAATATGATTTGTAAAGCGTAAACTCATGCCCGACGACATTTTGGCGTTATAGAGGGCGGGTGTAAATGCAGGGCTGTTAGAACAGGATTTCTCGCAGATGGTGGTGTGAATGCTAGTCCTGTGAAAAGAGCCAAATCTTCAAGGCCTTCCTGAAGACGAGCAAGGAGGGAGCTGCTTTTAATGTCAGTGTTAGGCTATTCCAGAGCACCGCTGTAGTCCTGAAAAAGCTCTTCTCACCCCATGTGGTCCTCCTAAATGGGGGGAATAGTCCGGTTCATGGCAGAACCTGAGCGAAGAGTCCTCCCAGGGACATACCATTTGAGTTTCTCCTTGAAACGGACTGATCCCAGACTGTGCAGTGATTTAAATGCCAGACAAAGGGCCTTGAACCTGCATCGTTGTCTGACTGGTAGCATGTGGAGGTTCCCGATGGCTCCTCTAGCAGATTCATATTTTGGAATTTGGAAGAGGACACGTGCAGCTGCATTCTGCAGAGTCTGAAGATTCTTCAAAGTGCCTGATGTGCCTGAAGAGGAGCTGATTTAAGAGCTCCTGGTTTAGGGATCACCTTTCGATGAAAATCCCCGGAAAAAAACACCAAACCGGCAAACTCTCTTCCTACCCCCGAAACCGGACGACAACACCCTTCTACCCATCCCATTGATGTCGAGTTCCGACCTCTACTCACTGCCTCTTCGGGCTCCAGAGGTCTGGGCTGCCCAGCTGGTCACTGCTCGACCCCTAGACGGATCGCCGCGGTGCTCTACTCGAGATCCCTCGAGGTCCCTGGCTGCCTTAACGCTCTCATGATCTGGATTGCCTTGTCCTGCTGCCCCAGGTGCCCTTCCCTGTGCGATGCTGCCTGGATCCTTTGGACCGCTCTGAGCTGGGGACCGGCTCCCTTTGACCTGCCTGGATCGTCCTACTCTCACACACGCTGCTGCGGGGAGTGAATTGCCTAAACTGATCTCCTCTGGCGACATCGCGCCGCGGACTCCGCTGACGACATAGAGACTGGGAAGGTTTCCCCGGTCCACTCATCTCCGTCTTCTCTGGGCTGGGGAGCTCCTTCGCTGCGGGCCTGTGCACCGCTTCCTCCCCCTCCCCCCTGGTTTGTGCTGCCGTGGTTGCCGGTGTCGAATGCTGGTTGCTCTCTAGGCTCGGAGCCTATTTGTGATGCAGCAAGGGTTCTGTCCAAGCTGAATACTGGCCCTCGCACGCTGCTCTTCGATGAGGCTGGGTTACTCCTTTGCCTCGAACCATTGTGGCTAATGTTCCGCTGCTCCCCCCTGGATGTGTTGCCTCGATTGCCGGTCTCTGGAGCCGGGTGCTCCCTCTGCCCTGTGCCTCCGTGTGGTACTGCACAGGCTTCCCCCGAGCTGGAGACTGGCCCCTTCACGCTGAGCGGAGCTGTCGCCGCCCTCCGTTCGCCTCCTGCCCGCGTGGCGCTGAGGCTCCCACTCGTCGCTCCTGCCCTCGGAGCCTTTGTCCCGAAGTTGCCTCGTGGTTATGCCCCGAAGTTCTCCACGTTGTTGAAGTTGCCGCGTTGCTGGGGAAGCTTTCTGGTGCCCTCAGCTCTGTTCCCTGCCATCTTGCTGTTCTGCTTAGTGACGACACCCCCACCCTTCCCTCCCTCACGCTCCAGCCTCTTCCTTTGCCGCCGCGCTGCATAGGCTCGGTCCTAACTCACCCAGCCCGTCGCTGAGCTGGTGACAACTCTTGTCAGCTGGGCGTGATGGTGATGGGCGTGAGGGTGATTTTCGACTCTTTTAACTACATGTTGCCCTCTAGTACTGTCAGTATGTTTATCCTCATGGCTCAGATGGGGCACGGGGCTGGTTCCCCACGTGGTCTCAAACTTGTGGTGCCCATTTTGTCTCCTAATCACGATCAATGTTTATTGGGCCTCTATTTTGCCTCTTATATTTTGTTGTTGTTGTCCCCTGGCCTAGCTGATGAATAGACAGGGAGAAAGGACTTGTTCCTCCTCCACAAAACCGGCGGCCATTTTTTAAGTCCGCCCTGTTTTTACTAGACATTGAGAAAGGACTCGCTCCTCCTCCACCAATTCTGCGGCCATCTCTGAAGAGAGCCCTGATTACTCCAGTATTGGAACTTTCATAGATTCACATGCCTGAATCATTCCCCGTCGTCGAGACGGGAGTCTCCGGTATATAAAAAAACAGTGCTAAGTAGTGTAGCAAACTGAAAAGAGGCCTAGGCCCATTTCCCTTTTGCAACCCATAGCCTTTGTTATGTAAAAAAGGCCCAAACTTTTCCCTGAACCAATCAGAGCTCCTCACCCTCTAGAACACTCCTGAGAGAACCTTCTGCCCCTCAGATTTTTCTACCGCACGTTGTGCTAGGGAGTCTCCTTTAAGCTCTGCTCAAACTCTTCTACAGTATTTTGACTTGGATTTGAGGTTTCTACATCAACCATGTCTGAGAAGGAGAAAAAAGGATTATTTAGAGCTTGTTCAACCTGCTCCAAGAAAAGGCTGTTTACAGATGACCCTCACAAGGACTGCATCTACTGTCTCTATCCAGACCATAAGCCAGCAGATTGTAAGGTATGTCGTACCTTTTCAAATAAGACCTTGAGAGATCGTGAGGGAAGGCTACTGATCTGGCTTCAGAAAGTCAAAGCCAGGAAGGAAATCCTCTCAAGTGAGAGTGAGGAGGAATCTGTGGCGTCTAAGAGATCTCAGAAGAGAAGTAGATCTCCTCAGACACATTCCTCAGGGGAAAGACCTAAGAAGGCCCCAAAAAAGACCACTTCAGGGCGCAGTCCCTCAAAATCCCCTTCAGTCTCATCTAAGGGGAAGAAGGGATCTGCTGGTGAGGTGAAAGGAGCAAAATCCACCTCAGATCCACTACAGTCACCTCAGAAGATCAAGATTACCATCAAACGATCTTCTTCTGCGCCTTCTGAGGAGAAATCAACTCCGTCGACGGGACCGTCGACTAAAAAGGGACCATTGACGACGACGAAAACACCTCCATTGTCGACGAAGAAGGATAAGGCTGGTGAGAAAACAGCGTCGACGGCTACATCGTCGACGGTGAGGGCGTCGACGACAGTGTCAACGGCGGCGGCGACGACGGCAGCGTCGACGAGGACTGTGTCGACGACGGCAGTGTCGACGGCAGCGTCGACGAGGACGACGGCGTCGCCGAGGACAGCATCGACGGTCACTACAACGTCGACGGTAGCGTCGACGACAATGACTTGGTCGACGACGGCGATGGGAATCTCGTTGACGGGCTCGTCGACGAGGGAAAAAACACCAGAAAAAAGGTTGGTGCCTTGGAAAAAACCTATAACACCTGAGGTTACATCTCCAAGCAAGGTCTCCCCATTGCTACCGTCTCACTTACTGGAGGAGGAAGATTCGGAGGAAGATGATGAGTATGGTATTGCCAGTAGCCCTTCGCAATTACAGGTCAAGTACCAAGAAGACGATTCTGAGGAAGAATATGGGGGTTATCAAGAACAACCCCAGGAACAACACCGATATCGACAACAGCAACGAGAGGAGATGACCAGTTTACCATCCTCTTTGTTGAAGGATCTCCAAGGAATGTTGGAGGATTATAGGAAAAGATACCCAGCGACTCCAGTCGCTCAACAGGCCATAGAGGCTACTCCACGTCCACGATCGGTTCCAGGGACTCCGATTCGTAGGAGAGAGATTGTGCCGGAACCTACTGTTAGGTCCCCACCACCGACAACACACCACGATACCTCGGATGAGGATCAGGAGGATGGTGAGATTGCGGACACAAGTGCAGAATGGCATGATTATATCGCCCCATCACCTGCAACTTCTCCGCAGAGACCAGTGGACTCTCCACCGGAGGACATTGGTGGATTTCATAATTTGATGGAGAGAGCCACTAAGAGGTTTGCACTGACCATGACAGAAGAGAAAACTGAATGTTTTCTATATGACTTTAAAGACTCATATCGGAGATCTGTACGATCTCTACCTATAGTGTCTCATATCTGGAAAGAAGGATTGAAGGTCATGGAGACGCCATCGACGGTAACACCGGTTCTGACCAGACTGGATAAGAAGTATAAAGCACCGGTCGATGCTCCATCTTGCCTTTTGGGTCATCCCAAACCGGATTCTGTTATCACGCAGGCGGCACAACAGAAATCCAGGAACCCATCTGCTCCGATTGCAACACCTCCAGACAAGGAGGGCAGAAGGTTGGATAACGCAGGGAAGCGTTTTTCATTAATGTCTGCTCTGCTTGTAAGAGCCGCCAATGCCCTTGCTATATTGGGGAGGTATGACAGGCAGATGTGGTGCGACCTGTCTCCATACGTTAACCTGGTGCCAGATCCAGAAAAGCAGGAGGCGAAGAAAATTCTCATGGAAGGAGAGAGGACTTCTGCTGAAGTCATAGACTGCGCTATGGATATAGCGACCACGGCATTTAGATCCCTGGGAGGAGCTGCGGTCCTGCGCAGGCAAGGTTGGCTGCGAGCAACAGCATTTAGGCCGGAGGTGCAAAACAAGATATTAGACCTCCCTTTCAATGGAGAAGAATTATTTGGAAAACATATAGATGATACGCTGGAAAGTATCAAGAAGGATACTGATACGGCAAAGGCTCTGGGAACACTGCAGTACAGGAAAACCCCTATTCGTGGCTCCAGGGGTAGAGGGCAATCCTCGTATAGAGGAGGATACCAACAAGGGAGATATTCATCTTCTTATCAGTCCTCATCGCAGCCGTACCGTCAGCAATATAACCAGCGTCAGTCAGGAGGATACACAAAATCAACTCCAAGAGGACGGGGTGGCCGAGGAAAGGACAACACCCGTCGGCAATGACAACCTCCATCTTCCGGCTCTGTCAGATGCTCCCCTGGGTGGAAAGATTGCTCACAATCTTCACAATTGGCGGAAAATAACAACAGACCAATGGGTCCTCAAAATAGTTCAATTCGGTCACACCCTAGAATTTCTTCAGACGCCCCCTTGTACGCCACCGATGCACCAAAGAGCCAATCATCTGCATCAATCCGGCAGGAGATTCGGACAATGCTCCGAAAGGGAGCAATAGAACCGATACCGAAATCCCAGGAAAACAAGGGGTTTTACTCCCGGTTTTTTCTTATCAAGAAAAACAAGCTCCAGTGGCGCCCCATTCTGAATCTCAGATCCTTAAACACCTATCTCAAGAAACAATCTTTCAGGATGGTATCCCTACAGGACATCCTTCCGTTATTAAACCCAGGTGATCATATGACCACATTGGACCTACAAGACGCGTATTTCCATGTGCCGATACATCCTGCACACAGGCGGTTCTGGGTAGCCGGAAGACATTACCAATTCAGGGTACTGCCATTCGGCTTGAAGTCAGCGCCAAGAGTTTTCACGAAATCCCTGGCTCCAGTGGCGGCTGTGTTGAGGAAGCAAAGACATCAAATATTTCCGTACCTCGACGACGACTGGTTAGTCAAAGCACCATCAAAGACACAGGCCAGAGCGTCGACGCAAGCTTGCATAGACTTATTCGCCAATTTAGGATTGACTCTAAACGAGGGAAAGTCAAACCTCCACCCAGCGAGAGTGATCACATTTCTGGGGGCAATATTGGACACGGAATGCAACAAAGCGTTTCCCTCCGAAGAAAGACAACTGAGGATTGTGTCCCTCTTCCAAGACTTGGGAAAAAAGTCTCTTTCAGTCCGCAGGTACAAATCCTTACTGGGCACAATGTCCTCTTGTATTCCACTGGTACTTTGCTGCAGGCTAAGGATGAGACCATGGCAGGAACAGATCGATCTCCAATGGCGTCAGGCGGAGGGATCCTTCGATGATACAATAAAGGTGACACCAGTCATGCTGCAGGCAGCAAAGTGGTGGACACAAAAGGCAAATGTGTCTCAAGGACTGACGTTTCTGGCAAGAGCAGCTCCGCTAGTGGTAACGACGGATGCGTCATTAGAAGGATGGGGAGCTTTCCTTCAGGACCTTCAGGTCAGCGGCCGTTGGAAGGCAGAGGAGCAGCAATTACATATAAATCTGCTGGAGCTCAGGGCGATCCGCTTGGCATTACTGTCTTTTCTGCCAAGGATAAAAGGTGCACCAGTGTTGATAAGAACAGACAACACCACGGCGATGCATTATGTAAACAAGCAAGGGGGAACAAGATCTCTCTCCCTGTCTCAGGAAGCCCAGGAAATATGGGAATGGGTGATTCAGCAGGGAATATCATTGACAGCAGAACACCTCCCGGGGGATCAAAACGTCAAAGCGGATACTCTCAGCAGGCTGAAATCGTCCTGCCACGAATGGGAGCTAGACCAGGAGATCCTGGACAGCGTCTTTCGGAGATGGGGAACACCGATGGTGGACCTCTTCGCTACAAGGGAAAACAGAAAATGCCAGTACTTCGCAAGCTGGCTTCCCCAGAAGGGATCTTGGGGGAATGCGTTTTCCATGGCATGGTCCGGCATCTTTGCCTACAGTTTTCCTCCAATTCCTCTTCTCCCCTGTGTACTGGTGAAGATCAAGAAAGCCGTGCAGGCTGATCCTAGTAGCCCCGTGGTGGCCCGGACAACACTGGTTCACGGAACTGCTGCTACTGTCGGAGGACCGTCCAATTCGGTTGCGCCTGATTCCATCGCTTCTGAAAATGTCCAAGGGGCAGGTGCGCCATCCGGACCCGAAATCCTTGCGATTAGCAGCCTTTCTCCTGAACACTGTGAGTTTAGCCATCTGAACATCTCGCATGAATGTAGAGAGATCCTGTCCAAGGCCAGAGCGGAGATTACCAACAAAACCTACAGGATGAAATGGAAGAGGTTTTGTCTGTGGTGTAAGAGACATGATGTTCACCCTCTTACTGCTGCACCTCATCAAATTATACCGTACATTCTGCTGTTAGCAAAGTCAGGATTAGCACACGCCTCCATCAAGGTGCATTTGGCTGCGCTATCCCGCTACAGGAGGTCATCGTCAGGCCCATCTTTATGGTCCTCAAGGATTATCAAACAATTCATGAAAGGGATATTCAGAGTCTTTCCACCAGTAAAGCCTCCACCACCTTTATGGAATCTGAATATTGTACTCTCTCAATTGATGAAGCCACCATTTGAACCGATACACAAGGCAGACCTGAAGTTCTTGTCCTGGAAAGTGGCTCTTCTCATTGCATTGACTTCAGCAAGAGTAGGTGAACTACAAGCACTCACGATTCAGGAGCCTTTCTTGCAATTTCAAGAGGATAAAATGATTCTCAGGACAAACCCGAAGTTCATTCCAAAGGTGCCAACTGATTTTCATTTGAACGAACCATTGGTGCTGAAGCGTTTCTTTCCTCATCCATCAACAGCGGCAGAAAGAGTTTTACACCCGCTGGATGTGCAGAGATGTATGAAATTTTACTTGAAAGAAACTAAGGCGTTTCGCAAGTCTTCCCAGTTATTCGTCGCCTTCAGCGCACCCAGGAAAGGTTTCCCGCTGTCAAAGAGGGGAATTGCCAGATGGATTTCCAGTGCAATTGTCTACTGTCATCAAGCTGCTGGAAAGCCTTTGAATGCACGAGTCCGTGCCCATTCCACGAGGGCAGTGGCCACATCCACTGCATTGTTTGGAGGAGTGCCAATCCAGGATATCTGCAGAGCAGCAACCTGGGCATCTACGCACACCTTCACCAGGCACTACTGCTTGGAGGCAGCCGCAGAATCGGATGCGGCGGTGGGAGAGGCGGTACTGCGGAATATCATCCAGTAAAGGTGAGCCTTTCTTGCATCCCTCCATCCATAATTTATTTTGTTTACAAAGTCATATTTTATATAAGTATGTATATATGTATATGAGATTATGCTTCATTTTCTAATGGTATTGCATGATTATGTAATGTATCAGGAAAATGTGCTTTGTTTTTTCACTGTTCGCTATTCTGATTCAGGCATGTGAATCTATGAAAGTTCCAATACTGGAGTAAGAAAACAAGTTACTTACCCGTAACTTTAGTTCTCCAGTATTGGAATCTTTCATAGATTCACATGCACTCACCCTCCTCCCCTGAGAGGCTCACCTCGGATTTAGCACAAGAAGTGTGTTATATGCACAAGTGCGCAAAAAATCTGAGGGGCAGAAGGTTCTCTCAGGAGTGTTCTAGAGGGTGAGGAGCTCTGATTGGTTCAGGGAAAAGTTTGGGCCTTTTTTTACATAACAAAGGCTATGGGTTGCAAAAGGGAAATGGGCCTAGGCCTCTTTTCAGTTTGCTACACTACTAAGCACTGCTTTTTTATATACCGGAGACTCCCGTCTTGACGACGGGGAATGATTCAGGCATGTGAATCTATGAAAGATTCCAATACTGGAGAACTAAAGTTACAGGTAAGTAACTTGTTTTCTTCATAGACATTGTGAAGGGACTCGCTCCTCCTACACAAATTCGGCGACCATCTTTGAATAGAGCCCTGTTTACAATCTGCTTGCACCACTCCATCCTGCTATCTCGTCACATTCTTCTCTATGCTTGATTTCCCTATCTCCTTTGATTATCTTTTCTAGCCATATTCTCCCCTTTTACCTTGCTCCCGCCTTCTTCCCTAACCCACTACTTATCCCACTGATGCCCTATTCTATTCTACCCTTCGACGCTATACCTCTCATTGTTGACTATTGAACTCCACTTTTTGCTACTTTTATTTCAACCTTATCCATATCGGAACATCGAAATTTAAACTCGTTGCATTTATTATATGATATGTCCATTTTTCATTTTGTATGTTATTTTGCACGTTTTGATTCTATATCTGTTTGAATTGCTTTTTGTTCTTCAACTTATATTTTGTATTTGTTTGAACTATCCCATTTTCTGTTATTTTTTGCATAGACTAAATGTACCCTCTCTCCCTCCTTTCCTAGCTCCTCCTTCTACTCTTTATGGTTGTCCTTTGTTCAGATTGTTCTGTATATTTTTATTTGAATACACTGCCCCTCCACAATATTGCCATCTGTCTAGCTTCTCCCACTCCTCTCACTGTTTGAGTCTTATTTGGCGAAACATTACCTGACTCCCTTTGGTTGCTCTTTATTTAGTTTATGTTGTATTTTATCTGTATACTTTGCCCCTTCACACGTTGTCCCACTATCTGGCTGCACCCACTCCTCTTACTGTCTGAGTCTGCGTTGGCTATACGCCACCTGACCCCCCCCCCACTTCCTCATGTCATTGTCCTGTGCTGTGGTTCATATGGTCTAACTTGTTTGCTCCTACTTCCTCTCCCTGTACTCCTAATCATGCCTCCCCTCTCGCTACCCCACACTATCTCAGCCTCGCCCATCTCTAAACTCGGCCCTAACTCTTGGTCTATCCTCTACCCCTCCCATCTCTCCAAACATGGTAAGAAAACCCTCAAGCACAAACTTCTCTGTCTTCACCCGAAAACCTTATTTGCGGATCACCATAATAACCTTAACTCCTCCATTATCACCAACTTCATCTTCTTCACCAAACGCACTTCTAAATGGAAAAGCCTTTTTCTCCGGCACCTCCCTATCACTAATTCCCGCAATATCCTATACAGTCTGAAACTCTCCACCACTCCCTTCCCTTCCTTTCTGGGTGAAATCGATATCTCCATCTTCAAATCTGGTAACATTCTCATCCAAGCTTCTGAAAACCATCTCCACATCTTTGAACACCACTTCAGCTCTCTATCACAATCCCTCTCACAATCGGTCCCGGCCCCCCTGTCACCTCTCTTGGACTCACCCCAACTCTCAGTTCCTTCATCTGCCATCGTCTCTCCTACCCCCCTTTCTCTTCCCCCTGACTCACCCTCCTCCTCTTTTACACCCAACTTCATCACCCTTTCCCAACATCATCTGACCTCCCCTGCCACCATCACTGTTACAAATAATGATCCCCTTCCTCTCCTTCCACCTTTATCCCCTCTCACATCTCACTCCCCCTCCCCAATCAAGCAGACTACCCTCAATCACTACTTACCACCCTCGCCCTCAACATTATTACTTGTTACGACACCCTCGTCTCCTTGTCCTCTAATATCTCCCAATCCCTGAATGTCGCCCAGTCCCCTATTCTCTCCCAGTCCTTAATGTCTCACAGCACTCCAATGCACTTGTCCCACTTTCATCTCCCTCAACATTTGACTCCCCCCCCCACCTTCCCTCTTGATTCCCTTAAATAGCGTATATCCCCTGATACCCCCACACCTACTCAGGCCCCCTCCTTAACCCCTAATTTCCAATGCTCGGCCACTCGCTCTCCTCCTGACGATCCCCTCCTGATCAATCCCCCCTCATCCTCCACCCAATCCAACACCTCAGCTACTCCTCCAGCTTCACCTACCTACCCCTTTTTATCCCCCTATTCTAATAATTCTCTCTCTTCTACCCTCCTCCCTCTGACTCACACTCCACCTCACCCTCTGCTGCACTTCATCGTCTATCCCCCCGCTCAACCGTCTCCCACACCTCCCCAACAGCTCCACCTCATCCGCCACCGACACCCCGCTTGCACACTCCCTTGTCCCCTCTAACATCCCACAATACACCAGGTACACCAACCCTCACTGGCTTTTCACCTCATTCACCTATCTGTCCTCCTAAATTGACTGCCTCCCCTACGTCTACCTCCTATATACCCCCTACCCCTAAAAAAGATCCACCCCCTCACATAATCCGCCCCTCCTCCCCCCTCCAGGCTTCCCCCCCATTCCGCCCCTTGCTATCCCCCCCTTGATAACCCTAACCCTACCAATCTCTTTAAAATAACTGATGCACTTTAGTCCTCAATTCCTACCCAATCACTCCTTAAAGTTGAACTTCTCCTTTCATCCCTCGTTTTTAGAACTCTCCTTACACAGAAGTGATATCTCACTCCTTCTTAAAGCCCATCCCTCAGATCCTGACCACACTTCGGCTTTCTCACAATGCACCTTACCGTCGCACGTCGACACCCATCTCAATTCGCCCACAAACAGACCACCTATTGTCATTACCAACACCGGCACCCTTCCCCTCCCCTGTAACTACGCCACCCTATCCAAACTCAATGAACCCTCCTTAAACACACCACCCTGCAATACCAACACGACCTCCCCGCCTCAACGTGATACTCGCCCTAGAACCTCTGGAGCCAACTCTTCTAGGAACTCCCCTGTCTCTCCCTCTCCAGCCTCGCCCACTATCCCCCTTTCTATCAATCTACTATCCCTGTTCTCTTAAGAACGAACAGACTCCCCCCTCACCCGTCATCACCTAGACCTCCCCAACTACTTAGACCTATCCCCCCTGCCCCCCACCCCACTACCTGTCCCCTCTCCCCTCTGCTGTATGTTGATAAACTGCAGATCCGCCTCCTGCCACGCAACCGAGATTGCGGAAACCATTCTCAGTGAAAACATAGACATCGCATTCCTTACTGAAACCTGGCTCAACGCCCATTCCACTCCTATCCTCGACTTGCTCGTCCCACCAGGCTACACTATCATTAGGAAAGATAGAATCGATCAATTAGGAGGAGGCCTTGCCCTTATCTTTAAAGAGAAACTCGACATCTCACCCGTCCAGCTCCAAGACCCCTCGTCCTTTGAATACCTTTGCGCTGACCTCTCTTTTCCTGGCTTTCCCTCCACTCGGCTACACACCATTTACCACCCCACTGGAAATTGCCTCCCCTTTACCGAAGAGATGACTGAGCTTGGCAGTTCGGGCTGGACTGTTCCCATGAGGCACAGGGTCAGACTGATTTGCATATAGCCATGTCTGAACTGGGGTGGCAGAGTGGGCTAAAGAACGGTGATGGATTAAACCCAGATCTTTTGACTGGGTGTGAGTGTTTGATTGGTTCAGATGCTCTGTCCATTACCACCCCCTTTTGTACCGCTTTTGGCCACCATAAGTGTGGCAGGGTATGCTCAGACGTGAGTCCCTTGCTCACTTTACCACTGGATTCAAGCAAGCCGTGCTGAAGACGGCTGTAATGCCAGAAACCGGTCCTCGGAAGCTTGTTTCCGGTTCAGGGAAGGCATGGCTTGGCAGTTCGGGCTGGACTGTTCCCATGAGGCAGAGGGTCAGACTGATTTGCATATAGCCATGTCTGAACTGGGGTGGCAGAGTGGGCTAAAGAACGGTGATGGATTAAACCCAGATCTTTTGACTGGGTGTGAGTGTTTGATTGGTTCAGATGCTCCGTCCATTACCACCCCCTTTTGTACCGCTTTTGGCCGCCATAAGTGTGGCAGGGTATGCTCAGACGTGAGTCCCTTGCTCACTTCGCCATTGGATTCAAGCAAGCCGGGCTGAAGACCGCTGTAATGCCAGAAACCGGTCCTCGGAAGCTTGTTTCCGGTCCAGGGAAGGCATGGCTTGGCAGTTCGGGCTGGACTGTTCCCATGAGGCACAGGGTCAGACGGATTTGCATATAGCCATGTCTGAACTGGGGTGGCAGAGTGGGCTAAAGAACGGTGATGGATTAAACCCAGATCTTTTGACTGGGTGTGAGTGTTTGATTGGTTCAGATGCTCCGTCCATTACCACCCCCTTTTGTACCGCTGATCTTATTATTCAAGCATCGCTCTCCCACTCCAAGAATCTCTTCCTTGGTGATTACAACATCCACTGGAACAAAAATGATGACCCTGCGGTCACCCTTTTTAATGAAACCTTAGACATCACTGACCTGACCCAACTCTGTCATGCCCCTACTCACATCAAAGGCGCCACCCTTGATGCTATTTTGACGAACAAGGATATGGCCTCTCTCTCTAATATATTTCCTGTAGACTGGTCTGATCACCACCTCATCCTCTTCACCCTGAACAGCCCCATTACTCGCCCCACCCCTATTAGCACTTTACCTTTGAAACCCACTCGAAACCTTCACCTTATTCCACTTGACTAATTGGAATCCACAATTAAAACTTGCTTACTTCTCCCCCCCCTCTCTTAGCACCAACGATCTTATTGACCATTACAACAATTCTATTCTTGATGCTCTCGACCTAATTGCCCCAATTAAACAAAAAAAACAAAAAAAATCCCTCCCAAGTACTGGTTCAATGCCGAACTCAATAATGAAAGACGGGCCCTCAGACAATCAGAACGTGCTTGGAGGAGTCATCCCTCCTCTGATAACCTGGCTCTTCTGAGAACCAACAGAGCCCATTACAAAAACATATCTTCAATGAAAAGGCCTCCTTTCTCCGGTCACAACTTGACCAGGCCGGAAACCGCCCCATAGAACTGTTTAACATAGTTAAAAAAAAAAAAACTTCCTCTGTCCCTCCTAAATTAGCAGCCTCTGTGGAAAAATGTGAAGAAATTGCCAGCTTCTTTTCAAATAAAGTCAACACCATTGAACTATCCTTCTCTTCCCCTCCTCTCTCTCTCCAACCTCCCCCATCCAACACACCCTCCCTAATATTCCTAATTCACTTTTTTCCTCCTCCCCCCACACCTCGACCCCTCCCAACCCCTCCCTATTCTCACCCATCCCGGACCGATCACCTTCCTAAAAACAAGGCTTCATGGAGCGAATTTAGTCAAATTTCTGAAACCACTATCATCAACATCTCTAAACTCAAACCATCCTCACAATCCAATGATCCTCTCCGCTCCCATTTAGTTCAAGAACTCAAATACATCATTGCTCCATTATGTACCGAAATCATCAACTCCTCACTTTCCACTGGCTGTGTTCCTGCCTCCCTTCAGCTAGGTCAAATCTCCCCCATTCTTAAAAACCCCGCCTCTAACCCTAATGACCTGAACAATCTACGCCCTATCTCTAACCTATTCCCTTCCTCTCTAAAGCCCTTGAAAAATGTGTCCTGCCTCAGTTAGACAACCATATCCTCTGCTTTAATCTCCTTGATGTTTTCCAATCTGGTTTTAGAAAGGGATGCAGCACCGAAACAGCTATGCTCAATATTACTGATGGCAAACCAGTAGGTTTTTTCAAAAAGCCCTCACCCACCAACCTAGTTGGTGGCATGCTTCATCATCGGGCCCACCACAGTGACACCTAATGTGTCCCGGGTGTGCTTCAACGCCAGATTACTGCGGAGCTGGTATACTTGCTGAGTGTGCAGTGTAGTGAGTGAGATGGTGAAAGTTAAAAAACCATACAGTAGGTCCCAGTACCCGAGGGTAAAACAATATTTTAATTTACTGGGCCCCTGTTGGTTATTTAAAAGGCAGACAGACGTGTTGGAGTATGAATTATGACCTCCAGCGTCCTGTGTGACCACACTATGGTTTTTTAACTTTCAGGTTGGTGGGTGAGGGCTTTTTGAAAAAACCTACTGGTTTGCCGACACACGTACTCCATTGAGTCCCTTTCTCCTGTAACTTAGCTAGTCCTCTTTTGATTTTTGACATATAATAACGGGGATTCGGACTAGCTTATCTAGTCCTCTCTCTCTCCTTTGATTCAACAATATTACTGATGACATTCATCGCTCTCTTGAAAAAGGCGAATCCTAACTACTAATCCTAATTGATCTCTCGGCTGCCTTTGATACCGTACACCATCCCACCCTGCTTAACACCCTCAAAGATCGCTATGGTTTTGAAGGCATTGTACTCAAATGGTTCTCCTCGTTCCTCCAAAATAGATCACAGCAAATTAAGCTCAGTCACTGCCTATCCAGACCTCAACTTGTCTCACTCGGGGTGCCCCAAGGGTCTATCCTCTCTCCAACCCTATTCCATCTTTTTATGGAACCACTCACCCTCATTCTCAAACAAGCCAAAATCAGTTACCACCTCTATGCCGACGATACTCAACTATACTACAAGATTAAATCCCACAATGACATCCTTCACCTCAATGACACTCTGATTAAAGTCCAAACCTGGTTCCATCTTAATCATCTCAAACATAATCCTAAAAAAAACTAAATCATCCTTTTCACTCCCAAAAATTATTTCCTTCCCATTCAGCTCTGGATCAATGATATCAAAGCGCTTAATTGCTCCCTCTCCACCTTCAATTATGTCAAATCCCTAGGTATCAGCATCAATCAGAATCTTACTCCCATCCCCCACATTAAAAATGCAGCCAAAAGTGCTCTTTTCACCCTGCACCACCTCAAAAAAATTAAACCTTTCATTCCAGCTGATGATTTCAAAATCGTTGTCCAATATCTTGTCCTATCCAGGATTGACTATGGTAACGCCACTCTGGCTGGCACCCCTAAAGTCCACCTTGCTCCGATTAAATCTGTCCTCAACCTAGCTGCCAGACTTATTTCTGACTGTAAAAAAATTTGACCACCTCTCTCCTGTCCTCAAAAACCTAAACTGGCTCTCAATTGAAGGTGGATCCACCTACAAGATTGCTTGCATTACGCACAAGGCTCTTCACCAAAAGTCCCCCTCTTACCTTTCAAGCAAACTACAAAAAGCAGGGTGCTCTAGGTCCCTGAGGAGCACTAACTCCCTTGTCCTTATCCCTCCTAGACTTAAATGTAAAAAGACCCAATCACGTGCATTCTCTGGTAATGCCCCTACGGTTTGGAATTCACTCCCCAAAGACCTTCGCTGCAACCCCTCTTACCCTCTCTTCAAAAAAAGACTCAAAGTACTTCTCCTCAATAAATATTGGGGTTCTTAATGTTACTGTTTCTGACTTTGACCCTGCTCATTACCTCTCTGCTCTGATTCGCTCTTTTACCCAACCCCTCTCCCCCTTCCATCTCACTCTCCCTCACTTCACCCCCTTCTATAGCTCTAATTTCAGCTCCCCCTGTCCCTTCTGCTATTCCTCTTGTCCTTGCCCCCATCACTCATGTAGCGCAATGTTTTTATCTTTTTTAATGTTTCTATTCACTGTCAATTATTATATATTGTTTCTTAATATGTTCATGTTTATCACTATGTAAAGCGCTCTGATACTCTTCAATCAATCATTCAATCAATCAATCAGGTGACCTGACCTGACCTCGTCGGGGCCGGTCGCTCCTCCCGCCGCGTGTCTCCTCCTGAGGGCGCCGGTCCCCCTGCTCGTGCCGCCTGATCGCCGCTGCCCCTGGACTCAGGTGCCTTGGTTGTAGGTTGTAGATTGCTGTTCTCACTTCTGCTTGTGCCGCCTTGTGCCTATTTCGCCTGTATTCCGCTCTGTGCCTGTACTCCCAACTCCACGCTCGTTCTGCCGCCTGTGCCCATTTCTGTGTTGTTCTCTGTAACGTTCTTGTGCTCTGTAACGTACTTCGCTCGCCCCTGTGCCCCTGTACTTGTATTCCTTGCGCTTGCTCTGCCGCCTAGTCTACCGCTTTCTCCCCGCTCCCTGCCGCTGCTCCCCCGCGGCCCGCCCCCCTTTTCTCATCTGTTCCCTCTCCCCTCCTAGTCGCCTCCCCGATCCCGCCTCCCAACTGCTCCTCCATCGCTCTGCCCCCTCCACTCTCCATTTATGGCGGAGTCCGCGCGTGCGCGCAGTGTCCACGCGCAGCGGGTGCGCCGATTCTGCGCCAAAGGCGCGCCAAAGGCAAGCCCGTCTGCGTCCGTCCGCGCCTGGCCCGCGCCCAGCGCCAGACCCCCTGGCCCCTGCAGATGCCAGCCCACCCGCCGGACCTACGACGCCGCCTCCCTCAACGCACTCAACACCGGCAGAATCCCCGGCTGCTACCGAGCCACCCCAAGACGCACCCACGGACCCTTCACCTGCCAATCCTGCAAGTTCTCATGCATCCGGACCTGCAATGCACCCGCCAAGATGAACACCAGCAGCAACCACCTCAAGTGCATCCTGCTCAACACTCGCTCCGTCCACAGACACGCCGTGGAACTCTGGAACCTCCTCGACACCACATCTCCAGGCGTCGCCTTCCTCACAGAAACCTGGATGAACGCCTCCTCAGCACCCGACATCGCCATCGCCATCCCGGACGGATACAAGATCACCCGGAGGGACCACGTCAACCAGACTAGAGGAGGCATCGCCATCGTCCACAAGAACACCATCCGCATCACGACCTACTCCGACGACACCCTCACAGCCGCCGAACACCTGCACTTCCAGATCCACACCGACCCCAAGACCACCCTCAGAGGCACCCTCATCTACAGACCCCCGGGACCACGCACACAATTCAGCGAAGACATCGCCGACTTCATCAGCCCGCACGCCCTCCCCTCCGTTGACTACATCCTCCTCTGGGAACTCAACTTCCACCTGGAGAACAACAACGACCGCAACACCACCACCCTGCTGGACAACCTCGCCAACCTCGGACTCAAGCAACTGGTGACCACCCCCACCCACTACGCCGGCCACACACTTGACCCCATCTTCTCCTCCAGCAAGGACATCTCCTTCAGCCATGCCACCGGACTCCACTGGACAGACCACAGCTGCGTCCACTTCAGCTTCAGAAGAACCACGCTCCACCACCATCCGCAACAGGTCCCCCGCAGAAGCTGGAACAAGATCACAGCCGACCAGCTCGCCACATCTCTGAGCCAGAACCCTCCCGCCAGCTCAGCAAACCCCAACCAAGCCGCCAACAACCTCACGAGGTGGATCAGCAACTGCGCAGATGACCTCGCTCCACTGAAGACCCCCCCCCCCGCCAGACCCGGCACCAAGAGAGCATTCTGGTTCACCGACGAACTCAAGAGCTCCAAGAAGAACTGCCGGGCCCTAGAGAAAGCCTGGCGCAGAGACCCAACTACAGACAACATGACCACCCTCAAGCTCTCCACTAGAAAACATCACCAACTGATCCACGCCACCAAGAAAACCGCATTCAAGGAACGACTGGACAACAACGCCCACAACAGCAAGGAACTCTTCAACATCGTCAAAGAGCTCTCGAACCCTAGCGCCGGAAACAACGACATCACTCCCTCACAAGACCTCTGCAACTCGCTCGCCTCGTTCTTCCACAGCAAGATCGCAGACATACACAACAGTTTCTGCACACAGCCAACGCACCCTACGACCGTACCAACGCCCCCCACCACCACCCTCCGCTCCTGGACCCCGGTCAACACCGAAGACACCATCCGCACGATGAACTCCATCCACTCCGGATCACCTACCGACCCCTGCCCTCACCACGTCTTCAACAAGGCCGACTCCGTCATCGCACCCCATCTACGGGACATCATCAACGCCTCCTTCGACACCGCCACCTTCCCAGAGAGCTGGAAGCACGCCGAACTCAGCACCCTACTGAAGAAACCATCAGCAGACCCCACCGACCTCAAAAACTACCGCCCCATCTCGCTTCTTCCTTTGCCTGCCAAAGTCATCGAGAAGACCGTTAACAAACAGCTGGCCGCCTACCTCGAGATGAATGGATCCCTCGACCACTCGCAGTCTGGCTTCCGGGCCAACCACAGCACCGAGACCGCCCTCATCGCAGCCACCGACGACATCCGAACCCTGCTCGACAACGGGGAAACAGTGGCCCTCATCCTCCTAGACCTCTCCGCGGCGTTCGACACGGTCTGCCACCGCACCCTAGTGCAGCGCCTCAACAACATCGGAATCCAGGAGAAGGCACTGGAATGGATCATCTCCTTCCTCCCGTTCAGACCAGAGGCCACCAAAGTCATCTGCGGCGTACCACAAGGATCATCACTCAGCCCCACGCTGTTCAACATCTACATGAGCCCCCTTGCGGCCATCGCACGCCAACATAACCTCAACATCATCTCCTACGCCGACGACACCCAGCTGATCCTCTCCCTCACCAACGACCCCGCCACTGCCAGAACCAACCTACACGAAGGGATGAAAGACGTAGCCGAGTGGATGATGAACAGCCGCCTGAAACTGAACTCAGATAAGACGGAGGTCCTCATCCTGGGATCTTCGCCCTCCGCCTGGGACGACTCCTGGTGGCCCCCTGCCCTGGGCAACGCACCCAAACCAACAGACCACGCACGCAACCTGGGCTTCATCCTGGACTCCTCCCTCTCCATGACCAGACAAGTCAAAGCCGTCTCCTCGTCATGCTTCAACATCCTACGCATGCTACGTAAGATCTTCCGGTGGATCCCCACTGAAACCAGGAAGACGGTCACCAGCTAACTGGACTACGGCAACTCCCTCTACGCCGGAACCACAGCAAAACTCCAGAAAAGACTCCAGCGCATTCAGAACGCCTCAGCACGCCTCATCCTGGACATCCCCCGACACAGCCACATCTCCGTACACCTGAGAAACCTGCACTGGCTCCCCGTCGGCAAGAGAATCACGTTCCAACTCCTCACCCACGCACACAAAGCTCTCCACAACCAAGGCCCAAGATACCTCAACGACCGCCTGAACTTCTACACTCCCACCGCCAGCTCCGATCGACCAGCCACGCCCTCGCCGCCGTCCCCCGCATCCGAAGAGCCCCAACAGGAGGAAGATCCTTCTCCTACCTGGCTGCCAAGACGTGGAACTCCCTCCCCATCCACCTCCGCCGGACCCAAGACCACCTCGCATTCAGGAAGCAACTCAAGACCTGGCTGTTCGAGCAGTAGCGGACCCCCCTCCCCCAAGCGCCATAAGACCCTCCGGGTGAGTAGCGCGCTATACAAATGCCTTGATTGATTGATTGATTGATTGAATGTAATTTTGTCAACTTGGTCTTTGTGCTTCAGCTTGTTATCTAACAGCCCAGAATGTTTACTTATTTGTGGGTTCAGGAATTAGGCCCAACTCATGTTGCCACCATGCCGGCGTCCAAAATGAGTTTTATTTGCCAAAAATGATGACCTCGGTCTTTGCGGCATTCAGTTTAAGACCATTGTTGTTCATCCATATGCTCACTTTGGTCATGCAGGTCCCAGAGGCAGAATTAATTTCGGATTTTGCTAGTGACCCCACAATTTGGGTGTCGTCAGCGTATGGTGCTAGGGAAAAGCCTGAATTTTTGATAAGAGTTGCCAGCGGCGTGACGTAAAGATTAAGCAGTGTTGGGCAGAGTGGTACAGAGCGCAGTGGCATAGAGTAGAGTGGTGTAGAGTGGCATAGAGTGCAGTGGTGTAGAGTAGAATGGAGTGGTGCAGGGTAGAGTGAAGTGGCCTAGAGTGCAGTGCTGCAGGGTAGAATGGAGTGGTGCAGGGTAGAGTGTAGTGGCGTAGAGTACACTGGCGTAGAGTGGATTGATGCAGACTAGTTCTGGAGTGGCCTAGACTGGAGTGGTGTAGAGTGTAGTGGCAAAGAGTGTAATAGTGCATAGTAAAGTATTTATTTACTTCTACATTTCTAAAGCGCCTGGTTACGCCAACCGGCGTGTCCCCCCGCTGAGTAGACTAGCTAGTAGGAGAGTGGTGGGAGGCATGTCCCTGGATTATATATGGGCGTATTGCTGATGACTTAGTTAACATTAAGATGCCGAGGAGAAGAGCCATGTTTTTAATTTTTTCCTGAATGTAGTTTCACACTGCTCCATTCTTAAAGTTTCCGGGAGCTTGTTCCAAGCTTTTGCCGCAAGGTATATAAAAGACCTTGCCCCCATTCTAGTGGTCCGTATTCTTGGGGCCTTTACCAACGCCTTTCCTTCTGATCGGAGAGTGCGGCCAGGGATGTAATGTGTTATTAGAGGGTACAGGTATATTGGGCCTTTTTTTGCAAGAATTTTATGGAGTAACACATTGACTTAAATTGTACTCTCTTTTCTACCAGCAACCAGTGTAAGTCCTCCAAGGCTTTTTTAGCAGAGGCTCTTTTAGGAAGGCTCAATACCAAACGAGCTGCCTCATTTTGCACCAACTGTAGCTTGGCTAGCTCCCTTTTTGGTGCTTTCAGGTATAATACGTTCCCATAGTCTAATTGGGAAGTCAAAGAGCATGCACTATGGTTTTCCTTGTATTAGGTGGTAGTAGGTCCAGTATTTTTCTCAGGGTTTTTAGGGTGCCAAATCACTTACCCACTACCTTCTGTATCTGAGCATCGAAAGACAGTTTAGTGTCCAGCCGCACTCCTACATTTTTAACCTCTGTTTTTGGTGTAGGTACCGGGCCCAATGTTTCTGGCCACAACGCCGAGGACAATATATTCGGTGTTTTACCCACTATCATCACCTCTGTTTTATTCCTGTTCAATTTCAGGCAGTGATTAGACTTCCATTTAGCCACGTCCTCTAAGCCCCTCGAAAAATTGAGCGCTGTCTGTTTGTTATTTCCCGAGTGTTGCAATCAGCTGAGTATCATCAGCCTATGATACGATGTTTACCTGATGTTTTTCCACTAGCTCTGCTAATGGTCCCACATATAGGTTGAAAAGTGAGGGACTTAAGATTGATCCCTGTGGGACTCCCTGGGGCAGTAAGATACTCTTAAATATTTGTGATTGTTGCAGTACTTGAAAACTTCGAGACGATAAAAAGGATGTCAGCCATCGTAATGCAGTGCTTTCTACACCACATTCCTCTAGACTGTGCAACAGCAGCCCATATCGAAAGCCGCACTTAAGTCCAATAGGATTATTGCAGCTGTCTGTCCCGCGTTCACCCATTGTCTCATTGTGTCTGTGGCCAGTAACAGAGCTGACTCAGTGGAATGGGCAGCTCCAAAGCCAGACTGGGAGGGATGTAGTAGATCATTGTTCTGTATGTGGTTTGTTAGCTGATTATTTACTAGTTTCTCCGCAATTTGTGCAACATACGGTAAAAGCGAGATAGGGCGTAAGGTTTCTAGGACTGCTTGGTCAAGTGCATTGGCATAGAGTAGAGTGGTGTAGAGTACAGAGTTGGAGAGTGAAGTGGTGTAGAGTGCAGTGGTGCACAGTAGATTAGAGTGTTGTAGAGTGCAGTCGCACAGAGCAAAGTGGCGTAGAGTACAGTGGTGCAGAGTAGAATAGAGTGCCATAGAGTGCAGTACCATAGTGCAGTGGTGTGGAGTGCAGTGGCGTATAATAGATTGTAAAGAGTAGTGTATAGTTGCGCAGAGTGCAGTGGCATAGAGTGGAATAGTGAGGCGTGGAATACAGTGGCATAGAGTAGATTATTTCAGATTAGAGTTAAACTGCGTAGAGTGCAGTGGCATGAAGTAGAGTGCATTATCATAGAGCGCAATGGTGCAGAGTACATGAGAGTGTCTTAGAGTGGATTGGCGTAGATTGCAGTGTCGTAGAGTGGAGTGGTGCACTGTAGAGTCAGTGGCAGAGTGGAGTGATGCAGAGTAGAGTAGCGTAGAGGGCTTTGTCATAGAGTGGCATAGAGAAGAGTGCTGTAGAATAGACTGCTGTGGAGTAGATTAGAGTAGCATAGTGTTCAGAGGCTGAGAGTACCGTTTTGCTGAGTAGAACAGGGTGGCGTAGAGTGCAGTGACATAGAGGACAATGATGTAGTGTGCAGTGGTGCAGAGTAGATTAGTGTAGAGGGTATTGTTTTTGAGTAAAGTGGTGTAGAGTACATTGGTATAAAGTACAGTGGTGTAGAGTAGTACATAGTAGAGTGGTGAAATCAGAGATTGTACTGCGTAGAGTGGATTGGCGGAGAGTAGATTGTTTCAGAGTAGACTGAAGTAGCGTTGAGTGGAATGGTGAATGGTAGACTGCAGTGCAATAGAGTGCAGTGATGTAGAGTAGATTGGAGTGGTGTAAAGTGGATGGCATAGAGTGCACTGGCATTCAGTGGAGTGGCATAGAGTGCAGGATTGCACAGTGGGGTGGCGTAGAGTGCAGTGGCGCATAGTAGAGTAGGGTAGAGTGCATTGGTGCAGAGTGATGCAGATTTGAGAGGTGTAGACTAAAGTGGCGTAGAGTGGAATGGTGCATTATAGCGTGTAGTGACAGTGTGGAGTGGAGTGGTGTAAATATAGTGTGGTAGCTCACTGCCATTACAGACCACACCTCTTCAGTTGAAATGACCATCACACTTGCACAGACACAGTTTTACAGATAAAAGTATGCAGTGCACAGTTTATAAGGTGTGGAAATGTCATCACCATCAAAATGTATTTATTTTGATGGTATTAAAATATTTGTTTCCACCACACTTCAAAATTACCCGCAGTGGCATAGAGGACAATGATGTAGAGTGTAGAAGGCATTGTTTTTGAGTAAAGTGGTGTAGAGTACATTGGTATAAAGTACAGTGTGGTAGAGTGGTACATAGTAGAGTGGCGCAGAGTGGAGTGGTGAATCGTAGATTGTAGTGTGTAGAGTGGATTGGCTTAGAGTAGATTGTTTCAGAGTAGACAGAAGTAGCGTTGAGTGGAATAGTGAATGGTAGAGTGGTGCGGGGTAGAGTGCAGTGGTTTAGAGTGCAGTGCTGGAGAGTAGATTAGAGTGGTGTAAAGTGGATGGGAGAGAGTGCACTGGCATTCAGTGGAGTGACATAGAGTGCAGGATTGCAGAGTGGAGTGGCGTACAGTGCAGTGGTGCATAGTAGAGTAGGGTAGAGTGCATTGGTGTAGAGTGATGCAGAGTAGAGAGGTGTAGACTGAAGTGGCGTAGAGTGGAATGGTGTATTGTAAAGTGTAGTGACAGTGTGGAGTGGAGTGGTGTAAATATAGTGTGGTAGCTCACCGTCATTACAGACCACACCTCTTCAGTTGAAATTACCATTACACTTGCACAGACACAGTTTTACGGATAAAAGTATGCAGTGCACAGTTTATAATGTGTGGAAATGTCATCACCATCAAAATTTATTTATTTTGATGGTATTAAAATATTTGTTTATACCACACTTCAAAATTACCCCCAGTAGCCGACATGATTGTCACATAAATCCTCTCGCTTGGAAGATAGAGCAAGAAAAGCTAACTCCAAGCTCCCTGGAAGACAGAACCTGACATTTGACGACCTCTGTCTTTGAATGCACAGCAAATGTGACAAGGTAAGAACAAGATTTAAAGGCCTGTTTGAATAAAGGGAACTCTTGAAAGGATACTGTAAATAAGGTTTAGACAAGGGAAGGAACGACCTCAAGCTGTACAGCCTAAAACAAATAAAGCCAGCAAATAGAAAGCAAGAAAATGGGAATAACAAACCAAAAAGCCAATGGTAAGCATCGGGCAGAATGCGTTCCCAGGGAAACTTTCTGAATGTCCCCAAGATGTTGTTAACAAACCAGACAGTCTTCAACCTAAAATTAGAAGATGTACCAAGTCTGCATATTGTAGTTTCTTACTGTTGTGTATTTCTGAGATAAAGGACAGGTGGCAATCAAATCATATACCTGTATTACATATCACTAGTATGGACATTCCCTGTCTAAAGTGACTGCCCTTTTTCGGTCTTCACCTAGGCAGCACATGCGTGCTGTCTCAAGACATGGTGTATCTACAATACGGGCTTCAAGCGCCACCCATCATTTTTATTGGTTTCTCTTACTGCCCTTCGTAAATGCCGGCTTTTGTTTAGTGAATACGCTAGGTAGTCCCTCCTTTTGGACTTGTGTAACCTCCCTTGTTACATGTGCTCTTACTCTTTCTGGTATTTATGATACTCTGTGAGCACTATTTTCTTTTAGCTCCTCCCTCTGCTCGTGTTTTTTGATCGCTTAATTTGCCGTGCTCGTTTTGTTTACCACTACAACACTTGTTTGCCTTGCAGTGATTGTATTCATACATGCGTTCGTCGTTGCCAGTTGTTTATTGCTTTTGCCCCAACCTGCTTTATTTTGTTTCCTTACTCCCATCCCGCTTTGTTTTGTTGCTCGATCCCACGGGTTGTTTGTTTAATCAATCAAGTGCCGTTTATTGCTTGCCCAGAGCCGCTCTCCCCTCTCCCCTCTCGTCCCTCCAGCAAGGCACAAGATACTGCTGAAGCGTACAATTATGTAATTTCCAGTTGTTTATTGCTTAAACCCCGCCCGCTTTGTCTTGTTTCTAGTTTTGCCGGTGTAGGCACAACTCTCTAGCCTCAGAATAACAGCATGTAACCATGGAGAAATGGTTACATGTATCATATACAAAACAACAGGAGAGAGAAAGGGATTTCCACTATGTGGAGGGGAATACTCCTGGTCCCCTTTTCGATCAGGTAAACAAACAATAGGAGGAGTATCACCAAGAGACCACTCAAAGTCTCAAAGTTTTAGGAGAAGTTGCACATGAAGGAAAGTTATCCTTTCTTAAGAAGACCCCGCACGCACCAACCTAGTTGGTGACATGCTTCATCATCGGGGTCCCACCCGAATAGCTGAATGCCATCCGGGTGTGCTGCGACACCTGATTACAGTGGAGCGGGTTGTTTTTGTGTGTGAGAGTGACAAAGTGGGTTGAAAATTGGCCAGATATAACACACTGAGAAGACTTTATTCAGGAGCAACTGGAAAATGCTAAAAATTGATTATATACCTGTTTTGGTATCTATAAAGTGGAAAAGAAAGTGCAATAAAAGGTCTACATGTTTCAACATGTAGTTGGTATTTTCAGGTTTTACACGCGCTAAGGTGTACCCTACCCTTGATCACGTAAACCTAACCGTGTACTTACAGTTGGGTGTCCTTTCGTCCAATAATTCGAAAGGAAAAAACTAAAATTCACAGCGTTGTGTGCCTCATGGGAGTCGGGGTCATAGTGCTGACTCCATTACACAATTGTGCATTTGTCAGTCAACAGCACTTGCGCCTAAGGTACGCCGCCGCTCCCCACGGGGAGGGACCATCGGGTGGTACCCCGATGATGAAGCATGTCACCAACTAGATTGGTGAGTGAGGGGCCTTCTTAAGAAAGGATAAGTTTCCTTCTTGTGCAACTTCTCCTAAAACTTTGAGTGGTCTCTTGGTGATACTCCTCCTATTGTTTGTTTACCTGAAAGGACTATCATGCCGCTGGTCTCTGCATTTGCAATGGTAAATAGAGTGCCATCTTTGAATTGCTTCACTCTTACTTTCAGAAGACTAAACACAAAGAACATTGCCAGAGGAATAGGCTTCCTTTCTGTTCATTCAAAAGTTATTTTCTGAATATTTTTTAAACCTCAAGTGTTTCATTCAATATTGAGAAATGTAAATATGTCTTCACCTTCCGACACGTGACAAAGTTAATTAGATTGATTCTCTCCCAAGATTCGGGGGAAGTGGGGTGTTGGAATCTTAGGATTTCTACAACTGTTTTTTTCTAACATGTAACCGTAGATTCTCCAGTATTAGGGGTGTCTTTCATAGATTCACATGCCTGAATCATTCCCCGTCGTCGGAGTTGGAGCCCCACGGTACATAAAAAAGCAATAATATGCCATAAATATGTAGTAAATACCAATAAAAAACAAACCAGCAAGTGAAGTAGCCAAAGCTACAGAAGGAAAGACTTCCACATCTATGACTATCCTAGTCATTTTGTATAGTCCAAACTACAGCCAATCAGGCGCCAGCACCCACCAGAATGTTCTCCCCAGTGGCTCAGGCTCTCAGATTTTCTACCGCACGTCATGTGAAAGGGAGTCTCCCTGAGCTCTGCTCAGTTTTTCAACTTTATCTTCCTTTTGGATCTTTTCTTCAAGAATGTCTTCAAAGAAGTCTCTGTTTAGAGCTCCGGCTTTTTAAAGAGGACCCCCACAAAAACTTTATTTATTGTCACTATCCAGATCACCAAGTCAAGGACTGTAAGATCTGCAGAACCTTTCCTCAAAAGACTCTCAGAGACAGAGAGGGTCGGTTGCTTTTGTGGCTACAAAAGCTTAAGGATTCTGATAATCCTGTGTCTGAGGTTGGCAGTATTGCCTCTGGTTCCACTTCAGCGTCTAGAAAGAGGCCTGCGTCTGAGGTATTGCCATCTCCTGGGGCTAAGGTTGCTAAAAAACATCAACCTTCTAAGGGTTCTGACAAGCCTTCCACTTCTAAGGCTGCCCCCACAGGCAAGGACTTGGAGGCTTCTTCTGTACCTCAAAAACGGTCCACCAAGAGATTGCCTCAGACAGCTGACCAGGTTTCACCTCAGGAAACTCCATTATCATCGACGACGCCTTCTTCTGTCTTCTCGTCGACGAAGACCTCCGTTGACGCTACATCCACGTCGACGATGACCTTCTCATCTCCTAAACCAAAGATGATTATGACGACGACAGCTTCTTCACCTACCATGGTCTATGTTACCGTAAGACCTCTCTCGTCGACGACGGCTGTCGTCGACACCTCGTCGTCGGCTCTTCTGAAAGCTCTACCGTCGACGAAGAAGATGCCATCGACGGGTTCGTCGGCGAGCTCCACTCCGTCGACGAAGTTACCACCTTCGACGAAGACGTCGACAAAGGTTGTACCGTCGACGAAGCCCAATCCGTCGACGAAGTCCGTCCCGTCGACGAAGTCCGTCCCGTCGACGAAGTCCGTCCCGTCGACGAAGTCCGTCCCGTCGACGAAGTCCGTCCCGTCGACGAAACCGTCATCGGAGCTTTTGACGTCTGCTCCTAAAGCAGCGGAAAACACACCGTCGACGCCGCAATTGTCATCTTGCACTGCGTTGCAGGTCTGATCACCGTCGACGGTGTTCTTTACACCAAAGCAGTCTTTAACTCAAGGACGTGAAACAGTCTATCCACTTTCACCCCTGCGTATTTCACCTCAGCGAACATCATCGCAGGTGCCTGACCGACTTTTAGACTCGGACAGTGAGGATGACATGGTTCATACATTCGTAACAGCAGCCACTAGTCCTTCTGAGCTGAATATCAAGTTGCAAGAAGAGGAACAGGAGGATGAACAACCACCTGTACAGATGGCGCCCCAGATGGACAGTGTACCTGTCGCGCAAGTACCAGTTGCTTTACTGACCAACCTGCAATACATGTTGGACGATTATTATAGAAGGTTTCCACCTTCTGAAACTACAGGCTCAGTGCCTGCTACTCCGGCCACTGAAGTACCGGTGCCAGTTTTACAACCAACAAATCCTGCTTCACCTACACCGCAGTCTCATGTGGAGGAAGTAGATCCTCAGTCTTCGGAGGAGGAGGAGCAAAGAGAAGAAGGAGAAGTACAGGATGAGTCGGAGTGGGATGAATATCAGGTTCAAACACCTTCCCCTTCGCATCAAGCAGTCTCAATTTCACCACCAGTGGACGTGGTTAGCTTCCACCTTTTAATGGAACGTGCAACTAAACGTTTTCACATCGATATGGAGCATAAGGAACAAGGCTGTTTCCTATATGACTTTAAGGATCAGCCCCAGAAACAGATTAAGTCTATAACCATCATTGACTTTATTTGGCAGGAGGGTATAAAAGTCCTGGAAACCCCGGTATCCATTCCTCCAGTCCTGCCACGTTTGGAAAAGAAGTACAGAGCACCGGACAAATCTCCTGCGTGCCTTATCGGACAGCCGAAGCTTGACTCTGTGATTGTCCAGGCAGCTCAAAAGAGGGCTCGGAACCCTTCTTTTCCGGTTACAGCCCCGCCAGACAGAGATGGCAAACGCCTAGATTCGATAGGGAAGCGTGTCTCCACTATGGCGGCTACGACAGTTCGAGCGGCAAATTCATTGGCCATCTTAGGAAGGTATGACCGACAGATGTGGTCAGACATTGCACCATTCATTGACCTCCTCCCGGAACCTTCTAAGGCTGAAGCGCTCAAGATACTGCAAGAAGGCCAAAGAATCTCAGAAGAGATTATTGATTCAGCAGTGGATGTAGCCTCAACGGGCTTTCGACAGCTAGCGGGGGCTGCGGTTCTTCGTCGACAAGGTTGGCTACGTTCTACTTCCTTTAGACAAGAAGTCCAAAATAAGGTGCTGGACATGCCATATGATGGCGAATATCTGTTTGGCCCTCTGGTGGAGGACGCCTTACAGACAATAAAGAAGGATACAGAAACAGCAAAATCCTTGGGCACCCTCCAATTCCGCAAGCCGCCCTTTCGAGGAGCGAGAGGACGAGGATCGTCCTCCAACAGAGGTGGATATAACCAACAGTCCTCTTACAGACAAAACAATCAACGATACCATGCTCAGCGCTATCAATCTTACGGCCAGAGAAAGCCTACTTATGCCCAGAACAGGGGAAAAGCGAATTACCGCGGAAAAGATAAGCGCCAATGAGACTTTTCACCTGCCACCACCGCTGCCCTGCTCTCAAGAAAAGATTGGAGGGCGAATATCAAAATTTTACTCAAATTGGTAGTCAATAACATCAGACAAATGGGTCCTGGAGATTGTCGCCAGGGGCCATGCCCTAGAATTCGAGAATTTTTCTCCAAATGTTTCCCCGAAAGGACCACCTCCAGCTCACCTGAAGGAGCTATTTGCCCAAATCAGATTGATGATGCAAAAAGGATCGATCGAGAGCGTACCTCAGAAGATGAGGGGAATGGGGTTTTACTCCAGATTTTTTCTAATAAGGAAGAAGAACGGAGAGTGGCGCCCGATTCTAGATCTTCGCGCTCTAAACAAGTACTTAAGGAAATTAACTTTCAGGATGTTATCGCTTCAGGAAATATTACATCTTTTGGCAGCGGGAGATTACATGGTCACCTTAGATCTCCAAGATGCATATTTCCATATCCCCATTCTACCTCGCCACAGAAAATTCCTGCGCTTCAGGGTGGCTGGCAGGGATTACCAATTCAAAGTCCTTCCTTTCGGACTACGGTCAGCGCCAAGAGTTTTTACCAAGGTTCTGGCTCCAGTAGCGGCGCACCTCCGGCTGGAGGAAATCCAAATTTTCCCATACTTAGACGACTGCCTTATAAAGGCCAATTCTCGAGAGGTCGTGCATTCTCATCTACAACAGTGTCTACACCTGTTCCAATCTCTGGGCCTGTCCATCAACCTCGACCAATCCCAATTGAGACCTTCTCAAAGACTAGCTTTCTTGGGGGCAACAGTGGACACCCAGAAGCTACAAGCTTTTGTCTCGGAAGAGAGACAAATGAAGATCAAAAACATGGCGCAGAATCTGTTATCAAAAAAGTCAGTTTCTGTTCGGCTATACAAGTCTTTTCTGGGGATGGTATCTTCTTGCATCCCATTACTACCTAAATGTCGCCTCAGGATGAGATCTCTCCAGGAAGAGCTAAACCTGCAGTGGTTGCAGGTCTCCGGAACGTTCGAAGATCTTATCAGGATCACACCGCTCATACAAAACTCTCTCCGCTGGTGGACACAAAAACGACATCTCCAGCAGAGGTGTGCATTTCTTCAAGATGCACCAAGCCTCACCATCACTACGGATGCGTCTCTCGAGGGCTGGGGAGCGCATCTTGACTGACTGACTGACTGAAATATTTGTAGAGCGCACGAATGCCGCTGCGTCTCGGGCGCTAAGATACAGAGAGAGGAGAGGGCAGGGGGACAGATCGGTTTAGGTAAAGAGCCAGGTTTTAAGATCCATTCTGAAGTTCGTTTTAGATTTTTGGGCACGAAGTGTTGGGGTTAAGGAGTTCCAGATCTTAGCCGCCTGGTAGGAGAAGGACTTTCCCCCCCCATCGGGCTCTGTTTATTCTGGGTTGGCAGACTAGGTCAAGGGTAGCTGACCTCAGTGTACGCGAGGGTACATAACGGAGGAGTAGGTTGTTGAAGTCGTCTGGTCCCTTGCCGTGTAGAGATCTATGAACCAGGCAGAGGGCTTTAAATTGGATGCGACGTCTGACCGGGAGCAATGCAGCTCCCGAATGGCTTTGGATGTAGGATGACGTCTGGGAAGGTTCAGTAATGCTCTGGCCGCCGCATTTTGGATTGCCTGAAGTTTGGACAACTGTTTTTCTCCTGCTCCCAAATAGAGGGAGTTACAGTAGTCTATCCGAGACATTACAAGGGCTCCCATCACCGTTTTCCTTAGTGTGTCTGGGATGTAGGGTAGGACTTTCCTGAGCAGTTTGATGCTGTGGAAAGAGGTGGAGGTCACCTGATTCACCTGGGCTTTGCAAGAGAGTTCCTTATCTAATAAAAAGCCAAGGTTTTTGACTTTGTCTACAGGGAGAGGGCAAGCTCCTGCTTCAGGTGGCCACCATAAATCATTCCAAATGGAAGGTTTATGACCGAACTCAATGATTTCAGTTTTGTCTGTGTTTAATCGTAAAAAGTTATTGCTCATCCAGTTTTTGACCTGAGTAAGGCATTTCCTGAAGCGTTCCGCCGTAGCATCAATGGATTGTGAGATAGACACAATGATTTGTGTGTCGTCGGCGTAAGACACCAGTTGGAAGCCATGGGATCTAATCAGGGCAGCAAGGGGGGTGACGTATAGATTGAATAACGTCGGTGACAAGGCCGAACCTTGTGGGACTCCACCCGGAAGAGAGAATTCAGCGTATTGTAGTCCGTTCCAGATCAGTTGGTTAGTGCGGGAGGTTAGGAATGAGGTGATGAGGGCCAGGGCAAGGCCGGTGAAGCCTAGGGACTCTTCAGGGTCTCACAATCGGCGGCAAGTGGACTGCTCCACAAAGGCGATGGCACATCAACCGTCTGGAGCTGAGAGCCATATTTCTAGCACTCAAGGCGTTTCATGCACTCATTCAGGATGCCAATGTGTTGATAAGAACAGACAACACAACAAGCATGCATTACGTCAACTAGCAGGGAGGAACACGATCTCTTCTCCTATCCAAGGAAGTCCAAGAACTATGGGCATGGGCCTTAAAGCACAATGTAAATCTTCAAGCAGTGCATGTTCCAGGAACAGAGAATGTCTTGGCAGACGCACTCAGCAGGACGACAGTCTCCACTCACGAGTGGGAACTACATCAGCAGACAGTGGAACGCATCTTTCGCCTGTGGGGTCGTCCAGACCTAGATCTATTTGCGACAAAGACCAACAGCAAATGCCAATTCTTCGCAAGCTGGCATCCCCACAAAGACTCTCAGGGGAATGCGTTTTCGATAGATTGGTCTCTGACATATGCGTACGCTTTTCCACCGATTCCACTAGTCCCCAAAGTTCTGCGGAAAATGAAAAAGGAACCGTGCAGATTGATCCTGATTGCTCCCAGATGGCCGCGCCAGTATTGGTTTACAGAACTTCTTCTGTCAGAGTGCGAACCGATTCAGTTGAATCCAATCCCGAACTTACTCAGCATGCAGAATGGTCAGGTTTATCATCCAGATCCGACATCACTGAGATTAGCGGCCTGGCGCCTGAGTACCGTGAGTTCGCCCACCTAAACATCCCGGAGGAATGCAAGGAGGTTCTGGCCAGGGCAAGAGCACCCGCTACCATAAAGACATACAGTCTAAAATGGAAGCGCTTCTGCATCTGGTGTCAACGCCGGAAGAGATTCTACCTTTCTTCCTGCAATTAGCAAAATCAGGCCTGTCTCATGCAACCCTGAAGGTTTTGCTGGCGGCGATCTCAAGATATCGGCAGGATGGTACTAATTCCTTATACTCTGCAAGGATTATACAACAATTCTTTAAAGGCCTCTTTAGGATGTTCCCTCCAGTACGACAACCACCTCCGGCGTGGCATCTTAACGTAGTCCTGGCACAACTCATGCGTCATCCTTTCGAACCCATCCACAAGGCCGATCTCAAATATCTCTCGTGGAAGGTAGCACTGCTGCTGGCTTTAACATCCTCCAGAAGAGTCAGTGATCTTCAGGCCTTTACAGTTCTCCATCCTCTCCTGCAGTTTACAAGTGACTCTGTGATACTCCGCACTAATCCGAAGTACATTCCTAAAGTACCTTCGGATTTTCACCTCAACAAACCAATAATTCTGAAGTCATTCTTTCCTAACCCGCAAACACCGGCGGAAAGGGCGTTGCATACGCTGGATGTTAAGAGATGTCTTAAATTCTATCTGCAGAGGACATCCGCCTTGCGCTCTTCTGACCAACTATTTATCACCTACGGTGCTATTCATAAGGGGCAGGCAGTTTCAAAACAGACTATTGCGAGATTAATATCTTCTGCCATTGCCTTCTGCCATATGCAAGCAGGACCGTTGCAAGCAACTCCTAGAGCTCATTCCACAAGAGCAATGTCATCGTCTACGGCTTTATTTGCTGGAGTTCCTCTTCAGCAGATCTGCAGAGCGGCTACTTGGGCCAGTCGCCATGCATTTACCAAGCATTATTGTCTGGAGGCAACCAGCAAAGCTGATACTTCTGTGGGTCGTGCAGTTCTACGAAATCTTTTCAAATAAGGTGAGCCTCTGTTTCCCACCTCCATTACTGCTGTCAGACGCTTCATATGCTATGTTTTTACACATGCTTACATGATTGCATTCTCCTATGCTTAAATATATGTGTATTTTCAGTTTACACTGTTTTATGACTTATATGCTGACAAGCTTTACAACCATTGGCGTCTGCCTAGCACGGATATGTACTGCTAGCTACTCTGATTGAGGCATGTGAATCTATGAAAGACACCCCTAATACTGGAGAAGAACAAAAGTTACTTACCTGTAATCTGTGGTTCTCCAGTATTGGTGTCTTTCATAGATTCACATTCAACCCGCCCACCTCCCCTCAGAGGCTTTTAGGCTATTTTGGTTTACCTTCACTCCTTGCGAGAAAATCTGAGAGCCTGAGCCTCTGGGGAGAACATTCTGGTGGGTGCTGGCGCCTGATTGGCTGTAGTTTGGACTATACAAATTACTAGGCCAGTCATAGATGTGGAAGTTTTTCCTACTGTAGCTTTGGCTACTTTACTTCCTGTTGTTTTTTATTAGTATTTACTACATATTTATGGCATATTATTGCTTTTTTATGTACCGTGGGACTCCCACTCGGACGACGGGGAATGATTCAGGTATGTGAATCTATGAAAGACACCAATACTGGAGAACCACAGATTACAGGTAAGTAACTATTGTTCTTCAATGCTACCATCAAGTTACTGCTCCATGACGGTGTTGCGTAATATCTGTTCTCCACTTGGAATTGTGTCCCCTGCTCTTCGACTCTGGTCGGAAATAAAACTCCGTCTGAGCATTGCCTGGTAGAAGCAGCAGCAGATCTCCCCTCAGGCTTAGTTAGTGGATACAAGTTTCAAGGGAGGCCAAACTCAAATCAGGCTAATAAATTACCAGACACTTGTTAAATACTTCTGCGGGTCTCCTCATCTGCTTCCTCCTGTGTTTCTCTCCATCTTGTGTACGTCACTCCACATCTCCTGCTGCTCTCTTTCTTGTGAACTGCCTTCCCCCATCTCGCCTTTGTATACTTTACACTCCCCTACACTCCTACCCTGTTGCCCTCCAACCCGCTCTGTCTTTATTTATTAAGAGTGTCTAGCAGCAACAAAAAAAAGGCAGCCATGTGATTTTTTAAGTGTATGTCACTGCTTGTTCTGTCTTCTTCTTCGGTGTCTGGATCAGAGCTGCCTTAGAGTATCCTTTGTCGTCTCATGATTCTGCGCCCAGGTCTCTATTACCAGAGCGTGAATGGAACAGTAATGATGTTTACACGACAGTAATTTCATGTAGTGATGCAGAGCACTGCTTGGGTTGTAGTGCTGGGGCTTTCAGGATTATCCGACTGTTTCAGCCTTGCTCTGCACAGCCTGCCACTTAACTTTCCATGCAAGATGCCTCTCTACCTCGAAGTACAGGCAAGGCATAGGCGCTTGATAATCCTGGTGTTGAATTGCAGTCCCACCAGTCTCTTACTGGGAGACAGCTACGGTATGCCCATTAGAATACTCCCTCGACTTCAGCCCAACCTCTCCTGTGTGGCCACCTGGCCCTTTTTATTGTCTGTTTTTGCTTTTCTGTTCTGGTATTTTGCAGCACTAAAGTCGCTGCACTACTTATTTGCCAACCCTTACTGTGCATGTTTTTTTATGTATTTATTTTATGTACTAATACTTTGTAGTGTTGTAGTTTGGAACAGGAACCTAGGCAGTGATGGGAACACTGTGCACATTAGTGAAACTAAATCACATGAGAGTAAAGTATCTGAAATCAGGAAATAATTGTGTCTGTACCTTCAGAAATGCAATTGGAAAAACAAAAGCCCCCACTAATTCCAAGCATTAATACAACTTCAGGAAAGCTTTTGAGGGGGCAAATCCCCAGACCATTAAAATATTTCCACCTGATATTCAGATTGTTAGACCCACTCTGTCTACAGTTTATTGTCCACTACTGCTCCTTGGGGGGCTTAACATTGGAGATTATTGTTGGTGTCTAAACCTCTACATTGTGAGCTGACCTCTTGAATGTTTGACTCGGACAAATAGAAAGGTGGATTTTGTTCGGTTAGTGTTTTGGGATAGAATAATTGGATGGCTTTCCAATCTGTAGATACTAGAGACGAGTGTCAAGATGTGCTTAATACTGCGGTCTTGAGATCTAGTTGGGTGTCATTTAGGCAAGTGTCCGTGAGAATCCAATTTCCAGTAGTTCTTCTTTGGACTTTATGTATATATATCTATATCTATATCTATACTAATATAATAAAGAGAGAGCCCAAACCTTTGAGGCTGGTAATCTCAGGAACCACAGCACCAATCACAACACCCAATACAGCGTTGGAAACGGCAGTTGCAGCAGAAGGACATAGGCTATGCAGTCGCCCACCATATACATTTAAAAGGTAAAAGAACCGTGCCAGCAAAGTAGTCCCTTGTGGGCGTGCCTGCGTTGTGCTGTGTGCGTGTGCTGGGGGCGTGACAAATGCTGGGGGCGTGTGGTACGTTCCGCCCTTCATGCCATGTCTCATATCCTGTGCTAATCCCACCCTGCTCCCTTTAAATACCCCTGCACCCCATATTCATAACCCACCCTTACTCCTTAAAATACCCCAACACCCTTAAACACTAACCCATCTTAACCCTATAAATATACCCTGTACCCCAAAACCCAAACCTATCCCTAGACCCTAAAAATACCCCTGTACCCCAAAACCTAGCCCTGAGCCCTATAAATATCCCTGTACCCCAAAACCCAAACTACCACTGTACCCCAAAACCACCCCTGAACCCTAAAATACCCATGTACCCCAAAACACAAACCTAGCCCTGAACCCTTAAAATACCCCGTACCCCAAAACCCAAACCTACCCCTGAACCCTAAAATACCCCTGTACCCCAAAACCCAAACCTAGCCCGAACCCTAAAAATAACCCTGTACCCCAAAACCCAAACCTACCCCTGAACCCAAAAATACCCCTGTACCCCAAAACCATATCTGAACCCTTAAAATACCCAAACACCCCAAAACGTATACCTCAGTACCCCAAAACATATACCCCTATACCCATACTTTAGAAAAAAAACCTGCTTTTACTATGCATGCATTTACAACGAATTTCATTGTAAATGTATGCGTGGTAAAAGCATATAAAATGTAATGCCATGCGTTATAATGGCATTGCGGAGTCATGGTACTTTCGTAATGAAAGTATGCGGAGTGATGGTATGCGGAAAGAAAGTTGCGTAATAATGGGTGTTTACCCTCCCCCGGTAAGTACATTGGTGGCACGGCGGCCCACACCTCCAGCAACATACTCATATTTTTTCACCACCCATTTGAAAAATGCACAGGTCTCTCTCATTGATGGCCAGCACCGATATACACTTTTAGACACACCTCCCTCCACAAGTTCTAGAATTACGAACTTTAGAGCTGGGGAGCTACGTTCGAATCTCGGCATCAGCTCAACATCCTGTGATTCCAGGCAAATCGCTTTGTCTCCCCGTGCCTACCACGAATGAATGTGTTCTTCTGTAATGTAAATTGTGCTCATGCCATGTTGTCGAGTTCGCGCTATATAATATTGCAAGGAAAAATAAAGTAGGAAAACTGGAGTTCACACACTACTGAACTCGCACTCTTAAGTGCATCAGCAGTGCACTGTGAATCGGAGCGTTTCACAGGCCTGTCACAGATAAGAAATGCTATCAAAACGAAATCCTACAAAACAATATACTACTGGGCGGCAGCAATTCATACCCGAAAAACGTCGGGACGGGCTGCTAGTTGATTAATAAAGGCAGAGTCTTGATATATTTTACTGGACATGATTATCATTTTCCTTTCACAGTATTGAGTGTATTGCAGTCAGCCGTCTTGAATTGTCAGTGAGATTCTTTTGTCCTGTCTAACTGCAGTATTTGTGGATATTCACTAATCTCTTTTAAGTGATCCTTGTTAGCTGCTTATTACAGTGGTGCTCGGTCTTGAAGTATTATCCCTTGGAGCAGCTTCTCTTCAAAAGCTACATACCACAGTTCTATAATAAACCCAACAATGGAACAACACAACACTACACACAACCACGTTATGTGTGACGCACCTCTCCAGGCAACACGCCTACCCTCCCAAAGTAAGACTTAAACTACGAGCTCCTAGCTCTCTTGGTGTGCATTTCCACTACCCCTGTTGTCCCCAAGGGGCGATCCTAATGATCAAAGTAATATTGTTTTGCCCACTGTGGATTGCACCACGTCATATAAGTAACAAAAACAGAATGTATTAATGGATTGAGAAATGTCCATCCACAGTAATAATCAGATTTCAAGTTTTCTTTTGTTCTTCTTTATTCATACAAATTTCATCAGGCTGTCTGATGAAATTTGTATGAATAAAGAAGATCAAAAGAAAACTTGAAATCTGATTATTACTGGATGGACATTTCTCATATAACAGTTCTTTATATGGAGCTTATCCACTATCAGACTGAGAGATCTGAAGTTGCAGACCCTGAGTGTTGAGGGGCAGGAGGCATTGGAGCCCCTGTTATTAATAGAGAAAATAGTGGAACATCAACTGCCACTCCTTGGGGTACAGGTGGATCTTTAGAGGTTAGTCAAGGGGATAAAACCTTAGTAGGAATAGGCACACTTCTGACCAAAAAAAGATTGCTAAGGACTGGAGATCAGTAACACCACACCCATGAAGGTTTGGCTGAGGGGGGTAGGCTGATGTTCAAAGATAGAGGAACCAATTTTTCAAGCGAGAGCTTGGTTGTGTAAACATGGGGAAATTTGAGAGCCATGGTAGGATAATCCTGTATTCTATACCACCTCTCTAGACTGTCTAGCGTGGTCAAACGTGAATGTTGGTGTGCGGCACAATTGCACTTTATTTTTGTGGTGGAAATGCTTTGCATGTATGATCTGCCGTTTGCACGAAAACCAATAAAAATGTTTTTTTTTTTTAATAAGAAAATTAACCGAAGCTTATTGTAGCCCTGCTGGCCTTTCATAGGCACCTTTCTGGCTGATTTCCTGTTTACACCTAGCCAGTCTGACATGGCTCCCTTCTTTCCTTGTGCAGGCACACAGTTAATCTGCTTGTCAACCTACCTCTGATGTGCCTGGACGTGCTGTTGACACCCCGGGTAGAGCATGGCTCTGTGGAGTACATGGGCATGAATATGGACACTGTGGAAGCGCTGCTGAATTTCCTGGACCGACGGCTGGACAGGGTCAGTGAATGCCATGAACCGGTGCAAAGGGGCAGGACTTCTAGCTCATCACTGCCCTAAAGAACAAAGGACACACAAGAAATATACAGGGTCCTCTGTCAAATTTAGACACACCTGGAGGCTCAAACATATACAGAAGCCCTTAAGTAAGCACAAGACAGACATAGATGCACCCACACAAACACGCATGCTCCCTGCACTTACTCTTCCTTCCCATTCCCCCCATGCTAGAGTCAGGCAAACACAACCATCTTCTAGATACCCACTGGTAGTTTAGGCACACAAATATCACTTGGGCAAATGCTGGAGCCTAATTAATTCAGGGGGACTCTCAGATACACCAAAAATACTTCAGGCCCACCTAGGGGGACCCACGGACACTTGAATGTGCCTGCAGATTCTCATAGGGCATTGCAGTGCCCCAAGGCCCACGCAAGAAATCTCAGACAGTCACAAGAGGCCTAAACGTGGGCAGAAGTCTCAAGTCCGGCTATGGAGCATACACAGATTATCTTGAGGCTCATAGAGGTGACCGAATGGCACATGCTGAGAGTTCAGTCCCACAGGGGCCACAGTCCTTCATGGGGAATGGTGCACATGCAGAAACAAAAATAAAAATGGGAAAGATCATCATTCACAGATTTGGGGGGGGCTTCGGATACACCAAGAGATATCACAGGTGTTCCTCATATGTTGAGCATGTCCTTTAGATATACATCTGAAGCCAATAGATCCCTAGGCACAAAATATGGAACACAAGTCACACATACATATATACATACTGACACCCAAGTAGACCCCTCTCCACCAACAGATAGAAAATGGCCATGGCATACAGACCTTCCAGGCACATGGGTGGGTCTGATTCATTGCTGCCTATCAGACGTGTATCAAGCGCTCTGAAATGCCTATAGATTGTTCTTAGAAACATATAGCGGCACAATGAGCGACACATAGCTGCCTTAATATGTACATAAACACATGAGGAAAGTATGTACCTGAGGCTCATAAAGAGAAAAGTATGGACCACAAACCCTCACATTGTATACTAAGGACCTCAGACCTACACGTGGTATGGTAGGGGCCCCAGACCTACACATTTGATGGTAGTGACCTTAGGCATACACGTTGTGCACTAGGGACCTCAGACCCACACATTGTATATGACGGACCCAAGGTACACAAATTGCATGGGGAAGGACATCAAAACATGTAAGAAGGATTGGATCTCAAGAACACATGGAATACAGCATGGCTCTTCTACATGTATATGGGACAGTATAAAATGCAGGCACAACTTAGGAGAGTTTGGTCATCAGGCATTCTTAAGAGACAGACTGCAAATTAGCTGGGCCTAGTAAAGACTATGGACATCAGCAAGACATATGGGACAGATTACACGTAAGGCATACTTTCGTTGCAGTAGGAGCTTAAGATATACAGAGGGTATCCTATAGACCATGATTAATATAAGGGAGAGGTGTGTGAACCTCAGAAACACACAGATGACTGTGGACACCACTAGCAGACAACGGGTGATGAATGGTCCTCATGTAGTTAAAGGGAGCAGTAGTACACAGCATATAGTATGGAATGCAGGCGCATATGCAGTATGGGGTCTCTTCTGCAAAGAGATAACTTGTGGCCCTTAGGCACACATAGGAGACAGAGTTGATATTAGGCAAACATTGAATACCCTATGCACCCCAGCAACGTATAAGAAACATTACGGAACCCAAGCATATTGAGTTGACTAGGGACCAAACACACAATCACTCGCTGACACATAAGTGTGACAATGCATCATGTATGTAATGGAACAGTATGGAACTTCTCCACAAATAGGAGACAATGTGAACCTTTGGCATTTATAGGGAACAGTGTGAACCTCCAGCATACACGCTAATGGCACAGCCTGTAGGCACAAAGGAGACCATATAAACTGCAGGCACCTTGGTTCACATTAAGAACAGTACGGTCCTTAGGCACATCTCAAAGACCTTGTGATTACTTGCACGTTCACGCAGAACCTTGATGTTTGTGATATGTTCTTTTCCTCTAGGGCCACAAGCTTCGTGAGACACTGACGCCAGTGCTAAACCTGCTCACGGAGAGCTCGCGTGTCCACCGGGAGACCAGGAAGTTTCTGCGATTGAAAGTAAGTCCATGCAGGCACGCTACATTTTTAGGTCTGGCTAAAAAGCTTAGCTGTCTGCTGCATATATTGTTTAAAATATACGTCAGTGGACTTTAGATCAGTACCCTTTAACCACTTAATTTTACGATCTTGCCCTTGCAACTCCTCCTGATTTGCTTAAGCAGGTAGCATGATGTGCATTGCTCATGGACTAACATGAGCTCATGCATGGAAGTGGATTGTACATCCTGGATGCAAGCTCTAGCAGGCTGCTTGATTGGGATGTGCAGTCACGTCTTATAAAGGGTCCTTGTTTTAGAGGTAATAAAATTAGGTTTGTATGTGTACCAGGATGCATCAGGATCACCTTGTCATTTGGGATGATTCTTTGCAGATGGTGTTGTAGATAAAAAATACATTATGATTTAGAGTATGGCAGATGCAGGACATCAGTGCACTCTAATTAGGGTGGACAAGACAGCTGCTGATTTTGTTTGGCAGATGTTCTACATCTGCCAAACTCTAAATCCACTCCTTAGTGCCCAGATAATGATATTCCAAAATTGTAGACTAAACTCTAGGAAGCTCAGTTGCCCAGTGGGGCAAATTCTTCCACCACCATATAAAACTGCCTCCTAGTCCTGCAAACACTAGTTCAGCAAGGCAGTCTGGTCTACTTCTTAGTGGTGCAGGACTGAGACGGAAGGCAAGTTCAGAGTTTTAATGGTTAGCAGCAGAACACTTGGATCAAGAAACCACTCAGTGAAGTACCCAGGCCAATTTAGGTAAATCAAAAATGATGTGTTTAAAATAGGGGCAAAAGGACAAAAATTGGATTGGTCACTGCAAAGTCATACATTTTTAACAAGACAGTCCCATTCGGTATGACTTCTCCACACTGCGTGGAGGATCAATAATAGCTCCTGTTCAGTACTCAGAGGCATATTCCTTCTCCAGTCACACAGCACAACTCAAGCCTCTGGCCTTCAGTCAGGATGGAGGAACAGGGTCAGAGTCAGTTTACTTGTGCAGGCAAGCACAGTTCAAAGCTTCCAAACTTCAGACTTCCTTTGGGTGTGTCTCTGGCTTCCGGCTCCACAGCATATAGTACGCCTGGTCTTACTGAATCTACTCAAGCCAGTTGACTGGTCCCCCACCTCAACCCAAGCTGCCAACCCAATCCTTGGTGTTGACTACAAAGTCCGCACCATCCTTTGAAGAATCCCTTTTCTGCAGATATCAGTTCACAGTGAGTGTAAATTGGCTTTGCCACTCACTTTCCAGTTCCAAAAGAGAATCCTCACAAACAAGAGTGCTAGATCTGTTATAACTAGTCAATGGTTCTGATTTCCAACAAAACATGCAAAGCTTGGTTAGTGTGGGCAGCACACTCCAACCCACAGTTCAGCAGTTTCTGCCCACTTCCCATTTCTGCTCCATGCAAGGTTATGGACCTGGTTCTGTGTCCTCCCTGGTCAGATGTCCAGCTGTGCTCTCTCTAATTGGAACCTTCAGTTTCAAGCCGTGCGGTGAATGCGGGTAGATGATGTCAATCATGGACCCGCATGAAGACTGTATATGGTGCCTGATTTCGGATCACGACGTCCAGGGTCCAAAAGCTCTTCGTGAACGTGAGGCGAAGATCCTGGTTGCCAAATTAAAAGGTAAAGAGGCCAAGAAGAGTTCTAGGTCGCGGTCAGGTCGGCTTCGAAATAGTCATAGGGGCATGCTTCCAGATCAACGAAAAAGAAACATAAGAAGAGGAAGCATGGATCAAGGTACCATTCAGGAAAGGAGTCGGATTCGAGAGCGAAGTCGCCTGGTAGACGGCATCGAAAGGATGTGGTATCTCCTTCTCCGGCACCGGATCCGGAAGGTGAGGCCTTGCCCTTGGAGTCGCTGGAGCATGCACCGGCTCAGGTGTCGAATCCCTCTCCAGCTCCGTCTCGGTCTCCGGTTCAGGTGGAGGAAGAGGTTCCCGTTCCTCAGGGCTCGACGACTCCGGCTCACCAACCTGAGGAACAAGAGGAGTAGATTCCGGTGCAGCCTCATCGAGAGCAGCCAGTGGGTTCGTATCCTCCTTTTCCGGGTCCAGGACAGGACCCTTCGCAGTTCTTAAATGCCATGTATGGTGTTTATGCGAGAGCCATGTACCCCTCTGGAGCACCGGCTGGTCCCATGGGTCCTTTGGCATACAATTTGGGGGTCCCCCAAGCTTATGCTCTGGCGCCGTTCTTGCCGTTTATGCCGACGCCGCCTTGGCATCTCTCGGTGCCGCTGAAGTCGACGCCGCTTCCTGCGTCACTGGCATCCGGACCGACCTCGAGATCTTCAGCATGGTCTTCCGACTCGGAGTTCGACTCCGGCTCCGTGTTCGACGCCAGTTCCGGCTCCTTCGGAGTTGATTCCGGATCCGACGACGTCGCTTCGGAAGGAGAGGTCGCGGCGTGAAGCCCAGCGCCTTTTGGAGGAGCAGAGATATAGGGAAGCGGAGTTTGAAGAGGGTGAGCTTCAAGAATCAGAGGATTATTTTGATGATTTAAGAGAGGCAAGTGGACTGGAACTATCCCCTGATTGGTATTTAGCCTCGGTGTCTGATGCCCCTTCTAAAGATGTGGCTCCCTACCATGTGGTTATCAAGAAGGCAGCGGATCTGCTGAATTTAACTCTGCCCACTGCGGAGTATAAATCAAACATTTTGACTGAAGTCCTCCATTCTCCCTCATCTGTGGTGGAACCTATGCTTCCTTTTACTGATGCTTTAACGGATCCTATCCTGGAGGTGTGGAGTAGGCGTCTTACGACTCCTGCGGTTTCTAAGGCAGTTGCAAGGCGATATAGAGTGGCTCCTGGGGACCCAGACTTTTTGTCCTCTCATCCTTTGCCAGAGAGTTTAGTGGTGCAGGCGGCCTGCTCTAAAAGATCTGCAGGTGCTTTTCCCCAGGTACCTGGTGATAAGGATTCAAAAAAGCAGGACCAATCTGCGAAGAAAGTTTTTTCATCAGCAAGTATGGCCCTCAAATCTACGAATGCCACTTGCCTCCTGGGTTATTATATCCATGCCTTGATGGATACTGTAAAGCAATTGACCCCTAAACTTCCTGAAGAGGACAGAATTTTTTTTAATGAGGTGCTCGCTGACACTCAGGCTGCTGCTCGACAGGTCATACAGAGCGGAATGTACACAGCGGATTCTGTGGCTAGGGTCATGGGGTCTTCGATTGCCACCAGAAGAGCTGCCTGGTTGAAGACTTCTGAGTTCTCTGCAGATATTAGGCTGCTTTAATGGATTTGCCCTTTGATGGCTCAGGCCTTTTTGGTAAAAAGGCTGATGCTGCTTTGGAGAGGTTTAAAGACAGCAGGGCAACAGCCAGGTCTTTGGGTTTGCAAACTATAGGATCTGTGAGCAAAATGTATAGGGGCTTTGCAAGATCTTCTTTTCGTCCCTACAAGCAGTCACAACAGCAGCAGCAACCAAATCTGTTGTATAAATCCTACAGGGGCAGACAAAGAGCTCGTAATCGGGGACGTCAGGCATCCTCCTCCTCCGACTCCTCCTCTACCCACCCCTTCCTACAACAGCAAAGCAGCCCTAGATCCTCCATTCTGGATCATGCGGGCCCTGTGGGGGGCCGGCTTACCTATTTTCTACGGGATTGGGAATCGGTCACATCGGACCTTTGGGTTCTCAATCTCATAGAGAATGGGTATGCTCTTCCCTACGGGAAATTTCCGCCAAATTACCCTCCTTGCCAAGGTTATTGCGTGGAGGACCACCTGCTGCTCCTACAGGAGGAAGTACTGGCGCTAGTAAGAAAAGGTGCGATAGAGGTGGTTCCGGAGCAGGAAAGGGTCAGGGATGCTACTCCCGGTATTTCCTGATCCCCAAGAAGGATGGCAGACTTCGCCCGATCCTGGATCTCAGGATCTTGAACCTTTACCTGAAGCAGGAGAAGTTCAAGATGCTCACCCTTGCGCAGGTTCTTCAAGCGCTGCTGGAAGAAGACTGGATGGGGTCGATCGACTTGCAGGATACATATTTCCACATCCCCATTCTGAAGTCGCACAGGAAGTATCTGCGTTTCATGGTGGGTTCGCAACATTACCGTTTGGTCTTACTACTGCGCCTCGAGTCTTCACCAAGGTGATGGCTGTGGTGGCGGCACATCTCAAAAAGTCAGGGATACCGGTATTCCCTTACTTGGACGATTGGCTGATCAAAGCGGAATCTCCATAGAAGGTGCTCCATCATCTGCAGGTAACAACTCAGTTGTTGTACAGGTTGGGTTTTTCGATAAATGTCCCCAAATCTCACCTGGTGCCCTCCCAGGGCAACCTGTTCATAGGTGCAGTACTGGATACAACTGTATGTCGGGCATTCCCTCCACCTCAAAGGATTCGCGACATACAGGAAATGATTCCTTTGTTTCACAATGGAGCGGTCGTTCCAGTCCTGAAGGTCCTTCGTCTGCTCCGTCTGATGGCTTCTTGCATTCTGTTGGTCAACCATGCACGCTGGCATATGAGGGCGCTCCAGTGGTGCCTCCGCAGGCAGTGGTATCAGCACAACGGAGATCCCAGGGAGTCAGTCTCCAGAGAAGCTGCGGCGGATCTGTCTTGGTGGAGCGTGTAAGGCATTCTCTCACAAGGAAAGCCTTTTCAGCTACCTCCATCGGTGGCCACAGTGAAAACTGATGCATCCACTCTAGGGTGGGGTGCTCATCTGGGGGATCTGGAGGTCAAGTGTCTTTGGTCTCCAGAGGAAAGGTTGCTTCACATCAACCTTCTAGAGTTACGGGCGAAACGTTTGGCACTCAAGGCCTTCCTTCCTTCCTTCCCTTCCTGGTCAGTCGGTGCAAGTCCTGACGGACAACACGACCGCGATGTGGTATATCAACAAGCAGGGAGGAGTAGGGTCGCATTGCCTCTGCAGAGAGGCTCTGTGCCTATGGTTCTGGGTTCAAGGCCATCAGATTTGTCTGATGGCCAATCATCTGACCGAAGTTCTGAACGTGCTTGCAGACCGTCTCAGTCGGCAGTTCTCGGCCGACCACGAGTGGCGGCTTCATCCAGAGGTGGTTCGTCACATCTTTCGGACGTGGGGAACTCCTCAGGTGGACCTGTTCGCCACTCACGAGAACGCTCACTGCCCGTTATTCTGCAGCCTCCAGTATCCAATGCAGGGAGCGTTGGGGGATGCGTTTCAGTTGAGTTGGGACTCATGACTCCTTTACCTCCCTCCCATACCCTTGATTCCTCCGGTTCTGAGGAAGATTCGTCAAGACCGGGCCCAAGTTATATTGATCGCCCCGGATTGACCAAGAAAGGTGTGGTACACAGATCTTCTCCACCTCTCCTCATGCCCGCCGCTCCGTCTCCCTCTCATGGCAGATCTCCTCTCTCACTTAGAGGGGCAGGTTCTACACCCCCACCTCCAGACCTTACACCTTCATGCCTGGAGATTGAACAGGGAAACCTGAATTCCTTTTCTCTCCCACATGATGTGGTGGATGTCATATTAGAGGCCAGGCGTGATTCCACCAAATCTATTTATTATTATATTATTATAGATGGACTATGTTTGTTTCTTGGTGTGGAGAGAAGTCCATTGACCCTTTGAAGGCTAAATTGCCTGATATTCTTCAATTTGCACGCTCTTTGGTGCAGCAGGGTTTTGCTGTGGCTACGGTCAAGGGTTATCTTTCGTCTTTGTCGGCTTTTCTCTGTCTGCCGGATCAGTCATCCTTGTTTAAATCTCCTGTGCTGCTTTGTCTAGGGGTGTGCCTGTAGAGTACATTTGTAGAGCAGCGACTTGGGCTTCCCTCCACACTTTTGCGAAGAATTACTTCTTGGATTCCGAAGTGAGGAGGGACGGCCACTTTGCGCGTTCTGTCCTCCAGGATTTTCTGGTATAGGAAAGTGGACACCCTCCTCCGGGATTGGGGACTGCTGTGGGACTCTATTCACAAGGTGAGGAATCCATTGGCAGATGTATCCATCAGAAGAACAAGTTACTTACCTTGGGTAACACTTTTTCTGGTGGATACAGTATCTGCCTGTGGATTCCTCACTGACCCACCCGCCTCCCCATTGTCCACTCTTCTATACCTGATTTACTGTAATGTTGTTATTTTATTGTCAAAGGAAATGTGTATTTATAATTGCTTTTCCTGCATTAGCTACACACTGTGTGTGTTGCTTTGATTATTTGGTATTATGTACTTGGTGTGTATAGCTACTGTTGTTGATCCGTCTGTGTGCCTCGAAGGCACGGAAAAAGGGCGGAACTGATGTCATCACGCCGACGTGGGCCTATTATGGAGTCGGTGACGTCAGCGGAGCAGCGAGCGATGACGTGCTTCTATGACGTCGTCCACGTCAGCGCGAAGCTGCAAAAGATTTTCCGAATGTTGCTGACGCAGGGGGATATTCACAAGGTGAGGAATCCACAGGCAGATACTGTATCCACCAGAAAAAGCGTTACCGAAGGTAAGTAACTTGTTATTTTGTGCTCTTCCTTCTTCAAAAGTATGGAGGATCTTGAAGTCTGACTCCTGCTTGGAATGTTTGAGTTCAAATATACAGACACTTCGTTCACGCAGCCGGTTAAAACCGCGACTAAATATACAGAATACAGTCCTGAATCTGTTAGTCACAAATGAACACAGGTTACCACACTGGTTACTACTTGAAAATCTTTGGTAGCGCTTGACACTTATTGGCACAGCAGTTGAAGGAGCTGCAGAACATGGTCACTTAGTTTGACTCATCGCTCTGTCTTCCCTTTATAATGCCACTGGCTTGTAGCATGAAGGTTTGACGGTGCTAGTCTCAGGTGAGTCACCGCTCACATCTTCCTAAGTGAGGACTCCTCTGTGACAGACACAGAGTTGTCGCCCAGACCAGCATTTTATGGGGGAAATTCAACCGAACCTGTATTCGTTGCATGTATCAGTTCATACAGGTAGCCAATTAAGCCCTTCTCAGCAGGCACACACTTTTGGGCAGGGAACGAGGGCAAATTAATATTTTACTTTACACTGTACACCCACCGACTACTTTAGTTGCTTGGAAACCAACCCCTTAATAGGAGAAACATTTGTGGATGAAACGTATAGCAGTTCCAAGTTGACATTTCCCTCTCTGACCTAACATAAGATAGTTTGACCTTTATCAGAGTTTTGCTGCTCTTGAGAGTCTAGACGACAAATCAATCTACTCTAAAATAAAACGAAACAATGGGCCAGCAAAAAACATTAATGCATTCAGTTAAAGTGATTGCAATTTGTGCACCAACTGTCAGCAAATGCATTGGTATTTTGCCAACCGACCTTTGCTTCAGTTGGTTTGTTCACAAAAGACCGAATGGTAGTGGGTAGCAATTCGCAGTCCAACTTACCTCCTTATTATTAGTGAGGTAGGTTGCAAATTGTGACCCACTTAGATTGGTTGCCATCACAGGGATGTTGGCCTGTTGGGACAGACCATAATTTAAAATAAAATGAGCATTATTTTTTAATGTAGATTGTTTTCCTTAAAGGAAAATGGGACGTGTTTTTGAGAGAAAGGATAATAAAGGAAACGTTTCATAGCGCTTTTTGCAGGAGTAAGGATTGGCCTACTCCAATAAAATGTGTTTTTTCAATATTCACAAAGGGAAAGGTAATTCTTTTGGAAGCCTTCGCGTTTCTTTAAATTGTTGGTCAAATTTGAAAGTTTTGTGACTGGGTTTCGTTTGTATATTTAGGTTTAATGTTTAGATAAGAGAAGATGTGTGGTGAGAATTAAAAGATACCACATACTATAAAATAATGTAATAAATTAAAACCTGAGGTGGAGAAGAAACATTAATGCATTTCTACACTCTTGCACATAATGGAATGTCTACATTGAGGTGGGCTTGTTAATGCATATGCGTGTTTTCTGGGGGGGAAAGATGACATTTGAATGGGGTAGTTATCACATTTGGTGAGAAGAGTGACTCTCTATTATGGAACTTATTTGTTAGTTTGAAGTACTTTTGGGGGCCAGTGAATACGTTTTTAGTTGACATCCAGTTATGTTTGAGGGAATGAAAAAGCTCCAAAAGATAGAAACTGACACTGAACTTGCCTCATCTTACAGGTCCTTCCACCTCTGCGAGATGTGCGTAACCGCCCCGAGGTGGGGAACACCATACGGAACAAGCTGGTGCGCCTGATGACACATGTGGATACTGACGTGAAGCACTGTGCGGCAGACTTCCTCTTCGTTCTCTGCAAGGAAAATGGTGAGTTATTACTGCTCCCTTATCACGCAATTGTATGGTCTTCATAGCCCTTGATAATAGAGGAGTGATATGTCCAATTCATGCTACCCATCCTCGAATGTGTTTTTAAGATTTGGACATGTAGTGAAACTCATTACATCTAAGGCAGAACACATATAAATCTTGGTATTGCTCACTATCTGTGCTGCTAGGTCGAGTTATTCAACCTTTTTGTGGCCTGTGGTGGGAACGGGTTCGGATTAGTGGGACACACAAGGGCTACAGGCCTTAAACTACTGATACCCACCGTGGACACAAAACTGCTCTAGCTTTTGATCACCAGGGTAGCAAAACAAAGTGATTAATGGCTTACTCAGAGAAATTATGTGGGATTAAAGAATTAGAACTCTGCAAAATAGCACTAATATCAAGTAATTAATCACTGTCTAGCCAGTGCTTTCTCTTAAGAAGAGAACGTATTTCATTTTTCTACTGACAACACAATACTATGCATTCAATGTCACAGATGTATGCATCTACAAATCTTTTTAAAATAATTGGAGGTCTTTGGCCAGTGGTATTGGTTGAAACCCAGTCTCCGAGTCCACTAGATTAGTGTCTCCAGCGCTAATGTGGAGCTGTGCTCAGTACACTCAAACTTGTAATCAAATGTTGTGTCCCCCTGGCAGTCACAACATAGCTGTAACTGTGGCCCTCCCTGGAAGGTTAGATTATTTCTGTAGTAGGGATTCTCTGTGTATAGTCATAATCATGTGAATAGTCCCGCCCATGTGCGTGGACCACGGAGCACTTCAATAGAAATAGTCTCTTCAGTTGTCCTCTTCTGCAATCCTGCATAGACACTTCAGAGAAAATAAAAGCCAAATAATGCCGCCTGAAGCCAACAAGGCTACACTGGCCAGAACTTCATCCTGAAGTGAAAAATATAGCCAGATAACAATTACATTTAATCATTTTTCTGAGTTTCACACATAGAGACACTCCCCTTCACAAAGACCCTTTTTTAGGTCGAAGCCTGCGTTGCAGCGCATGCGCTGCTGCAGGCGAGAGTTTTGTAAACAAGAAGGGGCATGAAACCACGCCCCTTCTGCCATTGGCCGGCCTCGCGAAATGGAGGCCTGCCATTGGACAATGACCCTGTCCGGACGATTTGTCCGGCTGTGATCTCTCCTTTTCAGGACTCGGTGACCTGACTTCTGGTGTCGCAAACCGATTTCCAGAAACGTTGCTATGGCAACCAGGAGGCCGGTCACGGAGTCCTGGAGGGGAGGGATTCGGTAGCTGTTCCCGCCCCTTTTTTTTTTTTTTGGTCCATGCGGTTTTTCTCTCATTGTTGCCGCCTTCTCCTTGCTGGAAGGAAGCATTTGATGGACCCTCCTTGTTCATGATAGAGATGAAGGGTTGGACAGACAAGCCCCATAGGCTGCCATTATGTGTCTGTAAATGGATACCGTGCCTTTAAGGAACCCTCCAGAGACCCTTATCCCATGATGCACAGCCAAGGGCCCGTTACTTTTAGTTCTTTTTTCCAGCTCCTGCTAGCAGGACCCTGGAGCATTGAGCTCTACCTTTTGTGGTATATCTTCAAATGTTTTAGCTTCATTATTAGTCTGAGTGTTTCACTCGACGTCTTTGGCCTTTACCTTCCTTTTGCTGTCTTTTTGGGGCAGTTAGCCCACATTTTTCTTGTCAAAATGCCATCTTTGTTTGACAAGTGCCCAGAATGTGGCAGGAAGAAGGCCAAGTTGGACTCTCACAGAGTTTGTATACTCTGTCTTCCTACATCTCATGTTGCTGACTCCTGCGTCATCTGTAAATCCTTCTCTAGGAGGACCCTGCGTGACAGGGAGAAGATTCGCCTTAAAGGCCTGGAGCAGAGAAGACAGCAGGCTGCAGGTGGGACATCTGGGCATGGAGAGAGCCTTTCCTCATCCACAACCTATGCGTCGGCCTCTGGGGGGCTCCCCAGTCGAAAAAAGGCTCAGAAGCGGTGCCGGTCCCGGTCGACGTCGAAACCAGGTATGATGATGATATGCTCCCCACCGACCCAGTGCTCTGGGTCGAAACGAAGTCGAAGATCAGCGTCGAAGGGAAGGATGTCGAGGACATCACAGATGACGTCGACACATCATCACCGTCGTATACTGGCGAAAAGGGTTTTTGTAATCAGAGTAATAGTGGGCGCTCTGCTAATAATGGACGCAAGTATAAAGTGGTTTAGAAAATAACGGTGTGGTGCAACTGGGCGATGGGATAAGCCCTATAACCCCTCAATTGTGTGATAGAAAACAAACGCACTACGAAGCTTCTACAGGTTCCCCTATGCACACAACAATTTAGTATAGAAGGTGTGTCGAAGTGGACACGTAAGTTACAATGCAAAGCTTAAGCAGAAACAACACAAATGATTCTTGTATGATGTGTCAACAGTTCAGTTTCTTTTAATCACTTCAAGCAAGCCAGCCGACACGTGTTTCGTCGCACAGGAATAGTATTTCCGCGAATCCTCAGGGCTGTGTGGCAAGTAAGATACGAATGGGTAGTCGCTCCGCCGGTGATAATTCTGACCCGGCAGGGCTCGAGACTTAAAGTGGAGTTCCAGTAAGAAGTTAACGGATATGAATCTTTGTTGTGAGATCCTAGAGGTCCTACGGAGTTTAAATCACTCGAAGGATATCATCTGAGAAGAGCTAATATTTGCTCTTTGTAGTGCCGATGGAGTCCGCGTGTTAAACAGACAGGGAGCCCCGCAGGATGCGTGTAAAGAAAGGGAGGGGGGAGCGGATAACTCCTTGTTCATGTAAAATCTGAGGTAGCAGGTAGTGTAGGCTTCTATCCTGCGGGTCGCCGTGTTCCAGTTCTCTCTCCTGGGTTCCATGGCCTCTTGCATCTTTCTCACTCCACATGCACGCCTCCACATGCGGCCTCTGCACGAATGTCTGGAGGATCAATGGGACCAGAAACGAGGGAGTTGGGAGGACAGGATCCAACTGTCGCAAAATGCCGACCGGTCCCTGAAGTGGTGGTGTTCCCCTCACAATCTTCTCAGAGGGATCCCGTTCCACAAAAAGATACCGACTCAAACCATTGTGACAGATGCGTCTCTCCACGGCTGGGGAGGGCATTCGGACCCCCCACAGATACAAGGCACGTGGTCCCAGACGGAGACCACGTATCACATCAACTTTCTGGAACTCCGAGCCGTTCATTTAGCGCTGAAAGCATTCCAGCCATCCTTTCGAACTAGTTCCCTGCTTGTACAGACGGACAACACAACAATAATGTATTACCTCAACAAGCAAGGGGGCACAAGATCGCACACAGTGTCTCAGGAAGCGCAGACGATCTGGAACTGGCTGCTGGCCAGGGACCTGACGATAACTGCGACTCATCTGCCGGGTGTACAGAATGCTCAGGCAGATGCGCTCAGCAGGCTTGTTCAAGAAAATCATGAATAGGTCTTAAACGACGAGGTGTTAATAGAAATCTTCTCAAGATGGGGCACTCCAGGAACGATCTGTTTTCCACCACAGAAAACAGCAAATGCTGAGACTTTTCCTCCAGGTATTATCAACCGGGGACGCTGGGGAATGCACTGTGGATCAACTGGTCGAACAGCTTTCTCTATGCTTTTCCACCCATTCCTCTGATCCCGACAGTGTTGATCAAGCTGTCCCAGGCCAAGATGATCCTCATTGCTCCGGAATGGCCTCGGCAATGGTGGTTCACCGACCTCCTACACAGGTCTCTCCTGCCGCATCTTCGGCCGGACCTTCTCACGAAGTTCAGAGGGCAGATGGTGCATCCCAACCACTCGTCGTTGAATTTGCCAGCATGGCTCCTGAGCCAGTGCAATATGGACCTTACAATCTCCCTCAGAACTGAATGGAGATATTAAAAGAAGCAAAAAGACCGTGTACAAGGACTTCCTATGCATACAAATGGAAGAGATTTTGCATTTGGTGCACGTCTAAGGGTGCAGACCCTACATCCTGCAAGGAGGATGTCATTCTCCCGTACTTACTACATTTGGCTCAATCCGGCCTTAATTTTCATTCCATTAAGGTTCACCTAACAGCTTTAACTGCGTATAGGAAATTCCCTTCACAAACTTCCTTTTTACAAATCCCAGTCATCAAAGATTTTCTGGAAGGTTTGAAGAAGCTGTTTCCTCCCATTCTGCGTCCTTCGCCTCCGTGGTAGCTTAATGTGTTGCTGTCTAGACTAATGAGGGAGCCTTTTGAGCCCATTCATAAGGCTTCTTTACAGAATCTGTCCTGGAAGGCAGCTTTCATTGTGGCTATAAACATTGGCTCGCAGGGTGTGAGATCCAGGCTCTCTCTTGTCAAGAGCCCTATACTGTGTTTCATGCATTTAAGGTTGTCATGAGAACTCACACAAAGTTCCTTCCTAAGGTGGTGTCAGAGTTCTATGTGAATCAAACGATTACTTTGCCCACGTTTTTTCAGCATCCTTCCTCTCCGGCGGTGAGGTCCCTTCATTCACTCGATGTGAGAAGGGTGTTGAAAATCTACTTAGATAAGACTAAAGAGATTCGTAGATCGGATCAATTATTTGTTAATTATGGATCTGTCAGGACTGGTCTTGCTTACCTCTAAGCAGTCCATCTCTAGGTGGATTGTGTCCTGTATTCAACTGTGTTATCAGAAAGCTAACAAGACTCTAGCTCACTCTACCAGAGGTAAAGCGGCTACAGCTGCTCTACTCTATAACGTCCCTATTGCAGAAATCTGTAAGGCTGCCACTTGTAAGTCAGTCCGTACCTTTGCTAAACACTACTGCCTGGACTCTGATGCCAGGGCAGATGCTCAGATTGGGCAGGCTTCGCTGAGGAATCTATTTGCACAATAGTGGGTTTGTCTGTTTCTTCCACCACTGGGGTTTGTTTTTTGAGGATGGGCTTGCTATTCTATTCACATGATTATGACTATACACAGAGATCCCCTACTACAGAAGGAGTAGTAGTTTCTTACCTGTAACCCCAGTTCTGTAGTAGGGGTATCTCTGTGTTAGTCATAAGCAACCCTCCCTCCTCCCCGGTGGATGAAACAGTACTATCCTGAATGCAGCAGGCCTGGCTTTGGACACCTTCAAAAAGAACTGAAAGTAACTGGCCCTTGGCTGTGCATCATGGGATACCGAGGGTCTCTGGAGGGTTCCTTAAAGGCCCGGTATCCATTTACAGATACATAATGGCAGCCTATGGGGCTTGTCTGTCCAACCCTTCATCTCTATCATGAAAAAAGGGTCTTTGTGAAGGGGAGTTTCTCTTTGTGTGAAACTCAGCAAAATTATTACATTTAATTGTTATCTGGCTATATTTTTCACTTCAGGATGAAGTACTGGCTAGTGTAGCCTTGTTGGTTTCAGGCTGCATTATTTGTCTTTTATTTTCTCTTAAGTGTCTATGCAGTATTGCAGAAGAGGACAACTTAAGAGACTATTTCTATTGAAGTGCTCCGGGGTCCACGCACAATGGCGGGACTATTCACATGATTGACTATTACAGAGATACCCCTACTACAGAACTGGAGTTACAGGTAAGAAACTACTCCTTCTGTGTCCTGTTCGGTGCGTATCAGGCTTCTGATATTTAATGGTCTTTTAAGTGTTTTCTTACCTTGTCTGCCTGTGGATGTTAAAGTTCACTCTTATGCCATGCCCTCTCTCTCTCTTTGGTACGCGTACATGCAAACCCCAAATTTGTGCCCTGGTGGTCTGCACTAGAGAGTAGAGGCCTTAGCATTGTTGCTGATAGTGAGATGAATATTGTTTGCAGAGTCCTAGGATGTTGCTGGTGTCAACGACTTGATCACGGGGATCAAACAGGTCCATTGCAAAGTGCCCACCTATTATAGGTCTGAAGCCAAATCATTGATGGGTACGTCTCACAGTCCCTCAGCACCAGACTCCATCAGTGAACTGCTGATGTAGTCTGGTGCCGGAGGTGTGTTTTAGGCCTCCGGCTTGATGTAAACACAAGATCATACCAGTGATGTCCCGTTTGCTTTCAAATCCCATGGCCGTCGTCATGAGGATTGTCGCTCTCTGGCCTGTGGGATTCTGCAGCACCTCCATGTAGCAATACCTCCAATTTTCCTTTCCTCTCAGCATTCACTCCTTCCTTAAATCCACACGTCACAGCGGCTCTAGCAAGAAGGCAGTAGGACAGAAGGAATGGCTCTGATCTGAAAAGAAGCCTGTTGCCCTTAGACACTTGACAGAAACTCACAGATTTTCTATAGCCTACTGCTGTGGACTGCCTAGACACCGGCTAGAAAGAAATCCTGTAACACTGATTTAAGAAAGCCCATTTATATTTCATGCAATGCTAGTAGACTAGACATGTGTATTTTCCTGGGCTGATCTGTTGTAACTTGTCTAGTGTCAGGGAGGTGGGTTCTACCTCACAGCAAGTTACTTAGTACAAGGTTGTTGTTCTGTGAATGTTGCTAACAGGAGGGTGCAGCCTAGGGTGCCTTGACAGAAGCTTGCAAGGAAAGTGGCCCAAGAGGAGCCAGGGTTCCCTCATTTGGTTGACACACACAACAGGCCTGTGTACTCCTCTGGAGAAAAATAGAGTTGGAAAGGAGCAGACACTATTCTTGCATTTAAAGGGGACTTCTGTCTCCCTCGTTTTTCTTTGCTTTAACAAGAGGCTTGTCTACTACAAATGTCCTTTGGAATATTCTAGGGATTAACTTCAATCAACACCCCCTGTTTGTCAGGCTGTCTTAATCTTTAATTTTGTAGACACTCTTACCCAGGCAATCCAAGATGGATTTCTTTATCGAGAGAGAGAGAGAGAGAGCGAGAGCGAGAGAAATAGACTCTCTTCCTCTATACGTTCATTCTGCCACACAGCGCAGATATGCATTTGCATTCCATGCTACACATGAATGGAGCAAAAGGCTCGAGTAACAGGACCCTTTTTGAGCAAGATTGATCAGTAGGCTGTTCTTTCAATGTCTGTAACTGGAAAAAAGATTCTCCAGCAACTAGAAATGTCTACCAGCTCCATTTCCAGTCCCCTGAGAAGACATTAATCGCTCTTGACTAAGAAGAGTGTATTTTGTGTGCCCTGCTAGACTATAGAGCCTTGCTAGAAGTTTCACATTCTATAACAGGCCTTCAGCACGTACAGGATTCTCATTGCACTGAAGCATTACAAGGGTACTAAAGCACAGAGACTTACAAAGGGGAAGTCAGGGAATAATGGGTATGCTCTCCTCTTAGCCGTATAAAAGACATTGCTGTGACAATACATGTGCTTGTGGGCCTAACCCAAGGAGGTCTCCTACAAGCCTGTGTTGCAGCATCTAAACCCAGACCTTCCTAATGCTTTTCAGACCTGAGAGTACTTCAGGTAATTTTCCAAAGGAAATGGTATCACAAAGCTGGTATGACGAAAAGTAGGAATACTGGACACCAGATACATAAGAGCAGTAAAGTAAAAAAGGGGCGTAAGCAGGACTATCTTTGTAAACAGTAACAACACATGCCACCACCGATTTGTTCACCTCCATTGTAGAGTATATCAGAGGTACAGAGGGGATGCCTACTGCCTCATTCAGTAGTTTCTGCAGGACCACCCCATATTTTTTTGCCAGACCCTATATTCTTGCTGACTTTAGAAATCTGTGCACTTTACCACTGCTAACCAGTAATAAAGTGCTTGTGCTGCTCCTTTCAACATGGTAAAACTGGGATACTCCTAAATGGCATATTTAACTTTGCTATAAGTCCCTATGGTACAAAGTGTACTCGGGCCTGTAAGTTAAATATCACTTGTTGACTGTGACACCCATTGTCCCATCCACTCCAGTGACAATAAAAAGATGACTGCAGGCGTACAATGTGTGGCCTAGCAGTTGCAGTTTTAAAAGTGCAAATTCAACCTGTCAAACTGACACCTTTTGACAGGTCAAAAATGTCCTCTTGATATTTATAATTCACCAAAGTAGGCCTTTCTGTCCGTAATGCAGGGAGTATGGTATTTAAAAGTAGTATATGTAGGAATTTGTTTATTACTCCAGTATTGGAGCTTTCATAGATTCACATGCCTGAATCATTCCCGGTCGTCGAGACGGGAGTCTCCGGTATGTAAAAAAGCAATGCTTAGTGTATAGCAAACTGAAAAGAGGTCTAGGCCCCTTTCCCTTTTGCAACCCATAACCCTTTGTGTAAAAAGAGACCAAACTTGTCTCTAGACCAATCAGATCACCTCACCCTCTAGAACACTCCTGAGAGAACCTTTGGCCCCTCAGATTTTCTACCGCACGTTGTGCTAGAGAATGTCCTTTGAGCTCTGCTCAGACTCTGTCTTTTCAGCCTTTTTTGAGGAATTTTGTTCCTTCTTCTTCAGTTGGATTTGATAATACTTTGGACTGTCTTCAAGTACATTCTTTGAGAAATGTCTGGGAAAAGAAGAAAGGTCTTTTTAGAACCTGTGCTACTTGTTCAAAGAAGAGGCTCTACACTGATGACCCTCATGCAGACTGCATTTCTCTTCCAGGGGATCCTCATCAATAGTCATAAGCACTGAATATTCCCGCCCATGTGCGGGACCCCGGAAACAATATAAAAATATATATGTAAAAAACACATATCTAACTCCACATATATGTATGTACATATATTATTTTTCTCATACCAATGCAGCCCCAAAAAGAGGCTAACACAATGTAAAACCTTGTACATGTACTGCAATTATAAAGGAAACAAAGAACACATTAAATCAAATATCCTTTGAATTTTGTGTTTTAATGAGTAAAACCACTCATAACTCCTGAAAATTGCTCAGAAAAGACATTGTTAGCCTCATGCTGCATTGAAAAGCAATAACATAGAAAATGAAAGCATTTTCAACCAAAAAACTGGCACTGTGCCTTTAAGGCAGCCATGAACCACAGGCTTCCCATCATGCCTCAGGGGTGACAGTTAGGTCAGTTGTTCTTTCCAGCTCCTTCTGTCAGGACCCTGGTTAACAGCTCCCACCTTTTTTTGACTTTCTGTCAGAATTACTTGGTGTTTTCTTCAATTTTTTGATCTCACTCGACGGTTTTTTACCTTAGAGAGATAGTTATACCTTTTTTGGGCTCAAAAAAGGTTAATTTTTTGTCAGAAATGCCTGAGGCTCTTTTTGACACCTGCCCTGTCTGTGGGCATAAGAATGCTTGGTCTGATACACATCCTGTGTGTATTCGCTGTCTACCTGACTCTCATGAGGTAGCATTTTGTGTCCACTGCCAGTCCTTGTCAACCAGAACTATCAAGGACAGAGAAAGAAGCAGGATTTATGGACTTTCTGAGAGAGGTAGGCCTCCAAAGAGACTTATGAAGCGGTCGACGTCGAAGAAAGTTCCGACCTGCTGTCCTTCGGCGTCGGGATCGGCGTCGAGGTCTCCAACGACGAAGAAGGTGAAGTCTTCAGCGTCCAAAGTCAAGGCTCTGTTGCCGTCAACCGGGCGATGTGCAGCGTCGAGTGCAACGTCTAGGTCTCCGTTGAAGCAGGGCGGCTCAACGTCGAGACTTCCGTCGTCGAAGGCTCAGGTAGAGTTTTTGACGTCGAAGCCTCCGCCGTCGCCTAGTCATGGGCGTTCTGCGTCGAGGCAGCCTCCGTCGACGTCTGGCTATAGACGCTCGACGTCGAGGCATTCTCCGTCGTCGCCAGGTCATCGGCGATCAACGTCGAGTCATCCCCCGTCGTCGTCAGGTCATCGGCCCTCGACGTCGAGGAAGAGATCGACCTCGAAGCATCCTTCGTCGTCGCCAGGTCATCGGCGTTCGACATTGAGAGATTCTCCGTTGACGACCCATCGACATTCGACGTCGAGGCATTCATCGTTGTCGAAGGACCATGGTAGTTCGACGTCGAAGCTTCCTCCGTCGGCGTCCCACCATCGACGCTCGACGTCGAGGCATTCACAAACGTCGGCAGGGCACTCGCCGTCGAAAGTTAAGCAAAGTTCGACGTTGGAGCAGCCTGTGAGGTCTTCACCTCCTCGTAGATCGACGTCGAGACATGGAACTCCAGTGGTCCAACCTCCAGACAGTGGCACAGCAGTCTATAAGGTCGTCTGGGTCTGCCTCAGCTGCGGAGGATGACCAGGGCTCGCAAGTGAGTGACAGTCACGCTGCCAAGCGGAAGAAGTCGTCGGAACAGAGGGACTCTCGCGGTCGCTCCAGGGCTGCGGCTGGCTCAGGTTCGGACTCTGGCCCGGATGTGATTATTTATCAGTCGGGCAGCAAGGAATCCAGGCATTCGCAAGGGGATGCAACGCCAGTGAAGGATTTAACACATAAATCGCCTACTGTCAGACTTTCACCGAGATGGTGCAAGCCACTGCATCACTGGGCTCCGGACAAGGAGACAGCGTATCGATTGCAGCAACCGCTCTCTAGGCCTAGAGAACGGTCACGCTCTCCGGTGAGGCAAAAAGAAAGATCACGCTCTCCAGTTCGCCGGAAGGAAAGATCACGTTCCCCAGTTCGCCAGAGAGAAAGATCACGCTCTCCAGTTCGCCAGAGGGAAAGATCACGTTCCCCAGTTCGCCAGAGAGAAAGATCACATGAGAAGGAAAGATCACGCTCTCCAGTTCGCCAGAGGGAAAGATCGCGCTCTCCAGTTCGTCAAAGGTAACGATCGCGCTCCAGGGTGCGAACCGGCAGGCGTAGATCACGCTCAAGAAGCACATGGAGAGATCGAAGAACTCCTTTACTTCTTCCTCGACCCGCTCTCACAGAGACTACTCTCCTACCCTGACGGACTCTCCTTCAACGAGGGTATCTCCAATAGATGATATCTTCACTTTTCAGGACGTTCTGGGTAGGGGAGCTCTTAAGCTGGGAATTGCCTTAAAAGCTCCGCAGGTCAAGACCTCGATAATATTTGAAACATTACAACATAGGTCTGCACCCAAACCTCTTCTGCCTTTGGTGCCGGGGATTATATCGCCAGTCATGGACGTCTTTTTAACCCCAGCGACGGTCAAAGCGGCTCCGGCAAGGATTCTTAAAAAGTACAAATCTCCAGAGGACGATCCGCTATTCCTCAGAGCTGATCCTCCCCCGGACTCAGTGATTATTGCGGCGACGAGGAAGTCCAATGCAGTTGCCTCATCCTCCACTGTTCCTCCGGATAAGGACAGTAAGATGCAAGACTCGTGGGGAAGGCGGGTCTGCAATACATCCGCGTCTTTCCTCAAGGTTGCCAATGCGGAAGCCCTCTTGGGGCGTTATGACCGCTCCCTTTGGGATTCTCTGCAACATTTTGTGGAGAAACTTCCAGTAGAGGACCGTAAGGACTTTGAGGAAATCCTCCTGGAAGGCAGTCAAGTCTCCAACCAGGTGATAAGCGCCGCAGCGGATGGAGCTACCCTAGCAGCTCATGGGTATGCTCATGGGGTAACAGCACGAAGGTCATCATGGTTGCGACTAACAGCTTTAAAACCAGAAGCTCAAACATGTATATTGAACTTACCTTTTTCAGGTGCTTCATTGTTTGGCACAAGCTCAGACGAGGAAATGCAGTGCATGAAGGCAGAGCTGGAAACTCTCAAGGCGGTGGGTCTTGAGAAGAAGGAGTTCAAGAAGACATTTTGCTCCTTCAACAAGGGCTCTACAAAGCAGCGGGTTCAAACCCCGAACTGGCAGAAGAGCCAAGATCAGCAGGGGCAGCAAAAGTCCCAGTATAAAGGCAAGCGTAATTACAAGGGAAATAATCAGCGCCAAGGCAACAACACCGGCAAGGCTCAAGCCAAGCAATGAGTCGTCTCTTCCCCCAGCGCCGTGGACCACTCCAGTGGGGGGAAGCCTGTCAAAGCATTTGAAAGAGTGGCAAAGCATCACAAAAGACAGATGGGTGTTGTCTACACTTCAGAATAGGTACTGTCTTCGTTTCAGTCGTCTGCCTTCACCAGTTCCCCCAATGTCTACATCAAATCATCAGCTTCACCTGCTGCAAAAAGAAGTCACCACTCTGCTCGAAAAGTCAGCTATCGAGAGGGTTCCGGTCTCTCAGAGGGGAAAAGGAGTGTACTCCCGTTATTTTCTGGTCAAGAAAAAAGGACAGAAGGCAGAATACAGACCCATCCTGGACTTGTGAACGCTAAATCTGCATGTAAAAAAGGAAAGATTCCGCATGTTGGCGCTTCACCAAATATATCCACATTTCAGGAAGGGAGATTGGTTGTGTTCGCTGGACCTAAAAGATGCTTATTTCCATGTCCCAATACATCCCAGTCACAGAAGATTTCTTCGGTTCAGGGTGGGGACCTCTCACTATCTGTACAAAGTCCTGCCGTTTGGGTTGAAGTCGGCCCCTCGGGTGTTCACGAAGTGTGTTGCGGTGGTAGCAGCTGCACTACGTCGCAGAGGGGTCTTCGAATATCCATACTTGGACGATTGGCTGGTGAAAGGTCCTTCCCCAGTCAATGTAAGGAATCAGTTCCAGACTTGTACACAGCTCTGCCAGAGACTAGGGCTACATGTCAACTTCGCAAAATCAGTCATTCAGCCCACCCAGAGGATTCACTTCCTTGGAGCTCTGCTAGACTCCGAAGCAGGAAAAGTGTTTCCTTCGGAGGAGAGACCATCATCAATCGCCCAGAAATGTCAGCTGATTCTTCGCGGCAAGACTCAGAAAGTGTGCAGGATTGCCTCCCTGCTAGGGTCGATGGCGTCCTGCATCTTCCTGGTTCCGAATGCCAGACTCTGCATGCGTCCTCTTCAGCAGGATCTAGAGGACAAGTGGGATCAGCAATCAGCTCGCTGGGACGATCACATCACTATCTCAGACGCAGCTCGAGCGTCTATTCCGTGGTGGACAAAAGCTCAGAATATGCAGGTGGGAATCCTGTTCCATCAACCTCCTCTTGCACAAACACTGATCACGGACGCCTCCCTTCTGGTTTGGGGGGGCGCACATGGGCCCCCTGCAGGTTCAAGGTCAGTGGTCACACAAGGAAAGCACTTACCATATGCTGGAGCTGAGAGCAGTACACCTAGCTCTCAAAGCGTTCCTCCCCTCAATCCAAGAGTCATCGGTGCTAGTACAGACGGACAACACCACCACGATGTACTACTTGAACAAGCAGGGGGGGGACGCGCTCTCGGACGTTGTCATTGGAAGCGCAGAGGATCTGGCATTGGCTTCTGGCTCGAGGGCTATCTGTCACGGCGGTTCACCTTCCAGGAGAACAAAACGTGAGGGCAGACGCTCTAAGCCGCCATTTGGACGACAAAGAAGACTGGGTTCTTCACGACGAAGTGGTGGAGGAACTTTTTCAATCCTGGGGTCGTCCCTTCATAGACTTGTTCGCGGACGACCAAAACACCAAATGCCGAAGCTTTGCCTCCAGATTCCACCGGCCAGGCTCGAGAGGGAATGCTCTTTTGATCGACTGGTCAAATGAATTTGTGTACGCCTTTCCACCTCTCCCGTTGATTCCGAAGGTGGTAAGCAAACTAACACAATTGTGCACAACAATGATTCTGATTGCTCCCGATTGGCCGAGGCAATGGTGGTACACGGACCTGCTTCATCTGTCAGTGACACCTCACAAGAGGCTGCCATGCAGGCCGGACCTGTTGTCCAAGATGGACGGGAGGATCTTCCATCCCAACCTTCCGTCACTGAGCTTGGCAGCATGGCTCCTGAGGTCATCCAATACGGCCATCTAGGATTGCCAGAGGACTGCATGTTCATTCTGAAAGAGGCAAGGCGTCCTTCCACCAGACATTTGTATGCATGCAAGTGGAAGAGATTTTATATGTGGTGTATACAGAATAGTCATGATCCGATCAAATGTCAAGAAGCAGCAGTTCTTCCTTATTTGTTGTATTTGGCCAAAGCAGGTTTGAAGTTTAATTCCATCAAGGTGCACCTAGCGGCCATAACGGCTTATAGGCGGTCACCTTCTCAAACCTCTTTTTTCCATCTAGCATCTGTCAAGGACTTCCTGCAAGGGTTAAAAAAGGTATACCCTCCAGTGCGTCCTCCTTCTCCACCCTGGGAGTTGAACTTGGTGCTATCAAAGTTAATGGGTCCTCCCTTTGATCCCATTCACAAAGCTACTTTACAACATCTTTCATGGAAAGCGGCTTTTTTGGTGGCTATCACGTCAGCTCGCAGAGTGAGCGAGATTCAAGCCCTCTGTGCATCAGAACCCTATACGGTGTTCCATTTGAATAGGGTGGTGCTACGGACGCATCCATCTTTTCTGCCTAAAGTGGTGTCAGATTTTCATGTAAATCAGATCATTTCACTGCCCACTTTTTTTCCCAACCCCTATTCTCCAGCTGAGAGGGCTCTGCATTCTTTAGACCTGAAAAGGGTTTTAAAATTCTATCTTGACAGGTCTAAAGTGATTCGTCATTCTGATCATCTTTTCGTTAACTATGGATCGATCAGGACAGGCCATGCTGCCTCGAAACGTTCCATTTCCAGATGGATCGTTTCATGTATTAAACTTGCTTACCAGCTAGCGCAAAACCCCCTGGGGTTTTCTCCCAAGGCGCATTCCACCAGGGGAAGAGCTGCGACTGCGGCTTTTCTCAATAATGTGCCCATGTCTGAGATCTGTAAGGCGGCGACCTGGCGGTCCGTCCATACATTTACCAGACATTATTGTCTTGATTCTGACACGAGAGCAGATACCCAAGTAGGCCAAGACTCCTTGCGGAATCTGTTTAGCAGCCAGTCTGGGCTGTGATGTTGGGTCTTTTAAGGTAGAAGATGTACTTCTCATTTACCTGCAGGTGGTTGTTGGGCTTGCTATTCTATTCAGTGCTTATGACTATTGATGAGGATCCCCTGGAAGAGAAGGATAAGTTACTTACCTGTAATCCTAGTTCTCTTCCAGGGGTATCCTCATCAAAGTGATAAGCAACCCACCCGCCTCCCCAGGTAAATGAGAGCTGTACGTTTTCATATGTGTATTTAGCCCTGACATCAGGGTTATGCAAAGAACAACTGACCTAACTGTCACCCCTGAGGCATGATGGGAAGCCTGGGTTCATGGCTGCCTTAAAGGCACAGTGCCAGTTTTTTGGTTGAAAATGCTTTCATTTTCTATGTTATTGCTTTTCAATGCAGCATGAGGCTAACAATGTCTTTTATGCGCAATTTTCAGACGTTATGAGTGGTTTTACTCATTAAAACACAAAATTCAAAGGATATTTGATTTAATGTGTTCTTTGTTTCCTTTAAAATTGCAGTACATGTACAAGGTTTTACATTGTGTTAGCCTCTTTTTGGGGCTGCATTGGTATGAGAAAAATAATATATGTACATACATATATGTGGAGTTAGATATATGTGTTTTTTACATATATATTTTTATATTGTTTCCGGGGTCCCGCACATGGGCGGGAATATTCAGGGCTTATGACTTTGATGGGGATACCCCTGGAAGAGAACTAGGATTACAGGTAAGTAACTTATCCTTACTGTCTATACCCTGATCACCAGGCCAAAGACTGCAAGGTATGTCGCTTTTTCTCTAGTAAAACTCTTGGAGATCGTGAAGGACACCTTTTGATATGGCTTCAGAAGATAAAGGCCAGAAAGGAAGTTATCTCTAGTGACAGCGATGAGGTATCCTACTCTACATCTAGGAGAACTCAAAAGAGAAGAAAATCTCCTCAGACTTATTTCTCAGAGTAACGTCCTGGGAAGGCCCTCAAAAAGACCACTCATGGGACTTCGGGGCGTAGTCCTTCACAATCTCCTCAGCCTAAGGAACAGGAGAGTAAAGGACACACTTCTGGTGACAAATCGTCAAAGAAATCTACTTTCGAGCCTTCAAAGTCATCTCCTCAGGTCAAATAGCCCTTCAGAAAGCTGTCTTCTATGCCTCCTGAGGAGAAATATAAAAAACCTACATCGTCGCCAGCATCGTCGATGAAGAAACCATCGACATTGACGACGAAGATAGAGGTGAAGAAAATTGCAAAGTCACCATCATTGTCTATTGCGGTGTCGACGGCGTCAGTGTCGACGATAATCGACGACGATGGCAGCGGTGACGACGGCCATGTCGACGAAGGGATCGTCGATCGATGGTGACGACGATGGGGTCGTCGACGAGAACATAGACAACGGTTTCTATGTCATCGACGACGGAAAGGGCCCTACGACTGGTGTCGGCGACGGCATCGATGACAGTAATGTCGACGGTGATCTCGACGATGGGCTCGTTGACGAGAGAAATTCCAGAAAAACAGCTGATGATCCATAAGAAGGGGATTACGCCAGAGGTCACCTCAACGAGCAAAATCACTCCTCTGGTTCCATCACACCTACTGGAGGAGGCGGATTCAGAAGAGGAGGAGGATGACGGACCCTTTGGTTATGCCAGTCGTCCATCACAACTACCGTATTTTCTGGCGTATAAGGCGACCGGGCGTATAAGACAACCCCCTACTTTTCCTTTAAAATATAGGGTTTGGGCTATATTCGCTTGCTCATAAAATGACCCCGGCGTATAAGACGACCCCCGACTTTTGAAAAGATTTTCAAGGGTTAAAAAGTCGTCTTATACGCCAGAAAATACGGTACATGTAAAATGCCCAGAGGATGATTACGAAGAGGGATATGGAGAGTACCTGAACCTCTCGCAGCAACACTATCAACAAGGGTACCAAGAAGAAATGGTTGCTATGCCATCCTCCATGATGATGGATCTGCAGTTTATGCTGACAGACTATAAAAAGAGATTTCCGCCAACAACAGCCTCTCAGGAAATGCCCATTTCACACCCACGTTCCATCCCTGCCACCCCAGTCAAAAGCAGAGAGTCACTACGAGAAATTACGCCTCCAACAACTCAAGTTCAGCACCACCAGGATTCGGCTACCACGGACGATGATTACCAGGAAGAGGCAGAGGTAACGGATCCCAACAAGGAATGGGATGACTACCTGATCCCATCTCCAGCATTGCCCACACCAGTGCCTGCGGATTCTCCACTGGTGGATATTGGTGGATTTCATAATTTAATGGAAAGAGCCGCAAAGAGATTCCAGCTTCCAATGGCTACGACACAGATAGAATGCTTCCTCTATGATTTTAAAGAGCCATATCATAAGCCGGTTTGATCTATACCAATTGTCAACCATGTGTGGGAAGAATGCTTGAAGGTGATGAAAACACCGGCGACGGTTACACCTGTGCTCGCTAGACTGGAAAAGAAATATAAGGCCCCTTAGGACGCACCAGCGTGTTTACGGGGCCATCCGAAACCTGATTCAGTAATTTCCCAGGCGGCGCACCAAAAATCTAAAAATCCATCAGCGCCTGTATCTGCATCTCCTGACAGGGAGGGAAGATGTTTTGACAACGCGGGGAAAAGGTTTTCCTCCATGTCGGCTCTCCTCATTAGAGCAGTGAATGCCCATGCCATTCTGGGCAGATAAGACTGACAGATGTGGTGTGATATGGCGCCATACATGGACCTCATTCCGGAGGACAGCAGACCAGAAGCGAAAAAAGTTCTTCAGGAAGGAGAGAGGACTTAGGCTGAAGTCATCGAATATGCAATGGACATAGCGACCACAGCCTTCCGCTCCCTGGAGGGTGCGGCAGTCCTGCAACACCAAGGTTGGTTGAGAGCTACTGCCTTTAGACCGTAGGTCCAAAATAAGATTCTAGATCTCCCATTCGATGGTGAAGATTTGTTTGGGAGGCAAGTAGAAGAAGCCCTTCAAGTTATCAAGAAGGATACTGATACGGCGAAGGCCCTTGGTACATTGCAATATCGTAAGGTGCCCTTTTTGAGGCGCCGAGGAAGAGGTCAACCATCCTATAGAGGCGGTTACCAACAGGGAAGATACCCCTCTTATTCATCATCATCATCACAACCATACCGTCAACAGTACAGGCAGAGACAATCGGGGAGCTATACTAAGTACGCTCCTAGAGGACGAGGGGGTCGTCTAGGAAAAGATAATAATGGAAGACAATGACAACCTCTGGGATCCGGCTTCAATCAATCAATCATAACACTTGTATAGCGCGCTACTCACCCGGGAGGGTCTCAAGGCGCTTGGGGGAAGGGGTCGGCTACTGCTCGAACAGCCAGGTCTTGAGTAGTCTCCTGAAGGCGAGATGGTCCTGGGTCAGTCGAAGGTGGATGGGGAGGGAGTTCCATGTTTTGGCCGCCAGGTAGGAGAAGGATCTTCCTCCGGCGGTGGCTCTTCGTATGCGTGGAACGGCGGCGAGGGCGTGTCTGGTCGATCGTAGCTGGCGGGTGGGAGTGTAGAAGGTCAGGCGGTCGTTGAGGTACTTGGGGCCCAGGTCGTGGAGAGACTTGTGTGCGTGGGTGAGGAGCCTGAACTTGATCCTCTTGTTGACGGGGAGCCAGTGCAGGTCCCTCAGGTGGCCGGAGATGTGGCAGCGTCGGGGGATGTCCAGGATGAGTCGAGCGGAGGCATTCTGGATGCGTTGGAGTCTTCTCTGTAGCTTGGCTGTGGTTCCGGCGTAGAGGGTGTTTCCGTAGTCCAGTCGGCTGGTGACGAGTGCCTGGGTGACCGTCTTCCTGGTTCCGGTCGGGATCCATCGGAAAATCTTACGGAGCATGCGTAGGGTGTGAAAGCAAGATGAGGAGACGGCGTTGACTTGTCTGGTCATCGAGAGGGAGGAGTCCAGGATGAAGCCCAGGTTGTGTGCGTGGTCTGTTGGCTTGGGAGCGGTTCCCAGGGCGGGGGGCCACCAGGAGTCGTCCCAGGCGAAGGGCGATGGTCCCAGGATGAGGACTTCCGTCTTGTCTGAGTTCAGTTTCAGGCGGCTGGTCTTCATCCACTCGGCGACGTCTTTCATCCCTTCGTGTAGGCTGGTTCTGGCGGTGTCGGGGTCCCTGGTGAGGGAGAGGATCAGCTGGGTGTCGTCGGCGTAAGAGATGATGTTGAGGTTGTGTTGGCGTGCGATGGCTGCAAGAGGTCTCATGTAGACGTTGAAGAGGGTGGGGCTGAGTGATGATCCTTGTGGTACGCCGCAGATGACTTCGTTGGCCTCGGATCGAAACGGGGGGAGGCGAACTCTGTGTTCTTCCGGCGAGGAACGAGATGATCCACTCCAGTGCCTTCTCTTGGATGCCGATGTTGCTGAGGCATTGAACTAGGGTGCGGTGGCAGACAGTGTCGAACGCTGCAGAGAGGTCCAGGAGGATGAGTGCCGCTGTTTCCCCGTTGTCGAGCAGGGCTCGGATGTCGTCGGTGGCTGCGATCAGGGCGGTCTCGGTGCTGTGGTTGACTCTGAAACCGGACTGCGAGGGGTCGAGGGATCCGTTCGTCTCGAGGAAGGTGGCCAGCTGTCTGTTGACGATCTTCTCGATGACTTTAGCAGGAAAAGGGAGGAGCGAGATGGGGCGGAAGTTCTTGAGGTCGGTGGGGTTCGCTGTTGGTTTCTTCAGTAGGGCGCTGAGCTCGGCATGCTTCCAGCTCTCCGGGAAGGTGGCGGTGTTGAAGGAGGAGTTGATGACGGCCCGGAGTTGGGGTGCGATGATGGAGTCGGCCTTGTTGAAGACGTGGTGGGGGCAGGGGTCGGTCGGAGATCCGGAGTAGATGGTGTTCATCGTGCGGGCTGTGTCTGTGAGAAGTTGGCCTGATATATAGTGCCCACTATTCTAGTGATCACTGTGTATCATACCAAACAACCCTTATTGATGATTGGTTGTAAGTCAACCTTTCAGACCAGCTATCCTAGTAGCATGGACACGAGCAGTCTTCAGGCTAAACTCTAGAGGGCGTGTTAAGCCAGCTGTTTTACCATCACATTTACCCCTTGAACACCAAGTGAAAGGACACCTCACAAGTTGTTATGAAAATAAAGGATATTTATTTATAACAAGTCTACCCTGAACTCTTTATGAGTCAGGGAGCTAAGCACAATACAAAACTCTTACGAAAATACTTCAAGTTGCACAATTTACACAAATGCCCGAGGGGCACGAAAAACCATATACTACAAAAGTGGAATGCGAAATACTAGCAGGTAAGTAACAAGATCCAGAGGCTTCAGGATCGCTAGAACTACACTACTGAACCTTAAGATTACGAGCAGGAGGCCTAGGGAGATCGGGTGCAGTGTGCACTCTCACGCGGGATGCGGGAAGAAGTCTATGGATGCTAGATTTCGTAAAGTTAGTGTTATCGGACGAATCCGATCAGTTAGGCTGAAAACGAAAAAGGATCTGGACACTTAGATAGTGAACCTACGTTGGAGCACCGAAATGCTCGAGTTACCTAGCCCAGGGGCTGCGGCTGCATAGGGTTCAAAAGATGTCGGGAATCCTCGTTACAGTCTATGGAGCTTGAAAGAAGAAGTTGCTGGCAGGCGACCAGTGATGAAGTTCGATGGGATCCAAGCCTGGATCGGAGTTGAAGATGACCTGAAAGCAGAGGGGACTCAGTTCTTGATCACTAGCCAGTGATCAGATGGGCACCAGGATGGCACCGGATGAGGGCACCTCGACCAGGTGAGTGGGCGACGCTTGGCTCTGCAGTCTCTCGGACCAGGAGGCGTTGTCGGCGACCAGGATGGAGGGGCGAGCTGTCCCACGAGGGTGTCTGCTGTCGGCGCTGCTGAAACCAGGATTGGAGCAACAAGCCTTGGCAAAGGCAAGCCCACGCGGTGGACTCAAGATGGCGTCTGGAGTGGACCAGGAGGGTCCAGGGTGCTCCTCTGTTGGAGGGGAGCAAGGGCCAGTCTGGAGCAACCAGACCAGTGGTGAAATCGTCGTGGTACGTCGTCAAGAGGGTCACTAGCCAACGGGCAAGTGACCGGACAACGTGGCAAGCAGCAAGGAAGCAGAAGGGCCCCACGCAGATCTCGTGGATGCTGGGAGGCTGGACTTCGGCGCTGGAGCTGTTTAGGGTTAGGGCTTCTCAAACCCCAGTGCACTTGCTCGAGGGTCTCTCGGGGGTCGTGCTGGTGAAGCGTCGTGCAGGTCTTGAAGATGGCCGGTCCCACGGGTCTCGTCGCACCCACGAATCTCAGCTGGGCTGGATGATGTAGGTAGAGGTCAGAGATGGAGGGAAAACCGGGTCTCGTCGAGCTGGGCAGTCTTGATCCGGAGGATGGACTTCAGCAAACCGCAAGAGCTTCGATAGTGCCTGCTGGTGCAGGGTGGCTACTCCTTAGCCACAAGGGAGAGTCTTCAGAAGAGTCAAGAGTTCCTTTCGTGGAAAGTAGTTTCAAGATCCAAGATTATCTAATTTGGGAAGGGGGCCTGCTCCTATCTTTATACTAAGAAAAGGGGCTGGCACATGACTAAGTCCTGCCCTATGGGTGGGACTAGGAGGGGGGTGGTTACACCCCTCTCCTTTGTCCGGTCTCTCCCCAGCTCAGGGGCTGGTGTGCCCCAGGAACTGGTTTGAGCCGGCATATGCACAGTGAGCACCGGGGTGCCACTTGCAGTCACCTTCCTTTCAGCCCTGCCTACCTGGAATACACAAAATCCTGTCTGGGATGGTGCTGGCACCGCCCCTGACAGGAAACCCTTTGTCCATGCCTCCGTTGCTGGAAGGACTCCCAGCAGCAGGAGGGCAGACTTGTGTCTCGGTGGCAGCATCCATTTTGTGGAGCTGAGGCTATGTCTGACTTTAACCGGGGTTCACAGTTACATACATGTCGTGTCCCTCTAGAAGGGTGGAATGCTAACCCCGTCGCCAGAATTGGCGAGGGGTTAGTATTCCAATTCGCATGACACCTTACTCGACATGTTTTGATAAAGCTATACCAAAGTTAGCATTTAACCGCGAGGATTATAATGCACTTAAGAGTATATGGTATAGCGTTATCATGGAACAGCTATTTGGACTTGGTTCCGCAAGCTGCAAACGGGCTCAGCTCATGCCAGAGCACCATCTCACATAATTCCAAGCACTCTGCCTTCAGGATTGATAAGGCCTGCCATAGGAGTGACTGATAGGAATATATGTGTCCATTTTAGGGTTAGATATAGGAATACTATATCTAAAGCAAAGGGTGTTTACACCACCTTGCCCCAGCTGTCGTGCAGCCAGTTGTGTCTGTTTGGGTGGCCAGCCAGGGGTGGCATAATACATGCTTCAGCCCCTGGTAGGCCCTGGGTACACCTATGCCCTGGATACCTAAGGTATGCTGTACAGGGACTGATAAGGTGGCCCAGTACCAATTGGTAAAATGCACCTAAGGTACATGGTTGTAATTTAGAGAGAGAACAGCTAGGCTGTGGGTCTGATTAGCAGGCCCACAGCCAGGGAAAGTCGTAAATCAGTGAAGCAAAAAGCAAAAATCTGGGGTGGCCATGGGATTGCAGACCCCACTCTCCTCATAACCCCCCCCAAACTTAGGGACATTAAACTAACCTTGACCAGGTGAGTCTTCTTGCTCTAAGTGGAAGTACCTGGAGAGACCATCTGCATTACCATGGTCAGTTCCTGGGCGGTGCTCCACTGTAAAGTCCATCCCCTGTAGGGAAATGGACCACCTAAGAAGTTTGGGGTTTTCACCCTTCGTTTGATTTAGCCATAAGAGGGGCTTATGGTCGGTCTGAACTTTGAAGTGAGTACCAAACAAGTATGGCCTCAACTTCTTCAGGGCCCAAACCACAGCAAAGGCCTCCCTCTCAATAGCTGACCAACGTTTCTCTCTAGGGGTCAGCCTTCTGCTTATAAAAGCAATGGGCTGGTCATGACCATCAATATTCAGCTGAGATAGAACAGCTCCCACACCCAACTCAGAAGCATCTGTTTGGACAATGAATGGCTTGGAGTAGTCTGGACTCTTGAGAATAGGTGCAGTGCACATGGCCTGCTTTGGGTCATCGAATGCCTTCTGACAGCTAACTGTCCACTGAACTTTCTTTGGCATTTTCTTACTTGTCAGGTCATTAAGTGGGGTCACAATGGTCCCATAATTTCTGACAAATTTTCTGTAATAACCAGACAGGCCCAAGAAAGCTCTGACCTGTGTCTGGGTGGTTGGAGGAGCCCAGTCCTTTATGGCCTGTATCTTGCTTTACAGAGGTTGAACTTGGCCTCCACCTACAAGGTGGCCCAAGTATTAAACTTGACTCTGCCCTATCTGGCACTTAGTAGCCTTGATAGTGAGGCCTGCCTTTTGCAGGGCCTCTAAAACTTTCCTCAGGTGGATCAGGTGATCCTCCCAGGTGGAGCTAAAGACAGCAATATCATCTAGATATGCTGCACAGAAGTCATCCAACCCAGTGAGAACTTGGTTCACCAACCTTTGAAAAGTGGCAGGTGCATTTTTCAAACCAAAGGGCATCACCACAAATTGGTAATGACCTCCTGGGGTAGAAAATGCTGCCTTGGCATCCTCAGCTAACCTGATTTGCCAATAACCAGCTGTTAGGTCAAATGTACTTAAGAAAGTTGCAGAAGCCAACTTATCTATCAGTTCATCTGCCCTGGGTATTGGATGGGCATCTGTCTTAGTGACAGCATTGAGACCCCTGTAGTCTACGCAGAACCTCATCTCTCTCTTGCCATCCTGGGTGTGAGGTTTAGGCACTAGAACTACAGGACTAGCCCAAGGGCTCTCTGAGGGTTCAATGACTCCCAATTCCAACATCTTTTGTACTTCAGTTTTTATGCAGTCCCTGACGTCATCAGGTTGCCTGTAGATTTTACTCTTTATAGGCAGACTGTCTCCAGTGTCCACCTCATGTGTGCACCAGTTTGTCTGACTGGGGGTCAGAGAAAACATTTGTCTGTAGGATTGAAGGACTTGCCTACAATCCTGTTGCTGATGCTCAGAGAGGCTGTCAGAAAAGACTACACCATCTACTGACCCATCATCAGGGTTCTGAGTGAGCAGGCCAGGGAGAGGGTCACTCTCTTCCTCCTGTCCCTCATCTGTGGCCATGAGCAAGCCCATGTCCTCCCTGTCAACAAATGCTTTGAGCCTATTCACATGAAGTACTCTGTGAGGGCTCATGGGAGTTCCCATGTCTACCAAGTAGGTGACTTCTCCCTTCTGTTCAATGATGATGTGGGGTCCAGACCATTTGTCTTGGAGAGCTGCTGGGGCCACTGGCTCCAACACCCACACCTTCTGTCCTGCAAGGTAAACAGTTAGGACAGCCTTTTGGTCATGCCAAGCTTTTTGAAGTTCCTGGCTGGCCTCGAGGTTTTTAGATGCCTTCTCCATGTACTCTGCCATCCTGGAGCGGAGACCAAGTACATAGTCCACTATGTCAAGTTTAGGCTTTTTGAGAGGTAACTCCCATCCTTCCTTCACAAGACATAGGGGTCCTCTTACAGGATGTCCAAACAAAAGCTCAAAAGGGCTGTAACCAACCCCCTTCTGTGGGACCTCTCTGTAAGCAAACAGAAGGCAGGGTAAAAGGATGTCCCATCTTCGCCTAAGCTTTTCTGGTAACCCTTTTATCATCCCTTTGAGGGTCTTGTTGAATCTCTCAACAAGCCCATTGCATTGTGGGTGATAGGGTGTGGTGAATTTGTAATTGACACCACATTCCTTCCACATAGCAGTCAAGTATCCTGACATAAAGTTTGCACCTCTGTCAGAGATCACCTCCTTAGGGAACCCCACTCTGGAGAAAACTCCAACCAGGGCCCTTGCCACAACAGGAGCTGTAGTGGTTCTAAGGGGAAAAGCTTCTGGATACCTGGTGGCATGATCCACTACCACCAGTATAAATCTGTGCCCAGATGCTGTTGGGGGGTCCATTGGTCCAACAATGTCAATCCCCACTCTTTCAAAGGGAACCCCCACCACAGGTAGTGGTATAAGGGGGGCCTTTGTTGTGCCACCTGATTTGCCACTGGCTTGGCAGGTGACACATGAACGACAAAAGTTCTTGGTGTCCTCAGACATATGGGGCCAGTGAAAGTGTGGGGCAAGCCTGTCCCAAGTCTTATTCTGGCCTAAGTGACCTGCAAGGGGAATTTCATGGGCCAAGGTGAGAAGGAAACCTCTCAAAGTCAAGGGGATGACCAGCCTCCTGGTAGCACCAGGTTTGGGGTCTCTTGCCTCAGAGTAAAGGAGTCCATCGTCCCAGTACACTTTATGGGCACCTGTGGCATTCCCTGCAGCCTCAGCAGCAGCCTGCTGTCTGAGGGGTTCAAGAGAGGAACAGTCTAACTGTGCCTGCCTCAAGTCTGCCCTGGAAGGGCCCCCTGTCCCAAGAAACTCCACCTGTTCAGGTTCAAGTTCTTCTAGGACAGTTCCTTCTGGGGTCTTGGGGTCAGTCTCCTGAGAGAGCTGATCCTGTTCCTGAGGCAGGGGGGAAGGGTCAACCTTACCCCTACTGCTCTTTCTCTTGGTTAGTGTCTGGTCCATTGTTCCAGGATCCAGCACTAGTTCAGCTGGGCATTTCTTGGCCTGTGACCTAGTCACAGCAAGGACATGTGCTGACAAACCTAACATTTCCACATGAGTCCTATACTCCACATCTGACCATAAGGAGGATTCCAAATCATTGCCCAAAAGACAGTCCACAGGGAGGTCTGAACTAACAACAACCCTTTTGAGGCCATTTACCCCTCCCCAGGAGAAGTTAACAAGTGCCATACTATGGGAGGTAGTGGCATTGCTAGCATTGGTCACCAGGTAGTCTGCTCCCAGTATTACCTGGTCAGGGTCCACAAAGTTAGGTGTCACCATGGTGACACTGGCACAAGTGTCCCTGTAGGCCTGAGCCATTTTTCCATTAATCAAAGGTGTCTGCCAGTACTTGCCCAGAGTACTGGGACTTAGTGTAGGGGTCATATCCATGTCCCCAGTACAAACAAGAACAGCCTGAGTAGGTGTTCTGACTAAGTCAGAGCCCGCCTCAGTTCCCAGGGTTAACCCCACTATAGCCTTAGGAGGATTACTACCACTACTAACTGTACTAGGGAGTGCAGGTGCCTTAGGGGCAGTAGTGGTAGGAGTTGGGCCTTTCTTGGTGCACTCACTAAACTAGTGAGTATTACTTTTGCAGTACTGGCACCATGGTTTCTTCTGACCATTCTTCTTCTTTTAGGAATTCTGGGAATTCTGGGACCCACCCTCTTTAGATCGTTGGGGCCCTGTTGAAGACTTCTGGTCATTTTGCTTGTTCTCATTACCCTTGGGATCTGCTTTCTTCTGGCCACCACCCTGGTTCTGGTTCTGCTGCTTGACCCTTGTCCTGACCCATCTGTCTGCCTTCTTTCCCAATTCTTGGGGAGAGGTCAGATCTGAGTCAATAAGGTGCTGATGCAACAACTGATTCTGACAATTACTTAAGATTTGTTCTCTCATAATTAGATTATACAATCCTGTGTAATCAGTAACTTTACTTCCCAGTAACCAGCCCTCAAAAGCCTTAGTGGCACAATCTACAAAGTCAGTCCAATCTTGAGACTGAATTTTCTGGGTGTCTCTGAACAGCAACCTGTACTGTTCAGTGGTTAAGCCAAACCCATCAATCAGTGTATTCTTCAAGACTTGGTAATTGTTAGCATCCTCAGCTCTAGTAGTGAGGAGCTTATCTCTACCTTTGCCTTCAAAGCAGAGCCACAAAATAGCTGCCCACTGACTCTGGGGGATGCACTGGACAGTGCAGGCCCTCTCCAAAGCAGTCATCCACTTGTGGATGTCATCCCCTTGTTTAAAGGGGGGCACTATTTTACTCAGGTGTCTAGTGTCAAAACTCCTGTCTTTATCCTTAGGGATATTGCTGCCACCAGTGGGGACTACCCCTCTTAACTGTTGCTCTCTAGCAAAGGCAAGCTTCTCCTTGGCAAGGGCAAGTTCTTCCCTCTGAATCCTCAGATTAGCCTGTCTCATCCTTGCTTCATGTTCTCTTCTCTGAGGGGAAGTCAGTCTCCTCTGGGGAGAGATCATTCTCCTCTGAGCAGAGGCATGAGAGTGCACAGAGATGTTGGAGTCCCTAGAGGGAGATCTATCTCTTCTAACTCCAAAGTTAGGCCTGCTTAGGGTCAGTACTGGGGGTCCCCCAGATCCTTCCCTATGTAGGTCTAAGTTGGCCCTAGTAAGCCTGACTAGCTCAGGACCATTGTCTGCCTCATCCCCAGAGACTTCCTCTACCTCCTCCTCCTCCTCTTCTACATTCTCTGTTTCAGGGAGGTTGGAGTCTGGGTCAACACGAGTACCTTCTAAGGGGGGCATGCTCCCATCTGTCTGAGAAGCTTTCCTAGCATCAAAAGTCTCTAAGAGACCTAACAGAAAAGGAGTGGTAGGGTTAGAACCCTGTTTTAGTTTCCTGGAGGTACACAATTGTCTCATCTCCTGGAAGCTAAGGCCTGCATATCTGGAAGTGACCTGTGGAGGGTCAACAGCCACAAGGGGAGTCTCTGAAGACTCTCCATGGGTAGACATGCTTCTAGTGTGGTGTAAGTGATACACCTACCTACACTATGGGTTTACCTACTGATCCCTTGCTAAGAGTTGTAGTCCAGGTATGCTAAGCCTTGTTGCACTACAACAGCTGGTTCAGTAGAACTCAGAGTATTCTAAGTTAAGTTATATGTACCTGGGTACTTATGTGATCTTTCAATTGATATTCTTAGGATACGTGCGAGGTAAAACAACAGCAAGCTCAAATCCCACCGCTGCCACCAATGTGAGAAGTTGGCCTGATATATAGTGCCCACTATTCTAGTGATCACTGTGTATCATACCAAACAACCCTTATTGATGATTGGTTGTAAGTCAACCTTTCAGACCAGCTATCCTAGTAGCATGGACACGAGCAGTCTTCAGGCTAAACTCTAGAGGGCGTGTTAAGCCAGCTGTTTTACCATCACATATACCCCTTGAACACCAAGTGAAAGGACACCACACAAGTTGTTATGAAAATAAAGGATATTTATTTATAACAAGTCTACCCTGAACTCTTTATGAGTCAGGGAGCTAAGCACAATACAAAACTCTTACGAAAATACTTCAAGTTGCACAATTTACACAAATGCCCGAGGGGCACGAAAAACCATATACTACAAAAGTGGAATGCGAAATACTAGCAGGTAAGTAACAAGATCCAGAGGCTTCAGGATCGCTAGAACTACACTACTGAACCTTAAGATTACGAGCAGGAGGCCTAGGGAGATCGGGTGCAGAGTGTGCACTCTCACGCGGGATGCGGGAAGAAGTCTATGGATGCTAGATTTCGTAAAGTTAGTGTTATCGGACGAATCCGACCAGTTAGGCTGAAAACGAAAAAGGATCTGGACACTTAGATAGTGAACCTACGTTGGAGCACCGAAATGCTCGAGTTACCTAGCCCAGGGGCTGCGGCTGCATAGGGTTCAAAAGACGTCGGGAATCCTCGTTACAGTCTATGGAGCCTGAAAGAAGAAGTTGCTGGCAGGCGACCAGTGATGAAGTTCGATGGGATCCAAGCCTGGATCGGAGTTGAAGATGACCTGAAAGCAGAGGGGACTCAGTTCTTGATCACTAGCCAGTGATCAGATGGGCACCAGGATGGCACCGGATGAGGGCACCTCGACCAGGTGAGTGGGCGACGCTTGGCTCTGCAGTCTCTCGGACCAGGAGGCGTTGTCGGCGACCAGGATGGAGGGGCGAGCTGTCCCACGAGGGTGTCTGCTGTCGGCGCTGCTGAAACCAGGATTGGAGCAACAAGCCTTGGCAAAGGCAAGCCCACGCGGTGGACTCAAGATGGCGTCTGGAGTGGACCTTGAGGGTCCAGGGTGCTCCTCTGTTGGAGGGGAGCAAGGGCCAGTCTGGAGCAACCAGACCAGCGGTGAAATCGTCGTGATACGTCGTCAAGAGGGTCACTAGCCAACGGGCAAGTGACCGGACAACGTGGCAAGCAGCAAGGAAGCAGAAGGGCCCCACGCAGATCTCGTGGATGCTGGGAGGCTGGACTTCGGTGCTGGAGCTGCTTAGGGTTAGGGCTTCTCAAACCCCAGTGCACTTGCTCGAGGGTCTCTCGGGGGTCGTGCTGGTGAAGCGTTGTGCAGGTCTTGAAGATGGCCGGTCCCACGGGTCTCGTCGCACCCACGAATCTCAGCTGGGCTGGATGATGTAGGTAGAGGTCAGAGATGGAGGGAAAACCGGGTCTCGTCGAGCTGGGCAGTCTTGATCCGGAGGATGGACTTCAGCAAACCGCAAGAGCTTCGATGGTGCCTCCTGGTGCAGGGTGGCTACTCCTTAGCCACAAGGGAGAGTCTTCAGAAGAGTCAAGAGTTCCTTTCGTGGAAAGTAGTTTCAAGATCCAAGATTATCTAATTTGGGAAGGGGGCCTGCTCCTATCTTTATACTAAGAAAAGGGGCTGGCACACGACTAAGTCCTGCCCTATGGGTGGGACTAGGAGGGGGGAGGTTACACCCCTCTCCTTTGTCCGGTCTCTCCCCAGCTCAGGGGCTGGTGTGCCCTAGGAACTGGTTTGAGCCGGCATATGCCCAGTGAGCACCGGGGTGCCACTTGCAGTCACCTTCCTTTCAGCCCTGCCTACCTGGAATACACAAAATCCTGTCTGGGATGGTGCTGGCACCGCCCCTGACAGGAAACCCTTTGTCCATGCCTCAGTTGCTGGTAGGACTCCCAGCAGCAGGAGGGCAGACTTGTGTCTCGGTGGCAGCATCCATTTTGTGGAGCTGAGGCTATGTCTGACTTTAACCGGGGTTCACAGTTACATACATGTCGTGTCCCTCTAGAAGGGTGGAATGCTAACCCCGTCGCCAGAATTGGCGAGGGGTTAGTATTCCAAATCGTATGACACCTTACTCGACATGTTTTGATAAAGCTATACCAAAGTTAGCATTTAACCGCGAGGATTATAATGCACTTAAGAGTATATAGTATAGCGTTATCATGGAACAGCTATTTGGACTTGGTTCCGCAAGCTGCAAACGGGCTCAGCTCATGCCAGAGCACCATCTCACATAATTCCAAGCACTCTGCCTTCAGGATTGATAAGGCCTGCCATAGGAGTGACTGATAGGAATATATGTGTCCATTTTAGGGTTAGATATAGGAATACTATATCTAAAGCAAAGGGTGTTTACACCACCTTGCCCCAGCTGTCGTGCAGCCAGTTGTGTCTGTTTGGGTGGCCAGCCAGGGGTGGCATAATACATGCTTCAGCCCCTGGTAGGCCCTGGGTACACCTATGCCCTGGATACCTAAGGTATGCTGTACAGGGACTGATAAGGTGGCCCAGTACCAATTGGTAAAATGCACCTAAGGTACATGGTTGTAATTTAGAGAGAGAACAGCTAGGCTGTGGGTCTGATTAGCAGGCCCACAGCCAGGGAAAGTCGTAAATCAGTGAAGCAAAAAGCAAAAATCTGGGGTGGCCATGGGATTGCAGACCCCACTCTCCTACAGTGTCTTCGGTGGTCACCGTGGTCCAGGTGCGGAGGGTGGCGGTGGGGGGCGTTTTTTCGACGGTTGGGTGCGTGGGTGGTGCGCCGAAGCTGTTGTGGACGTCGGCGATCTTGCGGTGGAAGAACGAGGCGAGAGAGTTGCAGAGATCTTGTGAAGGAGTGATGTCGCTGTTGCCGGTGCTGGGATTGGAGAACTCCTTGACGATGCTGAAGAGTTCCTTGCTGTCGTGGGCGTTGTTGTCCAGTCGATCCTTTAGTGATTTCTTCTTGGTGGTGCGGATAAGCTGGTGGTGCTTTCGGGTGGCTTGTTTGAGGGCGGTCATGTTGTCTGTGGTCTGGTCGAGGAGCCAGGCTTTCTCGAGGGTGCGGCAGTTCTTTTTGGAGTCCTTGAGTTCGTCAGTGAACCAGGAGGCCTTCTTGCTTCTGGGTCTGCTGGGAGGGTTCTTCAGTGGTGCGAGGTCGTCGGCGCAGGCGGTCAGCCACTGTGTGAAGTTGCGGGCTGCTTCGTTGGGGTCCGTTGTGCTGGCGGGTGGGCTCTGGCTGAGGGAGGTGGTGAGCTGGTCGGCGGTGATCTTGCTCCAGCTCCTGTGAGGTACCTGTTGCAGATGGTGGTGGGTCGTGGTTTTTTTGAAGCTGAAGTGGACGCAGCTGTGGTCGGTCCAGTGGAGTCCGGTGGCGTGGCTGAAGGTGATGTACTTGCTGGAAGAGAAGACGGGATCAAGCGTGTGGCCGGCGTAGTGGGTGGGGGTGTTGACCAGTTGCTTGAGTCCGAGGTTGGCGAGGTTTTCCAGCAGGGCGGCGGTGTTGCGGTCCTTGTTGTTCTCCAGGTGGAAGTTGAGGTCCCCTAGGAGGATGTAGTCGGCGGAGGGGAGGGCGTGCGGGCTGATGAAGTCGGCGATGTCTTCGCTGAATTGTGTGCGGGGTCCCAGGGGTCTGTAGACGAGGGTGCCTCTGAGGGTCGTCTTAGGGTCGGTGTGTATCTGGAAGTGGAGGTGTTCCGCGGTGGCGAAGGTGTCGTTGGAGTCAGTCGTGATGCAGATGGTGTTCATGTGGACGATGGCGATGCCTCCTCCGGTCTGGTTGATGCGGTCCCTCCTGATGATCTTGTACCCGTCCGGGATGGCGAAGGCGATGTCGGGGGCTGAGGAGACGTTCATCCAGGTTTCCGTGAGGAAGGCGATGTCGGGTGACGTTGTGTCGAGGAGGTTCCAGAGTTCCACGGCGTGTCTGTGGACGGAGCGGGTGTTGAGCAGGATGCACTTCAGGTGGTTGCTGCTGGTGTTTGTCTTCGCGGGTGCGGGGCAGGTTCGGAGGCAGGTGAACTTGCAGCTTCTGCAGGTGAAGGGTCCGTGGGTGCGTTTCGGGGTGGCTCTGCAGCAGGCGGGGTTCCGGCCGGCATTGAGTGCGTTGAGGGCGGCGGTATCGTAGGTCAGTCGGGTCGTCTTGCATCGGCAGGGCCAGGGGTCCTGGCGCTGGGCGCGGGCCAGGCGCGGACGGGCGCAGACGGGCTTGCCTTTGGCGCGCCTTCGGCGCACAATCGGCGGGCCCGCTACGCGTACGTGGGGGCCACATAAGAAGGAGCCGGGAGGGAGGAGCAGCTGGGTGGCGGGAGCTGGTTGGCGAATGGGCAGGAGGGGGGCGGGGCCGCAGGGAGGCAGCAGCGGGAAAGGAGGGCAGGGGGCGGCTCAGCGGCGGCTGGGTCGCCCTGTGAAAAAAAGGTTAGGAGAGGGAGAAAAAAACGAAGAAAAAAACGAAGGCAGCAGCAAGGCAGCAAAGGGCACAGCAAAGGGCACAGCTGATGGGGCAAAAACGAAGAAAAAAACGAGGGCAGCAGCGAGGCAGCAAAGGGCACAGCTGATGGGGGCAAAAACGATGAAAAAAACGAAGGCAGCAAAGGGCACAGCAAAGGGCACAGCTGATGGAGGCAGTAGCAGGGGTGTGTGGGGTCGACCTCACCTGGTATGCCTTCAGGTATGCCTTCCCCTCCTCAAGTTCCCCTGGGTGGAAGAGTGACTTCCCATCTACATCGTTGGCAGACAATAACTACGGACAAATGTGTCCTCAACATCATACAGTTCGGACATACTCTAGAATTTCTTCAATTTCCCCCTTGCACTCCACTTACAGGTCAAGAGATCAAACATTTATCTCAAATGCGCCGAGAGATTCGCACAATGCTCCGAAAGGGAGCAATAGAACCGGTTCCGATCTCCCAGAAGGGGAGGAAGGGATTTTATTCCTGTTTCTTCCTGGTGCGGAAGAATGCTCTCCGATGGCGTCCAATATTAGACCGAAGATCTCTAAATACTTACCTTAAAAAACAGTCATTCCGGGTGGTGACCCTCCAAGACATTCTACTGCTCTTAAACCCAGGGGATCATATGACCACCCTAGACTTGCAAGATGCATATTTTCATATCCCCATTCATCCTTCCCACAGAAAGGTTCTTCGGTTTACAGTGGCCAGGGACCATTACCAGTTCAGAGTGCTGCCGTTTGGCCTCAAGTCTGCCCGAGAATTTTTACGAGATGTCTAGCACCAGTGGCAGCCTTTCTCAGGAAAAGAACACACCAAGTATTTCCATACCTGGACAATTGGTTGATAAAAGCACCATCGGAAGCTTCAGCTCAGACTTCCACTATGGCATGCATGCAGTTGTTTGCCGAACTGGGGCTGACTTTGAATATGGCAAAATCATCCCTTCAGCCTCAAGAAAGATCACATTCCTAGGGGCAATTCTGGACACCTTAAAGAACAAGTAATTTCCCTCCACAGAGAGGCAACTGGGACTTGTAACTCTGGCCAAAGAGTGCAAAATAAAAAAGTGTCTTCCAGTACGCAAATACAAATCTCTCCTAGGGACGATTTCCTCGTGCTTACCTCTCATTCCACTTTGCCGACTAAAAATACGCCCTTTGCAGGAGGAGCTGGATCTACAATGGCACCAGGCAGAGGGATCCTTTGAGGACAAAGTAAAAGTCACGCCAGCTATGCTGCAGGCAGTAACATGGTGGACCCAAAGCAGAAACATCTTGGTGGGTCTGTCCTTCCTTATCATACCGGCTCCATTGGTGATTACCACCGACGCTTCTTTGAAAGGATGGGGTGCAGTCCTTCAGGATCTGCAGGTCGGCGGTCGCTGGAAATTGCAGGAATAACAACTTCACATCAACTTGTTGGAGCTGAGAACAGTAGGCTTGGCATTGCTGGCTTTCCTACCAAGATTTCAGGGAAGGTCTATTTTAGTGAGAACAGACAACACAACCGTGATGCACTACCTCAACAAATAGGGAGGCACAAGATCACTCTCCCTATCGCGGGAAGCGCAAACGATTTGGAGATGGGCTGTAGAACACAGAGTATCTCTAAAGACGGTGTACCTTCCAGGAGATCACAACATCAAAGCGGACACTCTCAGTAGACAGAAATCGACCTGCTTCGAGTGAGAGCTCAACCAGGACATATTACTGAGAGTCTTTGGCGAATCGGGAGTTCCGACAGTGGATCGGTTTGCAACAACCCAGAACAAAAAATGCCGGTTCTTCGCAAGCTGGCATCAGCAACGGGGGTCGTGGATGAATGTGTTTTCGATTGCATGGTCAGGCGATTTGCTGACGCCTTTCCACCGATTCCCCTCCTGCCACGAGTGCTCACGAAGATAAAGAAGGAACCGTGCAGGATAATACTGATCGCCCATTGGTGGCCCAGGCAACACTGGTTCACAGAGTTGCTCCTACTGTCGGAGAATCGTCCAAATCGTCGGCAGCGGATACCAGCACTCTTGACTATGTCCCAGGGACAGGGGCTTCATCCAGACCCGAAATCACTGCAATTAGCGGCTTGGCTCCTGAATACCACAAATTTCACCAATTAGACATTTCTTCCGAATGCAGGGATATATCAAAATCCAGGGCTGAGAGCACAAATAGAACGTATATGATGAAGTGGAAGAGATTCTGCTTATGGTGCCAGGAAAACAATCTCCATCCTCTGAATTCAGTGGCACATCAAATCATCTCGTATATTCTGATGCTTGCGAAATCTGGTTTAGCCCATGCTTCTATTAAGGTGCATCTGGCGGAGATCGCTTGATATAGGAGAACTTCTTCAGGTCCATCTCTATGGTCGGACAGGTTTATAAAACAATTCATGAAGGGTTTATTTAGGGCCTACCCCCCCATAAGGCCTCCACCACCGCTCTGGCAGTTGAACATTGTTCTATCCCAGTTGATGAAACATCCCTTCGAAACCAATTCACAGGGCGGATCTTAAATTCTTATCCTGGAAAGTGGCCCTTGTATTTGTATTTTGTATTTGTATGGTTTATTTGTAGAGCGCAACTATCGCTCCGAAAGGAGCATCTTGGCGCTAGCTCTCACTTCAGCCAGGAGAGTAGGGGAAATACAAGCTCTCACAATTCAGGAACCTTTTCTACAGTTCAGAGAGGACAGGATTTTCCTCAGGACTAATCCCAAATTCATTCCAAAAGTACCAACACATTTTCATCTGAATGAGCCGTTGATCCTTACAAGGTTTTTCCCTCAACCGTCGACGACTGCTGAGAAAACTCTCCATTCTTTAAATGTTCATCGTTGTCTGAAGTTTTACTTACAAAGACCAAAGCTTTTCAGGAAATCTACCCAATTATTTTTTAGTTTTAGTGCTTTTTTTTAGGTCTTGCGCCTAGCGTTACACTGCGCAGCAGTGTTCGCGCAGCGAGAGTCCTTTTGACAGGGTTTCTGAAATGGACCCTGGAAATGAAGACGCTCGTGCGTGTTCATTTTCTATGGTCCTCTCTGATTGGGCTTGGAGTGCGTGTTGTTTTGTAACAGAACACGCAATAGGCCATAGGCGGTCGCTTTGCTCCGCCCATGGCCTATTGGTGTCTGTTAAGCGCACCAAAGCCCATATGTGTTCAATTATCGTGCCCAGACACAAGCGCGATAATTGAAGACATATGCTTCGCAGTAGCGCGCTGGCTTTTTTTTTTTTTTTTATCCATTTCGCGGGGAAGCCGCGTTTTGTTCGGCGTTCTCTGCTCATTTCCTGCCGGGTTGGTTTTTTCCTTACAGCGTACCCAGCTCTTCCTCCTCCAGAGGGCTTGTTTCTCTCTCCTGTCACACAAGCGGGCAGAAAGACCATGACACGCATAGCGCAGATGAAAAACAAAACTATGTTTTGTCCCTTCAAGCAGCGCCAAGGTTCGAGAATGTTTCTGTGTCGAGTGTTTGCCATCGGACCCCCGTCCGAAGAAGTTTCTGAGCCACTGCCGCCCTGTGCATGCTAATCTTGCTGAAGAAACCCAAGTGCTGCAGGGCACGTGCTCTGCTTCTCTTCAACGTTCGTTCCGGGAAATGCCATGTCCGTCATTTGCAAGAGGAATACAGTGCCGCAGAGAAGGTGGTAGAACTTTATTAAACAAGTTTACTGCTGCCTCCTCGAGCGCGGTGTCATTGGCCCTCGAGCCGCCTTGTCTCTCATCACTCGGGGCACACAGACGCCTCAGCCCACAGTGCTGTTTACCCCTCCTGTCCATCTGTTCCTGAGTGTGAATGCCATGTCCGTCATTTGCAAGAGGATGCTGCGCCGCAGAGAATGTGGTCAAAGTTTATTGAACAAGTTTACTGCTGCCTCCTCGAGCGCGGTGTCATTCAGCCCTCGAGCCGCCTTGTCTCTCACCACTCGGGTCACACAGATGCCTCAGCCCACAGTGCTGCTTACCCCTCCTGTCCATCTGTTCCCGAGTGAGTCGCTTAGGAGACAGCTCTATCGCTCCTCGCCTCACCACTTAGGCTCTGGTTTTTACTCCTCTCTGGGCCCCACTGTCACTGACACCCTGGAGTCCAAGGTCACTGACTCCCATGGGCCTCTGTGGCACTAGCCTTTCAAGCGAAGGATCACTCGTCTATTTTTCGCGTCTCATCTCTTTACGGTTCACAGCAGGGCTGTTCACACCTGTGCACCAGAATATGTCCTCACCTCTTGCTTCCTGCGTCTCTCTCTTGTGCGGCGGTTCCAGGGACTCACTCTGCCCAGGAGATTCTTGCCGTCTCTAGTAGCCGTGTGCGGCTCCAGGCACAGTCTCTACCCCGCTAGATCTATCACAGTCTGTACGCAGCTCCGGCAGTCTCTCCACGCTGGCTCAGGCACTCTGTACACTGGCCCGGCTGTCTCTCCCCGGATCCCACAGTCTATGCCGCACTCTACGTCCTTCCTCTTTGCAATAGCCGTCTCAGGCACTCTGTACACTGCCCCGGCTGTCTCTCCCCGGATCCCACAGTCTATCCCGCACTCTGCGTCCTTCCTCTTTGCAATAGCTGGCTCAGGCACTCTGTACACTGCCCCGGCTGTCTCTCCCTGGATCCCACAGTCTATCCCGCACCCTGCGTCCTTCCTCTTTGCAATAGCCCGCTCAGGCACTCTGTACACTGCCCTGGCTGTCTCTCCCCGGATCACACAGTCTAGTCCGCACTGTGCGTCCTTCCTCTTTGCAATCAAGCCACAGAATTGCTTTGGAATGCACGTGTTCAGGCAGGCGAGAGAGAAAACCACACGAGGCCCCCGGGGGGGAATACCTTTCCTAAACCGCCTTAATTATTCTCATGTCGCTGGATAGATTAATGGCAATCTTGTAAATAAAAAATCTTAACCTGCTCTCAAAGGCAGCAGCGGCTCCGATGGAAACTTCAAAACGTTAAGGTGTGACATGCTGTGTCTGCCAGTAGCAGAGGGCTGGCACCCGGCCCAAGTCCCACCCTTTCATGTTGTGGTGAATTATCCGTCATTTTGTTTTGTTTATGCTCGCACCTGAAGTGTGACACTAGAAACACAGGGGCTGCTCTCAGTGTCGTCTGACAAAGCACCAGCCGCCTGCACAATGGGCCCGACCTGTTCCCTCAGGTCTGCCTTTATCGCCACCCATAGCCGGGAGTGATGCCTTCCTCCGGCGTCAAAGAAGCGCGGTCCGTCGCGAGCTGTTTTCCTCAGAAGCCCCTACCCTCTTTTCAAAGGAGCTGAAAGGAAATCCACAGCGGTGCATGCAGGATTTGGCGCTTTGCGCATGTGCCACAAAGCTGCTTTATGAAAGGTACTTCCCGTACACAGGCGATGACAGTGGAACATGGAAAATAAAGATGGTAAGTGCGATAAGCGGTGGAAGTTTCTGATCAGGACACAACATGGTATAGGTAGGCTGTGGTGCGTTCTTAAGCATTCTCCCCTGCATGCGGAGATGGAATACTTAGGTGAAGTCAAATGTACTCAGTCAATGCCTTAAAGGGGCCTCAGGTTAGAGGAAAAAAAAGCTGTTCTTTTACTTCTCGGATCGCAACGTATTCGAGTCTAGAATTTTGCTTTGTTTAATGATGTCTGCTGGGGGTCTGAGTTATACTATAAAACTATTCCCTGGATGGCTCCTTTAAATGTCGCAGTCTATTGTTCTGTTAAGAATATGGCGGATGGTCCAGAAATCCTAATCAGGATGCAAGGGTATATCAGTATATAGAAAAAAATATCCAAGCAGTATGTGACAAGCACCTTTTGTTGAAACATGAAGACATTAGACTTAAGGTGTATAAAAAGAAGAAACTGAGATAAAAACAACTAATAGGAACTCAGTTGTTTCCAAAGCGCTACCCTTCGTTTCAACAGAGACATAACAAACACATTATAGGATCAATAGCAAAGCCGCCGCCTTCAAGCGAGGCACTTGTCTGACAAGTTGAAGTGAAGAGGAAAGAGGAGTCATTAAAATGTCTCAGTGTCTGGGACAACATCTGCTTTGCAGAGCCACCATCAATTACCATGCCTTAAAACATGTCTCCCTTCAAAATGACTTACCTCAAAATAACCTAATTTCAGATACAATTCATAGACAATTTCTGATCCATTTTACATTGCTATCACTTTATGGTTACAAATGTCCTCTTTTATCACCGAAGCTGCCACCTTAAATTTTTTTGGGGGAAACTGCCTTAACAACATGGTCGGAACCACGCGTGCCGTAAGAATGCACGTGTCAACATGTTTGTCTGCAGCTTGGAGAGTAGTTTTTTGGGCAGGGTTGGGGTCGGGGTAGTTTTCAGGGCTGGGTTTTATGGCTCAGGGTGGGAAGTTGGGGTAATTTTTAGGGCTATAAGCTGGTTTTAGGGCTCAGGGTGTTTTTAGGGCTAGGGTTGTGTTTAGGGCTATGGGCCGGTTTTAGGGCTAGGGGACGGTTTTAGGGCTAAGGGCAAAGAGACTGGAGTGTTTTAATGGCTGGGGGCAGGGCAGTTTTAAGGGCTTAGTGCCGTGTTTAAGGGCTTAGAGTGGGGGCTGGGGCGTAACCTTTTCCACTCATTTACCTTTACAAATCATGCCTTTGCAACTAAATTCGTTGTAAAGGCATGCGTGGTAAAGATGCGGTTGTGGTTAACACCACATTAAGGCTTGTGTGGTTCCATCATTCAACCAAACAGTCACTGTGTGAGGTGGGTGTGAGGCCTAGGACGGAGTGGGGCTTCATGCCAAGAATTGTATTAGAGGCACGTCTGCCACTGCCCTGACCAATACATCCCTCAATAGGTCTCGCATTATTAAAGTTTGAGCTATTGGCATTGTAAATGACAATGCCTTTTATTCATTTGCATTGGTGCGTAAACTAGCACTTTGTACTCATAGTCCATGCTTATGAGAAGCAAGACTGGCAGTCTCTTTTACAGCCACCCTTGCTCATGGTAAGCAAGGACTATACGTTCAAAGTGCGTGATTAAGCACTGATTGCAGGTTTTAAAAACAAATTAATAAAAAGCATTGTCATTTACAATGCCAATAGCTCAAACTTTAATAATGCGAGACCTATAGCATTGTAAATGCTTGTTTAGTGCTTTTTGTGGCTTTTAATTCCCCGTTTGTCAAAACGGGGAAATGTCCGGTAGATTTCAAGTGCAATACAGTACTGTGATTAGGCGGCTGGAAAGCACGTGCACATTCCACGAGAGCAGTGTCCACCTCCACTGCTTTATTCTCAGGCGAACCTATCCAGGATATTTGCAGGGCTGCTACCTGGAGAAGTACGCATACTTTCACCAGACATTACTGCCTCGATTCACCTGCAGAGAAGGATGTGGCAGTGGGACAAGCAGTACTGAGGAACCTTTTCCTTCTTTACAATCCCTCCTTCCTTGGTGGGTAATACAAGCACATTTTATTGTCATATACTGTATTATAGATGATTTATGAACGTTTATCTATATATGCATTTATGTCTGACTACTACGATTGTTAGATGACTTATGTTGCCTAGTTCATGGTTTTGGGCGACATAACAAAATGTGCTATGATTTACTGCTCGCTATTCTGATTCAGGCATCTGAATTTATGAAAGCTCCAATACTGGAGTAAGAAAACAAGTTACTTACCTGTAACTGTAGTTCTCCAGTATTGGAAGCTTTCATAGATTCACATGCAACCCACCCTCCTCCCCTGAGAGGCTCACCTTGGATTTAGCACGAAAGGTGTCTATGGTACAAGTGCGCGAACATCTGAGGGGCAAAAGGTTCTCTCAGGAGCGTTCTAGAGGGTGAGGTGATCTGATTGGCCTAGAGACAAGTTTGGTCTCTTTTTACATAACAAGGATTATGGGTTGCAAAAGGGAAAGGGGCCTAGCCCTCTTTTCAGTTTGCTATACACTAAGCATTGCTTTTTTATATACTGGAGACTCCCGTCTCGACGACGGGGGGTATGATTCAGGCATGTGAATGTCTGAAAGCTTCCAATACTGGAAAACTACAGTTACAGGTAAGTATCTTGTTTTCATATGTCCTTACGATGAAAGGCCCCAAAGGCTGTTTTCACTTTAGCTAGGCTGGCTGTTCCATAGGAAAACACTGAGCTATTCGATTACATTTAATAGTGCTAATTACAGTTTTAAGCAGCTATAAACATGTTTCAAAGACTCTTTTGAATAGTTATTCAAAATCCAATTTAAAATGGTAATAACAAAATTAGCATGACTATTAAGGAAATGGTATTTTTAGAAAATTACCGCTCCCCTGCCATAAGCCTCTGGATTCCCATGTGCATTTATTCTCCCACTGCTGCCAGCCAGTAATTAACATTTTAATGGGTGTGAATTGTTGTGAAATACCTCCCAGGAGATAACCGTAGGCTGACCTGAATGGGCAGAGATGGGTAGGGATGCAAGTTTCCTTTTTGACATTAAAGTGTCAAATCCAACTTGAATGTTGCAACCTGCTTGACAGGTGTGCTGGTGTTTTTTATAGGGTATGCTCAGACGTGAGTCCCTTGCTCACTTTGCCAGTGGATTCAAGCAAGCCGGGCTGAAAACGGCTGGAATGCCAGAAACCGGTCCTCGGAAGCTTGTTTCCGGTCCAGGGAAGACATGGCTTGGCAGTTCGGGCTGGACTGTTCCCATGAGGCACAGGGTCAGACTGATTTGCATATAGCCATGTCTGAACTGGGGTGGCAGAGTGGGCTAAAGAACGGTGATGGATTAAACCCAGATCTTTTGACTGGGTGTGAGTGTTTGATTGATTCAGATGCTCCGTCCATCACCACCCCCTTTTGTACCGCGGGTTTTTTTATATGGCACTTGGGAGGCACTTCAAAGAGGTATCCCCTGTCACAGCCAAATGTTAGCTGACACTTAGGCAGGCCCCTTCTTATGTCCTAACAACCCCCGCCCCTTCCCATCCAGGAAGGTCCCAATCAGAGTGTGCATATTTTTGGAAATTTTAGTGTCAACGCATGTTTGACAGGCCTTCTGGGATTACATAAAAACACTTTATAATAGTTTGGACACACTTCAAAGGAGGGAAACAGGATGGCAAACACTTGTGTTTCGAATATATGGTTGCTGAAAAACCAGCTGTTATACCAGACATCTGCCTTTGAGTTTGTTGTGAGTACAGTATCTACCTCAAACTGAGGTTTAGTGTTAGATATGGGAGGATACTAGAATTACCAAAGTACACACCCCACACACTCCCAGCCCTGAGAGCCCAAGTTTAATGTGTGCAAATGCTTTTGCCATCTTACAAGTGCCCAACGTGGGTGAACATTTGCCCCGTTGGTTAGGGTGTCCCCATGGGACAATCCCACCCACTAGCTTGATCGAGTCAGACATAAATATGGCATCACCAGGCACATTTCAGAACTTTCCTGCATCTGAGGAAGATCAGAAGAGGACTGAACCAGTTGTCTGACTCCTAAAGGACTGCACCTGTGCTCCCTCTTGTACCTATGACAAAGAAGTGGATTCCAAGGGTCATAAAACTGACCTGTTAAAGCTACAGTGACACTACAAGGTACACAAGGCCTTTTCCTACAACTGCCTCCTGACCAGTTGCAACTGGACCTGGACTGGACCCTCTGTGGGCCTAAGCCTACCAGATTGTGAGTCACTAAGTGCCTTCCTTGAGTCCCTCCTCCTTGAAGACAAACTTGGTTAGTGCATTGGATCTTGCTCTATTGCTGTCCGCCTCAAATTCGATCTGGCCTGCCACCACCATTGACTATCATTGGCACGCTGTGCTTCTTGGTTCTATTTCAACTATAGCTTTAACAATTCATATCTTTGGTTTCGCTTAGTGGATTTTCTTCATTTTAATTTCATTTTCTTTATTAAACTTTGGGCTATTTTGTTTGCATTTCAACTTTATTGCTGTTTCAGTACTGGATAAATACTTCACACATTGCCTCTAAATTAAGCCTTTCGGCTCTGTTCCATAGCTACCAGAGGGTTGAGCTCGGGTTAATTAAGTGACTTTAGTGGTTCACCCTAAAGAGGATTGTGTGTCCAAATGTCTTGGAAATATTAAATACATTGTCATATTTAAATAAAACATGACAAATCCTGAATCCAACAGGAATAAATATGGGTTCATCAGTGAAATCCAGGGTGGATATTTAGATTCCACCATTTTCAAATGTTATCAGTTACCATTAATTCTACAACCGATTCAACTACTTGTTTAAAAGACAGTCAACTTCCTGTACAGGGCCTCCTCCTCTTTACAACGTTCACATTCCTTCTTTTCTAGCAATAAATGTATTTTTAAAGCTTCATTTTGCTGGACGCCTGTGATTGAGATTGTGTGCTCCATGTAAACAAATGCAGCTCGTGCCTTACAGATTGCAGGACTGCATGAGCGTCGTCCATCTCAGGACAGTCGTGATATTATAGTCTTTGATTATGCACTACATGCCAAGTAAAAAAAAAAAAATTTAAGTTCAGGCTATGCATAGCTCCCCCAAACCAGTCAATAATAGGAATACAAAAGAGCAATTCACTAAACACCCCTTTCTATAATGCTGCACGACTGCTGATATTACATAAAACAACATTGCCCCCTTGTGGTAGAAGGATACAATTTCAGCTACCATGCGGTCTGTCTTCATGTCATTTTGGACGCTTTGCGTCATTGCATACTACTTGCATAGATGCCAAGGTTTCAGATTGCTGTGTGTGACATTTCAACGGCTATGAGGGACACCTTCTGGCGAGGAAAATCAAGCAATGGAGACAACGGAAACATAATTATTCAGAACCCATTTGAGCAACGAGATGGTCTTTAGAATCGTGTTCAATCACACATAGTTAAGCTGACACTTCATCAGAAGCACGGAAAGGTAGTTGTGTCTAGGACACTTTTATCTGAGGTCAGCCCGAAAGGTGTTACCACTGCTTCCTGATCCAGCAAAGAAGCTTTTGATACGTGGTTTAATCCTATCGAGGCTTGACTATGGGAATGCCTTGTTTCTCGGTGCTCCCGAAGCGACCTTTAAAACCCTCCAACAGGTGCAAAACGCAGCTGCGAGAGTCCTTATGGATATTCCCAGAAGGCAGTCTGCCGCCCCGGCCCTCAAAACGCTTCACTGGCTCCCCATGAAGGAGCGGGTGAAATTTAAAGCGCTTTGTACGGCCCACAAAATTCTTCATGGCAAAGGCCCCCCCATCCTTTCTGACATGGCCCGTCCTTATAAGCCCCCACGCCTTTTGCGCTCGGACCAAAAACATCTTTTGCAGTCAGCGAGAGTTAGGAGAGCTCGTACTGGGGGCAGACGTTTCTCGGTGCAGGTGGCGACGCTGTGGAACTCTTTGCCCCTCAAGATTCGTGCTGAGCCCAAGATCCTACTATTTAGGAAACTTCTTAAGACCTACTTGTTTCCACAGTAGTGATTAGTTGAGTCTCTCCTTCTGGTCTGTCGCGCCGGGATGCCCCCGGGTAAGCTGAGCGCGTTATAAATTTCACATTATTATTATTATTATTATTTATTATTATCATAAGCAGGAAAAGATAGTTGTGTCTATGTCATGAGATTTATGTAAGAAATTAGCCTCTTGGGTGCAACATAACCTGGAATGGGTCGTAAAATAGCTGCAGCACGCCTGTTACTTGCACTATGTCATTCATCTGCTTAATTTTTCTTTGTAGCAATGGAAACATTTCTGATGCCACAGAAAACAACTCAATACACAAATCATGTTTAGCCATTATGTCCTATGTGCAGAGAATCTGGAATACTTGTATTGCCCTGTCTCACCCTGTTTAGTCTCCTGTGTCACATATGTGCAATGATCCCCTGAAACATAGTCAGTCCTTTTCACAAATATTCTCAACCTACTCCAAATAGAAGGGCCTAACATCGTCACAAAACCATGGCACCTGTCTCTGTATCTACCCATATGCACCCACTGTACACACCTCCTCTTTCCTCCGTACATCTGCAAAAACACCTGGCATACAGCACGTCCTTGCACTCCTGCTGCGCAGACTATTGACACCAACTCTCCTTACTAATCTGAAAGAAATTTAAGCATTAAGGGCAAAACAATATTTCAGAAAGTAAATTGCTTCAGTCTAGTCTACTGCAGAACTCGAAAGAACAATCACACAGAACCGGCCCCTGAGAGCATACCTAGGCAGGGGAAAACATAAATATCAAGCAAGAACAAACCCGCTGCCTGCAAGTAATTTATAAATAAGCTGTACGTCAAGAGTAAAAGGAAAGGGAACTACATTATCCCATCCCCATATGGTAAAAAAGAGTGTGCAACAAAGAGGAGGTAACAAGCATTTGCAATGCAATAGGTCTCGCATTTACCAGAGTTTGAGCTCTTGGCATTGTAAATGCTAACAGCTTAACTCTCGCAAATGTGAGACCTATAGCATTTCAAGTATTTTTGCCAATCATCGAGGGGATATAGGAGACCTTATGCAGGTTATGCAGGTATTTTAGCTGGATGAGGCATAACCATGTACAGATCGCCAACATTCTCAGAGCCATTTCTGCCTCTGTCCAGTCAGCGTCGTCTATAGGGCCAACATCCTACACTCACCATTCACACAAGGTCATTAAAGGATCGGGAGTATGGGGCGACCAGTGTGAGGTAGAGTCTTGAGATGCATTTGCTTCCTGTGGCTGTTTGCATTACAAGAGCCTCTAGTGAGTTGTGTGCAAGGAGATTAAGAAAGGTGTCCCCGTGGGTATCCAGTGCGTGTTGCAGTAACAGGTATTTGTAAAATTCGGTAAGATGCATGTTGTAAGCCTCCAAAAATATGAAAAGGACCAGATGTGCCTCCCTTTACAAAAGTTTCCCAACCTAGAGATGACTATGAAATACAATGTTTTAAAGCTGGCTAGTTTGGCTATTTGTTCTAGCAAGGAGCGCTCCCATAGCGGAGATTCTATCCCATTTAATCTATCAAAGGGGTAGGTGCCAACAAACCAGGGTCCTTGTAATAGTTCGAGGAAGGTCTATGTGCATCTGTGTGTAAAGTAAACGTAAAAGGCTGTGCTGCTCTATGCATTCTAGTAACAACACCACCATAGGGTGCCCCTGTCTGAGAAGAGCCAATCAAATTTGTCTCAAGCGGATAATATAGCTGGACATCCGCTAGACCCACACCACGTTCAAATAGGGATAAGATACACTTCCTATAGAATATTCAAGGTTGCTTGACAGCCCATATGAATTATGCTATTGCCACATGTAGGGTTCGGAAAAAGGATTTTGACAGTTCGTAGGGATAGTTCTGTAGGGCATAAAACAAATTGGGTAGAGATATAATTTTGAATAAAGCCCCCCTGCCCATTATGTTGATAGGCAGCGAGGAGGGGTGTGGCCTGATGTCGAAGTAAGCAGCGTTGCTCAGAGTTCCGCTCGGCCGACCCTAACGTAGTGCCCTCCTGTCACTACACGATCAACTAGACTGCTCCAGTGGCTCTCCCTGGACGAGCTTCATACTGCACAGCTGGGGGCCCTCTTATTGGAGCAATATTGTGGCTTGGAGTGTGAGATAGGCTGCCGGGGCCCGGAGGCAAAATTGTGGCAGTCACCAGAGACAAAAGGAACTGGAAGGTCCTAAGAAGAGATGAGCTTCGGACTTGAACGTGCCCCACTGGTATGCCACCTAACAGAAGAAAAAGAAACCAGTGACTGAGCCCTGTACGACATAGAGCACCTCTGCCCACCCCTCTGTGTTGCTCCGAGTCTGGCAGGCTCGCGCCTGCTCTGTCCGAGACTCTAGCACCGAAGAGCCACGAGGAGCCTCCAAACGCGGATTAACGCCCGCTTGTAATACGAGTGCTCCGACTGGGGAGGTGAGTGCCTTCGAATTTGCGGCACCAGGAGGCGTACTCGAGAGTCCCTGCAGGTGAGGTTGCAGAGAGACCCTACAGTCACAGAGTGCTAGAGTGGGCCGGAGGTAGAGCCTTGCCTGGGACGGAACGAGGAGTGCCCGCTCCGAATTTATTTCTGCAGCCCCGCAACCCAACATGGACCTGAGATGCATCAATTGTTTCGAGCGGGCAAGGCAGAGTGATTCAGGTACAGACCCTGATGCTGCCATGCTCCTGCATATCCAGTGACGTGGGATCTCCCTGCAAGGTGATGAGAGGTGCAGCTAATGAACAGCAGTTAGTAGTAGACTTGAGCATTCCAGTATAATAAATCTAGCTTACAATACACATCGCTGAAACACTAAGGATACCTGGACTCCAATACCAATTAATATCTATCCGCTGTTGCTTGATGTACTGCATTCCTGGTGCGTTGAGAGAGAGGAAGCGTTCTGCTGAAACGCCACAAGCGCGGACAGGAGATGTGGGTACACTTGCACAACTCCTGTCCTCTGTACGCGTGCACATGTCCTGTTCCCCTTCTGCCGACAAACCTACAACTATAGATCTCGCCAGAAGAGCAGCGCATGCGCTGCGTCATTAGGCGAGACCTAAAAAAAGGGTACAACTACACCATGAAACAATTATTTTGGGGCTTATGACTTGAATTTATTTTACCCATTCTTGGTGTAGCAAAATATCAAAATTACATTTAATAAATATTATAATACAATACCAGATCAGAAAACCGTTGTACATAAATGTGGTGCCCAAGCGCAACAACATACACATTACCAACATCATACTACCAACAGAACCATACTCATTCACTCCCACAACACATGCACAATGGCGTCCCACTGCATCAGACACAATAACTGGTACAAGGTGTCATAAAGAAAATTACAAACAGAAAACTTCGTTATTGTTCCATTAAGTCCAATAGCCACAATGTAGCAATTGTTATCCAATGAATAGTTAGTACATATTCTTTGAGAACGTCAATGTAGACCAGAAGGAGATACAAAATGATAATTAAACTGAGGGCGACGTGCCGATCAGTGGGGACCTGGACCTGCGCCTGATTATTTTTGGGAATGCTCATCAATTCTAAATCTACTTATCGCTAAAGCGAACGGGTATAGGATCATCAGTCTCACTGTAAAAAAAAAAACAGATCCGCATGTACAATACTAAAATACGCCAATTGACTGGTAGAAAATATCACAAGCCCCAACTGTAGTCTGCATGCCACATGAAATAAAATTGTATTTTTTTACCAGTATAGACTCCACCTGTGGGCATATTAAATGGAGCTACACAATCTTTGCATAACTGGTTCATTAAATGGCTTCAAAACAACAGTTTAGCAAGACCACAAAATTCACGTTACTTTTTGAGAAGCAGTGTCACTATTTTAGTCATAAATTGAAATGTAACAAGTTAGTGCTTCCAAAAGAGGTGCACCTTCATATTGACATGACAGCATGCAGATACACTTCAGCCGATAGCTTGTACGTGAGCTTCTTTTATCAGCACGACTACCTTTCATTTGTTCTTTTTCTAATAGCATACACTAATATGAGCAGCATTTACACCATATGCGCCACGCAGCGCGGCCTTTGATGCAACATGGACTGCCCGGGCTCGGACCGTGTTAGAGACACACACACACACACACACGCGCGCAAGCACGCGCTCCAGCTGAGAGAAGGCGAGACCCATTGTGAAGGCTCCACTCTGGCGCTGGCGTACACGGCAAAGAAAAACAAAGCTGCCACCCATGTGTGCCTGCCGCTGGAAAATCAGACCATTCGTGGTCAGATGCAAATCGTCACCCCCAGATTGATGAGGGGCTCAGTCTGGTCCTGTATTATTAATGATAAAGACACAAGTGGTATATGCTAATGCTCTGGAGGCCAGGAACTCCGCTTCATTGATCACCAGGGGAAGGGTGAGAGGGCCTCAGAGTTCTCCTGATCAGGTACTTCTTAGTGGGAAACCGAGTCACAGCCACTAATTAAAGGGGTCATTCAACACACATCGTACTCACAAACTCACTCGACAGCTGCGGTAGCAGATGGTACGCACCAGGCATTAATCGGCAAAACAGCCTCAGGCTGAGCACACAACACACTAAGGTCGCAGCTGGCTGCAATAGCCTCAGTGAGCCAGGGCAGAACTTCAGAGGACACCGGCAGGCAGCTGATTGACTGGGCACTAAGCACTAAAACTCTAATTTGTCAGTGAGAGATTATATTAACACTCCAGCACAGTCTGAGATGCTCACTTACTTTGCGAAGCGAGCCACGGTGATGGCAATTCAGTTTTCCGGCTGCCCGCACCTCCTCAGAGTCCTGGCCGCAACTTCCTCTGCAAACGCATGCCGCCCTCCTTCAGACTCACTCAGACTCAGCGACAATTGAGCCGCACAGTGTGCGCTAGCTCCAGCGGCTGGTGGGGTCGGCCAGTCTGGCGGTCGCAGGGACCATCCTTGTTTATTTTAATTTGCTACGGTGCGAGCTGCCAGCCTCCCACAAACTTTCGAAACTGCAGCCTGCAGAGGGGACGTGTCATCCTGCGCATCAACCTATTAAAATCATTGTGTCACTTCTGAGTGAGTCGGCTGATTGTCTCATGTTAGCCTTTGGGCACTGCCTTGTGATGTCAGTCAGAATGTAATGCCTTGGCGGGAATCCTTCCTATTGATACTTTGTAGCCAGTTAGGTTACACAGCTAGCTCAGGCACCCCCAAGCCTTCCGGGAGAAGTTCACATGCCACACCACGTTGCAACTCCAGCTTTAGTTTTACTCAGCATAGCAGCGCTATGGCAGACTGGCCGAGTCAGGCACGCTGCCTAAAATGCATAACTTTTCAGTTCAGTACAGTGATATGGACCACCACACTGAAATGCGTTAGTCTAATGCCTGATACGTGGTACTTGGCTGCTGATGGTCAGCTCTTCCAATGAATAAATATTCATTGTGGACCCAGCGATAGGCTCAGATATAATTCACCAACTAGCATCACATGGTATCCAGACTGGCGCATGGCGTCTATTCATGGCCCCTCGTTGTAAGTGAACTTTTTTCCCCATCTCTGTGCAATCCTTTGGTTGCACAGGAATCAGAATGAAAGGTTTTGTGCTAATTACCACATTCCCCATAAATTTAGGCATGCAAATTTCAGCAGATGAAACCTGCCGTATGTTAAATATGGTGAAAAGCGAGGTAAATGCCAGCAAACACCAGCACATTTGCATAAACTGGTACATGCAGATTCGCAGCTTAAGCCTCATTTCAAGTGCACAACTTGTAAAAGGAGATCATTATATAATCATGGGTACTTTTGAATTCCGAACTACCTGATCTCCGATTCTAGCCATAATTGTCTCATTCTTAGCCTGCTAAATCATAATAGTCCAGAAGATCCCACACTTAAAGTTAGTAAAGTTTAAGCAGTAAGAAAATAATGGTGCGTCAGGTTTGAAAACATGAACACAACAATATTTAGTTACCTGGTTGTAGATATTAGGGTTGTGTACTTAAAGGTTAGGTTTGTGTACTTTAATGCGGCTAGGTAAAAGGTGGGGAGAGAAATAGAATCTTCAAACATTTAAGCTATTCAATAATGATACTTTTGAAAATAAATGCAGAGGTCTTTAGAGAGTTTTTCTTGACCAAGCCATAGTCTGGAAGTTTGTGTCAAGATAACGGCCAGTGTAGGAAATTGAGGAATCTCCTTACATGGAAATCCCTACTCACATGTTGTGCTTTTGCGTCAGGTCAGTTTGAGATCTTACCAACTAGATGCTGTTGCCTGGCGGCACCCACATGGTGAGTGGCTTATGGTGAGTGGCTAGTGGTGATTGGATTGCAAAGGACCCCTAGAAACTGGCCGCTGCCCTCTGCCTGATACTGCGTTCTGCATCCCCCACTTCTAGCAACAAGGTGTAACTAAAGGTTTTCCTTACCACCAGGAAGAAAACATTACTTTCTGATTTCCGTGTGAGTCTTATCCTACCCAAAAGGTGGGGCTGTGCTCCTTGCCACTAACGAGGGGAGCTGATTTTGCGCTGTCTTAATATTGACATGATCCAATTGAGAGTTCATAGGTATGGGTGAGGGAGCAGGATTCTAGAATTATCTCATGGCTATGACCCAGGACCTCTTGGCCCACTCTGCATTGTTCTCTTCTGCCAGAAACACCTTAATGCACCAAGAACTACAGGGCACAACAGCTTTGTTAATACCAAAGCATGTCAGGCGCTACTTAATAGAACTTCCTTTATACACCATGTTGACATGTGCTCTGTATGGAAACACAATCAACACAACAGACAAGGCATGCATGAGGGTATTGGGGCACCAGTAATACACCAGGCACCAGGTATCAGGATTCCATTTAAACACCAAGCTCAATGGACTCTGGATACCGGAGCTCCATTAATACTGCAGAGGAAGTTAAGTGGGCGATAGCGCAGCTGGTTGTATGGCTGCGTGGCGGCTGCGAGAGGAACGCTGGTCCCGGGGGATTGACGGCTACAGCTGTGAAGGACAAGCTGTGGTAGGAAGAGGTGAGCCGCAGCCATGTTCATCCATTTTTCAGGCGTGAGGGAACTAGCGGACCCTTGCTGAGTGAGAGCCCGGGCACCCACTGTAGCGGCCCAGCCAGGTCTGGGTGAGACTTGCGGGCACCTGGTGGCTCCTGCTTGATATTCAGTTCGAGCTTGGGACTTGCCCCATTGTGTTATTGTGTAACGTCACACTGCTCTCTCGTCGTTGCTGGATTGTTTTGCCCTTGCCCCAGCCCCTGCACCTGCTCCGACCCGACCTCCCATACTAGACCGGGTGCTGGAGGGCTGGAGACTGAAGGCGACCATGTTGCAGGAGCACTGAGAAGTGCTGAATGCTGAGGTGCTGTGGAGGTGTTGTGGGGCGGACTCGGATTATAGTACAGAGTCGGTGAGCAGAGCCACAGTAGGGCAGCGGGTGAACCGCAGGGAAACTGCCAGGAGGTGGAGGTTCCGCCCTGATTCTGGCTCTACTGTAGTCTCCTTATCTTTACGACCTGAATCTTTTTGTACTCTTCTTTGGTGCCCATGCTCTGGCATAGGTCAAGAAGGGTTAGTAGTAGAACCTATTGCCCTCAGTTGGGCACATCTTGGAGGGCGGTCGGTCCAGGGCATACCCCCCAGCCCAGTAAGTGCAGCTGCCGTCAGACGGCGGCCGCTCAAAACGTGCCACAGTTGGGCATGGAGGCGGCCTGGTTAGTTCTGGGTGCAGCTTGCGTCTACTGTTGGACCCACTTGTGCTGGCTTTGTTTACTGCGTTACAGCAAACAAATGATGGACGGAATGCTGACAATGCAAACATTCTCCCCCAGTCAAAAGATCTGGGTTAAATCCATCGTTCTTTTGCCCACTATGCCACCCCAGTTTGGACCCAGCCATATGCAAATCAATATTGACCCTGCGCCCCATTGGAACAGTCCAGACCGAACTGCCAGGCCAGGTCCTCCCTGGACTCGAAACCAGCATCCTGGGACCAGTTTCAGGGTATGTCACCCTTATTCAGCCAGGCTAGCTTGAATCCAGTGGTACAGTGAGCAAGGGACCCACGTCTGGGCCTACCGATCCCACTTAGGGCGAAAAGTGTTACAACAAACAAATGAAGGACGGAATGCTGACAATGCAAACATTCTCCCCCAGTCAAAAGATCTGGGTTAAATCCATTGTTCTTTTGCCCACTACGCCACCCCAGTTTAGACCCAGCCATATGCAAATCAGTCTTGACCCTGTGCCCCATTGGAACAGTCCAGACCGAACTGCCAGGCCAGGTCCTCCCTTTGTTTACTGCTGCAGTCCTCATCTAGTTCTTTGCTGTTGCTGTTGGTTGCTGGTTGCTGTTTGCGGCTGGCTTAAGTTTCCATTATCAGTGTCATTCTCTCTGCAGCCCCAGTACTGATGCTACGTGGCCCCCTCTAAGCCAGGGTCTCAGGATTTGGGTCCCAGGGTTCAGGATAAGCGTTGGGAGGTCACTGGACCCCTTTGGTGGTCGGAAGGTGGAGGTAGGTGAATTACCTAATTGGAGATATGACTGCAAAAAAACTCCGCTCAGGAAAATTGGTTTATATAAGAGCCTGTAAAAAGAACAAGGCCAACCTTTTAAGGAATAATTCTATACAGTTGAATACCCTGAAAGGATTTAATGCCATCTCTTCCTTTTCTCAAAAAAGGAGACAAGTATGAACAAAGTAGTGATGATGGAGCCTAAGCTCGAATCTCTTCCTGGAGAGGTCGAAGTGGCTGGACTCAAACAATCGCTTCTAGCAAATTCTACCAACCTGTCTTCTGGAATTAAAGTGGCTCAGTCTTGAGAGGAACTTATCCTTGAACCTAGAGTGGATGATGCCTTGTTGGTAAATCTTACTGTCCACTGCCCTGGAAATAGAGTGACTCAGGCTGAGGTTGGAAGATGCTTCAAACCTGCAGTGGAAAGTCCTCCGAGGGAATATTAATCTGAACCTACTCACAAAGGTTCCTCAGACCCCTAAGCTTCTAAAGCTATGTTTTGACCCTAATGTAATCCTAAATGTGTCTCTGAATTTGGATTGAATGTTCAAAAGAGGGAAGGACAAGATGAAACTATTCCAAGTGGTCCTCGATCGCCACTATTGAATCCCAGCACCTTCAGTTTCAACTTCAGCTTAATTGTAATTTGAATCCTAATGCTGCTTTTTTTTTCCCCTCCTCTCTACGCAGTAATGTAATCTACAATCCAATTGGAATGGTGCCTGAGGGTGTTTGCCAAGCTAGCCATTTACCTTCTGTTCCTCTTTCCCTAGATTTTCTTTTCTTTTGCTCATGAAATGTACATGATTAGAACCTTTTTATTGAATTGTTTTGCTATAATTCCTGATCTCCTTATGATCCAGAGTAGGGATCTAACCTTGGTGCAGATTCAAAATCATAGCAATTACGGGGGAGCTAGAGTGACGTTTGGCTCTGAGATAATATCCAATCTAATATTGTCAAATAGTGATAGACTAAGAAGTTGTGGTATTGATGTTCTGGTGGCTAATGAGGAAATGGCTTCAGAAAAAGTGATTTACAATCAACAGACCTCCTCCCATTTAAATTGTCCTTCATGGGACCTGCCTTTCTTGATGAAAGAAAGTACATTGCAGGTCTCCTTTGGAAAGGGTGGAAGGAGAGTCTCTCCTTGTGGAGAAAAAGAATACCCAAATACTAACTGCAGACGAGGAAAACATGAAATGGAGTTGGGTAGCAGGGGCTCTTGATATAAATAGTTCTTTGGGTCTGAGACTCGGGAACTCTACCTAGCAAGGGTCTCAAATTGATTTCCTGGAACACAGATGGCTTAAGCACAAATAAAACAAATTGTCATGTTTGAAAGAAAAAGGGCTGGTTTACTCAAGATCATATTGTGCTGAGCCGTCCTGCGCTCCCAATGAACAGAGTTAATAAAGAGAGGGGGTCCCAGTAACCATGGAACGTAAAAACACACAAATGTAAAATAATCAAAGACACATACATTGAAACCACATTGTTTACTTCACAATGGGAATGCTTACTGAATATGCAAAAATAACCACATACAATAATAGAACACTCGTTTTGGTGGTGCCCCAATGAGGGAGAGGGGATAGGACGGTGTAGTGAAAGTGAGGAAATGGTGAGGAGAGAAGTGGCGATTCAATAGTGACAGTAAAATCAACAATTGTCAATCGTTAGACAAAGTTACACACTATGTACAAAGAAACATTTAAGACACAAAATGTTCATGGGCAAATTCGACAAAGTCATCCTCCAGGTTATCCAACAAATGTACACAGTGGGGATTGGAGATGACACACGGAAATAGATGTCGACGTTTCGACCCTCAGAGATGCAGATATCAATGGTTATCTTGCTGGGGGGTCTTCATCAGGACTGGGGGACACATAACCGTTAGTGCACCAACCGTGGTGAGGTGGTGCCGGATAGAGCTTGAAGTTGGGGGTGTCTTCAAGGTACAATTCTCACTCGCTGTCGTACGTGAGACGAATCCGACAGGACAAGAGGGATGAGGCAGTCAGATATTTAAACAGTGGCTGTCGGGCTTGGAATTAATCAGGCTCCGTCTGCAATGTGAAGTCACAAAGGCGCCAGGTACCGGGATCAGTCCGGTAGGGGAGCTCGCACGAGGCGGTCTCCGGGCTGTGAATGAATCAGTTGCGATCGCGGTCTTGCGTCTCAGACGGAGCCTGATTAATTCCAAGCCCGACAGCTGGGGGACAGCACTAACGGTTATGTGTCCCCCAGTCCTGATGAAGACCCCCCAGCAAGATAACCATTGATATCTGCATCTCTGAGGGTCGAAACGTCGACATCTATTTCCGTGTGTCATCTCCAATCCCCACTGTGTACATTTGTTGGATAACCTGGAGGATGACTTTGTCGAATTTGCCCATGAACATTTTGTGTCTTAAATGTTTCTTTGTACATAGTGTGTAACTTTGTCTAACGATTGACAATTGTTGATTTTACTGTCACTATTGAATCGCCACTTCTCTCCTCACCATTTCCTCACTTTCACTACACCGTCCTATCCCCTCTCCCTCATTGGGGCACCACCAAAACGAGTGTTCTATTATTGTATGTGGTTATTTTTGCATATTCAGTAAGCATTCCCATTGTGAAGTAAACAATGTGGTTTCAATGTATGTGTCTTTGATTATTTTACATTTGTGTGTTTTTACGTTCCATGGTTACTGGGACCCCCTCTCTTTATTAACTTAACTACCCAGGTCCCCGTACCTTCTAATGGGTAAAACCCCCCCTATTAAGAACCCAATGAACAGAGGACATGCGAAAGGAGGCATTGCTATTCTACAAGTCTTAGATGGATATATAAAGCAATTCCCAATGCTTCTAACTTAATTCCGGCGATTAAACTTGATCTTAAAGAAGAACTTGGTAGCTTAGATTCCCTGTTGATTGTCAATGCTTATATACCCCCTGACGCTTCTAATACTTACTTATTTATTAAAAGACTTGTTCACTTTTATCTCCACCATTATGGAAAGAGAAGATTGTAGGCATTTAATGCTGGTTGGTGATTTGAATGCTAAGGTCTCTACCCACACAATAAGGCTACTTGCTAATGCCTCAAAAAACAGTCCTCTGCTCAGTTCCCGAATAACAGTTGGACTGATAAAAGAAGCACACTTTTATTGGAAGGCCTGAGAACTTTAGACCTTTTAATAGTTAATGGGAGGTTAGGAAATGACATACCAGAAAAAATCACACATAAGGCTTCTACTGGGGGAGCTATTATTGATTACTTAATTGTAACAGCTGATTTTTTTTTTAATAAACTCTCTAGTATGGAAGTCTTGGAAAATTACCTTAGTGATAACATGTTGATTTGCTCTAAATTTGAGATGTCCTGTTCAAAGGTTGGTTCCTGGAATTTTAAGGATACTTCGGTAGGTTTCAATTTAACAAACGGCAAAATGTTGGAATACTCGGGCTGTTTCTAAACTTAGAGAGGTTAACAGTTTTAATAAGAGTCCATCAGCAGCAAGCAGTGGTATATCCTGAGCCTCCCCAGATTAATCAGTTCAAAGCTTTTGGTTGTGATATTAGCAGTTAACTCTCAACATGTAAATTGTCCCTCTTACCAGATAAACCCTTTGGATCCCATTTTATGTATAAATAGGGAAATAAATAAACTAGTGAGGACCCAGTTCCTGAAATTCTCTCTCGAACATAGTAAATTAATAAATCTACTAAGGAGAAAAAGACAGAGGAAAAACGTTCTTTAAAACAAAACAAGGAAGACTATGAGTGGATACAGTTAAGAGGCAGCTTCGAAAAATAAGTCCAAAAGATATTGGGAAATAATTGCGGACTGCTGTGGAACAAGAGTAAAATCTCTCCCAATCCCCGTAAAAGATGAAGAATGGAAATTATATCTGCCCAAACTTTACTCTGCAAATCCTAATTCTGCTTGCCCTGCATCCATTTTAACGTTTTCCTCTAAATCCCTAGAACTTAGTTATGTGCCCTCAAAGGGTGAAATTGTAGGTTTTATTTTAAAAAAATGAAAGCTTCAAGAGCAATAGGTCCTGACGAAAACCCTATGACAGTTATTAAAGAAGCTCTTCTAACTTGGGCTACATATCTTGTAACGCTGCTTGCTTATTGCTTGCTACCTGCAGGGGAAAACGCCCCCATCCTGGTCCGGCAGTATTTTAATTCCATTATATAACAAGCATTTGCAATGCAATATCTCTCTCATTTACGAGAGCTTGAGCTATTGCTAATGCAATAACTTAAACTCTTGCGAATGCGATCTATTGTATTGCAGCACTTTCACATTCCTTTAGGCCGTACCCCTTTCTTTAGACAAGCTGCGTCTAAAGAAAGGGGCGTGGCCAACAACTAAGTGAAATCGCGGCATGTCAAGTTGGAAAAGAGATGGGTTTTCGGAAATTTGCTACAATGGCATGAAGACCATCTGTGATACAAGCATGTGGGTGACCCCAGGCTGGTGGCACCCAAAGTGGCTTCTTAGTGCAGATCACCTACGATTTCAGTAGGTGGTCTGCAAATGTGGAACGACCTTTCACTGCTTTGAAACCCCAAATGTAGCCTACACATACCTACTCCCCTCCCATTTAGTTACAATCGGACTGCTAAGGTTGGGTGATTAGCTGAGTAACCAAACCAAGATGTAAGAGTGAGGTTAGAGTTCTGGATGCATCAAGCAGGAAACGTGGGGTGAGTGCAAACCAAACTACGTCTTTATGAAGTCCTTGTGAGCAAGTTAAATATTAACCACCTTGAAAGAATTCAGCAGATAAGCAAGATCCCTGCTTCACACCAGTTTCATCCAAGAATTTGCCATTTCAAGCTCCTTAAGAACCCTCTAGAGCCCAATTAATACATTCTTCACTATCCTTTTTACATTTGAACATTAAAATGAACCAAAGAGCCCACTTCTTTTGCAAAACTTATCAGAGGACTACAGGGTGCATTTACTTTACGCAGGGTGCGCGCTGCAGAGTATGGAACCCCCAGGCACAAATACTGAGTCACCACAAAGACAGCCGGGGCACCGATAAGAAGGAGCGGACGGCAAGGCGTGGCCTGTGGGACCGGGACAACTCGCCACTAACTGGCAGGTGAAAGGCATTGGTGCAAGCATTGGGGCAACGGACCGCTGAATGCTACGCATGAGGGGGAGGCCTTTGCAAAAAGGGAGGGCAGCCTGCCAAGAGAATAATAGAAGTGGGAATGTCTTAGTTCTCAGAGCCCACAAGGTGAAAGGGAGAGAGCAAACAGGCCCCATACACCTTAGTACACTACACGAGTCCAATCCCTGAACAAACTGCAATTACAGCAGCTAATATACCCAGGTATCCACCATAGAGATTCAAGGCGCCACACCCTCTCTTTTCATGTGAGCTTTGGAAGTCACTCAACACCACACCCTGCTCTGGGTGAAAGGGCTAGTCCCAATGGGTGAGATTTGTATACATTTCGAAAGCGTGACACTTACAAATCTGAATGACATGTTACCTTAATGCAAGCTTCATCCATTGGAGTCACAGCTCACGCACAGTCAGTAAACTCGCTGCATTCTTGTTCCTGGTCAAAATTAAATAAACAAAGCAGCAGCGCCAGACCGAGCACCTCTGAGGCTGGAAAGCACTCTCTCCTAGTCTGGATGAGAACATCCTCAGTCCAGCACTGCACCCTCTGCATGGCGGTGGCAGAAACCTACACCATCGGAAATGCAGACTTCGACAACCCAGAAAAGGCGTGTAGGCGAACAATTTACAGAGCAACAGACATACTGAAAAATACAAACAAATAATACGTCTAAAAATAGTTCACCTGCACGATAATCACTTGCTTTTTATGTAGCACCAAAAATAATACGTCTAAAAGCAGATCGCCTGCATGCTAATAACTTGTTTTTTTTCATAGCGCTTCACACCATACTACTGCGGTTTCTGAGCACTGTAAATAACAAATAACACGCACTACTAATTGAGAGTATTGAAGCTCCGTGTGAAAATAACACCGTGAAAATATGAAGGCATTGCAAATGCTTGTTTACAAGCGTGCCATACTGCTCTTTCATATTAATAGAGGCCACGCACATTTCTTTAGACCAGCCATGTCTAAAGATAGGGCGCAGCTGCTATTAAATTAAGGCACAATATTTGGCACTTTTACCAAAAAAAGTATTTGTTTGTCAAGTTGACAAACAAATGCTTTTTTTCTGTCAAAGCGCCCCGGTGAAAGAGTGCATGGCGCGCATAATGTTGCAGGAAAGCATGTCGGGCCTACAGTAGGTGAAACCATCAAAGAAAATAGTGCTTACAAAGTAAATAAGACTACCTTGTAACACCTGAAATAAAAGGGCCAGTCCTCATGGGAGGTTACACATAAAGACAAGGCGGTACTGAGGAGGGACTAACAAGCAAATTAAGGAATAAGAAGCCAACGTTTACGAAGGACAATGACACAAGCCAATGATAAATATGAGTGAAGAGCAGGCTGGGCTCCAATTACATACTCCAATACAGTTCGGCTCACAGTGCATGCGCTGGCCAGGTTTGGCCTAACAATTTGACCGTTTTTGTATCATCTTATTAATATTTTCTAAATTTCCATACCTGAAAGTGGTCCTGTCTCCGGAATAAGGTAATATATCATCCCCCCATGCTGTCTCCACCAACTCAGATGTGGATAAGTCATGCAGTACCAACAGCCCCAAACAAAGCCAAGCCGCAGATGTGCAGTTTTGGTATAGTTACTTTTTAATACCGAAAAATGCCATAAAAGCAGCAATTTCTGTCACGGGGCCCTAGTCTGTAGAAGTTCTCCAGGTGAAATTACAATAGCTGACATGTACTCCACGATCATAGCGTAGGCTGCAGCATAATTATTTTACACAACATACACAGGAGCGTACTTTAAAATAATTATATGACATCACGTAGTGCTTATAATCAACAAACTGTTCTCATAGAATTGATATAGTCTTTCTATGACACTTTGTGGCATAACGTTTCGCGTAATATCTTGTGTTACATGGCCTATGTTCCATAGGGAAAATAAATTGTGCAGCCGGTTTTAGCACCTGTGGTGAGTGAGGCTCAAGAAGCTTGTGAGTCAGTGAGCCAGCCCTAAACAAGGCTGCATGGAATCCCTGAAACTCAATTGCTCTGAAATTAAATCGCACATCATTTAACAAGCTGCTTTTAGCAGCTAATTGAGGGCGAACAATAGATGGTGTGCTTCCGTGTTTGTTCACTGGTGCTGCTGCGCCATATTTCAGTGCATCAGTACAGGGCTGGACGGAGCAGAACAAACTAGCGCCATTACTCATTAATTCTAAAAACACAAGCCTGGCTTCCAAGCAGCTTGTAGCAGAGTTTAAAAACATGACAGGTAGCTGTTGAATGTAAGAACCCGTTCTTCTATGGCGGAAAGCGCGTAACAGGCAGTGAGGTGAGGTGATCTGGAGCCTATGGGGGGGAGAGAAGAAAAGTCGAGGCACGCCAGATGTGCATTACTGCTGAAACGCTGACGCGTGCACAGACACGTGCACATCTCCTGTTCCACACGTGCACATCTCCTGTCCTCCTTCCAAAGAAAAAGCAACGACAGTAGATCTTGCCTAGCGAGCAGCTGCGCTGCGTCGCTAGGCGAGACCTAAAAAGGGACATAGGCATCATCCAGGCAATTATCGCCAAATAGTCCTGCTAGATGCAGTAGGGAAAATATTTGCTCTCAGCATTTTAGATCATCTTACAGATTGGAGGAGGAGAGAATTCTACCCATAGAAGAAGCAGGTTTTAGGAAACATCATTCCACCCTGGATAATATCGGCATGTTGAAACTTATAGAGAAAAAGTACACGAATTTTCATAGCACAAATATATATGTGGCTTTTATAGATTTTTTAATAGCCTTCGATAAGTTAGACAGGCTTTTACTGTGGAAAATAATATATATAATGGAAGTGCCTACCCCTCTGTTATCTAATTATTGCCCTGCACTCACAAACCTGGTGTCGGGTGCTAATAGGGGGAAAAATCTAGGCCAATCAATAATTCTCACAGAAAATGGGCTGTAGCAAGGCTGCCTATTAGCCCTGTTAATCTTTTCTTTGTACGTAGCGGACTTAGTCGAATGTTTTTCTCCCCTAGAAGGAGATATGCCAAATATAGGTGGTTATCCTTTTGCATGCCTTATGTATGCAGACAATATTGCAACTTGACCCCTAATGGGTTGAATAAAAAGCTGATATCTTTGCAGAAATATACAATGTTGCAGTACCTAAAGATTAATGTCTCTAAAAGTAAAAGTCCAGATTATGAAATGAAGTAAAATTGGGTAATTTTAGCTGCCGAATTGGTTTAAAAAAATTAGAGATGGTAGATTCTTTTCTTTACTTGGGGAAAGTAAAACTGGCAACACAAACAATAAGCCACATATTGAACATAGTTCTTATAAAGCTGTAACACACTCAAATGGTTTACGCATATTTTATAGGGCAATGGGCCAAAGATTTTGTTTACATTTGCTTACTGTTTTTAACCCCTCCCATGCTCGTGACGGAACCGTTCCGTCACGAGCCTCGGGTGGGCTGTGCTGGTGACGGAACGGTTCCGGCACGGCCCGCTCGCCGCACCTGCGCAGCGCGAATTCCACGCCTGCGCTGAAGGTTCTATTAGGCGGGCGGGGCCGTGATGGAACCGTTCTGTCATAAGCACAGCTCACCCGCGGGCCGTGACGGAGCGGTTCCGTCACAAGCACGGGGCCGCCACGCGGCCCCGCCTCCCCCTTAGCGCTGCGGCGGAATAGCTGCCGCAGCGAAGGGGTTAAAGCAACAATTCCTCCCACTTTGCTATATGTTATTGAAACTATCCCAGAGATGGAAGATGGAAACTATCTTAGAGATGGAAGAATAGAAATTACATAATAAAATTGGAGGCCAGATTTTAATTAAATGATGTAATTTCTATTCTTGCATCTCACTAGCTGCTAGTAGACTGGAGTTTGGATTGACAGGTTCATTCACTCAAGGCTTAGCCATTTTATTACGTTGAGGATACCAGCTAAAGAATATTGAGTTACACACATTAAGGGGTTTCATGTGTAAGACATTTTTTAATATAGGACCCACTGATAAATACTCCTTCTCACATGACTTCTCATTGGCATTGAATTATTTTAGCATAAAGGAGGAGTTGGTGACCTCCCTCTCGCCTTTAGAATTTAATTCTTTTTTTTTTTTAAAACACAATTTGTATGGTTAGTTTTCAGAGAGATGTTCAGTATTGCAGATCAAGAGAAAGATTGAAGATAATAGCAATGTCAAATACACTGAGAATCCCTCAGAGATATTTATCTTGGAATTTAGAACATGGTGTTTGACATTGCCTTACATTATGTCGTATGAACCTTTTGCCATTAAATAATCTACTAGCTAATTGGTACCCAGCCACGAAAATTCAAAAAATTGTGGCTTTTGTAATCTGGGCATTCAGAATTTCGATCATATCCTGTTTGTTTGCGCAGCTGTAGTTGAGTTTCGTTGCCGATGGCTTTGATCTATGTTTTTGCAAAATAACATTAATAATGTATCATCAGCTTGTGAATTCATGCAGAAGTGGGACCGGCTCTGCATCAGAGCTCTATTTATAACTTAACGGGGCAGGCTCTGCATCATAGCTCTGCTCATGCCGTAGCGGGGCAGGCGCTGCATCTGAGCGCCATTCATTCCGCAGCTGGGCAGGCTTTGCATCAGAGCTCCATTGGTACAGCTGCAAGACAGGCTACCTGCATCCGACCTTTAGTCGTACATGGGCTCTTGATCAGAGCTCCATTCATACAGCACCAAAGCTGCTGCTTGCATCAGAGTTTAATTTATACAACAGCAGGACAGATTCTCTTCATCAGAGCTCCATTCATACAGCAGCAGGGCAGGCTCTCTGCATCAGAGCTCCATTCATACAGCAGCAGGGAAGGCTCCCTGCATCAGTGCTCCATTCATACAGCACCGTGGAAGGCTTTCTGCATTAGAGCTCCATTCATACAGCAGCAGGGCAGGCTCCCTGCATCAGAGCTCCATTCATACAGCAGCAGGACAGGCTCCCTGCATCAGAGCTCCATTCATACAGCAGCAGGGCAGGCTCCCTGCATCAGAGCTCCATTCATACAGCATCAGGGTACGCTCCCTGCATCAAAGCTTCATTCATACAGCAGCAGGACAGGCTCTCTGCATCAGAGCTTTACTCATACAGCAGCAGGGCAGGCTCTCTGCATCAGAGCTCCATTCATACAGCATCCGGGCAGGCTCTCTGCATCAGAGCTTTACTCATACAGCAGCAGGGCAGGCTCTCTGCATCAGAGCTCCATTCATACAGCAGCAGGGCAGGCTCTCTGCATCAGAGCTCCATTCATACAGCAGCAAGACAGGCTCCCTGCTTCAGAGCTCCATTCATACAGCATCAGGGCACGCTCCCTGCATCAAAGCTCCATTCATACAGCAGCAGGGCAGGCTCTCTGCATCAGAGCTCCATTCATACAGCAGCAAGACAGGCTCCCTGCTTCAGAGCTCCATTCATACAGCATCAGGGTACGCTCCCTGCATCAAAGCTTCATTCATACAGCAGCAGGGCAGGCTCTCTGCATCAGAGCTCCATTCATACAGCAGCAGGGCAGGCTCTCTGCATCAGAGCTTTACTCATACAGCAGCAGGGCAGGCTCTCTGCATCAGAGCTCCATTCATACAGCAGCAGGGCAGGCTCTCTGCATCAGAGCTCCATTCATACAGCAGCAAGACAGGCTCCCTGCTTCAGAGCTCCATTCATACAGCATCAGGGTACGCTCCCTGCATCAAAGCTTCATTCATACAGCAGCAGGACAGGCTCTCTGCATCAGAGCTCCATTCATACAGCAGCAGGGCAGGCTCTCTGCATCAGAGCTCAATTCATACAGCAGCAGGACAGGCTCTCTGCATCATAGCTCCATTCATACAGCACCGTGGAAGGCTCTCTGCATCAGAGCTCCATTCATACAGCAGCAGGGCAGGCTCTCTACATCAGAGCTCCAATCATACAGCACCAGGGCAGGCTCTCTGCATCAGAGCTCCATTCATACAGCAGCAGGACAGGCTCCCTGCTTGAAAGCTCCATTCATACAGCAGCAGGACAGGCTCCCTGCTTTAGAGCTCCATTCATACAGCAGCAGGACAGGCTCTCTGCATCAGAGCTCCATTCATACAGCACAGTGGAAGGCTCTCTGCATCAGAGCTCCATTCATACAGCAGCAGGACAGGCTCCCTGGTTTAGAGCTCCATTCATACAGCAGCAGGACAGGCTCTCTGCATCAGAGCTCCATTCATACAGCAGCAGGACAGGCTCTCTGCATCAGAGCTCCATTCATACAGCAGCAGGGCAGGCTCCCTGCATCAACGCTCCATTCATACAGCAGCAGGACAGGCTCTCTGCATCCGAGCTCAATTCATACAGCAGCAAGACGGGCTCTCTGCATCAGAGCTCCATTCATACAGCAGCAGGGCAGGCTCCCTGCATCAGAGCTCCATTCATACAGCAGCAGGACAGGCTCACTGCATCAGAGCTCCATTCATACAGCAGCAGGACAGGCTCCCTGCGTCAGAGCTCAATTCATACAGCAGCAGGACAGGCTCCCTGCATCAGAGCTCCATTCATACAGCAGCAGGACAGGCTCCCTGTATCAGAGCTCCATTCATACAGCAGCAGGACAGGCTCTCTACATCAGAGCTTTACTCATACAGCAGAAGGACAGGCTCCTTGCATCAGAGCACCATTCATAAAGCAGCAGGGCAGGTGCTCTGCAACCGAGCATCATTCATACAGCAGCAGGACAGGCTCTCTGCGTCAGAGCTCAATTCATACAGCAGCAGGACAGGCTCCCTGCATCAGAGCTCCATTCATACAGCAGCAGGACAGGCTCCCTGCATCAAAGCTCCATTCATACAGCAGCAGGACAGGCTCTCTACATCAGAGCTTTACTCATACAGCAGAAGGACAGGCTCCTTGCATCAGAGCACCATTCATAAAGCAGCAGGGCAGGTGCTCTGCAACCGAGCATCATTCATACAGCAGCAGGACAGGCTCTCTGCATCAGAGCTCCATTCATACAGCATCAGGGCAGGCTCTCTGCATCAGAGCTTTATTCATACAGCAGCAGGGCAGGCTCTCTGCATCAGAGCACCATTCATACAGCAGCAGGGCAGGCTCTCTGCATCAGAGCTTTACTCATACAGCAGCAGGACAGGCTCCCTGCATCAGAGCACCATTCATAAAGCAGCTGGGAAGGGGCTCTGCAACCGAGCATCATTCATACAGCAGCTAGGCAGTCTCTCTTAATTGAACTCCATTTATAAATCATGCATCAAAACTTCATTCATACTTCAGTCTGCAACACCAGCACAGTTCTGTGAGTACTGGTCTACTTTAGACAGCAACTTGCCTGTGATCAAGTACTTTATTGTGTTGTTTACCCCTCTAATAATGTTGTTGCTTCTGCTTCATCCCAAACCTAATCTTGCACCCAAGCATTTTATCTCTTCATAACATGTAATCCTAATTTAAAGAAAACTGTGGTCTTATTGATCCTATGAATGTGTTGTTTTCCTTAAAATGTTTATATAATGTTCTTAATGTCATAAAGATTTTAATTAATCGTGCAATAAAGTACTATTGATTGCGTGATTACTTCAGCCACGATAGATTTTAGGACTCAAGTACACCCCATTCATACGCTAGACAGGGCATGCACTGGGTATTGGAATTCCAGTCACATTGCTGCTGGAGAAGGCACTGGGTGTTTTTGTATTGGAAGGTAGGATAGGCAGTGGTCATCAACAAGCCAGACATACATAGAAATGAGTGCCCTGCATTTCAGAGCTTTAGTTGTTCACTAGATAGGGCAGGGATGGGCGACCATCTTAAGTATCCTCCTGTTCTAGTGACTCTGACTCTTTCAGTGCAACCACTGTCTGTAACTGTGTGAATCTTGGCCCTTCTGTCTCTTCAGTGTCCCGCTTTGTGAAGTATACTGGGTATGGCAATGCCGCTGGCCTGTTGGCTGCCCGTGGGCTGCTAGCTGGAGGACGTGTACAGGGGCATTATTCAGAAGACGAGGACACCGACACAGAGGAATACCGGGAAGCCAAGGCCGAGTAAGTGACTCCGAGTATGCTCAAAATTCTTATTTATTAAAGACGACCAGCCTGACATTTCCAGCAGAAATTTGGTACAGAAGAACAGAATCGATACACAGCAGCATGATTAGTGACTCAAAGCTCAGTGTATCAGTGAAAGATTGTAGAAAGATGCTCATTTGTGATGAGCTTACAAATATAACAGATCAGCAGGCTGTATAGCGCAGCATCATTATAGATCTATTTACAGTTGAGATATGTCGGTCTTTAAGTCTTCTTTCGCTCCGATCTCATGAGATGGCTCTTCAGGCTGGTTGCGTTCGGGAGTCTCTAATACCAAGAGGCAGTGTGTTCCAGTGATGGGGACCTAGAAGAGGGATAGATCGGACCTGTAATGCTGCACTGGATAGTGTTGGTGTGACCAGCGGATTTTGGCTTGCGGATTGTCCGTTCCTTTGCAGGAAAAAGAGGGAATCCACTGCAGAGAAAGAGTAGCAGATCCACAGAGCAGCCTCATACAGCGGCTTGGTTCTCTACAGTGAACCATACGGGTGTGTAACATGGAGCTAGATTTAAGGTTCGAGGCATGTGGGCTGCTAAATTCATATCTGTAGCATAGATCGCCGCCTAGTGTTGGGTCCGGATGATTGCACATTGTTGTCCTGGAAGAGTCTTCGAAGTATCACGAGATAGGTGGCTCCTCCCCTGGACTACAGTGCGCATGGGCATCGACTCCATCCCCAGATTGTTTTTTTCCGCCATTGGGTTCGGATGTGATTTCGACGTCTCCTGTTTGGAATCGTGATAGAACTTTTTCAAGGCCAAAAGGCCTTCTTTGCACCGTCAGTATTGTTCGCGTTCGGTCCCGTCTATCTTCCAGCTCGTGGAGTCAGATATCCGGGGGGTCGTGTGACTCTTCGGTGATCGGGGCCTAGTCGACGCAGCAAGACTTCGACGGCATGGAACGGAGTCCATTCAAGAAATGTCCCGTGTGTGGATCCAAGTACCCACACATTGACGTCCATCCTGTGTGCAACAAGTGCCTGTCGCCGGACCACGACGAGGCCAACTGTATGGCCTGTTCAAGATTTCGATCGAAGAAAACGATCAAGCTTCGGCGCGTGGCGCGCCTTGATGCCCAGCGATCGGCTCCGGCACCGGTGGACATCTTTGACGACCCAGAAGCAGGCGAGCAAAGTGCGTCACCTGCAGATTTCCCCTACCCCGGTGGAGGTCGTGTCCGACGACGGAGCGGACATCCACAGTCAAGACATTGAGGAACTCGTCGAAGGTAGGGGACGACGACGAAGCATATGGGGCCATGGAAGATAGCTCGGAGGAAGAGCTATGCCCCGTTCGTACTCTTACTAAGGCTCAGGTCACGGGATCGCCACGCGGCCTTACCCAAGACCTTACACCTCGATCCACGGCCCCGCCTTCCGGCCCGGCTACGGACACCTCCGCGGAGCCGCCATTACTAAAATCGAAACCGAAACTGATACCTCGGTATCGATGAAAACGAAGATGGCCGACACGCCATCGAAACCGAAGACGTCTGCTCCAGTACCAATGCCGTCGTCTTCGGGGGCCTCCAAACCGATGCAAGCTGGCGACCAGGCAAAGGTGCCGAAGGTGGTTAAGGAGCCAAGCTCGGAAAAGCCCGTCGAGCCGGTGTCAACCAATGTAGACAAGCCGACGTCCAAGAAGGCTGTCGAGCCTACATCGGGACAATCCGTCGCGCCGAAGACCAAGGGGCCCGTTGACGCGAAGTCGGTGAAGTACGCCGAGCCAAAGTCGGGGGTCGTTACTCCTAAAGGGAAACCCGTCGATCCGAAGCCGTCGGCATCGACGTCTGCAGCTGTGGACGGTGATCGTGGCGCACCAGTCAAGGGTGCTCCTGCGCCTCGAAAGGACAAGCACAAGTCATCCACGCTCGGGTCTTCCCCTGGGGGCGGACCAAGGACATCGGTCGGATCGACGAAGCCGTCCGCTTCCTTTACGAAGCAGGTCTCGGACTCCCTCAAGCGACTTAAAGACAAGGCTTTGCCATCGGAACCGAAGACTCCTTCCGCACCGAAGCCGGCAGACACACCGAAGACCACATCGGCACCGCTCCTCTACACGTTGCCGCCTAAGGTGGCGCCGAAGGCCTTTGCACCGCGGTCGGTGCCCAAGGACACTGTGTCGACGTCCACTCACCCGGCTGGGACTGTGGGTCTTCGACACCCTTTGGTTGAAGAACGGTCGGAGCATTTCATCGATGCCGACACCGGGAAACTCACGCTATACAAGAGGAGGATTACTTCACAACCTTTGCAGTCGTTTACCATTCCTCTGAAACGTAAGAAGCCTGCAGCAGAAACACCGGTTCTGGTGGAGCAGATTCTTCCTCAGCATAGGAGGAGTGCAACACCTTCAACCACATACTCTGATGGGGATGGAGGGGAGCAAGATGAGGAGTACAATTTTCCTGCTCATACAGAGCCTGATGAGCAACAGGACTCATGGATGGACTCTGGTGATCAAGGGGACCAGCAAACGGTCCAGGATCCTCAGGTTTATAACGTGAAGCCTTCTCCCACTGAGGACTCTGCGGCATTTAATGCCTTAATTGAAAGGGCAGCTACAAACCATAAGGTGGAGATGCATGCTGACCCCGTAGAGGTGGACTTCCTTTTTGACACTTTCTCTACTGCTGAAAAAACTGTCAAGACTCTCCCAATGTTGAAAGGGGTCCTTAAGCATGCGGCAGACATTTTCAAAGAACCCACAAGATCTCGGGTTGTAAACCCACGCATTGAGAAGAAATACAGACCGGCACCTGGCGACCCCACTTACATAAGGGGCCAGTTGCCTTTGGACTCTTTGGTGGTCTCTAATGCCCGCAAGAGGGCAAACTCCCAAACAACGGGTGAAGCTCCTCCCCCAGACAAAGAGTCAAAAGTGCTGGAGGCATCTGGGAAGCGGGTAGCAGCTCAGGTGGCCAACATATGGCGCATCTCAAACACGCAAGCTCTGTTGGCCAGATACGATAGGGCACACTACGACACCCTAGAGCAGCTGTTACAACACCTCCCAGACCAGTTTAAAGAGAGAGCTGAAATGCTTATCCAGGAGGGGAAGCTCATCTCCAACGCTGCTATAAAGTGTGCGCTAGATGTTGCGGACACAGCAGCGAGAGCGATCAACACTAGTGTGATGCTGAGACGTCAGGCATGGCTCCGCATCTCGGGATTCAAGCCAGAGATACAAACTACTATCCTCAACCAACCTGTTAATCCAGACAGGTTGTTTGGCCCAGAGGTGGACACCACCCTGGAGAAGATCAAAAAAGATACCGAGACTGCCAAGTCCATGGGAGCTCTCCAGTCACAGCAATTTAGAGGGAACACTTTTTGTCGCTCAGGCAATCGAGGTGTTAACAGAGGGCACATGTCGCAGCAGACGCCATTCAATAAAAGTGGTGCGCAATCCTCCTACAGCAAGCAGGGCAGAGGTGGATACAGAGGAAACAGTGCCACGGGTAGAGGCAGAGGCAACAACAGTTCCCGTTCCTCTGCCGCCAACAAACAGTGACTCCCTGTCACTGCCCCCCGACCATCCAACACCTGTCGGGGGGAGACTCCAACAGTTCCTGCCCGTCTGGAAGTCCATCACCACAGACAGGTGGGTCAGGAAACTTATCCAGTTCGGCTATTGTTTAGAACTGACATCCACCCCACCACCCATGCCCCCAAAACACCGTCCTATGTCAGCAGAGCACTTGCACTTATTGCAGCAGGAGGTTCTGGTGATGCTGCAAAAAGGCGCAATAGAGCTCGTGCCAGTGGAGGAAGAAGGCACAGGGGTTTATTCCCTGTACTTCTTAATCCCAAAAAAGGACGGCTCACTCAGGCCGATTCTAGACCTACGCCCCTTGAACCAGTACATTCTTTCAGAACACTTCCACATGTTGACACTGCAGCAGGTTCTTCCCTTGTTACAACAGGGAGACTTCCTCGCAACCTTGGACTTCAAGGATGCTTACTTTCACATACCGCTCCACCCATCCCACAGAAAGTACCTCAGGTTCACCATCCAAAACAGGCATTACCAGTTCAAGGTACTCCCCTTCGGAGTGACCACTGCTCCCAGAGTGTTCACAAAATGTCTGGCGACGGTGGCGGCACACCTCCGGAGACAGGGTATACATGTCTACCCATATCTGGACGACTGGCTCGTGCAGGCAAAGTCAGCCCAGCAGTGCGCCGCAGACATGTCTCACACCATTCACCTCCTTCACAGTCTAGGATTTACACTGAACTACCCGAAGTCACACCTTCAGCCAGCCCATGTGCGGCAGTATTTAGGCGCGACGATCAATACTCTGGCTGCCACAGCTCAGCCAAACCCAGCGAGGATCGACAACATCCAGGCGCTAATCCAAAAGTTCAGACCGCAACACTCACTCCCAGCGAGAGTGGTCATGCAGTTGATAGGCATGATGGCCTCCTGCATCTTCATAGTCCCGCACGCGAGACTCCATATGCGTCCGCTCCAAGAATGCTTAGCGCATCAGTGGTCTCAGGCTCAAGGACAGCTAAACGACCTAGTGTTGGTGACGGGTCGGGCATACAGCTCTCTGCATTGGTGGAATCCACACAACCTTTGCAAGGGCCGACCATTCCAGGAGCCTGTGCCACAGATTACACTAACAACGGACGCATCTCTCCAGGGATGGGGGGCTCATGTGCTCCACTATACGGTGCAGGGACTATGGACAACGCAACAAAGGAAGATGCACATCAACTACTTGGAGCTGATGGCAATCTTCATGGCACTCAAGTCCTTCAAAGCACATCTGTGCAATAGTCGTGTTGATCCGGACGGACAACATGACAGCCATGTACTACATTCAAAAGCAGGGAGGTACGCACTCTCCACAGTTGTCTCATCTGGCTCAGAGCATGTGGAAGTGGGCCATTCAGAGGAACATCTTCCTCATGGCGGAACACCTCCCGGGCACGGACAATCAGATGGCGGATCTGCTCAGCAGGTACAGCCACCAGATGCACGAGTGGGAGTTACATCCATCAGTACTCCGCCCGTACTTCCAGCAATGGGGTCATCCAGAGATAGACCTGTTTGCCACGGAGGAAAACGCAAAATGCCAAAGCTTTGCCGCCAGGTTCCCTCACCCACTATCGCAGGGCAATGCGATATGGATGAACTGGTCAGGCAGATTTGCGTACGCTTTTCCCCCAGCGCCTCTCATTCCGCTGGTGGCAAGAAAGCTAAAGCAACACTCGCTGACGCTCATCCTAGTTGCTCCAACGTGGGCGCGACAAGCGTGGTACACCACGTTCCTCGAACTCTCCGTGGTACCGCATCAAAGACTGCACCTCACACCCCGGCTCTTAACGCAGAACCGTGGCGACATTCAGCACCCGGATCCGCAACAGCTCAATCTGGCGATCTGGCTCCTGAGGTCTTAGAGTTTGGCTATCTTGATTTGCCCCCTGAATGCATGGACATCATCCGGGAGGCAAGGAAGCCCACTACCAGAGCTTGCTATGCAGCAAAATGGAAGCGGTTTGTCATCTACTGTACCGAGCACGCTATCAACCCGCTCGATGCATCCATTCCTAATATCATCTGCTATCTGTTGCATCTTTACAAATGCAATCTAGCATACGCTTCCATTCGGATACACTTATCCGCCATAGCGGCTTATCTCCAAAACAGGCAGCATCTCTCTGTCTTCAGGGTGCCTGCCATTAAAGCATTCCTGGAAGGGCTGAAGCGGGTCATCGCTCCCAGGACCCCGCCAGCTCCTGTGTGGAACCTCAATGTGGTGCTCACCAGATTGATGGGTCCCCCATTTGAACCTCTGCATTCATGTCAGCTTCAGTTCCTCACATGGAAAGTGGCTTTTCTCATTGCCATAACGTCTCTAAGACATGTTAGTGAGCTACAGGCGCTCACCATTAAAGAGCCATTCATACAAATTCATTCAAACAGGTTGGTGCTGCGCACTAACCCCAAATTTCTCCCTAAGGTGGTGTCGCAGTTTCATGTCAATCAAACAATCGAACTGCCCGCATTCTTTCCCAACCCAGAAACGGTAGCAGAAAGGATGCTCCATACGCTTGATGTCAATAGGGCGCTTATGTACTACATTGACAGAACACAACCTTTTAGAAAGACACAGCAACTCTTTGTTGCCTTCGCAGCCCAGCATAAAGGCAACCCCATTTCCAAAGCAGGAATAGCCAGGTGGATCGTTAAGTGTATTCAGATTTGCTATCAGAAGGCTAAGCGCACCTTAACGGTCCCCCCCAGAGCACACTCCACACGCAAGTTGGGGGCCTCCATGGCATTCCTGGGTAACATTCCTTTGGAAGATATTTGTAGGGCAGCCACATGGTCTACACCACATACGTTTACCAAACATTACTGTGTAGATGTGCATTCCAAACAGCAGGCAGCTGTAGGACAGGCTGTTCTTAAAACACTTTTTCAGACTTCTGCAGCTGGCACAGGCGGCCGCTGTTAATGGAGGGACTGCTATGTATTCTATGCTACAGATATGAATTTAGCAGCCCACATGCCTCGAACTGAATATGCTACTTACCAGTATGCATCTGTTCTTGGCATGTAGGGCTGCTAACATTCATATCGCCCGCCCTCCTCCCCGGCGCCCGTAGCGGCTGCAGACTTTTCTTACATTTAATCTCTAGCATGGCCATCACTTTCACTGTTCAACTCCATCTTTGCCACAATGGCAAAAAACAATCTGGGGATGGAGTTGATGCCCATGCGCACTGTAGTCCAGGGGAGGAGCCACCTATCTCGTGATACTTCGAAGACTCTTCCAGGACAACAATGTGCAATCATCCAGACCCAACACTAGGAGGCGATCTATGCTACAGATATGAATGTTAGCAGCCCTACATGCCAAGAACAGATGCATACTGGTAAGTAGCATATTCATTCCTGTGAATACGGTTGATGGTAATAGGGGATGCGGATAGCGGAGCTGGGTGCATGGTAAGTGTACGTCCAGCGGGTGAAGAAGGGCGTTTGGCTGTAAATAATAGTGAACAAAACTGTAATATTGAGTCAGGCAGGTAGCTGTTGTTCTGCAAGGGGTTTTAATATAATTTTTATTAACATTTTTCAACAAAGTATACATATAGCCAAGCAGTGTCATAGTGTCCAGCAGGGGTAATCAGGGGCAAGAACATACAAGGGGCAAAAGGCTGATCACCCAAGGAAGAAAGGGTGCATAGAGCAAGCTATTTCAGGCGAGAGGCCCTGTGTAAAAAGGGGTTCTGAGGGAATGGCCCTCCTCCTCTTCACTGTGAAGAGAATTGTTGACTTATTTAGTGGTCCTGTCTTATGAACGCAGATTATGTCAGTGTACCTTGCAACAGATCAGTCTCGTATCAGTTTTTACTGTTGCACTACCCTCTATAATATAATTTTTTCATGGGTATCTACTGCAATACGTCCAACACCTAAACTGTTTTTTTTAAAAATGGGGGAAGAAGATTTGGTATATTGATTAACAACTCTTGACAGTCGCACGGAACGCCACAGTAGGACTGAAAATTCAGTCTACACAGTGCATACACAAAGTACAATTGAAAATGTGTTAAAGCAAATTCTGCAGAACCCTTCATCTATTCCCATTTTTAGAAGCACCTGCCATAAATATTCCCATCTGATCGAGTCGAGCACTTGTTCGATATCCAAGAATGCCAGGGTACTCTGTTGGGCCCTGCCCCCCAGTGATTGCATAACGTGTGCGAGACGACGGATGTTTCGTAGTGCATTCCTCCCTGGTTTAAAACCTGACTGGGCATCATGCACTAGCTGCCTCAGATATGGAAGTAACCTACTTGCTAGTACCTGACTAATGATTTTAAGATCTACGCTTAGCATAAAAATTGGCCTGTATGATTTGGGGAGCATGGGGTCCTTCCCCGGTTTGGGGATCATCACAATCAACGATTCTCGCATGGTGTTTGGCAATATGCCGGTCTCGCCGGCTTCCAAAGTAATTTCCTGGAGCTTAGGGACCAAGACTACCCCATATTCCTTGTATAGCTCCACCGCCAGGCAATCCATCCCGGGGGATTTAGCTGTTTTCAGGTGAGCGATCGCCGCCCTCACCTCCTCCCCTCTGAAAGGAGTCCTCAGGGACTCCTGACTCTCTGGGTCGAGGCAAGGTAGGTCCATCTCAGCAAGGTAGGCCTCCATAGCTGGCAGGGGCGGTATGGGCCTGGGGCTCGGAATATATCTTTTGTAGGTGTGCTGTAAATGCCCTATTAATCTTGTGTTGTGTATAGACCGTTCGACCTTGATCAGTTTTAAGTGACAGTATCGGGTGAGGCTGTGTCTCCATCCTAATCAAGTGCGCCAGTAGGCGTCCAGCCTTGTCTCTCTCCGTGTACCATTGGCGTCTACTCGTGGTTCTATTATATTTGACCAGTGAATCCCATATGTCCCCTATCTTCCGCCTTTGTTCTGCTCATTTGGCCGGCCCCTCCGTATCTGTGGGAAGCTCTGTTTCCAAGATCGCTAAGCGTTCCTCCTGGTGTTGTAAATCCCGCTCCAGCACTCTCCTCACCCCCACCTCAGTAGACATACACCCCCCGCAACACCACTTTCATTGCATCCCATTCAAGCGCCCTTGAGCTGGCCGTCTTCCAATTCATTTCGAAATAATCATCTAACCCTTTCGCTATCTTCTCCTTATAAACAGGGTCCATTAGAGCCTCAGTGTTAAGTCTCCATAGCAGTATCTTGGAGCTTGGTCGGCCCAGAGTGTATGCTACCAGCAGGTGGGAGTGTTCGGGCAGATACGGGCCAGGCACTGCGTCTCTACTATCCGATTGGATGTCTACTTCTGTATAAAGAAATAGTCCAGTCTGCTATATGTGTTAGCTGCTGGTGTGTGACACGAATACACTCGACAACCAGTGTTATGGTGCCGCCTCATATCCAGCAAATGATAGTTGCGGAGCATCTGGCGCATAACTTCTCGTGTTTTGGGCTTAGCGTCTGCTTTTGGGGGTGTCTATCTAGCTCTCCTTCAAGGGCGCAATTAAAGTCTCCTGCGATAATTTGTTCTACATCTGGCGCCAGGTCTAACTGCCCCAAGATGTTACCCAAAAATTCCCCATCGTCATTACTCGGAGCGTTTATGTTGACCAAGCACATGTGGCGCCCATCTAGTGTCCCCTCCACCACCACATATCTCCCGTCTGGGTCAGGACTACATTTTACAGCCTTAAAGGGGACTTCTGGCGCCACCCATATAAGCGCCCCTCTAGCGTACCCGAGTAGGAAGTCGCAAAAAACTGGCCCCTCCACCGACGTTGGACATATTTCAGACAGTCTCCCCAGTGGTGCGTCTCTTACAGAAGGGCTAGGCTTATCTTGTATCTTCTAAGATACGTCGCCACCTAGATCCGTTTGACCACGTTATTGAGCACCCTAACATTCCACATTATAAGTTTATAATTCTGCTTATCGACTGGCATGAGTCGAATATCCTACGTTTCCATGACACCCGTCGTCTGTGCGGGAGAAACCCAAAGGTGTGTTGTTGTGACCCCCACCCCTCTTTCGAAATCTTCCAGGACCTCTGGCGACCCGGCTTGGAAGATTCCCGGTATAAAACTGCAAACCATAACATTATGAACCCTCAGGCAGTAGTACTAAATTCTCATAACCCAACCCTGGTCTGAGGACTCAGGACTCCGCCCACAGCCGCCACCTTCCCCTTAAATCCCCCTGCAACTTAGCAACTTAGAAAGCATCAACTACAGTCAGAAGGACGTCCGCAAGAACCCCCAGTCCCTGGTATACAGCCAAGCTGTCAGGCGCTGCGCGACCCCGCCCAACCAACGAACTAGCCAGGTCGCATCAGCGCACTACAGTTGAAGTGTCTGAACTGCAGTTTGGCGGAATAGTGACTCACCCCACCAGCGACGTTCCCAACCCCCCCGCCCCCCACCCTGAAGTCCCTGGGGCAGAAGCCCCTCCGCAGGTGCTTCGCATCAGAGTCAAACCCCATCATGGTCAATTCCTGTACTTACAGTTCCACTGACCAGTTTTCCCCAGCACTTCAGTCCCTTAACTTGTCCTTGAGCGCCTCAGGAGCTACCATCGACTGACCGGCAGTGCCCTCAGGTTCTGATTGAGTCTCTTGGACCAGATACAAGGGAGAGAACTAGTTTTGTGTGTCGGTATTCCCTCCACCTCTTCTCTTAGAGTGCCTTTCGACCCCATCATGATTCAACCTCTGTCCGACCCCTCCTGTGACCTGGGTCGTTGTTCTCCGGTGTGGCGATGCAGGTTCCGTTGCCGACCACTTCTTCTCCTCTCTTCTTGCCATCCCTAGTGCTGGTCCTGCCCATCCAACTTAAACAAAAAACAATGCCTATGGTAAACCTCTTTTATATTTAGTTATCGAAAAGACACCATTGATTGCCTTTTCTTAGCCTAGAATCATGGTCATAGAGAAAAAAATCTGAATTAAGTCAAATACTCTTGTTATCCTATATGCATTAGAGCTACATAAAACACTCGTAGGCGAAATATTATAGCTATATGTTATTTAGCTTATTTATTCTTTTCTTTTTAGTACCTCTTATTTTTACCAAACATATATACAAACTACATAAACACACTTTATACAATAAATACAAATGACAATTCAAAAGTAACCAATTATGTTGGTCTAAATAGCCCACAATTATTTCAAAATAGAAGGACGTAGACGTGTAATTATGTCACAACATTCCCTGAAAATGGTCATCAACACAAAACATATATAGGAGCTTCAAAGGGTAACTTATTTTCTCCCTCCAAAAACAATATATTTCCAGCTCCCAAATCATATAATGACATCTATTCTATCCCGATTTTCTTATGTTGATGCCTATTCAAATACAGTCGACGCGTTTCAGCCTTTTTCCACTTCAGGCCTCTTCAGGACTTTGGGGCAATTCAACCAATATATTCCTATAGATTAAGATGTACATAACCTATTAGTATATTCTTCTTCCTACGTTCTATTATCATGTATACACACACCACTCAACAGAAAAGAAGAACAACTCTAAAAAACATTGAAAAACAATCCAATTGTAATCTAATTCCCTCGAGGTTATAGCAGCACATAGTAGATCAAAACTAACACCCAAAGTGACTAGGAAAAATATTAAACACGTAAAATTGCCAAAGAGATATATTTACAAACGTCACTATACACAGTTATGGCCCTTATCGCCCAATAGGTGATAAATATCTCATCATTGGTCCTCTTATACACGGACCACGTACCTTAGATCAACCTCTGTAGAAATTTAATCCAACAAATGGGGTCATTTTCTAATTTTTGACAGCGGTTATGTGGAAAATTCACTTCGGTCCACCTGATCTCCACCTTCTGCATAAACAAATAATAGTTGTCTAACTATGACTAAGTATATGAACAACTAAGGAGACTTAAATTAGTTTGCAGTCTTACCCGTTTCTAAGGGGTCAAAGATCATGTATTCACGTAGGGCAGATACATTGTTATCTGTGAATGACAAAACGTTCGTTTAGCGCTCGCCCCAAAACTTAAAAGTGAGGTAATTCTAGTGCCGCTCTAAATACCAAGTACAGCGTGCTCACCATAATGCAACACTCTTTCCAGAAATATCTAAGAAGACCGCTACGCTGAAACATTGTTGCCAAGTTCATAGAAAGAGGACTTGAGACATGATTATAGGATTACTGGTTCTTTTAAATTGATGTTTTCTAACTTTTTAATTTCCCACTTGTAAATACCTGTGATAGGTGATTAGAATGTAAGAGGTTGGCAGCATAGAAGGGTTATAAGGTTTCCTCTTTAGTTCCTGTAAGTTTTCATTTCGACAGTATGAGATATTAAAGACGCTGGCTTTGTTCTTTAATTTTAGATGTTAGAGTACAGCGGCATGCTCCCTTTATAATATTGCTATCTTAATGCCGCTTTAAGCATTAATCTTTACAATTGGGCGGCTGTACTTGCTTTCTGCTGTCAACACGTCCGCTTAATGATATAGCTCCTCCATTACGAGTCACGCTGCAAGTCCTCTTTCTATGAACTTGGCAACAATGTTTCAGCGTAGCGGTCTTCTTAGATAAGCCAGCCCTCTTCCTAGTGACGCATGGACGTCATAAGAGTTAGGCAGCCTTCGGATTGGTGAAATTAGAATAAGTCCGCCTCTTATTTCGAACGCGGAAGCACTTCCAGATTCGGCGTTTCCGAGGGCGCAGAAGGAGTTGGTAATTTGGTCCCTATTTCTGGAAAGAGTGTTGCATTATGGTGAGCACGCTGTACTTGGTATTTAGAGCGGCGCTAGAATTACCTCGCTTTTAAGTTTTGGGGCGAGCGCTAAACGAATGTTTTGTCATTCACAGATAACAATGTATCTGCCCTACGTGAATACGTGATCTTTGACCCCTTAGAAACGGGTAAGACTGCAAACTAATTTAAGTCTCCTTAGTTGTTTATATACTTAGTCATAGTTAGACAACTATTATTTGTTTATGCAGGAGGTGGAGATCAGGTGGACCGAAGTGAATTTTCCACATAACCACTGTCAAAAATTAGAAAATGACCCCATTTGTTGGATGAAATTTCTACAGAGGTTGATCTAAGGTACGTGGTCCGTGTATAAGAGGACCAATGATGAGATATTTATCACCTATTGGGCGATAAGGGCCATAACTGTGTATAGTGACGTTTGTAAATATATCCCTTTGGCAATTTTACGTGTTTAATATTTTTCCTAGTCACTTTGGGTGTTAGTTTTGATCTACTATGTGCTGCTATAACCTCGAGGGAATTAGATTACAATTGGATTGTTTTTCAATGTTTTTTTAGAGTTGTTTTTCTTTTCTGTTGAGTGGTGTGTGTATACATGATAATAGAACGTAGGAAGAAGAATATACTAATAGTTTATGTACATCTTAATCTATAGGAATATATTGGTTGAATTGCCCCAAAGTCCTGAAGAGGCCTGAAGTGGAAAAAGGCTGAAACGTGTCGACTGTATTTGAATAGGCATCAACATAAGAAAATCGGGATAGAATAGATGTCATTATATGATTTGGGAGCTGGAAATATATTGTTTTTGGAGGGAGAAAATAATTTACCCTTTGAAGCTCCTATATATGTTTTGTGTTGATGACCATTTTCAGGGAATGTTGTGACATAATTACACGTCTACGTCCTTCTATTTTGAAATAATTGTGGGCTATTTAGACCAACATAATTGGTTACTTTTGAACTGTCATTTGTATTTATTGTATAAAGTGTGTTTATGTAGTTTGTATATATGTTTGGTAAAAATAAGAGGTACTAAAAAGAAAAGAATGAATAAGCTAAATAACATATAGCGTTAATATTTCGCCTACAAGTGTCTTATGTAGCTCTAATGCATATAGGATAAGAAGAGTCTTTTGACTTAATTCAGATTTTTTTCTCTATGACCATGATTCTAGGCTAAGAAAAGGCAATCAATGGTGTCTTTTCGATAACTAAATATAAAAGAAGTTTACCATAGGCATTGTTTTTTGTTTAAGTTGCTTTATTCCCAGATGCCTTTGGGTTATTCTGGTTCCCCTGTCTTTAAAAAGAAGGTCCTGCCCATCCAGGCCCATTGAGTTCATCCAGTCCGTGGAGCGCTGAAGAAGTGGACTCTATCCGCATATTGCACACGGAGCCGGGCTGGAAACATTACGTTGTATTTCACATTAAAGTTTCTCAATCGCCGCTTGACGCCCAGGAAGTCGTTCTGAAAGTCTTGTACTTTTTTGGTGTAGTCTAGGTAAATATGGATATCTCGGTTCTCAAACCTATGGGGACCGTTCGTGCGAATAAACTGAGGTATCATGTCCTGGTCCCTAAAATTGAACAAACGAGTAATACAAGCTCTAGCTGATGACCCCGGGGGAGTTGGGGGGCCGAGGGAGCGGTGGGCCCTCTCCACCGCAACCATCTTAGAGAGCCTGAGGCCCAGAAGGGCAGAGCCAATCCATTTCCCCAGAAATAGGTCCACCGCCCGCCCCTCCGCCTTTTCCGGAAAGCCCAAGAAACGGAGGTTGTTCCTCCTCAACTGCCCCTCTGCGTCTTCTGCCCTATCTTCGAGATGAGAGGTGTCATCCTTAAGTGCGGACACTGTCGCCTGTAATTGCTGAACTTCATTCCGTAAGTAGTCCAGGTCCCCCTGTGTAGTAGTAACTCGGTCCGCCACCTTCCGTAGGTCCAGGCGCAAATGATTGATATCGATGGCCATACCATCTATTTTTTACTCCCAACGCCACTCGTGATTCCCGTATGGCCTCCAGAATGTCAGCCTTGTCACAGGCCGCCGATCCCTGATGCGATCCTTGTTCAGGGTCCGGTCTAATGCGATCGGAAGAGGTCGGGCCCGGCACCGTATACTGCATGATCTTGTTGGCTTGCGCTCCTCTGAGGGGCCTATCTTTCCCCATATCCAGTGGGAACTGGCCATGGTGATCTCTGGGGCCCCTCACTCCTCAGCCACAGGCGCAAGAGTCTGCCATGGACCCATCCGGGGCCGAAGGATGTCCACGCAGGCTTCCCGCAGTACCATACGTCCAGGGCAAAAGAACACAGCTAGATTAACCGCCTCTCAATGCACCTCACACCGTGCACTAAGTCAGATAATGGCCTCCTTCGGCCCAATTCCCGGTATGGACCACCCCGTGACCCACCAGTTCACCTCCACAGGGGTATGGCCGGGTGGCACCTCCACCGACCCGCGGAGCGAGTGCCCTCGCCGCCGATGTCGCCTAAGGATTTGCAGCCCAGCTGCTGCTGCTATTGTGCCCACAAGCATGAGTCCAGGCCTCACATTCCACCCATCCGCCTGTTAGCACGGACTTCACAGCATCTTAAGCGGCAAATGCAGGGGTATGCAAAGTCCGAGTGGGCCGATCGTGGGCCTCCTAGAGCACCGGGCTCGCGTGAAGCGCGCTCTCGGATTTTAGATTGCGGAACGGCCTAGCAAGCCGCAGCAGCCTATCGCCTCAGGGTGTGAGCTCCTCAGGTTCCCCTCTTCATACGGCAAGGATCAGGGCTCCGGTCGGCTCTCCAGCTCTAGTCTCTGCTACGGGGCCGGTCCAGGTCGACCTTCAAGGAGGCCCTTTATTGCTCGGCAGAGGTCCGTGTCGCCAATCTGCGTGAAGATAGTCCGTCGCGCCTCCATCAGAGTAAAGTTGCTTTCCCCATCTGCAGGCCGTTTGAGCAGCGCCCGGCTGGGACTCCCGGGGCCAGGGGGTGTTCCGACCCCAGTTTTAGCATGAAAAGTCACGATTCCACCAGGATAATAGCAGGATTACGGTATACAGGGCAGGAGCTGCACTAAGCTGCGACTAACCGGCCATGCTGTCAGGCCACGCCCCCTTGTTGCTTGAATCATACGTTATGTACCCTCCCATCGACAGTCACACACATTTGTTTAACGTTTTTTCGCAGTGGGAGCTCCTAAGCGTGCGTCTGAAGCGAGCCTTCTCTGACATCGACCAGTGCTTCATAATGCAACAGGTGTCCGTGCCTTCTTTATTTTGTTTATTTCTCTACGGGGTTCCACTGCAGTGGAGAAGATCAGGAGATTTTCCAGAGAAAATGCAATAAGAACTAGCATTAGCACTGCCTTTGAGCACTCTTTTTATCTGATGAATACATCTTCCACTGATTCCTCACTTTACAAGGACCATCTCCTGGAGGAAGAGGGAAACTTCTCAGTCCTGTGGCACTTATGTGATTTTTGTGGGAAGGTCTCTTGGAAAATTGTTCCCTTACAGCTAACTTACCTGGCCTTCACTTGGGCATCCCTCTGAGGGCCTGAGCCAGAAACAGTTTGGCATTCCTTTTTCTGATGAACCTTGACTGTATGAAGGTACAAGTATTGCAGGCCGCAGTGTAATATTCTGAACCCTAGACACTACATGCAGGTGTAATGTGGATTTGAAAAGGGATATTTTCTTTCAACATCTACAACAATTCTTCAACCCTGAAAGATTTGGAAGATGCATTTAACTTAGTGACTAATGAAATGCAGAGGAATTAAGTCTATAAGCGAGAGAGAGAGCTCCAGACCCAGGTGAACATAGAGAAGCTAGCACGCTGGGTGGCACCTTCTATATTCCCTTGTCATCATGTCTAGAGTTGGAGTTCCAGTATGGCACCACATGGTGATGCTGCAGAGTTCTTGCCGGGAAAAATTCGTCCTGACCAATTTGAAGACTGAGCAGATTATTCAGATGAAAAATCTGCAGAACGTTTATGTAGCCACCTGAAATATTGTTATTAAAACGAAGTACCTTTTTCTGTTGCCATTGACTTTGGTTGAGGTTATATAGAACATTTACTCCATTTGTATACAGGCAATGGCAAAGCCAGTAGGTCGTGCCTGTGTGAGATCTATTGTTTTTGTCAATTTTCTGTTAGCCATTTGCACAATAGCTCTGGTGTTGTGCAGCTTGGCTGAAAGCATGGCTGTGCCATGTCACTTTTTTTTTTAAAGAGGACCTGCAAACACATGCACACTGACAGAGGGCTACCACTAAAAGAAAAAGTAGCTCCGAAAGCAGAGCAATGTGACGACACTGAGAAAGGAATAGGTATCTGGGCCATGTTTCAGGGGAGAGAAACAAGCAAATGAAGAGGAAGCTAAACCGGCACGTGCTGAACAAAGCAAGGAAATGAGACTGTCAATGAAGCCAACCCATTGTAAGCAATAGGCTGGCTCTAAGCCCCCGCAAGTAAAGAATGTCTTAGTACTTGCATGGTATTAACTAGGACTTGTCATGGAACCAAAATGACTGGCTCCTGTTGCCCAGCTTGTGGAATATTAACCCCTTTGTTGCTGCCGTCGGCCAATGGCCGTCGCGAGCACTACCTTGGTAGTGATGCGCACGTCCGTTGGCAGACGCGGCCCGCCCGCGCAATAGAACGCCCGCAGCGGGGCAGATTTTATGCCGCGCTAAAGGGGTTAAAGAGGTTAGGCTTGAATATCATGGAAGAAGCGATTGTGCCAATACTCTTTACTAGAGGTCTTCGGGATTGTGACCCCTTATCTCCTCCCCGGTATCCGTGTCTGTATTATCTGGCTGGGGGAGGAGGGCGGAAATATCATAGATATACGGATGCCCTGGATGCAAGTTGTGTATTTGCAGCTCTCTTAATTTACATGTTGTGGTTGAAAAGTTTTTTTTTTTAAGTATGGGAATTGTGATACGTGCTGTGGTGGCAGGGCCAAGGACGTTGCAAAAAAAAGTACTAAATATTTGGTCTTGTTGTTTTTTGCCTTCACGAAACTGCATAAAAAAACAACGTGTTTTACGTTATGAAAGCTCACTGCAGATGTATGTGTGATCAAAGAGACACAATTCAATGCTGATTGGCACAGTGAGGAATGTGTATTTATAGTCCTATCCTGTAACAGAAAGCACTGTGAATATTTGTGATTACTTTACAGATGTATTACACAGAGCTTAAGGTAGGCTCTAACAAAATGATTGACTGTTTGAGATAAAACAAGTGCTTTCAAAGTGTATATTTTAGTAATAGGTAGATTGTACCCAGAAACCTTTATTTTAGTGTCTGTTAAATGTACGCTCTCAAGAACTCAGCCGATAGCACCCTTACATTACCTCTCCAAAAGGTGAAATCTTTGTCATCATAAACATTCAAGGGACTCCATTGATTAAACCATGCAACCTTTACATTTGGTGATTAATCAAATGCACCAATTTACATTACTTTCAGGTAGCAGGCACCCTCATGAAAAAGCCTGTCTGTTCTTTAGTCCTCTGTTTCTTCTTTGGCTTCACACCACAGGAGACCCTCAAACCCTGTCCCATCCACCCAATCTTTAATTTTGACCAAAATGGGGTGTGAGGGGCCAACCAAACCCCAATTGTGTCTATTTTATTATCCTTCCTTGCTTGCATTAGGACCCAGTGCAGCCTCGATGTACCTGTGTTGCTTTGGACCTTGGACCAATGGCACATGGGAGGAGTAAATTGAATCAGAGGAGAGATCTTGACTGGACCTCACAGAGACGGCAAAGACAGGGATGAAGCAAGCTTGGGGGGGCGGGAAGGGCTACTTGTTTTTAACAAATGGCAGAGGAGACTACCCACTTTGCAAAGCAGTAGCTATCATTAGTGAAGCAGGTGCAGTGGCACTGGGGCTCAGGGGTGTGGGCGGCCCATTGCATCTCACAGTTCTGACGGTTGATATAAAAGGGGTGTGGGGTCTCCATTCCCATGCTAGCATTAGGGCAGGGGGCACCGTGACTGCAAAGAGGAGGTACATATGGAAGCCAATTGTTTTCTGAACAGGTCAGAGAGCCTGTTTGAAGATTGGAGGGATGGCCAGGTATGGTGGGGAAGGGATGAAAGAGGCAGAGGAGACAGCTTGCTACTTAATGCTACAGCTATTATTAGTGCAGTAGGTGCAGTTGCATTGAGGCCCAGGAGAGTGATGGCTACCACACCCCAATTATGGAGAATAGTGTTTTTTGATCAATATCTGTTTTTGTTCTTTTCTAAATCTCACATTTAGGGGCCTATTATGATTGCGGAATTTCCGCATCCTCCGGGCCGGCGGAAGCCACCGCCGGCCCGGAGGATGCGGAAAAACCGCAGCGGACCCACCAAAGACCCACCGCCACATTAGGATGGCTGGTGGGTCCTGGTTTCCGTCCGCCGCTTTTCCGCCGCAGTTGGCTTACAACCGCGGCGGAAAAGCTCTAATATGGTGGCGGTGTCTCTCAGACACCGTCCGTCATATTAGGATTGCTGCCAAGATATGCTTTTCCGCGGCGGGTTTACCGCCGTTGAAAAGCATACGGATCTTCACTTCTTCACTGCAGGGGCCCGTTGCGGGCCCCCTAGGTGAAGGGGGGGTGGAGGGTGCACATGAGGGGTACCTATGGTACCCCCCTGTATTTGTATGCAGAAAGCGGCAGGCACCGCGCGGTGCCTGCCACTTTTTACATACAAATCCAATGCGTGCATTTTTAACATTGCGGCGGGTGCAGCTTGAAGCTGCACCCGCCGCAATGTTAAAAATAGAGGATGTGACCGCCAGGGTGGCAGTCACATCCTAATAGCACAGGAGGGAACGCCGTAGCCCATGCGGACGTTCCCTCATCCTCGGTGATCGCGGACGGACTCAAGTCCGTCCGCGATCATAATCGTCCCCTACGTGTGTATTATGAGCTCCAGAAAAGGTTCCCTTGAAATGTTCTAAGCCCCCCCACCCATGCTAAACTCTACCTCTCCAGCTCCCCCAGTTCTTACCATAAACGTTTGGAGGGGTGCTGACTTTAAAATCTTTTCAGCACTATACAGATCGAAGTGCCCGACGTACACATTCCCAAAACCGATGTGCTTTGCACTTTGAAAGAATTGGGCTTTATAAGTACTGTCGCAAAAAGGCTTTGAAATTTAATAATTCTTGTTATACCACTTTGAAATAGACACAGCAATTAGCTTTGCAAATTGTCGTCATCTCAGCATTGAACAACTAAAATGTGGATGATGTATTCTAAGAGTGAAGATTAAAGAGTTCACATGGGACAGGTAATTGGAAATACTTCTATGGAGAGAAGTCTGAAGCAGGCCTAGACATCAGGAAAACTGATGCACCTTTCTTAGCTTCCAGTATAAATATATCATTTCGAAGTACAAACCCAAATCCAGAACATGCTTTTTAATGGCACTTCCCTGTGTGATAGATCGGTCGGTGAAGTTTTAGAAAACATTGATATAGAGTCTCAATGCAGAAAACCAGTCCTTCCTCTGGCTGGAACTGTTTACTAGCAATGTCAAGATTCTCAATGGCAGACAAATCAATTCTCTTGGAAGATCTGGAGCAACTCTGCCCAGTGGAAGTGACAGTGCTGGAATTGGTTGAGAATCAACCACAGCCAAACAATAATTCAAGATCATGCACCCAGTGAAATCCAGAGGTATAAATTAGACTCCGCTCTTTATTTATGATCCAACATTAGCAAACTTATGTCTTCGTTCCTACCATCTCCCGCTTGGAAAGGTTTTGTGGCTTTTTCTCCAAACATTGGATTTATTGATTGTTGTATATGCTTTTGTGATTGCCAGTTTGGATGGCAGAAGCAGACTTTTATTTAGATCCTGTGTTTGATCACAACTCCATCTAAAAATGGTAAATCCCTCTGCTGCTCCTTTTGTTTCCGAGACCCACGCATTCAATCACTTAACTCCCGGTCCTGTTAATTACATTGGTAACTTCATATTTATTTTAAAATGTCAAAACTGCTTTCAAGGCAGTTGTTACGTCAACTTATATATATGTCTAATACATAAAAGTTTTCGGACATGCCAGAGATGCAGAAAGTCTGAAAATCCTTTTTCCGGAAACGCTGTAGGCACATATCTCTTCTTCTGCAGTTCCATACCATTGGAGTTTTTCTGTTTCACAGGCCTATATCTTTGTGTTCGAGGCATATGATCTGCAGATTACACACTGTGCATAAATCGCCACCTAGTATGGGCCCAAATGTTTGCAGTTGTTTTTGTCCTGAAAAGTCTTTGGAAGTCACAAGATAGGTGACTCCTCCTTTGGATTACCCTGCGCATGGGCTTTGGCTCCATCCTTAGATTGTTTTTTTCCGCCATCGAGCTCGGATGTGTTTCCTGCACTCCGGTTTGGAACCGATTCTCCTTTGGCGCGCAATCCTCACCATTTTCGACGGTATTGTTTTGAACGCGTTTCCAATCGACGCTACTCTTCACAATTCCGAAGTCTTCGATTCCGGTCGTAGACGAAGGCCTTCTGGCCTACCTGGGCCTTATCTTCTGGCTCATGGAAAGGACGCCATTTAAGAAGTGTCCTCAGTGTGGGTCGTAGTTTCCCCACACCGATCTCCATGAGGTGTGCAACCTTTGCCTCTCACCGGAGCACGAGGCCAGAGACTGTTCCGCTTGTGCTTCCTTCTGTTCCAGGAAGACGATTTGGGACCGATGACCTCGAAGAACAATGGCTCACTCGTTATCTTCGATCCCAGACGACCTCTTCCAAGAGTGCGTCGACGTGCCAGAACAGGAGCAAGAACATGGCGTTGACTGCAACTCCGAAGCAGACTACTCAGACGTCGAGGACATTCCAGCACAGCGGGTCGTAAGCACACGTCGACCCCGACCCTTCCTCGACACCCTTCAAAAAGGCTTCGGTCACACCCTCGTTTTCCGGCCCGGGTGCACACCGAGAGACTGCTTCCCATGCCCCGCCTTCGGGCTCGATACAAACAAAGCGGCCCCAGATAGACACACAATTAACTCAATCGTAACAACAAATAAGTACATACAAAAAAGAATTATAACAACATTGTTTTTACTCACAATGTGTATCGTAAAAGATTCAATCATAAAAATAAATACATAGTAAATCACATATAATGCCCCTAGAAGAATGGAGTGGGGAAGGGTAGTGCTGGGATAGTGAAAGTATAGAAACTAAAGTATGGGTCACTAAGACCAGAATACAACAGAAATAATGACAAATTAACACAATGGAACAATTAATTCATCAATTAATTTGAACAATCATGCCTCAAAAAGTCACAAATGATAATCAGGGAAGAGGCTGAACACAGGAGGAAGTGTCGACGTTTCGACCCAAATAGATGCAGGCGTGGTATAAACCTTGCTAGAGGGTCTTCATCAGGACAGGGGTTGCGGGAGGTGGGGGAATTAAAAATACATTTTATTATGGGTCACAAAGGATACCAAAGAGCTCATAAAATTAATAAAAGGCCGAGATGGGAACATGGTCATATATTATGGACAAAAGGAATACATCATTGGTAGCAAGAGAATCGTTACGGACAAGTATCTTATGAGGCAAGCTGGTTGGAAAACCTCAAAAGCACAATCGGTCATTGATCAATAGGAGTCAACCGATGACAAGTACTACATGCAGACAGTTGATACATGGTATACTTGTACGGGACGTGGGCTCAAGTGTGAATCAAAAAAGGTCAAGGGACAAGTAAGTATAGAGTCAGTCTACAAGACATGTAAACAAGCATACCGTAAAATTGATACTGTAATGTGATGGGTATGGTTCAATAGTGGTAGACTCTTGAAGATGCAGAATTAAAGTTACGTCTAAAAAATCAAGAATATTCCTTTAGATAACTTAAACAAAAGGTTGTACATCAGTGTAAACCTCATAGGTAATAACAATTGCCAGGACTGGGTGTAAGCCTCACTGGTAACGACAATTTAAAAAGTGTGAGTGCACACATCTGTAATCAAATTGACACGTATACCTTGTATACAGATGCCGGAGCTAAAGGGGCAACACATCACAGTAATAGTGATTATCACATTTTGGCTAAGCGAATGATGCATGATCTAATTGAAAAACATACCTTACGTCAATGTCTATTTGGGGAATGAAGTGGTGCGAGTGGCTCGAAATCTGCACAACAAATGGAGTAAAAATAGAAAACCCACTGTTCACTATTTGCACCTGATACGGGTGCGTACAGCATCGACAGATGATACAAATTTGACATCACTTGCGTGTGAAATGGCATACCTTTCAATAAAAACTGCCGTTGACAATAGGGGGTTCAAACGTAGATGTATAAGGTGGCGGGTATTAGTCGCTGTCGAACTGTGAATAGTTGAACACAAGAATGTAGACTCTATAGGGTGCCGAAGGAATATATTAGAACCTTCGCTTGTATACACAACAAACCGCTAAGGGCGCTTATAAATTGACATACCTGCCAATAGCAAGAATGCAGCAGAAAAGGGGGTTCAGCTGTAGTTTTAAACAATGACGTGCATGGATCACCGCTGAATCGTATGGTGTGGCGGTCCTCGTCAGCTCAACAAAACTATGAAATAGCGGGACAGCATATTAATATTTTGGTCCCCACATTAGTAAAAAGTCACGTACAATGCGTTCAAGGTAGCATACCTAACTATGGGATGGCAAGGTAATGTATTGGGACCTTCACTTGTAAACTCAACAAACAGCTATCGGCGCTTTCAAATAGACATACCTGCAAAGGCAGAGATTCAGCAGAAAAAAGGGGGAGGGTTGGGGTTCAACTGTAGTTTTAAACACAGACGTGCGTGGGTCACCGCTGAATAGTGTGTTGTGGCGGTCCTCGTCAGCTCCACAAAGTGAAATCTATGGAATAGCGGGACAGAGTCTAAATATTTTGGTCCCCACGTTAATGAAAAATCACGCACAATGCGTTCAAGGTAACATACCTGGCAAACGCAGGAGTACCAGGAAACGTGGAGGTTTGCACCGAAGACCGCTAGTATCTTCTGCGGTTCGTAATTCGTAAAGGTCAAAGGACAGGATCTGCAAAACGGCAGGGCCCTCGCCAGTTATACAAATGCAGCGTTAGGGTCATAAAATGGGTTAAACCAAGACGTACCGTGTAGCAAGAAAAACTGTGGACTAGTCAGGAAATCCTAAACGGCACTGCTCATCGTTGGGCTCAGACGGCAATAACCGCTGAGGCTGCTTCCTATAGAGTTCCGATCACGTGACCCATACTAATCATAGTCACAGAAAGGGGACTTGTCGAAAGAGGAAGGAATCTATATTTTGCCAACTCCGATATATAATATAACGGTGAAGATAAAATCCTATTGGGAGTGATAACACTAAACATATCCTAATGTGCAGTATCTTAAGGCAGAGGAGTTATAGAAAGTCAGTGCGTGTCGTCGCGATCACTCATATAACCTTGCGTGTTACTCATAAAATTTCTATATAGAAAATTGTTATTGGGAAACCATAAAAGTGCACATACAAAAAAACCACTTGCTAGCATAAGCCATAATAGTGGTAGATAATTGCCTTATAGTACACATATTGAACACATAATTGATATCATTAACATTACGGCGTACCTATCGAACACGATGGTAAAGGCCGTCAGTACGAAAAGATTGTTGTTGTGCATTCAAGGAGTTGGTACAGATGACAAAGCAATGTACTGGCCAACATTTATATTTGCAGATTGGCCATTTGAGCAAAGGTACTCTCAGTTTCATTAAGACCCGCCTTTACTGAGTCAAACAGAAACATCCATTTGGCTTCACGGGTGTTGAGAACATTTGAAATACTGCCTCCCCTAGCACCTAGTGTGACTTTCTCAAAGATGACCAACCTCAGACTCTCTGGTGTATGTTGTTTGGCTTTGAAGTGATCAACTAATGGGGCTCCCACTACCTCACATCTAATTCTACTTGTATGTTGTAGGATCCTGCCTTTTGCCTTTTGCTGAGTCTGGCCAATGTAGATTAGATCACATTCACATAAGATGGCGTAGATTACGTTCTGGGTGTTACAGTTCGTAAGTGATTTCAGTGAGATTTTATGATCCTTATATTCAAAGACCTTTATCTGGATTGTATTGTCGCAGGCTTTGCACTTAGGGCATCTGTGATGCCCTGTGACAGGTGGGAGATTCCACAGTGATAGAACGGTGGTGGGTTCTATGGGAGGGAGGAATGATCGGACAACATGGTCTCTGATGTTCTTACCTCTTTTAAAAGCGTGTAGAGGCAGTGTTGGATATCCAATATCATCGGATATTAGTGACCAATGTTTATTAATGATCTTTTTGATCCTGTTACTCTCTGTTGTGAAAGTGGTCACACAGACCATGCGAGTATTTTGTTCCTCATTACATTGTTTAGGTTGTAGTAAGCATTCCCTGGGATTATACCACGCTCGTTTTTTGGCTCTCTTGACCAGACGCCGGGGGTATCCTCTCTGTATCAATCTATTCATCAGGTCGTCTGCTTGCTCCATGTAATGCACTTCATCTGAGCAGTTCCTGCGAATTCGCAAAAATTGCCCGATAGGCAAGTTATCCCGGAGGGATCTGGGATGGTGACTGCCATACTGGAGGAGCGAATTCCGCTCAGTGGGTTTACGGAAGAGGGTCGTCTTCAGAATTCCATCATCATTATAGATCGTAAGATCAAGGAAATCAACATGAGATGAGTTAAATTTAAATGTGAATTTAATGTCAGCAGACTGTAAATCCAACAAGGCCTGAAAGGCAGAAAGCTCAGTATCAGTTCCGTTCCAAATAAGTAGGATATCGTCTATATAGCGGACCCACACTCCAAGATGATGTTTGAATGGGTTCCGCTCATTAAGGATAATGTCTTCTTCAAAGGCCGCCATATAAAGAATTGCCAGGTCTGCGGCAAATGTGGCCCCCATCGCCACTCCCTTAGTTTGTAAATAAAAGTGGTCCTGAAACATAAAAAAGTTGTGCATCATGGCCAGCCGTAGAAGTCCTATGATGAAATCTGTCGGTACTGGTACAGGGGCAGTCCTCTGATCTAGGTAACGTGTCATGATGGTCAGGGCCTCCTCTTGCGGGATACTTGTATATAGCGAGGTTATGTCGCAAGTAACCAGCATCTCTTTCTTTGCATCATACGGTAGGCCATCTACAACGCTTATAGTGTGCTTAGTGTCACGGAGATAGGTAGGTGTTGCCTCCGCTAAGGGTTTGAGGAAGAAATCGATATATCGACCCAATGGTTCCAGCATAGACCCACACCCCGGGCTCGGCAAAGAAGCTTAATAAGCCCTTAGGCGACTCGGGCTCGAGTCAGCCTACCCCCGGTGCCGGCACACAACTACCGGCACCGAAAAAGAAGCCATCTTCTTACTCCACGCCAGCTGCTTCCACATCTAAGCACTCTGTGCTGAAGACTGGCACCGGTTCCTCTGTACCAAAACCACACTCTGAGCCCAACAAAAAATTGCCACCGAAAGGACCCGACTCCCATGCCTCTGAGCCGAAAAAGGCCTCGGAACTGAAAAAACCACACGTTCCACCGGCCAAAGACACTGCAAAAGAACATGTCTCAAAGCCGAAAGATGCTACCAGTTTGGTGCCAAAAAAGCCTACGGAACCGAAGGTCTCAGCACCAAAGGATCTACCTCCCACAGAGGAACTATTTCATCTCGATCCTACACAAAAGACTCTTAGTTCTAAAAAAAAAAACTACCATTTGACACGCTTGCACCGGCTCCTCCTCCTAAGAAGAAGGACATTTCAACCTCTCCTCTAAGGATACCTTCTCCTTCTCCTCCTCCTTATGCTCCAGCTCCTCCACCACCTCCTCCCCTACCACATCACTCCCCTACACCATCTCATACTCTATTAGATGATGATGATGGGGATGACACAGGAGGTGGTGCAGATAATGAGCCACTAGATAATCCTAGTCCTCCTGGACCTGCCCCTTGGGATGATTATAGCACCCCAGACGTCCCTAACATCCCACAAGATGACATATACCCCTCCAGGCCTTCCCCACCAGAGGACACTATGGGATTTAACCAACTTGTCCATAGGGCTGCCCAATACCATGGGGTTGACCTACATATTGACCCAGTAGAGGAAGATTTCCTTATGGATACCTTTGACTCAACACAGAGGTCAACCTCAATTTTACCCATGCTTAAAGGGGTCATTAAGCATGCTCAAAATGTCTTTAAAGATCCAGTTAGGGCTCGAATCATCAACCCCCGAATTGAGAAGAAGTATAAAGCTGCCCCCTCAGATCCAGCCTAAATTAAAGGGCCTGCACCACTAGACTCCCTTGTAGTCTACAACACACGCAAAAGAGCCAATTCACAAACATCAGGCGAGGCTCCCCCACCAGATAAAGAGTCTAAGCTCCTTGACGCCTCAGGCAAAAGAACAGCGTCACAGGCAGCAAACATATGGCGTATTGACAATACTCAGGCACTACTAGCAAGATACGACAGGGCACATTATGATGAGTTAGAATCCATAATGCAGCACCTTCCAGACAAGTACAAAAATAGGGCCAATGAACTTATACAAGAGGGTAAAACCATCACCAATACCTCTTTGTGCCTTACATGCAGCAAATACTGCTTCAAGAGCGATTAATACCAGTGTCCTTTTGCTTAGGCATGCCTGGCTACGCATTTCAGATTTCAAACCTGAAGTACAAAGTGGCATCCTCTATCAACCCTTTGATGAGCAACACTTATTTGGGCCTAATGTGGACGTATCCCTTGAAACAATAAAAAAGGATACCGACACAGCAAAATCTATGGGAGCCTTGCAGTCGCAAGCTCCCAGACGCTCCTTTTGTCGCTCGTCCTACAGAAGCACCACCAGAGGATACGCCTCAGATAGTCCCTCTACTTCTTACAAAGCACCTAACCGATCCACCTACAATAGGGGCTACCAAAGAGGGGGTTACAGGGGTAACAACAACAAAGGCAGATGCAAAACTAACAACTCCAGCTCTGCCTCCACCCCTGCCCAATAACTTCCCTCCACTTCCCCCACCACATTCCACTCCAGTTGGGGGAAGACTGCAACAATTCCTTCTGGTCTGGACCAACATCACATCACACAGGTGGGTGCGACAAATAATTCAATCAGGTTACTGTCTCAAACTAACATCCACCCCCCCAAACATACCACCCAAACAGCGCCCAATGTCACAAGAGCATTTGCTTCTGCTAAGGCAGGAGGTAATATCCCTCCTACAAAAAAGCGCAATCTAACTAGTTCCACCACATCAACAAAACAAGGGAGTTTACTCCCTGTACTTTCTTATCCCAAAAAAGGACGGCTCTCTAAGGCCTATTCTAGACCTCAGCCACTAAACCTGTACATACAATCAGACCACTTCCATATGGTCACACTCCAGCAGGTCCTTCCTCTCCTTTTACAAAACAACTTCCTTGCCACTATAGATCTCAAGGACGCCTATTTCCACATTCCTATTCACACAGCTCACAGAAAGTATCTCAGATTTGTACTGGACGGTCAGCACTATCAATTCAAGGTACTCCCATTCGGAGTCGCAACAAGAGTGTTTACCAAGGGCCTAGCTGTAGGAGCAGCACACTTATGAAGACAGCACATTCACGTCTTCCCATATCTCGACGACTGGCTCATAAAAGCCAGCTCATACAGTCAGTGTGTACATCACACTCACAACGCCATCCAATTACTCCATGACTTGGGGTTCACAGTAAACCACACCAAGTCCCATCTGCAACCGTCCCACGTACAACAGTATCTGAGTGCCACAATAAACTATTCAACAGCTCTAGCTTATCCCTCTCCTGCCAGGATAACAAATATGCAAGCTCTTCTAACAAAATTCCAACCGCAAAACTCTCTTCCAGCTCGAGTGTTCATGCAACTCATAGGAATAATGGCCTCTTGCATATTCATAGTGCCTCATGCAAGACTACAGATGCATCCTCTTCAAAAGTGCTTAGCACGACAATGGAACCAGGCTCAAGGTCAATTAAAAGACCTAGTGTTGGTAGATGGTCGGACTCACTGCTCTGCAATGGTGGAACATCAAAAACCTTTCCAAGGGCCGACCGACCGGATGCCTCGCTCTTCGGCTGGGGAGCTCACCTACTGCAGCACGCCATGGCGGCAGGTGGACACCGCAACAAAAGCTACTCCACATCAACCACCTGGAGTTACTAGCCATATTTCTAGCCCTAAAAGCATTCCTAAAGCAGATATTTGGCAAAGCTGTCTTAGTTCGCACAGACAACATGGCAGCTATGTACTACATAAACAAAGAAGGAGGGACACACTCTCTGCAACGCTCTGTTAGCGGAGCAGATATGGAGATGGGCTATACCTCCAAACATCTTCCTTTTAGCCCAGCATGTTCCAGGGGTACAAAACACCATAGCCGATCTGATAAGCCGTCAGACACAACAGATCCACAAGTGGTAACTTCATCCACAAGTTCTTCAACCGTTCTTTCAATTGTGGGGACAACCTCAAATAGACCTCTTCGCCACCCACGAAAATGCCAAATGCCCAAGCTTCGCCGCCAGATATCCTCACCCGCTGTCCAAAGGCAATGCGATATGGATGAACTGGTCCGGAAAATTTGCGTACGCTTTTCCACCTCTCCCACTGCTTCCACTAGTGGTACGCAAACTACAGCAACATTCCCTGACTCTCATTCTAGTTGCTCCAACTTGGGCCAGACAAACGTGGTACACCACACTGCTGCAAATTTCTGTGGTACCGCACCAAAAGCTATGCCTGTCTCCACGCTTCCTAACCCAGAAGCATGGAGAGATCAGACACCCGGACCCAGCTCTGCTCAACCTAGCGATCTGGCTGCTGAGGTCCTAGAGTTCGGTTACCTTAACCTTCCCCCTGACTGTATGAACGTTATTAAAGAAGCTAGACGTCCCACCACTAGGGCATGTTATGCAGCCAAGTGGAAACGTTTTGTAACATACTGTCATAACAACGACATCAATCCTCTTGGTGTGTCTATTCAACACATCATAGGATACTTACTACACCTCCAAAGATGTAACTTAGCATACATATCTTTTAGACTGCCTCTTGCTGCCATTGCAGCATACCTACAAAATAGACAACATCTATGAGTTTTTAGAGTACCTGACATAAAGGCTTTTATGGTGGGCCTCAAAAGAATAATTCCTCCCAGAGCTCCACCTTCACCTGTGTGGAATTTAAACATTGTTCTCACAAGGTTAATGGGACCTCCCTTTGAACCTTTACATAAATGTGTACTGCAATTTTTAACTTGGAAAGTCGCTTTCCTAGTAGCTATTACTTCTCTGAGAAGAGTTAGTGAGCTACAAGCATTGACCATTCAAGAACCAATCCTAAATTCCTTCCAAAAGTAATTTCCCCTTTCCATTTCAATCAACCTGTATAGCTGCCCGTATTCTTCTCACAGCCACAAACCGTCTCAGAAAGAGCTCTTCATACCTTGGATGTCAAAAGAGCATTGCTTTACTACATTGAAATAACACAACCTTTTCGTAAGAGTAAACAACTTTTTGTGTCTTTTTCACCACCACACAAAGGCAATCCCATATCAAAATCTGGGATAGCTAGGTGGATTGTTAAATGCATACAGATTTGCTACCACATAGCTGAACGTACATTATCTGTCCCTCCTAAAGCCCATTCTACAAGAAAGATAGGGGCTTCAATGGCATCATTATCTGTCCCTCCTAAAGCCCATTCTACAAGAAAGATAATGGCTTCAATGGCATTTTTAGGGAACATTCCCTTAGATGACATCTGCAAAGCCGCTATATGGTCTACACCGCACACATTCACAAAACACTATTGTGTAGATGTGCACACTAAACAACAAGCTACTGTGGGCCAGGCTGTACTCAAAGCACTGTTTCAAACTACTGCAACAGATACTGGTGGTCGCTGCTAAGAGTGGGTACTGCTATACAATTTATGCACAGTGTGTAATATGCAGATCATATGCCTCGAACAGAAAATGCTACTTACCAGTATGCATCTGTTCTTGGCATGTAGAGCTGCAGAGTTACACACACCCACCCGCCTCCCGGCTACCTTTATCTGTTCCAGTATTATCTTAATTAGATACAGCTTACATGAGCATCCTTCCTGTTTCTTCTAAAACTCCATCATTTCCCTGCTGGTGAAAAACAATCTAAGGATGGAGCCGATGCCCATGCGCAGTGTAATCCAAAGGAGGAGTCACCTATCTTGTGACTGCCAAAGATTGTTCAGGACAAAAACAACTGCAAACATCCGGGTTCTCTTCCAGGGGATATTCATCAATAGTCATAAGCAGTGAATTATACCCGCCCATGTGCGGTACCCCAGAGCTTATAACCGTATATATACAAGCTCCTTTCAGGAGTGAAACGCGTCATGGACGACACCATGTCTCTTAATTTCATTTGTGTGAAATAAATATTCTGCTTTCACTGGAGAAAGTTTTGCTGCCTTCTTCTGTTTATTTCTTCTGACGAAGTCACGTTCCAGAGGTCCTTACCTGGTTTTTAGCAGGAACATTGAGATATATATATCTATCTATATATCTATATATATATAGATATATATATATATATATATATATATATACGTATATATATACGTGTATATATATACGTATATATATATATATATATATATGTATATGTGTGTGTGTGTATATATATATATATATATATATATATATATATAATAAATAACTATGCAGTCCTAAAAATACCAACTAAAAACAGGGGCAAACAGCCAGAAAATAACTTAGCCATACTTGTATAGTAACACATTAGTTAAGAAAACTTGTAATAGAGACCATACACCCAAATGGCTTCATACAAGAATTTCTTTATTTTCCAGGACAAGAAAAAAAACACAAGTTTTTTAAGGCAGTTTGGCCCATAGGCTGCATAGGAATTATTGTCCTGGGACAGAAAAGAAAACTGGCACCTCGCCTTTAAGACTTACAAGAATCTAGGTACTTTGCCTTTAAGAACCTCAGAGAGCCCTATGCTCCCAGCATGCACCACAGGTGACAGTTAGGTCAGTTCTTTTTTCCGGCTCCTACTGTGAGGCTCCTGGAGCTTGAGCTCGACAGTTTTTTGGCTTTTTAGTCAGAAATAGTTAATTTTCTTGCTGTTTAGCATTTCTCCTGTGCTGGTGGAAGATTTTTCTTCATTTTCTGACAGAAACTTGTCATCTTTTTCTGTCAAAATGCCAGCTCTCTTCAGAAATTGTCCATCTTGTGGAAAAAAGATGGCTAGATCAGATCCACACTCTGTGTATCGCCTGTCTCCCTTCTTCTCATAAGGTGGACTCTTGTTATCATTGCCAGAAGTTTTCTTCAAGAACTCTCCGTGATAGAGAGAGCATTCGGCTTCAGGCGGTGATGGAGAGAGGAAAAACACGTCCAGAAAGTGACCTAGGGGATCAGGAGCCGTGTGCTCATCACAAACATCGACATCTTTTGCAGTCTGCCTCTTCTACGTCGAGAAAAAGGAAGATTCCAGCTTGTTGGCCGTCGGTGTCGCAGCCACCATCGAAGAAAAGGCCTGAACACTCTCCGACGTCGAGACGGCGTAAGTCTCTGTCGTCGAGAAAGGCCTCGACGTCGAAGCGTCCTGCTTCGGAACCGAGGTATGGCCAAGATGTGGGTCTATCGACGTTGAAACATGTACATGTATTGTTGTCTAGAGCCCCATAGACGTCGAGACACTCTCCGTCACCTCATCGTAGGTCGACGTCGAGAAGCTTGCCGACGTCGAAGAGACATGAAGACCGGTCGACGTCGATAGCAAGACACCACTCGACGTCGAGATCACCACGACGTCGACGGTGTTCGACGTCAAAGTCTCCACGACGTCGACGGCAGTCGAGGTCAAGATCTCCCCGACGTCATGCCAGATCGACGTCGAGGTCTCCTGCGAAGACGTCGAAATCTGCACAGCCCTTGATTCCTACAGGGCATCATCGTGAGTCAACGTCGAGGGAGGTACAATTGTCGACGTCGAGACCATCGACGTCGAGGGACTAAGAACATGCTGGGGCCTCGAAGGAGGTTGCCGGTGCATCTCGTTCTCCCTCCAGATCTTCTTCACCTGAACTTAATATTGTGCAGATTTCACCAGAGGGCTCTCCAGAAGTTGGTGAAGAACCTCGGCGGAAGAAGGCTAAGTCCATCAGCAGTATTAAGTCAGACTACTCCCGTACCTACTCTCCTTCCCGCCTTTCAAAGTCTCCAGTACGAACAGCTAGGAGATCTCCACGAAGATCGAGGACACCCACTGTGGTTTTTTCAAGAAGAAGAACTCCTCCAAGATCACGCTCTCCACGATCCCGTCGGAGGCATTCAAGGGACAGATCTAGATCCTTGCATTCTTCTTCAAGGAGGAGTCCCCCCGAAGACCTCGCACTTGGTCTACTTCATCTACCAAGTCCTCTAGGAGAGATTACTCTCCTACTTGTACTTCTACACCTCCATCGCGGGTTTCACCTGTGGATTATCTAACTACCTTCAATGAGGTGTTATGTCGAGGAGCGAGTAAATTAAATATAGAGATGTTGGTACCTAAAGTATCCACCACAGTGATCTTTGAGACCCTACATCATCGTTCCTCAGCAAGGCCTTTGCTTCCACTTGTTCCTGGCATTATTGATCTTGCCACTCAGACTATTCTTACTCCTGCAACAGTGGGGTCTGTGCCTTCGCGTATAGCTAAAAAGTATAAGGCGCCTGAACAGGACCCATTATTCCTTTGTTCAGATCCTCCCCCGTATTCCATCATTGTGGCAGCGGCGAGGAAAACGCAGTCATCAGTGTCTTCATCCTCCGTTCCTCCTGATAAGGACAGCAAAGTTATGGATTCCATGGGCAGAAAAATTTGTAACACATCGGCCTCCTTTATGAAAGTATTCAGTGCGTCGGCTCTTTTGGGAAGATACAACAGATCCTTGTGGGATTCCCTGGGTCGATTTGTTGACAAACTTCCTAAAGAAGATCAGCAAGACTTTCGAGAAATCTTGCAGGAAGGAGGTCTTGTCGCTAATCAAATGTTCAAGACGGGCTGCATGGCTACGACTAACAGGCCTTAAACCAGAAGTGCAGCTTAAAATCACCAACTTGCCGTTTAATGGTTCTTCTCTCTTCGGTTCTCATGCGGACGAGGAGATGACAAAAATGAAGGCGGAATTGGACACAGTTAAGGCGGTGGGTCTCAAAAAGAAGAAAGACTTTCGCAAACGTTTTCGTCCCAATGATAAGCGTCAATTCCAACAGAAAGGTCAATCGAACCAGTGGTCGTCGCTAGGGCAACAGCAACAGCAAATGTCTAATTTCGAGCAGAGATGCCCAGGGAGAGGAAGAGGTAACAATAGACAACAGGCCTCTACCCCAAAGCAACCAGCGAAACAATGAGCAGTTACTTCCTCTAAACGTGTTGACCACTCCAGTAGGAGGAAGTATCGTTGGTTTTCTGGAGGAGTGGCGCAAGATAACAAATGACAAGTGGGTGCTAAATATTGTAGAAAATGGATATCTGCTACGTTTCAAGACTCCTCCTCCTTCCATCCCTCCAAGGGCTCTCGGATTGTGTCATCCCATACTTTTAAAAGAGGTACGCAGTCTTCTAGAGAAAGAAGCTATAGAAAGTGTCCCAATTCATCAGAAGTGCCAGGGCATATACTCTCGTTACTTCCTGGTCGAGATAAAGGATCCCTCTGTGGAGTACAGGCCTATTCTGGATCTTCGCATCTTAAACAGATACATAAGAAAGGAAAAGTTCCGGATGCTGGCTCTACACCAGATCTTTCCACATTTACATCAAGGAGACTGGATGTGCTCCATAGATTTACAGGACGCTTATTTCCACATTCCAGTGTCCAGGAAGCATCGAAAGTTTCTCCGTTTTCAAGTGGCTCGGCATCATTATCAGTTCCGAGTTCTGCCATTTGGACTCAAGTCAGCACCAAGAACGTTTTCAAAGTGCATGGCAGTGGTGGCAGCTTGCCTGCGCGAACGAGGAATTTTCATTTACCCATACCTCGACGACTGGCTTCTGAAGAGTTTCACTCCATCTCTTCTTCAGTCGCATCTGTCTGTCACTCTTCACATTCTGAACAGCCTTGGTCTTCGAGTCAATTACAAGAAATCAATTCTCAACCCCATTCAGAACATTCACTTTCTGGGATCGTCCCTGGACACTGTGGAAGGAAACGTGTGTCCTTTGGAGGAGAGATTCATATCTATCAGGAAGAAATCTCAAGAGCTTCTTCAGACTCTTCTTCCTACGGTCAGACAAGTGTCCTCTCTCCTAGGATCCATGGTCTCGTGCATCTTCATTGTTCCCAATGTGCGATTGCACATGCATCCTCTTCAGCAGGCTCTGGAGGACCAGTGGGCGCAGACTTCAGGGAAGTGGGAGGATCGGATTGCACTTCCGCAGTCGGCCAAGGACTCTATCAGGTAGTGGACAAGGAGAGCGAATCTTCTGCAAGGGGTCCCTTTTCACCAAGCGACTCCAACACAAACTATCGTGACAGACGCCTCACTGAAGGGCTGGGGTGCCCATATGGATCACCTCCAAGTACAGGGCCGGTGGTCGGACACGGAGAAGGGTTATCATAACAACTACCTGGAACTGAGAGCGGTCCAGCTGGCTCTCAAATCCTTCTTCCCGTCTCTGAGATCCAACTCCCTCTTGGTTCAGACAGACAACACCACAACAATGTTTTACCTGAACAAGCAGGGAGGCACCAGATCCAGAGTTCTGTCCCAGAAGGCGCAAGCAATTTGGAAGTGGTTACTGGCGAGACATCTGACCATCAAGGCAGTTCATGTCCCAGGTGCCCTAAATGTTCAGGCGGACTTCCTCAGCAGAGAGTTCGTAGAAGCGCACGACTGGGTGCTCAACAACAACGTGGCTCTCGACATTTTTCAACGCTGAGGTTTTCCAGGCGTAGACTTGTTCGCAGACGCAACAAACGCCAAATGCCCCGTCTACGCATCCAGGTTTCCCCAACCAGGTTCGAGCACTGCTGATGAGTTGGACCCAGAACTTGCTCTATGTCTTTCCCCCCACTGCCTCTCATTCCAGTGGTGATCGCCAAATTCTACAGGACCACATCCTTGATGATACTGATAGCTCTGGAGTGGCCGCGCCAGTGGTGGTACCCAGACCTTCTGCAGCTCTCTTCCACCTCAGAGGTTGCCTTGCCGTCCGGACCTGCTGTCCAAGAGTCAAGGGAAGGTGTTCCATCCCTGCCTTCCCTCGCTGTGGCTGACCGCCGGGCTCCTGAGGTCTTGCAGTATGGGCATTTAGACTTACCAGATGATTGTATGAACATCCTCAAGGAGGCTAAAAGACCTTCTACTAGAGCTTCCTACGCTTTCAAATGGAAGCGTTTCTACATCTGGTGTGTGAATAACGGACATGACCCAGTCTCTGGTCAGGAACAAGTCATTCTGCCATATTTGTTATATCTGGCTAAGTCGGGGCTGCAATTCTCCTCCATCAAGGTACACTTAGCAGCTATCACAGCTTACAGAAAGTCCCCTTTTCCTTGACTTATTAGTTAGCTAATAAGGTTCTTCAAGGAAGGCCGAGGGCTCACTCAACCAGAGGAAAGGCCTCAATTACGGCTCTCCTCAGAAATGTGCCCATAGCAGAAATTTGCAAAACAGCTACATGGCGGTCTGTTCATACTTTTTCTCGCCATTACTGCTTAGATTCAGATACTCGGGCAGATGCGCAAGTAGGTCAAGCATCGCTGAGGAATCTGTTTGGTTCATTATTGGTACCTATTACTTTAAGATAGATTTCTATTTGTAGTGCTACATTGCTAGTCCACGAAGTGTGGGGTATGGGCTTGCTATTCTATTCACTGCTTAGGACTATTGATGAGTGTCCCGTGGATGAGAAGGATAAGTTACTTACCTGTAATCCTAGTTCTCTTCCAGGGGTATACTCATCAAAGTGATAAGCACCCCGCCCTCCTCCCCGGTCTAGCAATGTTTAGTACTGGTTTTTAAGAGATATGTTACTCGCCTTTACAAAAAGAACTGACCTAACTGTCACCTGTGGTGCATGCTGGGAGCATAGGGCTCTCTTAGTTTCTTAAAGGCAAAGTACCTAGATTCTTGGAAGTCTCAAAGGCGAGGTGCCAGTTTTCTTTTCTGTCTAAGGACAGTAATTCCTATGCAGCCTATGGGCCAAACTGCCTTGGCTAAGTTATTTTCTGGCTGTTTGCCCCTGTTTTTAGTTGGTATTTTTAGGACTGCATAGTTATTTATTATATATACATATATATATATATATATATTACCTACTGGCGGTCGCCAGTAGGTAGTTATAGTTAGGATTGGCTACCATAGGAAATCCGCAACATTCTATTGGGAATAACTCTGGCGCTAGTTGAGGAATTTGTGTGTAATTTTCCAAAATTTTGGCCAGCTCCGCTGCGCTCCTTCCCTGAAAGTTTCGGGGGGATTCGTGAAGTGGCGGGCTGAGAAAAAAGGGGGGTCCTAAACGTGTTTTCCCCATGTTAATTTCCATAGGACGGTCTGACAAGTCTACAGCCCGAACCGCTGAACGGAATTACGCCAAACTTTGCAAAATTGTAGGGACTGGTACGCAGATGTGCCTTTGCTATATTTGCTGAAAATTGCTCCAGTGGTTTTTTTGAAAATTAATTTCAAAAACACATATATATCTATAGGCGCGCTCTATCCGCTTTCCGGTACGCGTACCGGGGAGCGCACCCGGCGCGCAACGGGAGTGCGCGAGCGGAAAGCTGATTGGCTATCGGGTGTCTGTCAACATTCTAAACAGTCCGGAGAGTCCGCCATCTTGTGTCTCGGTAGAATCGAGACACAAGAGGTGAAAAAAGAAAGGGGGATATAATTAAAAGGGGGCAGAGTAGACACCCCCTGACCCCCAAGTTTTTCTGAGGGGGGCCTAGAAGGACCCTGAAGGGCAAAAAACAGTTTTTTTTTGTTTGTTTTTTCGCGGGGTAAGCGCTGGAAGCGCTCCCAGGTGCGCGCTCCGGTACGCGCACCCTGAGCGCACCACGGGGAAAAACAGTGTAAAAAATTAGTGAAAAAAAAAATTTTCAGCAATACATCCTTTCACATGGGACAAGCCCCATGTGAAAGGGTCTGCGTCAGTCTTACGCCTGCTATGAGGCAGGCGCAAGATTTTGACGCAACGGTGTCCTAAAAGTGACGCGGTGAAATCTCATAGATTTCACTGCGTCACTTCTACGACCCTTCCTTGCGTCAATACGCCCCCTTTGCATACATTGTACCTGGCGCAGGTATAATGTGGCACAGAGGTTTACAAAGTGACGCATCTACCTAGATGCGTCACTTTGTAAATATGACTCAACAAGGTGCAATTTTTACACCACTGGTGCGTCACAACACGTGACGCACCGGCAGCGTAAAAGTGATGCATGCTCTTATAAATGAGGCCCTGAAGTGCATCACAGGAAAAAAAAGTGTAAAAAAATGTAATAAAAAAAAAATTTCTAGCAGTGCATCCTTTCACATGGGGCAAGCCTCATGTGAAAGGGTCTGCGTCAGTCTTACGCCTGCTGTGAGGCAGGCGCAAGATTTTGACGCAACGCTGTCCTAAAAGTGACGTAGTGAAATCTCATAGATTTCACTGCGTCACTTCTACGACCCTTCCTTGTGTCAATACGCCCCCTTTGCATACATTATACCTGGCGCAGGTATAATGTGGCACAGAGGTTTACAAAGTGACGCATCTACCTAGATGTGTCACTTTGTAAATATGACTCAACAAGGTGCAATTTTTACACCACTGGTGCGTCACAAAAAGTGACGCACCGGTGGCGTAAAAGTGACGCATGGCCTCATAAAAGAGGCCTTCAGTCTTCTACTCATGTTTCATATTTAATGTATGACGCATTGTGTCGCAAGGAGTTACAGATAAGTCAGTATTTCTGACGTATCTGTAAGCGCAAAAGTGATGCATTGCTGGAGTGTGTCACAAAAGTGACGCAACTCCAGCAATGCAAAGATGCATTTTTTACAGCACTGGTGCGTCACAAAAAGTGACGAACCGGCGGCGTAAAAGTGACGCATGGCCTCATAAATGAGGCCTTCAGTCTTCTACTCTTACTTTTTCTTTCACTTTCTCTGTTTCTTCACTGCCTTACTTACCTGGTCTCACACTCACTTGTCTTTATCCAGTCTGTATCTCCACTCTTTCCTAAACATCACTGCTCTTTTCTTACCCTTCCACACCCCCGTTCCTTTACTACATTTTCTTCACTTATCCACATTCCCCATGTTCACTCTCCTTCTCCTCAATCTCCTTCCGCACACTCTCCTTCCCCACACTCTCCTTCCCCACACTCACACTTTCAGTCCCTCTACTTCACTTCCCTTCCCCTCTCGTCCCTTTCTTTGCTTTCTCACTCATTTTCCTCTCCTCTCTCACTGCACTCCACTTCACTTACTCTTTTTCATTTTTTTAAGAATACAGCTCTTTGATGAGAATTGGAGGTAGTTCTGAAAAGAACTTTTTTTTTTCTTCTTTTTTCCTTTTTTTGAACAAAAACAGGGAATGGGAAACTGCTCAACAGGAGCAAAAAACAAAAAACAAAATTAGGGCTGGCAGCGGTGGTTGTCTAATGCTCGAACCATGAGCAGAACACTTTGTTCCCCATAGCAAAGTAGCTGATCACAATCTCTGCATTTAATTACGCCTCTATTAAAAGCAGGCTGAATATTAGGGATCAACTCTTCTGATCGCCCCCTCACCGATGTAGTTGGTCCTCCGGTTGAAGTAGAGGCACCATCCCTGGGAGCCTCTCGTGCCAGAGCCCTGACACTCTCCCGGGCATAGTTCTGGGGATGCCTTCTCTGCACGTGGCGAATCATGGTAGAATTACCAAAACTGTACTTCCTTGTGGGGTCTCCTCTGGAAAGTACAGTATGGCAGATCTTACATTCCACCTTTGGGGCATTTACTTTCTTCCGTCCCTCAGGGCACACCACTCCTCCCTCTAAGACTCGACCTGGGCATTCCGTCGATCACAGAGGACCTACGGTCGAAACCTATGAAGTTTTGGCACCGGGTATGGTCCACCGATGAGCTGCACCATTATAGGCAGGACCTTATACACATCATGAGGCTGGACGTTAATGGTAAGATTCCTTGGTTGGCATACATCAAGTCGGAATGCTCTAGCCTGAAACTGCCTGACCTTTGGGACGATCCTGCTCAGGGCTGTAGAAGGATTTCACGCAAGTCCCTCGCTCAACTCTACAAGAATGAAAGCCTTGCTGATATGGCCAATGCACATGACAGCGGAACTCTGACGGGGCGTTTTTTAGCATCCAAAAATTCGTATGCCTTTGAACCTTTTATGGATTTTATTTACCCGCTTCTGGCGAGGAAATTGTTCCTGCAATGGAGGTTTGGCACGCTCCCTACTAAAGTTTTTACCTACAAATGGGCGTCAGGGGGCGACAAGCTCTGTCCATGCTGCAAAGCTAGGGATGAAGACGACCTGCACATAATGTTCTGTTGTTATGCCTATCGGAGCCCGAGGAGGCGCTGGTTAGCTCCACTATGCCGGAACCTGGGCTTCAGGAACTATTTACAGGCTTACAGGGTCCTGAAAACTAACACCCTGGGCCACATTGTGTTTGCGGTTTCTAAATTCCTAATGGCAGCATGGCTAATAAGGAAGAAAATGTCAGGTTAACTTATTTTACCTTGTACTTTCTAAACATTGCAGCCCAATTGGTCTTATTGTATATATTGTGTTTTATCTGTATGTATTTTTACTGCTTCTTTTATGGCCTATGTGGCCGAAATAAAGAATTTTTGGATTGGATTGGTATGTCAAAAAATTTCCAGATAAAATGTTCCTTAACTCTAGGCTGAGGAACCTCTTTATCTATAAAGCCATCTGTGTCATCACTGCTGCTGGATGGTCTGGCAGCCATGGTAATCCAACAAAGATTAAGCAGCAAAAAGACAGGTCTTGCAGTCACAAAAGTGAAAGAAGAAGTGAAGCAAATGGGTGGGGATTACATTCTTTGTAAAAAAAAAAACTGTTAGCAACCAATGAAAAGTGTTTTTTTAAGGTCACATGATTTGACGCGCATACGCTACGCGCACCGGAGCGCTTACGCGGCGCGAACGTAGGCTTCCGGGGGCGCTTACGCGGCGCGCCTCAGTGACGTTTTGGTAGCTTTACGGAAATGCAAAATCATTTTCATTTCGTAAAAAAAAAATAAAACTGCTTTTATAAGTATAGTACTGAATGTATTGCATTATTATTTACTTTTCATACATATTTTTTTTTACGAACGCAGAAATAGCACTCTTGCTGTGCTCTCGGGAGAGCTTACCGGTGCGCGCACCCTGAGCGCACCAGGAAAAAATTATTAAAAAAACATATACATTGAACAAATAATTTTTTTTTTTTTTAAATATATAATTGATAGTTATAAAAAACAGCTAATAAAAAAAGAAAAATAGTAGGTTACAAAGTTGATATACAAAGGAATTAGCTTTAAAAAAACTATGAAATTCACTGAAAAAACCATAGGTTTCACAAACGTTATAGTTAGGAATTAGCTTTTAAAAAACCTTTGACATTCACTAAAAAAAACATAGGTTTCACAATCGTTATAGTTAGGAATTAGCATTTAAAAAACCTTTGAAATTCACTGAAAAAACCATAGGTTTCACACTCGTTATAGGTAGGAATTAGCATTTAAAAAACCTTTCAAATTCACTGAAAAAACCATAGGTTTCACACCAGTTATAGTCAGCTGAACATTTTACTCATACAAAACCATTAAAATTCCCACGTTATAGTTAGTTGGACTTTCTATAACTCGCGCGCCCGCAATCCACTGCTGATGATGTCACATATTACATCATTCATGACATGGTCAGTGACATCACTGATGACATCTCAAATGACATCACTGATGACATCACTGATGTCATCTCAAATGACATCACTGATGACATCACTGATGATATCATCCATGTGATAATACAATGCACCTCCTCGCACTCTAATCTAACCTTTGATACACCCAGTGTTAAATACAAACTACCATTCCTGAAATTATTGACACACCAATACGAGTAACTACATACACACTCACTGATTTCTAGGTCTACAGACACATCCACTCATTCACCCATACAATCACTCATACATACGGTCACTCATCAATAGAACACTATCATATCCAGTCATACACCTATACAGACACTTACACACTGACACTCATCCACAGAGTTACTCAAACACCTAGTCAGTTATGCAAAAAATCAATCACACTCCCATTTCAACTACACAGTTATACACACTAAACCTTACTTATTCAAACATATAGTAACACATACTCTCTTTTACAATCAATGATACAAGTACACATTGATCTATACAGTCACTTACGCAATCACAGGTTCTCATGTATAGTCATTTATATATGCCAACTCTCACAAGCACTGTGTTTTACATATGTACTTACTTGGACATGGAGCACTGAGATATCCATTCACTCACCAACACATCCATGCACACAGTCAACCACCCATACAGCTCTTTCCACATGCACTCTTGAACCCATATACCAAGTGAATCAACTGCTCACACATACATGCACAGAGTCACACACCTCCCAGCCACCCACACACACACACTCACCCTCACATACAAATATTTGGGCAACCAATCAATAACCCATATAACCACTCATATAGCTACTGATCAACACATGCAGCTTGCACAACAACAGACATACTAATGCAGACATTCAGACAGTTTAGTCACTAACCAATGCATTCAGTAAGACACATTTAATCACTCACTCATACAGTCAGTCACGCACCTACTAAATCCTTCATCCAGACACTACTACATCCACTCATTCTTCAATATAGAAAACATTTTTTTTTCCAGAAACACACATTCACTGGATGATGTCATCAGTGATGTCATTTGAGATGTCATCAGTGATGTCACTGGCCATGTCATGAATGATGTAATATGTGACATCATCATCAGCAGTGGATTGCGGGCGCGCGAGGTATAGTGAGTCCAACTAACTATAACGTGGGAATTTCAATGGTTTTGTATGAGTAAAATGTTCAGCTAACTATAACTGGTGTGAAACCTATGGTTTTTTCAGTGAATTTGAAAGATTTTTTAAATGCTAATTCCTACCTATAACGAGTGTGAAACCTATGGTTTTTTCAGTATATATATATATATATATATATATATATATATATATATATATATATATATCTCCAAGTTCAATGATCCCTGCACCTCCAGCAGCCAGCTTGGCGAACAGAGACCACACAAATCCCAAGTTTCACTGCTTATGACTTTGATGAGTATACCCCTGGAAGAGAACTAGGATTACAGGTAAGTAACTTATCCTTCAACACTAGGTGGCAATCTATGAACAGTGTGTAACTCTGCAGCTCTACATGCTAAGAACAGATGCATACTGGTAAGTAGCATTTTCCTTCTGCCTAAATAGTAGTTTCTTCTTGCTAATTTGCACTTCTTTTAACTCCATTGGACAATCGCAGCACTCCAATAACCTTTAAGTTAGGTATGTTTTTTAGGAGCAGTAAAAGAAAAATATTATGAATGTCCCCGTCTCCGGCTGAAATTCTTCGGTTGGGGAAAGGTGAGGTACTCCATGCAGCAAGAGCCCCTGAGATTCTGGTTACCTCAGACAAGCGGTTGTATTTTGCAGTTGCACATCATTACTGTATGCAATTCCAAGAGTCCCCACAGAATTGTCACACTGGTTCCAATCCTTTAAGGAGATACTCTCTCAATTTTAAGTAAATAAACTTTAAGTTGGGTATGTTTTTTTAGGAGCAGTAAAAGAAAAAAATAATGTATGTCCCCGTCTCCTGCTGAAATTCTTTGGTTGGGGAAGGGTGAGGTACTCCATGCAGCAAGAGCCCCTGCGATTCTTGTTACCTCAGACAAGCGGTTGTATTTTGCAGTTGCACATCATTACTGTATGCAGTTCCAAGAGTCCCCACAGAAGTGTCACACTGGTTCCAATCCTTTAAGGAAATACTTTCTCAATTTTAAGGAAATAAACTTGATAAGTAAGGGCCTCATCCACTCCTATGTGAGATGTGCAAATGTAATATTTCCTTCACAGCCCTTCGCACCCTTTGCAGCGTTTAGACCGTTAACAACAGATTTTCCCACAGGTAAGTAAACTGCTACATTGCAGGCACTCTCCCATAATGGCAGTGGGGGTCGTGATGAGATTGGCAGCCTGGCTGCCATGTTGAGGTTGGTGGAGATACCTGGTCAGCCACCATAGTCCCATCAGGCCCACCAAATGTAGAGGTTGCTCCTCTGCCATGATATGGTGCCTTTTATTTTTTAGCAGTTTGTTTTCATTACGGGAACCAATTTGGAGGGAATAACAATAGGGATATAGCGCTTCTGAATGGCAGATCTGCTGTAACTTGTGGTTGCACTTTTGTTTTCTCTGAAGACAATCTCCAAAACTGAGGGCATTCCTCAGAAACGAACAAACCCAATATGCTTCGTGCACAAGGACTTTTCTCCTAGAACATAAAGATTTTTTTATAGACCTTTACAGGTCGGGACCCCCAGGTGTTACATAGAGGACATGAACAGGAAAAAAACATGTGAGAGATTGGCTGCAGAGGATAAGCTCTAAGAGCAGCCTTAAGTTGGTGCTGCCTGTGGTTTTTCCTCGCATTGAAATGGGTATCCACTATCCGCTAAACCAACATCCCTCATACTCAGAAGGCTGGACTAGACAGCTTACAGTTTTTATTAAAATAAATAGTTACCCTAATTCACCATAGATTAATATACATTCATAAATAGGTGTGACATGAAGACCTTTTTCACAATGTCCGTATTATTGAATTAAGACACTCATTTGAAAATTTCCACAGCAAAATTATGTTAAAAAATAAATACTTTTTTGGGTAAATTCATGTGTTTAGCACATTAAAAGATTTGACATTCAAAATCACAAAACAACAAAAACATTGTTGGGTACGCGCAAGGAACACAATCTTTTCACATATAGACATCATTTTTCAAAACGTTTATCGAAATTCATGTGTGAACGCTCCCTGCCCCATTCGCAATGATCAGATAACTTCTGTATTCAGTGAAGATCAGTTCTTGAAGGGGGTCCCCTGCCCTGGTGCCGTACAGCGTTCTCAAGCATTTAGTAGTTCAGTCTCTTAGTAATAAGGCGCCTGAGCACTGATTGGGCTAAGCCAACGTGTTTCAATTACTGTGGGGACTATTGGTCCGTGAGATCTTCATTGGTGTGGTTATGTTTGGGGTGAATGTATGACATTGTTCTGCATTCTGTCCATCACCTGTTGTTTTTGCTTTTGTCACCCCGAGTGGGACGGGTATGCCTAGACGTGGGTCCTGTGCTCTCCATGCCACTGGAATCAAGCTATCCAGGCTGATGAGGGCTGAAATCCCGAAACCGGTCCTTGGATGCTTGTTTCCAGTCGAGGGAGGACCTGGCTTGGCAGTTCGGGCTGGACTGTTCCCATGGGGCACAGGGTCAAGACTGATTTGCATATGGCTGGGTTCAAACTGGAAAGGCATGGTGAGCAAAAAAACGATGGATTGAGGCCCAGATCTCTGTACTGGGGTGAATGTATGACATTGTTCTGCATTCTGTCCATCACCTGTTGTTTTTGCTTATGTTTGGGATAAGTCCGGTATGCCTGGATCTTGGCATACTGTAGAGCGAAAACATAAAGACCCAGACTGAAGGGAACCGGTAGGTGCACTTTACTGCAAAAAGGAAACACAAAATTATTTTTTTTCTCAATAAAATGCCTGTACTTTGATACCTGTTAGGCATACCTATACATATAATATACAATTATTGTATTTATAAACACATGAATTTACCATAAATAAAACTTCTTTTTTTTAAACATTATTTTGCTGTGGAAATTTGACTTGTTCCTTAGAAATGTTCAAATGAATGTCATAATTCAGTGGTATTGACATGGTGAAAAAGGTCCGCATCTCACACCTATTTAAGAAAGTATAATAATCTATATTGAATGAGGGTTACTTGTGTTTTTTTAATGATTAAGTACCCCTACCCTCATTGTCCTGAGTGAGCATATCCCAACATTAGGAGCACTAGTTTTTGGTACATGTTACATTACCACCATCTGAGGACCTACGTTGAACATATATGACCTAGGATCTAAACCTGCTCCTCTGTTTTTTTTTTTTTTTTTTTTTAATTTGTTTTTATTGCAGAATTATAGACAAACTTCAAGGTCAAACGACCAGACAACCTCCTACAACTCGAGGCACCATAACGTGACAAAATAGTACACAGCCATTTAGCCCACATCCCGGAGGCCGGGCGGCGCACCAATCATCTCTTTCCGTCCGGTCCACATAGCGGCCAAAAGGACATCCGGCCAACAGCACGATCATGTATCTGCTTTTTTATCACCTAACAAACTCCCCCCCAACGCTGATACTTCCCACATTTTCCTGTATGCTATGTCCAGGCCCCCAGTATCCACCCCAGCATGTCCACCTTAGTCCTCCACTAGATCAGTCGCCCGATCGCGTCTAATACCATTCCCTCCTCATCGACCCCTACGTGTCTCCCTACCACCGACTGCAGGTGAACTGGTGGGATCCCCTGACTTGGAAGCCCCCTTCAGTGTGTCAGCAGTGTCCCAGTATCTATCCCCCCCGACCCCCCCCCTGCCGCCATAGATGTGGGTGGTATCTATGTGTCCCAGAAACTGCGTCAATACGCCCATCGGGGTCAAGCTGTGGTCTCCCTAGCCTCATGGAACCTCCCCGTCCAGGCTCCCCTCCTCTTCCTCCCTGGTCAAGTAGTCGTTCAGGGCCTGCACAATCATCTCCCACGCTCTCGCAAGCTCTAAGCTCTTCTCATTACTGGTCCGCGTAGCCTGCCGCATTCTGAGCACACTCTCGCATTGGGACCATTTACGCAGCTCATTCGACCATCTCCGGACAGACGGGCCCTCCCTGGACTTCCAGTGCCAGGTAATCTCCCTCTGCGCCAGGATAAGTCCTAAGTCGATAAACTTGCTCGTGTTTTTGGTCTTCGCCGTGTGTGGGAACCACAGCAATATACATGCGGCCATGTCAAAGTCCACCTCCCTGTCCGTGACAGCATTCAAAAGCTCCCCCACCTCTGCCCAGTACGACCCCAACCGCGGGCAACCCCACAGCATATGGTCTAACTCAACTGCAGGTACCAAGCATCTCGGACACGCTGCATCCTGTACCTGAAAGTACTGTCTGATTTTCCCTGGCGTCAGGTATGCTCTATGTAATATGAAGAAATGGACCTGTTGGAAGCGAGCGTTCCTACAACCCTTCCACGCTCTCTTCCAAATGTGGCCCCACTCCGGGTCCGGTATGGGCCTACCTATACTGTCCTCCCATTTCTCCTTCAGCTCGGACAACGGCGCCAGACCCTCGTTCAGCATTCTCGAATGAAGACAGGTCACCGCCTTTACCGTACCCGCAGCCATCACAACGTACTGGCAGGCCATAGTCGTTTCTGGTTCGCCTAGTCCCCCCTGCCAGTGTTTTTGTATCGCCGTAGTCACAGCGGCATGCAAGAGGTAGCTCCCATCCGCAAGCCCAAATTGGTCCTGCAACACCCGATAGGGTACTAGCACCCCGTCCGCATAAAGATCTCCCACCATCTGCAATCCCAGGTCCTCCCATTCCGCCAACGGAGACCAATCACCTCCATGAGGCAGTGCCGTCAGCATTCCCAGGGGGATCTCTGGTGCATATGGGCGAGCAGAACCCGCTCTCTTCAGGCTCCTAAGCCAGCACGACCTGAGGGTTTTCTCTTCAATCGTGAGATCGCCCAATCTCAGCTTTTGCTGCAGTACAATGTAGGACAGGATGTGCCGCTGAATCCCCTTCCCTGGTTGGGGCCCCTGAACTCTCTCGCGACGTTCTGCGTCAAGATCTGGAGCTGGGCCGCTAGGTAGTACAACTCAAAATCGGGGACCGCCATCCCCCCCTCAAGCTTGGGCCTATGCAAAGTATGCAACGCCACTCTGCGTCTTCCGTGGCCCCAAAGGAAGGCAACTACCATTGAACGCAGCTCTCTAAAGATCCTCCGAGGGATCCATACCGGCAAGGTGCGGAAATAATAAAGCAACCGCGGCAGTGCCACCATTTTCAGCAGCGCTACCCGGCCCTGCACCGACAAGGGGAGAGAGGCCCAAAAAGTCATGCAGCCCCGCAGCCCCCGTATGCAACGGCCTACATTACCTTCCAACAGGTCAGCGGCCACGTGATAAACCCGGACCCCCAGGTAGGTGAAGCAGGAGCCCTCCCAGACCACATCCATTGATAGAGGGGGGTACGTCACGTTCCCCTTCAGCGGGAAAATGCAGGTTTTACTCCAGTTTACCCTAAGGCCCGACATCCTGCCAAACCGGGAGAGCAGTTCCGTCGCCCCACCAAGGGCGCCTTCCGTGTCCTCCAAGTAGAGCAGCAGATCATCCGCATACAGTGAGATGTGATGAAGTCCCCCGTTGCTCCAGACTCCTGGATACAGTACTCCCGTTCGCGCCTGCGCCGCCAATGGTTCCATCGCCAAAGCAAACAGGAGGGGGGACAGCGAGCAGCCCTGCCTCGTCCCTCTACGCACCGGATATGCAGGAGAAATTGCCTGTCCCAATCTGACCCTGGCTGTTGCATCAGCATAGAGGACCCTCGTCCAGCGGCCAAAGCCACCCCCAAGGCCAAACTTCTCCAGGACCTTATCAAGATATAGCCATTCCAGGCTATCAAAGGCTTTCTCTATATCCACTGATAACACTGCGGATCTACCGTCCAGTGCCTGGGCACCATCCAGTATACGAATCAGGCGGCGGATATTAAGGGACGTATTTCTCGTGGGGATAAACCCCGCTTGGTCCTCATGGACCAATGTGGTCATGTGTGGCAGCAATCTGGTCGCCAGTATACGGCTTAAGATCTTGTAATCGACTGTCAGCATAGATAGGGGCCTATATGAGGTCACTTCTGTGGCATCTTTCCCTGGCTTCAGCAACGGCACCACTAAGGCTTCCCTCATCGATTGGGGGAGGCGTCCCAAGGTCTGGGCCTCTGAATACACCACCAGGAGTCTCGGAGCCAAAATATCTATGAATTTCGCATAAAATTCAACCGGTAGGCCGTCCACCCCCGGTGTCTTATTCCTAGCCATCTGTTTAACGGCCACCCGAATCTCCGATAGAGTTATCGGGCCGCCTAACCCCTTCGCAGTCTCATCATCTAATGAGGGGAGCTGAGCAGCAACCAGGTATTCATCTATCCTGGCTCCTTCCCCGCCCAACTGGCTCTCATATAGGGTCGTATAGTAGGATTGGAAGCGATTCAAGACCGCAGACTGGGTATAAACCACTTCCCCGGTCCCCGTTTTAATGCTCATGATCGGGTTGCCTCTAGGTTCTGGGTTGGCGAGTTTGGCAAGTAGCGTGCCCACCTTATCTCTCTCCCCGTGCACCTTGAGAAGGTACAACTTGTAATCATAGCATCGCAGCCTTTCCGTTTCCCTAGCCACTACTTCTTTCGCCTCTAGTAGCCCGCCCTGTAGCTCCGGTCGTTCTGGCCTGCGCCTCTCTAGGTCCCTTAGCGCACTTTCAGCCTTCTCCAGATCCGCCACTACCGTCGTTCTGACATTCGCAAACCTGCCCATACACACTCCTCTCACCACCACCTTCATCGCATCCCATTCCACCGATCTCGCAGTGGTCGTATCCGCATTCACCTCAAAATACTGCTCGACGCCCTGCTGGACAGTGGCGCTAAACACTGGATCCTCCAATGTGTCAGGGCCCAACCTCCACGTCGGCACCGCAGACCTCACCCGCCGCCATTGTACTGTCATCAGTAAGGGGTTATGGTCAGAGATGGTCCTGGCCAGGTACTCCGTATGTGTCACCAGTGCTGCCATACTACCGCTACAAAGGATAGAGTCTATTCTGACATGTAAAGCATGCAGTGCCGAAAAGAAGGAGTAATCCCTAACAGCAGGGTGTTGCTCCCGCCACACATCCACTAGGCCCCACCTCTCCTGCCAATCCTGCCTGTGCGCGGCCAACCTCCGTACCGGGGAGTCGACCAGCGGCGGGTGTGATCTATCCCGCGCCACGTCCGTGATGGAATTAAAGTCTCCTCCCACTATAATGGGGCCCGCCAGGAAGTGAGCCATCAATCCGGAGAGTTTGTCAAAGAAACTGGCCTGGTCTACATTAGGGACATAGACACTGCTCAGCACCACCTCCCGGCCATACAGCCTGCCCTCCACCACCACAAAGCGGCCCTCAGGGTCCACCAATTGGTTCGTAACCTGAAACGGGACTCCTGCTCTCACCCATATCAGTACCCCTCTAGCAAACGCCGAATACGTCGTACCAAACACCTGTCCCCGCCATCTCTTTTGCAACGCCGCACATTCCTGCTTAGTCAGGTGGGTCTCCTGCAATAATGCAATCTGAATGCCCCGCCTCACCAAGTAAGCATGCACCCTGCTTCTCCGGGACATCGTACGCAGGCCACGGACGTTCCATGTAAGGGCCTTTAAATCAGGTAACGTTCCCATTGCCTCTATTTCCCATCCAATTCGGCAACATCAATTGAACCCCCACACCACGGCAGCATTCCCCCCAACGTAAAACATCCCCAAAAACTTTCCCAACCCCGCTCCCCAGAACAGGACCCAATAACAAAGCATCAGCCCCCATCCAAACCAAAAACATCACACACAATCCACTATACTGTGGTCGTCACCACAGAAGGCCTTAAGGGCAATGAGGGGAGGCCCGGGCCGATCCGGGGCAGACTGTGTCCCAGCTCCAAGCCCTAGATCCCTTACGACTGTCACATCAGAGTACCTGCCGGTCCGCCAGATACCCCAGGTAGTCCGCTCCAGCAGCAGCCGCAGTGCAGGCCCACTCAGCCATTATCACTCGTTGAACAGCCCATCCGCCGTCTGCGGGGTGACCTCCGGTCCCACAGCGTTGTCCGCCTCAGACAGTTCCTCCCCAGACTTTCTGCTCTCCACTTCCGAGTCAGAGTCTCCCAGTTCATTCTCCTGCTGCGAACCCGTGATTAACGCCGTCGCTACCAGCGCCCCCTTTCTGGCCTCCGCCATCTCGGCAGCTCGCTGTGCCTGTTTAAGTTTGTTCTTCTTACGAATGCGCTGGGACTTCCGGATTCGCACCCGCTGCTGTCGTTCCCGGTCGCCTTTTTGTTGGCGGTCCGTGCCAGCGCGGTACAACTCCAGCCAAGACCACGCCTCATCAGGGGTCTGGAAGAATTGGGTCGCCCCATCCAGGATTACTCGCAGTTTGGCCGGGAAGAGTAGGGAATACTGAATACTCTCATTTCTCAGCTCTTTCTTCACGGCCAGAAACGATGCCCTATTCCTCTGGACCTCTTGCGTATAGTCCGGAAAGAGCGTGACCGAGCTGTTATCCACTGTGAAGGGGCCCACCGAGCGTGCTCTTTGTATCAGGTAGTCCCGGTCCTTGAAGTGCAATAGTCTGAGCACCATCGGCCGTGGGGGGCGCCCCTGCAAGGGTGGACGAGACGGGACCCTGTGCGCCCGCTCCAGGGAGAAGAACGGGGACAAGCCCTCCGGGGCCACGACCGTTCTCAAGCAGCCCTCCATGTAGGCCACCGCATCATCACCCTCAATTTTTTCTGGCAGGCCCACCACCCGTATGTTGTTCCTCCTGTTGCGGCTTTCGGAGTCCTCCGCCCGTCTCTCCAGCGTCGCCAGCCTCTCCATGACATCAGACAATTTGCGTTCGACAGTGACCACCGCAGGTTTCAGTTCTAGGAGCAGTCGGTCATGATCCTTAACTTTGTCGGACAATTTCGCGTGATCCGCCCTCAGCAGGCCCAATCCAGTGGCCACCTGCGCAATGTCCTGGTGTAGAGATTCTTTGGTCGCCGTGATTGCATCCAGAATGCCATCTAGCCGCGCGTTCAGGCGGAGTTCCTGCGCCGACGCATCTTGCGCTGCTGGTGATCCCCCGTCCGCGTCCGGCCCGGCCAACAATCCGCCACCCCCGACCGCACTCCCAGTACTGCCGGTGGCGGCCATCTGGGCAACCGCGTGTGTCGACGCTGGGTGGTCCCCCAAGTGTCTGGCCAGTCCAAAGGACCCACTGCCGGGCGTCCGCTCCTCAAGCCCTTCTCACACTCCTCAGGCCCAAGCGTCCGGCCCGATCCTGGCTGCTCCCACCAGGAGGCTCGCCCCCTGCTCAGAAAGGGACCCCCACGGTCAGGGCGATCCTGCCCCCGGGTCTCCTGGCGAGCCTGCCCCAACCGGCTCCATTTGGCTCAAGGGCTCCGTCAGCCCGCACCTCACCACCACACCAGGACCCGACAGGCGCTGGGGCCAATAATTCACCGCGCCCCCTCAGGCTCTCCACGCAGTCCAGCCCCCACTGGGCTCAGGTGTGTCCCCTCGATGGCACCGCTCAGCGGACCCCCACCGCCGTCCAATTCCAGCTCCCTTGGCCGGCTCCACACCAACTGCGCCAGTCCGTGCCTGCCTGCAAACAATCGCGGTCGGCCGGCCAGGTCGTGCGCTCTCCCCTCCGTCCGCTCCTCACCCTGCACGGTTTGGATCCGCCACCTCAATGCCTCCGGGCCGCGCCGCAACCAGCTTCACAGCGCCGGCCCAGATGCCGGGAAACAAAAACAATGCTGGCCCTCAGATGCCAGAGCACCGCAGATGTCGCTTCCCCGGCACTATGGCCGCCGGCGCCAGCGGTGGGGGGATGGGGGGATGGGCACTCCGTCCGCGAGTCCGTGCCGGGGGTCCCCGACACCGCCCTTCCCCTGCGGTCTCTCCACTCCCGCAAACCTGGCTGGGCTGCGCCCGCTTGTGTCCTCGGGCCGCTGCCCGCCCCGCTCCGCGGCCGCGATCCTCAGTGCCCTGACACTCCGGCGCTGCCGCTGGGCACCATCGCCATCTTGGGCTCTTTGTTTTCCGTCTCGGGGCACCGCAATCCGTGCCACGCTCTCCGCCCCGTCCACGGCCACCTGCCGACCCACGAACGTCTCGCGTGGTGCGTCCGGCGATCAGCCCTCGAATCCTGGGTTCCACTGCGCCCAGAAGTGAGGGATTTACAGGAGTAATGCGGGATCAGGCACGGAGCTATGGGCTCACGCCGCCATCCTTATCGGCGTCCAAGCCACGCCCCCCTAAACCTACTCCTCTGTTGACCTCATTGTTGATGCTGGACAAATTACTTTACCCTGTTCCACCACATGTTCATTATCTACCAAAATTAAGAAGCATTTGAAATTGTGTTATTGCCACTGTCTGAGACTTTGCAAGCGTTCCACCCATCAACTTTGTGTTTTCCTCACTGTGACATCCTAAATGCCCAGATGTTGGTCTTGTGCTTATGTTCGCAAAAGGATCAAGTTGTAATTCACGAAAGAGGCCTCAGTAGGTTGAAACCAGACTGTGGTTATTTGTGTTCTCTTTCAGAGGAGACCTTCTTTGGCAATTCGAGCTGGACTGTTCCTATTGGAGCAGGACCAAGAATGCTTGTGCTTCATGACGTAATGTCCCTCTAATGTTTGCCTCTCCCATCTTCAGCATTAACCCTGTGACGGGGCGAGTGGAGGAGAAGCAGCCGAACCCCATGGACGATATGACAGAAGAACAGAAGGAATATGAGGCCATGAAGCTGGTGAACATGTTCGACAAACTCTCCAGGTTGGTGATTGGACAGGTCAGAAGTGTGCCATGCCTTGTCCGTGATGTACTGGCTTCACAGGTTTTTAATTGGGTGGATTTTCAAGATGAGCAGGTGATGGTTGTTGACAAAGTTCAGGGCACCTCTGATGCTTTTTTATATGCACTGCTGTGCCTCTCCTGTTCTCTGTTAATTAATTGGAAGCAGCTACCTTTCCTTGTGATCACAGAAACAAACCTTCTTTGGGATTTCCTCTGTCTATATAGGTGTTTAAAGATGTAAGCTTGCACAGATCATATTTGTTGAATCCTGGGAAGGCAATGTGACAAGTCCACAAGCCAAGTGTTGCTGAGTTTCAAGAGGTGATGGGAAATGTCTGCTGTCAATGCAGTGACACGGAAACAGTCATGAGACTTTTCCTGCTCCTTATAGATATGTGATTAACTTGAAGAAGGTGATGCCCACCCTCCTGGTATAGAGATGTGCATAATCAGCAGAAGGTGCTCTGACATGCTCGCTATTCCCATGTTCAGATATGAGAGCCTGAACAAGGCATGGAACATGCTTGTTTTTTCATGTATTCATATATGCAGGGGCTAATAAGAGGCTGCATGTTCTGTGGGGATTCTGATATGTTGACTGTGAAAGTGTTGATGGGGTATTCCAGCTCTCTAAAGATTTGGAAATGTTAAATTTGGGAGAGGTGATTGCATATATTGGGATGTATATACTTTAAATAAGAAAGACTTTAGCAGGTGCACAGATTTCCAGGGTCCAGGGTTTGAAGCCATTTTAATGATGCTGTGACGATGGGACAAGGTTGCTCTTCAGGCTATTATATGGTATGTGGCGGAGATGACACTCACACTAGCTGTCAAGGGATTAATATGTGTTGTATATCGAAGAGCTGACCGGGCATGCCCTTTCCCTAAGCCTTGACATGTGTTGAATGTCGAGGAGGTGATGTGACATAACCGCTCTCCAGCGATTAATATATGATGAGTGTGGATGAGGTTATTGCAAATGCCGCTCCTCAGTGATTGAGATGTGATTATTATAAAGGGCGTGATGGAACATGCTAGCTCTCCGAGGATCACGATGGAGTGCATGAATACAACAGGTATTGAGGGATTGAGATATGCTTAGTGTTCAGGAAGTAAGGGGATGTACCAGCTCTCCTTGGAATAGAATGTATTCATTATACTGAAGGAGTTGAGCCTTGGCCATTTTCCTGGAGTTGAGATCATTAGAGTTTAGATGAAGTAATGTGAGATGTATTAAAGGTGCAAAAGTTGATGAGACATGGCAATTCCGAGGCGCTGAGAGTGAGTGCATTTGGAGCAGAGGAGGGCACACAGGTCACAGGAGAGTATGCTTACCCAGGGCTGGAAAAATCCAAAAAATGGTACTAGTCCTGCAGGACTAGTACCTTAAAAATGTCCTCGACCTAACTGTAACCTACTTGACCTCCGTCTCTGAAAGCGGAGCAAATGTGACAAGATAACAAGTTTTAAAGGCATCTTTGTTGCTCATTAACTTTGTGAGCAATACAAATGCCTTTAAATCTTGTTATCTTGTCACATTTGTTCCGTTTTCACAGACAGAGTACAAAAGTTGGTTTGTTTTCCTACTCACCAGAAAGGGCGAGTAGGACCTAAAAACAGCTCGACCTTGTTAAATTTAGCTCGACCATGCGAGCGGTCGAGTGGCATTTTCGAGCCCTGCCTTACCATGCATTTCTTCTGTCCTTTGTGTCCTAGGGAGCACATCATCCAGCCAATGGGGGTCACCGCAGATGGGCGTTTGGCACCTTTGGACGAGGCGGCCCAGAAAATGCTGCAACAGCAAGAGTCGTCTGACCTGGACTCGGACTCAGACTGACTGCGCGGGGCTGGAAAAGACGTAGAGCTGGGACTTGGAAACCAGCAGATGAGGCTGGCCAGAGGAGGGACTGTTCTGGACTCGGAGTCCTGCCGTTGTAGAATACCGTAGAGGAGAAGCAGAGGCTCGGAGCGATAGAGCTGACAGGACCTCCGTTGTAGCATCCTTGGAACTATGAAATGTCCACGGGCGACCATTTGCCCCATGTCTCTGCTTGGGTAGAAAGGTAGCGCCGCTTCATGCGAAGCCCGGAGAGGGCCTGGCCATCGCAGCTGTCCTAAGTCACCCTCTTCAGAGCTTTGTCGGACCTAGGCCTTGCTCAAGGCCTACACTGAGCTTCTGGAGGGTGAGCAGCACGAGCTTTGCTAAAGAGGCGAGCTATCTAGAATGATTATTCATGTGGAACACGCCCACTAGACACAGCTACATACTTGCACACAAGCAACAGCGCTCCAACCCAGTTCTACTTAAGGTGCAAGGGCATAGACTGTCAAACAAATACACAATTCCTAGCAGTGGTGAATGCTGGTCACTGGATGGTTACTTTGCGTGGCATTCCCTACATGTCCTCGAAAACTTGGTGCTAGTGTTGGACAAGCACACACTCGTCACACGTACAACCATTTATGTGCCCAGAGTGAATGATTGAGAGGGCGGATGGACATCGACTAGGGCTGATACAGAGCCATTAATGCACGGAGGTACATTGCACACTCTTTCCCGGACGTTCATTTCACGTGCAGCAACAAAACATACATAAGCACATTATATATGCAGACTCATGTACACTCCAGCATGTTCTGCATACAATGCAATCAGACACATTGGCCGTAAAGCAGTTTTTATAGACTAAAACACCCTGCACACACAGATACACAGTTACATTTCATATGTTCTCATGTATATTCACAGACACATTGCATGCAAAGTCCGCTTTATATACACAGTCACATTTCACATGCTTTACATTGAGATACGTTGGGCAGTCATGTATAAACACACACACGTTCCTCATACAAATATGCACAGAGACACACTGCACATTCTGAGACTGATATGCATGAGATGGCAACATTATGGACTGCATGTGGGTCTGCTATAGGGAAAATTTGCAAAACTACTGTTCCTGGTAAGTATTGTTTCTTACATATTGCATGTACACCTCAGACAATCACATGTATATACTAACAGGAATATTGCTTACACAGTCGCTTGTATACACAAACACGGCCCCCATGCAGATACACAGAGGCACCTTGCACATGCAGTCACAGATAAGCACATGATGAGGGAATATAAAAGACACTGCTAAAATACTGCTGCAGGTAAGTTTCTTGTTCCGTACAGACATGTAGCACTTACACTGCACATGGTCATGTCAGAGATTTTAGGAGGTATGTGGCCACTCTGCAGTTAGTGGGAGGATCAGCATAGCCTCATGAAAGCACCATGCCAAATCCGTCTGAGTCAGTCTGGCACAAAGGGGAGACCGCTCCAAAGCATACTACTGCACTGTGTTTAGTTGCAGGTAGAGGACATCGAGCCTCTCCGAAGTGATTTACAGGCAGTGCATGTTGTCATGTTTCCCTGGCCTCTAGCATTCCATGGCCTTCCTATATTGTGCTCAAAACCAAGGTTGTTTTGTTACAATGTGGTGATTGTACTCATAGTGGGCTGGTTGGATAGGGAGTGGTTTAACAGAGACTTACGGAAGAGCTTGATATTCCAGATATTCCTGAGCATTACATGGTCCCCCTCACCTAGAATTTGTCCATGCAGTTTGCTCCATAATCACACCCCATGTCACATTAACACGCGTGCTCCCAATCCAGCTCTGTTGACTGCTCGAGCCTTCACTCTGTTGATGTTGCTTGTTTTAGGAAGTCAAGCCATGATGTATAGACTGACAGCCTGCCTAGAAAGGCAGTCCGTGTTCCTTCCTCCAGTAGCTACATCAGGCTAGGCATGACTCCCTGATATTAATTCTCATACACATCGAAGGCCTGCGCATTGTGGTGAATACTGAAGTAACTTTTTGTTCCATTTTCAGGTCTGAAAAAGGCTCATATTTTTGGTTTTGTTAATGGTGGTCTATATGAATACAGGGTTCGCTAGCATCCTTGAGTTGGGGGAAACTGCAATCTCACAGTTTTTTCTGAAAACCAATATGCAGATGCCCTCTGTGGATATTAAGAAGGTGCTAATGATTTTTATGCACCAACACCAACATTTTAAATATTTGTGCACAGCTACTGTCTTTAACTTTTACGTATGATTCAGGCGAATCAGTCTCCAAAATGTATTCCAATTTATCAATGGAATCTTTGTTTCCCTACAAGCCACAATAATGCACAATTTTATTACAAATAGAAAACGTTTTTAATTAATTTATTCAAAAATGTATTAAAAGCTATCTTAAAGGAGAGTAGACAATCTACATGCATTCATCCAGTGATCAGTCCGACACAATTAAACCGGTTGTGAGACATTTATGAGGTTTAACAAAGTGCTCCCTTGCTCAGTTATCTTGCCCTGTCATCTGTCCAATATGTAGCGTCTACAAGCAAAATAAAAGCATGTTTTTACAGCGTTTCAGTTGTATTTTGTTTTTTATCAACCTTCATCAGGACAATAAATAATATTAATGCTAAGTAAAAATAATAATTATACTGAAACTTAACATATGCCTCTTGGGGGTAACATCCTTTAAATGTTCTACCCTTCTGCGCCCAAAATGATATCATCATCTCTTCATACACCATTCTGCAGGATTCCTATGGAGAGGCTGCTTACATCAATGGTGCTGTTTATGGTTGGAAACACAATATAGCAACTGCTATGAAATAATTGTTGCAAACAATTATTTACAGTTAATTAACGCTTAATTTAATCATTCACTTTCTAACAGTATCACCGTGTATTCATGCTTCTGAAAACTGTCAAACTGAACATTGCTTGGTTCCAGAATCACTTTGTGACGTGTTCAATGATAACTAATCGGCTGTATTGCCAAATGTCTTAGGTGGTTCCTTTAATGGTATACAGCTGTTAAAAATGCTTAATTGATTAATGGATCCTACATTGTGCATTATATTTCTACAAGCTCCATAGAATGTAACTCATTTTACTGGAGCGCAAAAGATGTGATACCTTTTCATACCCTAGGTAAATGCAGACTGGACCCTTCTGATAGCAGGGCTGGCAGTTCGATATACAGAGAACTAGCAAATCCAGTCCTCGATATTATGGGATGCGCTCAGCACTGATGGGTGGGTAGGCATGGTGTAGTATTCTTGCCATGATGCAGCCGGTTGTTGCATGAGCTGACTGCTTCGGGGATGTACATCAGCTAATGTTTTATCTCCGGGGCAGTCAAAGTAGCCTGTCCAGAGTATGGGGGTTACATAAAGGTGGCTGGCAGTGAAACCAGTGTACTCAACCACAACATGAAGATCTGTGTTTCTTTCTCTCCCTAACCAGGTAAAAGGTGGGGGGAATAAATCTAAAGATGGCTGATGATGAGGCATTGTTTGCTTATTTTCGAAATCATAATGAGTCCATCTAAAGTCGATGCCCACAGAAACAAAGAAAATGTGTTTATTTTGAAAGGCTATTTCTGGATCTAGCAGCTAGATATGGAATAATGTATAAATATTAATCTAGATAGTTCCAAGCTGTACAATTAGTGTTAACGGTAAGTAACTAGATTCGTGTGTGAAAAAATATACCTGAAAGAGACACGTTAGTATTAGATTCCTTACCTTAGAATATCCCCAGGCGTCAGACTGGATCCGGAAATTTTTGCGTAGCAGTACCCTTGCGCGTCGGTAGGCGTCGTCTGCGGCTCCGCGTCCGTCGTCGGCGTCGTGGGCGCCGTGATGACGTCGTCGGAGTACTTAGACGCCGCCTCCGCGTGCTGACGTCAGTTCTTCTTTTTTCCGCACCAGCAGCGCAGATCCGGAAAAAGTGGTACCTTAGTCACTTTTTGACTAACTCTTTTTGATCTTTTTGTTCTCCTTTTCGAGTCTTCGACTCCTCATCGGTGCCGGTAGGGATGCCTGGTTTCAAGCCCTGTGAGGATTGCGACCGACTGATGTCGGTAACGGACCCTCACCGTCGGTGTCTCCACTGTCTCAGCGTCGACCGCGACGACAAGGCCTGTTCCGACTGCCGGGCTCTGACTTCGAAAGCTAGACGGGAGCGGTCCCGTAAGCGACTCGAACTCCGGCAGTCGGCCCCGCCCCAGGAGAGGTCCCGATCCAGACGGAGGTCGAGGGACCGGTCGCGGGAGCGGAGCCATCGTAGCTCCGGGAGTCGACTTCACTCCTCATGGTCGAAGTCGTCAGGTAAGCATAAGAAGTCGAAGAGACGTCATCGCTCTTCCGACTCCCCCCCGACGCGCCGGGGGTTCGGGTGGCACCGCCCACGCGGCTCCCTCTGAGTCGCAGGCGCCGCGTCCGGCTCCATGCCCTTCGGTCCCTGGGCCTCACGCGACGCCGGATGAGATCGAGCGGTTCCTCGTGGCCATGAGGTCCCTCTCTCCTCCGACGGGTTCCGCGGCGCCTTCGGGCCCGGCGGCCCCGTCTGGGGGTCCTAGCGGGTCGGGGGCTTCGGCCCGACGCCGACGGGTGCTTTGGCTCCGTCGCCGCCGGCGCCTTCGGGCCCGGAGCCTTCGGGCCCCACTGGATCCGGTTCCGGATCCGGGTCGACGCCAGTGGATTTACCGACCTCCCCGGCGCCGGTCCCTCAGGTGTCACCACCGGCGCCGTCCTCGGGCGGCGGCGGCCCCGACGCCTCCCTCGACCCGGTTCCGGCGCCGCTTCAGACGCCGTTCGGAAAATTCGTTTTCCATGAAACGGCCCCATCTTTTCCCAACCCTGAATACCAGGAGATGGGTGATGAGGAGGATTGGGAGGGGTCTGAGGACCCTCTGGCACGTGAATTACAGTCTCAAGAGGACTGGGCAGGTGAACTTGGGGAGGCCAGTGGTATTGACACTTCGCCTGACACTGGCTTTGTCTCACCTCCTACCGTGGCTACGGAGGAGGGGGCAACCTATAGTGTGGTGTTGATGAGGGCAGCCAAGGCCTTGGGCCTTGAGCTCCCCGTCGCGGCCGTGAGGACTAACCTCCTCACCGAGGTCCTTAAGCCGCAGTCATGCTCGGCCGAGCCTCTGCTGCCGTTTAATGAGGCCTTAACCGACGTTCTTTTGGGCACTTGGTCCAGGCCCGCTACGGGTTCGCCCGTAGATAGGAACGTGGCCAGACGCCACCGCCCGGCCCCGGGCGACCCATGTTTCCTGTCCACCCACCCCACCCCGAGAGCCTGGTCATCCAGGCCTCCAATTCCCAGAACGCGTTCCCGTCGGCTCCGCCGGACAGGGAATCCAAGAGGTATGAGCAGTATGGTAAAAAGATCTTCTCATCCCTTAGTCTGGGACTGCGGTCTTCCAACACTGCGTGCCTCTTGGGCCGTTATACCCACTCTCTGTGGGATACGGTTGCGGAAGTGCTGCCAGAGTGTCCGTTGGAGGTGCGGGCCAAACTCGGTCAAGCCCTTGTGGAGGGCCGGGATGCAGCCAAATATTCCATCCGGTGTGGGCTGGATACCACCGACTCGCTAGGTAGAGCGATGGCAACGACAGTGGCGGTCAGACGCCACGCCTGGCTGAGGTCTGCCAACTTTTCGGCAGAGGTCCAGAACACGTTGATGGACATGCCGTTTGATGGCCGTCGCCTCTTTAGCGACAAAGCAGACCATGCGCTTGAGTGCTTTAAGGACTCCAGGGCTACGGCCAAGTCCTTGGGCCTCTAGGCCCAGGCCAGCAATCCGCTGCTTTTCACTCCTTTGTGGCCACGGAAGGGGTGTACCCACACGTGCTGCCAGTCACGCTCCACAGGGTAATACCCAACGCGGTGGCGGCCGTGGGAACCGCCGTCCTGGCGGTAGGGGTCAACGGTGAGGTCAGTCCACACCTTCCCCCGCAGCATCCGCCTCAAAACCCTCCTAGTCCGTGCTTTCAGGCCCATGTGACGCCAGTGGGGGGCAGGGTTCGCCATCACCACCTCCACTGGCGCACTGTCACATCGGACAGGTGGGTGCTGCATATCGTCCGAAGGGGCTACTCCCTCCCCTTCGAGGCGACTCCTCCAGCCATGCCACCGCAGAACCACCGTGTATCGGGGGATCATTTGCGACTTCTGCAGGAGGAAGTTACGGCCCTCTTGGCCAAGGGGGCCATCGAGCTCGTTCCTGGGCCAGAAGTAGGGTGTGGTTGCTATTCCCACTACTTTCTGGTACCCAAGAAGGGCAAAGGGGACCTACGCCCTATCTTGGACCTCAGGAATGTCAACGGCTTCCTCTGGAAGGAGAAGTTCGAAATGCTGACACTGGCTCAGGTCTTAGCTGCCCTGGACCCAGGAGACTGGATGGTAGCGTTGGACTTGCAGGACGCTTATTTCCACATGCCCATCCTGCCGGCCCATCGGCGCTACCTGCGGTTCACGGTTGGCCACGAGCACTTTCAGTTTACCGTGCTCCCCTTCGGCCTTACCAGCGCCCCACGGGTGTTCACAAAGGTGATGGCGGTGGTCGCAGCTCATCTGCGCAGGTTAGGGGTTTCAGTCTTCCCCTACCTCGACGACTGGTTGTTGAAGGCGGGCTCGCCCCAGACAGTCGTCAGCCACCTCCAGACTACGGCAGATCTCCTGCACCAGCTGGGGTTCTCCATCAATGTGCCAAAGTCACACCTGTGACCCTCTCAGAAGCTCCTCTTCATCGGAGCGGTTCTAGACTCAGCGCGGTTTCGGGTTTATCCACCCGAACAGCGGGTCCGGGATATTCAGGCTCTGATTCCCATCTTTCAGCCGTTATCCCGGGTCTCAGTCAGGTTGACGCTGCAGCTTCTGGGGCTGATGGCCTCCTGCATCCTTCTGGTGCATCACGCCAGGTGGCGGATGCGGGCTCTGAAGTTTCAGTGGGCCCAGCATCAGGGCAACCTGTCCGACCATGTCCTGATCTTGGAGGGCACTGCGAGACAGCTGCAGTGGTGGCTCACGGACCGCAATTGGGTCAGCGGCAGATCCCTCTCCCTTCCCCAACCGGAGCACGTAGTTGTGACGGACGCGTCACTCCAGGGCTGGGGAGGCCACATGGGAGAGGCGGAGATCAGAGGCCTCTGGTCTCCGGCGGAGGCCCGGCTCCACATCAACCTGTTGGAGTTACGGGCGATTCGTCTTGCACTGAAGGCATTCCTCCCCTCTGTTCGGGGGAGTGTAGTGCAGGTATTCACGGACAACACCACCGCCATGTGGTACTGCAACAAACAGGGCGGGGTGGGGTCGTGGACCCTTTGCCAGGAGGCTTTGCGCCTCTGGCAATGGCTGGAACGCCAGGGCGTGACCCTGGTGGCTCAACACCTGGCGGGTTCTCTGAACACCAGGGCGGACGAGCTCAGCCGTCGGTGCATAATGGATCACGAATGGCGTCTGCACTCTGGCGTGGCGCAAGGCCTTTTTCAGCGATGGGGAGAGCCTTGGTTAGATCTAATCGCCACCGAAGAGAACGCGCTATGTCATCAGTTCTGCCCGTTGGAATTTCCAAGGCGGCACTCGCTCAGAGACGCTTTTCGTCGCGAGTGGAGTTGCGGTCTGTTGTACGCCTTTCCGCCTATACCACTTCTGCCCAGAGTGCTGAAGAAGATCAAGCGCGACCGGGCCCAAGTCATCCTTGTGGCTCCGGACTGGGCACGAAGGTACTGGTATCCAGAGCTACTCAGTATGTCAGTCGATCCCCCGGTTTGTCTGCCTCTTCAGGAGGACCTTCTGTCGCAGCAGCAGGGGACGGTCCTCCACCCGAACCTGTCCAGTCTTCACCTCCATGCTTGGAGATTGAGCGGCGACAGTTGAGGCCATTTGACTTGCCTCCTGAAGTCTGTAATGTCATTCTGGCATTCTGGCAAAGACGGTATACGCCTGCAGGTGGAACAGATTTGTCGCATGGTGCACAGCAAAGGCTGTGGATCCTCTTGCTGCCCCTCTCTCTGAGGTTCTTCTCTTCCTTCTTTCTCTTGCCCAGCAGGGCTCTGCTCTGGGCACTATCAAGGGCTACCTTTCTGCCCTTTCAGCCTTTTTGAGGCTGCCTGATCAACCTTCCTTGTTCAAGTCCCCTATTGTAAATAGATTTCTTAAGGGCATCACACACACGTTCCCTCCTGTTCCGTTTGTGATGCCTCAGGGGGACTTGAACCTTGTTCTTACTTTTCTGATGTGTGCTCCCTTTGAGCCACTTCACAACTGTCCTCTTCGTCTTCTCACTCTAAAGACTGCTTTCCTGGTTGCCATCACCTCTGCCAGGAGGGTGAGTGAGCTCCAGGCTCTTTCTTGTACTCCACCTTTCCTTTCTGTCCATCCGGACAAAGTGGTGTTGCGTACTAAGCCATCTTTCCTGCCCAAGGTTGTTACGGCCTTCCACATCGGGCAGTCCATCACCTTGCCAACCTTCTTCCCGCCTCCGCACCCCTCTAAAGAGGAAGAGCAGCTCCACCGTCTGGACCCAAAACGTGCGCTCTCATTCTATTTGGATCGCACACGCCAGTTCCGGGTGGATGACCAACTCTTTGTTGGTTACGTGGGCGCTAAGAAGGGGAAAGCGGTGCACAAGAGGACCATCTCCCGGTGGATCATCTTGTGTATCAAGGCATGTTACTCCTTAGCTCAGAAGGAGCCCCCTGTTGGATTGCGGGCTCATTCCACCCGAGCCATGGCGACTACAACTGCCCTGGGCCGGGGAGTGCCCTTACAAGACATCTGTCAGGCAGCTACGTGGGCATCGCTGCACATGTTTGCAAGACACTACTGCCTGGACAGCCAAGTCCGGAGGGATGGCTTCTTTGGCCGTTCTGTCCTCCAGGACTTTCTGGTGTGATTATTGGTTCGCAGACCCACCACCGGGGTTGGTATTGCTGGGGTATCTATTCTAAAGTAAGGAATCTAATACTAACGTGTCTCTTTCAGATGCACAAGTTACTACTTGTGTAACGATATATCTGTAAGAGACATTAGTTAGTATTAGATTCCTTACCGACACACCCATCCTCCCCGTTCTGCGAACCGATATCTAGGGTTAGCGTTATCCCTTTCAGGGCCCTAGTTTCAATGGCACCAGTGTTGTTTTTTAACATGGCTCAGCGCTTCTGGCGCGGAGTGAATGTGTGACATTGATCCACATTCTGTCCATCATTGTTGTGTTTGCAATTACCGCTCTAAGAACTGACGTCAGCACGCGGAGGCGGCGTCTAAGTACTCCGACGACGTCATCACGGCGCCGACGACGGACGCGGAGCCGCAGACGACGCCTACCGACACGCAAGGGTACTGCTACGCAAAAAAATTGCGGATCCAGTCAGACGCCTGGGGATATTCTAAGGTAAGGAATCTAATACTAACTAATGTCTTTTACAGATATATCGTTACACAAGTAGTAACATGTGCAGTAGAAACACATTATGTTGGTCAAGCTAACTCCTTGTTTCCAGCAATTAAACTTTGCACGCTAAGATCGTAGCATCACGGGGGCGTGGCCACGGCGCCGAGCGGAATGGCTGCTCTTCCGTGAAGCTCCTCCATGCGGGCTCCCGGCGGCGACGAGCGCGATGTGATCCGCTGCTCCAGTCCCTCACAACCCCCCAGATCCGACTGCTGATGTCGCCCTGTGCCTTTGGGTGACTTTGGACGCTTTGGAAGCGACCTACGGGTGGTGTTCACGGCGGAGGAGTTCCGAGGCCTCCGGACCTCGGCGCCATCTTCTCTATTGCGCCGGAGCGCTGGGTAAGTGCGGCGCGGCGCTCGGCTGCCGAGCCTCTTGCCCCTTTGCGAGTCCCCCGCGGGTCTTCTCGCTAGTTGCCCTTCCTCCGTGGGCTCCCGGGTGGGGGTGCCTGGCTCCTGGGGCACGGCCGCGGCCTACGGGCCTGGAGGCGTGCAGGGACCGGGGCCTCAAGTTGCGGACCCGCGCTGGTTTTCAGGCGGCGGGCGGGGGCACTTGACTGGGGACGGCGAGGGCTGGGGTTTGCGGCGGCCGAGGGGCCTAGCGGCGCTTCCCAGCAGCTACCACCGGCCCCGCCACAGGCACACCTGTTTTTCCTCCCTTCCTCCTGCACTGAGCATCGGGAGAGGGTCGCTCCCCACACTGCTGGCCACGTGGAGTGGCACTCCATCACCAGAGTCTGGCTTACACTGCACTCGGGCCTTGGGCCGTTGCGGCCACTGGACACCAACGCTCCTCACAAGGGAGGCCGGTCAAGCTAGCATTCACCTGACGCCCTCTGACATTGCGTACTTGCCAGTGCCCTGCCTGATCGGGGACTGCCTGAAGCTTCATTCTTGCCTTGCCGCAGTTTTGCCTCGCTGCTTGGCGCCACCAGCGATACACCTACGGCTCCGTCCCCCACTCAGTTCTCTGCGATGGGGAAGAGGGACCCTAACCAGAGGAAACTAAGCTTCGATAAGACTTCCCTACTCACCACGGACCCTCCGCCTGGATCGTCCTCTGGGGCTGTGGGCTCTTCGGATACGGGGGACGCTGCGTCCATGGTCGCCGCCATGATGGGTGAAATGCACGCTGGCTTCAAGGCCCTGGACACTCGCTTTGATAGCCTCGAACAAAAACTTTCTGACATGGGCTCCACTGTGCAGGCACACGATAGACGTCTCGACTTGGCGGAGTCCAGGATATCCGATGTCGAGGACGGTGCCGCAAAGGCGCTGAAACGATTGGAGCGTGTCGAGGAAAATTCTTAAGGATGTGGCCATTAAGAATGAGGACTTGGAAGCGCGTAGCCGGCGCAACAACATTCGCATCCTTGCAGTGGCGGAGACAACTGCCACGGGCCGGTTTGACACCTTCGTTGAGCACCTCCTCATTGAGCTGTTCGGAAAAGACACCTTCACCACTGGCTTTGTTGTTGAGCGAGCACACAGGTCACTGGGGCCCAAGCCGCGCCCTGGACAACCACCTTGGCCCATCATAGCTAGGATCATGAATTTTCGCGACCGTGACGCCGCGCTTCGCGCTGCACGAGAGGCGGGAGAGGTGCAATGGCAGGGCAGCAGGTTGTCTTTTTTCCCGGATTTTACACTAATGGTGCAGGAGGCACGTCGCAAGTATGCTGGTGTCAAGTCCGCCCTCCGTAACCTTGGCCTAAAGTACGGCAAGCTCTATCCTGCACGACTGAAGGTTGAGGTGAACGGCAGATTCCGCATTTTTGACTCTCCAGCAGAAGCACAAGACTTTTGTCATGGCTATAAGAAACAAAGCTCGCCATCAGCTTCCGGTTCCATGCCGCGTTCTCCGCTCCAGAATGACACGCAGTCCAGTGCTGACCTTTTTGCTGAAACCGTCCAGGGCTGATCTCCGGTGCCGCTTCTTCCTTGGGCCCTGCTCATTCTGTTACTCATGGTTGTGATCTTTCTAGTTCTGTTGACTGTCCATTGACTTGCTGGTCGCTTTGCTGGGACGCCCGCATGGCGTGGCGTTGCTCCCCCCTATGGCGAATGCCTGTTTGTGTATCTTCCTTTGGGGTTTAACATCTTTGTTATTGCAGAATCACTCTTTCGCCCTATGGTTTTTACAATTTGCGTCTTGCAATGTTGTTCAGTGCATGTTTGGGGTCTGCCTCTCCAGGGGTGTTGGGAGGCTGGGTGGTGGGTGGGGGATGGATTGTGTGTTGTTTTTGTGGTCATTTATGTTTGTGAGTGATTGCGAGATTCATGTGATTGGCTTGTCAGCTGCACGCCTCTTCTTGACTGTCCTTGGTGGGATGCTATGGCCAGGATAGGTGTGCAGTCTGGCCCTTCCAGACTTACCATGATGACTTGGAATGTTCGTGGCTTGAACACCATGCGGAAACGAAAACAGGTCCTGAACTATGCGGAGCGTCATAAGGTGGCTATCCTCTTCCTACAGGAGACCCACTTGGTGCAGGCAGACACCATCTCATTGGCTAGAGGTTGGGGTACTCATAGAGTGTTCTCGAGCTATAGCAGATATGCCAGAGGTGTAGCGATTCTTGTGCACAAGCTTGTTCCATTTGTGTTGACTGGTAGCAGGACTGACGGGGAGGGCAAATATGTGTTAATCACTGGAGTGTTGTTTGGGTACAAGCTTGCACTGGTGGGTGTCTACGGGCCCAATGTGGATTCCCCGACCTTTTTAAGACCTGCAGCTTTTGTTGCTCCACTCTGACATCGATTTGTTGGCAGTGGGGGGCGACTTTAATCTATTGATGAATCCAGGCAGAGACAGCACTTCCCCCTCCCCAGATTGTAAACCGCATGCCCGCTCGGTGCTGGCTGACATTTGCTCTCAGTTTTCCTTAATAGATGTTGAGGCTCGACTGCATCCACTCTCCCCGGATTACACTCATCACTCGGGCTTTCACAACACTAGCACTAGAATTGACTATTGGCTGCTCTCCCCGGGCGTGGCGGGATCGGTGGTTGGCCTTTCCACCCTACCGCGCACGCTCTCCGATCACTCTCCTGTAGTGTTGGCTTTATCAATCCCGAGGTTGGGTGGTTACGAAAGACAGTGGCATTTCCCTAGTAAGGCCCTGCTGGATCCGGTCTTTACAGAAGAGGTCCGCACTGCCATCGATGACTATTTCGACATTAACACCGGCTCTGTGACCTCCTGGCCCACGTTATGGGAGGGTTTCAAGGCCACCATCCGCGGGGTTTGTATTGCCAAACATGTTGGGGTCCTGAGGGAGATTCGCACCACGTTGACTCGCATAGAAGCGGATCTCTCTGCAGTGGAAAGGGAGATACTTAGGGACTCCTCACCGGCCCGAGAGGCTAAACGCCTTGAGCTGCTTCTGGAGTTTCGGGACGCAGCAGACAGAGAGCTACGGTTCTTAGGCAAACATTACACGGCGCGTCAATATGGCGAGGGAGACCGACCGGGTAAGATGCTAGCGCGGCAGCTCCGTCCACCACATCAGGCAGCTTACATCACTGACATACTTGACTCGCAGGACACGCGTCATTATTCCACTCCCGACATATGTAATACATTTTTATCGTACTACAAACTTCTTTACACATCCACACTGTCTGGGGAACGCTGTGACCCGGGGTCGTATCTGAATGAGATAGCCATGGTGTACCTCGAGAAACACATGCAGGAATTTCCGGCCGAACCCATTACGCCAAATTTCATAATTGAGGCCATTGACTCGTTAAAGAGTTCCTCGGCGCCGGGGCTTGATGGGTACTCAGCGGACTTTTATAAGGAATACAAAACACAACTAGTGCCACGGCTCATTGAGGTTTATGAGGAGGCGCTGGAGTCTGGCGTTCTCCCTCCCACACTCCGGGAGGCGGTCATTGTTCTACTGCCCAAACCGGGCCGTGACCCCTGACAATGTAGTTCTTACCGGCCCCTGTCCCTACTGAACCTTGACTACAAAATATTAGCCAAGGTTCTTGCAATCCGATTGGCGCTGCTTGTGGATACTATTGTTGCGCCGGCTCAGTCCGGCTTTGTCCCGCACAGGTCTACCTCCTTGAATCTCCGAATGCTTTTTTCTGTTCTGCATAGAATTGACCCCGCCACCCCGGCGACAGCGGTGTGTCTGGACGCGGAGAAAGCGTTCGACACCCTGGAGTGGCCCTTTTTTTATCAATCATGAGGAGAATGGGCATGCCCGCTATGTTCGTGGCCACAGTGGAGTTGCTGTACTCAAAACCCACTGCTCGGATACGTTTGAATGGCACCATCACTGAAAGCTTTACACTTTCTAGAGGAACCCGGCAGGGCTGCCCCTTATCTCCGCTCCTTTTCATCCTTGCGATGGACCCCTTAGTGCGGCATTTTCAAGAGAAGCACCTTCACAGGGGGCTCCAATTCCGCACTGGCCCACTCCTTGTCTCTCTTTACGCAGATGACACGGTCCTATATGTTTGAACTCCTCGTACCAACTTGGAGCCGTTGATATCGGAGATTACACGCTTTGGCGAATATTCTGGCCTCAGAATAAATTGGCACAAATCGCTTATTTTTCCACTGATCCCCTCCACCGTACAGTGGACTTGCTCTTTCCCACTAGAATGGTGCGCGGACTCCGTTAAATACTTGGGAATCCACGTTCACCTAGACACGGTCTCCATTGTCCGTCTGAATTACGGACATGCCCTGGACTTTTTGGAGGACAATACGGAGCAGTGGCTCCGTCTCCCATTGTCCATGGCTGGCCGGATTGCTATCATCAAAATGGTTGTCCTCCCTCGGTTTTTATATTTATTCAACAACATCCCAATCCCTCTCACCAAGATTTTTTTTTCGCAACTCCGTTCCGCATTGTTGGGCTTGGTGTGGGGTGGTAAAAACCCCTGTGTGGCATGGCGCACGTTGACGCTACATTACGAGAGAGAGGGATTTGGAGTGCCGGATTTTTTTCTCTATTATTTGGTGGCCCAGTGCTCGTATGCGCATTCCTGGTTTCACCCGGATGCTAGAATTCCTTACCTGAGGCCTGAAGCCGACTCAGCGTTCCCGGTGCCACCTAACTCCATCCTTCCCAGAGGACTCCCCCGAGACCCACAGGACATACAGCCAATGTCCATCACATGCTGGGCCTGGGATAAACTGCGACGACTGCTTCGCATGGAGAAGTTGTACTCTTCCGCCTTGCCGCTGCCTAATCCTCACTGGCTCCCCATCACTGGTGAGTCGGTGGTACACCGCACGCTGTCCAAATACCAACTACACACGATTGGTGATCTCTTTCCGGACGGACATGCTTTCTCCCTTAAGGAGGACGCCCGATTCACCGACCGGACATTTATGGACGATTTTACTCTGACTAGACTCCGCTCCATGCTCCGCACTGAATTCCCCACATTTCCACTTCCTCCTGATGATGACCCCACACTTAAGTTTATTATACATAACCAGTCTGGTGCGTACGTGGTATCGAAACTCTACAAACTGTGCTTGGCCTCACTTCCCTCCTCGGACACAGCAGTGCGCGCCGCATGGGAGGGTGACCTGGGCATGCAAGTTACAGACGACCAGTGGGAGGCGTGCTGCGCTATCACTAGAGATGTATCCATGAACAGCAGGCACAAACGTATACATTTTAAGTTCCTAAGGAGGATGTATCACACTCCTGCACTCGCTCATAAAATCGACGCTAGTAGGCCGCACGGCTGCCCTAAATGCGGCGCACCGCATGCGGACTTTTCCCATTTGTCCTGGGACGTGCCCACGGTTGCAGACATATTGGCCAGAGGTTCACCGGATTCTGGCTGACGTTTTGGGCATGACGTTACATCCCACTCCCGAAATTGCATTGCTTGGCTACGTAGCGAATTTCCCACGATCTCTCCGTAGACTGGCTTCCATCTGCTTCCTTTTGGCCAAGAGAGAGATAGCGCTACTCTGGTGCGCACGACGCGCTCCAACTATCAGCGCGTGGCTCAAGAGTGTGGCCTACTGCAATGTGAATAGTGTGGAATATTCAGAAATGGTTCCATCGGCATCTCGCCTGACGGACATTTGGGGGCCATATCGGAAATATGTTGCGAAACTTACCCAGGAGGCACAGTCCCACTTTGTTACTTCCATTGTACCGACGGGGGTGGGTTAGGACTACCTCAACAATGGGTACATGGCTGCCTTCGCCTTGCTACAAGGGTAACTCACTTCTGCCCACTGCAGTGGACTGGGACTGGTTGGTGTGTTGGGTGCTCCGTGGGAATCCTGTGAGTGTCCGTTTGTTTCTGTTGCTGCTTTGTCGTTGTTGGGCCCCGCTCCTCTTCACTTGCGGTCTGTGCACTTTGACCTGAAATATTATGTGTGGGTATTGTGCCTCTTGATACGTCATTCTGAGCCTGAAACTGTTACTGTGCTGATCGACTTGCTCTATTGTTCTCGCAAACTCTTTGATATGATTTTTTTTTTTTGGTGTGTTGTCTACTTATTCTTCAGTTGCTGTCTGATTTTGGGCATTATGGTTGAAACGTAACGAAAATGTAAAATGCACTGTTGCTCTGTGTAATTTGAACAGTTCGCAATCCTACAATATGCAACTTTGTCTTATTGGATGATGTTCCATCTACTGTTACATGCCTATTTTTTTATTCATATGTCTGTAAATGTGGATTGCATTTCTGTGCATAAATAATAAAATAAAAAATCGTAGCATCACACTATTTGTGTGTAATTAACCCTTAGGGGCCGATTATGATGGTGGACGGACCTGAGTCCGTCCGCCACCATAGAGTAGGAGGGAACCTCCGCATTGCCTGCGGAGTTCCCTCCTGTGCAATTAGGATGTGACCGCCACCCTGGCGGTCACATCCTCAATCTTTAACATTGCGGCGGGTGCAGCTTCAAGCTGCACCCGCCGCAATGTTAAAAATGCATGCACGGCATTTGCGTGCACAAAGCAGCAGGCACCGCGCGGTGCCTGCCGCTTTGTCAACGCAAATGCAGGGGGGTACCATAGGTACCCCCCATGTGCACCCCCCATGCCCCCTTCACCCAGAGGGCCCGCAACGGGCCCCCGAAGCGAAGGTCCGTATGCTTTTCCACGGCGGAAAAGCCGCCGTGGAAAGCATACTTTCTACGCGATCATAATATGGCTGGCGGTGTCTGATAGACACCGCCAGCCATGTTATTGCTTTTCTGCCGCGGTCGGAAGGCGACCGCGGCGGAAAAGCAGCGAACTAAAAAACGATCCCCCAGCCATCCTAATCTGGCGGGGGGGTCTTTTTCAGTCCGCAGCGGTTTTCCGCGTCCTCCGGGCCGGCGGTGGATTCCGCCGGCCCGGAGGATGCGGCCATCATAATGTGCCCCTTAGTCTGCTCTGAAACTTGCTTTCTCGTAACCCTAAAACAAAACTCAGCTGCAAACGCTGCTGGTGGCTGGATTCTATCCGACTCCAAAAACCTTAAACAAATAAATTGTCAACTGGAAAGCAATCAATGAAAAAAATGACTGATTAAGGATCCGAGCATGTATAGGACACATGTAAACATAAACTTCCTGGTCAAACAAAGCACAAACAGGAATATTGGCAGAAAATGAAAGACTCAAATCCCAACTGTAAGGTAGACGGTCCAGGGGCAAATCTGAGAATATAAGAAATGTGGAATGTCATAAAATCTAAACAGGGCACTAGTCTCAAGTTACAAACAGCGTCTCTCATAAGCATGCATATCCTATCTACTGAAAAAGATCGCTCCCACGTCAAAAAGCAGGTATAAATATACAGATTTATTTTTGTTCACATCAACACCCGTCAGGTGACCCAAAGTATTAAAAAAAACTGAGAAGCTGGAAAAATAGAACTTTATGTGGGCAATGTTATCACTTGGTATTCAATCTACCAGACTATTTTAAATCACATAATTTCAGGTCACCGTCTGCTTATCTGTGTATTCAATATTTCTCCAGTATTGTATCTTTTATAGATTTACATGCCTGAATCTTCCCCGTCGTCATGGTGGGAGTCCCAGGTTAGAAAAACAACAACTTTCAGAGGAGGGTCAGAGGGAATATGTTTAACGACCATTCAAGTAAATACCCCCAGTGGAACTATATAAACAACAAAGAAACTTGAAGGTCTGAACTGGCTGAGTTAATTAGACTATCACTGGACTAGGCACAACACAAGTGCAATACATCAGTTATCACGTGATGGAAAGGAACTCAACATAATAGTTTGAGTCCTATCAGCCCACCCACATGGCGGAGCCTCATCATATAGGACATCTTGAACAAGGTCTGTGTACCGAAGCCCAGATGTATTTGGCTTTGTATCACTAGGCCGTAGTTCAGTCAGTGCAAGTGTCCTTACCACTGATGGAGCTGATGAATGCAGTGCAAGAAATAAAGTGATGTGTATTAAAATGGCGGTCAAGGCAAATAAAGATTTTTTTTTATTGATATTCACCTGGACGTCAGGTTAAAAAACAGTGTAGGGACAGTGTGAAAAAATCACTGTCTATTTTGCTTGGTAGTAAATAGGGCCAACATGTTTCTGCCATAAGGTGGATATTCACCGGCATTCGTCAGGGCCAAGCTAATTGATATGCTACTGCAAATTACACTATTATAAGTGCACAAAAGAGAAACATAATAACAAAGAATCTAACAGACCATACTTTGCCTGTAAAGAATCACATAAGTGGTCACTAGGACCATCCTACCATGTCCTCCCGATTGATGCGAATGTGGAGGAAGTCTTCCCTGTAAGAAGTTATAAAGAGAGAAAAACTTTTTGGTAAAGCAAGGTACAGTCATTGACAATCTACTAATTTGTGATATGAAGTACAATTAATCTACGGGTCGCACAAAGTAATGTACGAAGCAAGTAATAGTCAAAACAAAACCATTAAAAACTCAGCTTTGCCATTCAGAATTGTGATGGCCACATTAATTGTGCGCTGTAATAAGTCGCCAACAGATAATCTGTGCATTGTTCAACAACAAGATCATACACTTACCCAACTCTGTGTGGGAAGATAGCCTCACCTCACCCGGCAACGGCTCGGAGAATGAGGCCCCGCTCTAGACACATAGACAAGGACATTTTCAGGAAATGATAAATGTCACGACCCATGTCTATATACATGCTTTGAAACAAGTATTCATAAAAACCTCAGTTTTCTAAATAGCCCTTAACGATCGCCACACACTTGGGACCAAGGCGGATGCGCTCAACGTGAATACCGCAGCTATGTCTCTGCTTATCAGCCACTACCCCAGACGAGCATTGCTGATGAGAGACGCTTGTCTCAGTGTCAAAACAAGTCAAAAAAGAGTGGAGAACAGTTCTCTGTTATAGTCAATCAGTAACTACTGTTCAGGAATCGAGCTGCGCTGATAAAGTACAACAGCGCTCGTGATCCAGAGACTATGAAAATAATGAAAAATAACCTTGTGTATGAGTGGCCGGTTTACGCTCCAAACCGGAGCTATGCAGATGAACTAGGAGAGCGCTCGTAATCCAAAAGCTATACAAAGACCCTTAAAACGCGTAATCAACCCTCTTACCTGTCCATCGGTACCTCGCGGCGTGGTCTCGAGCCGAAGGGGAGGCACCGACGGTCAGAAGGGGCCGCGTTTTTATGCTGTCATTAATTTGCGTAGTGGACAACAGCTGGTTTGTAGAGCGCCGTTGAACGCATGCGCGCATCTCACTCTACTGCTCAGACGGAGGGGCGGTGTGTCTGCCAAACTAAGCATGCGCATGGTTCTGAGACTAATCACTCGCACATGCGCACCGGGACTCCTGGATAGAAGTGAACACTCCTTCGCTCGATCGGGAGCATTGCCCGGAAGAGGTGTTTATAAAGAGGAATATCTCTATACAGAGCTCCAGGTGCACTTAAAACGGTCATTACAGAGACTGGGCCGCCAGAAATAGATAATAACTCGGTTGTAAATTACATAATCAGAAGAGTGAAATAGTACATTGCATTAATCGATGATAAGGCTGCACTCAGAGTATCTCAATATCCCCAGACTGGCCAGATAGTTGATATTAAGAATGACCACTGATTAGAGATTAATAGGGTGCTGTTTGTCTCGCTGCCAGAAAACCATAGGTTAACTGATTGCATTATGCTGATAAAGCCTCTCCTGATGGAGAAAATATTAAATATAAGTGATCACCAATGGATCTGGGCCTGTACTGAGTGTGCAGTATTCAGCATAATATTTATATGAATGACATAGGCTCATCCGAACCTCATGGATATGGACCCTTCAATAGATACATCTGCATCAGGACTAAAGGGTCTGGTGAAATTTGATAAAAATAAAATCAGGCAGATAACAAGATTTAAGGTTGCCTCAACCTAGAGGTCGGCAGAGCACCAGATGGTAAGTGTGATCACCAGATAGACACCATATTCATATGAGTGACTCGGGCTCAACCGAACCTAATGGACAAGGACCTGACGATAGATATATCTATATCAAAACTCTAAGGGTTCTAATGGCAATCAGTGAAACCGAAACCCTGCAATAACAAGATTTAGGGTTATCTCAGACTGTAGGTCAGTGGAGCACCAGATGGTAAGTGTGATCATCAGATAGAGACCCAAGGTATGTTATCATTCAGCCCTGTAATGTCGGTCTTCAATTTAAAAATCCAACGTTGTTCTTTAACAAAAAGAAACCGTGAGACATCTGAAATGTGTGGTGGAATGTGCGGCTGTTCTAGCACCACCCACCTCAAGTCCTCAGCTTTATGTTTCATGTCTAAGAAATGATTCGTTAAACGAGTGGATTGTTTTTTACAACGAATCGTGCTCTTATGCTCGCTGATGCGTGACTTAATCTTTCTTGTGGTGTGGCCAATGTACTTCTGCATACAGGGACAAGTGATCATATAAATTAACTTCTCTGAGTTACAGTTAGTATGATTGGTCAGCCGCCATGGTCTTGCTGTGCCGATGTCTATTGTCAAAGTCTTCTGTGTCTGTGGACAGGCAGCACAGCCACCACAGGGATAGTGACCCCGTACTGGGCTAGTGTTCCAGAGAGTATTCGTAATTTCCTTTCTTTGAGTTCTGGGTCTGGTATGTACCAGATTGTCCCTGATGGACAGGCCTCTCTTGAAAGCAAAGAGTGGCCGAGGTATTTCTCCCGCTACTGTATTGAGGATCTTCCAATGTTTTAGAATGGTCTTTTCTCCAGTATTCAATCTTTCATAGATTCACATGCTTGTATCTTCCCCGTCGTCATGGTGGGAGTCTCCCGGTATATAATAACCATAGCAGTAGAAGAAAAAACTGCCTGGAAGCCATAGAGTAGTGAAACCACTAGGTAACCTCTCCTCCTCATTATGTGGCCCAAACTACAGCCAATCAGCAGCCAGCACCAGCCTACACCATTCCCAGCAGAGCCACCATACCTCAGATTTCCAACCGCCTTCGTGTGAGAAGGAGTCTCCCTGAGCTCTGCTCAGCTTATTCTCTCTTCACTGAACTTTTGACCTTTCACAGTTGGAAGTCAGGTACTGTTCTTCATTATCAAACTTGATTTCTTTCAATATGGCTGAAAACCCCAAGAAGAGCCTTTTCAGAGCTTGCAGGTCCTGTGGCAAGGCCAGACTGTATTCTGAAGATCCTCACAAGGAATGCTTGTACTGTTTGTACCCTAAGCATATTCCTAAGGACTGCAAATATTGCCGCACCTTCTCTGCTAAAACACTGAAGGATAGAGAAGCGCGCCTCTTGTTATGGCTTCAGAAAAGGAAAACTCATGACTCGGAGTCTGAGGGAGAAGCCAAGGGACACACCTCTAAGAAATTGAAAAGAGGGTCCTCTGAGGAAAAGGGTGAGGTGAAGAAACAAAAATCAGGAAGATCTAAGGAAGGTGAACCTTCTACTTCACTCCCTCCAACTCCTCTCAAGCCTTCCTCAGAAAAGAAGGCTCCGTCGTCGCTTCCGTCGACGAAATCTACTGAAATTTCAGTCAGACCGTCGACGAGGCCGTCGACGACCTCGACGACGACCGTCTCGTCAACGACGACGACGACGACAATCTCGACGACGACAGCTTCGTCGACGACGATGACGACGACGACTCCGTCGACGGTGAGTGCCAGACCTTCGTCGACGGCAAGATCTTCGTCGACGAGTATCCCGCCGACGATGCGAATGATTGTCCCGTCGACGGCCCCGTCGACGGCCCCGTCGACGATGAAAAAATCGTTGGCGATGCCATCTCCAACAAGAATAACATCAACATATATTTCTATAAAGAGCATTGCTCCGTCGACGGGAGCGTTGACGAGCAAAAAAGGTGAATTTTCTACGCCCAAAATTTCACCCTTGCTGCCCTCTACCATTCTGGACTGTCAGGAATCAGAGGAGGAAGGTTCTTGTGGTGTTGCTTACAGTCCTTCGCAACTCCATATTAAACATCAGGATTCCGAGGAGGAAGACCACCAGGAGGCACAGGAACACTTCTCTTTTACGGAGCGGCCGGTCAAAGGCCAGATGAGATACGAGTCATTTCACCAGGCCTACCACTATGATGAGGAAGAAGAGGTGGATACGCCTGTGCGGGAAGAGGCCATGTCGGTGCCTATTTCTTTAATATCGGACCTTAGAAGCATGATTGATAGTTATTATCGTCGCTTTCCTGAAGATAATGCTCCTGCGGCCACTGGAAAAATCTCTCAACCTGCAAAGGAAATACCACTGGCTCAGCCGCCGCCTCCTCCTCTTCAGAAGGAGATCCAAAACGTTATTACAATTCGTGATGACTTAAATGATTCCGATCAGGATGATCAAGAGGAGGAAGGGGAACTTCCTCAGGATGAGGAAGTTGGAGATGAGTGGGATCAATATATTGCTCCAACGTCCCCGGCTTCACCTTTGCCTCAGTCAAGTTCTCCTCCAGAGGACATAGCAAGCTTTCATGATTTGATGGGAAAAGCGGCAAAGAGATTTAAGCTGGATATGCCAATCAAGGAAAGCGAATGCTTCCTTTATGATTTCAAGGAGTCCTCCAGGAAGTCGGTAAGAGCCATTCCTATTATTGAACATATATGGGATGAAGGGCTCAAACTAATGAAGAATCCTGCATCAGTCCCAGCATCCATACCCAAGCTGGACAAAAAGTATCGTGTTGTAGAGAAGGCTCCAGCATGTCTTATTGGTCATCCTCGGCCGGACTCAGTTGTAACTCAAGCAGCGCAAAAGCACTCCAAGAACCCTATGGCAACATGTCTGGTGCCCCCCGATAAGGAGGGCAAGAAGATGGACGGCATAGGTAAACGTTTTGCAGTCATGGCAGCAGCTTCTATCAAGGCTACCAACGCGATGGCCCTTCTGAGCCGATTCAATAGACAGAGGTGGTCTGACATCGCTCCGTTACTGTCGCACCTTCCGGAGGACAAGAAAGAGGAGGCGACTACCATCCTGCAGGATGGGGCTAGAGCGGCGTCGGAGTCCATAGACGTGGCAATGGACATAGTGTCTATAGCTTTCCGCCAGATGGCAGGGGCGGTAACCTTACGGAGACAAGGATGGCTCAAGGCTACGTCCTTTCGGCCGGAAGTCCAGGCTAAAATATTGGACATGCCATTCGATGGCGAAAGCCTCTTTGGTAAACAGATTGATGAAACGTTACAAGGGATAAAAGCAGATACTGATACTGCTAGATCCTTGGGATCTTTACAGCAAGGTCGTTATCAGTCCTTTCGTGGACGAGGATCCAGAGGACGCTTTCAACAGCAACGTTCCTCTTACCAATCAAATCGGTTCCAACCTTACAACCAACAGGGATACCGCCAATACTCCTCCAACCAGCAATACCGGTCCTCGAACTCTTCTTTCCAACAACAAGGAAGAAGAAGGTCCGCCGCCAGAGGGAAACAAGACTCTGGTCGCAGACAGTGATATTTATCAGGCGCCTCCAATTCCTCTTCAGATCGACCAGTTCCACTACCTCTCTCAGTTTCTTCCGCATTGGCAGTCCATAACATCGGACAGATGGGTATTAGACATCATTACACAGGGTCACACCCTGGAATTTTCGCAAAGGCCTCCAGATCGTCCTCCTCTCTGCAGAGTTCATCAACATATGGCAGCTCTCAAAGCAGAGATCTCATCACTCATTCTGAAAGGAGCGATAGAGGAAGTCCCATCAGACCAGCGAGGAACAGGGTTTTATTCACACTTCTTCCTTATAAGGAAAAAGCAATCATCGAAATGGAGGCAGGTACTGGATCTCAGAGATCTGAACACATACATAAAGAAAATTTCTTTCCGTATGCTGTCCTTGCAGGAAATTCTTCTACTGCTCCGCAAGGGAGACTACATGGTCTCTCTAGACCTGTTGGACGCATACTTCCACATTCCGATACACAAAAAACACAAGAAGTATCTGCGATTCATGGTGGCGGGGCGCCATTACCAGTTCAGAGTTTTGCCTTTCGGCCTGAAGTCTGCCCCCAGAATATTCACAAAATGCATGGCTCCAATAGCGGCGCATTTAAGACAACAAAGTCTCCAGGTGTTTCCATATCTGGACGACTGGTTAATAAAAGGACCATCGTTTCAGGCAACACAGAGATCCCTTCGGAGGTGCACAGATCTCTTCCACAAATTAGGCCTTCGGATAAACAAAGAAAAATCATGTTTTCTTCCGACTTGTACTCTGCAATTCCTAGGAGCAATCTTGAAAACTCAGGAAATGAAAGCTTACCCATCAGAAGAACAGGTAACAAAAATCTTGAATCTGACTGCATCTCTAGCAACAAAAAAGTTCACTTCCATCAGAATATTCAAGTCATTACTGGGAATGATGTCCTCTTGTATCCCATTGATTCCCAATTGCCGTTTACAGATGAGACCGTTGCAAGAAGCCCTGGACAAACAATGGGTCCAAGCCCTGGGTTCCTTCGAAGACAAGCTGGTCATAACCCATCAGATCAAATGTGCAATGTCATGGTGGGGTATCAGGAGCAACCTAACAAAGGGCCTGGTATTCGAAACTCAATCTCCAAGCTACGTCATGACATCAGATGCTTCATTACGAGGTTGGGGGGCACATCTACAAGACCTAGAGGTTCAAGGCCTTTGGTCTCCTCAGGAGACAACACTTCACATCAATCTCTTGGAATTGAAAGCTGTCTTCCTGGGTCTTCAGGCATTCCTTCCCAGGATCCAAGGTTCATCGGTCTTAGTGCGAACGGACAGCACGACAACAATGTTTTACCTGCGCAAGCAAGGTGGAACGAGATCAAAACCTCTGTCGATTCAGGCACAAAGAATCTGGAAATGGCTGCTGTGTCAAAACATATCGCTGCAAGTGGAACATGTTCCAGGAGTAGACAACTCAAAAGCGGATCTGTTAAGCAGGTCATCCGACATTTGCCACGAATGGGAACTATGTCGAATCCAGCTGAATCGGATTTTCAATGTGTGGGGCAAGCCAAGTCTGGACCTGTTTGCAACTCGAGACAACAAGAAGTGCAGACATTATGCCAGCAGGTTCCCCCAACAGGGCTCGAGAGGGAATGCTCTTCACCTCCGATGGACAGGGATATTTGCTTATGCCTTCCCTCCCTTTCCCCTAATTCCCTTATTATTGAGGAAAATGAGATCAGAACCTTGCCAAATAATACTGATAGCCCCAGCCTGGCCGAGGCAGTTTTGGTATACAGAGCTTCTCCAGTTGTCGGTGGAGCCAAGAATTCAGCTACCACCAACCAGGGATTTGATTTCCATGAACAAAGGCCAAGTACTTCATCCGCAATTGACATCTCTAAAATTGTCGGCTTGGAACCTTTTGAGCACGAGTTCCAGTCATTAAATATCACCCCGTAATGTCGTGAAATCTTGCAAAGTTCCGCAGCGCTGTCTACCAACAAAACATATTCCGCTAAATGGAAGCGATTCTGTATTTGGGGCCTTGCTCATGCAGTACATCCTTTGACGTCTTCTCCAGAGCAAATTCTTCCTTATTTATTGCATTTAGCCAGATCAGGGCTTGCGCACTCGTCTATTAAAGTCCATTTGGCAGCAATATCTAGATACAGAAGATCTCCAGGATGTCCATCTTTGTGGTCTAACAGACTGATCAAGGAGTTTTTAAAAGGACTATTCAGAAGGTTCCCTCCAATTAAGCGTCCTCCACCCACATGGCAACTTAACACAGTCTTGTCACAACTTATGAAAGCTCCGTTCGAGCCTATCCACAAATCTGAACTGCAATTTCTGTCATGGAAAGTTGCATTACTGCTGGCGCTCACATCAGCCAGAAGGGTTAGCGAGATCCAAGCTTTTTCTATACAGGATCCCTTCATACAATTCAGGCCAGATAAGGTGATGCTAAGAACTAATCCGAAGTTTGTACCTAAAATACCTTCGTCTTTTCATCTAAACGAACCAGTGATCCTACCTACATATTTTAAAAATCCTTCTACAGCGGCTGAGAAAGCTCTCCATACTTTAGACATTGGCAGATGCCTAAAGTTCTACATTGCAAAGACTAAAAGCTTTCGCAAATCAAACCAACTGTTTGTCTCCTACTCGGGGCCCAGAAAAGGTCTGGCCCTGTCACGTTCCTCCATCTCCAGATGGATTGCATCCGCCATTGTTTTTTGTCAGGAGAAAGCAGGAAGGCCTCTCGACATGAAAGTCCGTGCCCACGATACAAGGAAGATGGCGACGTCTTCTGCATTGCTAGCAGGAGTATCACTTCCAGACATATGCAGAGCAGCGACTTGGTCGAATGTGCATACATTCACGAAACATTACTGTCTGGACACGGAATGGAAAACAGATGCGGCAGTGGGACAGGCAGTTCTACGACATCTTTTTAAATAAGGTACATGTTTATGAATGTTATTCAAATGTTTTTTCTATATAATGTGGTTTTTCCATATGTGCTAATATCTGAAATAGCAAAGTTTTATTGTTAGTATTTTCTTTTTCTGAAAGGAATTTATGGCACGCAGCCCCGAGAAAAGAAAGGGGTCTAGCCTAGAAACGCTCTAACTACAAATACTGCTACCTACTCTGATACAAGCATGTGAATCTATGAAAGATTGAATACTGGAGAAAGAACTAGTTACTTACCTGTACACTATGGTTCTCCAGTATTATCTTTCATAGATTCACATGCGCCCTCCCGCCTCCCCGTTTCCTTTAGGCAGACCACCTTTTTATCTCTGGTTTCCTGCATAGCTCACTCTTGGGCGGTAGGAAATCTGAGGTATGGTGGCTCTGCTGGGAATGGTGTAGGCTGGTGCTGGCTGCTGATTGGCTGTAGTTTGGGCCACATAATGAGGAGGAGAGGTTACCTAGTGGTTTCACTACTCTATGGCTTCCAGGCAGTTTTTTCTTCTACTGCTATGGTTATTATATACCGGGAGACTCCCACCATGACGACGGGGAAGATACAAGCATGTGAATCTATGAAAGATAATACTGGAGAACCATAGTGTACAGGTAAGTAACTAGTTCTTTTCACTCCATTAGATAATGTACTGAAGGTTTGCACCATCGTCATCCAGTCATTAGGAGTATCTGTTTTGGTATGTTCTATGAGCGCCTCTCGGTTGTTATTAGACGCTCTTTTGCACGCACGGCGTACTAAATGATTGGGATAATGTCGTTCTTTCAGGTTCGATGACAACTCCCTAGAATGATGTTCGAAGAGAGTATTGGAGGAGCAATTTCTCCTCACCCTCAAGAATTGACCCACTGGTAAGTTGGAAACTATGATAAGATAGTAGAGAATTACGTGCCATGGGCTTTTTGTAAAGTTCACTCTGTAGGCCTCCTTCTCCAGGGGATATTAGAAGGTCGAGGTAAGGAAGTTTTTCTTTGCTGCTTTCCATCGTAAACTTCAGGTATTGGTTTCTTGAGTTTAGCCAGTTGTGGAAATCCGACACTTCAACAGATGAACCCCTCCAGATCAATATAATGTCATCAATATATCTTCTCCACAGCAACACCTGATGGAGAAATGGGTTGCTGTGGTTCAGAACATGGTCTTGCTCGAACTGATGCATGTATAGATTTGCGAGACTGGGTGCAAAGACACTCCCCATTGAGGTCCCTGAGACCTGTAGGTAGAGGTCATCTTGGTATTGGAAGTAATTCTCCGTCATGGCAAGTCTGGCGCACTCCATAATGAATGGTATTGGTGTGATTGTGTCCAGTTGCCTTGCTTCCAGAAGACCTCTAATGCAGTCTAGTGTCTCCTGTTGAGGGATGGATGTATACAAAGACTCAACGTCAAAACTGACCAGAAGGTCAGTTTCGACGTTGAACTCTGTCCCTGCTAATAGTCTGAGCATGTCACCCGTGTCCTTCAGGTACGTCGGTGTCTCTTTCACAATAGGTTTCAAGAAGAAATCTACGAAAGTAGACAAGGGCTCGAGTAGAGAGCCTATACCCGATATAATGGGTCGTCCAGGAGGTGGTCTCTTAACCTTATGAATTTTCGGGAGGCAGTAGAAATAGGGTGTCACTGGATGTGCCGTGATGAGATACCTTGCCTCTTGGGGAGTGATCCATCCTTCTGATGATCCTTCCTCTACTAGACTCTTGATTTCATTTGAAATTCTCATTGTAGGATCCTCAGTGAGGCGACGATAGGCTCTGGTATCGCTCAATTGTCTCTTGCATTCATCGTGGTAAATGTTGGTATCTTGTAGCACGATGGCTCCGCCTTTGTCGGCGGGTTTGATGGTAAGGGAATTGTCATTTGACAAAACAGAAAGTGCTAATTTTCACCCTCAATCACTTCGTGAAAACTTACCAGTGGGTCAATTCTTGAGGGTGAGGAGAAATTGCTCCTCCAATACTCTCTTCGAACATCATTCGAGGGAGTTGTCATCGAACCTGAAAGAACGACATTATCCCAATCATTTAGTACGCCGTGCGTGCAAAAGAGCGTTTAATAACAACCGAGAGGCGCTCATAGAACATATCAAAGCAGATACTCCTAATGACCGGATGACGATGGTGCAAACCTTCAGTACATTATCTAATGGAGTGAAAAAGACCATTCTAAAACATTGGAAGATCCTCAATACAGTAGCGGGAGAAATACCTTGGCCACTCTTTGCTTTCAAGAGAGGCCCGTCCATCAGGGACAATCTGGTACATACCAGACCCAGAACTCAAAGAAAGGAAATTACGAATACTCTCTGGAACACTAGCCCAGTACGGGGTCACTATCCCTGTGGTGGCTGTGCTGCCTGTCCACAGACACAGAAGACTTTGACAATAGACATCGGCACAGCAAGACCATGGCGGCTGACCAATCATACTAACTGTAACTCAGAGAAGTTAATTTATATGATCACTTGTCCCTGTATGCAGAAGTACATTGGCCACACCACAAGAAAGATTAAGTCACGCATCAGCGAGCATAAGAGCACGATTCGTTGTAACAAACAATCCACTCGTTTAACGAATCATTTCTTAGACATGAAACATAAAGCTGAGGACTTGAGGTGGGTGGTGCTAGAACAGCCGCACATTCCACCACACATTACAGATGTCTCACGGTTTCTTTTTGTTAAAGAACAACGTTGGATTTTTAAATTGAAGACCGACATTACAGGGCTGAATGATAACATACCTTGGGTCTCTATCTGATGATCACACTTACCATCTGGTGCTCCACTGACCTACAGTCTGAGATAACCCTAAATCTTGTTATTGCCGGGTTTCGGTTTCACTGATTGCAATTAGAACCCTTAGAGTTTTGATATAGATATATCTATCGTCAGGTCCTTGTCCATTAGGTTCGGTTGAGCCCGAGTCACTCATATGAATATGGTGTCTATATGGTGATCACACTTACCATCTGGTGCTCTGCCGACCTCTAGGTTGAGGCAACCTTAAATCTTGTTATCTGCCTGATTTTATTTTTATCAAATTTCACCAGACCCTTTAGTCCTGATGCAGATGTATCTATTGAAGGGTCCATATCCATGAGGTGCGGATGAGCCTATGTCATTCATATAAATATTATGCTGAATACTGCACACTCAGTACAGGCCCAGATCCATTGGTGATCACTTATATTTAATATTTTCTCCATCAGGAGAGGCTTTATCAGCATAATGCAATCAGTTAACCTATGGTTTTCTGGCAGCGAGACAAACAGCACCCTATTAATCTCTAATCAGTGGTCATTCTTAATATCAACTATCTGGCCAGTTTGGGGATATTGAGTGCAGCCTTATCATCGATTAATGCAATGTACTATTTCACTCTTCTGATTATGTAATTTATAACCGAGTTATTATCTATTTCTGACGGCCCAGTCTCTGTAATGACCGTTTTTAAGTGTACCTGGAGCTCTGTATAGAGATATTCCTCTTTATAAACACCTCTTCCGGGCAATGCTCCCGATCGAGTGAAGGAGTGTTCACTTCTATCCAGGAGTCCCGGTGCGCATGCGCGAGTGATTAGTCTCAGAACCATGCGCATGCTTAGTTTGGCAGACACACCGCCCCTCCGTCTGAGCAGTAGAGTGAGATGCGCGCATGCGTTCAACGGCGCTCTACAAACCAGCTGTTGTCCATTACGCAAATTAATGACAGCATAAAAACGCGGCCCCTTCTGACCGTCGGTGCCTCCCCTTCGGCTCGAGACCACGCCGCGAGGTACCGACGGACAGGTAAGAGGGTTGATTACGCGTTTTAAGGGTCTTTGTATAGCTTTTGGATTACGAGCGCTCTCCTAGTTCATCTGCATAGCTCCGGTTTGGAGCGTAAACCGGCCACTCATACACAAGGTTATTTTTCATTATTTTCATAGTCTCTGGATCACGAGCGCTGTTGTACTTTATCAGCGCAGCTCGATTCCTGAACAGTAGTTACTGATTGACTATAACAGAGACCTGTTCTCCACTCTTTTTTGACTTGTTTTGACACTGAGACAAGCGTCTCATCAGCAATGCTCGTCTGGGGTAGTGGCTGATAAGCGGAGACATAGCTGCGGTATTCACCTGTGCACAGCAATTTGTTATGATATGCTAGAGGATTGTTTTTAGATTTGACACGTTGAGCGCATCCGCCTTGGTCCCAAGTGTGTGGCGATCGTTAGGGGCTATTTAGAAAACTGAGGTTTTTATGAATACTTGTTTCAAAGCATGTATATAGACATGGGTCGTGACATTTATCATTTCCTGAAAATGTCCTTGTCTATGTGTCTAGAGCGGGGCCTCATTCTCCGAGCCGTTGCCGGGTGAGGTGAGGCTATCTTCCCACACAGAGTTGGGTAAGTGTATGATCTTGTTGTTGAACAATGCACAGATTATCTGTTGGCGACTTATTACAGCGCACAATTAATGTGGCCATCACAATTCTGAATGGCAAAGCTGAGTTTTTAATGGTTTTGTTTTGACTATTACTTGCTTCGTACATTACTTTGTGCGACCCGTAGATTAATTGTACTTCATATCACAAATTAGTAGATTGTCAATGACTGTACCTTGCTTTACCAAAAAGTTTTTCTCTCTTTATAACTTCTTACAGGGAAGACTTCCTCCACATTCGCATCAATCGGGAGGACATGGTAGGATGGTCCTAGTGACCACTTATGTGATTCTTTACAGGCAAAGTATGGTCTGTTAGATTCTTTGTTATTATGTTTCTCTTTTGTGCACTTATAATAGTGTAATTTGCAGTAGCATATCAATTAGCTTGGCCCTGACGAATGCCGGTGAATATCCACCTTATGGCAGAAACATGTTGGCCCTATTTACTACCAAGCAAAATAGACAGTGATTTTTTCACACTGTCCCTACACTGTTTTTTAACCTGACGTCCAGGTGAATATCAATAAAAAAAATTCTTTATTTGCCTTGACCGCCATTTTAATACACATCACTTTATTTCTTGCACTGCATTCATCAGCTCCATCAGTGGTAAGGACACTTGCACTGACTGAACTACGGCCTAGTGATACAAAGCCAAATACATCTGGGCTTCGGTACACAGACCTTGTTCAAGATGTCCTATATGATGAGGCTCCGCCATGTGGGTGGGCTGATAGGACTCAAACTATTATGTTGAGTTCCTTTCCATCACGTGATAACTGATGTATTGCACTTGTGTTGTGCCTAGTCCAGTCATAGTCTAATTAACTCAGCCAGTTCAGACCTTCAAGTTTCTTTGTTGTTTATTTAGGGAGTCCCAGGTTAACAGAAGTAATAGCAGTAACAAAACATCCCCATAGACCTCCATAGAACAGAACACTTACGTAAGTAACTTTTCAGCCTCATTTTATAACATCCAAATTTCAGCCAATCACAGCAGACCTCAGAGTTTCCTTTGTCACAGAGCCACCATACCTCAAATTTCTTACCACACGTCATGTGATAGGGAGTGTCCCTGAGCTCTGCTCAGTTACAGTATTTCTTCTTCAACTTTTGACCTCCAGTCTCAGCTTTTGCTACTCAAGGAATTTGTTGGACTTTATGCTTTTGCCCTTACTTACTGTTGAGATGCCAGAGGCTAAAAAGGGCTGTTTAGGCCCTGTAAGAGGTGTGGGAAATGTAGGCTATTTTCTGAAGTCCCCCACAAACAGTGTCTTTATTGCCTCTACCCTGACCACAAACCCTGGGAAAACCTCAAAGACTGGGAGGGTAAGCTGCAACTCTGGCTACAGAAGAGGAAGGCTGCTTCAGACTCTGAGTCTGAACCCGTGGAAAAGCCCCATTCTTCCTCAACAAAAAGAAAGGAGGGCAGTCCCTCCTCACATCATGGGGACTCTAAGGGAGCTAAGTCCGAGGACCAATCTGAACCAAAACCCCACAAGAAACCTCAGACAAAGGCTTCAAAGCCTTCTTCAGCTACTGGATCTACTTCTCTGACTCCTCTCAGAGACCAATCTTCTCGACAGTCGTTGAAGAAAACCTGAGGTACCTGCACCGTTGACGCCTTTGGTCAAGACGGCGACGGGAGCTTTGGCGACAGTAACTATGTTGTCGTCAACGAGGGCTTTACTGACAACGAGAATTTCACCATCGACCACCGGCCCTTCGACTCCAACAAAGAAGGCCGTCCACACACCATCGATGGTGCCACAGACAATCACATTGGCGGTTGCACCGTAGTCGAGCCCATAGATGGGACTGTCGACTGAGGGAAAAATCTGTCTCCTTCAGCTCAGGCAGAGTCAGGATTTCTCCCAGATATCCTCTTTACCTCCTGCTCGCCTTTTGGACTTCCAAGAGCCAGAGGATGAAAGTATGTTTGGTCCTGCATACAGTCTATCGCAGTTAAAGGTCAAGTGCAAGGATTCTGATGATGAGGAAAATTAGGACAATAATACATCTTCTAACCTGGCAGGGGAATATTCTTTAGCGGAAAGAGGCACGTCTGTCATTCAGAGGCCGGATTCCCTCAAGGAACGCTACCTTATGGGGAGGAGGAGCGTCATCAGTTTAAGGAACCATCAATGAACGTTCCAGTGTCTCTGGTATTTGATCTCTGTCATATGATTGACGACTATTACAGGCGTTTTCCAGATGCAAATGCTCCTCTGAAGCCTTTATCTCCTCAAGAGGTACCCACTATTCTTTCGGGCCAAAGCACTCTCAAACCTACCAGGGAAAAGACCCTCCCTCCTCCTATAGTCATCACAGCGGATACTCGGGATGCTAAGACAGAGGAAAGGGAAATACAAGCGGACATAGATGCCCATGATGAATGGGATGACTACATAGCACCAATGCCACCATCTCCTGTGGAAAATGACTAAAATTAGGTATACATAAGCGGCGTTCATTTATGTTCACCACAGCCACTGTTGAAAGTAAAGTGAAAATCGTGAAACAGTGGCCACGCCATCTTGTCCCTTTTTAGGCCCCTTCATGCACGTAAGTGGCAGCCATTTTGTGTGCCATGGCCTCTCTGCCCACTGCCAATAGCCTGCGCGTCTCTCCCTTCACTCCCGGCCTCGCAAGCATCCCCCCCCGCGCCCGACAGCCCCCGGTCTCTCCTGCCTGGGCCATAAACGCACCTCCAGCGCGACCCTGCCTCCGAGCCACATCCCGTGCTGAACCCCCTCGCTCTTTCATCTCATTCGTAGAACAGGCCCTTTTGATAACCTCTTCCTCCCTGCCCGATTGTCCGGCCTGATCCCAGGCCATCACCTAGCCCAACAGATGCAGTTTATTGCCCCCTACAGTAGGACCTTGCCTCACATCAAAGGAGCGGGGATTAATCAATGCCTTCACACCCCTAGATCCGACCGATCGCCCGCATTCCTGTTCCCAGCGGAATGTCCAGCTGCGCGATAGCCATCATGCTGAGATTTGGGTGGGGACCCCTACTGTAGATATGTGTGAGAACGGGCCTGAACCGGGGATTCCAAAGATGCCTTTTTCGTACTTCAAAGCAATACCACGGATGTCATAAATGTAATAAAGCCATAAACTTGTGTATAAGAGGCCAGGCCTCAGAGATGCGGTTAGAGCACCTCGAGAAGATACCCTGTTGTCTGATTTGACGTGTTCTGATTCCGTCGGAATAAACTCCTATTTCCTGCCTTCCAGTCTCCAGCGCCTGCCTCTTTGTTTGGTAATATTGAATGGTATGAGAGGCGGCTAACGCCGGGCAAATACTGAAGGGTTCTTGGTCGAATTCGGCCCTGCCTTTTTACACTCCCATCCTTCCTGCTGTGGATACCCCTCCTGTAGATATTGGGGTATTTCATGATCTTCTAGTGCGTGCCTCCAAAGCTTTTGATTTACCAATGCCAGCTAAGCACACTGAAGGTTTTCTATATTATTTTAAGCCAGGCACTCGACGTTCAGTGAGGGCAATCCCTATAGTTGACTTTCTATCGCAAGAAGGGTTCTTGGTCGAATTCGGCCCTGCCTTTTTACAATTGGCGTCCCAAACGTGGGGCCCATCAGCGACACGTGGATCCAGTGGGAGAGGTCCCAACGACAGAGTGAACGACTGCAACGATCGGGAAGTGCACCTGCCCGATAGACCCTCGTCTGGCAGCCGATCATCCGAACTTCACCGGTTCCGAGCAGACCTCTCTCGAGTGATCTACGGTCCTGACTGGGAACCATCAGGAGTGCCACAGCAATTACGGAGAATAGAGGACGATCAGGCGCTGGAAGCGGAAGACGAGAAACTGTCCATGCGTTCCGGGTAAGGTCGTGTAACACGACGAATCGCGAATTGATTGTTTGATTGTCTTGGAAAATACTAGTATTACGCATTTGATTGTTTAGTTATGAGAGATTCTCTGTCTTCAAACGGGGAAGGATAGGAGTATTCTCCCTTTGCAGATAGTGAAGGGTAGGTAGCGCAGGCTTTTGCCCCCGTTGTAACCCGTCGCGCCTATTTCCCTCTCCATTGATTGATTGTTTGTTCGAGCATTAACTGTTCGAAATTGGTTCTTTGAAAGGATCTTCTCTGCCTACAAACGGGGAGGAACAGGAATTTCCCTCTCTCTTTGCAGATAGTGAAGGGTAGGTAGCGCAGATTTTTGCCCCCGTTGTAACCCGTCGCGCCTATTTTATTCCTCATTTGATTGATTGATTGTTTGTCCGAACATTGACTGTTTGGAATTAGTTCTCTCTTTGGGTATTCCCTATTTGCGAATACTGTAGAATAGAAATATTCTGCCTAGTCTTCGCAAAATAGTGAAGGATAGGTAGTGCAGACTTTTGTCCCCATTGTATCCCGTCATGCCTATCTTCTCCCCATTGTTCAGTAGTTGGTTCAGCCCGGACCGTTTATTAGAGGTAGATCATCCGGCTCCACCGGAGGGCACCCCTAATAAAAAGGACATGTATATAAAATACGGATTAGCCGCTGTATCTTTCCAACAAACTATGACATAAAAATCGCTAGGAAAACCAAAAAAAAAAAGAATCGAGCAAAATCAGTAGGCCACTGATGGGATCTTTTTGACCCCGCTAAAATAGAAACACTAGGAACAGCCCTTCATGAGAAATATGAAACTAGTGGGAGGAGCCGAGCTCGACACCGTGATGGCCGCAAGGTAGCTCGGCTCCGCCGACCCCGCTGCCCAAACGTGTCTATCCTGCCGCCCACCCTGCCCAATAACGACAACCTTATACCTACCATCCGTCCTGGGGGCTCCGGAATGCAGCAGATCCGCAGCTACGCTCGTCCGGAAAATGAGGCCTCCGGCACGTGGAGACCGGGGCCTTGCCTGCAGTCATCAGCCGGCGAGGCGACATCGGTGGCGGCCCGGGGTGGAGGATGGAGGCCGACCAAAAGGGACCGTTGTGCGAATAAGCCGGAGGCAACACAACGCGCCGAGGCCCGTCCCCGGATCGTCCAGAGGTGGTGTCCAGCAAGTTGTGTGCGGGGGATGCCTTGCTGATGGCTCCCCCCTTTGTTGCCTGGTCCAGCCATTTTGTATACCTGCGCTAGGAGATGGCGTGGGGCGCCCGCAGATGGCGTGGGGTGCCTGCGGAGAGGCGGCGCGGACGGCCCCCTCCACCTCCAGATGGAGGTTCCTCTCCTGCACCAAGACTGTCATTCGCGTTCCACTTGCGGATCCCCCGCGGCTGGCTGACCGGGGGGAGGGCCGCTATGGTGGCTGTGGTGAAGGGCAGCTGCTGTGGGACTGTCAAGATGGCGGCCGGCTCCCCGGATTTGGGCCTGGTCCACTAAGATGGCTCTGGGCTACCATGGGACTCGGATGCTTGCCTGCTCGGGCATGAACCCCACTCTTGAAGACGTTCTCTCAGCTCTAGAGATTCTACGGAAGTCATTGGCCCCCGACTCCCGCGGGCTTCCGGTGGGGGTGACCGCCGCCTTACCCTCATCTGGTGCCGTGAGGGAGGATGATTCAGTGCATCAACGGAGGGATATGCCTGCTGTCCCGCTCTCCGGAGTGGCCACGACGTTGTCACGAGATGGCGGTGCTCTCATGCTAATGCCAGCTTTTGCCCTAAATTGCTAAGAGATACTGTAGACTACCAACTCGATCAGTTCCGGTGGGACCTCAGCGTGGCCCGGTAGGGAAGATTCTGCCAACCTCACCTTTAAGTCACGGTTCATGCCGCCTGTCCTTTCCGTTGGCGTTAACGGAATTTTTTTGAACTGCCGAAAGGGGTTCTGGTCTGACCGCTAGTTATTGGAGGCATTTGGACTATACTCTGGACCTGCCCGGCCTCAACCAAAATGGCGCCAGTATAGGCGGGACTTGCAACTCCTTATGACGTTCTAGTTGCTTACCCTTGATGTTATGGGATATGTATGCGGTCTTTGTGCACACGGCGGGCGGGGAAGGGTACTGACTGGGCATGCAGACAACCCTATTGATGTGGGTTTTTATTCATTATTGATTATTGTATTATTATAGCTTCGAAAGTAATGTTACTCATGATATTCGCCCATGGTGTGCGTATGGGCGATTTTATTGTAACTGATCCTGTTATACTTCCAATTATAAAATTAAACCTTCACTGATCCTCCAACCGTTAGTCACGTTTAGTTTTTAATTAAATGGCTCGCCTGTTACGTACTTCTATACTACAGTGTAATCTCTCCTTACCTCATGCGTTTCCTGTCTGCTCCATGACCGGCCTATATGGTTGGAGGCCCGTATTTGAGTGCTGACATCTTCACAAATAAAGGTTTTTTAAAATATATGGAACTAGCATCATAACAGTCACTTAGATTGGTAGGTTTTCGAATAAAGGCTACTAACCTCAAATAAATGAAGGGCAAGTAAAATGAAGCAGTTTTGATTATGAAAAATTAAAAAGACATAGTACACAGAAATAATGCGAGAAGAATAGTCAAGATCTGTCGTATTTTACATTCCTGCAACATAAGCAATAGGTAAAGATCCTGATATTTAGATATATCTATGAATAGGACAGTAGACCAGTCCTCTTTTACTTCACAGCCCCCTTGTGGATCGAAAGCGCGCCTTTTTCAAACTAGGAATCTTTAATTACACTACAGTTGTAAATTCCCCGAAGAAGTACATTGACCCGAAGTATTGTTAGTGATGAACCCCGAGTGCATTCTGGTCCTCGGAATCCTAAACATCATAATCCTTGTTTTACCCACCCTGTGTATCAGAGGAGTTTTTAAACGCTCCTAAAACTCACCAGAGGAATGCCCTCTAGTCTAACGTTAGGTAAAACGCATACTATTGAAGGCACGAAAGCCCTCAGTGAAACTTGCCACCCCCCAATAGTTTCCATGCTCTGCGAATAGGAACGACCCTATACCACTGTAGACCATTTCTCTCCTTCAAATGAAAACATGACTCCGTCACCCCCCCCTCACCTTATACTGAATACCCCTGGCTTTTGACCCTTTCCTACATGCGGTCTGTACTACCACCCTCGGGCGATCTATGTAATAAACAGCCTATCATCGGTTGTCTTTGCCGCACTACCAGTTCCTCTGGGCTTCAATGCCGAGATGCAAGGTACTGCATCCCAAAGAGATAAGTCAGGTACGTGGTAGGTAAAAACATTTTCGTGTTTATGCACGCTGATGTGCTTTGAACGCTGCCCCCTCCCCCCCCTCTTTTCTTTTTCTGCAGGTTAATATCGGAATTTCAGCAGAAGTATGGAGAAGACCTAAAACGCTCCGTGTTCCACGCAAAAAGAAAAAAAATATATAGGCTAGCTCTGTGAGACGGTGCATTGTATACAGGAGCTATCTCTGGGAGCGTGAAAAAAATTGTATGGTATGAATGTGCGCATGGGCCCTGATTTGTGCCGTATGAATGCTTATGTGTGGCACACGTCTGGGTTGACAAAAGAATGCTTTTTGTATGACAGGTGTTGATCGAACGGTTAATGGGATAGGAAAATTAAGCCCGAACATGGTACCTGCCTGTGAAAGACGAATAAGAGTATAGCACATTCCTTAATTAGAGACGACTCTTTCTCTCTGGAGCTAGTAAATGGGAGAATGGCCTACACCAGAAACTTGAAGGGTTACTGCAGTACAACAAACCCGACCCCAACCGATATCCCAAATGTATACCCAAAAATAATGCGCACCAGTGAGTCAATTTATGCGCCGACTAAAATAAGAGAAGTTAAGAGTACCCCGGGTCGAGGTTCATCCAAAATCCCCCTCAGCCCAGAAATTAGGGATATTGTCCTGTTTTAGATTTACCCCTTCTTCTTCCATCCTCATAGAAAGACCGGAATTGTACCATTATCATCATCATCATCATTTGCTAGATGTTGGAAGACCCCACCGTGAGTATAAGCACGACTGGACTAGTGTCCGACCAATTAAAAAGGAGTAAGTATTTCTGAAACGAGGTTACCAACAAAAATTGTCTACTATTAGGAAGGAAGGAGAATAAAAAGAGCTCGACCCCCAAATGAATTAAAGGGAATACTGAGAATACGCAACACGCATGACAAAGTCCTTTTGCCCAAAATAGCTCTGTGTCTTGTCTTAGGTTTTCGTACTTGATGTATGTACTGTCGCACCCTATCTGGTATTTGTGTGTACGTAAACTAGGAATTTATGTTTTCCTTCAGCTTGTGTTTTTACACGTAAAACTGACCCGTACTGTTCTATGTGTGTGCACTGAATAGCCTATTATTATACACGTTTTTCCTCTCTCTCTCTCTCTCTCTTTATGTTGTACGTGTACTAATAGCCTATTTGGCTCGCACGACGCTCTCTCCCTCTGAGGGCTCCCTTGCTCCCTTTTGAATAAATGACGACACTGTACCTCGCCGGTACATGTATAATTGGCTTTGAACACAACAGTTTTTGAACAAATTGACAGAAACAAAACGATTGTATCTTGCCATATTACTACCTCTCCTTTCTGTAAGATGATGGAACTTAATTGGCTGAGAAAGAAAGGACAGGTAAGACGACTGATGTCCCCTAATCTGGCCCTTAAAAGGGAGCTATATGTCAGTGGCTTTTTAGTGCTTTAGTAACACCACCTTCACCATTCAGATTACCACCGCCCATTGCACAAAAGTAGAGTGTCCGAAACGTCTCCGTTTTTCCAGAATGGTCCCAGTTCTGTACCAGCCGTCCCAGAAAACCTTAAAGAGTGTAGCTGATGACCTTGTTTTTAAAGATAAATCACGTTAGCGAATGTAACAGGAATAAACCCCAAACAGACATGATGATGGAAAATAATAAAAATGCCTGCAAACCTGCACCACAGCGATGATTCATGAGTTAATAGCATACCCCGATGTAAGGATTAATAAACATCCACCCTATCGTGACCGATAAACGTTTCCCCAACTACTTGGGGTTGGGAGAGAAATTGAAGTATGTGAACGTCTTCCCCTGCCAGTTCTCTAAGACTTGTTTTTGTACTTATTTAAAGATAACATGCAGTCGTCGTCGTCGGAGAGGGGCCGGACGTGACGCACAGCCTGGCTGCAGATCTGGGAACATCTATGACCTCGACCAAGGCGGAGCCACAGAGCAAAGAGATGCGGGGCGAGGCACCATTCTCAACATGGAAAAAAAAAAAAAGAAAGGCTGTCCAGAAGCCCCTGCATGTTGACCAGCTCGTGCCGAAAGTCCCAGCCCATTGAGCCCGATTGATGGGCCCACTTGCTTGAGATTCCTGCCCTCCTTGGTCCATTTCAGATCTGATCCCACTCCACCCTCTCTTCCCTCGGCCTCCCAAAGCACGCCCCCATCCCCCCCCCTTTTTCCATATGGAGTTTTTTTTTTTTTAACTTGACTTCAAGAAGAAACACTGCACAAAGATAAAATAGAGTTTGTCACGAAAGAAGAACGGAATGCGGGTACCCCGCCTAAAGTACCTATGATAGATCAGTTAGGAACAAGACAATCAGGACTGTGGTCCGAGAGCAAAGAATGGCCACACCCTGCAACGCGAAATCTGGATTAGAGATGGACGCATACCTCCACCGCCGGTGCTCAACAGTGCCAACGAAAAAGAAAAAGGAAGAACAATGAGAGCCTACCAGTGATGGCTCGCTGTAATAACACACTGGAAAGAAGAACCCTTTTTGAACATTACCGCCCCTTGACTATCACTTGTATTAAGTTGAATTCCTCTCCCAACCACTTTGTATTGATTATCACCCAATTGAGCTTTCGAAACCTTACATCGGTCACTTTCAACTGTGCATGGATAACTAAGAAAGCGTCAACTCTGTATCATGATGATTATAGAACACCAGTCATACACATGAACATGCTGTCTAGTTTTGATCCCCACGGAGTCCAGACCTCAAGTAATGTACTTAATAGCCCTTATTCTGCCAGAACATATTAAGGTTTTGCCTGCAAGTGCGCACGTAGTGCGCATGCGCTAAAAAACCTTTTGAGTTCTATGTCGGATCGATGACCCGCCTCTGTCTCTCATTGGCTAGCTCCATAAATGGAGGCTAGCCATTGGGAGACAGAGGCTGTCAATCACGCTTTCTCGGGGAAAACGCGATTCGGGGGCGTTTCTAGGGCTTTTTTTAAATCCCGCCCCTTTGTCCCAGGCCGCGCTGTGATTGGCTGCCGGCCTGGGACACCCCCTGATGTCATTTCCCGGGCCACGCTGTGATTGGCTGCCGGCCCGGGACACCCCCCCTGACGTCATTCCCGGGCCGCGCTGTGATTGGCTGCCGGCCCGGGACCTGACTTGTTTTCTTCTTGATTTGTGTTTTTCTTTTGTCCTTTTCCTTTCTTGGGCGCCCTCCACCGCCTCCTTGGCGAGTCCTGGATCGTGGAACTCCCGAATCCTTGCCCCCGGCCAGCTGGGGGGTTCTGATCCAAACCCCCGCTGCAGACCCCACTAACTTCACACGGTGACCACTCCTTTACATCTCACAATGACCATCACGCACAGATGATAGGAACAAAGTCCATCCCACCCCGTCATTTCTCTCCCCACCCTTTGCCTGTTCAGGACCAAAAGCTTTAAACAAAATAACAGGTTGGACGGGACATCCCAGTGCAGGAAGCAGCTAAACTGACTATGAACAACCAAAAAAGGGACCCGCGGAGCTGCTCAAAACTAGCAGTTTACCGAAAACCATAAACCGCGCGCCATTCTCCATTTATCACCCCGCTAAGGGCTGTCCACAACACCCCAGCCTCACCTCGGAGGTCACACATCCCACACAGGATCGAAAGAAAGACGACAGCCTTTCAACCACTCACCCTACACGGTGTGGCGTGCTACCCACTTAGGCAAGTGCCTCAGCGCCCCACATAGCGTTAGTAAGCGCTATGTAAATGCTGCAATACAAGGCAAACAAGGAAGAACATATCGGCCTGGTACCCCGCTCGTGCTGCACCCCTCTGTCTCATGCTCCCTACTCTTCTTATCTTATGTGGCCCTTTCTCGCAGTGGTACCATCATGAAATCCCGGCGCGCACACAATCTCCCTCTCAGCGACCGTCCATGCTGACAGAGAACAGTATAGCGCTGCAATGACATTACTAGGGCCTCGCAGAGCTGTCTGACGAAGGTGTCTTGTTACATGCACATCCCCGTCCACCTTCACACCACCTTTCTTGCACTTTCTTTCCCCATCACTTCGCCACCTCCCCCAGCGTCCCTCAACCCTCTCCCCGGGTACTCACCACGCCTCTCCCGATGTCCTGGGCTTTTGGGCGCCCCCAGCAGCCTCCGACGAGACATCCCAGTAACGTCCAGAAACGCAGCATAACGCACGGCAGGGTGGTTGGTCCGGGGCAGCAGGGAGAGGTGTAGGGGAGAAAGTGCAGAAGGTCACACGTATGGTGGGTAAGTTAAGGAGCGGCAGGTATTGAGGAGGCGAGATGCGCGCGGGGAAGGTGCTAGCGTGAGATGTGCATGTGTCGTGATGTTCAGGGATTTACCGGGGTAAAATGTGCATTGGGTGAGTTGTGCGCGTGAAACGTGCGTGAAGTAAAGGGAGCGCGAGGAATGCGATAAGCAGGGGAGATGTGGAGTATTCAAGATATACAGATGTGCAGCGGATGACGTATAAAGGTGATTTACGGGCGCGAGATGTGTATAGAAGTGCAGGAGAGAGATGTCTCAATAGATTGTACAGGAACGGTGTGCGCCCCGGGTGAGATATGCGATAGGTAAGTTTTGCAGGAGGTGGCGTACTGGCAAGAGATGGTCGCTGCACAGCAGGGCAGACGCTCGATGGGGATAGGGTGTGCAGGAGGAATATAAACGGGGCAGATTTAAATGAGGGTGGTAGTGTACTCCCAGCAGCGGTTGCAGCCTCACTGCACACACGCCCAGCATCCGCCGTCAAGAAGCCTTCCCGCAGGGTCCGGTGAGTTGACCTTTAGGGTCTCCAGACTCTCTCCCTTACCAAGTGGGCCACTCCTCCTCCCCCGCTACTTTTGTTTGTCGGTGCATCTCCATGTCTTTCTCTCTCCCTTTCCCTACGACAACCACCTTGAGGTGTCCTACGCCGGGGAGACGACAGGAGTAAGCGCACCTTTTGCTCTGGGTAAGTCAGGCCTAACGACAGTACGCTTCATTTGTGTGTTGTTAACCAGCCATGTTTGGCCCCCTCCCGTTTTTAACTTGTCCTCCCCACCTGTGTATCCTTACTATGTAGACTGTATAACACACTGTCTCTTACTGTGATGGATGAACCTTACTATGTTACTAAGTACGCTATGACATAACTGACCCCACGTGCGGCTCTTGGAATTATGCTCTGGGGCTCTGTGTGTGTGGGTGTCTGGCTCTGTGTGTGTGGGTGTCTGGCTCTGTGTGGGCGTCTGGCTCTGTGTGGGCGTCTGGGTCTGTGTGGGCGTCTGGGTCTGTGTGGGCGTCTGGCTCTGTGTGGGCGTCTGGCTCTGTGTGGGCGTCTGGCTGTGTGTGGGCGCGTCTGGCTCTGTGTGTGGGCGCGTCTGGCTCTGTGTGTGGGCACGTCTGGCTCTGTGTGTGGGCACGTCTGGCGCTGTGTGTGGGCGTCTGGCGCTGTGTGTGTGTGTGTCTGGCTCTGTGTGTGTGTGTCTAGCTCTGTGTGTGTGTGTCTAGCTCTGTGTGTGTGTGTCTAGCTCTGTGTGTGTGTGTCTAGCTCTGTGTGTGTGTGTCTGGCTCTGTGTGTGTGTGTCTGGCTCTGTGTGTGTGTGTCTGGCTCTGTGTGTGTGTATCTGGCTCTGTGTGTGTGTGTCTGGCTCTGTGTGTGTGTGTGTGTCTGGCTCTGTGTGTCCGGCTCTGTGTGTGTGTGTATTTGTGTGTGGGGCTCTGTGTGTGAGCAATGCCAATAGCTCTAACTTTTCCAAAGGCGAAACCATTGCATTGTAAATGCTTGTTTTGTATGACATCATGTTTGTATTCGAACGAATTCCCTACATCATCTAAGTAATGTCCCCATCTCCAGGTCTAATGTATGACACAGCTAATGTAATTTTGTATGCACTGCCTCCTCGCCTATCACCTTGACTACATATCGTTATGTACGATTCTGTCAGCCTTGATAGCAGAATTATTTCCATCTGCCCGTAATGCATATGGGCTACCAAAGCGGATTGTATAACTAATGTCAGCTTGTACATCCTCACCTGTGACATGAACAGAAATGAACTAACTTATGATAAAAACTGGGGACTGTGGAAAATGACTAAAATTAGGTATACATAAGCGGCGTTCATTTATGTTCACCACAGCCACTGTTGAAAGTAAAGTGAAAATCGTGAAACAGTGGCCACGCCATCTTGTCTCTTTTTAGGCCCCTTCATGCACGTAAGTGGCAGCCATTTTGTGTGCCATGGCCTCTCTGCCCACTGCCAATAGCCTGCGCGTCTCTCCTCCTCACTCCCCGGCCTCGCAAGCATCCCCCCCACCCCCCGCGCCCAGACAGCCCCCGGTCTCTCCTGCCTGGGCCATAAACGCACCTCCAGCGCGACCCTGCCTCCGAGCCACATCCCGTGCTGAACCCCCTCGCTCTTTCATCTCATTCGTAGAACAGGCCCTTTTGATAACCTCTTCCTCCCTGCCCGATTGTCCGGCCTGATCCCAGGCCATCACCTAGCCCAACAGATGCAGTTTATTGCCCCCTACAGTAGGACCTCGCCTCACATCAAAGGAGCGGGGATTAATCAATGCCTTCACACCCCTAGATCCGACCGATCGCCCGCATTCCTGTTCCCAGCGGAATGTCCAGCTGCGCGATAGCCATCATGCTGAGATTTGGGTGGGGACCCCTACTGTAGATATGTGTGAAACGGGCCTGAACCGGGGATTCCAAAGATGCCTTTTTCGTACTTCAAAGCAATACCACGGATGTCATAAATGTAATAAAGCCATAAACTTGTGTATAAGAGGCCAGGCCTCAGAGATGCGGTTAGAGCACCTCGAGAAGATACCCTGTTGTCTGATTTGACGTGTTCTGATTCCGTCGGAATAAACTCCTATTTCCTGCCTTCCAGTCTCCAGCGCCTGCCTCTTTGTTTGGTAATATTGAATGGTATGAGAGGCGGCTAACGCCGGGCAAATACTGAAGGGTTCTTGGTCGAATTCGGCCCTGCCTTTTTACACTCCCATCCTTCCTGCTGTGGATTCCCCTACTGTAGATATTGGGGTATTTCATGATCTTCTAGTGCGTGCCTCCAAAGCTTTTGATTTACCAATGCCAGCTAAGCACACTGAAGGTTTTCTATATTATTTTAAGCCAGGCACTCGACGTTCAGTGAGGGCAATCCCTATAGTTGACTTTCTATCGCAAGAAGGGCTAAAGCTAATAAAAACACCTGCCTCCATCCCAGCTGTCATTCCAAAACTGGACTAAAAAGATACAAGGCTCAACTTACCTGCATGCCTGATTGGTCACCCAAGGCTGGATTCCGTCATCATGGAAGCAGTGCAGACAAGTGTCCCCGTGCACAGCCCCACCAGACAAGGAGGCCGTCGTCTCGAAAATATTGGTAAAAGGTTCTCGGCATTGGCGGCCACCTCCATTAGAGCCTCTAATGCCATGGCCATTCTTGGGAGATATGACTGGCAGATATGGTCAGGCAGCTCTACTCTGTTAGAGTATCTCCCTAAAGTTAAAAAGAAAGGGGCTAAAGATATTCTTTGGAGGTAGAAAGATTCTTTGGAGGGAGAAAGAGCTTCTTCGGAGCTCATCGAAATAGCCATGGATTTTTCATCCACTGCATTTTGCTACATGGCAGGAGCGGCAGTTCTGCTTCGCCAGGAATGGCTAAAGGCACCCACCTTTCGTCCAGAGGTCCAAGCCAAGGTCTTAGACGTGCCTTTCGATGGAAAGTGCTTCTTTGGTAAGCACATAGAGAAGGTGCTACAATCTATTAAGGCAGACACGGATACGGCCAAAGCCTTAGGCAAACTCCAGCAACGCCGCTTTCAGTCCTTTTGGGGTAGAGTGCGGGGACAATACTTAAAAATCCATGGTTTTGTTCTCACTTCTTCCTCATCAACAACAAGGTTCCCAGCGATGAGAGCCACAATGACCTGGTGGATGGTCAAGGAAAACCTTTTGCAAGGTCTCTTTCATTCACTGTTCCATAGTTGGTGATGACCTCAGATGCATCAATTTGATGAATGAGGAGCTCACCTTCAAGAATTACAGGTTCACGGCAAGTGGTCCAAACAGGAATCAGAGTGCCACGTAAACATTCTGGAGCTCAGGCAGTGTTTTTGAGACTGAAAGCCTACCTGACTCTGATCAAGGGTGCATCAGTGTTCGTCCAGATGGACAATACTACAACAATGTTTTACCTTCGAAAGCAAGGTGACACAGGATCTCTGGCGCTTTCCCTTCTTACGCAACAGATATGGGAATGGCTTCTTGTCAACCAAGTCTCCTTGTAAGTGGAGCATGTGCCTAGTGTTTACAACGAGAAGGCCAACTCTCTCAGCAGGGCCTCCAAACAGTGTCACGAAGGGGAGCTCAACAACCAGCATTTGAAGGTGTTTTTAGTCCTGGGGTTACCCAACATTAGATCTGTTGGCTACGTTCCTCAACAAAAAGTGTCCTGTTTTCGCAAGCAGCCATCCTCATCCAAATTTGTGGGGATATGCCATCCAGTTTCCTTGGACGGAGATGCTCGCCTATGCATTCCCCTAGTTTCCACTCATTCCTCGGGTATTTCAGAAAATGAAGCAAGAGCCTTGTCGGCTAATTTCATGGCTCCCGGTTGGGCAAGACAATTCTTGTATACCGAGCGGCATCGTCTATCAGAGTGTGCTCTGATTCTCTTTCCTCCAAGTCAGGATCTTCTCTGCATGAACCAGGGCCAAATGATTCATTCACAAATTCCCTCTTTCATTTGTCGGCTTGGTTCTCTTCCAGGGGATCCTCATCAATAGTCATAAGCACTAGAATATTCCCGCCCATGTGCGGGACCCCGGAAACACAATCATATATGTGACACACACACACGCACGCACGCACACACACACACACACATATATATATATATATATATATATATATATATATATATATATATATATATATATATATATGATTTCCAAAAGACGCGGCACTCAGGGTTGTTATAGTATTCAAATAATTTATTGAATCAAGCTCAACCGACGCGTTTCAGCCTCCACGGCTTTGATCACGGTAGGTGAGTCCCTTCTTTGTTGCACATATTTATATGCCCACATGAACTTAAAACATTGCATTGTGGGTAATGTAGTGCACAAGTTTAGAAGACATTCGAGGAAACATCAAGATATGGAAAGCAGGTCAAGCAACAGAGCAGTAAGAGGAAATCGGAGTAAAAACAGAAAGAAGAAAGACAGAGTCAAAAGAGCCAGTAAAGAGTGTAAAAAGAGTGTAAAAAGAATATAAAGAGCATAAGAAAAAGATAAAGATAGTTTTGTAGGAAAATTATTATTTTTACGAAAAGATGAATGTGTTCGTGTTACTCTAGTCTATGTTTTTAGAACATGAAAAAGTCCTACACATTTCAACATGATTTTACATTTTCATCTTTACCTAATTACAAGCAATTTATGAACCACCAGAAGTAGTCTGATAGAGTCATCTCATTGTGACTCTATCAGACCACTTCTGGTGGTTCATAAATTGCTTGTAATTAGGTTTCAAGCTTTCCATATCTTGATACTCCTTGATGTTTCCTCGAATGCTACAGAGAATATCAATATGCCAATGTATAATTAAGTAGTGTACTATACCATTACTTTATGATGATTTTTTTGATCATCAAATAGGATACTATATCTAAATTTTCTAAATTTTCTTTAATTGATATGTCACATTTTCCTTTTTAATTATTTGTTAAGAATGTCTTCTAAACTTGTGCACTACATTACCCACAATGCAATGTTTTAAGATCATGTGGGCGTATAAATATGTGCAACAAAGAAGGGACTCACCTACCGTGATCAAAGCAGTGGAGGCTGAAACGCGTCGGTTGAGCTTGATTCAATAAATTATTTGAATACTATAACTTCCCCTGAGTGCCGCGTCTTTTGGAAATCAGTAAATGAAATACAGGTCTGGGTTCGACCCTTGCGCAGAGCACCCGCTGATAGTGTGCGTCTTCGGTTTTGGACCCCTTTGTGGAAATATATATATATATATATATATATATATATATATATATATATATATATATATATATATCCACGAGAAACTCCTCTCGTCACTGGAAACGCAGGAGACAGACCACAGGACCAGATGTCAGGTTACTTTCTTTATTTGCTCAAGTTCGTGAGAGAGTGCATAACGCGTTTCGGGCTGCTAGAGCCCTTGTTCACATGCAACCATTGTTTGTACATTTTTTATTTTTATAGTGCACATTTCTCCCAATCACCTCCGCCCCCTCCATACATCACGTGATCATAGAAATGAAAGACATATTCAAAATAGAAGTGCCTATATGTCCGTATAAATACATAGGTACATAAAAATAAAGTCACATGTGTATACAAGTTTAAATCAGAAGTTTCCGGATAAATCCATCAAATACTTGTATCTAGAGGGGGACAAGAAAAAAAGGGGGGTGAATTATAAAACATCCTTCTTTAAATAGTTAGAATATTTATATATTGATCAACAAGACCAGAATAATAAATGGGTAAGATCTTATTGTGCTATTTTTAAAGTGCAAACAGTGCATGTCCATAAAGTGCAAAAGACCAATTGTGACCAATGTTTAGTTAAGAGGAAGAAAAAGTGCCAATGTGCATGAAAAACCAGCTTGTAAACAATTCGCCTTATCATAATATTTTCAACAATTGGGTTAAGAACCACATTTTGCTTAAATTAAAAACCATGATAAAAGCATTTGATAATCCAAGCAAGCATAATCATAAATAGATAAAGATTATGAAAACACCCTGTGTATGAAAATTATGTAAAAAATACATATATATGTATATCATCTACCATATGGCTCCCTTCCTCTCCCGTAAGGCGCTGCTGCTTGTGGCCGCGTTGCTCCTGCAGTTGAGCCCAACTGCTGTAAATCTCAACAAGGATTCCCCGCCTCGTGGGAAAGATGGAGTCGCAAATAAACAGAATCGTAAATCCGCTGTGATTAAGTTTCTTGTTTTAATTCATTAATCCATGGGGTCAAAACAAATTAACCAACGCGTTTCGACAGCGTCCGCTGTCTTGATCACGGTCAGTTTGTGTGGGTATGCTCACATGTTTTAAAGATTCAACAAACATTTCAGGAACCATAATCACTCCCCCAAATGGGCGTGTTCAAAACAACATAAAGGTCACAAATGTGATGTCAGAAAGATAAGGATTCTGGGTGATGTAGTTTGATTTTAACATACTAGGAAGTTTGCAATTAAACACTCATGGAATTTCGAGTCCCATTAAAACCTTATCGAATTTAATAGTTCATATTGTTTTCTAGGGTTCTGAACCGAGTCTGATTGTATGATTTGAGCATGCGCAGCGTGCCGCCCTCCAGTGGGCCAGAATTTACCAAATCATAATTAGAATCAGAACGTGGTGTGGTGGGTGTGAGCATAAGTTGTCCAAAGTGAGGGAGTGTGAAGTGGGATGGAGAATAAATTATAAGTAATGTATTTTACATGTTAAACGGGATGGTATGCAGGGAACACAATATTTACAATTTTTCTACAGTCCTCAGATGTATGTATAGTTCTTCTGATTGGTTCAGGCCAAGCGGAGTCATTGTTCTAAAAGTCAGTATGTGCCTGGACTCTTTGCGTCGTAAAAGTTTTTCATTGTGACCACCTCTGTCTGATAAGGTAATTGTTTCTAGTCCCCAGAAACGCAATTGTTTCCAGTCTCCATCATGGTTGGCCTCCATATGTTTTGCCACGGCATTGCTCCTGTCCTTATGTACCGTTGCTCGTACATGTTCCAGAATGCGTTTTTTAACTCGCAGATGGTGCTGCCGATGTATCTCAATTTAAATGGGTATTCGATCATGTATATAGTGTATTTGCTGTTGCAAGTTATGCATTCTTGGATTTTCCAGATCTTTTTATTGGGCATAGTTATTTCCGTCGTTGGTTTTGCAATGTCACATACCTTGCAATTATAGCACTTTATGAAGCCTTTGGTTTGTAACCATTGTTTCTTTTTTGTGGTTTTTTGGAAATGACTGTGAACCAATTGATCTTGTAGGTTTTTGGCCCATCTGTACGTGATTACAGGGTGTTTGCCCATTTTTTGGCCCATGGTTGGATCCAATTGTAGGATTTTCCAATTTTTTCTCAGAATTTGATTTATCTGTTTGGATTCTTGGCTGTAGTTCAAGATTAATCTGATTGGTTCTTCTTCCGTGGAAGTTTTGTCCTGTTTCTTTTTCAAGCAGTCTGATCTTGTTGCCTGATTTGCCTTCTCCCAACATTTTTGTATAATATGTTTATTGTATTTCCTCCTTTGGAAACGTTTAATGGAGTTCTTGCTTTGTTTGTGCCACTCAGTCTCTTCGCTGCAGATTCTCCTTAAGCGAAGGAATTCCCCATAGGGGATGCTTGATATCAGTGACTGTTGATGGAAGCTGGTTGCTTCGAGGGTCGCGTTAGTTGCTGTGCTTTTCCGGTGGAGTGTAGTTTCTATGTGATTATTGTTTACATATACCTCTGTGTCCAAGAAAATAGCTCTGGTTTGGCTTATGGTGTAGGTGAATTTTATGCATGATGTGCTGTTGTTTAGTATTGTGAAGTATTCCAAGAATTTTTCTTCTCCACCATTCCACACTATAAAGAGGTCATCAATGAACCTTTTCCAAGTTATAATGTGTTGAGTGAAGGTTTGGTATTTTTCATCCCATGCTATTGTTTCCTCTCACCATCCCATGGCTGTACAGGCATAGTTTGGGCTAAATGAGAAACCCATCGCGGCACCGTTTTTTTGTCGGTATAACAGATCACCAAACATTAAGATATTGTTTGTAAGTAAGCTCTTTATCATCTCCATTAGCATGTCATTGTGGTTTTGATAATGGATGTTCCGTTCTTTTAGGAAATATTTGCATGCATTCAGGCCCATTTCATTGTCAATGTTAGTGTACAGGGAGATCACATCCATGGTGATCATAAGGAAGTTGGGTTGCCAAATCAGTTGTTCCAAGATACAGAGGAAATCTGTGGTGTCTTTTATGTAAGATTTTAATAGTTTCACTTGGGGACTTAGGTAGAAATCAATGAAGTTTGACAAGGGTTCGAGTAAAGATCCATTTGCTGACACGATTGGTCTCCCTGGTGGTTTAGTGGCGTTTTTGTGTATTTTCGGTAGAAAATACAATGTTGCCGTTTTGGGGAAATCAACTGTCAAGTATTTCCTTTCATCAGAGTCAATTAATTCTTTGGTTTCCCATAGATATAATTTTTGATCCAATTCTCTTTTTATTTTGTCCTGTGGGTTTGTTTTCAGCTCTTCATAGTAAAGGTGGTTGTTTAATTGTTCCAAAGCTTCTGCTGTGTATAGGTCCTTGTTCCATAACACTATATTCCCGCCAAACCAGAGCTATTTTCTTGGACGGGCAGGGTGTATTGTAAGTATAAGGTAGGACAAGCCCTGATGTGTGTGGCCTGTCCTAATTGTGAACCTGTTCTCCATAGGCCAGAATGGGCTGATAGAGTTATTACATTTTATAATCCTAACTGTCTCAGAGAACATGGTAGAAATTCGAGCTCAGTATGCCTGAACTCAGAATAATAAAATACATCTTTTAGTAAAGTTTATTTTAATATTCTGTGTTTGCAAATACCACTTTTAGAAAGTAGGTATTGGCTTGTCTAACCATTCAAGCCTGCCTCTGCTAGTTGGTGTATTCCTATGTCTGGTTTTGAGAGTGACAGGGCTGGGGAATTCCAGGAGACAGGCTGAGTCACCCAGTGGTGAATAGAGAGATCTGCATCTAGATGGGAGGGAGGAGTCGCACCTGACCATTGATTAGGGCTGTGCCTGCCTTCCACAATGCTGGGTTCACCCCCGGGGGAACGGCTGATGTCTCTGCCCTGCACACTGAAAGAAGAGGAGTCCTGTAAACAAAGTGCTCCAGTACTGTACTTGCCTTCCACAATGCTGGCTCCACCTCCTGTGGGGCGTCTGATGCTTCTGCCCTGCACTGTGAAAGGAAAGGAGAAGTCTGGTAAACAGAGTGCTTCTGAACTGGTTTGGACTGAGCAAAGGCCCCTCTGCCCTCAGAGAACAAAGGATTTCTGGGTATAAATATTGGTACCCTGATCCCATGAAATGAGATCACTTTGGACTACAAGAAGAAACCTTTACTGAGGAGAGGAACCTGAAGAAACTGAGGAGAGACTATTCCCAAGCTGAAGTGCTGCTTGGGAGATTGGCCTGCATTGGTTGCCTTACTGCCAAAGGAAGGAGAAAGGAACTTTGTGTACTTTGCTTACAACTTGTGAAGAATATCCAAGGGCTTGGGAAAGAGTTTGCCTCCTGCTAAAGTCTCGGGGACAACAGACTTCACCCCCCAGCTCCCCAAAGTTCTTTTGGATGTGCCTGCTGCTGTTTTGGGCCTTCTGAGGAACTGTGTGTCGCAAGGAGCTGGAAGGGCAACTTAACGAGAAGAAGCGTTTCGCCGTCGCTGTGCCTGCCGTCGCAACTCCGAAGTAGGGTGCCGCCGCTGGAACTGTCACACTGCACCGCATCGGAGAGAAGCGTGCCGCAACGAAGAGGAAGCGTGTCGTCATCGCTGCTGCTGCCGTCGCAACTCCGAAGAAGGAGGGTGTCGTCGCTGGAACTGTCGCATTGCACCGCCTCGACCAAGAGCACCTCGCATCCCCGGGAAACGCGCCGCCGTGGGAGCTGCTGCCTTCGCATCTTGGATGTCGCCGCTGTAGTTGTCGCATCGAGCGGAGGCTTCATGCATCATGGAGAAGAGCGTCGCTGCTGGAGCTGTTGTCGTCGCATCGTAAGGGTGTCGCCGCTGCAGTCCACGCATCGAACCGAGAGCTTCTCGCATCCCCGAGAAGCGTGACGCATCTGGAAGATCTTCACGTCTTTATTTCTTTGCACCTGACTTTGCCGCATTTACCATCGCTGCGACATTGCTTGTCGTGGAAACGCAACGCAACTTAAGGTACATTGACGCAGAGTGCCGCATCTAAGAACTGAACTGAACTAAGCTTAAATCTACCATCTTAAAGTAATCATAGTGTGTATTTTTGTCATTTATGGTCTCTTGTGGTAACTCTATATAAAGTCTACTTATTTTTTATATAAAACCTGTGTGGTGTCCATTTGTAGTGTTGTCACTGGGTTACTGTATGTGGTCACAACTGCTTAACTTACAACACCTCTGAAATAAGCCTTGACTGCTCACGTCACGCAGCCTAGAGGGTGAACAGGGGTTATTTTAGGAGTGTAATCCCCTTGTCCTGACTAGAGGAGAGGGTCCCTATTTGTCGCAAGTACCTACCTGTGCCAACTAGAGACCCCCAAATCTAACAATTAGAAACAGGGAAAAACAACAGCAGAACATGTTAAAAAACTATTTTAATGCTTAGCGCTTAGCACAAACTCTCAGATAGGACTGAAAGCATTGACAGCTCCCAGGCAGGATTGCAGAAAACACTGCCTAAAAAGTTTGAACAGCTAACTCATAGCAACATAGAAATAAACTGGCATCGTGCCTTTAAGGCGGTCATGACCCCCAGCTTCCCATCATGCCTCAGGAGTGACCGTTAGGTCAGTTGTTCTTTCCGGCTCCTTCAGGAAGAATCCTGGTTAAACAGCTCCACTTCTTTCTGATTTAAGTCAGAAATAATCTTCACTTTTTTGGAAATTTTTGATTTACTTCAACGTCTTTCATCGTTTGAATTAAGGTTCTGTCTTTTTTTGACAGTTTTGGGCATTTTTTCCACTCAAAATGCCATCTCTTTTTGACCCCTGCCCTTCTTGTGGAAAAAAGAAGGCCAGGTCAGACTCTCATGAGGTCTGTATTCTTTGTTCACCCAAGGACCATGCCCCCAAGACTTGCCCTCATTGCCAGTCCCTATCCAAAAGAACTCTAAAAGACAGAGAAAGGATCGGTCTTTATCGGCTGGCAGAATAGGCATCTTCCAGAGGCAGGTCATCGGTGAGGAAGGGCTCCAAGAGGGCGAGATCTCCATCCAGAAGCAAAGTCCCTCGCTCTTCTGCTTCAGCGTCGGGCTCAGCGCTGAAAAAACTACCACCGGTGGGTCATTTGTCCAAGAAACGACCATCGACGGCGGGCTCACCATTGGGAATACACCGTCATTCAGGTACGTCATCGACGTCAAAGAATCGTGATCTTCCGCTGTCATCAACCCGGCGACGATCGGCATCGAGGAGCAGAAGCCCTCCGCCATCGTCAACTCGGCGATGATCGGCGTTGAGGAGTAACAGCCCTCCGCCGTCGTCAACCCGGCGACGATCAGCGTTGAGGAGCAGAAGTCCCCTGCTGTCGTCAGCTCGACGTTCGGCGTCGAGGGTGGGTACCCCTCTGTCGTCATCAGTCCATCGGTGATCGACGTCGAGGGTCAGGAGTCCTCTGCCGTCATCAACTCGGCGACAATCGGCGTCGAGGATCTGAAGTCCTCCGCCGTCGTCTCAACGACGATCGGCATCGAGGATTGGAAGCCCTCTGCCATCGTCTCAGCGTCGATCGGCGTCGAGCAAGAAGAGCCCTCCGCCGTCGTCAACACGGCGACGATTGGCGTCGAGGAGCAGAGGCCCTTCGTCTTCGTCAGCACAGCGACGTTTGGCGTCAAGGAGCAGAAACCCTCCACCGTCATCGGCTCATCGACATTCGAGACAAGGAGATACTCTGGCGTCGTCTGCAAGGCACTCGACGTCGAGGAACAGAGAGTCGACGTCGAGACCAGTTCCAACACCAGGCCGGAAATCGACGTCGAGAAGGAGGTCCAGGTCGGCGTCGAGAAGGGCTCAGTCAGAGCAGGTCACACGCCCGACATCAAGGCCCACATCAGTGAGGTCTGGAGAAGGCTCTGTGGTTCTAGTGACTGAATCAGCGTCTCAACACTCATCTTCTCACTCTTCAAGACATCCTTCAGAGGGGCATTCACCATCTGCCTCCCCAGAAAGGCATTCAGACAGACCAAGTCGTGGATCTCCTTCGCATCACAGGGAGGCTTCCCCTGCTGTTCATTTGTCCCCGAGATGGGGAGCGGATGCAAAAATACGCCAGTCCTTCATAGATCACCTCTGCAAAGATTGGTGCAGGAAGTAGATAGATCGCCCTCGCCCAGACGTGGAGAACGTGCGGGCAGGTCACGAGAGCACAGACATAGTTCCCATCGCAAAAGGAGAAGGTCACCTACGTGGTCTTCCTCTTCCACTCGATCCTCGAAGAGGGACTATTTACCCACTCTATCGGATAGCCCTTTGTCAAGAGTATCACCGATAGATGACATTAACACGTATCATGATGTGCTTCAGAGAGGGGCTCTGAAGCTGAACATTGAAATGTCTACTCCTCAGGTGGCAATGACAGTTATTTTTGAGACTCTACATCAGAGAGCAGCATCTGCAGCATCATCGCTCAAGGTCTCTGGTGCAGCAGCCTTATTAGGTCGCTACGACAGAGCCTTATGGGACTCCTTGGACCGCTTCAAGGAAAAATTGCCAAAGGAAGATCAAAGGGATTTTGAGGAGGTCATCAAGGAAGGGTCGCTTGTTGCCAACCAAGTGATTAGCACAGCAGCGGATGGTGCCACACTGTCAGCGCACTCATATGCGCATGGAATTTGCGCTAGGAGATCCTCCTGGTTGAGACTAACAGCTCTCAAGCCAGATGCTCAACAGAGGATCTTAAATCTCCCTTTTTCCGGCTCCTCCCTGTTTGGCACCTATACAGATGAGGAAATGGGTAGGATGAAAGCCGAGCTCGATACACTCAAAGCAGTTGGATTGGAGAAGAAAAAAGTTTAAATGACGATACAGACCCAACCAATGCAAAGGCTACCAACAGCGGGTTCAAACCCCTCAATGGTCCCAGAACAAAAACCAAGGCAAATTGAAGTATCAAGTCCAACAGAGGTAGAGGGGGTCATCAGCAACAGTCCTCTAACACGGCCAGATCGGCAGGGAAGCAATGAGCAGGAGCTTCTTCTGGCGCCGTTGCCCACTCCAGTGGTAGGAACTGCTTCACATCATCTGGTAGAGTGGTGCAGCATAACAAAAGATCGTTGGGTGCTCAGTATACTGCGCAATGGATATGCACTACTTTTTCGTGTGCCTCCAAAGGACATTCCTCCAAAAAGATCTCGTCCTCACCAGTTAAAGTTGCTTCGGCAGGAAGTGATAACCCTTCTGCGAAAAAAGGCCATAGAAGAGGTTCTTTCCGCGCAGCGAGGGACCGGAGTTTACTCCAGGTACTTTCTTGTTCCCAAAAGAGATCAGGAGCACAAATTCAGACCTATCCTGGACCTTCGCTTGCTAAACAAAGTCATCGTGAAGGAAAAATTCGCATTTTGGCCCTTCATCATATATGTCCACATCTACAAACAGGAGTTTGGATGTGTTCGGTGGACCTCCAAGATGCGTACTTTCATATACCTATCATTCCACATTATCGCAACTTTCATATACCTATCATTCCACATCATCGCAAATACCTTCGATTCGTGGTCGGCAGCAGGCATTATCAGTTCAAAGTCTTACCCTTCGGACTGAAATCTGCTCCACGAGTCTTTACAAGTTCATGGCAGTGGTGGCGGCGGCCCTACACAGAAAAGTTCTGTTCGTCTACCCTCACTTAGACGATTGGCTCCTCAAAGGGCCATCTTCTCAAAAAGTAAGGAACGATTTTCAAGTCTGTCTGAATCTGCTCCGCAGACTAGGGCTTCATGTGAACATGGAGAAGTCGGTTCACCGTCCCACCCAGACAATCCATTATTTGGGCTCAACTCTGGATTCAAACAAAGGAAGAGCGTTTCCTTCGGAGGAGAGTCTTTCTTCAATGCAGCAGAAGTGCAAAGCTCTGCTCCAGACAGATTGCCCAACAGTCCGGCAAGTGGCATCTCTGCTGGGATCAATGGCCTCTTGCATATTTCTCATTCCCAACGCCAGGCTGAGAATGAGACGGTTGCAGCAAGATCTAGAGGACAAGTGGGACCAAACAACGGGTCGCTGGGAGGACCGAATTGTGCTCTCTCAAGCAGCAAAGTCATCCCTCATGTGGTGGTCCCGACCGCAGAACCTATTGGTGGGAGTCCCTTTCCATCAACCAGTTCCAGTGCAATCATTGATAACTGATGCATTTCTGCAGGGATGGGGTGGCACACATGGGGTGCCTTCAGATGCAGGGCCGGTGGACCACAAAAGAGCAGTCCTACCATATAAACATGTTGGAGATACGAGCAGTCCATCTTGCTCTGAAAGCTTTTTGGCCATCGATCACGTCCAACTCGATCCTGATCCAAACAGACAACACGACCACCATGTATTATCTAAACAAACAGGGTGGTACGCGCTCTCGCCCTTTATCCCTGGAGGCTCAAGCGATCTGGCACTGGCTTCTGGCTCGGAACCTCTCCATCGTGGCAGTGCACCTTCCAGGGGAGCAAAACGTGCAAGCAGACGCGCTCAGTCTGCACTTCGAAGATCAGCCAGACTGGGTGCTACACGACGAGGTGGTGGCAGATATTCTCCAACAGTGGGGTCATTTTTGCTGACCTGCTACCCTGAGGCGGAAGCCGGGGTTTCTCGCTCCTAAACTGTTTTAAAATTGTATTGAGCACACTGTTTTCTTGTTTATTTTAAAATCTCTAATATTGTGTTTCCCTTGTGAGCACTTCTCGAACGCTTCAAGTGGGAAGTTCAATTTCCCTCACTGAACGCCACCACCCACGTGACTCTGGGCCACGCCCCTCCCATGTAGCCACGCCCACTCCCGGAAGCATAAATCACGGCGCTGAGCCTGCAGCCGGTTTGCTGACCTGCTACCCTGAGGCGGAAGCCGGGGTTTCTCGCTCCTAAACTGTTTTAAAATTGTATTGAGCACACTGTTTTCTTGTTTATTTTAAAATCTCTAATATTGTGTTTCCCTTGTGAGCACTTCTCGAACGCTTCAAGTGGGAAGTTCAATTTCCCTCACTGAACGCCACCACCCACGTGACTCTGGGCCACGCCCCTCCCATGTAGCCACGCCCACTCCCGGAAGCATAAATCACGGCGCTGAGCCTGCAGCCGGTTTGCTGACCTGCTACCCTGAGGCGGAAGCCGGGGTTTCTCGCTCCTAAACTGTTTTAAAATTGTATTGAGCACACTGTTTTCTTGTTTATTTTAAAATCTCTAATATTGTGTTTCCCTTGTGAGCACTTCTCGAACGCTTCAAGTGGGAAGTTCAATTTCCCTCACTGAACGCCACCACCCACGTGACTCTGGGCCACGCCCCTCCCATGTAGCCACGCCCACTCCTCGTCCTCTTCACCATGCACACTCCTCGAAAGCGCAGCGGTCGAGCGCAGCGGGCACACCTTCAGCACGCCGAAGACATGCCAAAGACTAGCCCGTCTGCGCCCGTCCGCGCCAGGACGTCGCCCCAAGCCCAAGGAGACATTAAAGAAGGTTACTATAGATACTCTAAAAATGAGCTACTGTCTCTGAACCAAAGACATGTACATTGTACTAAATTCAGCCTTAACTGCAATAACTCCCTCGCCGTGTGCCCGTGTGGATTCCATGTGCCTATACTCACACTTCCACCGTCGTGCATCAAATCCCCCCTGCAACTCTTAGACTAGGCCTTTTGAATGTCAGGTCCCTTCCAAAACACCATCTAGAAATCTTCGAGTTGCTATCCAACCAAACCTGTGACGTTCTATTTGTTACAGAAACATGGTTGAAGGAGGACATGGACTCCATTATAAACTTAGCAACCCCTAAGGGTTATACCGCGTACACCCTAAATAGACATTCCAGAGGAGGTGGGATAGCAATGATTGCTAAAAGGCGTCTTACGTGCACCTTTACTAACTTAGTAATAGAGGACTGTGAAAGTGCTCAGTATCATATCAAAGTTAACCCCCAACTCACCCTTACGGGTCTCCTGATCTACAGACCCCCGGGCGCGGATGCGAACTTTATAAAGTCCCTCTTGGAGAATGTCTGTTCCTTAGTCATCAAAACCGCCAATTTCTCCATCATTGGGGACTTAAACATCCATTTTGACTCAGTTACAGACAACAAGGTCAACTCCCTGATTGCTGACCTTGCTGCCTTACAGCTCTGCCAACTCGTGAAGGGCCCCACACACAGTGGTCTACACCTTCTCGACCCAGTTTTCTCTAACTTGGATAACCTGAATGTCCATTCTCCCATCCCCATGACCTGGACAGATCACTACCTAGTAACTATGGATTTACCCGCTAGCAGTGACCTTTCTACCATTTCCACCCACCAGGTCTTGAAAAGACCATGGAAAAAACTCCGCTTGGAAGACCTCCACACTCTCCTTACTGCAGACCCCTCCATTTCCAGCGACGATCCCCATTTAGACTACGACTGTTTCTGCAACCGGATAACAAAAGCTCTAGACTCATTAATTCCAGCTAAACTAACGAAACCACGAGCCCATGAATCAAGCCCCTGGTTTAATAATGAGCTCACCTTGCTCAGGAAAGAGCTAAAAAAAGCAGAACGCAAATGGAGAAAGGACTACGACCCCATGCTAAAAAGCATTTACTGCCAGCTTCAAAAAAGCTACCATCGTAACATATGTAGGACCAGGGCGGCATACTATGCATCGGAAATTCAGAACAGTCACAATGCCTCTAAAACCATCTTTCGCATAATGAAAGAGCTGAGTGTAAAAAAAACTGTAAAAAACATCAATACCTCCCCTGCCTTGTGCGAAAATCTGGCCACCTTCTTTATGGATAAAATTTAAAAAATCTACAACACGTTTACAACTGTACCCCATAATTTATCCATCGCCGATTCTCATGGACCTAAACTTTCTGTTATTCCACCCATTAGCCATGACAACTATTTGAAAATCTGTGCCAAAATCAATTCCGGCTCTCCCGCCGATCCTTTAAAACCTGAATTCTTCAGAGAAGCTGGTGAGCACGTTCTGGGCCCGCTCAGAGCCATCACCAACTCGTCTTTCCTTACGGCCAACATCCCCACCACCTGGAAACAAGCATGGGTCTCACCTATTATAAAAAAAACCTCACTTGACCCTGGCCTCCCGGAGAATTTCAGGCCCATTTCCCTGCTCCCCTGGCCTGCCAAGGTGGCAGAAGCCTATGTCAATTCCATTCTGACCAACTTCCTAATGTCTAACTCCATTCTAGATAGGTCTCAACATGGATTCTGAGCTGGGCACAGTACCGAGACTGCTCTCCTTAGCGTCATTGAACATCTTCGGACCATACTGGACGCAGGAGGAAAGGCAGCACTGATTCTTTTAGATCTCAGTGCTGCCTTTGATACAGTTTCACACAAGGTACTGCTGTCCAGACTTGAGGAAGTAGGAGTTGTAGACCAGGCCCTTGACTGGTTCAGGGCCTTCCTTGCCGACAGATCCTTTAGGGTCTCTACCCCACCTTTCATCTCGAAGGAATGTCCCGTTGAACAAGGAGTTCCTCAGGGGTCGGCTCTTAGCCCGACCCTGTTCAATGTATATGTCCTCCCACTGGCAGAGGTAGCTAGGAAATATGGACTCACATTGGTGTCCTATGCTGACGACACCCAGCTGGTGGTGGCTCTAAAAGACGATAATGGCCTTAGTGCCATGAACTTTAGGCAAACTCTCAGTGACATCACCAGCTGGATGTCAGCAAACTACCTCCAATTAAACGCCGGTAAAACAGAGGTTCTGCTTCTAAGCAAAGACACTACGGTCTGGGGCAATAATTGGTGGCCTGAAACCTTAGACCAACCGCCTGCCCCCAAGAAGGTGGTAAAAAATCTAGAAGTTTGGGTGGACTCTGCTCTGAACTTTACCCACCACACAAAAATAGTTGCTGCCACATGTTTTGGGATTCTTCGAAACCTTCGGCCCATCTTAAAATTCTTCGACCGCCAAACCCGACAAGTGATAGTACAGTCGGCTATTTTATCACGGCTAGACTACGCTAGTTCACTTCTGCTGGGAACTAACGTAGCTGAGAAAGTGAGACTACAAAGAGTCCAAAACGCCGCTGCAAGAGCTCTTACAGGGCTACCCCGGCACAAATCGGTCTCCTCCACCCTCAGGAACCTACACTGGCTACCTGTTGAAAAGAGGATCCATTTTAAAACTCTCTGTCTTGCTTTTAAAATTTTGAAACTCTGCTCTCCACCTATGTTATGTCCTCTGCTCTCACCCTATGTCCCTAAGCGGTCCTTACGGACAGAAGGTCAGAACTTGGTCACTATCCCCCGCATCAAGTTATCCAGAATGGGCGGCCGCTCGTTTGGATACTTAGCCGCCAAACTTTGGAATGGACTTCCAGCCCACATCCGCGCAATGAATGACCTTTTATCCTTTCGCAAAGCCATAAAAACTTACCTTTTTAACTAGTTTTGTTGTGTACACCTCTGGACCTCCTGCAATTCCATCTTGCTGTCCCCTGGACATAGGCAGCTAGCGACGGGACGCCCCTTGGCTGGGGCAGCCGTGCGCTATACAAGCACATCTAACATAACATAACATAACATCCGTCAATAGATTTATTTGCAAACGACAAAAACAAAAAATGCCACGCCTTGGCATCCAGATTCCACCATCCAGGGACAAGGGGGAATGCACTTTTGGTCAGAGACATTTGCATACACCTTTCCTCCTCTGTCTCTGATCCCAAAGGTTGTGTCCAAGCTCATCAGATCCAACATGAAGAAGATTCTGATAGCTCCAGACTGGCCGCGTCAGTGGTGGTACCCGGGCCTTCTGCAATTTTCGGTACTCCCCCACAGGAGACTGCCTTACAGAGCAGACCTGCTGACCAAAATGGATGGAAGGATTCTCCATCCCAGCCTTCCTTTACTGAACTTGGCAGCATGGCTCCTGTGGTCCTGCAATATGGACACTTGAATCTACCGCAGGACTGCATGCACATTCTGAAAGAGGCTAAAAAACCTTCCATGAGAGCGTCGTACGCTTTTAAGTGGAAGAGATTCTACCTATGGTGTGTTCATAATCATTTTGATCCTACAAAGAGGCAGGAGGAGGTCATTCTTCCTTACCTCCTTTATTTAGCCAAAGCATGTTTAAAATATTCCTCAATAAGGATTCACTTGTCAGCCATTACGGCATACAGAAAATCCCCCAACCAACCTTCTTTTTTCCAATTGCAGGTGGTTAAGGATTTCCTACAGAGGTTGAAGAAAGTGTATCCCCCGGTTCGAACTCCTTCTCCTCCTTGGGAATTGAATCAGGTGCTGTCTAGATTGATGGGTCCTCCTCTTGAGCCCATTCATAAAGCTACATTGCAGCACCTGACATGGAAGATTGCTTTCCTGGTGGCAATAACGTCAGCGCGCAGAGTAAGTGAGATCCAAGCTCTGTGTGCTAAAGAGCCATATACTGTGTTTCACCACAACAGGGTAGTGTTAATGGCTCACCCTGCTTTTTTGCCAAAGGTTATATCTGATTTCCATATTAATCAATCTCCCTACCGTCCTTTTTTCCCAATCCCGCAACTCCTTCGGAGAGGTCTCTCCACTCCTTAGACCTTAAAAGAGTGCTCAAATTCTATTTGGAGGGTACGAAGGGTATAAGGAAATTGGGTCAATTGTTTTTTAATTATGGTGCCATGAAAACAGGCTTTCCTGCCTCCAAGAGATCCATTTCAAGATGGATAGTGTCCTGTATAAAATTGGCCTACCAGTTGGCAAATAAAGCCCTTTTGTTGTCTCCTAAAGCACACTCCACTAGGGGAAAGGCGGCCACAATAGCTTTTTTGCATGATGTTCCAATGGCAGAGATTTGCAAGGCAGCAACCTGGAGACCGGTTCACACTTTCACAAGGCATTATTGTCTAGAATCCGATTCCAGGGGGGATACTCAAGTAGGCCAGGCCTCCTTGAGGAATCTATTCGGATAGTAAGATATCTGTCCGAGCTTAGTTATCTGAGCTGGTTGGTTAATTTACCGTTCTGTTTCATTTGCCCGCAGGGGAATGAGGTGAGGCTCGCTATTCTATTCTAGTGCTTATGACTATTGATGAGGATCCCCTGGAAGAGAAGGATTAGTTCCTTACCTGTAATCCTAGTTCTCTTCCAGGGGTATCCTCATCAAAGTCAAAAGCAACACTCCCGCCTCCCCGGGCAAAGGATCATTGTATTTCTAAAGGTAATGTCAACTCTTTGTTATGGCTTTTGAGTCACCGCAAAGAACAACTGACCTAACTGTCACCCCTGAGGCATGATGGGAAGCTGGGGGTCATGACTGCCTTATAGGCACGGTGCCAGTTTATTTCTATGTTGCTATGAGTTAGCTTTTCAGTCTTTTTAGGCTATGTTTTCTGCAATGCAGCCTGGGAGCTGTCAATGCTTTCAGTCCTATCTGAGAGTTTGTGCTAAGCATTAAAACAGTTTTTAAACATGTTCTGCTGTTGTTTTTCCCTGTTTCTAATGTATTCATTATGAGCGACCATTGACCCTGCTTGCAGGCAGGTCGCCCCCACTCCGCTGCTCGTCACCTGACTGCCTGGTTCCTGCCTCTTTGCTGCCTGCCTCCTTGTTTCTGGGTTTCATTTTCCCTCCCCTCTGCCCTGCGTGCCAGTTTCTCCCCGCCCCCCCACCGCTCTCGACCCGGCCCTTTCCCGCCGCTGCCTCCCTGCGGCCCGCCCCTGCACACTCATTGGCTTCCCCGCTCCCGCCTCCCAGCTGCTCCACCCTCCCAAGCCACCTCATATGCAGGCCGAGAAGGGGTAGCAGGAGCGACCTTTGACCCTGCTTGCAGGCAGGTCACCCCCACTCCGCTGCTTTTCACCCTACTGCCTGGTTCCTGGCTCCTTGCTGCCTGCCTCCTTGTTCCTGGGTTTTATTTTCCCTCCCCTCTGTCCTGCGCACCAGTTCCCCCCCGTCCCCCCACTGCTCTCGACCTGGCCCTTTCCCGCCGCTGCCTCCCTGCGGCCCTGCCCCCCTGCAGACCCATTGGCCTCCCCGCTCCCGCTTCCCAGCTGCTCCTCCCTCCCAAGCCACCTCATATGCAGGCCGAGAAGCGGCCGTGCCTAAGGCAAGCCCGTCTGTGCCCGTCCACGCCTGGACCGCGCCCAGCGCCAGAACACCTGGACCCCCTGAACGCCACGACACCAGAAACCACTATGACGCCAGCACCCTCCACGCACTCAACGGCGGCCGAAACCACATCTGCTTCCAGGCTACCCCGAAACGGACCCACGGACCCTTCTCCTGCCACACCTGCAGCTTCACCTGCGACAGACCACCAAACCCCCAAGGACTGGACCCAACCACCTCTGCTGCATACTCAACACCCGCTCCGCACGCAAACACGCTGTCGAGCTCTGGGATCTGCTCGACACCTCCGCCCCAGACGTGGCCTTCCTGACCGAGACCTGGTGGAATGACTCCTCGGCGCCCGACATCGCCATAGCCATTCCGGACGGCTACAAGATCACCCGCATGGATAGCACCAACGGCATCGGCGGAGGAATAGCCATCGTCCACAAGTCCACCCTCAAGGTCGCCACCCACGCAGACGACACCCTCAACACCGCCGAACAACTGCACTTCCGGATACACACCGACCCCAACACCACCCTCAGAGGAACACCCATCTACAGACCCCCGGACCCCGGGCTCAGTTCAGCGACTCCATCGCCGACCTTGCCAGCACCCACGCACTCGCCTCCACGGACTACATCCTCCACAGGGACCTGAACTTCCACCTCGAGAACAACAACGATGCCAACACCGCCACCCTGATCGACAACCTCACCAACCTCGGCCTCAGACAACTCATCACCGCACCCACCCACGCCGCCAGCCACACGCTGGATCCCGTCTTCTCCACAGGCTCCCATGTCGCCTTCGACCACACCACCGAACTCCACTGGTCCGACCACCGCTGCATCCATTTCACCTTCAAGAAACCAACCACGCACCACCGCACCCAACAGCTGCCTTGCCTCTGCTGGAGCAGTCACAGAAGACCAGCTGATCACCTCCCTCGCCAAGAACCCACCCACCGGTCCACCAACCCAGACTTCGCAGCCCGCAACCTCAGACAGTGGATCAACCACAGAGCCAACACCCTCGCCCCGCTCAAGAAACCCTCCAACAGCCACGCAAACAAGAGAGCCGCCTGGTTCACTGACGAGCACCAGACCTCCAAACGCGCATGCCGGAAACTGGAGAAGACATGGCTCCACAAACGCACACCGGACAACCACGCAGCCCACAAGGACGCCACCCGCAGACACCATCACCTCATCAGATTAGCCAAGAGATCCTCCTTCAAAGACCGCTTGGATAACAACGCACAGGACAGCAAAGAGCTCTTCAGCATCATAAAGGAACTCTCCAACCCCAGCGCCAATGCCAACGACATCCCGCCCCTACAAGAACTGTGCGACTCACTAGCCATCTTCTTCCACCGCAAGATCGCTGACATCCACAACAGCTTCAACACCACGACCGCCCCGTCTACGCCAGACTCCATCTCCCCTGTGAACACCACCAGCATCAACCGCTTGACCGCCTGGTCCAACGACAATGAGACACGCAAGGTCATGAACTCCATCCACTCGGGATCTCCGTCTGACCTGTGCCCTCACCACGTACTCAACAAAGCAGACGCAGACATCGCACCCCAACTACGAAAGGTCATCAACATCTCCTTCGAAACAGCGACATTCCCGGAAAGCTGGAAGCACGCCGAAATCAACGCCCTCCTCAAGAAGCCCAAAACGGACCCCAAGGACCTCAAGAACTTCCGGCCCATCTCCCTGCTCCCCTTCCTGGCAAAGGCCATCGAGAAAATCGTCAATATGCAACTGGCCCGCCACCTGGAAGACAACAACATTTGGACCCGTCCCAGCCCGGATTCAGACGAAACCACAGCACCGAGACAGCCCTCATCACCGCCACACACGACATCAGGCGCCAACTAGACAACGGCGAAACATCAGCCCTCGTTCTCCTGGACCTGTCAGCCGCCTTCGACATGGTCTGCCATTGCACTCTAAAGACACGCCTCCTAGAACCCGGAATCCAAGAGAAGGCACTCTACTGGACCACGTCCTTCCTCGCCGGCAGAACCCAGAGCGTCCGCCTCCCACCCTTCCGATCCGAAGCCACCGACATTATCTGCGGCGTCCCCCAGGGCTCATCCCTCAGCCCGATGCTGTTCAACGTCTACATGGCCCCCCTCGCACAAGTGGCCTGCCATCACGACCTCAACATCATCTCCTTCACCGGTGACACCCAGCTCATCCTCTCCCTCACCAAGGACTGACACACCGCCAAAACCAACCTCCACGAGGGAATGAAGGCCGTCGCCGACTGGATGAGGAGCAGCCGTCTGAAGCTGAACTCGGACAAGATGGAGGTCCTCATCCTCGGACCCACCCCCTCAGCCTGGGACGACTCCTGGTGGCCGACCACACTGGGAAAAGCACCAACACCCACCGACCACGCACGCAACCTAGGTTTCACCCTCGACTCCTCCCTCTCTATGTCTAAGCAGGTCAACACCGTCTCCTCCTCCTGCTACAACACCCTCCGTATGCTCTGCAGGATCTACAAGTGGATCCCGACCGAAACAAGAAGAACAGTGACACAGGCCCTCGTCAGCAGCATACTGGACTACGGCAACGCACTCTACGCAGGAATCACAGCCAAACACCTACGACGACTACAACGCATCCAAAACGCGTCCGCCGACTGATCGTCAACATCCCCCGCCGCAACCACATCACCCCCCACCTGAGAGACCTACACTGACTCCCCGTCGACAAGAGGATCACCTTCAAGCTCCTCACCCACGCACACAAAGCACTCAACAATGCCGGACCAGCCTACCTGAACAGCAGACTCAGCTTCCACACCCCCACCCGCCAGCTCCGCTCCGCCAGCTTCGCCCTCGCCGCTGTCCCCCACATCCAACGGACGACCTCCGGCTGCAGATCCTTCTCCTACCTCGCCGCCAAGACCTGGAACACCCTCCCTACCCACATACGGCAGACCCAAGACCAACTCGCCTTCAGAAGGCTCACGGGTAAGTAGCGCGCTTTACAAGTACTCTGATTGGTTGATTGATATAATGGGAAGTCCTTACATTATTATTCAGATCTAGTGTGTGTAAGGCTGCATTTGCTTTTTATTAGCGTCAGGGAGGGCACTCGCTCTTGCACTTGAATTGCAATTAAAATGGATTGCTGGCAATGACTCTTGAGATGTGGCTTTTTTGCGTGTTTACGATTTAACTAAACACTTTGATTGAAGACGAGGTCCACGCCTGTTGTTACTGTCACTCTTGGCGGTCAGGATTCAGCGTTGAATATATATATATATATGTATATTTATATGGAGATACATATATGTGGGTCACATATATGATTGTGTTTCCGGGGTCCCGCACATGGGCGGGAATATTCTAGTGTTTATGACTTTGATGAGGATACCCCTGGAAGAGAACAAGGGTTACAGGTAAGTAACTAATCCCTCCTCACCACACTGAATTTGGGGGTTTGAAGCTTTCTGAGGGGTATTCTACGATACTACAGAAATCTCGAGCTCTTTCCATGTTGAAATGTTACATAGCTAAATGGAAGAGCTTCTGTGCTTGGTGTATCTCGCAAGCATTACAACCGTTCTCATCATCTGTGGAGCAGGTGCTATCTTATTTCTTGCACTTAGCAAAATCAGGACTTTCTCACTCTTCTATAAGAGTTCACCTTACTTCAATTTCTAGGTATACAAAACGCTCAAGTCAAACTTTTCCGTGGTCTAATCGAGTCAGCAAAGTATTTATGAAGGGACTTTTTAGAGTTTTTCGACCTGTTTAAGCCTCCTCTAGTGCTGTGCTAATTAAACACAGTCCTGTCGCAACTAAAGCATCCTCCTTTTGAGCCAGTACACAAAAGCGATTTGAAGTTCCTTTCTTGGAAAGTGGCTTTTCTCTTGGTCATTACGTCAGCAAGACATATCAGTAAAATCCAAGCTTTCAGTATAAAAGAACCATATCTTCAATTTTTGCAGACAGGGTTATCCTACGCACTAACCCTTATTGTATACCTAATGTGCCTTCAACTTAGCACCTCAATGAGCCAACGGCTTTGAGACTTATGTTCTTTACATACTGATTGTAAATTGGTATGCTTATTATTCTCTTCTACTTGATTTCTGATGCTACAAGTTTACGTCATGGTGGAATAGTTCGCCTGCCTACCTCCTTTTTCTTTTTCTCTAATCGTGTTTATACTGCTTAATAGTCTGATTCAAGCATGTGAATCTATAAAAGATACAATACTGGACAAAAAAACAAGTTACTTACCTGTATACTGTGATTCTCCAGTATTGATATGTTTTATAGATTCACACGCGACCCTCCCTCCTCTCCGATTAGGCTCACCAATTACCTCATAATTTAGTATACATTTACACTTGTTTTCAAAATCTGAGGTATTGTGGCTCTTTGGGGAAGGAAACTCTGATGTCTCTCCTGTGATTGGCTGAAATTTGGATGTTCTAAAATGAGACAGAAAAGTTACTTAAGTGAGTTCTATGGCGGTCTATGGTTATGTTTTTTTTGTGCTATTTCTTCTGTTATAGTGGGACTCCCACCATGATGACGGGGAAGATTCAATCATGTGAATCTATAAAACATATCAATATTGGAGAACCACTTTTTACAGATAAGTAACTTGTTTTAATCTATCCCGTGCACAGACCACTTTCAGTGACCTCTTGGTATCCACAACATACATGTGGAAATAGAGCCGATGCTCTTTCAGAGCATTATCATATAGGCAATAAATAGAATGGGGACAAAACCCAGGTACTTGAAACCATGCAACTCATTGGTAAAGGTTTTGTATTAAATTGTCTCCCTTGCCTTTTGGACTGGAAGTACAAATGGACATCCGCCTATCCTGTGCCTTGCCCAAAGGCTAGGCTTTGTATAAGTGTATGGTGCCCAACTGTGTCGAAGGTGTCTGACAAATCCTAAAAAGATGAACATCGAATGGTATTGTAGCCGTGACAGTAAAGGAAAGAGGGGCAGTTCAGTGACAGAACATAAACTGGGAAGGCCAGACTGCCCATTGACCTAACTCGGTAACCTTCCAGTTGAATAGCTGCATCAAAACTGGTCTAGTACAGATATGGGACTACATGCTTTATTAGTATAATTAAAGAGAAAAGTATTGCTAATACTAATTTCTTCACAACACCTCCCTAGCACAGTCACCACTGTAAACACAGGTCTGGCTCTCAATGACCTTTGTATTGGTGGATATCATGAGTTTTTGAAACTGTGCTGCTCTCTGTATAGTGTACCAAAATGAGGTGCACTGTGCAGAGTCCAGTTATCCCTTGTTAGTATACAAGGGCTTGCTTTAAAAATTCCAAGGTGCTCTATTTGTGGTCCTGTGGTTGAGCCAACCTTAGGCTTATCCGAGGGGAGGGATAGATATTTGTTTGCACACACAGAGTCAGTAAATGAGACCTGCTTTAAGAATCCCAAGGTGCTCTATTTGTGGTTCTGTAGTTGAGCAACCGTAGGCTTATCCGAGGGGAGTGGTAGGCATTTTTTGCACACACAGAGTCAGTAAATGAGACACACACTTAATATTGAAATCCAACACCAATTGAGAAAAATAAATATTTGTACTAATTTAGACACCAAGATCTACGAGATTAGTGCAGTACTTTCGAGTTAGGTATTTTCAGATACAGAGAACATACAGGTGTCAGATTTGAGGCATGAGCCTGCAACGTGGTAAAGTTATACTATGACAGAACCATACACTGCATAGGCATAATTGCAATGAGTTACAGGGTGGTTCTTCTGGACTTCATGTAATTAGGGGCCAAGGTCCTTAGAACCAGCAGCAGTTTGTTTTCCTGCCATGGTGTGTCCGGGTGCTGAGGTGTCGGTCGCTAGAGTATCTTCGAACACTATAGCTGAAGTCTATGGGAAAACCTGTAAGCAGAAAAATGCTGCAAGTAGAGACTTGGGGACAAGTCCGTTGGACACCAAAGGGGGCGGGAGGGGGGAGGGTTGGGGGGGGGGCTCAGTTCTTGAGGGAAGGGTGCACCGTCTATAGGCTCAAACTCGGGCTGTGGGGCTTAGATGCAGAGGCACTTTGCCTGCAGGTCACTTGAATTGGGGGCTCTCACTTGTGAGGGCGACATTGCCAGCAGGGCCACTCTCAGTGCTGGCCTCGGTGATGCCCCTTGTCGGTCTTGGTGGTGTTGGTGTCTGGGCTGGACATTGAACAAGCCTTGGCTGCTGCAAGGGGTCGGTACCCTGGGTTCTGGTGCAGGGAAACTCCCCTGGGTCCTGGCATCTCCAAACTTGGTGGGGGGGGACGGATCTGACCCCCTGGAGCACTGCTCTATCAGTGAACCAAACGTATCGATCAGTGCCTGCAGGCTGCAAGGAAGTGGCTCCTCCATTTCAAGAGAGATGCTGCTGGGTTGGCGAAGTTCTGGCAGCCCTCAGGCTTTTGGAGGATTCACAGCTGCAGGACAAGTGAGGTCTTCGCAATTGTTGAGACAGGAGCAGGCAGGTAGGGTTTGATGACAAGTCCACAACTATTCCAAGGTTCTTGCGTTCTTCGGCTCTTCTTTGGTCAGTTGAATCTGCGTTCCTGGTGTCAGGGGGGCACATAAATACTGAATTATGGGGCATTAAGGAAAGTAAAGGGTGGTAACCAATGGGCTACTCACCCTTGGGGTCACTTCACCCCCTATCTGACCACTTCCTGTGGGCAGAGGGCATAACCCTGTCCCAAAGTTCCCAATTCCACCAAAAACAAGATGGTGAAATCCTTTCATGGAGCTAATCAGGCAGTCCACCATAGGGCTGTAACTAGGCTGGTGGAGGGGGGTGGTGGATGTTTGCCTGACTTCAAGATGGCCACAGCCTGAGTAAGCTCCAGAGACCAATAAATTAATACAGCAGGACTTTGTGGCATCCAGTGCTTAATAAGGGGCAACAGTTGGAGAATCAGATGGAGCAGATGGTCTGTCATCGCACGCTGCCTTCGCTGCGATTGTCGATCCCCCCTGAGCTGATCTACGGCGGAGTGCGCTACCGGTGAGGGCGCAGCCTGCCTTGCTGTCTAAGAAATGGGTCTGGAGCACGAGGACCGCCAGACTTTGCTATAGTGTGCGCGCTGGACGCCCTCTGCTGCCACCACACTCGGCCGCGGGCGGCCGCGCCTGGAGAAGTGTACCCTGATGACCTGCAGCGCTGGCTAATTTGGCCGGTTGGCTACACTGTCTGCCTCATTGGATGCGGCAAGAGTCCTCTGCGCGAGGACTGCGGAATTCTACCCGCGGTGCCCACCACTAATCTGCTTCAACCCGCTGCTGTGGGAGGATTAATTCTAGAATGTGAATGTGCAGATCAGGGTGTCGGCTGCCCTCCTGGGTGACTGTTCGCATGGCAGGGAGTCCCACGTTGCAGCTGCGCTCAGACGCCCCGCTAGACTGGAGCTCATAGAGCGGGTCGGTCCATGGGAGGAAGTGCTGGGGCTGTAGTGTTTGGGGGGGCTCTTGCCAGGGCCTGCCAGTGCCCAATAAAGATAAACTGCAAACGCATGGGGTGGAGGTGCATGTAGGGCCTGCAGCAATTCCACAGCTTGCTCTGCTGCATGAAATTCAATGCTACATAATCAGTAACATAGCAGTGAGTGAAGGATACTCTAGAGACCCAGCATAAGCAGTCTAAAAATGCACTGTGCGAACCCCGTGGCACCTTGGGCGGCTTACAGTGCATGCAGGACGGCTTACAGTGCACGCAACCTGCAACACGATGGGGAAACCTGATAAACTCCAACCTAAGCTGAAATTTGAGTAACGTAAATCCACTAGGCCTAGAGAGGAAGATGTAGAGGCAGTCAGCAGAGATGGGAGCCCAGAGCATCGATTTAGGTGGGGATTTGTGGGCAATACCACTATGCAGCAAAGCCTCACGACTATAGATAGCAGAATCGACTCCCTCATTTATCATATGGACCGCATGTCAGAGCGAATGGACAAGCAAGCAGAAAGAATTGACATGGTTGAAAGAAGAATATCAGATGTTGAAGATTAGCAAGTGGAGACTACAGGGGCGCAGAAGCGGGTGGAGGCACTGATGGCGACCCTGCAGAACAAGACAGAGGACCTAGAGGCACGTTCAAGGCATAATGATTTGCGCATAGTAGGGCTGCCCAAATCCACAACAACTGGAAACATGGAGCAATTTGTGGAACAGCTTCTTATAACTTTGCTGGGCTGCAACACCTTCTCGCCGGTGTTTATAGTTGACCGAGCACACGGTTCGTTAGCTCCCCGGCCGGCTCACGGTGTGCCACCTGTCCAATAATAGCCCGACTCTTGAACTATAGAGACAGAGACACAACTTTATGACGGACTAGGGAGCTTTGAACACTCCATTATGAGGGCTCATCTATCTAGATTTTACTCTACAAGAACAGGAGATGCAGAAACAATATGCACCATGGAAGCGGAAACTGAGGGAACTCAACATAGAATATGCCATGCTCTATACAGAACGACTTAGAGTGACATTAGACAGCAAAACCAAAATTTACACAGACCCGAACAGTTTGCACCGGATGCTAAACCCAAGAAATCTGGGCAAGGTCTAAATTCAGAGGACAATAATCCTCGTAGTGATTGGGATCAACAGAATTAAAGCCCTAATAAGTGCACAGAACTTCACCCCATGACTGTGTATCAGAAGGAAGATATTGCTACTAATATTTGTGAGGTTGAGATATGACAAAACTTGCCTGATAAACACACCCCTTGGGTATTTAAGAATTCTACATATCTATTGATTCTATTGTAAAGCGGGTCTAGCATCTACAATTTTTCATGTTTAATATTGTTAACTAAGTTGGATGCACTCATATGGTAATAATCGGTCACAAGAACCCAGGAGCTGGTGCACAGCTATGGGGTACCCACTGCCCCGCTTGTATTACACATAGTTCCGGGCTTACAAGAGGATAGGACACTGAGGGGGGGGGGGGTCAAGATGCCATGCAGCGAATTGAAGTGCACGGTGTGGGAGGGGGAGGGGTAACCCCATATGTGAATTTATTTGTCTTAAGTAGCCGTATGAAGATAACTGAATCTGAATCATATTTTATGTTTGATGTTATAACACAAGAGAAGCACACTAATTACACATAGTGTTCATATGGCCTCATCAAACTCGAGTGGAGCAACTATAGGTTTTCTGACATGGAATGTCAGGGGGTTGAACGATCAGCGCAACATCCATAAAATTGTTATCTATTTACAGAGACACAATATTGATGTTGCTATATTGCAGTAGACACACCTTCCACCTAACACAAGATTGATTACACAGAGCAGAATGATGGGCACATATGTTGCGGCGGGTTTCACTTTGCATGCACGGGGGGTCTTGGTATGAGCACTCTGTGGCACTGGTATACAAATTCACGAGGTATGTGTGGATCCTGGGGGAAGATATGCTCTAGCGCACTGTCGTAGAGATAACCTTGATGTTAGTTGACATGCATGGTCCAAAGTATGACGATCCCAATTCTACCGTTCTCTAAGCAGTAAGCTTGCCTAGCTAGATCTAGGGGTTTCCCAAGAAGGCCTCCAGCTGCAGCGAAAGTCATTGCTGCACTTGTGGAATCAGGCGGGTTGATAGATGTGTGGGGCCACCGGTCACCGCAAGGAAGGGAATATACACCCATTATTTCTCGATGTGTGGCATACACAGATGTATAGGATTACTGGCTATAAGATTACTGGCTTGTCTCAAGAAGTCTTCTACCCTTCATACGCGACTGCTGTCTTCTGCCACGCACATTTTCAGACCATTCTTCTGTTAAGCTACCTGTGGCCCCGAGGGCATGCAACCCAGGCTCCTCGCCTGTCGATTTCCCCAATACTTTTGGACTCAGCATTTCGTGAGGAACTAGCACAAGCAATAGATGAATATTTTCAAAATAACATTGGGAGTGTAGAGCGTATGGCTACCATCTGAGAAGTGTTAAAGATTTATATCTGCTGTGTGACTATTTCGAAACACGCTCGGGTACTTCGATCCATAAGGTGCCGAATTCTAAAACTTGAAAAAGAGATGGCTACGCTGGAACAAGACACACACAGAACATCCAAGCCCGAGAGATTAGCACGGATTAGAGTGTGGAGTGCAGTACAAGTTTACTACACCATATCACCCACAAACCAATGGCCTTGTTGAGAGATTCAACAAGACATTGAAAGGCATGATTATGCGGCTCCCTGAAAAGCTCAAAGGGAGATGGGATGTCCTCTTACAATGCCTGCTTTTCGCTTACAGAGAAGTGCCACAGAAGGGAGTAGGGTTTTCCCCCTTTGAACTTATGTTTGGCCATCCTGTGAGGGGACAACTCTGCCTTGTAAATGAGGGTTCGGAGAGGCCTCTCCAAGAACCCAAACAAAATATTGTGGACTATGTGCTTGGCCTACGGTCCAGAATGGCTGAGTACATGGAAAAGGCATCCAAGAATCCTGAGGCCAGCCAGGACCTTCAGAAGCACTGATGTGACCAAAAAGCTGCACTGGTTGAGTTTCAACCTGGGCAATAGGTGTGGGTTTTGGAGGCAGTGGCACCAAGAGCACTCCAAGATAGATGAAGTGGCCCTTACCCTATCCTAGAGAAAAAGAGTAAGGTCACCTACTTAGTTGACCTGGGCACAAGCAGGACACCCAAAAGGGTTATCCATGTGAACCGCCTAAAGCTCTACAATGACACGGCTAACATCACCATGTTGATGGTGACTGATGAGGAACAGGAAGCAGAGAGTGAGCCTCTCCCTGACCTCCTCTCCTACAGCCCAAAAGATAGGTCAGTGGATGGAGTTGTCTTTTCAGACACCCTCTCTGCCCAACAGCAGACTGACTGCAAGCAAGTGTTGCAACAGTATATTAAGCACTTTTGCTTGACCCCTGGTCTGACCAACTGGTGTACCCATGATGTGGACACTGGTGACAGTGCACCTGTCAAAAACAAAATCTATCGACCGTCAAACCAAGTAAAAAAAAGCATCAAAGCTGAAGTCAGAAAAATGCTGGAGTTAGGGGTTATTGAACCCTCTGAGAGCCCCTGGGCTAGCCCAGTGGTTCTGGTCCCCAAACCTCACCCACAGGGTGGAAAGAGAGAAATTTGGTTTTGTGTGGCCTATAGAGGGCTCAACTCTGTCACCAAGACAGATACTCAGCCTATCCCAAGAGCAGATGAGTTGATAGACAAATTGGGGGCAGCCAAATTTCTCAGTACCTTTGAATTAACTTCAGGGTACTGGCAGATTGGCATGGCCCCAGGAGCAAAAGAGAAAACAGCATTCTCCACACCTGATAGGCACTGCCACCTTCCAGAGATTGGTGAATCAAGTCCTTGCTGGGTTGTAGTCCCTTAGTGCAGCTTATCTTGACGATATTGCTGTCTTTTATCCCACCTGCCAGTATCACCTGATCCACCTTGGGAAGGTTTTAAAAGCCATGCAAACTGCAGGCCTAACTATCAAGTCATCCAAATGCCAGATAGGGCAGGGCACTGTGGTGTACTTGGGCCACCTTGTTGGTGGAGGCCAGGTACAGCCCTTACAGCCCAAGATCCAGGCCATCCTGGACTGGGCAGCTCCAACAACCCAGACCCAAGTCAGGGCATTCCTTGACTTGACTGGGTACTACAGAACCTTTGTGAGCGGACGCGTGTGAAGGTGAAGACTTTATGCGCTAGTTGCGATTGCTTACCCTGTGATATTTTAAACTTTTAAATATAATTTCCACCATTGTTGCGATCATTACCTACCTGACACTGTAATTGTGACTGTGCTCCGTGCCGGCTTCCCTTCCCCGGTCCACCGCGGGCTCTATCCCGTTTGTGTGGAGGGAAGAGGCAACTTCCGGGCGGCAGTTAGCAGTCTAGCTCCAGACCGGGCTCCACTACTAAAAGGGCATGCAGGCCATAGCGCCCAGCGGACGCGTGTGAAGGTGAAGACTTAATGCGCTAGTTGCGATTGCTTACCCTGTGATATTTTAAACTTTTAAATATAATTTCTACCATTGTTGCGATCATTACTTACCTGACACTGTAATTGTGACTGTGCTCGGTGCCGGCTTCCCTTCCCCGGTCCACCGTGGGCTCTATCCCGTTTGTGTGGATGGAAGAGGCAACTTCCGGGCGACAGTTAGCGGTCTAGCTACAGACCGGACTCCACTACTAAAGGGGCATGCAGGCCATAGCGCACAGCGGACGCGTGTGAAGGTGAAGACTTTATGCGCTAGTTGCGATTGCTTAACCTGTGATATTTTAAACTTTTAAATATAATTTCCACCATTGTTGCGATCATTACCTACCTGACACTGTAATTGTGACTGTGCTCCGTGACGGCTTCCCTTCCCCGGTCCACCGCGGGCTCTATCCCGTTTGTGTGGAGGGAAGAGGCAACTTCCGGGCGGCAGTTAGAGGTCTAGCTCCAGACCGGGCTCCACTACTAAAAGGGCATGCAGGCCATAGCGCGCAGTGGACGCGTGTGAAGGTGAAGACTTTATGCGCTAGTTTCGATTGCTTACCCTGTGATATTTTAAACTTTTAAATATAATTTCCACCATTGTTGCAATCATTACCTACCTGACACTGTAATTGTGACTGTGCTCCGTGCCGGCTTCCCTTCCCCGGTCCACCGCGGGCTCTACCCCGTTTGTGTGGAGGGAAGAGGCAACTTCCGGGCGGCAGTAAGCGGTCTAGCTCCAGACCGGGCTCCACTACTAAAGGGGCATGCAGGCCATAGCGCGCAGCGGACGCGCACCAAAGGCGCGCCAAAGGCAAGCCCATCTGCGCCCGTCCACGCCAGACCACCGCCAGGAGCCAGGGACCCTGCCCGTTCCTACACAGAGCACACCCCCCACGTATTCCTATCCTATACCAGACAGGAACTGATGTTATGTTATGTTATGCGTTTTTATTTGGCGCACAGATGCTCCAGCTAAGGAGCGTCCTGGCGCCCGACAAGGCAGCTGCACAACACAACTAAACAAAAGAACAGACACATGTATACACACTAAGGAAATAAAAAGGTTTTCACCGCACGACGAAAGGAAAGCAAATCGCTCATAGCGCGAATCGCTGGGGGCAAAGAGTTCCAGAGGACAGCTGCGCGCACTCGAAACGAGCGTCCACCAGCCCTACTCCGCTTGAAGCGCGGCACCACGGCCAGTTCAAGGTCAGCAGATCTTAAGGGTCGCGCTGGAATGTAGTTGGCCATAAGGACCAAGAGGATCGTTGCTGGGGACCCCTTCAGAATCTTATAGGCGACGCAGAGGACCTTAAACTGGATCCGCTGGGCCACCGGGAGCCAATGCAGTGACCGCAGGGTACTGGAAGTAGGACAGAATCTTGGGAGGCCTACCACCGCTCTAGCTGCGGCGTTCTGAATCCTCTGTAAGCGCCTGATCTCAGCCTGATTCAACCCGGCCAACAAGGAACTCGCATAATCCAGCCTAGAGATGACAGTAGCTTGGATCATGAGTTGCCTGGTAGGAGCGTCGAAGAACTTAAGCACAGGACGGAGCCCGCGCAGGATGCCAAAGCAACATGCGGCCGTGCGTTTGGTGCGACACACAAACGAGAGGGAGGGGTCCAGCCAGACCCCGAGGTTCTTAAGCTCGGCGACTGGGATGGGAGCAGGTCCCAAATCCCCCGGCCACCATCTCTCTCCCCACAGTTCCGGCTGTCTGCCAAAAACCATGACCTCGGTCTTACTAGCGTTCAGCTGGAGACAGTTGGACGTCATCCAGCTGGCGACCGCCCGCAGTCCTTGTTGAAACCTGGGGGCATCAACTTCGGCATCCCCGCTGATCGTGACCGCTAGCTGGGTGTCATCGGCATATGACACCATGGTCATACCCTGTTGTTTGACAACCTCAGCTAGCGGCCTTACGTACAGATTAAACAACGTAGGGCTCAGCGAGGAGCCTAGGGGGACCCCCAGGTTTAACGGATGGAATTTGGACTGATAAGGTGGGACGGTCACGCTAAAGGCCCGGTTGGTTAAAAACGACCGGAACCACTCGAGAGCGATGCCGGTGACACCAGCCTCCTCTAGGCGCAGCAGAAGGATGGGATGCGAGACGGTGTCAAAGGCAGCGCTTAGATCTAATAACACAAGCGCTGCCGTTTGTCCCGCGTCAAGCACGGAGCGAAGATGAATATACACATCAACCTATCTCGCAGTTGAAGATAAAACCCTGGCCATGTCCTGATGGGCCTTTCTCCTGCAAAAGCTGTCATTTTCAAACAAACTTGCACCATAGCAGTTCTCCTATTGACCTCTACCCTAAGACCCCCCACAGGGTATGGGGGAATATGCTGTGCAATATTAGGTCGCTACCTAAACACTCAATCGAGGTCTGGGATCTTGTATCCTCTGTCCAACCCACAATTGTTTTTTTCACTGAAACCTGGTTGGAACCTCACTCGGTTTCTGCTATAACCTTAGGCATCCCAGAGGGGTATAAAATGATTAGATTGGACAGGCCCATAAAAACTGGGGGTCCTTGCTATTATACATAAAGAAAGCATAAACATCTCTGTGGTAGATCAACGCTGTGATTCGACGATTGAGATGTTGATTTTCAGAATTGACCTGCCCCAGCAGGATAGTTGGAAAGGGGCATTAGTCTACCGTCCACCCGGACCCTTATTAGACTTCTCCCTCTAACTGGTGGAATGCCTTGCTCCCCATGTGAAAGCGGGAAATCATTTTATATTATTAGGAGATTTTAATGTACATAGCGAATCTCATTCTAAACCGGACGTCCAGACCTTCTTGACGGACCTATCGCTGTTAGGCTTATTTCAACTCAATGAGGGACCGACCCACATAGCAGACCACACTCTGGATATTCTTTTTTCCAACTCTCCAATGATTAAGTGTATGCCCCCCCAACAACTCACTCGGTCAGACCACTCCGTCATCGAATTTGACATTCAGTATTTTACTAAACGGAAAACTCTTACCCAAACTGCACCTCATTTGCGGAGACAATGGCAGAAGATATCAGGAGGTAATCTTCAAAGTAGATTTAGGAGACCGCAATTTCTTACATCAGACCATACTGAGGAAGCATTGTCAAAATTTAACATTGCGTTGACCACAGCCATCGACCACCTTGCGCCACTTAAACCCTCTCTAAGCCGCCCCAGCCATCCGCAAGCTGCCTGGTTCACCCCCCTCTTGCGAAACCAGAAGCAACTATGCAGGAAGTTGGAAAGAGCATGGCGCTCATCACATAACGAGACGGATAGGGATAAGTACTGCACCTCCATGACTAGCTACCATAAAAATATAAGATCAGCGCGTAAAACATACCTTCTGTCCCAACTGACGCAGGCAGGCAATTCCTCAAAAATACTATATCAAATCCTCCACTCCTTCACTAACCCAAAAGCATGTGAAAGTCTGGAGACTCCATCTCAGGAACTATGTGATAACATTGCTGTATTCTTTGCCAAGAAGATCAAACTCCTATACAAGAAAATAACTGTAAATGACAATCTATCACAGATTCCTATGATTATGGACCATTTGGAAGTGGTAAATCAGGACATATTAGAGTGTTTTCCTTCTATCTCTCTTGCAGAAGTTAAAATCTTGATCCATAGAATAAAATCTGGATCCCCTATGGATCTTATCCCAGCTAAGCTGATACCATCTCTGGAGAATCAGCTATCCCCTGTGGTACAGTCCGTTATTAATCTCTCTCTGTCAGAGGGATACGTCCCACGAGAATGGAAACTCGCCCAGGTCAGACCCATTCGCAAGAAATCCAACATCCCATGGACAGATTTCTCCGCCCCATCTCACTTCTTCCATTCTGGAGCAAAATAATGGAGAAACATGTGAACACCCATTTGTCCAACTATGTCGAACGGTCTGGATGTTTAGATCTCTCCCAGTCCGGGTTTCGGCCCAAATACAGCACCGAATCTGCGTTACTCATGGTAACTGATAACATCAGAATGACCCTAGATAAGGGTCCTTCGGCGATTCTGGTGCTGTTGGACCTATCCGCAGCGTTCGACACAGTCTCCCATTGCATTTTGCTCAGAAGACTGGAGGAAGTGGGACTAGGAGGCCCAGCTCTGTCATGGATGAAGAGTTTCCTATCAGATCGTTTCCAAGCTGTCAACTTAGGCTCCTACCAGTCAGAACCGGTGGGTATGACCAAGGGATTACCTTTAGGGCTCATGCTTGAGCCAACCTTATGAGGACGTAAGGGTTCATCCCCATCTCGTATGCGGATGATACCCAGCTCCTTTATCCCTTTAATAAATTTTCACCCCCTGTTCAACTGGCTTTTTCTAATGGAATGAGGGCCATTTCACACTGGATGCGGAATAACTTTCTCCAATGCAGTGTAGAAAAAACAGAGCCAAATTTCTCAGTACCTTTGAATTAACTGCAGGGTACTGGCAGATTGGCATGGCCCCAGGAGCTTATGCTAATGGGAGAAGCCCCCCTCCTATGGACGTCGGACTGGTGGCCAACAGAGCTGGGACCCCCCCCCCCCTCTGTCCAAACTTACGGTTAAAAATGTGGGGGTCTGTCTAGACAATGATCTCAATATGAAAGAACATGTTAGCCAAACTGCCAGTTCCTGCTTCCATGTTATTGATATGCTGCGTCGAGTCGTCCCCCTCCTCCCGGATTCCGCACGAAAAACCATAGTCCAGGCGATGGTTTTGAGTCGCCTGGACTACTGCAACGGCCTGCTGTTATCAGCTAATGACGGCCCTCTTAACAGACTGCAGGTGGTGCAGAACACGGCGGCCCGGTTGGTTCTCAACGCTCCACCCCGAACCCCCTCGCTGCCCCTTCTTACAGAATTGCATTGGCTCCCGATTCACAAAAGGATTCAGTTTAAAATATGTTGCATCATCCACAAGGCGATGACTAACTTGGGCCCCTCTTATCTCGCAGAGAAATGTGTGCCTTACATACCTTCTAGATCCTTACGCTCCGGTGCCAAACACCTATTGGTGGGACCGCGAATAAGAAAGGCCAAACACCTATTGGTGGGACCGCGAATAAGAAAGGCTAGACGAGGTGGAAAAGCTCTCTCCTATTGCGGCCCCCTCCTCTGGAACAAACTCCCGATGCACCTGAGACAATGCGCCGAACATCTTCAGTTCAGAAAAATGCTCAAAACATTCCTCTTCTGCCGTACCTAATATGTATCTTCTCTTGTCCTAAATCTATAGTCGCTCCTTCACAGCCCTGCAAAAACGCAGAGATACCCCTTCGGGGGTCGATTCTAGCACTATACAAACAAATACAAATACAAATACAAAGGGATATGGGTCCATTGTGACTCCCCTCACAGAACTCACCTCCAAGAAAATGCCCAAGAAGGATAACTGGACAGTTAGTTGCCAAAAGGCTTTTGACACCCTGAAAGAAGCAATGTGCTCAGCACCAATTCTGAAGGCTCCAGATTATGCCAAGCAGTTCATAGTGCAGACTGATGCCTCTGAGCTAGGGATAGGAGCGGTCCTATCCCAGACCAATGATGAAGGCCAGGACCAACCTGTTGCTTTTATAAGCAGAAGGCTTCTCCCCAGGGAGCAGCGTTGGAGTGCCATTGAGAGGGAGGCCTTTGCTGTAGTTTGGTCCCTGAAGAAGTTGAGGCCATACTTGTTTGGTACTCACTTCCTAGTTCAAACTGATCACAGATCTCTCAGATGGCTCATGCAAATGAAAGGAGAGAATCCAAAACTGTTGAGGTGGTCCATCTCCCTACAGGGAATGGACTTTGAAGGGGAACACATACCTGGGACTGCCCATGCCAATGGAGATGGACTTTCCAGGTTCTTCCACTTATACAATGAAGACTCCATAGGGAAAGGTTAGTCTCATCATCTTTCGTTTTTGGGGCGAGGGGGGGCAGGGAGGTTGTGTGAGAAAGTGCCCTCTTTCTTGCATGGTATGCCCCCACTTTTTGCTGAATTGCTGATGTTCTTTGAGTGAATGTGTCCTTGGCTCCTGCCAATCAGGTATCCAGGGCCTATGTTCCTTCCCTAAAACTGCATTGAAGCCTAAATCCAATTGGCATGCCGCCTTTGTGAGCATCTCCAGCACATTTGCTGCTTTCAGCAACTGGTCCCCACTGGTTCCACCCCCCACTTTGGGTGGGAGAACGGGTAAGAAAAACAAGTGAGAAAGAGAGGTATGCCCACCTCTGCCAACTCCACCCCTAAGCTGGGGGAGGCGAGGTGAAGCACAAGCTTGAGTCCCCGCCATCTTGAGGATGGGGGGGCCCAGCCAACCAGGGACAGGCGCTTGCCCCCCTCCCACTAGAGAGTGGCAGAATAGGGGGTGTACCCACCCCAGGGAAGGGACCCATTGGTCCCTGCCCTTTACCTACCTGTGACGCCCCTAAATTTAGTATTTAGGGGCACCTTGAACCTTCATTCCTCAGAGTCAGTGACCCCAAGAAAAGACGAGAAGAAGGACGAAAATCTGTGCAGAGCTAACAAGAGGACGACGCCCACTAACTTGGCGCCAGCCCTACAGGCCTGTGTGCACTCGAACCTGATCCTGCGAAACCCGGTGTGTCCTGCAGCCAGCAACCTCACAAACCCAGGAGGACCTGCCTGCCTTCACTTTCAAGACTGTTTCTCCCGTGAACACCGGACGTGTTTAAACTGCAGCTTCTGGTGCCAGCCAGAAACCGCGAATCCAGCCCACTCTGCACCTTCCGAACCCGGCCCGAGCTCGAGTGGAAAAAACCCCGAGGAGGTCCCCCCGTGTATCCTGACCCGAGATTCTGCAGCCCCTGACCTGCCTCAAGCCTCCAGACGACGGCTTCAATCCAGAGGACCACCCCCCTACCGCCACCAGAGCGGGTAAGCAAATCCGACGTCTAAAGGCACCCATGCACCTGTGTGCCCAACCCAGTGGTGCCTAACCACCCTCAACATCCCAACTTACCCCTCGAAGTGGTGGTCACTCCTGGAAGATCCTCGTCCTCGATCCTGCAGTGTTTCTTTGTCCCAGAGAATCTCCATTGAAATCAACAGGGCACCCAACCTCAAACCAGCCCCATGCACCCAGCCGCCCTAATGCTGCTGAGGGTGCACCTTTGGTGCTACTTTGGTCCTCAACTTGCCCTGAGCTAAACCCTAGGAGCTTTGCTCCCACAACCCCGTGGCCTGCTTGCCAGCAGCCACCAACCATAGCCCCCTTATCCTCCATAGGATAACATTGGGCCTCAACACTCTGCAACCGGTCGCCCTAGTACCGCTGAGGGTGCAACAACAGTGCATCACTGACCCTGGGAGACCCCTGAGTCTAACCCCAGAACCCTAACTCCAAAGACTGAATACTTACCATGAAACCGATAACCCGTTTTTCCTCATAGGATAAAATTGACACTTTTTCTCACAAAATGTTTTTAAGTGTCAACTTTTGAAAACTAAGAATATTCTTTAAAAATCACACAATTAATGTAAACACATTTTCTCAATTGTTACAAAAACAATTGGCCTAGAGTTCAGTTCTTGTAAATTCATTTGCTGACTGAGTGTGTACATAAAATGCTTAAAACTGTCCTCTGATACTGCCTTTCTGCTCGACCAAGCTACCACTTTGAAGAGTAAGGTTCTATCTAACTTTAACCTCTGCCTACCTCTGGAGACCCCATGACTCTATACACCCTGTACCTCTCTTTGGTGCAATCTGTATAGAGCCAGTTTCTTACAGCGGGCAAGATTGAATCCCACTTTCCCTTCAAACCCGTTTCGTGCTTTCGGGTTTAAATTTTTTTTAAATTAACAATGTAGAGGACACGGTTTCCTGATGTTGATCGAATCGGTGATACAGCAAATAGGGATCGATAATTTTTGCACAAACAAAGGCCCATTTACTTTACCCAACTAATCCCTTCATGCTGGGTTCAGTGTGATGCAAGTTTATACCCAACTTACCAAATACACAATAGAACCTGCATTTCTTCTTACAAAACGTATATATTTGTGGCGACGGACCTTGGGGAGTTGAATAGTTGATAGCAATAATATATACTCATTAATACTACTAAATAATAACAGACTCGTTGTGTAATTTATGTTTATCGAAAAATAATGGAAAATAAATGTTCATTAAGTACCGTCATACAATGCAAATCATAGATTATCACAGAGAACATGTATTAGCAATGAATAGAAACAAACTCACATCAAAATAAACAATGCATTGAAGGAGTGGATAGGCTAAGAGAGAAATATTTCAGAGACAAAAATACAAATTCAGGATATTATCTATACTAACCCAAGTAAGAATCAGGGAAATCTACCCTCTGGCCAAAAGGCAGTAAGGCCCCTCAAAAAGAGTCGAGGGTCAAAGATCAAGTCAGGTAACAAGTAGGCCTCTATCTGGAAACAGCAAACCGACAACTGCAACGATCTCCCACTACCTAAACACAAACCGATCCAACCACACCCACCAAGGAATTTCAATTATACCCTAAAACCTAAATGTCCAACCCACATTTGTTTCAATATGAGAGCGAACTCCGTCTCCCATTGGCTAAGGATGGGGGTGTTCTGTCACACCACTCACATCATGACCATTTCATTCAATGTTTTTTTGTCTTAAACTTTCAGCGTTCTCTCTTCTCTCTCGAAAACCCTCTTTTGATCATTTTATTTCACCACCAATTATTAACTCCAGACTGGCATGCAGAAGAGTAGGCCCATGCTTGCTTTTCTACAGAAAAAAACACAAACATTATTTTCATGAAATGTAATTTCATTGCACACCATCCCAGCATTGCACTAACCTGTGCACCCCATGTTATTGTTTCCTAGCAAACGTTATTAATGTGCACAGAAGCATTAGTCTTTTATGAATACAAAGGTGGGGTGGTTTTGCGTGAGTGTTGGTAATGTCGCTTCCTGAGTGTGCGTGATTACTTCTTCACCCTCTATGTGGTGCAAAAGGGAGGGAAATACACACCCTGAACCCTCCTCCTGGACCGTCAATCCGATCCACTGTTTCACTGTAACACTTGTCCTATGCACACGCTGATATCATTGACAGTAGTGCCTGTCTGGCATTCATATATCTTTATCACAATCGTGCAAGTAGAAAACACAGTGAGATCAAATCTTGTTAAATATTGTTCCAAAATTGAGTCTTTTTTGATGTTCTTTTTATTTCATGTGATATTGCCCAGCCAACACGTGTTTTGTCGTGGTAACTATCCCAATCGACTTCTTCAGGGCTACAAAGAAGAAAATAAAGTTTGGGATCAACTGAACCAATACCATGTATACAGAACTTAAAATTTTGTTTAGGTGAGCACCCAGTGACTGTTCAGGTGAGAAAATGTCACATCACATTGTAATTCATTTTCTAAAAAGTCATCATAATGAAGCGTAGTGTTATCACTAAAAAGGAACTCCAGAGGTGAAAAACATTTGTGCACGGCAATATATTTGTGCTATTATCTCCCTGATCTGAACCTGTGTGAGGAACAATGTTATGATCATATGTCCCAAAGACCTTGCATTATTAAGGCAGCCGGATTCATATGGCATTTTAAGAGTGCAAATAATAGGGTGGAGGGATACGACCCTAAAGCCATGCGTAATTTGTTATGATCTTAGTGTGGTATTCATGTTCTTAACGATCCAATGCCATTTATTAAAAACGTTTTTTTATAAACAATGTTAATCCTACCTGATAACAATGGTGGACAAATTTTGTCCCGTTTTAAAAGATAAAATAAAATTAAGGGTGTCTTTTTAGAGTAGCGTATATATCGTCATATACCTAGTTTCTTTGAAATTCCTTAAACAACTATCACCGGAGCCAGTGTTTTATTTTTACTAACCTCCCCGCCGGTTCTACGTCCATCCGGCTGTGTCTGTCTGTTCCTTATTTCGCTTTAAAATTCTTCCTTGAATTTGGTTGTCTCTCTAAAATTTAAAATGAATAGTCTCTATGTTATCGCTTTACAGGGTTCTATGATTAAAAGAATCTCTTTAATATTTTCTCTCATTGTGCAAATAAATTTAGTGCAGCTCTTACCTAATGTTACTCCATAGTGGGAAAAATTGGTTGAGTGCGTCGTTTCCCCATAAAATATCGTTATGGACAATTTCCCGCCAAATTGTGAGTATCTGTCAACAATAAATTGGCATTAGAACTCCGTTTTATAGTACGATGGGGAAACCCTCATGCCCTTTTAATGTTGGCCAATCCCCGCTAGCACTGGCTTACCTTAGCCTGTGCACTTCGTCTTCCTCTCACGATTCCTGCGTGTGTGCTTTAACCCAGAAGTGCTATGTTTGTCGTTCGGGTTAATTTATATATTCGTGGTCCGAAGCAGACTATAAACACTAGAACGTTAACTTATGGGTCGCAATCTGTTCCACCCCTCCCTGTGTGCGCTCAATATTATTGTCGAACTGTTCTTTTCCGAATGGTATCCATCTCCATTAATGTCACCTTCTTATGTCAATTATTGGGACTGTCCCTAATTCCGATTTTCTAGAATAACAATACGACAATGAATATCTGCAAGATGCATCGTGGTGAAATAGAAAGACTTCATATGTAGAAAAAACTTTAAGGTCTTTGGGTATTTCTGTGGAAGAGTATGCCACAATATATAGTCTTCTTACGATATACATATACCAAAATCAGATTCCTGTGTGGACATCCATTACTCCTAACAGGTTCACAAGGCAGGCAACTGAATTATAAATAAACATAAACATAGAAAAGAGGCTATGGGGTGATCAAAGCTAAAATTTGAATAAATCATATAAATGTCAATGTGATTTGCACATCTTTAGGTGTGGAGGAAAATAGTAATATCTCTTTCCATTTAACACCCAGACAAACAAAATTAAAACAAAACCTATTATATACTTGACGTGCTTACTTGACATCAAAGACAAAGTTTGATGTATTTATAAACATTGCAAGTGGAGTATCTATCTCTCATGAAAGGATGTGTATCTACTTCCCTCTGATCTTTTCATCTCTATTGTTAGATACATTTGTTGTGAGGTCTCTTACTTATGGGGATTGTAAGACCTGTCAGCCCTTTGGGTGGTCCCTCCTATTTATTTATTTTTTTCTCCTTTTTGCCTCCTAATTTTCTTTCATTTTTGTGTCCACTATATTTTAATCGGTGTTGTCCCTGGGGTTCTGGGTGCCTCCTTTCCCCTACGACATCTTGAGGCACAGGTGCTTCTTTAAAATGGAATGATTGGAAGACACAAAATGGAGGCTTGTAACTGCCACATTTTTTACCTCAGGATCCTGAGCCATAGGACTATATGGGAAAGCTCTAGAACCTTCCAGCTGGTTCTGGTAGCCTGAGCCCAGACTATAAAAGGCCAGAACCAGGGCGGCCATTTTAGAGTGACCAGAGAGAGTTCAGGGGGAACCTGGTGAGGAGTGAGGCGGTAGTGTAGGGAGGAAGGCACACTAATAGAGGTTAGATCATCCTATGGGCCGGCTGCTCTACTTTGAGGACGTCACCCCCTAACTATTGACTGAGCCCTACCACTGTTTTCCGCCATTAGCTCACAAAACCCTTGAAGTGCTCCTGAGAAAAGCGAGAAGTTGGCCTGGTATAGGATGCTCACTAGTTCTAGTGATCACCTTGTACCATGCCAAGCAACCCTTATGGTGGAGGTTGTACAGTCAACCTTATAGACAAGCTATCCTAGGGGTAGCATGGACTAAGCAGTCTTAGGCTAAACTCTGTAAAGGCATGTGAAGCAAGCTGTTTTACCATACACAATCCCCTTGAATACCAAATGAAAGGACACCACACAGATATATATTGAAAATATATATAGATTTATTTCTACAAATATCCCCTATACTCTTTATGAGCACAGAAGCAAATGCGTTAAAACAAAACACAGTTTAAATATACAAAAGTTGCACGAATATGGATGAGCCCTAGGGGCCACCTAAACCATATACTAAAATAGTGGTATAAGAACCACTATGGGGAAAGTGAAGAGGCCTAGGGCCTGGGGAATCGCTGGAGCTGTTCGGGACTAACAGTGATGAAGTCGGGAAAGGCCCGCGGGACTCTGGTGCAGTGCGGAAAGCGCACGCATGCACCAATGCAATGTCAATGGTGCGTAAAAGTTACAAAGTTAGTGTTTAAGGAGCCTTCCGATGGACCTACAAGGATAAAACTTTAGACACAGGCACTAGAGGTGTATACCAGTGTGGGAACACCGGCGTTGCTGAGTTACCTCACCCACAGGAAGCGGGTGCACAGGTGCGAAGTAGTGTCGGGTTTCGTCACGCAGGTCGATGGTGCTTGGAGCTGCAGATGCTGCAGGCGGGTCGTCGAGAAGAGTTCCGGTGGATCCAAGGGTGGATCTGAAGAGGTGAAGACCTGAAAGCAGAGGGGACAATGTTCAAAGTCACTAGCCAGTGACTACCGTGGAACCAGGAAGGAACCAGGCAATGTTGGGTGCAAACAGGCGATGAGGTGAAGATTGGCTCTGCAGCCACGTGGACACGAAGAGGTCAAGGACGTCCAGGAGTCGATCACGAGCTGTCCCACGAAGGCTCTCGCTGATGGCGGTGTCGGCAACTTGATTGGAGCAAACAGGCCTTGGCTAAAGCAAGCCACGCAGGAATCGATGCAAGCTTCTCACTCGGATCAGCAAGGTCAGAGCGGGTGCTCCTTTTCAGGGGAGCAAGGGCCAGTCTGGAGCAACCAGACCAGCAGTGTAAGTCGTAGTTTTCGTCGCCAAGATGGCCGCTAGCCACGTGGCAAGTGGCCGGGATGGCGCATCGAGTGGCAAAGTGCAAAAGGGCCCCACGCAGATCGTGGAGATGCTAGGGGGCTGATCTTCGGTGCAAATGATGCTCGGTGTTGGGGCTTCTCAAACCCCAAAGCACAGCGTCGAGGGTGCCTCGGGTGCTGCACAGTCAGCTTCTCGGGGGTCTTCCAAGATGTCCGTTCCCACGTCTCTCGGTGCCTCCACGGGTCTCTTTTTTTCAGGGACTGTGGATCAGGCTCTGAGATGTCTGGGAGTCTGGGTCTTGTCAGGCTCTGGGCTCGGGCTCCGGCGGGAGGCGGCGGCAAAGCAGACGTCGAGTTGCTGATTGGCGCCTGTATTCACAGTCTGGTAACTCCTTGGCCACAAGGGAGATTCTCTTCTGTCTTCTGTGCAGCAGATTGTCGAAGTCCAGTTTTCTTCTTAGTTTCAAGTAGAGTTCAGGATGATCTGAAGTCTCAGGACACAGCTCCTACTCTTATTCCAAATCTGGGGGCCGGATCACCTACTAGGTCCCTCCTCTGGGTGGGACCAGGAAGGGGAGTGGTTACACCCCCTTTCCTTTGTCCAGCTTCGCACCAAGACTGGGGCTGGAAAGCCCCAGCACCGGTTTGAACTGGCAAATGCACGGGGACACCTTGTGTGCCCCAGGCATGTCTGATTCTGTAGTGTAGTTCCTATTATCCAAATAGGCTCTGCGCATTGGAATAATATCTTCAATAGTATAGACCTAGGGCAGAGGTTAACTAGGTCTTCTACCGACGATATTAGACTTAAAGTTTTGTGTTTGCCAGCTAGCTCAGAGTTCACTAGAAACTTTCTCGAATAGGCAAGGAGGATTTTAACCTCCCTGGATAGACAAGAAGGGATTTAGTTTCTGACAACCATAGAACATGACAACTTTGCTCTCCCCTAATCAAGAGTGTATCTCTAGAGTCGTGTGAAAACAATAGACAACTTATTTTACTCAGTCAGTACGTGCATTCTTAGTTTCACCAGTTTGTAGAGAAATAAGAGATGGGCGTGGTTCAATAAAAGATGTTATTTATTGATCAGTCTCTTTTCTCATACAAGAGACATGAATCGCTATTATTGCAATACTTGTAGTTAAGTAAAGTGCATACAGTAGAGACAGAATTATAAAATAATACTGTAAAAGCATTGATATGGTTTCTGAGCCATATGATACTTTAAAATGGATAAAATAGATACATACATATATACATTTGACTAATCGTACTCAACTGGTGCTTCTAACCACGCCTACCCCAGTGTACCTGACCTAAGCCTAATACGTGGGCGGGAGTAGATAAGTAGCAGTTTAGGTTAAGTTTGTTTTGCCAAGGGACTGATTCGAGAATTCTCTGCAAGGGGTTATTCAGTTCTGTACCTGAGATCTAGAATGATGGAGGGCTGGTATCTCTTATCCCAGGTCTTGATATTCCAGCTGCCTGCGAGGGCTGCTTGGAAGCGCCGGAGCTGGATTTCTCGGCAGGAGAAAGGCAGCGTCTCGTTCTCAGCGTGTCAGGAAGGCGGGGCAGCGTCTGTTGGCTTCGCTCTCTGCTGGGCTCCTCAGCACGTCTCGCTGCTCCGATCTCTTCACCACCGCATGTGTTTGCTTAAGGCAATGTCGGTAATATTTATACCTGAAAGGTGCCGAGATTGACGTATGGATGGACATATATACGTCAATAAGGATGTCATATGAACGGGCTCGTTCGCACATTCTTTTGCTGAAGTTCTCGGTGAAATCAAAACAATGGCTATGGGAATTTCCCAGGTCGCTGTAGGTTTGATTTGTTTTGAGAACTCCGTATGCCTTATCAGGGGCTGGAGGAATATCGCTTGTCTAATTAGATGGCATGCGTTATGCCCTAATCAGATAACGCGCTTCTGTGCCGTGGTGTGGCTTAATCAGATAACGGTTTTTGCACCGTTAGATGGCTGCTAGTTAATTATTAACCAGACCAGGGTCAGGAATAGGGGAATCGATACAGTACCTATAGGAATACATCACACCCACTCCACGTAGACTATGTCCATATTTATAAATCTAGGCATAGTGAATATCAGTAGCGTTTGTGTATACCGTACCACCCCAAAATACATTTATATGTATCCTGAAAATTTTGAAACCTAATCACATGTACTATCACGTGTACTATATGCACAAGCAGTCTAATAATGCTAAACATATAACGCATATTTCTAAATTCAGCATGAATAAATGCGAAAACCACACATGAAATGGCTCTTAATACAGAAAAAAAAGTGCAAGACCATTTCATCACAATCATAAAGTTATGTATAATAGTGCTAGAGGATAGCTAATGTCTCGTGACTACCTAAAATAGAAATTCAGTTCTCTAAGAATAATGTCTACTTTAAGCAGAAGATAAGTGTCCCAAAAAATCGTAAATATTTTGGAATTTGGGGAAAAAGGTTCTTGCAGTCTGAAAAAAAAATTATGAGAATTTTTTTTTTCATATCGCTTTTCTTCAAAAGTTGAAGGCCAAATTCAGCATGTAGGGAGCTCCAAGTGCTAGTTTGCTCAAAGTTATTCCTGCTGCTCTGGTGAAAACATCATATCATTTAGACTGTTGAAAAAACTGTCAACAGCTTCTTGCGTAAGTTCCACTAATTCGGAAAAGGTTGTTACCATGCATTCATGAGCCTGAGCATGATTGCCTCCATTGATGTTTGGATCAGCATAGCTGACTGAAGGTCGTACCTGATCGATGCTGCTTTCATCTTGTACTTCACTACCCCTCAATCGTAGTGGTGAAGACTCCACGAATGCCGTCATCAGGATTGGTAGCCGCTGGGGACAGCACAATGCATGAGCCGTTACCGGACCCAACAAGGTATCTGCGTCCATTGGCACATCCGATTGTAGTGCCAGACAGGTGTCCAACACGCATTCTTCGCCGCATAGCAAGCACCTTAATACAGGCATAACACAACTTTGCCACATTGGTCTAAATGAAAGAAACCAAGTCATGTTCAGGTCTCTGAGCCGGGATAGTCCAAGGATTTTAGTTACCCGGTCCCGGTAGCCAATGGCTAGGATCATTTCTTCCCTTGTCGCAGGTGTTTTGTCTGTGACATGGTTTGCCATAGCGAAATAACAGGATCAAAAATAGAATACCCGCTACTAATCCTAAAAGGAGAGGAAGTCCGCCAAAAATGGAATGGACAAAGTCTGGAAAAATACCCAGGATGGCTTTGAATGGAGTTAAAGCACCCGAAAACACTGCTTTAAATACACTGGAGATACCAGTGGTATCAGAAATATTTAAGATTTCGTTCAGTATTTCTGCGAAATGTATGGGGTAATTAGTTGATAATAATGAATTAATCTCTTCTGCTGTCCTTGCAACTTGGAGATCATACGTTTCTTTTGATGACGTGAGCCTGGTCGGCGTCTGTAGGAGCACAGTCTTCATTCTGCTTAAAGTATCTATTTGAATAGAAGCAATTTTCAAATCGGGCCATAACCTTGCCTCCCTGTCTGCAGACTCGCTGGGGAACAATACATGTTCACAGCACATGACCTTCCTAGTCACAGTTATGAGATAAGGTTTTCCGGGCAGCAAACTACAACATCTGCGATCTACTATTAGAATGTAACTCCCGTTCGAGAGTCTCCTAAAGAATGGTTCTATTCGTTTTGCAGGTGTGCCTAGCTGGTAACATGAAAGGTTATTTGAAGTCCCTTCACAGGCTCCGTGCAAACTAATACCCTGACACAGAAGTGTACCGCTCAGTGATCTTGCACAATTATCGCCACTGAGAAACACTTTCTGGCCTTTATTGCTGACACATTCGTGTGTATAGGGCAAGTTCCATATTGACTTAATGTATCCTTTACCCAACCTTTCATACTGGCCTGTCTGTATATATTTTTGGCAGAATTGAAACTGGAAAGTAGTTATCGGAATATTTATTATTCCATGTATTATCCATTCAATGACAGGTCGTTCTGACATTGTCAATGGTAATCTCTCAAGTTTTTCAATGCTCAGAATTGTATAGTCAGCACCCTTCTGTGCCAAACTGATTTGTTTATCAGTGAGGTTAAAGATATTAAATAATGACGTTGTGTTGATTAAACGCCAAGGCACATAGCCAGAACGCAAATTTTGTAACGTCCAGCCAAGCTGTACAATAGAACGCAATTGGGACTGACCGTGTTGTAACATCAGTAAGTCTTGCGATAGTATATCGATTGCTGAAGACACAATGCTGTCCAGAGAATATATTCTGGAGGACAGAGTCATTAACCCATTGTCCACCACAAAAAGTGATTTTTCCAAATTAATACGGTCAATTTCCCGTATTTTTTCTGCTGTCTCAATTTGAGTTACTTTCCAGACTTCGTTATAAGCTGCATATATAGAGGCCGCTATGAAACGTTTTTGACGCTGTTTGCGTGGTCCCAATATGAAATCACGCAAGTCAGCACCTTCTGTAAGTAAAGTTAGGTGTTGCTTAATTTCAGCCAGTGTGGACGTTTGTAGCCATTGAAGGCAGAGCTTTCCCACGCTGTAGGTGGTTACTATCCCTGGATGTTGTCTTTGGGAATATCTAGGGTCTGGCCTAGTCAATGTGAACCCCTGTTCTTTGTTCAGGAATCTGTCTTGACAGTTATTTGTATCTGTGGGCCAGATCAACCATTTTTTCCATTCAGGATGTGTTCTGTTTTGGTTTAATATATGGTTTACGTCTATCTCAACATCTATAGAGCTATTACTGTTCACTGTTGGCTTTGGAATAGACGGTTTGTTCAAATCTTTGATTTTGGCTAAGCCAAGACAGGTAGTTTGTTGAATAGTGTCGTTCAAAAATATAATTTGTTCTGGGATCATGCAGGCTCTAAACAATGATTCTATACCTTGCACTTGCCAATCTCTTGTACCCCAAACAGTTTTTGTTTCAATATTATTGTTCCAGAATAATGTATTAATTTGTTCAAAGAATGAATCGGGATATATCAATTTTGTGTTTGTAAGCATGGTCTTCATACCTGTCTTATTTGACAATTTGAAATAAAATGTTTCTGCATTACTTGTGTTAAACCCTGGAAAGTATGAATATTTATCATAAAATGTTTTCGAGCTATCTTTTGGAGAAGTAGCACAATGTTCCCATTGGTTATAATTTAAAACATTTCTAGGTTGAGCAGATTTATGTAGATAATGGTTACCATAATGGTTGTAGCAGAACATCTGATCATAATTAGACGAACCCTGCAAATAATCATGTTCTGTAAATTTAGCAGACATCACAAGATCAGACATCATATCATTAATACTTTCAAAGTCCCAATCATCCGCAAATGAGCTTGGTTTTACAAAGTCACTCAATGAGATCTTGAATTGGTGTGGATACTTCAGGATTTCAACCGGACCATAGATTTCATAATCAGTTTTGTCCCATGCTACACCGCCTGGTATAGGATTGGCTGTGAAGTTTACTGAAGAAAGTTCTCTTTTCTCGATGTGTGAAGATGTGTGTGGTTTAAGGACCAAGTTGATTTTCTGGCTTTCTGTGTCCATTTTAGCATACTTCCCTTCAATGAAATGTCCCAAACATAGTACTAAGATCAGCCAAAGAATGAGGATAAATGCACCGAAGGCCACCCAAAATTCAATCCATGGAGAGATCAGATAGGTTTCTTTCAGCTGTTGAAAAAGTTCCTTAGCTTTGTCTTTAAAAGTTTTTGTTGATGGCTGTTTCTTTGCTTCACTCAGGTCTTCAGATGAATCATCGAAGTTGATGAAGTAGCCGGATGCTGTTCTGTCAATTGTTCCAATTGTTTTTGGATTTTGCTTTGTTTCATTAGCAAAGTCTGCAGTTACATCATCATAGGTTGTTGTTTCTTGATGAAAAGTTTTAATTTGGGTTTTAAGAGGTTCAAGTTCCTTTGCTTTGTTGCATAGTCCTTGTTGATTCACTGTAGATTTTCCAAATGTGATCAGTCTTCCAGTTTGAGCCTCTGTATTCGTAGCAAACATTGGTGTTCTGCTACTTCTTGGGAGTCCACTTGGCCTACTGTTTGTTATCGGCCACATGATTGTGGTTTAACCAGGTCGATGGATACAACTCGGTTCTCCTTTTTACCAGCAAGGGGCGGTAGTACTACTGATCTTGTCCCGTTGACAGACAAGACAGGAACTGCTTTTCTGTAAGAAGGCCCAAATTCCTTCTTTACCGCGATCTTCTCTCTGACTAGATCCCCGACTTTTGGAATCCAGACAGGCCTTGCTGGGTCAGGTGGTTTCCCTTCAGTGGTTGTTGGCTGTTGTTTCAGTTTTATGTTGCTCAGGTCTTTTCTTGTTTCATTTAAGTCCTGTAAAATAACCAAACGATCTTTGATATCAAAGCTTTTGTCTTTAACCACTGAAGTCTGACTATCAAGATCTTGGATCATCATTCTAGTCCCGAACAATAGTTCGTACAGACTGAACCCTTTCAGAGAATTCCTTGGCAGGTTATTTAGACTACGTTGGACACTTATTAGATGTTTGACCCACCCAGCACCCGAACCTAATACCTTTTCCGTTATAGATTGCTTTATGTCTTGGTTTTTTCTTTACACCATCCCGTATCCCTCAGGAAGGAAGTGAGAAGAGTCCCGCTATGCTATGCTCATTTGGCCATGCTTCCCCATAAGCTTGAAGGCTAAAAGGAATACATTAGTCAAAACGTAGCATGCTCCTAGCGTATATGCCATTATAGACTCGCAAATCCTTTTATAACAGTCCAGACGTCAGCCGAGCGCTGGGGTCTACATTATAAGTGAAAATTAGTCTTTTTATGTTAATATAACGCTTTTTTTTTTTTTTTTCATGATGGGGGCTTTCTTATTGTTGTTGTTCATCTGGAGTGAAATGCCATGGCAATAGTCCTCCCCGCTCGCCACTGCGATCTCTATTGCAGTTTGGGCAGTTTTTTACAAAAATGTGATGATGCAGGCTCATGCCTGGCCACCAGTACACTGATTGTAATTCTTCCAGAGAATCTTTTAGCTTAAGGTGTCTGAGACCCTCACCCATATGTGCGTCTGCTATTAACAAGCCTCTCCTGTCCGTGTTTGGAATCACTCTATCCCCCACTCCAGGGATTCGAGCAAAAGGGACTGAGTTTGCATCGATTATGTATGTATAATTGAGTGGATAATTGATCGGTAGCGCCGAGCAGTCGCCTTTTGATGACGTTTTCACCGCCAGCACAGTTTCACCGTCAATGTGTTTTACTGTACGCTTTTTTGTAGCTACGGAAGCCGGTTTAGTTGCTACCGCTGTGGCTGTCTCAGCCAATGAATTCCCTGCAACGTGAACGCCATCACGCTGATGACTCAGTGAATGTATCACGTGAGTTTTTGGTAGTTCTTTCTGTAAAAGAACTACTTGTTCCCAAAGCACTTTTTGCTTTATTGTTGCACCTGTGTCATCTTTGCAACCGTTTTGAATCCATTTCTGTAAATCGTTATTGTATGATTTGACGCAGTAATACGAATCGCACACAATAAGTGTCGGGAATTTTTAACGCTATTATTTCAGTTTGTTGTTCTGAATTATTTTCCACTGGGTGTGTTTTTGTAAGTAGAGGTCTTAATTTACCTCCGCGCCACACTTCTTTTACAATTTCGCATGTGGCCTTGTAAGCCAGCTCTCCCCAAACTGAGGGTTGAGCATGCCCGTCTGTATGTATTACACAGGCGTACTGTCGTAAAGGCAGAATGTCGATTGGCAGAGGGTATTCTTTCTCATATTCTAGATATTTTAATTCTTTCATTTCCGGGTCAAAACTTTGTCTGTAGCAACAGAATTTACCCATTGTATCCATTCTGGATTTAGTGAAGTTGTCGGTAAATTACATGGTGTTGTTAATGCCTCAAAAGCTGATTCTGCTGTTCTGACTGTAACCTGTCTACCGTCTGCTTGGTATTTTTCTTTTTCTACAGCTGTTTGAACCGCATGAACAATGTTTTCCTTAATGCTGAACCTTTTTTCAGCTTCTGTGTACAAATGTGATTTGTATGCTATTGGTACCTTCTCTCCCTCATTAGAGGTCAGGTATGTGAATCCGCATCTTCCTGGGATGACTCGAATCACAAGGTTGTGTGTGTTGTCACGTGTTTGTAATTTTGTTTTAATTAACATGTCTGTTTGTAAAGATCTCAAAATTTCTGTGTGTTTTTGAGTCCAATTGATTCTTTTAAAATCTGGTTTTATTAGATCATAAAGGGGTTTGACCCTTTCTGCATAATTTATAATATAAGTTCTTCCGAAATTCAGGAAGCCTAGAATTGATTGTAGGTTTTTTAGTGTTCTGGGTGCTTGGATTACAGCACATTTCTCTAGGAAATTGTCAGCCAGGCTTTTGCCTTCACTTGATAGTTCATATCCTAAAAACAGGACTGTTAGATGGGCAATTCTTGACTTTTTAAAGTTGAATTTGTAACCCTCTGCTGCGAACCCAAGTATTATGGTGTTCACTCTCTTCAAGTGAGTATCCAAGTCATCGTCTGTTAGATAGATGTCGTCGACATAAGATAATGCCTCGTCATCATAGGTTTGTAGTAACTCTGTTACCCTCGCTGAGAATAACCCTGGGCTGTTCTTGAACCCCTGGGGCAAACGACAGAAATTCTATTGCGTGCCATTTATTGAGAACGCCGTCAAATATCTGCTCTCTGGTGCTATATTTTGACAAAAGAAACCATTAGAAATGTCTAAGGTTGTTTTGTATTTTTTGCGCACTATGTTATTCATTAGTGCAGCACTGTGCGAGTTTTGTACTGCAAATGTTTTGCAACATGAGTTAAGGTGTCTGTAGTCCAAAACAAGACGATATGAATTGTCTGGCTTGGAGACAGGAAACAAAGGGTTGTTCATTTGTGAGGTGCATGTTTCAATTACCCCCTGGTATTCAAGTTGATCTAGGATTTCTTTTACCTGTTTTTTAGCTTCTTGCTTAATCGGGTACTGCCTCTGTGCAGTAGGTTGTGATTATAACTGGATTTTGTGAGGAGGAGAGTCCTCATCCCATCCCACATGATTTTTATATAAGGCAGGGGCTTGAGCTACTGCCCACTTTTTTGCAAGTGTATATTTTTTATGAATTGGAATATGGTTTGAGAAGGCAGGCATCATTATTTCTTCGCCATGTGGGCACTCCCTGACAAACTCTGGAGGCCAGTCTTGTTCAGCTAGAAGGATGTCATAGCCCTTGGACAGATTATCCCAAAATAGTCCCCTTATTTTTCTAGTCTTATCCCCCTCTATACGCAATGTTATTTCATATATTTTATGAGGTTTACTAACTCTGGTATCTGCAGTTTCCACCTGAATGTATTAATTCGTGTCCACTGTCTCCAGATGATTCATAAGGACTTTGCGAGCTATGCTCACTTCTGCTGCGCTGTCTAGCATTGTCTGAGCCCATTCTCCGTTTTTCAGCTGTGTCCTCAGTATTCTCGGCATTGTTAATTACTTTAATACTGGCTACCTTCTTTTTTGGAAATTGTAATTTTGTATTCAGATGAGCAGGTTCTTTGTCTTTGGACTTGACGTGCTCTTCCCTTTGTTCTGATCGTCCTCTTCTTTCCGATTTCTGCGAGGAAGTCTGAAAAGATTGAGAGGGACGTGTATCAATATCTTGATATCTATCAGGTTTCTTTATATTATCCCTATTTCTAAGGTTGTATTTTTTCACAGAGGGCTCCCGTTGGGGAGACTTGCGTCCTTGGTCGGGAGATCTTTCTCTCCGCCAAGGAGACCTTCCTCTGGACTGGAATCTTTTTTCTTTAGGATTGGATTGCTTATTTCCATCCCAGCTCTTTTTTTGAGTGTTTAAATTATTTTTTATAAATACTTTTTCAGGACTTTCAACTAGTTGGGGTTTCACTGGTATTCCACCCAAACTATCTCTTCCTAGTTCTTCATAGGATTTTTCTATGATTCTGGCAATTTCCGATGGTTGGTCTGCTATATTTGTCTCTTTTAACCTCTGGCGAATCGCCACATTTGCTGCTTCTCCCTTTATGTTGGCTAATAATATTGCAGAGACCCGCTTGAAGTCTTTCAGTAGTTTCATACCGAGAGTTAAAGCGGGTTCTGGACCGTATTCATCTTGAATCTGTTTTAGCACATCTGGTATTACTGACATGGATGGTACACCATGTGTTTTTGTGTAAATGGAAGCAAAGACTGTTCCCCAAGTGTCACAATCCTCCACATGTGGTGCGATTCCCATTGGAAGACAGATAGTCAGAATCCTATGTTTCTCAACAGGGGTGGTATCTGGAAACACCGCCTCTATTTGAGTTATTTTTTGTGCTAGCCAGAAAGGAATTTGTTCCCGTTTTGCGGGTACCTTACCTAGACAGGACTGTATGTTCTGTGGTGTAATTTTATTTGTGTTCCCCTGATGACTGGTCAGCTGTGGAATTTTAATTGCTGGTTGGATTGTTGAAGTCCGCATTACATATTGGACTAATTGTCTATGTATTTTTATTAATTGTTTTAGCTGTGCTAAAAGTTCTGGTGCAGGCATTTCTTCAATGTCTGGATGTGGTGTGTATCCGGCTAGGACCGGCCACGTTGCTCCTGGTCTACCTAGTGGACCGAGCCTGGTGATGTGATTATTATGTTTTAGGGCGCCATTAAACAAGAGCAGATGCTCTTGGAATTTGAGTGGTATTTCCACCTCCTCGAAAGGAGTGTACTCACTAGGAGGTTCCTCTATTTTGTAATAGTGGAAGTCCTTTGTTACAGCGTTTGCTGCTGGAAAGTTTATCCATGAATAGAATACCTCTGTCTGCCGATATTCGTGTGCCTCAATTACGAATATGACTGTACCACCTCTTGGTGTCAGTCCATTTTCTATAAGTTTTAAAGTTATAGATTTCATTATGTTGACCGGGATGAGTATTGCATTTGGGTCATTTTCCAGCAGAGTATTGTCTGCTGCTATTAGTTCAGCTGCTAGTCTAGCTGTCTCTCTTTCTTCTTCAGTGTCTGACATTTTACTGACATGAAGGTTATTCTGTTTGTTTGCAGATCAAGTTTCCACGGAATATAAAGATTAGATGCACAATATTTTGGAACAGTGTATCCTTCAACGCTGAATAAACCAAGAACCATACATAGGAGTCTCCTCCTGCGAGGTTTGGCGGATATGACCTTTCACCCACTCCAGACGTCTTTGGAGTATTATGGGAAGAAAGGGGTCTGTGTGAAAAAGCACGACTGAGTTACTCTAATGTCTTGCGTTAGTTTTATCGCCTATCCAAACGGTTGGGCGCCATGTAGTGTAGTTCCTATTATCCCAATAGGCTCTGCGCATTGGAATAATATCTTCAATAGTATAGACCTAGGGCAGAGGTTAACTAGGTCTTCTACCGACGATATTAGACTTAAAGTTTTGTGTTTGCCAGCTAGCTCAGAGTTCACTAGAAACTTTCTCGAATAGGCAAGGAGGATTTTAACCTCCCTGCATAGACAAGAAGGGATTTAGTTTCTGACAACCATAGAACATGACAACTTTGCTCTCCCCAATCAAGAGTGTATCTCTAGAGTCGTGTGAAAACAATAGACAACTTATTTTACTCAGTCAGTACGTGCATTCTTAGTTTCACCAGTTTGTAGAGAAATAAGAGATGGGCGTGGTTCAATAAAAGATGTTATTTATTGATCAGTCTCTTTTCTCATACAAGAGAAATGAATCGCTATTATTGCAATACTTGTAGTTAAGTAAAGTGCATACAGTAGAGACAGAATTATAAAATAATACTGTAAAAGCATTGATATGGTTTCTGAGCCATATGATACTTTAAAATGGATAAAATAGATACATACATATATACATTTGACTAATCGTACTCAACTGGTGCTTCTAACCACGCCTACCCCAGTGTACCTGACCTAAGCCTAATACGTGGGCGGGAGTAGATAAGTAGCAGTTTAAGTTAAGTTTGTTTTGCCAAGGGACTGATTCGAGAATTCTCTGCAAGGGGTTATTCAGTTCTGTACCTGAGATCTAGAATGATGGAGGGCTGGTATCTCTTATCCCAGGTCTTGATATTCCAGCTGCCTGCGAGGGCTGCTTGGAAGCGCCGGAGCTGGATTTCTCGGCAGGAGAAAGGCAGCGTCTCGTTCTCAGCGTGTCAGGAAGGCGGGGCAGCGTCTGTTGGCTTCGCTCTCTGCTGGGCTCCTCAGCACGTCTCGCTGCTCCGATCTCGTCACCACCGCATGTGTTTGCTTAAGGCAATGTCGGTAATATTTATACCTGAAAGGTGCCGAGATTGACGTAAGGATGGACATATATACGTCAATAAGGATGTCATATGAACGGGCTCGTTCGCACATTCTTTTGCTGAAGTTCTCGGTGAAATCAAAACAATGGCTATGGGAATTTCCCAGGTCGCTGTAGGTTTGATTTGTTTTGAGAACTCCGTATGCCTTATCAGGGGCTGGAGGAATATCGCTTGTCTAATTAGATGGCATGCGTTATGACCTAATCAGATAACGCGCTTCTGTGCCGTGGTGTGGCTTAATCAGATAACGGTTTATGCACCGTTAGATGGCTGCTAGTTAATTATTAACCAGACCAGGGTCAGGAATAGGGGAATCGATACAGTACCTATAGGAATACATCACAATTCTATTCAGCCCTGTCCTACCCAATACACAAAATCCTGTCTGGGGTGGTGCTAGCACCTCCCAAGGCAGGAAACCCTTTGTCCAAGCTGCCCTCGCTGGAAGGACTCCCAGCAGCAGGAGGTCAGACTTGTGTCTGTGGTGGCAGCATCCATTTTGTGATGCTAAGGCTCAGTTTAACTTTAACCGGGGTTCAGGTTAGGTACATGTCGTGTCCCTCTAGAAGGGTGGAATGCTACCCCCGTCGCCAGAACTGGCGAGGGGGTAGTATTCCAATTCGTATGACACCTTACTCGACATGTTTTGATAAAGCCAAACCAAAGATAGCATTTAACCGCGAGGATTATAATGCACTTAAGAGTATATGGTATGGCAGTATCATGAAACAGCTAAAGGACATGGTTCCGAAAGCTGCAGACAGGCTCAGCTCATGCCAGAGCACCATCTCACATATTTCCAAGCACTCTGCCTCCAGGATTGATGAGGCCTTCCATAGGAGTGGCTGATAGGAACATATGTGTCCATTTTAAGTTAGATATAGGCATACTATACCTAAGTAAGGGGTGGTTACACCGACTTACCCCAGCTGAGTGATCAGCCAGTTGTGTCAAATATGGAGGCCAGGCCAGGGGTGGCACAATACGTGCTGCAGCCCCTGGTAGGCCTTGGAAGCACCTATGCCCTGGGTACCTGGGTACACTGTTACAGGGGCAAATAAGGTGAACCAGTTCCAATTTCGTAATGCACCTAAAGTGCATTGGCAATAATTTAGGGAGAGACAGCAGGCTGTGGGGCAGATTAGCAGGCCCACAGCCACATTAAGTCATAAACCAGTGAAGCAAAAAGCAGAAATTTGGGGTGACCATAGGATAGCAGACCCTACTCTCCTACACAACCCCCCCCCCAAACGCAGGGACATTAGACTAACCTTGACCAGTTGTGTCTTCATGTTCTAAGTGGAAGTACCTGGAGAGACCATCTGCATTACCATGGTCAGTCCCTGGGCGGTGCTCCACTGTAAAGTCCATCCCCTGTAGGGAAATGGACCACCTGAGCAGTTTGGGGTTTTCACCCTTCATCTGATTAAGCCATAAGAGGGGCTTATGGTCGGTCTGAATCTTGAAGTGAGTGCCAAACAAGTATGGTCTCAACTTCTTCAGGGCCCACACCACAGCAAAGGCCTCCCTCTCAATGGCTGACCAACGTTTCTCTCTGGGGGTCAGCCTTCTGCTAATGAAAGCAATGGGCTGGTCTTGACCATCTACATTAAGTTGTGAAAGCACAGCTCCCACTCCTAACTCAGAAGCATCTGTTTGGACAATTAACTCTCTTGAGTAGTCTGGACTCTTCAGGATAGGTGCAGAGCACATGGCCTTCTTCAGGTCATCAAATGCCTTTTGACAGTTTACTGTCCACTGAACCTTTTTGGGCATCTTCTTGGATGTCAGATCATTAAGAGGAGTCACAATGGACTCATAGTTCTTAACAAACTTCCTGTAGTACCCAGTCAGGCCCAAGAAAGCTCTGACCTGAGTCTGGGTAGTTGGAGGAGTCCAGTCCTTTATGGTCTGGATCTTACTCTCCAGTGGTTGAACTTGGCCTCCACCTACAAGGTGGCCCAAGTACACAACCTTACTCTGCCCTATCTGGCACTTGGTTGCCTTGATAGTGAGGCCTGCCTTTTGCAGAGCCTCTAGCACTTCCTTCAGGTGGACCAGGTGATCCTCCCAGGTGGAGCTAAAGACCGCAATATCATCCAGATATGCTGCGCAAAAGTCATTCAACCCAGTGAGGACCTGATTCATCAACCTTTGGAAGGTGGCAGGTGCATTTTTCAAACCAAAGGGCATCACCACAAATTGATAATGCCCACCTGGGGTAGAAAATGCTGTCTTGGCCTTAGACTCCTCAGCTAACCTGATTTGCCAGTAGCCAGCTGTCAAGTCAAATGTGCTCAAATACTTGGCAGAAGCCAATTTGTCTATGAGCTCATCTGCCCTTGGAATAGGGTGTGCATCTGTCCTGGTGACAGCATTGAGTCCTCTGTAATCCACACAAAACCTCATCTCTCTCTTTCCATCTTTGGTGTGAGGTTTGGGGACCAGAACCACTGGGCTAGCCCAGGGGCTCTCTGAAGGCTCAATGACACCTAATTCCAGCATCTTTTGCACCTCAGTCTTGATACAATCTCTGACATGGTCAGGTTGCCTGTAAATTGTGTTCTTTACAGGAAGACTATCACCAGTGTCCACCACATGGGTACACCAGTTAGTCTGACTGCGTGTCAGGGAGAACATATGTCGATATGACTGCAAAACCTGTCTACAGTCATGTTGCTGATGTTCAGTGAGGCTGCCATCTAAGGCCACACCATCAACTGATCCATCCTCAGGGTTCTGAGTCAGCAGGTCTGGGAGAGGGTCACTCTCTTCCTCCTGCCCCTCATCTGTAGCCATGAGCAAGCCCATGTCTGCCCTGTCAACATATGCTTTCAGCCTGTTAACATGGAGCACCCTGTGGGGGCTCCTGGGAGTTCCTAGGTCCACCAAGTAGGTAACCTCTCCCTTCTTTTCAATGATAGTATGGGGTCCAGACCATCTGTCTTGGAGTGCTGCTGGGGCCACTGGCTCCAACACCCATACTTTTTGTCCAGGCTGGTACTCAGTCAAGGCAGCCTTTTGGTCATGCCAGGCTTTCTGTAATTCCTGGCTAGCCTCAAGGTTTTTGGATGCCTTCTCCATATACTCAGCCATCCTGGAGCGGAGACCAAGTACATAGTCCACTATGTCTTGCTTGGGCTTTTTGAGAGGTAACTCCCATCCTTCCCTCACCAAACACAGGGGTCCTCTTACAGGGTGCCCAAACAACACTTCAAAGGGGCTGAAGCCAACCCCCTTTTGTGGGACCTCTCTGTAAGCAAACAGAAGGCAGGGTAGAAGGATGTCCCATCTTTGCCTGAGCTTTTCTGGTAATCCTTTGATCATACCCTTTAGGGTCTTGTAAAATCTTTCAACAAGCCCATTGCATTGTGGATGATAGGGAGTGGTGAACTTGTAGTTGACACCACATTCCTTCCACATAGCTGTTAAGTATCCTGACATGAAGTTGGTACCTCTATCAGATACTACCTCCTTAGGAAACCCCACTCTGGAGAAAACTCCAAGTAAGGCCCTGGCCACAACAGGAGCTGTTGTGGTCCTAAGTGGAATTGCCTCTGGGTACCTGGTGGCATGGTCCACCACCACCAGTATGAATCTGTGCCCAGATGCTGTAGGGGGATCCATTGGACCAACAATGTCAATCCCCACTCTTTCAAAGGGCACCCCCACCACAGGTAGTGGTATCAGGGGGGCCTTTGTGGTACCACCTGCTTTGCCACTTGCTTGGCAGGTTACACAGGAGCGACAAAACTCCTTTGTATCTTCAGACATGTGAGGCCAGTGAAAGTGACAGACAAGTCTGTCCCAAGTTTTGTTCTGGCCTAGGTGTCCTGCTAAAGGAATATCATGTGCCAAGGTAAGAAGGAAGCCCCTAAATTGCAGAGGTATGACCAACCTCCTGGTTGTACCAGGCCTGGGGTCTCTACCCTCTGAATAAAGGAGCCCATCATCCCAATAAACTTTATGGGTATCTTGAGCATTCCCAGCAGCCTCAGCAGCAGCCTGCTGTCTGAGTGGTTCAAGAGAAGGACAGGATAACTGAACCTGCCCCAAGTCTGCCCTAGAAGGTCCCCCTGTCCCCAGAAACTCAACCTGATCAGGTTCAAGTTCTTCAGGGACAGTTCCTTCAGGGGGCTCAAGATCATCTTCCTGGTAAGGCAGATCCTCACTTGTAGGCATTTGGGAAGGCACAGCCTTTACCCTCCTGTTCCTTGTCTTGGGAGGTACTTGGTCCATTGTTCCAGGATCCAAGACCTGAGGTTCAGAGAGGCACTTTTTGGCCTGTGACCTGGTCACAGCAAGGACATGTGATGATATCCCTAACATCTCTGCATGAGTCCTGTACTCAACTTCTGACCATAGAGAGCTCTCCAGTTCATTGCCCAACAAACATTCTACTGGGAGATCAGCACTAACCACAACTCTTTTTAGGCCAGTTACCCCTCCCCAGGAAAAATTAACAATTGCCACACTATGTGTAGTAGTGACATTGCTGGCAATGGTCACCAGGCAATTATCACCTGGTATGTACTGTCCAGGGTCCACAAAGCTAGGCGTCACCATAGTGACACTGGCACATGTGTCCCTGTATGCTTGAACCACTTTTTCATTAATTACAGGTGTCTGTCTGTACTTGCCCAGATTACTGGGACTGACAGTAGGAGACAAACCAATTTCCCCATCACAAATCAGAACAGCCTGTGTAGGGGTTCTGACTAGGCCAGAATCTCCCTAAGTTCCCAAGGTGATACCCACTACCCCCTTAGTTTGTGGACCAACACTGCTAACTGTACTAGTGGGTGCAGGTGCCTTAGGGGCTGCAGTGTTGGGGGCTCCACCCTTTTTACAATCACTTGTCCAGTGAGATGTGTTTTTACAAAAACTACACCAGGGTTTTCTTTGACCTTCTTTCTTCTTCTTCTTGGAAGTTTGGGACCCACCCTCAGTAATAGTTTGGGGCCCTGTTGAAGACTTCTGGTCTTTAGCTTTCTGCTCCCCACCCTTCTGGTCTGTTTTCTTTTGGTCACCACCCTGGTTCTGGTTCTGGTTCTTTTGCTTAACTCTGGTTCTGACCCATTTGTCTGCCCTCTTTCCCAATTCTTGGGGAGAGGTTAGATCTGAGTCAACCAAATGTTGATGCAACTGCTGGTTCTGACAGTTATTTAAAATCTGTTCTCTCATAAGCAAATTGTACAATCCTTCATAGTCTGTAACCTTACTTCCCAGCAACCAGCCCTCCAGAGCCTCAGTGGCACATTCAACAAATCCAGACCAGTCCTGAGTCTGTGTCTTCTGGGTATCTCTGAACATTAACCTGTACTGTTCAGTGGTTAAGCCTAACCCATCAATCATAGCACTCTTCAGGACCAGGTAGTTTCTAGAATCCCCATCACTAACTGTGAGGAGTCTGTCTCGGCCTCTACCTTCAAAGGAGAGCCACAAGATTGCTGCCCACTGATCCTGAGGGACCTGCTGTACTTTGCAGGCTCTCTCAAGTGCAGTCATCCATTTGTGGATATCATCCCCAACTTTGTAGGGGGGCACAATCTTACTCAGGTTTCTATTGTCATAGGACCTGTCTTTATCCTTAGGGATAGTGCTGCCACCAGTGGATCCTAGTCCACTCTCTCTAGGCTGCCTTGCTCTAGCAAGTTTCTCTTTGGCCAGGGCAACTTCTAATTCTTGCTTCTGGATCCTAAGTTCAGCCTCTCTCATTTTGGCCTCATGTTCCCTTCTCTGAGGGCTAGTCAACTCCCTTCTGGAGTGACCATGAGAACCTCTAGAAGCATGGGAGGTATTGGATTCACCTGAGTGATTCCTCCTCCTCCTGGGCTCCTGGTTAAGTCCACTTGGGGGTCTGAATGGGTTAGACCCACTTTCAGTCCCAAATAAGCTTAAGTTAGCCTGGTTAAGCCTGCTGACTAACACCTGGCTATTTCTCTCATCATCAGACCCACTTTCTTCCTCCTCTTCCTCTTCTTCCTCTTCCTCAGACTGAGTATCCCCAGAGGTCTGGTTATCCTCATCTATCTGGATGACAAGGACAGGGGCATCAGTGTTATCATCTTCAGTGGGAGAGCCTCCATCTCCATTCCCTGAGGGGCCTGGTTTGGAGGTCTTTAGAGCTTCAGACTTTTCTAAAAGCTCTCTGAGGTAATCTGCTGTAGGGGTAGGACACGTTTTGATTCCTCTTAAGGAACACAGCTGCCTCAGTTCTTTAAAATTAAAGATAGCAAATTTGGATGGTGCCCTTGGAGGGTCACTCTCAACAGAGATAGGTCCAGTGGATCCCTCTGCTCCAGACATTGCTCTAGTGTTGGTGGATATGTTGCAATCTACCTACACTTGTGTTTTCCTACAAAACCTATCTAGTAGTTGTAGTCAGGGTGTGCTACTCCCTATCCTCTACAACAACTAAGTTCAGTAGAACTTAAGTATACTAGTCTTGTTTTAGTGTACTTATCAGGTACCTGTATGATCTTTCAAATGATACTCTCAAAGATTGTAATGGTAAAACAACAGCAAGCTCAAATCCCAATCTACTGCTCACTAATGTGAGAAGTTGGCCTGGTATATGATGCTCACTAGTTCTAGTGATCACCTTGTACCATGCCAAGCAACCCTTATGGTGGAGGTTGTAAAGTCAACCTTATAGACAAGCTATCCTAGGGGTAGCATGGACTAAGCAGTCTTAGGCTAAACTCTGTAAAGGCATGTGAAGCAAGCTGTTTTACCATACACAATCCCCTTGAATACCAAATGAAAGGACACCACACAGATATATATTGAAAATATATATAGATTTATTTCTACAAATATCCCCTATACTCTTTATGAGCACAGAAGCAAATGCGTTAAAACAAAACACAGTTTAAATATACAAAAGTTGCACGAATATGGATGAGCCCTAGGGGCCACCTAAACCATATACTAAAATAGTGGTATAAGAACCACTATGGGGAAAGTGAAGAGGCCTAGGGCCTGGGGAATCGCTGGAGCTGTTCGGGACTAACAGTGATGAAGTCGGGAATTCAATTCAATTCAATTCAATTAATTTATATAGCGCGCTACATACCCAGAGGGTCTCAAGGCGCTTGAAGAAGGGTGGGGGATTACTTGTCGAATATCCATGTTTTAAGTTGTTTTCTGAATGCTAGGTGGTTCTGAGTGAGGCGAAGGTGAGTGGGAAGTGAGTTCCAGGTTTTAGCCGCCAGGTTGGAGAAGGATCTTCCTCCCATGGTGGTTTTGTTGATGCGAGGTACAGCAGCAAGGGCTTTGTTGGAAGAGCGAAGCTGGCGGGAGGGGGTGTAGAAGGAAAGTCGTGTGTTGAGGCATTCGGGTCCAAGTTTGTAAAGTGCTTTGTGTGCGTGGGTTAGGAGGCGGAATGTTATCCTCTTATTGACGGGGAGCCAGTGGAGGATTTTCAGGTGGCCAGAAATATGGTCTTTACGCGGGATGTCTAGTATGAGTCTGGCTGATGCGTTCTGGATGCGTTGGAGTTTTTTCTGAAGTTTTGCGGTGGTACCGGCGTATAGGGTGTTTCCGTAGTCCAGGCGGCTTGTAACCAGAGCGTGGGTGACCGTTTTTCTAGTTTCGGTGGGGATCCAGCTAAATGTTTTTTTGAGCATGCGAAGAATGTTGAAGCAAGATGATGAAACGGCGTTGACTTGTCTGGTCATCGAGAGTGAGGAGTCCAGGATGACGCCCCGGTTCCGTGCCTGGTCCGTCGGGATAGGTGCTTTTCCAAGGGCCTCTGGCCACCAAGAGTCGTCCCAGGCGGAGGGGGAAGTACCTAAGATAAGGACTTCTGTTTTGTCTGAATTCAGTTTCAGACGGCTGTGCTTCATCCACTCGGCTACTTCTTTCATCCCTTCATGTAGGTTTGTTTTGGCGGTGTTAGGGTCTTTGGTGAGTGAGAGGATCAGTTGAGTGTCATCAGCGTAGGAGATGATATTGAGGTTGTGTTGGCGTGCAATGGCCGCGAGGGGGCTCATGTATACGTTGAAGAGGGTGGGGCTGAGTGAAGATCCTTGTGGTACGCCGCAAATGACTTCAGTGGCCTCTGACTTGAATGGTGGGAGGCGGACTCTCTGAGTTCTTCCGGCAAGGAACGAGGTGATCCATTCCAGTGCTTTTCCTTGGATTCCGATGTTTCTGAGGCGTTGTAACAGGGTGTTATGACAGACTGTGTCGAAGGCTGCGGAGAGGTCGAGGAGGATGAGGGCGACTTTGTCACCATTGTCCAGTAGAGTTCGAATGTCATCTGTTGCTGCGATGAGTGCGGTCTCAGTGCTGTGTTTGGCCCGGAAGCCGGATTGTGAGGAGTCGAGGGATTTGTTGGTTTCGAGGAAGGCGGCGAGCTGGTTGTTGACGGCTTTCTCGATGACTTTGGCCGGGAATGGAAGGAGCGAGATGGGGCGGTAGTTTTTGAGTTCGGTGGGGTCAGCAGTGGGTTTTTTCAGAAGGGCGCTGAGTTCGGCATGTTTCCAGCTTTCCGGGAATGTGGCGGAGTTGAGGGAGCAGTTGATGACGTCTCGGAGGTGTGGAGCTATGATGGAATCTGCTTTGTTGAAGATGTGGTGAGGGCATGGGTCTGTGGGGGATCCTGAGTGGATGGAGTTCATCAGGCGGATGGTGTCCTGAGTGGAGATTGGGTTCCAGTCCTTAAGGATGTTCAAGGGGGGTGAAGGTGCTGCAGAAGGTTGGGGTTGTTGGTCTCCGGGTTGGTTGCCAAAGCTGTTGTGGATGTCTGCGATTTTGTCGTGGAAGAACGAGGCTAGGGAGTCGCAAAGGGCTTGAGAGGGAATGATATCGTTAGAGTTGGCTGTGGGGTTGGTAAACTCTTTGACGATGTTGAATAACTCCTTGCTGTTGTGGGCGTTGTTGTCAAGTCGGTCTTTGAAAGCGGCTTTCTTGGCAGTCCGGATCAGTTGGTGGTGTCTTCGGGTGGCGCTTTTGAAGGCGTCCCTGGTGCTGGTGTTTGGGTCTTTTTTCCAGGCCTTCTCAAGGGAGCGGCAGAGTTTCTTGGATTTCTTAAGATCATCGTTGAACCAGGGGGCGTATTTGCTGTCTAGTTTGATTTGACGTTTTTTCAGGGGTGCCAGGTTGTCGGCGCTGTTGGTTAGCCATTGAGTGAGGTTAATGGCTGCTTGGTTGGCGTTTGAGGAGTGGGCAGGGGGGTATTGAAGAAGTGATGAGGAGATTTGGTCGATGGTGATTTTGTTCCAGTTTCTTCACAGAGTGGGTTGAGGGTGGTTGTGGGTTGTGGTCTTTTTGTAGATAAAGTGAACGCAGCTGTGGTCCGTCCAATGGAGAGCTGTGGTGTGACTGAAGGAGATATGTTTGCTGGAGGTGAAGATAGGGTCGAGTGTGTGACCTGCGTAGTGAGTGGGGGTATTAACAAGTTGTTTGAGTCCGAGGTTGGCGAGATTGTCCAGAAGGGTGGTGGTGTTGTTGTCGTTGCTCTTCTCCAGGTGGAAATTGAGGTCTCCCAATAGAATGTAGTCCTCTGAGGGGAGGGCCAGTGGGGTGATGAAGTCAGTGATGTCTTCACTGAATTGTGCACGGGGTCCTGGTGGCCTGTAGAGGAGGGAGCCTCTGAGTGTGGTCTTGGGGTCGATGTGGATCTGGAAGTGAAGGTGTTCGGCGTTAGCGAGGTTGACGTCTGAGCTGGTTGAGATGCGGATGGAATTCTTATGGACGATAGCGATGCCTCCTCCTGTTTGGTTGGTGCGGTCTTTTCGGATGATCTTGTAGCCTTCCGGGATGGCGATGGTGATGTCTGGGGCTGAGGAGGCGTTCATCCATGTTTCTGTTAGGAAGGCGACGTCCGGGGAGATGGTGTCTAGTAGATTCCAAAGGTCGATGGCGTGTCTGTGGACCGAGCGAGTGTTGAGCAGGATGCATTGTAGGTGGTTGGTGTCAGATATCTGTTTGGTGTTAGTGGAAGGGGAGTTGGTCTTGGTGCTGTCATACTTGCAGGAGTTGCATGTGAAGGGTCCATGGGTGTGTCCAGGGGTGGCTTGGGCGCAGTTGGGGAGTCGACCTGGGTTTAGGGCTAAGAGGGTGGAGGGGTCGTATGTAATGCGGGTGGGATGGGTGGTACGGGGGCCAGGGGGTCTGGCGCTGGGCGCGGTCCAGGCGCGGATGGGCGCAGACGGGCTTACCTTTGGCGCACCTTCGGCGCGGCCGCAGCGCTTGGACGCTGCGCGTAGGTCCATCTGTCCATAAATGGAGTGTCGGGGGGGTGGAGCGTGGGAGGGTCAGCTGGGAGGCGGGAGCGGGGAGGAGACACGGGGACAGGTAAACAGCACAACAACAGTAAAATGGCGGTAGGGTAGCGCGAGCCCAAGCAGGGGTACAGTCGTCCTTCTAAATGCCCAAATACAGTACACGCGTGATTAAATAAATAATGTTACCGCTATGCAGGGGAACTGAGCGCAAATTATTAAATTAATAAGGCAAACGATACCAGGCGCTATGCGGGAGCACTGAGCATAAATGAATAAATTAAACAGAGCTAACGATACCAGGCGCTATCAGGCGCTATGCAGGAGCACTGAGTACAGAAGAGTGAATTCTTCAGTGCGAACGATACCAGGCGCTATAAATCTCCGAGGCCACTTTCTGGACAGGCAGGGCTCGAGGGGGAGCGAGTGGGAGCGACCTCTGAGTGCAGGATCCAGACGGTCACAGAGGCAGAGGGGGACGGGGCCTGCAAGGGGATACTAGTGTGTGGGAGGGTCAGCTGGGAGGCGGGAGCGGGGAGGAGACACGGGGACAGGTAAACAGCACAACAACAGCAAAATGGCGGTAGGGTAGCGCGAGCCCAAGCAGGGGTACAGTCGTCCTTCTAAATTCCCAAATACAGTACACGCGTGATTAAATAAATAATGTTACCGCTATGCAGGGGAACTGAGCGCAAATTATTAAATTAATAAGGCAAACGATACCAGGCGCTATGCGGGAGCACTGAGCATAAATGAATAAATTAAACAGAGCTAACGATACCAGGCGCTATGCAGGAGCACTGAGTACAGAAGAGTGAATTCTGCAGTGCGAACGATACCAGGCGCTATAAATCTCCGAGGCACTTTCTGGACAGTGTAGTAAGTTGGTCCAGGCAAGTAGAGGTGTTTTAAGTGATATTTTTTGAGATGGTAAGTAAGTCAAGATTAAGTACATGTTTGGTTCATATCTAGCCCCACCAGGAGCACCCAGCAGGTAGCTCAGCCCCATCTGAACTGTCATTAGTCTCCCAGCAGCACTGAACATTCTATATTACATCACAGCACTGAAGCATTCTAATGGACATCACCCAGATGGCAGGAACATACATAAGGAGACATTACTCATAGATTATAACATATCTCCTTTTCTCTGAAAGCGAACAGAAATTTTTAAGACATAAATCTGTAAGAGAAAAGTATACATACCTATCAATATCCGCTGACACAACTACTGGCCAGGCAAATGTGTCAGAAAGAACAATAAAGCATGTGGAGTTGAAATAGACATTCTCATACATTTCCTTACATTTCCTTAAATTAATATACTATATTTTCTCCCCCTCTTCCTCATAAAGAGTAAAAAGGAAAGAACAGCTCAACAACCACCCCTCACATATTTAACTCAAAGAAGAGCATGTGAGGAGAAGGACGTCAAGAAGAAAATGGAAAAACTGAATGAAAGCATAAGAAAGAACAGATAGTGACTTCTCATACTATTCAATAAACAGTATCAATATAAGAATAAGATAAACATTGAGCAAATAGAAGTTGAAACTCATATAGTTAACCTGGAGAAATAAAGGTAGAGAAAGGGATAGAGAACCTAAATCGCTAATAAAACATTGAAATGTTGACAGGAATATATTTATATCAACATCAAAATAGAATATTGAAAGTAGTAGAGTTATTGACAAGAAGAAATCCATCTCCTCAACCTAAAGGCTGAAATTTGAAAACTAGTGAGTAAATAACAAGAAAATGACCTCACCAATATCATAATTGAATATACATTGAAACTGGAGATACTCTGTGCGTCGAGTTACACGCATGCATGTAACTTGACAATTGAGAAAATAGATATACAGCACACATGCATATATTTCGAAAAGTTGAAAATTTAGAACACATGTACATCACTTGAAAATCGAATTGAAATGTACATTCCTAATTAAGAAACATTGTACATATGCACATGCATAAATAATTGAAAAAATAGAACACCTGCAGATAATTTGAATAATAAACTGATACCATTTTTAGAACACATGCACATCACTTGAAAATCGAATTGAAATGTACATTCCTAACTAAGAAATATTGTACATATGCACATGCATAAATAATTAAAAAATAGAACACCTGCAGATAATTTGAATAATAAATTGATACCATTTTTAGAACACATGCACATCACTTGAAAATCGAATTGAATTGTACATTCGTAATTAAGAAATATTGTACATATGCACATGCATAAATAATTGAAAAATTAGAACACCTGCAGGTAAGTTGAATAATAAATTGAAACCATTTTTAGAACACATGCATATCACTTGAAAATCGAATTGAAATGTACATTCCTAACTAAGAAACATTGTAAATATGCACATGTATAAATAATTAAAAAATAGAACACCTGCAGGTAAGTTGAATAATAAATTGAAACGATTTTTAGAACACATGCACATCACTTGAAAATCGAATTGAAACCATTTTATATGAATGTATGTACTGAGTGTTAAGAAACAGTACTAAATTGCAGTATAAATATATATTTATACCAATAAAATACTACACTCTATTTTGATTTGAAAAGTGGGTAGTTTCGAAATTACGTGAACTAGATCGAATATTGTCTTCCTTGAGGAGAAACTGGTGCAAAATACCCACTAGATGGCAGCATTAGTCTCGTTTGAATATGTGCATCACGGTGTTTACAGTACCTTGTCTCGATGAAAGTAGAAGAAAACATCTTGAAGATTTGTGGAATGTAGGGTTTCGAAGAACAGATAACGTGCCAGTCGCTGTAACAAATTTGAAGAAATGAAGTAGGTAAATATGATAAAACGTGCCTATCGCTGTAGGATGATGGTGAGATGCGATGGCAGACTTGATTGAGACCTCCGTAAATAAAGTAGGCAAATCATTAGAAACTTAATATGTTTCATCATATTCGGTAGGAAACGTTGTTGGTAAGGAAATAAAAACACAATTTGAAAGCAAACTGGATGTATAAGCGTAAATCAGTGACGACAGCACGCAGGAAGCTTCACGCTGTCACGTCTTCACTAGATGGCTCACGGCGAAGATGTGCTGAGATTTAAAAAGAAGTCCGATTGGACATAGGTAGTGACTCAAAATTTGACATCACAGCAGCAGAACGCGAGAAGAGCTTCCCTTCGCTAACTCCTTGAAGGCCTGTGAAGACGTCATCAGTCAAATTGATGCAGAGAAAGGGCAGAGCTCGGTGCAAACCAACTGACAACTCAACCGTCATCTGCTAACCGGACGGTGAGTGTTAGAGAATGAAATAACTTCCGGTGCTTGTAATTTGATATAAAACGTCGGTAATGTACTTTTATAATTTTGTGACAAATTCTAGATAAAGACACTATTCACACTATTAGTCTTGACTCCACTCAGAATATCTCCGCTTTTGAAACAAATAGATATGTCAATTTGAGGACTTATGTTTGAGAATTAAAAGGGCTAAATGAGTGTGACGGTTCCTTTTCTGTGTGGAAGGAGGCTTGGACAAGGCTGAATGTTTGCTGGGAGATGCTGTGTGATTTACACGATAGAGTATATGATGATGTTCGAAGTGTAGACAGGTTACTTGGAATTTGAAAAACACCTCTGAATAATAGCTTGATAGAAATATTGAAGGTGGTTAAATGTCTATCATTGTTATTTGGAAAGAGAAGTCTGGCATATAGAGACGTTGGGGGCGACCGGTGAAATGGTCACTGGTGGGACTAGGTGCCAGAGCCTTCTTTGAATAAGGTAGAAAATTGAATTAAACCACTTGCCTTTTTGTCGCTTGAATCTTGTTTGAAGTATTGAGTTGAAATTTTAGAGAGGTAGCTGTGACGTTGAAAATCCAGTTGAGCACGTAGAGGGTAAGTTCAAATCGTCGCCATCAAAATGTAGTAAGTTGGTCCAGGCAAGTAGAGGTGTTTTAAGTGATATTTATTGAGATGGTAAGTAAGTCTAGATTAAGTACATGTTTGGTTCATATCTAGCCCCACCAGGAGCACCCAGCAGGTAGCTCAGCCCCATCTGAACTGTCATTAGTCTCCCAGCAGCACTGAACATTCTATATTACATCACAGCACTGAAGCATTCTAATGGACATCACCCAGATGGCAGGAACATACATAAGGAGACATTACTCATAGATTATAACATACAGGCAGGGCTCGAGGGGGAGCGAGTGGGAGCGACCGCTGAGTGCAGGATCCAGAAAGGCCTGCGGGACTCGGGTGCAGTGCGGAAAGCGCATGCATGCACCAATGCAATGTCAATGGTGCGTAAAAGTTACAAAGTTAGTGTTTAAGGAACCTTCCGATGGACCTACAAGGATAAAACTTTAGACACAGGCACTAGAGGTGTATACCAGTGTGGGAACACCGGCGTTGCTGAGTTACCTCACCCACAGGAAGCGGGTGCACAGGTGCGAAGTAGTGTCGGGTTTCGTCACGCAGGTCGATGGTGCTTGGAGCTGCAGATGCTGCAGGCGGGTCGTCGAGAAGAGTTCCGGTGGATCCAAGGGTGGATCTGAAGAGGTGAAGACCTGAAAGCAGAGGGGACAATGTTCAAAGTCACTAGCCAGTGACTACCGTGGAACCAGGAAGGAACCAGGCAATGTCGGGTGCAAACAGGCGATGAAGTGAAGATTGTCTCTGCAGCCACGTGGACACGAAGAGGTCAAGGATGTCCAGGAGTCGATCACGAGCTGTCCCACGAAGGCTCTCGCTGATGGCGGTGTCGGCAACTTGATTGGAGCAAACAGGCCTTGGCTAAAGCAAGCCACGCAGGAATCGATGCAAGCTTCTCACTCGGACCAGCAAGGTCAGAGCAGGTGCTCCTTTTCAGGGGAGCAAGGGCCAGTCTGGAGCAACCAGACCAGCGGTGTAAGTCATAGTTTTCATCGCCAAGATGGCCGCTAGCCACGTGGCAGGTGGCCGGGATGGCGCTTCGAGTGGCAAAGTGCAAAAGGGCCCCACGCAGATCGTGGAGATGCTGGGGGGCTGATCTTCGGTACAAATGCTGCTCGGTGGTGGGGCTTCTCAAACCCCAAAGCACAGCGTTGAGGGTGATTCTCTTCAGTCTTCTGTGCAGCAGAATGTCGAAGTCCAGTTTTCTTCTTAGTTTCAAGTCGAGTTCAGGATGATCTGAAGTCTCAGGACACAGCTCCTACTCTTATTCCAAATCTGGGGGCCGGATCACCTACTAGGTCCCTCCTCTGGGTGGGACCAGAAAGGTGGGTGGTTACACCCCTTTCCTTTGTCCAGCTTCGCGCCAAGACTGGGGCTGGAAAGCCCCAGCACCGGTTTGAACTGGCAAATGCACGGGGACCCCTTGTGTGCCCCAGGCATGTCTGATTCTATTCAGCCCTGTCCTACCCAATACACAAAATCCTGTCTGGGGTGGTGCTAGCACCTCCCAAGGCAGGAAACCCTTTGTCCAAGCTGCCCTCGCTGGAAGGACTCCCAGCAGCAGGAGGTCAGACTTGTGTCTGTGGTGGCAGCATTCATTTTGTGATGCTAAGGCTCAGTTTAACTTTAACCGGGGTTCAGGTTAGGTACATGTCGTGTCCCTCTAGAAGGGTGGAATGCTACCCCCGTCGCCAGAACTGACGAGGGGGTAGTATTCCAATTCGTATGACACCTTACTCAACATGTTTTGATAAAGCCAAACCAAAGATAGCATTTAACCGCGAGGATTATAATGCACTTAAGAGTATATGGTATGGCAGTATCATGAAACAGCTAAAGGACATGGTTCCGAAATCTGCAGACAGGATCAGCTCATGCCAGAGCACCATCTCACATATTTCCAAGCACTCTGCCTCCAGGATTGATGAGGCCTTCCATAGGAGTGGCTGATAGGAACATATGTGTCCATTTTAAGTTAGATATAGGCATACTATACCTAAGTAAGGGGTGGTTACACCGACTTACCCCAGCTGAGTGATCAGCCAGTTGTGTCAAATATGGAGGCCAGGCCAGGGGTGGCACAATACGTGCTGCAGCCCCTGGTAGGCCTTGGAAGCACCTATGCCCTGGGTACACTGTTACAGGGGCCAATAAGGTGAACCAGTTCCAATTTCGTAATGCACCTAAAGTATATTGGCAATAATTTAGAGAGAGAACAGCAGGCTGTGGGTCTGATTAGCAGGCCCACAGCCACATTAAGTCATAAACCAGTGAAGCAAAAAGCAAAAATTTGGGGTGGCCATAGGATAGCAGACCCTACTCTCCTACAAGCCTCCTGTGAGGAGCGGTCGATCATTGACCTGGAAACACATCAGGGAAGCATCTGATTTTGAGAGAGACTGACCGGCTTTACCCCCCCCCCCCTTTTTCGTGACCCTCCTTGGACCGCTTCTACAGAAAGTGTGGGTCCTGGTAAAATCACCGCCACTACCCCCTCTTGGGTTCTCTGTGCCCATCTGATTGTAGGGAAAACCTTACCTTGTGGCAGCTGGCCGCTGTAGCCCCATCACTGAGTGCCTGCCTTGTGTTCACGGGCCCCCGTTGAAGAGATACGGCGGGAGAGGACCCGGTTCTGGTCAGCAGGGCAGCAGTTCGTGGGAAGTGGCAGCGCGGAGGCCAGAGAGTGGTGTCAGGCGAGCGCTGAAAGGAAGGGGCGGGAATCAGAGTAGGCCGGCCCCCATCAGCTCCCTTCCTCTCTGACGACTGTCGAGAGGGCGGGACGCAGAGCCAGCGGAGACGCAGAGGGAGTCGCGGCGAAGTTCCAGCCCCGTCAGCTGCGAGGAGCCTGCAGCGTTAGGGCTGGAATCAGAGCAGAGCGGCGGACGCGTGACTGGTGAAGGTAGCGCGGCCGAGCCCTCAGACCGGGAGGAGGCTGACAGAGCCCGGTAAGACTGTTGAAGTGTGGGGCCCCCGGAGCTGAGAGGGCCTCGTTTCTGCTTCTGAAAGTGTGGCGGGTGGGGAGAGATTGACTTACCCAGGTTATCGGCCCAAATTAGACCATCTGGCAGTACCGGAGGCCCGGAGTGAGCCGGGCGGGGGTAGTAGGAAGGGAAGTGGGAATTCTACGGAACCTTCTGCCGGGCCTGGGGAAATTATTAGACTTCCTGGCATATAGTGGACAAGTGGAGAACAGGGGGATTAAAGAAACCGCATAACTTCACTGGAACTGGCAGGAAAGAGAGCGTGAACACTCTAGGGAGCCATAAACCAGGGAACCAAAATTCTATGAAACTAGGAAAGTTTACAAAAGCGAGTAACTTCAATGCACTGTTATAAATGTAAATGTGATACTGTCTTTGCAACTAAGAGAAATTTAAGAAACTAACCGAAACAGAATATAAAGATTTTCTACTTTTCTAAACGCGGTATGGTGTTTCCTTTTTGGTGGATGGGCATTGGGTTACTGTAATAGGTGTGATGCAAGTATAACACAATTGCCTTGAAGTAGGTCTTCCCACTTTGTGCCAGGCTACCCTATGTGGACTGGTAACCCCAGGTCCAACAGGGATGTCCCATTCTTATGTTCCATTTCCCTTTGTCCCTATGGATGATCAATCCCCTAGGAAATATTGCATCTCATGGTCTGTATTCAATCCCCTCTCCACCGTTCTGAGGCGCATGATCCAGGTTGCCCATGTGCGGCGCAATCTTAATTCTCTGTTCCCCTCTCTTAGGTTTTGTTGTACTTGATCAATACCAAACAAAGAGAAAAGTTTATAGGGACCCTGGGATTCGCAAGTGCTCCCATGTATGGCCATAGGGTATCCCTCATCCCCTTGTTTCAATGCCCTTACATGCTCACTGATCCTTTCCCTCAATGTTCTGACCGTGCTACCAACGTACATCTTGTTGCATTTAATTACATATACAACAAATTTGGATGTACAATTGATATTGTGTCTGATTGTATATGTACGTCCATCACTTTCATGAAGTTCTGTTTCTTGTCCTTAGCCCATCTGCATACCCTACAGCGTCCACATTTGTGAAAACCAGGTGAATGTGTGGTGAGCCAATCCATGGTATTTCTGGCCTGGGGAATGCTGGGACTGAGAATAGTTTTCAATGTTCTGTTCTTCCTATATGTAACTTTGTGTTGTTCGGTGGGGAATTCTTCCAAAGTCTTATCAGTCCTGAGAATGCCCCAGTGTTTTCTCATGCTCTTGACCATTGATTCGCTCAAGGCATTGAAATTGGTATTAATCTGACCGGTTGTTTTGTGTCAGTACCCTTGTTTCTGTCTCTTAGTGTATCTGTCCTTTGTGTGGCTAAAATCCTTTGTTCCGCCTTTTTTAATGTCTGCTGATTGTTTCCCCTCTTTCTGAATTTTTCCTTCATTTCCCCAAGGCAGGAGAGAAACTCTTGATTTTCACTACAATTTCTCCGAGCCCTGTGAATTCCCCAAAGGGAATGGCTTGTTTCTGGTGTGGGCGGTGAGCACTACTCGCATGTAATAATGAATTGCATGCTGTAGTTTTTCGATATAACCTGCTGCCAAGTGTGTTGTTGCTGACATACTGTTCTATATCCAAAAATTCAATTTGTGTTGCGCTGTGTTTTGTAGTGAATTTGATTCCCAAGTTGATGGAATTCAAATGTTGGCAAAAGCCCATCAGTACATCCTCGGTACCTGTCTATAGAAGAAGCCAGTCATCTATGTATCTTCCCCAATACATGATGTATTCACTCCATTGCCTGCCTTCCGTTCCCCAAATCCAAATGTCTTCCAAATGTCCCATAAACAGATTGGCGAATGAGGGGGAAAATTTAGATCCCATCGCCACTCCTTGTTTTTGTCTATAACAGATGTTATTGAATAGAAATACATTGTTGTGGAGAATAAGATTCATCATAGTCAGTAGCATCTCTGTGTGTTTCCAAAGTGGTGCAGGTCTCTTTTCTAATTGATGTTTAATGGCTTTATATCCCAGGTCTGGTTGGATACTGGTGTATAAAGCCACCACTTCTAATGTCACAAGTAATATTGGTTCTTCCCATGTAAGATTTGACAAGATGCTTAAAATGTGTTTAGTGTCTCTTATGTGTGAAGGGAGGTTTCGTACCATGGGTTGAAGGAAAAGGTCTATGCACTCTGAAAGTCTCTCCTTGGGACCTCCAATGCCAGACACGATGGGTATCCCAGAGGGGAAAGGGAGATCCTTATGTACCTTGAGTAAGGTGTATAAACAAGGGTGAGTGGGTCTGAATATCTTGAGTTAAAGGTATTCCTCCTCATCTAAGAGGCCCTCTGTGCTCCAGTTTCCCAAATGTTTGTTGATATTTATTACTAATGGCCCCATGGGATTCATCTTTAATTTCTTGTAGCAGACTGTGTTGTTTAGCTGGGAAATTATTTCTTTGTCATAGTCCTCTTTGTCCATGTCACTATGTTTCCCCCCTTGTCAGCTTCCCTGATGACTATCTGGTCATCTGATGTGAGCAGCTTGATGGCTTTGCGTTCCCCACTTTTAAGGTTGTCAACCCCTCTATTTCTTCTTTCTTTTTCTAGTGTCCCCTCAGTCTATATCCTCTGATACCAATCTGTAGAAAGTGTCTATTGAGTTTCCCCCTGCTAGAGTTGATGTCCACCTAGATTTCGTTTTGAGCCTACTCGCTACGCTGTAGTCTGTGTCAATGTCTAGTTCCCTCAATAGTATTTCCATATCAGTTGGTGACTGTTCTTCATCAGTGATTGATAATAAGAGTTGAGTGTCTCGAATGTCTTGTATACTTTGTACATCTGATATTAAACATACAGGTATATTCTTGTTGCATTTGTTTATTGTAGGATTGCTTAGAAAGAATTTCTTTTTTTTTCAAACTTCTAATAAATTAAATCAGATCGATTTTTGCTTTGCACACATCACCCTCCTCCACCGTACAAAAGCTCAACCCTTTTTCCAAAACAGTGATCCTATCATTCGTTAACATTTTCGATTATAAATTCATACCCGTTACTTCATTGCCTTGTCTCTTTCCTAAACCCTCTTGTCTCCGGACCTTAAGTTCATTTTGAAACCTTCTTGAGCCTGATCTTTTACCCCTGCAGGTTTTTTTGTAGTGTCCATCCGCTTTCGTTGTATTCTGTTCTCCTTTTTTATCATCCGTAGTTCCCTTAACCCCTTGGGCACGGCCGCGATTCTGCGCCTGTGCGGCGTTTTCCGTAGTGGGCGGGTTCATGACGGCCCCCAGCCGTCATCAGCACACGCCCATTGCGGTGCATGACGGACGGGGGCAGTCATCAGCACCGAAGGGGTTAAAAAAGAGTTGCCCTGTATGTTTTCTCCTGAAGCGCCTGCCACACTCTCCACTTCACTTTCACTGCTGAGAGGAGCACTCAAAGATGTAGAACTAGATGAGATAGAGATGGTGTCTGGTGCTGTCTGCCTCGCCCCAGTTTTTTCACTGCGAGTGATCTGAACATACTTTTTTGCAAACGTGAAGATTCTCCCATCCATGGGCCAGATGTAGGTAAGTTCCATTTACCGATTCTAAAATACAGAATTTTACCGATTCGGTATTTTAGAATCGGTAAATGGTATGTAGGTAAGTCTGGGCCCATAGGAATGAATGGGAATTACCGAATCGGTATTTACCGATTCGGTATTAGGGGAACACATTCAAGGGTGGCAGGGTGTCACATTGACACCCTGTTGCACCCCTGAATAGCGAATGGGTGCACATGTGGCAGACATACATGCCCTAAGGGCATGTATGTCTGCCACATGGCACTTTTGAAAAAGGCACAAATTTGCTTTTTCAAAGGTTTTTGATATTTACCACCAACTTTTATTTGGTGGTAAATACTGAATCCTTAACCATGCAATGCACTCATTGGAGTGCTCCCTACATTTCAGATTCGGTAATTTACCGATTCAGTATTTTAAGGAATCGGTAATTTACCGATTCCTTAAATTATCGATTCGGTAAATTACCGAATCTGAAATGTAGCCACCTACATCTCAATAGCCTAATACCGGTTGGTAACGGCCGAAATTCGGTCATTTCGGCCGTTACCGACCGGTATTGGGCTACCTACATCTAAGTTTTCTTGTTTTACGCTGTTTAATGTCTTCCTGATGGTTCTCCAAGACTTCTGTCAAGATTGCATAATTCTTTTCTGTTGCCTCTTTCAGGCCTAAGTCCTTGATCTCCCCCTCTAATGTGCTAATTTTTAGCTGGAGTTTCGTGACCTTTCGGTCCGCATTATCTATTAAGATGCCCATAAGTGTTTTGAAGTTTTGTGTCAGTGCCTCCTCCCACTCTTTCAGATGATCTTCATCCAAGTCATCGTATGTTGGAAATATTTGGGCCCTAAGGCCCCTTGGTATTCTATTTAGCCGTAGGTACTGTCTTAAGGTGAACCCGTCCCACCATCTGAAGTTTTCGGGCTTTTTTAATCTCTCTAACTTGATGGACTTCTCTCTGAGACCTTCTTTCTGAGTCAAATTCATATTAGACATGGATGTGGTTATTATGTTCCCTTTGGTCAAATTTTCGAAGAGTTCTTCCACAATTTGATCTCTGTTTATATTTCTGGTTGATCTGATGATATATATCTAAGTCATACTCCGCTGGAGCTGCCTCCTCACTCTAACATTATTTGTGAACACAAAGGTAGGGTGGTAGTGCGTGAATGTGGGTACTGGCGCTTCCTGAGTGTGCGTGATTACTTCTTCACTCTCTATGTGATGCACAAGGCGAGGAAAATAATGCACACTCTGAACCCTCCTCCTGGACCGTCAGATATAATGTATGCAGGATGGGCGTTCCCACGCAGGAAAGCCTCGTAGAACTGATGCAGTAACATTTACAAGATTTCACTGCGCCACTTCTAGAATGCCACTGCGTCAAAACCTTACACCTGCTTAGAACAGGTGTAAGGAGTGATGCTGCACAATGAGGATAGGCCTCCCCATGCATTGCTGGAGTTACGTCATGCTTGCGACACGACTCCAGCAATTCGTGACTTTTGCGCCAACAGATGCGTCAGAATTTCTGACGCATCTGTCAATCCTTGCACCATCGTGCGCCGCATTGTAAATACAGAGCATCAATGATGGCGCAAGGGTTTCTCAAGGTGGCGCTGGGAAAGTTACTCATCTCTACAGATGCGTCACTTTCTTGTTAATCTACCCCTCAGTGATTGGGAAGAGATGCAAACACGAGGAAGAGACACAAACAAAAGATAAAAAGAGAACAAGAGACAAAAAATCATACGTGGAAAATGACAGACAAGCATATGGATTGATAGACTCTGGATTCCACAGATACTACCTAAAAAGCAAGCTCCGGTCAGCCTGAAGAGCCACGAGGTCAAACAAGGAAGACAAGTATGAATAACACACCTCTCCTGGCTCCTGTGATTGTTGTTTAATGCATTTCAAAGAAACTAGGTCTACGAGAATATATACGCTACTCTAAAAAGACCCTCTTAATTTTATTTTATCTTTTAGAACGGGACAAAATTCGTCCACCAATGTTATCAGGTAGGAAACATTGTTTATAAAAAAGTTTTTGAATAAATTGCATTGGATCGTTACGAACATGAATACCACACTAAGATCATAACAAATTACGCATGGCTTTGGGGTCATATCCCTCCACCCTATTATTTGCACTCTTATAATGCCATATGAATCCGGCTGCCTTAATAATCCAAGGTCTTTGGGACATAATATGATTATAACAATGTTCCTCACACGGGTACAGATCATGGAGATAATAGCACAAATATATTGCATAGCACGAATGTTTTTAGCTAAAACCACCCACCTACGGAGTTCCGTTTTAGTGATAACACTAATCTTCGCTATGATGACTTTTTAGAAAATGAATCACAATGTGATGTGACATTTTCTCACCTTAACAGTCACTGGGTGTTCACTTACACAAAATGTTAAGTTCTTTATAAATGGTATTGGATCAGTTGATCCCATACTTTATTTTCTTCTTTGTAACCCTGAAGAAGTCGATTGGGATAGTTCCCACGTCAAAACACCTGTTGGCTGGGCAATATCGCATGAAATAAAAAGAACAAAAGAACATCAAACGACTCAATTTTGGAATAATATTTAATAAGATTTGATCTCACTGTGTTTTCTACTTGCACAATTGTGATAAAGATATATGAATGACAGACAGGCACTACTGTCAATGATATCAGCGTGTTCATAGGACAAGTGTACAGCATTAGTGTTTTAATCAAAGCACTTGCAGCCTAGTTTTCATGCATTAGTACATGCATGCAGAAAAGCATTTCCCCTTATTTTAGCTTTCTTTAATAAAATGTTCACATCACACTGTTAAGAATGTTACTGAGGGTTTAATCCGAGCAGGTTTTATTTTCACAAAACCCTGCTCCATCATCTACATTGTCGGCATCTGGCCGTGTCTTCAGGTCATAGACTAACGCCATTGACAGTACTTGGAAATCTTTACTATTGTTTTTTCATTTCTAAATAAGGTTGTATTGAATCCCCCCCCATCTACGCTCAAACGTGAGTCATGGACTGTACAGGTAGAGGAAAAAAAAACACTTAACCTGGCCCTACTATAATATGGACGGGCTTACGATATTCTAGTAGGGTCTAAACAATAGTTTGTTTATAATCTTAATAACAATGATAATATTATGTACTACATTATACAATAGGACAACTTATCAAAGCATTAGAAAAGTAGTAAAACCTCAAGAAGATTGTATACTTATCTTTGTTGGAGGAGCAGCGAATAAAAGAGGAGGATGATATCGTGCACTGGATATTTATAGTGTGTTCAAGAACATTCTAATGTTTATGATGTATGAACATTCTTTAACCCCTCCCCTGCTGATGACGGAACCGCTCCGTCATCAGCCGCGGTCGCGCTGTGCTGATGACGGAGCGGTTCCGTCATGGCCCGCCCGGCACGCCTGCGCGGCGCGGATTCCGCACCTGCGCTGAGCGTTCTATTGAGCGGGGCGGGCCATGATGGAACCGCTCCGTCATAAGCACAGCGCAACCGACGCTGGTGACGGAGTGGTTCCGTCACCAGCATGCGCCCGCCGCTCTTCCGCCCCGCCCCCTTAGCACTGCGGCGGAATAGCCGCCGCAGTGAAGGGGTTAAAGGGCGGCATGTTGGGGCAGAAAATAAAAATAATGGTAGCCTCCAGTCTTATAATGAAATCCTCTCCGGTATTGCAAATGGATCCGACATTACGTATGTCGAAATGCCACTTTGGGAAAGTGGGTATTTCGATTCTCATGGCTCTATGTACCTGACGGCCTGTCTCCAATTCACATCTGGGTGCTGGGGGGACAGCTGCATCTCTGCATTCCCGAAAGAAGGTCATAAACTAAGGGCTCCTCTGACTCTGAGGGGCCTTTTTGGGATGGATTCGTGGGGATAGAACTTGAACCTGCATTCCAAGGGGTGTAGTCTTGGCCCCACTAAAGATAGTCATCAAATCTCCCGGGGTAGGATGTCAAGACAGGACAACATAGAGAGAGGGGCTGTGCATTACAAAGGTGGTCTTTTGAACTTATCACATCTTCAAAGGCCATTGTGGATATAACTACTGGGGATCTTGGAAGTTAGAGACACTTTTGGATTTGGAACCATACTACCCTGTTTCGACGCTGGGACATCGACATGAGGAATCATTGGGGCTGGAGGGACTGCAACTGGATTATCGTCAGACTTGTGGTAGCTTGGATCTTGTCGAGCCCCAGGAATGGGGCTATCAATTGGTGGATTTTGCCTGGGCGATGATGGCCTGCGGCTAAGTGCCAACTGTTGTGCTCCAGGTCCCTCAGTACTCTCCAAGGGCCGGTTGGCTGGCCTCCTGTCCACAAGATCCTTGGGACACAAACGATCTCCCCGTTTCCACGAGTTCATAAGGACCACGCAGGGTGAAGCAGAAGCGGCTTGAAGTGATTGTCGATTAGGACAAGGACTATCCTGACGTACATCATAATTTCACTGTGCAGAGGAGTGTGCTTGTTAAGATCAGCAGCCCACCTGAGGTGCCAGGACATGAGGAGTTTGAGGAGTGTGGGGGAAGCTTTCAGAGTCTGAGGGTCCCATGCTTTAAAAAAAATATATATATATTTTCATTAAACATAAACATTACCATTCAGCAAAGCAGCATGCACTTACATAGTATGGATTCATATGGCGAGTACATTTAGACATCATAGGTAGCTGGGACCCATCGAGTGCTCGAAAGGGCTTCAAGGAGACAGAGGTTCATCCTCCGAAGGGACCACAGGGGCCGCACATATATCTCCCCGGTAGTCATTCCACTTACACCATACAGCGGACTACTTCTTTAGACATCCCTGTGACACATAGACCGTTTTCTCCCTGAACCTACACCAATCTAAGTTCTTTTTCTAGGTGTCCAGAGTCGGTGAGATTCACGCCCCCCACATTTGTGCTATATCATGTTTGGCCACCATTGCACCCAGAGTAGCCCAGAGCCTCTCCATACCAATCAAATCAGTGGGTTCCCAAACATTAAGGAGACATCTTTTAACCTCCGGGCGTATGTCTTTGTGCAGTACTTCACGCATGACCTCGTGTAACCCCCACCAGTACTCCTGTATCAGTTCACACTCCCAAAGTATGTGCAGGACCTTACCACAGCGTCTTCGAAAATCTCCTCCCTCCCCATATGAACCATCTGGGGCCCAGTACGTTTTGAGCAATATTTTAAGTTGGACCAGTCGTAGCCGAGCGAAAATCGCCACCTCTTGGGCGAAGCCGCCCCCTCTCGCCATTCCTCGTCATCAAGCTCAAGGCCATATCTCTCCCACCACTCGCGTAGTCTATCAAGGGGGTCCGGGGTATTATTAATCAATTTTTTATATGTTAACGAAATAGCTTTCTACTGGAGGTATCCATCAAGCAATCTGTCTTCAAGCGGTGAAGACTTAGGAGGGGAGGAGCCCTTCTGTAGGGTTGTTACAAGAGCATGACAGATCTGCAGATAACGGAAAAACTCCGAGCCGGAGAGCTTGTGTTGTTGTTGAAGAGTGTCAAATGCAACCATATCACCCTTCACCCAGAGGTCACCTATCCGTGAGATACCAATGAGATCCCATTTGTCAAATCCCTTTGAGGTACGCAGGTAGCCCAACTGTTCCGAGTCCCACAGGGGAGTTGCCAATGTGAGCTTCCGGTCCCAACCTAAACTTTTGTTAGCTGCGTGCCAAATCTGGACAGTGTGTTTTGTTGGACCAGTTAAAGGAAATTTCCTGGGGTTCGAATACAGGGTTCTATTGTAGTCCCCGCCAGGCAGCAGCCATCCAACCATGGTAAAACCTGGATCATCTGGTCTTCGGTAGGTGCCCTGATTAATAGCGGCAAGGTGGGATGCCCAATAGTATTTCCTAATGTCGGGGAGACTTATGCCACCGTCATACCAGTTTAAGACCAAGTTATTGAGCGCTATTCGGGGCCTCCCATCCCATAGCAACTCCCTCTGCAAGCCTTCAATTTCTCAAAAGTATCTTGCAGGGACCAGATCGGGGTAATTTTGCAGGGCGTATAGGAAACGGGGCAGGGACATCATTTTAAATAAAGCCTCTCTGCCGAGCAATGGGAGTGGGAGTGCCTTCCAACTGGCGATATCCCGCCTCAGCCTCTGCAAGGGCGGGAGCAGGTTTCTCTCATAAAGGAGCTTAGAGTCTGCGGTGACAAAGATCCCAGGTAGCGAAAGCCATCCCTAACTATCTGCATTGGGCAGTCCCTGGTTAGAGTGGGAGAATCGCTTCCTAGGATATATATGAGAGACTTGCTCCAATTAATCGAGTAGCCAGAGTATTTACCAAAGGCCATAAAAATGTCCAGTACACATCTTAGAGACATTTTTGGGGAGGCTAGGTAGAGTAGTATATCATCTGCATAGAGCGAGATGAGGTCCTCCCAATCTGCCGACCACCGCACCCCCGAATCACCGAGTCCCTACGGATCCAGACCGCCAGTGGCTCCAGTGAGAGGGCAAATAGCAGGGGCGACAGCGGACACCCCTGACGGGTACTACAACTCAGTTTGAATGAGTCAGATCGTTTATTGTTGACCACCACCTGAGCCAATGGCTCCGAGTAGAGGAGTCTAACCCATGCTGTGAAGACGGGCCCAAACGCGATTTTGATGAAAGAAGGTATGGCCATTCGATGGTGTCAAACGCCATAGAGGCATCTAAGGACCCAATCACTGCCACCTCTTTAATGGTGTCCACCCTCCCCAGCACTCCATGCACCCTCTGCAGATTAAGGGCCGTGTTTTGGTGGGGCATAAAACCCGATTGGTCATTGTGCACCAGAGTACTTATCACCCGAGTCAAACAAGTGGCCTAGAGTTTGGGAAGGATTTTAGGTTCTGCATTAAGCAGCGAGATGGGTCTGTAGGAGGCACATTTATTTCTAGGTTTACCCTCTTTATGTATCCCGACCAGTGACGCAAGACGCCCTCCTACTCTCTTCAAACATGGCTCGTAGATGCGGGGCTATTTTATCTGGACGTAGTTTATAAAGTTTGATCGGCAGTCCATTGGGGCCTAGCGCCTTCCCCGACCGAAGGTTCCTGATTGCCTGGGCTATTTCATCATTGGTGATGTCGCTTTCTAGGAAACTCTTATCCTCTTCAGAGAGGGCAGGTATATGGATATCTCGGAGGAGATCCATGGAGTCCTCCTCGAGGAATGACGAGCTTGATTGATATATCGCGCTGTAATGCGCGGCGAACTCACTAACAGTTTTTAGGGGGTCACTCTGTGATTGTTCTGCCTGCATTGTCGTCAACTCTGGGACAAGCCTGTCGGCTCTTTCTTTCCTGTCCAGCCAGGCCAGTAGCTTCCCAGCTTTGTCTCCCCATTCATACACTCTAAAGTCTCTCTCCCTCCCCCAAGTTCTAGCCCTGTCAGTGGCAGTACCATTATATTTGTCTCTGTTTAATTTCAAAAGGTATAAAACTCAATAAACCTGGAGGTCTGACAAAGAGTCCAGAGGTACTCCTTCATCCTGAGATAGGTCCAGGTGAGGTGAGGTTTTATCCCCTGTCATTATGGGTGAGTAGTAACTGTTGTTGCTTTGTTACACTTTATTGTTACAAAATAATCAATATATTTATACCACTTTCACTTTTTCTTATTGTAGGTGAACTATACACCATTTGACATGGAGGAATTATAACTTATATCCTTTATGGTTTGATTTACTCACAGTTTATATATGGTTTGTCTGGTAACACTTACTTGCAGTGGCAAAAACTCATTAGAACAGAGGCCCTGAGGAAAGCCTTGGGAGGTATTTTCCCCCTTTTAGGCAGAAACATGTCGGCCCTTTTGCAGCTATTTGTTAAAACTGCTGTTTTGCGCTGTTCTTGCTTTTAATTGAGAAAGAGACTTTCAACTATTAAAGCATTTGCTGTCAGTCTTCTATTCTATTTTTTATCATAGTCACATTTTCACTCTATTTTTTACACTGCACATTCCCAATTCGTGTTCTCACGCATGGTCTACAAATAACTGTGGGCTGCTACCCAGTCCGTTAAGGTGGCAATTGGATATGTCTCGATGTTCTAGAGACGACCCATCCCAACCTTAGGATGTCCAGATGATAACAACTAGAGCACTACCTAAACTTTGATGGGAATCCATCTTTGGACATTGGGTTTCACCTACTCTTGCTGGTGGTTACATGTGTTGGTTTTTCAGTAACATTTCTAAGATTGAAAGGCTTCCTTACCTTGCACCTACTGTGGCTTTAAGTCTTAGTGTTTTTGAGTACCTCTGGACTCTTTGTCAGACCCCCAGGTTTATTGAGTTTTATAGGTTGGTCATTAGGAGATGATAACCTGGGCCTGGTCTTTAAACTTCCCTTAGACCCTTCATTCCTCGTTTTGTTGTCAGTTAATTTCAAAAGGTGTCGTTTTTCTAGACTCACTTCCTCAATGAGACTGCCCTCCAGCCGGAGGATCTCATCCTCCACGGTTTCAAGATCTTTTGTTTTTCTTTATTGATTCCTGCAATAAGTGAGAGAGCCTGCCCTCTGATTAACGATTTGAACGTCTCCCACAATATTTGGGGGGAATCGACCAGCCCCTGATTTTCCTGAAAGTAGTGGTCTATGGCGAGCAAGAGCTCTTCTCGAACCACAGGGTTGTGCAGGAAACAAGGGCTGATGGGCTCGACTGTTCCCACCCGCATGTCTCCCAGGACCAACCTAGCCCATACAGGAAGTGATCGGAGATGCCCCGTGCCAAGTGCCCTATCTCCTGAATGTGGGCGAGTTGAGACGCTGGGGTAAGGAGGTAGTCAATTTGGGAAAGCTGTGATGCGCCCCTGAGAAAAAGGTATACTGAATGTTGTTAGGATGAAACGCCATCCATACATCCAAGAGGCAGAGGGCCTCCAGGAAGTTAGGAAGCCAGCGGCACGAGGGGCCTATGTCGCGGGGGGTGATGACCTGGGGAGCCAGAGGCCACCGCATTGAAATCTTCTCCCACCAGTAAAAGACCTTCAGGAAGCGAGAGCAGTTGGGTACCCAGATTAGTGAACGTTTGGTTCTGTAACCCGGGCGGGACATAGACTGACATTAAGGTTAGTGTGTTGCCCTCCCACTGCCCCGTGATAGCGATGTATCTGCCCCACTCGTTGGAGCGCGTAGACTGCATGGAGAGGGGAAGGAGTTTTTGATCATGATGCCAACTATCCTGGACCCAGAAGTAAAACTGGAATGGGCCACTAGCCTATAACCCCATCTGTTTAGTGCTTTACAAGTGTTACGGACCAGGTGCGACTCCTGGAGAAAAACCACATCCGGGGAGTGGCGTTTAAAGTGTTGTAGTACTAAAGTGCGTTTAACCTTGTCTCCGAGCCCATTTATAATCCAGCTCAGTAGACTAAAGCTCTTATCCCAGTGTGTGCCCATGACGATTTTCAGTTGTAATCCTGCCTTCAGGCGCGATTATAACTGTAGCGGCCAATTGAACTAGAACAAATTAACACCCCCCACTCCAACACCCCCCTCCCTGCAGCCCTGCTAGGTGAGTCCCCAACCTCCCACCACCCAAACTTGCAGAGTGCCTGTCACCCCAACAGTTCTAGAAAAAGCCTTTGTGAGGGAACTTGCAGCCAGCATGAAGAAGTACGTATCCGTTAACAAAAGTTGCATGCCCACGCTATAGACTTCCAAGTGGCACCCCAGCATCAGACCACCCGAGGGACCCAACCCCCTATTGAAGCGGAGGCATCAACAAGAATACACTGGCCATGGACAGTCAGAGTCAACTGAGGGGCTGCCATCCCTCTCCCCCCGGAAGCATCACTATTCACTGCCCCCTCCCCAAGTTCAAGAGCCCCATAGGAAATGCACACTTAAAGGCAACTTGCGAACTCAGCAATGTTCGGGCCGCCCCAGGGTCACCTAACTGTCCGCTGCTCCAGCCTGTGGCTGCCAGATGGCCTCACATCCTCGAACTTGATCTCCTTACCGTTCTGGCGTGTCTCAGGGGGTTGCTGTCCACCCTTGCGACCAACAGTTCGCCAACCCTCAAACCAGTTGCTGGCCTCCTCCGGTGCGTCAAAGAAGTACGCTTTCCCACCATCCAGGATTTTGAAGTCGGACCAGGAAGAGCATCATGTACTTCACTCCCAGGTCTCTGAGGGCCTTCTTCACTCCATCGAAGGAGCACTGCTGACGCAGAACCCGGAGCGTAAAGTCTGGGAAGAAGCGGATTGTAGCATTTTCCAGCTGAAGATCGCCATGCGCACGTGCAACCTGCAGGATTTCATCTCTATCTCTAAAGTTCAGGATGCGGGCGATGATTGTGCCGGGAGCTGCCCCTGGTCGGGGCTTGCGCCCCCCAGTGCCCTATGAGCCCGTTCGACAGAAAAGAAGTTCAATAGACATTTGGGCTTCAGGTGGCTCAGCACCAGGTCCTCTACAAACCAGTCCATTGATGGTCCTTCCATCCCCTCCGGTACACCCACCACGCAGATGTTATTACACCAGGCTCTCCCTTCTTGGTCCTCCAGCCGGGCATAGATATCAGCTTGGTTTTTCCGTTAGGGTAGCAACTTGGTCTTCCAACCATTTAGTTTGGGACTGTAGACTCCCTATGCCCGTCTCCGCTGCGGAGACCTTCTCAGACATTTTCCTGCGGTCCGCATGCAGGAGGTTCACCTTCTCCATCACAGAGTCCAATTTAGGCTCAAGGGTCCCCCTAAAATCTCTGATGGCCCTCATATTCTTCAGGGAGGGGTCCGGGCCACAGTCCTCAGGATCTTCCTGCGGGCCACCACCCGTCGCTCCCTCATCACACCCCATGGCGATGGTATACTTGTCTATTTGATTATCCTGGCCAGGACCCACAGCTTTATTTCGGCCCATGGCGGATATCAAGAGGTATCACTAGCAGCACTCTAGGAACAGAAGGGACCTTGTCTGCGTATGTACAGTTTATTGGTGCCTCACCTTGCAGCCCTCCCAAGATCGACCAGGCCACTGCCAGGACCAGTTGTTGCCGGGTCTGTTCCACACTTTGGGCCGTGGCATCTCCTCCCCTATGCCTGTCTAGAAGCGCCTTACTGCAGCCCAAGGGAGAGGTCCATGCACTGACAGAGTTCCTACCAGGGGGTCTCGCAACACTGGCCCGAAGGTACTGCCCAGGAGTAAAGATGTGTGTGTTGGCAGGTCCTTGTGTCTGTGCTTGGCAGGCCAATCAACACACCGCCGGGGGGACAGGGGGCTACGCGGTACCCCACAATCACAGTCTCTTAGGCCTCTGCTGTGCACCTCGCCGAACCCTCTCCTCTCTGCTCCCATAGAAGGGTGCACACGCCTCTAGTTACACATCCCCATTGCAAAATCTGAGGACAAGGCGCCCCTCCAGTGGTGCCAAGTGAGTAGCCTGTCCGACGCACCTCAAAATCACTTGTTTGGCTGATGGGGGAGGGGACTCCCACCATCCCACTCCTGCTAGAGCGCTCAGGTACCGCGATTTCCCAGTGTGGGTCCCTTGCTACCAGTAAGGTGCTAACACCTACCAGCACCGGGCCCTGCATTCGTACAGCGAGCGACTTGAGACCAGGTGAAGCCCACTACTGCCGCCTTACCGATGTATGGCAGCGTCACAAGCTGCTCAGTGGCTGGGCCTCGCGCACTCCAACGTGCGCCGCCTCTGTCTTTCTTCTCCAGTCTCGCCACCCGCAGCACCTCCAGGGTCAATCCACTGTTTCTCCGCGATGCACTGACAAAGATTAGTGGGGCTCGGTGGCATCCACCTAGAGATCCCTGGCTGGCACCATCTTGTCTCCTTCCAGCCACCTCTGTCCGCTCGTTGGTACTACGCGTTCCGGACATTTACACAGCCGTGACTCACCTCATGTAGTCGCCCCCTCTCTCCGGTGCAATCCGGTCTCTTTGGGTGCTCTTCCAGTGATCGAATAATGATGGATATGTGGGCTTACACACCGACTGCTAGCGCGGCTCGATTAGCAAGCGGCCATCTTCCGCTGCTGCAAGCCACACCCACGAGCGCCCCGTGCTTGCAACCAGAGGACCTGTGCAAGCTTGCACTCCAGATCATATGTTGTATGATGGGTGTTAAGGGGACCTGAGCTGGAAGCGGACAATGTCTTTGACCTCCAGATCAGGGGGACGACAGTGCCTGACATTGCAGCCTCCATCCGAGGTCTCAGACACTCTCTCCCTGGACCCACGTCACAAGGTACATTGTTGTGAAGAGCATTGTGACGGAGCCCGAGGGGTTTTGTTGTGCCTTGAGGGCACCGATGGCTGACTGTCAGCTCGAACCTCCGCTTGAGGGGAAATATTCCTTCAGACTTGAAAGTGCACCAGCTTCCTCGGTCACACCCTTTTGTCTACGGGGGGGATAGCGATTGTGCACTCGTGCAGGTGCCACTGGGAGCCTGGAGATCTAATCTAGATGGATGAAACTCAGTAACTGTATCTTTCTGTTTTAGGTGGTTCCGACAATCTAATCAACTTAGCACCAGCAGGGTCAATGTGTACCATTGGCTGGTTAAGTTGAGTGACTGAGGGGCTGGGTCATGAGGCCTAGTCAAAGACCTGTGATTGCTTGAACAGTGTAACTGGTTGGGGTATGCGCTATTGGGTAATGTCATGTTGGATGAATACTTCTGATTAGGCAATGTATGTTTATGCCGTTCTCCTGCTAATGGAAAAGTTCGTCAATTGCATATAACTGTAACGTGTATACACAATGTGTATCTCGTTTTGATTTCAATGTGTGCGTGTAATACAAAGACCAGTGTTTTATACATACGGTGTGGAGACTTTATGGCATAAGCAACGTGTTGCGAGGGTGGTGTTGTGCAAATACTTTACACTTGGGTCCTGAGGTTAAACCTAACAGCTCGGTGCCAAGTTACCTAAGGCTGAGCACAGGTTATCGGACATGTCCTACTTAGGACAGTGGATTCTGATTGGCTTTGATGCATCCCAGCCAGCCGGAAACCGCTGAGTCTAACACTGGTACTCGTAATGATCAGCGCCCAGTACACATTCTTAAGATGGCTTCCCTGTTTACTTGTACCATCTTGTAACTGAGCCAGACAGCACAGGGACAAATCTGCTCAAGCAAATATGTCTTCACATGTAATATAATATATACTGCCTTAGGGCTCCAAGGACTGCTGTATGGGTGACATGCATATGTTCAATGTAGTGACATAAGCATGGCACACAGGGAGTGTGTCATGTCACGTTTTTACTCATGGTTTGCACCATGACACGCAGTCCTCAATGGCAGGCTAAATGCAATTTCTATGGGGTCCCTTAGGGTGGCATAATACATGGTGCAGCCCTTAGGGACCCACTTTGGTACCCATGCCCTAGGAACCAGGTATACCACTCACTAGGGACTTACAGGGGTGCCAAAGTGAATGCCAGTTGTGTTTAAATTAGACCATTTTACCTTGTTTTAGGGAAAGAGCATTGGCACTGGGGCCTGGTTGGCAGGGACCCAGTGCACATCAGTAAATAAAACATCTGTACACATGGCAAAAATTGGGGGTGACCTTAACAACAAGCATTGGCATAGCCAATAGGTCTCGCCTTTGAGACCTTATAAGTGTTTAGATATCCAGCACAATATCCTTGGTGCAACAACATCAAGTGTTGCATGGCTACACACTTGTAAAGGTCCGAAAGGCGAGACCTATTGGCTATTCTCAAAATACCACCTTTTGCCAAAAAGCACAATAAAATCTTTTTCAAGATTGGATAGTATTTATAGTAGGGCCTCATAATTCCATTTTCCTGACTTCACTACATTGATACAGAGAAAATAGTTAGATTAATATCGACCCACCATACATTCATGTCAGATGTGGCAAGGAAGAAATCTAGGTGGGCTTCTGTAGTAAATCTGGCATTTCTAGAGGTGGACTGTCTTAATCGGGGATGTTTATCCCGTCATATCTCAATATGTGTGTTTCTTAATCCTTTCTTTAAGAAATTAGTTTACTCCTGGGTGACAGAGTAATCTGGCTTAGACTGAATAACATTCAAATATTCCACTGAAATGATGCACGCTGGATTTGCCACAAGGATAGTGTTCATTCGTATTAATGGAGTGGGAGCATCCACCATGGGGCAATAATATATTGTCAATGTCAAGTAATCTCTTTGTATTTTGATATGAGCTTCAATTACTTTAAACATCTGATTCACATTGTATAAACTGAAAAATAATAACTGTAACCACCGCCTCCTTCCTTTGAAGTCCTTGTGGTTTTGTCACCTTCCCCATGACACCCAGCTCCAGTGCTCCGTATATTGGGAATTACCGTCCTCAGAACAGCACCAGCTATAATTGTGAATTATCACAACTGCCACGATGGCGGGGCTTCTCTACAGCCAGCTCAGCTCACAGACACTCGATACCTGGACTTCACCGAGCTCATGGTAATAGAAGGTCCAGCCTTCCTAAAGCAATAACCCCTCCATGACAAGACACTAAACGAAACCCCACCCGACACCCCACATCTGGCCTGCTTTGAAAGGGACCCCAAGCAGGTGCTTAGCGCACCCAAAGACCTCATTCACTAACTTCAGGCCACGCGTGACACACCCAAGCCTCCGCCTGGCACGGGCCCGAAACTACAATAAACATTATTCCGTTTGCACTGTGCACGCGCAATTGGTACACTGAGAAACAACACAGAAGTAAACTCTTCGTTGGGAAATCGCAAGTGCACGCGTGTGTGGAGTGGAGTTGTTTGCATCAGCGACTCTGCAGCAGTCTCTGGCGGGGGCACGTGGTATGGATCGAATGGCACATGGTGGCGCGAGGTTAGGCACGAAACGCTCCTCCCGGGTTCTCCAGCCACTGTATGCTGGGTGCGAGTTTCTATCAAAGAAAACGCACCATATTTTGGTTTTATCTACTCGTTAAATGCATGTCATAACTTTGAAGACGCTCTACCCTTGACATGACGACAGGGTCAGTTTCAACATGATACTTGTTGAAGGGACTCAGGGTGTGGGAGGGACACAGGGTGTGGGAGGGAAGGAGGGGGGCTTGAGGAGGCTTGATCACCCCGGGTACAGTAATTGTGGAGAGTAAAACATGAAGAATACGAAAATGGAGGGAAAGTTTATGGGACTGGAGAAGTAGACAAAACAAGAAGGAACCATTGGAGGACATGAATGCCCCGGTTATGTTTGTTTACCCGACGCGCAGTGAAGTAGCGATACGAAGTCGTGGTTCAAAGCTGCTGCCAGTGCCCTCCTAGCAGGCCCATTCTGACCTAAAAAACACACCCTGCAACCCAGATTGCCACTTCTGTCTGGCCCACACATATACATCGTATTCTATTGCATTTTGACATTTATATAGTTCTTAGTATCCCCGTGTGTGGTGCTGAAGCTCTTGCCTGCATGGGTAGCATGGTGCACTGTGTATATGTAACATAGCAGGGTGCAGGCAGAAAGTAATTGCGCACGTCCACAGCTAATTTGAAAATTTTGATCTTATAGGATTTTGTTTTTTTAGCTGAACTGTGATGGAACACTCTCCCACGTAAACAGCAAGGCCACACATTGTTTTTATTAGCAGACTTTAATTTGCTTCCTTGTGGCCTGTCAGAAACACGATTAATGAGTCTACACCCAGACAGGAATAAAAAACTATGAAACATAGAGAAACAAAACGCGTGCATTACTAACGTATTTCAGCTTCTGTCACTCGCCTCAGCCCGTGTCTGGTAAAGGGAAAGAACAGCGCACAAGCTGATTGGAACTGCAGAAACTAATGGTGCCCATTACCTGCTATCCATGACCGCGGTGACGGGAACAGCATCGCCGCATAACAGTAAGGAAACAAGTCCGCGAGTGGTGCGAGCGCGCCACAGCGAGACATGTGGTTTCAATTATCGCGCCTGTGTCTGGGCATGATAATTAAAACCACATGGCGGCCGTGCGGGTAACCGCAAGCAATAGGCCATGGGTGGAGCAATGCACCCGCCTTTGGCCAATTGCGTGCTCTTGTTAAAAAAACGCACCCAAAGGCCAATAGCCTGGGGCAAAACTAAAAGCACACACGCAAGCGTGTGGTGTGATTTCTGAAAGCCCTTACTAAAAGTCCAGCAGAGAAGAGCATGTGCGCTGCTCTAGGCTCGACCTAAAAAGGAGCCCTTTCCTACAACAAGGCAGGTGTTTGAGGAGAGCAAGGTGAAGCAATGAATGGCTCAATCAAAAACACGTTATACACTGCTAATTTAGAGTATAAGGTAGCAGACCAGCCAAAAGAAATAATCTGAGCTAAATACCTGGGTGAGGTGGTTTCCCTAGTAAAGCATTCCATATTGCAGCCAAAGTCTAGAGAAGAAGAAGTTTGTGGAGAGGTTTAGAATGCAGATGTGGTCCTGATTCAGAAAGTCGACAGATTAGGCAGTCTCACTGAAACACTTTGCCAACAGATATGGTGAGAGGTGCTCTTCCCCATTCAGGGGTTCAGAATGGAACTCTGCCTCAAAAATGAAAATGTATTTCTAAGGTTGCAAATTTTCCAATCACTAATGCCCTTCCTCTTCTATTTAAGGAAAATTCGATTTTAACCGTCAAAGTGGGGTAATTGGTACCAAGACAGCAAGTCAGGATCACAATTGAATTATACCACTTGGGCCTTTTCTCACAAACATTTCAAACAACCAGGGAGGGAAAACCTGGTAAGACCTGCTTTTATGTGACCATGGGGCTCCACTTTTTTTCCTGCTGGCAAAAGTCACCCCTTGACACATGATGAACCCCAGTGCTCTATAACCATGTCACTGGGAACATAATGCATACACAAATGCTCATGTCATAGCATAAAATATTGGAAAACTGTCCAGGGGATATCTGATGTGTTCTGAACAGAGCAATAGTCCGGACATTAAAAGTGGCAAAGCCATACTAGTTCAATCTTTGCCCTTAGCAGACAAAAGTCACTTACAAATTAATCTTGAAATCGACAGCCTTTGTAAGGACAGAAAGGATGGAATCACATCTACATAGGTTACTTGGCCATTCTAATTCTACAGGTATTTACTCAAAATCACAGCTTACTGATGAATCCTAGGAGAAAAGGGCTTGGCTAAAATTTACAGATGTAGGTAAAAAGTGATAGCTAGTTGAACTTGTGTGTGCAGAATCTTTTGAAAATCTATCCCACTGATAATACAGCCACAACATACGCAGAGACACATTGAGCCTTCAGTCACGATATGCCGAGAGATATTTTGAGTATACTGTCACATTATACACATATCACATATATACACTGAGGCACTTGACATATTTACAATATAAACTCATTGAATATCCAGCCACAATATACAGAGGCGCATTAAACACAGTAACAATATTCACAGGTACATTGAGTATAGTCACAATATACTCGGATACATTGGGCATGGAGTCACAATGTACAAAGCGCATTCAGGATGACACACGCTTTCATTTGACGCTGTTAGCACGACTTGTACGCTGAAACCGCTATGTGAAATTGATTTAAGAACTACATGTAGCGTGTTTAAAGCTTTTAAAATTTGCATGTGAACCTTGCACTTTAATTAAAAAAAAATCGTTGTTGCCCTTTTAAATTGTGTACAGCCTACAAACCTCTCTCTGGCGATTCCTGACACCCCTGCTACCCTGGTCCACCGCAAGCGCTAGGCTTGTTTGTTGTGGAGGGTGCAGGGCGCTACCTTCTTCCGGGTTCTTCCCGGGGCCGGCCATTGATTGGTGTAGAGTGTGTGGGAGGCGGTGCTGATCGCTAGCACGGAGCCTTCAAAGCCTCAGTGTTTCAAGCGCTCTACTTGATGACACACGCTTTCATTTGACGTTGTTAGCACGACTTGTACGCTGAAACCGCTATGTGAAATTGATTTAAGAACTACATGTAGCGTGTTTAAAGCTTTTAAAATTTGCATGTGAACCTTGCACTTTAATTTTTAAAAAATCGTTGTTGCCCTTTTAAATTGTGTACAGCCTACAAACCTCTCTCTGGCGATTCCTGATGCCCCTGCTACCCCGGTCCACCGCAAGCGCTAGGCTTGTTTGTTGTGGAGGGTGCAGGGCGCTACCTTCTTCCGGGTTCTTCCCGGGGCCGGCCATTGATTGGTGTAGAGTGTGTGGGAGGCGGTGCTGATCGCTAGCACGGAGCCTTCTAAGCCTCAGTGTTTCAAGCGCTCTACTTGATGACACACGCTTTCATTTGACGTTGTTAGCACGACTTGTACGCTGAAACCGCTATGTGAAATTGATTTAAGAACTACATGTAGCGTGTTTAAAGCTTTTAAAATTTGCATGTGAACCTTGCACTTTAATTTTAAAAAAATCGTTGTTGCCCTTTTAAATTGTGTACAGCCTACAAACCTCTCTCTGGCGATTCCTGACACCCCTGCTACCCCGGTCCACCGCAAGTGCTAGGCTTGTTTGTTGTGGAGGGTGCAGGGCGCTACCTTCTTCCGGGTTCTTCCCGGGGCCGGCCATTGATTGGTGTAGAGTGTGTGAGAGGCGGTGCTGATCGCTAGCACGGAGCCTTCAAAGCCTCAGTGTTTCAAGCGCTCTACTTGATGACACACGCTTTCATTTGACGTTGTTAGCACGACTTGTACGCTGAAACCGCTATGTGAAATTGATTTAAGAACTACATGTAGCGTGTTTAAAGCTTTTAAAATTTGCATGTGAACCTTGCACTTTAATTTTTAAAAAATCGTTGTTGCCCTTTTAAATTGTGTACAGCCTACAAACCTCTCTCTGGCGATTCCTGATGCCCCTGCTACCCCGGTCCACCGCAAGCGCTAGGCTTGTTTGTTGTGGAGGGTGCAGGGCGCTACCTTCTTCCGGGTTCTTCCCGGGGCCGGCCATTGATTGGTGTAGAGTGTGTGGGAAGCGGTGCTGATCGCTAGCACGGAGCCTTCATAGCCTCAGTGTTTCAAGCGCTCTACTTGATGACACACGCTTTCATTTGACGTTGTTAGCACGACTTGTACGCTGAAACCGCTATGTGAAATTGATTTAAGAACTACATGTAGCGTGTTTAAAGCTTTTAAAATTTGCATGCGAACCTTGCACTTTAATTTTTTAAAAATCGTTGTTGCCCTTTTAAATTGTGTACAGCCTACAAACCTCTCTCTGGCGATTCCTGACGCCCCTGCTACCCCGGTCCACCGCAAGCGCTAGGCTTGTTTGTTGTGGAGGGTGCAGGGCGCTACCTTCTTCCGGGTTCTTCCCAGGGCCGGCCATTGATTGGTGTAGAGTGTGTGGGAGGCGGTGCTGATCGCTAGCACGGAGCCTTCAAAACTATGACGATGCCTAAGACGCGCAGCGATGACGCGCAGCATCTGCGCCGACCCCGTGCCGAAGACACGCCTAAGACGTGCCTGTCCGTGCCAGGACGGGGCACAGGGCACAGGGCTATGCTCCCAAAATCAGGCCTATACAGGTATTGTCTCCAGTCCAAATTATGGCTTGGCGCCCTGTACCAAATGCTAATTGTGCTGTACTTGCCATTCCGCATACGGGAACAGCTGCCTGTCCTCATTGCAGTTATACTATCACATCCTTCCAACCATATCCCCCTCGTAGAACTAGGCGTAGTAAATTACACAAACAGTTGTTTCCTACCAACGAAAACTGCCTATTCTACAGTATTAACTGTCGATCCCTGCCTATGCACAGGTTAGACATATTCGACCTTTTAGTGGATGAGAAACCTAATGCACTATTTCTCACGGAGACATGGTTGCATGCAGGCTCTGACCCTGACATAGCGACGTCCCTTCCCCCCAACTATGCGATCTTGAGGATGGATCGAACCCGTAAAACAGGGGGCGGAATCGCCATTGTATATAATAAAAAACATACATGCACCCTCGAGCCATTGGCAATTCCGGAGTGTGAAGCTGCATTCTTTAAAATCTGCTTGAATCCCAACTTCACATTTTCAGGCATCCTTATGTACCGACCGCCTGGAAGCTACGCTAAATGGGCCACCAATTTGGCCAATTACATCACCCCTTTTCTCTTGGCATCAAAAAACTTCTCCATTATTGGAGACCTTAATCTTCACCTAGAGGATAAATTAAATACGACTAGCGCAAATCTGTTAGAAGATCTTATTGCACTAAATGTCCATCTTCTAAATTCGGGACCTACCCACAAGGCAGGACATTTATTAGATCCAATCCTTACGAATCTTTCACAACTTACCTGGAAGGATTCCACCCCGGTCTGTTGGTCTGATCATTTTTTAATTAAGTTTACTCTCATACCACCCACTACTTCTATAGACCATAAGATAGTATCGACCCAGCCTAAAATAAACTGGAAATCTCTAGATATTTCCAAACTTAACTCTGCACTTGGCTTGAATCCGCCTAAAAAGAACAACACTATGGAAAGTATTGCTAATACCACTCAATTATGGCTTACCAATGCTGTTGAGTCTTGTTTACCCACTTTTAAATACAAAGGCAAGGTACATCGCCCTCCTGCCCCATGGTTCAATGACTCACTGAAAGGAGAAAAAACCAAGTGTAAGGCTCTCGAAAGAGCATGGCGCAAGGACTTTGACCCTGACAAAAAAACCAGGTATAACACCGCTAGAAATCTCTATCACACCGTGTAGGAAGGTGGCTACCTGACAATGGTTACCCCAGATTTTTTGCCTGTGTTTAGCTGGTTTTTTTGACTTAGTTGACCTGGTTCCCTGCTAATCAGGGCCCCAAGCCATCTGCTCTCTCTGTAAAATGGATTCCATGTACCCTAGGTACATACCAATTGGAAATGGACTCCTTGTCAGCCCCTGTATAATGCACTATAGGTGCCCAGGGCATAGGGGCCACCAAGGCCTACCAGGGGCTGCAGCATATCTTTTGCCACCCCTGGCTGGTTCTTAAATTGACACAACTGGCTGATCACTCAGCTGGGGTAAGGTGGTGTAATCACCCCTTGCTTAGATACAGTATACCTATATCTAAACCTATATCTGGACACATATTAACCTGTGAGCCACTCCTATGGAAGGCCTCATCAATCCTGGAGGCAGAGTGCGTGGTTTCATGTGAGATGGAGCTCTAGCATGAGCTGAGCCTGTCTGCAGCTGTCGGGAACAACCCCCTAAGCTGTTTCAGGATAATGCCATACCATATACTCTTAAGTGCCTTATAATCCTCGCGGTTATATAGCAACTTTGGTTTGGCTTTATCAAAACATGTCGTGTAAGGTGTCATACGATTTGGAATACCATCCCCTCGCCAGTTCTGGCGACGGGGATGGCATTCCACCCCTCTAGAGGGGTAAGACATGTTCCTTTACTAAATGCGGTTAATTTCTCCAAAGACCTTAAGATCCACAAAATGGATGCCTCTGCCACAGACAAATGTCTGGACCCCTGCAGTTGACCGAAACTCAGCAGATGGGGCCTGGACAAAGGGTTTCCTGTCACAGGAGGGTGTCACCACCCTCCAGACAGGAGATAGTGGATTGTAGCAGGGAGGTTTGAAAGAAACCAGACACTGCCTGGGGCGCACAAGGCTGCCCCTTGCATAATCCGGCCAAACCGGTTCTGGGGCACTCCAGCCCTCGTGCCAGGGCGGCCTGGATCAAAGGAAAGGGGTGTATCCACCCCCTTCCTGGGTCCCACCCATAGGGGGGGACCTAGCAGGTAATCACGCCCCCCAGATTCGAATAAGAGTGGGAGCCGTGCCAATGCACATCAGATTTCCTGGAAGAAACATTTGAAACGATATTCTGGACCCTTCGCCCTCCATCTCAACGTGGAAGCCCGAAGAATCTCCCTTGTGGTCAAGGAGTGACCACCCTGCAGCAGCAGGCACCATCCAGCCCTCGACGTCTACTTAGTTGCAGTTCCCGCCGGAACTCGAGTGACTGAGATCGACGAGATCAAGCCTGCCCAGCTTCTAACAGCCCGATCCACAGTCCCTGCAAAGCTGAGACCCGTGGAGGCGACCGGAAGCGTGGGGCACGCCATCTTGAAGTGACCACGAGACGCTGACCGTGCAGCCCACGAGTGACCCTCGAAGCTGTACACCGGGGTTTGAGAAGCCCCCACCCTGAGCTACTCTTGAGCCGAAGTTCAGCCCTCCACACTCGACGAGTGCTGCGTGGGGCCCTTTGGCACGATTTGGCTCAACGCGTTGGCCCGGTCACTTGCCAGCTGGCTTGTGGTCCCTGTGCCGACGAACTACCTAAAAAGACTTGTGATTCTGGTTGCTCCAGATCCACACCAGCTCCCCTGAAAAGGAGCCCCGACTCTGACCTTCCTGGTCCGAGTGAGAAGCAATCTTCCGATCCTGCGTGGATTGCGCTTACCAAGGCTTGTTTGCTCCAAACTTGAAGCCGACTGCACCGACGGTGAGAGCCTGCGTGGGACAGATCGTGACCTGCTCCTGGATGTCGCAGATGCCCCAGAGCCCACGTGACAGCGGAGGGAAGCTCCTCGACGACCACCTGATTGCGCCCGACATTGCCTGGTTCCGTCCTGGTTCCACCCTGGTCACTGCTGAGTGACCCAGACTCTGTCCCCTCTGCTTTCAGGTACTCTACAACTTGAGTCCACCCTTGGACTCCACCGGACACTTCGTCTTCACCCTGCCTGCAGCCCTTTCAGCTCCAAGCACCAAGAGCCTGCGTGTCAAAACCCGACGCCACTTCGACCCTGTGCACCCACTTCCTGTGGGTGAGGTAACTTTGCTCCGCCGGTGTTCCCACACTGGTGCACACCTCTAGGGTCTGTGTGTTAAGTTTTGTTCCTCTAGGTTCAGCGGAAGTGTCCTTAAACTTTAACTCTTTGACTTTTACGCACCATTGGTTAACATTGGTGCATGCGTGCGCTTTCCGCACATCTCCCGAATCCCGAGGGCCATTCCCGACTTCAGCATTGCTTGTCCTGACTGCTCCCAGCGATTCCCTAGGCCCTAGGCCTAACCACTGCTCGAGTGGCCTTTCTTATACCACTTGTTTAGTATATGGTTTGAGTGGCCACCCGCCCTCATCCATAATTGTGCAACTTGTATGTTTAAACAGTGCTTTTGATTTAACGCTTGTGCCCCTTTATTCATAAAGAATACTGGGGATTGTTTTTAGTAATAAACACATATATTTTTATAATATATACTTGTGTGGTGTCCTTTCATTTGGTATTACAGGATTGTATGTGGTAAAACAGCTCGCTTAACACGACCTCTTAAGTTAAGCCTTTAGGCTGCTTAGTCCATGCTACCCCTAGGATAGCTTGTCTAATAAGGTTGACTTACAACCAGACACCATAAGGGGATTGTTTGGTCAGGTAGTAGGTGGTTCCAGAATTGGAAACATCCCCTACCAGGCCAACTTCTCACATTGGTGAGCAGCGGTGCGGATTTGAGCTTGCTGTTGTTTTACCATTGCAATCTTTTATATCAAATTGAAAGATCACATCAAGTACCTCTAGGTACATATAAAATCAAAAGCTTAGCATATTAAGTTCTACTGAACTTAGTAGTTGTAGGTTGAAGGGATTAGCACACCCTGACTACAACTAACTAGCAAGGTACAGTAGGAAAACACTTAGTGTAGGTAAGTGCACCACTTACACCTCACTAGTAACCATGTCTGACACAGGAAAAGCCTCAGGGTCTGCTCCTGTGACAGTTGACCCTACCCAGGCAACTTTTGGATATGACAAACTAACCCGCAGAGACTTGATTGCCTTGTGCAAAGCAAGAGGGTTAAAAAGGGGCAGAAGCCCCACCTGCCAAATCCTGGTAGAAATCCTAGAACAGGATGACTTAGAGAAGGCAAAGGCAGCTTCCCTAGAAACAGGAAATGGAGAGAACCCCCCTGTTACTGATCCCCCTGAAGAGGAGGATGATGATGACTTAGATGAGGACTCAGATGTTGAGGACTTAGAAGTTCAGGATCAGGGTAGCCAGGTTCCAGTTGCCAGGCTTAGCCAGGCCAACTTGGACCTACTGGGGAATGGAGAGGGCCAGCACCTCCCCAGAACCCAACATGTTATTCTCCCAGGCAACAGAAGAGTGAGATCTCCCTCAGGGGACTCTCATGTTTCTAGTGCCTCCAGAGAATCACAGAGAAGCATGGGTGCTTCTCAAAAGCTAGAGCATAGGGCCAGAATGAGGGCTGTCAAACTCCAGATAGAGAGGGAGGAGGTAGCCTTGGCTCAAGCTAGACTTGCCTTGGCAAGAGAGCAAAAATTGTGTGGCTTAGGTGCCACTGGTGGCAGCAATATTTCTAAAGAGAAACCCAGGTCCTATGATAGTAGAAACCTGACAAAGATTGTGCCCCCCTTCAAAGAAGGGGATGACATCCACAAATGGATGACTGCTCTTGAGAGAGCCTGCATGGTACAGCAGGTTCCTGAGGAACAGTGGGCAGCAATCTTATGGTACTCCTTTTCAGAGAAAGGGAGAGATAAGCTCCTCACTGTTAGACATGAGGATGCAAACAATTACAAAGTCCTGAAGAGTGTTCTGATAGATGGGTTTGGCTTAACCACTGAACAGTACAGGTTGAAGTTCAGAGACACCCAGAAGACACAGACTCAGGACTGGACTGATTTTGTTGATTGTGCAACTAAGGCTCTGGAGGGTTGGCTACATGGCAGCAAAGTACATGACTTCACAGGATTGCATAATTTGATTATGAGGGAGCAGATCCTAAGTAATTGTCAGAACCAGCTCTTACACCAGCACCTGGTGGACTCTGATCTGACCTCTCCCCAAGAATTGGGAAAGAAGGCAGACAAATGGGTCAGAACCAGGATTAGGCCTAAGAATCAGGACAGTAACCAGAAGAAGGAGTCTACCAAGCCTCAAGATAAGGGTGGGGATAAAAATAAAGAAAAGACTTCCCCAGGGCCCCAAAACTCCAAGAATGGGGGTGGGTCCCAAGACACTTCTTCAACTGAGAAAAAGCCTTATTGTTATGCCTGTAAACAGGTTGGGCATTACAAAACAGACAACTGTTGTCCCAAGAATAACAATAAAGAAAATATACCTCCAAAGCCAGCTTCAACACCTCCTGTTACTGTCAGCAGTACTCCCCCAGGAAGTGGAAGCACACCCAGGAATCTGGGTGGGTTTACTGTGGGAGCTCAGGTGGACCTTGGCCTATCCAGGTCCCCATCACCCAATGATCTTGTTTATGAGACTGGCATGGGGTTTGCCAACTTCTCTGCTTGCCCAAATACTTTGAGCAAGTATAGACAAGAACCCCTCATCAATGGTTTGAAAGTTGAAGCTTTTAGAGACACAGGGGCTAGCATCACCATGGTGGCTGATGGCATAGTCCCCTCTAAGCAACTTTTACCTGGTGCCACATACCAGGTTACAAACATTGATGGAATCCAAACCAATCATCCCATGGCAGTAGTGAGTCTCAGCTGGGGAGGTGTCATTGGCCCAAAGAGAGTGGCAGTGTCACCAAACTTGCCTGTAGACTGCCTACTTGGTAATGATTTGGAGATCTCAGCCTGGGCTGAGGTTGAACAGGAAACCCATTCTAGAATGGTAAATTCCAATGGAAAGGTTAGTGGGGCTGTAATGGCTACAGCCCCAATGCAAGATGTCCTTCCTGAAAAGGTTGGTAGGGCTGAGAAACTCCCTGCCCCATCTTTAGCAAAAGCTCTTCCTGAACAGAATAGCAAAGCTGTTATGGTAACAGCAGAAACCCAAACTGAGTCTCCTCCTGAAAAGGTTGGTGGGGCTGTGATGGCCACAGCCCAAACTCAAACTGATATGTGTGTTGTGAAACCTGAAATGATGGATAACTCCACACAAACTGAGAGCATGGAGGAGGAAGAGAAATCTCCCCCTCACCAGACTTTAGGACAGGGTCAGCCTCCTCAGGGAACTGATCTTACCCCTGATGAAGGAACTGCCCCAGAGGTTGTTAGGCCTGGCCTGACAGAGCCTCTGATGGCGGTGGACCCTTCTCAGGTGGGACCCAGTCTGGAGCAGGTAACCTGCCCCTCTCTACCTTGCCTTAGCCAGCCCAGGGCTGCAGAGGACAAGAAGGACAGTGAGACCCAGAGGGCCCCCTGTCAAATAAAGCACCCCCATCAAAAGATTAGGTGCACCAAAACTAGTAGCCCTAGTAAGGTGAAAACTTTAAAAACTCCTGAGGGAGCCCCCTTAAAAACAGTTAGGGACCTCCCACAGATGGATTCTGTTGGGCACAGCCAAACCTGGGACCCAAGGGGCCCAAACCTGAACTGTCCCTCCAGCAAGCCAAACAGAGGGACCCAGCCTCCAGCTTTAGGTAGCCAGAGGTTGACCCTGAGAGCACAGTGCAACTCAGTTAAAGAAAGAAAGGCACACATGGTGGAAGATAATTGGAGGAAGCCAAGCCCTAAATTAGTAGAGCCTCCCTTCAATACTCCATATCCAAACCAGCCTTTAACTTTGCATAAACACACCCAAGGTAGTGATTCCCTATGGTGGAGACCCTCTAATACCCAAAGGGTGAGGGACTGCTTAGTGGACCATGAGACAGGGGGTACCCATGCTAGTGCAGGTACTTCCTTATATGGCCACTCAGGCAATATAGGCTTACCTGGCCAAGGATAGCCTTATCTCCTTTCGTTTGGGGGGGGGGTTATGTAGGAAGGTGGCTACCTGACTATGGTTACCCCAGATTTTTTGCCTGTGTTTAGCTGGTTTTTTTGACTTAGTTGACCTGGTTCCCTGCTAATCAGGGCCCCAGGCCATCTGCTCTCTCTGTAAAATGGATTCCATGTACCCTAGGTACATACCAATTGGAAATGGACTCCTTGTCAGCCCCTGTATAATGCACTATAGGTGCCCAGGGCATAGGGGCCACCAAGGCCTACCAGGGGCTGCAGCATATCTTTTGCCACCCCTGGCTGGTTCTTAAATTGACACAACTGGCTGATCACTCAGCTGGGGTAAGGTGGTGTAATCACCCCTTGCTTAGATACAGTATACCTATATCTAAACCTATATCTGGACACATATTAACCTGTGAGCCACTCCTATGGAAGGCCTCATCAATCCTGGAGGCAGAGTGCGTGGTTTCATGTGAGATGGAGCTCTAGCATGAGCTGAGCCTGTCTGCAGCTGTCGGGAACAACCCCCTAAGCTGTTTCAGGATAATGCCATACCATATACTCTTAAGTGCCTTATAATCCTCGCGGTTATATAGCAACTTTGGTTTGGCTTTATCAAAACATGTCGTGTAAGGTGTCATACGATTTGGAATACCATCCCCTCGCCAGTTCTGGTGACGGGGATGGCATTCCACCCCTCTAGAGGGGTAAGACATGTTCCTTTACTAAATGCGGTTAATTTCTCCAAAGACCTTAAGATCCACAAAATGGATGCCTCTGCCACAGACAAATGTCTGGACCCCTGCAGTTGACCGAAACTCAGCAGATGGGGCCTGGACAAAGGGTTTCCTGTCACAGGAGGGTGTCACCACCCTCCAGACAGGAGATAGTGGATTGTAGCAGGGAGGTTTGAAAGAAACCAGACACTGCCTGGGGCGCACAAGGCTGCCCCTTGCATAATCCGGCCAAACCGGTTCTGGGGCACTCCAGCCCTCGTGCCAGGGCGGCCTGGATCAAAGGAAAGGGGTGTATCCACCCCCTTCCTGGGTCCCACCCATAGGGGGGGACCTAGCAGGTAATCACGCCCCCCAGATTCGAATAAGAGTGGGAGCCGTGCCAATGCACATCAGATTTCCTGGAAGAAACATTTGAAACGATATTCTGGACCCTTCGCCCTCCATCTCAACGTGGAAGCCCGAAGAATCTCCCTTGTGGTCAAGGAGTGACCACCCTGCAGCAGCAGGCACCATCCAGCCCTCGACGTCTACTTAGTTGCAGTTCCCGCCGAAACTCGAGCGACTGAGATCAACGAGATCAAGCCTGCCCAGCTTCTAACAGCCCGATCCACAGTCCCTGCAAAGCTGAGACCCGTGGAGGCGACCGGAAGCGTGGGGCACGCCATCTTGAAGTGACCACGAGACGCTGACCGTGCAGCCCACGAGTGACCCTCGAAGCTGTACACCGGGGTTTGAGAAGCCCCCACCCTGAGCTACTCCTGAGCCGAAGTTCAGCCCTCCACACTCGACGAGTGCTGCGTGGGGCCCTTTGGCACGATTTGGCTCAACGCGTTGGCCCGGTCACTTGCCAGCTGGCTTGTGGTCCCTGTGCCGACGAACTACCTAAAAAGACTTGTGATTCTGGTTGCTCCAGATCCACACCAGCTCCCCTGAAAAGGAGCCCCGACTCTGACCTTCCTGGTCCGAGTGAGAAGCAATCTTCCGATCCTGCGTGGATTGCTCTTACCAAGGCTTGTTTGCTCCAAACTTGAAGCCGACTGCACCGACGGTGAGAGCCTGCGTGGGACAGATCGTGACCTGCTCCTGGACGTCGCAGATGCCCCAGAGCCCACGTGACAGCGGAGGGAAGCTCCTCGACGACCACCTGATTGCGCCCGACATTGCCTGGTTCCGTCCTGGTTCCACCCTGGTCACTGCTGAGTGACCCAGACTCTGTCCCCTCTGCTTTCAGGTACTCTACAACTTGAGTCCACCCTTGGACTCCACCGGACACTTCGTCTTCACCCTGCCTGCAGCCCTTTCAGCTCCAAGCACCAAGAGCCTGCGTGTCAAAACCCGACGCCACTTCGACCCTGTGCACCCACTTCCTGTGGGTGAGGTAACTTTGCTCCGCCGGTGTTCCCACACTGGTGCACACCTCTAGGGTCTGTGTGTTAAGTTTTGTTCCTCTAGGTTCAGCGGAAGTGTCCTTAAACTTTAACTCTTTGACTTTTACGCACCATTGGTTAACATTGGTGCATGCGTGCGCTTTCCGCACATCTCCCGAATCCCGAGGGCCATTCCCGACTTCAGCATTGCTTGTCCTGACTGCTCCCAGCGATTCCCTAGGCCCTAGGCCTAACCACTGCTCGAGTGGCCTTTCTTATACCACTTGTTTAGTATATGGTTTGAGTGGCCACCCGCCCTCATCCATAATTGTGCAACTTGTATGTTTTAACAGTGCTTTTGATTTAACGCTTGTGCCCCTTTATTCATAAAGAATACTGGGGATTGTTTTTAGTAATAAACACATATATTTTTATAATATATACTTGTGTGGTGTCCTTTCATTTGGTATTACAGGATTGTATGTGGTAAAACAGCTCGCTTAACACGACCTCTTAAGTTAAGCCTTTAGGCTGCTTAGTCCATGCTACCCCTAGGATAGCTTGTCTAATAAGGTTGACTTACAACCAGACACCATAAGGGGATTGTTTGGTCAGGTAGTAGGTGGTTCCAGAATTGGAAACATCCCCTACCAGGCCAACTTCTCACACACCGCATGTAAAAAAGCACGTGCTACATATGTAGCTGAAACCATAACAGGAGCTGCAAACAAAGCGAAAACTTTGTTTAACACAGTCAAAGACCTTGCGGGTGGCCAGATCACAGCCCCTTCACGCCCTCTAAATGAGAAGCAATGCCATGACTTAGCCCAATTTTTCTCAGATAAAATTGACAAATTAATCGTTGAGATTGATAAGAACAATTGTAATACCACCTTGACGGAAAATTGGGAATATAATCCCACTATAAATCAAACCTTACAAAAGTGGCCACCCATTACAATCGATACCCTTACTACTCTCATGAAATCGATTAAATCTGGTTCTCCACAGGATCCTATCCCTATCAATATAATAAAACTTCTGGAAAAACCTGTCCTTGAAATTATTGCAGATACCCTAAATTCATCACTTGAGCTGGCCACAGTTCCTACCCTATGGAAACATGCCATAGTGACCCCACTGCTAACAAAACCCTCAGCAGATCCAGAACAACTAGCCAATTATAGACCTATATCACTTCTTCCAGCGTTTTCTAAATGTCTGGAGAGACATGTACACACAGCCCTTACCCTTTTTGCTGACGGAAATGCCCTCCTTCACCCCACCCAATCTGGTTTTCGGGCGGGTTTCTCCACGGAAACTGCCCTGTTAGGAATTTCTGAAACTATCAAGAAACTCCTCGACGACGGTCAAACGGTTGCGCTTATTTTACTCGACCTAAGCGCAGCCTTTGACACTGTGTCACATAATAGACTACTCACCACGCTTGAAAAAAATGGAATCGGCGGAATGGCCCTGCAATGGATTAGATCCTTCCTGAGCCAACGTACATACCAAATAGCATCTGCCGCGGCAAGCTCTGGACATTTTAACTCCCCTCACGGGGTTCCACAGGGCTCCATTCTTAGCCCTCTCTTTTTCAATTTATATCTGAGACCCCTAGCAGATTTAGTGGAAAAAGCTGGACTCACTTTTATGACGTACGCAGACGACTCACAAATTGTCTTTTCACTATCTGATTTCCAATCTTCATCGTCGTCTTCTCTCAAAAGTGGTCTCCTGAACATCTTCAACTGGATGTCAACTAACCAGTTGAGACTAAATGGAGACAAGACGGAGATCCTTCTTCTGGGCAAACATCCAGAGCTCTGGAATATATCACACTGGCCTATACAGATGGGTGATCTTCCAACACCAGTGCCCCATGCAAGAAATTTGGTAGTAATTCTGGACAATACTTTGTCCATGAAGCAACAGGCAAGCAAAGTAGTGGGTCTCTGCTTCACCATTATCAAATGGCTTAAGAAGATTCTGTGGATGCTGCCGGTCCCCATGTAAAAAACAGTAGTCAATGCCTTAATTACATCCCGGCTTGACTACGGGAACATCCTGTACTTGGGGGCAAATAAAGCAGTCATAAAAAGACTACAGCTAGTACAAAATACGGCTGCCCGACTTCTTTGCCATATCCCTAAAAATACCAGCGTGTCCCCGTACTTACGTGAACTACATTGGTTGAAGGTGGAAAATCGCATCAGATTTAAGGCCTTAAACTACATGTTTAAAATTAAATCAGGGACTGCCCCAAAATATCTTCAGACACTAGCACATCCCTATATCCCTGCAAGAAACCTACGGTCCCAATCTGCTGAAAAGTTCTGCGTACCGAGATTTAAGCTCTCCAGGATGGGCGGAAGATCTTTCTCCCATCTGGGTCCCACTATATGGAACTCACTTCCATTTCACATACGAAAGGAGGGAAGTCTCTCCAGGTTCCGTAAAGCGATAAAAACCTGGTTGTTCGATCAGTAACTTGAATGACCCTGCTATACTCTTCCATCTATGATGCTGTGTTATCAGGCGCCGGGAAACCCTTTTTGGGTAGCTGTTGCGCCATACAAGTTTATAAAATAAAATAAAATAAATAAATTTCACTTTGTGCATAGACACGGTGAGCATCACAGACATTGTCACAATACACATAAACACTCTGAGCATAGGTGAGAACATACAAACACATTGAGCATGCAGTCACAATATGCACAGACATGTTATGCGTCACAGGCATGCATAGCATTGTCACAATAAAAGACTAGAGGCATTTCCCATAGAATGAGAAATTACAAATACATTCACGGCCATTGACAGGAAAATGTATGCTCTAAGATACTAAATGTATACAATGGCCACCAAAGTTGAAAAACATACTAGCTGTTTAGGTACAGCAGAGCAACACAATTTTGATATTTGACATTGAGGATGACTTGCAGCAAAAAACTGAGAAGTATCTAAACAAAGAAAAGGTGCTTTGCGGTGAACAAGGCTAAAAAGAGGATCTTGAAGCAAGATCTCATTGAAATTTCTTGTGCATACTGGGCGACAGACACAGTCAGAATGTAAATGTAAATTGAGGTATCTTGTTGACAGCTTAGTCCTGAGGCTAACTTGGAACATAAGAGGTCTAAATAACCCTCGCAAAACACAACAGGACTTTAGTACTTCACAAGACATGATGTCAGCGTAGCTTTTTTTTTGCAGGAAACCTACCTTTCTATATTTACTCAAATTCCTGGTCGGTAAATGGATGTCATATGCTTTTGGATCATTAAATTCTTTGAATTCTACATGGGTCACAATAATGATAAGAACAGTGATCAAGTCCCAGCACTTACACACTGTTCGAGATAACCAGGGAAGATTTGTAATACAAGATTTGGAAACACCATGGTGCTCATCCTGCTGGATTTGAGCGCAGCCTTCGACACCGTGTCACATTCCATCCTTACTGACTCTCTGAAATCTCTAGGTGTGGCAGGCCAGGCCTTGGCCTGGCTGGTGTCTTTCCTTAGCGATCGAAGCTTCCAAGTGTTTTCTTCTAAAGCAGCCTCCGCCATCTGTCCATCCACCCACGGCGTCCCCCAGGGCTCAATTCTTAGCCCTTTATTATTTAACATTTACGTTAAACCCTTGGCAACCATAGTCGAACAAGCTGGGTTAACCCTGTTTTCCTACGCAGATGACACCCAGATCGTCTTCTCCTTATCAGGGAGAGACGTAAACAACATCTCCGCACTCAGGTCGGGCCTCACTCTTGTGGCCGATTGGATGCGGAGAAATTGTCTCAAACTGAATGGGGAGAAGACCGAGGTGGTCATTCTGGGACAGAACAAACATCTATGGGGTCCCCGCCACTGGCCCATCGAACTGGGAAATGCGCCTACACCTTCTACTGCAGTTCGTAACCTGGGTGTCATTATTGACGACAGGCTAACTATGAGACAACAGGCTACTAAGGTTTCAGCCATCTGCTTTTCAACCTTGCGGTGGCTTCACAAGATTTTGTGGATGCTCCCCCTTTCCTCTCGCAGAACTGTGGTCCAGGCACTTGTAACATCACGCCTGGTCTATGGCAACATTCTTTACTTGGGTGCAGATAAAGCCACTATACACGTGCTGCAGGTGGTGCAAAATGCGGCCGCACGCCTGCTAAAGAACGTCCCCAGACGCTCCTCAGCCACTGCCGCCTTGCGCGACCTCCATTGGCTGAGCATCCCAGAACGTGTTAAATTCAAGGCACTCTGCTACATGTTCAAGGCTAAGCAGGGTAGCGCCCCAGTATATGTTCAGGGGCTGGTAAAGCCCTACAGACCCCTGCGCTCACTAAGGTCATCGGACACTGGCAATTTCACAGTACCAAGATGGAAGCTGACAAAAATGGGAGGCCGCTCCTTTTCCACTTTGAGTCCTAAATACTGGAACTCCCTCCCATTGGCATTAAAATCTGAGACCAACCTATTCCGCTTTCGTAAGGCTCTGAAGACCCTGCTCTTTACTAAGCGTGACCAATAGTCGGCTGAGGCCTCAAGTCAAGGTGACACTCCCTCTTTCTTCTACAGTCTATCCCTGGCGCCGGGAAACCCATTGTGGGTAGCTGTGCGCGATACAAGCTTAAATAAATAAATAAATAAATAATAGTACATTGCATAATTGCTGGCAAGCACATCACCCTAATAAATGTCTGCGGCTCCAATATTGAGAACACAAATTTCTTTCAGTCACTGTGGGCAACGGTGTCCTCTCTTTATCCCAAAACAGTCCTCTGGTCAGGAGACCTTATTGTCTCACTAACTCCTGACCTTGATAGATCACCTAGTCTCGACCGGCATGCATCCGCAGCAGTCACAGCAATAAATGCATAGTATCAGACCACCATCTAATAGATTTATGGCAGCTGACACACACATTTGAACGTGAGGGCACCCGTATCTCTACAGCCCATGGGATGTGGTCTAGATTGGATTACTGGTTCTCCACTGCAACATTAGCTCTAGATTAGCAGATGTGCAACATTTTGCAAGAACACTGTCTGGCCATATCCATGTCCTGTGAAAGCGAAGCTTATCTGCAGGGCATACTGCATCCATTTTATGGAGGCTATCACCAGAAAGGCAAACATAGGCGCTGAAAGTAGGGGAGTGGTGGCACCCCCAAAATGACCGTGCATGAGTTCAGAAGGTGAGTGATCAATAAAAATAGCATAAAATCTTCTTTTTATCTTGTCACATTCAGTGTGCGTTCAAAGGCAGAGGGCAAATGTCAGGCTATGTATTCCGAAAAATGACTGCTTATTCTTGTGTCATGAAAATTGGTGTTTACTTATCTCTGACAATCTTTCTGGGTACAGGGTGTGTGAAAGGAAAGGCTGTAGGGTGTCTGTTTTTTTCTAACACATAACACAATGTAAAGGCCTGGAAATTAACTGTATGAATTTTTAAAAACATACCAGCAGTTAGGAAAGCACATTTTTTGTGATTATATAGAGTGGTGGAAACAAAGATTTAAAAAAAATCAAAACAAATCGAATGCACTTTACTTGGAGATGTGCAAATGATAAATATTTGCTGAACCCCTATTTCCAAACTTTGTTTGTGCACTATATATTTTTAATGGCAAAACTGCATGTCGTGATTTATGTGGCCTTTTCTATGAAAAGCGTGCAGTCTGTAAATGACTGTGTATTATAACACTATGTTTTAGTTGCATGTTGTGACAGTTTACTCTAAAATGCACCCCGTGTTTCATACCACACCTTTACCATTCTTCTACTGAATGGGCATGACTCATTTGCTGCATTTGATCTTTGTGAAACTCTTGGATTTTTTTACAATCGCCTTCACTTCTGTGATACAACTTTGATCATAGCACCCCCACTATGAAAATTGTTCCAAGACAACTGCACGCTTACAGACAACGAATGTTGGAATGAAATGAGACAAGAAATAATGCATTATTTCAAAACAAACTTTTGCTCTATAACAAATATGAATATAGAATGGGAAGCATTGAAAGATGTGGTCTGGGAAGTCTATATGGCTAAACATAACGGGGTGCTCAAATCACGAAGAAACCAAATAGGTTTTCTACAGAGAGACATTAGGAGGTTAAAGGCAATGCGAGCATGTCAAGTCAAATAAACTCAGTTTGGCTTAAAATACCATAAAAGTTTGAACAATACATGCAATACAATCTAAAATCTTCTACATAGCATATTTGAGCAATATCAAGTGTAAAAACCATGCAAGCAATTTCAGGAATTTAGACAGTTAAAAAAGAAATATAAATCTTCTTGATATCAGATTTACAATACAACCTAAAACGACATAATTCCTACAACTTTGTTAATACATAAATAGAATTTTAAAAGGTTGTATCATTCGGAGTCAACTATTGTAATTCACAACTTTTTATGACAATCAGTGCAACTTTAATAAAATTAGTCATTGCAGTCAAATATCAAGTTTGGCCAAAGAGTGTAAAACATCAAAACCTTCAATATAGGTACATGGTTGGTTTGCCCTCAATAGTGGAGCCAAAAATGTTCCTCTTGGATCGGCATAAAGGGGGCAGAACAGCATAAAGTGCATGGTGCTCTGTACTGCCACATTAACACAGGGGCAAGGTGTGAGTTTATCGACCCATCGTGACTGTTTTGGGAATGGCACTAAAAAGTGCAAGGTGCGTAAGCGAAATCTAGTTAAAAGAAATGGAACCTGGGCATTAGTAGTAAAAGTAGGATACAATTGCTGTTGAATAGGATGCACATGTGAAGGTCCTAGCAGCTCCCCATGTGAGAGTAGCTCGCTTGCCCTAGAATAGTATGCCTTTTTAATGATTATTTTTGCATTTGAATTGATACCAGCAGCGTTGTCGTAATAGTGCCCCAAGCCTATCTCATAGAGTCTATCTCTTACAAAATGACGCCAGGTGATCGACAAAGCACTGTCTAGCTGAGTGCAATCCTTGATAACGTCCCTCGTGAATGTTAGATCCTCTGACAGCCAGATTTTGGCCCATAAAAGTAGAGGGGCAGTGTCTATTCGATCCTGTAAAAATTCCAATCCCAACACCTGATGACAAAAGAGTGAGGGGGCACTATCAGGGGTCATCAATAGCCTTTTAGTAAGTTTCTTTTCCGTGACCTGAAGTTGGCAGCTTTTGTGGTAACCCCAAACTCCTGCGCCGTAGGATGCAACGGATACACATTTAGCTGTGTATAAAGTAACCAGCTCTGTCACCGGTTTATGACCTAATTTGCAGGCAAAACGAAAAAGCCCCTCCACAACCCTGGTGGTATGTTGCACCCTGGAAGTAACCAGGGGACCCCAATTCATACTTTTATTAAAATTATTCCCCAGGTAGGTAAAATTAGTCCGCTTATCAATAGTCTTTCCTCTTACAGTAAACGTTCTTGTTTTGGTAGATTTTGAAACTTACGCCATTATATAAGATTTAATAAAATTGACTTTTAAGTCAAGGGCCGACATGAAATCGGTAAAAGCATTGAGTGACTTTTGAAGGCTGTTTGCTGTCAAAGCCATTAACACTGTATCATCTGCAATGATAATAGCGGAACTGGGTTGCCACCTATTCAGGGAAAGTCACATTTCTTATCTATTAAAAATGCCTCGAGGCCATTGGTATATATTGGAAAAAGAAACATTGCTAAAATGCACCCATGCCGTACACCTTCTGTAGAAACAATGGGCCTAGTCTTTTCCCCCTGGGAACCATACCTTAAGGCGACAGTAGTGGATGCTTGAAACCTGCGTAGAAGGGAGATAAAAGCCTGCTCAACACCCATTGTCCCTATTAGGGCCCACAGCTTCTCCCTGTTAACAGTATGAAAAGCACTGGACAAGTCCATGAAGGCCAGGGGATGGAAACCCCCCCTCCCCCTCGGCCCTCCTGTACTTGCCCATGATCAGGGACAGATTAAGACACTGTTCTGTGGTGTCCAATGAAGCCATATTGCGTCCTAGACATGATTCCTGTGTCAGTTGCCCAGGTTTCGAGTCGTGCAAGAACTACCCTCCCCAAGAACTTAGCCTTGGCATCAATAAGGGAAATTGGCCTATAACAGGCGGGATCACTCCTATTACCCTTTTTGAATACAGGAACCACGATGGCCTTCTTCCATGACACTGGGATGGGGCCAGTCATCACTGATTTAAAAACATTGGTTAGCAGGGGTGACCAGAGTTTGGGATTAATTTTGAACAAATCCAAAGGAACCCATCGGGGCCTGGGGCCTTCATACAGATTCCTTTTGCCAGACCCTCCTCAACCTCAGCAACAGTAAGGGATGCACTTAGTTGGGCAACCATGGTTAGATCTGGCGGTGGATCTTCCCTGTCCTCCTCTAACTGGGCACAATTAGGATTAAATATAGCAGAAAAGTGGGATTCCAATGAGTGCCCCAGACTCGGAGAGTCCATCTGCCCAACCTGATCCATAAAAAAAAGGACGATTAATGATGTTCCTAAACCTTTTAGAATCTTTAAGGGCACTGGCTCTATCCAAATCTTCCCAGGGTAGTTTCTTCAATTCCTCGTTTCATGTATTTTTTTTTTAGTTTTTACTTTGTTATTTTTTTTTAACTCTTTTTATTTTTGAACAATGCTCATAGTATACAGTCACGACAATCAATGAACAATGATCAGAGCAGTAGTTAGCACCGTGGTTTTTAATCCCATCAATACCATACGGCACTCTCAGGATGACCAGTGGCCAGGTTACTCTTCCAGCCCCTCACCCTCCTCCCTATACTTTCTCCACGGTCCCCAGATCTTTTTCCACTTCTTCGGCCATCCCCATCTATTATAGATGGTCTCCTCAGCCCGCTGGCACCTGTCTAGGTCCCGTCTCCAATGTTCCCATGACGGGGGTGTCTGAGATCCCCACCCCTGGCAATGTTTCTCTTGGCCACGGCCGACGCTAGTGCGAGCCATATCTCCATGTGCCTTGTCCAGTCCTTGTCCCCCCGTATCATCAATAGCAGCCTTCGTGGCTCCCGTGGGACCGGTGTGCCCACCACCTCTGACATTGTGGCAACCACTAGTCCAGAAGGGGACTATGGCAGGGCACGCCCACAATATGTGGTAAAAGGTACCCTCCCCCTGGCAGCCGAGGGGCTCCTGCCACACTTGTACAGGTGTGTGTGAGGGTAGTATGTGCAATGGAGTATTTTCAGCTGGATCAGCCGGAGCCTGGGGCGGATTGCTACCTCCCGCGGGCGTTGTATGGCGTCTTGCCAGTCGGTATCATCAATATTGCTTAAGTCTCGAGTCCACGTCTCTCTAAGTTTCTCCAGTGAGTCGGGCATGTTATTGATAAGTTTCCGATAAATGGTGGATGTGGGTTTCTCCAAAATGGGGTCCAGTAGCAGCCTGTCCGCCATAGGGGAGTACTCCGGGATGCAAGTGTTTCTGACCAGGTGGGAACGAATAGCATGTAAAAGCCGTAGGTAGTGGTAGTGTTGTGACTCGTGAAGGTCGTATTCCTTCTGTAGGTAGGCAAAAGAACGGGGAGCCGAACCCTTCCAGATGTCCCCCAGATAATCAATACCTATCAATTTCCACCCTCCAAAGCCCGCCAGTTGCGTCACTTCCTGCAATTGGGACCACAGCCACAGGGGAGTGCGACCAGTTAATTTATCCGTCCAACCCAGGAATCTGTTTGCTTCCTTCCAACACTGTACCACTGCCCTAGTATGTGCAGGCCAGTCTTTCCCCACTCTCCGAGCGTAGAGCAAGTGCTCACAATTTCCCTTGGGCATGGCCAGTCTATCCACCCTGTACGCTGGTTCTGAGTTGTCTGCTCCTTTCATGTATTAATGATGTTTTTATATGCCTGTCTTGCAATTTTGATTTGAGTTCGGTCACGTGGTTTTTCACGAAGGGCCCTTTTGAGTTTCTTATGGGCTCTAGAACACTCTGAGTTAAACCATCTCTTCTCTAGAGATTCCCTCATCTGTATAGGTCTAGTAAGTCTTTTAGCTACGTCTGCACAGACAAGTTCAAAGTCGTGAATTACCTCATCAGAAGGAGCGTCAGGTTCGAGACATCTCATAATAGAGTTCATATTCAATGCCACAACTTCCTCCTGAAATTCTATAGGGTTTATTTTGTCCCAATTTAATCTTACCCCTTTGTTGCGATCGTATTGAATGAGGCGATCATCAGCTTACCCTGCCAAGGCAGTTATCCCCAGGGAAATAGTTAGGGGGTTATGGTCACTAGCATTGTTTGGTTCTACCTCAAAGACACCAACAAGCGACAAGTACCTCCTTGATATAAACATAAAATCTATAAAACTCCCATTGCCTCCTCTGGTATAAGTGGTGCACTGTGCTGCAAGGCTGAAGGCCCCTGTTGTTTTCAATAATGATACAATTTAGGGCTTCGCCCTGTGGTGTATGAATAAAATGCGATTGAGGCTGGTCCTCTAGGTCCAATAGCCCACAGACACGTTTGGTATTATGCGTGCAGGTAGTACTATTAAAATCCCCCACCCAGAGGATACATAGAGCCTGACACTTCCCTGAGATAGTATTGATTTCTTCCTGAAGGGCTTGAATAACATGACAACTGTTATGGTTAAAGATGTTATAATTACCAATTTACCAACAATAGCTTGACCCGAATCAGATTAGAAAATAAGATTAGTTGGTACCAGGGCATGGAGTTAACAACAGAGGCTTGTACAGACCCATATTTTTCGGAAATTAACATCACCAGCCCTCCTTTAGCCCTCACTGCCAATGAGGGTGTTGTGTGGATGGTAAAAGAATGATAGCCGTCCAACACAATATCGTCCTTATACCAGGTTTCCTTTAGGCAGATGATATCAAAGCCCCTTATATACCCTAACCACTCCTCGTTTGCCAACTTAGTGCCAATGCCTGCAATATTCCAGGAAATAATTTTAAATTGGTGAGTAGTGTGTTCTTGATCCACCATACCCCCTAGTGTGGAATTAATAACCGTATTGCAACAGTAGTAGCCAAGATAGACCCCTCATCTCTAAGATTGTCATCGGGGAGAGGGGTAAGAGACCAAGAGCACTTTCCAGGTTGAACTCTAGTCTTAGTGGTGCTAATAAGATTGGACAAAGTGGTACCAGAAGGATCAGCAGGCGGCTTTCTGCCAATAATGACATTTTCGAATGCTCTCTCAGCAGTGATCTTCTTGTTTTGGCTGTACTGTCCTCACATACGGACAGTCAATTGATTTTGCTCAAACCAGAGAGAACATCAAAATGGTTGGGGTGGAAAAATGATGCGAGCTTGGGGATTGGGAATCTATTCTGTTGTCTAAGTACAAACTGTTGTCACATATAAGTCTCCTGGATAGGGGGATAGAAGAAGCCAAGTGGGCGGACCTTAATTGTTTCATTCAGTAAATTTCTAAGATGTGTCAGGGCAAAATGTACAACCCCAGAGTTACTAAAATTAAGCACGACACCGTCCCCATCCACGCATTTAGTCGTGTTGCCCAACCAGCTCACCCTCCTTGCCATAATAATATGTTCAGGCCAGTTGGTTTGCGAGAAAATGTTCCTTGAGAACCAAAAGGCAGATGTATTAATTAGGCTCTGGCAGCTTTCTTAGTGCCCCTGGGGGAGTTGGGGAACCCCTGTCAAGATCAGAGTATATAGTGTACAATCTGGGGGTAGATCTGAAATATCGATTGCACCCGGCCTGCCCTGAGAGACATGAGGTGGGCCATTTTATATTTGTGGAGCCTTGTGGGTGTCTCCCCCCCACTTAGGGGGCCAGAGTTATTTATTTATTTTTATTTATACAATTTATATAGCGCGCAAATACCCTGAGGTGTCTCGGCGCTGCTCAATTCATATGCTGAAAGGGGTCACTGATTTATTACTGATTAAAAAGCCATGTTTTTAATTGTTTCCGAAATGTCATCAAGGAAGGACTGTTTTTAATATCGAGGGGGAGGGTATTCCATAATCTGGAAACAGCCACTGTAAAGCGTCTATCTCCCCAAGTCACTTTTTTTGTCCGCGGGATTGGGAGCAGATGGGCTGTGGATGAGCGTAAGGCTCTTTTAGGAGTATATACACACAAGGCTTTTTTTTTAAAAATTCTGGCGCTATGTTGTGCATGGCTTTATAGGTAATACACAACGCCTTAAATTTGGTGCGACTTCGAACTGGGAGCCAGTGAAGTTGGCGAACAATGGAGGTAATGGAAGAGAATTTTGGAGTACGGGTCAGAATCCTAGCTGCCGCGTTCTGAATAAGTTGCATTTTATTAAGGACTTGCTCTTGGGCATTTAATAGCAGACCATTGCAATAATCGACCCTGGAGAGTACCAGGGTGCACATGAGGGTCTTGCCTGCGCTGGGGGGGAGAAAAGGCAAGAGTTTCTTAATCATCCTTAGAGTGTAAAAAGATGCAGAGACTACCGCATTTGCATGGCTCACAAATGATAGTTTATTATCAAATAATACTCCTAGGTTCCTAACTTTGGTAACCGGTGTTGGGGGAGAGCCTAGTTCAGGAGGCCACCAAACTGGGGACCAAGACGGGGTCAATCTGCCAAAGATCATGACCTCCGTCTTGTCAGAGTTTAATTTTAGGCAGTTATGATCCATCCAGGAACTAATGGCCATCATGCCTTCCTGAAAGTTAGCCGCAACTGCTCCTCCGTTGTTGTGAATGGCCAATACCAACTGGGTATCGTCGGCGTACGATGTTAGCCCAATTCCACATGATTTAATGACCCTCGCCAAGTCCGACACGTAGATGTTGAATAGTGTCGGACTTAACGAGGATCCTTGGGGAACGCCGCAAGGTAGGGTGAAAACAGGAGAGTAGAAGCCGCCCAGTTTAACAGACTGTTTACGGTCAGACAGAAAGGAAGTCAGAAGAGATTTGGCTTTTCCCTGGATGCCAATAGAGGCTACACGGTCGATCAAGATTGTGTGATCGACCGTGTCGAAGGCTGCAGACAAATCCAGTAATATCAGGACTGCCACGCCTCCTTGATCCATAATCATTCTGACTTCGTCTGCTGCCTTTATCAGTGCTGTTTCTGTCCCGTGGCCTTTCCGAAATCCAAATTGGGTGTCATCAAGTAGATTATTCTGATCGATATAGTGGGCCAGCTGACAGTTCATAATTTTTTCAAATATTTTGGACGTAAAAGGAAGAGATGCAATTGGGCGATAACTTTTGGGTTCTGAGGGGTCAAGATTTGTTTTTTTCAATAAGGGTTTAATAATTGCTTTCTTCCAAATCGACGGATAGGAACCAGAGAGAAACATAGAGTTACAGATATGTGTGAGAGCTGGGGCTATAAGATTGGTCACTGGCTTGAGAATCAAAGGTGGGCAAGGATCAAGTGGTGATCCTGATTTGATAATTGTCATAAGTTCAACTGTCTGCGTTGTGGAAATTTGACTAAATTCACAAAAGGCTATACAAGGAGGGCTGTGGTTCTTATTGGAGCTGGTTAATTCGGCGGCGGCCTTGGAAGTAAAATTAGAGAAAATATCGTTGACCTTAAGGTTTAAAAAGTCTGCCAGGTCGTTACACAGATTTTGGGAGGGTTCTATGATAGTACATACTGGTGGGATAGATAGCTTCGTAACAACTTGATAGAGTTCTTTAGTGGAATTTTTGGCTGACTCTATTTGCGCAAGATAAAAGTTTCGTTTTTCTGTAGTTAGAAGCTTTCTATATGTAGCCAGTGATTTTTTGTATACCTCTCTATCATTATTGTCATATTCTTTGCGCCAGCGCCTTTCTAGGTTTCTACACCGTTGCCTTTCCAGTCTGAGGGTTTCTGAGAACCAAGGGGCGGATGGTGTGTTACGATTGGGCAGCATATTTTTAGAAGGTGCTAACGTGATAAAAGCATTGTTAAGCCAAACACTATAGTTATTAGAAGCTATGTGTGGATCTGTTGTGTCACCTAGTTGGGTGGAGGCCAAGGTGCTCTGTAGGGTTGAAGCATCCATGTTTTTCCAAACTCGAAATTGGACACGAGAGCGATTTGTAATGTGTGAATTTTTATGATTTCTGGTTATGATGGCAAACATTACTGCAGCGTGGTCTGACCACGTTAAAGGTTTCACTGAGGGTGAGGTAATGTGAGGGTTATTAGTGAATAGACCATCAAGGGTATGTCCAGCCTGATGAGTGGGAGCTGTGATCAGCTGTTTGAGGCCTGTTAATGAAAGGTCCGAAATTAAGGCTGAGGCGTCTCTATCATTAGTAGTTTCAAAATGAAATTTAAAATCGCCTAATATCATCTCATCAGGATTGGCTGCCATAGGTTCTAATAAAGTATTAAGGGACGCCAGGAAAGGGGACCGGTGGGTAGGTGGCCGATAGAGAAGGGTTCCTTTAAAGGATTGGGAGAAAGCATAATGGAAAAAGTTAATGCTTCGGCGGACTCAAAGTCAATGGGTTCTATCCTTGTTAAAAAGTTTTTTCTGCCTTTGACAAAAAAAAGGTTTTTCTGTATATAATAGCTATTTCACCGCCTCTTTTGTCTGAGGATCTATCCTGCCTGACTACATGATATCCATCCGGAGTCGCTATACAGAAATCTGGGCCTGATGCTTGATCTGCCCAGGTTTCTGTGATAAAGAGGAGATCTATATTGTGGCTGGTTATAAATTCAGAGATTTCATCTTTGTGCTTTATGAGAGAGCGAGCGTTGATAAGAGCACAATGGGTATGTTTGGTATCCAGCTCTCCTGTGAGTAGATTCTGCGCTTGTTGGTGAAAAGGTAGTGTCAGTTTGTATGAACAATTAGAGCATTGAGAGGATAGTAAGTTAGTAAGGGAGTCTGCGTTAAAATGAGGACAGCGAGGGCTACCCATGTGATTCCTTATGTCCCTAAGTTGAATACTTGTGTAAGTAAGTACCTTGCCTCCTTGATGAGGTCTGGGGGGGGCAGGGGATATGGCGCTAAGAACGGTCTTAGCGCGGACGGGCGCAGACGGGCACCCATTTGGCGCGCCCGCTGCGCGTCCGAAAGATCATGTGCAAGATATAGTCTAGCCCCTTCTCCAGCTAGACCGCAACCTCTGGTCCTGCCGGGCTACGGGACTGACCCAAGATGTTCTCTCGATTAGTAGCCCCAAGTCCTTGCGTTCGATTGTCCCCACCGGAAGCCCTTTCCCGTCCCACAACCCCAGATAGCAAAGGCATTGGTCTTTAGTTGACGTTTATGGGGATGGGCTCTTGAGGGGAACATTGGTTATGTGTGAAGTGTAGGTCACTTGTAGGGAGCAACCCTCCCAGATTGACACTAATAATAACATAACTTCCATCATTTAGCCTCTTATTAATACAGCTTCGTCGGGTGACCATGTCCACTTGTTTTCTTGTTATCATTAGGTTCCCAGAACTATTCGACAGTCGGGCAAGTGCTCTTGTATGCAAAGTAGATGGGCTAAAATGGGTGCCAAGGCCGCCTGTACTACTTTGCTAAGTCTATCAGTGGACTTGTCTGTTTCATCCTGGAGTTTATTCTTCCTCCTCCAACGCGGATTTACACAGTAGGGTTTGTTTAGGTCTCTTTACTTTTAGTGAATGGCCCTTCAGTCTTTGGTCTGCGCCTACCCCCACTATTTCGGTGCGCTTTCTTTTCCCTCCTGTAGTAAGCTTGAACCCAGTCTCTACTGCCAGTGGGAGGGAGATAGGCTTGGCTCCATGTTGTATGGTACATGATTCGTTTTGGGCCAGAATTACAACATTTGGTGAAAGAGGGACTTGTAACCTCTCACCAACATCAGTGTCAGCCACAGCTATATAAGAATCGGAGAGGGCTGGAGCTGGTGGGTCAGGGGGTTGAACTGATGAGAGTCTGCGCTCAGCTTTTTCAATTTCCTTTTGGAGGAAACCATCTAAGGTTGTGTCAGTATATTTTACAGCTGGCGTAGGTTTCCTTTTCCCCATGCTGGTGTTTGCTCTATAATTGGTAGAGCTTAAATCTATTTTACCTTAACACAGCTTTAACTAGTTGGGTCCAGTCATCTTTATCCCGGAATCCAGACAGGAAAACCAAGAGGGTAGGCCCAGCCCTCCGACGAGTGTGGAAGGCCTGCCGCAGGCCTGGGCTTTTCCCGGTGCGTTCGCGCGCGTCCTGCTCTGCGGGAGCCCCAAGCTGTTTTTATGCGCCTCAAGGCGCAACAAGATCGGGTAGGCGCCTCCTGGCACTTGCTGGATTCTGGGGAATGGAGTCCCCGGTCAAAAGTGCGGCAAGCATATAATAATGGCAATACCATAGTCGCAGCAACCAGAGAGAAAATCATGTCATACAATGAGATACACAGTGTGGACAGCTCATAGCTGGCTAGTACCCTGAGGGAAAGCAAGGTGGACCAGACTTTCCTCCATAGTGTGCCTCCTGGTCGACCCATTGAAATCTGGAAAAGCGATGTTTTGCAGCATGAATCATTTTCTGGATTCTTATGCTGTGCATTATTCCGCCATCTAGTGGACTGGTCCAGAATTTCCAGTTTTTAGGTTTCGGCTACCGTCCCACTGCGTGAGCAGTGGGTGGGCGGAGCCGAAATCTTATGTCTCTACATATGGGCTTTGGTCCCGCCTTGTCTTCCATTGGCTAGCTCCATAAATGGAGGCTAGCCATTGGAAGACACGGTTGTCCATCACTCTTTCCCGGTCAGAACGCGAATCGTGGGCGTTTCTGACTCTTTTTTTAAGTTCCGCCCTCTCCTCTTCCCATTGGCTGGAATTTTACCTTCCAGCCAATGGGAAGGGGAGAGCACGAAAAACACGCCCCCCAGCTCTTCGACTGCCGCCTCGGGTGAGTGCTTGTTTAATCGGCTCATCACCTGGGTGGGTTAGCAAAACTCTCCATGTTTATAATTATCCCGAGTTTCTGAGTTAGGATGATAGATGTGCATTCCTTGCCTCGAGGCTGTGGCAATAGAGTGGCTCAAACTCAGATGAGTGATCGAGCTGCGCGTTGCTTGAGTAGCCGAGGGCGCTCCGTAGTGCTGGTGGCCAGAGTACGCCTCGCATTGCCCAAAAAGCGTTAAATCAACTGAGCGCTTTTAGAATTGTACTCCACGTACTGGGCGTTTTGTTTCCTCCCACCTGCAGATTAATTGTAAGGTCCGCTGCGTACTCACCTGAACTGTACACTTCACATTGGGTGGACTGTGCGCCTTGCAAGATACGCTGCGTACCCCTCTGAACAGTACGCTTCGTTCCTTCAGTACGTCGCGTACCCGTACTCACGCGTGATGCGTGAGAGTTGGTAAGGCCGTAGGTACGCGACTCACGCGAGATGCGTGAGATTTGGTAGGGTGCCGCGATTTCTCCCGTTTAGAGCGCACAGAAGCGCTATGAAGCACCCAGAAGGCCTAAGACTGGCCTGAAGTCCTAGAAACCGCCCCAGAAGTATTTTTAGTGGACTTCCAACCTTGCCAACAAAGAACTGGGGCATTATCCTGTCTTTTTAATCCCTGTATTTATTAGGTCCTGGCATACGCTTGCTTTTTAAAGAAAACTATAGCTATAAACTAGCTCCAGATTTTGCATGGCAAAGTTTAAAGCAGCCCTGCACACACTGCCTGACAAATTAATCCTGTTATAAACCGTTTCCGCCAGGGGTGGAAGCGCGTGCGCTGTGCCACCAGCTGCCAAGCGCTCCGCTCCCTGATTCCCAAAGTTCGCCACAACGCTGAGAAAGAGTGAGGTGGGGACGGGGGAGGGGGGCGGAGGGCTGTCTGAAAGGGGTGCCTAATGGTCGCCACTTGCTCACAGTAACAATAAGCAAGGACTTGATCTAAAGTAGGGCACCAATACTGCAAAGTTAGAAGGGCCTGTCGAATGAACACAAAGGTCACCGTTCGTCACTCGGGTGGGCGAGTGTACGGTTGGAGTTCACCAATCTCTGGGTCAGAATCACCCTCTGCCAAAGGCGCGTGGTCGGTCCCACTAAGGCAGGGCAGCACAGTGGACACCCTATGCTGACCTCCGTGACTGCGAGAGACAGAGGGGGCGGAGAGTACCCCAGTAATCTGTAGGAGGGGTGACGTCCCTTGGGGAACACTGAGCAAAACCCAAGCGACGCCAAGAAAGAGTCCGGACACTAACGCGCACTAACCAGGAAAGGAGCCTCCGAGCCATGGCCAGAGTCGGACCAGTATCTATCTACATGTCACGAAGTGCCACACCGTTCCCCCAACAGCAGCTGGCACCAACGCCCACTGCACACCAGGCGCTTCTCTCCCTAATGGCCCGCCTATCTGACACGCATATTGACTCTTGCGCCAAGGCCGGGTTATCAGCGCGCAGGCAGGGTGGGAGCCGAAGGGAAGCAGGCGGAGCCCGTTTAAGAAATAGAGTGAACTCTCCAGCCACCTCAGCTCGAGGAACCGAAGCCGCGGCGGCTGCTCTGCGCCTGGAAGACGCGGGCACCGTCCAACGCCTGCATCAGAGGCAGCTGTGAGGCAACGTCCAATCCTCGCGGTGAGTACCACCGGATTTTCAAACTAGAAATTATATAATATTTGTGCTCGGCTCGTACTGCAGATGAACACCACAGATTTGGGGCATGAATGTCGCGTGTGAAAAAGTCCTTTCACATGGCTTTAGGTGGGCCGGGTCTCACCGGTGCTGAGCACCGGCAGTTTTTTTTAAGAGGGCCTTGAAACGGGTCCTTATCAGGCTCTGTTTTGTGCCCTGGCACAGGCGGTCCGGTTTTTTGCCAGACTGTAGTGGCATCAGGCACATCATATCGCTGCTCACACTGCTCACTTGTGTGTGTGTGTGACTGCTCCTGGGTGTGTGTGTGTGTGTGTGTATGTGACTGCTCCAGTGTGTGTGTGTGTGTGTGTGTGTGACTGCTCCTGGGTGTGTGTGTGTGTGACTGCTCCAGGGTGTGTTTGTATGTGACTGCTCCAGTGTGTGTGTGACTGCTCCAGTGTGTGTGTGTGACTGCACCTGGGTGTGTGTGTGTGTATGTGACTGCTCCAGAGTGTGTGTGTGTGTATGTGACTGCTCCAGTGTGTGTGTGTGTGTGTGTGTGTGTGTGTGTGTGTGTGTGTGTGTGTGTGACTGCTCCAGTGTGTGTGTGTGTGTGTGTGTGTGTGACTGCTCCAGTGTGTGTGTGTGTGTGTGTGTGTGTGTGTGTGTGTGTGACTGCTCTGGTTGTGTGTGTGGCTGGCTCTGGGTGTGTGTGGCTGGCTCTGGGTGTGTGTGGCTGGCTCTGGGTGTGTGGGTGGGTGGTAGTAATTGCTGTCTGCTGAGCTCGTCCTTAGGGTACAATAGTTCTCACATTTGCGAGAGATGAAGCTATTGGCAATGTAAAAGACAATGCCATTTATTTATCTGTTTTCAAAACCAACACATACATACACATTTTGTCATTTACAATGCCAATAGCTCTAACTTCTCCAAAGGCGAAACCGTTGCATTGTAAATGCTTGTTTATTTTTGCCGTAGGCGTCGTCGACACCATTTGGTGGTATGTCCATCCCCTGTGTGACGTCAAATGGCGCCCTCTGAGGTTCCTGTGCATAGTCGCCATCTTCAGATTCTTTTTTCTGCTGCTGGGTCTTAAAGAACGATGGAGAAGCTTCGAAAGTTTTCTGAAAAATATAAACTTTATTCGTCAATCTGCACAATAGGTGCAGGGCTTTGTACCCCAGAGACCACTGTGGCATCTTGTTACACAATTACAGGCAGCAATTGACTTTTTGGAAAAACAACACAACTAGCATATTTGTCAATAAGCATCATTCAGGATAACATACCCCCTTGCCCCAACTATATCCCACCCACCCCCGAGATGCGCAACCTCCACCGAGACCCACCCACCCACACACACACGCACCCCAGACCGCCCCCCACCAGGCCCAAACACCCGTCCCTACCCTCAGTCCACAAGGATATCATCCGTTTCAACCGGAGGCTCCAATCACAGGCCCCTATAGTCAGCCCACTGCTTCCAAATTTTGGCCGCTCCAACCCCATGCAGAAGTCAAGGCCGTTCTACCATGTGGCAACCGAGGGTGCCCGCACATCCTTCCACATCCTAGCAATGTCCTGTTTCGCCAACGTGAGACCCAGCTGTAATAGGTGCCTTTTTCTAGAGATTACCCCAATCCCTTCCATCACATGTAACAGGGCAAGCTGTGGCGTACGTGGAAGCGACCATCCCAGAACTTCGGAGAGGCGGGCGAATATCCCTCTCCAAAAGCGGTACAGCGACAGGCATTGCCAGACTGTATGCAGAAATGTGCCCTCTGTCACACCACATCTGAGACACACCGGGGTGGTACTCAATCCCGCCCGCCACAGTCGTACCCGAGTAAAGTAGACCCGGTGAAGGTACTTAAATTGGATAAGGCAAAGACGCATAGCAATGGCTGCCCCCCGAGGTGCAGCCAGGGCCTCCCTCCAGTCTTCCTCCTCCAATGACCCCACATCCTCCTCCCACGCCCCCGTAGTTTCTCCAGTGAGGACGCGCTATGAGTGACCAGGGTTTGGTATATTCGCAATATTTTCTTGGTCTCCAGGTCGCCCATAAAGACTTTCACCTCCAGTGGGCTAAACTCATGGAGAGAATCGAGGCCCTCCAGGCTGGGAGTAAGCGCGTGCCTGAACTGGAGATATCGGAAGAATTGCGATTGGGGCATTTGATATTCCACTTGCAGATCGCGGAACGATTTGAGGGAGCCATAGTGCACAACATCGCACAGGGTGGAGATGCCAATGGCGTCCCAACCCCGAAAGCCCTGTAGGGCCGCCAAGGCCGGCAGGCACCCATTATGCCACAGGGGGGTTTCTTCTGTCAGTGTGTTCCACCACCCCATACGCTTCAGAGAGTGTCGCCAGATTTGATAGACTACTTTTGTCGCAGGCGGCAGCGCACCATGTGACTCAGCTGAATAGAGTATCGTATGGAGAGGGGACTGCCTCATCATGTACCGCTCCACAGCGCAGGCCGGGTCCCTCCTGTCTCCATACCACCACTCATTGAGGACCAGCAGGTGCGAGGCCTGATAGTAGGAAAGGAGATCTGAGGTCGCGAGGCCCCCCACAGTACGTGGAGAGAGAGCACGTACGCAATGCGACACGCACCACTCCTCCCCCCTCAAAGAAACTGCCCCAGTGCCGAATTCACCAGCCGGAACCACCGGGGTGTGATCGGGTACGGGTGATTCTGCAACTGGTATAGCAGGTGGGGGAGCGCCACCATCTTGAAGATCGCCGATCTGACATAGATCGTTAGTGGCATACGGGACCAAATCTTGATATCCGCCTGTACGCGCTTCCAAACCGGTACCACATTCCGCTCCCAGGACACAGCTGGCACGTCGGAGAGGAAAACGCCCAGATATTTGAGGCCACCCACCGCCACCTGCAGCGCTGACGCCCATGGACCCACCCCATCCCGAGCCCCTAGTACCCGTAGGGTAGACTTGCGAGGGTTCATGTACAGCCTGGACGCCTCCCCAAATATTTGCATAATCTCCAGGATCCGCGGCCCCGTCCTATCCAACACCGTTAAGAAAAAAAGGACATCATCCGCATATAATGCGATCCTATCGCTGAGGCCGGCAGCCCACTCAAACCCCTCTAACTGTGCATCAATATGCACCCAGGCCGCAAGCGGGTCCATCTCCAAGGCAAATAAATAAGGTGACAAGGGGCACCCCTGCCTGGTGCCACAGCGAATCTGGAAGCTAGACGATACCGCACCCGCCACCCGAACCGACGCTGTCAATTCAGTATACAGTAGTCGCACATACGACAGGAACGGGGGACCAAGATTAAGCCTACGAAGGAGGGCGAAAAGGTAGACCCAACTCAGGGAGTCAAACACCCTGTCCTTGTCCGCCAACAGGAACGCTGCTGGCACCCCCGTCTGTCGGACCACTGCCAAAGCTACGTGGGCCCGGCATATGTTATGCCACGTTGCTCTCTGGGGCATGATCAATATGGATGGTATTGGTGGGGTCCCCATCATGAGAGAAGAGCAGGAGCCCCTTCTCTCTTGTCGTTCCTCTCGCAGTCTTCGGCTATTTGGTCAACTTTCGTTTAAAAATGTAAATTGTAAGCTGGAATGTGCGTGGGATGTTAGATAAAATCAAGCGCAGGGCTGTCCTGCGTCAGGCCAAGAGATCCGGAGCTGATGTCCTCCTCCTACAGGAGACCCATTTCTTGGGTACCAAGGTCCTCTGCCTGCAGCGCTATGGCTTCCAACAGGTCTTTCATGCAGGGTTTGTGCAAGGTTCTAGGGGGGTGGCGGTCCTCATCCACCACAGGGTGCCGTATGTGCATGCGCAGCAGTGGCTGGATCAACAGGGACGATATGTTTTTCTTCGGGGCAAGATTGGGGAAGACCCCATCGTGCTGGGATGTGTGTTTGCCCCTCCCCCATTGCAGTGGTCCTCCGTTGAATGGCTGCTCTGTCTGTGGGCTGATATGCCAGACGTGGCCTCAGTAGTGGGTGGCGATTGGAACGATGTTCTCGATATGGGTCGAGATAGGAGTAGGGCGGGTGGGGGCCCGGGTGGCGCACTGCCCACGAAGCTATCCTCCCTGGTTACTGGCCTGGATTGGGTGGACATCTGGCGACTCGTTCATGGCGACAGGAGGGAATTCACTTACCTCTCGGCGGTACATAAGTCGTTCTCCAGATTAGACTATGTCTTTGTCCCCCAGGCAGCGGTGACAAGGGTGGTGACAGCTGGGATCCTCCCCCGGGGGCTATCGGACCACTCTCCGGTGTTTGTGGAGTTGCGGCTGCGCAGAGGGCGGCAGCCCTTTCGCTGGCGCCTAGCGGTATGGCATTTACATAATGCGGACTATGAGAAGCACATGCGGGGCGCAATCGCAGATTATTTTGCCGCTAATGAAGGCTCCGTTACTATCGCTGTCACACTCTGATAGGCACTGAAGCCCACTCTATGGGGAATATATATAGCAAGGTGTACGGCGGCCCGTAGGAAACATCGGGACGAATTGGTCAGGGTGGAGGCAGAGGTGGAGGGTCTGGAATGTCGAAGTCGGGGTGCGAGCGATGGGCTGGCGGTGCGTCAGCTGCTGCAGGCACAACAGTTGTACGCCTCTCTCCTACTGGACGAGGTCCATCAAATTTGGCTGGCGTCTCGCAGCAGAATCTGCCAATGGGGCAACAAGCCGAGCAAGATGCTATACCGGCTCTGCCAGGGTGCAGAAATCCTCAAAATTTGCGTTTTCCATTTACACAAAAGACGAATGTAAGTTTTCTCCTCCGTAGATATAAAGAGACTGCTGGAAAAGTAGAAATGAAACCAGTCAGACGTTAACGATTATAAAACTAGAGCAGACAGAAAAATAACTGCTAACTTAAGTTAGAGGAGAAAACTTACATTTGTCTTTTGTGTAAATGGAAATGCGAATTTTGAGGATTTATTCTGAAAATCCGTGTAAGTTGAATTATTGAATTGATCATTTTGGGTTCGGCTGCCGTTTTATCATTTATTTATAGTGAACCCTTATGCATTATCCCCTTTAATTATCTTTGGTTAAGGTGATATGAATATGTCTTTTGGCTCATCTACTCATAATGCGAGCTTCAGCTTAGGATGAGACGACTTACGATATCGAGTAAATGTAGGCAGGCCATTTATGTTGTTAAAATTTTTTTTCTATTTCATTAGAAATTACCTTTTCAAGCGCGAGATCTAATTCTGACTGAATAAATCGACAGTAATTCGCGGCTTTGTCAGACACGTCCAAAGTAAGTATGAGCAGCTACTTTGGGAACATAGGGCTTGCACTCTATGGTTCTATATAGTGCAATAGATGGCTACCTTTATCAGTTTGTAATTAATGGAATGCCAAAATCCGGTAAATGCTCCATTAGAACTAGAACGGTTTTTTATCGCAGTTTAGAGTAGGTCCATAAATAACTTTTGCTGAATGCATTGAGTCCATATGGAGTGACCTTATATATTTTATAACAACGCCTAATCAAATGAGCAACGAGGGTCATATTTATCCCTTTCCCTTTGGGTTGGGCAAAACTTGTTAAAATTGGCTCCATGGTCCAATTTCTTTGTAGCTTTAGGAGACTGTAATTCAGTATGTGTATTAGGTCCTGCACATTTTAGTTGTTATTTATTTATTATTGATGTTATTATGTCAATAGATCTATATATGTTTTGTTTTTTATTGTTGTTTATTTTCTTCACATTTAGGTATTTGAGTGTTCTTTGTCCTGAAGAAGGCGCTGGTCGCCGAAACGTGCGTCGATAAAATACTCTATTGTCCTTTTTTATTATTGCTTTTAATATATTGTATTGATGGAATTGCCTTTTGTGTTATGTTGATATGATTTTTTAGAATTCTGTATATGCATTTTTATCTTTTGTGATTTTTCATTAAATAATTTTTAAATTGTGTGTATTAATAATAAAATACTGTGTTCTCCACTCTGAAATTGGTTCTGTGCCCTCCTATTATTACTTTGACAAGCATCTAATACCGCCTGGGTTGTTACTTTCACATTGTATTTTCCCTGACCTAGGGGTTGACCTAGGGGTTGACCTATCTATTCAGGGAACCCTTGTTTTGACACAAGGGGACCCCACCAATACCATCCATGTGATCAGAGAATGAAGGCAGGTAGAGGTCATGGAAAACACCACCTTTAAATTCTGTCACAACTGCCACCACAAGTTTGCCCAGAGAGACCCCCATGAGGTCTTGCAATCTTTGTCTCCCAAAAACTAGGAGGCATGCACTGCGTTTGACCTAAGCCACTAAAGGCTGGAAACCTGCACCACCATGGCCAGCATTCAGAGGTTGCAGGTTTCGCTGAAGGACCTCTGCCTATCCAGTGATGACAAGGAAACGTTGAGGAAGCCAAGACATCACATGGAGAAGAATCTGATGACAAGAGCAACACAGCTGATGCAGAGAAAAAGCAACCAGAAAAAATAGCAACAGGATGCCGAAAAGAAGAAGCTGAACAGAAAGCACTTGAGGTCAAATGCAAAAAAGAAGGCTCAAAGCTGAAATGGACACGATAAAATAAAAAAAAGGACCTGCTCCTGCAAAGGAAGAAAATATTTGTTGTCGTTATTTGGCAGGCTGCGCTGTTGGTGGTGTGATATCATGTTCAATAAAAGAAGTTGAAGAGCTGAGGACAGTGTCTTCTTTTAACAGAGTTTGACAACTCCTCAAAGACATCCCGTATTCATTGTTAAGCCTTCGACGTCGACCGAGACCGAACATGCCCAGTCTGCTTTGGAAGCCCCAGAAACTTCAGAACCTCATGAAGAGGAGCAGGAAGACTTCTAGGATTTCAAGGAGGTCGAAGATGCCACGCTGAGTCCCTAAAAGGAGTGGATAACTAGTCTTTGAGGCCATCTCCACCAGATGACCTAACTCTCTACAACAGCCTCTTCAAAAGGACTGCTGAGACATATGGAGTTTAGTTGGAGGAGCAAAAAAGGATTCCTGTTTTCTCCTGGGAACCTGAATGCCCTCCCACAAAGGGAATCTATATATGACCCCGGCAAATTGAACCAAGCGAAGGAGGTATTCCGGGAACTAGCAAGGGCTGTAACACCCAGAGTTGAGAAAAAATAGAAATCTTCAACTCAAGACACTAAGAGGCAGATCTACAATAACTGTAGCATCCCTGCATATCAGCAGGGATGTGCCAGTTATTGTGCGCCACGGCTCCGCCACCATGGATGCGCCGCATTTACAATGCGCTGCACCATGGGGCAAAAACGGCACAGATGCGTGCCCCATCTGTGCCGTAAAGGCAGCGCATTGCTGGAGTTGCATCGCAAGCGCGACGCAGCTCCAGAAATGCTCTGGGGGGGCCCTATCTTTACAATGCTGCGTCAGTCCGTACGCCTGCTTCAAGCAGGCGCAGGGGTTTGATACAGCATGGGCTCAAAAGTGACTAAGTGAAATCTTGTAGATTTCACTCAGCCACTTTTGGAAGGCGTTCCTGCGCTGGAACGCCGCCCCCCTTGCACAGGAACGCCTACTTCTGGCACAGGGCTTTACAACGTGACGCATCTCCCCACAGCACATACCCCGCAGCATGGGGCATATTTGGCGCTGCCACTGCATCACAAAAGTGATGCAACAGCTGCTTAAAAGAGGCCCAAGGGGCTTGTAAATCTGCCCCTAAATACATCCAGAGGAGCACTCCTGCGGACTCAATAATTATTGCAACCCCCACACTTCACCATTCCCACCTCCTGAAAAGGAAAGCAAAAGACATGACCTGGTGAGAAGGAAAATGGGGAGGGTAGTAGAAGCTCAATGGAGGATTGCTACCTCCCAATGCCCTCTTGAACTGGTACGGCCATCAACAAAGGGACGAGATGTAGTACCTCATGCAGCACCTCCCAGAGGAGTACAATAAAATGACCAAGGCAATGATGCAAGAGGAGATGTACATTGCTAACTCCTGCCTAAAGCCAGCCTTAGACCCAGCAGACACTGCCAGCAGGCAGATGTGCATTGTAACAACACTAAGAAGGCATGCCTGGCTCAGAGTGTCCATATTCAAACCAGAAGTACAAGCCACAATAATGAACATGTCGTTCATAGATGACTCCTTGTTAGGACAGGCGGTGGATGAATCCCTTACACAGTTGAAGACCGACAACGAAACAGAAAAGGCAATGGGGGCATTGCAATTCAGATGTTCCTTTAGGAGAGGAGGAACTCTATTCCAAAGTCCCGCAGGCAGAGTGCCCTTCACATCGGGCAAACAACTACAGCAGCCAAAGAGTGGCAACACTCTGCAAGGCAGTCCTTTCATGGTCAAGGAAAGGGAATATCCCAGGCACTCCGAGGCTCAGGAGGAGCAACAGGCAAGTGACTTGCACAACAGTGTATGTCACCACAAAACACCAGTGGGAGGCAGAATAGGGAGCTACCCACAGGAGTGAGAAAAAAATCACCTTAAACAATTTGGTTTTCAACATAATACGTCACAGATACTGCATAGTGCTACTCAGAATCGCCACGAATCACCCCAAAACAAAAAAGGTTTTGAGGTCAAGAGAACCTACAGCTCAGGAAAAAGTCAAAGAACTCTTACAAATGAGAGCTGTAGAAAGGGTACCAACAAAGAAAGCAAACCAAGGAAACTATTCACCTTATTTCCTGATCCCAAATCAAGATCTGACTCTGAGACCAATCCTAGACCTCAGATTCCTCAGCAAATTCATTAGTGCACAACACTTCAAGATGACAACACTCCAAGGAGTAATAGCACTCCTAAGGAAAGGGGATTATATGGCTGCCCTAGATCTAAAAGACGCTTATCTACACAGACCTAAGAAACAAAAACACAAAAATACCAGCTGATTTGTATTGGACAAAGTGCATTACCAATTTAGAGTGCTACCATTTGGCCTAAAGTGAACACCAAAGGTCTTCATAAAGTGCCTTGCAGCAGTAGCAGCACAGCTAAGACAAGGAATCCATGTCTATCCATACTTGGACAATTAGCTAGTAAAAGCACAATCAGAAGAAAAATGCCATAAGGATACTCAAACAGTGATCGCCACAATTCAATGCCTGGGTTTCACAATAAACCTGGAACTCACTTTCTAAAGACCTTTGCTGCAGGCCCTACTATAGCTGCCTCAAACTGAATCTCAAAACTCTATTCTTGAACAAATACCTCACCTGCCCCCTTGAGTTTGGTATACCAACAAGACCATCCAATACGGTCATCTACCCAATTCAGCGTCTATGCCTTGGGCAGTCAATGCTGGATTATTTGTGACTCTTGGAGATATGAATATTATGTTGCACTGTTCTTTCCCCCCCTCTTGTGATACTATGTCAACAGTGAATACTTCTTTTACTGCTGTCTTGTAAAGCCCTCTGACACCCCCTGGGTCTAGTCAGATCTATATAAAAGTCTCAATAAATAAATGTACATTCTTTGGCATGATTGAAAATTGGTAGGTACAGCTGTACTTCACTTATTTAACATGCACGTTTGTTATACTAAATCTGCAATTGTTTGAATGTACATTCATTAGAGTGATTATACAATTTGGTAGTCTACTATTCATGTTTTGGAAATAGTCATTGTGGTGAACTTTGTACCAGCTTCTTCAAGTAATTCCTATTTCAATTGGACCACAGAGTAACAGATCTTGCATTTCAAATGGCACTGTGAAGTGTTGCCTACTTGATGTTGTTCAAATGCTTACTGAATATGAAATTATTCTTTCTGTGCACATCCAATCTCTAGATGAATATGTCTAAAGCATTTTACTCTCGTAGAAAGGAGGTACTTTTCATCATTTAGTAAGTGAAAGAGGCTCGTCGAAACGTGCCCGGGTTTGCAGCCAAAATTTGAAATAAATCACGTTTACCGGAGTAATCAAAATTTAATGTTCCCCGCCCGTCCATGTACCACCGTCACTGTGACCGTCAGAACTGGGGAAAGTTTGTTTGGGAAATATGCTTATACACAGAGTGTTACAAAAGGGGGTGGTGATGGACGGAGCATCTGAACCAATCAAACACTCACACCCAGTCAACAGATCTGGGTTTAATCCATCACCGTTCTTTAGCCCACTCTGCCACCCCAGTTCAGACAGGGCCATATGCAAATCAGTCTGACCCTGTGCCTCATGGGAACAGTCCAGCCCGAACTGCCAAGCCATGCCTTCCCTGGACCGGAAACAAGCTTCCGAGGACCGGTTTCTGGCATTTCAGCCGTCTTCAGCCCGGCTTGCTTGAAGCCAGTGGCAAAGTGAGCAAGGGACTCACGTCTGAGCATACCCTGCCAACGTATGGCGAACAAAGTGGTACAAAAGGGGGTGGTGACAGCTACTCTCTAGTTATGAATAAATGTATTGTAAAGTTCCATTAAAAGTTATTATGTGTTTACTACGGCGCCATTTGATGAATATGCACAAAACTTTCCAAAATAACGTTTGCCAAATTTGAATTCAATAAGGAAAATTACATGCAGAGCTGTCACATGAAGGGGTCAAAGAAAGAGGGTGTGGCATTAAAATGCAACTTTACTCAAGGAAGTGCCTTTGTTTGGTTTGGTGTAAATCGAGGGGCATAGCTTCAGGGGTGGGGGTATTTGGGGGTGTTACACCCCCCAGCACCCCCATAAATGTATTTTCTGATGAATAGGTGGGTATAGGCGCTTTCAGTCAGGTATGGTGAGGTGTCTGTCGGACTTCACCTGGGATTTTTGCATACACACTGACGAAAACACACACACTCTCACATCTGTTTGGAAAGTCCTAAGAAATGTTGATTGTTTTACAAAATAATGTGTTTCTCTCACTTAGTACTCCTACTAATCCGCATTCCTCTCTCTTTCTGCTGACCCTTAAGCCTCTCTCACGCCGTATAATGTATTTTTTAACATTATATGCCAGCGTGATTGTCAGAAAATCTAAAGCTCAACCTCTCAATGATTTTTAGGTCTCGCCTGAGCCAGCGCATGTGCTGAGTTGGCGAGACTTTTAGTAAATGGGCTTCAAAAAGCTGACCATATGCTTTTTGTGTGGCCTAAAGCATGCGGTTACGCGCACAAGCGCCATCTGGCTTTCCTCTCTCATCATGGCTCATTAAGCACATCGCACACCCCTCGCCAGACGTGCCTCCTTGTTTTGAATGCTTCCTGGACATTTTAAACATGCACACAAAGCTACCCAACAACAAACTACTGCGCTTGCCAAACTTCTTCGCACACTAAACAGACAGTTGATTTACAGCTTCTCTTTCTGGTTCTTCTTTTACTGTGACAAGCACAAGTGTGGTGTGTGCTTTAAAATATCCGCATAGCTTTAAAATATCAGCATTGGTGAATGTGCTTTAACATATCTGCTTTGCTTTAAAATTTCAGCATTAGTTATTCACTCGTGCACGGCTCTCTTTATTTTTATTTAACCTTTCACTCTGCGGTTTGCGCACTCTGTTAATTTTTTTTTTTAGTATACCACAGGGCAAGGTAACATTAGCTGTGTGCTTCAAGATATCAGCATTAGTTATTCACTCGTGCACTTTTGGAGGGAGTTCTTTACCACTGTAACTAGCAAAGACACTGTGTCATGACAGCATAACTTAGCACCACCACAGCATCAATCAGCACTGCCACAGCATCACTCAGCACCACCAAAGCATCACTCAGCGCAACAGCAGCATCACTCAGTGCCACCACAGCCTTACTCAGCGCCACCACAGCATCACTCAGCGCCACCACAGCATCACTCGGCGGCACCACAGCATCACTTGGTGCCACCACAGCATCACTCAGCAGCACTACAGCATCACTCAGCAGCACTACAGCATCACTCAGGGCCACCACAGCATCACTCAGATCCACCACAGCATCACTCAGATCCACCACAGCATCACTCAGCGCCACCACAGCATCACTCAGGGTCACCACAGCATCACTCAGCGGCACCACAGCATCACTCGGTGCCACCACAGCATCACTCAGCAGCACCACAGCATCACTCAGGGCCACCACAGCATCACTCAGCTTCACCACAGCATCACTCAGCGCCAACACAGCATCACTCAGCGTCACCACAGCATCACTCAGGGTCACCACAGCATCACTCAGCACCACCACAGCATCACTCAGCACCACCACAGCATCACTCAGCGCCACCACAGCCTCGCTCAGGTCCACCACAGCATCACTCAGCACCACCACAGCATCACTCAGGGCCACCACAGCATCACTCAGCACCACCACACACAGCATCACTTAGCACCACCACAGCATCACCCAGCCCCACCGCAGCATCACTCAGTGTCATCACAGCATCACTCAGCACCAATGCAGCATCACTCAGCACCACCACAGCACCACTCAGCACCACCACAGCATCACTCAGCACCACCACAGCATCACTCAGCACCACCACAGCACCACATCAGTATCACTCAGCATCGCCTTTGCACTAGTACACCACCACATCATCATCACTCACGAAGACCTGAGTATCATTCAGCATCACCTCAGCATCGTCTCTGCACCAGTTACCACCACCACTATCACCTAAGCCTCACTCAGCACCACCTCAGCCTGCTCTCGGAATCTGGTATCCGTTGATTCTCCCCTAGCAACTGGCCGCTGCTAGTGTTTTAATACAGGTACTAGTTCCCAACCTTCACCCTCTGATTGTTTATGGCCCCTAAAAAAAGCTTTAACAAACCACCATTGGAATAGGCAGAAACAAGTTGCCAGCAATGCAAGAACAAAAGAAAACTGAGGAAATATTTTATTGTAAATACTTTTTTTAATAAGGTCGTTTAGTTGTACATAATGCCTTCTTGGTCCTATATAAGGTAACACAAATGCTTGTGACACTTTTTAATAAAACTTTTCAGCCACACTTCTCTACAGCACAGCTTAAAGACATTGGCAAAATGAATAGCTCTGGCTAAACATTTATAAGGCCCCTAAAGGCGAGACCTGTTGGCTATGCCATTGCTTGTTTTCTTATGGAATTAGTGTTTAAAAATCATTTTAAAGTAGGGTTGAAAGGGTTCAACAGTTAGAGATATCTGGACCATTTGTCAATGTTTGGTCTGCAAATCTGAGGTCACATACATTCTGCAGACCTAATTTTAAAAAGTAATTTATTTCTGGTGGCCGTAGCCTGGCCCTGTGTGCACTTTGACTGCTACAGGTTAAGCGCAGGACCTGTAGCCATCCCTTGATGTGCACGATTGTATGGGGTTTGGCCGCCCGCAGCAGGTTGGGCAAAGGGCCTGTCCCAAGCTCCCTGCTGCGCCTAAATGTATGTGACAAATTATTTAAAACTCTAGAAATCCACTGTTACATTTATGATGGTTTTTCATTTTTCATTTGTAACCATACCTGTACTTTAACTGTGTTTTTTAAGTCTCCAAAATACCTCTCTTAGGGCCAGATGTAGGTGGCCAATTACCGGTCGGTAACGGCCGTTACCGACCGGTAATTGGATTTTGAGATGTAGGGCATGCATTTACAGAATCGGTATTTTACCGATTCTGTATTTACCGATTCGGTAAAATTACCGAATCGGTAAATACAGACTCGGTAAAATACCGATTCTGTAAATGCAGATGTAGCTGGCACATGTCAGAGTGCCACAGGGCTTTAAGAATCGGTATTTTACCACCCAATCCAATTGGGTGGTAAAATACCGAATCCAGGTGTGCATGCACATGTGTGCATGCACACCTGTGCCATGTGACACACAGACATGCCCTTAGGGCATGTCTGTGTGCCACATGGCGCACATGCCTATTTTTGGGGTGCCAGAGGGTGTCAAAGTGACACCCCCTGCACCCTTGCTAAAATCGGTATTTACCGATTCTGTAATTACAGAATCGGTATTGCCCATTGATTCCTATGGGCTGCAAGGCCCATAGGAATCAATGGGCAATACCGAATCGGTATTTACAGAATCGGTAAATACCGAATCTTAACGATTCGGTATTTACCGAATCTGAAATACCTACATCTCCCCCCCTCTATTTTACCACCTCTTAAATACCGATTCGGTATGAATCGGTATTTAAGAGGTGGTAAATTTAAATTACCTACATCTGGCCCTTAATGATGTATTTAAGGAAACACCGGCCCTCCAGGAATTTTGAAACATCCTTGTTTATTGCAGATCATGCATTTTAGCACTTTCTGCTTTTGTCAAATCTTCCTGCCCAACCACCAACAAAATATTTTAAAACCCCATATCGACAAGTGAGGACTGACTCCCCATGGCACCCCATTCTTAGTCTTTCTTCTTTATTGATAATTCATAAGGTATACATTTCATATTATATTATGATCAAATAATTATATTTCAGCCTCCTGATTAAGTCAATCTGAAAGAAATGTCATGCTTGCAACAATCAATGATTACAAATGATCACAAATGATTACAAAGTTGCACATTTCAGAATACGGTTCAACATGATTCAGTAGGACGCTTTCAGCACTGAAGAGAAGTGTCGTTTTGATAATAATTTCGATTGCATCCTCCGCTGAGGGTAGGTCTCCTGTATTAAACACATTTCAGGGGAGATGTCTAGTGGCTTCCTGGGAATGCCCGGACGTCTGGCAGGATTATCAAGTCCTTGCGCATTGTATTTGGTGATATGGTGATCTTCTCCATGTTCTTTTTTTATTTCAAATCATTTTTATTGAAGTAGAAGAAAGCAAAAGAAACACAGTACAATAATTCTTCCGCTACATAAATGACTGACTCATTTCACGATGTACAATTACACAAAAGCAAAGAATATAAAATATAAAGTAAGACAATGCTTGCTAAGTTGAAGTACAGGTACATACATAACGCTCAGTGCGTGGAGGTAGAGGCATAGGGTCCATAGGAGAATAACTAGAGCATTTTCAAATACTACAGGGGGAACGTGACAGTATCAACAGCGACTGCCTCAGGGAGGCTTATAGTGAAATGAAGAGGCGTCCAATGATTTCCACAGTTTCTTCTTGAAGGGTAATCCACCTCTGTGTTTTCCCATATTTGTTGCCGGCCCAGTGCAGAAGGCCTCCCCTTCAAGTGGCGAAGTCTGTCCTTGGGTTGAGTGTGTTGTGTCAAGTAGTTGTCTAGCCATATATTTCTTCCTAAACTCAGGTTCACCCATTGCCCCTTCCCAACATGTCAACCAACTTCCGAAATTTTGTAAGATTATTTTGAACTTTGATCCTCTTCTCTCCTCCTGCTTCTGTATGACTAAAGCCGCAATAATGTCTGTGTTGCTGTCGCACTATAATCTCAGCTCCTCTAAAATGCCAATTTCCCACTCTATTAAATCTTCTGTCCATGGTCTGCCCCAGGCCCCATTAAAGTCCGGGTCTACCCTGAGTATTTCCAGTATTTCCTCATTCTCTTGGGCACCTTTAGCACATGTGGTCCATGGTCCAGGGAGCCCACAGCAAGGCCTCTCATGGCTTAGGTGCTGTTTAAAGCTCATGGGGCTGTCCTGTGGAGCCACACTGGCCCTCCCTCTATGTATGTGATCACAGCTGTCTAACCTGCCAGTATTCCTTCTTTGTTTACTGTTCTCTCGCTCTGATCACCTATCTGGCACACCAGGCTCATCTGAGACAAAGGCTTGTTTTCCCCCTCACCTGGTTCATGAGCGTTCTCCTCCAAACCGAGAATCTCCAGCGCCTCTCAGGGTTGTTGTGCCCATTATTTACCCATCCATTTTTCAGGTGTCTCAAAGCTTAGTTGGGTGTCTGATGCCTGCAGGAGATTGTAACACGTCCTGGAGGTCCAATATTTGCTGAATTAGCTCAGTCAGGCGTCCTGAAGCTCCGTTAGATGCCTGCTGCCATTGAATACCTGCAATTGCTTTGTAGAGAGACTGCAGTAGCTCAGTTAGGTGTCCCTTTTACCTGCTGAATCGAGGCTAGGTGTCTGATGGAGCTAAGCTATGTGTCTGATGGAGCTAAGCTAGGTGTCTGATGCAGCTGGGCCTGCTGGAGCTATGCTAGGTGTCTGATGGAGATAAGCTAGGTGTCTGATGGAGCTAAGCTAGGTGTCTTCTGGAGATAAGCTAGGTGTCTGATGGAGCTAAGCTAGGTGTCTGATGCAGCTGGGCCTGCTGGAGCTAAGCTAGGTGTCTGATGGAGATAAACTAGGTGGCTGATGAAGCTTGGTCTTCTGGAACTAAGCTAGGTGTCTGATGGAGCTAAGCTAGGTGTCTTCTGGAACTAAGCTAGGTGTCTGATGGAGCTAAGCTAGGTGTCTGATGGAGCTAAGCTAGGTGGCTGATGGAGCTTGGTCTGCTGGAACTAAGCTAGCTGTCTGATGGAGCTAAACTAGGTGTTTGATGGAGCTAAGCTAGGTGTCTGATGGAGCTAAACTAGGTGTCTGATGGAGCTAAACTAGGTGGCTGATGGAGCTTGGTCTGCTGGAGCTAAGCTAGGTGTCTGATGGAGCTAAGCTAGGTGTCTGATGGAGCTAAGCTAGGTGTCTGATGGAGCTAAGCTAGGTGTCTGATGCAGCTGGGCCTGCTGGAGCTAAGCTATATGTCTTCCGGAGATAAGCTAGGTGTCTGATGGAGCTAAGCTAGGTGTCTGATGGAGCTAAGCTAGGTGTTCGATGCAGTCGGGCCTGCTGGAGCTAAGCTAGGTGTCTTCTGGAGATAAGCTAGGTGGCTGATGGAGCTTGGTCTGCTGGACCTAAGCTAGGTGACTGCTGGAGCTATGCTCGCCGCGCCCCCTCCCCCCGCGCTGATGGGGCTTTTGTTAGGCCACTGACCCCTCCTTAACCCCTCCCACCGCCAATAGCTTCCGCTGCACTACTATCGAGCGACACGTAATAAACTCGACCGCACTTACAGAAGTCTCCCAAATGCACTTCGAGCCACGGAGTCAATAGCTCCACGGCACTGCCGTGCAGCCCCTCGCCAGGCAGCAGCCGATGAGGCCTCGCACTGAGTGCCCCGAGGAGGCAGGGTGTGCTGGTATGCATGACGCTCCCCCGGGGCACAGCCTGTGCAGGCCGGGACCTGCAGACATTCACAGCGTTCCAGGCAGATATGACACAGCTTCAGGAGCGACCTCATGACCTTGACTCTTTCTACCCTCCCAACTACCTGCCTCAGCCCAGCTTCCATTCTCATTCCCTAACCTGGCCAGCACACACCTTTCCTCTTCCATTGTCCACACCCCCTGCTCCCCTCAACCAGCATCAGAGTCTATAGCGCCTTGTCGCTCCCATTCTGCACCGCTCAGCTTTTTATTTCCTCCTCCGGTGTGTCCCAGCTCTCCTCCACTTCTCTTGAGGTGCCCTTTCCACATGCCAGCTGGGACAGGACACGCACCTGTCATAATCGTTACACCTGAGAGAGTTTCTGCATCGCTCACACCTGGCATTATCTGTACAGTGCTGACATCTGGTATAATTTGCACACCTGGAATAGTATGTACAGAACTCAAATCTGGCACCGTTTTTAACATGCACCTGGCATAGTGTCTACAAAGCTTCTACACTTGGGATAGTTTGCACAGACCACTCACACCTGGCATAGCTTCTGCATAGCATTTACCTTGCAGAGACTTTACACCTGAAATAGTAGGAATACAGCTTCTACCTGTTATATTTTGTACAGAGCTCACACCTGGCATAGTTTGTACAGTGCTCACACCTGGCGTAGTTTGTTTGAAGCTCACACCTGGCATAGTTTGTACAGTGCTCACACCTGGCGTAGTTTGTTTGAAGCTCATACCTGGCATAGTTTGTACAGTGCTCACACCTGGCGTAGTTTGTTTGAAGCTCACACCTGGCATATTTTGAACACAGCTCACACCTGGCATAGTTTGTACAGGGCTCACACCTGGCATAGTTTGTACAGTGCCCCAAACTGGCGTAGTTCGTATAGAGCTCACACCTGGCATAGTTTGTTTAAAGCTCACACCTGGCATATTTTGAACACAGCTCACACCTGGCATAGTTTGTACAGTGCCCCCACCTGGCGTAGTTCGTATAGAGCTCACACCTGGCATAGTTTGTATAGAGCTCACACCTGGCATAGTTTGTACAGAGCTCACACCTGGCGTAGTTTGTTTGAAGCTCATACCTGGCATAGTTTGTACAGTGCTCACACCTGGCGTAGTTTGTTTGAAGCTCACACCTGGCATATTTTGAACACAGCTCACACCTGGCATAGTTTGTACAGGGCTCACACCTGGCATAGTTTGTACAGTGCCCCAAACTGGCGTAGTTCGTATAGAGCTCACACCTGGCATAGTTTGTTTGAAGCTCACACCTGGCATATTTTGAACACAGCTCACACCTGGCATAGTTTGTACAGTGCCCCCACCTGGCGTAGTTCGTATAGAGCTCACACCTGGCATAGTTTGTATAGAGCTCACACCTGGCATAGTTTGTACAGAGCTCACACCTGGCATAGTTTGTACAGAGCTCACACCTGGCATATTTTGATCACAGCTCACACCTGGCATAGTTTGCACAGAGCTCACACCTGCCATAGTTTGTACAGAGCTCTCACACCTGGCATAGCTTCTGCATAGCATTTACCATGCATAGCCTTTAAACCTGAAATAGGAGGGATACAGCTTCTACCTGTTGCATTTTGTACAAAGCTCACACCTGGAGTAGTTTGTACAGAGCTCACATCTGGCATAGTTTATACAGAGCTCACACCTGGCATAGTTTGTACAGTGCTCACACCTGGCGTAGTTTGTTTGAAGCTCACACCTGGCATAGTTTGTACAGTGCTCACACCTGGCGTAGTTTGTTTGAAGCTCACACCTGGCATAGTTTGTACAGTGCTCACACATGGCGTAGTTTGTTTGAAGCTCACACCTGGCATATTTTGAACACAGCTCACATCTGGCATAGTTTGTACAGTGCCCCCACCTGGCGTAGTTCGTATAGAGCTCACACCTGGCATAGTTTGTATAGAGCTCACACCTGGCATAGTTTGTACAGAGCTCACACCTGGCATAGTTTGTACAGAGCTCACACCTGGCATATTTTGATCACAGCTCACACCTGGCATAGTTTGCACAGAGCTCACACCTGCCATAGTTTGTACAGAGCTCACACCTGCCATAGTTTGTACAGAGCTCTCACACCTGGCATAGCTTCTGCATAGCATTTACCATGCATAGCCTTTAAACCTGAAATAGGAGGGATACAGCTTCTACCTGTTGCATTTTGTACAAAGCTCACACCTGGAGCAGTTTGTACAGAGCTCACACCTGGCGTAGTTTGTACAGAGCGGACACCTGGCTTAGTTTGTACAGAGCTCACACCTGCCGTATTTTGCATAGAGCTCACACCTGGAATAGTTGGTACAGGGCTCACACCTGGTGTAGTTTGCACAGAGCTCACACCTGGCATAGTTGGTACAGGGCTCACACTTGGTGTAGTTTGTATAGAGCTTACACCTGACACAGTTGATACATGCTTCAAACCTGGCGTAGTTTGTACAGGGGTCACACCTGGCGTAGTTTATATAGAGATCACGCCTGGCATAGTTTGTACAGAGGTTAAACCTGGCGTAGTTTGTTCAGAGCTCACACCTAGCATAGTTTGTATAGAGCTCACACCTGGCATAGTTGGTACAGGGCTCACACCTGGCGTAGTTTGTACAGAGCTCACACCTGGCATAGTTTGTACAGAGCTCAAACCTGGCATATTTTGATCACAGCTCACACCTGGCATAGTTTGCACAGAGCTCACACCTGCCATAGTTTGTACAGAGCTCTCACACCTGGCATAGCTTCTGCATAGCATTTACCATGCATAGCCTTTAAACCTGAAATAGGAGGGATACAGCTTCTACCTGTTGCATTTTGTACAAAGCTCACACCTGGAGTAGTTTGTACAGAGCTCACATCTGGCATAGTTTATACAGAGCTCACACCTGGCATAGTTTGTACAGTGCTCACACCTGGCGTAGTTTGTTTGAAGCTCACACCTGGCATAGTTTGTACAGTGCTCACACCTGGCGTAGTTTGTTTGAAGCTCACACCTGGCATAGTTTGTACAGTGCTCACACATGGCGTAGTTTGTTTGAAGCTCACACCTGGCATATTTTGAACACAGCTCACATCTGGCATAGTTTGTACAGTGCCCCCACCTGGCGTAGTTCGTATAGAGCTCACACCTGGCATAGTTTGTATAGAGCTCACACCTGGCATAGTTTGTACAGAGCTCACACCTGGCATAGTTTGTACAGAGCTCACACCTGGCATATTTTGATCACAGCTCACACCTGGCATAGTTTTCACAGAGCTCACACCTGCCATAGTTTGTACAGAGCTCACACCTGCCATAGTTTGTACAGAGCTCTCACACCTGGCATAGCTTCTGCATAGCATTTACCATGCATAGCCTTTAAACCTGAAATAGGAGGGATACAGCTTCTACCTGTTGCATTTTGTACAAAGCTCACACCTGGAGCAGTTTGTACAGAGCTCACACCTAGCATAGTTTGTACAGAGCTCACACCTGGCGTAGTTTGTACAGAGCGGACACCTGGCTTAGTTTGTACAGAGCTCACACCTGCCGTATTTTGCATAGAGCTCACACCTGGAATAGTTGGTACAGGGCTCACACCTGGTGTAGTTTGCACAGAGCTCACACCTGGCATAGTTGGTACAGGGCTCACACTTGGTGTAGTTTGTATAGAGCTTACACCTGACACAGTTGATACATGCTTCAAACCTGGCGTAGTTTGTACAGGGGTCACACCTGGCGTAGTTTATATAGAGATCACGCCTGGCATAGTTTGTACAGAGGTTAAACCTGGCGTAGTTTGTTCAGAGCTCACACCTAGCATAGTTTGTATAGAGCTCACACCTGGCATAGTTGGTACAGGGCTCACACCTGGCGTAGTTTGTACAGAGGTCACACCTGGCGTAGTTTGTACAGAGCTCACACCTGGCATAGTTTGTATAGAGCTCTGTGAGAAAGTGGCTCTATATGTACTAGACCAAAGTAAGGTACAGTGTGTATAGAGTCCACAATCCCCAGAGGTATAACAGAGGTTAAAGTCAGGTCTGACCTTACTCTCTAAAGTGGTAGCTTGGTCAAGCAGTAAGGCAGTACCAGAGGACAGTGTAAAGCATTTCTTGTACACGCTCAGTCAGCAAAAGGTTTCACACACTCAAGAACTGAACTCTAGGCCAATTGTTTTTATATCCAAAGATATAGTTGTTTTATTTTTAGAACCAACAGGTATCAAAATATACTTTTCTCGATATGAGTACTCTCATGTAATTACTTTACAAAGAGGCAATAAACTTTGTAAACACAATAGGTACAACGGTTGCAGTAGGCAACACAATTCTAAACACAATTTACCATTGAGCTCAACGGGTTTTTCTACACAAATGCAGATGATTACTTTTGTAACTTCAGGACTGGATCCTAGATTCAGTCCTGGGGTCTAAGCTGAAAACAGTTTAGTAAAAACGTTTTAGTTATTGCAATGATTTTTAAAGAATATAAAGGTATTTTAAAAGTTGACACTTAGAAACTTTTCAGTGAAAAACTAGCAATGTTATCCAATGGAAGGAAATTCACAGCACAGGTAAAGTAGGTTCTCGTTACTTTTGTAATCCAGTACTGGACTCCTAGGTTCAGCACTCGGGTCTCTACCTAAGACAGGTAAGTAATTACATTTTAGTAGTTGGTACGATTTTTAAGGAATATTTGTCGTTTTCAAAAGTAGACAGAAGAAATTTCACAGAAAAACAGTCAATGGTTTCCTATGGAAGAAATTTAGATTACTATCAAACACGGTTGTGATTACTTTTGCGGTTCAGTACTGGGCTACAAGGTACAGTACTGGCTTCTCTCCTGATCACAGGTGAGTAATTCGAAATTCGTTATTCGGCTGATTTACATTGCTGCTCAAATTACGGAGAGTAAGAATCCTCCTAAAATGATCTTCTCCCTTCTTAGGAAGATGCAACATTCTAATGTGACTGCGGATCCCCCAGTCTCCTCCAATGCTCAGTGTGATGAACCAGCAGGCTTCTTTCTGCGTAAGGTGGAGGCCATTTATAATAACCTTCCAACTACTTGCTCCCTCTCAGCTAGGATCAACACTGATCAGATAGTTGGGACAGAGGATAGGTTGTTTACTCCAGAACTAAGGCTGTGTGCCTTTCCTTTCACTTTGAGATGGCATCTCTTTGTTCTAAAATTAAATCTCGTCCCCCTGCTGATCCTTTGAGACCTGACCAACTCCATCTTGTTTGCATCTCAATTTTACCAGCGGTTAGGGAACTGATTAATTTGCCACTGACCTCTACATCGTTGCCGACAACATGGAAACACGCAAAAGTTATTCCTCTGTTAAAAAAAACGTCCTTGGAACCGTCTGACCCGGGCAACTTCCGCCCGATTCCCCAACTCCCTTTTTTAGCAAAAGCTACCGAATCATATGTAAATACAGTTTTTGGCTGAATTTGTAGAGCAGAGTAACATTCTTGATCCCTCACAAATGGTTTCCGCCCCCGCCATAGCACCGAGTCGGCGCTGCTGGCCGTGACGGAGGATATCTGGGCAGCCTAGATGTCGGGGACTCTGCGGCCTTGATTCTGTTGGATTTAAGTGCCGCCTTCGACACTGTTTCCCATGACATCCTGTTATGTAGGCTGCAGGATATTGGGGTCAAGGGGCTGGCCCTGGCCTGGTTTCGCTATTTTTTGGAAAGCAGAACTTTTCAGGTTTCTGTACCACCGCACCACTCGCAGGTGTAGGCCATTAAGCTTGGGGTTCCACAGGGCTCAATATTGAGCCACTCGCTGTTTAACATCTATGTTCAACCCCTAGCTTTGGTAGCAAGAAGTAGAGGAATGTCATTGGCTTCTTACGCCGATGGCACCCAGCTAGTTATTGCCTTTTCAAAAAAGTGCCAAAATAATCTCCTTAAATTCAAGGAGGACCTGTCAGCAATTGCAGACTGGATGACAGCCAACTGCTTGCAGCTTTATGCTGCCAAATCTGAAATTCTTGTGTTAGGGAGAGACAGTGCGCTGTGGTCGGAACAGTGGTGGCCAGACAATCTTAAACCAGCGCCACCGCCTAAAGAGGCAGTTAAGAATCTTGGTTTTTGGATTGATAGGGATCTTTCTTTCGACACCCAATCTAAAGTTCCTGTTGGGGTTTGTTTTGGTCTCTTGCGGGGGTTAAAAACCCTACTCGGATATTACGAACCAAAAATCTGCCAAACTATCCTACAAGCTACAATTTTAGCCAGGCTGGATTACGGCAACTCCCTTTATTTAGGCGCCAATAAATCTTGTATTTTACGCCACCAAAGAATTCAGAATGCCGCGGCCCGTGCTTTGCTAGCACTGCCCAAGTTTTGTTCGGTATCGGATTCTTTACCTAAACTTCATTGGTTACCAATAGCCAAAAGAATTCAGTTCAAGTCCTTGTGCGTAGCGCACAAAATTCTGTCACAACAAGGCCCTCCGATCTTAGCGGATCTGTTGGTTCAGTACATCCCTAACCGTCCCCTTCGCTCCGCCAACTTGGGATTGGTGTGCACCCCCCGTTTTCAAAGAGCCAGGGCTGGGGGTCGATCTTTTATGGTCCAGGCGGCCCATCTATGGAACTCTCCCCCGTCGTCTATCAGAGGACTTCAGAATCACCTGATCTTTCGTAAAGCTTTAAAGACCTGGCTCTTCCCGGTCTAATCTGTTGGGTCTGTTAGAGTGGCACTTGGAATTTGTCTCTTGGGTAGCGCTGGGACACCCCTTTGCTGGGGCAGCTATGCACTGTATAAATCTATAAATACATTTTAGATGAATATTTTAAAGTTTCAAAACTTCACACTTGAAAGATTTCTCGAGTCAAACCAGTCAATGTTATACTATGGCAGGAAACTGAGTCATCGGTTTTCAGGTGAATACTCGACTGGTGAAGTTAAGGTTCTGGGCATAGACTTAGGGGTCCCCCAGGGTCAGGTAGGTACAGTTGGTACACCCTCAGCCGCACAGGGGCAGCCGGGTGCAGAGGTAGTTAGGCCCAATGTTATCCAATGAGTGGCAGGGGGCCTTCGGTTGGTGGCTGCTGGCTAGCATGCCATGCGGCTGTGGGAGCTGGGCTCCTGGTCACTTGCTCATGGAGAATGGAGAAGTAGAATAGGGTACAGATTGCACTGCCAGGGGCACTCGGGCGGCTGGATGCAGGGTGCTTTTGAGCCGTTGGGCGCTCAATGTTATTCAATGGAGATCTTGAAAAGGGAACAAAGGCTGCAGGCTCGGGGATGGTGGATCTTCTGGAGCAACCAACACTTCGAGGGGTAAGTTGGGATCTTGGAGGATAGGTAGGCACCCAGGAGTTGGGCACAGGGGGCCATGGGGCGCCGGGTCCAGGGGTGTCTTTTGAGGTCGGGAAATCTTACCCCCTGCTGGTCGCGGTCAGGGGGGTCCTTTGTCCTGAGGCTGCAGGCGTCGTTGGGGTTGTTGAGGAGGGCCCTTGGCCACTGCATTCAAGGTCAGAATCTCCGGGGGGACGTCCTCAGGGTCTTGATTCACTCAGGCACAGGCCGGGCTCGGCGGGTGCAGAGTGTGCAGGGTTCGCGGTACCGGGCTGATGTTAGTGCTTGTTACTTGCTTTGAGCAGTATCACTGCTCGTGGGAGACCCAGGTAGTCAGAGTCACAAGGCAGTCAGGTCCTCTGGGGTTTTTGAGGTTGCTGACCACTGGAGATGCCGGGGTTTAACAGGAGCAGGTTGGAGAGTCGACAGGCCGGTAGGGCTGGGGCCAAATCAGTTGGTGTCTTCGTCTTTTAAGCAGCTGCACGGCAGGTCTTCGTGTTCCTTGATCTTCTTTCTTGTTTCGATATCTGGATCTGTGGAAAAAGGTTCAGGGTGCCCCTAAATACTGAATTAAGGGGCGTTACAGGTAGCGCAAGGGAAGGAGCCTAGCTGTGATTGGGCAGGGCTCCCCATCTTCAAGATGGCCGGGGACCGGGGTCGTGCTTCACCTCGCCTCTCCCACCTGAGGGGTGGGGTTGGCACAGGCTGGCCCACCCCCCTTTCTGACGTAGGATTTCCCGCCAGTCTTCCCGCCAGAGTGGGGTTAGAACTGGTGGGGGCCAGTTGCTGAGTACAGCAAGTGGTCTGGAGAAGCTCACAAAGGCAGAATGCCTTTGAAGCTTCCCCTGCCCATCCTGGGGGGAGAAAGCATGGCACCTCGTCCCAGGATGTGCATTGTTGCAGGCCCAGGAGAGCGGGAGCTCGCCACCCAGGGGTCCAGCAACATATCTGCTGTGTGGCAGCCTAGGCAGCCTCTCAGACAAGACGTGGATTGTAGGTTTAGGTTTCAGGGGCATCTCAAAGATTCCCTCTGTAGTGCATTGTACATTAAATCCCACACTGGCATCAGTGTGGGTTTAATGTGCTGAGAAGTTTGATATCAAACTTGTCAGCCTTCAGTGTAGCCATTATGGTGCTGTGGAGTTCGTAATGACAACCTCCCAGCACCATATACTCTTAATGGCATCACTGCACTTACAGTGTCCAGGAATGGCCCTGGGTACTAAAGGGGCAAAGGGCTCATGCACCTGTGCCCACACCATTGGCATATTTCACACGGCTAGAGGGGTGGCTGATGTATGCCAGGGCAGTGGGTTTGTGGGCATGGCACACAGGGATGTGTGCCATGTCGACTCTTTGTTTAGTTCTGCCCCAGGACACTCAGCCTGCAAAGGCAGTGTGTGTGTGTCAGGGTACAGGGCCCCTAAGGGTGGCACAATAAGTGCTGCAGCCCTTAGGGGTCTTCTCTAGTCACAAGCGTATCTAGGGTACCATTTACTAGGGGCTGACATGTGGCCAGAGATGCCAATTGGGCTTAGGCTTTAGTGCAGTTTTTAGGGAAGGAACACAGGCCTTGGGTACCTGATTGGCAGGGACCCAGGGCACACCAAGGAAAAGTGCATCAGGTATCAGGAAAAAAGTGGGGGGGTACTGCAACAGAAACTCACTTTCTCACAAGCTCACACCTGGCATCTTTCCTACAGAGCTCACACCTGACATCGTTTCTACAAAGCTCACACCTGGAGTAGTTTGTACAGAGGTCACACCGGGCATAGGTTGTACAGAGGTCACGCCTGGCGTAGTTTGTACAGATGTCTCACCTGCCTTAGTTTATAGAGAGCTCACACCTGGCGTACTTTTTACAGAGCTCACACCTGGCATAGTTTGTACAGAGCTCTCACCTGCCTTAGTTTGTAGATAGCTCACACCTGGTGTAGTTTGCACAGAGCTCTCACCTGGCTTAGTTTGTACAGAGCTCACACCTGCCGTAGTTTGTAGAGAGCTCACACCTGGCGTAGTTTGTAGAGAGCTCAACCCTGGCATAGTTTGTACCGGGCTCACACCTGCCGTAGTTTGTAGAGAGCTCACACCTGGCATAGTTTGTACAGGGCTCACACCTGGCGTAGTTTGTACAGAGCTCACACCTGCCAAAGTTTGTAGAGAGCTCACACCTGACATAGCTTCTACAAAGCTTCTACACCTGGAATAGTCTGAACACAGCTTATAGCTGTTATAGTTTGTACAAAGCTCCCACTAAGCATAGCTTGTATAGAGCTCACACCTGACAGTATGCATAGGGCTCACACCTGGCATCGCTTCTAGAAAGCACATTCTTGACATAGCCTCTACACCTGGAATATTCTGAACCCGTTTTGCTCTATACTCTGTACAGAACTCCTACCTGGTAGAATTTATACACCTGACATAGATTGTAGAGAGCTCATACCGGGCATAGCTCCTAGAAAGCACATACCTGGCATAGCTGCTACACTTGTAATCATCTGAACGCAACTTGACCCTGTTATAGTTTGCACAACGCTTCCACTGGGCATAATTGGTACAGAGCTCACACCTAGCATAGTTTGTATAGAGCTCACACCTGGCATCATATGTACAGAGCTCACACCTAGCATACTTTCTACAAATCTTCTGCACATGGAATAGTCTGAACACATATTGCACCTGTTATAGTCTGGACAGATATCCCATTTGGCATCGTTAGTGCAGAGCTCCCACTTGGCATTGTTTGCATTGAGCTCATGTTGGGTCTTGAGGATGTTTGGAAGGGTGGGGTTGGGAATGTTAAGGTGTGAGAATTCTTAGGCAGGAAGTTGCTGGCAGGAGCGCTAATGTTGACAGCTAAATAAAGGGTTCACTACCCACTTGGTGTCTTCGTCCTTTTTAGTGGCGACGACTAGAGCTCTTGGCACCAGGCTCATTTTCCAGCTTTGTCCTGGGTTGTGAGGTGTGTCATGTAACAGTGATGGGGTTCCGGTGAAGGTTGGCTCGGTGACCTTCGTAGGCATACCTTGTTGTGAATGACGGCCCAACATATTAAGAGCGCAGTGTTTTAAAGATTGGTGCCAACATCAGGGTTTTACCGACGCCCACACAGCTGTTCCGGCTGAGTCGCGAGTAGTAGGATCACTGAGTTGCTGACTTTGCGTAAAGATGTGCATCTTTGTGGGTGCCCTTCATTATTTTTTTCTTTGTCAAAATTGTGGTCAATCTGCCATAGAAAGTGATGCTCGCACTCATACGTGGCAGCCATCTTAACTGTGAGTGGGTGTATACTTTTGACAGTTTAGTGTCAATTTTACCCTGGGTACTGCGTACATGCCACTGTAACAGTGATCGCAAGAAGTGTGTCATTGCTGCCTGCATTATCGGTGACCGGCACTGGCACACCTTAGAACGTGAGGAACTTGCCATTACTGCTTGTACCAGAAGGTACACTAGACCTAGTCAGTCTAAGTTTGTCAATGACAGGCTCACTTTTTGTTTCTGCGTACTTAAGAACTGCATTATTGGTGCTTGGCACACCTTTTGAAATATATCCTTACTTTTATATTTCTATCCTTATTGTAATGTGTGGTACAACTCACCCATGCGTTTCATTAACCGTGTACTGGAATATTGAGCACGGAGAGGATTGCTACACCACCCCCATTCTTAGCGGTTCCCAGATGCCCTCTGTTGTAGTGGGAACAGTGGAAGGAAGCTTTTGAGGATTTTTTTAGAGGCAACTGAGGGGGAAACATTTACACCAAAAAAGAAGAAAGCCTTATTAGGTTTTAATTTAGTTGCTTCTGGGAGAAATGTGTTGAAGACTCTCCTGTTGGAGATGGTACAGATACGAACTGGTGCTGGTGAGGAAGGTGATGCCAACAAGGTACTTGATGAGTATCAGTCATCAAAACTTTAGATAAAAGGTTCAACCTGAGTAAGAATACTGTTTCGGAGCGTCACAAATGTTTACAGTGTTTGCACCTACCTGGCAAACCTATTGATATGTTTGTGGCAACTTTTCGCACTCACACAGCAACTTGCCATCATCAAGAGTTTAAAAGATGAAATCATCCATGACCAACTGATTAAGAAAACCAGTGACAAAATTCAGGAAAGGCTCTTATCAACAGATGATCCAGATTTGGAAATAACACTTACACTAGCTATGAACATAGAGCATTCTGAAATTTATGTGAGAGAAATGAGAAATGATGTATGTGCACAGGAAGTCAGACTAATTTCAAAACAGTCTGAAAAATAACGTGGTAAAGTACATGGTGATAAATCACAATATTGTGATCCTACGTTTCATGATAGGGTTGTGTGGAGTAATAATAATATTGTTTATTTTCGTTGTGGAAGCAGGGTACATATGGGAAATAGCAAGAGTTGTTTGGCCATAAATGTGTCTTGTTTCAAGTGTGGAGAGAAGGGACACTTTGCTAGGGTATGCAAGTCAAGTTTTAATAAGAAATGTTTGGATCATGCAGTGAAAATGTTTGATGATAATATAGATGTAGATGGCGACTTTGTGTTGTTGTTTAAGGATGATGCTACTGTTGTGGAGGAATTTGTGGAAGTGGCATATATGGTGAAGTCTAAGAAAATAAAGCCACCTCATTGTGATATCTCCGTCAATGGGGTAGTAATGAGGGTAATGGCAGAGTCCGGGTCCCAATAGACCTTGATAGGTAACCACCCTGCTCAGGTTGTGTCTAGACATAAATTGCTAGGCAACAGCTGTACTTGTGTGAGTTAAGTTAGTGAGTGCACTTGAGTCAGTTTGTATTCTGATATATTTTCTGATGAATTGGGAAAATTAAGAAGTTTTTAACATGGAATTGTTTTTTTGAAGGAATGCTTGCCCTGTAGTACATAAGGTACGCAAGATGCAACTGGTATTGAGAAAGGAATTGAAAGCTGAACTGAACAAATTGCTTGCCATTGAGGGTTCTGAATGGTTATCTCCCGTAGTTTTGTCACACAAAGCAGATGAATCCTTGAGGTTGTGTGTAGATCTATGTGATTTAAACTCCACCATTTGAGTGGATCACCAACCTCAGCCTAACATCAATGAAATGTTCATCACATTAAAAAGGTCACTGCTCTTTACGTTCCTGGACACGTCTGCAGCTTACCATCGGATGGTTTTAAGCAAGGTTTCTATACATCTTACAACATTTGTGACACCTGATGCCGCATATTTTTATATGCGCATGCCATTTGTACTTGCGTCTGCCTCAAGTGGTTGATTGATGGCAACTCTGTTCAAGGAAATGCCCAGTATATTATATTTCCAGGGTGACATTCTCATCTATTGCAAAAATCAGGATAAATAGGATGTGAAAGTTGTGTGGGTTGAGGTTCAAGAAAGATAAGTGTAAATGTAGTCAACATGGCGTAGATTATTTAAGCCATGACATATCTAGTAAGGGATTTGAACCTAAGGTAAAGACTTTACAATCAATTAAAGATGCACTTGAACCCAAGGAAAGAGGCCAGTTGAAGTAATTTTTAGATCTCATTGAATATTTTGCCAAGTTTGTGAGCAATTTTGCTACAAAAACTGTATGTTTACATTCATTGCTGAAGGGGAATGTCGAGTGTGATTGGATTAGGGAGTGTGAGGAAGCGTTTACTTCCATCAAACGGGAAATTGTTTCTGCTGGTCCCCTTAAACCTTTCAACACATTACTATTGATGTTAGCAATCATGGGTTGGAGGCTGTCTTAATACAAAAAGGAGCAGTAGTAGTAGTAAGGTGATTGTGGCGTTTGCATCAAGAGCTTTGCAGAGTGCGAAACATACTTATTCAACAATCGAGAAGGAAGCTCTGTCGTGTAGTTCCTACAAATCTATATAGGATCTGCGCGTTTAGACAACATAAACTAATGGATCAGTGTTCAGACTGATTCCAGACATCCCTAAAGGATACCTTAGCCTATAGATCAGCTAGCTCACAGCACCACCATAAGCTCCCTAATCTTACCAAGGGGTGAATAGTTTCTGGCAACTATTGAATATGACAACTCTTGATCCTTCAGGGATCATGGAAACAGTACAGCACTTTTCACTCAGTCCGTCGTGCCCACTTGGTCTCAGAAAGATACACAGAATAAACGATGGGGACGTTTTCAATAAGCATTTATTGAACCAGCATCATTCTAGTATAAAACATGTTTGCTGCGACAATCAGTAGAGAGAAACAGGTGTATAAGATTGCAAGCACCAAGAGAGTAAATAAAAGGTAGAATTCTACCATGGTGCTAAAACAGTTACTGTATGCAAGCATATAGATACATGGCAGTAATCAAGAGTACTCCTATAATGTGGACCCTATCTAAGTGTACCGAACTGTACGTGGGTGTAAAGTCAAGAATCCCCATAGGAAAGAGCCAACCCCATTACCCGATGGGAGAGAACGAAGGACCCTGTCTTGGTCTCGAGTTGGACACCCCGCAAGGGATGTCAGACCACTATATCCTGGAAGTTCCGTGTGTAGGGACCTCAGCGTCTTATGTCAGCGTGGAAGCTTCTCCTCTGGTTGCCCAGTGAAGATGTGATTCTTTTATACCCAAAAGGTACCTTCAAGGGTTCTACCTAGATATGTAATGGCATGCCATTATGTACAGTGGGCCTGTCGTCCAAGGATGACGATAGCGGTGACTTTTATACAGAGTTATTATACAGAATATATTAACCCTGCTGTGTATGTCCTGGGCAGGGGATTAAGATATGATACTAGGAATCCTAATGCATAATAAAAGAGGCCAGTTTCAAGGAAACTGATCGACATTTATTAAGCACATAACTGTGTTAAAGTTCAGTGCTAGAACTGTTATGAAGAGCAAGGTAGGGCAAATGTAGGTAAAAGTTTGTGTAGCTTACCTAGGCCTAGATTGGGGCACATTGGGGCTCATACCAGCTCTAGGTATGTGGTGGGAAATTCAGTACTTCAGGAACTTTGTTTAGGGTAATGAATGTATCTTGCATCCGGACCATAAATCATTGGAAGATCTATTTAGAAAGAGTTGTGGGGGTAGGGCTAACCCACGTATTCCCACAGCAATATTGATTTCAGGAGTAACAGTACAAATTGCAGTATGTTGCAGTGTGGACATTTTTGATGCAGAATGCCTATCAAGATTACCTTTGGTAGACCAGTGTGTCAAAGTGGATCACTGTGGAGATGAGGTTGAGTTTGTGTGTTCAATGGATACCATGTTGAATAATGCGTTGTCGGAGGGCGAGTGAAGTGGAGAAGGATGCTGAGCACTGTGTTTGGGAATGTTATGCATGAAGTTTGGCTGACAAAATGCAGATGACTGTTCCAGTTCCAATTGTCCCTGTAGAATGTTCCAATGTGTGTCATGGAGCAAATTGGCTTTCAACATTTCTGGGCCATTTGATTTATTAGATGGTTGTCCCAGGTATCTGTTAGGTTTGGTGGACTATATATCCAAGTGGCCTGACATAAGGTTTGTTGGCAGTGTGAATTCTACTGTGGTTAAAGAATTTTTACAGGACGTGTTTGTGAGGTAGGGTGATTCGGAGCAGTTTGTGACAGATGAACACCAGTTTGTGGCAGGAGAAATTAGTGAGTTTTTGAAGTTTGCAAGGGTTAAACAAATCACAACTCCTTTGTATCACCCTGTAGTAGTAGTTCGGTAAAAAGTTTAAATCGCACTATGAAGGATCAGTTACAGTTGGCACTGGTTTTGCGGTGGAAGACAGCTATTCGAAACATGCTGTGGGCTATCAGAACTATGCCTCACATTAGCATGGGAGTGTCACCATTTTCACTGTTAAGAGGAAGGGTGGCGGGTTTGAGGTTGAATAAAGAATGGATGGGTAGTGAGGTGTTGGATGTTGCCAAAGCTGAACAGGTAAAGCATTTGAGAAGCGTGGTTCAAGGAAAATACAATACTCTAAGTAAACCATGTAGAAAACTTCTGGTTAAGGTTGGAGAATGGGTGAGAATAAAAAATCCCTGCAACGTGAAGGTTCTTCACAATTCTCTGCACCTGTTAAGGTAAAGTAGATTAAAAACCATGTGGTGGTGTTGGAGGGTAGCAAAATGTGGAATAAGAGGATGGTGGTGTTTGTTCCAGATTCCAAGTCTGATCTTGTACAAAGAAGCTTAAATTATGAGGATATGCTTGCGTCCAAGGCTGTAATGACGCACCTTTGCGATCTAAGTCACTGCCAGTTAAATTCAAGGATTATGAAATGAAGGTATTTTATAATCAGTTATGTTGTCTGAAGTGAGCTATCTCAAGGTTTGTTCATTCTCTAGTTTTTCTTTTTACAATCAATGAATTCACAATGTCCTTTGGATCTTGATTGTAACTTTTACTTTATTCTTTAGGTATGGACATCAGTATGTTCTTTTGTTGATCTGAAGGAAAGGGGATATGTTGGGTCTCTAGGATATTTGGAATGTTGAGGTTGAAGAATGTTGAGGTGGAGAATTCTTAGGCAGGCAATTGCTACCAGGGGCATTGATGTTGAAAGCTAAATAAAGGGCTATGTACCTACCTGGTGTCTCCGTCCATTTTGGCTCACACGTGGCACATTTTGTACAGAGCTCTCTCATAGCATACTTTGTACATAGCTTCTACACCTGGAACAGTCTGAACACAACTTGTAATCAAATGTTATAATTTGTGAAAAGCTCCCTCTTGGCATAGTTTGTACAGAGTTACCACTTGATATAACGTGTTTAGAGCTCACACCTGGCATAGTTTCTTCAAAGCTTCTGCACTTGGAATTGTCTGAATACAGCTTGTAGCTGCTATAGTTTATATAGAGCTCCAGCTTGGCATAGTATGTATTGAGTTCGCACCTAACATAGTTTTTACAAAGCTTTTACATCTGGAACAGTCTGATCACAGTTTCCAACTGTTATAGTTTGTATGGAGCTCCCACTTGGCATAGGTTGTATACAGCTCACACCTGGCATACTTTGTACAGAGCCTCTACATGTGGAATAGACTGAACAAAACTTGCACCCGTTAAAGTATGTTTGAAACATTCACCTGATATAGCTTTTAAAAGCCTGGCAAAGCTGGCATAGAGCTCAGAACTGGCATAAATTATGTAAAGCTCACACCTTGCATAGCTTATACACGCTTGGCATAGCATGTACATATAATCACCAGGTATAATCCTTATTTAGCTCACACCTGGGGTGGTTTGGATAGAGCTGACGTCAGGTATATTTTGCACAGAGCTCACTCCTCCGTTGATTTGTACAGAGCTCACACCTGGGTTGCATTGTAAAGAGCTCAGAACTGTGAGGGTTGTTACAGAGCTCACTCGTGGGATGGTTCGTACAGAGCTCACTCCTGAGATGGTTTGTACAGTGCTCACGTCTGGAATTATTTTTACAGAGCTCACGCTTGAGATTGTTTGTCCAGAGCTCATGCCTGGGATGGTTTGTACAATGCTCCCACCTGACATAGTTTGTACAGAACTCACACCTGGGATGGTTTGTACAGATGTGTTGGCTGGGATGATTTCTTCAGAGCTCATGCCTGAGCTGGTTTGTAAAGAGCTCGCCCCTGGGATGGTTTATGCACAGCTCATGCCTGGGATGGTTTCTATAGCACTTACGCCTGGGATGGTTTACATTAAGCTGCCTCCTGGGATGTTTTTTTTTTACAGACCTTACGCCTGAGATGGTTTATACAGAGCTCACGCCTGGGACCATTTGTACGGAGCTCATGCCTGGGATGGTTTGTTCAGAACTCACGCCTGGGATGGTTTGTACAGAACTCACACATGGGATGGTGTGTGGAGAGCTCACGCCGGGAATGGTTTGTACAGAGCTCACTCCGGGAATGGTTTGTACAGAGCTCACACCTGGGATGGTTTGTACAGAGCTCACACATGGGATGGTTTGTGCAGAGCTCATGCCTGGGATGGTTTGTTCAGAGCTCACACATGGGATGGTTTGTACAGAGCTCACACATGGGATGGTTTGTACAGAGCTCATGGTTGGGATGGTTTGTACAGAGCTCACACATGGGTTGGTTTGTACAGAGCTCATGGTTGGGATGGTTTGTTCAGAGCTCACACATGGGATGGTTTGTACAGAGCTCATGGTTGGAATGGTTTGTTCAGAGCTCACACATGGGATGGTTTGTGCAGAGCTCACGCCTGGGAATTGTTTGTGTAGAGCTCACGTCTGGGATGGTTTGTACAGAACTCACACATGGGATGGTTTGTACAGCGCTCACGCCTAGGATGGTTTGTGCAGAGCTCATGGTTGGGATGGTTTGTACAGAGCTCGCGCCTGGGATGGTTTGTTCAGAGCTCATGGTTGGAATGGTTTGTGCAGAGCTCATGCCGAGGATGGTTTGTGCAGAGCTCACGTCTGGGATGGTTTGTGCAGAGCTCATGGTTGGGATGGTTTGTACAGAACTCATACATGGGATGGTTTGTACAGAGCTCACACATGGGATGGTTTGTGCAGAGCTCACGCCTGGGATGGTTTGTGCAAAGCTCATGGTTGGGATGGTTTGTACAGAGCTCACGCCTGGGATGGTTTGTGCAGAGCTCACAGTTGGGATGGTTTGTGCGGAGCTCACACCTGGGATGGTTTGTGCAGAGCTCACTCCTGGGACGGTTTGTGCAGAGCTCATGGTTGGGATGGTTTGTACAGAGCTCACACATGGGATGGTTTGTGCGGAGCTCACACCTGGGATGGTTTGTGTAGAGCTCATGGTTGGGATGGTTTGTACAGAGCTCACACATGGGATGGTGTGTGGAGAGCTCACGCCGGGAATGGTTTGTATAGAGCTCACACCTGGGATGCTTTGTACAGAGCTCACACCTGGGATGCTTTGTGCAGAGCTCACGCCTGGGATGGTTTGTGCAGAGCTCATGGTTGGGATGGTTTGTACAGAGCTCACACAGGGAATGGTTTGTACAGAGCTCACTCATGGGATGGTTTGTGCGGAGCTCACGCCTGGGATGGTTTGTGCAGAGCTCATGGTTGGGATGGTTTGTGCAGAGCTCACACCTGGAATGGTTTCTGCAGAGCTCATGGTTGGGATGGTTTGTACAGAGCTCACTCCTGGGATGGTTTGTGCAGAGCTCAGAGTTGGGATGATTTGTACAACTCTCACGCCTGGAATGGTTTGCTCAGATATCAAAGCTGGGATAGTTTGTGTAGAGCTCATGGTTGGGATGGTTTGTACAGAGTTCACACCTGGGATGGTTTGTACAAAGCACAAACCTGGGTTGTTTTGTTCAGAGCTCGCAGCTGGCATAGTTTGTACAGAGCTAGCGCCTCAGATGGTTTATTCAGAGAGCATGCCTTGGATGGTTTGCACAGGGCTCTTGATTGGGATGGTTTATACAGAGCTCCCGCCTTGCATGTTCTGTTCAGAGCTCCCGCCTGGGATGTATGTACAGAGCTCATGTCTGGGATGCTTTCTTCAGAGCTCACGGCTGGGATGGTTTCTTCCGAGCTCACGCCTGGGATGGTTTGTACACAGCTCGCACCTCGGATGGTTTATACAGAGCTCACACCTGGGATGAGTTGTACAGAGCTCACACCTGGGATGGTTTGTAGAGTGCTCACGCTTTGGATGGTGACACCTGGGATGGTTTCAAAAGAGCTCACGTCTGGGATGGTTTGTACAGAACTCACACCTCAAATAGTTTGTACAGAGCACAGTCCTCGGATGGTGTATACAGAGCTCACGCCTGGAATGGTTTGTACAGGGCTCTTGATTGGGATGCTTTGCACAGAGTTCACACCTGGGATTGTTTGTACCAAGCTCATGCCTGGGATGATCTGTAAGCTGGTGGGTGTTTTCTGTCCTTGTGTATTTTGGGTAAAAATTAGATTGTGGCCATCACTGGATGTTCCGTGGTTTAGTATTTTGCTTCCACTTCATCTATCAAATTGGATTCCACCCAAATTTTTAGTTTCGCTGTTATCATTTCCTGAATTTGGTTTTGTTTTGAGGCAACTATAACACTCATCCAGGAGTTGTCTTAAGGCTTCGTTGATATAATCTGTTTTTTTCATGATGATGATGTTGCCTCCTTTATCTGCTGATTTTATTTCAATTGAATTGTCCTCTTGCAGATTTCTTAAAGCTTTCTTTTCATGTTAGATTGATTTTATGTTTCATTTGTTCAATTCTATACAGATCCTGAACTATAGCATCATGGAACAAGTAAAAAATTTTTCCATGTGGCAGAGTTGGATAATATAAGGATTTTGGATTTTTTCCACCCTCACCTGCCCCCAATAATGGAAATTAATTTTCAGTCGCCCTTAAATCTTCCTCTGTTAATTCATTTTCCATTCCCATCAGATTCACTAATGTTGGTCTGTCTTCTGCCATCAGACTGCTGGATGGCTTCATTTTAGATTTTATTCCACTTTTTTATTTTTGCTTCAGCATATATTTTATCTAATGTGATTTTTCTGATGTATTTAGAGAGATCAATTCTTGTTTGGGGCAAGTCAATATGTGAACGTAAACAAAAATGTATTCCTTTCTTAAGTAATGCCTCTTCATGTCCTGTTATTATCTTGTCAGATAGATTGATCACATTCAGTTCCGTTGTTATTGTTTCTGATTCCTTCCCTGTTTGCTGCTGCCCCTTGTTTCCATTCTTGTTCTTTCTCTGTCCCCTGTGACCTCTTCTTGTGCATTTGGATTTCCTCGTCTTTGTCCACGTCCCCTTCCTCTTCCACCCATTGAGAATTTTGTTTTGTCCCTTTGCTGTTGCTGTAGAACCAGTCTCATATCCGCTAAAAAAGGTGTTGTCTGCTTACTTTCGATATTAGCTGATGTTGTCTTTCCTTAATTTTCACTCAAATCCGTATCTGTGAGGGATTCATGTCTCGAGTGTGGCCTTAATGTTGAATCTAATTGATCTTTTTTATGCATTGAATCATACTTTCTTGAGATGGTAAATATCCTTCCTTCTTCATAACCCTGTTTGTCTCTCTGTAACTTGTCTGGTTTCTTCTGTTTAACGTTTTCTTCATATTTATCAATTCTCTCTGATATATCTTGCTTTAACTTTTTACTCTGCTGGTCAGCACAGAACAAAAGGGAGCGCACTCTTGGGCAAGTTTCTTTAACTTTTCTTTGGCATGTGAGTACAAAATGTGCGTTTCAGTCTGCCTTCAGACCTTGATCACGGGTTGTCCTTCCACAATCACCACCAGTATATATATATTTCCTGTCACAACCAAATTTGCTCATTTCCTGTTACCGCAAAGTATTCTGGTTATTGTAGTCACTTTAATTAAAAACTTATATTAGCAAAAGTTCAAAGTACGTTAATGTGCAAACCATGCATTATTAAAGTGCCTATTATTGTGAATTGTGCAAAAGACGCTTATAATTTAATTTGAAAGTGCAAAATTTGTTAAAATTGGGAGGAATAAATATAAATATTTTTCAAACATTTCAATTCAGTTTTGATTGACAGTGGCTTGGAAAAGTTACATGTTCATTGCTTTTTAAATTATAGAATGTTCACTATACAGCTGCCAAAATAATGTGAAGTCATCCCTGAATCACATATAGAAGAGCGCCAAATCTAAGGGACAAATTGACACACAGCCACTTAAAATTTAATCAAAATAAATGGTTACATACAGAAGGGTTTTGGAGCTGCAACAATTGCAAAGCATGCAAAATAGCCGTGAGCAAGAAACGAGTAAAGATGGCCAATGGCTCGATGTGGAAAATCAAACGACATATAAATTATGAAAGCAAATTTGTCATCTATGTCATTGAATGTCCATGCAAAAAGAAATATGTGAGGAGCACAACATGTGAATTAAAAAAAACTAATTCTTGAACACATCAGGCCACGTTCAATAAAGATCGTAGCAATGCAGTGGCAAAACATATGGAAGAACAACATGAAACCAATTGGGAAGAGCTGAAATATTATGCAATTGAAAAAATCCCCACACTGGAGAGAGGGGGTGATCGAGAGAAACTGCTAAGACAAAAGGAATCGAAGCATATTTTATCATTAAGAACTTTAAATCCGGAGGAGCTACGTCAGCAAACAAGATGGCTGCCTAGGCTCCCAGCTCCGCCGACCTCCGTACCCCGCCATAATATCCTGGACATTATCCTGACTTTACGCCTAGCCTTAGTGTGTATGAACTGTTCCGCACTCCGATGGTGAAATCCGGAAACTTTTATCGGCTGGTTTGACGAAGTTCCATCGAGTTGAAGATTGTGGCCTACTCCAGTGGTGAAGCCGGGGCCTCGAGTGCTTTCACAGCCGGGCTGCAGTGCAACAACATCGGCCGAGAGACCCAGGCTGGGTCCGGTCAATTGGTGTGGAGGCTTTGTTTAAGCCCGAATTTGGCGGCCATCATTTCTATTGCTCAGCATCGATGGAGGAGTGACTCTGCTTGCTTTTGGCTGCGAGTGGGGGTCCCCGTCCCGCGGACCCGGTATTGGGCCCGCCGGGGTTCGATCGGTCGGGGTCTCTGGCCTGCGGCCTTAACCGGGTTGATCGTGGCTGCGAATAAAGACTGGTCGCCCTCCGCATCTGAACGTTCGTGATCCTGTTGACCGTGGCTGCGAATAAGGACTGGTCACCCTCCGCATCTGAACGTTCGTGATCCTGCTTGTCCCCCCTGAGGATACCAGATTCACCCCGGGAGGTGATTGTGATTGGTGTCGGGCGTGAAAATATGGATCGTACGGTGCTTGGGCCATAACTGAGGTCAATATTGGCAGAAATTAGGGCGTTTCATTCACATGTGGATGTTTTATTGTGCAAATTGGACACGCACCTATCTGAGATGATCCAGGTGGAACCGGACCCAGCCTTATTGATGAAACAGCAATCTGCAGCCATCCAAACTGCGGCCATTTTGACTACGTGCGAGAACCCCGTGAGGAGGCGAGTATTGGAACCGTCGGATGGTGCCCTGGAGGACAGTGTTCCCGAGGTCGTCAGTGTATCAGTGTATTGCCGAACCTTCCACCACTATCGACTTTGGTGGTATCGAAAGGCGTTCTCCTCCCGGAGACTTTTGTTTTTGACCTTCCATCCAATTTGTGGTCGTCTTCTCCTTTCTTGGTGACTTTACGACTCCTGGGCAAGATACATTGTGACTGTCCATCTAGGAGGGAGAGTTCTTCTGCGTCTGAGGCTCTTGTGGACTCTTTGTCTTCGTGTCGCCATATATTGATTCTTGATGACTCCCTTCTTCCTTCTTACTCCTTTGTGTGCTTTTGGGTCTCGCTGGGGGGGGGGGGTTCGTGTGCTGGTTCGGAAGGGCCTGGGTTAAGATCAACTAGGTCGGGACGGGTTGGAGTGGCTTCTACGGGTGTTCGAATTGCAACTGTTTGATCTAAAAGGCTGGGCGGTGTATTACGATGCCCCCTAATTTTTTCTATAGGTGTTGTCATACATTGATCTTTTAGTGATAGGGGGTGTCTGTTTCTGGCGGGGGGTCTAAAGGGGCTGGGAGCCCAAATTGATAAGCCCTCCTCCATTCTTTTTCCTACTTTTAGGGTTTTAGTTATTAGGGGCGACAGGCACGCTGCTCGTGAGGTTCGGCTGTAGCCATTTGCAGGGGTGCAGGGTGGGGGGTTGGAAGTTTTTTTTTTTTATTTTGCCTTTTTTTATTTCTATGGCCTTTTTCTTTCCTTCCCTTTCTTTTCCTTAAAGGATCAGTATAGGGTGCGAATCATTCGGATTTTTAACGCGTACTTGTATTTAGTGCTTATGCTTTGATGATATCCTGATTCCCGGGTGGGCAGGCACTGAGGACTGGCGCTCAACATTGAATGTATATTGTATTGTCGTTCGCACCGATCCATATGCTTTGGCGCCAATGTTCCATTATAGCGGTTCTTACATGCATATCCTGTCTCTTGTCCTGTCCCACGTATTCTTCTGTTTGATTGTATGGCACCTGATCCTTCCTTAAATAATATAAAATGGAACCTCTGTCTCATCCTGGGACTCAGTTGTGCATTCTAATACAAGTTCCATCCTGAATCGCTGCCGGACCTCAGGGTTGTCGGCTGATGAGCTGTGTTGTACTGTGATATGGGGTCTTAATTTGTTTAGCAGCCGGCCCCTACGGTTGTAGGCCCATGCTTGTATTTTATTGAATGCTACAATAAAGGTTTTTTAAAAAAAAGAACTTTAAATCCCATGGGTCTGAATCAAAACGAAAAACGTTATGTGCATCTTAAAGGATAGAGAACATAACCATCATAAGGAAAAGTCTGAAGATTAAATAATCTGCAAATGATAATTAATCAGTAAATGTTTGATTGTAATAATTGTAACAATTGAATGGCAAGGATCAATGCTATAGAGCGTATAAAAATAATCAGAGCATAAGAAAATTATGAAGGCATCGGTTCCAAACCCACTGGAGGAAAATATGTGCATCATAAGTCACCAAAGAAAGAAAAAGAAAAATGCAAACATTCGATGCAATTGAATAATTGTGACATTTGTGGATTGAACATACATATAGATAAAAAAAAACTGGCCAATTCGCACCAACAGATGTTGAACTTGGACTGATGAAATCTGCCTACTAGAGGGTGCGAATGAACATGCTTTGATTTAAAACGCAATGACCATGTAACTTTTCCATGCCACTGTCAATCCAAACTGAATTGAAATGTTTGAAAGCTATTTATATTTATTCCTCCCAATTTTAACAAATTTTGCACTATGAAATTAAATTATATGCGTCTTTTGCACAATTCACAATAATAGGCACTTTAATAATGCATGGTTTGCACATTACATAATTTGCACTTTTGCTCGTATACGTTTTTAATCAAAGTGGACTACAATAACCAGAATAATTTGCGGTAACAGGAAATTAGCAAATTTGGTTGTGACAGGAAATAAATGTACTGGTGGCCCTTGTGGCAGAACAACCTGTGATCAAGGTCTAAAGGCAGACTCAAACGTGTTAGGACACATTTTGTACTCACATACCAAAGAAAAGTTAAAGAAACTTGCCCGACAGTGTGCTCCCTTTTGTTCTATGCTGACCAGCCAGAAAATCGAAGGATATTACTGGCAGCGCCCTGCCGGGGGAGAGAATCGCACCGACGGAAAAAGAGAGCGCCTATCCGTCCAACCTGGGCAAAGAAAGTTGGTGATTTATATACTGCTTTACGACAATGGTGGAATTTTTTATCCTTTTCACTGTTCTCATATTGCTAATCGCTTTCATCTGCTTCTGTCTATTAATCATTGCAGCACATATATTTTACACACAAATCACAATGGTTCAATAAATATTGAAACACCCCTTTGCGTATTTCTTGTGTATCTCTCTGGGTATGCATGAGTGAATGAGGAAAAAGGTTCTCTATCTGTTACCACTATTCCTTGGGAGGTCTGGGTTGTAATGCAGTGAGGTTGCCCAATCCATTTGTTACCTTCCCAGCTTTCGAGGTACTTATGGTGGCACTATGAGCTAGCAGGACTATAGGCCGACATATCCTGAGGGGGTGCATAGAATCATTATCCACACCATCGCAATGTTTATGTTGTCCAACAAACACACAATTCCTACAGAGGAAGTAGACAATGTACAACACTACTGGAGCAGGGTCAACCCTGATTTGCATATAGGTGGGTCTAAAATGAGATGACATTGTGGGCAAAAGAACGATGGTCTAGAACACTACCCCCAAACTACTTCCAGTAGATAGATATATAGATAGAATTTCTCCCATCACCTTTTGTGTCTTTGATAGTTTGTACAGAGCTTACACCTGACACAGATCACACTTGAAGTAGTTGTACAAGGATAGTTTGGACAGAACTCACACTGAGCACAAATCATATTTGCGATAGTTTGTACTGGTATTGTTTGTACAGAGCTTACATCAGGCTTAGATCACACTTGAGATAGTTTGTACCGAGCTCACAGGTGGTAGAGATTACACTTGAGATAGTTTATAGAGGGATAGTTTGTAAAGAGCTCACACAGGGCATAGATCACACTTGAAATAGTTTGTACAGAGCTCACAGGGGCATAGATCACACTTGAGATAGCTTATACAGGCATAATTTGTAGAGAGCTTGTACAGGGCATAGGTCACACTTGAGATAGTTTGTTCGGAGCTCAAAAGGGGCATAGGTCACCCTTGAGATTGTCTCGGCAAGGATACTTTGTACAGACTTTACGCCGGACATAGACCAAACTTCAGATGTGCATGAAGGGATAGTGTATCCTGTGCTAACAAAGGGCATAGATTACACTTGAAATAGTTTATATTTCAATAGTTTTAACAGAACTGATACCGGCCACAGACCTCACTTCAGATAGTTTGTACTTAGCAAACACCAGGTATGGATCACACTTATGATAGTTTGTACAGAGCTCATAGGGAGCATAGATCAGACTTAAGATACTTTATATATGGATAGTTTGTACAGAACTGACAACAGGCACAGCACGGATCACACTTCAGTTTATACAGGAATAGTTTGTACAGAGCTCATGCCAGGCACATAGCAGTCTTGAAATAATTTTTACGGAGCTTACAGGGGCCTATATCATACTTGTGATAGTTCATACAGAGATAGTTTGTACAGAGTTCACACAGGACGTTGTTCACACTTGCGATAGTTTGAAGAGAGTGCACATTAGGCACATATCATACTCAAGATATTTTGTGCAAGAATAGCTTGTACAGACGTCCCATTGAACAGTTATTGAAATTTGGACAGGGATAGTGTGTACAGAGCTCACACCGGGTATAGATCACACATTTGTTTTTTACAGCACATTTTATCTTGCCGGGCAATGTCTATCCTTCATGACTAAACATTATCATCTAACTTCCCAACAGTCCCACTTAACACTGCCCATACCACAGCCCTAACACCGCCCACGCAGAAAAAGGTCCTTCCACTATGTCTATGTAGCTACAGCCATAATAGAAAGACTGTTATTTGTTCTGCAGAAGATAGTCCTTCTGTTATGTCTATAAAGCAGCAGGCATGTTAGGAATTCTCTAATCACCCCCCCCCCCAACACTCCTCTCCCCCGAAGCACAGAGCTCCCTTTTGCTTCTCTTACTGGTTATTTCTCTAAACATCAAGTCCAGTTATCTGTTCAGGTCAGTGACTCACCTCTTCTTTTCAATCAATCAATCATTTGTAAAGCGCACTACATACCCGCGAGGGTCTCAAGGCGCTGGGGGGGGGGCGCTACTGATCGAACAGCCAGGTCTTGAGTATCCTCCTGAAGGTCAGCAGGTCTTGGGTCTGTCGTAGGCTCGGTGCCAGGGTGTTCCATGTCTTGGAGGCGAGGTGGGAGATCCTGTTCTTCAGATGCGCTAGACTGTGGCGAGTGAGAGGTTGGCAGAGCGTAGCTGGAGGTTGGGGATGTAGAAGGAGAGCTGTCTGTTGAGGTAGGCTGGGCTAGTCTTGTTGAGTGCCTTGTGTGCGTGGGTGAGGAGCATGAAGGATATCCTCTTGTTGACGGGGAGCTGGTGCAGGTTTCTCAGGTGGGGGGTAATGTGACCGTGGCATGGTACGTCGTGGATCAGTCGTGCCGAGGCGTTTCGGATGTGTTGTAGTTGTTTGATGAGCTTGGTCGGGGCTCCCGTGTAGAGGGCATTTCCGTAGTCGAGTATGCTGCTGACGAGGGCCTGCATGACTGTCTTTCTTGTATCTGTCGGAATCCATCTGTAGATCTTGTGGAGCATGCGAAGGGTGTTGAAGCAGGAGGAGGAGACGGCGTTGACTTCCTTGGTCATTGAGAGCGTTGAGTCGAAGATGATTCCAAGGTTGCGTGCGTGGTCGGTGGGTGTCGGGGCTGCCCCCAGTGATGTCAGCCACCAGGAGTCGTCCCAGGCTGAAGGTTTGGAGCCGAGGATGAGGACCTCCGTCTTGTCCGAGTTCAGCTTCAGACAGCTGGTCTTCATCCAGTCGGCGACGGCCTTCATTCCTTCGTGGAGGTTGGCTTTGGCGGTGATGGGGTCCTTGGTGAGGGAGAGAATCATCTTAGTGTCGTCGGCGTAGGAGATTATGTTGGGGTAGTGCTGTCGGGCTACGTGTGCGAGCGGGGCCATGTAAATGTTGAACATTTTGGTGACCATGCTTTCTCTGTCGCCGCAGCAAAAAATAAATGTGGATTTCACTACCTCTTTATCTCATCAGAATCTTCAATGACATGCTTTAGAAGCCAACTGAAACCTGCAGTTTTTCTTGTAGCATTTATGGGTTAGCTTAGCGCCAAGAAACTTAGATGTGCGAGCACTTTACAAATACCCGTAACATAATCTAACAGTCAATGGACAGGCATGAGCCTACTCGGTGATGAGCTCTAGAAACATTTCAGTAGCAATTCTCTTGTGGTGTGGCAAAAACTCTTGACCTCTCCAGTCATTTTAAATGTTACAGGAGTCCTCTATATAATATTTAAAAAGTTGACAGATGCCAACGTTTTGCAAAGAAGAGCTGGGGCTGCGGGTGTTCGGAGCTCCTTAATTACATGAAACAGCTCCTTTGAAGGATTAGATGCTTGAGTCATACAGTAGTTGTAGAATAAGGACTGTCAATCGCTGATGCATTGTGGGATAATGTTCTGTTTCAAATTCAACTGTTGGTGTGTACCCTGATAATGATAGTAAACAGGCGAAATAGTGTCTTGGACCCCTGCCCTTTGCTGGCACTAGGTCTACCCACTTAGGTAAAGTACCATTTTTATCAGAAGAAATTTGAACCTCTTGGTAGCAGGAAATTTGTGGCTCTCCACAGATTCCAGTACTTTGAGTCACAGAAATATGAAGAAAAGGTGTGTTTTTAGACTATGTCTGGGAATTGCAAGGACTTCTGGGTAGGAAAACCTAGTGGGATCCACACAAGAACACACCACCCTGGAGTCCCCCTGGTGTCTAGTTTATGAAAATATCTGAAATTGGCTTATTTTTCCAAGAAACAATGTACACTCTCGCAGAGAAAGACAGAAAAGACAAATATCACTGCACCACCAACTACTACTCAAGTTGACACACATACTGGTTGGATTTGGCACGAGAGTGAATGAAAAGTTCAAAATGTAAATGGTATTAACTAAGGATTTCATGAAACTTAAAATGTAGAAACCACTGTCAATAAGGCAATCATCATTTTCGAATACTGAACCAGTGATTCACAGCTCATGATCTATAAAGTAATGACAAGGCACCAACAGCTTTACAGACCATTCACACACCTTTCAAGCTTCACACACACACAAAACCATCCACACCGCCAGCCGAGGCCCAGCACGTTACAACACTCACATCAACAAACAGCGCTATTCAAGGGCCTATCACATTCCTACGCACAGAGGACTGACATAGCAATCACATTGCCGGGAAGAAAAGGTGTGTTTTTAGACTATGTCTGGGAATTGCAAGGACTTCTGGGTAGGAAAACCTAGTGGGATCCACACAAGAACACACCACCCTGGAGTCCCCCTGGTGTCTAGTTTATGAAAATATCTGAAATTGGCTTATTTTTCCAAGAAACAATGTACACTCTCGCAGAGAAAGACAGAAAAGACAAATATCACTGCACCACCACCAACTACTCAAGTTGACACACATACTGGTTGGATTTGGCACGAGAGTGAATGAAAAGTTCAAAATGTAAATGGTATTAACTAAGGATTTCATGAAACTTAAAATGTAGAAACCACTGTCAATAAGGCAATCATCATTTTCGAATACTGAACCAGTGATTCACAGCTCATGATCTATAAAGTAATGACAAGGCACCAACAGCTTTACAGACCATTCACACACCTTTCAAGCTTCACACACACACAAAACCATCCACACCGCCAGCCGAGGCCCAGCACGTTACAACACTCACATCAACAAACAGCGCTATTCAAGGGCCTATCACATTCCTACGCACAGAGGACTGACATAGCAATCACATTGCCGGGAAGCTGGAAGAGTGTGTGGGCTGGTGTTTGGCTGCCAGTGTGTTTGTAGTGATCGGCAACAAATCCCTACACACACCACCAGGCAAATGCCAGTTCTCACCAGCCAGATGCCAGCCGCCAACCAGATGCTAGTTCAGATAAAGCTATCACACCGCCTGGCAGCTGGCGGAATATGTGGAGCGGCGTTTCGGTGACAGTGTGTATGTAAAGACTTGCTGCTGGTCACTGCACACACTGGCAGCTAAACAGCAGTACATACACACTACTAGCCAGCCACCAGGCACACACACACCATCAGCCAAACACTACTCAGACATCACCATGAAGCTTCACACCAATTTCATTTCTAGTACACTCCCACAATGAACAGATTACACACACAAAGCACAGACAGGACAAAAATAAAACATCCAACAATAAGGAGCACATTTTTTCAAATAGAAAGAACCATCCTATTGGTAGAATATGAAACCCCAACTATGACTGCATACGCACATCAAATACCAACCAGGTATCTAAACAGGAAATATATAGCAACACAGACCACAGTCAGTTCCTTTTATTGTCGTGGTTGCTCCCAATGCTTGAGTTATGTATGGTACAATATAAAACATGTGGGCACACATAGACCAGAATTAGGACACTCGGGGCAGTACATATGAATCTCCTTTCATACTCTTCTACGGACACAGACTCTACATCTCTGACAAGGAAAGTATTTTTTTGGGTGTTGGAGGAATAAATTCAGGAAAATGGCAATCTTTTCATCTAGCCATATCCTCTACGACTCTAGGAACACTAACCTGCTCAACTGCAATAAGGCTTCCTAATACAGAATGCAGAAAAGACATCTTGACTTCTGGAGATTGATCTTTTATAATAACATAAGCATTGAAGGATGCTAAATGAAATTGATGAACCGCCAACTTCTTATACCAGATAAAAGACTTTCGAGCATCATTGCAAGGCTCCAACCTTTGATCTACTCTATTTACATCTCTCATGTGCTTGTTGTAGTCTAGAATATGCACTGGTTTATGCACTTCTGCAACCTGACCCCAAACAGTCACCGGTGCAGTACTTTCATCATGAATAGTTGTCAGCATGTGGACATCTCTTCTGTCTGAAAATTTCACAGCAATGAGTTAATTACTACCCAAAGCACTGCTCGTGTCCCTTTTCAATATTTTTTACACACAAGCTCTTTGTGGATAACCTTTACGCTTAGAGCGGATTGTGCCACATGCTACAGTACCTACTCTGAACAATTATTTAAATATTTGCACATATGCGTAGAAATTGTCCACGTATAAATGGTGACCCTTGTGAAAAAGTGATTAGGCAAGTTCCCACACATTTTTTTCACTGACTCCAAAACTGGAAGGACAACCAGGAAGGTCAATTGACGAATCCCTACCAGTGTACACCCTGAAATTAAACGCATATTCAGTGGCACTTTTACAGCATATACAGCTTAATACCATAATGTGCTCTCTTGCTGGGAATTTATTGTCTGAAAACCAAACATCCCTTGAACAAGACCAGAGACTCAGCCACAAATATATCTTTCCCTAGAGCATACATCTCTAAGAAAGGATATACTAAATGGTCAAGGACAGGCCGAATCTTGAAGAGACGCTCACAATCAGGTTTATCGCGTGACAATGATGTAGCATAATCCACAAAATGCAGCATCAGCTGCAGAAACAAATACTGATCCTGACTCATAGTTGCTAGAAATATAGCAGTTGCCACTAAGGGTCTAGTTGGGCAGACTCATTTGTATGCAAAGTCCAGCCTGCTCTTGCTGCACTACCAGCACATCAGTGTCCTCCTCTAAAAGAGGCTCCTCATCAGCACTAATAGTGGATTCATCATCTAATGATCCCTCTCAAACAGAAAATTAACTTCCTGAATCTTCGACTTGGTCCTCTGCCTCAGATGCAGAGTCAGTCTCAGAGCAATGTACAGAGGCAGATTCAAAAAGTAAACCTACAATCTGCTGGCGGTCAACTTGTAGGCAGTCATAATGCTTACTTGTGAAACTAAAACAACAAACAAGACAACAATAAACAATGCTGTGTCAAATCAGACCTCAACATACCCAGCTGTATCAGACAGTAAATATAACTATTGACATATGGAATAACACTATCACTACAATCCACATAATGAACTTAATACTGTAAAAAGATGTGTCTCACTTGCCACATACAGCTAGACTGAGGATCAACTGTACCTACTCTGAACAGACAGCAAGGACCAAAGATATCCCACTGCACAAATCCAAACATGAGTTTACAAACAAAAATCATAAGCTAAATATGCTAGAATTATTACAACCATTAAAAAAACATTCAAGCAGAGCAATAATACTCATTAAAAGTAAACATTACAAAACCGTTTCCTCACCAAACGCATGCAACTGCACAAATTGCAGATATACTAGTGCCAAAACCACAAGCAGGAGTTACCTCCAAGGAAATCAAAAGATTTGCACTGCAATAAAAAAGAGAGATAAAACATTAAGATTACAAATGCAAATTATGACAAGATATAAAATAGTTACCAATATAAAACACTATGAAATATGTCACTAGGTGCCAATTGGCATCACAGGCGTCCGATCTGCCAGCAAGGGAGGCACAAGGCAAAGGCAAGAAATTGGCACCCAAGAATGATCCTTACCCCAGCCAACAGCCAAACACAAGCCAAACATAGGTTCACACACACCACCATCCAAACGTCAGCCACACACATCGTCAGCCAGAAGATAGTCCACAACCACTGCCAGCATAAACCCTAGTTCAAATATACCATCAGCCAAACCTCAGCCACACACACTGTTAGCCAAATGCCAGTAAACTCACACCACCATCCAAACGCTAGTTCACACACATATATACACACACAGACACATATATACACACACACACACAGAAGTACTTATACCTTGGTGTCTAGGGGGTTTCTACCCCCTCCCATTGGCAGATTGGCCTAAGAAAAATATGATCCCTCCCATGAAGAGCAGAAAACAAAAGACATGTGTAGGCAATACTGGGGAGCGACTGTTGACCATGGGCAGCTCCCCCAACATATATAAAAATATAATCCCTTGTGTTTAGTAGTTGTCTGCCCACCGCAGGCAGATTGGCCTAAAAACTGTATCTGAGGTGGGAAGGGAGGTGCAGAAAGCAGCCAAAACATGCCCCCAAAAATAGGAAGTGACTGTCGTCCAAGGGGCCGCTTCCCAGCACATATGTACAATACAATCCCTGGTTTCTAGTGGTGTAATGGCCAAAATCAATGCCCAAATATTTTGGGGAGCAACCTTGCCCAAGGGCCCACTCCCCCACACCCCCACCCCCTGGGGCAGATTGGCCTAAAAAAGAGTCGATTTACCCCTGGGGGGAAGGGGCAGAAACAAAGGAAAATGTTTCCCCTGAGGGAGTGACCCTTGCCCACGGGTTGCTCCCCATAAAATATGTAGCCACCTTAATCCCAGGTGTCTAGTGGCATTTACCCCCCACCCCACCCCCCCGGGGGCAAATCGGATTAAAAACACAGCCAATCCATGACTAGAAATGGCTAAAACAAGAGGCCAGATATTTTGGGGAGCGGCGCTTGCCCAAGGGGCCACTCCCTGCACCAAAAAGAGAGCCCTGGTGTCTAGTGGGTGCTTTCCTGCTGCGCGATCGTGGTCCCTGCCATGAGGATCATGGACCAAAGAGAGTCACCAGGGGACAGGAAAAAGGTTTCCTTTCCCCCAGTGTGCCTCTTCAACCCCGATCCCTCGCCCGGCGAGCGAACCTACCTCGAAAAGGTCCTGCAGCCACAATTAGTTAGAAGCAAATAGCTTCCAGTGTGTCCAGGCTCTTTAGGATGATGCGTCGGGGAATGGGGTGGCAGCAGAACGCTTCTACTGCCATCCCTGATGGGGGCATGTGGCGGTGGGGCTACGAGGGGAGTGCCAGCGCTTCCCCATGGGTGTTAGGATGTGCTGGCCACATCCTCAGCCGCGAGTGTCGGTGCTAGGACATTTCCAGAACATCATTAGTACCCAAAGAGTTAATACTACACACAAACGTACAAATATGTACAATGACTTTCAGTGGAAACCCTTCCTAAAAGGGCCTTGCAGAATCTTAGAGTGCAAAACAAGTACCCCAAAGAAATATCACAGGGGACAACTAATCAATACATCATGTCAGATCATATTATCTGTATAGTACTAAGGGCCAGATGTAGGAGACCAAATACCGGTCGGTAACGGCCGATTTCGGCCGTTACTTACCGGTATTTGGGTTTTGTAATGTAGGGTGCCTTTGATTTACAGAATCGGTAAATTTACCGATTCAGTAAATTTACAGAATAGGTAAAATACCGAATCGGTAAATTTACCGATTCTGTAAATCAATATGTAGGTGGCACGGTAAACAGTGCCACAGGCCCCTAAGAATTCTTTATTTACCATGTAATACTATTAGCATGGTAAATAACGAATTCCGGTGTACATACCTGTGCCATGTGGCACACAGACATGCCCCACAATTCTTTGATTGGAGGAAAGCGGTGCTACCGCTTTCAGAGGTGGTGTGCACTGTAATCCATAGACCGGGAGGGTCTTACTCTTTTGTATTCTTTTTCAAGAAATTTTTCAGATTCGAAATAGTTTCAAACTGTTTGTTTATTCCTTTTTTCTTTGTTTCTTTGCTTTTGTTTTAACATCAATTCTCACTGTTTGTGATTTTCACATCATCACATCTCACAATTGATATTTTCCCCAATGCATTTCGGGTCATTTACGACCCTTCCTCAGGGGTCTCTAATAAAACAAACAAGGAAAATATTATGAGCCGTCCGGCCTGATCATCTGACACACAATACATAACATTTTGAATATTCAAAATGCTAAATCATTTTCTGTTGAAGGTGCACTGGAAATATAACGGTAGACGTCATCTCATACATTCGTGATTAATTGAAATCTCTATACTAAAACCATGAATTACACATGACCAATCAAACTCATAGTTTAAACAAAGTTATAAAGGAAAACTTAAATAAAAACAATTCGGTTATGTTTCATGCCATACCGTTAAACTGTTGCGGTGACACCATTCAGTATGAACCGTTTTCCATTTGTAAAATGCCCGAACTCGAGTCTAGACTTAAACGCTTAAAACAAAATGCGCTGACACGTTTCTAAGGTTCAGGGGCAACGCGCTGGGTTTCTAAACATTAACTACCCGGTTACAGCGGGGATATTTTACTTACGCGAATGTGATCTTACAGCATATCCTGTTCCTTAGCCAATAGGAACTCCACTATCTGGCCCTCGAGCCCTGAAACTTAAATACGCACTCTAATTGGCTTGAATTGCGATCACGTGATCGCGGTGCTCTTAACTAAAATCTATTGAAAATGCACGATGAAATGTCCATATTCTTATTCGAAAATAATAAATGTTCAACTCAGTGGCAACTAAACCCGACTTACATTATGATATCGGCCAAATTACATTGTGAAAATAACATTGTGAAATGTTTTTTTTTTTCTTTTTTTCAAGTGAGCATAAATCAACTGGCTACTGAGGCTGTATAATTAAATGTTTCAATGTTCAGTGTCACTAGGGACTTATAAAGTTGGAAGATGATTAAATAAACTATACTTCTGGTCACATGTAAAAATTGTGAAATTGTTTTTAGGTCGGCCATCTTAGGCATTGAACATTGAAACATTTAATTATACAGCCTCATATATGCTCACTTGAAAAAAAAAAGAAAAAAAAAAATTTCACAATGTCATTTGGCCGATATCATAATGTAAGTCGGGTTTTGTCGCCACTGAGTTGAACATTTATTATTTTCGAATAAGAATATGGACATTTCATCGTGCATTTTAAATAGATTTTAGTTAAGAGCCCCGCGATCACGTGAATGCAATTCAAGCCAATTAGAGCGCGTATTTAAGTTTCAGGGCTCGAGGGCCAGATAGTGGAGTTCCTATTGGCTAAGGAACAGGATATGCTGTAAGATCACATTCGCGTAAGTTAAAATATCCCCGCTGTAACCGGGTAGTTAATGTTTAGAAACCCAGCGCGTTGCCCCTGAACCTTAGAAACGTGTCAGCGCATTTTGTTTTAAGCGTTTAAGTCTAGACTCGAATTCGGGCATTTTACAAATGGAAAACGGTTCATACTGAATGGTGTCACCGCAACAGTTTAACCGTATGGCATGAAACATAACCGAATTGTTTTTATTTAAGTTTTCCTTTATAACTTTGTTTAAACTATGAGTTTGATTGGTCATGTGTAATTCATGGTTTTAGTATAGAGATTTCAATTAATCACGAATGTATGAGATGACGTCTACCGTTATATTTCCAGTGCACCTTCAACAGAAAATGATTTAGCATGTTGAATATTCAAAATGTTATGTATTGTGTGTCAGATGATCAGGCCGGACGGCTCATAATATTTTCCTTGTTTGTTTTATTAGAGACCCCTGAGGAAGGGTCGTAAATGACCCGAAATGCATTGGGGAAAATATCAATTGTGAGATGTGATGATGTGAAAATCACAAACAGTGAGAATTGATGTTAAAACAAAAGCAAAGAAACAAAGAAAAAACGAATAAACAAACAGTTTGAAACTATTTCGAATCTGAAAAATTTCTTGAAAAAGAATACAAAAGAGTAAGACCCTCCCGGTCTATGGATTACAGTGCACACCACCTCTGAAAGCGGTAGCACCGCTTTCCTCCAATCAAAGTATTCTGAACAGTGTTTCCAGACAACACACTAGGTGGGATGAGCACACAAACAAAGTAAGACTAAAATTCGAGTAAATACTAAGAAAAAAGAGTGCTGGATGGATTATTAATAAGTTTATCACATGGCACACAAGCCAGAAACAGGGGTGCAACAGGGTGTCAAAGTGACGCCCTGTCCCCCTTGGCAATTCGGTATTTTTACCGATTCGGTAATTACCGAATCGGTATTTGCCATTGATTCCTATGGGCTTCAAGGCCCATAGGAATCAATGGCAAATACCGATTCGGTAATTACCGAATCGGTAATTACCGAATCCTACCGATTTGGTATTTGTTACCGAATAATTACCTACATCAGATTTACCGATTCATGAATACCGAATCGGTAAAATTCCGTATTTATGAATCGGTAAATCTGATTTACCTACATCTAGCCCTAAGTAACTATCGGTGTGGCAGTAGGCTGTATCTTTACAAAGCAGCAATCCCCTACATGTGCCATTGCAACACAGAGCTTTTCAAGAGCAGCAAGGTTATGCCTACAGGCTTTGTCAAGTCATTCCCAACCTTAAAGGAGAGACCTACTGCCTTTGTAATCACTATTAAATATCAGTAAAATATTGTATTTGGCAGAGGGTTTACAATGTAAAGGCCTTTCCTATCCCATTTGTCAGCGGGTTCATAATGTAAATAATGTTCTGATGGTTTTCAGGTAGGAGGTCACGATGTAAAGCCCCTTTCTATTCTATTTGTCATAGAGCTGAAACTGATCTGTCAGGACATCCAACTGGGCACTACCTGATTGCCCTATAGGCAGGGCCCCTGGAATTATGTGTTTGTGTGCAGTTTTTTTGCATAATTATAGATTTGGAACATTTGTCACTAAAGCTATCATCTGCTGCATAATCTGTAGATTTTAATAAAAAAAACTATTTTGATTCTATCTCAAACGGAAGGCCCTTTGCAAAGCTTGACAGGTCACCTTTCTGTTGCTTATTGCTATATTTGGGTGTTAAAGTTGTACTAATGAGGTGCAACTTATGCCCAAACAGTGTTAAAAGTGTAAAAATGACAATAGAATGAAGAATTACTATCATAAAATGTGCTGCATTACGCCGCATAATTTGCCTCTCCTTGCCGCATAATTTACTCAATCCTGACGCATAATTTGGCCCTTCCCGCATGATTCCAGTGGCCCCGTTTATAAGGCAGTACGACCCTGTTGACTGACAGGTGAGAAACTCGACAGCACTAACAGACTCCTTTCGCTGCACTTCGAGCCACGGAGTCAACAGCTCCACAGCACTGCCGTGCAGCCCCTCGCCAGGCAGCAGCCGAGGAGGCCTCGCACTGAGTGCCCCGAGGAGGCAGGGTGTGCTGGTATGCATGACGCTCCCCCGGGGCACAGCCTGTGCAGGCCGGGACCTGCAGACATTCACAGCGTTCCAGGCAGATATGGCACAGTGTCAGCACCACAGTCCATAGCGCCTCGTCTACCCCGTTCTCCACTGCTCAGCTGTCGCTTTCTCTATACCCGGTGCGGTGCCCAGCTCTCCTCCACATCCTTCGAAAGTCCTATCCTCAAATGCCCGCTGGGATGGTTTTAACAGGCTCGCTTCTGTCACAAATTGTACACCTTCCAGAGTCTGGACAGCGCTCACACCTGGTATCATTTGCACTCCTTGGATAGTGGGTACCGAACTCACACCTGGCATGGTTTCTACAAAGCAGTCACCTGGCACAGCTTTTACACCTGGAGAGGTTTGCACATAAGCTACACATGTTATAGTTTACAGAGAGATCACACCAAGTGTAGATGGTACAGAGCTCACACCTGGCATCATTCCTACAGAGCTCACACCTGGTGTAGTTTGTACAGAGCTCACACCTGGCGTAGTTTGTACAGAGCTCACACCTGGCATCATTCCTACAGAGCTCACACCTGGTGTAGTTTGTACAGAGCTCACACCTGGCGTAGTTTGTACAGAGCTCACACCTGGCATCATTCCTACAGAGCTCACACCTGGTGTAGTTTGTACAGAGCTCACACCTGGCGTAGTTTGTACAGAGCTCACACCTGGCATCATTCCTACAGAGCTCACACCTGGTGTAGTTTGTACAGAGCTCACACCTGGCGTAGTTTGTACAGAGCTCACACCTGGCATCATTCCTACAGAGATCACACCTGGCGTAGTTTGTACAGAGCTCACACCTGGCATTGTTCCTACAGAGCTCACACCTGGCATCGTTCCTACAGAGCTCACACCTGGCATCATTCCTACAGAGCTCACACCTGGCATCATTCCTACCCAGCTCACACCTGGCATCATTCCTATAGAGCTCACACCTGGCATCGTTCCTACAGAGCTCACACCTGGCATCGTTCCTACAGAGCTCACACCTGGCATCATTCCTACAGAGCTCACACCTGGTGTAGTTTGTACAAAGCTCACACCTGGCATCATTCCTACAGAGCTCACACCTGGTGTAGTTTGTACAGAGCTCACACCTGGCGTAGTTTGTACAGAGCTCACACCTGGCATCATTCCTATAGAGCTCACACCTGGCATCATTCCTACAGAGCTCACACCTGGTGTAGTTTGTACAAAGCTCACACCTGGCATCATTCCTACAGAGCTCACACCTGGTGTAGTTTGTACAGAGCTCACACCTGGCGTAGTTTGTACAGAGCTCACACCTGGCATCATTCCTACAGAGATCACACCTGGTGTAGTTTGTACAGAGCTCACACCTGGCGTAGTTTGTACAGAGCTCACACCTGGCATTGTTCCTACAGAGCTCACACCTGGCATTGTTCCTACAGAGCTCACACCTGGCATCGTTCCTACAGAGCTCACACCTGGCATCATTCCTACAGAGCTCACACCTGGCATCATTCCTACCCAGCTCACACCTGGCATCATTCCTATAGAGCTCACACCTGGCATCGTTCCTACAGAGCACACACCTGGCATCATTCCTACAGAGCTCCCACCTGGTGTAGTTTGTACTGAGCTCACACCTGGCGTAGTTTGTACAGAGCTGACACCTAGCATAGTTTGCATAGAGCTCACACCTGGCATCGTTCCTACAGAGCTCACACCTGGCATAATTCCTACAGAGCTCCCACCTGGCATCATTCCTACAGAGCTCACACCTGGCATCATTCCTATAGAGCTCACACCTGGCATCGTTCTTACAGAGCACACACCTGGCATTATTCCTAGAGAGCTCACACTTGGCGTAGTTTGTACAAAGCTCACACCTGGTGTAGTTTGTACAGAGCGCACACCTGGAGGAGTTTGCACAGAGCTCACACCTGGTGTATTTTTTTCAAGGCTCACACCTGATGTAGTTTGCGCAGAGCTCACACCTGATGAAGTTTGTACAGAGCTCACACCTGGATGTACGGAGCTCACACCTGGCGTAGTTTGTGCAGAGCTCACACCTGATGAAGTTTGTACAGAGCTCACACCTGGATGTACGGAGCTCACACCTGGAGTAGTTTGTACAGAGCTCACACCTGCCCTAGTTTGTGCAGAGCTCACACCTGACATAGTTTGTACAGAGTTCACACCTGGCATCGTTCCTACGGAGATCACACCTGGCATCATTCCAACAGAGCTCACGCCTGGCATCGTTCCTATAGAGTTCACACCTGGCATCATTCCTACAGAGCTCACACCTGGTGTAGTTTGTACAGAGCTCACACCTGGCAGCGTTCCTACAGAGCTCACACCTGACATCGTTTTGACAGAGCTTGCACCTGCCGTAGTTTGTACAGGGCTCACACCTGGCGTAGTTTGTACAGAGCTCACACCTGGCATCATTCCTACAGAGCTCACACCTGGCATCATTCCTACAGAGCTCACACCTGGCATCGTTCTTACATAGCTCACACCTGGCATCATTCCTACAGAGCTCACACCTGGTGTAGATTGTTCTGAGCTCACACCTGCTGTAGTTTGTACAGAGCTCACACCTGGCGTAGTTTGTACAGAGCTCACACCTAGCATAGTTTGCATAGAGCTCACACCTGGCATCGTTCCTACAGAGCTCACACCTGGCATTCTTTTTACAAAGCATGTCCCTGATATGACCGATATGTCTGGCAAAGTCTGACCACAGCGAGCACCTGTTCTAGTTTCTACAGCGCTTACACTTCACACCTCACACCTGGTATGCCTTGTACACTTGGTGTAGTTTGTACAGAGCTCACACCTGGAATATTTTGTACAGAGCTCACACATGGCGTAGTTTGTACAGAGCTCACACCTGCCGTAGTTTGCACAGAGCTCACACCTGGTGTCGTTTGTACAAAGCTCACACCTGGTGTAATTTGCACAGAGCTCACATCTGGTGCAATTTGCACAGAGCTCACACTTGTTGTAGTTTGTACAAAGCTCACACCTGGCATCGTTCCTACAAAGCTCACACCCTTCTTTTGTTCCTACAGAGCTCATACCTGACATGGTTTTTACAGAGCTTGCATCTGCTGTAGTTTGTACAGAGCTCACACCTGACATAGTTTGTACAGAGCTCACACATGGTGTAGTTTATACAGAGCTCACACCAGGTGTAGTTTGTACAGAGCTCACACCTGGCACCGTTCCTACAGAGCTCACACCTGACATCGTTTTTACAGAGCTTGCACCTGCCGTAGTTTGTACAGGGCTCACACAAGGCGTAGTTTGTACAGAGCTCACCGCTGGCATCGTTCCTATAGAGTTCACACCTGGCATCGTTCCTACAGAGCTCACACCTGGCATCAATCCTACAGAGCTCACACCTGGCATCGTTCCTACAGAGCTCACACCTGACATTGTTCCTACAGAGCTTACACCTGACATCGTTTTTACAGAGCTTGCACCTGCTGTAGTTTGTGCAGAGCTCACACCTGGCGTAGTTTGTACAGAGCTAACACCTGGCATCGTTCCTACAGAGCTCACACCTGGCATCGTTCCTACAGAGCTCACACCTGGCATCATTCCTACAGAGCTCACACCTGGCATCATTCCTAAAGAGCTCACACCTGGCATCGTTCTTACAGAGCTCACACCTGGCATCATTCCTACAGAGCTCACACCTGGTGTAGTTTGTACTGAGCTCACACCTGCTGTAGTTTGTACAGAGCTCACACCTGGCGTAGTTTGTACAGAGCTCACACCTAGCATAGTTTGCATAGAGCTCACACCTGGCATCGTTCCTACAGAGCTCACACCTGGCATCGTTCCTACAGAGCTCACACGTGGCATTCTTTTTTCAAAGCATGTCCCTCACATAACTGATATGTCTGGCAAAGTCTGACCACAGCGTGCACCTGTTCTAGTTTCTACAGCGCTTACACCTCACACCTCACAACTGGTATGCCTTGTACACTTGGTGTAGTTTGTACAGAGCTCACACCTGGATTATTTTGTACACAGCTCACACATGGCATAGTTTGTACAGAGCTCACACCTGTAGTCGTTTGTGCAGAGCTCACACCTGACATAATTTGTACAGAGCTCACACCTGCCGTAGTTTGCACAGAGCTCACACCTGGAGTAGTTTGTACAGAGCTCACACCTGGCGTAGTTTGTACAGAGCTCACCCATGGTGTAGTTTATACAGAGCTCAAACCTGGAGTAGTTTGTACAGAGCTCACACCTGGCGTAGTTTGTACAGAGCTCACACCTGGTGAAGTTTGTACGGGGCTCACACCTGGCGTAGTTTGTACAGAGCTCACACCTGGCATCGTTCCTACAGAGCTCACACCTGGCATCATTCCTACAGAGCTCACACCTGGCATCGTTCTTACATAGCTCACACCTGGCATCATTCCTACAGAGCTCACACCTGGTGTAGTTTGTTCTGAGCTCACACCTGCTGTAGTTTGTACAGAGCTCACACTTGGCGTAGTTTGTACAGAGCTCACACCTAGCATAGTTTGCATAGAGCTCACACCTGGCATCGTTCCTACAGAGCTCACACCTGGCATTCTTTTTACAAAGCATGTCCCTGACATAACCGATATGTCTGGCAAAGTCTGACCACAGCGAGCACCTGTTCTAGTTTCTACAGCGCTTACACTTCACACCACACACCTGGTATGTCTTGTACACTTGGTGTAGTTTGTACAGAGCTCACACCTGGAATATTTTGTACAGAGCTCACACATGGTGCAGTTTGTACAGAGCTCACACCTGGAATATTTTGTACAGAGCTCACACATGGCGTAGTTTGTACAGAGCTCACACCTGCCGTAGTTTGCACAGAGCTCACACCTGGTGTCGTTTGTACAAAGCTCACACCTGGTGTAATTTGCACAGAGCTCACATCTGGTGTAATTTGCACAGAGCTCACACCTGGTGTAGTTTGTACAAAGCTCACACCTGGCATCGTTCCTACAGAGCTCACACCCTTCATTTGTTCCTACAGAGCTCATACCTGACATGGTTTTTACAGAGCTTGCATCTGCTGTAGTTTGTACAGAGCTCACACCTGACATAGTTTGTACAGAGCTCACACATGGTGTAGTTTATACAGAGCTCACACCAGGTGTAGTTTGTACAGAGCTCACACCTGGCACCGTTCCTACAGAGCTCACACCTGACATCGTTTTTACAGAGCTTGCACCTGCCGTAGTTTGTACAGGGCTCACACCTGGCGTAGTTTGTACAGAGCTCACCGCTGGCATCGTTCCTATAGAGTTCACACCTGGCATCGTTCCTACAGAGCTCACACCTGGCATCAATCCTACAGAGCTCACACCTGGCATCGTTCCTACAGAGCTCACACCTGACATTGTTCCTACAGAGCTTACACCTGACATCGTTTTTACAGAGCTTGCACCTGCTGTAGTTTGGGCAGAGCTCACACCTGGCGTAGTTTGTACAGAGCTAACACCTGGCATCGTTCCTACAGAGCTCACACCTGGCATCGTTCCTACAGAGCTCACACCTGGCATCATTCCTAAAGAGCTCACACCTGGCATCGTTCTTACAGAGCTCACACCTGGCATCATTCCTACAGAGCTCACACCTGGCGTAGTTTGTACAGTGCCCCCACCTGGCGTAGTTTGTACAGAGCTCACACCTAGCATAGTTTGCATAGAGTTCACACCTGGCATCGTTCCTACAGAGCTCACACGTGGCATTCTTTTTTCAAAGCATGTCCCTCACATAACTGATATGTCTGGCAATGTCTGAGCACAGCGTGCACCTGTTCTAGTTTCTACAGCGCTTACACCTCACAACTGGTATGCCTTGTACACTTGGTGTAGTTTGTACAGAGCTCACACCTGGATTATTTTGTACACAGCTCACACATGGCGTAGTTTGTACAGAGCTCACACCTGGAGTCGTTTGTGCAGAGCTCACACCTGACATAGTTTGTACAGAGCTCACACCTGCCGTAGTTTGCACAGAGCTCACACCTGGAGTAGTTTGTACAGAGCTCACACATGGTGTAGTTTATACAGAGCTCAAACCTGGAGTAGTTTGTACAGAGCTCACACCTGGCGTAGTTTGTACAGAGCTCACACCTGGTGTAGTTTGAGCAGAGCTCACACCTGGCATCGGTTGTACAGAGCTCACACCTGGAGTAGTTTGTACGGGGCTCGCACTTGGCGTAGTTTGTACAAAGCTCACACCTGGTGTAGTTTGTACAGAGCTCACACCAGGAGGAGTTTGCACAGAGCTCACACCTGGTGTAGTTTGTACAAAGCTCACACCTGGTGTAGTTTGTGCAGAGCTCACACCTGTAGTAGTTTGTACAGAACTCACACATGGTGTAGTTTGTACATAGCTCACACCTGGTGAAGTTTGTACAGAGCTCACACCTGGATGTACGGAGCTCACACCTGGCGTAGTTTGTACAGAGCTCACACCTGGTGTAGTTTGTGCAGAGCTCACGTCTGGCATTGTTCCCACAGAGCTCACACCTGATAGTTTGTACAGAGTTCACACCTGCCGTAGTTTGTGCAGAGCTTACACCTGGAGTACTTTGTACAGAGCTCACACCTGCCGTAGTTTGTACAGAGCTCACACCTGATAGTTTGTACAGAGCTCACACCTACCGTAGTTTGTGCAGACCTCACACCTGACATAGTTTGTACAGAGCTCACACCTGACGTAGTTTGCTCAGAGCGCAAACCTGGAGTTGTTTGCACAGAGATCACACCTGGTGTAGTTTGTACAAAGCTCCCACCTGGCGTAGTTTTTACAGAGCTTGCATTTTCCGTAGTTTATACAGAGCTCACACCTGGCATTGTTCCTACAGAGCTCACACCTGGCATCTTTCCTACAGAGCGCACACCTGGCATTCTTTTTACAAAGCATGTACATGACATACCCGCTAAGTCTGGCAAGGTCTGAACACAGCGTGCACCTGTACTAGTCTCTACAGCGCTTACACCTCACACCTGGTATACTTTGTACACTTGACATAGTTTGTACAGAGCTCACACCTGGTATAAATTCTACATAGCTGCTACACCTGGAATAGCCTGACCACAGCTTGCACCTGTTGTAGTCTGTACAGCACTCACACCTGGCATTGTTTTTACAAATCACATACCTAACATAGCTTATACACCTAGATTAGTATATAGATAGCTAGCTTGCACCTGTTACAATGTATACAGTGCTCACACCTAGTATAGTTTGTACAGAGCACACAGCTGGCATAAATTCTACATAGCCACTACACCTGGAATAGTCTGAATATAGCTTTCACCTGTTGTTGTCTGTGCAGCCCTCACACCTGGCATTGTTTTTACAAATTGCGTACATGGCATAATTTATACACCTAGATTAGAGTGTAGATAGCCAGCTCATCCTCTCCCTCACCAAGGATCCCATCACCACTCGACTCAGCTTCCAGGAAGGAATGAAGGACGTCACATCCTGGATGAGCAGCAGCTGCTTGAAGCTCAATTCTCGGAGAATACAGAGGTCCTCGTCCTCGGACCCTCTCCTACCGGATGGGACAGACAACACCTGGTGGCCCAATGCCTCAACAAAAGAATATCCTTCTACGTACCCAAGAGAAACCTCTGATCTGCCGACTTCGCCCTCGCTGAAACCCTGCGCATCCGGAGAGCCAAAATGGGTGGAAGAGTTTCTCCTACAACGCAGCCAAGACCTGGAACGAGCTCCCTGTCAGCATCAGACACGCCCCTCTCTGCACATCTTCGGGAAGACCATCAAGACCTGGCTCTTCGACTGACCGGAGCTGCTTATCCTCTGCCCCCCCCCCCCAGCACGTTGAAACCCTCACGGTGAGTAGTGCGCTTAACAATTCCCTGATTGATTGATTGATAGAAAGCTTTCCCCTGTTACAATGTATACCGCACTCACACCTAGTATAGTTTGTACAGAGCACACACCTGGCATACTTTGTACAGAGCTTCTACACTTGGAATAGTTTGAACAGAGCGTGCACCTGTTTAGGTTGTATCTAGCATACATCTTGTATCTAGCATGCACCTAACATAGTTTGTCAGAGTTGGCACAGAGTTCACCATTTCTACAAAGCTCACACCTAGCATAGTGTGTACAAAGCTCACACCTGCAGGGCTTGTACACACAAGTACCAGTGTGTTCATAGCTCACACTTGGATAATGTGCATATAATACACACCAGGCATAATGAGATGGAGCCACCCCCACTGGAATCTCAGAGATATCTCAGGCTCCAGTCAATTACCAGGTTGCTCTGACCTGGCAGGTATTCTGTAGTCACTGATATATGAAGTTAAGGCCATGATGTCAGGCTGACCCACACTTAATGCTAAAAGACAGGATCTAGTCCCCCAGTTTGTATATGTGGTGGACAGTGGAGATATTGTCCATTCTCAACCAAACGCACCCACTGGTGAGAGGGAGCTGTAATCTATCCTACAGGACCCTTCAAACATCATGAAGCATTTCATGAGAAGGGTGGATTCCTCCGAGGAGCACCGACCTCCGGTGGAGATCTTTCCCTACTTGGCATCTCACCCCACTAGTGCCTGATTCAAGCATCTAGTCTGACAAGAGGTCGAAAATGGCTCAGTCGTTCCAGCGAGTCATGTGTACTAACCACCTCTGAAGCTCGGACCTAGTCTCTGGTGGGTCTTTCGGCTTCAACGCCTAAAGACCCACCCTCCTGAGAGGAGAGTAGCTTATTCAGAGCTGATCAATCTGCCTCCAGAGACTAGGTCTAAGGGGGACTGGTAAAATGGCTTTGGAAAAGCCAGAGAGCCCACGATTCTGACCAGTACTACTCTCAGGGCCATTTTGTCTTTGTGAGGGGTGAAATAAATTTCCCTCTGGACTGTGCACGACGCCTGTGGCATGAGGGTAAACTGGACTGACATGAAGTCAATCTAAAAACCAAGAAACTACATGAATCGACATAGAACGAGAATGGATTTTCTTTCGTTGAACCATGAAGGTCCTGAAGGAGCTGGACTGTAAACTGCTTGCCATCGGGGGAATGTTGTCAAGATAGATAATCAGACAAACGCCTCTGGAGCGTAGGTTCTCGACTACCGGACGCATGACAGTGGTAAAATACTAAGGGGAGGAGGGTGGTCATAAAGTGGGAGCACTTTGAACCTGTGCCATTGGTTGTCTCACACAAATTGAAGACATTTCTGGTGAGAGGAAATATCAGAATAGAGAGATGGACACCCTTCGAGCTGAGACGTACCCTCCAGTTGTTTTCCTAGAGGAGAACTCTGAGGAAGTGAATTCCCTCCACCAAAAAACTTTATGTGGTAGCCTGTCAGTGTTTCTAGGACCCATGTTTCAGCAATCAGAGAAATCCAATTGGAAAGAAAATACTGAGGCCTGCCGCCTAAGACAAAAGGAAAGTAGAATAAGCCTTACCGTGATAATTTACTCCGGTGTTGTAGTTGTCCTGGGAATGGAAGGAACCTCTCTCATAGTGACAGAGACCTCCTCCTCGTGCCCTGGCAGGAGAGAAGGTTTCTCAGGTGTGGTTGGAGGACCCACAACCTTTGGGCAGATGTTAAGACTGGGGACCTTGTGCATGTGTGTGGCCACTTGGTCGCCTTCAAAAATGTCCGGCCGTGCCAAAAGGCGTTGGGTTGGATATTTAGAGGAAGGACGTCTGGGCCTTGTCACAGGCCATAAATGTGTGGCCAAGAGTGCACAGGTCATTGGCGAACTTGTCCCTGGATAGCGTGCTGTTTGCTATAGGTTCTGCCTCTGCAGTAGCAAGCCCTGGCAGTTTGGGGTCACTGTGAGTTAACACCAAGCCTTGGTGTTCTACAGACAGTAGTACACAATTGGAGCACTTTGGGCCCATCCTGTAAGGATGTCAGGGTCCACTGGGTTATCTGTGTACTTGCCGATGACCGTCATTTCAAGTATTTTGTGCAGCAGGCGCTTTAAAAAGGTGGCCAAACTTGGATTGAGTCTTACCATATCGTGTTTGTCTGGCCGAGGGCAGTCTGAGCAGTGTGTTATGGACGTGTCTGACATATCCCCACTTAAGACGGCCATAGAAATACTCCGTGACAAAATGGGTGGGTGCCCCGTCCAAAGACTGGGGTGTATAAGTGCATCCGGGTCAAAGTCTAGGGAGGTGTCAGAGTCATAGGGGCGAGAAGACCTCAGAAGGGGACAGGCCCTCAGGTTTCCAGTGACCTCTCTTGGAACCTACGGTAGAAGCGTTGCTTCTTGAGCCAGAGGAAACAACGTCCATCACTGTTGTTGCATGAAGGTATGAGGGGGATAGGGAGGCCGATAGTGGAAGTAATGACAGTGAAGTAAGCGTGGTCAAGAGGTAGGTCTTGTGACATATGCGCCAATGTAGTCATGTGGAGGCCAACAACGTGGTCCTTAGGGGGTGGGGTATCCTATCCGGCTATGGGTGAAGTTACAGGGGTGGGGTTTAATGATTGCATGGACATGGCATATGACCTAAGGTATCGGGAGAACGGTTGGAGAACCTCTGCTATAGTCATGGTGACGGGTTAGGTATGAAAGCATCCACGGCTTCCTCCATGATGTCTGCCTGTCTGAGCTTCTCCTCGAGGTCATGGGGCCCTTTTGGAGCATTGCGGCGGTCAGCCATGAGTGAGAGCTGCCCTGAAGAACAGCCAAATTCCAGGTATCAATAACCAGTAAAAGTGAAAGTGAAAAGCCGCGGGAGGTGCAACACTGAAATGGCAGGACGGTGGCAACATGACAGAGGATAAGGTGCCTGAACAGACGATGTGTCTAGCCCCTTCAGAATGAAGCATTTGCAATGCAATAGGTCTCACATTAGTGAAACTTTTAGCTATTGGCGTTGCACATGCTATTTTTTTGTTTAAAATATCACAGCAGTAGCATAAGTAATAAAGAAAATTCCACTAAGCATGGAAAGGGTGCAGTACCGCAGGCTGTCACTAGGTGTCCCTGTGGAGTTGTAAAGGGACCTCTATCAGCCACGTAAGATACTGCATATTTAATTTAACTATAAATAGAAAACTTGCAGCTGAGCATACTTTTCCATTTGATTTTAATTAGAAGTGAGATTTGTGCTAGCTGTCCCTCACCACCCCTTGTTGTAAATAATTTTGTCCACCCTAAGCGTGGAAGGGTATACTCAGACATGAGTCCCTTGCTCATTGCACCATCAGGATTCAAGCAAGCCGGGCCGAAGACGGCTGTAATGCCAGAAACCGGTCCCCGGAAGCTTGTTTCCTTCCCAGTGTAAGAATTGGCTTTTGTAGTTTGGTTTGCCCTGTTCCCATCATGCACTGGGACAGGAACAGACTAATTTGCATACAGCCAGGTTCTGAAACTGGGATGGTGCAGTGAGCTAAAAAACGGTGTTGGATCTAGCCCTGATCTCTTGACTGGGTGAGAGTATTCTGCTTAATTCAGAGACTCTGTCCCTCACCACCCCTTGTTGTAAATAATTTTGTCCACCCTAAGCGTGGAAGGGTATACTCAGACATGAGTCCCTTGCTCATTGCACCATCAGGATTCAAGCAAGCCGGGCCGAAGACGGCTGTAATGCCAGAAACCGGTCCCCGGAAGCTTGTTTCCTTCCCAGTGTAAGAATTGGCTTTTGTAGTTTGGTTTGCCCTGTTCCCATCATGCACTGGGACAGGAACAGACTAATTTGCATACAGCCAGGTTCTGAAACTGGGATGGTGCAGTGAGCTAAAAAAACGGTGTTGGATCTAGCCCTGATCTCTTGACTGGGTGAGAGTATTCTGCTTAATTCAGAGACTCTGTCCCTCACCACCCCTTGTTGTAAATAAGCTTGTGTTAAGGCACCGCTTAAATAAACTACATTGGTGCATTTTTAAACTGCAAGCTAACAAATATCGAATTTCTAATAATTGTGATGATGCAGCCACTGCCCATGGCTTGCGCTGCTTATTACCTAACAGTGGACCCCAGCCAGAATAGGAGAGTTTCTGGATCTTGTGACAGCTACGGAGTACATTTCTGTCAGAGAGCACACGACTGCGCTTGCAAGTCCCTACAGGCCCAGGTGTGGTGTGAAGTGCGGGGCATGAGACAGCCCACCGCCTGGGGTCTAGCACGTGATCTTTGTGAGACATGCAGTGTGAGGGTCCGAGACAGCAGGGAGCAGTGTGTGCAGTTACAGAGGAGGGAGGCGTGGGAGTCCCAGACAGTAGGGAGAGGTGTGTGCAAAGATGAGGACACTTGATGTGAGGTCCAGAGGATATTTCGGGGGTGGAACATACACCTTGGAAGGTCATGTGGTGCAGGGGGACTTCATTGGCAGTGTTCATTCAAAAGAGCCTGTATTCTACCAGCCTGCAAAATTTTATATATAATATATATAAATGAGATCAAATCTGATTTTGCATACATGTGAGCATATATATTAGAGGTGGGTGAGCCAAAAGATTAATGGGGGGTGGGGGGAAGCAGAGCCGAGCCATGGGCCTGGCTTTGGTCTTAGAGCCTGTGCACAAACCGAACCCTGAAAATGTCTACCACATAAATCCTACAACACACCACATAAAATATGATAAAGTCTCTTCAAAATTCAAACAAGTGTGTTTATTTAACATGTTCGTGGTGTGACGTTAATATGTCACATAATATAGCACTGCACTGAGAAGCTCTTATTTAAAGTGATATTTTTTTAACATAAACATAGAGCTATTCCTGCTTCACCCCACCACCACCCTGGTGACAGTGCCATTAGTGACCTAAAAGAGAAGACAGTTCTCAGAGCAACATTACATATTCAAACACAATAGGTTTTTGCCCAGCTCCTATTATGAACTCACCTATTTGAAAGTGGTTTCACATGCACTAATGAAGAAAAAAGGGGGATTGGATAGATAGACTCTTTGCCGAAAATCACACAGTTTACTTAAGGAGGAAAGCAGAGCAATTATTCCAGGCTTTCTGGTTTCACTTTGTACAAATTAGCGACTAAACGGGCATCTATTTTTCTCTCCATGATACTTCAAATGTTAATGCTTTGTTTGACCCGTTTGTGCATGAGGGTAGATGGAGGGGGAAGACAGAAGCCACATGGAAGCTCGGCTCATTATGGGTTTGAGATTATTAAACTAAGCCAGGCTTCAGGCTCGAGCCTGGCTTGAGCTTTCAGTGGCTCGCGCACCTCTAACCTATACATATGTCTATGCAGATACATACACTCATACATACATACAAAGCCAGATTTAGACGTTATAAGCAAAAAATGCTGCTTTGCAGTAAAAGGCAGTTAGACAAATTAATGGATTTGGCAAGTTGTAGTGCCTGTTTATTCTGTATCTATCTCTGGCTGAAGTCGAGAGCTCTCTTAGAGAGGGATTTTGGGGCTGGAGGCAAGACAACACAACTAGGAATTGGCCCCATTTTATCAACTCTAGTGACGCCAGTGGTTGGGATTTGGTGTCCCAGGTCTGAGGTAGTCTTGATGCAATAATTGGGCATGAGCAATATTTGTAATTTAGATTTCTTCAAAATAACTATATATTGGTTGTTAAAGAGCTCACATTACCAGCATACTACTGGGAGGAAATGTGATTTATAATATATGCATTAACCCATTGATCTGTTTCCCTATAATGGTGAACTGTAACCACTTAATTATGCACAAATTCTACAGGAAGTGCATCAGTCCGCTGAGTTTTCTCACATAGCACATAATCAGGGACATGTAGGACTTCTTTACTGGTATACTGACCAACAGACGTATTTCCAAAGAGTGGACCTGGTCTCCTTTATGTTACATACAGAGCTCTACATAAGGTGCGGAAATCACATTTTTGATTCTTGTTTCTAGTCCAGGGAAGACCTGGCCTGGCAATTCAGGCTGGACTGTTCCCATGAGGCACAGGGTCAAGACTGATTTGTATTTAGCCAGGTTTGAACTGGGGTGGCGAAGTGAGCTAGAGAATGATGATGGATTCAACCCAGATCTGTGACTTGGGCTGAGTGTCTGAAAAGTTTCAGAACTCCGTCCATCATCTCCTTGTGTTTGCTTTGTTTGCCCTAAGTTGGGAGGGTATGCCCAGACGTGGGTCCCTTGCTCACTTTGCCACTGGAGTCAAGTTAGCCTGGCCGATGAGAGGTGTTACACAGAAACTGGTCCCAGGATGCTTGTTTCTGGTCCAGGAAAGACCAGACCTGGCAGTTCAGGCTGGACTGTTCCCATGAGGCACAGGGTCAAGACTGATTTTCATTTAGCCGAGTTTGAACTGGGGTGGCGGAGTGAGCTAGAGAATGATGATAGATTCAGCCCAGATCTGTGACTGGGGGTGAGTGTCTGAAAAGTTTCAGCGCTCCGTCCATCATCTCCTTGTGTTTGCTTTGTTTGCCCTAAGTTGGCGGGTATGCCCAGACGTAGGTTCCTAGCTCACTTTGCCACTGGATTCAAGCTAGCCTGGCTGATGAAGGGTTTTACCCACAAACCGGTCCCAGGATGCTTGTGTCTGGTTCAGGGAAGACCTGGCTTGGCAGTTCGGGCAAGACTGTTCCCATGAGGCACAGTGTCAAGACTGATTTGCATATAGCTGGGTCTGAACTGAGACGGCAAAGTGAGCTAAAGGATGATGATGGATTCAACCCAGATCTGTGACTGGGGGATGAGTGTCTGAACATTTTCAGCACTCTGTCCATCATCTCCTTGTGTTTGCAATAAGAATCTAGCCCACATATAGAGTACACATGAGCCCTGAATGGCTTCTTAGTTCACTAACAGAATTGTCATCAGTGTGGGGGCAGGAATGTTTTTCAGTCATGTTTAAAAAGTGACTTCTAATAAATATATTACTAAGCATGATGTGGTACCACACTGTCATTTACAGACTGCACATTTTCCACTTTCCCACTAACAAGCAGTTTTACTGAAAAGGGTATGTAGTTTATAAACAATAATATGTGGAAATTGAGTTTCAGCAAAAATATTTATCATTTGCACATCAGCAAGTACAGTGCTCTGAATTTGTTTTCACCCTGTTAAAATCTGTTTCCATCGCAGAGAATTACTAAACAATGATATTTCCTAACTACTGAAATGCATTTTGAAATAGTTGTACTGTCCATTTACAAGCTAACTGTTGTGTGTAAGAAAAAAACTGACATTCTAAATACAGCCTTCCATTTCACACTCATTGTATAGCCCAGTTCCCTTTACAAAATCCTCTAACTTTGCAGTCAGAGAAAGAAAAGTAAACACCAACCTCTAAGATAAAATAGGCAGCAGATTGTAAAAAGACATAAGCTGACATGTGACCCTTGTCTCTGAAACACAGAGCAAATGTGAGAAGACAAAAACAAGATTTAAAGGCATCTTTATTGCTCATTCACTTTCTGAGAACAGAACTCCTGTTCTTTGTCATCTCCCCAGTAGGGGTCAGTAGTCCCTAAAAATAGCTCACTCTGATCAAATTTCCAAAGCCCTGACAAAGGTGGAATGCGTGCAAAAGCCTCAGCCCATGGCAATTGCAACGTTGCCAGATTCCGTTGTTGTCATCTTTTGGCACACTGTGCCACTTCAGTCAGGAACCACTGTACACAAACAAGTTTTGACCGTCCTGCAACAGGAAAATGTAAGATCTGCCAGGCTGGGTCCCTTCCAGATGGGCACACAAGACGCCTCAGACCGGTTTTATTCTACTTGGGCTTTATCAAGATGGTGCACATTGAGCCTTGTGGCACAGTGAGCATAGGACTCACATCTGAGCACACCCCAGGCACTTAGGCCAGCACGGATCTAGGGTTTAGACTAATTTAAGCATTCCATCCATAACTTTTTTTCTCAGTGAGAAACCATAAGTGCGACAGGTAGCCACTGACATAGGTCCCATGCTCACTGTGCCACAGGACTGAGTATGTTCCTCGTTAATGAGACCAAAATAGCCAAAATTCGGTGGCTCGTGTTCTTTTTAGGGGTCCCAGAGATGGCAGTTCAGGTTGTGCTGTTCCTGACCATGGCTGATTTAAACATGGTTGCACCTGTCTGAGGTGGCACGAGGGTTAAAAAAAACAATAGATTGAGATGTGGTCTGAGCAATTATGCTGGCGTAGATACATATAAACATTCCTGCGTCACTTTTTTCCCTTAAATTGCTTAGCTTCGCCTGGTCCTCAGCCCTGGTTTAGCAAAATACCTACAATTAACCTATTCAGCATGTTGGCTCTGATTCTCTTTGATTGTAAAAACCCACGTAACATAACAAATGTGATGGAGTGATGCAGAGTCAGTGTGAGAATGAGTACGTCAATGAGTGAATATATGAGGGTGTATGAATAAGAGAGAGGGTGATTTGTAAAAGATTGAACATATGAACTAATGAGTGAGTAGAAAGTGAATGACTGAATAGTGAGTTAGCTGATTACCTGCAGGACACTAAGATGTAGTCCACTATACATGTCATGTCTCCAGACGGTGGTAATCGACTAAAGGGCATATTTACAAGCCCCTGCACCACTTTCACACAGCTGGAGTGTCGCTTTTGTGACGCTCCTGAGGCACAGGGTACCGGCCCATATTTAGAAGGCCCTGCACACGCCTTACTCTACATGGAAGGAGCGTTCCAGTGGTGTTGCTGTGGGTGTTCCATGCATTGTGATTCTGCCCTAGATTTACAACATAGCGTAAATCTGGGGCAGCGCTAAAACTAACGCCTTCCCAAAGCAGGGGTAACTTTCACATTTCTCCTCGCTTTTTCCTCTTTCCATGTGTGCTGCGTTCTGCAGCACATATAAAATAAGGAAAATGCCTCCTTTGATTGTTTTTTGTGCAGGAAGGTGCGCCTTCCAGCACAAAAGCAATCATGCCAACAACACAGACACCATTACACAATGGTGCTTGGGTGCTTGCTTTCGCGCCCAGCTGCAGTTTGTGTGCCGGTGCTGGCAGAAAGGACAGGAATGAGCCATACCTTGTACATATTCCTGCCCTTTTCTTTTGACATAGGGCAGTGCTGCTAGAAGGCTTGCAACACTGCCCCACACCAGAATATTGTAAATATGCCCCTAAGTTAGAGAGCAAGTGTGTAAATAAGCACTGGAACGTGAGCGAGTGAGAGTACGTGAGGGATTGAGTGAGTGAGAGTGTAAACAAGCAAGTTAGCAACAATGAGTTACCAAAAGAGTTAATGGATGGTTTGGGGTGTGCCAAGAAGGTGTGGTACCAGAATAATGATCATCGCCTGAGATACATATCCTGGCATAAATATTGTTTACAAAAATATCTCCACATTGAAGTTAATAATATACAATCTACACCAAATGAAGTGACATTTTTTCGAACAATATTTGGAGCAAGATGGGTCAGATGCACTTAACTTTTTTCACTGAATTTGTAGGTTTGTACCTGCTAGATCGAGTAGCACTATGTACTACCCCCAATTAACTAGTCAGTAAAGTTTTACCTACTGCAAACATAGGTAATGAATCGCAATTCAGAAGGGGTATGTTATGGCTTTCCCTTCCAAACTGCAATTCCTAGCCATATGTGTCAATGGTTTCCAACTGTAATCGCGTTGCAAGCCATTGAAAAGTTACCAACCACAACATTGGGGTGGTAACTGATTCACAAAAGGGAATTCCCCTTCGTGAATTGTGGTAAACGTTTCAGGGGGAGTAGACAGTGAAGGGAAAAGTGCCAACTCTCACTGAAACTAAAACAAAAGAAACATTAAAAAAATAAAAAGCAGCCATGTTTCGTTTAATGAAACTGGGCTGCTTTAAAAAGCAAAACTTTATTTAGAACAGTCATAGGCATGGTGTTCTGCTGATCCTTGGAGGCTGCCATCCCTGTGATTGCGACCTACTCAACAAATATTCATTATGTGGGTCGCACTGCGACCATTTAGATGACAAAATATGTTTCTGGTCTCTGATACCCGATTCGGTTCGGGTCTAGCTCGCTCTATATAAAAATCTGCAAAAAAAAAATAAAAAAATGTAGAGTTGCAAATTTCAACCGCGTTTTGCGACCAGAGAATGTGTACATCTCACCCCATATTTCTGTCAGTAGATATTTTTGTTAACGGTATTCTGGAATACAACCAGGGCTCGAGTCGGGGTACAGCGCGGGTGGACGGCGTCCCCCCACTTATTTTGCCGGGTCGACGCCGTCCCACCTGCCAAACAGCTGAACTTCACTCTTTGGCCTCTCTGAGACAAGATCGGGGCTCACTCAGCACACTGCTCACGCGCTGGCTTCTCAGATGCAATCGCATCTAAGGGGTGAGCGCGGGGAGGCAATGCGCCTGATGGTGCAAGCCACCTTTCGTGACGTCACTTCCTGTTGTGACGTCACTTCGGGTGACAGCATCCCCCCACTTCTTTTTTAGGTCGAGGACTCGTCGCACTGCTGTAAGCAGTGGGTGGAGCTCCGAAGATTTTATGTTTCTTGGTGTAGGGGGCTTGAACCCGCCCCTCTTCTCCATTGGCTGGCCTCGTAAATGCTGGCCAACCATTGGAGGAGAGGGGCGTCACTCCCTTTAAGCCCTGTCTTTTTTGGATTCGGGGGCATGTTTTTTGCGTTCTTTCTACCTGCGGCGTCATCCGTCACTCAGAACTCAAAAAACACACCCCCGATTCCGAAAATTTCGGACGTTTGCGGCCGCCAATTTTTTTGTTGTTGTTGTTGTTGCAGGAACAGCCTCGCTGCCACTCCAGGTAAGTTTCCTCTGCTGCTCTTTTGGAAATACGTTTCTGTTCGAAGATGCTTTACCTCTACAATGCAGTCCTTCTTCCAGATCAGGGAGTTGAGGTAGTGACAGATGCCTGCTCGAGCACCAGAGGGATGCCCGTTGATAGCTGTCTGATGCTTCGTCGATGGCTCTGGGGTCTGCCCTTTCCCACTCATTAGAGGGCTGCAGGCCATGACACTTGCACCTGAGGATCTCATAAACAATGTCGCCGCTCTGTGCTCGTGGGCAGGTGAGGTGCAGCCTATTTATTGACCGGTCCCGCTGACAGGAAACCCTTCATCAGCCATTGTGAGGTGACACAGTCGAGCTTTTGTGTTGAGGGGGCAGGAGTCTGATTTTTGACTCGGCAGGCCACTGTTTCCTTGGCTCAAACTAATGAGTCTTAAGGTGACGTTGAATACGCCTTGAGCAACGGGTCAGGTTACCTTTGCGCGAGGTAAGGTGAAGAACAGTCAATAACAACTACTTAGAGGGCTCTTTAGAAAAGTATTTATTTTGACAGTCGTTATCATCAAAAGCTTCCTTGTGATGATCGCAATTGTGGACGTTTCGTCCTCGGTGTTACAGTTTAAAATTATTCCTAATAACTCTACATCTCATATTGGTATTTATTCGCATCTGACTGGAATTGCGTTAATAACCACAACACGTACTTCAGAAGGGACAATACAACGTATGCGTCGAAAAGTGGTTAATGTCCAGCAGAAAAGTACGATAGGTTGCGGGATTTTCATAGACTCGAATCTGAACACTAGGTGCCAGCGTGGTAGAGGGCTGAAATCACTGGGCCACTACAGGTTTGTTCATTGGGACCGTTTCCAATGCATGTGCATGCGCACAAGATTGCTGGTAGGGGGTAACTCCAGTGATGCAGCTCTCCTTGTTGTTTCCAGATCAGGTGCGCGACTCTACGGAGAGATCTGTTGATATAAACTGGTCTTCTTCCTATCCTACTTTGTTACGCCTTGCAGTGTAATTTAATACTCAGATATTTGCGTGTCATTATCAGACTCTTACACTGATGTGGCTTTGTGTAGAAAGTAAAGACATTGCACATTTTGTTTTTCAGTAGCAGCCTTGGGTGTCTTATTTGAAGCTGACAGTCATGTTTCATGCCATGCTTTCCTTGGGCTCACACCTTCAATGTATATGTTTTGAACCTTAGGAGCTATAAACTGGGTGTAACTAATGTAAACTTTACATGCACTCACTTTTTGTTTGCCCTCATTTTGGGTCGAAATTTCTCCAGAAGGGGCTATTATTGGAAGTGACTGTTTTCCTTAGAATTTTCCGATCGCACATGTTTTTTGAGGCGCCTACCCGTTATATATTTCCCTGCCATTTCTTTGAAGACTGTAAAAGGAAACATGTTCTGATTCATTGGATCCATCCTTTTTAGGTCGAGGACTCGTCGCACTGCTGTAAATAGTGGGCGGAGCTCCGAAGATTTTGTGTTTCTTGGTGTAGGGGGCTTGAACCCGCCCCTCTTCTCCATTGGCTGGCCTCGTAAATGCTGGCCAGCCATTGGAGGAGAGGGGTGTCACTCCCTTTTAGCCCCATCTTTTTCGGATTCGGGGGCGTGTTTTTTGCGTTCTTCCTACCTGTAACGTCATACGTCACTCAGAACGCAAAAAACACGCCCTCGATTCCGAAAATTTCGGACTTTTGCGGCCGCTATTTTTTTGTTGTTGTTGTTGTTGTTGCAGGAACAGCCTCGCTGCCACTCCAGGTAAGTGCCGTTTTTCGTGCCTTCTCCCTCCGCCAGGACAAGGCTTTCCTTACTCTTATAGCCTATACTACGGTATGATATGACGCCGGTGTGTCTTCTGTTACAGAACTTTGGGCGCACGCACATGCCCATTCGGTATTTCCTCCCCGTTATTCGAACCAATTTGATTCCCCCACAAACACCATGGGACGCTGCCGCCGATCATTATTTGGAGCTTGTCTGTTTGCATGGGGCCATTATCCAGTGTATTACGGCATGTAGTAACGGTGGTCGATCTCCCGGCCGGTCACTGAGCTCCACAGCATGCACGGAGTGCTAGTCTTTTTTCAGTTTCAGCCTAGCCATGTGGGTTCCCACGGTAACCTCAGACGCCATGAACCCATAAGCTTTCGTTCCGCATTACGTACGTTCCAATGCATGCAGGCGGACCAGCCGATGCATACACGGAGTGACGGGTCACGCCCCCACGAGTCTCTCCTTCAGTTACATGTTCTGGAGCGCGCTTTTTTAGGGCTCGCAAGCGAAGCGAGCGGAAAGCCCTTTTCTTAGGGTTCCAATTTTGGACCTGCACATTCCACATAGCTAGTGCATGTGCATTTGAAGGTCCATTTCAATTGGGCTTTGGGTGCGTGCTGTTTTATAACAGAACACGCAATAGGCCATAGGCGGTCGCGTAGCTCCGCCTATGGCCTATTGGTGTCTGTTACGCGCACCAAAGCCCATATGTCTTCAATTACGGCTGCCATAAATGAAGACAGATGCTGGCAGTGGCGCGCACATGCACCATTCGCGGCCGTTTTTTTAAATTTTGGATCCATTTCACGGCGAGCACCTAAATCAAACAAGTATTTTTTTTTAGATAGTTCTTGTGTTATGGTCGGTGGAGGATGCGGTGGGGGCGCTTGTTGGCGCAGAAGTCATTTACAGCACTCCCAGCATCAGTAATGCAGTCAGTCTAGAGCCCTTGCAGCTGGGAGGGGAGGTCAGTGTGGGGGCTTCCCTCAGCCCTACGAGTTGAGGGTCAGGGAAGGAGGCGAGGGGGCTGCCGTGGTAGCAGCTGGCGCCTCTTTTAGGCTGCTTTCTGGCCTTTCTAATGCAAACCCCAGCACTTACTCTGCGTTTATACGAGCTGGGAAGCTGGGTCCTCCCCACACGTCCTAAACGCAAGGCGTGCGAGCGGCCAGAGCGAGGCTTTGTATCCTGGGTTGTACGAGACTTTGTGGGAAAATAGTCCACCCCATACCCCAAGTCCGATTTTAGGAGTAACGCAGCTTTCAACTTTCCCAGTTCTATTCGTCTATAGATCATACGTTCCCTTTTTTTCCCTTTGCATGCTGGGATTTGTAGTCTTTTTTTAGTCACTCTGCAGTCACTCTCAGAGTGTGAGTGCAGAGTGAGTGCAGAGTGAGTGTGAGTCTAGAGTGACTGCAGTGTAGAGTGCAGAGTGAGTGTAGAGTGCAGAGTGAGTGTAGAGTACAGAGTGAGTGTAGAGTGCAGAGTGAGTGTGAGTGCAGAGTGAGTGTGAGATCAGAGTGAGTGCAGAGTGCAGTGTGAGTGCAGAGTGAGTGCAGAGTGCAGTGTGAGTGCTGTGTGAGTGCAGAGTGAGTGTGAGTGCAGTGTGAGTGGGAGTGCAGAGTGAGTGTGAGTGCAGAGTGAGTGTGAGCGCAGAGTGAGTGTGAGCGCAGAGTGAGTGTGAGCGCAGAGTGAGTGTGAGCGCAGAGTGAGTGTGAGTGCAGAGTGAGTCTGAGTGCAGAGTGCAGAGTGAGTGTGAGTGTAGAGTGTAGAGTGCAGAGTGAGTGTAGAGTGAGTGTAGAGTGCAGAGTGAGTGTGAGTGCAGAGTGAGTGTGAGTGCAGAGTGAGTGCAGAGTGAGTGTGACTGCAGAGTGAGTGAAGAGTGACTGTGACTGCAGAGTGAGTGCAGAGTGAGTGTGACTGCAGAGTGAGTGCAGAGTGAGTGTGACTGCAGAGTGAGGTGAGACTGCAGAGTGAGGTGAGACTGCAGAGTGAGTGTGAGTGCAGAGTGAGTGTGACTGCAGAGTGAGTGCGAATGCAGAGTGAGTGTGACTGCAGAGTGAGTGTGACTGCAGAGTGAGTGCAGAGTGAGTGTAGAGTGCAGAGTGAGTGTGAGAGTGAGTGTGAGAGTGAGTGTGAGTGAGCTCAGAGTGAGTGTGAGGTGAGAGTGCAGAGTGAGGTGAGAGTGCAGAGTGAGTGTGAGGTGAGAGTGCAGAGTGAGTGTGACTGCAGAGTGAGTGTGACTGAAGAGTGAGTGTGAATGCAGAGTGAGGTGAGAGTGCAGCGTGAGTGTGGCTGCAGAGTGAGTGCAGAGTGAGTGCAGAGTGAGTGTGACTGCAGAGAGAGTGCAGAGTGAGTGTGACTGCAGAGTGAGTGCATAGTGAGTGTGACTGCAGAGTGACTGCAGAGTGAGTGTGACTGCAGAGTGAGTGCAGAGTGAGTGTGACTGCAGGGTGAGTGCAGAGTGAGAGTGAGTGCCGAGTGAGAGTGAGTGCAGAGTGAGAGTGAGAGCGCAGAGTGCAGAGTGAGAGTGTGAGTGCAGCGAGAGTGTGAGTGCAGAGTGAGAGTGTGAGTGCAGATTGAGAGTGTGAGTGCAGAGTGAGAGTGAGTGCAGAGTGAGAGTGAGTGAAGAGTGAGAGTGCAGAGTCAGAGTGCAGAGTGCAGAGTGAGAGTGCAGAGTGAGTGTGAGGTGAGAGTGCAGAGTGGGTGAGAGTGCAGAGTGAGTGTGAGGTGAGAGTGCAGAGTGAGGTGAGAGTGCAGAGTGAGTGTGAGGTGAGAGTGCAGAGTGACGTGAGAGTGCAGAGTGTGAGTGCAGAGTGTGAGTGCAAGTGACTGCAGAGTGAGTGTGACTGCAGAGTGACTGCAGAGTGAGTGTGACTGCAGAGTCAGTGTGACTGCAGAGTGACTGCAGAGTGAGTGTGACTGCAGAGTGACTGCAGAGTGTGACTGCAGAGTGACTGCAGAGTGAGTGTGACTGCAGAGTGACTGCAGAGTTTCTGCAGAGTGAGTGTGACTGCAGAGTAACTGCAGAGTGAGTGTGACTGCAGAGTGAGTGTGACTGCAGAGTGAGTGTGACTGCAGAGTGACTGCAGAGTGAGTGTGACTGCAGAGTGACTGCAGAGTCAGTGTGACTGCAGAGTGAGTGTGACTGCAGAGTGACTGCAGAGTCAGTGTGACTGCAGAGTGACTGCAGCGTGATTGTGACTGCAGAGTGACTGCAGTGAGTGTGACTGCAGAGTGACTGCAGAGTGAGTGTGACTGCAGAGTGAGTGTGACTGCAGAGTGAGTATGACTGCAGAGTGACTGCAGAGTGAGCGTGACTGCAGAGTGAGTGTTACTGCAGAATGAGTGTGACTGCAGAGTGAGTGTGACTGCAGAGTGACTGCAGAGTGAGTGTGACTGCAGAGTGACTGCAGAGTGAGTGTGACTGCAGAGTGACTGCAGAGTGAGTGTGACTGCAGAGTGACTGCAGAGTGAGTGTGACTGCAGAGTGACTGCAGAGTGAGTGTGACTGCAGAGTGACTGTGACTGCAGCATGAGTGTGACTGCAGAGTGAGTGTGACTGCAGAGTGACTGCAGAGTGGTGGGGGCGCTTGTTGGCGCAGAAGTCATTTACAGCACTCCCAGCATCAGTAATGCAGTCAGTCTAGAGCCCTTGCAGCTGGGAGGGGAGGTCAGTGTGGGGGCTTCCCTCAGCCCTACGAGTTGAGGGTCAGGGAAGGAGGCGAGGGGGCATAGTGGTAGCAGCTGGCGCCTCTTTTGGGCTGCTCTCTGGCCTTTCTAATGCAAACCCCAGCACTTACTCTGCGTTTATACGAGCTGGGAAGCTGGGTCCTCCCCACACGTCCTAAACGCAAGGCGTGCGAGCGGCCAGAGCGAGGCTTTGTATCCTGGGTTGTACGAGACTATGTGGGAAAATGTGTCATCTGACCCAGCCACCCCACACCCCAAGTCCGATCTTAGGAGTAACGCAGCTTTCAACTTTCCCAGTTCTATCCGTCTATAGATCATACGTTCCCGTTTTTTTTCCCTTTGCATGCTGGGATTTGCAGTCTTTTTTTAGTCACTCTGCAGTCACTCTCAGAGTGTGAGTGCAGAGTGAGTGCAGAGTGAGTGTGAGTCTAGAGTGACTGCAGTGTAGAGTGCAGAGTGAGTGTAGAGTGCAGAGTGAGTGTAGAGTGCAGAGTGAGTGTAGAGTGCAGAGTGAGTGCAGAGTGAGTGTGAGTGCAGAGTGAGTGCAGAGTGAGTGTGAGTGCAGAGTGAGTGTGAGTGCAGAGTGAGTGTGAGTGCAGAGTGAGTGTGAGATCAGAGTGAGTGCAGAGTGCAGTGTGAGTGCAGAGTGAGTGCAGAGTGCAGTGTGAGTGCTGTGTGAGTGCAGAGTGAGTGTGAGTGCAGTGTGAGTGTGAGTGCAGAGTGAGTGTGAGTGCAGAGTGAGTGTGAGCGCAGAGTGAGTGTGAGCACAGAGTGAGTGTGAGCACAGAGTGAGTGTGAGCACAGAGTGAGTGTGAGCGCAGAGTGAGTCTGAGTGCAGAGTGAGTGGGAGTGTAGAGTGCAGAGTGAGTGTAGAGTGCAGAGTGAGTGTAGAGTGCAGAGTGAGTGTAGAGTGCAGAGTGAGTGTGAGTGCAGAGTGAGTGTGAGTGCAGAGTGAGTGTGACTGCAGAGTGAGTGAAGAGTGACTGTGACTGCAGAGTGAGTGCAGAGTGAGTGTGACTGCAGAGTGAGTGCAGAGTGAGTGCAGAGTGAGGTGAGACTGCAGAGTGAGGTGAGACTGCAGAGTGAGTGCGACTGCAGAGTGAGTGTGACTACAGAGTGAGTGTGACTGCAGAGTGAGTGTGACTGCAGAGTGAGTGTGACTGCAGAGTGAGTGTGACTGCAGAGTGAGTGTGACTGCAGAGTGAGTGCAGAGTGAGTGTAGAGTGCAGAGTGAGTGTGAGAGTGAGTGTGAGTGAGTTCAGAGTGAGTTCAGAGTGCAGAGTGAGGTGAGAGTGCAGAGTGAGGTGGGAGTGCAGAGTGAGTGTGAGGTGAGAGTGCAGAGTGAGGTGAGAGTGCAGAGTGAGTGTGACTGCAGAGTGAGTGTGACTGCAGAGTGAGTGTGACTGCAGAGTGAGGTGAGAGTGCACAGTGAGTGTGACTGCAGAGTGAGTGCAGAGTGAGTGCAGAGTGAGTGTGACTGCAGAGAGAGTGCAGAGTGAGCGTGACTGCGTAGTGAGTGCATAGTGAGTGTGACTGCAGAGTGAGTGCAGAGTGAGTGTGACTGCAGTGAGTGCAGAGTGAGAGTGAGTGCCAAGTGAGAATGAGTGCAGAGTGAGAGCACAGAGTGAGAGTGTGAGTGCAGAGAGAGTGTGAGTGCAGAGTGAGAGTGTGAGTGCAGATTGAGAGTGTGAGTGTAGAGTGAGAGTGAGTGCAGAGTGAGAGTGAGTGAAGAGTGCAGAGTGAGAGTGCAGAGTGCAGAGTGGAGAGTGAGTGTGAGGTGAGAGTGCAGAGTGAGTGTGAGGTGAGAGTGCAGAGTGAGGTGAGAGTGCAGAGTGTGAGTGCAGAGTGTGAGTGCAGAGTGTGAGTGCGAGTGACTGCAGAGTGACTGCAGAGTGAGTGTGACTGCAGAGTGACTGCAGAGTGAGTGTGACTGCAGAGTGACTGCAGAGTGAGTGTGACTGCAGAGTGACTGCAGAGTGTGACTGCAGAGTGAGTGTGACTGCAGAGTGACTGCAGAGTTTCTGCAGAGTGAGTGTGACTGCAGAGTAACTGCAGAGTGAGTGTGACTGCAGAGTGACTGCAGAGTGAGTGTGACTGCAGAGTGACTGCAGAGTGAGTGTGACTGCAGAGTGACTGCAGAGTCAGTGTGACTGCAGAGTGAGTGTGACTGCAGAGTGACTGCAGAGTGAGTGTGACTGCAGAGTGAGTGTGACTGCAGAGTGAGTGTGACTGCAGAGTGAGTATGACTGCAGAGTGACTGCAGAGTGAGCGTGACTGCAGAGTGACTGCAGAGTGAGTGTGACTGCAGAGTGAGTGTGACTGCAGAGTGAGTGTGACTGCAGAGTGACTGCAGAGTGAGTGTGACTGCAGAGTGACTGCAGAGTGAGTGTGACTGCAGAGTGACTGCAGAGTGAGTGTGACTGCAGAGTGACTGCAGAGTGAGTGTGACTGCAGAGTGACTACAGAGTGAGTGTGACTGCAGAGTGACTGCAGAGTGAGTGTGACTGCAGAGTGACTGCAGAGTGAGTGTGACTGCAGAGTGAGTGTGACTGCATCATGAGTGTGACTGCAGAGTGAGTGTGACTGCAAAGTGACTGCAGAGTGAGTGTGACTGCAGAGTGACTGCAGAGTGAGAGTGACTGCAGAGTGAGTGTTCCAGAGAGAGCAGGGTATGCTTGTGCGCTTACACAGTGCACTGACACACAGGAGCTAAAACAAAGAACAGCTGAACACGTGTCTTGGGAGCTTCATTGAGGCAGCGGCCGTCTGTCAGGGGAGCAGCAAGGAGGGGACGCCCCAACCAATCAAGCGCAACTACTCACAACCTACTGTACGATTACAACACAGGCCAAAGGGCAGAGCTAGGTCTTTTCAAATTACGTAGGGTGAGCAGTGTGTGAGTGTGTAGGGTGAGCAGTGCGTGAGTGTCTGGGTGAGCAGTGCGTGAGTGTCTGGGTGAGCAGTGCATGAGTGTGCAGGGTTAACTGTGTGAGTGTGCAGGGTGAACATTGTGTGAGTGTGTAGGGTGAGCAATGTGTGAGTGTGTAGGGTGAGTAGTGTGTGAGTGTGTAGGGTGAGCAGTGTGTGAGTGTGCAGGGTGAGCAGTGTGTGAGTGTGCAGGGTGAGCAGTGTGTGAGTGTGCAGGGTGAGCCGTGTGTGAGTGTGCAGGGTGAGCAGTGTGTGAGTGTGCAGGGTGAGCAGTGTGAGAGTGTGTAGGGTGAGCAGTGTGTGTGTGTGTGTGTGCAGGGTAAACAGTGTGTGAGTGTGCAGGGTGAACAGTGTGTGAGTGTGCAGGATGAACAGTGTGTGAGTGTGCAGGGTGGACAGTGTGTGAGTGTGCAGGGTGAACAGTGTGTGAGTGTGCAGGGTGAACAGTGTGTGAGTGTGCACGGTGAACAGTGTGTGAGTGTGCACGGTGAACAGTGTGTGAGTGTGCGGGGTGAACAGTGTGTGAGTGTGCAGGATGAGCAGTGTGTGTGTGTGTGTGCATGGTGAACATTGTGTGAGTGTGTAGGGTGAGCAGTGTGTGAGTGAGTAGGGTGAGCAGTGTGTGAGTGTGCAGGGTACGAACATTCGACCTAAGTCCACCACACACACACATAAGACCACACACATAAGACCACACACATAAGACCACACACATAAGACCACACACACCACACACACACACCACTCTCACCACCACACTCTCACCACCACACTCTCACCACCACACACTCACCACCACACACTCACCACCACACACTCACCACCACACACTCAGCACCACACACGCAACCACACACAACCACACACACACCACCAGACATCAGTGCGCGCTTTCACCGGGCACAAACACCACCAGCCGCCAGTGCACGCTTTCACCGGGCACAAACACCACCAGCCGTCAGTGTAGGCTTCCACCAGGCACACAACACCAGACGTCAGTCCAAGCTTTCACCAAACACACACACACCACCAGCCATCAGTGCACACTTTCACCAGGCACACACAACACCAGCCATCAGTGCATGCTTTCACCAGGCGCACACACCACCAGCCATCAGTGCAAGCTTTCACCAGGCACACACACCACCAGCCGTCTGTGCACACTTTTACCAGGCACACACACCACCAGCCGCCAGTGCACGCTTCCACCAGGCACACACACCTCCAGCCGGCAGTGCACGCTTCCACCAAGCACACACACCACCAGCCATCAGTGCACAATTTCTACAGGCACACACACCACCAGACATCAGTGCACACATCAATTGTTAACGCATCCACAATTAACTATTGTAGCAATCGCAGTATGGTGCACTTTACTTTTAAACATATTCATCTATAGCGCAGCATGCCACCATTGCTACAATTCCAATCCAACCCACATAATTCCACTACACACCACATGCATACACTTCATAACACATGGCTAAAAGACATTGCCATTTACAATGCCATTAGCTCTAACTCAAATAAATCCGAGACCTATTGCATTTCCAATGCTTGTTCTTTCTTTAGATACCGGTCCGCCTCACCATCAATGGATTCCACTTACATCCAGAGGCAGTGCGAGGAAGGGCACGGATACTCTACGGCTCCAGGTAAGCTGGCCGCTTCATCACTTGGGTTTTCATCCGCCCAGAATTTGAAATCTACCCAGCCTCACCCCAATTGCACTCGCATTCTATAAACATCCACTTTTCCCGCATGCCTCCCGCCACACTATTCTTCATGCCACACTGTCCTGCCCCCGTGTGCTGTCGGGATCCTGTGCATCTTCATGGCCTCACTTTCAAGGCCAAATTCCAACACAGTTTTTGCTCCCACCAGCACTGCCCGAGGCTTTTGCCCTGCCTGCCTGCCCCTCAACTTGGGCTTCAATCTCATCACACTATCTTCCCCCTGCATGTTGTAGGCCCGCTTAGCTATTTTCATTTCAAGTCGGAGTCTCACTGTGTAGACTCAGCATCACACGAGGTCATGCCTTGCCCTCATGTCACTCCAGTGCCACGCAGCTCCATCATTGCTACTGGCCCCGGCACCTTCCCACCAACCACTTGCCACGCTGTCCTGCCCCTGTGCGCAGCCGGTATCCTGTGATACACCATGGCCCCTCGGCCAAGGTCAAAGCCCAACACCATCACTACTCTCGTCAGCATATGCCAGGGGACTTCGGCTTTTTCATATTGTCCTCCCCTTGCATGCTGTTGGCTCACTGAGCCACTTTCTTTTCAAGTCAGTCTCTATTTGTAGACCTAGCCTCCATAGAAGTTACAATTTCAGTACAACGTCCGGCCACCTATGCCCCATACCACGATGGCCGATTCTACACCCCATCTGTCTTTTCGACCCCCGCGCATTCTTATCTTCGCCCAAGGGTACAGACACCCCTGGACCGCACAGTCGCAGTTTCCTTACCCCTGACAAGTCCAACCCCACTAGGCCCCCACCACGACGCTCGGCGCTGTCAGCCTCCCCCCCTTTTCTGTCTTTCTAAGCGACCACACACTTTGCTTCCATCCCCCCACCCACCCCCGGGTGTTATTGATTTTTTTATAATACCTTTTACGTTTTGCTGATTACATCTTTACTTCCCCCAGCAGAATTCTCGATTGGGCCCTTATTTGTCACTATCCTCAGGGGTAGTACCTATCAGGTGGAAGCAGGCCGTAGTCACACCCATACTGAAGAAGGCTAACCTCGATCCTCTCAAACCTGAGAACTATCGCCCGATCTCCCTGCATCCCTGGGCCACAAAAGTTGTTGAGGCCCATGTGAACAGTATACTGGCTGACCATCTGACCAGAGCTAACATCCTAGACCCAACCCAGAATGGGTTTCGTGCCGGCCACAGCACGGAGACGGCCCTACTTTCCATGGTCGAACATCTGCGTTCTGTGCTTGATGCAGGTCGGACAGCGGCGCTACTACTATTAGATCTTAGCGCCGCGTTCGATACTGTATCGCACAGGATTCTACTTCAGCGACTGGAGGAAGTAGGAGTCAAGGGCTCGGCCCTATGCTGGTTCCGATCTTTTCTCACGGATAGATCGTTCCAGGTTGCGATTCCACCTGGCAAGTCCAAACCCTACCCGCTGTCCCTGGGGGTCCCACAGGTGTCTTCGTTGAGTCCCACTCTTTTTAATCTGTACGTGAGACCGCTGGCTGCGGTCGTCAAGCAGTGGGGCCTGACGATGGTCTCATATGCTGATGACACGCAGCTGGCGGTCACGTTGAGTGGAGACTCTGATGTGGAGGCCCTCAGGTTCAGGGATGGTTTGCGGGCAGTGGCCAATTGGATGAACTCTAACTGTCTTCAGCTGAACACCAAGAAGACAGAGGTCATGGTGATCGGCAAACAAGTGGGATTGTGGGGTGATGACTGGTGGCCTTCTGAACTGGGTGTGACACCCTCTCCGGCTTCGGAGATAAAAAATCTTGGGGTTTGGCTGGATCCAACACTTAGTTTTACCAGCCACACCAAGAGGGTGGCGGCCTCTTGCTATGGCATCATTAGAGGTCTTAGGCCCATACTGAAATTCTTCGACGCCCCCACCAGACAGCTGGTGGTTCAGGCATCAGTATTGTCCTCGGAACTTACCCGGCTGCAGCGAGTGCAAATTGCTGCAGCCAGAGTAGTGGTAGGTCTGCTTAGGCGGTGCTCGGTAGTAAAAACGCTGCACTCGCTTCATTGGCTCCCTGTCAAGCAGAGGATTAAATTTAAGGTGCTCTGCCTGGCATTTAAAATTCTTAAAGGCTTGTCTCCCCAAATTCTGGCGACTCTTTTAACTCCTTATGTCCCTTTGCGAGCGTTGAGATCTTTAGGCCAGAACCTAGCAGTGGTTCCCCGCTTCAGGCTGAGCAGAACTGGCGGCCGCTCCTTTCGAGTGTTAGCTGCGAAGTGGTGGAATCTTCTTCCCTGTGAGATCCGGGCTATGGACGACCTTCTCCAGTTCAGGCGCGCCATCAAAACGTTTCTGTTTGCTTAAACGCTAGGTTTTTATCTGTATTTTCTTTCTCTGATGTTGTGTTGTGTTTTGCTTTCTCATAGCGCCAGGACGCCCCTTTGCTGGGGCAGCTGTGCGCTGTATAAATAAAAATAACATAACATAACATAACATAACATAACGTAACATAACATAACATAACATCGAGGAGGTACTCTCAGTCCTCGGATCCGCCATATGACACGTGACTGCTACTACAGCGATATTCGGTCGTTTCCTAAACAGGAACCCCACCTACATCAGTCTTCATTATTACACACGGTATGTGCCCTTGTACGTCTCTGTTACCCCCATTCAACTATTACTGTTGCTTTCGACCTCTTTCGGTTCGTACACGTGTTTATTTCCCTCCCCTTGAGCCTTTGTGATCTTGTTATTAGTAGTGCTCTTCAGCTTGGACCGTGCTTAGATATGTGCCCATTTGTCTTCTGCAGCATATTCTCTCTGCTTTACGTTTTCGCTCCCATGTTTCTCTTTACATACTGCAGTGTTTTCCCTCATAGTTCTCACACATAGGGTACACATAGGTCCAGCATTCTGTGTGTGTGTGGGGTCTGTGTGTGTGTGGGGGGCTCTGTGTGTGTGTATGGGTGGCTCTGTGTGTGGGTGGCTCTGTGTGTGGGTGGCTCTGTGTGTTGGTGGCTCTGTGTGTGGGTGGCTCTGTGTGTGTGTGTGTGGGTGGGGCTCTCTGTGTGTGTGGGTGGGGCTCTGTGTGTGTTTGTGGCTCTGTGTCCGCGAATACTCTCTACTACTCTCCAATGCTCCCCTATTGCCATTGTAAATGACAATACCATTTATTTATGTTTTTAAAAAAAATGAAAAAAAATGTCATGAGCAATGCCAATAGCTCTACCTTTAATAATGCCGAGACCATTGCATTGTAAATGCTTGTTTAGGACTTGTGCCCTGAATACAACCGAGCAAGTGTGTGAGACAACGGTGGAGTGAGTCATTACATGAGGGACAATTCGGGAGCATAATGCCAGCAGAAAGGTGTCGATTCTGGATAAATAAGGAAATTGTGTTTTTGCAAAAGCAAGCACAAAAGAAGCCCGGGGGTGGTGGGGGAGTCTCTCCGTGAAGAGATGAAATTGGTCCCTATTCTGGCACAAGACATAGCCCTACCCCCGGAGTGCCTCGTCATATCACTGTTCCCTCCAGCTCCGACCCTTCTCCGATTTCCACTTTCAGTCCTCTCCTCCAGTATTTGTCCTCGAGGCCCCACCTGGAACGCCCTCTGAGGCGACGGCCTCACCCCGATCCCTCCTACGCAGTTTCGCTCTGGCTCGCGGCCCACCCCCTCCTGGAGGCGTGGGACCCTTCCACAGAGGCGACCGAGACTGAAGCATCCTCCTTACCCTCTCACACACGCCGTCATAAATGCCAAGGGCCCCTGGCCTCTTTGAGGACTCTTTCCCATCCCATGTGAGACGCCGCGGGGCCTGGGCTTCTGGGATCTCACGTCTTTTCTTCCTATTGCCGTGCCACGAGGCCCCTTACACAAGCCCTCCGAGAGGTCTCCGGACCATGCTCTGAGTTAAGGCCTTTTTCCGATGGTCCCTAAAGAGGCCTCTGACATGTGCCCTCTGAGAGGAAGCCTCAGGCATGTGGCCTCTAAGAGGAGAACCCTCATCCGTTTCTTCTGTGGACCGCTTTTTTTCTTTTTTTTCTTTTTCTTTTTGTTTCTAAGTCATTTGCGTTCAGTTACTTTATAGTATCTTCGCATTTTAACCTTGTTGTTTCACTTAGATTTTATGTATTTTATTATTACCTTTTCTAACTTGCACTTTCTGCCGTTTTTGTAAAGGATTTTAATTAATCATAGTTGTTTCTTCTGTGAAGCCTGGCGTCCATGCCCTCTTAAGGGCCTCTTAGCCATCACATTCACATTGAGAGGCCTCAGGTTCACGGCTTCTGAGAGCTCTTTCTTAGATGTCTATTGCCCATGCCATATCAGGCCTCTCAACCCTGCTCTCTGAGAGAAGGTCTCTTACACCATGGCCTCTCGCCCATATCCTTTGTGATGAGGCCTCTGGTTCGTGTGCACTCTAAGAGAACTTTCATCCATACTCTCTCTTAGAGATTTCTCGCCCAGGCCATCCGAGAGGCCTCGTATCCATCCATACCTTTTGAGAGGAGGCCTCTAGCCTTGCCCTCAGAGAAGGACAGTCACCCAAGACTTCTGAGAGGCCTCTTGCTGCTTTTAACCCCTTCGACGCTCATGACGAGCTGGGCTCGTCATGGCGTAGCCTCCTCGCACGCTCATGACGAGCCCAGCTCGTCGCGTAACATGCGATTTTTAAAAACCCAGCGTACGGGCGGAATTCCGCCCGCACGCATGCGGTTAAAGATACAATTAAAATCGACGTGGAAACAATAATACAAACTAACTGCAATGGAACTCGTGCGATTTACTAACTGGAATGCTGCTGTACATAGCACACGTGTTGTGAACGTGAATGATACATGTTACTGGCAAACACGCAACTGTGCACATGAATGCTTAGAGACCCTCTTACAGACACATTGACTCTTTCCAATGCACTACCCTATATTTCATCCTATACCTCTCTCAATATACCCTCTACCTCCACTCTCTGACGCATCCCAAACCTCATTCTGCTACTATGAGCTCCAAAATAAGCCTTTCTAGGCTCTTCCATCCTCTAGCTCTCCTTGGATCAAATCAAACCTCATTTTACTACTATGATCTCCAAAAAAACAATTTCCAGACTTCCCTCTTCTATCCCCCCATTATCCTTTTCAAGCCAACTAACAGACTCGCATGTCCACCACTCAAATTAACTCAAATTTCAATACAGTAATCCATCACCAACAGTTTTTGGGTTCCGGAGTAGCGTGCTACTTGCCGAAAAGCGCTTCAACGCCTCATCAGGGGTAGTAAGTACTATATAAATACAATGAAAATACAATATAATACATAACAGTACACTGCAACATTACTTAGTCCATGAAGAAGAGATGCCATTCTCGAAATGCACGCATAAAAAAATTCGAAGTCATGACCTCTATGAGGGATTCATTTGAAGTTTTGATGGAAGTGCAATGAAAATTTCATTGGGAACTATTAATAAAAGTATACATCGTACTATGCGTGCTTGAAACGTTCAAAGGAATGCAGACCGACCCGAGGGAGTGTCCCCGCTTCAAGGCACTTGCTGGATATTAATGAGATTTTCCTGGTCAGTAGCACCAGGGTGTAGCACTGAAAAATGTCAGTAATCATGTTACTTAGGATTCACCTGGAACAAACTGAGTGTAATTGTCCTAACCAATCAAGTGAACAGACTGAAAATGCCTCCAATGGAACTCTGCTGAAGAAAGGCACATGGTGAGAATTACAATACATTGAATGTGATTTGCTGGAAGTCCTGGATGAAAGAATACTAATATTGATCCCTTAATGGCTAATAAAATGCAATAATAATTCTGAAGCGCATTCCATATGAGCTAGGCCACCACGTACAATCAGAATTATTGCATCTGGCTTCCATTGGAAACCTTTAGTGTGAATAACCAACTTGGAATCCAGTTATTCATTGCTGTGAGGTCACAGCAGTGGTTAATCAAAGTTCTTAACATTTGTTCTGCTGCCTTGCTCGGGTCTCCACAACCCCAGTGCAATGGCGGTTGCGGTCTTTCCCACTTCTCCTAGGTCTCCACAGTCAGCAGAAACTGGTGCTAATGAGTAATCCATCTGCGCTGCAAGTGGCTCTCAAAAGAGCCTGTTAGCGGGGTTCAGTGTGGCTTGGACTCTTGCGGAGAGTGTTGCATTGGGCTATAAGGGGGTGGAACTCCACATAAAGTGCGTTGGCGGCAGGAGGCGTGTATTGTTTGACTATTTTCTTCTTTTTTTTTTACATAATTTTTACTAAAGAATGTTATCACATTACAGTGCAAGGGTTATTAGTCAGTAGTCCCATCACAGCGATACACGTTAAGTAGCTTTCAATATTAATAGCATATCGACAAGTCATAATTTAAGTGATGTACCATAAAATTGCATGAGTTATAACACATAATAACAATCACTGCTTTTCCCTATTTGTTGATGGCCACACAACCTACTCTCCTTTGTGTCCAATGCAGTAGTGACAGACCTCAGACAGAGGGGCAATATTCACAACTCACTGATTCATTTGTTACATTTTATGAACCTAGGATCAACATAATCCCGCTTGTTTACCCGCCCCCCTCCCTAACCCGTAGACTCAGTAAAAACTTTTAATCAGTGAGACAGTCCAACCCAGCGTAATAGAAACTCAAAAGAAACAATTTTCAGCATTATATACCCTGACAACCTCCCCTTCAGCACACTACAATTCCACACGATCGACCAGTTAATCCACCCGCTTCCTAAACAAAACCCCATATGAGATGGAACCAGGGGTGGGAGGGGAGAAAGAGGGAATATTAAAAAATGTTGTCAATAAGCTTGGATGTCTATAGCAACAAACTCTTCCAGTAACATATTCCATTCCATAGAAATGAGCCTCTTTCAAAGCCCCCGTTGTTCCTCCCTTTTTAGTTACGCACTTTCCGTTCTTCCCCATCTTATCATCTCAGAGTGCCACTCCTGCAATGATGATGGCCTGGAAGTTTTCCATTTTATGGTAACGTTCCGTTTCGCCAGTATAAGTGCAAGATTTCTAAATTTGGTGATTGGACTACCTTTCTTCCCTTTTGGGGCTAGTCCTAGCAAACAATATTCCATCCTGTCTCTATTTCGCACCGCTGCTATAGCTGTTAATATCTCACAAACTGACGCCCAGTAGTTTTTTGACTATTTTTCTTAAAGGGTTAGGTGGGTAGATGCATGATAGGCTGGTGTGGGTGGACAGAAGACCATGTGTTTGTTTTTAAGTTTATGGGGGGGTGAGCGGGGGGGGGGCTGTGCACAGCGTGGTGGGAGTTGTAGCAGGAGGTTAGCTTTTTTGCCTTTTGTTAATTCATGTTGTTTATGGCTCTCCCAGTACTACTCTGCTCCTGCATATATGTCGCTAGCAGCGGATGAATTGGGAAGGTTGGTGTATATATGACATAAAATTACAGATGGGGTAACTTCGAGGTTCTGAGCTTCTCTGGTTGTCTATTTGATGTCACGTAGAACCCCTTGGTGCATAACATCCCCATTTGTTTTTTAAAAAAAATAATCAAAAACCTTTATTGAGGAATGGAATCATGTCATACACAATACATCGTGCAAATCCACAGTTCTCCACAGCAAAATACCATTCAAGTCAGTCATTTAGTTACAGGTAGATTACATTGGCCTTTCTTTGTGGCAGTCGATATTTGTTTAAATTTGCCCCTTCATTTGCACTGTTCTTGGTTTTAATTAGAGGGTGAAACAACCATTTGAATAAAACATATTTGCTACTGTTTTCACCACTCTATTTTATCTTGCCACATTATCATTAATTTTTGCACTGCACATATTCCCATTCTTTGTCATCTATCTCATGGTCAGCACAGTGTGTGCGGGTTTGACTAGCGATTGGGTGTGGACATGGCCGAGGGAGAGACCACCCCACGTTTTTGGATGATCAGATGAGAATATAGATCATCGCAAGACATTTGATGGGAATCCATTACTATTTCTTTTGTGAGTCTCACTGACAACCACTTGTGGTCTTGATTTAGTTGCATTAGTATTTACCCCCGATATCTATAGGCTGTATGGTGAATTGGTACCTACAACTGAACTAGCAGCAATTGTGATTGGAGTAGGATCTGTTAGACCTGGCTCTTCCAGAAGGACCCCTGGTTCTCTTTCTGTTGTATAGATTACATTGACCAGCAACTCGATAAGCCTGAAATTTTGAAGACCCAACTCCATTGTACCAAAGCCACATCACCCCTAGGAAGCACACCTGAAATGGCAGCAGCAATGGGAGTTCTAAAACAGCGGGGTGCTCATGGAGAAGGGGGGGGTCAGTCACTGACCAGCGCCGCGGACACTGGGCCGGCGGGAGCGTGGGAGAGACAGCGCCGCTGCGGTGGGATCGGTAGAGAATATAGGCAACCAAGGGACCCCAAATGTCAACAGGACGAGATTTGGTAGGCATTAAGTCCCAGAACTCCGATAGGAGAGTTTGGCAACGAGAGGCATCCTCCAACCAATTTTCAGCTTTAGGAGCAGGCCGCCGGCCCCAGCACATGGTCACTCTTCATCTGGCAAGAACCAGCAGCGTCGATATCAGACGTCAAGCGGCATCAGGGCAAAGCTTAACGAAGCCGAGACGGCACAGGGGTGGATCGGGCAGCACCGCAGCGCCGGTGATGTCAGAAATGGTGGAACACACAGCCCGCCAGAACTCAGAAACCCTAGGGCAGAGCCACGCTAAATGGGCAAAGTCCGCGGCAGGAGAAGCGCAGCATACACAATTATCACCAGGGGTAAGCCGGCAAAGCTGCACTGGGGTGTGGTACAACCTATGCAAGTATTTGAAGTGGATCAGGTGGAGCCGATACTTCGGTGACAGCTTTTTCGTTTGATTACAGCAGTAAAGACAGTCAGCTTCCAAAATGACAGTACCGACAGTACCGTGGTCCGCACTCCATGCCTCCTACTCACTATCCGAGGAAATGGGGGCTGACACTAGGGAAAAAGCGTACAGTTTGGTAACTAACTTATTCGGCGACGGGGAAGTATGTATGAAGTCCACAGCCGGAAAGGTGGGTGGGGGTTGAGGGAATGTAGGGTGCAGCTTTCAGCAAGTGGCGCGCAGATGATAGAATAAAAGCGTGTCCTGCAGCCTCGAGGAATCTAGGAGAGAGTAAAAGGAGTTCTCAGAGTACAGATCCGCCACCGTCCTCTGACCCAATCACATCGCATGTTGGGACATGCTGGAAGACTGAAGGGAGGGGAAATCTGGGTGGTTTACAATTGGCATGGAGTTGGCAGAGAGTAGCGAAAGACCAGAAAGCCGACGCAAGCAAGACCAGGCCCAACTTAGCGTCTCCACCGTGTTGACCTCCGCACGAGGGCGCACCGCTGGCGCAAACAAAGCTGTGAACAGGGGCCAATGAGAAGCCACATTGGTCTCTACTGCGACATGGGGCTGATAGGGGGTGGGGTGAATCCAAAAGTGCAGGAAGCTAGCCTGAGCACACAAGGCATAGATCTTGAAATCAGGCGCGCCCATCCCACCGGCAGACAAAGGGAGAGTGAGGATATCATAAGCCACCCTGGGTTGTTTACCCGCCCATACAAGCGCGATAACTAAAGAGCGCATTTTGTGAAAGAAGTGAGAAGTAAGGGGGATGGGGATGTTCAGGAAGAGATAGAGGAATTTAGGAAGGACCACCATTTTGGCAATTGCAATTCGGCCCGCCAGAGAGAGCGGCAATGGGCTCCATGAGGGGATCCTGGATTCGAGCCAATCCACCGCCTGCCCAAAGTTTGACATCCACAGCTCATCCAAATCCCTACTTAACCATATGTCCAAATACCGCGTGGGGCCAGTTGCCCACACAAACGGAAATCAGGTGGGAATGGAACAGTGGCATCAGTCAAGGGGACTAGAACAGACTTACTCCAGTTCACCTGGAGGCCCGAAAGCCCGCCAAAACATATAATTTCCCGGACCAGGGGGCTTAGGTAATCCTGAGGATGGCGGACATATATGGTGACATCGTCCGCGTACATTGAGACGAGCAGGGAACGGGACGAGAAACCAATACCTCTGTGAGTATGGTGCTGCCAAAGCCTGGCGGCCAGGGGTTCCATCGCGATGGCAAAAAGCATGGGCGATAGCGGGCACCCCTGGCGTGTGCCACTGGCAATACTAACGGGGTTGGAAACCTGACCATTAATGCAGAGATGCGCCGATGGATTGGTATAGAGGAGTTTAACCTTGCGCAGAAAAACGTAGCTGAAACCCATACGCGGTAGAATGTAAAATAAGAAAGGCCACTCCAGCGTATCAAACGCCTTAGTTGCGTCGAGAAGGGCAGCCACAGCCGGTAAATTAGGATTCATTTGATGCAGAAAAGCGAAAATGGTACGAAGATTATGTGAGGTTGCCCTCCCAGGAATGAAACCAGATTGATCAGGGAGGGCGATGGTGGGCATTAGTAGAAGAAGACGGGAGGCAATCAATTTAGCAAAGATTTTGTTATCTATGTTTATATGGGAAAGAGGGCGGTAGGGGTCGCGGCTGTCGGCTGGCTTGTCAGGCTTGAGAAGCAGGGTAATCAACGCCTCACGCAAAGAGGGTGGGAATAGACCAGTGTCTAAAGACTCATTGTACATGGCCGCCAAATGCGGTTCCAGGAGGTCAGCAAATATTTTGTAAAAAGAGGCTGGCAGGCCATCCAGGCCAGGGGCCTTGTCATCAGGTAGGCTATTGATGGCTGCCAATATTTCCTCCCTGGAAAAAAGTTCATCAAGAAATTTATGATGGTGGTCCTCGAGCCAGACGAGGGCAATAGACTCAAAGTATCAATCAAACTCCTCCTGTGGCAAGGGAGTGCCGTAAGAGTAGAGTTGCGAATAAAAGTCAAGAAAACGGAACTTTATGTCCTCTGGTGAGGTGGTTCTGTCCGGGCCGCTATCGTTGAGGGCCGTTATATAGGAGGCAGCTCGCGGTGGGCGAAGAAGGTTAGCAAGAGTACACCCCGGGCGGTCACCCTCCCCTAAGCGGCGCGCCCGACCCTCCCTACCCAGAAAAGACAGCTCGCGTCCAGCTTCATCCGAGAATTCGGTATGCTTTTAGCGTAGTAGTGCCAGCGTCTCAGGGCTAGGGGGGGCGGCATCCAGATCCCTAATTTCCCCCTCGAGCTTAGTCAGGGTGGAGCGAATAGAGCGGAGAACGTCTGCCCGTTTTGAAATACATTCACCCCGAATGACGGCCTTGAAATCCTCCCATAGTGTGGAGGTGGAATCGGTGGAGCCCTTGTTTAAATCAAAATAGTTGGTGATCGCTGTGTGGATATCCACACAGAACACAGAGTCCCGGAGGGCGTTAGGAGGAAGATGCCAAGTAAAGGCCCGTCGCAGGGAATTGGGCGGCCTAACACTGATCTGGACGGGCGCATGATCTGAAAAGGTGCGAGCCATGTGCATTGCATCAGTGAGCCAGGACAAAACATCCGGCGATGTCAGCCATAGATCAATTGGCGACCAGCAGCCCCTCGCGCCAGTGACACAAGTGCCTTCACAAACATCAGGATGGAGGTGGCGCCAGGCATCATAAAAAGCGTTGTCAGTTAAAATCGACGCGAGAGCTGCAGCCGCACGGGGATGGGACGGGTAAGAGCCAGAGCGATCCAGAGTAGTCGAGAGAGTGACATTGAAATCCCCACCCCAAACCACCGCCACAGGGCCGCAGGAGGAGATGAGGTGCCAAACATGATTAAACAATTCCGGGTCATCAAAGTTGGGGCCGTAGACTGCAGCAATCGTGACAGGCTGGGCCAATAGTAAACCGTGGAGGATCACATACCTGCCCTCCGGATCGAGGAGTACCCGAGAAGTCTGCCAAGGAAGGCCCCGGCGCGGCAGAATGGAGACACCCCTGGCATAAGACGAGTATGTTGAAGAGTGTGATTCCCCCCAAAAGCGAGATTGAAGTCTAGAGACCGATCCGGACAGGTGCGTCTCCTGTAAGAGACATATGTCCACTTTTGTGTCGCTGTAGGTGTGCGTTTATAAGTCGGGCCTTGCGGTGATCGTTCAAGCCCCGGACATTCCAAGTCCAGCAAATAATTTCAGCCATAAGGGGGCAGGTCAGGGAGCAGTATCTCGTGGCGCGGGCAGCAAATCACGCAGGCCACGCAGCGCGCACATAGAGTAAGGGAGTCAGGGGCGGTCGAGCACAGCGCGGCTAGGGAGCAGCGCAGACCAATCGGGGGGCGGAGCCCCACGGCAGATAGAGGTAGCGCCCCACAATCCCAATAACAGGGAGGCGCAGCGCCTGAGGAGAGGGGCGTACCAGTGGAGCAGCGCATGACCTGAGAAACATTGTCAATAAGTGGAAACAGAGCAGATCGGAGATCATAATGCTGTGGAGCAATACAAATAAGACATATAGCGAGGGAAGGATGGACCAGTGAAACAACATGTTGACACACAAGATGCGAGCAATGTGCATGAACAGAACAAATCAGAAAATACAGTGCAGTTTTGCAGACCAAACTTACTGCGGATAGCCAGGGCAGGAACGGCAGAACAATGGCATGGTCAAGACCTATGAGTGAAGAACAGAACAGCCACACGGGGGCGAACTGAAGCCACCTCCTCAATAGAGGATCATTGAACCCCGAAACCCCAACCCCACCCCCACCCTGTCCCTGCCCAACAGTCCCAGACATCAAAACCCAACCAACCCCGCACCCACTCCAACCCCCCGAACAGGCTGAGCAATCCACCCACCAGACCCCGGGAACCCCCAACTGGGAGAGGAGGGAACAATGGAAGAAGAGGGAATCATTCCGTGAGGGCATGGCAGGGCCAGGCATACACCCCTGCAGCAAAGCAGGGTGACCAAGCTGAAGTTATATCAGACATCATTCAGAAAGAGGGTAAAAGAATAACAGTAATGTCTGCACATTTAGTCGTCGTCGCTGAGCTGGCCAGCTCCGTCGGGCTGAGATGTAGAAGGGGAGGATCGAGCGCCTTTGTCCAGTTTTTTGGCAAACACCAGGGCCTCACTAGGATCGGGGAAAAACAGTGATTTTGTGCCCTGCCTGAGCCTCAGTTTCGCCAGGTAGACCAGGGAGTATGAGACCATGTGCTTCTGAAGAATGCGCTTTGCAGGGAGGAATTCTCTTCGGGCAGCTTGGACGGTGAGGGTGTAGTCCGGATAAAAGGAGAGTGCGTTACCCTTGTGAATTGCAGCAAAATACCCTTGCACACAACAATTACATATAACAGGATGTGTCCATGTAGACACTTGTACATTTAAAAACAAAGCCTGTGGATAAACAAGAAATTCATCATATGGTTTGTGAGAAGTGTAGTATTTTAATGTTCTTTAGAGCAATCCAGCCGACACGTGTTTCGTCACATGTGGGGTTGTCCTCCCGCGACTCCCCTGGGCTATGATGAATTAGGACGCCACTAGGGAAGTTGCTCTGCCGGTGATAATTCCGACCCGGCAGGGCCCAGGACTCACTGGCGATGTAAACTTGTCAAGGTAAGGTGATCAGATCAATGGTTGAGTATGATTAGTTACAGGGTCCTGTGAGAGACGGTGAGTGGGTCCAAGCGAACATGCTGGTTTTAATTGTATTTAAAAGATCTTCAGAATAAATGTTATCGAACTCTGTAGACAAAAACCTCCAAGCAGGTAATCAGAGCTTCTGTAATGGTGGCGTGTACGGGAGCGGATAACTCCTCGTGACAAAAAGCGCCGTTTTCTGATGACGACGTGTTCATGTACCATCTGTGATCCTTCTGTGTTCCGCATCCAACATGTGTCACAGGGAGTTATCCACTCCCGTACACGCCACCATTACAGAAGCTCTGATTACCTGCTTGGAAATTTTTGTCTACAGTGTTCGATAACATTTGTTCTGAAGATCTTCTAAGTACAAGAAGCACAAGGCAGACGGCAGTCCAGAAAAAGGTAGGTGCACACAGACCCCAGTGTCTGGCAGCGGAGAGCAGGGAGTGGCAAGTAGGTTCCACCCAATGAGACCACCAGAGGGTGAAAGGGAGGTGGGCAAGCAGGAGACACGGCAGATGTCAAACTACTAAAATAGAGGCAGGCGACCCATTCCGCAAGGCCGCGGTGAGCGAGGTTGACGTGGACACAGCAAGGCCAGCAGTCAATGCCCCCTTAGGAAGGATAAGAGTAGCAGCACAACACACACCCAGGCGCTAGACCAGGCCACGGCAAGCAGAGGGCAGGGTGCACCTTAAGCCATAGGAGGCCAGGTCAGGCCAACAAGGAGCGTTCAGGCCCCAGGAGGAGCATCAGGCAGGGCGCTAGGATCAGTTGCCTCAAGGATGCCCACAGGGGCCACAGCGCCAATCAGCAGGGGTGAGGTAGGTGCCAGGTTGTTGCTTGCATTGGCCAGTCAGGTGGCAGCTTGAGAAAATCCAGCCAGTGGGGAGGACGTCAGGCACCCACGGCGCCCCCGTAGCAGACATCACTCAGGCAGGGGAAAAGGCGAGGCTGCTGGAGCTCGGGGGCTCGGCAACGCCGGCACAGCCCACAAGATGAGGCTGCAGACCAGGCATGGCCCAACAAGGCAGAAAGCGAAGGGGTGTTCCTGGGAAATACCCAGGAGACTGATGCACTGCTCATTCACTCAAATGAGTGTGAATCGTGAATCTTCAAACAGATATGATGTGTTCAACATTTATGTCATCAATAAAACATATTCATCATGCAATTATGACAATTCAAAAAAAGGCGTCGCATATATCCTTGGTGATTTGTTGCTCAATGGACGTTTAATTCATGTTCTTGTGGGATTGTTGTATAGTCACAAATTCACAAGGTGTAGCAACAATGTTTCTTTATAAATCCCAATGCATTTCGGGCTAAACAAAGTGCCCTTCGTCAGGGGAATCTGAGGGACAATAATTGTATAAATTAATGCACAATGATGTCAAAAATATGTATATATAGCACTTCATGCTAAGAGAGCAGGAACTAATTTGTTGCTTAAACACTTAAAAATCGTGCAAAGTAACCAAATTAAGGAAACACCTAATTGTGAGTACCTAGGAGAAATGTGAAGTAGGTAACCTTAAGAGTTGCGTGAGAAAAACACCTTGTGGGGGATATAAATGTGCCTGCCTGCATGCAAGGGTGGTGAAGAGAATGAAAGGTCTTTAAAACGAGTGAAACAACAGAGTGCTTACATAATCTTGCCGGGAGCGTGAGGGTGGAATCAGAGTGAGTCGATGACTCTGCGCAATATTTCTTCGAAAACCTAATGAAAGGGAATGGTGTCGATGTTATATACATGAGAATTGCAGTGCTTCACCACCCTTGCATGCAGGCAGGCACGTTTATATCCCCCACAAGGTGTTTTTCTCACGCAACTCTTAAGGTTACCTAATTCACATTTCTCCTAGGTACTCACAATTAGGTGTTTCCTTAATTTGGTTACTTTGCACGATTTTTAAGTGTTTAAGCAACAGATTAGTTCCTGCTCTCTTAGCATGAAGTGCTATATATACATATTTTTGACATCATTGTGCATTAATTTATACAATTATTGTCCCTCAGATTCCCCTGACGAAGGGCACTTTGTTTAGCCCGAAATGCATTGGGATTTATAAAGAAACATTGTTGCTACACCTTGTGAATTTGTGACTATACAACAATCCCACAAGAACATGAATTAAACGTCCATTGAGCAACAAATCACCAAGGATATCTGCGACGCCTTTTTTTGAATTGTCATAATTGCATGATGAATATGTTTTATTGATGACATAAATGTTGAACACATCATATCTGTTTGAAGATTCACGATTCACACTCATTTGAGTGAATGAGCAGTGCATCAGTCTCCTGGGTATTTCCCAGGAACACCCCTTCGCTTTCAGACTAAAGGTCTAGCAGGGCCTTTTCAACTTTTGCACGCAATGTAAAGCCTTTTAAACTTTGTATACTATTTGTTAAATTAGTCAATTTTGTTTATTGAGTGCACACGCTGCTGCGTTAACTTCTCTCCAACAAGGCAGAAGGCAGCGCTCGTGCGGCAGAACAGGAGAGCAGCCTGCGGGGTGGATGCACACCAGACTAAGGCCGGTACGAGCGGGGAGTCGCGGGAGGCCCGGTGCTCACTTCACCGACCCTGGGTGCCCGCGGCGGCCGCAGAATGCAAAGGGCCTGTACGGAGCACACCGGGCCGGGTGGAACAGCCCATAGGCCCCCTACCCCGCCCGCAAGCCACAGAGGCGGCTCCACTCACCCACAGGAGGTAGCAGGCGTCTCCGATCGATCAACCGCCGCGCACCGCTCCACGCAGTCACAGACAGTCTGGGGCGGAGCAAGCCCGACCTCGCGGTCCCAAGGCCGCAGGCCCAGCGTCACCAGCCGAAGGCACAGCACCACAGGTGGGCCCGACCGGGAGGCGGCGGCGTGATGAGGCAGCGCCCCCATGACAGGGAATCAGGATTCGGCATCAGTGTGCAGCAAAGGTGAGGATGCCAGCAGGATTGTAGCGGATAATTGAGCTTGGCCGGCAGAGCCCACTTAGAGTGCGGCCATCTCGCAGCCGGCCAAGCCACGCCCCCCTAACATCCCCAATTGTCACAGTCACCCATCAATACTTGAGTATGAAGTAACTTAAGGTGATTTGTTGCTAAGATTTGTTATGAGGGAGCTTCATCATGTCGCTTTGGAGCCTAGGAACCTGGGTTTTAATCTCGATATCGGCACTTGACAAAAAATTGTGTGTTCCTGGGCCAATCACTCAGTCTTCATGACGCAAAAATTTTAAAGCCTCCCAGAGCTATGCAAGCAACACAGGGACTTTCTGCGCTCCTTCTTTCCCATTAGTTATGCACATCAAGACCTTTTGTGGTGATAGAACGGCCGCAGTTTGTTCACATAATACGTTTTATACACTTGTTATGATGGCATTGGTCATTAACATGCTCATTTCTGGCTTATCTTTGACTATAATGTAAGGTATTTACATAACAGGTTATACAGTGTACACCCTATACTTTATTGCATTTTAATAATCATAGCTTGCCTAATCCTGCAATGCTTCATCCTTCCAGTCATGATGTCTCTTCAAGGTTGTCATAAATCACTTTTCAACTACAGTGATAACTCTACTTCTGTCACGTACTTGGTACAGTGGATCACAGCTTCGAGGCTTCACTTGCTACTGAATGTCTGGCGTTCGTGGCCCCATGGTAATGCCTGGGCTGCAAGTGCCGTGTCCGCCCAGCGATGACCATTTCTTACCCTTTTGTCTGCCCTCCAGTATCCCTGCCGTGAGGCATTCTGAGAACCTTGTTTGGGCAATTGCACTTGTCTCAAGAGTCCCAGCTGTAAGGCATCCCAAGGAACTTGTACGGGCAATTTCCCTTTTACGATCTTATGTGAAGATATTTATTTTTAAACCTCGTGATCTGTTTAACCTGTTAGGCCACAATGCTGGCTTTCCTGTTTCACCGAACTCGTGGAACCTACAGAAGCCTTAAGACATATATGCATACCTAGCTGGGGGTTTGGGTCAGCCCCTTGTTCCCTGGGATGTACCTCTGCCACTCCCAAATTTGCTCCCACTCCCGCATGCAGCATGGGGCAAAGAATCAGCCCGCTCCAGCAAATACACTCTGCCCTTTTGTGCCAGAGATAGATTTATCTTCGTTCTATACTAGGTCCTCTATGTCTCTAACTTACAGAAATTCCAAACAGCTACCAGCAACCAAATCGCACAAGGAAATAACGCACACACATTATCATAAAGTCCCAATGTAGTGTGGGCGAAAATAGAATATGAGAAAAGTCTTCACAACCTGCTATTTGGGCTCAACCGTCAGCGGCAAATCTTTCCTGTAAGCACATTGCCACTAATCTATGGAACGGTAGGTGCTTGGAGACATTAATTAAGGGCCTGATTATGAGTTTGGCAGACAGGTTACACCATCACAAACAAGACGGATATCCTGTCCGCCGTATTACGAATTTCATTATCTATGCATATAATGGAACTCGTAATGCCACAAGGCTGTACTGCTGCTAGCACTTCTCACACTCAAAGTGAAAACACAATGTAGCCTATGTGCTATGGTCCACACGCAAGAGATTGTGATGCTGCAAGCCCCTCTCACTCTCTAAGTGAATACACAATGTAGGCTATGTGCTGCGGTCCACACGCAAGAGATTGTGATGCTGCAAGTCCCGCTCACTCTCTAAGTGAATACACAATGTAGCCTATGTGCTGAGGTCCACACGCAAGAGATTGTGATGCTGCAAGCCCCGCTCACTCTCTAAGTGAATACACAATGTAGCCTATGTGCTGAGGTCCACACGCAAGAGATTGTGATGCTGCAAGCCCCGCTCACTCTCTAAGTGAATACACAAACTTGACGGGTAACTCGAATTACGGCGTACAGGATATCCGTCACATTTGTGATGAAGTAACCCATCTGGCAAACTCGTAATCAGGACCTATGTGATTTGCCCAGAGTCACAATATGTTGAGCTGACGCGTGTTGCTGTGATTTCTTACGAGGGAGCTTAATTGTGTCGCTTCGGAGCCTGGAAACCTGAGTTTTAATCTCGAGATTGGCCCTTGACTAAAACTTTTGTGATCCTTGGCCAATCACTCAATTTTCATATGGCTAAAATTCTAAAACGGTGTGAAATGTAACATAATTGTAACTGTGTACAATATGCAATCGTAAATATATACATTGTAATGTGACTGTGAATTGCAAATGTGACAATCCACAACTGATGTACAACACTGACATTTTGAACCTGTAAGCATTTGTACAAGTCCACAGGCCGTAGTGTTGCTAACACTACTGCACCAAGGGATCGTATCAGGAAGGAGGGCAAAAAAAGCACATGGACTCTTTATGAGGGAGGAATGTTATCTTGACCCGAGTGACGCATGAGACGGAGAGAAAGAGATGTGTGCGAAGCATGAGGGCTTGGCAGAGTATGCCTGAGAAGAAGAGGGAGGGGTGTGCGGGAATCTCCTGGCACCCACAGTGTGTACGGAGCCACTGGGCTGCTGCAAACACACCTCACACTCAAAGTGAACACATAATGCAGCCTATGTGCTGTGGTGCACATGGGAGAGATTGTGCTGCTGCAAACACTTCTTACACTCAAAGGCAACACACAATGTAATCTATGTGCTGTGGTGCACAGGAAGAGACTGCTCTCGCAAACACTTCTCACACTCAAAGTGAACACACAATGTAGCCTATGTGCTGTGGTGAACATAGGAGAGATTGTGCTGCTGAAGCACTTCTCACACTCAAAACCACACACAATGTAGCCTGTGTTGAGGTGCACATGGGAGAGATTGTGTTGCTGCAAGCACTTCTCACACTCAAAGGCAACACACAATGTAATCTATGTGCTGTGGTGCACAGGAAGAGACTGCTCCTGCAAACACATCTCACACTCAAAGTGAACACATAATGCAGCCTATGTGCTGTGGTGCATGTAGGAGAGATTGTGCTGCTGCAAACACTTCTTACACTCAAAGGCTGTGGTGCACACGGAAGAGGCTGTGCTGCTGCAAACACTTCTCACACTCAAAGGAAACATACAAAGAAGACTATGTGCTGTGGTGCACAGGAAGAGAATGCTTCTGCAAACACTTCTCACACTCAAAGGGAATACATAATGTAGCCTATGTGCTGTGGTGCACAGGAAGAGACTGTGCTGCTACAAGCACTTCTCTTCCAGGGGATCCTCATCAATAGTCATAAGCACTGAATATTCCCGCCCATGTGCTGGGACCCCAGAAGCAATATAAAAATTATATATGGAAATCATGTATATCTAGCTCCACATATATGTATGTACATATATCATTTTTTCTCACACCAATGCAGCCCCAAGACTGAGGCTAAACAATGTAATTATCCATAAAAAGACTGTATTTGCAAGTAAATAAAAACACACGTTAGGTCAAATATAACTTGAACTCTGTGTTTTAATGAGCAAAACACTCATATATCATGAAATTGCAAATAAAGTAGACATTGTTAGCCCACAGGCTGCATTGTAAAGCAATAGAATAGAAAATGAAAGCATTTTCAACAAAAACTGGCACCGTGCCTTTAAGGCAGCCATGACCCCTGGCTTCCCATCATGCCTCAGGGGTGACGGTTAGGTCAGTTGTTCTTTCTGGCTCCTTCAGTCAGGACCCTGGTTTTAGCGCTCCTACCTTTTTTGACTTTCTGTCAAAAATATCTTGATATTCTTCAACTTTTTCACTTTCACTCGACGTCTTTTGACTTTAGAGTGTTGGTGCTGCCTTTTTTGTTTTTCAAAAAAGGTTTATTTATGTCAAAATGCCTTCACTTTTCGATCCTTGCCCCTCCTGTGGCAAAAAGAAGGCCAGGACTGACCCACACCCTGTGCGTATCCTTTGTCTCCCTGAGACACAGTAAGCTGTCAACACTGTAAGAACTTATCGAGGAGAACCCTCAAGGACAGAGAGAGAATTTGAATTTATGGCCTATCTGAAAGAGGTAGGTCTCCTAAAAGGCAGCAGAAGAGGAGAACGCGGTCGACGTCGAGAAAAGTCCCGACCTGTTCTCCGTTGGCATCGGGATCGGCGTCGAAGCTGCCTGCGACGAAGAAGACATCTTCGAAGACAGCTCATCATCCTTCGATGGCAAAGACTTTGACGCCGAGAACTCAGGTACCTCCATTGACGTCAACCAGGCGGCGTTCAATGTCGAGAGGCATGCCTCTGTCGTCGCCAGGTGGGCATTAGACGTTGAGGCAGATCACTGCGTCGTCGCCACAGCGATCGCCGTCGAGGCACAGTGCTCCGTCGTCGCACCAGCGATCGACGGTGAGGCACAGTGCTCCATCGTCGCACCGGCTATCGACGTCGAGGCACAGCGCTCTGTCGACGCACCGGCGATCGACGTCGAGACACACTTCATCGACACCTCATCACTGGCATTCGACGTTAAAGCAGGTTGCTACGTCGGCATCTCAACGGTGTTCGACGTCGAGTCACAGGTCTCCGCCAAGGATGGTTCATCAGTCTTCGGCTTCGAGGCACCAGCCATCACCTTCAGCATCGAGACATGCGTTGGGCCACACCACAACGTCGACGCAGAAGACCCCTGTAAGAACGACGTCAAGTTTGCGAACTCCATCACCGGGTCACCGGCCAGCGTCGAAGCAGAGGTCTCCAAAGTTGACACAGAGAAAGGAAGCGGCATTGGCGTCGGAGAGGTGTTCTAAGTCAAGGGGACGTTCTCCTGTACGCTCGAGCCCACCTTCTAAAAAGTAGAGATTTTATTCAGGTCAGTCTCCGCCAAGACAACAGGCATCACAGAGTCGCTCCAGATCTCGCTCTAGATGCCCTTCAGGAGAGGTCTCTCCTCCAGTGAGCCTATCGTCATCTCCCTCAGGCTCTCATATCTCTCACCGCGGATCAGCATCTAAGTCCCCGGATGTGGTAATCTATTGTTCTGACAGAGCAGGTTCAGGACATTCATCTCCAAGATCACTGCATGAAGAGGTGAACCCATCTCCTCCAGCACGTTCCCCTGAGAGGAGAGAAAGGCAGAAGTCGCCTTCCATCAGGTTGTCACCTAGGTGGTACAGGCCATTACATCACTGGGCCCCCGACAAAGATACAGCAGCTCGGTTAACACATCAGGTGGATCGGGATCGACCTCCTTCCAGGCCCAGAGAATGAACGCGCACCCCGGTACGCTCAAGCAGGCGGAGATCGAGGTCAAGGAGCAGGAGAAGGGTGCACAGATCTCCTACTTCTTCCTCATCGTCTACTCCCTCACATAGAGACTATTCTCCAACACAGACCGACAGTCCACCGTCGAGAATCTCTCCAGTGGATGATATCTTCACTTTCCAAGACATTTTAGGCAGAGGGGCACTTTAGCTGGGGATTCCCATGACAGCTCGCCAGACCAAGTCTTCAGTGATTTTCGAAACACTGCATCACAAGACAGCGGCCAAACCTCTGCTTCCCTTGGTTCCGGGTATCATAGAACCAGTCATCGACGTTTCCTCACGCCTGCGACCATAAAATTAGTTCCAGCGAGGATTCTCAAAAATATTGTTCGCCAGCGGAGGATCAACTATTCTCAGAGCCGACCCTCCCCTGGATTTAGTGATTATCGCAGCGGCAAGAAAGACCCATGCCGTGGCATCTTCCTCCACTGTACCACCAGACAAGGAGAGCAAGACGCAAGAATCCTGGGGATGAAGGGTATGCGGCACCTCTGCCTCCTTGCTGAAGGTTTCCAATGCAGAGGCACTATTGGGCCGCTATGATAGATCCCTGTGAGATTCCCTACAGCGCTTCACTGAAAAACTCCCTCAAGAAGATCGCAGGGATTTTAAAGAAATCCTTACGGAGGGCAGCCAAGTCTCCAACCAGATAATTAGCGCTGCAGCGGACGGAACTACCCTGTCAGTGCATGGATATGCTCATGGGGTATGCGCAAGGAGGTCTTCTTGGTTGCGTCTTACCGCCCTAAAGCCAGAAGCTCAGACCCGTATCAGGAACCTGCCTTTCTCTGGATCATGTTTATTCGGTTCACACACCGACGAGGAAATGCAGCGTATGAAAATGGAATTGGACACTCTAAAAGCCATGGGGCTTGAAAAGAAAAAAGAATTCCGTAAAAGGTTCCGCCCCTACAATAAGCGATCTTCCCAACAGAGGGTTCAAACCCCTCAGTGTCAGAAGGGTCAAGACCAACAGGGGCAGCAAAAATCCTAATACAGAGGCAGGCGCTCCTCAAGAGTCGGAGGAAATCAGCGTCAAGACAACAATTCCAACAAGACGCAATCCAAACCATGAGTTCTTCCTTCCCCCAGCACCGTTGACCACTCCAGTGGGGGGAAGCATCGCGTATCATATGGAAGAGTGGCGTGCCATTACAAAAGATCGCTGGGTGTTACCTACGCTTCAGAATGGTTACTCTCTTTGGTTTCAACATTAACCTCCCTATATCCCTCCAATGCCAACATCGAGTCATCAGTTAAAACTCCTACAAAAAGAGGTAGCCACCCTTCTCACAAAATCATCTATCGAGAGGGTACCGAGACCTCAAAGAGGGAAAGGAGTTTATTCAAGATACTTTCTGGTCAAGAAAAAAGGCCAGAAAGCAGAGTACAGACCCATTCTGGACTTGCGGACACTCAATATTTATGTAAAAAAAGAAAAGTTTCGCATGTTGGCGCTTCATCAGATATATCCACATCTCAGGCAGGGGGATTGGATGTGTTCACTGGACCTACAAGATGCATACTTTCATGTCCCAATAGCTCACAGTCACAGGAGATTCCTCCGGTTCCGGGTGGGGACCTCTCATTACAAGTTCAAAGTCCTCCCATTCGGGTTGAAGTCAGCTTCCCGAGTGTTCCCGAAGTGCATCGCAGTGGTAGCAGCCGCTCTACGACCCAGGGGTGTCTTCGTGTACCCATATCTGGACGACTGGCTGTTGAAGGGTCCTTCCCCAGACAGTGTAAGGAACCACTTTCTGAGCTGCATCGATCTATGCTATCAGTTGGGTCTGCATGTGAATTTCAACAAGTCAACCTCACAGCCGACGCAGAAAATACATTTCCTAGGAGCTCTGCTAGACTCCAAGGCAGGAAAAAGTGTTTCCTTCGGAGGAGAGACAGTGTTCCATCACTCAGAAATGCCAACTGGTTCTATGAAACAAGGATCTGACGGTGCGAAGGAATGCCTCTCTGCTAGGGTCCATGGCATCCTGCATTTTTCTGGTCCTGAATGCCAGACAACGGATGCGTCCTCTCCAGCAAGATCTGGAGGACAAGTGGGACCAGCAGTCAGCTCGCTGAGACAACAAGATAACTTTGTCAAACACAGCACGAGCGTCCATACCTTGGTGGATGAAAAGGCGAAATATGCAAGCCGGGATTCTGTTCCATCAACCTCCACCTGCCCAGACGCTGATCACAGATGCCTCTCTACAAGGCTGGGGGGCACACATGGGTCATCTCCAGATGCAAGGACTGTGGTCTCCTAAAGAGCGATCCTACCGCATCAACATGTTAGAGCTGAGGGCAGTCCATCTAGCCCTCAATGCTTTCCTGCCCTCGTTTCAAACATTATCAGTGTTAGTACAAGCGAACAACACCACCACAATGTACTACCTGAACAAACAGGGAGGAACACGCTCACGCACCCTCTCCCTGGAAGCGCAAAATCTGTGGCATTGGCTCCTGGCTCAGAATCTGCAGTCCATCTCCCAGGAGAACAGAACGTGAGAGCGGACGCTCTAAGCCGGCATTTCGAAGACAAAGAGGACTGGGTTCTCAATGACGAGGTAGTCAAAAACATCTTCCAGTCATGGGTTCGTCCCACCATAGATCTCTTCGCGGACGACTAAAACACCAAATGCCGAGACTTCGCCTCAAGATTCTACCGTCCAGGATCGAAAGGGAATGCTCTTTTGATAGAGATCTCAGGGGAATTTGTGTATGCCTTTCCACCCCTTCCGCTGATCCCGAAGGTGGTGAGCAAGCTAGCTCACTCGTACACGAGGATGATTCTCATTGCCTCCGACTGGCCGAGACAGTGGTGGTACACGGACCTTCGACATCTGTCAGAGTGTCCTCACAGGAGGCTGCCGTGCAGGCCAGACCTGCTATCCAAAATGAACAGGAGGATTCATCATCCCAACCTTCAGTCACTGAACTTGGCAGCATGGCTCCTGAGGTCATACAATATGGCCACCAAGGACTGCCGCAGGACTGCTTGTCCATTTTGAAAGAAGCGAGATGGCCTTCCACAAGGCATTCCTATGCATGCAAGTGGAAGCGATTCTACATGTGGTGTATGCAGAACAATTGACATCCTATCAAGGGTCGGGAAGAGGTCATTCTCCCTTACGATTATATCTGGCTAAAGCAGGGTTGAAATTTAATTCCATTAAGGTGCACTGAGCAGCTATAACAGCTTATAGGCTTCCCAACCTTCTTTTTTCCAGTTACAGGCTGTGAAAGATTTTCTGCAGTGCTTGAAGAAGGTCTACCCTCCGGTGCGCCCTCTGTCACACCCCTGGGAGTGGAACCTGGTGCTATCGAAATTGATGGGTCCTCCTTTCGAGCCCATTCGTAAAGCAAATTTGCAGCATATTTCTTGGAAGGCTACTTTTTTGGTAGCGATCACGTCAGCTAGCCAGATCACGTCAGATATCGTCAGCTCTGTTCCAAAGAGCCTTATACAGTATTCCATTTGAATAGGGTGGTGTTGAGGACACATCCCTCTTTTTTGCCTAAGGTGGTGTCAGATTTCCATGTAAACCAGACAATCTCTCTACCCACCTTTTTTCCCAATCCCTCCACTCCAGCTGAGAGGGCCTTGCATTCTTTGGACCTGAAAAGGGTTTTAAAATTCTATCTTGATAGGTCCAAATCTATTCGAAAGTCTGATCAACTGTTTGTCAACTATGGATAGATCAGATCTGGTTATGCAGCTTCGAAACGTTCCATCTCAAGGTGGATAGTTTTGTGTATCAAACTTGCCTACCAATTAGCGCAAAAGACCCTGTGGTTTTCTCCCAAAGCACATTCGACCAGAGGAGAAGCGGCTACTACAGCTTTTCTTCATAATGTGCCCATGTCTGAGATTTGTAAGGCAGCGACCTGGAGGTCCGTCCATACACTTACCAGACATTACTGTCTAGATTCAGACACTAGAGCAGATACCCAGGTCGACCAGGCCTCCTTGCGGAATGTGTTTAACTGCTAATTTCAGCTGTTATAGCCTTTGGTTGGGTCATGTGTTTCTCATTTGCCTGCAGGTGGTTGATGGGCTTGCTATTCTATTCAGTGCTTATGACTATTGATGAGGATCCCCTGGAAGAGAAGGATAAGTTACTTACCTGTAATCCTAGTTCTCTTCCAGGGGTATTCTCAGTGTGCTTCATACTTCTCCCCTGAGGCTGACTACTTTTTAAAAATTGTTTAAATTGTTTTTATTTGCTTGGTGTATTTCTGGGAAGATTTACTTTCCCTTTTAATCACACTCCCTCCTGCCCTCGCAGCACCTAGAACCCTGGTCCACGCGCAGCGATTGGCAGCTGACGCGATCGGACACAGGGACGGCTGCCATCTTGGGGTGGAACAAGGGTAGCGCTCTAGTCTTGCGACGCCTCCCGCCCTCCTCTACCAGTATATGAAGAACAACAGTCCTCGTCCGCGCAGCGGGCGGGCGCAGCGGGCGTGACGACGGCGCGCCGAAGGCGTGCCAAACGAAAGCCCGTCTGCGCCCGTCCGCGCCAAGTTCGCACCAGGCGCAGGAAGGGCTGGTCAATTTCATTCTGCCCGACCTTACCAGGTGAGCGAGCTTAAGAGTCTCAACATGCCCACAGGCTGTCCCTGTAGGATCGACATGGATAAAATCAGAGGGCCATTTTCGTGCTGGTCCTGTCATTGGTATTCACCCTGGCAGTTAAGACACAAACCCCTTGTTAGAATTGGGGGTCTCTGGTTGGCGCAAGTATGCACTTGTGACAAGCAGGGACCCTCTCCTCTAAGTCAGGGCAAAGGATGACCCCTTAGAATTACCCTTGCTCACCCTCTAGGTGCGTGGCGTGAGCAGCCAAGGCTAATCTTCAGGCGTTAGTTAGTTAAGCATTTGTAATCACACACACAGTAAAATATACCAATCCCCCCACAAATGGACACCAGGCTGTAAATATATAAAAATACGCTTCTTTATGTAAAAATATATATATGTAACTCAACAGACTTATCACAAGACCAAATAACGTTTTGTTGCACCACAGGTTGTAAATAGGCAAAGGTTCTCAGTTGTAGTTTTCAATGGTTGTTTGTTCAAAAATACTTCAATGGCTTTACTTCAAGAAAATAGTTCCTTTTCTCCTGAGTTGCAGTTCAAAAATCTGTTAAGGCGCTTTTGTTATAAATCTCCTAATTTCACAGTTCTCTCAGTGTTCTTTCCTTTCAAAAAGAAAGCCTCTCTCCGTCCCGTGGCTTTGGGACCCTCCCCGGGCCTTCGGCGTGCCTGGCAGCGCCTCTCCTGCCTTTCGCGGGGAAACTGACACAGCCCCTACCGCGACTCACGCATCGGGCGTGAGCGCGCCTGTGCCGGCCCCGGCTCTTCCTCTCGGCTCGAGGACAGAGTTCAAGGCGGGCCGGCCCAGCGGTGCGGGAGGGCTCTGGGAGCAGCGCGGGCGGCAGGGGGAAGCTCGGAGTCCCTGACGGGGAGCACTCAGCTCTCACTCACCCGTGGGGGCTCCGGGCACACGGCAACCTCTCGGCTCGGCTCTCCGTCGGGGAAACAGGCTGGATGACGGGAAAAGAAAGCGTTGCGGGCCCCGAGCCCGAGGGAGAATTTGATGAACACTTTAGTCACTTGGATGAGAGTCGGCACAGGCTTGTGCGACTCCGACTTGGGGGCACTCGTGGATCTTGACGCCAGCGGGGGTGTACAGTCGAGCAGGAGCGGCCCGCGACCCTTGGCACGACGGTGCGGGGGTCTCCTCAGCGGGGGCGGCACGGCTCGACGAGCTCTGAAATTGCGAAGCGGGGTCACAGGGCACGGACTGTGCAGCTGTGGACCCGGCGTGGATCACAATCCACAGAGGGAATTTCGGCGGGAGGGGGGAGAGCGTCTCAGCGCGCTCCAGTAGCAGGCAAGGGGCAGAGGAGCAGGAAGCCAAGCCTGGGGGCAGAGAGCGACTCCGGTCGGAGCGAGGCTCTCACAGGGCAAAGGCTGGCAAGCTCCCGAGTGCCACAGCCCTAGGAGGGGCGCAGTCTGGCTCCAGCGGTATGTACACACGGCTCAAACGGCAGGACGAGCACAAGCACCAAGGACCCACTAGTCCTGGGGTCCAGTTCAGGGGGCAAGCTCAATCAAGCCCTTGGAGAATGTTTAAAGCACAAAGAAGCAAAGTCTTTTCTCAGCAAGTCTTCTCCTCTCCTTTCTCAGCAAGGCAAGCAGCAGGCCAGTCCTCCCAGCGTCTCTTCTCCTTCTAGTCGGGTAGAGGTCCTTCGTGGTAAAACAGGATTCTGATTTACAAGGAGCAGGGCTCCTACTTTTATACACAGTTTCTTTTGTTCTTACAGGCCAGGGGGGCCTTTGCATAACTGCTCTCAGCCTCTGAGCACTTGTGGTGGGTACTTCTGGCTTCTGCATTCAGTGTGAGGGCAGGCACATCAGCCGCTCCCCAGGGGGGCGGAGCCAGCATTGTGTGGACAGGGGCAGCCAGGAGCACTTTGTTGACAAGCTTCGGTCCTTCCTGGGCCAGGTGCAGGCTGAGTCATCAGTCGCTCCCCAGGGGGGCGGAGCCAGCATTGTGGTGGCAGAGCACAGCCTGATGCATAGTTCAGGGAAACTCCCACCTCCCACTAAGGTGTCATCCTGCCATTCACCACCTGTCACCTCCCAGCTCTGTCACTCATACAACTCAGACAGTCAGATACACACAAAGCAGAGGCGGGCTGAAATGGTTAGGCAAGCAAATGCTATCTTTCTAAAAGGAGCATTTGCAAACACAGGATATTAAAATAAACTTTACTAAAAGAAGTATTTTATTATTCTGAGTTCAGGCATACTAAACATTAATTTCTACCATGTTCCCTGAGCCTGCTGGGATTATAGAGTGTAATAATTCCAGCAGCCCATCTGGCCTAAAGGGAACAGGTAGCCTTACAACAGTGAAAACGAATTTGGCAGTAATTCACTATTAGGACATGCCACACACATCAGAGCATGTCCTACCTTACACTTACAATGCACCCTGCCCTCAGGCCTACCATAGGGGTGACTAATATGAAGTTAAGGGAAGGTTTAGGGGCTGGCAAGTGTGTGCACTTGCCCAGCCAGCATGACAGTACCAGACTGCACGCAGGTTCTGCAGTGGCAGACCCTAGACACATTTTACAAGGCCGCTTCTGTGGGTGGCGCAACCAGCGCTGCAGGCCCACTAGCAGTATTGGTATTTACAAGCCCTGGCACTCCTGGTGCACTTTACTGGGGACTGACAGTAAATCCAATGAACCAATCATGGACATCAATCACAGTTACACTTTATACAGGGAGAGCATATGCACTTTAGCACTGGTCAGCAGTGGTAAAGTGCCCAGAGTCATTAAACCAAGAAAAACAGGTCAGAGAGAGTATTGGAGGAAGGCAAAAAGTTTAGGGATGACCCTGCCCAGAGGGCCAGGTCCAACACAACCCCCTTCCAGCCAAAACGCAGGGTAGACCAATCACCACTGTGATGGGCTTCCCTGCTTTGGGCGATAGAACCTGGACCTGGCCCGCAACAGCAGGGGCACATTCCAGTTCTACGCCAATCTGCACCTACTTCAAATCCTCTGTCCATACTCTCAGGGTCCACCCCGCTAATCCAGGGGGCACCCTAACTTCCTCTCTGGACACCACCTGTGCAGCCTCTAACCTTAACTTGCTCACAGGTGTGTCCCAACAGACAGTCATCAAATCATAGTGGCCACTGACAGTAGTCAGGGCTGAGACCCAGGCCTCATGCCTCTCAGGGCTCCCAAACCTCTGTGGCCTCAGAGAGCGGGGGGCAGTAGCCCCAGGTGCTTGGCACCCTTTGTCCACTCTCCCTCCTGTCAGGTCAGGTATGACATCCTGGCACTGACCCACCAGCCCCAGGCCTGCACCTGGCGGCTGGACCAAAGACTGGGGTGGGCTCTCCCACACCCGGTCCTCCTCCTTGGGGCTCTGTACCCTCCCACCTGGAGTGGTACCCCCTTCCAGAATTGTCAGGGCACCTGTGGCAGGTGACCTGCACAATTCGCCCACCAGTTCAAGGGTGCTATCCTGCAACTGGGGCACCAGGTCAGGGGGGACACCCTGCACCTGGCCCTCTATCCTAGGGTCTAAACCCTCAAACCGCACCGGGGTCAGAGGCAAGGACTCCCTCCCTCTGCACCCCCTTCCAGAGTACTGCCCACTCCCAACTGGAGTGGTACCCCTAGAAGTGACATGGGCCAAGACACTGATTACAGTGGTCCCACCCTCCAGGTCAGACAATACCTGAACCTGACTCTCCAACTCCGGGACCCAACCCTGCAGTTGAACACTTGCCTGGCGCACCAGGACTTCCCGGGGAGCACGCATGCCCCCCCCGAGGGTGGCACATAGCTCATGTGTCGTGCGACAGTCTGCCTGGTGCAGATCTCCCAAACCCTGTCCCTCTGACAGTGTGGGAAGATCCCCCAGGACAGAAGTGGTGTCCCCCTGGTCATTCACTGGGGACGCAGCCCTGCTGGCTGGCCCCTGACCCACTGGTTCTTCCACTGGGGACTCTTTCCCCCTCTCGCCCCTCTTTCTGGACCTCTGCACCCTCCCAACTGGAGCGGTACTGCCAGACACCAGAACTACTGGAGCTCTGCTTACAGAGCCTCCACGTTCTCTAGCCACTGGGGGATCCCCCTCAGAGGGTGACTCATCCGGACAGCCTAGGCTCCCCACCTGGTGTTCCCTTAAAGAACCATCCAGGCTCTGAGACTGAGGTTGGGCACTACCGGGACAAAACCCATTCTCACTCCTTCCCCTTAAGGACAGGACGTGAGGCCCTACACCCCTCTCACTACTACAGGACCTAGCTGGGCTACTCTGCGCCACTTCCACCACTCTGGGCTGGAAGATACCTGAGCCACTCCCCACAGGATCACACCCCAATGCCTCTCCAGACCCTCTGGAATCCACCACAAGGTCTGCCTCCAATGTGAGCTCCCTGGGGTCAGAGAACTCACTCTCAAACAGGTGTTGGCATAGCTCTGGAAAACTGGGACTTACAGTATGCTCTCCCACAATTGGATTACACAGCCCCCTAGCAGGGTTAACCAAACTATCCTTCACCTCCTCATCCAGCGCCTCACACACATACTCCACACCATTCTCCTGAGACTGGCCAGACAGTAGCGGACTGTCTCTGTCACACAACCCACACTCTTCTGGGCGGTCCTTACAATCACCCACCAGGACCTCAACCATGGGGGAATCCCTCCCACCACTAGGACCTTGAACTCCTACGCCAGCTACCCTATTCCCTTCAGGGACGCTGCGCACTACTGGAGCTACCTCATGCCCTTGAACCTCCTGGTGTAAGTTAACCCCCTCCAAGTCAGGTGCCATATCTCTAGGTGCGCGCGCTATGCTGTCAGCACTAGATACCTGAATGTTGCTGCCACCAGCTGAGCTGGACTCCACCTCCAACTCAGCAAAGCTCAATCCGCCAGCTACACAAATCTCTGGATGTTGGCTGAAGCCCTCCTGGCTTCAAGTTCTAAATCAAGTTCTCTCATCCTCAAGTAGTAAGCTCTTTGGCGTTTTTGCGCTTCCATTGCCAATTTTTGCTTCTCCATTTCCTATTGTCCCTTTAATCTCGCCATCTCCATTTCATGTGCCCTGGTTGCTGCCCTGTCTGCCAACTCCTCTGGCGACAGGCATCTGGTTGTTTCCTTTTCCATCCTCACTGAACCAGGCATGACGTCTTCAAAAACACATGGAGATCTCCCAGCAAAATTATAGAAATGGAAACCTGTGGCTGCGTTATAGGTCTGCTCTCACTATGTGGTGATCAGCAATTCACTGTATGTCAACTACAAATGCAAATTCGCAAATCCTCACCGCTGCGTCCAATGTTAGAATTGGGGGTCTCTGGTTGGCGCAAGTATGCACTTGTGACAAGCAGGGACCCTCTCCTCTAAGTCAGGGCAAAGGATGACCCCTTAGAATTACCCTTGCTCACCCTCTAGGTGCGTGGCGTGAGCAGCCAAGGCTAATCTTCAGGCGTTAGTTAGTTAAGCATTTGTAATCACACACACAGTAAAATATACCAATCCCCCCACAAATGGACACCAGGCTGTAAATATATAAAAATACGCTTCTTTATGTAAAAAAATATATATGTAACTCAACAGACTTATCACAAGACCAAATAACGTTTTTGTTGCACCACAGGTTGTAAATAGGCAAAGGTTCTCAGTTGTAGTTTTCAATGGTTGTTTGTTCAAAAATACTTCAATGGCTTTACTTCAAGAAAATAGTTCCTTTTCTCCTGAGTTGCAGTTCAAAAATGGAGATTTCTCTGTTAAGGCGCTTTTGTTATAAATCTCCTAATTTCACAGTTCTCTCAGTGTTCTTTCCTTTCAAAAAGAAAGCCTCTCTCCGTCCCGTGGCTTTGGAACCCTCCCCGGGCCTTCGGCGTGCCTGGCAGCGCCTCTCCTGCCTTTCGCGGGGAAACTGACACAGCCCCTACCGCGACTCACGCATCGGGCGTGAGCGCGCCTGTGCCGGCCCCGGCTCTTCCTCTCGGCTCGAGGACAGAGTTCAAGGCGGGCCGGCCCAGCGGTGCGGGAGGGCTCTGGGAGCAGCGCGGGCGGCAGGGGGAAGCTCGGAGTCCCTGACGGGGAGCACTCAGCTCTCACTCACCCGTGGGGGCTCCGGGCACACGGTAACCTCTCGGCTCGGCTCTCCATCGGGGAAACAGGCTGGATGACGGGAAAAGAAAGCGTTGCGGGCCCCGAGCCCGAGGGAAAATTTGATGAACACTGTAGTCACTTGGATGAGAGTCGGCACAGGCTTGTGCGACTCCGACTTGGGGGCACTCGTGGATCTTGACGCCAGCGGGCGTGTACAGTCGAGCAGGCGCGGCCCGCGACCCTTGGCACGACGGTGCGGGGGTCTCCTCAGCGGGGGCGGCGCGGCTCGACGAGCTCTGAAATTGCGAAGCGGGGTCACAGGGCACGGACTGTGCAGCTGTGGACCCGGCGTGGATCACATTCCACAGAGGGAATTCCGGCGGGAGGGGGGAGAGCGTCTCAGCGCGCTCCAGTAGCAGGCAAGGGGCAGAGGAGCAGGAAGCCAAGCCTGGGGGCAGAGAGTGACTCCGGTCGGAGCGAGGCTCTCACAGGGCAAAGGCTGGCAAGCTCCCGAGTGCCACAGCCCTAGGAGGGGCGATGAGGGGCGCAGTCTGGCTCCAGCGGGATGTACACACGGCTCAAACGGCAGGACGAGCACAAGCACCAAGGACCCACTAGTCCTGGGGTCCAGTTCAGGGGGCAAGCTCAATCAAGCCCTTGGAGAATGTTTAAAGCACAAAGAAGCAAAGTCTTTTCTCAGCAAGTCTTCTCCTCTCCTTTCTCAGCAAGGCAAGCAGCAGGCCAGTCCTCCCAGCGTCTCTTCTCCTTCTAGTCGGGTAGAGGTCCTTCGTGGTAAAACAGGATTCTGATTTACAAGGAGCAGGGCTCCTACTTTTATACACAGTTTCTTTTGTTCGTACAGGCCAGGGGGGCCTTTGCATAACTGCTCTCAGCCTCTGAGCACTTGTGGTGGGTACTTCTGGCTTCTGCATTCAGTGTGAGGGCAGGCACATCAGCCGCTCCCCAGGGGGGCGGAGCCAGCATTGTGTGGACAGGGGCAGCCAGGAGCACTTTGTTGACAAGCTTCGGTCCTTCCTGGGCCAGGTGCAGGCTGAGTCATCAGTCGCTCCCCAGGGGGGCGGAGCCAGCATTGTGGTGGCAGAGCACAGCCTGATGCATAGTTCAGGGAAACTCCCACCTCCCACTAAGGTGTCATCCTGCCATTCACCACCTGTCACCTCCCAGCCCTGTCACTCATACAACTCAGACAGTCAGATACACACAAAGCAGAGGCGGGCTGAAATGGTTAGGCAAGCAAATGCTATCTTTCTAAAAGGAGCATTTGCAAACACAGGATATTAAAATAAACTTTACTAAAAGAAGTATTTTATTATTCTGAGTTCAGGCATACTAAACATTAATTTCTACCATGTTCCCTGAGCCTGCTGGGAATATAGAGTGTAATAATTCCAGCAGCCCATCTGGCCTAAAGGGAACAGGTAGCCTTACAACAGTGAAAACGAATTTGGCAGTAATTCACTATTAGGACATGCCACACACATCAGAGCATGTCCTACCTTACACTTACAATGCACCCTGCCCTCAGGCCTACCATAGGGGTGACTAATATGAAGTTAAGGGAAGGTTTAGGGGCTGGCAAGTGTGTGCACTTGCCCAGCCAGCATGACAGTACCAGACTGCACGCAGGTTCTGCAGTGGCAGACCCTAGACACATTTTACAAGGCCGCTTCTGTGGGTGGCGCAACCAGCGCTGCAGGCCCACTAGCAGTATTGGTATTTACAAGCCCTGGCACTCCTGGTGCACTTTACTGGGGACTGACAGTAAATCCAATGAACCAATCATGGACATCAATCACAGTTACACTTTATACAGGGAGAGCATATGCACTTTAGCACTGGTCAGCAATGGTAAAGTGCCCAAAAGTCATTAAACCAACAAAAACAGGTCAGAGAGAGTATTGGAGGAAGGCAAAAAGTTTAGGGATGACCCTGCCCAGAGGGCCAGGTCCAACACCCCTCCCAATAACACTATTGCGATCACCTCACACTTCAAAGGGGGGTTGATAAACGCTCGCTCTATGGGCTGTCATAGTCAAGATTTAAACGATCTTATTGTAGATTCAAAGTTAGACTGTCTCTTCATAACCGAGACATGGCTGACAGAGAACAGTAACCCTGACCTAACAGTTGCTCTTCCACCTGGCTATACCGTCTTTCGACAGGATAGACTGAAAGGAAAGGGAGGAGGAGTAGCGGTGGTGCTCAAAAACCACATAAAATGTCACACCTTTAATTTAACACCCCTAAAAGGGGTGGAAGGACTGGATTTCTCTATCAAGTTAAATGAATCCTCCTCCTTTTCAGGTGGCTTGATTTATCGCCCCCCAGGTAGTGCCTTGGCGTTTTTAGATTCACTTAGTGACTCCTTGGGACAACTTCTAGTTCCCTACCCACATTTTACACTTTTGGGCGATTTTAATTTACAATTAGAATCCACATCTGACACATATGCATTGAATTTTCTCCAAACTTTAGAGATTTTCAACCTTCAACAAATAGTTACACAGCCCACTCATCAAGCCGTCACACCCTGGACGGAATATGCACTAACTTTCCTCTTCTGGAGACCCAGACTCCCGTCCCTCAAATTTGGTCAGACCACTGCTTGATTCCCTTTCACATTAAGCTTCCACGGCCTCAACCACCAGTGAAACTTACCCATAATTTAGTGAACCATGTCAACTGGACACGAGTAGAGGCTAATTTTAAGCTCAACCCCATCGTTGATGCACTTATCCCTATTATGCCTGGAGATGCTGTTCAGGGCTCCAAATGTTTTCACACTTAGATGCGACAGGAGATCAAGGATCGGGTACCACAGAACCGCCCCCAGGGAAAAGGGAAAAACGGGAAGATAAATGCCCCCTGGTTCCCACCTGAGCTAGCAAAAGTCCATCTACTATGCAAAAAAAGAGAACGTAGCTGGCGAAAAACCTACGACCCGATAGATAGAAGCCTATATACTCAGCAGAGGAAAACTTACCTCAATGCTATCAAAATAGCTAAGAAGAACTTCTACATTAATGCCATCAATACAGCCAAGCAAAAACAAAAAACGGTATTCTCCATCGTTAAGTCATTTACCCATCCAAGAGCCTTACAACCGGAAATCCCACCGCCCTTAGAGTTCTGCAACCAGATTGCGGACTTCTTTGAGGAAAAAATCTTATTAATACAAAAGGACTTCCAATCACCTTGTCGAGCCTTGTTCCCTATTCCATCGGACTGTGAAGAGAACCCGAAGGGCTGCCTTAGAACCTTTACCCCGGCTACGCTCCTCCAGACCCGGGAGGCAATCCTGACATGTAAATCTGGTGCCCCTTCGGATTCATGCCCCCCTCGAATCCTTCATCAATTAATTGAGGTTGTCAATCCCATCATAAATGAGATTGTTAATGCTTCCCTGAGTTCAGGTGTTGTGCCTAGCGAATGGAAACATGCAATCGTGAAACCTCTCATGAAAAAATCAAATAAATCCCCCACAGACCTTGCAAATTTACGCCCGATCTCACTCCTCCCCGTCCTGGGTAAGATTACTGAACAAATGGTCCACAAAGAATTAAAAAATTACGTAGATACACACCATATCCTCCATCCTCAGCAATCGGGTTTCTGTTCACACCATTCTACGGAAACTGCCTTGATCGAACTCACCGATTCAATAAAACTATTACAGGATGAAGGGAAGAACGCCGTCTTGATCTTATTGGATCTCACGGCGGCGTTCGATACCATCTCCCACTCCCTACTGATAGACAGACTTAGGGATATAGGAATTACAGATTTTGCATTGGATTGGATAATCTCCTTCTTGGCAGACAGCTCCCAAACCATCTCCTTGGGCCCTTTTCTTTCTAAAGAGAAAAAGGTACACTCTGGAGTCCCTCAGGGCTCAATATTAAGCCCATTATTGTTCAACATCTATATGGTCCCTCTCATCTCTTTAATTGAGTCATACGGTATATTAGTGACATCATATGCCGATGACACTCAGCTTATTGTTCCTTTGGAGAACAATTCTACAGATGCTGAGCTGAATTTAAAAAAGTGTTTAAGAGAGGTCTTCTGCTGGAAGGATCAAAACCATCTCAAATGCAACACCAATAAGACAGAAATTCTCCCTATGGGAACAACCCCCCAATTCTGTCCCAGCAAATGGTTGCCTGAGGACACCCCTGCACCGCCTCAAGCAGTGGTATCAGCGAGGAATCTGGGCGTTCTATTTGACCCCGAATTATCCTTTGACCAGCATGTCAGGAATGTTGCAGGAAACTGCTTTAATATCATAAAATCACTGAAAAAGTTTTTCGACTTTCTACCCATAGATTTAAGAAAGGCAGTGGCAGTGGCCTTAATCCTTGCACGTCTTGATTACTGCAATGGTCTGATGGCAGGTGTTAAAAAGAAAACCACTCTCAAAAAGCTCCAAGGCGTGCAGCAAGCAGCGGCTATACTTGTTCTCAAGTTACCCAGAAGATCATCAGCCTTGGCCGCCCTCAAAACCCTCCATTGGCTGCCACTCCCCAAAAGAATATTGTTTAAAATCTTAATCATAGCCTTCCGTGCATTCAAACGCACCGGCCCGACCTACCTTATTAAACGATTCCCCCACTACAATCCTGCAAGGACCTTAAGATCCTCAGGTCAAAACCTGATTAAGCTGCCAAAATTCAAATACAAAACTAAAGGAGGCAAGTCTTTATCCTTTTTATCTTCCAAAGCTTGGAATTCAATTCCCAACAATCTCAGATCCCTAACTCAGGAAAACCATTTCAGAAAGCAGCTCAAAACATGGATTTATTCTCTCCCTGATGATCATGTAATTTGACCTTCATCTAGTCTCCTAATTTTTCTAATTTTTGCACACTGTCTATTTAGCGCCAGGATGCTCCTTTCGGAGCGATTGCTTGCGCTTTAGAAATACATAAAATACAAATACAAATTCTCATCAAAGTCATAAGCAACCCACCCACCTCCCCAGGTAAATGAGATGATGTCAAAGTGTTTATAGTTTGTTGTCGAGCCCTGACTTTCAGGGTTATGCAAAGAACTGACCTAACTGTCACCCCTGAGGCATGATGGGAAGCCAGGGATCATGGCTGCCTTAAAGGCACTGTTCCAGTTTTTGTTGAAAATGTTTTCATATTCTATGCTATTGCTTTACAATGCAGCTTGTGGGCTAACAATGTCTAGTTTATTTGCAATGTTCATGATATATGAGTGTTTTGCTCATTAACCCCTTCCATGCTCATGACGAGCTCAGCTCGTCATGCAGTACAGTACACCCGTTTTTATTGCTGTCCAGCATAGCAGGGGAATCACTTTAGCAGCGATGTGGTTAAAACACAGAGTTCAAGTGATATTTGACCTAACGTGTGGTTTTTTTTTACATGCAAATACAGTCTTTTTATGGATAATTACATTGTTTAGCCTCAGTCTTGGGGCTGCATTGGTGTGAGAAAAAATGATATATGTACATACATATATGTGGAGCTAGATATATATGAATTCCATATATAATTTTTATATTGTTTCCGGGGTCCCCGCACATGGGCGGGAATATTCAGTGTTTATGACTTTGATGAGGATACCCCTGGAAGAGAATTAGGATTACAGGTAAGTAACTTATCCGTCTCACACTCACAGCCAACACACAATGTAGCCTATGTGCTGTGGTGCACAGGAAGAGACTGCTCCTGCAAACACATCTCACACTCAAAGTGAACAGATAATGCAGCCTATGTGTTGTGGTGCACGTAGGAGAGGTTGTGCTGCTGCAAGCACTTCTCACACATAAAGGCAACACACAGTGTAGCCTATGTGCTGTGGTGCACACGGAAGAGACTTCTCCTGCAAACACTTCTCACACTCAAAGGGGGAACACACAATGTAGGCTTTGTGCTGTGGTGCACAGGAAGAGACTGTGCTGCTGCAAACACTTCTCACACTCAAAGGCAACACACAATGTAGCCTATGTGCTGTGGTGCATATAGACAAGATTGTGCTGCTGCAAACATTACTCACACTCAAAGGGGGAACACACAATGTAGGCTTTGTGCTGTGGTGCACACAGAAGAGGCTGAGCTGATGCAAATACTTCTCACACTCAAAGGGAACACACAATGTAGGCTTTGTGCTGTGGTGCACAGGAAGAGACTGTGCTGCTGCAAGCACTTCTCACACTCAAAGTGAACACACAAAGAAGCCTATGTGATGTGGTGCAAAGGAAGAGAATGCCTCTGCAAACACTTCCCACACTCAAAGGGAATACACAATGTAGCCTATGTGCTTTGGTGCACAGGAAGAGACTGTGCTGTTGCAAGCACTTCTCACACTCAAAGTGAACACACAATGTAGCCTTTGTGCTGTGGTGCACAGGAAGAGACTGCTCCTGCAAATACTTCTCACACTCAATGTAAACACGCAATGTAGCCCATGTGCTGTGGTCCACATGGAAGAGATTGTGCTGCTGCAAGCCCATCTAACAGCCAAAGTGAATACAACATGTAGCCTGTGTGCTGTGGGGCAGAGGAAGAGGCTGCTCAGGCAAACACTTCTCACACTCAAAGGGAACACATGATGTAGCTTTTGTGCTGTGGGGCACACGGAACAGATTGTGCTGCTGTAAACACTTCTCACACTCAAAGTGAACACAAAACGTAGCCTATGTGCTGTGGTGCACAGGAAGAGACTGTGCTGGTGCAAGCACTTCTCATACTTAAAGGGAACACACAATGAAGCCTATGTGCTGTGGTGCACACAGAAGAGACAGGGCTGCTGCAAGCACGTCTCACACTCATAGTGAACACACAATGTAACCTATGTGATGTGGTGCAAACAGAAGAGACTGTGCTGCTTCAAACATTTCTCACACTCAAAGTGAACACACAATGTAGCCTATGTGCTGTGGTGCACTCAGAAGAGACTGTGCTGCTGCAAACACTTCTCACACTCAAAGTGAACACAGAATGTAGCCTATGTGCTGTGGTGCACATGGAAGAGACAGTGATGCTGCAAGCACTTCTCACACTCAAAGTGAACACACAATGTAACCTATGTGCTGTGGTGCACATGGAAGAGACAGTTCTGCTGCAAGCACTTCTCACACTCAAAGTGAACACACAATGTAGTAAATGTGCAGTGGTGCACATGGAAGAGACAGTGCTGCTGTAAGCACTTCTCACAGTGGCACCCAGTGCAGTGTGTATGCTGCTGTAGACACACCACCGCCTCACAGTTTATGCCTAGTAGCTCTATGGGCTACAACAAACACATTGCACACTCACAATGGACACCCAATGGACTGTGCTGCTGAAGAAACTCCATATCACACTCACAGTGCACACCACAGGGCGAGCTACTGCACGTTTATCTCATAGTGAACATCCAGTATGCGATTCACCAAACACACTATTCATTTTGCAACCACGGTGTACAAGGAAGTCACCGTCCTGTTGCAAACACATCTTACATTGAGTGTGCACGCAATCTACTATACGAGATGCTGCAAACACTCTGTCTCGCAACTAGAGTGCCAGCACTCTCTATCACACTCACAGTGCACACCAGAAACTGTGCTGCTGCCAGCATACCAAAGTGAACATCCAGAGGCCAGTATGTGCTGCATCAAACACACCAGTTTACACCAAGGCAGCGACCGTGCTGCTGAAAACATCTCACTATCAAAACAAACACCCAATGTATGGTATATGCTGCTACAAACACAGAGGGCCTGATTCACAAAGGTAAACTTACACTTTGTAGTAATCATATTACTATTTTGGTATTCACAAACTACAATTGTAATTGCACTACTAGTAATTTTACTAATAGTAAAATTACACTTGTAGGGCCTGATTCACAAAGGTAAACTTACACTTTTGTGTAAGTTTATGATTTTTTAAAAATATTCACAAACATTATCAGTAGTATATTTACGACTGCGGAGTCTCTCATTTGTGGTAGAGACTCCGCACATAAAAAGAGAGTGTTGTTCTATCTTTTTATGTGCGGAGTCTCTACCATGAGTAGGGAAAACTCCACAGTCGTAAAAATACTACTTGTAAAATGTTTGTGAATAACAAAAAAATCATAAACTTACACAAAAGTGTAAGTTTACCATTGTGAATCAGGCCCTACGTTTGTGAATGCCAAAAAGTAGTAAACTTACTAGATGTGTAAACATACACAGAAGTGCAAGTTTACCTTTGTGAATCAGGCCCCTTGTCTCACACTGAGGGCTGACACTTCTTATCAATCAAACAATCACTCAATCAATCAGGATTTATAAAGCGCGGTTAATCACCCCATAGGGTATTCAAGCCCAGGTCCCGGAGGCTTATTCGAACAGCAGGTCTTCAGGTCCATTCGGAATTCTGGAAGTGAGGTGATGGACTGGAGGTGTGTTGGGAGGCTGTCCCAGGTCTTTGCTGCATATGGGAGAAGAAGCATCCTCCACTTCTGCTTTGGGAGGTGCAGAGAGTATGGGACTTTAAGACCAAAACTTAAGTTGACCTGAGACAAGATCTAACTTTACTACTTGTAAATGCCTTTCATGAAGACCAAAAGTCCTAAAGAGAAGAGACGCACTCAAAGATTAAAGGAGAATTCTGTTTAATGACTGATGTGTTTCGAGCAACACGCTATTCCTACGAAGTCACTTAGAGGAAGAGCGTGTTGCTCGAAATGCATCAGTCATTAAACTGAATTCTCCTTTAATCCTTGAGTGCGGCTCTTCTCTTGCGCGGCAATGGCCCAAGAGTGTTTGCTAATATATTTATATATATATGTGTATATATATATATATATATATATATATATATATATATATATATGTATATATATATATATATATATATATATATATATATATATATATATATATATATATATATATATATGTATATATATTGTATATATATTGTTCCACAAATTACCCTGTTTCCAGAAGGAGCACTTTCACAGTCGGTGCCGTCACCGGGACCAGAGCAATGTCCCGATAATTTTTATTTCACAAGTGAAGGCACTCCAGTCAGCAATCCATTGTAAAGTATATATGTATATACTGTACCACCATGCGATTCAAATCAGCTCAAGGTGCAAGAACCGGCTATGGAGCGAGGCACTGATGAAAGCCTACGCGACTGAAACACGCCTGCCACGCCGTTTCTAGAATCATGCATACCACGCGCAGCAATGAATTGCTGAAATAAATCCAGTTGTTTAAAATCCTGTGTATGGGTCGCACTCATTCGGATCTGAGTGAGTATTGGACTGTATATTTTGACCGGGAAGCAGGCACTAGTCTCCGACACCCCCTCTCGGTCTGGAGTGACGCGTGAAGCCAGCAACTTTGGACTTTTGTACTAACATACAACGCGTCACCCGCCCAAGCAGATGCATTACCACAATGTTTCACCTACTGCACGGGGAGAGAGGCTGCAGATTGCACTACAGGGGAATCAACTGGTTTCAATTTTAATATCTGTTCTCCTAGAATTCGTGGCTGGTGGTGAGTGAAGTCAGGATGCCAACAGTATTCAGGACACCATTTGGTGTATGGTTGAACCTCACACTGAACAGGCTACCATCGGACTCCAGTTACCAGCATGCAGCAAGTCTAAGGCCAGCACGAGGAACATCAGAGTGAAGCAGAGGAGGAGCTGAAAACATCTTATCAATGGGAGTGGCTACAGTACCACCATGTGATTTAAATCAGCTCCAGGTGCAAGAACCGGCTTTGAAACGAGGCACTGATGAAAGCCTATGCAGCTGAAACTCGTCTGCCACGGCGTTTCTAGAATCATGCATACCACGCGCCGCAATGAATTGCTGAAATGAATCCAGTTGTTTAAAATCCTGTGTATGTGTCGGACTCATTCGGATCTGAGTGAGTATTGGACTGTATGTAGGTATATATATATATATATATATATATATATATATATATATATATATATATATATATATATATATATATATATATATATATATATATATATATATGTATCATTTTTATTGTAATAGTGCTAGAAAGTCCTCCTTTTGCCCTGCTCACCCCCATTTGTTGCTGAATGATATACTGGTGGTAACTGACTCTGACTGACCCGTGCCTCTGCTGGCAGGCCCAGACCAGTGTTATATTTAAAACACAACACATGTACAGGATTCACTATGTACTATGATACACTTATAATTGGCCAAAACAGATTCTGTAAGCCCTAATAGTTAATAGGTTAATAGGGCAAGGGGGATTATCCTGCCTATAAGCCCCTAGTAGATAATAGAGCACGGAGGTTTAGAAGCCCAGCAGATTTTATGCACTTTGCATGTGTGCCCTGTTGAGTGGCTGTCAGTAACTTCTTACAATTGGCAATTGGCGCCAGGTATGTCAGGCGTGGGTCCTGGGCTCACTGTGCCACTGGAATCAAGCTACCCTGGCTGAAGAGGGGTGAAACCCAGAAACCGGTCCTAGGATGCTTGTTTCCGGTCCAGGGAGGACCTGGCTTGGCAGTTCGGGCTGAACTGTTCCCATGAGGTACAGGGTCAGGACTGATTTGCATATGGCCAGGTCTAAACTGGGGTGGCATGGTGAGCAAAAGAATGATTGATTTAACCCAGATCTCTTGACTGGGGTGAATGTTCTGATTTGTTCTGCATTCCGTCCATCAATTGTGTGCCTTTTGCTCTTGAAATTTCAGGCATCATGGATTTTGGAGGAAAAGTGCTTTCTGGGACAAGAAGATGACACATTTTGAAGGAAGTGGTCATGCGCCTGGGTGGCACCCTGCATCACATTGGTCAGGGGTGCCCTCCCTCGATGCCCAGAAGCGGAGAATACATATGTGAGAGGTGCATAGCCTCTCAGTTCGGCTACCTGAAACTACAAGGAAAAGAAGGATTGTCCTGCTGGAATCTGAATTTGCACCCAAAGGAATGCACTCTGAATTACTGCACCTGCTGCACATTTAGGTACTACAGCCCTGGGGACTGTGCCTTGCTTCAAGAAGGATTAAGGATTGGACTCCCTCCAGCTACAGCTTACAAGAGCCCACCTGCATCATATCCACCAAGAGTCCACATCCTGGAGTGCACCCAGTGTACTGTTAAGGACTAGCCAGATGCATTGTGAGAATTGTAGTCCCAACCTTTGAAGGACCATCCAGGAGATTCCAGACGCTTGGATTTGTGTTTTGGACACGTTGTACCCACAGGATACCTCCAGGAAACCCCTCCTAAAATTTGGAGATCTTTATAGAACTTTTTGGAAAAAGCTCCATAAGGTAGCTGACCCAACCGGGAGAGTCAAGCCAGCCTACTTAAACCACGACCCGGCACGGAGTTCAGATTCATCCCACTGAAATGCTCTGGAGCACCAACATCCAGGATTTGACCGGGGTCTCATGGAAACTCAAGCTGGCGAACCCTCTCCTAATCCGGCCTGGTGAAGAGCAGCAAGGGCACTTGGAAGAAAAAGCTCTATAAGTGTGAAGGTAACATTTTTTACCGGGGCCTCCAGCTAAGGGCCTGATTCTGATGCGGGTTGGAAAGCTTCCCGATCGAATCGGTTTGGAAATGGTTTCCAACCCTCTCGGACCTGGAGAGTCCAACTGATCGAGTACGATGCATCCGGATGCTTCCAGATACGATTTGGTTGAAGTCAATGGGAGCATATGTTCCTAACCGCATCATAATTGGGCCCTGGGTCGGAAAGACACGTTCCCGATCCGATATGGAAGGAGCAAATGCCATTAGAAGGCCTTCCTAACCGCATCGAAATCAGGCCCTAGGTGGGAATGCTTTCCTACCGCATCAGAATCAGGCCCTTAGTGTAGCTGACCAGGGGTCCATCGAGTTGGCCTGAAACTTTGACTTTTATAGTTTTGTTAATATTGTTTATATATATTTTAATATTATGTGTTTGTGCATTTAATTATATATTTTTTATTTATATGCATTTCTAAGATATTTTTGGTAAAATGTATTTGTTTCTATTGTTTACTTGTAATGTATAAGTAGACTGGCAAAAAAAAAATTCTATTTATTTGTTGCGTTTTTTATTTTTTTATGCAGATGTATGTATATATGTAAACATATATAAATATATCCACCAACAGTTGTTTGTTAATCAGTAAACAACACGCTGAGGCCCATATTTGCTCCTTAGTGAAGTTTTATTATTGCAGAATCACCCGACGTGTTTCGCAGCGTCCGCTGCTTGTTCACGGGTGTCATATTACCTTGATAAAGTTATATACAAACATAACACCATGTGACATTCTTTTTCACAACCAGTGAAAACAGACTTCGATAAATATGTTGCGCTCATAATGTGGTTAAAGTAAAAAAAAATGTGTTCTTTTTAAACAAACCAAAGTATGTACACCGCTGTACAAGTACAAATCAGCTCCATGAAGCCGATCGTTACGTTACGTTCAATTAATCCATGACCGGACTCCATTTTTCAGTTATACCCACGGCGTAGCAATGCCTGTTCAATCACCTGCATAACATAAAACATCCCGCCCATGTGGGCATGTTCAATAACAAAGGTTATGATCACATTGCTCCGTGTGTCACATTACATTGTATAGATCAATATTTCAAACATAATTGTACCGGGTTCATTAAGAAACTCAGTGTCCCATAGTGCTACAGTGGCAACCACAAGATCCCGGTTTGTGACGTGAGGGTGAGTCCATTATTAGTTCTTAAAAAACATCCCGCCCTAGTGGGCAACACAGAATTTATATCTTGTTAGCTGCTATCTAGCAAACTAAACATATAATAGTGACACACAAATACATATTCCGACAAGTATTCAAACAAAGATACTTTGGCTCTATAACCTTCCTTCGTACTCTTCATTAAACCACTGAGCATCTGAAATTTAAAACAAAGAATGCAGCAATTAAAATCGCATGATAACAGTGATGATAATATGCACACACCAAATAGTGGATAAAGGAGTGATTTACATACAATCAGCTAAAATCATTTATCACATCAAGATTTCTTTTACATGACATCTTAAGAAAAAAAAAGACCGACAGATACTAATAATATTAACCCAAATGTACGGCAAGTGCCTCATCTTCATTATGGCCTGATGGTTGTAACGTGTGGTACTTGATTATCATCTTTGATTCCAATCGCCGCAATTCCGTTTGCCTATCACCACCCCTTTTCCGTTTTGGAATGCAATCCAGAACGACAAATTATAGTAGGCTAGTGTTTTGTCTGTGTTCGATAAAGAAATGATGAGCAATAGGGTATTGTTTATCATGGTGGCTAATAGCCTTCAGATGTTCCAAGACTCTTTTTTTGGCCTTATGAATAGTTCTACCAATATATTACTTATTGCATGGACATCTAAGGGCATACACCGCATACACTGTCTCACAAGATAGATGTTTAGTGATCCTGAACGCGCAACATTCATTAGATAATTTGGCCGCCTTGCAACTGGAGCTGTAGTTACAGGGGAGAGGGGTTGGCCTAACGGCTAAGGCGCTCGACCTCGGACCTGGGGATCTGGGTTCGAGTCTCGGTAACGACGCCAAAAAACCCCTGTGATTCTGGGCAAATCACTTAATCTCCCCGTGCCTAAAATGAAAGTGTGTCCTCATGTACGTAACTGGTGCTATGTAAAGCGCTCTGATAAAGCGCTCTGATAACTGATAGTTCGCGCTATATAAAACTCTTCCAAAAAAGGCCTTGCACCTGCCACATACAAAGAACCCTTGTACAGCTCCAGTTTGTTTCTTGCTGATTTTAGGTAGCAGCGCCGGACACATCATATCCTTAAAAGATTGTGCTTTTCTGTACGTAATTTGAGGGGAATCACCAATACATTTTTCAAGGTCTGAGTCTGTTTGCAATATACTCCAATGTTTTGCCAGGCATTTTCTCTGATCCCACCATTTATTGTTAAAGGTAGTGATGAACCTTATTGTATCTATTTCCATCTTGCCTGGAGCTGTACAAGGGTTCTTTGTATGTGGCAGGTGCAAGGCCTGTAAAGACAGCTCCAGTTGCAAGGCGGTCAAATTATTTTATGAATGTAGCGCGTTCAGGATCACTAAACATCTATCTTGTGAGACAGAGTATGCGGTGTATGCCCTCAGATGTCCATGCAATAAGTACTATATAGGTAGTACTATTCATAAGGCCAAAAAAAGTGTCTTGGAACATATGAGGGCTATTAGCCACCATGATAAATAATACACTATTACTCGTCATTTCTTTATCGAACACAGACAAAACACTACCCTACTATCATTTGTCGTTCTGGATTGCATTCCAAAACGGGAAATGGGTGGTGATAGGCTAACAGAATTGCGGCGATTGGAATCAAAGATGATAATCAAGTACCACATGTTACAACCATCGGGCCATAATGAAGATGAGGCACTTGCCGTACATTTGGGTTAATATTATTAGTATCCGTCTGTCTCTTTTTTCTTAAGATGTGATATAAAGGAAATCTTGATGTGATAAATGATTTTAGCTGATTGTATGTAAACCACTTCGTTATCCACTATTTGGTGTGTGCATATTATCATCACTGTTATGATGCGATTTTAATTGTTGCATTCTTTGTTTTAAATCTCAGATGCTCAGTGGTTTAATGAAGAGTACGAAGGAAGGTTAAAGAGCCAAAGTATCTTTATTTGAATAATTGTCGGAATATGTGGTTTTGTGTTACTATTATATGTTTAGTTTGCTAGCAGCTAAAAAGATATAAATTCTGTGTTGCCCACTAGGGCGGGATGTTTTTTAAGAACTATTAATGGACTCACCCTCACGTCACAAACTTGTGGCAATCTTGTGGTTGCCACTGTAGCACTATGGGACACTGTCAGTCAGTCAGTCAGTATTGCTTTATTCGATTTTGGTTTAAAATCATAAAAGCGTACAGTTAAAAATCAGTTACAAGTAAAAACATACATACAATAACACATAATATGAGAAGTTAAAAAGTTTTTTTTAGTTTTTTTAAGTTTTTGCCCAGCCTGTGGAGATAAATATCTTAATTATAGCGTACTTTTCACAGGTTAAGCTTAAATCAGACAGTAATTAATAGGGGTTCCAATACTTGGGACTATAAAGCAATGATTCCTGTCTGGTATAGGTGGGTAGGCTACGGCCGCTCGGTACTTGGAGTCCTCTGCCCAATATCATGTTGCGGCCTACTTTTAGGCTGGATGTGGGGATGCACAGCATTCTGGGGTAAAAATCATGCAGATCCCAGACGGAGATTGGGCCGTTACCCACTTGGGGTGCACAGGTACGCAGGTATGGGACAATGTCTCTCTGCCTAAATATAACGAGTACTAGGTCACCATCAATGTCTTTTGGGAGGGAACCCAGCCAACCCACCCTTCTGACACTCAGTATTGTACCCTCGAGGTTAGGTGGCAGGGGTCTGTTTTTTGCCAACCAAAATTTGACCTTGTTCAGCCGGTCATGTTGTCTCTCGGTTTTCCCAGGTGTAAGTAATGGAACTACTGCGAGGACACATACAAAAGGAGCTGCCTCCGGAGGGAGTTGGATAGGGGTAGCTTTTTTATACTGTGCTCTGGGAGCAATAATCTGTGGCAAAAGGGGTTTTAAGAAAGTTTTCTGAGCTATTGAGGCTGGTGCGTTAGGGACTATTGATTGGGTTGGAGCCCTTTTATCTTGCGTAATTGGCTTGGGGTCATTGGGAGTAGTAGATGGGTGGGAACAATTAGATGTTATAGAGCAATTATTGCATTTATTGGCAAGCAAGTTAGATTTGATGGTTTCCTCCATTCCAGTCAGCCTGTCCCCCAGTATGTTTATTTTTTCTATTAGTGGTGATATAATAGAGCTGACCAGTTGTTCAATAAGGGATAGTAAATCCAGCTGTGGAGGAGGAGCTGGAACAACTAATTTCTCTGCAGCCTCAAGAGTCGTGGAAGAATTGCTGACTGGTGCTGTGGTGCTAGAACACAATTTTTGAAGTTTTGATTGATTCCCAATGTAATCAACCCCACTATGTTTCCTTTTAGCAGATGGAGATGGGGGGGATACTATCCTTTGGGTATTTTCTGTGTTGGCTTTTTTAGATGAAGGGATGGGTTGCAGGGGGCTAACAGTATCAAGTAATACACAGGAGTTTCCAGCAGGAAGCGGCGATTCCACTAGGACATGTTTGGTTTTACAGAGGATGTTTAAGTCATCTAACCATGCAAAGGCGTACTTTGTGTCTACTGTTTGTGTGGGCTGGGGAGATACGCCTTTGTCAGCTTCTCTAGCAATGGGCAAAGTTGAGCTGTCTATATTGTCCCCCTTCGAGTCATAGTGTGATTTGGGGATATCAGAACAGTTAACAGCGAATCTTACGCTTCGGAAGGGAGAATGTACTTGGAGAAGGGGTAGGGCAAGGTCAATAAGCGGAGAACCAGAGGAAGCAAGTGTCTTTCTTTACCTCTGTATGACGATGAGCCAAGGGGAGTGGCCCCGTCCCGTCCTCTTTGGGCCTCTGAGGGCCACAGAGGGCCAGCCCTTTGCCCGGGCTTCGCCCGGCGTCACCCGCGCGCGTCCCGCGATGCGGAAGGGGTTCTGTCTTTTTCTGCGCCTTCCGGGCGCGTCAGTGGGCGGGAGGGGGCGGAGCAAAGGAAGCAAAGGTTGTGGTCCCCCCGCTCGGCGGCCGCGTGTAGTTCCGGTCGCGGCGGCGGGGGGGACCAGCTGCCAGCAAGGATGGTAGCGCCGACTGCGCCCTGCACGCCAAATTCCCCAAATCCCCCGGTGAGCTCTCTTTTGTAAATGACCGCCCGCTCCCCAGATGGGGTCCTGTCTTTTTCTGCGCCTTCCGGGCGCGTCAGTGGGTGGGAGGGGGCGGAGCAAAGGAAGCAAAGGCTTGTGGACGTTGTGGTCCCCCCGCTCGGCGGCCGCGTGTAGTTCCGGTCGCGGCGGCGGGGGGGACCAGCTGCCAGCAAGGATGGTAGCGCCGACTGCGCCCTGCACGCCAAATTCCCCAAATCCCCCAGTGAGCTCTCTTTTGTAAATGACCGCCCGCTCCCCAGATGGGGTTCTGTCTTTTTCTGCGCCTTCCGGGCGCGTCAGTGGGCGGGACGGGGCGGAGCAAAGGAAGCAAAGGTTTGTGGAGGTTGTGGTCCCCCCGCTCGGTGGCCGCGTGTAGTTCCGGTCGCGGCGGCGGGGGGACCAGCTGCCAGCAAGGATGGTAGCGCCGACTGCGCCCTGCACGCCAAATTCCCCAAATCCCCCGGTGAGCTCTCTTTTGTAAATGACCGCCCGCTCCCCAGATGGGGTTCTGTCTTTTTCTGCGCATTCCGGGAGCGTCAGTGGGCAGGAGGGGGCGGAGTAAAGGAAGCAAAGGTTTGTGGAGGTTGTGGTCCCCCCGCTCGGCGGCCGCGTGTAGTTCCGGTCGCGGCGGCGGGGGGGGACCAGTTGCCAGCAAGGATGGTAGCGCCGACTGTGCCCTGCACGCCAAATTCCCCAAATCCCCCGGTGAGCTCTCTTTTGTAAATGACCGCCCGATCCCCAGATGGGGTCCTGTCTTTTTCTGCGCCTTCCGGGCGCGTCAGTGGGCGGGAGGGGGCGGAGCAAAGGAAGCAAAGGTTTGTGGCGGTTGTGGTCCCCCCGCTCGGCGGCCGCGTGTAGTTCCGGTCGCGGCGGTGGGGGGGAACAGCTGCCAGCAAGGATGGTAGCGCCGACTGCGCCCTGCACGCCAAATTCCCCAAAATTCCCCGGTGAGCTCTCTTTTGTAAATGACCGCCTGCTCGCCAGATGGGGTTCTGTCTTTTTCTGCGCCTTCCGGGCGCGTCAGTGGGCGGGAGGGGGTGGAGCAAAGGAAGCAAAGGTTTGTGGAGGTTGTGGTCCCCACGCTCGGCGGCCGCTTGTAGTTCCGGTCGCGGCGGCGGGGGGGGACCAGCTGCCAGCAAGGATGGTAGCGCCGACTGCGCCCTGCACACCAAATTCCCCAAATCCCCCGGTGAGCTCTCTTTTGTAAATGACCGCCCGCTCCCCAGATGGGGGTTCTGTCTTTTTCTGTGCCTTCCGGGCGCGTCAGTGGGCGGGAGGGGACGGAGCAAAGGAAGCAAAGGTTTGTGGAGGTTGTGGTCCCCCCGCTCGGCGGCCGCATGTAGTTCCGGTCGCGGCGGCGGGGGGGACCAGCTGCCAGCAAGGATGGTAGCGCCGACTGCGCCCTGCACGCCAAATTCCCCAAATCCCCCGGTGAGCTCTTTTTTGTAAATGACCGCCCGCTCCCCAGATGGGGTTCTGTCTTTTTCTGCGCCTTCCGGGCGCGTCAGTGAGCAGGAGGGGGCGGAGCAAAGGAAGCAAAGGTTTGTGGAGGTTGTGGTCCCCCCGCTCGGCGGCCGCGTGTAGTTCCGGTCGCGGCGGCGGGGGGGACCAGCTGCCAGCAAGGATGGTAGCGCCGACTGCGCCCTGCACGCCAAATTCCCCAAATCCCCCAGTGAGCTCTCTTTTGTAAATGACCGCCTGCTCCCCAGATGGGGTTCTGTCTTTTTCTGCGCCTTCCGGGCGCGGCAGTGGGCGGGAGGGGGCGGAGCAAAGGAAGCAAAGGTTTGTGGAGGTTGTGGTCCCCCCGCTCGGCGGCCGCATGTAGTTCCGGTCGCGGCGGCGGGGGGGACCAGCTGCCAGCAAGGATGGTAGCGCCGACTGCGCCCTGCACACCAAATTCCCCAAATCCCCCGGTGAGCTCTCTTTTGTAAATGACCGCCCGCTCCCCAGATGGGGTTCTGTCTTTTTCTGCGCCTTCCGGGCGCGTCAGTGGGCGGGAGGGGGCGGAGCAAAGGAAGCAAAGGTTTGTGGAGGTTGTGGTCCCCCCGCTCGGCGGCCGCGTGTAGTTCCGGTCACGGCGGGGGGGACCAGCTGCCAGCAAGGATGGTAGCGCCGACTGTGCCCTGCACGCCAAATTCCCCAAATCCCCCGGTGAGCTCTCTTTTGTAAATGACCGCCCGCTCCCCAAATGGGGTTCTGTCTTTTTCTGCGCCTTCCGGGCGCGTCAGTGGGCGGAGAAAAGGAAGCAAAGGTTTGTGGAGGTTTGTGGAGGTTGTGGTCCCCCCGCTCGGCGGCCGCGTGTAGTTCCGGTCGCGGCGGCGGGGGGGACCAGCTGCCAGCAAGGATGGTAGCGCCGACTGCGCCCTGCACGCCAAATTCCCCAAATCCCCCGGTGAGCTCTCTTTTGTAAATGACACTGAGTTTATTAATGAACCCGGTACAACTATGTTTGAAATATTGATCTATACAATGTAATGTGACACACGGAACAATGTGATCATAACCTTTGTTATTGAACAGTGCCCACATGGGCGGGATATTTTATGTTATGCAGGTTGATTTAACAGGCATTGCTACTCCATGGGTATAACTGAAAAATGAAGTCCGGTCATGGATTAATTGAACGTGACGTAACGATCGGCTTGATGGAGCTGATTTATACTTGTACAGCGGTGTATATACTTTGGTTTGTTTAAAAATAACTAAATTGTTTTTTACTTTAACCACATTATGAGTGCAACATATTTATCGAAATCTATCTTCACTGGTTGTAAAAAAGAATGTCACATGGTGTTATGTTTGAATATAACTTTATCGAGGTAATATGACACTCGTACCCGTGAACAAGCAGCGGACGCTGCGAAACGCGTCGGGTGATTCTGCCGTAATAAAACTTCACTAAGGAGCAAATATGGGCCTCAGGGTGTTGTTTACTGATTAACAGACAACTGTTGGTGAATTCATTGGGGGTTGGCGAACCCCGCTGCGGCCCGCCGTGATTGAGATGCGCTGGTCGTTTCTTCGCCGAAGTGTTTGGATATATAAATATATATAAACTTGTTATATGAGTACGTTTAAGAAAAATGAAAATCATAATGTTATAAGGCCCGGGACCAGGGGTTCAAGACCAGACGCGGCAGGATCTTGGGCTCAGTGTCCGCAGACTCGATAATTCTCGCCTAGGTGCCTGCTCTAATCATGGGTTCCACTCTGCAACTCTGGGCAATAGCTTGATTAATCTCCACAACGGCCCCGACAACGCTGGGATGCCTGGCTTCACCTTGTGGATGCCCAGGAGTTATTATTATTATTATTATTATGCGTTCTTATATAGCGCTCGATTACCCGTAGGCATCTCGGCGCTTGCCTTGGGAACCCGTCCTGGCTTCCCCAAGGTGAAAGCCAGGCATCCCGCCGTGGGGGGGCGTAGTGGAGATTAAGCAGGCTAATGCCCAGAGCTGCAGAGTGTGAACCCGTGATTCGAGTAGGCACCGAAACGAGAATTATCGAGTCCGTGGATATTTGGGCTCAAGACCCTGCCGCGTCGGGAATTGAACCCTGGTCCCGGGTCTGACCTCTGCTTCAGGGTCTGCCTCCTCTAACCAGTGAGCCACACTTCTCCACTTCTCCACAGGAGTGGGCACTTCACAGGGAAAGCCAGGATGGGTTCCACAGCGGTATGCGTACCAGCGCTTTGAGACCCCCCTGGGGGTGATATGTGCGCTATACAAATACATATTATTATTTATATATATATATATATATATTATACACATATGTATGTGTGTGTGTTACATTACATTAATGTTACATGTTAAAATATTTAATTTTTATTCTATTTAACTACATATATATTAAAAAACAATATTTTGATATATATTTTTTCAATATTAGTGTAAAACAATATCTTTTTTAGATTATTGTATTTACCTTTATACAGATAGGAAAACAATATTTTAGGTGATACATATTTTTGACACAATATTTATGTAGCACTATATTTGTGATTTTGATATTATGTCAGTGAACCGCCCAGGCGGGAAGGGTAGCTTGAAGGGAGTGAGGCACTGCAGCACCTTATTCAAAAGGAGTTAGAGGCGACCTAAGAAATGGACCAGGATTGGTTTATGGGCCCAGTGCTAGGCACCAGCTAAAAACAGGTCAGGAGACAAGGATGGCTGTAGTGAGTTTGCAAGCACAGGGCACCACACCCAAACAGAGTACACGGGCACACTGACTACTGCAGCCAAGAAGGCGGCGCGGGGGGAAGTGGTGCAGGAACCGTAGCCCTTGCAGTGTCAGAGCAGACAGCAAGCCAGAAGGGCCCCTGGCAACCCCCCTGGGCGATGCACGGAGCCAGCAATAGCTTAGTCAGCAGGGGTGGCCGCGCACGAACACTGCACACTTCAGCAGGCAGAATATGGTGAGCATGTGAGCGGGCAGTGAGCTGGCAGGGCCCGCGGGGAGGCAAGCTGAGCTGGGGACAGCACATCGTGGCAGGGTTGGTGGTGCTTCCCAAGGCATATTGAATTATGGCACTCAGGTGGGGGTCATAAATAACGCAGCAACCAGTATGCTGTAGCCGGTGGTGCAAGCACAGGAAGGTATTGCCTGTGAGCAACTGCAGTGCACAGGGTGAGGGTGCACGCGGCAAGGGCCACAGGGTTTGGCTGGGGGTGACTTTCTCTCAGAGCCCGACAGGCAGTAGCGGGGTGCCAACATACCTTGCACACATACAGACACCATAACAGGCAATATACCTGCATGGCTTTTATTGGCCACACATACAGGGCTGGGGCATGGCTAGTGGCAGAACCTGTGGGCAGGACCAACCCCACAGGTGCAGAGGCAGATGCCCAACACAGTTACAGGGGCAGGCAAGGAAGCCTGCCCTGAAAGGGGAGTGCAACAACTGGGCCTGACTAGAGAGGGGAGCCCAGGTATAGGCGGGCACTTGAGCACGCAGGTGGAGAGCGCGACCCAGCAAAACTTGAGTCAGAATAATCAGCTAGCAGTGGCATCAGGTAGGCAGCCAACGAGTGATATGTAGGAGGGCAGTCTGGCAGATAACCAATGCGCAATGGACCCATAGAAGTGTGGGTGGCGGGAGCAGTGCAGTCACCGCTAGCCAGTAAACCTGCAAGTTAGTATGTAAGGCCATCTCCAGGCGGCCCAACCATGATAGGCAAATAACTGGGCTTGTTAGACTCATCCCCTTGATGGTCAAGGAGAGGATATGCTGGAAAGAGTTCATAAATATACTCTCGCATCTGGAGATCAGGTGGGTGGTTTGGATTTGCTCGCACAGGCAAAAAAGGATGACGTGAAGAGGGAGAGGTGCAAGCCTAGAGATTAGGTTGCATGCCTTTCGAACTTTGAGCAGAAAATGTGTGATGCTTATTGTAAATGCCATGGTAATGCTTGTCTTAGCTTAGGTACGATGAGGATTTCAGAGAAAATATGCAAACCTGGCCAATAATAGCTGCAGGGTGAAGCACTCCAAGAGTGAATGTAAGAAAAGTAGGCACCACGTGGCGAGAAAAGACCCCTTAAAAGAAATAGTGAGATGGGGCCACCCAGGGTATTGGAAGTAGAGAGAGAGAAATGCAGGGCACCCACCCCTATTAAAGTAGCTAGCCTGCGTCAGTTGCTGGTTATCCCAAACAAGACGATGCACAGCTATGAGAGAGCGGGGTTGAAGAGGTCTCTTATCATACCATACAATGGGTGAGTGGTTGATCACATAAGCAAGAATCTGAAGTCAAGGGGCGAGCACACTGATGTGGTGAGACAAATAGGAGGTGTGGTTAGGTCGAGTAGCGGGTCCTTATGAGAACCTGCCCCTGGAGTACTTCAGGGTGTCTCCATTGGGGGTGGTGCCAAAAAAAGGAACCTGGGAGTTACAGGTTGATTCACCACCTAATGTCAGTAAGTGACGGTCTGACAGTACCAGCGCTCTGTCCCGTACGTATCCATAGATAATGCTGTTGAACTATTGAGGGTGAGAGGCAGTGGGGCACTACTGGCTAAAGGCAGACATGGAATCCGCATTTAGGCTATTGCCGGTGGACACACAAGGTTTCCACTTACTGGGCTTCAAGCTAGACGGTCTGTACTATTTTGTCAAATGCCTGCCGATGGGCTGTGCCATTTTCTGTTCATACTTCAAGGCTTTCAGCACCTTTATGGAGTGGGTGCTCAACGAGATGCACCCGGTGGCTGGGATATTACACTATCTAAATGACTTCTTGTTCATCGTGGAGCCTAAGTCAGATCAATACCAAATGTTACTGGACCAGTTATTAGGCTGGCAGATGAATTGAGTGTACTGTTGGTGCACGACAAGACAGCGGGACCGACAACCATTTTCACTTTTCTGGACACGGAACTTGACTCATTAGAGGGGTTGTGGAGGTTACCAGTGAAAAAAGTCACTGAGATCAGGGCATTGATGTAGGGCCTGCAGGCCAGGAAAAAAAGCCATGATTGAGAAAATGTTTGGTGCCACCTGCACCACTGATGTGGCGCCTTAGTTGCATCTCAGGCAGAAGAAATTTTTTCGCTACCCCTTCCATGCCCCGGAAGCAATGGTAGCACAGGGCATTCCGGTGACATCAACTCAGGGCGCATGCACAGTCTTCGAGTCATTCAGTCAGTTTTCGGATTGGGTAGTGAAAGATCTGGCGTCTTCTCAAGATGCGGTACATTATTTGGATGACTTTCTGTTACTTGGTCCCCCTCGCCGGCATGTGGGAAGGCCCTGCTTGATTTCCGACAGTTAGCTAAGTCCTTAGGTGTTCCTTTGGCGGTGGATAAGACAGAGGGTCCCCCTAAGTGCATGGCTTTCCTGGGCATTGAGATAGATACAGTAGCTGGGGTGTGCAGGCTCCCAAAGGAGAAAATGTTGGCCTTCAGGGCTTCCATTGAAGAATGTAAGGTTACCTTGCACCAAATGCAGGTACCAGTAGGGCAGTTAAATTTTGCCCTCAGGGAGATACCCATTGGCAGGGCGTTTTCAAGGAACATTGCCTGGGCAATGGCTGAGCTACAGGCAAACACCGCTACACCAGACTGTCTTGAAATGAAGGAAGATTTGCACCCCGGGAAAGGGTTCTTGGCCAATTTCAATGGCACTCTGTTTTGGCAACAACCAGTCCAATCCAATGCTTAGGTTGCTCTCTATACAGATGCAGCAGGCAGTATAGGGTTTGGTGCGGTGTTGGGCACAAGATGGTGCATGAAACACTGGCCCATAGAATGGGTGTCCTCAGGGCTGACACGTAATGTAACTTTCTCTGAGCTATTTCCTATCGTCATGGCACTGCACTTTTCGGGGCCCAGATTGGCTAATAAGAGTATCGTGTTTTGGTCAGACAGTGTGTCGGCAGTGATGGCAATCAATAACCAGAGTGCCAAATGCCCGTTGGTGCTTCGCTGCTTAAACATCTCATCCACGGCTGCCTGGCGATTAACGTGTATTTTAATGCTAAGCTTGTGTTTGGAGTAGACAATGCAGTAGCTGACACCCTGTCTCGTTCAAAGTTGACAGAATTCCGAGCACGATGGCCACAAGCAGACAGCAAGATGTCGGAGTTCCCAGAGGAATTGTGGAAGCTTGGTGCCCCATTGCCCCCGATCTGATAGCCGCTTCCCTGGCCCCCAAGACTAAGTGTATGAACGAGAATGCATGGCGGGTGTATATGTCGTCGTTCTGTTCACCTGGGGTTGACGAGTTACACCGCAAGGAGTATTGCAATTTTTGGTGAAAGAAAAAGGATATGGGAAGTCATTATCACTGATTCTTAGGCAGTTGTCTGCGATTGCCTTCTTCATGGGGCTGGAAGGGGTTGCTGACCCGACCAAAAATCCCATGGTGTGACGGGCTGTGAAGGGATAGGAACATTTAGCCCCAGTGGATAAGGACAGTAGGAGGCCTATTGATGCAGATAGATTGTCCCCGTAATTTGGGGATACTACCCCAGGTTTGCACATTGCCTGTTAAGCTTAGCATATTTACTTGCTATCTTTGGGGCATTCAGAATTTCGGAACTAATATCTTCATCAAGAGTGGACATAGGCGTGGAAGTTAACTTATCTGATGTCGTTCTAACAGGGGACATTCTACAGGTCAGAGTAAGGAGATCTAAGAAAGACTTGTTGAGGAAGGGAGCATGGGTGCGCTTGTGTGCAGATCCGGGGGGCACCTATTATCCGGTGGCACTGATGCAGGCATTCCTTCATGTGCGACTGGAGGGTGGGGACTCTAGACTGTTGTTACATTCAGATGGTTCCCCCCTGAGCAGATTCCAGTTCACATGCTTATGTAAGCTCTCTTTGACCTTGCTGGGCGAAGAGATGTTGCAGTTCACTTCCCATTCCTTTCGCGCTTGGGCAGCCACAACCGTGGGTTGCCAGATGCGATATAAAGGGTAGGCAGGTGGAAGTCATCTTGCTTCGAGCATTATGTGAGGGCTCATCTGGCATAAGTAGGGAGGGTTGATCATCATCACTACTCCTTCTCTCGACGGCGATTAGTAATCGTTCCCCCTTTTTTTCTCTTTCTATGTATTCCCACAGTCGTCTGGCGGCCATAGATACAGGTATGCTGGTGTGGCCATTCTTTTGTGTGCAGAGAAGCACAGTATTACCGCAGACTAGAGAGGGTACAGTTGGCTATGGGCTTCAAGCATCGGTTACTCTTAGCAAACATAAAACGGGTCTGACGGAGGTAGCTAGGCTAGTGCGGTCTGCACACGTTCTGTGGTCAAAAATAGTTGCACGTTTGAGTGGCTGGGTGCAGAGAGCTACAAGGCGGTAGAGAGCTGAACATATCCATGAGTAAGTTCTATAAGGGCATAGGATGGGGGTTTGTTAAACGCGGGCTCATCAATTTAAGAAGGCCAGGCTGGGGGGAACTAGAGGGTGCACAGCGGAATGGCTGCCTGCTAAGACAGCGCCGCCGGCCAGGTCCGTTTAATGATCTTAAAGTGCGCTTAACGGATGTCAAACACGATTACAGTGGTCAGCGCTGTTGTCAGAATGCCTGGACTCAAGGGTGAGCACAACACGATGCTGTATTAACACCACCACAGCGAGAAATCTGGGAAAATAGCAGCGGCGCCGGGGGAGCTGAGAGCGGCGCAAGATGGCGGCGCCCTGTGGCAGACTTCCCCCGGAATGAGTGCGGTAATGCTCACTGTGCCGGCAACGCTGAAAGGTACTGAGCGCGGCGCTCGTTAAACACCGCATGTGGCGCTGCCCTCATTGAACTGTTATGGGGCACTGATAACGTAAGGAGCGGTGCAATCCTCACTTCTTGCAACAGTCGCGTGCGATTGAGACAAAATGGCGCCTCGTGTTCTTGGCGGCCGGTGTTTGCAGCATACGGAGAGCCCCGCGGCAGCAACACTGTACAGCTAATGGCATGCGTTGCCCTGCGCCCTATCGCCCTTACAGCTATTTAAGTGTGCCCCGATTGGTGAAGAAGGTCGAGGTGCTGGCTATGTGACACTTTTCTGCTCCCTACACGCTCATGGAACCCTGACTCTGTGTCCTGATGTGGCGCCATGCGTATCTTTCATGAATCATGCGAGCGAAAAACATTAGTGTTGTGCAATGTGCCGCTTCATAACACGTGGATGGCTGGTCTGGAGGGAATATCTGCGCTGATGCTGGCTGTGGCAGTGTATATCGCGTGACCGGATTCCTGCGCTGTGTAACACACAGAGCCACCTACCTTGATCCTGGAAATAGGCAACGAGGCTGACTATTGCGGGCCCTTATTGCAGCTACAACGTGAGTGGTGCATAGTCCCGGGGGTTATATTGGTGGGGATTATCCCTAGCTGATTTGATACCCTGTTGGGTCTGCAGTATAGCCTCCTGTATTAACTACTGGTGAACTTTGATTGGGACACATCTATATTTGAGCGGCTACTCTTCGAAAGGGCGTAAAGACGCAAACTCTGCGCCAGAGGCCTTTCCACTTGCCGAAGTGTGCCATTGTTAACTCCCTGACCGGGTGGTATATTACACCACAAGGATGGGTAAGCCCAAGAAACAGCAATCCAAGCTGCTGTTCGAGGCCAAAAAAAACAGACCATGGGCGCCACTGCTCAATCGGACACTGAGTTTGATAATGACACGGCAATGAATATCGGTATGGAACAGGTGTTATCCAGCAGAGCCTTCGGGACATAAATGGGAAACTCGACACCATTACACAACGTGTCGACAACATGGCGGCTAAACTGGAAAAGCATGAGGAACGTCTGGTCGAAGCTGAAACTAGACTCTCTGCCGTAGAAGATGAATCCCATGCCACAACCAAAACTTGTTCTGTAATGGAGAAGGTTTTAGAAATCATCCGCAATAAGACAGAGGATTTGGAAGCGAGCTCTCGCCGAAATAATGTTCGTATAACAAGCGTGCCGGAATCCATGAACACTGGTAAAATGGAAACTTATGTGAAGGAGTTGATCCATAATGTCTTTGGTACAGAGTCCTTCTCGTCAGTCCTGCTGGTGGAGCGAGCACACAGATCCCTCGACCCAAGACCGAAACCAGGCGAGCCTCCGCGCCCCATTGTTGCCCGCATACTCAATTATAGAGATAGGGACACCATTTTGAGGATGGCTCGGGAGAAGCGTGACATCAACTACCAGGAGAACATGTTGGAGTTCTATCTGGACTTCACAGTACCAGTCCAACTCGTGTGCAAAGAATACAACCCGGCAAAGAAGAAGTTGTGTGAGTTGGGTATTGAATATGCAATGGCTTACCCGGCACGTCCTAAAGTGACGCAAGATGGCCGCTCTACCCTTCTTCAAACACCGCAAGCTGCACAAGACTTCCTGAAGACGCTCAACCGCAGGTGCAAAGAGAAAAACCGGGAGGAACAGCATTGTGCATCAGACTGAGCGCACACTGGTATGGTGAGAGGTCCTACATTCATGTGCCATGCACGCTGTTGTTTGTATATTGAACTGTCATCATTTTTAGCCCACATTGCCGACTTACGAGACTTGTACATGTAGGGAGACCCTCCTCCTGTGGAAATTTTGCGGGCGACCTGCGCCCCTGACAAGGCTTGTGTTGTTCTACTGGAGATCGTTGGAGATATGTTTAGGACCAGCAATGGCCTGCGTGTACTGCGGAGACATTTACGCTGGCTGGCGATCTTACCTATCTCAAATTCAACTCCCTCACTACAAACTGTCAAAAGACTGGTGTGGACAGTGCTGTGTTGACAAACTAACTCACGTCTGACGCTGCCTGATTATTGCTGTAATGTATTAAACACAAATGGTAGTGAGTCCGCAGACACATTCAGGAAGTTGATATATTGAATGTACTCCTTGTACTTAACAATATATACTGTGATTACATGTCTGCCCTTATTCTAGCAACTACTAATGTTCTATATGATGGGTTCTATTAAGAGATCGCGATTGGTGGCAAGTTATTAGATATAAGGGAACCTACAGGTGCACCACTGCTGCTCGGGCTGTTCCATGGATACAGTTGGAAAGACCCTCATCCGTATAGCTAACGAGTACCTGGCCACATCCACTATGTTGGAGGCAGATATGTGCACCGGGCGGACCCCCGAAGAGGGTGCTCCCCAACCACTGTTTGGTTTCGAGTTTTCTTTCTATATGGGTCTGTCTTTGGCATAGTTGGGATGCTAAAGTGGGTGGAGGGTGGTGGGCCGGATGTTGGAATTTGTTCTCTAGACCGAGAAGAAGAGAACAGGTGAGTGAGTGTTAATTGCGCTAGGAAGAAACACAAGTGTAACTCAATATCTGTTAAGCTCCGAGGATAAGGTCCTAGTCACCCACCATGGACCAAACAATGTGATCAAAAGGCAAACCACAATTGTAACAGGAGAACAAGTAATATATCCTGAGCTAGAAAAGTTAATATCGTAGTCCATTAATTGAATCCAATAAATCAAGTTGTTTTCATATCATCTTCATTTATTTTTCAGTTCATTGATTAGTCCAGTCTTCACCAAGCAAACCAGACATTAGCCGCTGCCAACACGTGTTTCGTCTTGGTATGGTGACCAAAAGACTTCTTCAGGGCTATGGCTAGAGTCAGAACAAATCAGAGAAGCAAAGGTGTGCCTAAACTGATCCACGGCATCCACCAATACAATTATTAAGCATGGGCGTAAAATCCGTTCCGCTCGCTGATTTTGCGGATTTTCGGCAAATTTGCAATCCGCGAACTCTCGCGAACTTGCCGAAAATTCGTAAATCCGTGCGAGGCGGATTTTTTGCTTGGTCGCACTTGCCAACTAGAATACTATACAATTTTGCGGGAGTAAACACTTGCAAACACGTATTTACAATTTACAATTTCGCACAAGAAATCCACCAGCAGGCAGCATAAACCTTGAAAATTATGATTTTTATCAGAATAACTCCTCAGGTTGACATTTACCTGCACTTTTTTTTTTGCAAGGAGTCCATTTTGGGGGGAGGGGTGGGAGGAAGGAAGTGCCCCACAGTCTCCAACTGCCTGTTCCTGTCCAGCAGGCTCCTCCCAGTGCTTTCTTCATGTGCTGGTCACTTAGATTTGGATCTTGACCTGGAAGGATTACTTTTTGTGGATGCTGCTGGATATTTGGATTTTTGCAAAACTGAAAGCACTCAGCAGGTGCAAAAGTTCAATCTTATCATTAGTAACCATTCCCTGTAGTGCCTAGAAGGATTACTTTTTGTGGATGCTGCTGGATATTTGGATTTTTGCAAAACTGAAAGCACTCAGCAGGTGCAAAAGTTCAATCTTATCATTAGTAACCATTCCCTGTAGTGCTTCCTGAGGGGCCCCTTCAGAGTTCAGTTGCCTACTTGCAGCTATTCTATGACCCTGCTCTGACCCTCACAGCAGGCTCAGAGAATAGCTACAAGTATCCAACAAAGGTCCTGTTAAAAAAATTACACTGCAACAGAAAGCAATTACAGATAAGGAAGCAGGTGCCAGCCTGGAAGTTCAAATTCAGTGACACATTAATCAGCCCCTAATTCATTCATGTCAGTTGAGGCAGGGCAGGTGTGCTTTTCCCCCCATAATATACAGTGATGGACTAGAGGGTGGCATGGGTGAGCCAGAGGGTGGCATGGGTGAACCAGAGGGTGGCAGTGGTGAAACAGAGGGTGGCAGTGGTGAAATAGAGGGTGCTGTGATGAAAAAGACGTAGAAACAACATGGTCGCGACCGTTATTACCCGACAATTAAGTTCGCGTTTGCGAACTGGTAAAAAACTCTTGCGAAATGGCAGAAACACTTGCGAACACAAAAAAAAAGGAATCCGCAAAATTCGCGAGAGTTCACGGATTTTGCGGATTGCGAATCCGTACATACGCAATTTCGCGGATTGCCAATTCGCAAAATCCGCCCATGCTTAAAAATTATCAATAAGTGTTTCCACGTTCCAGACGGTTATTCCAGGTTTTCAATTATATAGAAAGCAGCCGATCTCCAAAGTCAAGCGTTTGTTATTATACCACAAGTTGTATAATATATTAAAACGACCCGTAATGGCGAATACAGTCAAGCAGTGTCCTCCGAGTGCAGAGAAAGACCGCTAGTAATCCGGTGTAATCGGCGTTTTTGCTGAACGCCGATTACACCGGATTACTAGCGATGTAGCAGATTTTATACATCTTGCGTAGTACTGTCCGAGGGTAAATGTAAAATGTAAATTGATACTTGTATAGCGCACTACTCACCCGCAAGGGTCTCAAGGCGCTTGTACGAATACCGCTGTGGAACCCATCCTGGCTTTCCCTGTGAGGGTAGCAGAATACTAGGGGCAGGTAACTAAACTGTTGAGTGATATGGTGGGCGTTCCCACAATTCGCACATACTTACTGGGACTGGTGCCTGGTATACGAGCTGCCAAACGAAAGATTTGTGTAGTTGCATTGCTGATGGCTAAACGTAGAATATCACTTGGTTGGAATGGTTCAGGTGCTCCAAAAATCAAACAATCGATTGTAGACCTGACGTATTGCAAGGATACTCTGTTCACGTATGAGGAGGAAGTGCCTGCGAGCTCAAGGCCCAGGGATTATTGGATATATTTGGTCGACTATTTAAAATTGTACCAGATTGACTAAATGCATGTACTGTATGTATCATAAAATGTCTATCTTTGAAACCTATTATACTGTGCTTAGGCTGCAAAATGGATGTTGTTGTGCAACAGTCGGTTTTCTTATTTACTGTTGACTTTGTAAGTCTTATAAATGCCAATAACATTTTTTTTAAAAAGAAGGCCAGGCTACTATGCAGAGGACCTGGTTCACCTGTCGAGGGTTGGCATGGATATGTTATGTTATAGGGCATTTGTATAGCGCATTATCACCAAAGAGGTCTCTAAGCGCTGTCCGAGAGGGGCCCATGAACATTGCAGAGGCCCTGGATATAGTAGGTTCCCCTGAGAGGCGAGCAGAAGTCTTGAAAGGGGGGAACCGCTGGTGGTCGTAAAGCATCTGCACCCGGCCAGGGTCAGCACCATCTATACTGCTCTAATAAGCTCTGAGGTGTGGCCGGTACGCTGGTAGAGGGCAAAGAGTTGCAGGCAATGTAGACCTTGGGATGCCTCATGGCAAGGACACCTAAGGGCAGCCAAGGAGCCCAAAGGAAAGTAGCACAGCAGGCACAGCCCTTGCAGCCCAGGCCGGGGAGGGACTCGCATAGGTAGCAAGGGAGCCCTCGATCTATGCGGCAAGAGAAAGAATGACGATGCTTGGCTTCAGGGCTGGTTATGCCTATGGGAGTATGCTTTGACAGCTTTAGGAGAACTATGACATTTAATGACCATCAATTTCGTGAATCTTCATGATCATGGTTTAACAAGGAGACTGACAATAATATGCGGCATTTTATCCCCACCCGGAGTCAAGTGCTCCTTCCACCGACGAGCAGGGGAAAAAGAGGAGGGTGGGGGTGGCCAGAGGGCAGCCCACCTGCACCAGGTTACACAAGACTGCCCAGTTTCACATCCGCTTACCGTAGATGGACCCATCCTAACAACAGTACACGCCAAGAGCAAGGCCGGCCACACCCACAGTACACAACAGACCGTCTGTGTAACTGGAAATGGTCCATTTCACATCACGCCCACACTAGGCCTGGGAAAGCCTCCTGTGCCTTTGCAGACACGCCGTTTCACACCCACAGTGCACAGTGCTCAAGGAACAACGCGGCTGCACCAAACAAACCCGCCCACGGTACACAAAGCCCATCTGTGCGGGTGCAAACACCCCTTGTCGCAGCCCGATCCTCTGTAAACACCCGTCTCACGCTGCAGGGGCCGCCTGTGCCGGGGCTCACAGGCAGCGTGCCTTCCGGAGAGGGTTTTTTTATGCTGCACAATGTTGCACTTCGTGCACCTTATGAATCACGCGTGATGCATGATGCATGATGCAAAGTGACTCACTTACGTGTGTGACTGTGAAAGTATTTCAGATGGATCCTGTTTAAAACATCCCCTAGCTCCCAAACGTGCAGAGAGCGCTTTCCGCATGCTTCGAGAGTCTGCTTTACACAGCTGCGCTGTACCCTCTGGGCACGGCATTGGCACACAGTTCTGCGCCTGCCCGAGGCCACGCAGTGGCCATTGAGAGGGCGGGCCACTAGTCACGGAGGGCTGTCCCGCCCCCAGCATGATGTTAGCCTCTCCTCCCCTCTGGTTGGAGGAGGTGGCTGTTCGTTATTCTCGTCCAGGGGCGGCGGGGAGGGGCCTCCGTGGGTACTTAGGCTGCTGCACCACGTTGGAGGGCCTCTTTGCCGCCCCGGACGCCGACGGTGCTCGTCGGGACACTCTTTTCGCGACACACTATGAGGTGAGTGAGGCCTTGCCCGGCCTATTCCCCCCCCTTCCCCTCCGCCCGCTCTCTCCCTCGGAGCAGTGAGCCTGGCGAGGCGGCCCATTTCTTATGGGCTGCTGTGGGGGGGGACGTCCGGTGCCCCGGTGTGGTCTCTATCTTGCCCCCCCCCCCTTCCCCTCCGCCTGCTCCCTCCGTTGAGTTGTGAGCCTGGCGAGGCGGTTCATTACGCATGGGCTGCTGTGGGGGGGGGGACGTCCGGTCCCCGGTGTGGCCCCCGTAGCGGGCCGGCCTGTAATTCGTCGGCCCCGCTGTGGCTTTGTGGGCCGCGATTTAGAGTGTCCCTTTGCTTTGTGCGTTTTCGCACTATTCCCGTGTGGTGGGGGGGCCAACCTGTCGGTGGCGGGGGTCCAGGTGCATGCAAACTACGAGTTGCCCCCCTTGCCCTGGCGGCGGAGTGTGTCTATTTACCCCAACGCTCCCACCCCGCCCCCACCCCATGGGGTTCGTGTCCTTTCCGGCCGCAAAACGGCAAAGAGTTGTTCCCGCCCCGCGCCTTTCCTTGGGCGCGGGCGATAACATTGGCCCGCACGGTCGCTGGTGTTGCCCGGGGGTTTTTGTGTCCTTTCCTCTCCGAATGCCACGCGTCCAATGCCGCTTTGTAGGCACCTCCGACGGAGGGTGCAGGCCGTGGGCTTTTCTTTCCAGGCCGCGGGTCCAATTCTCTTAGGTTTTGTGCTGGGGCGATTATGCCTCGGAGATGTGTTTGTGCTCGAAGCATTTTGATGTGGGCCCCCTTGACCTGAGTTTGTACCGGCCGATCGCTTTCCCCTAGCGGCGCTTGGCCTGGTTGAGCCAGCAGGTCCTTGTCCATCTGTTCATGTCCTCTTTCGCCCTAATTTCTTTACTGTTGCGGTGCTCCCGAGTGAGGCTGGCGTGCGCCCGGGCATTGCAGCAAATTTTCAGGTGGGTGAACCTTTAATCCTTCCCGAGGTGCACCTTGGTGCGGTGGGTGTTTACGCCTAACATTCCCGCATCCTTGTGGGCTTTGGCTCGTCTTGCAGCCGCTGACATAGCTCAGCGGGTTAACCCAGCTGCTGCGCAGATCTGGGCGACGCTTGCGAGGCAAAGGTTTTCCCCTCGGAGGCTTCTAGTCTTCCAAGGAGCGACACGTGAATGTGACACCCGGGGCGTGATGCGTCGATGTGTGCCACGATGAGTAACGGATGCATCCCTCTCCCCTGTTTTGCTGCCCCAGCTCCCCTCCCTGCCTAGCCTTGTTGGAGGGGACTGTGAGGTAGAGACCGGGAGCGGGGCGCTAGGTGTTGGTAGCGGAATGGCCTGGCCACCGGGCGTGAGGCCATGTACCAGGTGCGCATGGGACCAAGCCTACATCTGGGGTGCTAGCCCGGCGGCGCCGCGGCTTCCAGGTGGGAGGCTGTCCGGGCAACTATGTGGATCGCGTTGCCAATACCAGGATCGCCATGTTGCGGAGCTCCAAGGGTATAATCGCTTAGCGGACGGTACTTATGCAACAGTACTTGCATGCCGAGGTGGTGAGTTTGAGTCCCCGGGTCGGCCTGACGACGGTTGCTCACCGTCAATTTTGCCTTGTGTAATCTAACTTTGCAATTTGTCACGTGTAATGTTGACATGTTTCAGTTCCGTTCCTATTGAAAAGCGCTCTGACACTCTCGTGCAAAGTCCGTGCTATATAACATTGCTTAAATAAGTGACAATTTCTGATTGAGTGACCTATATTTGCACTAATTATCGGATCTCCGTAACTCTACGAAGATCTTTCAAAAATTTGACTGAGTTGCCGTCGTCGGCGACACACGAGGTGCGGCTGGTTTGAGTGGTAGCATTATAATATGATGCCATCTGATGCTTCACACGGAGTATTCATGTTTAATATACATGGTAAAGTTAGAGCGGCCGAATTCAGAGTCCTTGGGTATTGCCAAAAGAACCAGTTATTATGTTACCTAACAGTTTCAAATTCAATGTCCAATAATTATCGACAACGGTCTTTGCTGTTGCGACAGTTCTATGCTTTACACTATGCTTTACACAAATGCATTATGGGTATGCTGGATTTGCCATGTCTTCTATACTCTGACTGCCGACAGAGGGCCACGCTCCGGTTTACATTGTCAGCCCGGCTCACAGGCGATCACGATGATAACATATGCTGACTGAGGCTTGTGCATAGAGTATTTTCAAAAATGTAAGAATTGGCAGCTGCAATACAGTTAGCTGCTGACACGTTTTATGTCCACGGGGGACATTTTTATGAAGAACCGAGAATATGCACCCTCATATTCAATGCTCAACATGAAGTACATTTATTTCAGTTGGGTACCGCGTTCTTGCGGCGCTGCAGTCTGGCCACAATGATTAACTATATGGACAAATAAGATTACGGCTAGGGCGGGCGTCCTCGGATCTGGGGACCGTGGTTCGTGCCTCTGCAATGACGCTGTACATCCTGTGAGTCTTGCCATGCCACTTATCTCCCCGTGCGTAACTATAATGAATGTGTCATGTAATGCAACTGGTGCTATGTAAGGCGCTCTGAGACCCAAGCCGTGTCTAGCCTGTGCCATACATAATAAACTGGAAAATACTTTTGTCTCTGATTGCTGGGACATCGCTCGCCAGCACGGGCAAGACTCGTTTGCTAACTAGGGCGCTATATCGCGCCGGGCCGTCCTGTGTGTTCGGCTGGGTCCTAGAATCGCCCGTTCTTGGGGAGAGCGTAGTTGTGTGCTTCTCCCTGGACTTCTCCCGGGTTCCGGTTGTGACTCTTGTCTCATGCGCGGGCTCTCTTGTGCATGAGCACATTACCCCATGCGCATCGGGAACCAGGCAGTTTTATTGGGGCCACTGGCTATCCCTTTGGCGCCAGTAGGATTAAGGTCCCGCTTTCTCCACGGTACCAAATAATTCGCTAATATAGCGTGCAACTTTTGTTTTGCCTGCACCAGTTCCCGAGCGTGACCAAGGCACCGGATACGCCCTTGGTAAGCCTCTGGTAGGCCTCCGGCAGGCCTCTGACTCTGTGTATTTGATCATCACCTGTTGTCTATCTGGCATACTTGGATATGGGCAAAATGTACGGAGTTAATCTAGCTCACAGATTGAGTGGCCGCTGGGCAACTCAGATAGGTGCCTTTTCCTGTTCAGATGCTGCTTACACCTGTCACACGCGGTCGTCTCTCGCTGCTATTCAATTCAAATAAGCGGGGCGTTATTTGGGTAGGCCAGAGGTGCACACGGGTCTCCGCATGACAGGCATGTGGTATCCAGCACCTCCATCCCACGCGGCATTGGGAATTGGTGCAGCCGGCAAGCATTGTGGTAACTTAGGTTCACACCCAGTATATACGATGTAGGTTAACAACCAGACACCTGGTCGTGAATGTTAGTGGTTATGACTGTCCTTGATTGCCACTCCTCTACACTGTGCTCCTATCTCCCTTGCTCCCCGCATAAACCCAATGTTGGCCGCCGAGAATAACTTACACTAGACGACTCGTTCGTGGTGCTCATGGGCATGCATCGGAAACTCTAGGCCTGTGGGCACAGGCGTTTGCCTGGCTCAGAACGGCGCATAGTAGAACCAGGTTCAAGTTACAAGCAGGGTTAATGCTCCCATTATGCAGCGGGGCAGGAGCGGTAGCTCCCTCTGCTCCCCCTGTTTTACATAGCGCGGCTTTTGCCCATAGGTGTCGGAGCACATTAAGAGACTCAGTTTCACTACATCCCCCGGGGCTACTAAGCGGATATTAGACAGAAACGTCTTAGTTGCTTAGGAAGGTACACCTTAATTGGAAGTGCTTCAGTGCCTGTGAGACTAGCAGCCAGTCGACACTGCATGATTTACTCAACAAGTACATATCTCTGGGTGCCTGCCTATGAGTTGTATTGATATACTCCTACTTTGGGTTGGAGTACCTGCATTTAGGGCGTGGTACTCCAGGCCTTCTGCTAGTGTGCGCTGCATGAGGCCGCTAATGTGCAAGTGTGACTGGCTGCCCCTGGGTCATTATATCCTGTGTATACCTAAAGTCCCTATGCTGGTGTACGTTGCACGAGGTGGTGGTTAGTAGAAGTAGCACAACGGTGGAGCTTACCTTTGCTCTTTTTCATAACAGATCCAAATCGCGTGATAGGGCCTAGGTAATTGCATGCAAAGTCTTGTGGTTGGGTCCCCCCCCCCCTAGAAGCTAGAGGTGTTCGGTCCAGCTGAGATTAAGCCAATTCCTGTATGGAATGTTTTCCAGGTTTTAGTCGGTGCCATTCCGGTGGATCGCTTGTATAGGGTTATAGAGCCAAAGTTGGGTATGAAAGAGTAGTCTAAGGACAAATCATAGAAATATACAGAAGTAAAGTTGAGTGAATGTCATCTAATTCATCAAGGGGCAAATATACCTCCCATTTGTGGCATGCGTCATAACTATTATCATACCTGACACCACTAGTTATAGTAAGTAGTAAAGTAGCAATGGGATATTGGTAGCATTGCCTAAAACAGGTTAGTTCGACCATTTGAACAGATGCAAATAGAACACAACAGGGTAATCAGTGTGCCAAAGGTGGTAGTGGATGTGTGGAACTTTTCTTGGCCCCCGCAGTATTAGCAGTACGTCCGGTATACAGCCGGCAGCGTTTCTCTTTCCACATTTTGCGGAGTTAATTTTTTCCAATGCTGGAGCCTGAACTGCCTTTAATAACTATAGTCGTGGGCCCCTAGTAGACTCTCAATAAAGAGTGCGCCAGAGTAAAGTTTCAGCCACTGGGAAACCCGGAATGTCTCCGGTAAGCGTTACTAGCGTTAGCGTTAAGCGTTATCTCATCCCTCCCTGCTGGTAGACAGGCCCACCCAGGAGTGTATGGTTACGCGGGCGCCTGTGCATCTGGTGCGTTAGGTAACCAATCTTTTCTTGAGTAGCACATAGTGGTGCAAGAGGTTAGATAAGTGCATGTGATTACTAGTTATTCCTGGTAGAAGATCACCTGACAGTTGTCCTGTTGCTGGGAAGATACCTCCACAATCGGGGCAAGTAGAATTACTAGAAGTGTAGGTCCGCCTCCAATGTGGGGAAAGGTCAGGTAGTGTCAGTGGAAGTGTCCCTTGTTGGGAAATCTTGTTTGTCAGTTCCAAGACTCACGCCTTCTCCTCTCTCACGCATTAGGCGGCGTAGCCACTCTAAGCTCTCGTCCACTGTGACGTAGAGTATGTGACGTATGCTTATATATGACGCATGCTTTTGTTAGAGAGAGTGTATTCTCGGTACCTGGCTGACTCTTTCCTTGGGTTAACAATGTGAGGCCTTCCCCCCCCTTAGTATAGGAGACCTTCCATTTTTCCCCATGCCTTCTTTTGGTGGAGGCGCCTTAGTGCTCGGGCCGTACACCTAATCTGACCTCTGCCGTGGGGGGGCGGTGTCGGCGGCCTGCGGCCCCCGTGGGTTAGTAGACAGGGGGGCCTGTCACCGTGGCACCCTTCCCGGCCTTTGTGATCTCTCCCCCCCTGACAGCATTGCTGCGGGCGGTGCGGGCTCGTACAGTGATTGGGCACTTGCATCCTGCTGGGCAGCTAGGACACAAAGTTCATTAGTATAGCGTCATCCCACGACGCCGGGAATCACGCACAGTGTTGTCTAAACACCTTGGCTGCCTGAGGGCTATAAATTCCTTTAGGCCCCTCCCAAAGTGAGAAGCTGGCCTGACTTGCCATGTCACGCCTTCACCTCTCTCATGCATTAGGCGGCGTAGTCACTCTAAGCTCTCGTCCACCGTGACATAGAGTATGTGACGCATGCTTATATACGACGCATGCTTACGGTAGAGAGAGTGCATTCGCGATACCTGGTGAATCTTTCCTTGGGTTAATAATGTGAGGCCTCCCCCCCCCCTTAGTATAGGAGACCTCTTCCATTTTTGAGTTCCTCTTCAGATGAGAGAGGGCCTGTAGCTCCGGGAGGTGTCTTTAAGTGGAGAACCTTTTTGGGCCCCACCCCAGGCCTTCTTGTGGTGGGGGCGCCTTAGTGCTCGGGCCGTACACCTAATCTGATCCTGTCGTGTGGGGGCGGCCTGCGCCCCCCGTGTGTTAGTAGACAGGGGGGCCTGTCACCGTGGCACCCTTCACGGCCTTTGTGATCTCCCCCCCCCCCCTGACAGCTTTGCTGCGGGTCGGTGCGGGCTCGCACAGTGATTGGGCACTGGCATCCTCGGCATCCTGTCGGGCAGCTAGGTCACAAAGTTTATGTTAGTATAGCGTCATTCCATTACCCCGGGAATCATGCTCAGTGTGGTCTACACACCTTGGCTGCCTGAGGGCTACAAATTCCTTTATGCCCCTCCAGATGTGAGAAGCGGGCCTGACTTGCCATGTCACCAACCTGGTGCCCCCCCCCCCCCCCTCCTGGGTTCAGTTTATCATTTCCCTCATGAGGGTCATATGTCATCCTTCTCGACAGGCTATCCTCGAGGTAGCATGGACTTGCAGCCGTCTGGTCAAACCAGGGGGCTTGTGATCCTGGCTGTTACCTTGGTAATACTATAGATCACATGTCAGGCTACCTCGCAAGTTGTATCCCAATAGATGCTACGCGCACTGCAGGAGACTTTGTATCCTTCGTGAGTTTAGTGCACAGCGTATACTTGGCAGTTTCAGTTGAAGTTTGAGAACTGCGCTGTGGCAGTAGTCGTACATCATTCGGTTTAGTTTACTGATGCTTTGTACGAATGTGATTAGCAGGGGTCCCCCCTTATCGCTTGGGCTCTTTCAGGGGTATTCCTTCTGACCCGGGTCAGCTGCTTTATCCCGGCTTTGCCCCTGTGCTCTCTCTAGTATAGCTGCTCAAGCGTCATTCTAAGCACTCTTTCTCCATGTCTGCGGAGAACGGCGTACAGCAGGAGTTACTTACTGGGTATAGCCTGCTGACGCTCGTGGTGAAAGGATGGGGTTGAGTTGCTGGGCATGTGCTGGAACACCTATTGTCGATTCAAAGCACATTCAGCAGTTTTGGGACCCTCCTCAGCCTTGTCATTCACCTGGTTAGAAGGACTTCAGGTAACCAGGTTAGTGGTATGACTTCAGGTAACCGGGTTAGGTTCTCCCTGTTGCATAGCTTTAAACACCCGGGGTATCGGCAGAGTAGGGGCAGAGGGGCCTGGGGTGTCTTTAGACATGTAATGTTCATGTCAGGATCAGGTCGCTTCGAGGTGGACAGGGTCCACCGCTCCCCTGTTGCTGTGGTCGTGTTCTTAGACCGTTTAAATGCTCTGCAGAGCAATGTTCAGGTTTCCCTGAAATCTAAGTGGTGGGGGCCGTGAATGGTTTCCCCCAACGGAGGGGCCAGCAAACACAAGATGTTTCAGGACGAGGTCAAAGGTTACATCGAGGAGGATGGTGTTACCCACGCCCGCAGGCTTTGACCTGTTCTTCCTAGATTTTAAGAGGCTTTATGAGCAGAGGTTGCAGGTAATAAGGAGTAGCAGTGGTGGGGGGGCCTGTGCGGCAGCGGGTACCACCGCACAGGCTGTGGCGGAGTTACTGGGCGATCCGGAAGAAGAGAGGTGCAAACGATGTACTTCAGCGGGCACATAGGGGTGCCAGAGCCTAACCTGTATCCTCCGGTGAGGTGCAGGAATTCGTGTCGGCGCCCCAGTAGTCCTTCGGGCGGTTGTGGGCCTGTGCAACCGGGGGTTTGCCTAGTCACGCCCCACAAGGGGCGTGTCAGTATTTATAATTTTATTATACAGCAGTTGGGTGCTTTGCCACTGTGCTGTTTGGCTCAACAGGCGGGCAGGTGGCGAGAATGCAGCCTGCCCGGGATCGCCCGTAATGTCTACCCACCGTTATTACATATGTTGTATGTAAATAAACCTGCAGCAATTTTTCTCCCAAACTTACGTTGTCTGTGTATTATTTTGCACGTTTGGGGAACTAGGGGGTGGGAGTCTTCTGTGGCCCTGATGTGACTATGCGCCTGCCCGAGGCCACGCAGTGGCCATTGAGAGGGCGGGCCACTAGTCACGGAGGGCTGTCCCGCCCCCAGCATGATGTTAGCCTCTCCTCCCCTCTGGTTGGAGGAGGTGGCTGTTCGTTATTCTCGTCCAGGGGCGGCGGGGAGGGGCCTCCGTGGGTACTTAGGCTGCTGCACCACGTTGGAGGGCCTCTTTGCCGCCCCGGACGCCGACGGTGCTCGTCGGGACACTCTTTTCCCTCCCTTGCCTCTAACCCAGAGTGTGGGTATGGGGGAATTTGTGGAGGTTTTTTAATGTGTCCATTTATCGTTGCAGGTTGGAGTTAAGCGGAGTTACTGGGCGATCCGGAAGAAGAGAGGTGCAAACGATGTACTTCAGCGGGCACATAGGGGTGCCAGAGCCTAACCTGTATCCTCCGGTGAGGTGCAGGAATTCGTGTCGGCGCCCCAGTAGTCCTTCGGGCGGTTGTGGGCCTGTGCAACCGGGGGTTTGCCTAGTCACGCCCCACAAGGGGCGTGTCAGTATTTATAATTTTATTATACAGCAGTTGGGTGCTTTGCCACTGTGCTGTTTGGCTCAACAGGCGGGCAGGTGGCGAGAATGCAGCCTGCCCGGGATCGCCCGTAATGTCTACCCACCGTTATTACATATGTTGTATGTAAATAAACCTGCAGCAATTTTTCTCCCAAACTTACGTTGTCTGTGTATTATTTTGCACGTTTGGGGAACTAGGGGGTGGGAGTCTTCTGTGGCCCTGATGTGACTATGTGACTGGCAAGAAGATATGGGCTTTATATGACTGCGCAATTCCAGTGCACTGAGTCACTTCCGTGTCACTTGCGTGACCTTACGTCATCAGTCGGAGTAACGGCAGAATGATGATTAATCAGGGCAGAGCAAGCATTTCACACCCCGGGACATTCATATATAAGGCAAGCCTATTATTCGAGTACGGTGCAACGACAGGCAGAAAACGCTTTGTTAATCAGCCCTGGAGATTCTGGAGGATTTCACACTTAAGACAGGAGTAAGACACAACTATTCAGAGAAACAGCTTTGCAACTAGGACCTATTGTGAAAAAGTAATTATGCGGATTAATGGGTCACACTTTGCAACAGTATTACTTCATTTTTTGTTATTTTTACTCTTATTAGCACTGGCACAACGTTCACTTCCTTAGTACTAGTTTTATCACCCAAATATAGCAATAATCAACTGTCAAAGTCAATGTTTGTGAAGGGCCTTCCACTGTGCCTTCCACTGTGTGGCAACACGTGTTGCTGCATTTTAGTAACTTTTGATCAATTTGACCCTAAAACAAACCTTTTTAATTAAATCTACAGATTATGTGGCAGATGATGTTTGATGTGACAAATGCATGCAATCCATAATCATATGAAAACTGCTGAGTCGCAAAATCACATAATTCCTGGGCCGCATCCACTGCCCATAGCATTAATTTGAAACAGGAACACACATCTGCTAATCTGTCGTGTGCACCCTTCATTCATTCAGCCTTTGTCCCATAGATTGTTTTGGCCTTGACTGCCTCTCTGAGAGCCGGCACAGTTATCTTCGCATTTGAACAGGCCTCACTCACTCCACTATCCAACCATAAACTGTCTTTTTACCCCCCACCCCCACTTTCCAACAGGGTGCTGGATTTATAAAAATAACTGCATGGCTAGGGGTTTCCTCCTATCGATCTATCTATCTATCTATCTATCTATCTATCTATCTATCTATCTATCTATCTATCTATCTATCTATCTATCGAATACATTTACCCGCGCATAAAAGTGCCACATGAAACTTTCTGCCCGGTTCATAAAAACATAGGGGCTTATCAACAAGCCCATTGCACTGCTGGTGCACCATTTCTTTGATGCACCAGCAGCGCAGTGTGCATGCCCATATTCACAAGGCCATGTAAAGCCACCCCTGCATGGCTTTTCATGCCCTTGTAAATAAATATGACCTTCTTTCAGGCATTACTCTGCCTGAAAGGGGCGTTCCATGGGTGTTGCTGTGGGTGTTCCCACACAACATCCATGGAACCTGACGCATTCCCAAATTTACAAAGTTTTGTAAACCTAGGAATGCGTCAGATTCCTACGCCAGGGAGGCGCAATGAGGAGAAATGCCTTTATTACTCCTGGTTGTAAGGTCGAGATAGGGCAGCGCATGTATTGAGTATTCAACGTCTACATGAGACCCCCTGCAGCCATCGCACGCCAACACAACCTCAACATCATCTCCTACGCCGACGATATCCAACTGATCCTCTCCCTCACCAGAGATCCCGCCACCGCCAGAACTAGCCTTCACGAAGGGATGAAAGACGTCGCCGAGTGGATGAAGAACAGCCGCCTGAAACTGAACTCAGACAAGACGGAAGTCCTCATCCTGGGACCATCGCCCTCCGCCTGGGACGACTCCTGGTGGCCCCCCGCCCTGGGCATCACTCCCAAGCCAACAGACCACGCACGCAACATGGGCTTCATCCTGGACTCCTCCCTCTCGATGACCAGACAAGTCAACGCCGTCTCCTCATCATGCTTCAACACCCTACGCATGCTCCGCAAGATCTTCCGATGGATCCCGACCGAAACCAGGAAGACGGTCACCCAGGCACTCGTCACAAGCCGACTGGACTACGGAAACACCCTCTACGCCGGAACCACAGCCAAGCTACAGAAAAGACTCCAACGCATCCAGAACGCCTCCGCCCGACTCATCCTGGACATCCCCCGACGCAGCCACATCTCCGGCCACCTGAGGGACCTGCACTGGCTCCCCGTCAGCAAGAGAATCACGTTCAGACTCCTCACCCACGCACACAAGTCCCTCCACGACCTGGGCCCCAAGTAACTCAACGACCGCCTGACCTTCTACACGCCCACCCGCCAGCTACGTTCGACAAGCCTCGCCCTCGCCGCCGTACCACGCATCCAAAGAGCCACCGCCGGAGGAAGATCCTTCTTCTACCTGGCAGCCAAGACATGGAACTCCCTCCCCACCCACCTTCGGCTGACCCAGGACCATCTCGCCTCAGGAGACAACTCAAGACCTGGCTGTTCGAGCAATAGCAGACCCCTTCCCCCAAGCGCCTTGAGACCCTTCCGGGTGAGTAGCGCGCTATACAAATGCTATGATTGATTGATTGATTGATTGAGTATTGAGGTATGGCATAGACGCTCCGCCCATCTTTTCAATTGGCTCCTGTTACTGTCCTTTCGAAATTGTTGCTTTTCAATAGTGAATAGGCTTAGTATTCCCTTCTTGGTACTGCCTTGTCTGCATTTGTAACCTCATATAACAACTGGACTTTTTACTTGTGTTGTTACGCGGTCTGCTTTTTCTAGACGGTGAGCACTATTTTCTTTAATGATGTTCCCTTTTCCACCCACAACGTAGCAGCAAGCCGCCACCTTTTATATTGTTATTATTCATGTACTTTTTCATTTCCAGCGCAGTCCGCTTTAACTATAGCGGCTGCGCTTAAGTAATTATTTAAATAACAGCACTGTCCACTTTCACTTTAGCGGCATTGTTTATTTTTTATTTTCATTTACAGCGCTGTCCGCTTTCACTTTAGCAGCCGCGCTTATTTATTTATTTATTTAATTTACAGCGTGACTGCTTTCACTTTAGCGGCTGCGCTACAAAAGCTTTCTTTCTTTCTTTATTTTTACTCTTTGTGTAAAAGCGTCACATATGTGCTTTCACCTTAATGTTGGCCACGCCCCTTTCTTTAGACGCTGCTCACTGTAACCTGAATACGGCGAACAGTGTCTAAAGACAGGGGCATGGCCACCATTAAAGTGGTCTCCCTTTTTCGAGAGTTTGAGATATGAGCGTTAGAAATGACAATGCCTTTTATTTATGTGTTGCTTTGAAAAACACTTAAAAAAGGCATTATCATTACAATGCCAATAGCTTGAAATCTTGCAATTGTGAGACCTATTGTACTAAAAATGCTTCTTCCTTTTTCTATGTGTGCTGCATTCTACAGCACACATAGAAAGAGGAAAACACCTTTCGTGATTGTTTTTCTGCAGGAAGGTGTACCTTCCTGCACAAAAATCATCTACACTACAACGCAGACAACCTTGCACCATGGTACAAGGATGCCTGCATTGGCACATGGCTGCCCATTGTGTACCTGCGCAGGGGACAAGGACAGGAATGTGCTGTATCATATAGATGTCAAAAGACACACAATTGATGGACGGAATGCAGAACAAAACAAAACATTCACCTTCAGTCAAGAGATCTGTGTTAAATCCATCATTCTTTTGCTCACCATGCCACCCCAGTTTAGACCTGGCCATATGAAAATCAGTCTTGACCCTGTGCCTCATGGGAACAGTCCAGCCCGAACTGCCAAGCCAGGTCCTCCCTGGACCGGAAACAAGCATCCTAGGACTGGTTTTGGGGTTTCACCCCTCTTCAGCCAGGATAGCTTGATTCCAGTGGCACAGTGAGCCTAGGACACACGTCTGGGCATACCTGGCGCACTTAGGGAGAGAAAGCAAAAGACACACACATGATGGACGGAAAGCAGAACAAAACAAAGCATTCAACCCCAGTCAAGAGATCTGGGTTAAATCCATCATTCTTTTGCTCACCATGCCACCCCAGTTTAGACCTGGCCATATGCAAATCAGTCTTGACCCTGTGCCTCATGGGAACAGTCCAGCCCGAACTGCCAAGCCAGGTCCTCCCTGGACCGGAAACAAACATCCTAGGATCGGTTTTGGGGTTTCACCCCACTTCAGTATTTTATAGATGTGGTGCATTCCTGCCCTTTTCTTTTGACGCATCCAGCACAGCAAAAAGTCCTGCATCGCTGCCTGCCGTTTGTCTAAATAATGTAAATGAGGCCCATAAAATCTACTCTACCGCCGTACCAGCTAAATATAGCAGTGAAATGTGAAAAACACAGCTAGTATGGTTAATATCCTATCAGTGTATGTTCTCCCTACTCTGAAGGATTCAACTCTGTCCTACTTTGGGGTCCTTATGCTCAAACTTCCGATGGGACGGCTCTTGCTGGGAGGAGATTTCAATAAGCCACGATGTGATTGTTTGGATCGCTTGCCACCAAGGATGCCACACCCCTCCCAAACATGTTTGGCAACGTTTTTGTCCGTGTTGGGTGTGATTGACATTTGGAGATCCTTAAATCCTACTACACAGGAATACACCTTTCAGTAAGGGGGCGCACAGGAGTCATTTGAGAATCGACTTCCTAATATCCTTAGCACCACATCTCCCATACTTTACAGATGTTAGATACTTGGTGAGAGGCAGCTCCGATCATTCTCCACTATGGGCAGGATACAGTATGAGTAACCCATGCCGCACTGGGCCAATCGCTGTTAATCCCTGGTATATCAAAATGCCGAAATTTAGAAAGGGGCTAGTTGAAGCTACAGAAAACTATTTTCGAGAGAATGTATGTTCAGTAACTTCATCAGTGACATTTTGGAATGCATAAAGGGTGGTGGTCAAGGGACAGGCCCTCTCACTAACAGCCGGACACAAACAAGACAAAAGACCGAGGGTGACGGAACTACAGCAAGCAATATTAGATCTTGAAATCCAGTGGGAAATGATGACGACAACACAAGACACAAACTAAACCTAAAAAAACAGAAATATAGGGACTGGGTGACGGGAGAGGCCAGAGCCACGACTAGGGTGACATAGCACAGGGTGTACGGACTTGGAGACAAGGAAGGAAAACTGCTCGCATGGCTTTACCAGCGCGAGAGGACAAAGTGATGGGTCACAACCACATGTTTGAAAGTACGGGAGATCCTCTGTGATCCTCATGTGATTGCTGAGGCTTTTGCGGACTACTACTCCCAGATTTATTACCCAGTGAAAGACTCTCTGGGGTTCCTGGTGGACATTCCACTCTCATCCCTAACTCCTGAGGATGCACGGCTCTTAGATGGTGACCCTACAGAAGATGAAGTAACACAAGCAATCAGGGCCCTTAACTCGGGTAAGGCAATGGGACCTAACAGTATCCCAATGAAACTCTACAAACTCACAGCTTCGTCACTGTGCCGCACCTACAGCAGATGTTTGAAGAAAGTAGGCACCTTGGTAGGTTTTTCACTGATCATAGACTTGCTGCCATAGTCGTTATTCACAGGAAGGGAAGCTGGTAGAGCAATGCGCCTCTTATCTACCTATCTCACTGCTCAATGCGAAAACAAAAATTCTAGATACATTTGTAGCTCTTCCACTTTTCCCGGTACTCTCCAGATTGGTCTATCAGGAACAGTCCGGTATTAAGCCAGGGCACAGCACCGGGCTGAATTTGAGACATATCCACAGAGTGTTGGACGCACTTACAGAATCCCAGAGGTTGCAGTGGTTCTGTCCCTTGACACACGCATGGCATTTGACAACATTGAGTGGCCATACCTTTTTGCTGTGCTTAAGCGCATGGACTGCGGGCTGCACTTCTTGTCTTGGCTTTGCCTCTTATTGTTGTCTCCCCTACCTCTATTGCCAGAATGCTGAATATCTTTGCAACCTTAAGTAGGTATTCTGGGTATACAATCAGCTTGTTCAAATCAGTGATGTTTTCCTTCAGGAACCGGCGCCCTGTCTACCTAAAGAATGTGAGGCATGAATATTTACAGATGGGTTATACTATCTTGGCATCTATGTTACCACCGACCCGGCTCTCTTTCATGCATGCAACCTACAGTTCCCCCTGACTCGACTTTAGAATGACGTTCAACACTGGCGGTTGCTTCCCCTCTCTCTCTTGGGGTGAGCGACACTATTTCAAATTATGGCATTACCACAGTTTCTCTACATATTGCAGAACACACCATTTCCAATACCCAATACATATTTTAAAACTATAGAAAGTGAAGTAATGACCCTTCTATGGGACGGTTGCTCCCCACAAATCGCGCTTAGTAAATTACCACGTGGTTGGTGTGAAGGAGAAATCGCTCTGCCCAACATTCAAACGCCTCGCCTCCCCAAGGAAGGACCCATGGACTTTACAGTCCACCAATTGCCCTCAACTCTCACCAAGCTAGGATGGAAGAATAAAATTACCAGGGCAACGCCCCTGTGAGAATCTGAGTGGTTGGGAGCAATGGGCACAAGAAAAGGATTTGACAAATGGGACTTGATTGGGTTCTCACGAGTAGGTGATATGTACTCCGGGCCAGACATAATACCCTTCACAGAGTTACAGAGTTCTTATGGAAGTCACCAGCTGGATGAGCTCATGTCACCTGAAGCTCAATGGTGACAAACCAGAGCTCATACTGCTCGGTAACCAAGCAACCTTCAACCCGAACACTATGTGGCCGATTTGCATGGGCCTAGCTACAACGCCAAAAACGTAGATAAAAAGTCTGGGTATCTGGCTCGACCACGATCTCACTCTTAGAGCCCAAGGAAGGAAAACTGCTGCCGCTTGCTACGGTCTGCTCAGAAAAACCCGAAAAATACTCCCTCTCTTTCCCTGCCACTCAAGAAAGCTTTTGATCCAGGCCCCAATCCTCGCCAGGCTAGATTATGGCAATGCTCTTTACTTGGGTGCCCCCAACTCAGTGATTGCCAAACTACAAACTGTACACAGTTCGGCAGCTAGACTTCTTACGGGCACAAAAAAATGTTGCTCAGCAAAGCCTGCCTTACGTTCCCTTCACTGGCTTCCGGTACAGGAGAGAATACATTTTAAGGCCCTCTGCATCGCGTATAAGGGCTTGCAAGGCAAAGGCCCACCTATCACCAAAAATTTGGTTAGACCATATAAGGCTAATCGAAGTCTTCGCTCGGATGAGCTTCACCTGGCGGAGGTTCCCAGAATTAAGAAGGCCAGAACAGGCGGCCGCCATTTCTCTTACAATGCTTCTGAGCTCTGGAACTCCCTACCTCTCCCTGTCCGCAAGGAAGCTAACAATCTGATATTTCGCAAACATCTGAAAACTTGGCTATTCCCTTAAACCTCCCCTCCCCCCTAGCTTTCGCTGCAGCGCTGATATGCCTCGGGTAGCATGCGCTATATAAAAGCCTCTTTCTTTTCATGACCTGGCCCCCACCGAGACCTTCCGATACCTACAGATTTGTCATGCCATACAGGCAGTGGTGCCCCGCGAGGAAACCCTGCCAGATGCGTCACCTTTAGAAGGTAGACTCCTAGAAGAACACTCAATATGCGGGGGAACTTTGCTCGCATATCAGAAACTCATTAAAAACTCCCCTAACACGTTTACACACCTACGGGAATACTGGGAAAGTGCCATTACAGACCTACACGAAGATGACTGTCCAGAAGCCCTGGCGTCCCCTAAGGAAGTGGCATTAGAGAGTGCTTTAGAGTGCTCCTACTCAAAATTCTACATAGAGCTTACTTCTCCTGCAACACAATGGTCAAAATGGGTAGAAGGACACATCCACGTTGTCTAAGATGTTGTGCGGAGGATGGGTCGTTTTACCACATTTTGTGGTCTTGTCCAAACATTCTGTCCTAATGGGATGCTGTGGTATTATGTATGACAGAGATTAGTGGGGAGAAACTATTGTTCTCGGCTAAATGGTGCCTCCTTAATGTCTGGGCGGCCACGGACCTGGGATGAGCGGATCAAACTTGGGTTACCCTAGGCCTGATGATAGTGAAGCATAACATAGCGCGGAAATGGTGGGCGGAGACCCCACCAGTCCTCTGGTCTGCAAGAAGGACATGGATTTGTGTATTGTGGCAGACAAAAACTATCTATGTGAGCAGAGGGTGGCCCCAGAAATGCGGAAAAGTGTGGGACAAATAGAATACATTTAGGTGAGTCCATGCACTGCACCCATGGGGGAACAATACACTCCTTAATACATGGAGAGGAGGGCTAAATGGAGCACGGAATGGGTGAGTGTGGAATTATTACTCGCTATACTCAGGATGTTTGATATTGTGCAATGCTATATTGTCATACTCTATTGTCATGCAGTATACAACAATGATGTGGTGTTTCTTTTTACTGCCTCACGTTAATAAAAAGATATATATATATATTTTCACTGAAAAAAACCATAGGTTTCAGGCCTTATATAGTTAGGAATTAGCATTTACAAAACCTTTGAAATTCACTGAAAAAACCATAGGTTTCAGGAGTTATATAGTTAGGAATTAGCTTTTAAAAAACCTTTGAAATTCACTCAAAAAACTATAAGTTTTAGTGCTGTTATAGTTAGCTGGACATTTTACTCATACAAAACCATTGAAATTGCTCCTATATAGTTAGTTGTACTAACTATATTTCGCGCACCCGCAATCCACTGCTGATGATGTCACATATTAGATCATTCATGACATTGTCAGTGACATCACTGATGACATCTCAAATGACATCACTGATGACATCATCCAGTGAATGTGGTTTGCTTCGTTATTTAAATATGCATTATATATATGGCAATTAGCATTGAAGAATAAGTGGATATAGATAAATAAATATTTGGATGGAGGATTTAGTAGCAGTGTAATTGACTGTTTACTTGACCAATTTATAATGTCTCACTAAATATAGTGGATAGTGACTAAACTGTGTGAATATCTGTATCACTTTGTCAGTTGTTGTGTAAACTGATTCTACAGTTGGTTACTAGCTATGTGAAAGTCTATATTAGTTATTCATTAGTTAACTGAGTATTTGTATGGGAGTGTGAAAGTGTGTGTGGTTCGGTGGGGGGTGTGTGACTGTCCAAAGATGTGTGAATAGTTGATTCAGTAGATATATGAAGTTAAAACTACATGTTCTAACAGTTGTTTGGGTGAGTGAATATCTTTATGGGTGTGGTGATGAGCAAATATATTTCTCAATGGTACAGGTCCAACAAACTAGAAAAATAAAAGGCAGTGTATGTGTCAGTTGTTGTATATAAATAAGTATACATAAGACACAATGATTGTGTGAGTGACTGTATGGATAACTGTATACTTGTAATAATGATTTTATAATTCACTAAGTATGACTTACTATTTAAATGAATAGAAGAAGTGGTGTTTGTATAAGTGTTTTGCTAAGTAAATATGTAAGTATGATCCATTGTTTGCATAAGTGAGTAGGATGACTTCATATGTGAATAGGATGCGTGCTGTTGTTTGATGTCGATATAGATGTATAAGTATTTTTGATAGTGTTCTATTGTTCATTGACAGCATGTATGAGTGAATCCATAGGTAAGTGATTAGATGTGTGTATACATCTATGAATCACTGAGTGGATTTTTAGATACTTGTATTGCTGTGACAATAGATTTAAATATGATACTCTGTATTTTACAAAGAGTGATGAAAAATTGTAATAGTGTATGAAAAGGTGTATGTGATTGTCACGTGGATGATGTCATCAGTGATGTCATCAGTGATGTCATTTGAGATGTCATCAGTGATGTCACTGACCATGTCATGAATGATCTAATATGTGACATCATCAGCAGTGGATTGCGGGTGCGCGAAATATAGTTAGTACAACTAACTATATAGGAGCAATTTCAATGGTTTTGTATGAGTAAAATGTCCAGCTAACTATAACACCACTAAAACTTATAGTTTTTTGAGTGAATTTCAAAGGTTTTTTAAAAGCGAATTCCTAACTATATAACTCCTGAAACCTATGGTTTTTTCAGTGAATTTCAAAGGTTTTGTAAATGCTAATTCCTAACTATATAAGGCCTGAAACCTATGTTTTTTTCAGTGAATTTGCAAGGTTTTTTAAATGCTAATTCCTAACTATATAAGGCCTGAAACCTATGTTTTTTTCAGTGAATTTCAAAGGTTTTTTAAATGCTAATTCCTAACTATATAAGGCCTGAAACCTATGGTTTTTTCAGTGAATTTGCAAGGTTTTTTTAAATGCTAATTCCTAACTATATAAGGCCTGAAACCTATGGGTTTTTCAGTGAATTTCAAAGGTTTTTTAAATGCTAATTCCTAACTATATAAGGCCTGAAACCTATGGTTTTTTCAGTGAATTCGCAAGGTTTTTTAAATGCTAATTCCTAACTATATAAGGCCTGAAACCTATGGTTTTTTCATTAAATCCGCAAGGTTTTTTAAATGCTAATTCTATTAGCAGATAACGTTTTTATATATTAAAACGTTTTTTAAATCTCAAATGCCTGCTTTGCTATCAGAGTTTTTAAGCACAGGCTCTTTTGTCTCTGGTGGCCATCAAGAGGATTTGAGAAGTCACTCAAAATGTGCCCTAATTTTTCTTTCTTCAGCACTAATCATAATTTCTATGGCAAAATGAACCCCCTCATTTTGTTCCTTTGCAAATTAAATGTTTTAAGTGTTAACACTTTATTCCAATCAAGATGACTTCAGGTGTGCCATACTTTTGTCATAAGTAAGACTGTTAGCGCTCTAGTTGTTCTTTAGAACACTCTGGGACATTCTGTCATTGGGCTATAGTTGGGCTACATCTGGCTGATATTTGGGCTACATTTGTTTTTTTTTGTCTCTGGTGGCCATCTTTGGGCTACATTGGGCTACATTGGGCTACATTGGGCTACATTTGGGCTCTAACATATATATATAGCCCAATGTAGCCCAATATATATTTTTTCAAAGTTAATTTTCGTAAAAACCACTGGAGCACATATCTTGAGACATAGCAAAGGCACATCGGGCTACCAGTCCCTACAATTTTGCCAAGTTTGGTGGAAAACCATTCAGCCGTTCGAGCTAAAAGTGAGTCCAACCGCCCTATGGAAATTAACATGGGGAAAACACGTTTTGGGACCCCCTTTTATCTCGGCCCCCGGTTGACGAATCCCCCCAAAACTTTCAGGGAAGGACCGGAGCGCCGCGAGGCAAAGTTAAGGAAAATTTCAGGAAGATTCCTCAACCGGCGCCAAAGTTATTCCCAATAGAATGTTGCAATTTCCCTATGGAAAACAATCCTAACTATATATACCTACTGGCTATCGCCAGTAGGTAATATATATATATATATATATATATATATATATAAAAATTCTGGACATCTTTTAAAAAAACTTTAAAGCTTTATTTTATTGCATTTTATCATTTTATACGAATGACATCCAGTAGACATTGCACAAAAAATGAAAAAGTGTACAGGTCTAACTAGCTTAGTCAGAATATATGCCACACACATATCGTTAACAAAACAACATCAACATAGGAGCATGTTAAATCAGTTCTACAATAGGAACCTACAATGCATCTTCTACTTTGCAATAGAATGAACAGAAAATCAATAATATCACCCCGGCACTTCATTCATTCAAAATCTTTATTTGGTTTTTCAAGCAGAAAAAAAACATAAAAGCACATTGTCCGATAATAAATAGTACACAGTAAAAACATGGTATACAAGCATAAAATACCCAGATAATATGATATATATTAATAACGACAATCATAAAAAATGCAGGTATAAAAATAACAGCTTTACTTGGACAATTAACTTTCCCTACTGTTTCTAAGTCTTAGGGCAGATTTAAAAAAAACAATCAAGAATAAGGTACTTTCAGGGTTTAACAGTTGCAAATAGTAAAGGACTGGTCTGACCGGGGCGAAATTCAGTTTTTTTAAGAGGGGCTTTAAATAGAACCTCCGGGGTGAGTCATAAAATGGACAAACAAATAAAAAGTGCACCAAATCCTGCAGAGGCTTATTGTCGCAGCCGCAGGATGGTAGCACTTGGCCTCGATGAGAACCCCTTGGAACAGTTAGCAGGAGGTGATAATAATTCAGACGAAACCTAATTAACAAGTGCCGCTCAAAACACGACATGGGCCAAGATAGATAAGGCACCATTAAGGGTTTTGTTTTCAACATAGCATGGTTTCGAACACTGGGTTTATTTAATTCCACCTCTTCCCGATTCATTTGTTGTGACAGAGAAAATGTTTTTCTCACAGACTCTACATCAGCGAGTCTAATCGAATCAAGGTTTAAAAGCAGTTCTGGGCGCCCCACGGAAAAAAAACAATCTTTTAAATATTTTAGCCACGGAATTTTTAGCATATTATCTAAAGATAGGGCTTCCCTTAGCAGTAGGTGGTTTAAAAACAAATCCTTGCTTAGCCAACATTTTAGCCAAAAGATTAGTGGCCGTAGTGCTAAAATATCACTAATGAATGGTGTTCCAGTTTCATTATGCACTATCAAGTTGGAAGTCCCATTTGGAACCCCCAACAATTGTTTCAGAAAGATGTTCTCTGCCACCACAATATCGTTAGCTGCCACGTACCTCCAGAGTTCGCTACCATAACTCCCTATTGCCACACTCTTTGCCTGATAAATCTTTAAGAGTGCAGCAATAGGTCGTTTACCCATTTTCCTGGCAAAATTAAAAATAGCAGCATTTGCCCGGGTTATCTCGCCCTTTTTCCTTTCGATTAATGGTCCCCATTTTAGCTGATCATCAAACAGTACTTTTTAGTAACAAAAGAGAGAGTGAGGGAAATTATGTGAGGTGGGAACTCCTGGTCCCCCGAACAATATACAAAAACAAAGGAGGAGTATCCCCTCGTAAGTAGAGAAATGTGTTTCTCTAGTCCTAGGCTTGAGTGCTCCAATCAGCACATTATGCCCCAACCAGTCACTGGATAATGCATATCCTAATAGAAGACCCCTCACTCACCAACCTAGTTGGTGACATGCTTCATCATCGGGGTCCCACCCCATAGGCCGAGTGCCTATAGGGTGTGCTGCGACACCTGACTACAGTGGAGCTGGTTAGTATTCTTCTTTTATGTGTTCAGAAAACTATCAAAAAGTGTTTTAAAAAAAGGGCCAATACTACTCACTGCAAGTATTTTTATTCTTGAGTGCTTGAACCCTTGTTAAAATATAGTGTGGCACCTGTGCCTAATTAGGTAGGCTTTGGTGTCATAAGTAGTATTCAAGGTTTAAAAATAGCAAAAAGTGTGCTATGTGAAACGTGAATCTTACAAACTATTAATTAAAAAGGTCTACATGTTTCAACCCATCCATATATTCAAGGGTTTTCGTCAGGACCGTGGTATTATGAACTGGGTGGTCCGCACACGCTAAGGCGCGTCCTGCCCTAGTTCAATTTGGAGACCGCAAATTGCGGTTTCATGTAAAAGAGTGCGTTTTTCCTTAGTCCGGAAAAAACCTGTAAGGAAACAGGAAAAACAAAAGACAGGTAGGGTCACATACTGGGGTAGACAAAACAAATGTACAACATTTAACATATATGTTGTTGATCGTTGCCCCAAACATATGATCAATATATGGGGTCATGCCAGCATTTGCGATCAAATAGTAGGAACCATCTATTGCGGTCATGCAACAGTGCTACCGTGATAAATGCCAGACTGTGCCTTTCAGTAAAGGTCCAGCGCCAAAGGAGAGGTGTCGAAATGGTTTTGGCGTCTGATACTATCGTGCGAAAAAACAATGGGCCGGGATGTAGGGGAGTGATCTATATCGTGCTGCGACGTGGACGGCTGCCGAAAAATTGTTTGTGAGCAGTCGTGCTATCGCTGCCGTGAAAGAAGAAAACGACTTGTTTTCGTTTTTTGCTTACGCTTAGATGCGGCACTACCGCTTCATGGGCACCAGCGTATCCAAGACGGCAAGAGTCCGTCTCCTGTAAAGTAATAAAGAGCACATACCGAGTATAAGCCGTGAACTGCTCAGGTCTGCCAATTTTCTACAACCTGTGGGATCGTGCGGTATGCCGTTTCCGCATTCCGATCGGGCCGAATGTACTTACTTGCCACTTCTGTTCGTCACACGGAAAACCTACTTGGTTCCTGCTAGACGTGCCCCGAGGAATAACCGGAGTGTCCGTCCGGAGCTGGTAAAGTAAACCGGTTGCACTTCCTGGTTGGGCGTGGCTTCGTCACGTGATCTTAGCACGTGGTTCATTGAGAGCCAATCCGGTCAATTGACTGGAAATGGTAGAAGGACTACTCTTTCACGAGCATTGATTATTTTGAAGCCCATATTCATTGCCATGGTAACCGTCCCTGCTATATGTAGTGAACATCAGAGGGACATAACCCTGTTGGCTTGTAAAGTAGATAGGGAATTTTTTGAAAAACGAGAGGACAATAAACGGGATTGCGAACCACACGGGTTGATTCTACACTATTTCACCCATTTGTGTATTGGGAAATTAATTGGTCGATATAGAGATTATGTAGCTGATGGGAACAGTACTTATTTCATCACGCTATTCCACGGTATATTGTCATTCAAACCGGATATGTGCGTGGAGAGTCTATAAACCCACCTCTGTTCTTTTTCGAATAGACGTTGGGTCAAGTTAGTTCCTGGTTTGATTTGTTCGATAATTGTCCATTGAAGGTCATCAGGAGTGTGACCTACAGACAAAAAATGTTCAGTAAGTTTTGTATTAGATTTTTTGCATCTAATGGTGCTTCTGTGCTCTCCGATGCGTAGCTTGATTTTCCTGCTCGTCATTCCTACGTAGTGTAGGTTACAGGGGCATGTTAGTCTGTAGATGACGTTTTCACTATTGCAGTTTGTCTGTCCTCTGATTGTCCAGGTTTTGTTCGGTTCCAGATGTAATGTTTTGGTATTCTTGGTGTATGGACAAACACTGCAACTTCCACATTTATAGTGGCCTGTCACTTTTGGTAGACCCCATAGGTTTGTTTGTGTTTCTTTTTCTGGGGACACCTTTAAGGGTCTAGTATTGACAACAGCATCTTTTATGCTCCGTGCCCTCTTAAATGAAAAAAGGGGTTTCTCCCATCTCAAATTGCCAGTATTCAGTATTTTCCAATGTTTTGTTATTATTCTTGACACATCATTGGATATGGTGTTATATGTAGTAACACAGGTCAAGGGGATTTCTTCCACTGTTTTACAGGTATGTTCCAATAGAGCTGCACGCGGTTGGTTGCGCGCTCGCTTTTGGCTTTTTTGGAGAATTCTATTTGGATATCCTCGGTTGTGCAATTTTTCTCCCAGGTAAGAGAACATTCTGGTTGTGGGGACCCTCTCATTGTTAACCCTGAATGGATATGGCGTGTTATTACGCTCCCCCACCTGCAATATGTAAGATTTTGAATTATTGATAGATAGGTCGCGGGCATCCATAAAATTATAAAAAAGCATTTAGTAGGGTTTGAAGGCCTCTTGCGGTCCTAGCCAGGAAGACGGCGTCGTCCGCATACAATAAGACAGGCAGGCCCTTGCGACCAACATAGGGATAATCAGCACCAGTATTTAATAAGAACTCCTCTAAATTATTAATATATAAATTAAAAAGAAAGGGGGCTAAAATACAGCCCTGCCTAACACCCCTGTGGACACAAAAATCACTTCATCTACAAGATGTAGCAGCAAATAATCCTTAAGGGGTTGCCAAATATCACAAGGGCGCAAGGCCACAGGAAGTAATGTGGCATAGACATCGCTTGTAGTGTTGCAATAAATCAGGTCACAGAGCCATTCTTTTATTGATGGTTTTTGTGATTTACCCCAATGCAAAGAGATTTGGCGTTTGCCAGAAGGGGGGCAATGGCAGAGAACCTCCTAATACTCCTCTTAATAGGTTTGACATATCCCAACAAGGCCGTTAGTGGTGTGGGCAGCATGGCATGCTCGACCATAATGGATAAGTGTTGGAAAACCTCTCCCCAATAAGCCTGAATTTGTGGGCAATTCCAGGCCAGATGCGCGAAATCAGCCTCCAGTGCTGCACATCTAGCACATGAACTAACAACATTTGGACTAATCATGGACTGCAGCTTTGGAGTGATATATGCTCTGTGGAGATACTTAAAATGTATTCATTTGTGTTTGTAGTTGGTCGAGATACGGCATTATGACCATATTGCATTTGTTAATGTTTTCCCCAGATCTTTCTCCCAGGCCGTCTTTGCCTTAATACCCAATTGGGGGTGGAGGTATTGTGATAAGTGATATAGACGAGAGATCAGATGAGTGCTATCCGAAGATTTAATCACTAGTGTGAGAGGGGGGAACTCCTCCAATTCTGTAGTAGCGTCCGGTAAAGTGCTCTTCAGTGCGCCACGTACACTGTGGAGGACAAAACTGTCCATATATGTAGCTACCCCGCCAGTTGTCAATTCGGTGACTGTGCTAGGTTGTGAGTCTTTAAACAGGTTGGCAACTGTGTGAAGTCTAAATTTGTCTAATGTCCTTTTTGTGAGAATTTCGATAGTTGGGGTTATCCACGGATTGTTCATTAGTGGTATATGAGAGGAGTATAGGGAGACACACAATGAATATCACCATAATTTGGTCCACGCCCAGCAGGTAGTAGCTAGTGTTTGTATTTCTGTGGGGCAGCGAGGGAGACCCAGCGGCAAGAGTGTTAGGAGAAAACTTGGGTACACCTGGGATCTTTCAGGTTGTAGGTATTGTATAAGAGCTGGATGGTACCAATAGTAGGTAAAATTAACCTGTGCTACTAGGTAATATAGGTCGAAGTCAGGAACTCCAAAACCGCCACGTTCGTATGGCATTGTCAATTTAGTCCAGCTAATGCGTAGCATTTGCCTGCCCAGATCAGACGTATCAGCAAAGAGCGCAGGGTATCAAAAAAGGACCTGATTCACGAAATAAGTATGTTTAGGAATAGATATAGTAATTGCGGTAAAAGAACCATATAAATAATTGCGATCCTGCCAGCAATAGAGAGAGGGAGCTTTGTACATCTATCAATTTGTGCGGTAAGTTGGTCGATCACTGGTCTGTAATTGAGGCGAATTACGGCAGCGGAGCAACAATGGAGGTAGATGCCTAAATACTTGGGGGGTCTCTACACCATTCTAAAGTAAATTCTACATCGGTGTGGACTGTTGCGGGGGTTAGCGGGAAAATATCTGACTTTGACCAATTCTTTCCAAGTCCTGACTGTACCCCAAAGCGAGTTACTTCTCTCAACAGTGGTTGAAGATTCTCTGATGGTTGCCGGACGAATAACATGATATCGTCCACATAAAAGGAAGCGGCAAGTGGGCCAGCATGGAGCTGCAAACCTCAATGTAAATGTCGCTCCTGTATATGACGGGCAAGGGGATCCATCGCCATTATGAACAATAGCGGGGACAGTGGGCACCCTTGTTGCGTACCACGCGTCACAGGGAATTCCGTTGTAACTATCCCGTTCACTTTTAGCCGGGCTACCGGGCTGGAGTACAGCAGACGGATCAGGTTCAGATAGCAATTGGCTATACCTCGTTTTTGCATCACTGTATATAAAAAGGACCATTCTAATTAATCAAATGCTTTTTCAGCATCGAGCAGTACCGCTGCCGCCGGGAGCGTGGATTCCATCTGATTCATTGCAGAGTATGTGGCACGTAAATTAAGCGTCGTAGACCTGCCAGGGGCAAAGCCTGCTTGAAAAGGGCACAAGGTGGTGAAAACTAGTAACACGAGGTGGGTAGCTAAAATTTTAGTGAGGATTTTGTAGTTATGGTTGAGTAAAGACAACGGTCTATACGACTGACACCGTTCTGGAGGCTTGCCAGGCTTAAGTAGGAGGGTAACTATTGCCTCACGCATGGTGGGTGAGAGAAAACCATTTCCAGGGCTTCATAATAAACTTCTACAAGTCGGGGTGCAAGTATATCTTTGTAGGCCTTATAAAAATCCCTGGTGAGGCCATCGGAGCCAGGGGCCCGACTGCCAGCTAGGTCCTTTATGTCCCCAGTGTCTGTGTCTAATTGTGTACTGTACGTTGATTGGTATTGCGGACGTAGAAACCGGGCAAGTGTCCTGCCAGGCCTCTCGCCTTCGCCGTAAATGCGGGCCATGACAAATTTGCCGCCCTATATATTTCACCTCTCTGGCAGCTGCATCAGTGAATTCCAACATTAATGCCGCACGGGTACAGAAAAAGTTCGATGAGTGGTCCGTGGGTATCTTCTTATTGGCATCGTTTAATTTCTGCTCTATTTTACGCAGTTCGCCCCGAATGGAGCAGAGCAACTAGGCCTGTTTGGAGATGCTGACTCCTCGTACCACTGCCTTAAAGGCATCCCAAAGGGTAAGCTGTGAAGCTACTGTGCCTTTGTCTAAATTGAAATATTCTCTAATGGCGTCACCGACCTCACCATGGAATACTGGGTCCAGAGGGCAGATGAAGGGAACCTCCATATTGGTTGTTGTATGGGAAGTAAAGAAAAGTCTAAAACAAGGAGGGCCAGTGAATGGTCGATAGCGTGTGGGGTAAATATTCAATACTGCGAACATCTAATAGTAATTGCGAGACCAGGAATTATGTGGGCGGAATAGAAAGAGTATGTACTGGTTCCTAAGTGACGTGTGCGCCAGGGGTCTGCTAGCAGTGAGTCCTGCAGGAGATCTAGAAGACCCTGAGGGGAGTGGGGTTTAGTGATACGTCCCGGTCCAGTGGTGTCGGCCGAAGGATCCAGCGTGAGGTTAATGTCACCCCACATCAGTATGATGTCAGTGCCTAATCTATCGATGCCAGCTGCTATTGTGGGAAAAAAATCAAGCAAGTCAATGTTAGGTGCATATATGTTAACAAGCAATCCCCCCAGCATCCCCTTCACCATAACATATCTACCCTCTGGGTCCACCACCACATCTGTGATTCAGAAAGGGAGGGATCGGTGTACTAAAATGCATACCCCACGTGAGTACAAGCTGTAACAGAAGAAAAAGCGGTTCTCGCCCCAGGTGGACGCAAACCTGTGTGATGGGAGAGGAGCATAATGAGTCCCCTGCAGAAAGGCAATCTGTATAGAGTGCCTGGCGAGGTATGTTAATACTTGTCTGCTTTTTTGGGGGTTTGCCAGCCATCTAACATTCCAAGCGAGACACTTGAGACGGAGACCGGAGTTACTATCACCGGTCACAGTCATCGTCCCATCTGTAGTAATAGCATTGTGAACCCAAGATCAACAATATTAATAGCAATCACTGCAAGTAGATAAGGTGCTCCAATCCAACAATAAACAAACCCAACCTTTTCTAAGAAAGAAACCCCCAAAACCCCCCACCACCTCCACCCCATCGGATACACAATAACAAGGCATCCGGTCAATCCCGACATAGGAACAATCAACTGGGAACAAAGGGGAGCAGGGAAGGAAAAAAGAAGGGGAGAGATATGAAATCATCCTGCAGGGGATGGCAACACTCCATTGGAGCCATCAGAATGTGGGAGTATTGGTATCATTATGATCCACCAGTTCAATGTATGTCCCAGCAGAGTACCAAATAGATCTGCTGTTCCAGCAATACCGATACGTCACCAGTTCCTGGGCATGCGGACAATATTAAGTAGTCAGCATAGGCCAGAGCAGCAACATTCGCCTTTTCAGAGGCCAATAAGGTGTCTAATAAGTGGGGTAGGCACAAAATGCTGGGCTGTAATGCAGCAGGAAATCACGGACCAGGGCCAGAATCGCCATCCCGGCACTGTGAAGCCGCAGAGGACTTGTGTTGTTGAATTTATCTGCGACTTCGGGAGAGTAAAAAATGTGTGCCTTACCACCCATTTGTATACGAAGCCTGGCAGGATAAAGCATGGCGTAATTTATATCAGCTTTTTTGGAGGGTGCGTTTCACATTCGCATATTTACGTCATGCCTCTTGGACTAATGGTGTGAAATCTGGGAGGAGGGAAATAGTGGAGCCCTGATGTTTAAGCGTGCCTTTCTCCCTGGACAATCGAAGTGCAACATCTCGGTCACTATAGTTCAGTAGTTTGGCGATTATTACCCTCGGAGGGGTACCGGGCGCCCGGCGAAGCCCCAGACACCGGTTGGCCCATTCAACAATGCTGAGAAAGCTTCTCTGCCAAACAAATCCGCCAATACAGTCTCCACAAATCTAGCCATTGGGCCTGTATTCGTGGACTCAGCAATTCCTGCGACAGGAATATTACTTTGGCGAGAGCGCGCCTCCAAATCTTCAGCTTTTGCGGCTAGCTGCTTAAGTAGGGGCTCTGATCATTCCAAGCACTTCTGAAGAGAGGGCTGTGAGTCTTCTAAATCAGAAATGTGCTGTTCTGCACCACTAATTTGAGCGTTGTGCGACTCTAAGCGGCTATGGATGTTGTCCAAACAGTTATTGAGTGTGTACAATCGTGTGTCATTAGATTGGAAGCCTGCCCGGAGTTCGGCCATAATGGCAGCGGTGCCTTCAAGTTGATAGAAGTCCTCGCCAGAGGCACTCTCCGTCTCATCTCTCCTAGGGGTCTCTCCCCCTCAAAACTAAGCTGGCGCTATTTTGGGTAGGTGCGGGCCATTGTAGCCTCCTCAAGCGTAAGCTGTTCCCTAAGACAGGAGGGGTCACCCTCGCGACCCGCGCAGTAAGATTGTGGTAAATATCTGGCCAAAGGGTCCCCACCGACTGCGTGCAGCCCTGGGTCAGCAGTGCCGGGTCGGGGACAGGGGAGCACAGGCTCTTGCGGCACTGTGATGCAGCTGATGTTCAGTTGCTCCTCATGGCGTTGGGGGGGTAGAGGGGGTGCAAGTGGAGGACCTAGCTGTTATCGCGCGATGCTGCCAAGAAAAGGTAGATTTTCCACAGTTTTAATGAGTAGAAAATCATGATTTTATTAAAGGCACGGAGGATAATATTATGCATAATACCTTTATTGCTCCTAAACACAGCAGCAACAAATACTAGAATTTAGAATACAAATAACTTCTAGAACGTTGAACATGCATATACTGACAGAACGGGCAGCCATCTTCTTCTTTTAGGTGCTGTGAAAAAAACGGAGTCCAAATAAAAACAAAGGTCCATCACTCAAACTCCAAGCGATTCTGAATCTTCGCGAAAGTGCCCCAAACTAACAACTCTTCTTATTTATCCTGCATAGGAAAAGCAAACAATTAATAAACAGGACGGGAACAGAGGAGGGATAATATTAGCCTCCGTGCCTTAAATAAAATCATGATTTTCTACCCATTAAAACTGTGGAAAATCTGCATTTTATAGTAAGACCTGGAGGCCAATATTATGCATGTTCAATGTTCATCCAAAACTCTATCCAACACATTTTCCACAAGTTTAAAATAGAACCTCTTGGCGCCGGTCTTGGAGCGGACCTGGGCGGATATTAAAACGTGGTCCCGTATGCCCCTGACTATATATGGCAGAGCGGCCATTTTTAAAATGATGGCCCTGCCTCGGTTACTTTACCAGCTGCAAAATCACCCCTATCATGTCTCACCTCACTGGTTCAAACAGGTGGATTCCGCTTTAGGTCAATTCTTGTGGGCGGGCGGCTCGGTCAGGGTGGCGTTGCGTACATGCTTTCGGTCTACGTATTGTGGTGGACTGGCGACCTCGGATGTCCTCTTCTACTATCAAGCCTCACATCTCCTAGTATTGAATGAATGGTGGTATGGGGACAGGGGGGACCCAGCCTATGCCCGCGAGCGGTTCCTGATGGGTCCTCAAACATTACACACTATTCTATATATGGCACAGAGGCGTAGAGCACTGCCACCGGTTACACAGGTAGTGTTCGACATTTGGAGACAGGCCCTGTGGCGAATGGGGTGGTGGCAGACTGACTGCAGAAACTTCCCTCTGGCCTAACGGCCGCCTTCCTGTCCTGGTGACACTGCAGGGCTTTACAGGGTGGGACAACATAGGGATCTCCAAATTGGGGGATGTCATGTCGGGAACATCACTTAAGTCGTTCCAGGAACTGAGTGCAGAATATGATATGCCCCGCACCCAATTTTTCAGATACTTACAGTTCCGCCAAACTCTTACCCCCCACCTGGAGGGGTTGACCTCACTCCCCGAGTTTAGTCCATTAGAAGCTAGGGTTTTCATGGGAGTGATAGAGACAGAGAAAATATCACATATGTACCAGTTCCTAATCATACACTGCTCTTCCACGTTGCAAAAGCTGAGGGAGACTTTGGAGGAAGACATTGGAGTACTGGAGGAGGAGGACTGGAGTGAGGCTCTCACAAGTCCTAGAGGTGCTGCCATTTCAGTCCGCCTTAGGCTTATCCGATTTAAATACCTGCATAGGGTGTACTTTACTAGGCGGAGGCTGTGGTGGGCGGGCCTTATTGCATCTCCGGAATGTACTAGATGTGGTCGGGAGGAGGGGACATTCCTGCACACGGTGTGGAGTTGCAACCAATTAGACAGGTTCTGGAGCGGGGTGTGAAACGGTTTGGATGAGGCCCTGGGGTGGGTGCTCCCACGTACACCACAATTAGGCCTATTGCATGTGATGGAGGGGGTGGGGGGTAACCTGTACAAGAGGCATTTACTGCTGCTGGGGCTCACAGTGGCCCAAAGAGATATAGCCAGGGCATGGAAGGACCCAAGGGCCCCGTCGGTAGTGGCATGGAAGAGAGGACTGGACTTTTGTATGGGGATGGAGAAGCCCATCTTTCTTGCCCGGGGATGCCCACGTAAGCACTATAAAATTTGGAAGTGTTGGGCCGATTATAGGGGTCAATGGCTCGAACCTCCGCCTGAACAGGACCCAATACTGGACATTTAAGGGCGCTGGGGCCTTGGATGTGCGTGTGCTGCTCGCCGAAAAGTTACCAACCGTGCGTCGGGGGGGATCCGGGAGCGGGGGGAAGGGGCATTCGGGGGGGGGGAGGGAGGGTTGTTTATTGCATTACTCATGTTCTCTTGTTACCTATGTAAAATATCAATGACGGATGGCGATGTCACTTATGCATACATTTGGCTGGCAGATACCTCTGGGGTACGGAGCTCTGCGATTGGTTTGTGATCTGTCAATAAAATCTGTTTTAAAAAAAAATAAAAATAGAACCTCTTAAACGTTGAGTCATTAGACCAATCTGATGCTTTCATAATCCCACTTAAACTAAAACCTCTCATAAAAGCTTTGCTAGCCACAGCCCCTCTAACAGATGATGCCCCAAAAGCACTCACATCAACAACTGCCTTTGACATAACCTCTCTCACCCACCTTGCCAGCGTAGGAGTTGACATAGCCCTAAAAGGCTTCCTATAAGAAATCAAAAGTTGAGAACCACCTCCTTGCCTCAAATCAACAGTTCTTTTTTCATAATCTCGAAGACAACCAACCACACACAAATTATCATGCCCCTCTAAAAGAGGATAAAAAATCGTCCTACACATAGTCTTTGTCCTTTCCTTAACTCAAAGCACACACCCTCAGGCTGATAACACCTTGAATCCACCTCTAAAGCCCTAATATCAGAAACTCTTCTAAACGAAACCAAGCAGAGAAGCCAGCCAACTTCCATGACAAAAATGTAAGCTCCAAAGACGAATTAACACCCCAACTATCCAATTCCTTCAGAACCACTGAGACATCCCAAAGCACACCATACTTAGCCTTTGGAGGCAGAGCCACTCTAACACTCTAAATCAATCTTTTAACCAACACATGTTGCCCCACTAGCAGACCACTCACCAAAACATGACCTGCTGAAATTGCAGATCTGCTTATGTTAACAGTATTGTAAGCCAATCCACTCTTATACAGTTCCGATAAATAATTTACCACCTCCACTACTGGTGCTGATACGGAATCCAAATTCCTCTCAGCACACCAACCAGACCATCTTCCCCAAGCTGATCTATAAACCTTGGTTGTTCCCTTAGACCATGATTCCGCGATAAGATCCTCAGCCTCTTTTGATAGTCCATGCAAGTGTCATGCTCTCCTGAAATCAGCCATGCCACCAACCTTAACTGACCTGACACGACCAAATCGTGAACATTTCCCTCCGGATCCAGAATTATCTCTCTTAAACTCGGCAACAACACTGGATCCTCCACTACCAGACTCATCATATCCGGAAACCACACCTGAGCTCTCCAGAAAGGCGTTATCATGACTAACTCTGCCTTCTTCCTCCTGACTTTCATCAACACCCTCTGAATCAATGAGAAAAGAGGAAAAGCATAATTTCTTCCTATTTTCCAATCCTGAAGAAAAGCATATATCCCCATCGCCTCTGGATCTGGTTTCCAACTGTAAAAATCCTTCAGCTGACAATTCAGTCTATCCGCAAAGAGATCCACTCGCAGTGAACCCTATCTCTGCTGTAACCTCATAAAAACCTCTCTGTTTAATCTCCAGTTGCTCACGTCCCTGAGATACCTTGAATACCAATCCGCTTCTATGTTGCTCAACCCCAGAATATACTGAGCCTGAACCATAATCTCCTTCTCTAAGCAAAACTTCCAAAATTCCTTTGCCAAATCCGCTGAAACCCTTCGATCTCGGGCCTCCCAACTTGTTCATATATCTCACTGCTGAGAAGTTGTCCATTTTCAACAGGACACAAAATTTCACTTGATCCTTCAGGAAACTCTTTACTGCAAATGATCCCGCCAGAAGCTCAAGGCAATATATATGCATCACCCTCTCCTTCTTTGAACATTGTCCTCCTGTTGACACCATGCCACACCGTGCTCCCCATCCATGCAAACTCGCATCCGATTCTATTTCTATTTCTGACATCTCCTCAAAGATCGCCGTTCCATTCCAGGCTGCCAGACTCATCAACCGCCAATTCAACTCTTCCTTTGATTCCTGATTTAACATCACCTTCTCTGAATACTTCGCCCCTCTTCTCAGATGATAACCCTTCAACCTCTGCAACGCTCTGTAATGAAGAAGAGCTGGAAAGGTCACCTGAATCGACGCAGATAACAGACCCAGTAACCAAGCTAATTGCCTCAATGTAATCCATTTAGCATTCCTCACTCTTTTCACCTCCTTCCTGATTTTCCTCACCTTCTCCATAGGCAACTTCAACACACATTCCAAAGTCTGTATCTGAAAACCTAAAAACTGCATCTTCTGCTGAGGCTTCACACATGATTTCTCTTTGTTCACCACAAAACCTATATCCTCCAGAACCCTCACAGCAAACTCTGTTTGTTCCCTTGCTAATTCCTTCTCTACTGCCATGATCAACACATCGTCCTGATAGACAATCATACGTATTCCCCTTGACCTCAACCAAGCTACCACTGGCCTCATCACTTCTGTAAAGCACCATGGGGCTGAAGTCAACCCAAATGGGAGACTCTTGAACCTCCAAAACCTTCCTTTCCACCTGAACTGTAGATAATCTCTTTGCTCTTCGAACATCGGTATAGTCAGATAGGCATCCTTCAAATCCAACCTTGTCAACCAATCCCCTTTCCTTAACAGCTCCCTCAACATATGGATGCCCTCCATCTTGAAATGATTGTAAGAAACCCAATCGTTCAACTCTCTCAGATTGATTACCCGCTGCATACCTTTTTCCTTCTTCTCCACTAAAAATACATTGCTTATGAAACTGCCTTTCACTTTCTTGCCGGTTCTATTGCCCCTTTTGCCTCCAATGCCTCCAATGCCTCTATTTCTTTCTTTACCATGTCCTCCATCTCCTCTGAGAACCTCAGAATATTCGGAGGCCTCTCTTGCACTGGAGTCTGCAAAAAATCTATTTTGTAACCTGACACTGTTTCCAAAACCCAGGGATCCTGTGTAATTTCTCTCCATCTCGAAACAAAATGGGTTAGTCTGCCGCCCAACTTTATTTGGATAGAAATAGGGTCTTCAAAACAGCTTACCTGAGGCACCCCTTGACCGCCTCTCCGATCGCATGCCTCTCGCTCTGCTTCGTTGCCTTTGTGGGAAAAAACTTCCCTGCCCCCATCTCGAACTGTTGAAGTTTGAACCAAAACCGGTTCCATAGGGTCTGAAACCTCTTTCAAAGTTTCCTCTAGAAACACCTTGTCCATGGCCAGGGAATCGACCCCGCATTCGTCCGGCAACGCCAAAAACTCTACTCATATCTTTTTGCGCCTTCTCTAGTGAGCTAAAAGTTCCCACATATCTGGACATATCTTTTACAAAATCGTCACCAAAAAGTAATCCATCACTACGTTCCCCTAGCTCCTTACTAGCAAGATCCGCCAACTTCGGATCTATTTTTAAAAGAATACTTTTCCTTCTTTCAATGCAAAGCGCAGTGTTTGAATTACCAAGAAGGCATATAGCCCTCTAGACCCAGTGACGCATTTCTGCCACATCAATTCCCATATTATTGGAATGCGCCTCCTCACACATGTCAAAAGATTTTGTCAGGGGCCCCAATACATCCAGGAGTCTATCTTGGCATCCCTTTAATCCTTGTTCAAGACCTCTTCCAGGGTCTTTACCTGTTTTGTTTATGAATGCCAACATTTTCTGGTTCAGCTCAGGGGTGTAAGCAACCTTACTTTCCAGACTTGGCCTAGGACATTCGCTCCTCATCCTAGTTCTCACATCCTTTGGTATTTCCCTTCTAATCCAATACCCCACTTATTTGGCTACATGCTTCACAGGAGCCCATTGCAGAGAGAGTGGATGTTGTATCAAAAGAGGATCAAACATCTCTTCCCCTTGTGGATCTACAAAGTAATTTTCCTCTATTTTAAACTTTCTCTCCTTCACCTTTCTCCTCTTAAGTGGAACCTCCTCCACACACAACTCTTCTATACATGAGCTACATGTAAGTTCAACATCACCACTAGAGGAGCTAAAATCACAAGCCACCACTGTGTGTTTTACTTTATGCGCCTTTATAGCGCTCCCTTTTGCCTTGATAAACCTTCCGTTCTTTCCCCTTCCTTACTGTTTCAACATGCTTTCTCTTCTGAGTTTTTTTCTTCCCCTGGCTAGTCCCCCCTGCTACCACTTCCATCTCTTCAGTGGTCCAGAAGTTCTCATCCTAGCCAGATCTTTGTCTTCTTTGCATTGTTTTTTCTAAACTATTTTCAATTTTTTTTGTCGAGAGACACAGACATCTCTCCAAACAATTTTTCCATGTGGCTCTTCATTCTTTCCTCAAAACTTCCTTCTGTACTTTCCATTTTATCAACAGAATAAAATTGTATCTCCTATTCCAAACCTTTCCAATTTACTTTCAACCAAAAAATCACATAAACAATCTGACCACAGCTCAGCCTAAAGCTTCCTTTAAATTGAAATTTTGTATTTACCAAACACTGACAACTTATCACAAACTGTCCTCTTATAGTAAAACTGCCAAACCTCTCTCCTCACGTAATCAAACTCGATCTGCACGTGAACTGTTGACCAAAGTCTGACAGACTCTGTGTTAACCCCAAAATATGGGCGACAAAAAAAATCCATTATTTCTAATGCACCTTCCCAACTAAACAAAATGGCCACATGAGTTGGGTCTTTTATTAATCATGGGCAGTGTAGTCTTTTATTAATCAAGGACTTTGTTTTTGTTTATTATTCAGAGACAGCTGGATCTTTTATTAGTCACGGACAGAGGGGTATTTTATTAATCAGGGGCAGTGGGGTCTTTTAATCAGCCATGGAAGTGGGATCTTTAATAAATCAGGGGCAGTGGAGTATTTGTAATCGGAGGGAGTGAGGTGAGCGTCTTTTATTAATCAGGGGCAGTGGGGACTTTTATTAGTCATGGATAGTGAGGTCTTTTATTATGCACGGACAGTGGGTTCTTTTATTAATCAGGGAGAGCGGGGTCTTTTATTATTCGCGTACAGTGGGGTCTTTTATTATTGATGGACAGTGGGGTCTTTTATTATTGACGGACAATGGAATCTTGTATTAGTCACGGACAGTGTGTTCTTTCATTAATCAGGGACAGTGGGGTCTTTTATTAATGAGGGACAGTGGAGTCTTTTATTATTCACGGAAAGTGGGTTCTTTTATTAATCAGACAGAGTGGGGTATTTTATTATTCCCGGACAGTGTTTTTTTTATTTAATCAAGAACAGTGTGATATTTTATTATTCATGGACAGTGGGGTGCAGATGGTCCTGGCCTTTTACCTCTAGCCACAAAGTATAATGAAATCGTAGCCGTGCTGGGGAGTGTTAGGACACACAACGGAACGTCCTCGCAAACGGAGCAAACTGATTACTGGAACTACAACTCCCGAGACCTCCACGCCGAAGACTACAATTCCCAGGGGGGCACCGCGCGGGACGTACGCATGCGCCGCCATAAAACAAACACCGGTGGCAGGACGCGGCTTCGGATATTCCGTGTTCCTGTTTCCGAACTCTACCACTGGACCTTACAGAAGGAGAGACCTGACGCCGAACAAGGGGTTTGCTGCCGGAGACCTTCGGTTCCGGGTAAGCCGCTTGTGTTTTGTCTACTGTCAAGGAGCTGCCGTCCCCGCTCGAGGTTTGACGAGCGCGAGGGACGCTGACCATCCTGTACTCTCTAGCAGTCCCCGCTCGAGGGTTCTCGAGTGAGAAGAATGCGGTCCCGTGTTCTTGCCCTGTCCCCGCTCGAGGGTTACCGAGAATAGAGTAACCGGACCTTCTAGTACACTTGTCTCAGTCCCCGCTCGAGGGTTATCGAGTGTGAGAGACGCCAACGCCACAGACACTTGTCTCAGTCCCCGCTCGAGGGTTATCGAGCGTGAGAGACGCCAACGCTACAGTTACTTTTGACTCCATCCCCGCTCGAGGGTTATCGAGCGTGAGAGACGCCAACGCCACAGATACTTTTGACTCAGTCCTCGCTCGAGGGTTATTGAGCGTGAGAGACGACAACGCTACATATCCTTTTGCCCCAGTCCCCGCTCGAGGGTAATCGAGCGTGAGGGACGCGGTCCAGTGTTATTGCCTAGTCCCCACTCGAGGGTACTCGAGGAGGGGGAAGCTGAAAGCTGCAGCACCAGGGAGCCCTCATACCACGCGTGCTTGCCCTCCGTTGGAGAGTGTCGGGACCGACACCCATGCGGAGGACGAACTGAGGAGAACCATCACACTCAGCTTAATACTCGAGTGGCATTGTCGGCCACTGCTTAGCACGGTGTCCTCTGTTGGTGAATGCCGGGACCGGCATTCGTGCAGAGGACGGTTGGATAAGGGTTCATTGAACCAGCAAAGGGTGTACTTGACACTTTGCCCGTATTCGTGCTGTTCACCCATTACAGGCAATACAGTGCAACAAATAAAGCTGATTTAAGACAACCTACAGGTCTGTTCTCTGTTGTGAGTTAGAGCGTTGGTGTGCTGTTCTTCGTTACCCAATCCTGAGGAACGAGGAGATTACAGGGAGGGCTGTGCTTGAATTATTTTGCAGCGCCCGCCTTTCACTGGAGCGTACCATGGGGCTGACGAACAACTGAAATACACAGCAGTCAACAGCTCTAAAACAAATGGCTGCTGGAAAAGAGTCCCGTTGTTAGATGTTTTCTAAGCGGTGTAAGGTCTGTGGCAGGCCCTGGAGGTGCGGGTGCCTTCCAGCTTTGGCCGCTGCTTTGACAGAGTGCGGCCACCCAGCGTTACTAGGGGACTTCGAGAAAGGCGGGCTGACATCGGCCCCGCCGCAAGTATGGTGGAGCACCGCCCCCCCCACACACACACGCTCCATGGTGAGGCACACCCCCGCCACGTCACTATGACGTGGTGGGCGTGCCTTATCATGGATTGGATACAGGGGTTCCCAGTGACCCGGAAGAGACTGAATCGCTTCCGGGTCACTGGGGAGCAGGGGTCAGGCCGGTTAGAACCGGCATGACTATCAGGGGGTTTAAAAGGCCGGGGAGTGCGGGAGTCTGCCTATTTGACCCCGCTCTCCACGGTCTGCCCCCCAGTCTCTAGGAGGCTGTAATTATCTTTCGTTTTGTTTTTCAGGTCACGTGGACGGGCTCAGGAGTATCGGCGAGGATTTGCAGAGGTGGTTTTTTCTCTTCTCGCCCCCTTGCAGGTACGCGTGCTGCAGGTGGAGAGCGGCAGCCGGAGATCCGTTTACAAGGCAACGTCGAGATCGGATCTCATAGTTGGAGCCAGTCCTGCAGTTACGGGCGGACGCTTGGTCGTGCAAGGCGCTCACGTACCGGGCGGGAGGTTGGAGGGGTCTGCAGGGGTCTGCAGTGGAGAGGGGCAGGCTGCATGTGCACAGGGAGCTCCTCGGGTAATGCTACTCCTTTTGCTCTGCCAGATGCCTTCTGTTGCCCCATAGCGCTGAACCACCTAAGCGAGGCGTATAATGAGAAACAAATCCAGGTCACCTCCGGGTGTGAGCGCGATTGGGAAGACAGCGCGGATATGTGAAAATTAACGTTTTTTGTGGAATTTTTACCATTTTAAGGGGCATATCGAAGTATATTCCACAAAGTCCTGTAAGAGGGGTGCCGAAGCTTGACTGGACTCAATAGGGAGTACATACATCGCCTACCATTCATAAAGTGGGGCAACTTTTTTGATCGATGTGAGGGGCACATGAACCGGCTCTTATTGTGATAATTATGTATTGAGAGCAGAGGGGGGCTGTGCAATGGTTTTGACCAAGGGCTTCCCCGGTGCTGGTTAACCCTGGCAAGTTACTGAAGTTATTCAATAAGAGGGCACATTGGGGCTATGCATTTCACCTGTATTAGCTGCAACAATATTAAGGTGTGGGAATTACCGCCTGAATTGTCTAAATGCTGCGTGGTTGGATACTCGCTATAAGGGTGTCAAGGTTTTAAAAATTTCCTTTTCATTCTCACAGATTACTTGTGCTGTTTCTCTGGTCAAGGGCGCTCATTGGACATTTCAGAGCATATTATTCACAGAGGGCACAGACAGGCCTGCATTCACTGCTTCTGTGGGCCGCCGAGTTTGAGGTTACTCACCCAACACCCAGGTTGGCTGGTGTGGTGCAGCTCCAGTTGCGTGGTGCTCACGGCCGGTTTGTGTTCCTCCAACAGTCCTCAGGTAAGGACCTGGACAAATTCCAGGCCTGGCAAACTGTATAGGGAGACTCTTAGAGGGAGTGATCACTTAAGTACAGATAACATTGTGTTTGCGGTGTTATTACCTACCAGTGTGTAAGTTACCTCTCAATTGTTGGCCCAGCAGCTATGGCTAGTAAGCGTGGGGCAAAGCGTTCCCGCATGGAACATATGTTGGAGTCAATGATACGTAGGATGCAGACGATGAATAGGAGATGGGGAAAGGTGGAAAAAATGGGGCAGAGCCTTGCAGAACTTAGACAAAGAGTGGGAAGGCAGGGTGAGCCGGTGGGCAGGCCTAAACAAACCATAGTGCCCCCAAAGCCCAGGGGGGAATTAGACCCGCTCCCCAGGCGGGCGAGGCCCAAGAAGGGGAAGACTCAGGACATAGCCCCCATGCCTTGTCAGCCGCTAGGGGAGGATCCTTTGGGTGAGGGCCCCTCAGGAGTTACGATGGCACCAGTGAGCCCTACACCCATGGCAGTGGTCCCTACAATGACTCCATTGGCACCTGCACCCATCACAGTGGTGCCCACGCCAAGTACGGTAGGTACCGCCCCAACACCGGTGGTCCCCGCAACAATACCTGTAGTGCCTACACCTAGCCCAGGGATACCAGTACTGAGTGCAGTGGTCCCTACCCCAGTCACAGTACCAACAGGTAGCAATCAGGTCCCACAGGAGCTGGTGGCACAGATAGCAGCAGTACTCCCATGGCTGGGAAGGGGGAGATGTTGCCAATGTCAGTAGGGGCTAAGGAAGTGGGGGAGGACCCGTTGGCAGAAGCGAGGAAGTTGGTGGCGAAGATTATTGCAACCCCAAGCGGGTCGCCAGGTGAAGGGCCAGGGACTCCATTTCTCCCACAACCTACAGGGGTGGTGCCATTAGCAGGAGACAGCAAAGAGCTGCCATCGGCCAGCAATGAAAAGGACAAAGTGTCGGAGCCAGCTGGAGTTGTGGCTACAGGTAAGGAAGTGACATTGCCATTGCTGGGAGCGGGTGTGCTAACCACAGGAAGGGAGCATTTAGCCAGACATGTAACACGTGAAGTGAAGGAATGGGTATGGTCTGGTGCTTACATTAATATTTTCTCCCTGCTGGTGGATGATAGGGAAATGGAATAATCAAGGAAGCAAAAAGATTGGATGCTTCCTAGTAAATGGAGCGCTGAACTGTTGAAATTCAGGGTAGAGGAGAGTTTGAGCAACTGGATTAGGGCCTTCTCTGTATTTATGGTGATAATAGCTGAGCGTTGACCTACTCTACAAGCAGAAATGGCTTGTTACCAGAGCAGGATTACTATGTCTCACAATAAGTATGGGGGCGTACGATGGAAAGATTATGACATTAATTTCAGGAAGCCCAAAGCAGTTGACCCATCACTTTCCTGGGACAGAGTTGACACACTTTCCTGGTTGGATCAGTTTGGGCCAGGGCAGCCGGGTAGCGCAGTCCAACAGGCAAAAAAGGGTAACACATTTCAAGGGTCACAGCCCTTTCGGCCGCCCCAAACCTCGGCCGGGGGCCCTAGTCCCGGGACAGGGGGGGGGGGGGGGCGGAAGGGGACATGTTGGGATTTTAATAGACGGACATGTACCAGGGCCCAAGGCACTTGTAAGTTCAGACACACATGTTCTTTCTACAACAACCCTTCTCACCCAGAATCCAAATGTCTCAAGAAAGCGGGCCATAGGGGAAAGAAGAAGCAGGATTGACGAGGGGACACAACTGGTGACACACTCCCCCATTGATGTTATGGCAATGACCCCTTCGTTAAACAAGTACCCTGATCAGGTCACAGTTAGGACTTTAAAAGAGGGTTTTTTGTACGGTTTCAGGATTCCTGCATTGAACTACATAGGGGGCAGCTGAGTGTAAAAATCAACTCTCTGTAAGGACCAATCCGGGGGTAGCAGCTGCAAAGATTGACAAGGAATTACGCTTGGCCAGAATAACTGGTCCTTTTGACCACGTCCCTGTACACAATTTTGTATGCTCGCCCCTTGGGGTGGTCCCAAAAAAGGAGGAGGGGGAGTTCAGGTTGATTCATAATCCGTCAGCCCCTAGAGGCAAGTCATTAAATAACGCCATCAATGAGGAAACCTGTAGTGTAAAATATGCCTTCTTTGACCAGGCGGTGGATATGCTAAGGGTGTTGGGCCCAGGGGCTTTGCTCGCGAAATCTGATATTGAGTCTGCTTTTCGGTTGCTGCCTGTACATCCTCTGTATCACCACCTTTTGGGTTTTAAATTCCGTGACAAATTCTACATGGATATGTGCCTACCCATGGGTTGCTCTGTTTCCTGCGCTTACTTTGAAAAATTCAGTTCATTCTTGGAATGGGTTTTTAGACGGGAGACAGGGCACCAATATGTGATGCATTATCTGGATGACTTTCTCTTCTTGGGGTCGGCAGGCTCCCGGGAGTGTGTTTGGGCATTGCAGGAATTTTGCGTGCTCATGCGTACCTTCGGGGTTCCTTTGGCGCCGGGGAAGACCGTGGGTCCAGCGACCACAATAGAATTTTTAGGCATTGAGTTAGACTCAGTCCAGGGATGTTTCCGGTTACCTAAAGAAAAAATTACAAAATTCAGAGCCACACTGCAGCAATGCTTGGCAAAAGACAAAGTAACTTTACATCAGCTGCAACAAACGGTGGGTCAGTTGAACTTTGCATTAAGAGTCATACCTATGGCATGCCCATTCTCCCGCTCCATCTCCCAGGCCATGGCAGGTCTCCAAGAAAATCACCATCACACAAGACTGTCATCTGAGGTTCGCCAGGACATGCGGATTTGGATCGCATTTCTGGAGGGTTTTAACGGCAGGGTAGTGTGGCCTGGTCCTCCCACTTCTTCCACGGAGTTAGGTTATGGACTGACGCTGCGGGCAGTGTGGGATTTGGTGCTGAATGGGTGGCGCAACATTGGCCAGCATGGTGGGTGGAGAATGGTGTGACAGTCAATATTGGTTTTCTGGAAATCTGTCCCATCTGGGTGACACTGACGGTGTGGCCTCATCAGCTGCGTAATCAATCTGTGATTTTCTGGTCAGACAACATGACGGTGGTTGAATGCATTAACCAGCAGGCTGCACGGTGTAAAATGATCCGTCGCCTGTTGAAAGAGATTGTGCTGTTGTGTACGAAGCTCAACATACAGTTTAGGGCTAAACATGTCCCGGGGGTAATGAATAATGCTGCTGACGCACTCTCTCGCTTCAAGATGCAGGTTTTCAAGGAACACCTACCTTCTGCAGAAGTGACACCAACACTCTTCCCGGAAGTACTCTGGCAGATTGGTGCCTCCAGCTACAGAACCTCGTGGCAGCTAGCCTAGCTCCCAGGACCAGGAAAGACTATGAAGGGGCGTTTTGGTCTTACTGCGCTTTTTTGGGGCAGGGTTGGGAAGATAGCTGGCACAAGACAGGGGCATTCCTCCGGTATATGGACTCTTTAAATAAGGAGGGGCGCTCTGTGGCAACATCCAGGCGTCATGTGGCAGCAGTTTCTTTCTTTGCGCAAATCAAGGACACCAGGGACCCCACTAATAGTTTTATTGTGAGGAAGGCACTGAAGGGGTGGCGGCGCCTCCAGGTGGCCGTTCCAGACACAAGACGCCCTATTGGTTTAGAGCGGCTGACATCACTGCTAGCAGCCCTCGGTGGCATTTGCAGCTCAACAGGGGAGGCATTGCTATTCAGAGCAGCTTTTTCACTGGCCGTTTATGGAGCTTTTAGGGTAGGGGAACTAGTGGCGTACAACAAGCAAGATGTGCAAGGTGGGCTCCAGCTGGAACATGCAAAGAAACAGGGTGATACTTTGCTAATAACCATTAAACAATCCAAAACTGATCAGGAAGCTGTGGCGAAGGGATAGTGCTTCACCGCGCACAGGATAATCCATGCTGTCCAGTGATGCATCTGGAAGCGTTCCTCCGACAGAGGGATAGTGTGGGGGGGCATTGCTAATGCATGCTGACGGTACCCCTCTTACCAAGTTCCAATTTTAAAGGGAATTGGCTATGGCAATAGACAGGACAGGTTTGGATTCAAAAGACTTTGGAACTCATTCATTCAGAATAGGGGCTGCCACAGAAGCAACAGCCAGAGGTTTGCACAGCAACAGTGTGAAGAGAATTGGAAGGTGGTCGTCCAATTGTTATAAGCACTATGTGGGGCTGCACATGTTGTGAGGGTGGCAATTCATGTTGTGCTGATGCCTGTCCTATTTTCTGCTTACATTTCAGTTTCTCAAACCTGTCACGCATGGGGGAAACGGGCATTGATGCTTCATCAGCAAGATACTTCACAACAGCAGGCATGTCCACAGGACACAGGAAGACGAGTTGTTTGGGTCATTCGTCTTTCACTAGTAAGGAGTCTGAAATCAGTTTTTCTTTCAGGTAATTACTGACACAGAGCGGAGCAGGATGGTTTCACGGTTTCTTTCCATGGTAAAGGGGGCCTCTGCCTAAGTCAGTTCAGGGCTTTTGTTACAAAGCTGTTGAGTAGACACAGTCCTCCACCCAGGATAGTTATCTTATATGTGGGTGGGAACGACCTGGTGAAGCTGGGTAGAAGAGATTTGATGGAGGACATAATCACTGAAGTAGGCTGGTTAGCTAAGACATGCCAGGGCTGCACAATAGTTTGGTCTCAGATGGTACCAGATTTAAATGGAGGGGGGCGATTCTGTGAAAGTGTTGTCACTCAACAAAGAGGATCAACAATAAAATGGGGAAATTGTTCAGGTCTCCTCAGCTACAAACCATTGCACACGGGTGTGTCAGGGGGGAGCCATGCTTCTTAAAAGACTGGGTCCACCTGACTAGGCTAGGTAATGAAATCCTGTTGGAAAATATATGGGCTCGGCTAGTGAGTTTTAGGGCAGGGCATGACCTTCCAGTGTAGGAGGGTAGGGGGGCCAGATAGTCGGTCAACTACGCTGGCCTCGTGGCGGTAAGGTCGTGATTGGTGAGCAGTAAATTTAAGGTCCTTAGAGGGCGGCTCCATTCTTGAATGGGGTCGCGCAAGGGGAGGGACAAGTGGTCCCTCCTAGAACTCCAGGGGCGGTACAGCCGGTTGGCTGGATGGGTGCAGGGGAGGGGGGAGTTACGCTTTCTTTAGGTTGGTTGGACACCCCGCACGTGCACAATAACATCAGTAACGGCGCAGAGATGCAAGGGCCCCCTGTAATGGAGTTAATAGAGCATATGGAGGGGAACCGGGGGGGGGGGGGGAGTACCCTCACGGTAAACGGGTGCACGGTAAACTCTGTGCATGCGCACTCCTCCTGGAGGGGGTGGTTAATTGATAAGGATCTGACACCAGTTAGTGACCTTGCCGTAGGCCCAAATAGGATACTCAGAAAAGTAATTAATGTGTGATTATGATTCATAGGTTAGATTCGGATAGGAAGTATCCTGTACTAGAAGTATGTTAAGGTTAGCCATCTGATATCTGTAAATATTAGTTGTAATTAAATGCCATGCAACGTGTTCTGCCTAAATATGTAAATATTGTTTATTTGATTTTATGTTTTAATAAATACGGCTGGGGGTTGTACGACCCCCGCCTCCAAAAAATTCCCTCTCATGTCCATTTTTAATAAATGTTGGTTAAAGTTACAAGGGGGGGGGGATATTTCCAGTAGTCCCTGGCCATAGAGAAAGGCGGGGTCGCAAGTATGGCGGGGCACCGCCCCCACTCTCCCCACACACACATGCTCCATGGTGAGGCGCACGCCCGCCACGTCACTATGACGTGGCGGGCGCGCCTTATCATGGATTGGACACAGGGGTCCCCAGTGACCCAGAAGCGATTGAATCGCTTCCGGGTAACTGGGTAGCAGGGGTCAGGCTGGTTAGTACCGGCATGACTATCAGGGGGTTTAAAAGGCCGGGGAGCGCGGGAGCCTGCCTATTTGACCCCACGCTCCACGGTCTGCCCCCCAGCCTCTAGGAGGCTGTAATTATCTTTCCCCACCCACCATCCCCTAAAGCAGATAATTGTATTGTGTATTGAAGGTTGTTTCATGTGTTTTGTTTCCCAATGTACATGGATGACAGGTGTGTTGTATTTATTATTTTGTTCCTTAAAACTTTATCCCGTTTACAGGTCATCAATCGTCGTATTTATTGCTATTCCTTGGTTAGGTGGTAAGGTCGTGATTGGTGAGCAGTAAATTTAGGGTCCTTAGAGGGCGGCGACATTCTTGAATGGGGTCGCCCAAGGGGAGGGACAAGTGGTCTCTCCTAGAACTCCAGGGGCGGTACAGCCGGTTGGCTGGATGGGTGCGGGTGAGGGGGGAGTCACTCTTTCTTTAGGCTGGTTGGCCACCCCGCACGTGCACAGTGACATCAGTAAACGGCGCAGAGATGCAAGAGCCCCCTGTAATGGAGTTAATAGAGCGTACAGGGGTAACCGGGGAGGGGGGTTGGGGGGGAAGTACCCTCATGGTAAACGGGCCCTCTGCGCATGCGCATTCCTCCTGGAGGGCGTGGTTAATTGATAAGGATCTGACACCAGCTAGCGACATTGTCGTAGGCCCAAATAGGATACGCAGAAAAGTAATTAATGTGTGATTATGATTCATAGGTTAGATTCGGATAGGACATACCTTGTACTAGAAGTATGTTAAGGTTAGCCATCTGATATCTGTAAATATTAATTGTAATCAAATGTCATGCAACGTTTTCTGCATAAATATGTAAATATTGTTTATTTCAATTTTATTTGATTTTATGTTTTCATAAATACGGCCGGGGGTTGTACGACCCCCGCCTCCAAAGAAATCCCTCTCATGTCCATTTTTAATAAATGTTGGTTAAAGTCACAGGGGGGGATATTTCTGGTAGTCCCTGGCCATATAGGAACTCAGGACTAACTGGCAGCTGATCACAATAAGGGCTCACGGTTTTATGGTATATTTTTCTTTAACATTTCCCTCTGTATTTATGCATTTTTTTGACCATCTTATTAGTATTTATCCATATTTATTTTGTGTTTTGTAAATAAATAGTTGTAAAACTGCATATTTCCACGTTTATTTAACTGATAAACGCGTACTAATACTTTGATATCTGTTCTGTTGCAGCAAATTAATCAGCCAACTCTAACAGAACACATCACAGCTAAATGTTAGCCTTATTCCACAAGCATATGTTAAAATATACCTTTATTTAAGGAAATGTAATCCCGATCCTTAACTTCCCATGTTGTCTAAACTGGAATTCATGAGAATTCATGAGCGGAGAGGCGCTTAATAGAATTCCAACTTTCTGTATTTATCTGCTTTTATAAATAAATGCAGACAAAAAGTACATTGTTTGTTGTTAAAGTGTATTCTATGCTTTACGGGCAGGCAATGTAGAGACCTCAGAGCCTCAAAGAGGTGATACCAGGGGACCACAGGGTTCCCGGTTCGATCCCTGGCTCCAGCGGCAGGTTAACCCAGCACCATGTGACTCTGGGCAATAGCTTGCTTAATCTTCCCGAGGGCCCCCAGCGCCGGGACACCTCCATCGGAGGGAGCTGTGCACTTTACAAATGCTGGCATTTACATTTACAAATGGAGTTGAAAAAAGGTCAGTTCTTTACAACTGCCTTTACGTGGTCTTTCATTGTTAAGTCAGGATCAGTTTTTACTCCCAGAGAAGTTATGCTATTAGCCAATTTAGGCATGTGTCCTACTAAAAGAAGGCAAAAGGGAGTTCCAACACTGGAGAAGGAAAGAACAGTCTAAAGATTTCAGTTTTCTCTCTGTTTAACTTTAATTGAATTTGAGTCATCCATTCATCTGTTTTTAAAGGGATAGAAAGGATATGGTCAGCCTCTTGATTTAGACTGAAGATAAATTGAGTATCATCAGCATAGAACAGTGTTTTAAAACCTTAAGAAAAGACGGATGGATGAATGAGTGAAAGGGTGGATGGATGTATGGATTGATGGATGAATGTGTGAAAGGATGAATATAAGGAGTGAAAGAATGAATGGATAAGTGAAAGGAGGGTGGGTGGATGGATGAAGGGGTGGATAGATTGATAAATGAAAAGGTGAAAAGATGGATAATTGAAAGGGCGGATGGACTATGAGAGAAAAGATGGATGAGTGAAAGGTGAAAGGGATGGATGAGTGGATGAATGGGTGGTAGGGTGGGTGGATGAGTGAAAGCATGGCTGAGTGAAAGAGTAGATGAGTAGAAGGGAGGATGGATGGAGTGAAAGAGTGGATTGAAAGAGTGAATGGAAAGGATGGGTGGATTAAAATCAAGAGGGGAATTATACAGGGTTGTGTTTTGCACCTTTTTTGTTTCCTCTTTTTATTTATGAGATCGACGATGCCCTAATCAGGGTCTGTGGGCCTACACGTCCATCGTACCCGGATGTTCGGTCGCCAAGTTGTTGTACGCTGATGGCGCTGTGCTGATGTCAAGGACTTCCGGCGGCTTGCAGAGACAGTTTGACACATTTGCTGATTTTACGAAAATTATGATTAATACATTTTAAACATACACAATGGCATGTGGTAAAAAGATGCAAAAGTGTAGGTTCCCCAATTTAGAGTGTGAACTAATTTTGTTATTTGGGAATCCTATTCTGTAATATTGGCTCATGGACCCAACATATACAAAATGCCCACTTGACAAAGGAATCGAGTTTGTGAAGGAGTCTTAAGGTTCGCCTGCAAACTTGGCAGCCGTTCAAAGGGCCTCATTATGAGTTTGGTGGTGCAGGAGCGGAACCGCCCGCTCCGCCTAACCTATGTTTAAACCGCTGGCCAGATTAGGAGTTTTCTCCCTTCTGATGGGCTGCGTTTTGGCGTTTCCACGCCAGTGCCTATAAAATTGGCACTGCAATAGGAACATGGAAGAGGTGTGGCGCAGAGGCCAGGATGCCTGACTCCGGACCACAGGGTTCATGGTTTGATCCCCAGCTCCGGCAGCAGGTTAGCCCAGGACCATGTGACTCTGGGCAATAGCTTGCTTAATCTTCCCGACGGCCCCCGGTGCCGGGACACCTCCATTGGAGGTAGCTGTGCGCTTTACAAATGCTGGCATTTACATTTACATTTACCCCCCTGGTGTGGATCCACATGGTGTGAGGCACCGTTTCCTCACGTCACACTTTTAATGGCGGTTCCACCGCCATGAAAAATGTGGCGGTGAGGAAACTCGTAATATGCTTAACCGCCCGCAGTGGCTCCACCAAACATAATGCGGCCTCAAGACCGGCGCATCACCGCCAGGGATCAGCGGTCCCAGGGTGGCCCGACCACCCTGGTCACAATAAGATGGTAAGAAGACAGCCACTGCCGCTCCCCTGCGAGTCTGGCGATCCTTGGGCCACCAGACTCGTAATAAGGCCCTAAGAAATTATCGCCATATTTAAGGCAAGAGCGCTGTCGGCTGTCATGTATGGTGGAGGCCTTCTGGGCTATACGCCCTGCAGACCCCTTCAGGTTGAGGAGAATGTTGTTCTTCGGCATCTGTTGTGTACTCTGGCCTCCATACCTTCATTTACTGTTTATAAGGAGGGTGGGCTAACCAACCTGGAGGACTCAATTTTGCTGAAGTCTACACTACTTTGGCATTCTATCTGGGCCGAAGCGTAAACTAGTTTTACCAAGCCAATTATTTCAGATTTGTAAGCATTTGCCTCGTTTCTAAAATCCCCTCTTACATTAACAAATCTTTTTAATCACTATTCGATTTGCCCATACCGCCTGATCCATATAGTATGTTAGTTTTTGATAACAGTGTAATTAAGGCTTCCTTTCTCAGTATTAAACACGAAAATAGAGTAATTTCCTATGTGTCAAATATTTCTCAGGAAGATTACCAACAATATCTGTCCCTGGTGACCATTACCCAACACTGCTTTATTTTAACTAGGTAGCCGTTGGGCTTAGCACATTTTCTTGTTGCCTTCCCCATTATGAATTAACGGCCACTGGAAATTATCCCATGCCCATTTGATGGCATTTCGAAGCAAAGCACCCAGCACTTTCTCTTATTTTGCAGCTTTTATGATGGTCTAAAAAGATATTATCTGAAACCGATCCTCCTTGCGCAGAATAAAAGGCGACTATTATGCTCCATTACGATACTTGTATGTACTGAAGGCTCTCCTTATGCCTCAGCATTATTTTTTACATATGGGTCATGATTCAAATTAGGAAACTTATTTCCTTTTAACTTATAGTATGAGGTTGGAGCCAAGGATTTTTAACTGTGCTATTTTTATCTTGTATACTGTATATTTCTTTAAATGTTTTATTACTCATGAGATAGTGTTCTCTGTACGTTATTGAAATATCATGATTGTGCTGAATAAAGATTTTGAATCGAAAGAGTGGACAGATGGATGGTTGGATGAGTGAAATGATGGCTGTAAGGGAGGATGAGTAACAGAAGAAAGGATAGATATGTCGATTGCATGTGGCTGCTCTACAACGAGTTCTATACATACGATGCCCCTGATGATTGCATCATCTGTTTGTAACATTCTCATTTATGTTATGTTCATGATTATGTGCTGAATACCTACGCTCATACCCGCCATGCCTGTCTACAACTGTGCTCTGTTTTTCGTGGAATTTGTTGCTTTGCATGACGTGTCATGAGTTCTAAAAGCTTAATAAACACATTTGCAACACAAAAATGGATAGGCGATTGAAAGGGACTGTGAATGAATGGATGAATGATAATTGAAAGAGTGATGGATAAGTGAAAGGGTGGATAGATGGATGATGAGAGAAAGGATGGATGAGTCGATGAAAGGCAGGACAGATGGATGATTGAAGGATGGATTGGGCAGGATGGGTAGATGGAGTGAAAGGGTGGATGGAGGGAAAGGGAGGATAGATGAGTGAAAGAATGGATGAGTAACAGGATGGATGGATGAGTAAAAAGATGGATGGATGAATGAGTGAAACTGGATGAACGGATGTATGAATGAAAAGGTGGCTAGATAATGGGTGGATGGGCTTAATAGATAGGTTAGGAAATGGATGGATAGGTTTGGATATGGGTGGGTGCACATATGGACGGACAGATGGAATGGTAAAAGATTGAATAATGGGTGAAAGAATGAATTGATAACAACAGGTTAAGGTTAAACAGTGGATATCAGCGGGTGGAAGGATGAAAGGATAAATGGATAGATGCTTGAATGGAAGAGACAAGAGTGCTCTTATCGGGATGGTTGCGACGACTTGTTACACTTGCTTTGTGCCATAAGACGTTTGGTTTAAAGTGGGGGGTATTTAACTTTTCGGGCTACTCTCTGCGTAAATGCAAACCTGGTTTGGATGAAGAATGTCAGGTTTGTCCTTCGAAAATCTCGACAGTCTGCCCACTCTATTTAGTGTCGGGCAGACTCTCCTGTTTCTACCAGCAGACTTGCTGGCTCTGCCAATGAAAACCTTACACATTAAGGCCCCTAGGACTCGGAGTTGTATGTGTAAGTGCGTCAGACCATGTGAAGTATTAATTGGAGGTAGTTAGGGTAGGCCTTACTCCTGTACCATTTTGGAAGAAGTACACCAACCCTCTGTGCACATCCAGTATTATCACAACTATCTCAACCATGTACCTTAGAGAGAGAATGTCAAGATGGTGATCTCATGTATCACTCATCTATGTATGGCACTGTGTTTTCTTACTATGGGGATAACGCTCTCCGTTGTGCGCGTCACTGTAATGTGGTAAACTTGTCATGGATCCTTTGGGAAGGGCCATGATGGATGGGGTTTACTTATTCATCCGTAGCTGATTAAATGTAATGATGTTTAGCGTGATCTACATCTGCAAGAAGTTTCTGCTAGATGTACTAACAGATCACATTTGTGTTAAATATTGCATTGTTTGAAAGCTACAAACTGTTATATTATTATTTGGTTAAAAGTCAACATTGTGCAGTGTAACCCAGTGGACATGATTTTTATGAGGACACACCTTTTGTTATCAACAGTCAAGCAATAAAGAGAGAGAATACTTACTAATATAATGTAATGCCCATTACACCATTCAGTTAATATTTGTTATTTTTTCAAATAAGAGTTCTCAAAGCCTAGTCAATTACTTTCATTCGTCGAGAATAGATAAGTGACCCACTTCATTTTGAGGGAATGTTCATTTAGTAAAATCATGATGAATGAAAGGAGAAAATATCCCAATAACAGATATAACTAATAGATAGATAGGGGCAGATTTATGAAGGCCTTGCGCCACCGGTGCGTCACTTTTTCCCATGTTAAAAATGACGCACCGGCGGCGCAAGGCCTTCATAAATCTGCCCCATAGTTTTTTTTCGTACACATAGAAAATATTACTCTTACCTCAGAACGGAAAACAATAGTAACGCAGTATATGGAGGAGAGATGATACATTTGTTAGGTCATATTGGGGTGTAGTTCACTCTTGTACATAGCTAGATATACGAATACATGCGCTATTGGTGGTAGGTATTGATATTGCCAGGTAGACCTTATAAAAGATCCAATCTGCCACTCTATTAAGTCATTTAAGCTGATGGTACTTAGGTTTAGTATTCAACAGATCTCTTTCTCTGTGTGAAAGTTTTCAGTGTAGTTCCCTCTCCAGTCTACATGGATACCCCAAGGGCTACCCAGTATATATTGTTTTTTGAATTAGGTTTGTCCACATAAAGTTCAAAAAGTGGTTTGCCACTTTTATAACTGTTCATAACAAATGTATTGTCCTCATTGCTATCCTCTTTTTTACTGGGTTACAGGAGCTGTAGTGTTGTCACTTGTCATCACAAAATAACGTTCAGGATGGAATCTATGACATAATATCGACAGACAGAATATAGACATACAAAAATATCGACACAAAAATATCGAAATCAAAAATATCGGAGTTCTATCTACATAAAGGTAAGTACAAAAATATCGAAAAAATATATAGTAATACAAAAATATCGAAGTTGAAAATATTGTTTTTTTTAAATGTATTAATAATAATGTAAAAATAATTTGAACATACATATAATTTAGCAAATTAAAAATATAAACATTAAAACATATTAAAAAATTAATAACTAATACATACACATTTAAAATAAATTAAAAACGACATGTAAATTATTATATATACTTACTCTACATATTGCAACAGTAGGAAAAGCGTTGGATAGCGTAGGGGTAAAAATTACTATTCCCACTCCAGAGAGTGCAACAGTAGGGAAAGCGTTGGATAGCGTAGGGGTAAAAATTACTATTCCCACTTCAGAGAGTGCAACAGTAGGGAAAGCGTTGGATAGCGTAGGGGTACAAATTACTATTCCCACTCCAGAGGGTGCAACAGTAGGGAAAGCGTTGGATAGCGTAGGGGTAAAAATTACTATTCCCACTCCAGAGAGTGCAACAGTAGGGAAAGCGTTGGATAGCGTAGGGGTAAAAATTATTATTCCCACTCCAGAGAGTGCAACAGTAGGGAAAGCGTTGGATAGCAGAGGGGTAAAAATTACTATTCCCACTCCAGAGGGTGCAACAGTAGGGAAAGCGTTGGATAGCGGAGGGGTAAAAATTACTATTCCCACTCCAGAGAGTGCAACAGTAGGGAAAGCGTTGGATAGCGTAGGGGTAAAAATTACTATTCCCACTCCAGAGAGTGCAACAGTAGGGAAAGCGTTGGATAGCATAGGGGTAAAAATTACTATCCCCACTCCAGAGGGTGCAACAGTAGGGAAAGCATTGGATAGCGTAGGGGTAAAAATTACTATTCCCACTCCAGAGAGAGCAACAGTAGGGAAAGCGTTGAATAGAGTAGGGGTAAAAATTACTATTCCCACTCCAGAGAGTCAACAGTAGGGAAAGCGTTGGATAGCGTAGGGGGTAAAAATTACTATTCCCCCTCCAGAGGGTGCAACAGTAGGGAAAGCGTTGGATAACGTAGGGGTAAAAACTTACTATTCCCACTCCAGAGGGTGCAACAGTAGGGAAAGCGTTGGATAGCGGAGGGGTAAAAATTACTATTCCCACTCCAGAGAGTGCAACTGTAGGGAAAGCGTTGGATAGCGTAGGGGTAAAAATTACTATTCCCACTCCAAAGGGTGCTACAGTAGGGAAAGCGTTGGATAGCGTAGGGGTAAAAATTACTATTCCCACTCCAAAGTGTGCAACAGTAGGGAAAGCGTTGGATAGCGTAGGGGTAAAAATTACTATTCCCACTCCAAAGGGTGCAACAGTAGGGAAAGAGTTGGATAAAGTAGGGGTACAAATTACTATTCCCACTCCAGAGGGTGCAACAGTAGGGAAAGCGTTGGATAACGTAGGGGTAAAAACGTACTATTCCCACTCCAGAGGGTGCAACAGTAGGGAAAGCGTTGGATAGCGTAGGGGTAGAAATGACTATTCCCACTCCAGAGGGTGCAACAGTAGGGAAAGCGTTGGATAGCGTAGGGGTAAAAATTACTGTTCCCACTCCAGAGGGTGCAACAGTAGGGAAAGCGTTGGATAGCGTAGGGGTAAAAATTACTATTACCACTCAAAAGGGTGCAACAGTAGGGAAAGCGTTGGATAGCGTAGGGGTAAAAATTACTATTCCCACTCCAGAGGGTGCAACAGTAGGGAAAGCGTTGGATAGCGTAGGGGTAAAAATTACTATTCCCACTCCAGAGAGTCAACAGTAGGGAAAGCGTTGGATAGCGTAGGGGTAAAAATTACTATTCCCACTCCAGAGGGTGCAACAGTAGGGAAAGCGTTGGATAGCGTAGGGGTAAAAATTACTATTCCCACTCCAGAGGGTGCAACAGTAGGGAAAGCGTTGGATAGCGTAGGGGTAAAAATTACTATTCCCACTCCAGAGGGTGCAACAGTAGGGAAAGCGTTGGATAGCGTAGGGGTAAAAATTACTATTCCCACTCCAAAGGGTGCAACAGTAGGGAAAGCGTTGGATAACGTAGGGGTAAAAATTACTATTTCCACTCCAGAGGGTGAAACAGTAGGGAAAGCGTTGGATAACGTAGGGGTAAAAATTACTATTCCCACTCCAGAGGGTGCAACAGTAGGGAAAGCGTTGAATAGCATAGGGGTAAAAACTTACTATTCCCACTCCAGAGGGTGCAACAGTAGGGAAAGCGTTGGATAGCGTAGGGGTAAAAATTACTGTTCCCACTCCAGAGGGTGCAACAGTAGGGAAAACGTTGGATAGCGTAGGGGTAGAAATTACTATTCCCACTCAAAAGGGTGCAACAGTAGGGAAAGCGTTGGATAGCATGGGGGTAAAAATTACTATTCCCACTCAAAAGGGTGCAACAGTAGGGAAAGCGTTGGATAGCGTAGGGGTAAAAATTACTATTCCCACTCCAGAGGGTGCAACAGTAGGGAAAGTGTTGGATAGCGTAGGGGTAAAAATTATTATTCCCACTCCAGAGAGTGCAACAGTAGGGAAAGCGTTGGATAGCGTAGGGGTAAAAATTACTATTCCCACTCCAGAGAGTCAACAGTAGGGAAAGCGTTGGATAGCGTAGGGGTAAAAATTACTATTCCCACTCCAGAGGGTGCAACAGTAGGGAAAGCGTTGGATAGCGGAGGGGTAACAATTACTATTCCCACTCCAGAGAGTGCAACAGTAGGGAAAGCGTTGGATAGCGTAGGGGTAAAAATTACTATTCCCACTCCAAAGGGTGCAACAGTAGGGAAAGCGTTGGATAGCGTAGGGGTAAAAATTACTATTCCCACTCCAAAGTGTGCAACAGTAGGGAAAGCGTTGGATAGCGTAGGGGTAAAAATTACTATTCCCACTCAAAAGGGTGCAACAGTAGGGAAAGCGTTGGATAGCGTAGGGGTAAAAATTACTGTTCCCACTCCAGAGGGTGCAACAGTAGGGAAAGCGTTGGATAGCGTAGGGGTAAAAATTACTATTCCCACTCAAAAGGGTGCAACAGTAGGGAAAGCGTTGGATAGCGTAGGGGTAAAAATTACTGTTCCCACTCCAGAGGGTGCAACAGTAGGGAAAGCGTTGGATAGCGTAGGGGTAAAAACTTACTATTCCCACTCAAAAGGGTGCAACAGTAGGGAAAGCGTTGGATAGCGTAGGGGTAAAAATTACTATTCCCACTCCAGAGGGTGCAACAGTAGGGAAAGCGTTGGATAGCGCAGGGGTAAAAATTACTATTCCCACTCCAGAGAGTCAACAGTAGGGAAAGCGTTGGATAGCGTAGGGGTAAAAATTACTATTCCCACTCCAGAGGGTGCAACAGTAGGGAAAGCGTTGGATAGCGTAGGGGTAAAAATTACAATTCCCACTCCAGAGAGTGCAACAGTAGGGAAAGCGTTGGATAGCTTAGGGGTAAAAATTACTATTCCCACTCCAGAGAGTGCAACAGTAGGGAAAGCGTTGGATAGAGTAGGGGTAACAATTACTATTCCCACTCCAGAGAGTCAACAGTAGGGAAAGAGTTGGATAGCGTAGGGGTAAAAATGACTATTCCCACTCCAGAGAGTGCAACAGTAGGGAAAGCGTTGAATAGCGTAGGGGTAAAAATTACTATTCCCACTCCAAAGGGTGCAACAGTAGGGAAAGCGTTGGATAGCGTAGGGGTAAAAATTACTATTCCCACTCCAAAGGGTGCAACAGTAGGGAAAGCGTTGGATAGCGTAGGGGTAAAAATTACTATTACCACTCCAAAGTGTGCAACAGTAGGGAAAGCGTTGAATAGCGTAGGGGTAAAAATTACTATTCCCACTCCAGAGGGTGCAACAGTAGGGAAAGCGTTGGATAGCGTAGGGGTAAAAATTACTATTCCCACTCCAGAGAGTGCAACAGTAGGGAAAGCGTTGGATAGCGTAGTGGTAAAAATTACTATTCCCACACCAGAGAGTGCAACAGTAGGGAAAGCGATGGATAGCGTAGGGGTAAAAATTACTATTCCCACTCCAGAGGGTACAACAGTAGGGAAAGGGTTGGATAGCGTAGGGGTAAAAATTACTATTCCCACTCCAGAGAGTGCAACAGTAGGGAAAGCGTTGGATAGCGTAGGGGTAAAAATTACTATTCCCACTCCAGAGAGTCAACAGTAGGGAAAGCGTTGGATAGCGTAGGGGTAAAAATTACTATTCCCACTCCAGAGGGTGCAACAGTAGGGAAAGCGTTGGATAGCGGAGGGGTAAAAATTACTATTCCCACTCCAGAGAGTGCAACAGTAGGGAAAGCGTTGGATAGCGTAGGGGTAAAAATTACTATTCCCACTCCAAAGGGTGCAACAGTAGGGAAAGCGTTGGATAGCGTAGGGGTAAAAATTACTATTCCCACTCCAAAGTGTGCAACAGTAGGGAAAGCGTTGGATAGCGTAGGGGTAAAAGTTACTATTCCCACTCCAAAGGGTGCAACAGTAGGGAAAGCGTTGGATAACGTAGGGGTACAAATTACTATTCCCACTCCAGAGGGTGCAACAGTAAGGAAAGCGTTGGATAACGTAGGGGTAAAAATTACTATTCCCACTCCAGAGGGTGCAACAGTAGGGAAAGCGTTGGATAGCATAGGGGTAAAAATTACTATTCCCACTCCAGAGGGTGCAACAGTAGGGAAAGCGTTGGATAGCGTAGGGGTCAAAATTACTGTTCCCACTCCAGAGGGTGCAACAGTAGGGAAAGCGTTGGATAGCGTAGGGGTAAAAATTACTATTCCCACTCAAAAGGGTGCAACAGTAGGGAAAGCGTTGGATAGCGTAGGGGTAAAAATTACTGTTCCCACTCCAGAGGGTGCAACAGTAGGGAAAGCGTTGGATAGCGTAGGGGTAAAAATTACTATTCCCATTTCAGAGGGTGCAACAGTAGGGAAAGCGTTGGATAGCGTAGGGGTAAAAATTACTATTCCCACTCCAGAGAGTGCAACAGTAGGGAAAGCGTTGGATAGCTTAGGGGTAAAAATTACTATTCCCACTCCAGAGAGTGCAACAGTAGGGAAAGCGTTGGATAGCGTAGGGGTAAAAATTACTATTCCCACTCCAGAGAGTCAACAGTAGGGAAAGCGTTGGATAGCGTAGGGGTAAAAATTACTATTCCCACTCCAGAGGGTGCAACAGTAGGGAAAGCGTTGGATAGCGTAGGGGTAAAAATGAATATTCCCACTCCAGAGAGTGCAACAGTAGGGAAAGCGTTGGATAGCGTAGGGGTAAAAATTACTATTCCCACTCCAAAGGGTGCAACAGTAGGGAAAGCGTTGGATAGCGTAGGGGTAAAAATTACTATTCCCACTCCAAAGTGTGCAACAGTAGGGAAAGCGTTGGATAGCGTAGGGGTAAAAATTACTATTCCCACTCCAAAGGGTGCAACTGTAGGGAAAGCGTTGGATAACGTAGGGGTAAAAATTACTATTCCCACTCCAAAGGGTGCAACAGTAGGGAAAGCGTTGGATAGCGTAGGGGTAAAAATTACTATTCCCACTCCAAAGTGTGCAACAGTAGGGAAAGCGTTGGATAGCGTAGGGGTAAAAATTACTATTCCCACTCCAAAGGGTGCAACTGTAGGGAAAGCGTTGGATAACGTAGGGGTAAAAATTACTATTCCCACTCAAGAGGGTGCAACAGTAGGGAAAGCGTTGGATAGCGTAGGGGTAAAAATTACTATTCCCACTCCAAAGTGTGCAACAGTAGGGAAAGCGTTGGATAGCGTAGGGGTAAAAATTACTATTCCCACTCCAAAGGGTGCAACTGTAGGGAAAGCGTTGGATAACGTAGGGGTAAAAATTACTATTCCCACTCCAAAGGGTGCAACAGTAGGGAAAGCGTTGGATAGCGTAGGGGTAAAAATTACTATTCCCACTCCAAAGTGTGCAACAGTAGGGAAAGCGTTGGATAGCGTAGGGGTAAAAATTACTATTCCCACTCCAAAGGGTGCAACTGTAGGGAAAGCGTTGGATAACGTAGGGGTAAAAATTACTATTCCCACTCAAGAGGGTGCAACAGTAGGGAAAGCGTTGGATAACGTAGGGGTAAAAATTACTATTCCCACTCCAGAGGGTGCAACAGTAGGGAAAGCGTTGAATAGCGTAGGGGTAAAAATTACTATTCCCACTCCAGAGGGTGCAACAGTAGGTAAAGCGTTGGATAGCGTAGGGGTAAAAATTACTGTTCCCACTCCAGAGGGTGCAACAGTAGGGAAAACTTTGGATAGCGTAGGGGTAAAAATTACTATTCCCACTCAAAAGGGTGCAACAGTAGGGAAAGCGTTGGATAGCGTAGGGGTAAAAATTATGATTCCCACTCCAGAGGGTGCAACAGTAGGGAAAGCGTTGGATAGCGTAGGGGTAAAAATTACTATTCCCACTCCAGAGGGTGCAACAGTAGGGAAAGCGTTGGATAGCATGGGGGAAAAAATTACTTCCCACACTACTCCCCCTTTAACACACAACACACTACACATACAAAAAACCACAAATAATATAAATATCAATTAATAAATTAATAACAATTAATATTAAATTGATGTAATTATAAATGAGCTAATTAACACATATTAATTACCAATTAAAATTTAATTACCAATTAATTAACAAGATATTTACAAGAATAAGCAATTAATACATTATTTATAATTAATATTATGAAATAATTTAAAAAAATGAATAACCAATTAATTAATTAACAATTAATTAACAATAAATACCAATAAATAAATACAATCTCTTTAAATAATTTAATTTAATTATGTCACACGCTATTCTCCTATAAACACACAACCCACTACACATAAATAAATCACATAAAAAATGTAATTGTCATTTAATCACTTAATAATTAATTACCAGTTAATTATTAATTAGCAATAACAAAAAATTAAAAATATTAGTACATTTACTGTAATTAATTTAATTAACTAATTAATAATAATTAATTACCAATTCATTATTAATTAACAATAAGAAAAAATAATAAACATTACTACATTAACTCTAATTCATTTAATTAACTAATTAAAAATGAATTACCAAAAAATAATAAATACTACTACATTAACTCTAATTCATTTAATTAACTAATTAATAATAATTAATTACCTATTAATTATTAATTAATAATTATGTATTAATCAAAAATATTTAAAAAAACATATTAATCAATCAATTATAATTAAATTACTTCCCACCCTATTCCCCTATAAACCCACAACCCGCTCTGATACTAAAACGCAAAATTTAAACAAAATTACTAATTCTAAACATACATTAAAAAACATGTTTAACAAACATATAAACAACATAATAAAATACATAACACTAAACAAAATTTCGATATTACTAACATACATACCTTAATATCGATATTCTGTCTATCGATATTATTGCACATCGATATTCTATACCATCGAAATTAAAACATCGATATTATTGTATATCGATATTTTAATTTCGATATTTTGTCTCTCTACCTCAGGATGTTAATGCTTTTGCTGGAGGTGGTTCCAATATTGCAAGGTATGATAAAATATTTATATTTTGGTAATTGCAGCACAGGCTCCTCTTCTAATACAAAAAGTTATCAGATTGGGTTAGATATGGCTACATAAACCATTACATTGAACCAGCATACTTGGAAAAAGCAAGCGTGCAGGAAATCTTTATTTACATTTTATATATAAACCTATGTTGTGCTACCCCTGGTGGGGTTGCCGCATGGGAACCCCCAGTCTACATTCACAGGTGCCCAGCTGGCCAAGTGGTTGGAGGCTGGGCAAGATAATGTTTGGGACTGCTATCTGGATAAGGAGCTGATTCCTTTCACGTATTTGGCGGATGATTGCGGACTTCCCCCCCCCCGGGTCAGTTCCTGCACTAGGAGGCGCTGACGCGCACATTTGCGCACCTGTGGGGTACTGGGAGGAGGGAGCCTGACACGCACCCTGTCCTCCATGCGTTGTTCACTTGTAGCACCGCAGGCCACCTGGTGAAATGGCTCTATATCGCATTAGTGGAAGCTTCCATTGGCCCCCTTGATGGCTTACGGGCGCGTTGGGATAGGATTGGTGGCAGAGTCCTTACCGACGCTGAGTGGCGCAAGGTGCTGAACTATTCTGGGAAGATCTTCCGGAACACTCGGTTGAAATACATCCAATTCAACTACATTCATATGACCTATATGACGCCCCACCGGCTTAATGAGACATATTGAATTGAATTGAATTCGTACTTGTATAGCGCACTTATACCCTGAGGTGTCTTGGCGATGTACACATACCGCTGTGGAACCCTTCCTGGTTTTTCCCTGTGAGATGCCCACTCCTGGGCACCCCCAAGGTGAAGCCAGGCATCCCAGCGCTGTTGGGGCCGTTGTGGATACTAAGCAAGCTATTGCCCAGAGTTGCAGAGTGGGAGCCATGATTAGATTAGGCACCGAGGCGAGAATTATCAGGTCTGAGGAAATTGAGCCCAAGACCCGCCGAGGCGGGAATTGAACCCTGGTCCCGGGCCAGACCTCTGCATGAGGGTCTGCCACTCTAACCATTGAGCCACACTTCTCCATATGGAGGGGAGGTGCGACAGTGCCCCAGATGTGCTCTCCCGGATCCAGAGGACCACAGATTGCGGTCTGGAACAGAGATGTTATTGCATGGGCTGGAGCGGAGGGCAGAGTGCTGGTATGGGATGAAGCCAGGGGAGTGAGATTGCTCCCAATAGCTGAACAGTGTAGAGAGGCACTAACCGAGTGGGAGAAACCCGCGGGAACCGGTAGTGAGGGTCAGAAAGTGGTCCACACACAGATGCCATGGTCCGAGTCTCGCATGCGGGGTCTCCTAGTGCCCCAGGGAATTGATTTTTGAGAAAGAAAAATGAGGATGTCCGGGCCTGAGTAGTCCGCGAGTATGGCCGAGTACAGGAGAGTTTCCAGCTGTGGGAGGGGGCCCCTAATCCCGCTCACGGGAGGTTTTATAGTTAAAAAATTCCAACGGATAGCAGTGCCCAGATATGTTCACACCACTCCTCTGCATGTGGTGCTTAGTTTCCACTATCCCTTTTTTTCTTTTCTTTTTTTCCTTTCTTTGTTACTCTTTTTCTTCCCTAATTCCCTTCTTTCTATTGATCTTTGGTTTCGAATACTGATAATGGCATACAATGATTACATTTTCAATAGCTATTTATGCGTTAGCTTGTGGTTGGACGACTTACCTGGTACTTATCATGATGTACTCGGTTTGGGTGGAACATACACCCCAGAAAGTAGTCAATGATTGATGATACACCACGTCTTACTTCTTAGTTTGTTTTTATTGTACCCAATGTACGGATAAATAAAAATGCTAATAAAAATATCTGTAAAAAAACAAAAAGCCTATGTTTTTCAAGAAAGGGAGGATTGCTTAGCCCTGTATGCACACCTCTCCCACATTTTGCCTCAGTAAGAGGCTGATCTATAGCTGACTGGGCCATGGATGGAATCAACGTCCACCCATGGCTGAAACTGGTTTTGTTAAGCCAGCACAGTGTAAAGTTGCCACATTCAGTTTTGTTTCTGATTGCTCGCTACCAGTATTTTAGACTGCTTCCCCTTCATGTCCTAATATCTCCTCAGTTCCCCTGTAGGCCTACATGTGATTGATGATGCCCCTGTCCTTCTACTTGTCTAACTCCCCACTTCCTTTCTATTTCCCTGTAGAGCTACTGTGAATGACTCACCCCAACCTTACTGGCTTGTCAGAAGTCCCAATGTATCCTGATGTGACAGCATTTCCCTAAGAACCTACATGCATCTACCACAGACCCATCCCTCCTGGCCTTTCAGAAGCCCCATAGTATCCTGCTTTGTATTCATGTCCTTTCAGGTCTACCTGTGATTGGTGGCAGATCCCATCATATTCTGATATTGCTCCATGTTCCTGTAGGCCATGGTCTGGCTCTTTTCCAGTCCCAGTGAGCTCTCACCGGCCATACATGAGACATAAACCATGGAGAAACTAGTATTTCACTGAATACTGTTAGGAAAGGCAATTTACCAAAACAGCATTTATCTGTCACATTATGAGTCCAAATTACCCAAATTGACAAGTCTATTCATGTCAGTAATCTGCATTGTACTGTGCACTGCAAAGGTAGACTCTCAATCTAACGTGCCAGCACACCTTAAGTCACAAAGGCACATGACCTGCAAATCTGTCCTCTTGACTTTGACAAACGAAATCTTGGATAGAGATGGGCATGTTCTGTGCTATTTGTCCCAATGGATAATATAATTCCTAGGTAACATATGATCACAGTAACACGAATGCAATACAAGAAATGAGTTCAGAAGTTGACTTATCTATATCAAAAACAACGATTTTTAATCGTAAAAACAAATACATTAGCGGGATTTCTCCTATATCCTGGGGCCCTCTACATCCAAAAAAGATTAATACATCACATATTTTTATTGAGAAGTTTATTGGTGGCAACTCCTGATGAAGGCACTCTCAGTGCCGAAACGCGCGTCGAAGAATTAATCTCTGCCACTTGTTATTTTTAAAATATAATATAATTTTTTGTGATATGAATTTACCATTGTCATGAACTTGATGTCTTTTTAATAGAATGCTAATGTATTTGTTTTTACGATTAAAAATCATTGTTTTTGATATATATGTCACCTTCTGAACTCATTTCTTGTATTGCATTCGTGTTACTGTGATCATATGTTGCCTAGGAATTAAATTCTCCATTGTGTCTTTGGCCTGTCCTAGGAATTACATTATTCTACAGGGGGTTCTTGATATTCACCTGTGCTATTTGTCCTCCACGCATCACAAATGCAAGCTATACCCTAGAGTAACCAGTTATCCAGTGCCTAATTTGTGCAAGTGTTAGCTGGGGCTCAGGACCTTAACTCGTTTTACATCAGCAGTTCATAATTGCAATGACTGCTGAGTGAGCAGACGGTTGTACTTGTAGCTCGAAAGAACTGCAGCAGCAGCTAATTTTGTGTGACGAGCACATATCTTTTTTTTAAATGGCACACTGCCACCAAAAATGGACAGTGGTGCCAGTGCCACAAAAAAAGGATCTCCCTAGCCCAGTTGCACTCTTTAGCTAGGAAAGCCAGCGGTTCGCCTCCCCTGCCCTAGTAGAAGTGACCCAGCACGAGGCAGCATAGTTCTGTCCTTCCTGCTCGCCTGCTGCTGAACGCCTGCCCAGTGTGGGAGCCGCTGGCTAGCCTAGCATTCGGATGGCAGGGTTTAGATATATCACCAGAGCAAAACAAGCAGGAGCTCTCAGGTTGTCCCAAGGCAGTCAAGTGAAACATCTAGGTTTTATTCGTGGAAGTCTTTTTTTGTTTTCAAGTTTCAAACCAAGACAACAAAGACTAGCGATTTATGAAATAAAAGTACCAAGTTATAATCTGCTTATCTCTGCATATGTGCCGAATGCTACTTTTTGAAACAAATGGCATGATGCAAATTATGTAATTGTATTTCTGTCTTGATGTGCAAACCCAGCTGTGGAGCAACATAGTGCTGAACACAACAATCGGGCTAATATACAAATTATACCAGAGGACGAGACACGTGGCCCTGTTGGTGGCATGGGGCAAGGGTGGTTGGTGGCATGGTGGTGACCCATGAAAATATTTGGGCCCTAGAAATTGTTTTATTACAAGTTAAGAATAGCAGCTCGTAAACTTACCTAACACAAGGGACCAGATTTCCAACACTCTCATGCAACTACACACAACATCCAAAGTTGCTGTGTTGCGTGAGAGGGAAAGAGAAGGACAGCCCCTTATCGACAGAGATATGGCACTATCCTCCTGCCTCCCTATCGCTGGCACACAATCGGGCTGCCGCGTGCCACACACACACACCTTTGCACTATAGGGCAAAGGTGTCTGCATGAATCTAGCACAGGTTTTGTACTGGAAGGGGATCCTTCCAGTACAAAATACTATTCTTAGACGGACTTTACAACTTCTCCTACTTTGTATGTCAGCTGTACAGTGCAGCACACATGCAGTCAAAAAAGAAAGGTGAAATTAAAGCATTTCTCCTTTTAACAATAGCCTTCAAGTCACATTTATTTTTGGTGCACAACCCTGCCTACTATTGTTAGTAGATAGAGTTTAGCATCAAAAACCTTGGGTGGTATTAGAGGAACACGCATATACCACCACCCATGCAACACCCCATAACATAGAGCAGTGCCTCACGCTGATTTGTGTAACCTTTTCCTACAAATCAATCCAAACACCAATTTGCGTTGGTTTGTAAATCCCCAAAACGATTTTTCATTAGGTCTGCGTTAAAAATGACTGCAAACCCAATGCAAAACCTTTGTAAATCTGAGCCTAGATCTTGAGTTGTAGAAGTTCAGTTCAAGCTACCTTGGGCTATGAGAAATATTGAGGACCTTGAGGATCATGAGTTGGGCCCCTCTAATCCTGATGCTTCTGCCCACTTGTGCACCTGAACACCCGAGGTAGAGTATCCCCAGCTCTCCTTCCCTCCAGCTTCCTTTCCAGCTGCACACTGTAGACACTCTTTACAGGGTAGAGGCAATCTCCTGGGTCCCGGTGTATCACTATGGCTTGCCATAACATTTCTAGAAACACGTATTTCGTTCTCCAACTCTCTTTTTCCCAGTTCCTCTCACAGTTGCTTTTAATCCTTCCCACACACACTTATAACATCCTATTTCTGTAGATCCCTCCTGCTACCCCTGCTGGCATATTGCTTCGCTAAGCCAGATAGCTAAGGCTGGCTAGCAACTCGGCGCATCTGCTTTATCTGTTGAGATCTATAATTTTCACATTTCGTATCCTGTTTCTCCTTCTTCCTCACTCTCTCCCGGTCTCTCTTTTACATCTTGCTCATACCCCTATTGAGTTGACCTCAGGATGATGTACAACACTTTACAAATTACCAACGTAACATGATATAACATAGCACAGTCGCTGATTACATCTGGGCCTTGCTTAGCTCCCCCAAAACTGAACATATACTCTTCCCCTTCGCTGCGTGTGCCCTCTGTTTGCCCATAGGGCTGGTGTGCATGTGCTCCCTGGGAAGTGGAACATAATTGTGCCATATCTCATTCCAGCGGGGACTGACCTAGGGTGAAGGGCTGCCAGGAACACTGCTTGCCATAGAGTTTCTTGGGTGACAGAAACACCTCCAGTTTGAAGAGCCAGTGAAGAGTCCAGGACCACCTGCCCCAGAAACTGGTGGCACTACAAGTGACTGACAAATGAAAAATGGAGTAACGGATCCAGCGTACCAGAAGAGACCTTTGCTGACAGCAACAAACAATGCAAGCAAGCTAGCCCTTGAGTAATGCCAATGCTTTTTGGGGGTCTACAGCCCTATCCAAATTAAAGTCCTGCAACCATTTGTCACCTGCATCCTTACTCACCAGACAATGACACCTGGGAGCAGACCCTGTCACTGGTGAGCTGTGGGGGTGACTTGAGATATCTGGAAGTCGCACAAGGCCTTTTTAGGGATCCAAGTTCAATTGTGAAATGGCATACTGTTGCGTCAGAAGAAGTTTATTAACCCCGAGTGAGTAATACACTTCTGCCGAGCTGTGGTTATAGGACCAAGGTAAATCATTACTTTTGACTATGATTGGAGCACACAGGTGGAAGTAAAAATATATACCCTTTCCATCCTATAGCCTGTCAGGGAAATTTACCCACAAAGGATGTATCCTCAGTCCCAAGGACTTTCAGGGTTGCTGCTAGCACTCCGGTACGTCTCCGGTATTACCACATACCAGAATGACAAGTGGGACTACGCAGGGAACGTGGTTCTCGTACACATGCCTACGTAAGCCTTTATAGGACTCTATGGGAAATATAACTGAGGCGATAAATGCACCGACTGGTAAAAAGTGGGGTCATGCAGGGTCTACTGGGAGTCATATCTAGGGTACTACAAATCCTGTTGTGAGACAGAGCTGGTCAAACGGCTGCTCTAGTCATGCTTGACTTGAGTGTTGCTTTTGACACTGTCTCTCATGATCTGCTATTAGAAGGCTACATCGCGCAGGGGTGGTGGGCATGGCATTGGGTTGGCTGGCTAATTTCCTAGAGGGTCGTACCTTCCAAGTCACCCTACAATCATTTGTTTCAACTTTTGACAGATGAAACAGGGCGTGCCACAGGGCTCAGCTTTGAGCCCGACCCTCTTCAATCTGTATAAGGGCCTGCTAGTGGACTTCTTGGAAAACCATGGAGTGCAGACGGTGTTATAATTGGACGACACACAACTGATTCTTTCTTTGGCCCAAGACAACGGCCAAGGGGCAGAGGATTTTAAGCTTTGTTTAGCTGACTTGTCTAACTGGAGAAAAAAGAGCTGCCTGAGATTAAATACTAGCAAAACCGATATGTTAGTGGTAGGGAAGCAACTTTCTATCTGGTCCTCGATCTGGTGGCCCAGTGAGTTGGGTTCCCCACCGTCCCCAACCCACAACGTTAAAAATGTTGGAGTTTGGTTTGACTCTACCCTATCTTTCTGGGACCAAACCTCCACACTCACAGGTACCTGTTTTGAGATCCTAAAAATTATCAGGAAAACCTTGGGCTTATTCTGGATTGTGCATATAAAACGGCTGTCCAGGCCCTTGTAGCTTTGAGACAGGACTCTTGCAACACCGTTTATTTGGGGGCCTCCAAGAGGAGCATACATATGCTTCAGGGGGTGCCAAAGGTGACCGCACGTATGCTGCTGAACATCCCCAATTGTTCTCCCACAGGGCGAACTCTGTAAACCCTTTAGAGGGTCTCTATAGAGGAAAGGATATCCTTTAAAGCCTTGTGTTATGTTTACAGAATAATGCAGGGCAAAGGCCCGAGAGACCTTCTTCCACTGATTCAACCATACAATGCTTTGCGCTGTCTGAGATCTGCTGGAACAGGACTAGTCGGTGTCCCCAAATTCAACAGAAAGCGCTTTGGCAGTAACTCGTTTAGGTTCCTGGCAGCCAAACAGTGGAACTTACTTCTCCTACATCCCAGACCGGAGCCCTCTGAAATGGGTTTCTGAAAACATCTTAAAACCTGGTTGTTTAGGAGAAGTCTAAATCAATACTAGTGTCCGCCCAGTCTTCCTCTCCCAATCCTGTCAGAATTCAGCTCAGGGACACTCCGAACTGGAGTAGCCATGTGCTTTACAAGCTGCCAACATAAACCTAAGCTGTAGTAATACCTGCAACACTAAGAGCCATCTCTGTGATACGGCAGAATTACTAAATACAACCACCTACAAATAATAAAATTGCTATAGTGGTATAAATCCAACTGTCTAATGCAACTGTGGCAACACTGGGCCTACTGGTACATACAACAAGGCAGTAGATGGACTACTCAGAGGTGAAAGTGGAGCAGTAGAAGGACTACCAAGAGGCACAGCTTGGGGAATAAGGAATGTAAAAGGGGTCTGTGCAATAATTAGCCTTATGTCAGATTAACAATAACCAAAATATCATCTGTCATAAATATTGTCTCCTAAATATTGTTTACAAAAATATTACTCAATTAGATGGGGATCTTCTATATTAACTCCAGAAGGGCAATATCTTTGTAGACCATATTTAGGACACTGGGCCCGATTCACAGAACTAACTTAAGACAAAATCCTAAACGTACTACTTTTGGCATTCACAGAAGTTAGGATTTTGTCTTAAGACAAACTTAAGACAGACTTAAGACAGACTTAAGACAAACTTAAGACAAAATCCTAACTTAAGTCTGTCTTAAGACAAACTTAAGACAAAATCCTAACTTCTGTGAATACCAAAAGTAGTAAGTTTAGGATTTTGTCTTAAGTTAGTTCTGTGAATCGGGCCCACTATTTTTTGTCAGACAATATTTAGGACACAATATTTTGGTACCATACTACAAATGGCCTTACGCTGCAAACAATTTATGGATTATATGGCCTCTTGCAGGCATAGATAGAGCGATTGCACTACTGTACTACACAGCTAGGATGATCAATACACACCTGCCTGGCAGAAACAGCGTGGATAATAAATGGAATGCTGGGAGCTGTTATTAGGATAAATACAAATCCTACGAAGGATAACAACTATGGCAATTTAAGTCCTACTCGAAAGGTATCCTTGTAGATATAAATCCTACTGGGGCAGACAGTGATAGAAATACAAGCCCTACAGGGAGACAAGAGTGAGGGAACTATCAGGCCTACTGAGAGACAGGACAAGGGTAATGCATGGCCTATTGACAGACAGGACCTGGGCAATACATGTCCTAGTGAGAGACAGAAAAAGGGCAATACATGGCCTACTGGGAGACAGAGCAAGTTCATTACATGGCCTTCTGGGAGACAGAACAATGTTAATGCATGGCCTATTGCAAGGTAGGACAAGGGCAATACATGGCCTACTGGGAGACTGAACAATAACAATACATGGCCTATGGAGAGACAGGACAAGGGCAATACATGGTCTACTGGGAGACAGAGCGAGGGCACTACATGGTCTACTGGTAGGCCGGACAAGGGCAATACATGGCCCACTGTAAGGCAGCACAAAAGCAACACATAACCTATAGGTAGACACAACAAGAACAATACATGGCTTAGTGCGAGTCAGAACCATGGCAATACACGATCTACTGGGGCACAAGGGCAACACATGGCCTATTGAGAGACAGAGCAAGGCTGATACGTGGGCTATTGGGAAACAGAGGAAGGGCAATACAAGGATTACTGGGATATAAAGCAATGGCAATATATGGCCTGCTGGGAAACAAAGCAAGGGCAATACTTGGCCTATTAGGAGATAGTGCAATGGTAGTACAGGGCCTACTGGGAGGCATTTCAAGTGTAATACATGGACAACTGGGAAATACTGTTCCTAATGCGAGACAATTTGGGCAATACAGGGATATATGGGAGACGCAACTTAGAAAATACAAAGTATAGTTAATAAACAACTAAGGTAGAAGCTAGAGTAGGGACACAACACGGCCGAAGTGAGGCATACTGGAGACACAGCTAGGAAAATATATCATTGAAAATGCTAGATCTTACCTGAATTAAATTTCTAACATGAACAATACATCAGCATGGCTTTGCAAATCCCTTGCAGATTACACTCACTAATTGGATGGAATGATCAATGGCCTGCGATAGAGATGGGCCACAAAACTAAACCAGAAACCCAGAAAGGCCAGAGCCTGACAACAGTATGCTGTGAGGGCAACAGAGTCAAAAAATCAGAAAATTACATCCTCCTCCACTGTCTGGCATACCATGACATTCGGTACCCTATATGCCCGCGTTCTACAATCAGTTTCTCTTGCGCTGCCTGGCATCAGGACATCCAGAACCCTCAATACCTACGTTCTACAATCACTTCCTCCTCCGCTCCATGGCACACAAGGACATCTGGAATCCTCGATTACTACGTTCTACAATCACTTCCTCCTCCGCTGCCTGACATAACCGGACATCCAGAACCGTCAATTACTATGTTTCTCAATTGCTTCCTTCTCCGCTGCCTGGTATAGCAATACACCTGGAACCTTCCATACATATGTTCTACAATCACTTCCTCCTCTGCTGCCTGCCATACCAGGACATCAGGAACCCTCAAGGACTACATTCTACAAGGAAAATGTTCACTTCCAAAGAAAAATCGAAGGTAGCCTTATTCTTGAGAATACCAAAAGCAGCAAGGGAGCAAAGTATGTCTCTGTCACAATGCACAGCCGTGTCTACCCCCAGGAAAATTTGTGGGATGGGAAAGCCTGACAGGGGATAGGTAGGGAAAAGAGAGTGGGTCGGTGTTAAGGCACTACTTAAGGAGCCAGGAGAGGTGGGTTCAGCCTCATCCTGCGCACCACTGGTTATTGGGGAAAGGTTTAGTGACAACCACCCACCCACCGTACACAATTTGGAGGGCAGTGGTGGAGACTGTTTAGATCAGCGAATGCCATAATAGGAAAGGTTGCAGAGGGTAGGCGGTAGTTGAGGGGGGTGGAGAGTCAAATGCGAGCGTATCCACCCCTCAGGGGTGGGATGAAGGAAGGTAACACAGGTGAATGTAGATGGTGTGCAGGATTCTTGGATAAGGACAAGAAAGCTTCATTGGATGAAGTTTTTGGTAGGGGAAGTGAGAGATAGATTGGGGACTGGAGGAAGCTCAGTGAGTGAAAGGGGAAAGATTAAGGCTAGGTTTGGGGTGTTGGGGTGAAAGCTTGGTGAGAAGTGAGAATTGTTCGATGATGAAGGGGATGACGGATCAATGATATTTTGATGTTATGTTATTGTTGTTTCAAGGCTGAATAACTGTTTTCGCAGCCCTGTCCTAATAAATGGCCTTTTACGCTTAATTGGTGGTATGGTGTGTGATTATTCAACGAAGAGACAACAACGAGAATTAACGAGAAACAATAAAGAAATATGCACAACTGAGAAGCAAACAGCCCAAAAAGGCAGTATAAACATGTATAATTTGTGTACAGTTTTACGTATCCCATGAGTTCTCTTTAAAAATACCTGTCTGACATATCAAGCTAATAAAGTACTTTGTCTTTTACAGCATTTCATTTCTCTGAAGAAGGGTGAGGCAGTGTACGGGGGCTAACAGGGGCTCCCTGGGGCTCTGCCTCTCACCTGTAACCAGAGTAGGCCATCAGTTGTAAAGTACACAGAGATACCAGAGGTTGAAAACAGAAACCTGTTCTCACTAGAAATACAGGTTCTCTGAAAGTACATATTTCAAAGTGCAGCAGTGGTTCTATTTCGAGATAGTGCTTCCTGGTACCCTTGGCAGGCAGGGACATGCTGGTGCGATTCCAGGCAAGGTCTGTGAGTCTTATGAGTTACTCGTAAGCACGTCAGCAGTCAAACCTTCCAAGAGATGGAGCCATGTAATGTACTTTTCTAAATAATTTACTGTACATTGAACAGAGTGGCTGTACGTGATCATGCAGCAGCCATCATATAATACAAGAATATTCCATGTACAAGTCTTCTGGTGAGAAGAGCAGGAGCAGCCATGGTTCTTCGGGTATCCTTTGCGACTCTACAGAGATCTCCCATCAACAGAGGGTTGGCCGGTCCAGGACTTGGTCCACACTGCGAAAATCAAAGCATTGTGTTTGAAAGTATATACTCCGCTCCACTTGATAGGGCCGGGCCATCCTGCATTAGACTCTATGGATGCCAAGAACGTCCACCTTATAGAGTAAACGGAAAACCACTGAAGTTCAAGTCAGAAGAAACTTCCCGCAGGACATCATGACTAGTTGACAGGCTAGGGTCAGGGATCAGCCTGCTGTCCTCAATTCCCCCAAACCTGGGAGCTCCCCGCTGTGGGCCTACATAGACCAGAGCACCCAGGGTGGGTGGCCGCCATCTTGACTGGTTAGTTCCAGCATACTGCGGGCCAGCACTGGACTCTAAGGTTCGACTTCACCGATGTGCACTGAGTATTCCATTCTCACAATTTGTCCTCCAGGTCCAATTCAGGAGAGGCCGTCTGCAGGAAGAAAGGGCATGACTTAGAAGAGGTTTAGTGAAGACAAGCAGTGGAAGGAGTACGTAGACATCATTCACAACATTGGTCCTGTCACTCTAGTCTAATAGGGATGGGGAGCATCGTGAAGTTTGTGTTTACGTAAAGTAGTTCAGGGTGAATCTTGGAAAGGTTGTGTACGTGTGTATGTCCAACCTGCCTTCCCTGAATGTGCTACTCACCAGCTGTTATGGTTGGTGAGGGCATGAGATGGTGGGGAACGTCCCAATGTGTCAGGGATCTCTTTACCTGTAGAAAAGGTATGGAGGTCTGGAAGACTGCCAGAGCCAAGCCCCCTTTTAGCGAAGGAGTTGTTTGTTTGGGATTTTTAAAGTGGTTCTACGATTACAGCTGTTTTGGAATATTTGCTCCACATGTGCTGCATTGTCCCCGCTTAACTGCAGTGCCTAAGTCGGGGTGGACCCGGTTGGACGGAGCTCCACCATTATTTTTGGAGAGAGAACTCTGTCCCCCTTCCCGCATGCCAAAGGAAGCTGAGAGGTGTAACCTTGTGCCCCATCACTGCATCTGCTTGCATTTGTAAACACTGTATGTGTGTAATGTAGCCTCAGGAAGCTTTTAAGCCCCATCACACAGGCAACATCCCCTTTATTTGTGAGAGACGTCAGGTCAGGGGTTAATTATGAATCCCCTATCTGAGAAGTAACACAGAACTTCAAACCATTGACCCTTTTATCACCCTATGAACTGGAAATGTGCCGCGATTTTGTACTTCGGCAGTGGATAAAGCAGAAAACAAGCATGCATTGACAGCAAGTTAGCTTATTTTTAAAAAAATACACCAAGCACGTTTTGTTTACTCTCTAAATACAGTTTAAAATGAAATCCCAAGTTCCACATGTTTGCTTACAAATAGTCTCCATTTCGGCCAATTTAAGCTCAATTACACACTAATGTGTGGAAACATGCATGTGATCTATCACAAAGAAAACAAATTAGAAAATGTTCTTTTCACATTTTTGCATGATTATGTAAACGTGTTTTTGTAAAATCGGCATGGTCCATTACGAGTGAGGAATGTAATAACGAGATTACAAGGGAGGAATGTTATAATGGGATTACATTACTTTTTGTAACATCACTTCCTATGACATCCTTTCTGCCCATTAACTTTGTGTTTTGTCACTCACATTTGCGTGCTTTCAATTCGCCAACTTTATTTGTTTTAGCTAGTCCTGCTTGTGTTTGTCACTCTCACGGCCAGCTTACCACCTCTCTGATTGGCTCCTTCTATGCTTCTACCAATATCTTCATTTTTAGAACTATTTTTATCTTTTCCTTGAGGCACTCCATGATAATGCATGTGTTTTCCAGCTGTATCGCTTGGGTGCTTCCCTTCCCAGCCCGCACTCCAATCTGTTTCCTTTCCCTTGTTCTCTGTCTCCTCTCCCGTGCTCCATGTTGTTGTCTCTCATCTGAGTCCTTCTCCCCTGTCTTCCCTCTTTCTGTGTTGATTCGTCCTTTGCTTTTCAACGCCCCCTTCCTCCATTGTCTTTGTTGCTTTTTCACCACCAACCCCAGATAAAGCTGCTGCTTAGTGTTCACCCACGTTCCCCTCGCTCCTTTGCTATTCGTGTTTAGTGCCTTCCTGTCCACCCTATCTCTGTTGTTTTTCCTCACACATCGCTTGTCAATGTTGCTTATTGCCCACCCACCCTTCGTTACCATAATTGTTTCCCTGTCCACCCTCAGTAGCTGCTTTCCCCCCGCCCACCCTCCATTGCTGGTTTCTAAAATCCATTGCCCTTGTTGCTTTCTCCCACTTTCACTTTTTAAGCTCTTTGTGAAACTGGCTTTGCCAGTAGGTCTCAAAGGTGAGACCTGATGGCTAGAGGCATCTGGGCACCTGAAAGGCCATTTCTGTGACAATACCAGAGAGAGGAGGTCAGCCGTGGAAACCTGAGCCGTGGGGCACTGATGCTCCATCCACACGAATCCCTAAACTATGACTGCAAGCTTCAGAGAATCTGCTGTCCAGTTCTAATACCCGAGTCAGAGTAGACATTTTACTGACGTGTACAATGAGCCTTAGAGACAGTTGTCTATTTGACAAATAAGCTGCATATGTCGGCTTCTTTACCCTGGAGCGTGGTTCAAAACCTGTGAATGTTAGTGTAATGTTAATCGCTGTTTTGATAGTGAGGGAGAGATCTCGTATGAGCAGCACAGAAAGAGGCCATTTGGAAGAGCCTGACGCGATTTATAGTCAGTGAGGCTTGGATTCAGTTGAAGGGAGAAGGGGGCCTCATGGTCAGTCTATGGGGACTGAGCATGAGGGCCATGGTCCAGTGCTGTCACTCTGGACTCAGCAGGAATGGCCTGGTCCAGTGGCGTCACTGTGGGTAGGGCTGGCTTTAGCGCTGGTGGTGTCCAGCGCGCCAGTCTTTGTTGGCATCCCCCAGTTCCCTCACTCCCACCCTCAGCACTTCTCATCTCTCCACAGACCCTCGCTCGCATGCATTTCATTTCTTTTCAAGCGCTACTCATACCAGCGTGGGGTGTCAGAGCACTTTACGTCACACACACAATGAATCATATGTGTAAATCAATGTGTAGGAAACGTTAATAATACAATGAGGACTACAAGGTGTAGGAGTCACATGCCATCCATACTGGTGGGCAGTATTTTTAAGAGTACTTGGTCTCGAGAAACACAGTCAAAATATTTAAAACGTAGCATAGTGTTTGGGGGTCTGCTTTACTAATAAGAATGAATTTCTACCCAAAAAAACCTTTTTATCAACATTAGGATAAAGAAATACTGGGGAAAATACATAATGTATTAACCTATTCCTTGTAGTTCTCATTCAGCTCGTTGAGGCTAGTTCATAGCTCACTGTGTTATATTAGGATTGTAAATTATAAACTGTAAGTAACAAAAGGGTCGATGTGAAAAAAGCAGAACCCACTGAGCTATGTATATAACATACAATTCTATGATCTGCATGATACACTTCTTTGCAGCAGGTATATTAAGCCTCTATGCTACTTTATGATGAGCCAAAATGCCATGAGGCAAAATTTTATCTCTTTTCAGCAAGTAAATTAATCACCCACATTATCTTGACATCGTTATTGGTGTCTGAAAATTGCTTGACAAGAAAGGAACTCTGCAGCAGGAGCTTTTAAACCCATAAGTTATTTTCAAAACACAGCGCCCCCCAGCTCCGCACCCGGTGCAGTGGCACAGGTCGCACTTCCCTAAAGACAGCCCTGACTGTGGGTTCAGCAGAAGATTCCTGGTCCAATGGTGTCCCTGTAGCTTCAGCAGGGGAGGCTTAATCCAGTGCAGACACTCTGGACCCAGTGCAGGGGGTGGTGAAGGTGGATCAAGAGCTGGTCCAGTGATGTCACTGTGGACTCATCTGGAAGGGCTCGGTGCAGTGGTGTCTGTCACTGTGGGCTCATCTGGAAGGGCTCGGTGCAGTGGTGTCTGTCACTGTGGGCTCATCTGGAAGGGCTTGGTGCAGTGGTGTCTGTCACTGTGTGCTCAGCAGGAAGGGCTCTTCCAGTTAAACCACTAAGGTCCCAGCAGGAGGGGCCTGGTCCAGTAATGTCACTGCGGACTCAGTAGAGGGAGCCTGGTCAGTGGTGTCAGTGTTGGGTCAGCAGGAGGGGCGTGGTCTAGTGGTGTCACTGAGGGCCTGGTAAAAAAGGGCCTGATCTAGTAAAGTCACTGTGAACCCAATGAGGATGTGAACCCAGAAGGAGTGCCGTCACTGTGGGCTCAGCAGGAGTGACCCAATCCTGTGCTGTTCCTGTTTGGTGCCACCCGCACCTCGGGGTGGGCACCCTTAGTTGCATCCGGCAGAAGCCCCTACCTCTCCCCAGTGCTCTAGCAGAGATTACTGCTCGGGCTGGCCAGTTACGTCATCGGAAGGCGCAAGGCTCCCCAAAGGGAACTATAATGGGCAGATTGGAGCAGGGTCATTCTCTTTGTCCCCTCCATTTTCTCCAAAGGTGCGGACTGGCAGCAGGTTACCCACCCAACCATCTCTAGAGCAGAAGGGTCCCTGGCTGAAAAATAGCGGAGGATACAGAGAAGTGGACTTTTATCTGGACTGACTGACCCTTGCACAGTGGAAGCATTCAGTTGGGCATTTGGCTGGCCGGAGGAGGGACTGGCCTGCTGGTGGTCCTGGACTCTCCATCCTACACAAGATGCCCTAGTTATGAACTTTTGGGGGTTGCACCTGTGTTTCAGGTACCTCAGTGGGGCCGATGCATTATGCGGTGCCTTTGTGTGGTAGTTACCTCCGTAATGGAGGTTTGGAGAAAGTTGCTACTAATGACTGCTGGTCAATGTGTTCGATCAATGTTGCAAGAATGCCCAGGGTGGAACTCAGGGGTCAGTGCCAGTTAGGACATGCTGGCACAACAAACAGGGGGTTTTCACCACAATGTGCATATCTTAATGTTTGCTGCAATGTTTATAATGTAAATACAGTCTCTCGCCTAATGTATACACACTGTAGAAGCTACCCTGAAGTAATGGTCACTTACGTTATGTAACTGTAACCCTACAAACACTATATAGATAGAGTGCTAGACATCTCAATAAATGTTAAGGACTGTCCTCACACACCACCAGGTGTCATGCTCCATCATAGGCAGTCCTTGCTCTCTAAAAACACGGTTTGATAGAGAGCGGGCCTACACCTGAAGACATGGAGGCACTTCTAATCATTTAAGTGAAGGCCTGTGCAAAAAGTGAGTAAAAAAACCTATGCATTACCCAAATCACATTTAATCATATGGTATTACTTGGTATTAAAAGCAGAAGTGTGGGGATTAGGGGAACTATTACCCCATCACCACTATTGTCGTCAATATGTTTCTGCCATTGGCTCGAATGATACTAGACATGATAAAATGGATCAATGTTTCAGATGTGCGTTCAAAGACAGACACTCTGTGTTCCTATGCATACTTCCACTCATACTCTTACTGCCTCAAGGTGTGTCCCTCGCCGTACACCTACGGATGTCCACTCCTTCTCCCCGACGATGTTGGAATGGAGATTTCCTTGTTGGATATATAGGTGTACCGTAATCATGTAATGAGCTGAACTGCAGCACCTGTGAGCAACTTTGACTAACGTGGTCAATTCGTTGCCAGATCCGGTGTCTGAAACGCCCACACCTAGAGGTCTCGTAGTGCTGCAGTAAACCAATGGGTGTGGTCGGTAAGCGCGGCTTTAGCCGTTTGTACCAGCGCCGTGATCTAACGAAACACCTGTGGCCATGTACAATAGCGCTAGTGTGTTTCGCCTAATGTAAACTTCTGAATCTGGTTTGCATCTCATTGTCCTTCAAAAAATTTTAAGAAAGGATTGATGTCGCTTATGCTTGAGTAAATGATCAAGTTAATGTGAATAAAGGACTGCGCATGCCACAAACTGTGTTGTCATTCCTTGCTTCCATCTACCGCCAGCCTTCCAATTGTTTACAGCTCATCTGCTCTTTTTTCTCTTTGAATGTTTAATACATAATGAAGGTAATCAGTTGTATCTATGTATTTTATATGTTTGTATATATGTTTGTCATGGATATGTGATTATGTTGTAGTATGTTTCATGGATTAATATTTATCAGAACATTTACAAAAATATACTTTGAGAGTGATCAACAAAATATTCTGCACTCAAAAAATTTATTTAATAATCTGAATAAAGAGTTTTTTACAAACCTACATTGTTCAACAACATAGTCATGTGTGTATAGTTAATGCTCTTTGTTGTTGTTTGGTACGTAGCCTGAAACTTATAACCTATAATTAATGAATAACTTGCATTTAGCATCTTTCTTCCCCCTATTGTCACTCCTTGAGACGTGATTGCGGGGGAGGGTTTGAGTAGTGGGCGAATCGCACATTGTATGAATACTATGTTGGATAATCAGAAAGACAGCAGATCAGTGACGCGACTGTAGGCAGAGCAGCAGAGAGCTGTTCCAGTGCTGTAGCCGTGGACCCAATAGGTAAATCAGGTGCTGTCACTGTAAGGGTGGACAGAAGGGGCCTCACCCAGTGCTGTCATTGCAGTAGGACCAGAAAGAGAATGGTTCAGTGAAGTCACCGTGGCCTGGTCAGGAGCAGCCCGTCCTGGGGTGTCACTGCTTTGAGCAGAAATAACCAATCCAGTGCTGCTACTGTGGGCTTAAAAGACAGGAGTCCTGGGGTGTGACTGGGTCCTGGCCAAGGTCTAGTGCAGTCACTGTGGGCTCGGTAGGAGGGGGCAAATCCATTGCTGTTAGTGTGGGCTAAACTAGGGGAGGGGGCTTGTTCCAGTGGCTGCGTTGCCCATGAGGAGATGCAGAAACTGCACTCTGCCATGAGGAGGCAGGGAGATGAGGTGCCTCCGAGGAGCTGTGGCAGAGGCAGCAGTTTACGTATGCTGCAGAAATGAAATGAAAAAGAAACTTCTAAAGCGCTCTGCGGCCAAGCGGCTTCCTGGCGCTAAGGATCACAACATTGTCTACCAAGAGGGCACGAAAGAAGGGGTTTTAGTCTGGGAAAGCCTGAAGAAAGAAGAAAGTTTTAAGAGCTTTGCGAAAATGAGAAAAGATAGGAATAGAGCGAATAGAGAGAGGGAGAGTGTTCCAGATCTGAGGGGCCCGCACAGAAAAGCGGGTGCCACCTGTGCGGGATTTACGAAAACGGGGGACGTGAAGAAAAGTGAGAGAGATGAACAGCCTGCGACCGTCCCTGAAGGAAGGACGCGATCCAGGAGAGGGCAGAGCCCTGGATGCCCGCTGCGCTGACACGGTCACGAAGGATGGCATGATCGACCGTGTCAAACGCAGCGGACAGATCCTAAAGGACTAAGGCCTGGGGAAGATTGCTATCGGCCTTGCCCTTCAGTTCATCCAGGACCGCAAGGACCACGCCCTCGGTTGAGTGGCCTGGTCGAAAGCCAGCCTGGTGAGAGGCCAGGATGTTATTCTCCTCTATGTAGGAAGAGAGGCAAGATGTCACATGGCTCTCAAGAATTTTCCCTAGATAGGGAAGAAGGGAGATCGGCCTAAAGTTCGATGGAAGGGTCCAGGCCGGACCCTTCCCGGCCTGGAGGCCGCAGAGGAGGCTCGCATTCGGAGCATACCCCAACAAGAGGAGATGAGGAGGGTGCAATGTATTCTATCATGAGGAGACAGAGAAGGTGTAGTGTATCCTTTGTGGAAGCAGGGCTGGTTCAGTGTCGCTCAAGTGGAGGTAGAGGGGGTGTGGCGTCTCCTTTTTGGAAGCAGGCAGATGCAGTAACATCCAAGAGGGGATGGGACAAGTGCACAGTCACTCAGGTAAAGACAGAACATATGCAGACCCTTCTATGTGGCAAGTGTGCTGTGTTTAGAAGGAGATGGGGCAGGTGCAGTGTCACTCAGGAGGACATCGGGCAGGTGCAGTGTCACTCAGGAGGAGATGGGGCAGGTGCGGTGTCACTCAGGAGGAGATGGGGCGGGTGCAGTGTCACTCAGGAGGACATCGGGCAGGTGCAGTGTCACTCAGGAGGAGATGGGGCTGGTGCAGTGTCACTCAGGAGGACATGGGGCAGGTGCAGTGTCATTCAGGAGGAGATGGGGCAGGTGCAGTGTCACTCAAGAGGAGATGGGGCAGGAGCAGTGTCACTCAGGAGGAGATGGGGCAGGAGCAGTGTCACTCAGGAGGACATGGGGCAGGTACAGTGTCATTCAGGAGGAGATGGGGCAGGTGCGGTGTTACTCAGGAGGACATGGGGCAGGTCCAGTGTCACTCAGGAGGAGATGGGGCAGGTGCAGTGTCACTCAGGAGGAGATGGGGCAGGTGCAGTGTCACTCAGGAGGACATGGAGCAGGTGCAGTGTCACTCAGGAGGAGATGGGGCAGGTGCAGTGTCACTCAAGAGGAGATGGGGCAGGAGCAGTGTCACTCAGGAGGAGATGGGGCAGGAGCAGTGTCACTCAGGAGGACATGGGGCAGGTACAGTGTCACTCAGGAGGAGATGGGGCAGGTGCGGTGTCACTCAGGAGGAGATGGGGCAGGTGCGGTGTCACTCAGGAGGAGATGGGGCAGGTGCAGTGTCACTCAGGAGGAGACGGAGCAGGTGCAGTGTTACTCAGGAGGACATGGGGCAGGTGCAGTGTCACTCAGGAGGACATGGGGCAGGTACAGTGTCACTCAGGAGGAGATGGGGCAGGTGCGGTGTCACTCAGGAGGAGATGGGGCAGGTGCGGTGTCACTCAGGAGGAGATGGGGCAGGTGCAGTGTCACTCAGGAGGAGACGGAGCAGGTGCAGTGTTACTCAGGAGGACATGGGGCAGGTGCAGTGTCACTCAGGAGGACATGGGGCAGGTACAGTGTCACTCAGGAGGAGATGGGGCAGGTGCGGTGTCACTCAGGAGGAGATGGGGCAGGTGCGGTGTCACTCAGGAGGAGATGGGGCAGGTGCAGTGTCACTCAGGAGGAGACGGAGCAGGTGCAGTGTTACTCAGGAGGACATGGGGCAGGCGCAGTGTCACTCAGGAGGAGACGGAGCAGGTGCAGTGTTACTCAGGAGGACATGGGGCAGGTACAGTGTCACTCAGGAGGAGATGGGGCAGGTGCGGTGTCACTCAGGAGGAGATGGGGCAGGTGCAGTGTCACTCAGGAGGAGACGGAGCAGGTGCAGTGTTACTCAGGAGGACATGGGGCAGGTGCAGTGTCACTCAGGAGGAGATGGGGCAGGTGCGGTGTCACTCAGAAGGAGATGGGACAGGTGCAGTGTATTCTAAGCAGAATTTGGGCAGGTGCAGTGTCACTCAGGAGGAGATGGAGCACGTGCAGTGTCACTCAGAAGGAGATGGGACAGGTGCAGTGTCTTCTAGGAAGAGATTAGGCAGGTGCAGTGTCACTCAGGAGTAGATGAGACAGGTGCAGGGTCTCTTGGAAGAGATGGAGCAGGTTGCAGTGCCACACAAGTGAAGCTGGCACAGGGGAAGTATTTCCTATGAGGAGCTGTAGGCAGTGCAGTGCCACTGAGTAGGAGATGGGGCAAGTACGGTGCCTTCTAAGAAGAGATTTGGCAGGCGCAGTGTCACTCAGGAAAAGATGGAGCAGGAGCAGTGTCACTAAGGAAGTGTTGGGGCAGGTGCAGCATTTCCTGTGAGGGGATGTCAGAGGTGCAGTGTTACAAAGGTGGGGGTGGACGAGGTGTCGTGTCTCCTTTGAGGAGATGATAGAGGTGCAGTGCCATACAAGAAGGGATGGGACAATTGAAGTCACTCAGATGGAGAGAGAACATGTGCAGACTCTTCTACTAGGAGATGGGACAAGTGCAGTGTCACTCAGGAGACAGGGCAGGTGCAGTGTCACTCAGGAGGTGAGGGGGCAGGTGCAGTGTCACTCAGGAGGCGATGGGGCAGGTGTAGTGTTACTCAGGAGGAGATGGGGAAGATGCAGTGTCTGAAACCTGTCGCGGGTTTCAGAGTTGGGCATCCCTGGGCTGGCACATCAATGGCTTTCCTCCTTCCTGTCAGGTCGATCCCAAAGGATCCAGTTGGCTGATCGGGTATCCAATATTGGCGCTGTAACGTGTAGTGTCCCTCAAGGTTCTGCGTTGTCTCCCCTCCTTTTCAATATCTATCTACAGCCTCTGGTGGCTGCATTGGCCCACATGGAGTGGCAAGTTTTCAATTACGCTGATGGTACACAAATTATCATTTGGATTGACAACTCTCCCACGGATCATGCACGGATGCAAAGCATGCTGAGGTACACAGTCAATTGGATAACAGCAAATTCACTAAAAATTAACCCCGATAAAACCGAGGTACTGGTCATCACCACGGGTAACAACCCATGGAGTGACCTCTTTTGGCCACGAGAGCTAGGCACCACTCCCACGCCAGCCCCGGTCATAAAAAGTCTTAGAATAAAAATAGATGCCAAGCTCTCTATGTCATTCCAGGTATCTACCATGGCAAGGACATGTGTGGGCCTACTGAGACAGCTACGTAGACTCGCCCCCCTTCTCTCATTTACAGCACTACAAAATTGCTGTGTCTGCAATGATTATGTCAAGTTAGATTATGGCAACTCTCTGTACATTGGCCTTCCTGAGAAGCTGCTAACAAACCTCCAAGTGGTCATGAATGAAGCTGCCAGACTGATTTTCAGGCTCCCAAGACGGGCACATGCCACCCCCCTACTGCAGCAGCTGCACTGGGTCCCGATCAAACAGCGAACCAGGTTCAAAGGTCTATGCATAGCCCATAAAGCCATCCACGGTCGGGCCCAGCCTACATCAAGGACCTCCTTGTAAACTATGCGCCAGGGCGTACCCTTCGATCATCTGATACTGGCCTTTTGGCCTGCCCCTGCTTTAATTAATCCTCCAAAGGGGGCAGAGCCTTTTCCCCAATGATCCCTCAACTCTGGAATAAGCTGCCGGCAAGCATTTGCAGGGAACCCACCCTTCTTCCATTGAGGAAAAAACTTAAAAAGCTTCTTTTTACTGAAGCCCGGGGCACAACCTAGGCTAAATTTCGGTGCATACATATGCAGATGTGGTGAGGTTGGGTTCTCTCTCATAGTGCTAAGAGACCTGTCGGTGATTATGCGCTCTAGAAATCTCAGTTAACATTAACATTCTAAGAAGAAATTGTGAAGGTGCTGTGTCATTCAGGAGGAAATGGGGCAGGTGCAGTGCCACGCGAGTGAAGATGGGACATATGCAGCGTTTCCTATGAGGAGATGTAGCAGGTGCAGTGTTATGCAGGTGGGGTGGAGCAGGTGAAGTGTCTCCTTTGAGGAGATGATAGCAGGGCACCAGGGCCGGCTCTAGGGCGGTGAGATCGGTGCCACCACACCAGGCGCTGCCTTGGGGGCATCATTTTTACAAGTAATATTATTTTAACAGCACCAACCTGCTGGCACATTCCCGGCCTCCACCAATTTTTGTAGGCATCAATTAAAACGTCACGATAACTCCAGTGATGATTTATCGTGTTCCTGAAAGAGACTGGAGGTTTGTCTAGTGGAAGATTTGACTAATCAAAGAGTAGTACAGAGGGTTAAAATGCCTGCTGCTAAGAACATGTACCATTCAGATAAAAAAGTGCATGTAATGTAAATAGGTCAGTGGGTTACTGTTTCTGTAAGAGAGCTCCTTTTGTTACTCGTCGTTTGTAAGTCACAATCGTAATATAAAACATTGAGCTATTAACCCCTTCGACGCTCATGACGAGCTCAGCTCGTCATGAGTTACGCCTCTCGTACGCTCATGACGAGCTGAGCTCGTCATGAACCGCGGGTTTTCGCAAAAGTCAGCGCACAGCGGGAAAATGCGCCGCACGCGTGGGGTTAATTGTCATCAAAGAGCTGTGTGTAAACTGCAAGGTATAGGTTAGAGCTATATGTTTTTTTGCCCAGTCTTTCATTATCCTAATTTTGCAAAAAACGTTCATGTGGGTGGGAAACAATTCCTGTTATTAAAGAGAACCCCCAACAGTGGTGTTACATTTTAAATTTTGAATTTGGGCATTTCCAGAATAAGGACTCTTAAACTATATTGCCTACCAGTATCGAGGACACGTTACTCCTATACACTGATTTACACATCTATGAGTGTCTTTGTGCCATGTGTGGGTGATGTAAAGTGCTCTGACACGTTACACTGGTATGAGTGGTGCTATAAAACTAAATGAATCCGAGAGACAGTGGTTCTGGAGACTTGAAGGGCACTGTTAAAGGGCGGTGGTGAGGGAATCCGTGGCCGAGGTGGTCATTGGGGGGAGCCAACAGAAATTGTCGCACAGGGGGCCACCAGCGCTAAACCCCGCCCTGAGGTGCACTGCCAATCAAGAGGGCATGGGACAATTGCAGTCACTCAGATGGAGACAGAACATGTACACTCTTATTCAAGAAAATGGGGCAGGCATAGTGTCACTCAGGTGGAGATGGGGCAGCAGCAGTGCCACTCAGGAGGAGATGGGGCAGGTGCAGAGTCACTCTGGAGGAGATGGGACAGGAGCATTGTCACTCTGGAGGAGATGGGGCAGGTGCAGTGTCACTCTGGAGGAGATGGGGCAGGTGCAGTGTCACTCTGGAGGAGATGGGGCAGGTGCAGAGTCACTCTGGAGGAGATGGGGCAGGTGCAGTGTCACTCTGGAGGAGATGGGGCAGGTGCCAGGCCCGGACTGGCCATAGCGGGCACCGGGCAATCCCCCGGTGCGCCGCAAGGGTGGGGGCCGGTTTTGAGCCCCTGGGGACCGATTTTGTTACAGTGCCGTTTTTGCAAAATCAGCCCTGCAACAAAACCGGCCCTGGCAAAGCGCTCGTCGGCACCTCCAACCCCCCGAGTGGGCAGGGGGGGCCGGCCGAGCACTTTGCCAGGGCCGGTTTTGGTTCCCAGTCCGGCCCTGGCAGGTGCAGAGTCACGTAGGAGGAGTTGGGGGCAGGTGCAGTGTGACTCAGAAGGAGAGGGGTCAGGGGCAGTGTTTTTTAATAAGAGATTAGGTAGCTGCAGGTGCCGAGTCACTCGGGAGCAGATGGGACATGTGCAGTGTCTAAGAAGAGATTGGGCAGGTGCATTGTCACTCAGGAGGAGATGGGGTAATTGGAGTGTCAATCGGGAGGAGGTGGGACAGGTGTGGTTTTCTCTAAGAAGAGATTAGTCAGGTGCAGTGTCACTCAGGAGGAGATGGAGCAGGAGCTGTGTCACTCAAGCGAATATGGGACAAGTGTAGCATTTCCCATGACATGAGACTGTTGCGGTCTCTTCTAAGAGGAGATCAGGCAGGTGCAGTGTCACTCAGGAGGAGGTGGGACAGGTCTGGTGTCACACAGGAGGAGGTGAGACTGGTGTAGCATTTCCTACGAGGAGATGGGACAGGTGCAGTGTCTTCTAAGCCGTGCCACTCAGGATAAGATAGAGCAGGTGCAGTGTCACTCAGGGCAAGATGGGGCATGTGCAGCTTTTCCTATGAGGAGATGTAGCAGGTGCAGTGTGATGCATGTGGATGAGGTGTAGTGTCTCCTTTGAGGAGATGATAGAGGGACAGTGCCATACAAGGCGGGATGGGACAATGTCAGTAAGTCAGTTGGAGGCAAAACATGTGCAGACTATTTTACTAGGAGATGGGGCAGGCGCAGCGTCACTCAGAAGGGGACAGGGCAGGTGCAGTGTCACTCAGGAAGAGATGGAGCAGGTGCAGTGTTACTCAGGAGGAGATAGGGCAAGTATGGAGCCACTCAGGAGGAGATAGGGCAGGTGCAGTGTCACTCAGGAGGAGATGGGGCAGGTGCAGTGTCACTCAGGAGGAGATAGGGCAAGTATGGAACCACTCAAGAGGAGATAGGGCAGGTGCAGTGTCACTCAGGAGGAGATAGGGCAGGTGCAGTGTCACTCAGGAAGAGCTGGAGCAGGTGCAGTGTCACTCAGGAGGAGATAGGGCAAGTATGGAGCCACTCAGGAGGAGATAGGGCAGGTGCAGTGTCACTCAGGAGGAGATGGGGCAGGTGCAGTGTATTTTAATAAGAGATTAGGTAGCTGCAGTGTCACTCATGAGGAGATGGAGCTGGTGCGGTGTCACTCAGGAGGAGACATGTTAGGTGCAGGTGCAGTGACTTCTAAAAAGACATGGGGCATGTGCGGGGTCACTCAGGAGGAGATGGGGCAGGTGCGGTGTCGCTCAGGAGGAAATGGGCCAGGTGCGAGGTCACTCGGGAGGAGATGGGGCAGGTGCAGCATTTCTTATGAGGAGATGTAGCAGGTGCAGTGTTTTGCAGGTGGATGAGGTGTAGTGTCTCCTTTGAGGAGATAATAGAGGGGATGGGACAAGTGCAGTCACTTAATTGTAGGAAGAACGTGTGCAGACTATTTTCCGAGGATATAGAGATGTGCAGCGTCACTCAGGAGGAGACAAGGTAGGTGCAGTGTCACTCAGGAGGAGATGGGTAATGAGCAGTGTCTTCTAAGAAGAGATTGTGCAGGTGCAGTGTCACTCAGGAGCAGTTGGGACAGGTGCAGTGACTTCTAAGAAGAGATGGGGCAAGTGTAGTGTCACTGAGGAGGAGATGGGGCAGGCATAGTGTCACTCAAGAGGATGGGGCAGGTGCGGTGTCACTGAGGAGGAGATGGGGCTGGTGCAGTGTCACTGAGGAGGAGATGGGGCAGGTGCGGTGTCACTCAGGAGGAGATGGTGCAAGTCCAGTGTCACTCAGGAGGAGATGGGGCAGGTGCGGTGTCACTCAGGAGGAGATGGGACAGGTGCAGTGTCACTCAGGAGGAGATGGGGCAGGTGTGGTGTCACTCAGGAGGAGATGGGGCTGGTGCAGTGTGATTCAGGAGGAGAGGGGTCGAGAGCAGTGTCTTTTAATAAGAGATTAGGTAGCTGCAGTGTCACTCAGGAGGAGATGGAGCATGTGCAGTGTCACTCAGGAGGAGATGGGGCAGGTGCAGTGACTTCTAAGAAGAGATGGGGCAGGTGCGGTGTCACTCAGGAGCAGATGGGACAGGTGCAGTGACTTCTAAGAAGAGATGGGGCAGGTGCGGGGTCACTCAGGAGGAGATGGGCAGGTGCAGTGTCACTCAGGAGGAGATGGGCAGGTGCGGTGTCACTCAGGAGGAGATGGGGCAGGTGCGGGGTCACTCAGGAGGAGATGGGGCAGGTGCAGTGTCACTCAGTGTGAGATTGGGCAAGTGCGGCGTCACTCAGGAGGGTATGGGGCAGGTGCAGTGTCACTCAAGAGGAGATGGGGCAGGTGCAGTGTGACTCAGAAGGAGACAAGGTAGGTGCAGTGTCACTCTGGAGCAGATGGGACAGGTGCAGTGACTTCTAAGAAGAGATGGGGCAGGTGCAGTGTCACTCAGGATGAGATGGGGCGGGTGCGGAGTACCTCAAGAGGAGATGGGGCAGGTGCAGTGTCACTCAGGAGGAGATTGGGCAGGTGCAGTGTCACTCAGGAGGAGATGGGGCGGGTGCAGCATTTCTTATGAGGAGATGTAGCAGGTGCAGTGTTTTGCAGGTGGATGCGGTGTAGTGTCTCCTTTGAGGAGATAATGGAGGGGATGGGACAAGTGCAGTCACTCAATTGAAAGGAAGAACTTGTGCAGAATCTTTTCCGAGGAGATAGAGAGGTGCAGGGCCACTCAGAAGGAGACATGGTAGGTGCAGTGTCACTCAGGAGGAGACAAGGTAGGTGCAGTGTCACTCAGGAGGAGACAAGGTAGGTGCAGTGTCACTCAGGAGGAGATGGGTAATGAGCAGTGTCTTCTAAGAAGAGATTGTGCAGGTGCAGTGTCACTCAGGAGCAGTTGGGACAGGTGCAGTGACTTCTAAGAAGAGATGGGGCAAGTGTAGTGTCACTGAGGAGGAGATGGGGCAGGTGCGGTGTCACTCAGGAGGATGGGGCAGGTGCGGTGCCACTGAGGAGGAGATGGGGCAGGTGCAGTGTCACTGAGGAGGAGTTGGGGCAGATGCGGTGTCACTCAGGAGGAGATGGGGCAGGTGCAGTGTCACACAGAACAAGACGTGGTGGGTGCAGTGTCACTCAGGAGGAGATGGGGCAGGTGCGGTGTCACTCAGGAGGAGATGGGGCAGGTACAGTGTCACGCAGGAGGAGTTGGGGCAGTTGCAGTGTGACTCAGGAGGAGAGGGGTGGAGAGCAGTGTATTTTATTAAGAGAATAGGTAGCTGCTTGGGAGATGTGGCAGGTGCAGTGTTACTCTGGAGCAGATGGGACAGGTGCAGTGACTTCTAAGAAGAGATGGGGCAGGTGCGGTGTCCCTCAGGAGGAGATGGGGCAGGTGCGGTGTCACTCAGGAGGAGATGGGGCAGGTGCGGTGTCACTCAGGAGGAGATGGGGCAGGTGCAGTGTCACTCAGGGTGAGATTGGGCAAGTGCGGTGTCACTCAGGAGGAGATGGGCAGGTGCGGTGTCACTCAGGAGGAGATGGGGCAGGTGCGGGGTCACTCAGGAGGAGATGGGGCAGGTGCAGTGTCACTCAGGGTGAGATTGGGCAAGTGCGGTGTCACTCAGGAGGGTATGGGGCAGGTGCAGGGTCACTCAAGAGGAGATGGGGCAGGTGCAGTGTCACGCAGGAGGAGTTGGGGCAGGTGCAGTGTGACTCAGAAGGAGACAAGGTAGGTGCAGTGTCACTCTGGAGCAGATGGGACAGGTGCAGTGACTTCTAAGAAGAGATGGGGCAGGTGCAGTGTCACTCAGGATGAGATGGGGCAGGTGCGGAGTACCTCAAGAGGAGATGGGGCAGGTGCAGTGTCACTCAGGAGGAGATTGGGCAGGTGCAGTGTCACTCAGGAGGAGATGGGGCAGGTGCAGCATTTCTTATGAGGAGATGTAGCAGGTGCAGTGTTTTGCAGGTGGATGAGGTGTAGTGTCTCCTTTGAGGAGATAATGGAGGGGATGGGACAAGTGCAGTCACTCAATTGAAAGGAAGAACTTGTGCAGAATCTTTTCCGAGGAGATAGAGAGGTGCAGGGCCACTCAGAAGGAGACATGGTAGGTGCAGTGTCACTCAGGAGGAGACAAGGTAGGTGCAGTGTCACTCAGGAGGAGATGGGTAATGAGCAGTGTCTTCTAAGAAGAGATTGTGCAGGTGCAGTGTCACTCAGGAGCAGTTGGGACAGGTGCAGTGACTTCTAAGAAGAGATGGGGCAAGTGTAGTGTCACTGAGGAGGAGATGGGGCAGGTGCGGTGTCACTCAGGCGGATGGGGCAGGTGCGGTGCCACTGAGGAGGAGATGGGGCAGGTGCAGTGTCACTGAGGAGGAGTTGGGGCAGATGCGGTGTCACTCAGGAGGAGATGGGGCAGGTGCAGTGTCACACAGAACAAGACGTGGTGGGTGCAGTGTCACTCAGGAGGAGATGGGGCAGGTGCGGTGTCACTCAGGAGGAGATGGGGCAGGTGCAGTGTCACGCAGGAGGAGTTGGGGCAGTTGCAGTGTGACTCAGGAGTAGAGGGGTGGAGAGCAGTGTATTTTATTAAGAGAATAGGTAGCTGCTTGGGAGATGTGGCAGGTGCAGTGTCACTCTGGAGCAGATGGGACAGGTGCAGTGACTTCTAAGAAGAGATGGGGCAGGTGCGGTGTCACTCAGGAGGAGATGGGGCAGGTGCGGAGGAGATGGGGCAGGTGCGGTGTCACTCAGGAGGAGATGGGGCAGGTGCGGTGTCACTCAGGAGGAGATGGGGCAGGTGCAGTGTCACTCAGGGTGAGATTGGGCAAGTGCGGTGTCACTCAGGAGGAGATGGAGCAGGTGCAGTGTCACTTAGAAGGAGACATGTTAGGGGCAGTGTCACTCAGGAAGAGATGGGGCAGGTGCAGTGTCACTCAGAAGGAAACAAGGTAGGTGGAGTGTCTCTCGGGAGCAGATGGGACAGGTGCAGTGACTTCTAAGAAGAAATGGGGTAGGTGAAGTGTCACTCAGGATGAGATGGGGCAGGTGTGGTGTCACTGAGGAGGAGATGGGGCAGGTGCAGTGTCACTCAGGAGGAGGGGGGTCGGGAGAAGTGTCTTTTAATAAGAGATTAGGGTGCTGCAGTGTCACTCAGGAGGAGATGGAGCATGTGCAATGTCACAAAGAACAGGACGGGGCAGGTGCAGTGTCACTCAGGAGGAGATGGGGCAGGTGCAGCGTCACGCAGGAGGTGTTGGGGCAGGTGCAGTGTTACGCAGGTGGTGGTGGTGGGGCAGGTAAAGTGTTCCCTTTGAGGAGATGATAGAAGTGCAGTGCCATACAAGACGGGATGGGACAATATCAGTCACTCAGTTGGAGACAGAACATGTGCAGACCCTTTCACTAGGAGATGCTGCAGGTAGGTGCAGTGTCACTAAGGAGACAAGGCACGTGCAGTGTCACTCAGGAGGCGAGGGGGCAGGTACAGTGTCACTCGGGAGCAGATGGCGCAAGTTATTTTCTCTGTTAAGGAGATGGGGCAAGTGCAGTGTCACTCAGGAGATGGGGCAGGAGTAGTGTATTCTAAGAAGAGATTAGGTAGGGACAGTGTCACTTAGGGGAAGATGGGGCACGTGCAGTGTCACTCAGGAGGAGATGGGGCAGGTGCAGCATTTCCTATGAGCAGAAGAGACAGGTGCGGTGTCTTCTAAGAAGAGATTGTGCAGGTGCAGTGTCACTCAGGGGCAGATGGGACAAGACAGTGACTTCTAAGAAGAGATGGGACAGGTGCAGAGACTTCTAAGAAGAGATGGGGCAGGTGCAGTGTCACTCAGGATGAGATGGGGCAGGTGCGGAGTACCTCAAGAGGAGATGGGGCAGGTGCAGTGTCACTCAGGAGGAGATTGGGCAGGTGCAGTGTCACTCAGGAGGAGATGGGGCAGGTGCAGCATTTCTTATGAGGAGATGTAGCAGGTGCAGTGTTTTGCAGGTGGATGAGGTGTAGTGTCTCCTTTGAGGAGATAATAGAGGGGATGGGACAAGTGCAGTCACTCAATTGTAGGAAGAACTTGTGCAGAATCTTTTCCGAGGAGATAGAGAGGTGCAGGGTCACTCAGAAGGAGACATGGTAGGTGCAGTGTCACTCAGGAGGAGACAAGGTAGGTGCAGTGTCACTCAGGAGGAGATGGGGCAGGTGCAGCATTTCCTATGAGCAGAAGAGACAGGTGCGGTGTCTTCTAAGAAGAGATTGTGCAGGTGCAGTGTCACTCAGGAGCAGATGGGACAGGACAGTGACTTCTAAGAAGAGATGGGACAGGTGCAGTGTCACTCAGGAGGAGATGGGGCAGGAGCAGTGTCACTCAGGAGGAGATGGGGCAGGTGCAGTGTCACTCAGGAGTAGTTGGAGCAGGCGCAGTGTCACTCAGGAGTAGTTGGGGCAGGTGCAGTGTCTTTTAGCATATCCTATTAGGAGATGTAGGGTATGGGAGAATGTCAGTCACTCAGTTGGAGGCAAAACATGTGCATACTCTTCTCCGAGGAGATGGAGCAAGAGCAGTGTCACTCAGGAGGAGATGGAGCAGGAGCAGTGTCACTCAGGAGGAGATGGAGCAGGAGCAGTGTCACTCAGGAGGAGATGGGGCAAGTGTATTTTTTCTGTAATGGAGGAGGAGCAGGTGCAGTGACCAGTAGCGGCTGTTACCATACGGGGTGAGCGGAGGGAAGTATAAAAAAAACACTTACCTGTTTACGGCTGCAACCTTTCCTCCATCAACCAGGCTAGCGCTACTCTTGTGGCATAGCAAGCATGGGACCCACGTCTTGGCATACCCTTCCCACTTAGGGCGACAAATGCAAAAAGAACAGATGATGGGCTCTTGTTTTCGGTCCAGGGAGGACCTGACCTGGCAGTTCGGGCTGGTCTCTTCCCATGAGGAGCAGGGTAAAGACTGATTTGCATATGGCTGGGTCCAGTCTGAGGTGGCATGGTTAACAAAAAATAAGATGGATTAAACCCAGAACTGTGACTGGGGTGAATGTTTGCGTTGTTCAGCATTCCGTCCATCATTTGTTCTTTTTGCTTTTATCTCTAGCTGTGAGCACTGTGTGATTGTCAGTTTGAGAGTCTGTTGTAGGATAACACTGAAGGACCACCCCCAGCTGTCCACTGTCTGATAGCCAGTCTGAGATGATGCTGTGGGATAGCAGAGAGTGACTACCCCAGCTGCGCATTGTGTGAAGGAGGGTTAGGGGAATTGGCCAACCCGTAGCTGTGCACTGTGTGATAATCAGTTTGAGATGCGGCTGCTGCAAGGTACTAGAGAGTGGCCACTCCCAGCAAAGCACGGTAGGAAAGGAGGCGGGTAAGGGAGACTTGTTTATCTCCAACCGTGCACTTTGTCATGGCGAATCCGAGATGCTACTGGGGGTAGCAGAGTGACTAGCCCCAGCTGTGCACTGTGTAAAAGGAAGAGGAGTAGAGTTAAAGTGAACGATCTCCGGGTGCGCACAGTGTGATAGTCAGTCTGAAGTATTGCTGGAGGGAAGCAGAGATTGACTACCCCCATGTGCGCACTGTGTGATACTCAGTCTGAAAGTGCTGTGTGAACTCTATTTTCAGCTGTGCATTGTGTGACAGTCAGTTTAAGATGCTGCCAGATGGTAGCAAAGTGTGACTACCCCTGATGTGCACTGTGTGACAGTAAGTTTACGGTGCTGCTGGTGGATGGATAACAAAGAGTGACTGATCCAGCTGTGCATTGAGTGAAGGAGAGTTAGGGTAACTTACCTGCCTTCAGCTGTCCATTCCTCCAGATGGAAATGCTCCATCGTGTGATGAGAGGGGGCAAAGAGAGGGTGAGCCTGACAGTGCGATGCTGCTCCAGGGGAGAGAGTGGCTATCCTAAGGCGCTACTCCAAGCTGTGTACCGTGTGAGGAAAGGGGGCGCAGAAAGGGTGACTATATAGTGTGCGATGCCAGCTGCGCCCCATGCAGTGGGAAGGGGTGCAGAGAGGGGAATGGCAGTGTGTGAGCTTCGGTATAAGCTAAGAGTGACTGACCTGCAGCGCTACCCCCAGCTGTGCACCGTGTGATAGCCAGGAGAGCAGAGAGGGACTGGCAGTGTGTGAGGTGCGGCATAAGCTAAGAGTGACTGACCTGCAGCGCTACCCCCAGCTGTGCACCGTGTGAAAGCCAGGGGAGCAGAGAAGGCGACTGGCAGTGTGTGAGATGTGGCATAAGTAGAGAGGGACTGACCTGCGGCGCTACCCCCAGCTGTGCACCGTGTGATAGTCAAGGGTGCAGAGAGGGGGATGCAAGTGTGTGAGATGTGGCATAAGTTGAGAGTGACTGACCTGCGGCGCTACCCCCAGCTGTGCACCGTGTGATAGGCAGGGGTGCAGAGAGGGGACTGGTAGTGTGTGAGATGTGGCATAAGTAGAGAGGGACTGACCTGCGGCGCTACCCCCAGCTGTGCACCGTGTGGTAGTCGGAGACGCTGCCGGAGTCCTGGGATCCCTCCTCGGCGGACGAGGCGCAGGAGCCGGGGGAGCGCGGGAGGGAGTCGGCCGAGGTGCTGCTGTGCGGCGAGAGGCCGTCGGAGGTGGAGAGGCGCTCCCCCAGCAGGCCCTGCAGCTCCCGGATGTAGTCGACGGCCGAGCGCAGCGTCTCCACCTTGCTCATCTTGCGGCTCGCGCCCTGGGCCTGGGGCACGTGGCGCCGCAGGTGCGCGAAGCCCAGGTTCACCAGCTTGACCCGGTTGCGCTCGCGCTCGTTGCGCCGCTCGGAGGTGGCCGAGACCAGGGGGTGGGGGCTGCCGCCGCAGGTGCTGGGGGCGCGGCGCTTGGGGCCCCGGGCCCTGGTGGGCGGTGGGGGCCTGGCTGCCGGTGCCCCCTTCCTCCTGGCCCTCGGTTGGCCTTCAGTCCCTGCGGCGGGCGGCACGCTCTGCGCCCCGGGCAGGTCCATGCTCTGCCCAGGGCAGGTTGGTGCGCGCGAGAGCAGGTACTTCAGACCGGGCTTCTTGGCAGGGACTCGATTTTTGTCTTTTTTCACGAAGGAGTTCGAGAATCGTGTTTTGCTTCCGTGCCCCCACCTGTGGTGTCCTGGAATGAAGCAGGATCTGTTTGAAGGATGTATCTCCACCCCGCTGCCAGCCCAGACTTGCCTCGCACCACTCAGCCACCATCCCGGGCCTGTGTGTCAATCTCCCATCACAGCGGCTCCCGGCCAACCTGCTCCGCGCCTTTTATTCGCTTTTCATTAACTCCAGTCTCTTCTTTTCATACAGAAAGAGCACAGAATGGCCGGAGGGAAGGGAGTGGGCCGAGGAGGGTCGACGCGCCCCTGTAGCCAGAGGGATGGAGGCAGATACCTTATATTAAAAAAAAGGCGCAGCTTATCAGGCAGGGTATAAGGTGCACGAGGCGCCTGTACTATATTAAAAACAATCTTCAATAATCAATGTAGCCAGAAGGCAGCCCATGCAGTAAGCATTTCATAACAAACCATGTAATAAGAAGGTCCCCATCAGTTTATTTGCATTTGGGGGGGAAAACCTATTCATGAGTCCTTTCCCCAAGATCCTTTGTTATGAGTGTTCAGGAAACACCACTGCACTAAGAGTATTGTAAAATAACTGATGCATCTGATAGAGATTTCTCGCTGCAGATTCCTTACCTTTGAATTTCCCAGGTGTCAGGCTGGATCCAGAAACTTTTGCATTAGCAGTAAATCCTGAGTGCCGTTGGGTGGCTCCGTTCGCCTTTACGTGATGTTGTCGGCATCATTAGCGTCAGTTAAGGCATTGCTGCCGTCTATATAGGCACCATCCGGGTGCGCGGACATCAGTTCTTTTCTTTCCGTGCCAGTTAAGTGCTGATCCGAAGAAGAGCTAGCCTGTCTTTTTTCGACATCTTGTCAACAAAAAGTTTTCCTTGTGTGTCAAGGATGTCATCTAGACGTACAAGGTTTAAGCTGTGGCACTTGTCACTGTGCCATGTCGGTAACTGACCCCCATCTCATCTGCTTGTAGTGCCTCGAGCATGACCACCAGTGCCGGTAGCAGAGGAAGTGCTGCAGGGCGGTGAGGCGGACCGGGGGAGGGCCAGGGTGGAGGAGTAGTGGAGTCGGGCGTACGACGACTAGGAGTAAAGTAAGTAAATAAATAAATAGATAGCAGGTAATTATCGTCCCATCTCCTTACTTGATGCCTCAGTAAAGGTGATGAGTCGAATTATGCTGCAGAGGCTGGAAACCTGGGCAAGTGAAAAGGAAATTTTAACCAGGGTCCTATATGGTTTTAGAAAAGGCATGGGGACATTAGAACAGTGTGTAAACTTAGATCTTTTAATTAATAAATACACAAAAGTTAAAGAAGGGAACCTGTTTTTATGTTTTGCGGACTTGAGTAGTGCGTTTGACCTAGTTGATCATTGTATACTATGGCAGATCCTGATAGACGCTGGAGCACCAAAGGAGATTGTAAATTTTTTGGCCAGGCTATACGAGAGACTGTCATGTAAGGTGCGCTATGGATCCTCAGGTGAATGTACCCCTTTCTTCAAAGTTTCAAGAGGCATCCGACAGGGTTGTGTTCTGGCCCCTCTTTTATTTTCTCTTTTTATTAACCAAATTGATCTTATATTGTGCCAGACCCCTGCCGATGCACCTTTGATTGGAGGCAAACCGGTGCCAATTTTATTGTATGCGGATGACACTGTGTTATTATCCTGCACACAGATTGGCCTACAGCGCCTCATTGATAGATTTATGACGTTCATAGAGAGTAGGAAGCTACTTGTAAATAAATCTAAAACCTTTGTAATGTCCTGCGGGATGAAAGCTAAGAAATCCAATCCCACCTTTTTTATTGATAAGGACAAAATGTCAATAGTAAAAACTTTTGTTATCTAGGAATCACCTTTGCTAATAATGGGTCATGGCAACCCGAGTTTGATAATATCAGCCTAAAAACGAAGAGATCCACTAATAGCATCTTTAGATTCTCATGCAAACTTGGGGTGAGGAGCATTAAAGATATGACGATCATTTATAACGTAAAATGTGTGTCCTCAGCCCTATATGGTGCGGGGGTTTGGGGTCATAGTGTTGGATCAAATGCACAGAGAGACGAAAATAAGTTCCTTAGAAAACTGTTATGTGTACCACTCTCAGCATCAGTGGATCTGATCCATGAAGAAGTGGGAATAGAATTTATCTCGGACTTGGCAGCATTACGCCCTTTGCTGCTCTGGCGCTCTATTTGGGCCAAGCCGGAAACCGGATTCACCCAGGAGATAATTCTTGACTGCCTCAGACTGGATCATTTTACACAAATATCCTGGCTTAAGTATATACATCATTGGTTCCACCTTCTCTTTCAGTTTGACACTTTTCTTGACCCCAAATCCGTGGTATCAATTCCTAAAAAAGTCATCAAACAAAGGTTTCTAAGCTATAAAAAAGAAGGTCGTGCAAAGGTGTCTGGAAAGTTGCAATCTGTGATGTTTTATCGGGACCTTAATTTACCTATTGGTTTCCAACCTTATCTCTCTGATGTCACTCGTAATTCCCACCGGTTTGTTTTAACTCGCTTACGATTGGGTATCGTTCACCACCTTGTTGTATTCCCCACAATGAATTCTAGATCCGCTCTAGCATGCCCTTGTGACAATGTCTCTCGCCAGAGCTGTTGTCATTTCTTATTGTTTTGTAAATTTTACTATTTCTTTAGGGTAACATATTTAAAACCCATCTTTTTAAGATTCAACGTTCGCTCTACAAAGAATGCTTTACATCTGCTTAGCTCCCTAGAGAACTTGGATATTTGCTTCTTTGTAGCGACATACATATTAAAATGTACAGCTGCCAGGAAAGCCATAGTTTTATGAGTTTTATGATATTCCGGACTATGTCCTGTTTCACTATGGCTCCCTGTCTGTATATTTTACTAGATATACAGCTGCCAGGATAACCATAGTTTTATGATATCTCAGATTGTGTTTTGTCCTATTTTGGTTTCCTGTCTGTATACCGATTTATTTATTTATTTATGTGCAACTTATCGTATGTACAATGTACGCTACATGTTTCTTTAAATCTGGCCTAAATAGCTTTTGTACTGTATATACTCAAGTTTGGTCTTATTATGCTTTTAGAATCCCCGCCTACTATGCATCCGATGGTTCTCTTCTGATCGTTTTAATTGTCATGTCCTTGATGCCTTACTTTTAGTAATGTTTGTTATATTCGTATGTGTTCTGCTTGTATGATTTGTGTCACAAATCTAATAAAGCTTTGAAACGAAACGAAACGCAATAAATAATACTATTTACCTTGCGCTCGCTTCATCGCCCGCAGCACTCCCTCTGCGAGCCGCCACTGGTGACCACGACACAAAGTCGTGCTGGGAGTGAAGGGCCATGGCGCCGAAGGCCTTGAGGGAGCGTTCTTTGAAGCTTCTTGCTGCCCGACAGTCGACACTGTTGATCATGACTCCTTAGAAACTCCTCTCCAATAAGTGCATTCCAAAAGAACTGATGCAATTAGAACTTTCCAAAGTCATCGATGTAAGAACATTCCCCATGTCACCCTTGTAACACAGGACCCCATATCACCCATGTAATAAGAATATTACCCATGTAAGGAAAGATTTCTCCCATGTAATAAAAATGCCATTCCCAGCAGAGCCGCGTGAGGGGACACATGGATACCGACTCCTACTGAGTTCGTTGCAGACTGGCACGACACCCCCAACGTGAGAAGGCTCATGAGGTTTACAACATTGATAAGACAAGCAATGCAATTAGCATTTTACTTTGGATTTTCCGCCGTAGGTACATTGTAGCCTGCTTTTCATTTTCATTTTCACTTTTCTGTAAATATCAACCACATTTTTACATAGTGAAACGTGAGTAAGGTGGGGATTTGTGCTCCCCGTCCTGAAGAAGGAGTTGATCTCCGAAACATGTCGACGCACACATGAGGTGGTGTACATAACGTTACATAGACACCTCACACTTCACATTTTTAATAGTACCAGCCCGGGGGCCTATTAAAGATTTTTAGTCCAACCCCACGAGCCAGGCACTTTTTAACTTTCCACTCACTAATAACCCCACCACTCACTCACATCAAACCCTCACACGCACCACGCATAGTCATTGTAATAAGTGCTCCTGCGCAGTCGTAGGTCGCAGCACGCCGCATCCCGTAGAGGGGTGCGAAGACCCCAATGATGAAGCATGACACCAAGGGTGTTTTTGGTGTGTGAGGGGTATTTTAAAAACACTAAGTGCTCCCCACCATTGTAGGGAAAAAATTTTGAGAACTATAGGTGGATTCTTTTTGTTTATACAAGCTTAACTAGGGAGTACGAATCCACTCGTGAAACTCTCTCTCCCTTACTTGTTATTTTCAAAAAACGCCATTCCCCAGTTTTCCATGTAGTAAGAACACTCCCAAACACTTTATCTGCTAGGAGCTTTTGGAAAAAAATATGTAATGGCAGCATGCTTGAATAACCTATGTATTAAGAGTATTCCTCAGTAACCCATGTCATAAAATAATTCCCTAATATTATCTAATGAAGTGAAAGCATTCACATTCTCCAATAACCTATGTAATAATCGAATTTCATAGGTAATCATCTAATAAGAGCACTCCACAACAACCCGTGTTATAAGAACATTCCCCATTGCCTTATTTGATAAGAGCATTCTGGAAAATCCAATGTAATAAGAACTTTATCCAATATCCTTTGTGATTAGAGTATTCTACACTTACGCATGTAATAAGAGCATTCCAGAATAACCACTGTAATATGATCAATCAATATGATCAATCCACAGTGACTGATGTAAGAAGAGGATTCCCCCTATCACCAATGCAAAAAACGTCGCTCATATAATTCATGTAATGAGAACATTGTCTAATTACATTTGTAATAAGAACTTTCACTTGTACCTCCTGGAACAAGAGTGTTCCATAACAACAACTCCTATAGTAGGATTTCCCAATGTGATAAGAGCATTGTGGGAAAAACACAAGTAGAAGTAGCATTGCCCCGTCACACAAGCAATAACACATTCCACATAACACTGATGTAATAGGGACCTCATCCAAAACCCTATGTAATGAGAGCATTTCCTAATAAAAACAGCAATAAAATCATTCCCTGATAGTTCACACTTCTTCACAGATTCTAAACTAGCCTGCATAATTCAAGTCTTACTCAATAACCCCAACAATAAAAAATTCCATGACAACCCATGGAAATAAAGCTTTCCCTTTAAAATCCAAGTAACATAAACAGCCTCCTATTGTCCCTGTAATCAGAGCCTATCCCAATAACCCTAGTAATTTAACACTCCCAATAGGCCATATAATAACAGTAATCATGACTGACACACTATTAGCCTGTTGCGCAAAGTTTTCCCCCTGCTCCCAGATTCTTTCAGGAGAACTCTGGTACAGGCTCTTGTGTTAAGTCGGATCGACTATTGCAACGGCCTACTACTTTCTGCAAATAAGGGTGTGCTAACACGGCGGCCCGTTTAGTCCTGAATGTCCCCCCAAGAACGGCATCTCAACCTCTCCCGGAACAACTGCATTGGCTCTCAATCCGGCAGAGAACGAAGTTTAAAATATGCTGTTTAATACATAAAAGTCTTAACGGACAAGGGCCTGCCTACCTGGAAAAGAAATGTACCCCATATATTCTGACCTGTTCTCTCAGATCCAGCGACCACCTTCTTTTGGTGGTACCCCGTGCTAGAAAGGCCAGGCATGGTGGTAAAGCTTTATCTATAACGGGACCCTCACTGTGGAACAAACTCCCTTTGTCCCTCAGACAGTGCTCAGAGCATCTAAAATTTAGAAAGCAGCTCAAAACCCTGCTGTTCAGTAATCAGATCTAAATTGTGCGGTTGTCATTCTGTTCTCTTTGTTCTTGGCTCCTAAGCGCAGAGATACTCCACTGGGAGTCGATTCAAGCGCTCTATAAACCCGCAAACAAATAAATAAATAAATAATAAGTGTATTCCTCAATAACCCCAGAAATAAGAGCATTTTCTATTATGCCATGCAATAAGGGCATTCCACAATAACCCATGTAATTAGAGGTAAAAAACTCTTGTGTCAGAAATATTGTTGAATAGAATATCGTCCAAAACAAGGTAAGAATATTGTTTTTAAAATAAATATAGACTGTATATTAATATTTAAAAAAAAATGTAATATAGTAAAATGTAATTTAATATAATGTACATTAAATAGTTAACATTTAGTTGGAAATTGGATTACTGGTTGAGCTGAGTGAAACCCTACTCAAGCAGCAACTACCATTTGTGAGGGTGAAATTAACCTGTGCTTAACCCTCTTGTAGCTTGGCACAAAAACAGTCAGGCGTAACATAGAGGAAATGTGTAATGTATGTATGCTGGCCTTCAAATAGTAATATAGTGAAAACACAGCACAAGACAAATCCCACACCAATCCGGAAAAGCAGTGTAAAATGTAGTAAATTATTTGAGACCAAATTGACAAAAATCCAATCAGTAGAACAAGAGAAATACAATTTCAAAGATTTAAGTAAAAATAGTGCCTAGAAGCACAAATCGCCAACTGTGGTTATCTTGTTACGCCGGATTGGGACAAAGTCACAAGTTCAGGCCGACCGCAATGAAGTGAAGACCAGCCACAGAGATCAAGTTAGGCACGCTGAACAAAGTACTTTAAATTTTAGTTGCGGAGGGAGGCGAAGCCCCTCGTCAAGGATGCGTTGCACAACAAAGGGGAAGCAAGATCCTTTCATGGAGATACATCATGCCGCAGCAGTTCCAAAGGAGCTGTGGTGGTGATGCAAGGTCCTTACATGGAGATGTGCCAGCTCCAAGGAGCTGCAGTCGCAATGTGATGTGCTGCGTGGAAATGCATTGCACAGCGGTGGTTCAGAGGTGCTGTAGGCTGCGATGCAAAATCCTGCATATGGGATGCATCGTGCATTGGTTCGGATGTGGATTTTTGTGAGACAGTGCATCACACTACGTCAGTTCTGCTGGGACTACAGATGGGCTGGCAGAGATCCTTCATGCCCATGTCTAAGGGTGCAGGACTGGGGTGGCACCACTTGGGGGGTAGCACTCACTGCTGATTGAGTCCAGGTGCAAGGTTGTTGGAGCCTGTTATATTTCTGAAGCTCTGATCAGGAGGCATCCACTGGCCCTTGTAGTCTCTCTGGTGGTTCTGGGTTCAAGATGCAGGTCCAGTCCTTCATCCAGGCAGCAGGTAAACAGAGTAGCAGTCCTTCTTGCAGAGCAGCACAGCAGTCCTGAGTCTTCCGCACATCCAGAGGTGCACTGAAGAGTTAGACCTGAGGACCCCTTATTTATACCTGGTGCCCACTTTGAAGAAGGATAAGGTTCTGGAGGTTTCACCTTCAGAGGTGCTTGGAATTTTCTGCCTCGCTGGCCTGGCCTCAGATTGTCTGGGGTAAGAATAGTCTAGAGTCAAACCCTTTGTAAGTGTCTTTGTGATGTGCAAGTGTGGTAGGTGACAGCTCCTTCCCCTAATCAAGTCAGAGTTGGCCCATCCTGCCAACCCATGCTTCTTTGTCTCATGAGATCAATACACAAAGATCAACTGTCAGCTACACCTAGTCATTTGTCCCAGGATACAGACAGCAGGCACCAAATGGTTGGTACAAGAAAATGCCAACTTTCTAAAAGTATCATTTTCGGAATATGACTTAAAATCCGACTGTACCATTAAAGAGGGATTTAAATTACTATTCTTTAAACACCAAACTTGACATTCCTACCTGCTCCCAATTTAAGTTATCACTTATGAAATGTAATATGTTAACCCACGTTATCCTATGGGAGAGGCAAGCATTTCTGAAGTGAAAAATGAATGTACAGGTTTTTTACTAGAACATTTAGAACTTAAAAGTGTGTGTCCAGCTTTTTAAATACACTGCACCCTGCCCCATAGCTGTTTAAGGCCAGCCCTAGGGGTGACATGTGTATATAAAGGAAGGTTTAGGCCTGGCAAAGGGTTTATTTTGCCAGTTCAAAATCATAGTTTAAAACTGCACACATAGGCCCTGCAATAGCAGGCCTGATACATATTTAAAAGGCTAGTTGAGTGGGTGGCACAATGATTGCTGCAGGCCCGTTAGTAGCATTTAATTTACAGGCTCTGGGTACATGTAGTACAATTTTACCAGGAACCTACCAGTATTTTAAATATGCAAATTGGGTATAAGGGATGTTTAAGGGAGGGAGCACAAGAACTCAAGCACTGGTTAGTAGTGGTAAAGTGTGCAGTCCTAAAATTCAACAACAAAACCAGGTTCAAAGAACAGGAGGGTGGAAGCAAAAACGTTTGGGTTTGAACCTGCAGAAAGGGCCAAGTCTAACATATATACTTTGAAAATATAACAATAAAAACAACATTTAAAATACATATACGTTAAAATAGTGACAATAAAATAAAGTTAAAATAAAAAAAATACAACCAACAAAACATATGACACAGTTTTAATATTAACCTAAGCATTTAAAAACTAGTTTTATTTAATATGTTAAATTACATTTAAATAAAATAAGCAAAGTCAACAAAAATGTTTTTATGCATATATTATTTCTTATAAACATATTAAAAAATCATAATAGCAATTTAAAGATGAGAAAAAATAATGTTAACAACAAAATATATTTAACAAAATATAATAAATAATTAAACTAATATAGTGAAAAAAATAATTCCAATAAAAATCTCACTTACCTTAAAATAATATAAAAAATAAAAAATACACATTATTAAAAAAATACAATATTACATTTGTACAAAAAATAATTACTACATTACAAGTCAATCACATTATTTTGGTTCGTAGAACCATAAAAGTTAATAAAAAGACATAAAATGTATAAAACGTGTACATTTTGAATACATTATTCAGTGCAATACAGATAAAACAGTTTTTAAAAAATGTGAAAAATCTATTAGAGATAAACGATACAGTACAGTACAATAAATAGAGCCAGTTATAACTAAAAAAAATAGAAGACAGTAGGTCAGGATACAGGCTAGAGTTAGACAGGCCCAACAGTTCTTTTGCTGAATCTGTTTTAACAAGATGGCTACAGTCTCAGAAATCTTTTCCTTAAGCACCAAGTTGAAAAGAGGTATCTAGAAACTGAACAGACAACAGGTTGGTGAGTGTACGATTTCAAAATTCTAAGGGCCTCAACATAATGCACTGTTCCTATGGTCCTGCACAGTGTGACAAACCATTCGGACCTTGCCTTCTTGTAAGCTGGGCAAAAGAAGAGAGCATGGGCCTCCATTCCCTCGGCTATACCACAGGATGAATAATTCTCCTATTCAATGCCCCTAGAACCACAGTGGTTAGTAAATGTACGCAGTGGTAGAGATCCATGCCTGAACTGCAGTAGAAAGCTTCCTTTCCAATACAGGTTGGATTTCGTCTAATAAACATTCTAATTTATAGGTGTCCTTTTTTCCTATAAATCTGAGGGTAAAAGTTCCCAATGAATAATTCATTAGGAGTGCTGCCAGCTCATGGTTCTAATAGCATTTCGCAAGTTCCACTATAGAGATAGTGGTCCAAGCCGTAGCAGGATTCTCCCACAAACTTCCTCCACCAACGCTTCTTAGAGCTTCTCTAATATAACTGAGGTATGGCAGTCTAACAGCACCCTTCGAACCTAGGATCTCATCCAAGGCTGTTCTGTGTGAGATTAATTCCAGGGTTGCCCAAACTCTTCTCCAGTAGAGGAGGGTCCTAAGGTCAATCCTCTCCGAAATAGCACTAATCCCTAGATCAGGTCTGAGAGGAACCCACGATGTGCTGGAAGAAAGATTCAGCGAATGCATAAGAAACATGTTCTCGGCCACATACGTAGAGGCCCCCAAAGCTTGGAGCTTATAGATCTCAATAGTAGGGCTGATTTGCTTATAGAAGGACTCCCTATACACCTTTGAGAGTCCACCAGTGTGTTGTGCCAACTTGAATATGTACTTGGCAAGGTGGAATGGCCATTCTATTAGCTCACTAAGGATAATCCCAAGGTAGTCAAAGGTTGCGACCCTCTCTAATGGAGCCCCATTAAAACTTAGGTTTGGGCAAGTGCATAGGCATGGTTTAGAGACCATATATTTTGTTTTGCTAATATTTATTTCTAAGCCCCTTGACTTAAAGAAGATGTTAAAATTGTCAAGTACCCTTTAGATACCCATTGGCGTCTTGGAAAGAAGAAGGGTGTCATCAGCGAACGTTAACACGGGCACCTTTTCAAATGCTAACCTTGGGGCACCAATAGTGAGTAGACAAGGCCGTTAATGTACAAGGTAAATAATGTAGGTGCCAGTACACAGCCTTGCCTGATGCCCTTACTACAAAAATGGGGTTTCAAGACTTCCCCCATTTTGCCACAACGCACCTGCGCAAAATTGCTCTCGTGGAGCCTTTGAAAAATAAGATGCAACCCCCATAACAACCAAAACGTGCCATAGTAAATTCCTGGGAACTGAGTCAAAGGCAGACTTGATCTACAAAGATCAGATAAAGTCTGTCACCCTCTACGTCTACGACAACTGATTTCCAGTAAAGAAGTTGAAGTCTAAAAACTTTGGTCTACAGTGGAGGTACATTGACAAAATCCTACTGAAAGCCTTAATTCCCCTCATCCATTCTCAAAGCCTTTTTAATGTGACTCTAGAAAACACCTTTTTTGCATTGTATTGATCAAACTGATGGGCCTATAGTTTCAAGGAAGCAGGGGAGATCCTTTTTAATAAATAGGAATGATTTCCGCCACCACCCATGAATGTGTGATAGTCATTCCCTCCATGATAGCACTCAAGATTATCAAAAGATAAGGGCCCCAGATGGCTGGTTCTGAGAGATAAAAGTCTCTAGGTATTTTATCGATACCAGGGGCTTTGTGAGGGGCAGCCTTATTCATGGCCCTATAAACTTCATCAAGAGTGATAGCTGGATATTCCTTTGAAACATAAATTGGCTCCTAGACGAGCCTAACATTTGCAATAGTGCCAGTAGGAGATTTGTCAGTACACATCGGCTCACCGTACAGGGTCTGATAGTGGGTATTCCGCATATCAGCTGTAATATTATGCTCCAGACTATCAATGCCCTCTGAATTCCCAGTCCAGACTACATTCCAGAAAGCCTTATGATCATTGCCCTTAATGACACTAAGCAGAGATTCCCACTATGTTATGTCCCACTCTCTTTTAGCAGAGTTGGTTTCTATTGGTAGCTCTCGCAGCTTGTATCAAAGTTCTGTCTTTGGATTTAATTGCTTCTGTCAGGGCTACTTTACCAGATCTATACTGTATGCCCAATCATAAGGTTGAATTTCTTCTATTCCCCTGGTTTCTAGCTTCTACATAAAAAAGGTCCTTCAGTTCTCCAATTAGCAACGAATGGCTCTCGGCCACCCTTGCCTGTTGGCCAAGTTTGCCATCTGAGTTAATTTGTTTACTCAATTCGGTCAAAGATCTACCCACCACTTTTTTACAGTGTTTCAGTTGAGTCTGGTGATTGCTCCAGCACACTCTGTCCAAGTGATCCATTTGTGAGTCCATTGCCTCTCTAGGAGGAATGGCTAGATCAAGTCACAGAGCGAATTGTGTGACCCTTGCCTTGGAGTCTGGAATTCTAGGGCATGGCCAGCAAGCCTAGGCAAACCTCCTACTTTGTTGGGGCATGCTAGCATGGCTGCTCCACCTAGACTACTAATAGTTAGGGGAGGGTGTGCAGCAGCGGGGACATGCTCGGGTCTGCAATAGATTTAAAAATGGCATGTTACCCATTCCTCCCACCGCCAGAAGACTCTAGATCTCCCTAATTGATTCTAAAGTTAGTTCCAACCCTCCAGTGCAACATATGTATTGGTTATAGGAAACGTATATATACCAAGTTATGATACTCTTGGGCATTAGGGTGCCCCAATAAAGGAGCTGAACTCAAGGACATTGTAGCCAAACAATTGCTTTTTGCATACAACAGAGCTCAGTAAAAGTAGCCCAAGTGTAAGAGTGTTATGGCAGACCCTTGCTCCTCTGAATATGATCTGTCTGCCCAAAGTTTGTAAGCCAAAAGCAGGCTTCTAAAACTAATAATAACACAGTCACCAGGTTGGTCAATGTGACCCTGCCCTATCCAGCTCACTCTATGAGTAAGAAGGATACTACTAGCCAAAGCAGGGGATCAATTACTATATCTCATGAGCCAATGTAAATATTTATTGGTCAGATCTTCCTGCAATTCCCTTTGGTCCATCGTTAACTCTGGGGCAACTGATAGAATGACAACATAATGGCAGGATGCCAGCGGTAAATTAATAATCGGAGGCTTTGGATTGTAAGCGGTGACTGCCTAATACGGGATTCCTGCTTGGTTAGCCAAGGGCCGAGAAATCCTTGGCCGGATCCTCCTATCACATGTGGCCGATGTATTCCTATAATTTGAGCCGGTGGAGCCCCTGTGGTAGCCCTGTGGCAGCCTCCTACCAGGAGAGCACATGTCACTGGCCTCGGGGGGAGGGTAAGAGGTCCTTATTGGACTCCTATTTCCACTGCATCTTTTACGCCCAGCGAGGCTGAACACAGTCCTTGCACATTTGTTCCATAACTGATAGACAAACTATTAGTGGTGAAACTTAAATGTGTAAAATGGATTTGAGTTGAGCTACAATGTCACCCACCAAATTCGTTACCCAGGTTGGCTGATGGCCTTCCCTTGTTACTAGTTCAGGAACTGATTTGTCCATGGGATGCATGGTATGGATTCTTCATCACCTTTAGTGTTCTTGTTAGAGCAAGGGCTCTTCCATCTCTTCTTGGCTGACTGTTGATGTTCTGTGCCCCTTTCCTCTAACGTAGGATGCCCATTAGCTGCGACCATCAGTGAGCCAGCTACTTCAATCCGAGCAGTATCCATGGAGGCCTCATTCTCAAATAAAAGTGGACTACCGTGGGGAGAGGACTGCATAACCAATGTGAGACAGTATTCAGAGAGAGGCGTCTCTCAGTCAACCAAAAGGCAGTAGGAATTGCTTCTGCAAGTGGCTTCCGTGCAGCAAATATACATGAATCAGGCCAAAAAAGAAGCTATGACAAAATAAATCAAGTGCGAGAGTCACTCATCCATATGGCACCTGTCTTGCTGTATGTAAGGGAAAAACGATGGGGCCCTGCCTCATCCACCCTCAGGTGGGTGCAGACGGGCCAGCCCTTGGCTGCAGGACTCTCTTGGTGTTTTTAAAGCGTCCACGACAAGCCAGTCCTGTAATGACAGGGTGAATGCTGGGGGACGGAGCCCCTCCCTAGCAGAGCCGCAGCAGGAAGCAGATGAGCATTGCGGGCTTCAGGCAGCCTGTTAAAAGTATTATTACATAAAGTATGTAACTGTGAGGGGTTACTATTCCTACTCCATCCTAAGAAATAGTTGGGTAGGTGTTGAACTTCAGCAGGGTTAGATTTACAATTTTCAACACAAAAGGCCACCGGTACACTTTCCAGTGGTCAGGGGGTTGGAGAGGGGAATAACCGGAGTATGTCCTCCCTGGGGATTATACTTCACAAAAAATACGCCAATAACACTGTACCAGGACAGAGTGTCTGGTGGTGTGTAATTTGAGGAAGACTACTGGCGCTGGCGCGGGTCCCGCATCGCGTCTTTGGGCTTTCGACGCCGGAGTTGTTGCTGCCCCAGGAGGTGTTGTATCCACAAGTGCCGTGCTGCCAAGACCTTGAGAGGGGGAAAATCATCTACGCCGCACGCCGCACGGGACTCCAGCGCCCAAGAGTCCGTGCGCCCCACCAGCTGCGCTGTGGCCCGCCCACTCACTCTCGAGCTCACGCCCTATAAACCATTATCACTTTCCGCTGCGTGGGACGCACGCGGGACGTGCCAGACGAAGCCCGGGCAAAGGGCGGGCCGTCTGTGGCCGTCAGTGAATGGAAGAGGGCGGGACGGGCAACCCCCCTTACATCTGCCGAGACGACCTACAATGTAATGGCCACCGTTTGAAAGGTACTGTAACCTGGTTTAAATCCCCCCATCTACATACATGCTATAGTAGTCGTCCACTCTATGATCTTCAGGACACTTGTCCTATGTAATCGGAACACTTTTAGCCGTTTATTATCCCCACTCACATTCATCCAATTTGCAAGATGAGTAACCTGGGTAAGAAAACTAAAACTCCTGCAACACGACCAAATACCAGACTGCAAGCTGCAGCACCACAGCCCCTACCCAGTCTGACAGCAATAGACAAGATGCTGCAAAAAACCATTGGGGTTGTTGCCACTGCAATTGAAAATACCGAGAGAAGGTATTCAATCACATCTACATTTTGTCCGCCAAATCTGGAAGGTGATGGTTCAGTAACCGTTACGGATACCCGGGACCAAAATTCTTACCTAACATCGTCCTTCATAGACTTACCCTGTGCACAGATGCCTATAGAGACCCCTATAGTTGTTGAAGACCCACTCACAGCTCTTAATTCTCCCTTTCCTGAGGAAACCCCAAAAGAACGCAAACAACGCCCGAGGAAAAAGAAAGAGAGCCTCCCAAAGAAATTGGGCAAAAAGAACTTGGCCAACCACAACTTGGTGACCCCGACTGTTAACTCGTCTCATCCAACCCTAGGGATTCCGTTTTGGGTCACTAACATGGTGGCTGACCTACAAGCAAGCTTGGAGCAATCTATTGCCACCCATATTAAACCCTTGGTCTCAAAACTTGATAGACTGGTCACGATTCTTAATAATAAGGGGGTAGGGCCAACAAAGCCAGCTAATCCCTTGGGAAACTCAAAACCCTCCGACTCTGGTGACACAACCAGCAATGCAACCAGTAATAGTGTAGCTGTACCAAAAAATCCTTTAATACAGTCTAAAAATGCAGGAACTCCAAAAACGAATCCTAACCCTGCACTTACCCCACCTCCTTCCTCTCCTAGCACTAACACACACGGCCAAAGCATACAGACAGTGAGAAGTCAAATTGCCGAACATTGATAAAACTAGATCAAAGCCGAAGGAGGGTAAAATAGAGAGCAAATCTAGTTCATCTAAAACTACTGCCCACCAGCTCTCAACCATCAACTTACCCCCGGAAGTTCTACCATATGTGGTGGCCCTCACAGGAGTTCCAGGCCTAAGGGAGGGGAACAGAGAAAATGAGTCTGAACTAAAAAATAAGTGCATCCAATGGCTAAGCGCAATAGACCCCTACCCCCAAATGTTTCAGGGGAAATATTGGTGGTTAGAAGAGCAGGCTGGATAGTGAAGGGACCAAAAACAGTGGCAGGAGATGTTGTAACAATAAATTTTAGGGACACCCGAGCTGTGGACCACATTTGCAATGCCCCACTTTTTAGATTAAATTCCCAAATATGCCCATTACATCTGTCATATTTCTATCCTACTCCCAATCAGAGACCACCCTATTTCAAGCAGGTCTATCATAATAGAGGCCACTACTTTCCACCGAATCCCCCACTAAATAGAAGGCAACACTGGTTGGCACCTGGGGAGGGCATGTTCCCATACAATTCCTCACACCCGCTGCAACCCCATTGGAATAGGTTTAGCGTATTGGAGGAGGTGGATTGACTCGTACGGAAGGGAAATTGCCCACCACAAAGCAATAACACAGAGGCCACGAGTAAACAGGTTATGAAGGAAAATGCTTCATCCTCTTCCACCAGGGATGCCTCATTATCTTACCCTTCAAAAGGGGAGGGGACTAGAGAGAAGGGGAACCCGAACGTGCAGGGCCCGGAAAGGGCAGTGGAAGGATGTCTAAAACTCCTTTCCTGGAATATAGCCGGGCTAAAAAACAAACTGCTCATGCCAGAGTGGACCTCTTTTATGGCCACCCACGATATCTGCCTGATGCAGGAGACCTGGGCACTGGAGGAGAGCTCCAGCCCGGCTTTTGCAACCTATGATATCCTGGCAGTATCCACAGGTAGGGGCCGCCCTTCGGGCGGGCTATCAATATGGATAGGCACACACTTGGGAATCCAGGCGACTCAAATGCAAACAAACTCTCTGGACATCCAGTGTGTCATATTAACAACCCAAAATAAACAACAGGTAGCCATAATAAACATCTATTCAAGGCCAGTCAAGAATGGGCAGGAATCGAACACCGTCAAAGCACTTAATCTTTTTATTCAAACACTGGACCCCTCAATTGTTATAATCCTGGGTGGTGATTTTAACTGCCAGTTTGAGCCCCTGGGTTTGTCTGAACAAGACGAAGTAGACTTACTTTGGCGCATCCCTGACCCCAAGATCACCCCGGTCAGGGCATGGACGCCGTTGGTGCTCCAAATAAAATCTCTCTCCCTTGCAACGTCTTTGCGGGCGTGCAATGGGAGATTGGACCCCGACTGCCCAGGGCTGGCTATGTACAATAGGGCAAAGCAGACCTCTATCATTGATTATCTCATGGTGGAAGCAAAATATTGGGACAGGCTGAAGGACTTCAGGGTCGTGCCAAGGCACGATAGTGACCATAATGCCCTGGTGTTAACCCTGAAGCCTGGATCCTTCGGTTTAACAAACCCGACCCCAATTCCGCCATGACAATGCCACCTCTCATGGCAACAAACAATAGAAGAAGGGTTAAATGGCCCCATTTTGTGGACTCCCCTACCCGGCTTGCAAAAATCTATCAGATCTCAGTTCCTCGCATTAGCGAGATGGGTGATTCGACTTCTCGCCAGCAAGCCGTAGAAATACATTGCCAACTGGCTGGGAAGTTAGGGGAATTATTTTACCCAGTAAGTGGAAACAAACGGTCCACCCCTAAGACACCCCCTTGGTTAGATCGTATTGACAGGAAACTAAATAGGGACCTCCTTGCGGCAGTAAAGGCCAAAGATAACGTAAAAACCAGAGCAACCAGATTACTGTATAAAAAGGAAATCATCAGGGCCAAGAGAGAGTGGGAGGAAGCAAGGTGGGAAGAACTGAGATGTGCGCTCCTTTCTAAGGATGCCAAAACATTCTGGACCATAGTTAATACAGGCAATAAAGGGGGAGGGGAGATCGCTGTTCCGAACATTGCTCCCTCAGTATGGGAGGCACCTTTTGCAGCCCTTTATACATGGCCCGAGACTAGCAGCTGCGCGGCTCAACGTCAGGACCAGACGCCAGAAGCCGACAGTGCCCCCCAGATTTCCCCGGCCCTAGACCTCCCGCACGAGCATCGACTGTCGGGGGCCTCAGGCTCGGGTTATCGGGCGGGTCACCTGGATGCCCGGGAAGCGACCACCTCTGGAAAGCTAGAGAGCATCTCTCTCAAAGAAGTGGAATCTGCTATTGATAGATTGCTCCCAAATAAATCCCCAGGCCTCGACAAACTACCTGGTGACCTTTTTCGCTCCCAGCCCAAAATTTGGGCACCGTACCTTGCAGTTCTGTTTAATGCGGTCCTCTGGGGTTCTAAGTTACCGGAAACCTGGTTGGGAGCTGAGATCGTCCCCATATATAAAAAGGGCTGCCCGTTACTTCCATCTAACTACAGGCCCATTAGCCTTCTAGATACCACCCAAAAACTAATGGGCCGGATCCTACTGGACAGAATACTGGGGTGGATGGAGGAAAATGCAATATTAACTACCCTCCAAGCTGGTTTTAGATCTGGCATCTCGAACCTGGACCAAATCTTCAGGCTGCAGGTCCTCTTCTGGAGAACTGCAAGAGTAGAGGGTGGCAGCCTTTACCTTGTCTTTGTGGACCTGCGGGCCGCTTTCGACCTGGTGCCTAGCGAGAGATTATGGAGGGTGCTGGAAGAACTAGGCCTCCCGTCCTACCTACTAGATGTCCTGATTGATTCCTCGAAGGGAACTATGCCCAGGTGAGGTGCGGGAAGAACGGTGAACTTTCAACCTGTTTCCCCGTATCCAGGGGGGTACGCCAGGGTTGTGCCCTAGCCCCTACACTTTTCAGCCTTAATGTCAATGGCCTGGTGGATGATTTGGGCAGGGTTAGGGACAGTGATGCCCCGTGGTTGGCTACTGGCCGGGTGCCTGCTCTGATGTTCGCGGATGATACCTTGTTGTTGTCCCGAACATCGGCGGGCATCCAGCGGGTTCTGGACAGGTTTGCGACCTTTTGTGCCTCGCGGGGATTGGAGATAAACTTGGAGAAAACCAAGTTTATGATATTCAACCCCCCGAGGCGCACCCGCCCGAACCCTGTTTTGAATGGTATCCCACTCGAGCGGGTGAAAACCTTTGTATATCTGGGGGTCCTGCTGTCCGAAAACTTTGATTGGGGTTGCCAGGTATCTAGATCGGCCCTGAGACTCTCACAGATCATAGGGGGTATCGGCAAATTTCACAACACAACGCAATTTAAACAACCCCGCCCCCGTTCTTGAGATATACAGAACCCAGGCAAGGACTGCTGCTATGTACGGAGCAGAACTCTGGGGGCATAAGAATGCATTGAGCATACTAAAGGTTGAGCAGGCCTTTATGAGAAATCTGGTGGGTTTACCTAAAAGCACCCCTTTGATACCATTGCGTCTGGACCTGGGTTTCGAGTCTATTAAAGAACTGATAGCTGCACGAACCCTCCTTTTCTGGAGAAGACTCTGGTCCGTACCGGAGCTTGTAGACTACAGAGCGGAATTTGTTGCAGTATGGAGGCGGATAAAGAATAAAAATATTCCTTGGCTACTTCACATCAAGGCCCTCTCTTACCAAATTGGCCTGCCTCAACTGTGGGAGTCCCCTGAGGAGAGTTGCCCGAGGTTGCAGAGGTCTGAGTTGCTGGCCTCCATAAGATACTATAGCCTTAAAGTGTTATACTCTTCAACAACTCTGGGAAGGCTCTCCACTGAATTCATGCAAGTGAAAATTGCACCCAAGAGAGAGGAATTTTTAGATTTAGTGCAGCCTGCCCTTGCAAGGAAACTATACATTCAACTAAGACATGGCTGCCTCCCCATTGGGGCATTGACTTCTAAATGGGCTGACTCAGAAGAGGGAACCTGTCCAGCATGCAGCAATAGTACAGAAGATATTGTACACGTTCTGTTCTTCTGCCCGGCTTATAGTAAAACACGGAAATGCTGGTTGACACCGCTGTGCAGGAACCTGGGACTCAAACAGTGCGCACAGGCCTGTAGAGTTCTAACATATGACACTGCCCCTCCTATTGTCTTTTCGGTTTCCCGCTTTCTATATGGCATGTGGCGCAGAAGAACTATTTTTACTATAAGGAAATAACCTGGACATTAGTTCACCTTTTGATAACTTACTGTTTAATAACTTTTTTAAGTGTTTTATTATTGGATTTTACTACTGTGCTTGTATATATTTTATCTGCACTTTTATGGTCAATGACCGAAATAAAGTTATCAAATAATAACTATTCCCTCTCCAGGCTAAGCAGCGGTAGGGAAAATGTTGGACTACAGAGGGACTACATGTAATACTCCACCTATTTTATCATTTTGTACAATACATGTAAATACCTAGTATAAGAAAATATATTCCATCATATTTTAAATAAAAAATACATAGTATGTAGTTAAAAAAATTAAAATACAAACTACAATTTTATGTGAATTAAAATAAAATGTACTTCCCAACCTACAAACAAAACAAAGCAGTAAACATCAATAATTAGGTTAAATAATAATACAATATATCATTTAAAATATTACTTACACAAAAAAATAACATTTTAAATACAAACAATTACAAACATTATTATTAAAACACCTACCTCTAAAATAATAAATAATTTAAATAAAACAAATAATGTACGTAAGTAAACCATTAAAAAAGATAGCTAAATAATTATCAATAAATTCAATATTAATAATGAACTAAACAAATATGATAACTACTATAACATCCCACCCTATTCATCAACACAAATAACACACTATTAAAATATAAATTACTATAAAAAATAAAAACCTTTAAAAATACGTCAAAATAAAACAAATAATTTACTAACAATTAACAAATATAACAATTTACAAAATGAATAATCAATTACATATGTAACAATAAAAAATATAGTTGTCATTTAATTACCTTCCCACCAAATTCCTCTACAAATCCCAACAACTTGCTGCAAAAATCAAAATTATTAACACAAATTAAAAAACATAAATACTCATTACAATTATTAACACAAATTAAAAAACATAAATACTCATTACCATTTTTAAATGAAACTTAAATACACAAAATAACTATTAAACAATTAAAAAGTTACATAATCATGAATGAATAATATTTATTTTGCACGTCAAATTTAATCAACAATAACATTCAGTTAATTAAAATGTAATTAACTTCCTACACTATTCCCTTACAAATTCAACAACCCGCTACTACATTATAAATAACTAATTACATTTAAAGAAATGAAAGTACACATTTTAAATGACAGTCTATACTTTTACGTAAAGGAACAATAATAAATAAAGCAACATTATAAAAAATAAGGTATACTTCCTGCACAAAAACAATCCTGGCTGTAACGTAGACACCCTCGCACCATGGTGCAAGGGTGCCTTCTTTGGCGCTTGGCAGCCACAAGTGCACCAGCGCAGAAAGAAAGAGAGCAGGAATGCACCATATGTTAGTAATTATGGTGCATTCCTGCTCTCTTCATTTGACGCAGCACAGCAAGTTGCCTTGCTGTGATGCACTGCACTAAATATTGTTAAATCTAGGACTTGCTATTCAGACAACTCCAGTGGGCTTTCACAGTCCCTTAGGGGCACATTAGGACGGCGGGTGGACTTTGTCCGCCCGCCATCCTATCGCGATATGGGACCGCCCGCCATAAGGGCAAGGGTCCCGTGGGGGCCATTAGGATGCACCCACCACAGTGGCGGGCACATCCTGCATTCCTGACATTGTGGAGGGTGGTGCACTCAGCACTGCCTGCCACAATGCCAGGAAGGCATGTAGGGCAATTCCATGCACAACATGTCAGGCACCGCGCGATGCCTGCCATGTTGTGCATGGAACTGCAGGGGGGTACCATAGGTACCCCACCATGTGTACCCCCCACCCCCCAGGATCCCTGGGGGCCCACTACAGGCCCCCAATGTCAAAAACCGAAGGCATGTCCCCACCTGCATACAAATATGGATGGCGGTACCTACCAGCTCCTTCAGGGAGCATCCTCCATCCCTCAGACACACACATTTGCTCTTTGGGCACCATTTTAGCAGGCCAAAATACACTCTGCGAGATCTGGTCCTCGACATTCTCTGACCACAAATGTCACTGTCTTCAATGATTGTGGGGGCAGGTTGTCCTCCATGCCCCCCCCCCGGCTACTTCTCTGTTTCATTGGCTCTTGACATGGTCAACATCAAACAATTCTACTGAAACTTGATAACACAAAGATCAAGAATTTTGCCCTAAAATGGGTTGCCGTTTACCTTACAGATATCTCATTATGTCACTTAGTGGCAAATGTACTAAGGGCCTGATTACGAGTTCCGCATTTCAAGGACGACCACTGAAGCAGTGATCTCCCGCCTGCTGTATTACAATGTCTCCCAAGGGCCTGCAACAGTCTTTCTGATGGTGGTGAATGACTTTTCATATTTGTCGATGCAAGTGTGTATATTCTGACTGCACACGTTTCAAATGTACACATATGCATGACACATTTGAAAAAATACCTACTACCCATTGCTGAAGTCTTGACCATATGTATCCAGTCAAGTCAATAGGTAAATACTGCAAAACTGACTTATCTGGATTTCGGAACCAAAACAGTAGTTTCCTTTGAGGTCAAGATGCTGCTGTGAAGGGGGGATCTGGAGGAAGGGATCTACATCACAGACTGAAGGGAAGAAAAGGAAATGGGTGAGTGTGCACCTCAAATTCCTTGTTTCTGATGACTCAGAGCAGGCGGTCCCACAGCCACGATCGGCTCGTCAGAAAGCCAACTCGTAATTTGGACAATGGAGAAACTTCTCTGTACCGCCATATTGCAGCTGCTTTCCCCGACCGCCGCCGCAGTGGTCAGCGAATGGCTGGTGGTGGCTGCAGTGCTCCGGTGGTCTTTCATTCTGAAATCCGACAACAGCGTAATATGTTGGGCTGACTGCTTAGTCAGCAACAGTGAATCCAAATCGACTGCGGAAGTCGGACTGCCAAACTAGTAATCAGGCGCTAAGAATGGATTCAGTAAAAGGGTCACAAATTACGCACAGACTTTTACTTAATCTGTTCTGTTTTTGCAAACTGACCTATCTACAAATAGGTCAGTTCACAAGAACCCGATTTGTAGTCGGTTGCAATTCAGCCTACCTCATGAATTTTAATGAGGTAGGTCACAAATTGTGAACTATTGTGAATTGTAGATGTCACAAGGATGGTGACCTGCTGAGTCAGCAGACCACTATGTCTGTGATTGCTTTTAAATAAAGCAAACTTTTATTTTTAATTCCTTAAAGGAAAATAAGATTTGCTTACAAAAATGAACAGTTAAACTAACATTTCTTAAGAAGCAGTGTTTCAGCGGACCACTGTCTTCTCTCAAAAAATATATATTTTTCAACATTCACAAAGGGGATGGGGCACATGGGGACCCCTTTCTGTTTGCAAATTAATTACCACCTCTTTTGAGGAGGTGATAAAATATTAATGTTTTGTGGATGGCATTCGGTTACAAAACCTTAATACACACCCCTGCGATTCGGTATTTGGAAGGAACGCCATAAACACGCCCCTTCCAACTACAGAACCGGTATTAGGTCGCAAACCTAAATTGTGATCCTGTAAAATGTTAACTATTCAGGGTTTCTGGTTGTACATAGGAAAAGGCATTTTGGTGATTGCAAAGGGGCAGAATCTGTGAATTGGGCTGTCTGCCACCATAAAAATGGTCTGCACATCTGTTGACCCTTAATTGCTGCTCTTCAACACCTTTCAAATCCACTGCTGATGTACCCCAAGACACAACCATTGCTCCTTTCTTGTTCTTTATTTACATTTGACCACTGCCAGAGTTTATTTCAATTAATCTAAACTGCTGCTACTATGCATTTGACACAAACATTCCGATAACCATTGTATCTTGATTCCTGTTCAATTGGACAGTACCTACAAGCAGTTGAGAGCTGTATGCTAGTGAGCCATTTCACACTAAATTCATCATAAACGGAGACACTAGCTTATGGCAAATGGACCAACTAACATCCTTCACCCATTTGACCTCAATAAGTGGGGCTGTCACCATCCTGTTCAGCTGAAGTGAAGAATTAAGAGGTGATTGTTGACTTAAGTTAACCACATTTCCAAATGAAGCACTTGCGTGAAGAGATGAAATTGGAATATGTTCCTGTATCGTGGCTTCCCTTAGAAAAGGTTACCATCTAATGAAGTATTTTCAGATTTACTACGCTATCAGACAATATCTTAGGTCACACTCTTAATAACTTGACATTTGCAGGGAATTAAGCATGCACCAGCCAGACATCCTCTCAACCCTCTGATCTGAACTCACATTCCTCCATACATTATCGCCTTACACTGGTTGCAAGATGGAGACACATATCCTTCAAAGCAATGTACTTAGCTGATTAACCAATCCATAGGACTGGGTCACTCTTTCTTCAAAAGAAATGCCACACCGTTCTCGAACTTTCCAGCCTGCAGGTCTGGATTGGTGGTTAATTCGATCAGACATTTCTCTACCAGGCTGGAGCCATTAGAGGGTGACCACCTCTGGTTCTGTCTCCAGCTCCCTGAGGTTTTTGGATCAGGCGTAGCAGGCAAAAAGAAAGCAAGAGAGAAAAAGCTGGTGAGAGAAAAAAAGAGACAGAGAGAGTGAGAGAGATTGGAAAGAACAAGACAGGAAAGAGTCAAGAAGGGAGCAGGGGGTGATTGTCAAGCTCTGAAACACAATCCATGTGAGAATAAGAATAAACAACTATCACCTTGAATTCCCGAAAGCACTAAAAGCATGGTGTTGGGAAAGGAATGCCCCCTGGATTGTGTACAGTCATGTTTCCCTGCCCTGATTATTCAACTGTGTGTATATCTGACATCCTGGATTTAGATTTTTGGCATAGCACCAAACCAATCTAGCATGTGCACAGAGGCCTAGATCTGTGGAGGAGCATAGGTGTCTAGAGGGTTGGTGAAATTCATTTGATGGTTGATGTAGGAAGGTCCTAGGTCATGGAGGGATTTGTAGGTTTGTGTGAGGATCTTGAACTGGCATCTCTTCTGGATGGGAAGCAAGTGGAGGTCTCTCAGGTGGAGGGTGATGCAGGATTGTTTGGGAAGGTCCAGGATGAGTCTACTGCAGTGTCCTGTATGGTCTGGAGTCTTCTGGGGAGAATCCCAATCATACAATCCTGCTGATCTAAGACTGACTAGTTGAATCTAGTTGAACTGATTGAATACTTTCTGACTAAAAGAGCAAAAGAGTGGGTAAGATTCCTCCGTTCTGCTTCTCCTTTTGAGTGTCAAATGTGGTGTGATCAAGGGTTCAACCCTTCACCCCTTATACTCTAACCACCCATTTAGTTCTGCGTATCCGTACAATCAGCGTTTGTTTCTAAAACTATGATGCTGTTGATGTGTGTGCAATTTTCTTGACGTCTATACATACCTGGGGGCTCTCTGCATGTTACTGTACTGAAAATTAAAAACAATAAAGATCAATTACAGATAACTAGTGTTTGGGCTCACCTTTTTCTTATTGGCTTTGCAAGGCCGTTCTACCAACTGCCTTCTTGCTGCAGATCACTGAATGACAAGGACATGTTGAAGATCAAGGCCTGCATGATGGCCATCTTGGTGATTGGTGCCCCTAGAACATCTGGTTGGCTGCTGCCTTACGTCTCTGCCCAGTAGGCTGTGGAAGAACGTGCTGGAGCCTTTGTTGATGCCCTCACACTGCCAGTCTCTCTGTTCCTTTCTCAGGGTTTTTGTGTTCTCCATTTCTTTTTTGACTCTCTGAAGATATTCCTGTAGGTAGGGAATCTTCTTGCTGATTCAAAGTGCAAGTAGTATTCAAAGGCTGTACAGAAGCAGAGCCAGAAAACAAATACAAAAATCATGTTTTAATGGCCTGTCTTCACCAATAAAAAGATCATGAATGTGAAGCGACAACGTGTCCAAGGCCTTCGCCACGACTAGAGAAAAGGCTCAGCCACCTAGTCTGGCTCAACCAACTCGGGGGATCTTTCCTAACCATATCTTCAGACCATCTCACTTGCCGGACAGGGATCTGTTTCTGACTCGTATCCCGCAGATATTGTGGGACTGGCTCGAAAGACCAGGCAGAGCGCTTTAAAGCGGATCATGTCAGACATGGGATGCCAGTGCAGTTTGCTCTGAGCTGCAGAAGCGGACACCTCCTAACAGAGCTGGAGAGCCAATTTGGCTGCCGTGCCCTAAATTGTTTGTAATCTGGCGAGTACAAAGACAGCCAAGCTCAGAAATTGTTAATTAAAGTCAACCAGCCTACTTAAAATAGTGGTTTGAACTATTAACGAAAGCAAGAGGAAGAAAGATGGATCACTTAGCTGATGCACAGTCAAAATATCGATTCCTAATTATCGACTTACATTAATATCGAGTTTAAAATATCGAAGGTGAAGAATATCGAGGTCAAGAATATCGTTGGATAGAATATCGACCCTAATGTAAGTAATATCGATTTTTTTTATATCTATGTAAGTAATATCGAAGTTAGTAATATCGATATCAATTATATCGATGTTACTAATATCGATATTTGTTTGTTGTTATGTATGTTGTTATGTATTTTATTATGTATTTTATATGTATGTGTTATACGTATTTTTAAAGTATTTTATTTGTTTTAAATTATATGCGTACTATTTTTTGTATATTAAAAATATAATTTTTAATTTAATTTTATGTTTTAGTATTGGAGCGGGTTGTGGGTTTACAGGGGAATAGGGTGGGAAGTAATTTAATTATAGTAAATTAATTATAAATTTTTAGTAATAGTAATTTAATTTTAATTAATGTTTGCGTTTAAGTTCTGTAGCGGGTTGTGGGTTTATAGGGGAATTGGGTGGGAAGTAATTTAATTGTAATTAAGTAATTATTTATTTTTTATTGGTATTGATACTTTTTTTATTTCTAATTAATTATTAATTGGTTAATAATTATTTTAATTGCTAATTAATTTTTTTAATTGGTATTTAAGGTTTGTAATTGGTAATTACATTTTTTAATTGGCAAATAATGTTTTTAATTGGTAATTAAGGTGTTTAATTGGTAATTAAGGTTTTTAATTGGAAATTACATTTTTTAATTGGCAATTAATTTTTTTAATTGGTAATTGATATTTCTAATTTTTAATTACTTTTTATTAATTGGAAATTTATTTTATTAATCGGTAAATAATTTTTCATAAATTTTATTTATTTAAAAATAAATGTATTGTTTACCATTTTTTAATTGTTAATCAATTTTTAATTATCAATATGTTTTTTGCTTTGAAAAATATTTTAGTGTTCAATATTTATTATTTGGTAATTTATATTTATTAATTCATATTTATTTGTATTTAATGTTAATTTAGTGTTAATTAATTATTCGATTTTAAATATGTTTTTAGTAATTATAAATGGGTATTTTCAAATGATGTAGTTATTTAAAAATTAAAATTTTCAATATTTTATTTACAACAATTATTTATAAGTATGTTATATTTAACTTCTACGCTATCCAATGCTTTCCCTACTGTTGCACTCTCTGGAGTGGGAATAGTAATTTTTACCCCTACGCTATCCAACGCTTTCCCTACTGTTGCACTCTCTGGAGTTGGAATAGTAAATTTTACCCCTACGCTATCCAACGCTTTCCCTACTGTTGCACTCTCTGGAGTGGGAATAGTAATTTTTACCCCTACGCTATCCAACGCTTTCCCTACTGTTGCACTATCTGGAGTTGGAATAGTAATTTTTACCCCTACGCTATCCAACGCTTTCCCTACTGTTGCACTCTCTGGAGTTGGAATAGTAATTTTTACCCCTACGCTATCCAACGCTTTCCCTACTGTTGCACTCTCTGGAGTTGGAATAGTAATTTTTACCCCTACGCTATCCAATGTTTTCCCTACTGTTGCACTCTCTGGAGGGGGAACAGTAATTTTTACCCCTACGCTATCCAACGCTTTCACTACTGTTGCACTCTCTGGAGTGGGAATAGTAATTTTTACCCCTACGCTATCCAACGCTTTCCCTACTGTTGCACCCTCAGGAGTGGGAATAGTCATTTTAATCCCTACGCTATCCAACACTTTCCCTACTGTTGCACTCTCTGGAGTTGGAATAGTAATTTTTACCCCTACGCTATCCAACGCTTTCCCTACTGTTGCACTCTCAGGAGTTTGTAATTTTTACCCCTACGCTATCCAACGCTTTCCCTACTGTTGCACTCTCTGGAGTTGGAATAGTAATTTTTACCCCTACGCTATCCAACGCTTTCCCTACTGTTGCACTCTCTGGAGTTGGAATAGTAATTTTTACCCCTACGCTATACAACGGTTTCTCTACTGTTGCACTCTCTGGAGTGGGAATGGTAATTTTAAGTTCTATGCTATCCAACATTTTTATTACTGTATTTTTTTTACTTATGGATTTTGAATAGTATTTTTATTTATTTAGTTATTTAATTTTTTGTGTATAAATTTAGATAATGTAGTATATAATTAATTTTAAAAATATTAAATGTATATTTAATTTTTTTAATTTATTAAACGTAATTCTTTACTTTTTATTTATGTTTTTGTTTTATGTTTGTAAATGTATTTGTAATTTATACTATTTTTTAATAATTTATAAATTATTAAAATAATTATTACAACTTATTAAGTATTTCAAAATTTCCAAAGTTGCTAAATCCAGCAAATACGCGTTGCGTAATTTGGGAATAAATACCCTTTTTCTTCAGATCTCTGTCTCTGAGTGCGTATTTGCTGGATTTAGCAACTTTGGAAATTTTTAAATACTAAACGGCTTTTGGGTTCGCCGGAAAATATACGCCACCTGACTATGGGAGGAATGGTCTCGAAAGGACCCTAACTATCTTGGAAACTTATTAAGTATGTATATATTATATATTTTATGTATATGTTTAATTAATGTATTATATTATATATGTATTATTTATTAATTTTAAACATTATTAGATATTTTTAATTATGTTTATTTTATTTATTAGTGTTATTTACTTTATTTTACATTTATATTTTTACAGAAAAAAAAACGATATTTTTAACATCGATATTTTTAACATCTATATATTTTTTCGATGTTTTTGTACTTATCATGTTGTAGATAGGATGTCGATATTCTTGCCTTCGATATTTCTGCATCGATATTCCTGTAGGTCGATATTTTGTAGGTCAATATTTTGACAGTGATTCCACTTAGTTGCCATGAGTCATTTTACCTAAGTTACAAACTGTGGTAGCTAACCAGTGGTGTGCCAAGTTCCTCTGGCCAAAGCTGGAAATAGCGTAAGTAACTGCAGGCTTATTAGAGATAAGAAGAATCTTCGTCTTATCCGGATTACATTTTAAGGAGGTGTCCGCAAGCAGGGCCGGACTGGCTACCGGGCAGTTGTGTGTGCTGCCGAGCTGGGGGCTAATTTCTCTGTGGTGGGGGCTTATTTCGTTGATGGGGACCTGCGTGCGCATTGAAATAAAAAAAGGAAAACGAATTTCGTTTTTCCCACGCAGGTGCCTATCAACAAAATCAGTCCCTAGCTCGGCAGCCCACACAACTGCCCGGTAGCCAGTCCGGCCCTGTCCGCAAGCCAGTTTACCACTGCCCTCATGCAGTTCTGGAAATTTTCCAGGAGCACTAGGATCCGAATCTGACTGTTCCTGCAAAAAGAGCAACTATGTATCATCTGTATAGATTATTAGACTAAGACCAAATGATTGAATAGGTAGAGCCAGTGGACGGACATATGGATTAAAAGCAAGGAGCGTAAAGTAGGGCCAGGCTGTACTCCCATTTGAAAAACCTTAAGTGAGATACAAATTCCTGTAGATAGACCGCTTGCTGATGTTGTGAAATATATGATTTAATCCACTTCAGAGCTCTATCTTGTACTCCAGTCTCTCTCAACCTGAGTAACAAACACAAATACCGCGGACAAATGAAGCAGCACCAAGGCTGAAGAATTTCCTTGGTCGGCTAGAGTCTGCAGGTCACCTAGCATGACACCTAGCAAGGAGACCTGTGCTCCTCTCTGTACTGTGGCATTATCTGAAGCCAAATTGTGGTTCATCCAGAATATTGTTTTTATCCTAATACCATGGCATTTGATGTTCACTCATTTCTCAAAGATCTTTAAAGAATAGGGGGGCGATGAAATTGGCCTATCATTATTCAGTATCACAGGGTCTCCTGTTGTTTTTTTAGCAATGGTACCACCATTTTTTTTTCTCAGGCTCGAGGAACAACTGCTTGTGATAAAGATAAATGACAGAACTGATGTAAAGGATTTGTTACCTCTGAGTAAGACTGCTAAAAAATGTTAGGAGCGATAGGATCAAGAGGAGATGGGATTATAAATGTTTGCAAATTCCTCATATGCCATTGGAGTAAATGTAATCAGTTTGGGAGAGTCATATTTAAGCTCCACTGACTCCACATCGAGAGTAGTCCCAACAGCCACGTTCGGTAAGGAGGCGAGATTTTAGAGATTTTTTCTTCAAAATAAGTTGACAGACTATTGCAGAGTCACAGTGAGGGGTCTATAATCCGAGCTGTGCTGTCAGGAGAAGCTAAGGATTTAACTAACCCAAGAGGTTCTCTTGTAGCGTTCCAGGCTTTTATTATTTTCTCTGTGAAATAGTATGGCCTTATAGCCTGCTGCTGAGGGCTAATATGGTTCTTAAAGGCCCGGAACCCGAGTTATAGGGTCGCGTCGCAGACGAGGGCCTATAACAAGGGTGATGGTATTTAACAGTGGGTGTAGCCTGAGGCAGAAGTGTTATAAGGCCATGGTAGCATTCCACCCACTAAGGGTATAATGTTCTACAATTTAAAGGAAGGACTACTCAGACTCTCCATGACATGCTGTTAATGCATAACCAGTCATCTGATTGGGATTTGCATGTCTGGCCTTCCTCTTTAAAACCCGCCCCTTCTTTAAGATCTGCAACTACCCCTGCGACAGTAGTCCACACATGATTCTTGCTATTAATTATTTTATGCCATCTCAGTTGACTTTCAATAATGCTGTTTATTTAGGGCTCCAGAAAAAGCTTGTTAGGCGTGTGGAAAGTATACGAAATTCCATACGATGATTTTCCTTCAATCTGAAACAGCATGATCCTTTCTCCTCATATCTGCAGCAGCTCCACTGGCTGCAGGAACAGAAGAGCACCCTCTTTACTACTGCCTGCATCTTGAAAAGGAATGTCCATGAATCAGATCACAGATTTGCTATCAAAGAAGTGTCTCGAAGAAACCCCAAGCCGCTCATCATGGTCAGCCTCAAATGTGTTGTGCCAGCCCCCTCCTTTCAAGGACAAGCTGGGTCAGAGATCCTTTCAAACGCAGACGTCATTTGGGAAAAAACTGTTTTGATCTGCGTTATCAGTCTGATCATTTGAGGGTTAGGAAAATGCTCAAAACATGTTTTTTTAAAACTTTGTTTTAACTGTTTGTTGCTGGTCAAACCTTCTGTTTTGGATTCCGACATCGTTTATCGCATAAAGAGTCTCAGGTGGTGGTGGTGAGGGTGTGTGTGGTTAAAATACCCCAAAGTGAATAAGCAGTGCATACTTGCCTTCATGACCACTCTGGAGCTCACAAGTGTGGCTACTGTACCCTTTCCTTGCAGTCTGGAAGAGGGCCAGTAATATATCTTTGGTGTTTCTTGGTGTCCACGTAATAAACTCTCTTCTAGTCGCCATTCTGAGAAGAGGCCACTGCTCACTCCCCCCCCCCCCCCGCCCCCCTTTTATGGTCTGGCAACAATGGCTCATTTTAGCTGCTCTTTGTTTCCCAAGTGGTATCTGAGGGGTCTCCTCTAGGGTAATGTAGACAGGTTATGTTACTCTACACCCTGAGGGTTCGCTTCTACTACTCCAAGCGGTCTCACGGTGGAGTCTACAGTGCAATGTAATATTCCTTATTGGCATGACAAGTTAGACAAATACTGCCAGCAGGAGTCCCCAGGCCTCATATGTGTGATTCATTCTTTGTCTGTTTTCAGGCCAGATACTTGGTCAGTGGCCTCAAAGGTGGGAATCCTGATTACTGCACCTCGGGCATTCTAGCCCCTCAAGTGAATAGCTGCCTGAGCACTTACTGGCCTTGACTCCTCTCATGTATGTGTCTGCTCACTCTGCCACGGTATGTCCCATTTGCATCCTACTGCTCTCTGCAGCACCCTTCTTAGGGTCAGTACAGCCAGATGACTTCTGAGAAGCAGCTAGGATGCTGATACCCACAGATTCTATAGCAGAGGTCATCAGACATTTTATGTAAGCCACACTATGGTGCTCATTAGGATGGCGGACGGACCTGTGTCCGGCCGCCACCCCAGAGGAGGAGGGACCGTCCGCAGGGGCAGCAGCGGTCCCTCCTTTGCAATTAGGATGTGACCACCAGCCTGGCGGTCACATCCTCAATATTTAACATTGCGGCGGGTGCTGCTTGAAGCAGCACCCGCCGCAAGGTTAAATGAGCCTGCCGCTTCGTGCACGCAAATGCACAAATGTGCACCCCCCACCCCTTGCGGGCCCCCAAAGAAATCACCGTATGCCTTTCCACAGCGGAGAATCTGCCGCGGAAAGGCATCTGTTAACCCCCATCCTAATATGGCTGGCGGTGTCTGATAGACACCGCCAATCATGTTAGAGCTTTTCCACCACGGTCGCCTTAAAGCTGCGGACGGATTTTGAGACCCACCGCCATCCTAATTTGGCGGTGGGTCTTTTGTGCCTCCCCAGCGGTTTTCCCGCATCCTCCGGGCCGGCGGTGGCTTCCACCGGCTCGGAGGATGCGGGAAAACCGCAATCCTAATCGGCCCCTAAGTGAAATGCTTTGACGTATGGTCCCCTCCAAAACTTTAAGGTATGGATTGGGAGGGTGGGGTGCAGCGGGCTGAGCTTATGAGATAATTCAGGAGCACTTTTTCTGTATGTAATAATTGAACACCAAATGCAAAATTTATTAAGGGCCAAATGGATCAGATAAAAACAGAAATTAACCAAAAGATACTGCTTCCTATAACTGGAGTGTTGCGAGCACCTCACACTCCTGGGCCCCACAGCAATTGCACCTGCTTTAGTAATGATAGCTATGGCCCTGAGTGGCAAGCTGTCTGGTTTGCCTTTTGCATCCCGACCCCACCATGCCTGGCCATCAATCCAATCCTGAAACAGGCTCTCTGCCTCTGTCAGAAAAAAATGAGCTCCCACACGTTGTCCCTGTCTTTAAAGCAACGGTGCCATTGGTCCTAATGCGAGAAAGAAAAATGAGCCCTATGCCCCTTCTGAAAAGTAATTGTAATGCAGTGGGCCCCTCCCACCCCAAGGGCCCCAATGCGACTGCACCTGCTTCACTACAATAGTTACTGCCTTGTGATGTAGGCTGTCCTCTGCCTTCGGTAAAACCTGAATCCCCAACATACTCCATTCCCTCCCCACCATCTCTCTGTGGCCCAAACTAAGGTGCCTCCTCTACTTCAAAACTCCCCTTCGATAGGCAATTGTTCCAACTCCCAAAGCAACACTGGCAGAGTGAAAGTGTACTGGGCCCTAATGCAAGCAAGGAAGGATAGTAGAATATCTATAATTTAAGTTAAGTTGGCACCTGATACCGCTGGGTCCTGGTGCCGCTGCACCTAAAGCACCAATGATACTTACAGCCCTGCGAAGCAAGCTGTCTGCTCTGCTTACTCCACCGGATCATCACTCTTAGGCTTGAAGTTCAAAGCAGACTGCCTTCCCCTTTTCTGTTAAAGCCCCATGTCTCACCTCCCTATTTCTTGAGCCCGGTACACTGTGTGACAAGGGTGACCCGGGCCTTAGTACTAGCAAGGAAAATGGTCTATACCCCTATTTTATTAGACAGACAGTCATAATTGGGGTGCAATTGCCCCTTACTCCCCAGCTCCAGTGCCGCTTCACCCACCGCATTAATGGTAGTGATCACCCTTAAAAAAAAAAGAAGAACCCCACACATCTCACCCTCCCGCCCCAGGGCATCTACCCAAGGAAGCTAACTCTGTCCATTTTGTAAAAAAAAGGTTAGCACAAAGGTCCAACACATAGGGCCCCCTCCTCTAGGCCAACTCTTTGATGCAATCAATTGATCTCTCTCCCTTCCTCTTTCACCTGGGCCATTACTCTGAGGCACAAGAAGTCTGGACAATCAAGACTCTGCATCTGAATGCGATCCTGCTGTTCTCTCCCTACCCATTCCTGACTCACCTGAAAGGACATCTGCATGTAAACAGAGGTCAAAGTGGGTGTGGTTTATGGGGAAAGATTTGACCATGTTTTTTTAAATTTTACAAAATCAGTTTTGAAATTAAATGAAATTGAGATTTCTAAAGCGCACAACTACCCGTAGGTGTCTAGGTGCTGACTCCCAGTAGGTAAGAAAGGGTTATATATAAAACCAGATGTCAACAGTAGACCATAAAGAAAACAATATAAGTGCTGGACAAATTATTAAACAGACACGTTTTAAGAGCCTTACGAAAGGTAAACACATTTTTTTGTGGCTTTTAGTTTAAGAGGCATCGAGTTCCAAAGTTTGGCAGGGGCCACTGCAAAACTTTTGCCTCCCCAAGTGGCTCTCTTAATTTTAGGTACGACCAGATTGGCCTAGGAGGAGGATCTCAAAGCCCTGGAAGGGGCGTATCGTTGAAAGAGCTGTCCGAGGGATTCTGGGCCATCAAAATGAAGGGTCTTAAAAGCTGTGCACAGAGACTTGAACATTACCTGCTTTCTAACCGGGAGCCAGTGAAGTTAGGGGGAGAGATTGGGAGATCGACTGATGTTTTGGTATCCCAAGAAGCAACCTGGCTGCTGCCTTTTGGACCATTTGAAGCTTATGCAGAGCTTTCTTGTGAGCAGTCAAGAAAAGCCCATTACAATGGTCTATTTTAGAAAAGATAAGTTCAGTGATCACTACATTGCGTAGGTCCAAGGGAATGAAGGGAAAAACCTTCCTAAGTGATTTAAACATAAAGAAGCACGAAGAAGTGATAGCAATAGCGTATCCCACAAAGGAAATCTTTTCATCAAATTGGACTCCTAGATTTCTCACTTTAGGAAAGGAAATTGGGAGAGCACCCATAGTAAGAAGCTGTCCCTGTATATACTATATCAAAGTGAGGTATAGTGTGCACAGAGTCCAGTGGAACCACAAAGGTAGGCAGAGGTAAAAGTAGATAGCATCTTACTCTCCATTTGTGGTAGTGTGGCCGAGCAATAAGGCTTTATCAGAGGGTAGTGTTAAGCATTTGTTGTACACACTTAATCAGCAAATTATTCTCACACGCTCAAAGACTGAACTCAGGCCAATTTTGTTTGTATAAAAAATATTCTTTTAGTTATTTTATTTTCTAGAAAAAAGCAAGCATGACACAGGTAAGTGAGTTACACTTTGTAGAAATAATACCGTTTGAATTGCAGTTGTATATATACATATATATACTTTGGTTTGATTACAGTAGAATCAGTGGTAATCCAATGCTTTGAAATATTGTATATATACTTTGTATTGACTTTTTTTTTAAAACATTTTTTATTTGCATTTTATCATATACCAACAATAACATCATATCATGTTTGGACCGCATTTCCTCCCACTCCACCCACCACCCCCCCAGCATTACATCATCAATACCATCTTGGTCATCTCGTCCTGCGTTCACATGCATGGCTCTGTGATAGCCTGGCGTATCCCACTCCTCATATTTCCATTGCTTGCGTTCTAGTGTTTTTACCCTCCCTAGCTTCTTGCATCCCCGCTCATAGTCCCCCATCCAACCCATGATACTTTCTCCACTTGCCCCAAGCCTTACGGAACTTCTTGGGACACCCCCTCGCTTTGTATGTGACCCTTTCAGCAGCCATGTAAAGATCTAGTCCTCTTCTCCATTCTTCCAGCTCCGGCGACGCAGTCGCTCCCCAGTACTTAGCTATATCTGCAATACCAATGCCAGGAAGATCAATAAAGGGCGGGCCAGGTCCACATCATTCGTCATACTTAGAAGGGCTAGCTTAGGCTCAAGCTGGAGGGGAGTCTCTAATACCTCGCTTAGCTCGCCAAACACTCCCTGCCAGTAACTCTGAATCACAGGGCACAACCAGATGGTGTGCTAGAAGTTCCCCTATGTGGCACGGCATTTGAGGCTACTTGTGTCGTCCGACCTGCCCATCTTATGTAGTTTTTCTCTGTCATTGTAGGTTCAGTGGAGTATATTAAATTGGATTAGCCTCAACATGGATTTTATAGCTACTTCCCGAGGATGTATAAAACCATGTCCCAGTCTACGTCCTCCATAGTTCCCACTTCACTCTCCCACTGCCCCCTGAGTTTGCCCAAGCCATCAGTCATGTTGTTCATTAGTGTTTTATACGTGAGTGATACCGCCTTTTCCTGTATTCACTCTTGCAGTAATCTGCCCTCCAGAGGTGCATATTCTGGGAGCGTGTCCGATTGGATCTGTTCTGCTCTCCAGGCGTGCCGCAGTTGTGCGTATTTGAGAAATTGCGTGTGATGCAGACCAAACTCCGCCCTCAAAGCCGTATATGGTTTCAGCTCCCCTTTTGCCACTATGTCTGCCAGTGTCGATATCCCTATATCGTCCCATCCCTGGAAACCCTTCAACTTATTTAGTTCCGTCAGCTATGTGCAGTGCCAAATCGACATCTGTCGAGTAGCTTTTTTCCCCCATCCGGTGCGTTTAGTTGCTGTGTCCCACAACCCCAGGGTAAGTGCCGTGGCTGGGAGAAACTTCCTGTCCCTTTTCCCGCCGTATAGATAATACATCAGTGTCCGCGCTGACATGCTGTGCCGTTCAAGGGCATATGTGGGTTGGTACGCCTGTATATGGAGCCAGTCGTTGATTGGAGCTATTTGTTCCGCCCAATAATGCGCCTCCAGGTTCGGTAGGGACAACCCTCCGCTGTACTGATGGCGCTGTAGAGTCTTCAGCGCCACCCTTGGTTGTTTACCCAGCCACAGGTAGGACCTAAGTTCTGCATGTATCCTTTCGAACACCTTTCGTGGTAAAGGGTAATACTCATTTTGCATTGCGTATAGGAATCTGGGTAGCGTGATCATTTTGAACATTGCCGCTCTCCCTAATATGGTAAGGGGAAGCTGTCTCCACCGGGCTGCGTCCTCGGTGAAGTTCCTTATTATTCTTTCTATATTTTGCTCATATGATTGTCTCTGGTCCAAGGTGATGTATATTCTGAGGTATGTAAACCCCTCTATGGTCGTCAGCAGTTTTCCAGGCAATTTTGGCCATTGCTCTCGCCCCTTAGGGTCTTTAGAGGATCGACTTGTGCCAATTTATCTGATATCCCGCATGCGTTCCATATCGTTCCAGGTCCAAGAACAGTTCCGGGATCGTGGTCTCCGGCTGTGTAATGTATAGCAGGACGTCGTCTGCGTATAGGGATATTTTCTCCTCTGTTAGGTCTTCTGCCCCCCTTCTGAATCCCCTAATGACCCTATTTTGAGGTATCCTGGCCGCCAGCACCTCTATCGTGAGTGCGAAGAGGAGAGGGGACAACGGACAACCCTGTCTAGTCCCCCTCCGGACCGGGAAGTCCTGAGAGACAATCCCGTTCACTCTCACTGTGGCTCTGGGCTCTGTGTAGAGCAGTCGAACCCACTTTTGGAATTTCGGGCCAAAACCGAACTTAATTAGCGCGCCCTCAAGGAATGGCCAGTGGACCGCATCGAAGGCCTTCTTGGCGTCAAGGGATAGGAACCAGTGTGGGTCCTCTCTCCCTTGTACCTCTTGCAGCCAATTGTGAGTGCGTCTGAGGTTAAATCTAGTGGCCCTGTCAGGGAGGAAGCCTGTCTGGTCTAAGTGGACCAGTCCATCAATTACCGCCCGCAGTCGTAGTGCCAGGACTGTCGCCAACAACTTCACCTCTATGTTCAGGAGGGAGATGGGGCGGTACGACGTACAGTCGTCCTTCGGTTTTCCTTCTTTGTGTATCGGTATTGTTGTTGCCATGCATAGGTCTGGTGGGAGTCGTCCCTCCAGAGTCGCCTCCTCGAACAGCCCTTTGAGGTGGCGCACCAGGAGGTCTGCCGTTTGTCTAAAAAATTCCGCCGGGAAACAATTCGGGTCCGCCGATTTCCCCGTCCGCAGCCCGGCCAGGGCCACCCTGATTTCATCTAAAGTGATGTCTGCCTCCAGACCTTGCTGAGCTTCTGAGGGCAGGGCCGGCAACTCAATCGCTGCTATATAGTGCAATGCCTCCTCACAAGTCCCAAGATCTGTGGCCCCATAGAAATGTTCATAATGGGCAGCAAACGCTTCAGCGATCTGAGAGTCCGATCGGAGTAGCTTCCCCCGGGGGGTTTCTGACTTGCTCCACCCATCTAGCGGCTCGCTCCTTCCTACTTAGCCATGCCATCAGCTTACCTGACTTGTCCCCTACGTCATACAGTCTGTGTAGTGTGGCCAGTGCCTGTGTTTTAGCCTCACCCGTCACTGCCTCCCGGTATTGTTGCTGCACGTCTGTCAGTGTTCTGAGGGTCCCTATCTCCCCTGATGCCAGGTACTTATTCTCAAGGTCTAATATTTGTGCCTCTAGCGCCTCTATCTCAGCGTTGAGCTTCCTCCTCTCCCCCGCCAACCTATTCTGCACCCTGTCCCTCATGACTGTTTTAAGCGCCTCCCAGAGGACTACCCTGGACTGGACCGTCCCTTCATTGTCCGCTATATAGACCTTTACGTCCGCTCTTATACCTTTCAATATAGTTGCATTCTATAAGGCCCAAGCCGTCAGTCTTCAGGATCCTCTACTGTCATGTCTCCCTCCCCCCACCCTCGCCAGGAGTGGGGAGTGGTCAGAGATCCCTCTCGCTTTGTATTCAGCTGCGTTCCCTACGTTCAAGTTTTGTCTGGGCAGAAAGATGTAGTCTAGTCTTGAATATACTTTATGGGCACCAGAGAAGAAGGAGAAGGCCCTTCGCTCGTGGTACAACCACCTCCATACATCCACCAGCCCCACATTAGATATTGTCTTGGATAGTGCGGTTTGAGTCCGATCTCTAGAGCCCACCCCCGTCCTGTCAACCGCTGGGTCCATTACGTCATTAAAATCCCCCCCGAGCATCTGTATGGTGTCAGCAGTGTCCAGCAGTATAGCCACGATCCCCCTGAGCGTAGTGGCCTGCAGCTTCGGAGAGGCATATGCAGAAATTATCGTGTATTCTCGTCTCCTCCACATTCCCTTCACCGCAACATATGTCCCTTGTGAGTCTGTCCATGTCTGAGCTGTGCAGAATGGTGTTGTCTTCTTTATGAGTATTGCCACCCCTCTCGAGCCCATAGTGTACCCTGCATGCGCCAACACTTTATACTGACCTCTTGCCAGGAAGGCACAGTGCATTCCCTTAAGGTGTGTTTCCTGTAACAGTATTATGTCAGGGTTTAGCCTTTTTATATGTGCATTCACTAGACCTCTCTTTATCTTGCTGCCAAGTCCGTTTACGTTCCATGTTAGTAAACTAAAGCCCTCTCGCTCACGATTCTGTCCCTGTGTATCACCCGACATCCTGCTTTGTTGCCTGGATTATGATGCTGGTCTCTTGTGTGTGAATGGTGTCTATGCTGCCGGTTCGTGCGTACCTCATGATATGATTTCCCCTCCCCTCTCCCCCCAATGCCCCCCAACTCCCCATCCCTCCCTCCCCCAACTGCGTATCCCCCATACATTCTGACTCCTTGAGTAACCCCAACTTCCCCCCGCTCTCCCCACCCTACCTTCCTCCCCCTTAAGTCCCATCATCTACCCTCCACTGCGATAGGACTTACTGGCAGGAAAAGGTCTGTCGCCCCCCCTGGTGACCCTCCCCTCTACAGACCTACCCCAACCTGTCTGTCTAACAACAACTACTAAGGATGTATTCCCACAAGGTCCTCAGTTCTGTGCAGTAGTTCAGTACAAGAGAGGGAAAGATAAAAAGACAAACAAAGAACACTGTAAAAAATAATAGTTGGGTAGCGTGTAAGTCACTTGCGTGTTTCCAGTCCTGTAGCCGATATCTCGCCCATCCAGCTCCTTTCCCGATCAGGTATTAAGTCCCTTACTCTCGCACTGCCGGGGGATCCCTTCATTGCCAGCATCCCGTTCCAGTTCATTGATCGCTGCCACCAGAGGGTGAAGTGACCCGACGTGACGCCACCTGTGTCTTCCTCTCCCTCGGAGCGTTCCAAGGCTGCTAGACTGTGAAACCTAGATCCTGCCTGACTGTCTTGTTGTTGAGATCCAGGGTCTTGTTGCCTCCTGGGAGTCCAGTTCTGCGGGGGGTATGGCGTTGTTTGCGTCTTCCTCGTGCCCCTTGTTCTGCGTCTCCTTTGTGTTTTCACTATCTCCCAGTGAGTCCCTGCTGTGGGGTCCGCCACCGCCGCATCCCGCTCCCCGTTCTCTCGTCTCCGGGTTTGCGGGCGTTCCTCCAACCACTGCCATGCATCATCTGGATGTGTAAAAAAGTATGTTTTTTCTTTATAGATGACTTTAAGTTTAGCTGGAAAGAGGAGCATATATTGGATCTTTAGGTCTCTTAATTTTGCTTTCACCGTGTTGAAAGAGCGTCTTGGCTGTAGTCTGGGAAGATCATTATTTGCGAGTTTTCTACCCTTATCTCACCCAGCTTTCTGGCTTCGCGTAGGATTACATCTCTGTCGGCAAAGTTGAGGAATCTCGCAATGATCGGCCTGGGCCATGCCCCCACCAATGGTTTGGCAAGGAGTGCTCTGTGTGCCCTTTCTATAATGAAGCAGTTGGAGAATGTCGCCTGGGGCAGCGTTTTGATTAGCCACGTTCTCAGGAACTCCGCCATGTTGGACCCTTCAATTCCTTCCCTAAATCCCTCAAAGCGGAGGTTGTTGCATCTCGCCCTGTTTTCTGCGTCATCCACCTTCCACTGCAGCTGCTTGTGCGAGTTCTTCAGTTCTTTAACGTCCATCTGCAGGGCTTGTATGATGTCCTCCGCCTTGCTCAATCTCGTTTCTGCTGTGGTGACTCTCTCCGTAAGGTTTCGGAAATCCTGGCGTAGTAAGTTGACCTCCACCCCCACTTCTCCTATCTTCGTCTCCCGGGCTGCTCAGGAGGCTTGAATGTCCTCCCTGGATGCCTGTATCGCCCCCATCAGCAGTGCCGTGTCTGAGCTCGCTCCAGTTCCTTACAGACCGTTTATTTGTGGTGCCACTGCGAATTTGTCTATGGGGCCTTGCCGCGAGGGCCTTGGGACCGCGTCTTTCTTCCCCATGCTGGACCGGTCCCTCGGCCGTGGGTGGGGGGTAATATCTGTGTTCAGTTTCGCGTTCCTGCGTCTACCTCTGCCCTCCACAGCGTCGCCTCTCTGCTGGCCCTGTCCAGTGTTAACGGGTCGCGTGTTGTTGGGTGTGCGTATCAACTGTGGACCCAGGGTCCGCTTCACACCAGTTGTCCCCTTAGGAGTTGTTGGGCTCCCTTTCGCGTCTTGTCAGTGGTGCGTGATATATCAGGTCCAGAGTTGGTGGGCACCGATATAGGGTGAAAGGGCAGGGTGGGGGGTTATCTTCCATCCTAGACAACGTGGTATCCGACGTCCTCAGAGTCTATCTTCAGTGTGGGCCTGCCCCAGTCTTCCCTACGTCCCAATGTCAGTCCCGGGGCTTTCCTCGCTGCCAGGCTTGTCCTTTGGGTTATACCATCTCCGGGTCCACCGGTCGGCTTTGTATTGACTTTTCAATAGGATGTTAAGTAGTTTACTTTACAGATTACTTTTCTTACACAGAGTAGTATACCTGGATACTGCACTGGGACATTTCCTGTAAACAGGTAAGTAAAAGCGTTTTGGTTATTTGTATAGTTTTAGAGACTTTAATAGATTTCACAACTCCACACTTTGAAACTTGTTCATAGAAGACAGTCAATGTTATCCTATGGGAGGAAATAGTGTTATCGTTTAACGGGTAAGTGCTTTGTTGTGGTAGTCGGGTTTCTGGGGTTAGACTCAGGGGTTCCCCAGGGTGAAGGATGCACTCTTCGTACACCCCTCAGCGGCACTAGGGCGGCTGGGTGCTGAGTGCTAAGGCCTAATTTTATCCAATGAGTGATAGGGGACCTCCCGTTGGTGGCTGGTTACAAGCAGGCCACAAGGTTGTGGGAGCAAAGCTCCGGGACTTAAGCTCAGGGCAAATGGGGGTTCAAGATAGCACCAAAGGTACACCCTCATCGGTGCTGGGGTGGCCGGGTGCAGGGTGCTGGTTTGTCGTTGGTGCCCTGTTACTTTTAATGGGGATTCTACGATTTGCAAACACACTGCAGACTTGGTGACAAAGGTCTTCTGGGAGCGACCACCACTTGAGTTGGGATGCTGGGGGTTGGTTAGACACCAGCGGTTGGGCCACCCAAGGCTGTGGGGCATCGGGTGCAGAGGTGTCTTTTAGGGCTGGATCTTCTTACTAGCTCCTGTTCACGGTTGGGGGGACCTTCCCGATTTAGGCTGCAGGCGCTGGCTGGAGGCTTGAGGAAGGTCAGGGATCTCTGGATCTCTGGTCAGGATCACCGGGGAGACCTCCTCATGGTGTTGGGCCACTTGAACAAAACCGGTGTTCACGGGAGACAAGGTCTTTTCCTTTGAAGGCAGGGCAGGTCCTCAAGGTTCTTGAGGTTGCTGGCTGCAGGATACACCGGATTTTCGCGTCTGCAGGTACGGGGTGGGGACAGGCCGGTAGGGCTGGGGCCAAATCAGTCAGCATCCTCCTCTTCTTAGCTTCAGCATGGCTGTTCGGTCCTCCTTCTTCTTTTCTTCTTGTGGTTTCTTGTCTGAGGAGGCAAGGTTCGGGGTGCCCCCTAAATACTAGATTTAGGGACGATTTAGGTAAGCAAAAGGTTGGGACCAATGGGTCCCTTCCTTGGGGTGGGTACACCCCCTATTATGCCACCCTCCAGTGGGAGTTGTTGGCTAGGGTCCCCCATCTGCAAGATGACGGTGACTGAGAGTTGTGCTTTACCTCACTTCCCCCACCTGAGGGGTGGGGTTGACAAAGGTGGGCACACCTCTCTTCCTCACTTGGGTTTCCCACCGATTCTCCCGCCCAAGGTGGGGGTCAGAACCAGTGGGGACCAATTGCTGGAAGCAGCAAAAGCCTATGGAAGCTCACAAAGGTGGCAAGCCTTTGAAGCTTCCCCTTTGTGAACCCTGCCCATTCTGTGGAAGAAGGCTTGGCACCTCATCCCAGGATGTGCATTGTTTCAGGCCCCTTAGAGCAGCAGGCTGTCGACTCGGGGGTCCAGAAACATGTCTGGTAGTTGCAGCTGGGGAGCAGCCACTCAGCCTGGACACTAGTGTTCGGGCATTTTTGAGGCAGCATTTCTAAGATGCCCTCTGTGTGCATTTTTAATTAAATCCCACACTGTCATTATTGTTGGTTTAATGTGCTGAAAAGTTTGATAACAAACTTCTCAGTTTTCAGTAAAGCCATTACGTTAGTGTGGAGTTCGTAATGAGAAACTCCCAGCACCATATACTCTTAATGGCATTACTGCACTTACAATGTCTAAGAATTAGCTAAGACCTTGTAGGGGTACAGGGCTCATGCACCTGTACCCTCACCACTGATATAGTGCACCCAGCTAGAGGGGTGGCTGATCTATGCCAAGGCAGTGGGTTGTAGGCATGGCACACAGGGAAGCGTGCCATGTCGACTCTTCACTTTGTTCCGCACCAAAGCACGCTGCCTGCAAGGGTAGTGCGTGAGTGTAAAGGTACAGGGCGTCTAAGGGTGGCACAATAACTGCTGCTGCCCTTAGAGGCCTTCTCTGGTCACAGTGCCTTGGGTACCTGAGGTACCATTTACCAGGAGCCAACCTGTGGCCAGAGAGTGCCAATTGGGTTTGGTCTTCAATGCAGTTTTAGGGAAAGAACATAGACCCGGGTGCCTGATTGGCAGGAGCCCAGGGCACACTCAGTCAACGTACATCAGCAGTTCAGCAAAAAGTGGGGACAACATGCAGAAAGAGAGCACTTTCTCACACCTATTTCCTGAGGCCACCATTTGGGAGACCAAAATAATGGGCGATTGCCAAAGAGTAGCACCTCGTTTCGTCTGAATTTAATTTCAGGCAATTGTTGGCCATCCAACTCCCGATCTGTAACATACAGTGTGAAAGCATTCTGCAGTTCTGTCAAGATCATTTGTTACTGACACTACGATCTGGGTGTCGTCAGCATATAAGACGGGGAACATCCTTTACAACACCGTGTTTACACCGCGTTTCCTTTACGACGCTGCCATTACAACGCAAGTCATTACTATGACTTGCGCTGGATGGCGCTCTTGCTTAAGGAATAGTTTGATTTACTATTCCAACACCTTCCCTACTGTTACGTGGGCTGGAGTTGGAATAGAAAATTAAATTATTCCACAATCCAGCACCCTCCAACGCAAGTCACTGTAACGACTTGCATTGTGAAAACTGAGTTGTCAAGTACCGCGATCAAAATGATCGCGTAGTACTGACATACATCCTATAAGACAACTGAGAAACCAAAACGTTTGGTCGGTGAGGCTAGAGGAGTGACGTAAAGATTAAAAAGAGTTGGGCTCAGTGCCGATCCTTGTGGTAGATCACAGGGTAGAGTACAAGATGTTGATCTGTGGCCGTTAGATTCCATGAACTGAACTTTGTCGGTGAGAGAGGATCTAAGGAGCTTAAGGGCAGTGCCCCTGACACCTAACTCAAACAGACGATTGATAAGGAGTTCATGGTTAACAGTGTCAAACGCTGCCAAGAGGTCTAACAAAATTAAGGCAGCATTCCCTCCCTTATCTAAAGTTGTTCTGGGGTACTCAGAGGCTGTAATCAAAGCTGTCTCTGTACTACTTTGGCTTCTAGAACTCAAATGATAACGATCTAGCAGTTCATGTTCCTGAATGAATACAGAAAGTTTGCTGTTCATGGCTTTCTCTACCATCTTGGCTGGAAAAGCAAGCCAGGAGATTGCCCGTTGGTTGCTGGGATTATCAGCGTCCAAGTTCATTTTTTTTTGACGAGAGGGAGGATTGATGCCATTTTCAATTTATTGGGAAAATAACCTAGAAGGAACATTTGATTAAAAATCAATAGGAGGTGGCCGGGGACATTGGCAGAGGGTAGCTGTAGTACTCTGGGTGGACGAAGATCAAAAGGCGACCCTGATTTTATTTGTTTGAACAAATCTGTTACTTGAACAATTGTAAGGGGAGAGAAGATGGTAAAAATTGTTTTCAAAGACTGAAGTGGCTCTGATAATTCAGCATTCAAATTGGCAGCTTCACTAGTGATTGAGATCCATCGGATATCACCGATTGTAAGTTGTTAATCAAGCAAGCCTCCTCAGAACTTTGGTTTGCAGAAAAGACGTTGAAGATGACCTCTACTTTGTCTTTAAAGAATGTGACGAGTTTGTTGCAAAAAGAGGCATCCGCATTGGAGTTTTTAGCAGGCAAAGGATTGCTCAGCTTGCCCACTGTCGAAAAAAGCTCTTTAGGAGTAAACTAATAGCCAAGTTAATTGTATTTATGAAAAAGTTGTATTTGACCGTAATCAAGAGTTTTGTGTGTAGTAGCAGCTCTGCTTTGTACGTAAATTTGTCCTCTGGCTCCAGTTAGACCTCCACTTCCTCTCTAGCCTTTTACAAAATTGTTTGGCTAGTTTGAGCTCTTAATTGAACCAGGGTTCAGATGGTGTAGGTAAATTTTTATTTCCACATTTGGCGGGAGCTAAATCATCAATGGATACGCTGATCCATTGATGGTAATCATCTGTAGCTGAGTCAAGATCAGAAGGAACTAATATATTGGATTGAATTAAGGCATTAGTAAGTTGACCTTCTGATATTTTATGCCAAGGTCGATAGCTGGAGGTAGACAGGCTATTGGGTGTTCAGAGCTGTGGCTCACTAAAATAAATTGGAACATCACTGTCTTAAGGTCTGACCACGTTAGTGGTTAGGGGGGAGTGACCTGAATGAAAGGGCAGTCAGAAAAAATGCCATCAAGGGTAGGGCCGCCAGAATGCATGGGGTCAGAAACTAATTGAGACAGGCCCAGAAGAGATAATGAAGCAATAAGGTCACAAGTATCGGGGTTCTCTTTAGTGTCCAAATTAAAATTAAAATCACCAAGGATAGTGAAGTTAGAGGAGTTGGCTTTAATACCTCATGGTGTGTTGTTCATGTTTAAAAAAGATTGCCAGGAGGTCTATAGATAAGGGAACCGTCAAAGGAATAGTGTTTTGAAAGACCAACTTTAAAAACCAAGGCTTCACAACCAGGATGGAGTAACGGGTCCTAACCGTAAATTTGTCCTTAAAGAAAATTGCTAAACCGCCGCCTCTTTTCACTGTGTGATCCAGCCTGATTAAAGAGTAGCCAGGGGGATGGCAGTAACCAGGTCAGGACCCGAGGCAGCATCTGCCCAAGTCTCAGTAACAAAGGTAATATCAATATTAACATTGTCTAAAAAAAACTAGCATTTCCACTGCTTTTTTTTATAAGTGACCAAGCATTCAGAAGCATACATTTTATTGTTTCTGCTATACATTTGCGAGTCCTGATAATGTTGTGGCTAAGTTTATCTTGTGGCAATTGAGTGTAAGAGAGCAAACCGGACATGTTGGTTTGATGCATGCAAGCAATAGGGAAGTGGATGGCTTCCAATTGCCTGAAATTGAACTTGGATAAGTCCGAGGTGGTTATCTTCGGAAATTTAATCCCGGAATGGTCTTCTCTCTGGTGGCCACTGACAATGGGTCCTCCCCCTACACCGGTTAGCAAGGTAAGGAATCTGGGAGTCATGTTTGATGACCGTCTCACTTTCCTCCCTCACGCCAACCAGATCACCTCCTCGGCTTTTTATAAGTTGCGACTTATAAAGAAAATTCTCCCTTTTCTTCCGGCTTCAGCAGGCAAAACCTTGACCACGTCCCTGGTTTTATCCACCTTGGATTATTGCAATGCTCTCTTCCTGAATACCCAAGAAAGAGTTCTCAACAAAATGCAAGTCATCCAAAACGCCGCTGTCAGACTTTTGGGTAATGTCCCCAAGTTTCAATCAGTATCGGGAACTATCAAAGAACTCCACTGGCTTTCCATCAGGAATAGAATAAAATTCAAAACTCTTTGCATAGTCTACAAGGCTTTGCACAATCAGGGACCAGCCTTTCTTATTCAACAACTCACCCCCTACCGCTCCATCCGACCCCTGCGATCCTCCAATCTGCACGAGCTGGTGGTACCTCGCACTAAACTAGTCTCTTGGGGTGATAGAAGATTCCTTGTGTCAGCTCCCAAGCTCTGGAACACTTTGCCACTAGCCATTAAAAATAGTCCATCCCTCCGGTCCTTTCGAAAGCTCCTTAAAACCTGGCTTTTTAATCAATGATTCCTCCTCCTATCATGGGTGAATACAGCAGATATTTAGCGCCGAGATGCCCAAGGGCCTTCGTTCGCGCTCTAAAAGTGTTACAAATAAATAAATAAATAAATGGTACATCCAATAGGGACATCATAGGGCCTGTGCAGAACCGGGCACCTGAAGTGAGTCTTCGTAGCTCTTTGCCTGGTATACCTGTAACCATCGTGGGGCTGAGAGGCGTAACCAGCAGGTGGGCAGGTGCTGAGCATGAACGGAGCGCGGGTGGGCGCAGTCGGGCGTGCCTTTGGGGTGCCAGCAGCGCGCCAGTGGTGTACCGGCTGCGTGCGTCCACTGCGTGTCCGCGACGCAGGTCCCATTCAATAGAAGGAAGGGCCTACCAGTCGCTAGACTGGACCGCCGACCCTCCCAAAATAGCGCCTATGCGTGTCTATGCATGTCCCAGCGTAAACGAGTAAGGAAAGCAACACCCTTATGGCCGGGAGGCAGATGCAGGAAGTCCCTCCCCAGGAACGGGTAGGAGTGAATGTGTAGTGAAAATAAGTATAATAGCAGTTTTCATACTTTTTGTTAAAAAACAACCTGCAATGAATGGTTAATACCAGCTTGGGGTGCCTATGGCTGAAAGGGAAGCGAAGGGATCTCATGTGCTGTGACCCTGAGGGTGGAACAGAGAGCTAAATAAGTGACCCTCTCACAAGGATGCCTCCTATCTGAAAGAAACGTATATGTGTGCAAATGACTTATCACCAAATGTACAGGCTGCTAATGAGACAGTATTGGCTTTCATTCAAGTAGTAACTTCAAGCTTCATGGTGACAAAGATTTATTCTTTTCAAGAGGTAATGTGGGAGTGGTGTGTATCCTATATATGGACACTTATAAAAATGTTTGCATGAAGTACAGTCTGACAAGTATTACTAAAATATTTGTATGCATTGAAAACACCTATTTTTATCTTAATTATTAAATCATATTACATATATATTTCGAAAGCACTCAATTTATTTTAAACACTATATTGTGACAGCCAGTCTTATACTCTATGTAATATAATTGTAAAATAATGACATATTCACAATGCTTTCTGTCTCAGGCTGGGAGCACTATAAATATTCAAGCGACTTTTGCTCACAAGGTCAACCAAGATTCAATTCTGTGAATCTCTGGTCACATTCTGAGGCACCTCAAGTGATTAAACTAACAAACTGAGATTCATAATGTCAAAGAGTGTATTTTCCACCACTTATTGTAACTTGCATTTATTTTTGATTGAAGGCTTGCACGTTATTTTATATGAAGATAAAATAAATCAAAAAAATTAGTTGCAGAATATTTTTTTCTATGTAGCCACGTCCTTGACTGTGTACCCATGACACTCAGGATCACAGTTTCCATATTTGTTATGCTGCTGTATGTAACTATCCTGGGAATGTGGCAGATAAACAATATTGCACTTCCAGGTCATTTTAAGTTTCACAGCACCAAAAAAAAGCTTAAAACGAGCTTAGAGTCTGCCCATTACTTACTATTGGTTGGCTTCCACGTCACTCTTGTTTCCTTGCTTCTTATTGGTCAGTGCCTCTTCCTCAATGGGGCTTCTTGCGTGTCACTACCATGGAGCATGGACCAAGTATCACTTCTTGTCTGCAGCCAGTGTCCTTCCATAGGCCGCAGATTTCTGCAAGTACTCTTTTTCACTTTTTTGTATAGTGCATGTTTCTCTCCAGTCCGTCTTCGCCACCCCCTCCTCCTACTGTTGTTTCATTTCCCCCACCCCTCATGCTGTTTCTTGCCCCCACATCTCCCGCTGTCTGCAGCCTGCTGTGCAACAGGGTTTAAAGTAAAAATAACACTATGACTCGGTCAACGTTGGCTGTGTCATAGAGCTTTTTTTTATTTGTCATGTTGCACAGCAGCTCGTCCTGCTGTGCAACATGTCTTAAAATCATTCACAAAGCCAATAAATCTTGCATAAGCAAAACCTATTAGATTTGACAACGCTTGTTATATTATCAAGTATTTGCTCTGGCATGTGCACCCCCTGGAAACACAGCTATGAACTCCCCAGGTGGGGCACGTCCCACAGTTTGAAGGCAGAGAGCTACTGTCTTCTGGGAAACCATTCCCTACCACCACCCCAGGTTGCGTCCCTCCCCTCCACCCCCAGAGATGACATCATGCTGCAATCCCCTTGCCCCGCTACTTCAGCAAATTTTATTTTAAAACTTTTAAGCAAAAAACTCGCCATCTTCATCAGTTATCAGGCTGTTTACATGTCTGTACCTCTAGTTGGCCCCAGACGCCATGTTTTCTCTTTCCCTTGAGTGTGTTTGTAAATACTCACAATGAATTGCTTATCAGTCATGGCAAAAAGTAGAGTCCATTTAGATTTTGTCCCAGACCTTGCAGAAAAATCTGACAATTGGGGTGGCGAAGTGAGCTAAAGAACGATGAGGGATTCAACCCAGATCTGTGACTGGGGGTGAGTGTTTGAAAAGTATCAGCACTCCGTCCATCATCTCCTTGTGTTTGAAAAAATCTGACAACTGATTAGATCGGCCCAAAAGGTAGGCAAAGTGAAATAAAATTTGATCTTCACTGTGATTGTACAACTATGCAACAGAAGTCAAACATGTTTTCTCTGGCATTAAAAGAAACATTCCGGATACCCTTGAGCTAACAATTCTCCAATATATTGAGTCAAATTGGAAGTTTTGTAAACTAATATTGCCAGTAGATGGCAGTCTAACCTCAATTTCAAGCCGATTCAAAAGAATTTAGGAGCTAGTCCTGTACCCTATCAAAATCGTTCAAATGCCAATTATATCATTTTATGGCAAGGGTATATTATGTGCACATCTTGTATACAGACTAATAATATGGATACAGAAGATTAATTCGGAAACCTGTGGCTTTTAGTAAATATAATATCATCAAGAACAGAGCAGCACACTGACAATGAATCAAAGAATTTCTTAAATACACACAATTAGTACATTTTCTAAATAAAGTCTGTCAATTAGATAATATGATATGTGAATTAACATAATATCGATTTAGATAGAGGCTAATTCGAAAACACCAGTGAGGACAGAGACAGATAATAGAGCATTTGGGTTTTCAATGTCGATTTTCTGTTTATAACTAGTTGGAAAACCATAACTTTATGGCAAGATTAAAGGGTAATCAAATGTGCATCTTGAAAGCCCACTACCAATGTATGTGGAAAAATGGTTCATGAAAATAAAACTTTCTGGCCAATCACCATGTTTTGCTTTTTAGGATGGTAAACTTACATGACAACTACTTCATAGGTAAATATTTATTTGTCATGAACTTGCCAATCATGGGATCCTTCCCAAAAAAAGCTTAACTGACCGGATGATGAAAGCAAAATGCTGCCAAATAGGAACAGTTGATGCAACACCCATGGAACAAGACACATGTCCAGATTTATGAGTCATCATAAATCTGGAAATGCCTGTGAATGCTACTCCTCCCCAGGGGAGGCGCAATGAAGTGAAATGGTTTAATTTCTCCTCGTTTTCTTTTCCTGTTTCTATGGGTGCTGCCGTCTGCAGCACGCATAGAAAGAGGAAATCACCTCTAATGGTTGTTTTTTTCAGGAAGGGTTCCCTTCCTGCACATAAACAATCATTGAAACAATGACGTTTCTCAACTTCTATGTGTGCTAATGCAGCACACATAGAAGTTGTAAAGCGGCATTCCAGATTGGTTTTGTGCATGAAGGTGCCCCTTGTGCACAAAAACAATCTCTCCACAACGCAGGCATCCTTGTACCATGGTGCAAGCGCCGGCGCTTGGCAGCAGTTTGTGTGCCAGTGCAGGGGGAAGCACAGAGATGCAACATATTGTTGTAAATATGTCACATCCCTGTGCTTTGAAAGTGACTCAGTGCGGCGCAGCCAAATGGCTTTTATTCAGCACTGAGCCACTTTCTTGTAAATCTGCCCCTCAGTATTCCCTGTTTTCCAACCCCTTCCCACCCCTGCCACACTAACTACAAAAAATCATATTTACATGTGAGGGGCTCGGAGCCACTTTAGCAGAGAGCGCTACATTGAAAAATAGGACAAAATGCAGTTTGTGACTATGCCCCAATGACTGCACTGGTTTCTAGTGGCACTGTAACTGGAGCTCATGGTTGTGTGCCTGTTACAGCAGACCGTCTGTGATAGAAGTCTCGTCAGTCCTCTGTCAGGCAGGAGGGGATCTCTATTTCTGATAGCGAACCTCTACTATGGGAGTGGAGGCTGCAGTGTCTGCAGGCCTGGCATTCAAGAAAGCTGCCCGACAGACTTTAAGGGCTTTATTACGAATTAGACGGGTTTGTGGACTGCCTTATCAGCAGTGCCCGTCCGAGCAGTGAGCTCAGCGGTCCGACTGCCGTATTACGAGTTGAATGGATCGGCTTTGCGAAGACCACCGCTGGACCGCTGAGACCGCCAGCAGACCACTGACCCCCAGGTTTGCAATTGGGGAAAGGCAGCCCCCATAGGGCAGTACAGGGGAGCTGCACCACTGGCTGTATTACGAGCTGCTTGTTCCACGAGCAGACTGCGGCAGTCTGACATCCTGCACTTCAGAATGCCTAACAAGCAATGACAACAAGCTAGTAAGTAAATTCCAGCCTCAAGATGAACCTCAATGTAAATTAAACCCAGCACAAAGTAGGGAACATTGTACAAATATTAGCACTTTCAGGGATCCAGCACCAATATCCCAGTGGAAGGATGATCCTTAATCAAGATTAGGAGAGCTGGCAAGTCAATCAAAACCAAAACCATGACAGGAAACAATACCTGAAATATCTAGCACCTCAGAGTGTCCAAACGTCGAGGAAAACATGCCAGTTAATAAAACTCAAGTATATGAAGAACATCAAAGCAAATTAATAATAGCGCATAGCAGTGACAGCTCAATAAATAACGGCAGTCCTGGGGTCCCAACTTGCATTTCCCAGCCAAGGAACCAGGAGGATAAACCCAACATGAGACCAGATAACCAGGCAAACTTACATCTCACCCTAACAAATACTCAGCTAACTTCAATTCGCGTTCTAAACATGCAATCAGACAAACTTGATATCTAAAGCGACCAGATGAATATAATAGCCGCTTACATTTCAGGCATAAATGCCAAACTTGATACACTAACGGAATTAATACCAAAGAACAACAGTATATTAACCCCGCAGCCAGTAATTAACTGTAGGTATGGACCAATAATTGACAAACTTAGTGAAGTTCCAACAATCCTAAAGTCCATATTACAAGAGGGCAAATATTTTATAAAAATGCAGCGCAACTTAATACTACGGCGAATCTCATATCACCTTGGGGCAAAAATATAACTCCCACAATTGTCATAAGCAAGTCTAGGACATTGCAATCATTGCATGCGTCAGCAAAGAAAGGCACTGAAGAACTTCCAGTTCTGCCATCTAAGCCCTCTGTCAATAACAACCAAGCCCATCCCAAGTGTGCAATAAGTGGTGAAATAGATCAGACGAATGTAGCACCCACTAGACCACTACCAGCTTTATTAGCCAATCCGGTAGTGGCCACAAGTCAACCCTCTACCCATCAGCAAATAAATGTCCAAAACGATCAATCCAACACACCTCTCCTCCCTCAAATGAAAAGGCAAAAAAAGCGTGCAAGAAAGGTGAGAATGAGCTAACAGTCCAACAATAGGGCGAAGCAACAGGGGACCCAGCATTTCCCCATCTTTGACTACAAGAACAAAAAAACTAATTCAATTATATGAATAACACATCAAAAAATAAAGGAAGACTCCATAAACTTCAATGAGCTTCTCAGGACCTCGGACCTACCAGAAACGTCGGTAGGGAAACCAAAGGGAGCACAAGTCCTAATCAAACCCAAAGAGAAAGGTCGTACCGGAGGTCTACGGATGAATATAGCACAAAAAAAACCAAATAACCCTTACAAAAGACATGGAACCATCGGTTGCGAGCATGATAAACCTAAATAAAGAAAACTCAAATATCTCACACCTTACACAGAAAAAAACGTGCTGTCAAACAAGTGAGCAAAGAAAGGAAGACCAAGTGAAAAACAAAACAACAGCAATGGCTCCTGCACAAATAGACAAAAGCTTCAGCCCATTTAGAGGAGAACTGGAGGTTCTGCTACAGAAGTGTAATCAGTCCAATAAAGAACATCTTGAGACGATATTGATAAATGTCATTCTACGCAACCCCAGCGAAAGGACAACGATCATAAACGCCAGCATGAAGTTCTCTCTCCCAGCACCCCTCACCCTTCTTGTATAAGAAATAATGAGTCCCATACAATATAGTCTAATCAGATCCTCCTAATACCTCAATAGCCGTCACGGGGAACACAAGACTATTTGAACAGAGGAAATATTTTAAATCTACTGGGAACCATACCAGCATTAAATCACTTGTCTTCTCCGGACTTGCTAGCTATCGAGTTTGTTAATCAAGGAACAAATAATCAAAAAGAAATAACTCTCTCGAACTAGAGGACAGCAGAGATTGCCACATTGATTCTAACCGCCACACCCAATTTCGAAGCATGGGATATCAAGCTTTTAGTACCTAAAAAACAATGTTACCCTTCGCCACTGCTCTACCGGCAAAAGAGGAAATTGGGCGATTCTGCCCAACCCGAGTTCACTCAGTCCGATAAAACGCAAGAGGTAACCAAGGCATGATTGGGTTAAATCTAAATCTACAAGAGAAAAGGCATCAAGAAATTGACAGAGCCAGAAAAGGCAGTAGACAAGTATGAAATACAATTAAACAACCAATAGCCCAGGGATCGTTATTAAGCCTTCTATCATGGAATATAGCAGGCGCAGATCAAAAATTGCAGGATTATACATTCCCAGACTGCAGGAAGAGGTATGAAATAATAGCCCCCCAAGAAACATGGCTGACATCTCCAATACAGGTTGCAGGATACACTCTTCACTTTAAATAGCCATCAGACTACAGCGTTATGGCAGACCAAAGGGTGGTCTGGCCGTCTACATCTCAACGGCACTCAATATTACTTCTACTCAAATGCCAACCACCACGGCAGACAGGCAAATAATACAAATGGCCTAGGGAGCTAATAATATGTTAAGCACCATTATCCTCTTCAACGTGTATGCTCATCCGATGCATGAAACTAAAAATATCTTATTCAACAAATTGATAAAGGCAGTAGAAGAAATAAGGTTTGAACACCCAGCTTGGGACATAATAGTAACTGGCCATTTCAATTCGAACCTGATACACACATCGGATGATGATGAGGAAATAACAACAGCAAGCACAATATGGGCAGTGCAACTCCAAGATCGACCAGTACACAAACGCCATGATGTAAATGACCAAAAACTGGTAATAGCACTTGAAATGGCCCTAGGGCAAGATCGATCATAGATTACACTATTCTTACTGTGCCATTACTAGGACAAACAGAAGAATTTTCAATCAAATACACTATGGTAAGCTACCACTCAGCCCAACCCCTCGTATTGGCAACCTGCCTCATTAGACATGCAATAGTGTTGCCTGAACTAGGGTCAGTAACATCTTTCAACTTAAAACGTCTAAGTTGGACAAACAATTCCCTCCCAAAAATCTCAAGGGTAAAGGAACTAATCACAACTCTCGGTGCACAGGAAGGTTTATTGACAGAAGTTTGGACCAATTATCTAACAACACTACTGAAGGAATTTTTGCAAACCTACCATCGAAGCCCGACTGTACTCAGACAAGACGGAAGTCCTCATCCTGGTGGCCCCCTGCCCTGGGCACCACTCCCAAACCAACGGACCATGCACGCAACCTGGGCTTCATCCTGGACTCCTCCCTCTCGATGACCAGACAAGCCAACGCCGTCTCATCATCATGCTTCAACACCTTGCGCATGCTTCCGATGGATCCTCACTGAAACCAGGAAGACGGTCACCCAGGCACTCGTCACCAGCCGACTGGACTACGGAAACACCCTCTACGCCGGAACCACAGCCAAACTTCAGAAAAGACTCCAGCGCATCCAGAATGCCTCCGCACGACTCGCCCTGGACATCCCCCGACACAGCCACATCTCCGGCCACCTGAGAGACCTGCACTGGCTCCCCGTCAGCAAGAGGATCATGTTCAGGCTCCTCACCCACGCACACAAGGCCCTCCACAACCTAGGCCCCAAGTACCTCAACAACCGCCTGACCTTCTACGCGCCCACCCGCCAGCTACGATTGACCAGCCTTGCCCTCGCCGCCGTACCACGCATCAGCAAAGTCACCGCCGGGGGAAGATCCTTCTCCTACCTGGCAGCCAAGACATGGAACTCCCTCCCCATCCACCTTCGACTGACCCAGGATCACCTTTCCTTCAGGAAGCTCCTCAAGACCTGGCTCTTCGAGCAGTAGCGGACCCCTCCCCCCGAGCGCCTTGAAACCCTACCGGGTGAGTAGCGCGCTATACAAATGTTCATGATTGATTGATTGATTTGCAACCAGGATAGGCACCTGAGTAAAACAGCATTAAATATAAGAACTGAACTAAGAAGAAGAATCAAACGGACAAGGGGGACCACAGTCCCGGGGCCACTTGGGATCAAATAAAAGACCTGAAGCGGCAATGTAAAAAACGAATTTGGGAAGACAAAAATATTACAACAGATAATTTATGGTCAAACATTTTTTCAACATCAAAAGATCAAACACAAGAGCTGTTTGGGAATTAGTAATCGGTCTTACAAGACCAAAACTAGCAATACAATAACACCTGTGTAACTGAGCAAGCCTGGATAACATACATCACCTCAACACTCTGCATCATGCCAGGCAGAGGGTTTGAAGATGTATAAAAAGCTAAGCTTCCATGCGCTAAAATCTGCAATTCATTGACTCAATCATGCTTAATAAACTTGACCACACAGGTTACACCAGTTAAAATAGTAGGACAAAAATCAAATTTAAATCCACTACACACAATGGTTAGGAAATTCAAAAGTAATTAGACAATAAGACCACTATCTCCTCTATACACAGTAGCACAAACAGCTTAGGTGATTCAGGCAGACGGGATGGGGCCCCAGGCCCAAATGAGATACCCAGTATATAAAGGAGGGGACCGCACCGATCTAGCTTACTACTGAATGATCGCCTTTCTTGATTCAGAAGCCAAATACTATGCATCACTGATTCTCTCGGATTTACTAGACTGGGCAGAGAATAATAATAAAATCCCTGTTAACCAATCGGGATTCTGAAAAGGCGTGGGCACCATTACAAACCTTCTTGCCCTAGGATTAATGGCACATAAGAGTTTATAACAACAAAAGAGCTAAAAATTAGGCTGTCTTGTTTTAGGTTTAAACATATAATAACTAATAAAACCCTGTGAAAGAGAAACAGCCCTCACCAGTGAAAACATATAAACACTGAAAAATACCTGCATAACCACAAACTAAATGCCATTCAAAGAAAGGAAACTTTGTTATACAAGCTAGCAGTAAGAAAGACTGGGTTAACATTATTCTGCTTGAGTTTTGTTTAGGGATGCCACTAAAATATTGCTTCTTCTTCCTTTTGCTTTTTTCAGTTTTGGGGTCTTTGGTCTAAAGATGCAGGCTTCATAAGCATGTTTTAGGTCTTGTTTAATTATTTTATAAACCGTAGAGAATCAGGAAATATCAAAATCATATTTGATATTTTGGCTGCGTTTAATTCTTTCACTGATAGGTAAAATGGCTGGTTTCATAAGAATCTTTCCTAATATGTGTCATCACATTTACCCACAGAGAATGGGTAAAAACCCTTAATACATCAGCCCCCTGTTTATAGCGAGTCAGTATTGATAGGTGAATTGCCAACACCTCAGGCTTCAAACATTCAATGCAAGGTATAGTGACAAGTATATGTGAAAAGAGCGCTATCATCAAGCATCTCGGATAGTGGTGAAAACATGACACCAGACCTTTGGAAAACATGAACGCAGTGTCACTTGGAATGCTCTGCAAAAAAGGTTCTTTCCAAGTTCAACAAAGATTTGAGTGATATTGTTCGTATTTGCAGTGATTCAGCTGTGTATGAACATTTTGTGTGATGACCTCTCAAAATTGATACCTGAGCTGAAGTGATTCCCTGTTAGAATCCTTGCAACATGTTAGATGTTAGATGGTATGCTGAAAGCATCTTTACAATCTTCAGAGTTAATGAGGAATGCTATTGACTTTTTAGTCCATTCTGGTGCACTGTTTTCTTATGCACAGGAACTAAAACGCAAATATTTATAATTTCGTGCTTTGTGTGGCATCAAAGAAAGAGTCATCCCAACTGTGTCCCTTAGCTGATGGCTCTCAGTCCAAGGTGCTATGTAAATGTAAATGTGGGATACTTGTAAAGCACACTGTTACTCTACCCGAGTGTCCTGGCGCTGTAGACCGCTGGAGAACCCGTCCTGGTTTTCCCTGTGAGATGGTCCCTTTCTGGTATCTCCAGGGTGAAACCAGGCATCCCCAGCGTCTGTGGGGGGCTGTTGTAGAGATTAGGCAAGCTTAATGCCCAGAGTTACCGAGTGTGTTCCCTGGTTAGAGTAGGCACTGAGGCGAGAATTATCGAGTCCGTTGACCCTGGTCCAAGACCCTGCCGCGTCGGGAATTGAACCCTGGTCCCGGGCTGTTTTCTGCTTACAGGTCTGCCACCTCTAACCAGTGAGCCACACCTCTATCCCTTCTGTAAAGGGGAATTTCCTCTGTAGTTTCAAAGTTGCTGCTTCATTTTTGACCGCTTCAATAACTCCGAGGGTATAAGCGCCCAGCTCAATGCAATTGTTGCAGAACCTGCCCTGAGAATCACAATCTTCAAGTGCACCAGTATTGGCATGGAAAGCTATGTCAGTGGCCAAAGTTAACAAATTGTGTACTGGCTGTTTTGGCGTTGGCCTTCTCAAGTGTCAATGTTGAGAGGGCCTTTTCACAGAAGTTTACATGGGAAGGAAAGAGTGAGCGGCACATGACCAAAGACTCACTGAAGAAGTATTGTATGGTGTACCACAATAATTTTAATTTGCAAAAATCTATTTGGACCTCATATACATAATACGTACACTGTCTATATACCATGCACTATCACGGCAGAAAGCAAGCAATAATGAAAGCAAAACTTTCCATAAACACTGGCAAAACACTGTTTCTATTGTTTTTTTTGTAAATCTTTTTATTAAACAGTCTCCACATAAGGCACCATGTCACAGAATCAATTAAGGGTTACAGTGGTATCAGGTTACATACGATACAGTAACATATTCATTGGAGTCTACAGGGATGGGGGATCATCATCATCAGCATCACGGGGGGGCACAAATGTCACCCCGGTATGCATTCCCGGGTGCCCAAACCTTAGACCATTTGCGGGGGCAACCCCTGGCCACATATACTGTTTTCTCTCTTACCATACACCAGTCAAGATCTCGCTCCCAAGCTAGGACCGTGGGCGGGTGCGGGGCTCCCCAGAGCTGAGCAATATTTCTCTTGGCGTCATGCAGCTAAGCGTGACCCACTTCGTAGCATAATTATGAAGGTCGGAAGGTTCCCAGATGTTAAGGAGGCACCTGGGCGCTTCCTGTCTAATTTCCACCCCCAACACTTCACTCATGACCGAGTGAATGTTGCTCCAATATTCCTGAATTTGTTCACAGTGCCAGAGTATGTGTATGAATGTGCCCAATTGTGCGCATCCCCTCCTACAAGAGCCGTCCATCAGTCTACCCATGTGCACTAGTTGGGGACCTGTTCTGTATATTCTATGGAGCACCTTTAATTGCACCAGTCTGAGTGGCGCTGGGATAGCGACCGTCCTAGGGGAGGAGACCGCTTCCTGCCAGGTTTCGTCATCTAGTTCTATTCCGTCCTCTGTCCATTTTTCTCGCAGCTTCAATAGGGGGTTGTCGATATTGTTAATGAGTTTTCAATAAGTTAGGGAGTTGGCCTTGTCAGGTAGATGACCGTCCAGCAGTCTGTCCTCTAGTGGGGAGGTGTCCGGTGGAGTCGAGTCAATGGGAATTGCTGTTTGTAGCGAGTGTCGGATTTGTAGGTATCGATAATATTCTGAATCCGCCATGGAATACTATGCTTGTAGAGTGTCGAAAGGTTTCACACCCCCAGCGTGCCAAAGGTCTTTGACGTGCAAAATGCCTATTAAGTCCCATTTGTCAAATCCCTTTGAGTTCCCTATATACCCAAGTTTTTGCGAGTCCCACAGAGGTGCGGCCAGAGTCAGCTTGTTGTGCCAGCCGAGTGCTTTGGTGGCGGTGTGCCAAATTCTAACTGTGTGGTCAGTGGGGCCGGTGAGTGGGTACTTGATGGGTGTGGAATATATCGCCCTGGTAAAGGTCCCGTTGGGTAAGAGCCAATGGTCCCTAATGAACCCCGGGTTGTCAGGGCGGCCATAAGTGCAATGGTTGATAGCTGTTAGATGTGCAGCCCAATAATATTTTTTAATATCAGGCAGGCCGATTCCTCCCTCATACCAGCTAAATGTCAACTTTTTCTTAGCAATACGTGGTCTCCCCCCCATAGGAGGTCCCTCACTAGCCCTTCAATATCTTTAAAGTACGAGTTTGGGACGGGGTCGGCTGAACTCTGCAGTGCGTATAGAAAGCGGGACAAAGACATCATTTTAAATAATGCGGCTTTGCCCAATAGCGAGAGCGGGAGTGACTTCCAATGCATTATGTCGCTCTTGAGTCGCTGCATTAGGGGAGCAGGTTGCGGGTGTATCGCATTGATGGATCTAGGGAAATGAAGATGCCTAAGTATTTGAAACCTTCTGTGACTACTGGAATCGGACAACTTCGGGGCAGAGGGGGAGAGGTCCCCCAAAGGACATACAGAAGTGATTTTTGCCAATTGACGCGAAACCTAGAATACCTTCCGAATGTATCCAATATGTAAAAAGCTGCTATTAGGGATCTCTTAGGAGATGTGAGATAGAGGAGAATGTCATCCGCATAGAGGGATATCCGGTCCTCCCAATCCGCCGACCAACGCATGCCATGGATCATTACATCTTTACGGATCCACGCTGCTAGTGGCTCAAGGGCCAAAGTGAACAGTAAGGGAGAAAGGGGACATCCCTGACGGGTCCCTCGGCTGAGTATAAAGGGCTCTGACTTCCTGTTATTCACCACTATTTGAGCCATCTGGTTACTGTACAACAATCGTACACAGCAACAAAAATTCGTCCCAAATCCTAGTTTTACAAGTACTGCAAAAAGATAGGGCCATTCCAGTGTATTAAAAGCCATTGTGGCATCTAGGGAAACTATTATGGCTTCCTCACGTTTTGTCGGGACTCTGCCCAGGACTCAGGTTAAGAGCAGTGTTCCTTTTAGGCATGAACCCTGATTGATCTGGGTGGACTAAGTTGCCTAACACCTTGGCCAGCCTAGTGGCAAGTACCTTAGCTAGAATTTTGGGTTCCGCATTCAGCAGTGAAATAGGTCGGTAGGAGGCGCACTCCGTTTTGGGTTTCCCTTCTTTGTGGATTGTGACTATAGTGGCAATCCTCTGGTCATATGGCAATGTGCCCTGTTTAAGGCTGTCCTCGAACATGGAATTAAGATAGGGGGCCAATTTATCCGGTCGAAGTTTGTAAAGCTTGATTGGTATGCCGTTGGGGCCCAAAGCTTTCCCAGAGCATAGCATTCTTATTACTGTTACTATCTCGTCCGCAGTCAGCGCGCTATCCATGAATGTGTGTTCGGAGTCTGATAACTTCGGGAGAGAGATGTCTTTGCTAAGACCGGTAAAGTCTGATTCAGGGTATGGTGCCGCCGAGCTATAGACAGTTTGGAAGTGGACTGCAAAGTGATTAACTATGTCCTGGGGATCTGTCACCGGGGGCCCATCAGTACTTTTGAGCTCTGGCACAAGTCTGCTGGCCTGCTCCCTCTTGTCTAACCATGCAAGCTATTTGCCAGCCTTGTCACCCCAGACATATATCCGCCCCAGCCTTTCTTGTCCCATTGATTTGGCACCTGTTCTATGTCAGAGATTTCTTTCACCCTATCTTTTTTGGAGCCCGCTACCATGGAGAGGGCCTGCCCACGGAGCACTGTTTTGAAAGCTTCCCGCAATATGTGGGGGGACTCAACAGTGTGTTCATTCTACAAAAAGTATGCATCAATAGTTTTGATGAGTCCTTTCCGTATGTTGGAGATTTTGAGGTACCAGGGGTTTATTGGGGCAACTCGTCCCACCTGTGTGTGATCTAAAACTATATGTACCCACAGAGGGGAGTGGTCGGAAATACCTCTGGCCAGGTGGCGAATTTCATGAATATTAGTGATTTGCGTAGCCAGGACCAGTATGTAATCAAGGCGGGATAGGCTGTTACGTGCTCCGGAGTGGAAGGTGTGCTGTATCTTGTCGGGGTTGTACGTCCTCCAGCTATCCATGAGGCCCATCGCTTCTAAGAAGTTGGAAAACACATGCGCCACTTGTGGGGTTGTGCGAGGGGGGTGTCTATCTAGAGCGCCCGACACTATTGAATTAAAGTCGCCGCCGAGTACAAGGTGTCCGTCAAGTAATGTCAAGAGTACAGCACTTAAGTCAGTGAATGTTATGCTCTTCATCCCTGGGGGGAGGTATACGGACATGTAGGTGACAGACCTACCCTCCCAAGAACCCGTGATTCCAACATATCTGCCCCGGTCATCCACGTATGTAGAGGTGAGGGAGAGTGGAAAAGATTTTTTTTGCATAATTCCAACTCCCCTGGAACTAGCGTTAAAGCCTGCGTGTGCAACCATTGAATACCCCCATCTGTGCATTGCCTTGCATGTGTTGCCAATGAGGTGTGTTTCCTGTAGTAACACTATGTCCGGCAATTGTCTCTTAATATATTGCAACACAATGTTTCTCTTGATCTTGTCCCCCAATCCGTTAACATTCCAACTTAAAATTTTGATTTCCCTGTTACACTGTACTCCCATTGATAGCTAGGTAGGTCCCCTCGAAAGGGGTAACGTGCATACATTGTACCGTCGAGATAATACAAAGAAACAACAAACAGATTATACATCAGTCCCTCCCAACATCCCCCCAACCCTGCTGCCCTGCTCCCTGGGCTCAAAACTGCCCATGAAAAACTTGTAGAGTGCCTGTTGCCCTAGTAAAGTTCAAAAGAGAAATTGGGAGTGGGGGGAGATAACGTCCGCCCCTTCCCAGACCAACACAGCTAATTTACACCCATTAGAATCAATAACTAAAGTCATGTAAGTTCACTCACCAGACAGCGACAATTCCAGAAGCTCACCGCCCAACCCTGCAAAAATTCCCAAATCCAACCACTGGATGTCTCAGGCCGGTTGACTACTGTCTGTGCCACCACCACCCTGGCCGGCCTGACTTCTCGCACTCCTGCTCTCAATCCAGTCTACCGCTGCCTTAGGCTGATCAAAAAACCACACTCTCCCATCCGCCTCAATCTGGATACGGGCAGGGAATAGCATGGAGTTCTTCATTCCCAGGTCTCTGAGGACACGTTTGATCGACATGAAAGATCGCCTCTGTCATTGAACACGCTGGGTAAAGTCCAGAAAGAAGGATATGTCTGAGTTCTCATATCGCAAGAGGGCTCCGGATCTGGAGTTTTGAAGGATGACGTCCCGGTCACGAAAATTCAGGACCCGAGCCAACATGGGCCGAGGGGAGCGCCCGGTTTGGGATGGCCACCCGGGATCCTGTAGGCACGCTCGACCACGAAGAACTTACTGAGGCCTTTGGGTTGCAAATGATTAAGGATGAGATCCTCCACGAAAAGGTCCGGCGCCCGCCCCTCCAATTTCTCCGGAACCCCAAGGATGCGTATGTTGTTTCGAAGCAGGCGGCCTTCGTAGTCATCCAGCTTGAGGTCAGCAAAGGTGCGGAAGTCTTGGAGTTCCCTGATCGCCCCCTGGAGTTGTGAGACATCGTCTACCAGGCTGGCCGTCGTAAGTTCCATCTGCTTGACCTTCTCGTGAAGCTTGCCCATATCAGCCCTAATGAGGTTGACATCTATAGCCACCGTGTCAAGAGAGGCTTTCACTCCCGTAATGGCAGCCATGATGTCTTTAAGCGAGATTTCCTGCTCCTCCCCGCTTAGTCATCCGGGACCAGAGTCCCTGGGCGCTCGGGGCTGCTGTGCATCTTTAGGGACTGTATATCTGTCTAGCTTGTTTGTCTGCGTATTTTCGGGTCCATGGGACCCCGTAGTCTTGACGCGATCCATCGCGACCTGTTCCAGCACACCCCAGCCGGTATATTACAGGAGACAGCAAACTTCGCCGGATCAATCACAGAGGACCCAGAAACGGATGGAAACCAACGGCAGGTCTAGGAAGGGCGAAGGAACAGCCTCACTCCTGGGGAAGTGCCTCCGCCATGGACCCTCAGACGGTCGGCGCGCCCGTCCAGCGTCCAGTTGCACGCCTCTCCTCACCTCTAGCACGTCACTGTCGGCCCCAGCTCCCACCGCCACCTCCGGCTCCAGCAATCACTCCAGGCACTTTGTGTAGCTACACCTCGAGTTCTCCCACCGTTGAGGTCCCCAAGACAAGGTTGCTCACTCGGCCAAATACATGCACAGCCGCATGCCAGGGCAAGACAATGGCAAAGATCCCAGACTTCCCTGCAGTCTCCAGGTGCCCTCTAGTGCTTCCAGGATAGGGGTGGGCAGTATAAATCTCACTCTGCCCCTGATCCTTGCTCTCCACAATTGGGCCTTCAGACAAGCGCCCCCACACAGGCAGCTCTCCGTCCTCATCTGCACTCGGGGGGCCGTCTCCTTCCGCCCAGCTGAAGCCGTATCGCCGCTCTCTCCTCTCAACAAATTCAGGCACACACAGGCCGGAGCAGGGGAGGCTCGGGTGCCTCCCGCAGACTCTTCGCTGCATATAAAACGGGTTGAAAAGGGACCCCCGCTGCGCGCTGCTCTAATTTACCGCTGCCGCCAAGGAAGGGGCCCACATCAGGCGTCTTGTCATGAGGGGGAGCAGCAAGCCCGGGCACGGTACCGGGGCACATCGCCCCCGGGGGGGGGGGCAGTCTAGACCTTCAGAGCGGAGGAGGGGAGCGAGACATCTTCAGATCAAAGGACGCACCGCCGCCATCTTATGGTCCGCAGCTGGCGCGCCCCACATCGCTGAACTACAGTCGAGCCACTGCCTCATCCGCGCCCGACGCGGCTCCACGATGCGTACCGCAGCCACCCCTGTGCACCAGGTCAGTCCCTGCTCAGTTGGCTCTCAGTACAGGAAATTAGGGTTTGCTCACTGTGCTGTCACACCACCGCCGGGTCACTTAGGGCCCGTAAGAGTTCCTTCGCCGGCCGAGGTCACTACTGTGGGTCCCGGCTTCAGCCTTGGTGCAGGCCGAGACTTCTGGGGGTGATCCCTCCCCCCCCCCCGGGCACACCACGGTTACCGGAACCAGCGGGATGAGCTCCGCTAATGTTCCGATCACGTTTTTTGTTGAAGGGCGGTCCAGATATGTATTCAGGGTAGACTTGGGCTGGGTCGGATGGCAGAGCTCCCTCACAGCACGGCCATCTTCAGTCCGTGCTTAGTCACGCCCCCGTTTCTATTGTTTTGAATGGCACGAAAATGTATAACAACTGATAACCACTGTTTTTTTAACTTATTGAAATCATTTGAAAACACTGATAAAAAAACACCAGAATTAACCAAAAATAGAAACTGAAAACAGGAAAGCCTGATTATAATTATACTTCATAGACTTTAAAGCGCCATTTGACCGAGTAAACAGAGGTTTACTGTGGTATAAACTAGAGCAATGGGGTCTCCCAGAAACAATAATAAAAGCTATGGAGCTACTATATACAAATACCTGGCTCCAAGTCAAATTTGCCGATGGCAACAAGCTCACTAAGAAGATCAACACAAGTGCTGGTTTAAAACAAGGGTGTGTGCTGGCACCACTCCTGTTCAATCTTCTTTTCATGGCCGATCTCTCCATAAAACTAGATGAGGTGAATTCACATCCACCACGCCTTAGCATATTGCCCATCACCCATCTATCTTATGCAGACGACATAGTGCTATTAAGCCAAACACAAATAGGGCTACAAAGGGCAATTAATGTACTTTGCAAAAGAAAATATGATGGAAATTAATATTTCAAAAACAAAAACAATGATTATGAGTCGTCGTGCTCGGAAACATCGTCACTTTTGGATCGGCAATATAGACCTGGAAGAAGTTAGCACCTATAAGTATCTGGGAGTGCTAATGGATAATCAACTGACTTTTCAAAACCATTATGAGATTCAAACGAAAAAAGGAAACAGCCTAATATTTTCCTTCTGCATAATCACAAGGAATCTGAAAGAGGCATCATTTACACCACTGCTAGCAGTTGTTAAAGCCAAACTCCTCCCCACAGTGGCATATGCAAGTGAAATCCAGCATGAGAAAGATGCGGCTACTTTGGATACCCTACAAACAAAGGCTTATAAGAAAGTATTTTCTTTACCACCTAGTTCCTCCCCGGGCCAGGTGAGGTTAGAGTTCGGGTTGCAGCAGCAGCGTGTGCAAAGACAACATGTTACTAATAAAACATGGCACAAGATTTGGTTCAATTGGCAAAATCCAATCAACAATGCACTATGGAGGGCTCTATATAATGATCCTCATTCTGCCTATACTAAGTATTTACGATCATCTTTAAAACTTACAAAAACTACAAACCTTTGGCAATTGAATCTCCCACCCTCTTCCTTTCAGCTAACGTTAAAGAAGGTAGCTATGAAGCATTCACTAATGGAGGACAAAACAAGCTTGAGTAAGAGATCCCACCATGGATGGTTTTGCAATCATATACCAAAGTACAATCAGCAATTTATTTAGGGCATACATATGCCTCGTATCTAAAAACAAAGTTCTTAGCACTGCTTCTTGGCTCAATTCCATCAAACGCCATACAACCAAGCTGGCAATATAAAGGCCCATAGGCATGCCGTCTTTGCGAAGCATTGAAGCAAGATCTAATACACCTAATTTGTGTTTGTCCAAATCTAAAGCCATATTGGCTTTTGATGCTGAAAAAAAAACATTTTATTATGAGGGGCGTTCACACCTGCTGAACAGCAATATTACAATGCCTTGATCCAAACAACCCACAGCTCAATTGTAATATGGTAAAAATGTTAACCCTGTATGAAAAACGAATAAAATCTGGCCTAAAGGGAGTCACAGAATAACATATTGGGGGGCATATACTCTACAATGGCCCTCTGCCAGTTTTAATCCCTGTTATGGAGCTTCGTTAATACCACAGAAAGGACAATGAATCGAGACTGTACCTTACAAAACAGGCTATGCTGTTATGATTTTTTCTCCTTTTCCTGTCACCTTTAATCAATGCATTTTGAATCAACTGATGTTATAAAAAATGTTTTGTACAATTCTTTTAACCCTATATAAGTAACTAAGCACATTGTTATGGTTTTAATTAACAAAAACAATAAAGAATTTTTGAATTTTGAATTTGAATTTGGACATCCTGCTTCAAAGTGGCAGTGACAAAGCCTTAGGGGTGCATACTCACGCCTTTCATCTTCCAGGCAGATTCCAACATGGATCCCTTTCTCGAGACCCTCCCTCTGCAGCAGGATCCTCACGCCGAGGATCACGACCCTGATTGCGGCGATCTACAGGGGAGTCCTTTTCATACCACATACCCATGTCCAGGACTGCGCACAGATGGGCTGAACCCCAGTAATGGGTATATGGTATTTAATCCACATATGTGTGTGTGCATCAGACAAACACATATGCAGGCGATATGCACACATAGGCATCAATATATTTGTGAACAGTACTCACCAACTCCGGCCAGTACTCACCAGCCCCGGCCCCATGATCAACTCGTAATATGGCGGTCTTTGGAACTACGGTGGTCGGACCGCCAAACTCGTAATAACGCCCTAAATGAGGTTGTTTGATTGGTTTAAGAGACTGAAGACCTGGAAACCACAAAATATATCAGGCAACACAAATGTAAGGAAAAATATAAATTCCTCAATGGATATTTTCATTCATTTGTCATGCAAATTAAAACGAGTACTTAGGCACTCGAATAATGGGACCTAGGATGTATAAAATGTTTAGAGGGTGGTTATTCAGAATTGCACATTTTAATTTGAAACCTCGCTTTCGCATTATTAAAATGATAGTCTTTGAGGATTGTGTAATGCAAATCCTCCAGAAGTATCTTATGTTTGCCCTCATTAAAGCCCTGTTCTGGTCAGATTTACTGGAATTCATCAGGACTGGTCCTAAATGAGCCCTAAGGTCTAGTCATTCCGGACTAAAATATATTATTAGGGTTTCATTTTCTAATTAGCTATACTACTGTTACATTAACGCCCGCACCAAAATTGGACAGAGTGTATTGTCTGTAGGGTCTCAACAATCTCGGTAAGAAGGAAAGCAAATGTTTATGATGTATGGATTACTGTGGCAAGCAAATTCAGAGATAAAAAACATAATTGGAGCCCATTTCTGAGATTGCAAGTAATCTAAAACCTTTTCAGTGGAAAAAAAAGAAATGAATATAACTGCAGTTTGGGCAAAAAGTAAAACAAAGCCCAAGAACACTTGAAAGGTATATTGAATAAAGAAAAAAATCAGTTTAAAAAAAAAAGAATTGTGAACTCCATAGCGAATCGTAGTTATGGAACATACTTTTAATAGCGAAGGAAGCAAAAAAGAGTTAAGGAGACACAAGGAAAGGAGAAACATAGTAAGGAAAGGGTTTAATGGAGGCGGAGTGTAGGTATGGAATAGCATCCCCCACAACAAAGTGGAATATAGGAGCAGCAAGGAAAAGTCATTTTAAAATGTGTGGAGGAGGAGATGGGGGTGTCCGCTCAAAAAAATAAAAGGGAGAAAGAAGGGGAGGGAGAGAAAAGGAAGGTAGGAGAAAAGAAGCAGCGGAGAGAATCAAAGGGGGTTTGGGGTATTCCGTACAATATAAAAAGTTAAACCCCTCCCAGTGACAGGATGTGGAACGGAAAGTAGGGTGAAGGGGAAAAGGATGTGTGCAAGCCTTGCAAACAAAGAGAGAAAAACTATTTATACAAGATTATAGGAGTTCTACCTAAAAACATAAAATTACATTCTATGAATTGCTTTCTGACAAATTGTAATTGCCATTCCTCTTGTGAAAACGGTTTAGCCAGTTCAGGCGAGGTGTGTTTTTCAGAATTAGCATTCTATGAATTAGTGTTTCTATGAAATCAGACAGCACTACGGATTACATGAGTGAACACAAACCCCATGTTGTGCTGCTGTGTAAAGTTCCACCTCAAGACATAATGTGATTTTTCGCTGCCATATAACATTACTGTAGACAAGAGCGGCCAAAAGAAACAATATTTGCTGAGCTATATATACCCAAAGCCAACAGTGCTGTCCTTCGGATTATTGGCCCCAGTGTTTTTCTTGGCACCAGGTTTTGGCTTCTGCAGATGCTCAGCAAATAGAGAGAAAACACTGACCACAAGAGCCAATTTTTGGCCTCTGCTCTTTCGCCATCGGACCTGGCCTGGGAGCCATGAAGAGGAGATTGTGGGGCCTCGTCTGCAATGTTCCCAGGATGATGAGACTGGGATTTTCACTTTCAAGAGCTAGCAACATCTAGTCCACCCAGGGTGGCCAACCAGTTTATTTGTAATCCTCTCTCCACATCCCAGTCCTTAGACTCTGTGTGGGGAGTCTGCACCTTCTGAGGCGGCTCACTGACTGAATTCTAATTTAGAGCTTCCTCCCTCCACTGAAAGGGCTGCAAAGGCCCCTTGTTCACATCACACCTTCAGGGTAGCTACCAAAGCCTCCATCCGACTGCCAGGTAATCGCTGCGTTAGCTCCTCATCCTCTTCCTCAATGCTTCTTCTTCATCGCATTTGTAGAAACCACATAACTCTCAGAATTGTATGAACACTAGTGATGTTTAATGAGAACAAGCTAGATGTGCAAACAGAAGCCATGAGCCCATTGCTAAACTCCCAGGACCATCCTTGTGGTACTGTGGTAAATAAATAAATAATACCCTGTTTTTGAATGTATAAATGAATAACAGATAGCTCAATAAATAAGAGTCAAGATTCGAGGTAGTAGGAGTTTCGCAGGTTTATTACAGCATAAAGGACAGGAACAGGACAACCTGCATAGGAATAGGATGGCAGGGCCCAGCAGCTGCCGGGGCTGGATCTGGGATGAGCGCGCTAGCATTTAATAACAATACACAAGCATATATAGTAAAACAGTTGCATTACAGTACATATGATAGGCGGAGCAGTGGGTGGAGCAAAAGGCGTGACGCGTAGCAGTCGCGAAAGATAAGGGTGAAAGTGGGTGTAACAGGGCGTATACATAGACATGTGATGCAAACGTAACAGAATATGTCATGAATGGGGCGGAAACCATGGAGGGGGCTACCTAAGGAGCCGGGACCTCTAACCTGGTGGTGCGCGCAAACTGGCAATGACGTATCACTAGGAGAAGCTGGGGGCTATGAACTCTGTGCTAGGAGCAGAGACTGAAGTCTGGAGAGTCAGGGCGACATGTACCTAAGCAGTATCTAGTATCTGATGTTTAGAGAACATGTTGATATAAACTAGAAGTCAGGAGGGGAAAGGCTAACTTGATTCTAAGACTGGACCATGCATTATTCTACATGTAGTGCGTGATGAAGAATATTAAATGACCATTAAATGCAGTATTTCTCTTACATGGAGCCGGAAAGGCTAGACAATGACGGAAACTATTGATGCAGTTCAGTAGCTTAGGAATGCAGAGAAGGAGGACTGAACTGATAACTGGAATCATAACATTTTCTTGGCAGACTCAGAGGCAGTCACTATACTTGACAATAGTAGTACAATCACTATGTCCTACATGTACAGAACCATAATTTCGGACACATAATTCGCCTTTGACTGGTAATACTGAGATAGCAGGTAAGTCTGGAGTAGTATCAGACTGAACATTCAGGACCATGAAATTCGAAGAATAGTTACCTAAATTATACACTTCATTTTCTAGATCTAAACCTGTTCTGTGGGGGAGACCTTGCTTGTCTGGGAAACATGTACTGTTAAGAAAAGACATATCTGTTGAGGATGACGTTAACGTGGACCATGCTCCACACGAACCATTATGTGAAAATGGATAAGGAAAAAGTGGCAGAACTCCCTTCGGTGTCTGGAAAGGGGGGAGTCGACCACACACCCAACAATTAGTGGCATTGCTGGTCTGGTGTGAGTAATGTAACATGCGGATAAAGGAATTATTTCGCATAGCGAGGCGGTAAGAGAGTTCATGGGGAGGTAGGTCACTAAACATGTGCTCTACAGTAGCATTAGAAGACATATTTACATGAGGAACTGGAAGATACAGGTAAAACGCATAACTGGTGCAGGAAATCATAATGCTGAGAAACAATATGAAACATAGAAAAACGATACATCGGATTGAGTTTTGACTGACTCTCTCACTATGGGGGTCTATTTTATACATGTCAGAAACAGTCTAACCGTTTCACCTAGGGGAGGACTTAGACAATCAAACTGACTGACTTATTTTACTAGACCGGAGTTTTAACTTATACTCCTGTTGCGGAGTTTTCTCTAACAGGGGGGGTGTAGTAACATTGTCCTTTGCGGGACAGTCCTTAAAAATGGTGCTTTGGCAATCCTTCAAATCCTGGGAAATGTTCTTTAAGACGGGTTTCAGTCCATAAAACTTTTTTATATGAGAAAGGTGCACCCAGCCTTTGCGACCTTCCAACTTCACGGCTGTACGGGTGGTGAGGAGGACCTGTCGGGGCTCCTTCCAGCGAGGCTCCAGCGGACTTGATCTGTCAAAATTCCTCACCAACACCATGGATCCTGGAACGATTTCATGCGGTGCCACCTCTGTATTGTCTGGAAATGCGGCGGCAACCTGTGAACGACATGAGTTGAGGGCAGACATCAAGGAAGCTAGGTAATCTGTCAGCATATTACTTGAAACATCGGTAATACTTCGGGGTCTAGGAGTACCCCACATATTAGGGGGGCGGCCGAATACGACCTCATACGGGGACAGACCTGATCTGGAATGTGCGACCATGCGCATATAAAATAAAGCGACTGGCAGAGCTACTAGCCAGTCCACACCTTTTTCTTTGCATACTTTGGCGATACGGATTTTCAGAGTCTGATTATGTCTCTCTACGAGACCGGCTGCTTCAGGATGGCGTACACAATGAAACTTCCACTGGTACCCTAACAACAGGGAAACGTGCTTCATCAACTCAGATGAGAATGGCTGGCCGTTGTCAGAATATACGACTCTAGGGAGTCCATAACGGGGGAAGAACTCACGAACCAACTGCTTGGCAGTGGTCGCGGCTGTGTAATCTGGGACTGGATATGCTTCTGTCCACCTGGACAAAGCGCATACAACTACAAGAACATACTTGAAACCTCGACATCGCTCCATCTGAATATAATCCATCTGGAGGACTTCAAAAGGGTGGTCAGGGGGCTGGAATCCACCTTGTTCCACCGGGACACTTTTACCTGGATTAAACTGACAACATATCATACAGGTAAGGACTTTCTGCTTGGCTGCAGCTCGTAAATGCTTGTTGAACCAAATATTCTGGATACTGTCTAACATAGCTTTTTCTCCTAAATGTGCTGGACTATGTGCGGTATTAATAATGACTTGAACCATAGAGTCGGGGAGAAACCATGTGGCTCTACCCTTCGTTAACCATCCTTGATCTGTCTGGACCCCTCCTTGTTCGGACCATTTCTTAATTTCTTCGGGAGTAGCATGTAACTGTATGTCTATGACATCTTGAGTAGGGTCCTTAACTGTCATACATGTAGTCGGATCTGGAGTATGTGTCTGATTAACTGGAATGTCTGGAGTCTGTGCTGTAAGCTTGGCTGTGCGATCTGCTAGATCATTACCTTGGGAAATAATGTCAGTAACTTTCGTATGTGCTTTGCATTTCATGATAGCGATAGATGTCGGTAAGTGTATGGCATCTAACAGAGCTTGAATAAGGAGACCATGCTGAATCTTGGTTCCATGAGAAGTCATGAAACCTCTCTCCTGCCAGAGCACTCCGAAGTCGTGTACGACTCCAAATGCGTAGCGTGAATCTGTGTAAACATTAACTTTCAAGTTCTTGGCGTGTATGCAGGCTTGTGTCAGAGCAACTAGCTCTGCTGCTTGAGCGGACAGGGTGTCAATACGGTGTGTCTCAATAACTTCAGTGTCAGTAGTCACTGCATACGCGGCGACTAGTTCTCCTGTACTAGTTCTCATACATGAACCATCCACATAAAGTGTCAGGTCGGGATCTGGTAACGGAGTATCTGTCAGATCTTGTCTTGGCTTTGTCGTAATGTTAACTACTTCCACGCAATCATGTGTGGCTGGATTTGAATTAACTGATGGTAACAGCGTAGCAGGATTAAGGATGTTGCAGCGTCTGATTTCTATGTGTGGCTGGAATAATGTCAATTCATAACCTGTTAAACGTGCAATTGTCAAGTGCTGGGTTTGTGTTCGGTTTAAAAGAACTTCCACGGAATGTGGAACTTGTACTGTCAAGGTATGTCCTAAGACTATGGAATCACTTTGTCTGATAGCTAGTGCTGTGGCTGCAACTGACTTGAGGCACGCAGGCAGAGCCTGGGCTACAGGATCTAATGAGCTCGAAAAATAAGCACATGGCTTGTATTGTCCTGCTTGATCTTGTGTGAGAACAGATAATGCTGTACCTTCGCGTTCAGTGACGAAAAGTGTAAAAGGCTTACTGTAGTTCGGTGTCGCTAGAACTGGAGCTTGGCATAAAGCTTTCTTTAACTCATTGAAACTAAGTGTATGTTCAGATGTCCAAGGGAGAACAGTCGATACGGCTGCCTCCTGTGTCGTTAACTGTATCAGTGGTTTGGCTAGAAATGCATACTGAGGAATCCATTGTCTGCAATAAGAAGTAAGGCCAATAAAAGCACGTACCTCCTTCTGGGTCTTGGGCTGAGGAAGACTCGCTATTAACTGGATACGGTCTGGTGTCAACTGCCTACCCCTCTTGGACAGTAAGTGTCCTAAGTATACCACTTGCTGGACACAGAATTGAAGCTTAGAAGGGGACACCTTGTGCCCCATCTCGGCTAGGAAATACAAGACTGTAAGGGATGCTTGCTCGCAAGCACGTTCAGAACGGGCTGTGATCAGGAGATCATCGACATACTGGAGCAGGGCAGTGTCAGTTGGCATGTGAATGTTGTCTAGTTGTCTCTTAAGTGCTTGACTGTAAATACTAGGACTTTCTGTGAAACCTTGAGGAGCTCGTGTGAATTTATAGCTCCTTCCATTTAAACAAAATCCGAAAAGGAACTGGCTATCTGGATGAATGGGAACACTAAAAAACGCGTTCTTGAGGTCGATTACAGTAAAGAACGTGGCTTCGGAATCAATGGCTGTCAATAGGGAAGAGATATCTGGAACGACTGGGTACTGAGGAATAATACACTTATTAAGCTCTCGTAGGTCAATCACTAATCGATATACTGGGGGTGCATTTGGATCAGTACGTTTCATGACTGGAATGATCGGAGAATTACATACATTGGAGTCAGTTTCTACAACCACTCCTTGAGCAATAAGCTCGTCAATAATTTTGGATAAGGCTGCTACAGCCTCAGGTGGCAATCTGTACTGTCTGATTCGTGGTAACACTACACCTGGCTTGAGAGTCACACGATAGGGTGTGATTTGCATGTAACCTACATCAGTTGGACCTTGCGCCCATAAGTGCTGTGGAACATTAGACAGTCTTGAATCAAAATCTCGTAATACATAGTGACCCTTAAAGTCACGTAGGAACAATCGTATTCCCTCTGGGGAACAGCATATAACTGCACCTAACTCTTTCAGTGTCTTAATGCCTAATAGATTTTCTGGACATGACTTAGTAAGTAACAGATCAGTAGTGCGGGACAATGGACCTACTTCTAGAGAAACTGGCTTTGAGATCTCATTTACGATAGGCTTTCCTGAAAATCCAAGGGAAACATTTTTTGAGCCTGAGAGCGGAGCCCCTGGAACTTCGGCGTGACTAATTGTGGTCCTACTTGCCCCTGTATCAATCAAAAACTTTCTGTCTTTCCCTAATACTTGACTATGAACATAGGGACCTTCTTGATCTACAGGTATCTCGATGAGAGGCAAGCCTACCTCCCTCTCTAGGCTGTTTCATGAATACTGTTGGTACTCTGGATACTCAGACTGTGCATACTGGTACATCTGCTGTGTGACATACTGTGTTGCAGCGATAGGCTGCGGTGCTGTAACTGTCTGTGGTGCATTCTGTAACTGAGGAGTCTGTGAAACTTGTTCTTGTCTAGGCGGACGTGGTCTTTCTTTAGTCTTACCAGTAGCTATGTTGTGTTTCAGAACTGCACACTCATTTATAAAATGACCTGGCTGTTTACAATAATTGCAATTCCCTTTAACGGGAGCTGCAGGATGACTGGCTTGATTCGGACCCCTCTTCTGACTGTCTTGAGGAACAGATTGTGCAACTAGTACTTTCATTTTCGTGTCTTTCATACGTTTTCTTTCATGTTCTTGCTCTTCTCTGATTCTATTCTGGTGGTATTGGAGCATCTGCAACATCTGGGACGGGGTATTAGCTTGCCAGGTACTTTCGACTTTCAGAACTCGATTTTTAATTGGTGAACTTGAATTCTCGACTAATTTAGTAACAAAAAGGTGAGGGTATGACTCACTACTTGTCTTGAGGCCACTGTTGATGCTAAAACATTTCTCGAATCTAGAATAAAAATCACTAATATCTTCGTCTTGTTTCTGTTTACAGGCTGAGATTGCATCCCAGTCTTCCTTTTTAGTTGTTAATAATCTGGGTAAAACTTGAATCAATAATTCAGGTAATTCTTTACATTTATCTCCGAGACCGGTACCTGGTACTCGTATCTTATCTTCAGCTTCTAGGACTGCCCAATCGATCTTTTTCTCTCCCACCTCCCAGTCTTTTTCCTTGAGCTTTTCATACACCCCTGCGGGCAACAGAACCTTTAACATTTTAATTATATCTGGATACGTGTATTCTCCCATACGGAGCATGTCTTTTAATTCTCTATGGAACCCTGCTGGATCTTTATCATGACAGGGAATTAATTTCTTCATCTCCAGAAGTTCCATCTTTGTGATCGGAGTGTATACAAACACTCGCTGCATTTCGCCACCCGTTCCTCTAACTGGGTGGACTTCTCGTAACGGATTCTGTCTGTCTATGTAAAATGGTTTACTTTCTGGGGGTGAGACATGAACAAAATGCGGGTTCAGAAACGTTCTATATTTGTGGCACTGTTCTAGAATGACACTAATTAAATCGGTACCTAGACCTTTCCATCTATACTGGAGTAACTCGTTCAGGACATCATGTAACGGGCCTGGATCAGAGTGCTGACCCTCATACAGAGTAATGAGGTGCTGAATCATATACATACCCACCAGTCGTTGCTCGGCTGGGGGCATTTTCAGAAACATTTGTGCCACTATTTCGTCTGGAAAAGTGGTAGAATCAGTAATCCATCGGACTGCTGATCGGGCTAGTTCTTGTTCATGCATAGTACTTAACTCACTGTAACCGATTCGTGATTTCAGAATGTGATCGGTAGCTTGAAATACTTGTTCTAGAGAACCTTGGTCTGGTACTGGATGATGGAACGTAGACTTGGGTTCTAGACGTAAATGGCGATCTGGAAATCTAGGTTGTCCTACATACGCTATTCTGGCGGAATTCTCGTCGTCTAACTCTTCAGTATCAGAGTTACTTTCTTTCTCGTTTACTTGTGCTGCTTTACGTTGTTCGTGTAACTTTATTATTTCTTTACGGATTTTCTTGTACATACTCTCCATAGCACCGATAGTCTTGTGCTTACCCTCGGCTATACTATTACTCCACTTCATCAGGGCTTTCATTTCGGCCTGATTTTTGGACGGGTAATCTTGTTCTCTTATTAGACAATTAATCAGAAACTTTAATATCATGAGCTGGGTCTCAGCTTTCCTTTGGGACATGACATCACTAATACTTTCTGGATCTTCCCCTGTACGGATGAAACGATATATTCTGTCTAGATCTTCCTTCATATCTGGTAGGGTGACTAGATACTCGGCCACATTTCTTACGCGTAATGAATATAAAACCATATCATCTTCGCCTGGGACTGGATCATAGCAGCATTCGGCAAACAGGGTATTATTTATTTCTGCAACAGACAGTCTGGGCGTACGTTGTGACGCTTGCATATGTAATTCGGCTGCCGTTAAACGCTTATGTGGCGGCGGGGTTCGAGGAGGACCTCCTCCTGCGGCCCCTAGACTAGAATCATCAACTGATGCTTTTCGTCCTGGCAGGGTGGGAAATTGGAATGCGGGCTGGACTTGTATGGCGGGCTGGACCGGGGGGACCGTAGCAGGTGCTGCAAAGGGTGGCCCGGTGTCTGGAGGAACGGGAAGGGCCTGATTTACAGGGACTGGTGGAGCGGGAACAGGATTTGCATATTCTGGGACTGTGTCGTCCAAATAGGACGAGATGAAAATATCAGCTGCGGTTGGTTTGTGACGTAACTTGATCGGAACTAGTGGTGGCGGAAAATTACTGGATGCCTCCGGGGTCGCTTTTGGCAAGCCCTCGGCAAGAAGAGGATACATACCCTTAATGAGGGCATTCCTCTGTCTGTCTGACTGTTCGGCTTTGACTTGTTCACCTATCTCGATTAGTTCTTTTTCTTGTGCTCGTTCCGAGGATTCTCTACTTAATTCTGACTTTCTGATTTCTTTTTCGGTTCTTTTATGAGCTTCTTTACGCCATAGCTCGATGGCATCTTTCTGTGATTGTCTGGCTTTCTTTTTCCATAATGCCTCTTCTGCTCGCATGATGCACTCGGCATCCCATGTACCCGATACGGGCCATCTATACTTTTCTTCTAACTGTTTTGTATACTCTACCCATAAATCTAGATATAGTATGGCACTTATGCCATGCTTCTGATACATAAAATGACCTGGACTGTCCCTAGGCGGGACAGGAACTGCTTCCTCTAACAAACCCTTTCTAGTTTTTAACTGACGTAACTTTGAAAACAGCGGCATGACTGAACTATAATCTGGACACAATACAATACACAATGAACACGATACTTATTCCCCATTCATACCACGACATTAAAATACATGAAAAACATTTAGAAATAACAGTTCGAACAGAATACTACCTGGAATACTGGCTACAGGAAAACAGAATGCATGAATTTTTCTCGAGAACCGAACTGACTAGAACAGAAACTAGATGCACTGCTGAAACAGTACGAAACTTACCGGTCTCATAAAGAGACACGTCAGGACCCGTATCCACCGAAGTGGACACTTCGTTTGTGTGTCTGGGTACCACCAACCCACGGACCAGAGTCAATTAGATTGACCCTGTCTAGATACTACCCCAGTAATGGTACTCACCGGGCAGCAAGAACGGAAAGCCTCGGACTGGACTGGACTGCTTCGACGACGGACAACGAACTTCGGACTTAAGTTACGGGTGGACCTCCGGATACCTCGGACCTTGGACTCTTGGCTTGGGCTCTGGTCGGGACTCGCCGCATTCCTCCACCGCCTCGTCTGGATGCTGGACCGCCTCCTCCGTCTCCTCCGTGGGCCTGAGGGATACTTGAAGCAGAAATATCTGCACGTGCACGGTATGGTTCCGTCACGGCTGCAGAGGGTCAGGGGGCCGGCGTGGCTTCACCGGCGCGTGGGGAAAGGGCAAGTCCCTGTTCGGGCGCCATTATGTGGTAAATAAATAAATAATACCCTGTTTTTGAATGTATAAATGAATAACAGATAGCTCAATAAATAAGAGTCAAGATTCGAGGTAGTAGGAGTTTCGCAGGTTTATTACAGCATAAAGGACAGGAACAGGACAACCTGCATAGGAATAGGATGGCAGGGCCCAGCAGCTGCCGGGGCTGGATCTGGGATGAGCGCGCTAGCATTTAATAACAATACACAAGCATATATAGTAAAACAGTTGCATTACAGTACATATGATAGGCGGAGCAGTGGGTGGAGCAAAAGGCGTGACGCGTAGCAGTCGCGAAAGATAAGGGTGAAAGTGGGTGTAACAGGGCGTATACATAGACATGTGATGCAAACGTAACAGAATATGTCATGAATGGGGCGGAAACCATGGAGGGGGCTACCTAAGGAGCCGGGACCTCTAACCTGGTGGTGCGCGCAAACTGGCAATGACGTATCACTAGGAGAAGCTGGGGGCTATGAACTCTGTGCTAGGAGCAGAGACTGAAGTCTGGAGAGTCAGGGCGACATGTAACTAAGCAGTATCTAGTATCTGATGTTTAGAGAACATGTTGATATAAACTAGAAGTCAGGAGGGGAAAGGCTAACTTGATTCTAAGACTGGACCATGCATTATTCTACATGTAGTGCGTGATGAAGAATATTAAATGACCATTAAATGCAGTATTTCTCTTACATGGAGCCGGAAAGGCTAGACAATGACGGAAACTATTGATGCAGTTCAGTAGCTTAGGAATGCAGAGAAGGAGGACTGAACTGATAACTGGAATCATAACATTTTCTTGGCAGACTCAGAGGCAGAGCCAGGCTGAACCGGGCACTGCGAGGCAGGAAGTAAGTGAAGGGTCGAGGATACAGGTGGGGGCTGTATCGCTCCTCAGCGAGGCTTCAGGAGACAGGAGCTGAATCTGGTGTCCAGGCCCTTTTGAGGCCTAGAAACGGGGACTTTACAATGAAATAACGTGCACACTGAGAGACGTGGCAACGTAGCTTTACATAGGCCTGATATTCGTAGTATTCACGAGGACTGGAAACTGACATACTAGAGGTGGATACAACTATAATTGCGTCTTGAATCGAACATAGGGAATACATATGCATATTTAATCATGCACACATAACATATGATGGATGACACGTAGGGACACAGAACATGGCAAAATTTACTTTTCCACAGTACACTCAGAGGATAACAGGTAACAAAGGTATAAGGAATGGACCACATCACTATCTCCCAAGGGATTCCCACTGTGTCTTAGCCCTGGTTGTGACCGTGTCCATAGTAAATCTGCACTGTACCCCACCTCTAGGATCTCCTGGGACAAATGAAATCACCATCCACACCTACCCTCTCAGAGTGGTGGATGGTTTTAAACTCTTCCTCGACAAACTAGAACTGATAAACAGGCAGTCCGAAAGGCAGAGACAAGCTTGTCTGATCACACATGCCTCGAACAGCAAGATGAACTTCCAGGTTATGTAGTGCAGATTCCATTGAGCATAGCTTCGAGAAAAAGGAAAACAGAGCAACCAGCTTCTTGTCCCCTGTAACATCAGGAGAGCACATTGGGAATAAAAGAAGTCCGTGTATGGAAACAAGTCTGAGTGAAATCGATTCATATGGGGTGAGTGAAATAGGCATCTGTCAGAAGACACTGGAACACACCCAAAATAAGAGGGTCATTCAAATTCATCAAAAATATTTTGGGGGTAATTTAGAGTTTGGCATAGTGGATGAACTACGATAAATTAGGGGTTCTCGTGCCCCACTATACTTGCACTTGCTAATCCTACCCTTAAAGACTTTGCTGTCAACATGGAAAAAGGCTTAGTCACTTTCTAGCTCGGCGTGCGTAGCACTGTGCTATTCCCATGTTCAAAAACGCTGAAAACAAATTGACATTTGAGGTGAGCAAATTGGGAGTATCTGTGGTGTTGTTGAGTGCTTTACATAAAGGAGCTGCTTTCCACCTAAACTTGTTGATTTGTGCATTATTTATGGGGCACTCTAAACATGAAATGGCATTGTTTTGATTTATACTGGTTGCTCCCTTATGTCCTTCCACTGCCCACTTTTAGGAATATATTTTTTCTTTTGTCTTTAGCACTCCACAAGAGTGCATGTGTTTTCCAGCTATCTCTCTAGTGTGCTTCTCTGTCCTGCTCTGTGTTGCTCTCTCACCTGTGTGATTCTCTCCTGTCCTCAGCTGTGATGTACTCATTCTCATGTGCTTCTCCACAGCATGTTCATTTTCTCTCTCATGTGCTTCTCCCCAAAACTCCACATTGCTTTCTCTCTTGCCTGTTTGCTTTTCTACCCTCACTCTCCATGTTGCTCTCTCTCTCTCTCTCACCCATTTGCCTATTTTCAACCTCTGGGTTGCTTCCCTCCACCAGCTCCCACCCCCATGTTGCTTCCCCCCACCTGCACACACCTGTGCTGTTCCCCCAACCCCCCAACCCTCCAGCGTACTCTTGTTGTTTCCACCCCTGTGTTGCTTTCTCCACCTGCTTAAAAAGAAAAACACTTTTTTCCTTTTTATTTACTGGTCCAACTTAGGGCTAGATGTAGGTGGCTAAATACCGGTCGCTAACTCCGAAATTCGTTAAATTTCAGCGTTACCGACCGGTATTTAGCCATGTGCGATGTAGGTATTACCGAACGGCATCAGTAATAAGGAATCAGTAAAAATAAGGGAAACCAGTTACCGATTCCTTATTTACCGACTGGCAGACAAAAATACCGAATCTGTAAATAAGGATACGGTAAAAAATCGCAAAAATCGGTAATACCGAATTTGCTAAAAATCGGTATTTAAGAATCGGTAATTAGCACTGACTCAAAGCAGGTGGTAATCAGGTACACTGCATATAAACAGCCCCAAAATGCAACAGTGTGAACAGAATGGCCTCTACGTTTGCGAGCAGCAGGACTGAGGATCTGGAGATGGGAGGAGCGCGTGTACAGACTGTGTGTAACACTGTTCCAACTGACTGAGGATGAAATCCATGAGAAATACAGGCTACACCCAAACACCATCCTGGACCTGATATGGGGCCTGCACCCACTCCTGGAGCACCAGACACCAAGGGCGCAGACAATACCCACTCATGTACAGGTACTCGGTTGCCTGCACCTCCTGGCATCTGGCAGTTACCAAGGGGTAATAGCTGTGGCAGGTGGAGTCTCACAGAGTTGCCTGTCGCGTTTTTTCAATAAATTCTTGGATGCCATGTTGCAAAGGATGGCACACTACATCAAATTCCCCAGCACACAGGCAGAACTGCTGAAGACCAAGTTGGACTTTTATCAGAAGGCCCAGTTCCCACACGTCATTGGTTGCATTGACGGGACACATATACCAATCTGTCCCCTGCTGTGACTGAGTACATCTACCGCAATCGCAAGTCCACACATTCCATCAATGTCCAGGTCATACGTGATGCGTCTTAAATCATGACCGACATAGTTGCAAAATTCCCAGGGAGCACCCATGATTCATACATATTCAGGAACAGTGGGATCTATACCTGTCTCCTTGCAGGTGAATTTGGAGAAGGCTACCTGCTAGGTAAGTACATGTGACACCCCATGAAGTATACACCTGTTGCTGCGATTGTAGACTGTGATTACTTACTTACTTCTCACACACAGGTGAAAGTGCCTATGCGGTGCGCTCTTTCAACCTGACTCCGTGCCTGCACTCATCCACCCCAAGTGAAAGGCGATACAATGTTGCACATAGATCGACATGCAATGTGGTTGAGCGATCATTTGGACTCCTCAAAAGCCGGTTCCGCTGCCTGCACAAAAGTGGAGGTGCACGGCAGTACCAGCCCCTGGTGTGTTGCAAAATCATAGCTGTATGTGCCATGCTGCATAACCTTGCCACTAACAAGGGTACACCTGTGGAAATGTGCGATTCTGAAGAGGAGGATGAGGATGAGGAAGGTACACAGCCACAGCACAGAGCAGCACGCAGCGCAGCTGCAGCAGATGGGAGACAGAGACGGTCAGAGATCACACAAAAACATTTCTGAGTAAGTAATGAGACAAAGCCAGGTAATGCATTTGTGTCAGGGTGTTTAATATACCTTACAACAGGCAATTGTCCAGCACACCGTAAGACCAGCTATGTGTCCAAAGGGTTACGTCACCCACAACTGAATGGGATTAGAGGGCCGTGCCTTTCTCCTGCGCCCTGCACACCAGTGCTGCATTCTGCATGCACACTGTCCTCAGCAGCGCTGTGTCCTGCAGCAGAACCATGCCTCACACTGCGCCTCCTGCTCTCTGGCAAGAGGGGGGTTTCAGAGCTGCGACTGCTTGTCTCCTCACTCTCGTCCACATCCCCTGTAACAGTGGCAGCAATCTGGTTAGTCTGCATCACCTCTACGGCACTGGTGACTGTGACCAGGCCTTGAGTAACCTCATGGCTGCACTTTGCCATTTCAAGTTGCATGGCCACATATCTCCTACTCAGCACATGGGTCGCATTGCAACCCTGTTCACGGATTTTGGTGAAGCCTGCAAGTACCTGCCTGTCTCTCCTCCTTGCAGCGCGCTCCCCATCCATTCTGCCACACAACTGCCTCACTGCCTCCAATACCTCCTTCATTCCCTCTGCCACAGTATTGTTGAGGCAGTAGAGGGCCTCCTTCAAGTCGTCCACCTTCCTGTTGTTAGCCACCATCTGTCTTTGAACAGCCCTCATTGTCTTCCCCTGCAGGCGCTGGACTTTGAACATTTGCCCCTCCAGTCCAGAGAAGACACTGGAAACTTCAGCATCAGGACTCCGTGACCTCTGTCGACGTCTACGGGCACCTGTGATGCTTTCCACCACGGGCGACTGTGTCCCAGATGGCTGTGTGCCTTCGCCCGGTGTGGTCTGTTGGGCTTCATGCCTGTCCTCCTCTGTGGCATCTATCTCCTGGAGTGGAGTCACTGTGTACCTCTTTGACCGTGGTGGTGGTGGTGGTGGAGATGTTGGTGTAATGTCTCAAGGTGACATGACTTCCTCCTCACTTCTGTTTTCCTCCCTGGAGGCATCACCAGTCTCCCCCTCTGCAGCCTGTGGCACTGTTCCACCTGTGGATACAGAATGTACTATTACTCACTTTTCTGGCAGCAACTGTGTGCAAATAAATTTCACAACTGACATTCTAGCTGTCTGTCCTCCGTTATCTCATCTATTGATGTGTGTGACTTGCCTATGCTTATTGGGGACTGGCGGATTTGCTACCAATTGATAGGGACTGCATTTCCCATGATGCATTGCTGATCTTACATAAAACATGGTCTGGGGTGGGATTGTTGCAGGGGGATTGGGGTTAGGGAGGGGAGACAGCATGCTATGCATGCATCCTACCTTGTCTCTTGGATGCTGTTGCAGAGCTATCCACGTCCCCTATGCCACTGACGCTCTCTGGCTGGAGGGTGGACTCTACCAGTTGGTCTAGGGCAGTAGGAACAGGCGCTGTGGAGCTTCCCCCACCTTTCTTCCCCGCTTGTTTTTGCCGCTCAGCCATCCTCTCCTTCGCACGTGCCCTCAGGTCATACCATCACTTTTTTAAGTCCTCAGCTGTGACATGTGTAACGCCAATCGCGTTTATCTTCTCCTGGATTGCCATCCAAATGCTCCTTCTCTGGGACTCAGGGATGTTCAGTGATCTCTTGCCAAAGAGCTGGTCATGGTCTTTGACAACTTCCTCTATGTGGACCTCCAACTCCCTCTCACTAAACTTGTGCTTCATTTTCCTCCCGGCAGCATCCTTCCCTTTCTCAGGTGTGGCCATGGTGCAGTTCCTCTGTCTTAGCTGGGTGCAGCTCCTCTGTTGTTGCTCCTGCTCCCTGTCTCTCCAACAGCTACAGATTCAGTGCACCTGCATGGGTGTGGCCACTTCCTGGTTGGGAGGTCATGTGGATAGGATTGGCTGATTCGACAAATACAGAAATTTTGAATTACCGAATCGCTATTTATCGAATCGGTATTACAGAATCGGTAATACCGATTCGGTAATGGGGTTTCGGTAATATTTTTACCGATTTCTATGAAATCGCTATTTTTTAGCGATTTGTACCAAATTGGTATTTTTTACCGATTTTTTTCCTAAATCGGAAATACCGATTCCTTAATAACAATTCGGTAACAATCGCTATTAAGGAATCGGTATTTGGGAATTACCTACATCTAGCCCTTAGTTCGGTAATAAAAAGGAAAAAAAGCGGCTGTGTCATTGTTTTTTTTTTATTCTTGAGCCAGCCATATTGCACAGTATTCTATACAACATCCCTAAAAATGACCGGCAAAGCCATAGGCCCCAAAGGCGAGACCTATTTGCTTTGCTAACGCTTGTTTCTCCTAATTTTTCCACCTACCTACAGCCCCGTTATTTATTCTTTGTTTCTATTTTTTGTCTTTTTATTTATGTGGTTGTGTTTTGTGATTTTTATATTTAAAGTTTTCTTTCTGTTTTTTCATTGTACCCAGTCAACACTCAGCATGGAAGAGCATGGGCAGGCCCGCCGGACCAGCAGGTCATGCAAAATATTTGCTGCAGGGTGGTTGGCAGCTCTTATTCATTTAGTGGACAAACACCTCAACCATGTGTAGGCCTGGAAAAGGCTACATCCTATCGGGAAGGTGCAAGCATGAGAACTGGGACATGAATTAGATGGCTGGAGTCTCACTGTCCTAGTGCCGGGTGGTATTGTCATAGGAGAGACCTGCCGCATCATCTTCATCTAAAGGTGGAGGAGCCTGCATCAAAAAGCACTGTGGTGACTCAGATGTAAATGTTCTAAATTGTTATTGTGTCAATTATCTGAGTTGTTTAATTTAGGACATACATTTTATGAGAAGCCGCCAATGCCATTGTTGATAGAGGTTGATGTTGGCAGCTATGTGCATTACAACTTTCTACTTTTTTTTTTAACTCTCAAAAATTTCACACAGTTCCAGAACTAGTGAAGTATAAAACATTGACTATGCATTGTTTATGATTATGTGCTGACAGGAGTGGCTCATGTATATATGTCATAGACAGACTGAGACTGGGATTTGGAGGGTGGGGGGAGTTGGGTAAGGTTTTAGGAATACTAAGATTGTGTATATAGGTATCACCGGAATACACGGAAGATCCGTGAAGAATTGCAGAGCTGAATATAAAGACTATGGTTTATTATGCTGATATTATTGCCACTTGGAGATGAGAATATTGTACGCTGAAATATTACGAGATAGATAATGTAAGCGGATTATTTGCAAAAATGATATATGTCATACCTTGCAAAACCCCAATAAAATATGTTTTTTAAAAAAAAGTATAAAAAATTGACAAAAGAGACAAGATAAAAGGGACTGCACGGCTGTCTCATCATTTCAGGTGGTTCCCAGTGCTCGGCACCAGCACTTAATTGTCAACACCAGCAGTTATGACAGATGGGCACATGGTGGCGCTGTCTGTATACTTCAGAAATGAGCACAACAACAGTTGTTTATTAATTCAGTATACATTGAAAGGGACTAATATATGCTGCACAAGCCATTCTTTAAGTACTGGGCGCCTGGAATAGCCTGAATTATCAACACTAGGAGGGTGATGGAGGTTAGTTATCGTGTTGGTAATATCGTTGGCAGGGCTGACAGGGGCAAAGGGCGGTGCAAGCGGAAGTGACCTCCTGAAGAGGGTCCTGGTACTTTTGGGGCATATTTACAAGGACGGAGTTCAAATTAATGGGCTTGATAATAGGCTCTTGAGAATTCCAGAGAATTCCAATAGAAGCCCAAGTTTACACCCGAACATGAGCTTCTATTGGAATTCTCAAGAGGCTATTATCAAGCCCACATTATCGCCGCTTAAGCGGCAGTTTTCTGCCGCTAAAGCGGCGATAATTTTAGCTCCGTCCTTGTAAATATGCCCCTATGTCTTTAACAAATTAATCACTGGGTCAGGGCCGCAAGAATGCTGCTTGGCAGCCAGAGCTTGCCATCTCCCCGTGGAGCATGATGACTGAGGCTTCTTGTAAACTTCCTGGGCCTTATTTATGAAGGCCTTGCGCCGCCTGTGCGTCACTTTTTCCCATTTTAAAAGTGGCGCACCAGCGGTGCAAGGCTTTCATAAATAAGGCCCCCTGTTCTCATCCCTGTAACCCTGTGGTCCCCAAACTGTGCGCCGCGGCACCCCGGTGCGCCGTATTGAGGTGCCAGGGGCGCCACGCACACTAGGGTGACCAACCCTCCTTAAATTCCACGGACCGTCCCTATGCTTTTTATCGGTAATTTTGGCTATCACAGGGAGCAGCGCTGCTCCCTGTGAGAGGCCTCACCCCCCTGATGGAGCCGCCTCACACTCCTCCAGGAGCACAAGAGCAGCCCCTCCCGCACATTGTCATTCAGTATGCCGCTGATTGCCACACACAGAATGACAATGGGGCAGTCTGGGGTGTGACAGCATGTGGCGGCCTCCTCCTGCCTCAGGATACAGAAGGGCATTCTGTACGATAAAAAGTAAAACGCCCGTGCTGCGACGTTACAGAACACTTCATTTAAAGAAGCCTGTGAAACAAGTTAATAAAAAGAACGGGTTATCGTTCTTTCTCTGTCTCGTCATTTTAGAACTGAAGTATTTGTAATATTGTATTCAACAAAGCCATGGTTGCTCCTTTTTTTTTAAGGAACTAGCAACCATTGACAAAGTCAATAGTCCTGGCTTGTTGAGGTGTAATGATACTTGCTGTTTTATATATCTGGATGCAATGACAGAAACAACATAATACCAGTGAGGCGGAACACTATGCTAAGCGCAGATTTTTAGCCTAGAACTGCACTCTTAATTACATCAAACACCCCCCTTTGAAGAGACCCCCCAGTTTTTTTTACACCGCTTAAAGCCCTGGAAACAACACCATGTTACAGTAACCTCACATCCTGGCACTGTGCATCATTCATGACTTCTACGTTTTCAGTCTGCCTATGTGCAGGGGCATAGTTAACTCCCCACCAGCCCACCCCTTGCTGTAGTTCATTCGTGATGGGCCTCTTCTGCCTGCAACTCTGCAGACAAAGGCTCAGCTCATAATGTGAAAAGGTGGGTGAGTAAATAAGTGAAGGAATGTCTGAATGTCTGGATGGATTACTGAAAGGATGAATGCATGAATGAAAGGGGGGAATGGATAGATAATGAAAGAAAGGATGGATGGATGCGTGAATGAATGGAAGTATGGATGAGAGAAAAGGTAAATAGATGGATGTATGGGTGGAAGGGTAGATGGATGGGTAAAAGTGTGGATGGGTGTGTGAAAGGATGGATGGATGAGTGAAAGGGCAGCTGATGGGCGAGTGAATTGGTGGATGAGTGTGTGAAAGGATGGATGGGTGGATGAACGAAAGGGTAGATGATGGGCAAGTGAATGGGTGGATGGATGAATTGATAAGTGAAATGGTGAATGGATGGATGAGTGAAAGGGTGGATGTAAGGATTGATGAGTTAGTGAAAGGGGGTAGATGGACAAAAGGATGGATAGATGAGTGAAGTGAAAGGGTGGATGGATGAGAGAACGGATGGCTGGATGAGTGAACGGATGGTTGGATGAGGGAAAGAATGGATGAGTAATAGGATCAATGGATGGATTCATGAATGGATGAGTAAATGGGTGGGTAGATGGATGGATAAGTGAAAGGGGGATGGAGAGCGAAAGGGAGGATGAATGACTGAAAGGGTGAATGGGTGGAAGGATAAATGACTGGGTGAATGGATGAGTAAGTGAATGGGTGGATGGATGAGTAAGTGAATGGGTGGCTGGGTGGAAGAGTGGATGGATGGATGATTGTACAGATGGATGGGGTGAAAGGGTGGGTAGATAAATAATGGATGGATGAGTGAAAGGGTGGATGGAGGGATGGATGAGTGAAATGATGGACGGAAGGATATATTGTGGATAGGTGTGCAAATGGTTGAATATGTTTGGATATAGATGGGCACACAGATGAAAGGACAGACCTTTTTAGTGTAAAAAGAAGGCTGGGGATCCTGATTACGACAGACCAAACTCAATGTTCCATTTTCTCAGAGCAGGTCTCAGTACCAAAAGGTACTGAAAGCACCAGCTGGCATAAATAAGGGTTTGGGACCAGGCACTCTGTTGGGGAAAAAAACGATGGATTGGGATGCAGCCAAAGTGATTGCCAGTGGATGAGATTAATAATTCAAGCATTCCAACCATTATAATACCTTCATTGCGTCCCAAATACTTTAAGAAAGATAACAGAAGGTACACACCACCCACCCACCCACCGGTAAAAAAAATGGTGGGGAGCCACGGCCAACTGCCGATTAAGGCAGGGGAGCTACAGGTCAAAAAAGTTTGGGAACCACTGCTGTAACCCGATCTCCCGTGACAACGGGGCTTCCAGCAGCAATTGGCGGGGTAGGAAGTATGACGCTTTGCAGACTCAGGGAGGCAGTTGTATGTCACCGCTGCGACTCTGGGGGTTAAGTGCCTCCCTAAGTGACACTGGGAAAGACACCTCCCTCTCAGCCAGATGTTTCAGGGCAGGACTTCAGGCTGCATGGAGGGAGGTCGGGTGTGCTGTAAGACTTTGCTAAACCAGGAAACTTCACCCATATTCTGAAGGGGCATGTTTTAGGACGTTGTCTTCCCAGTAATACACTTCGGATAGCCGCAGTGGGAACATTACAATTTGTGAGGGTGGAAGAAAATATTATTTTTAGTACAGCAGCAAGGAGCAAAAAAAAGAACTATATTGATGGGATAGTATATGAGGAGCGGTCTGATGAGACATTTAAGTTTAGTATTACTGAACAGGAAGCTATGTGTGAGTTTACATGTGCTTCCTGTGCTTGCTGCTGCTCATCAGTCTAATTAGTACCTTTCGTTCTTCCTTAATTAGGACCGCCACAGGCCTCATCTGTGGAGGGACAGCAAATCATGTGTGGTAAATCATGTTTATTTGTTCATAATTGTATATTTCTGAATCAATATAGAAATGTAACTTTATATACTTGCACTGCTGTCTGGTTTGCTAAAGACTTTTTGGGGGATATTCTGAAAGCTTCCCTGGGAATGCATTCTGCCCATTGCTTACCATTGGCTTTGTGTTTTGTAACTCACAGTTGCTTGCTTTCAAATTGTTGACTATATTTGCTTTAGGCTGTCCAGCTTGAGTTAGTCATTCCTGGGGAGCATCGCCTGCTTACCACCTCTCCTTGTATTCTTCTAAGAGTGCTCGCTTTCTGTACACAGGCCTTTAAATCGTGTTCTTATCTTGTCACATTGGCTGTGCATTCAAAGACAGAGGTCAAATGTCAGGCTCTGTCTTCCCAGGATCTTGCTGTTTACTTTTCTTTCTTTGACTCAAAGTGAGAGGATTTATGTGACAATCTTGCTGGCTACTGGGTTTGTGAAAGGCAAAGCTTTTTTTCTAGCACACAACAACATTTAAATGTCTGTAAATGAATTGTGCAGCTATTTCAGATTATTTTAGAATTAGGAAAGCACAACTGAAGCACATTTTTTTGTAATTCTGAACTGTAGTGGAAACAAATGTTTTAATACGATCTAGACAAATCAATTCACTAGGTGATGGGATTTTCAAACATTATCATTTGTGCATGGTGTAGATTCATCAGTAAAACTCCATGTCTGTGCAAATGTAATGGTCATTTCAACTGAAAATGTGTTGTCTGTAATTGAAGTGCGCTACCACACCATGCATGCTGCGCACTATACCACTCCACTCTACTCTACTCTACAACATTCTACTTCACTCTATGCCATGCTTTGCTATGCCACCCTACACCACTCTACTCCACTCTGATGCATGATATTCCACCCTATGACACACCACTCCACTCTATGACACGCCACTTTACGACACACCCCTCCACTCCACTCCACATCACTCCACTCCACACTACCCTACGCCAGTCCATTCTATGCCACTCCACTTTATGACACTTAACCCCAATATACAACACGACACTTCATTCTATGGCACTCTACTCCACTCTATGCCATTCAACTCTATGACACTTTACTTCATTCTACGGTATGCCACTCTGCTCTACTCCACTCCACAGCATGGCACTCCACTCTACCCCACAACACTTTATTCTACTCTACAACACTCCACTCTATGCCACTCCATTCTGCAACACTGTACACCACTCTACGACACTACGTAACTCCCTTTATTCCACTCCATGTCACTTTACTCCATTCTACTGTACGGCACATTACTCCACTCTACTCCACAACTCTATTCTATTCCACTCCAATCTATGACACTCCATGCCACTCCACTCTATGACATCCGACTCCACTCTACATTACTTCACAACACTCTACAACACTCTGCTACACTCTATGCCACTCTACTCTATGATACTACTCCACTCTATTCCACTCCACTCTACTCTACAACACTCCACTCTACAATACTCTACTCCACTCTATTGTATGACACTCTACTATGCTCTATGCCAGTCCATGCCATTTTACTCCACTCTACTCCTCTTCTCTGCTTTATGACACTCCACTCTACAACACTCCGCTCCACGCCACTCCACTCTATGTCAATCTACTCCATTGTACGCCACTCTACTGTACTCCACTCTATGCTACTCCCTTTACGCCATGCGCCACCACACCACTGTACTCCACTTTACACCACTCCACTCCACAACATCTATGCCACTACACTATACTATACTCTACTATACAATGCTTTACTCTACTCAATGCCACTCCACTCTACAACACTCTACTCTCCTCTGTGCCCCTCCAATTTATGCCCCTCTACTCTACGCCCCTTCACTCTATGCCCCTCCTCTCTATACTCCTCCATTCTACGACACTATACTCTCTTCACAACACTCCATGACATTCTACTCAATTTAATAACCTCTGTGTCACCCTCCCATTTCTCATATTTCAGGTCCTTTTGATCTCTCCACATCATCTGATAACACACACCACATGCTCTCTCCACATCATCAGGTTATATTGAGCTGTTATGTTTGTTCTAGTTGATTCAATGCCCATTACATTTCCAATGTTAGACTAAAGTTCTGATTTGTTACCTTTGCCTCAAATTGTAAAGCGCTCTGATATCCTTCGGGATCAAGTTCGCGCTATATAAAACTTTATAAATAAATAAATAAAATAAATGCTACTCCACTCTATGACACACTATTCCACTCCACTCTATGGCAATCTACTCCACACTACGCAACTATACTCCACTATAAGCAACTCCTTCTATGCAACTTCACACCACTTTACTCCACTCTATTCCACTCCACTCTAATGCACTCAACTCTACTCTGACAGTGTACACCACTCTATGCTACTCCACAACACTTTATGCCACTCCACTTTACGACTCTCTATGCCACTCCACTTTACGACACTCTACTCTACTCCACTCTGCGATACTACGCAACTCCCTCTATGCCACTTCATGTCACTTTACTCCACTCCCCTATACAACATACTACTCCACTCTACTTTACTATATGCCACACCACTCTATGCCACTGCACTCTACAACACTCTATGCCACTCCACTCTACAACCCTCTTTGACACTCTACTCCACTCTATGACGATACAACTCCACTCTATGCCACTCCACTCAACTACAATCCCCTCTACAACACTCCACTCTATGAAACTCAACTCCACTCTATGCCACTCCACTCTACGACACTTTACTCTACGACACTGTACTCCACTCTACGTCACTCCCCGCCATTTTACACCACTCTAAGCCACTCCCTCTACTCCTGTACACTCTACTTTATGCCACTCCACTCAACAACACTCCACTCTATGCCACTCTACTCTGGTCTATGGCACTTGACTATATGCCACACCATGTTCCACTTTACATGACACCACTCTACTCAGCAATACACTGTGCCACTACACTCTACTCCACTATACAACACTTTACTCTGCTCTATGCCACTCCACTCTACGCCATTCTGCTTCAATTTGTGCCTGTCCACTCTAAACCCCTCCACTCTGTACCCCTCACTCTGTACCCCTCCATTCTATTCGCTCTATAACACTCAATGGCACTGTACTCCATTCAGTGCTGCTCCACTCTATGACACACTATTCAACTCTATGCCACTCGACTCTATGACAATCTATTCCACTCTACACCACTCTACTCAACAAAACTATACTCCACTGCCCACAACTCCTATGACACTTCACGCCACTTTACTTCACTCTATGCCACTCCACTCTGCCCCACTCCACTCCACACTACTCTATGACACTGTACACCACTCTATGCTACTCGACTCTACGATGCTCTACTCTACAACACTCCATTCCATACTCCTCTATGCCACTAACTTTTAGCAATGCTGAACTGCAGCTCTGCTGGTGTACAACATAGCAAAAACACATTGGCAAAGTCAATAGCTCTTGCATAGGTGAGACCTATTGTCTTTGCCAATGTTTGTTATATCATGCCTCCGCCATTATTGGTCGTGTGTGAAGTTGCAAAGTACATATTTTTCAAGGTTATGTTTTCTTTCAAATTTTTCTGAGGTCCACACAGTTGTGGTTGTGTTGGAATTATACATACATTTAAGCAGCGTCAGTGCATTGTTTTGTCAAAGCCTTCCATAACAGAGAGCATCTAAGTGAATTGAAGGCCTGGTTCAGATCAACGAGGGTTAGATGCAATTGGCCTTCTCCTTGCAAAATACTTCATTGCAATGGCAATTACTTTGAAACACTGATTCACGGTACTCGCTAAATCCCAATACTGGCATGGCCCATCAAAGAGCCACATAGGGCCCCTCCTCTTACCTTTCAAGCGAGGCCCTGGTATGTACTTTCTGCTGCCATGAACTCTAAAGCCTCCAATGCCATTCTGCTGCCCACTTGTGTAAGCTCAACCTTCCATTGAAACCTGTCTTTCATTACCTACATCTTCAGAGCTTTCCTTGACAAGAGGCCCCTCTTTAAGGTAAGCTCTTATTTCCCAGCTTCGCTTACTCTGTCCTCATCCTTTCTTTTACCTGTAAGCATGCATTGTCCTCTGGGATAGCTGTTACATCTTGCTCATGCTTTGCATTTCCCTTACTTAGATTTCCCCATTGCTTAGCCACTGCATCTAATAGAATGTTTGATGACACACTAGAATGTTTAGTACCTGAATGCTCTGAGTAGAGGCAGTTGATGGCAGACAGGCTGAGCGAGAGAAGAACTGCTCCTGGTGGGATTTTTATCATTATATCTATTGATTAATTAACTTGGATTAATCTACAATAAATTATATTTACTTTACATACTGGATTCAAGAACCTTATTTATTACAAAATGGCGACGAGGTACAGAACTGAACTTATGCGTGGAAGGAAAACGGATTTAATGGATAACTACTACAACTAAAGGAACTACTTTAAGCTGAAAAAGAAAAGGTAAATTAACAAAAACGCCCTGGTTAACCCCACCAGTGTCCCTAGCCATCTGGACAGCCTGCCATCCCAGGGCATTGTTTGAATTCTGACTGCATGATTTGAACTAAGAACTTGGATCTATTCTCATATAAAGCTTTTAATTGGAAAAAACATGAAGAAAGCTATCAAAATCTAAACTGTTTTACCTGATTTGTCAAGATAAATGCTGGATTTTATGTGTTAAACACAAAATGCTGTGTCTGCTGTGTTTTTCGTTTTGGCATCTGTGAGCGGAGAACTGTGTGCGCTGTATTTCATGAATTCAACAACGGATTTTCGAGCAATTCAAACCTGTGTTATTTCATAAGATCCTTTGCTGATTTTGGCACAATTCTTACTTTTCAATTCTTGGGACGTTTTAAAAGATAACAACCACACGACTTATATGAGCAATGGCTCGAGCGCTTACAAAAATTATTGAGCCTAGTCATTACCTTCACAATGTTAATTTTGAAAAGCGCGTGTGTGCAAAGTAACTCTTTTTACCTAAGATTGTACACTCACCGTCTTGGTAGAAATGACGGTTGATCGTCGAATTGCCAGCAGCGATCTTCTCTCAATCCCCACTACCATACGTGTGATGACGTATTTGGAAGGCATCGGGGAGTTGGTGATTCCTTTGCCTCACGTTCTGCCTTGTGATTTGATCCTGCTGTGACGTCAGGATTGCCGATGCTGCCACTGTCCGATTGTCAGCACGCCCTCACCGTGAACCATCCGGTGGATACGTGACAACGTGACGCCATTTAAGGAATTTTTTTTTTTCTGCAGTGAATTGCCTGTTGTTCACGAATACGGATGCCAATGAAGTTAATAAGAAAGCGACGGAGATCCCTGCTATTCACATGTCGGAAGAGACATTGACATTTTCATTAATAACGTCTGAGAGCACAAGCTGTCATTTGTCTACAGTGCTATGTGCAGCGTTAACACCGTTCTTCTTCACACAAGTGACTGGACTTCAGCAAGTGTCTGTTGGTAATAATCTACATAGACACTGGAAAAGAGGTCTTGTCGATCTGCGTTGGATGAGTTCTGCACTTCTCGGGTGAGAAAGTTCGCTCACCGGCGTAATATTAACTTGTTTTCTTTGCAGGGATATTTGTCTTCATGCTTTTATAAGGTAGCATGTTTTTATTTGTGGTGTAGTTTGTTTGCTGTATTTTGGAATTGGTTCAATTATAAAAGTCCTTTAGTTTGGGTACCTTGGGTACGATATTCAATGGGTGGCATGTTTTAATTTAGTGGCGTAGCTTACGCCTGAGCGGTGATTATCACTTTTAAAATTTTGTGTTAAAAGGCATTTCATGGAACTTTTTGTGATATTGAATGGTTTGCTTACATTCTTCAGATTCACAACAATGATAACATGGTGTACCTTATTATTTAGCTAATTAAACAATGAATATAGTATGGAATTTATACTCGAGTTGGTTTACTTTAATTACTTTGAGCCATTATTATGCTCAACTTTTGATTGTGGAATTCAATTTCTTTATTTTCATAATTATTTGCAAATATATTTGATATTGATATGCTGATTTGAACCACCATTTAGGTGCTCAATTTATATTGAGGTGTTCAATGTTATTCTTCCTTACTTTTAATATACCAAGTTATATAGTGCTCTAAAATATTAGAGGAGTTCACATGTGTTACTGAGTAGAGTAATGCATTTATCTTATTGTTGTGAACCACTAAATGCTCAAATTATTTTGAGGTTTTCTTTTCAAAGGATTAGTTGTCCTAGTGTTGGATTAATTAAATGTGTAATTTTGCTGGAGCCACTTCGGTGCTCATGTTTGAGGCGCTCCACTATAGATATATACTTTCTGGGAAGCCACTTCGGTGCTCATTTTGAGGTGCTCCATTTTCCTAGCTTTGAGCTGTGAAGAGCTGTAGGTTGCTCTATTTTCTTGATATAAACTCTGAAGAGTTTGGATTTATTGTATGTGTAGTTTGCGGAGCCACATCTGTGCTCATTGTGAGGTGCTCCATTTGTTTGATATGAACTCTGAGGAGTTCAATTGTTCTATTGTTATGGAGAGCAATAAGTTGCTCAATTTTCTTGTATGGACTCTGAGGGGTTCAATTGTTGATGTTTAGAAGAGCCGTAGTTGCTCAATTTTCTTGTTATGGACTCTGAGAAGTTCCATTGTTCAATGTTGTTAAAAGCCGCAAGTTACTCTATTGGCTGTTATGAACCACGCAAGTGCTCTAATTTTAAGAGGTGTTCATATTGTATTTATTTTGTTGTGAAGAGCCGCAAGTTACTCTATCTGGCTTATATTTATTTATTTATCTGACTCATCCATTTTCATTCTTATGGATGTTATTGTGTATTTAATCCATATTTTCCATTCTAGTGGATTTTATTAAGTTATGCATATATCCATATTTTCATTCTAGTGGAAAATTTTCTTAGGGAAGGGGATGGGGCCTTTAGATTTGAAAGGTCATTAAATATGAAAATGAAATCCTTCTTGCATTTCAACTGTTAATTAAGAATGCAATGTAATGTGTTCCTTTGGTCATTATATTTTAAAATGAAAATGCAATCCATCTTATATTTCAATTGTTATAATTTTATGAATGCAATGTAATTTATTCTAATATCTTTATTTGTTGTTTTCTAAGGAAGGGAGATGTGTTACATCCTGCTCATGCTTTGCATTTCCCTTACTTAGATTTCCCCATTGCTTAGCCACTGCATCTAATAGAATGTTTGATGACACACTAGAATGTTTAGTACCTGAATGCTCTGAGTAGAGGCAGTTGATGGCAGACAGGCTGAGCGAGAGAAGAACTGCTCCTGGTGGGATTTTTATCATTATATCTATTGATTAATTAACTTGGATTAATCTACAATAAATTATATTTACTTTACATACTGGATTCAAGAACCTTATTTATTACAATAGCCCAGTCAGGTCATGTGCCCTCCTTCTCCAGAATGATATCTTCATGTAATACAAGGCCTAGGCCTGGTCATTCTTACAATGGATTATGACCTGTGATTCCAAAATCTACTACACCATTCAACGTTCTGCAAATCCTTTATGACCCCCAAAGTTACTATTAATGTTGTGCTTCTACTTTATCTCCTGTACTTTACGACCTTCACATACACTCCCAACACATGTTGGAGTAAGTGTATTTGACTGTTGTGCTTTATTCCGTGTTTTTCTATACGCAGGACTCTGGCTCACTTTTGGAACTTGGTTCACCTTCTATAAAACAAAATAATTTCACCAAATGATCCTATAAACAAAGGATTAGTGTAAGACAAACTAAATGGATCAACAGTTGAGTACGATCCGTAGCACGCCAGCAACTCAACCCCTTGGAGCAGCACACGCAGGCTGCAAGACCAGCCAGTTTCACATCCCGCCATCATCAGACCAGATAAGGTGCACATATGAGGACTGGAAACAACATATGCCATCAGCTGCATATCTCACCATGGCCACAAACAGCATGCATGCCAGGTCCACATCAGAGCTAAGTCCAACACATGCAACAATACATACAGAAACAGCTCATTTGTGACCTAGGTGAGATGCGATTCGTCACACCTGAAGGACCAAATCATGGCCGTGGTACATTCTGATAACCACCAACCACTGACAAGGCACCCCGATATCCAGGTGGCCACCCCTCAGCGAAGATCTGGATCCCAATGCCAAACCTAGACCTGCACCGCTCGTCGTAGATTGTGGACACCACCCTGTGGATTCCAGCCAACTCTATCTTGAACATACGTCATTTCTCACTCACAAGCACTACCCTACCACACACGATTCCCATCCCTACTTATCTGTCCAGAGGCTTCAAATATGTATGAATTCACTTACCCTCTCATTTGTGTGTCACCATAAAATATTTTTACACAAACAAATAGGCCTTTTGTCTTGTGTAGTGGTGTTGCAACATATACACTTGTATAGTGAGAAGTGAGTGTTGTGATGTTGAAGTGAGCAAAATGTATAGGACTCCCTAATGTAAATAAAAATCAGTACTTTCACACCAGCATCAAATGCATTCTCAAGCGGGCCATATATAAGGAGCATCAAAGCAAAGTCAGTTCTGGTTCAGCATCAATGATCAAAAGTAAGGGCCATATTTATTATCAAGTCACGCACTGCAGCGCAGCAAGTCACCTTGCTGCACTGTTTGACAGGGAAAGGAACGGAATGAGCTTTAAGTCAGTACGGCACATTCCTGTCTTTTTCCCTGCCATGGATGGCGCCCTATTTGCTGCCTAGCGAAAAACACAGGCACCCTTGTACTGTGGTGCAAAGGTGCCTGCGTTGTAAGAGGATTGTATTTGTGCAGGAAGGAATGCCTGAGGGCTTTTCCTCTTTCTGTGTGTGCTGCAAAATGCAGCATATAGAAAGAGGAAAAAACGAGGAGAAATAAAGATATTTCTCTCCATTTGGTCTCACCTGTGGCGGCGTATCTTTTGGGTGCATTCCCAGGTTTACCACTTCTTGTAAATCTCGGAATGTATAAAAACCCATGGGAGTAGCTTAGGAACACTCACGCAATGCTCATGGAACGTCTCCCTGGCACAGCCTAAGGCAAAGCAGTGATTTGCACTGAGTTGCTTTATTCAAGATTTATGAAGCCACTCGAGGCCACACAAGGTGGCTTCATGAATCTCATGTTTGAGTTGAGTCACTCTTGCACCACAGTGGCTCGTAAATATGTCCCTAAAAGTTTATGATGTACGAAGGTCATGGGTAGATTGAAATGCCCAAATGGAAAATCCAAAGTCCAAAGGAAAGTCCTTGACAAACAAAAAGTCCAGTTAAAATAAATTGACTCCCACAACCTTGGCATGGCGCTGTCCTGTCTGTTCAGAGTTGAAGGAATGAATTCCACGCCATCCTCGTTATGGTTTAATCGTAAGGTGATACAGTCCACTTCTTGGTGTTCAGGCAAGTCCACAACCAGGACTAGGCCTGATGCCTTCTAATGTGATGAGACCTAGGGGTAGGGACAAGGGTGTTGGAATGGCTGCTGCTAATTTGAAAGGTAGATTGGAATGGGGGTCTGGGATAGGCCGTAGAGACAGTTAAAGTATCCAGGGCTCAGCCAGCAACTGCCTCAACACCTACCAAGCATATGAGGGGTCAGGAGTGTGCGGGTCTGCTCTTCAGAATAGTTTACCCTGATTGTGAGAGGAGGTGAGCAGGAGAGACGTGCCGAGGCTGTGTTATTAGGGTCCCCTTGTCCCCATTCATCAGTTCATCCAGGCTAGAGGTCCACATTCCTCAATGTCCTCCAGGCATGTGGTGCCCTTCAGGTTCACCACCTATCTCTCCCGTGTGCATAATTCCTGGAGGTGTTTGGCAAATAATCTTGTGTGTCTCAAAAGTGGGCACTGACTCTCCTTCAGAGGAGTGCTCTGCCTCAATATTTGTGGTGGGTGCCCACCGTGTGGCCGAGGTTCACCGCTCTTGCCTAGGTGGTGCTGGCCTTCCCTATGTCTGTCTGCTACTTACTGGGGAGAATTAGAGAGACAGAAAGGAGCATAAGCCCAGTTGTGTATGTGACCGTATGATACAGTACTAATGCTGGAGGATGACTTCTGTGTTACACTTTATACTACAACATATGTTTTACAGAGTTCACTGCATGCCCCATTGGCACAGGGTTCATAGAGTCTAATGGATGAAATGCCATGTCCTCACCAACTTGACTAATATAGGGTCCACACTCAAAAGCTCAAGAGCTTCACTTACCCAAACCTTACACCGGCCTGGTGTCAGTACTATATTGTTGTTGTTCCACATATGTATGATTGCCGGAGACTAAACTAGTCATGTCACCACACCGGAGTGTATCATGGCTATCTTAAAGCATAACATGCATACCCTAACAAAAAAACCAGCAAACAAAAACAGCAATAGAACACCTCACGAGGATATATCCAAATAGCCCCTGCCGCCTCTGACCGAGCAGCCCCCACACCACCAAAGACTCACCCTCAAAAACAACGCAACATGGAACACTTTCAAAACCTTTGATGAAAATGACATCCTTAAGATCTTAACAACGCTTAAGCCATCAAATCAATTCTCGACCCTCTACCAGCCAATGTCTACAATGAGATCAAAACTTCTCTAATACCTCTCTGGAGTAGGATTGTGAATGCTTCTCTACTTTAAAGGAGCTCTACCACACTGCCTAAAATCAGGGCTGGTAACCCCTATTCTAAAAAAACACATCAGACCACACAATCCCAGATAACTTCTGTACAATATTCACCATTCCATCCCTGGTAAAGCTACTTGAGAAATGCGTCTATACCCAACTATGCCAACACATAGCACATTTTCATCTTATTTACCAATTCTGATCCGGCATCCATCAGGGTCACAGCACAGAAACAGTCCTTACGCACATTGTCGATGACACACTAAGATTACTAGATCAAAATGAGTCCTGCCTCCCAATCCTCCTAGACCTATCCTCAGCCTTCGATACAGTCAAACATAACAGCCTCTTAGACTTACTTCAACACAGAATGTGTTTTCTGGGGTTGTTCTCAAGTGGCTTTCCTCGTGCTTAGAAAACAGAGCTCAAAGAATCAAGGTTAACCTATCTCTGTCCACTACCACTCTGGTCACTTTGGGGGTCCCTCAGGGTTCTTCCTTATCTCCTACTCTCTTCAACCTGTTCATGGAGCCCTTAACAAAAATTGTGACATTTTCCAAAGTATAATGCCACATGTATGCAGATGATACCCAACTATACCTAAAAATAACGTCCCCTGATGATATCCAATTACTCAACACAACTTTATAAAACTTTATAAATATATAAATAAATAAACCTTGAAAAAATACCAAAACTGGCTGACCAGAAACCACCTCAAACTCAACTCACTCAAAACCGAATTCCTCCTAATTGCCCCACCAAAAAGATTCATCAACATTGAAGACTGGATGAAACATTTAACAGCCTTCAACTGACTTCCCCACATTATAGATTCCACAATATCGTTGGGAAGAACACTTGACAAGATACTTGCCATGCAAGAACACATCAGCTGATCCACCAGAGGAGCAAACTTTCATACGAACATCCTAAGGAAACTAAAACGCTTTCTCCCCTCCGATGACCTCATATCAGCCATGTAAGCTCTAGTGATCCACAGATTAGACTATGGGAATACACCCTATGTGGTTTGCTGAGATCCAGATTGGGTCCACGAAGGACATCCCTCAACTCGCCTGCAAGGCTCATCACTGGATCCAAAAGGAACAACCACATCACCCCTGATTTGAAGGCACTAAACTGGCACACTTCTGAGGCAAGAATACAGATGAAAATTGCTTGCATGACACATAAAGCCTTGCACTTCAACACACCAAAGTATCTAGCCAATAAACTGGAATTGTCAGGTTGGGGCAAACCATCGAGAAGCACCAGCACCTAACTACTGAAACCTCAAACATTTCTGAAAAAGAAAACCTACAATTGTACCTTCTTTGGACTAGCACTTAGAATCTGGAACTCCTTGCCCCCCGGAAGTCAGAATGAACCCTTCAAGCACATTCTTCACAAACTAAGTCAGACTATTTTTAATGAACAAAATCCTACCCTGAACCCAATGACTCATTTATCCCGGTTCTGATCTGATGCAGCTCACCAACCAGGGTCTGCACTCGACGCTACGTCCTGATGTTCAACTCACTCCTTCTCCTGATCTATAACGGGTACTGACAGCTTTTATGCTTCTGGGTTTCTTGTTTTCTACTTACATTTATGTTTCTAGGTTATCTGATTTCTACCTGCTGTAACATCTGTAATGCGCTCTGATACCCTTCCAGGGTCTAATTCAAGCTATATAAAACTTTATAAATAAAAATAAAGCTTTGAAAGCACAGTATATAACTTATGTTGGTATACTCGCTAATATGTAGTAAATGTACTCCTTGCCACCCTACTGCTCTTGCCCTTGCACCAAAGCAATGAGGTCTGATGAGACCACCAATGCAGTGAGGTGTGTCTGCAGGTACGCTTTGTTGGGCACTGGGTGGGCTTCCCCAAAATGACCAGGAGCTTGGTTCTGGACCAGTAGCACAGATCCTCCCTGCGCTTCTGGACACCCATGCCCTGTTGGTGGCTACCAAACTAAAGAGCACTGCATGCTGATATGTTCACAGACTGCCCTCTATGCTTCATTTTTCAGTTAGGTATCATGCCCCTTATGAATCCGAGGGAACTTATTGAGTATCTACTGTACCACAATATCTACTGTGTCCTGAAAGAAGTTGGGGTCCCTCTTGGTCCTTTTCTCAGCCATTCAGAGCACAGTTGCAAATGGAGTTACAGGAAGATGGAGATGGATTTTGGTTGGTTGGTTGGATGGCTCAGAAACCTCTCCACTTCTCTGCTGTTCGCTTCCGGTAAGCGCAGTTGGCATAGTACTAGGCACTATGAAGTGTAAATGTGCCCTGTGTGGGATGAAAAAAAGGGCAAAAAAAAAGCAAAAGAAAGGAGGGGAGGGGAGCAAACTCCTTGATACATCGAGAAGTAACTGTGAATGCAAAGCACACACGTAACTCTGCAACATCCTTCACATCCAACTATGAAATTGTTTTGTAATATTAGATCTAATAGATATATGTGTATGCAGTTGGTGCAATGTTTTGCATACGTCAAATGGGAAAAATATATAGGACACTCTCAACATAGTGGTTTCCCACATGTGCACAAACATAGCATCTAGTATATGGCCACCTGTGTAGGGTATTGACATGGACAAGACTGGCTCTCGCATGTTGCAGAAAAAGGCATTTGTATCTCAGGATGTTAGGTGTGGAAGGAGGAATGTTCCACATTTCATCATCTGCTCAAAACTATTCTTCCATTGAGATACAACAAGCAGACATTTGGCTCAGTATGAAGCCACTAGTGTGTTGCATGTGTACAGACCTTCAGTTTTGTGAACTAGGGCTGCTCTTGGACATGGATTGGGCTGGACTACTGGGTGTTGGTCTATGTATCTGGGTCTTTGTCTATGTGTATGCCCCCATTAGAAGGCAAACTTTTGCAACTCACAACATGAAAGGATAATTTTGTAAACTGCTTAAGGTGCAGGGGTATTCCCTATTCAACCAATACATAAGAGACACAAATGAAGGAAGTCAAGTGAGTGTTCTGTGATATTGTTGGCCAGTATGTCTGCTGTGGTATGCTTTTGTTCAGGTGCTGGGGTTGGGTTCTCGAGTGGATAGGGAAACAGCGGATACAAAGCATTACCAACAGAAAAGCATGGATACACTGATTGCAGTTTAGATCCATCTTTCATCCATGCATGCATTCACAACTTGAATTTGGAATTATGTAAGGAAGATGTTGTGACCATGATCTCATGCCCAGAGTGTACATGCCGGGCCTGTTTGTATATGCTATACTGATCAAACAGCCACACATCTCCATGAGCCATTGAGGTGCAATGGCAGAAACTGACTGACAGCAACAGAAGGATGTATATGTTAAGGCAGTGTACACGTGTGAAGCAGCCACTGCCATTATAGACAGCTTGAAATGAATGAAGTGCCAACAGAGTGAACTGCGATGATGTGCCGTCTGCGTGGGTGGCTGAAGCTCTGTACCTGGCACAAGTACAGATTGGCTTCCCTTCCAGATGTCGGCAATGACCTCACTGGTCCCCTGAAATGATACCAAAAAGTGTGATTCTCTATGTGTACATACTCTTTCAACTCCTCAATGATCACCTCCTCAAGCAGTTATTCCTTATAATGAGGGGCAGTGCAACACATGCTGGTGCTGATATTGTGGAACAGTGGAACTAGTGGAAGTCCTGATTTTGGTGCTGACCTGTTTGTGATTGATTGATGGGTTACTGAGAAATTGTTGTGAAGTAGTCTGGTGCAGGTTTGTCAATGAATGCCCCTTCCCATTGGGATTGGCAAGTGTGTGTAAGTATTTAGAAATCTCCATTTTCTCTTGCATTTTTGTTTTCTGTCTATATATGTAACAGAGTTATTGTGTGTGTGGCTATGAATTTTCTGTTTTGTTTGTTGACGCAGCCAGTTTGGTGTAGTTTGTGAATTTATCAGATGTGAATATTTTGAAATTCTGATATCGGTTAGACCGTCTGCAAAATAATTTAGCATTTATTTTGTATGATAAGAAAGACAAGATACATGTAGGAGTTATAAATGTGGAACATACACTTCTTATGCTTCATGACTGTGAAACATGCTTCTACCTGGGATGGAAAGAGAACATTCCCAACGTCTTCCTCAACCTAAACACCATCGGATATATTAACCATCCTCAAAAGAGTGGTAGCAGATTATCGTTTTTAGAATATTGTCTAAAATAAATCCTGAGTGCTAAGTGTCATCTATGATCTATAATAATAACATCGCTGCACTGGAGTGAATGACATGACATCTACACCTATTGGGACAATATTTTGGTAAAGGATTTTAGACACATGGGGGCAGATTAACAAACAGCATTCTGCAGCACGCATAGAAAGAGGAATTCACCTCTAATGATGGAAGAGTTCCCTTCCTGCACATAAACAATCATTGAAACAATGAGGTTTTTCAACTTCTATGTGTGCTAATGCAGCACACATAGAAGTTGAAAAACGGCATTTAAGATTGTTTTTGTGCAGGAAGGGAACCTTTCCTGAACAAAAACAATCTCCCCACGACGCAGGCATCCTTGCACCATGGTGAAAGGGTGCCTGCGCCGGTGCATAGTAGCAGTTTGTGCACCAGCGCAGCGGGAAGCACAGAGATGCGACATATTGTTGTAAATATGTTGCATGGGAAACATCCTTTACAACGCAACTTTTACCACGCAGTACCTTTACGATGCAACTTTTACAACGCAAACCATTACAACGCATTGTGCTGGGGGGCGCTCTAGGATAGGGAATAGGTTTAATTTACTATCCAACACCTTCCCTACTATCCACGGGGACTGGAGTTGGAATAGTAAATTAAAGAATTCACTATCCAGCGCCCCAAAGCACTATGCGTTGTAAAGGTATTTGTTGTAAATACCGCGTTGTAAAGGCATGCGATGTAAAAGCATGCGTTGTAATGTCATACATCCATGTTGCATCCCTGTGCTTTGAAAGTGACTCAGTGCGGCGCAGCCAAATGGCTTGCATTCCGCACTCAGTCACTTTCTGGTAAATCTGCCCCATAATAGTTATGTCAGACTACATTTCTCTATCCACCATTGTGGCCTCCAGTCATTCCCAGACTTCTCACAATACCTTCAACATGTTCATGAACGACTAATGCACAGTTATATTACACGCACATTTCAGTTGGATCCCAATATGTGGGCTATCTTCACGGTCGTCCTGGAATTCAGCTGGGTCCTACACGAGTAGTAGAATAATAATTGCAGATTAAATGGTCCCTAAAATCTCCATAAGCGCACACGTAACTAGAAAATGAAGTTCACTGAAAAATCCCTGGACAACCCATCAGATCCACACAGGCTGCCTTTTAATTTTTGTAGCACTTTATCACAGTTGCACCATACAACTTTAATATAGAGTAATACAATTATAGCACAAGAGTCAGTAAACACACCCCATTTTCAAACGTATTGTTATTAGACCATTTAAAGCTCAAACAGTCATACAAGCTTTTAAGGTGAGGAAAAGAAAGAAAAACAGTTTCCTGCATGCAACACACTAAAAACGAACTATATATGATCCAATTTGTACAATTGTATCATCTTCATAATGTTCTCATATTTAGCTTGCACCACCAAGGCCAAGATCTAATCCTCCTATTGTAAGGATGAACGCATGGACGTCTAGATTTTGAAAGTCTGGAATTCCTGTGAAGACATGTGCTTTGCCTTAATTGTGTTTCTTCACAACTGTGGCTAAATTGGATGCAGTTACTTCCACACCAACTTTAGACATTCCTGCGAGATGCTTGAAAGGATGCAAAATATTTTCAAATAAACAACTTCAGGTCTTGTGGAGCCTCTCAGAGGCATAGATGGTCTTCCAGAAATCAAAAAAGCATCTAGAATATTCTTCTGTTTTGTGAGAAGGGTTAACTCAATGTTCGCTAAGCTCGGGATCTTCTTGATTTCCATCTACACCAGTAGTTCACCTCAACTACAGAGTACAACAGTACATTTTCAACGAGTCTTGACTATTATTGAATAAGTGTAGTAAGTATATCTCCAACCTCATTTAAAGTTGAGCGGTAATGAAAAACCCTCCAAATTGTAGAAAAATGATTCATCTCTAATGTAGACTAAACCTACATATTCAGTTGTCTTTCAGACTTCATTTGCCTCCGGCCGTGTCCATTATTCCTTTTGGTTCTAAAAGCAATAATCTCCACGCTAATGGCTGCTATTAATACTATAGTCCAATAGACACGGTCAACTTCTGCAACCATCGGGGGCAGCTCAGCTAAAGGAATAGAAGGGATTGAAGGAAAGCTGTGGTGGGTCAAAAGCTGCTTCTCTCTCAAACTAGCTTAGTTCCACTATGTCAATTCATGGATCTTTTATATCAGTTTGGCTACTTTCTTATGGTTAGAAAGGAAATCTGTTATGCATTTTGGCATATAGAACATATGTATCACTCACTTTTCTCATTATATCCTACAGGTGGTCAAACAATCATATAATGAGGAAGGGGAATATCGTTGCAATGTTGTATGTATAAGTGTTTTAATAGGGGGGACTGAGGAGAACTTTGTTACCTGTTTCAACACTACAGTGGCTGTGGAGCACTGACCAACTCGAGTTGGAGACATCACCTGGGGTTCAGTGGGTCCCTTCACTGTATGGGTCCCTGCGGCGAACTACATTGTTCAGCATGCAGTGGAGGAGCAGGCACAGCACAAGGAGCATCACACCTGTGAGGCAGGGGAGGGGAGTGATCACGTGACTGGGAGTGGTCACAGCTGATATAACATCACAGCAAAGAACCCTTCACAAGGACACATCTGAAACAGCAACTGAGGAATCCATTTGAAGGATGAAATGCGTCTGCCAAGCGTTTCAGAGACCCCCTTTTTTATGCTTGTGCATTTTTATCAAATAAAGCCGCTTTTTCAGTCCCCTGGAGCATGGTCACACTCTTGTCCGACTGGGTGGGAGAGAGACTGGTGTTTAAGTGTTGTATTTAGCTCCGTCTGCTCAGCCATAAAGGTGAGTTGTGGAAGGCGACACGAGAAAGAGAATCTGCTCACAAAGTTGCGCAGAGGTCATTCAATTTCGATCAGTATTCAGTCCCTCTTGAATAGGACGTCAGCCGTCGGTGGTGCAGAGTGGCCACTCTTCTAGAGGCAACATATTCAGCCCAGGGTCTAGAGATAGCTGTGTGATGCTGGATTCTTGGTGGTACCTTAAAACATTTTAAAAGGAGCAGTAATTCTGTATTACACCATTGGCTGGTTTCAATTGACTCTGGCAATGGGCAAGTGCATAGCCCTCACAGTCATCCACCTTCAGCCCCAACAGACCCTATATTTAGTCACAGTGAACATGCTGAACTTTGTTTAAATCTGTTTAGTTAACTAGCTCTTATCAGAGTTTTCCAACTTCCTGTTCAGGCACCACCCAGTTTTGCGTTAAAGTTTTAACTAACAAGGGCATCATGTTACATAAGACTTGTTATTCAGGTCAATGTAAACACAAGATAGGCTGCAGGATATCACATTATTGCACAACAATTATAGGCCAATTAAAGCTGTTCTACACCAATTGTTAGACCCAGATTTGTTCAAAACAGCATTTTGTTTAGGAAATGACAGTGCTTTTCAATCGTAAACCCTCTATTTTCCAACCTGTTTTCCATTTGGATCCTCTATAACTGTGTAACTTCACCCAACTACAAACTCAATGTTCTCCAAAGATATCTACAATTGTTTCACTTTGCAAATATACTTTTCTGCAAAGCTTCCCAGCTCGTGCATATGCACAAAAAATATTCAGAACTGGCACACTTATTTGTACAATGAGCAAGTACCTGCATTTCTCTGAAGGAGCCTCGAGGCAGGTATTGAGTGAGCAACCTACATCTCTCTTGGTGGGGTGTAAGGCAGTCACTGAAGAACTGCACCCCCAAAGCGGCTTAGAGGTAAGCACTCATTATGTGCAATTCCAAGCGTAATATAGGCCTTGTAGTAAACCTTACCCCAAGTGCCTTTTCAGAAGAGGATATAGGTGTCCCGAACAAAGGCTTAGGCTTTGCCCCTACAAAACAGACTGATAAAATTAAGTAATGCTGTGAGATTGCGGTATTCTTTTGGAAAGTCCATGGCAAATAATTATTTAAAGATCCGTAATTCCACATGATGATGCACACACAGACAGACCTGAAGAAAAAATGGTTCTTTAACCCTCCCACTACCTCCATTCCTCCTGGAGTACTAGCATCTGAGCAGGCAGTGAAAAGTGTCACCAGAGCTCCAGACACCAAATAAATACCCTACCAGAACCTCCCGTCAACAGAATAAACACCACTCAAGAATCTTGAGACAAGGAAAGACATTGTTATGAAACTTGCTGATAAGGGCAGAGCAATAGTGATACAGACCTGAGAAAAATGCCTACTAGCCTGTACCAGTCTCCTGTAAGATCATAGGAACTACAAAATCCTAGCATTGACCCAACAAAGAAATAAATTAGAGGTTGAAATTCAAAATATAGTCAAAAGGGAAAAGGAACAAGAGTCATTCAAAAAGGAGGCAGAGATATTAACAACTAAAAATGTCATATGTGCACATGCTGCCCCAGATTCACAAACAATGGGAATAAGCCCCCATTATGTCAGGAATAGGCTTGATCCTAGAACCTTTGTTGCCTGATTCCTATGACCCATAGTAATGGAAATGCTCTCATATTTGAAGGACACAAAACAATTGTTGAACGCCCCTAATGTGATCGAATTTGAACCTGAAACAGAGTACATGATTGGGATTGATGTGGCAGCCCTATATACAAGCATTCACAAGATGCTAACCTAAAAGCAACCATAGAAGCACTCTTGCAACAAAGGCATTGGCATTGGAAGACTCCCATTGAATTTGTTATGATACTTGCAACACTCACGAGACATTGAAAACATCAACCCATGGCCATTGGCAGGAAATATCAGACTAAGAGCACATGCCCTTGTTATAGTGACTGTGATGCAGACAACATCCGCCCTTCTGTGCAAGACAGTGAGACTGTAGATTCTTGACAACATTTAAAAGATCTCTGAGACTAAGAATGCCTGTTTGCAGAATTGTGAGACTAAGAGAACCTGGGCATTCAGAGAGTCAGGCCTTTGTTTATGTCTAGAGTTGTTTCAGATTTACACCTTAGTCAGGATATTCTACTGCCTGTAATTTTGCCTCCTCTTTATCCATCGAAGACTGTGGAGTTCCTTCATATGTTATACCCAAAATGGGGACCTAGGGTTTCGTGACAATTATACCAGAATGCTTGGAAGAGGGAATTATTTGTGGGCTTCTGCTGTGCTACGAAGGATGAATGTTTTACAGACTATTGCATGGTGGACTGTTCTATGTTTCAACTTGTGCTGCAAAATGGTATAAAAGGAGCTACTTGATGCTAGCAGAGGGAATTATGCTAAAGATAAAATATCCCCTGCTCTTCTAAAACCAGGAATTCTAATATTCGACATCGTCCAAGGTTCAGCTTAGGCTTCTGCAACACTGTCTGGGTCATGACAAAGTGAGCGTTGGATAAGTTATGCTTATCCAGTATGTGTAAGTGACTGGTCTCTATCATCCCAGACCCAGCTTTGTTTTAGTTATGCAGCTCTAGTCCTTCTTTAGATGAGGATTCTGCAGGAGGAAGTTTTCATTAGAATAAGTAACGCTTTTTCCAAAGAGTCATCTGCCAGGATGGTAGATACAGCTGTTTAAGGGCATGTTGGAAGCTGCACCAACCAACTGCATTGCCCCACAAACACAGTTCACACTCCTTATTTTCCTTCAAAATAAAATCAACTCACTTGATCATTTAGTTTTGCCTCTTTAATTGTGTTCTTGGCTTCATCTGATTTCATTTAATTTTACAGCCTACATTTGACCAGTGTTCTACTGTGAACCAACGCTATCGCTGCTGAAGCATTAAGGTTTAAGCTGGACTAGAACAGCTCTGACCTGAATGCTCAGCACAACTCTAACACATGAATGGCATGAGCCAGCCCTTCCTCTTATTTCTTCTTCTTGAGCAGCCAATGTTCAACACTTCCCATATGATCTGTCTGAGATAAGGCACTAATAACTCATAGTTATCAACAAACATTCTTGCTCAATCCACGTGCAGAGTCAGAGGTTAAACCTCTTCTTCACCACTCTCCTTGAAGTATTTCTAACGAGCCATTGTCCTTTACCTCAGCTTGTGGCTGCTCCATTCTTTCTCTAAGACCTCGATAACTATTGTGCCAGTTTTGGCGCAGCAAAACTGAAGGACCAAAAGACCCGATTTAGGCTAGCACCCCAGACCAAAAATCTCCCATCACAAGTTTTCTTCCAGGAATCAATAAAATCTAGATAACCTGGAGTTACAAGGCCTATTTGGTGTGGGTTTCAATGATTCAGTGGAAAACTCTGCTCTGAGTAGGTGGAAAGTGTCAGTCGGTGGGCTGGTGAGGGTTGCTGGGCCAAGGTGGGTTGACAAGGTTCAAGCCTGGGTTGAGCGGGTCCAGGGAGAGCATTGGTGTAGCAGGATGTCAGGCCAGGCCGGGCTGTGACCCTGCATGCAGCCACCGCCCCACAGTTTGTAACAGACCCAGTGTTTTCAGGCTCTGAATTATTGGGTGTAGTCTTAATCATCGTGTGCCCGGAGATAGTCGGAATTATCTAACATTAGATACGAAATGCTCAGCATACTGGTATACTGTGAACAGAATTCAGGATAAAATTGGAAATAAAGAGAGGTGGGGTGGAATGGTCCTCTGCGTGGCTCTAGAGAGCATGCTTCCTTGCCTCCAGTTCTCCACAGTTTGTTGCTTGTAGCCTCAGCACACATGGCAATCATGTGTGTATGTTGATGGTTCGCTGTGACACTGAATGTGACGGTGAGCTGTACTATTCTACCCGGGGGGGCACACCATGTGCACCCTACTTTCTCTGAGTATGACTGTTGTCAACACACTGGGCTGTCTGTAGCAGACTGACAGTGGTGGCAGAAACAGACAACTGAGCCAGGACAGGCCTTCATCCCTGTTCACTGCCAGGGAGAGTCACCTTCTGACCTTTCCTGTATTTGTAACTGGTCGGCCATTCTCCTGCCACCAGGCATTTACTTTGTCCACCCGAGGCATGTGCGTAACTGTTGCTCTCCAAGGCCACTATTTCCAAATGCCGCACTAGCAACCTTTTTGTAGATTACTAAACTACTGAGCTAGGGATTTTCACTACCAGAGTAATTTCTGGATTGGGCACCATTTGTTCCCTTGGAATGGATTCTTTAACAAAATAATGATCGTAATACCATCATACTTGATAGGCTGGCAGTCACACTGAGCAATACGAATATGACTCAAAGCAGCTTTAAACATATGCAGCTTGTATTCAGTAACCTGAATTGCCTCAGCCAAAATCCCTTCAGAAACTGTTACCATGAATGCAGCTCATCAGGGCTCTTCTCAAAACATTCCCTCTTCCCAATGTCTTAGCTACCTGGTAGAGATGGGGTCCTGCTGCCAGGCAGGGAGATTAACCACAGCATTGGTAGATTTAAGGAGCATGAAGCCACCCATCTTTGTGTGGTTACCATGAGCAGGTAATAGAGAAGTGACAATGGCTTCTCTACCTTCATGGACCAGTTCGGGGTAAAGTTCAAAACAAATACACTCCCAGGGGGAAGGCTAGGCAGGTTACGCTTTCCTTCAGGCTGATGATCTCACTAGGAGGTGGTTGTAGAAAAGATATTTCTCAAAAGCAGATGGCTCTATGGTAAATGTATTTACCTTTCAATTCTAGAAAATATACTCACTTTATGAATTAAGGATGAGAAAGTGCTGGAGTACCAACATCTACATATGCTCAAATGAGTCGCTAGGAGCACAATGATCTTAGTGGCTATCACCTGGCCCCACAGATTCCAGTCTGTGATCTACAACTCGGTTCCTACTTTCTAGAAAGCCCATTTATAATTTCCTATTCGTAAAGAGCGAATGTATCATCCCTTAAGGGTTTTCAATGCGCTGGGAGCCATCCGAGAGATTAAGTGAGCTTTTGTTCAGCATGACGCTGAGCTGTCACAGGCGCCAGGGATCGAACTGTGAGCCCTGCGCTCCAGAGTCAGCCACACTGGCCACTGCACCACAGTATTCTGGACCACTTGGAGACGGTGTGTCAAGTAATCTGGAAGCCGTTGTTGTAGTCCCGACGAGATAAGATCAGAGCCTGACTACGGATTTCTGCACATTCAAAGGTAGGAAGAACAGGATTTTTTTCAGTGTTCTTAGGATGCAGAGACATGATTTAACTACAGAGGCAACCTGCCTCTTCACAGTCAGGCCAAACTCAAATAGTACCCCCAAATTCTTTGCTATGTTTGTTGGGAGAGGGTTAGGTGGGCAGTCTGCAGGGCCAGGGGTCAGGACCAAACAACAGAATTTCAATTTTTTCAGGTTTGCGCTGAAGGTTGTTGGCACTGAGCCAACCCATGACTGCTTTTATATAAGCTGAGAAAGCCAACTTTACGTCCGTCGAGGTTCCTTTGTATGAGAACAACAACTGCGTTTCTTCTGCATATGAAATGATGTTGATGTTAAACCACTCAACCATTACAGCAAGGGGTGACATATAAATATTAAGTAGCATTTGCAATGCAATAGGTCTCGCATTATTTTTTTAGAGTTAGAGCTATTGGCGTTCTAATGGAAACATTTTTACTTATGTGTTTTGGAGTGGAGTGGAGTGGATGTATGTGATGACTATTGTATGTTTTACAATGAATGTAAAAGGAAGCATGTTGATGGTTAGATCTGGTTTATGGGGCATGTTAGCCGCTATGTGTGCCAGTGCAGCCGTCACATGTTCAAAACTGAGATTGATAAATGTGTTTTAGAATTGGGTGGGAATAGTGCAATGTATTAATCAGAAATAGTAATAAGTGGTGGAACTCGCACAGCTAATAGGTAAACCAAGAAGGTTGTGCAGGTAATGACTTGTGGTGTGCTCTGAGAACAACGCTGCCTGGCCTGACAGCGACAATTCAACAGGAACTAATGCAATGCCGCCCCCTGGCTAGGGGGAAGCTTCTCAAAGCACAACGTGAGATGACTCGAGGGTCTTATTCCATAAGTGAAGGTAATCCAAACACCGTAATGGAGTTTAAAGTTTCACGTTTTATTAAACGTATCCTGAATTCAAAATAAATCTTTAACAGGCATTAGGTGCTTCATGCTTGAATGCAAGATCAATTGCCCAGTTATAATGATCCCACAGTTATACTGATTCCCGATGCATTTCGGGCTCCGCCCTTCCTCAGGGGATAACTCTACAAACAAAAATGAAAGAATCGCCATATCAGAATAAACTGTATCTACATGTTATCATTAACAATCAATCTGTAGTGAGTAGAAAAACCTTTACATGGGTACCAAACCATTCCAAAGTATAATCACCGAAATCATTAAGTGAAGGAAACGATAAGAAAACTCCCAGGGAACCAAGGTATCAGACCGCGATTTAAATAATATGTGCAAAGAAATTAATGCGGTGTTTGTAGCCAAAGTGCTGTCGTCACATGTTCATGAGAACACCAAAGTGCATCGATTGTGACACAGTGCAGCATGCAAGCCGCTTTAAACATCGGGGTGCTCAGCGCTTCCAGACGCTAATCTAGTACTCACATGGGTGTAACCAAACACGGGCTCCGAAGAGTTCCTCCCGCTCATCACCATTCAAGCGCCCTGGTAAATGTTATATTCGCGTATGGCGGAAACTAAACAGAGACGACGGATTAGTTTAATAAAACGTGAAACTTTAAACTCCATTACGGTGTTTGGATTACCTTCACTTATGGAATAAGACCCTCGAGTCATCTCACGTTGTGCTTTGAGAAGCTTCCCCCTAGCCAGGGGGCGGCATTGCATTAGTTCCTGTTAATCAGAAATAGGCCATTAAATGCGGCAATGATGAACGGAACTGTAATCTATACAAATGGGGCAATGTAGAAAAACATGACCAGAAGAATGTAGCCTGAAAAGACTGTGGGCCTTAAAGGGATCCAGAGGAGGAGAAAGCAAATGGTAATGGATTAGAGGCGAGGGTAATGTGTTCAAGATGCTGCAATGACAGCGGTAGAAAGAAGTTTAAAAAAACGAGAGTTTCCCAAAGAACCAGAAAGGACTGGGTATAAATAGTGACAAAAAAGGGGATTCCTTTCTGTGTTATTAATTTTTCTGTATGTGACCAACAGGCCTACACCATAATATGACCTTCTAACATGTAATAATGACACTAATAATTGAATCTGTACACCAGTAAGCTAATTTATAACTCTCAGTTATTTATTGATTCATCAGATCTTGGTTAAAAACATTTTTTACATATATAAAACACATGTTCATATACCAATTCAAGACAAATGTATACTCGCATACATGGTGCTATACTGAGTATAGTACAATCCTCTACATGTTCATATACCATTTCAAGACAAATGTATACTCGCAGGTGTAGGCCTGTTGGTCACATACAGAAAAATTAATAACACAGAAAGGAATCCCCTTTTTTGTTGCCAGCGGTAGAAAGAAGCCTGGTGAGACAGCTGAGACTGCTAGAGTGTAATACCTGCACAAAATGGCCGCAAATTTATTTTATATTTTTATTTTTATTAAACTTGTAAGGCGCACAGCTACCCGCAGTGGGTTTCCCGGCGCCAAGGGACGGACTCAAGAAGAAAAAGGACTAGCAGGCTGGACTTCTTGGACAAAAACCTTCTACTCATTGCTGAAAGAGCCAAGTTTTGAGTCCTTTACGGAAACGAAGAAGAGAGGTCTCCGTCTTTAGGGCCACGGGAAGGACGTTCCAAATTTTTGGGCCCAAATGAGAAAAGGAACGGCCACCCATTTTCACTAGCCTGAACCTGGGGACCCCAAAGTCACCACTTCCGGAGGATCTCAAATTACGGGTTGGCTTATATGACTGTATTAAGCCCTGAAGGTATTTCGGAGCTGAGCCTAGTTTAATCCTGAAAACATGGCAAAGGGCTTTAAATTTAATTCGATTCGAGATCCTGAGCCAATGAAGGTCTCGAAGAGCAAAGGAAGCAGATGTTCTTTGCGGAACATTACAAAGGAGCCGAGCAGTCGCGTTCTGGACCACTTGGAGCCTATTTATCATTGCGGAATCTGCTCCAAGATAGAGAACGTTGCCGTAGTCCAGGCGGGAAACAACCAATGCCTGCACTACGGTTCTCTGTGTGGAAAGAGGCAGCATCCACAAAATGTTCTGAAGCCATCTCAAGGTGGCAAAACAGATGGACGCCACCTTGGCTGCCTGATGCCTCATAGTAAGATTTTCGTCTATGAGGAATCCGAGGTTCCGAACTTGGGTGACGGGATGAGGGGTTGGTCCCATGTCCATCGGCCAATGGTGGGGGCCCCACGGATCTTTGTCCTTGCCCAGTATCACCACCTCGGTTTTGTGCCCGTTCAATTTAAGAAAATTACTTTTCATCCATTGGCACACACGGGTCAGACCTGATTTCAGCATTGAGATTTTATTGCACTCCTTGTTGGAAAGAGAAAAAATAATCTGAGTGTCATCAGCGTAAGAGAATAACGTAAGACCGGCTTCCTCTACAATAGTGGCCAGGGGTCTAACGTAGATGTTAAATAGCAATGGGCTAAGTATAGACCCCTGGGGAACGCCGTACGCTGATGGACAAACTGTAGAGGAGGCTTTGGCAGAGAAGACCTAAAAAGTGCGGTCATTTAAGAAGGAAGCTATCCAGGTCAAAGCAGGGCCCTCCACTCCCAGGGACCGAAGAGTCTCAAGAAGGATGGAATGAGACACGGTATCGAACGTCACACTCAAATCAAGTAAGATGAGTGCCGATGTTTCTCCGCGGTCGATACTGTGTCGCAAACTCTCAGTAACTCCTAGGAGTGTGGTTTCGGTTGAATGATGCGCCCTGAAACCTGACTCATGAACAAAAACACGACATGAGGGATGGATTTGTGTCAATTGAAGAGACAGCGGTGCATCTAGTGGCAAAATGCTGCGCATACAAAGGGAAGAAGGGAGGGGAGGATGCAAGCAGAGAAATCTGTGGCACGGTATAAGAGTGGAAAAAAACAGGTAAAAATGAGGACAGCGCAGCTGGAGATCAGTGGAAGAGATGCTGAGTGCAGCCTGGACAGAGGGAGGGAGCTTGGAGGTCGGGAGAGTTTAGAGGCAGGGAAGTTGAGAGGAAACGCAGGCTTGAAAAGAGAGCAAACTCAAGCTAGAAGCAGCAACCTCAGAGGGTTGTTTGGGGTGGGCATGCATTGTTGTGGGAGGGTTGAGTTGGTGTGGGGAAGGGAACAAGGAGATTAAGAGTGACACAGTAGGTGCCGAAAAATGAAGCGGCCAAAAAGGTTTTAGGGCAGGAACATGAGCAGAGGCAGGCCAACCTAAAAAAGAGTTCACTTGAAGTTTGGGAAATAACGTGAAGCTTAAAAGCAAATGTAACAGGGAGGATATGAAAGTCCAGAAGGAGAGTCTACCATGCCTACTGACCAATCACAAGTGGTCATTAACAAACAAAAGTAAGATGAAGGAGGAGGAGCTTCGCGGGCATCCAAGATGGTCGCGTGAGCACAGAGCTCCCCGGACCCACGCCACCCCTCACGATTATCCTGGCATTATCCTGATTTCGAGGACGGGCTTTTGTTCGCATATCCTCGCTGATCCTCGAACACTTTGAAAAATCGAATTCGGACGCTGGGTCCACTTTTTTCATCGTCTCTACTTTTTGAGGCCCACCCCGAGGCGGACCGGGGGCTTGGTTGCGGAGCAGGCCGTGGAGTAGTTGATCAACAACGGCTGCAAGGGTCCCCTTCGGGTCGACCCCTCCTGACTTTCGGTTTCGATTTCTGCTCCCGGCTCTGATTGGCAGGGGTGTTGCCTCTCACCACCTTCGGCGGACCTGCTGTCTCTTTTCCACTTGGTGCTGGCCCGACTATCTGCCTACGACCCTGCCCTTTTGTGCCTACGATATTCGGAATTGGTCTTGTTGACTGTCTGGACACTTTGCGCCCGGCCATTTTCACCAGGTCGCAAGGACCCCTCCGGGGTCCCTTCTCCAAAATGGCCACCGGGCAGCCTCTTGAGAAGCGCAAGACTAAGGCACCTCTCCGTGGAGGCCAAAACCAGACTAATATCATGGACCACTACTCCCAGGTCAGGGGGTCGCCCGGCGCTGCTGGCCGTACCTCGGATACCTCTAAGACCCCTCTCTCGGCGCCCTCGGACCCATCCTTGCAGGACGTCATGGGGGCCATAGCCAGCATGCAAGCCTCTATGGGACAGCAGTACGAGGCCTTAGCCTCTAAGATTGATACGGTAGCCGTCGACATTACGCTGATTAGAGCGGATCTTTCGAAGACAAATGAAAGAGTCGAGTCACTGGGCCTGAAGACTTCTAGTCTTACTGCGGATGTCACGGAGGCCCAGGCTGAGGTCGGCAATCTGCGTTCCTCGCATGACCAACTGGCTCGTCATCTCGAGGACTACGAAAATAGGGCCCGTCGCAACAATGTGCGCCTTATCAGTGTCCCGGAGAATTCTGAGGCTATGGGGGTTGACCTCTTGGTTGAGGACTTGATTGCCAACCATCTTTCTCCCGCTGGACTCAGCAAGTTCTTCGCGGTCGAGCACGCTCATCGTGTTCCCGGCGGGAAGGCTAAGCCGGGCGCTCCCCCGAGGCCCATTATTGCCAGGTTGTTTCCTTTTAGAGACCGGGACGCCGTTCTACAGGCCTCAAGGGACAAGGGCCCAGTTAACTTTGAGAATGCCTCAGTCTCTTTCTATCCTGACTTCTCGCCGCTTGTCCAGAAGCAGCGACTTGGATTTCAGGGAGTTAAGAAGCGACTGCGAGACTTGGGTCTTAAGTACTCCTTGTTGTTCCCTACTAGGCTTCGGATTGAATATCGGGAACGTGTATACTTTTTGGATCGCCCTGAAAATGTTAGTGACTGGCTCGACTCTCTGCCTATGAGACATGAACATACTGGGCACCCTGGAGGCGCCGACGGAGGTGTGGCTGAATGAGGACTTTGCCTGTGGATCCCGGCGTCTGAACTTTCTTGCTGTATCAGCTGAGTCTGAACTTGGGTCTTGTTAGGCCTAGATCAGCCCGGGGGTGGCGGGGGTGAAATGGGACTCTTCCTCCTCCTGGGTTCTTTGTGTAGCTTAGTTTAGTAATGGGGCGACAGGCACACTGCAAGTTGGGGTGGCTTATTAGTCTTACGCAGGGGTGCAGGGTGGGGGGAGTAACATGGTCAAGTTGGGGGGTGGGGGGTTGTGTGTGTGTTTTTGTTTCACGAGGCATCTTATTGTTTTTCTTATTTGTACTGATCGTGGTGTTCTATATGGGTTCTGCTCTTTTTACCTCTCGGGGATGGGGGGCAGCGAGTTGAGACTGTTATCCTGGAATGTCAATGGATTGGGGGACAGGATTAAGCGCGGTATTGTTTTGCGATTCCTTAAGCGTCATTCCCCCGATATTGTCCTCCTACAGGAGACGCATTTGATTGGCAATGCTTGTCAGGCGCTGAATAGGCGTGGTTATCGTTTGGTGGCCCACGCTGGTTTACTTCTGGGTCTAGGGGGGCTGATATTCTTATTCGGTCCTCCCTCCCTTTCGCAGTTGACGATGTGCGACTTGACGACAGGGGGCGCTACGCGCTGCTCACTAGTAGGTGGGAGGGGAAGACCTTGTCCGTACTTTCAGTCTATGTCCCCCCGGGTCTGCAAGCTTTAACCTATGCTGATCTGTGTAGAGTTCTATTAGACCTTTCCTGAGGGGCTTCTGATCTTGGGTGGAGACCTGAACTCGGTTGTCTCCGGCACATCTGATCGCCATCCTCCCAGGGATCTACCCAGGGCGCAAATGTGGTTGAGCGATTTGTTGGAGACCTTCGGGCTGGTCGACGCCTGGAGGCTACTACACCCTACACAGTTGCAGTACACTTTTCACTCTGGGTCACACAGTAGTCTTTCTAGATTGGACTATTTCTTAATGCCAGCGGTCCAGTCCTCCTCCATCAGAGACATTCGTCAGCTTCCTAGGGGTATTTCCGATCACTCCCCCCTGTGGCTCCGGTATGTGGTAGGGGCAGGCGATGAGGGTAGAGTAGCTCCTATTAACCCGTGGTACTTTCATAACCCCAAGACCCGCTCTGACCTTGGTAAAGCCATCGAGCATTATTTTGATGATAATGTGGGGTCTGTTTCTTCTGCTGTTTCGTTGTGGGAAGCATTTAAAACTGTGGTATGTGGTCAATCCTTATCTCTGATTGTCGCGGCTAAAAAGGCTGCCAATGTGGAGGTTGTTCGCTTAGAATCTGAGATATCTGCTCTGGAGGATGATCTTGGGCTGGGCGTATCCAGTGCCAAACTGCACTCCCTTGCTTTGAAACAAGCTGACTACAAGGCTCTTGTAACGGATGCTGCGAAAGTGATGTACAGGGAGCAGCAGGGACGGCTGTATGATGTGGGTGATAAAGCGGGTAAATTGCTAGCGTGGTTGAACAAGAAAGAGAGAGTGAATCGTGTGGTCCCCGTGATTGAGAGGCTTGATGGCGAGCGTGTCACTGATCCTGTTGGAATTGTTCAGTGTTTTGCGGATCACTTTGAGACAGTGTACACTTCTGTTTGTGACAGGGATGAGGAAGATGCCCGCTTACTGTTGCGTGATATTGCCTTGCCACGCCTCTCTGACTCTGACAGAGTCCTCATGGATGCTCCGCTTACAGTAGATGAAATCTCCGTGGCTATCCGTTCCCTCCGTTCGGGCAAGGCGCTGGGACCCAATGGTTTGCCCATTGAATTGTACAAGCTGCGACCCGACAAAATGGCGCCCTATTTACGAGACATGTTTCTCGAGGCCCTGGAATCTGGCTCCCTCCCCCTTGATCCACGACTTGCTACCATCGTCGTCATTCCCAAGGAGGGTAAGCCTCGGGATCGTTGTACCTCATATAGACCTATCTCTTTGCTCAACGCTGAACCCAACATTTTAGCTAAACTACTAGCTAATCGTTTAGTAGCTGTGATCGGGGACCTGATCCATCCAGATCAATCCGGTTTCATCCTGCACCGCAACACTGCTTTGAACCTGCGTAGACTCCACGGGGTTCTCGCGAGAGCTGAGACGCTTACTGAGCCGGCCATCTTGGCCTCTCTTGACGCTACCATGGCCTTCGACACTATTGAATGGCCCTACCTTTGGGCGGCCCTCTCGAAATTCGGGTTTGGGCCGGGCTTCATAGCCTGGGTGAAACTTCTTTATGAGAGTCCCCTGGCCCAGGTAGTTGTTAACGGACGAGTGTCAGGCGTTTTTGCGCTTGGACGGGGCACCCGACAGGACTGTCCGCTATCCCCTTTGCTTTTTGCTCTCGCTCTTGAACCGTTGGCGGAGTGGCTCCGCTGGGAACCTTCTATGCGGGGCATCCGGTGGTCTCCTGATTTTGAGGATCGAGTCTCGCTATATGCGGACGACATCCTCCTGTATCTCACCTCCCCTAAAAAGTCCCTTAATGTGCTTTTTGACGTTCTTACTTCCTTCGGTAAGAACTCCGGTCTTGTTATTAATTGGGCTAAATCCTGCGTCTACGTTCTGGCTGGAGATCTCCCTCCTCTGCCGCGTAGATTTCCGATTCAAGTGACAGAGACCGGTTTCAAGTATTTGGATATTTTTTATCTCGTTGGTCTCCTCCAGGCGTTATGAGCTTAATTTATTGCCCCCCCTTCAGCGGCTCAAGCTTGATGTGGCTCGCTGGCGTAGGTTGCCGCTATCGCCCCTCGGTAGAGCGGTGCTTTTCAAGATGATGTCTCTGCCCCGATTTTTGTATGCGCTTCAGAATTCTTTTGACCCGATTGTTTCGGGCTATTTTCGTGAAGTGGAGAGCCTTCAGAGACAACTGGTCTGGGATGGGCGTGCCCGTATCGCCCTTTCTAAACTTACTCTTCCGTGGTAAGATGGCGGTATCGCCCCCCCGGATATCAGGCGTTACTATTGGGCATCTCAGTTGAGTGTAATTAATCATGCGACCTACACACCGGGCCTTGCCCCGGCATTCTCTATGGATAGATTCATTTTGCCAGGGGGGACCTTTAGCAGAGCGTTGTACTCTGGAGGTCTCCGTGGAGCACTGACCGGTCCCACCAAGATTGCAGTGAGAGTGTGGCGTGCTGCCAATGCGGCACTGGGCTGGTGTGGCAGGTTTACTCAGGCCACCCCTTTGTATGATTCGGAATGCTTGGGCCATCTTTGGAAAACGAAAGGCTTTGATAAATGGGATATGATTGGTATTAGCAGAGTGGGCGATTTGTGGTTGAAGGGTACTGTCAAGTCCTTTGATACGCTGCGAGTGGAGTATGAGCTTGGAGACATTGAATTCTTTAGGTATGCCCAGATTCGCCAGGCCCTGTTGTCTGTGTTTGCAGCGGGTACCGATATTCCTGAGTCTTCCCCTTTGGAGGACCGCATTTTGGATGAACACGTGCCCGACAGCACGATCTCCCTTATTTACAAGAAACTCATTAATAACAGAGCTGACATGCTGATCCGCCTCCGGGCTGTGTGGTGTGCTGACAGACTTGAATTGGACGATGAGGACTGGCAATCTGCACTGTCCTCTCCCAAAGAGGTTGCCATTCCTGCTCGCTTGAGGTTTGTCCAACTAAAGATACTTCACCGAGTGTATGTCACTGGGCCTAGTTTGGTTCAAATGGGGTTTTCCTTGGATGGGTTATGTAAGCGTGGCTGTGGGATGTCTGGTTCTTTTCTCCACATATCGTGGGAATGCCTGGAGGTGGTCAGGTTCTGGTCTCGAGTGCATGATGTCATGGCAAGTGTCACGGGTGTGTCCCTGTTGCCCGAGGCCAGGCGTTGTTTGTTGAATGTCTGGGAGCCTAATGACTACAGCTTAGCTCAGATTATATGGGCGACCCTTGGAAATATGGTCGCGAAGAGGGACATTGCCCAGCTCCGGGGTTCACATAGACCACCTACTTTGTCCACGTGGAAAGATAACATGGACTGGTGCATGTTCCGGGAGAAGACTGTGTACCTTTCCCGGGGACGGCCCAAGAAATGGGGTAGAATTTGGTCCCAATGGAATGCTTACCGTGGTAATATATGTACCCTCCCGCAAGATGTGACCACTGACGTGTCTTTGTCCCTCTAATTGGCATCCACATGTCATCTATTGCATTGAGATCGCTTGCTTCCTTGTCCGCCCCTACCCCCGTTTTATTCGACTGTACTGTATTTGTCTACTATTTGAGCTCTGCCCGCACGGACCCATGACGATGTACTATGGTTTCTCTGCCTTGTGAAGTTTGATTGTTTAATTGTATGTCTGTTTCTTTCAATAAAAAAAAAAAAAAAAAGTAAGATGAAGCTAATTGAAAAGATGGGCGGTGCTTAAAGCCCATATCCAGGAACAGCATGCCTCGCAGAGCAGTGCTTGCGCTGCCCAGGCTCGACCTAAAAAGGGTCAGGCTAAGCGTGGAAATCAGAGAGACCCCAGAGAGAAGGGATTTCACCTCAGAGCCAAATGGTCTCACCCAAACAGCTTGCTCTCTAAACTCATGAAAGGAAGTGAGCCAGTCATACTAACAGCAGAGAGCCGGTGTAACAGAATATTGTGAGAGACTATGGATTGCCGAGAGATCCAGTAGAAGCAGCGCAACGTTATAGCCGAGGTATAGGTTTCACTTTATTAGCTCGGAGACCTCCAGCAGAGCTATTTCAGTGCTATGTCGGGCTGGATGGATGGGTTTTTATATAGCGCAATATCACCGCCAGGTCTCAAAGCGCTTTGCATTGGGAACCCGTCCTGGTTTTTCCCTGTGAGATAGCCCCTACTGGGTATCCCCAAGGTGAAAGCCAGGCATCCCGCCACGGGGGGCCGTAGTTGCCCAGAGTTTGTAGAGTGTGAACCTGTGATTCGAGTAGGCACCGAAGCAAGAATTACCAAGTCCGTGGACATTTTGGGCTCAAGACCCTGCCGCGTCGGGAATTGAACCCTGGTCCCGGGTCTGATCTCAGCGTCCGGGTCTGCCTCACCCAACCAGTGAGCCACACTTCTCTGGTCTGATTGTGAAGAATGTAGCACACTAGAAGAATCTATAAATTCAGAGAGCTGAGTATTGACCAGTTTTTTCAAAAAAGTTTAGGGGGCTGAAAGCAGGGAGATAGGACGGAAATTGGATAATATTGCTGTATCTGCTATTTAGCTTTATTCCAGGAGTGTGAGGATGCAGTGAACAGTGCCAGCTAGATGGGGCAGATTATATTGGTAATCTCATGCAGAATGTGGGGGAAAGGGTAAAGGGGGTGCCAGATTTGCAGCTCAGGAAACACTCTTTTAAGTAGTCTTTCGAAGGAGGTTGAAAACATGTGAGTTTGATGGTCTACATGCTCTTAGGTTAAAAGACACATATATCTTGTACAAGATAATTCTTTATATAGATTCCATTTTCCCCCTTATAAAGATAGCCAAGGTATGTCTTAATTTAACTCATGCATATCAGTGCACAATCTGCAGATCCAGAATTGTTATTTTAAGAACAAAGCATGTGGGGATTCATGGTGTCCCATTTTTCTGATCAATTTCTTTTAATATATGTTGGCCTCTATATCAGGAAAAGAAGCATCGTGCCCTGTTGGATCACATTCTGTATACATACATCCTTGTACAATAAGGATTCTATATTGTTATCATGTGTCCACCCTTATGCATGTGTGGGAAAGTTGTGCCAAGATAACTTCAACGATATGGCCTCATCAGTACGATGGTGGTTTGACCAAATAGGCTGGGCTTGGGCATAGGATACATACGAGTCTGGGTGTTCTTTTTCAAGGACTATGGAAATGGCAGTATTTAAATGATTTCTACTGAATACTAGTTATGGTAAATGGGGTTTTAGATATTGGTCTACAATGATCAACAGGACAATGAAAATCGAGTACTCAAATAAAATACCAACTGAAACCAAAATATCCCATTAGACATTGACAAAGAATCATTGAAGACATGTTAAACCCGTTCCATTATGCAACTGAAATCAACTGGGTTTTTCTTTTGTGATTGTGCACGATTTGATCTTGCCTTGCCATGACTTTGGTGAGTATCTGTTTTAACTTGTATAATCAATTAATTATGTGTACATTCAGTGTCTTGAATTGATGTGTGCTCTTGTTCATTCCAATTGATGTTCAATCACATCAACTGCACTGCCTAATCTATAAAAGTCTACTATGGATATAGATTGCATACTTTACTAAAACTATGAAATTCACCTTTTAGATCAACTTCACGTGCTATATAAAAGGTAGGCAGCCCATCATCGGGTTGAGTCTACCAAGAATTGCCACTTTCCGTCTGTCTGTCTCTGTCTCGCTCTTTTTCCATTATTACAATATTTGTTATTTCTTTGTAACACATTTTTCAAAGAGCTAGAGCTTAGAATTAAAGCCCTCTTTAAGTCTCAGATCCTTTAGAGGAAGTTCCATCTTGTCCAGGATTGAAGGATCATTTTTGGAAATCTGTAGTGCCCTTAAGCATGAAAGTGGGTGGATTTCAAACCACTGCTTCAGGTAGTTTGGGGACTTCTGATGTCCTCCATCACTGTGAGGTAAGCTGGGGGTTTCTGAAGTTTGTGCACTGCCCCAGATATTGTTCCTTCAGATGTTGACTCTCTTTCAGGAAAGTTGGCATCCTAGTTGCATGTTCCATTACATCTGTCGAATAAGCTCACCGTATCCTTCTCTAACTAGGGCCTTTGTTCTAAAAGAGATAGAAAGACAATGTTTAGCATAGATCTGTCGCTTTACCCACAATCAAAATCTACACTTTTTCTTGTTTGTGGTGGCCGGAAGATATTTAAGCTAGAATGAAACAAGCCAATTTCAAAGAAGGTTGTTCAAGGGGCCATACAGTGAGTTGTGTCACAATATGTCTCAAAGCTCAAGCTGACAGAATAAGACAAAGGAACATTCTGGAATGCTTATTGCGGATGATTGTTAGTAATGTAGGGTTGGGTTAAGAGACTTGTTTTGCTCTACAGTGAATGGCCTCTTTAACCGCCTTGCGTACTTCTGTCGGCCAACGGCCGTCACACGCACTACCTTCGTAGTGCTGCGCACGTCCGTTGGCTGCCATGGCTAGGCCCACTCCGCTGAACCGCCGCACCGCAGCAGAATTGCCGCCGCGGTTAAGCGGTTAAGCAACAGCCTGAAAGTGTCTGTAGGTGACATCATATCTCCTCTGAGCTACTTTCTTTGCTGCCATCTTCATTAGGAGCACAGGACAAATGGATGCCCACTCATGAGTGAAGGTGCCATCACTGATCACTCACAATGGAGAAAAGCTTTTCAGGACGGCCAAGCGAAGTAACTCTTTGTAGACCATTTATGGAAGGTAAAAAGGTTTTATCACATAGGGAATATTTAAAAAATATTTATGGGGAGGTTAAGTTATCTGTGTAAAGGTGTTGGCTTTGAAGTCACAAATCATTATTCCATTCATCCCTTTCAACCAGTGGGCAAGTTTTGTGAAGTTACAAAGCCCTTTGTATCTTGGGCTACACTGTAACTTTTGTATGAGGCACCATATATATAATATATTATGTAAAGCTACTCAATCTGTCAGGAAGAGACACACAAGACATTTGTCATGGATTTGGGGTAATTTGCAAGCAAATGTAACATATCAGCACTGGCATTCTGTGTACGGTAATAATAACATTATTTATTACGTCATCTAAAGGTACCGTCAAGCTCTGATATGAAAACACTTACAGCAATTTAGGTGATGACTGGTGTTAAACACAAGATGGAGAATATTTGAAACAAAACTTTAGAAAATTGAGCTTGTTGCATTTTAAAGTAGCAATTCACTTTCAATCGAACAGGGAATTAGCAATTTTGCGTAATCAAGCAGGAAATTAGCACTTTAGGAATGGTTAATCTCAGCACAACCCTCTATGACAAGACTGTAATGCAACCCATGCTTCCTAACAGAAATTTGGATTAAGCTGTTGTGTCCTGCAAGAAGCAATCAAACCTTAGACCCAAACTATAAAATCTTTGAAGATCTAGTCAACAGTCTTGGGACATCTATCTAAGCCACTATTCCTTGGTATCATCTCTCACCCGCCTGTTAGGGATCATCTGTTATTGGGAAATGAGGTGAGTGCATAGCCTCCAAATGTATCAACTCTAAATGAAGTCATATTCTGTGGAGAATGTAAACTTTAGAACGATGGGTATGTACTCCCACGGTTTTAGGCAATGGCCTCACTGAACATTACTCTCAACCTACTCTAAGGGAGGAGAGAATCTTGAACCTATCATGTCCAAGACTGATGGCCTACAATGCCAAAAGCAAATCCAGGTCAAACTACAGCACCCTAAGATTGGTCTCTGTAACCACAAAGGACAATTAAGCACCCCAAAAGCCCAAATTACTTGGCTAATAGCTCCCAAAGAAAAGTGGTGTCATTGTTTTGGCCCGAAAACTGATGGAAGCAAAACAAAACCTTGGAAAGGTATTTTTTTCATAAAGAAGGGGTGTTATGTTATGTTCTCCTATCCCTGTAAATGGAACATTCACACAAAAAAACTCTGTATGAGGTAAAATGCTGGAAAAAATCTAAATTAATTGCAAATTAAAACTAACTGTCCAATCTGAAATTATTATAAAAAACAAGAAAATATGGGATTCCGAAAATAATTATTCTAACATCAATTTCCTCAGATTATTGTCACAGTACTAATTAGATCAAAAAGAATGACATGGAACCATTCTGGGTGCGGCAAACTTAACCAAGGTACAATTGTCTCACATAAGCACCATCAATTTTATTTAGCAGACATACCGTGCATTCCTCAGACAGCAGAGCATATCTGCCCAAATGTGGCTATTGAGATGCCGATCAGAGCATCCCTGAGGCCAATGAGAAGCCGCTCCGAACAACAGTGACAGGATGCCTTGTACTGTCCTACCTTCATACAGGGATGTTCTTTCAGTCCTAACAAGAAGCTGGGAAAGGGACTGAGGTGAATCTTCCCCTTTTCAAACCTGGCCTTGCTGCTCTGTCTGTTCCTCAGTGGGAATCATGGCTTGCTGGTTCCAATGTCCAGCTCCAGATTCTTGCTCTGCGGCTGTCATGAAGCCTCCAAGTTGCCAGCAAAGTAAGAAAGGTAAGTAAAACATGTTTTCCTCTGTGCATGTGTCTTGTAAGCGTTTGTGAGTGATGGCGAGTGAATGAGGTTGAGTGGCAGTGAGTGTGTTTGTGAGTGTCAATGACAGTGAAAGTGAGTGAGAATCTGAGTTTGAGAGTGCATGAATAAGTGGAAGTGAGTGCAAGGGTGTGAGTGAAGGAGTGTGAATGTGTTAGGGAGAGTGAGTGATTGTGGACTGTGAGAGGGAGTGGAAGTGGTTCAGGTGTTTAGCTATCAGTGTTGCAGCTGGTGCAGTTGCACCAGGGACCAGAGTCAGTGAGTGTAAAAAGATGAGTGTAAGTGAGTGAGAATCAGTAAGTATGAGTATGTTTGTAACAGTCAACCTGAGTGAGTATGACTGAGAATGTGTAAATAGAGTGTGAGTTAGAGTGAGTGAGGTTACTGAGAGTGACCATGTGAGGGAGTATGAGTGGGAGAGAATGAGTGACTAAGAGTGTGTTTGGGTATTTTATGATTGTGAGTCTGCGGCTGTCCATGGCATACTCAATACAATTCTGGGCTTATAGCGGCACAAAGGGTAACATGCTGCCACAGGCATATTGGAGATAGTTATTAGCATGCAGAAGGGTATGCTTGTCAAAACGCAGGCCCTAACATTCTAGGAGTAATTCTTGGCATAAGGGACCCTGTGGAAAAATGATGGAGAACGTTTTGGTCCGGAGGCAGCTTTACCAAAATGCTACTGCTGGAACCTTGAAGTTAATTATTGGCATAAAGATGGGCAAATATGGACCCTGACATACTAGAAGTAACACTTGACATAACGTGACACCTATGGCAAAATGTTGGTACCGGCATAATGGATGTAATTTGTTGCCTCAAAGAGAGTGGCCATGGCATATGGGGGCTGACATGGTGAGTTGGGTGAAGCAAGCCATGATAAAATGCTGTCTCTGAAATACTGCAAGTAATTTTTTACATACAGGCCACCCATGATATATGGGCAGTATCAATGGCTCAAATTTGGTACTGGAACATTGTATGCAATTCTTGGCATAAGGGAGTGACTCATAACACCTGGCTAGCATTTATACAATGAAGATATTTCTTACCATATGGGGAATTCTCACAACAAATTTTGAACAAAATGGGGTGAACTCCTGGCAAGTATTACGCCCCACCACTTTCAAAGATCACCAGCCACAGCTGTTCATTCTTCTAATAAAAAAACGGTGTTGCAAAGGGGCATGTCACTTTTAGGTGGGCTAAGAAAAAGGGGTGACCCTGTGTCCCTCAGAACCTGGGTATTAGTAGTTTAGAAAGAAAGTGGTTCTGTTGGGTTGGACCAATTGCTTTTAGACACATTCATTAAATGAAAACAAAAAGGGGAGGGGGCTCTCTGATACAGGTACAGTGCTTTCAGAAAAGAATGCTCAAAATCTTGAAGTCATGTGATCAATCAATTATATTTAAAAGAAGAAATCCAAAACATTTGGTATCTGAATTGTAATCATTCACGGATAACAATCAATGTATCTGGTGACTGTCAAGTGCAAAGTGACTTTTTACAACACAAGTTATGTACAATTATATACAATGTCTTCATTGGCCAGAAACTGTTTTAAAACCAAGGAATCCTAGGGTTCTTGTATGGATCCTGGTCACTCTGGGCCTATGGAGTTCGTCGACGTTTCGACCCTCGTGTGCCCCAGTCGGTGGTCAAGGCGGGTCTTTTTCAAGACGGGGGAAAGACAGTCTAAGAGAAAGGAGACTGTGTATCAGAGAGGCTTGGGCATTGTCAGTATTGTAAATACGGTGACACGTGGGTGGGGTACTCACTTGTCGATCAGGCTGGAACAGTTCTGCCTGAGGCCGGTGTGGCATGAATGCCAAATTACTCTGTGGACCAAGAACACAGTATTAGCAAACTGTGTTGTGGGTATCAGGTGAGATTAAATCCTTCGAACTCCTGCGCCTTGTCCCAGGGGACGTAGTCAAGGACGTGGTGGCGTTGACTCTAAGTGAAGTGCTGGATGAATAACCGTGCTGATTAACCTATTTGAGCCCGAGGCATGCAAGCAAACAGGGACGTAGTGGCGTGAGTGATTCATATGGAGTCGGGTGAGCAAGATTGCTAGACTCAATTGCCATGGGCATGGTTGCATGCCCAGTGAATCAGGACGTGCTGGTAATTAATCGTGCTGGTTAACCTCACTTGGCCCGAGTCGTGCAGGCAGGGGTGTGAGAGCTTGAGCCTTTACTTAGGAGTCGGGTTTCTGTTGCCTGAGGTGGTGGGAGGTGACGTGCCGACAGTGCCGGTAAATCAAGAGGGTGATCGGACAGATTGGCGCACCAGTGCGGGAAGCAACAGAGAGAGAAGCTCCTCGCTGCGTGTAGTCAAGAAATTTTAAAATGCACGGATTGCCGCTGGTTGCGATTAGTGATTTCCGAGCAGACATACACTAGGTGTAGCTGTGTGCGAGTACTAGTACCCAGAGGGGCGCTGTGGCTTGGAGGCGCTTACCTTGTGAGCAGATTCTACGCGGTAAACGGAGGTGCTTCTTTCCTCTCGTGTGTAACGCTGCGGCTGGCAGCTCGAGGCACACAAGCCGTAATCAAGCTACGCCCGTGGCGTGCATGTCGGACGCGTTCGTTGCCTAGCAACGGCGCAGCACCCGTCACTATCACGCTGCTTGCGTGAACAGGAAGCCAGTACCCATGTTGAAGTGGGTTACAAGTGAGTATCGGGATATCAAAGGGGGAGTGTGTCGGATGGCATAAAGGAACTGTCATATTACACACCCGAGCAATTCAATTAAAAAATATAACAATGAAGATATGTCAGTGACTAATCAAGCAACTTAATACATATAACATTATAGAACAAGCTCCAATTCATGAAATGTACAGCGTTCTGATTTGACTATTTCAAAATAACAAGCAGATTATTTTAGGAAAGACAAAATCATGATTTGACAGTCTGGTTTAAGCTTGATCCTATCCATAATAACTGATGTTGAACCTAATGAATGGGGGCCATTGCTGTTGGATCAGTTTGTATACAGTTTGCTCCATCTACTGGAGATGGGTCCATACAGCGTGCCCAGAGAGGAATTACAAAAGTGCTAGAAAAGCCTATTGCACATTTATTGATGGCATGTTGAGTCTCATTATTAGATGTGATATTTAACAGAGAGTTGTCAATAGGATCTGGCCTATACTAAACTCATTTGCTTGGCTACTTCCTCATATTCGTTCAGCCCACAGGTTACAGAGTTCAGACAATGAATCCATTTACATTCCTTCCTGCTAAGGACTGATGTGAGTGAACCACCTCTTGGGTTCGCATTTATCTTCTCGACAACCCTCCAGCGAATACTTTCTGGACTGTGGCCTTTGTCAATAAAATGTTCCACCAAAGGTGCTCCCTGTGTCTTACATCTCACTCTACTCATATGCTGCAATATCCTCATTTTTACTTTTTGCGTTGTTTGCCCTACGTATGGCATGTCACAGGGGCAAAAGATGATGTAAATGACATTTGAGGTGTTGCAGTTTGTCAGCAGTGGAAGTCTGTAGGTTTGATTTCGATGGTTAAGAGTAGGACCTTCCATGCAGAGTGGGCAGGCCTTGCATGTTCCACATTTGAAGTGTCCCGTCACAGGCGGGAGTCCAAGTAAATCCCGAAGATCTGGAGCTTTAGGGGGGTCAAGAAAAGCTTTTACGACATTGTCTTTTATGTTGCGTCCCCTCTTAAAAGCAAACAGAGGACTCTCTTTCATATTTAGTTCTGGGGCCACTAAGTTCCAGTATTTCATCACTGTTTTTTTGACCATGTTACTTTTTGAATGGAAGGTGGTGACACAGACCAAGTTGTTAGTTGGTTGTTGCTTGTCCTTGGGGTCTAGGAGTTGATCTCTAGGGCAGTACCAGGCCCTCTTTTTAGCACGCTTCAGGAGTCCTAGGGGATAGCCCCTTTCGCGCAACCTTTTGGTTAACACATCACATTCTTTGAAGAAGTCGCTTCTTTTTGTGCAATTTCTTCTCATTCGCAAGTATTGCCCATATGGCAGGTTGTCTCTGAGATTTCGTGGATGGTGCGAGTCATATTTAAGTAAGGTATTCCTTTCTGTTGCCTTCCTGTAAAGGTCACAGTAGAGCATATCATTTTCCACCTGGAATGAGAGGTCCAGAAATGCAATGGTTTTTCGGTCATACGTTATTGTAAACTGAATGTCACTGCTTCTTTCATTCAACCACTTGAAGAATTCGTTAAGTGAGTCTTCAGTGCCGGTCCAGATCATGATGACATCGTCAATATATCTCTTCCAGATGGTGATCGAATCAATGTACGGGTTGTCATGGGTATAGAGAAATTCTTCTTCTTAGTTATCCATGTATATATTCGCCAGGCTTGGAGCATATGTGGCGCCCATGGCTACTCCTTTGCACTGGAAGTAAAATTGCTGTTTAAAGACAAAGTAGTTCATTTTCATGGCGATTTCGAGGAGGTCGATCAAGAAGTCTGTCGGTATCCAGTGTGGTGCCGGACGTTGGTTAAGTGTTGAGCGAATCACTTCTATTGCTCTGTCTTGGGGGATCGAGGTATATAGTGAAGAGACATCCAATGTCACCATAAACTGAGTTGTACTGTTGTATGGTTGGTTCTCCAATAGTTGAATAATGTGCATGGAGTCTCACACGAAAGATTTGGTTTTGGGGACACAAGGCTGTAGGAAGTGGTCTATAAACTGGTTCACAGGTTCCAGTACTGAGCCACAACCCGAAATGATGGGTCTTCCGGGTGGATTTTCCAATCGTTTATGGACTTTGGGTAATGTGTAGATAGTTGGGATGCGGGGTTCTTTGTTGATCAAAAAGTCTTTTTCTTGGGTACTCAAAAAGCCTTCACTGACTCCTTTTTCGGCTAGATCCTTGATGAGTAGTTTTATATTTGCTGTGGGGTCCCTCAGTATAGGCAGATAGCTCTCCCTTACTCCAAGCTGCTGTTCAATCTCCTTCACGTAGTCTTGGGTGTTCTGTAGTACTACCGCACCACCTTTGTCTGCTGCCTTGACTATGATAGACTTATTCTCACTGAGTTCACGTAGAGCGATCCTCTCCTCTTTAGTTACGTTAAATTTGATGTAGTGTTTCTCTTCTAGGGACGCCATCACTTCTTGCATTACTACTTACTCGAATGCTAGTATGCGTTGACTCATGCAGAAGGATGCAGGTGTAAACGATGACTGTGGTTTAAATGGAGTTGCTGTTGGCTTAGGTCTGTATTCATTCCTCCCAAAGTGGTATTTTGGTCTTACCTTACGGAAAAAATTTTGCAGTTTCAACTTAACAGTGAATGAGTCCGGTCTGCATGTTGGGACGAAGGAGAGTCCCTTACTCAGGATGTCTCTCTCGGCTTGTGTGATAATATGGTCAGAGAGGTTGATGAAAGGGTCAGACAGTTCAGTATTTGGTATGACATTAGAGTCCGTGTTTTCATTTATGGCAGAGTCATTGTCTGTAGTTTGCAACCCGGTTGCAGCATTGTCATTTAGTCTCGTAGCAGATGTTTCCGGTTCCACGTGTGAGTTATTGTCAACTGCGGGGGGAACTGCTGGCTTTTCTGGATTGGAGGCTGAATCCTCCGGTGGGTTCTCAGTAGGTGTCGGGGGGGGAACTGCTGGCATTGCTACGTTGGTGGTTGCTCCCTCTTGTGATGGCCCCGCAGATGTTTCTGGTGTGTTACAGTAGCTGATCAAGGTTACCATCGGTACGTTTGTTTCCGTGTGGAGATTTCTCCATGACCCTCCTGCTGGAAGAATCTCGCTCTCGAGTTGCCTCTCTGGTTGCCCCTTCCCCTGTTCCATCTTCTTGGGGGGGCCCAGCCCTGGTCGGCGTTTCCACCCCGGCTGGATTGGCGGTAGCCTTGATCTAAAATTTTTTGCTGCTGTTGTGCTGGTGGAGCTTGTCTACTGGTTAAGGGCCTTCTTGTTCCGAGTCGGAGCCACTGCCAACAGAGGAATTCGAAAAGGTGTAGAAGCGTTTTGGCCCTTGTCGGCTTCTGTTAGTGAAGAAGCCTTGTTCGTCCTGCTGGTAGTATTCGTCAGCCAAGTATGGGTAGGTCACTTTTTTGTCGTAGTTGCGGATGTCTTTCGCAAGTTTGTCCAATTTTCTATTGAGTGTGACTGTGTTGAATTCACCGAGTGCTTTTTCTGCCCTTTCTAGGGCTTCCTTGGCGTTGGTCAATGCACTGTCTTCCAAAATCTCTCTTTTGAGATCAGCTATCTCTTGTGTCAGTTTTTTGACGTAGTCTATGGCCGTCTCCACCCCTAGCACCATCCAGTGCCTGGAGCAGTTATTAGCCACAAAACTAAATTCTTCCCTAAATTTGGGTACATCTATGAATATTGCGGGTTCTTTCCTAACTTGTAGGCCTTTCGGTATGATGTTAGCTGATAGATATTTTGTCAGCACATGCCCGTGTAAGCGGGACCTAATCAATTTCTTTTCTAAACGCTCTATTTTCAACAGTTTTTCATTCAAAGTAACATCAACAGAGCTGCGTTCAGCACCTAAAAGAAAGTTTGATGCTGTCTGTTCATGTATCAATTTCGCAATGTAATCTTCGCTATAGGAGAGGGTATCTTTATCTGACATATTAGCAATAATATCACATTTGGGTAAATCTTAGGACAAAGGAAAGAAAATTCTTTAAAAGAACCCTCGCAGGTAGCCACCTGCACAAGTGTAGTTAAGAAAAAGGGGTGACCCTGTGTCCCTCAGAACCTGGGTATTAGTAGTTTAGAAAGAAAGTGGTTCTGTTGGGTTGGACCAATTGCTTTTAGACACATTCATTAAATGAAAACAAAAAGGGGAGGGGGCTCTCTGATACAGGTACAGTGCTTTCAGAAAAGAATGCTCAAAATCTTGAAGTCATGTGATCAATCAATTATATTTAAAAGAAGAAATCCAAAACATTTGGTATCTGAATTGTAATCATTCACGGATAACAATCAATGTATCTGGTGACTGTCAAGTGCAAAGTGACTTTTTACAACACAAGTTATGTACAATTATATACAATGTCTTCATTGGCCAGAAACTGTTTTAAAACAAAGGAATCCTAGGGTTCTTGTATGGATCCTGGTCACTCTGAGCCTATGGAGTTCGTCGACGTTTCGACCCTCGTGTGCGCACTAGTCGGTGGTCACGGCGGGTCTTTTTCAAGACGGGGGAAAGACAGTCTAAGAGAAAGGAGACTGTGTATCAGAGAGGCTTGGGCATTGTCAGTATTGTAAATACGGTGACACGTGGGTGGGGTACTCACTTGTCGATCAGGCTGGAACAGTTCTGCCTGAGGCCGGTGTGGCATGAATGCCAAATTACTCTGTGGACCAAGAACACAGTATTAGCAAACTGTGTTGTGGGTATCAGGTGAGATTAAATCCTTAGAACTCCTGCCCCTTGTCCCAGGGGACGTAGTCAAGGACGTGATGGCGTTGACTCTAAGTGAAGTGCTGGATGAATAACCGTGCTGATTGACCTATTTGAGCCCGAAGGCATGCAAGCAAACAGGGACGTGGTGGCGTGAGTGATTCATATGGAGTCGGGTGAGCAAGATTGCTAGACTCAATTGCCATTGGCATGGTTGCATGCCCAGTGAATCAAGACGTGCTGGTAATTAATCGTGCTGGTTAACCTCACTTGGCCCGAGTCGTGCAGGCAGGGGTGTGAGAGCTTGAGCCTTTACTTAGGAGTCGGGTTTCTGTTGCCTGAGGTGGTGGGAGGTGACGTGCCCACAGTGCCGGTAAATCAAGAGGGTGATCGGACAGATTGGCGCACCAGTGCGGGAAGCAACAGAGAGAGAAGCTCCTCGCTGCGTGTAGTCAAGAAATTTTAAAATGCACGGATTGCCGCTGGTTGCGATTAGTGATTTCCGAGCAGACATACACTAGGTGTAGCTGTGTGCGAGTACTAGTACCCAGGGGGGCGCTGTGGCTTGGAGGCGCTTACCTTGTGAGCAGATTCTACGCGGTAAACGGAGGTGCTTCTTTCCTCTCGTGTGTAACGCTGCGGCTGGCAGCTCGAGGCACACAAGCCGTAATCAAGCTACGCCCGTGGCGTGCACGTCGGACGTGTTCGTTGCCTAGCATCGGCGCAGCACCCGTCACTGTATCACGCTGCTTGCGTGAACAGGAAGCCAGTACCCATGTTGAAGTGGGTTACAAGTGAGTATCGGGATATCAAAGGGGGAGTGTGTCCGATGGCATAAAGGAACTGTCATATTACACACCCGAGCAATTCAATTAAAAAATATAACAATGAAGATATGTCAGTGACTAATCAAGCAACTTAATACATATAACATTATAGAACAAGCTCCAATTCATGAAATGTACAGCGTTCTGATTTGACTATTTCAAAATAACAAGCAGATTATTTTAGGAAAGACAAGATCATGAGTCAACGCATACTAGCATTCGAGCAAGTAGTAATGCAAGAAGTGATGGCGTCCCTAGAAGAGAAACACTACATCAAATTTAACGTAACTAAAGAGGAGAGGATAGCTCTACGTGAACTCAGTGAGAATAAGTCTATCATAGTCAAGGCAGCAGACAAAGGTGGTGCGGTAGTACTACAGAACACCCAAGACTACGTGAAGGAGATTGAACAGCAGCTTGGAGTAAGGGAGAGCTATCTGCCTATACTGAGGGACCCCACAGCAAATATAAAACTACTCATCAAGGATCTAGCCGAAAAAGGAGTCAGTGAAGGCTTTTTGAGTACCCAAGAAAAAGACTTTTTGATCAACAAAGAACCCCGCATCCCAACTATCTACACATTACCCAAAGTCCATAAACGATTGGAAAATCCACCCGGAAGACCCATCATTTCGGGTTGTGGCTCAGTACTGGAACCTGTGAACCAGTTTATAGACCACTTCCTACAGCCTTGTGTCCCCAAAACCAAATCTTTAGTGCGAGACTCCATGCACATTATTCAACTATTGGAGAACCAACCATACAACAGTACAACTCAGTTTATGGTGACATTGGATGTCTCTTCACTATATACCTCGATCCCCCAAGACAGAGCAATAGAAGTGATTCGCTCAACACTTAACCAACGTCCGGCACCACACTGGATACCGACAGACTTCTTGATCGACCTCCTCGAAATCGCCATGAAAATGAACTACTTTGTCTTTAAACAGCAATTTTACTTCCAGTGCAAAGGAGTAGCAATGGGCGCCACATATGCTCCAAGCCTGGCGAATATATACATGGATAACTATGAAGAAGAATTTCTCTATACCCATGACAACCCGTACATTGATTCGATCACCATCTGGAAGAGATATATTGACGATGTCATCATGATCTGGACCGGCACTGAAGACTCACTTAACGAATTCTTCAAGTGGTTGAATGAAAGAAGCAGTGACATTCAGTTTACCATAACGTATGACCGAAAAACCATTGCATTTCTGGACCTCTCATTCCAGGTGGAAAATGATATGCTCTACTGCGACCTTTACAGGAAGGCAACAGAAAGGAATACCTTACTTAAATATGACTCGCACCATCCACGAAATCTCAGAGACAACCTGCCATATGGGCAATACTTGCGAATGAGAGGAAATTGCACAAAAAGAAGCGATTTCTTCAAAGAATGTGATGTGTTAACCAAAAGGTTGCGCGAAAGGGGCTATCCCCTAGGACTCCTGAAGCGTGCTAAAAAGAGGGCCTGGTACTGCCCTAGAGATCAACTCCTAGACCCCAAGGACAAGAAACAACCAACTAACAACTTGGTCTGTGTCACCACCTTCCATTCAAAAAGTAACATGGTCAAAAAAACAGTGATGAAATACTGGAACTTAGTGGCCCCAGAACTAAATATGAAAGAGAGTCCTCTGTTTGCTTTTAAGAGGGGACGCAACATAAAAGACAATGTCGTAAAAGCTTTTCTTGACCCCCCTAAAGCTCCAGATCTTCGGGATTTACTTGGACTCCCGCCTGTGACGGGACACTTCAAATGTGGAACATGCAAGGCCTGCCCACTCTGCATGGAAGGTCCTACTCTTAACCATCGAAATCAAACCTACAGACTTCCACTGCTGACAAACTGCAACACCTCAAATGTCATTTACATCATCTTTTGCCCCTGTGACATGCCATACGTAGGGCAAACAACGCAAAAAGTAAAAATGAGGATATTGCAGCATATGAGTAGAGTGAGATGTAAGACACAGGGAGCACCTTTGGTGGAACATTTTATTGACAAAGGCCACAGTCCAGAAAGTATTCGCTGGAGGGTTGTCGAGAAGATAAATGCGAACCCAAGAGGTGGTTCACTCACATCAGTCCTTAGCAGGAAGGAATGTAAATGGATTCATTGTCTGAACTCTGTAACCTGTGGGCTGAACGAATATGAGGAAGTAGCCAAGCAAATGAGTTTAGTATAGGCCAGATCCTATTGACAACTCTCTGTTAAATATCACATCTAATAATGAGACTCAACATGCCATCAATAAATGTGCAATAGGCTTTTCTAGCACTTTTGTAATTCCTCTCTGGGCACGCTGTATGGACCCATCTCCTGTAGATGGAGCAAACTGTATACAAACGGATCCAACAGCAATGGCCCCCATTCATTAGGTTCAACATCAGTTATTATGGATAGGATCAAGCTTAAACCAGACTGTCAAATCATGATTTTGTCTTTCCTAAAATAATCTGCTTCTTATTTTGAAATAGTCAAATCAGAACGCTGTACATTTCATGAATTGGAGCTTGTTCTATAATGTTATATGTATTAAGTTGCTTGATTAGTCACTGACATATCTTCATTGTTATATTTTTTAATTGAATTGCTCGGGTGTGTAATATGACAGTTCCTTTATGCCATCCGACACACTCCCCCTTTGATATCCCGATACTCACTTGTAACCCACTTCAACATGGGTACTGGCTTCCTGTTCACGCAAGCAGCGTGATACAGTGACGGGTGCTGCGCGTTGCTAGGCAACGAACGCGTCCGACGTGCACGCCACGGGCGTAGCTTGATTACGGCTTGTGTGCCTCGAGCTGCCAGCCGCAGCGTTACACACGAGAGGAAAGAAGCACCTCCGTTTACCGCGTAGAATCTGCTCACAAGGTAAGCGCCTCCAAGCCACAGCGCCCCCCTGGGTACTAGTACTCGCACACAGCTACACCTAGTGTATGTCTGCTCGGAAATCACTAATCGCAACCAGCGGCAATCCGTGCATTTTAAAATTTCTTGACTACACGCAGCGAGGAGCTTCTCTCTCTGTTGCTTCCCGCACTGGTGCGCCAATCTGTCCGATCACCCTTTTGATTTACCAGCACTGTGGGCACGTCACCTCCCACCACCTCAGGCAACAGAAACCCGACTCCTAAGTAAAGGCTCAAGCTCTCACACCCCTGCCTGCACGACTCGGGCCAAGTGAGGTTAACCAGCACGATTAATTACCAGCACGTCCTGATTCACTGGGCATGCAACCATGCCCATGGCAATTGAGTCTAGCAATCTTGCTCACCCGACTCCATATGAATCACTCACGCCACCACGTCCCTGTTTGCTTGCATGCCTCGGGCTCAAATAGGTCAATCAGCACGGTTATTCATCCAACACTTCACTTAGAGTCAACGCCACCACATCCTTGACTACGTCCCCTGGGACAAGGCGCAGGAGTTCTAAGGATTTAATCTCACCTGATACCCACAACACAGTTTGCTAATACTGTGTTCTTGGTCCACAGAGTAATTTGGCATTCATGCCACACCGGCCTCAGGCAGAACTGTTCCAGCCTGATCGACAAGTGAGTACCCCACCCACGTGTCACCGTATTTACAATACTGACAATGCCCAAGCCTCTCTGATACACAGTCTCCTTTCTCTTAGACTGTCTTTCCCCCGTCTTGAAAAAGACCCGCCGTGACCACCGAATGAGGCACACGAGGGTCGAAACGTCGACGAAGTCCATAGGCCCAGAGTGACCAGGATCCATACAAGAACCCTAGGATTCCTTGGTTTTAAAACAGTTTCTTGCCAATGAAGACATTGTATATAATTGTACATAACTTGTGTTGTAAAAAGTCACTTTGCACTTGACAGTCACCAGATACATTGATTGTTATCCGTGAATGATTACAATTCAGATACCAAATGTTTTGGATTTCTTCTTTTAAATATAATTGATTGATCACATGACTTCAAGATTTTGAGCATTCTTTTCTGAAAGCACTATACCTGTATAAGAGAGCCCCCTCCCCTTTTTGTTTTCATTTAATGAATGTGTCTAAAAGCAATTGGTCCAACCCAACAGAACCACTTTCTTTCTAAACTACTAATACCCAGGTTCTGAGGGACACAGGGTCACCCCTTTTTCTTAACTACACTTGTGCAGGTGGCTACCTGCGAGGGTTCTTTTAAAGAATTTTCTTTCCTTTGTCCTAAGAGTTACCCAAATGTGATATTATTGCTAATATGTCAGATAAAGATACCCTCTCCTATAGCGAAGATTACATTGCGAAATTGATACATGAACAGGCAGCATCAAACTTTCTTTTAGGTGCTGAACGCAGCTCTGTTGATGTTACTTTGAATGAAAAACTGTTGAAAATAGAGCGTTTAGAAAAGAAATTGATTAGGTCCCGCTTACACGGGCATGTGCTGACAAAATATCTATCAGCTAACATCATACCGAAAGGCCTACAAGTTAGGAATGAACCCGCAATATTCACAGATGTACCCAAATTTAGGGAAGGATTTAGTTTTGTGGCTAATAACTGCTCCAGGCACTGGATGGTGCTAGGGGTGAAGACGGCCATAGAGTACGTCAAAAAACTGACACAAGAGATAGCTGATCTCAAAAGAGAGATTTTGGAAGACAGTGCATTGACCAACGCCAAGGAAGCCCTAGAAAGGGCAGAAAAAGCACTCGGTGAATTCAACACAGGCACACTCAATAGAAAATTGGACAAACTTGCGAAAGACATCCGCAACTACGACAAAAAAGAGACCTACCCATACTTGGCTGACGAATACTACCAGCAGGACGAACAAGGCTTCTTCACTAACAGAAGCCGACAAGGGCCAAAACGCTTCTACACCTTTTCGAATTCCTCTGTTGGCAGTGGCTCCGACTCGGAACAAGAAGGCCCTTCAACCAGTAGACAAGCTCCACCAGCACAACAGCAGCAACATTTTTTAGATCAAGGCTACCGCCAATCCAGCCGGGGTGGAAACGCCGACCAGGGATGGGCCCCCCCAAGAAGATGGAACAGGGGAAGGGGCAACCAGAGAGGCAACTCGAGAGTGAGATTCTTCCAGCAGGAGGGTCATGGAGAAATCTCCACACGGAAACAAACGTACCGATAGTAACCATGATCAGCTACTGTAACACACCAGAAACATCTGCGGGGCCATCACAAGAGGGAGCAACCACCAACGTAGCAATGCCAGCAGTTCCCCCCCGACACCTACTGAGAACCCACCGGAGGATTCAGCTACCAATCCAGAAAAGCCAGCAGTTCCCCCCGCAGTTGACAATAACTCACACGTGGAACCGGAAACATCTGCTACGAGACTAAATGACAATGCTGCAACCGGGTTGCAAACTACAGACAATGACTCTGCCATAAATGAAAACACGGACTCTAATGTCATACCAAATACTGAACTGTCTGACCCTATCATCAACCTCTCTGACCATATTATCACACAAGCCGAGAGAGACATCCTGAGTAAGGGACTCTCCTTCGTCCCAACATGCAGACCGGACTCATTCACTGTTAAGTTGGAACTGCAAATTTTTTTCCGTAAGGTAAGACTAAAATACCACTTTGGGAGGAATGAATACAGACCTAAGCCAACAGCAACTCCATTTAAACCACAGTCATCGTTTACACCTGCATCCTTCTGCATGAGTCAACTCATACTAGCATTCGAGCAAGTAGTAATGCAAGAAGTGATGGCGTCCCTAGAAGAGAAACACTACATCAAATTTAACGTAACTAAAGAGGAGAGGATCGCTCTACGTGAACTCAGTGAGAATAAGTCCATCATAGTCAAGGCAGCAGACAAAGGTGGTGCGGTAGTACTACAGAACACCCAAGACTACGTGAAGGAGATTGAACAGCAGCTTGGAGTAAGGGAGAGCTATCTGCCTATACTGAGGGACCCCACAGCAAATATAAAACTACTCATCAAGGATCTAGCCGAAAAAGGAGTCAGTGAAGGCTTTTTGAGTACCCAAGAAAAAGACTTTTTGATCAACAAAGAACCCCGCATCCCAACTATCTACACATTACCCAAAGTCCATAAACGATTGGAAAATCCACCCGGAAGACCCATCATTTCGGGTTGTGGCTCAGTACTGGAACCTGTGAACCAGTTTATAGACCACTTCCTACAGCCTTGTGTCCCCAAAACCAAATCTTTCGTGCGAGACTCCATGCACATTATTCAACTATTGGAGAACCAACCATACAACAGTACAACTCAGTTTATGGTGACATTGGATGTCTCTTCACTATATACCTCGATCCCCCAAGACAGAGCAATAGAAGTGATTCGCTCCACACTTAACCAACGTCCGGCACCACACTGGATACCGACAGACTTCTTGATCGACCTCCTCGAAATCGCCATGAAAATGAACTACTTTGACTTTAAACAGCAATTTTACTTCCAGTGCAAAGGAGTAGCCATGGGCGCCACATATGCTCCAAGCCTGGCGAATATATACATGGATAACTATGAAGAAGAATTTCTCTATACCCATGACAACCCGTACATTGATTCGATCACCATCTGGAAGAGATATATTGACGATGTCATCATGATCTGGACCGGCACTGAAGACTCACTTAACAAATTCTTCAAGTGGTTGAATGAAAGAAGCAGTGACATTCAGTTTACCATAACGTATGACCGAAAAACCATTGCATTTCTGGACCTCTCATTCCAGGTGGAAAATGATATGCTCTACTGCGACCTTTACAGGAAGGCAACAGAAAGGAATACCTTACTTAAATATGACTCGCACCATCCACGAAATCTCAGAGACAACCTGCCATATGGGCAATACTTGCGAATGAGAAGAAATTGCACAAAAAGAAGCGACTTCTTCAAAGAATGTGATGTGTTAACCAAAAGGTTGCGCGAAAGGGGCTATCCCTTAGGACTCCTGAAGCGTGCTAAAAAGAGGGCCTGGTACTGCCCTAGAGATCAACTCCTAGACCCCAAGGACAAGCAACAACCAACTAACAACTTGGTCTGTGTCACCACCTTCCATTCAAAAAGTAACATGGTCAAAAAAACAGTGATGAAATACTGGAACTTAGTGGCCCCAGAACTAAATATGAAAGAGAGTCCTCTGTTTGCTTTTAAGAGGGGACGCAACATAAAAGACAATGTCGTAAAAGCTTTTCTTGACCCCCCTAAAGCTCCAGATCTTCGGGATTTACTTGGACTCCCGCCTGTGACGGGACACTTCAAATGTGGAACATGCAAGGCCTGCCCACTCTGCATGGAAGGTCCTACTCTTAACCATCGAAATCAAACCTACAGACTTCCACTGCTGACAAACTGCAACACCTCAAATGTCATTTACATCATCTTTTGCCCCTGTGACATGCCATACGTAGGGCAAACAACGCAAAAAGTAAAAATGAGGATATTGCAGCATATGAGTAGAGTGAGATGTAAGACACAGGGAGCACCTTTGGTGGAACATTTTATTGACAAAGGCCACAGTCCAGAAAGTATTCGCTGGAGGGTTGTCGAGAAGATAAATGCGAACCCAAGAGGTAGTTCACTCACATCAGTCCTTAGCAGGAAGGAATGTAAATGGATTCATTGTCTGAACTCTGTAACCTGTGGGCTGAACGAATATGAGGAAGTAGCCAAGCAAATGAGTTTAGTATAGGCCAGATCCTATTGACAACTCTCTGTTAAATATCACATCTAATAATGAGACTCAACATGCCATCAATAAATGTGCAATAGGCTTTTCTAGCACTTTTGTAATTCCTCTCTGGGCACGCTGTATGGACCCATCTCCAGTAGATGGAGCAAACTGTATACAAACGGATCCAACAGCAATGGCCCCCATTCATTAGGTTCAACATCAGTTATTATGGATAGGATCAAGCTTAAACCAGACTGTCAAATCATGATTTTGTCTTTCCTAAAATAATCTGCTTGTTATTTTGAAATAGTCAAATCAGAACGCTGTACATTTCATGAATTGGAGCTTGTTCTATAATGTTATATGTATTAAGTTGCTTGATTAGTCACTGACATATCTTCATTGTTATATTTTTTAATTGAATTGCTCGGGTGTGTAATATGACAGTTCCTTTATGCCATCCGACACACTCCCCCTTTGATATCCCGATACTCACTTGTAACCCACTTCAACATGGGTACTGGCTTCCTGTTCACGCAAGCAGCGTGATAGTGACGGGTGCTGCGCCGTTGCTAGGCAACGAACGCGTCCGACGTGCACGCCACGGGCGTAGCTTGATTACGGCTTGTGTGCCTCGAGCTGCCAGCCGCAGCGTTACACACGAGAGGAAAGAAGCACCTCCGTTTACCGCGTAGAATCTGCTCACAAGGTAAGCGCCTCCAAGCCACAGCGCCCCCCTGGGTACTAGTACTCGCACACAGCTACACCTAGTGTATGTCTGCTCGGAAATCACTAATCGCAACCAGCGGCAATCCGTGCATTTTAAAATTTCTTGACTACACGCAGCGAGGAGCTTCTCTCTCTGTTGCTTCCCGCACTGGTGCGCCAATCTGTCCGATCACCCTCTTGATTTACCGGCACTGTGGGCACGTCACCTCCCACAACAGAAACCCGACTCCTAAGTAAAGGCTCAAGCTCTCACACCCCTGCCTGCACGACTCGGGCCAAGTGAGGTTAACCAGCACGATTAATTACCAGCACGTCCTGATTCACTGGGCATGCAACCATGCCCATGGCAATTGAGACTAGCAATCTTGCTCACCCGACTCCATATGAATCACTCACGCCACCACGTCCCTGTTTGCTTGCATGCCTCGGGCTCAAATAGGTCAATCAGCACGGTTATTCATCCAACACTTCACTTAGAGTCAACGCCACCACGTCCTTGACTACGTCCCCTGGGACAAGGCGCAGGAGTTCTAAGGATTTAATCTCACCTGATACCCACAACACAGTTTGCTAATACTGTGTTCTTGGTCCACAGAGTAATTTGGCATTCATGCCACACCGGCCTCAGGCAGAACTGTTCCAGCCTGATCGACAAGTGAGTACCCCACCCACGTGTCACCGTATTTACAATACTGACAATGCCCAAGCCTCTCTGATACACAGTCTCCTTTCTCTTAGACTGTCTTTCCCCCGTCTTGAAAAAGACACGCCGTGACCACCGACTGGGGCACACGAGGGTCGAAACGTCGACGAACTCCATAGGCCCAGAGTGACCAGGATCCATACAAGAACCCTAGGATTCCTTGGTTTTAAAACAGTTTCTGGCCAATGAAGACATTGTATATAATTGTACATAACTTGTGTTGTAAAAAGTCACTTTGCACTTGACAGTCACCAGATACATTGATTGTTATCCGTGAATGATTACAATTCAGATACCAAATGTTTTGGATTTCTTCTTTTAAATATAATTGATTGATCACATGACTTCAAGATTTTGAGCATTCTTTTCTGAAAGCACTGTACCTGTATCAGAGAGCCCCCTCCCCTTTTTGTTTTCATTTAATGAATGTGTCTAAAAGCAATTGGTCCAACCCAACAGAACCACTTTCTTTCTAAACTTTTAGGTGGGCAGCGCTACCCCACCTCTCGCCGACCATGTCCACTGGGAAGGAGTACTATTTCTATCTGCATGCCTCCCCCTTCTACATTCATTGGTGACAGACAAACCAGTAGGGTAATGGTTTGCGGTTTTCCTTGACAAAGTAAATGACCCTCTAGCTCAGAGTGCAAGGTTCCTGCATTTGCTCTTCTAAGACCATTCACGCTCTTTTTACCATTTATCTAATTTTAGTGTTTAGACTACCGCGCACAGCATCACTCGCGCTTCCCTGGGACATTGACTACCCATACCTAAGGTGAGACTAGAGATTGAACCGGCGGTACTCAAAGTACGACCCGCGGACCGCTCGCGGCTCACTAGGCCTTTCAATGCGACCCCGTGGAAAACAATAGAAGTTACGGACTCTGCGCCATTACTGCTGTTGTGATTCCTTTATGCGCAGGCAATCAGAGTCTTGCATGGTCACCTGCGGCCCCCACCCTCATTTGCCTCTGTGAAGTCATTTGATGCGTTGGGGCAGGACAGGCTTTTAAAAGACTGCACACAAGTGGCTGCCTTTCTTTAGCCCTTATTCTCACCTAGCTCGCTCTCGGACTGACCCTAGCGCTGGCAGAGACAGTGTGTGCGTAGCTGAGATGGAGCACAGATTAATTGCCCCAGGGCCCCAATTGCTGAGTCTGTCCTCTGAAAGAAGTAAGTGTATGCCATGGCACCCTTGTTACACTGCTGATCCCCATATTATGTAATTCTCTATTGCTCGCCCTCCTCGTTTGTGCTATACGCACCCACAAAGAAGTGAAAGGTTTCCTTGGGGGTTTTCGAGGGGGAGGGGTGTCAAAATCCTGGACAGAAGCATTACTTAGGGGCTCATTAGTATGGCCGGTGGATCGCCCCTGCCGGGCCAGCGGTATCGACTGCCTGCCAGGCAGGGGCGATCCGCCCGCCATCCACGCATGAATGACCCCGCCATATTATGACGGCTGGGGGGTCCACGGCAGAAAGGAAGACCGTTGGCCACTTTTCCGCCCGTCAAAAAGTCGACTGGGTGGAAAAGGGATTTAACAGGGTGGCGGTGTCTGCAAGACACTGCCATTTATATTAGCAAACGCCACCATGAAAAGGCATGCAGTTTTTGCCTTTGGGGGCCCGTAGCAGGCCTCCCGGAAGTTGGGGGGTGTGGGGTGCACATGGGGTGTGCCTATGGTACCCCCTGCATTGGCATGGAAAAAGTGGCAGGCACCCTGCGGTGCCTGTTACCTTGTGCATGCCAATGCACAACGTGTATTCACAGCATTGTGGCGGGCGGTGCTGGGAATAGGGGATACCACCACCACAGTGACGGTAGCATCCTAATTGCAGGTGCGGGACCGCCGCACCCCTTGCGGACAGTACCGCATTCCGTTACGGTGCACCAGCCATCATAATATACCCCTTATTTCTTTTGGATTCAGTGCGAAGGGTTAGGTTTTACATATAAAGTTAAGTGCATGCGACAGTAGATGGCGATGTTGCTGCATTATATGAGTGAGCAATCTTGTTTGCTATTTTCCTTATAAGTTTCTTATCGCAAATGAAATTAACTTTTGAGGCGATGATTTTGTTGTTCTCCCTGAGATAACTGGTGTATGACGAGGGAGGGCTTTAAGTGGGTAGGATGCTTAAAGCAGGTACTGACTCTGGTTCCTATCGCGCTCTCCATTTTAACCCTCACCCACAGGGTGAAAAAACAAAACCAACTCTGCAGCAGCACTACTGCTCAAAGCCTTTGATGTAATTTCAAATATACTCATTTTAGTTCGTTCATAGTCTCATCATTTCAGAACTGAAGCAGCATTTTCAATATTATATATTATATAGAGTAAAGCCATAGTTGTTGCTTATTTATCTTTTGCAACTAACAACCATTGGAAAAGCCAATAATTCTGGCGTATTGCAAGTATAATGTTACTTGTTGTATCGGATATATTTGGATGCAATGACAGAAACAGCAAAATAACAGTAGGGTGGCACACTATGCCAAGCACAGATTTTTAGCTTACATTTTTTAAGCCACATCCTTAATTTCATTGGCTCTGGCCCTTTGAGAGACGCCCCAGGGGTTTTCATCCCACTTAAAGCCCTGTAACCAGGCGATCTGTGTCAGATATTTGTATATATCACCGTAGTTCAATCCAAAAATCTATTTTAGAATCTGTTGCGTGTCTCTTTGTAGTAGAGAAATACTGCTATTTGATGAGTAGTTGTGAAGTGATGCTTTTTTCGGAAGTGTATAAGGATTTTTTTAAGGCTGTAGTTCACATTTTATAATCAGCATCTTTACTGTCCCTGACATTATTTCTTTATGTTTATTCAGAGCCCAGATTTGGAGTTATATTTGAGCATTCATTATATTGCACTTATCAAGCAGGATGAAGGATCCGTTAAGAGTCCGGGGTGTCTCTTCCCACAATGTCGGTGTCTTCCCCAACACAACCCAAGTCTCCCTTTGTAGGCGACGAGGGGATCCCATGGGTGGGTGCAGAGCATGTCTTCATTGCCCAGTTGCTGCGCATACCCAGGATAAAAAAAAGTGAGGGATCCCTGAAAGGGGTGGAGCTTATATTATTAAGCAGTGTGTGGCTATTCAAAGTTAAAGTTGCTAGGTGTTGCAGTACATGCTTCTGAAGAAGGCATATCCCTCCAGCTATCCAGTACAATAATTGTACAGTGGTATTCTTGCAACATTGTCAATTCAGAAGAATTAATTTGGAAGAGAAGAGAAATGAGCCACAGGGGCTATCATTAATTACCGCTCACCATGAAAAGATGCTTGCTTGTGTTTCTGCACAGTTTCCAGCTAATGAATGGCACAGTATCCTCTGTGCTTAATAGCCCGCATCCTCCATTTCAAATGCTTGTGGCCCACTTCTGGCTGCAGTTCCAGGCTGTTTGCTGAGCCCAGATCTGAAACCAGAAGTGGGCCACAAGCCGGTCCATGAAATATTCATGAGAGTGCAGCATTTTGTACAAATTTGGATTAATAAATTCACAAGCATTATTCCTGTGTACGTGTCTCTCTGTGGGCCTCATTTAGGAGGTTTTGTCGTAGTGAAGCGCAGCAGGCCTTCCTGCTGCGCTTCCCTACGGCAAAAGAAAAGGGCAGGAATGCGCTGTATCTATAAGATTTTTTTTTTTTTTTTTTTAAACAAAATGTTATTGGTTTTGTGCAAACATCGTACAACCACGCACCGCTGGTCTTTTCAGCACCATGGTACCTATCAATACTGCGTCTATAATACCCCACAATATCTACGCCCTAATCATCCCATTTCCCCCACCCCCACTACCCCCCCCCCCCTGTCAGTGTGCCCTTTACTGTCATTCTTACAGCGCATCATAAATCTTCATGGTATAGCATGTGACTCCTCCCCGGCCTTCCTAATCGTAGCTCCCCAGCTTGGTAGGGATCCAGAGGCTACCCAGAGCGGTGCATGTTACCCATTCCATCTTCCACAGCCCTCGGCATAAGCATTCAAATCCTCACCATTTGCCGGTTACGCAGGCCTAGCGTGCCACATCCCCGGCCAGTGCCCCCGTGCTCTCCGCCCCTGTCGTCCCCCCCTGGTTCGCCTGCGCTCCCACCTCACTACCCTCACTAGCGCACTCCATGCCCTGGCTGTTTCTAGGCTTTATCATTGGCGGTGCGTCTGGCCAATTGTAATCTAAGAGTCCCTTCACTAGTCGCCCATTGCTGGAAACACCCCCGCCACCTCAGGAAGCTGGGGCCCCCCCTAGATTTCCAATGCAGCGTGAGCTCCCTCTTGGCCAGGATTAACCTCAAGTCGAAAAATTTACTGGTGACCTTCGTAGTTGGGGTGTGTGGAAACCAGAGTAAGAGGCAAGCCCCCATGTCCGTCTCAACTTGGCGTCCTGTAACCTCATTCAAGCAATTCATAACATCAGCCCAGTACGAGCCAAGCCCCGCGCAAGACCAGAACATATGCCCAAAGTCAGCACCCTCCGTATTACAACGAGGACATATCGAATGCGCCCCTCCAAAAACCCGTTGGATTTTGGCCGGCGTCCAATACGCCCTATGTAGAGTGAAGTATTGGACCAGTTGAAACCGAGCATTGCGCGTGCCCTTCCAGGCCCTATGCACAAGCTGGGGCCAGGTCGTCTCCGGTATCTGCCGGCCGATGTCTTCCTCCCAGCGCTCCCGTAACCTATCTAGGGGGGGCGGTCCATCTAGCGCCAGTCTCCTGTATAGACACTGTTAAAATCTAGATCGTGGCATAAACATTATCGGCGCCATCTTGTCTCTTTTCAGACCCATACGTGCGCGTAAGCAGCAGCCATTTTGAATGCCATGGCCTCTCTGCCCACTGTCGATAGCCAGCGCGTCTCTCCCCCTCACTCTCTGGCCTCGCAAGCATCCCCCGCGCTCTGATAGCCCCCGAAATCTCCTGGTTGGACCATAAACGCACCTCCAGCGCGACCCTGCCTCAGAGCCACATCCCGTGCTGAACCCCCACACTCCTTTCATCTCTTTCACACGAACAGGCCTTTGATAACCTCTTCCTCCTTGTCCGATTGTCCGACCCGTTCCCAGGCCATCACCTAGCCCAGCAGATGTAGTTTATTGGCCCCTACAGTAGGAACCCGCCTCACATCAAAGGAGCAGGGATTAATCAATGCCTTCACACCCCTAGATCCGACCGATCACCCGCATTCCTGTTCCCAGCGGAATGTCCAGCTGCGCGATAGCCATCACATGCTGAGATCGGGGTGGGAACTCTACTGTAGATGTGTGTGGGAACGGGCCTGAACCGGGTATTCCGAGGATGTCTTTCTGTACTTCAAAGTAATGCCACGGATGTACTGTATGCAATAAAGCCATAAACCTGTGTATAAGAGGCCAGGCCTCAGAGATGCAGTTAGAGAGCACCTCGAGAAGATACCTTGTTGTCTGATTTGATGTGTTCTGCTCCGTCGGAATAAAACTCTGTTTCCTGCCTTCCAGTCTCCAGCGCCTGCCTCTTTGTTTGGTATTTTCGGATGGTTTGAGAGGCGGCTAACGCCGGGCAATACTTAAAGGTTAATGGTCGATATTTGCCTCACCTTCAACAATTGGCGACCCAAACGTGGGGCCCATCAGCGACACGTGGATCCAGTGGGAGAGGTCCTGACGACGGAGTGAACGACTGCAACGGTCGGGAAGTGCACCTGCCCGATAGACCCTCGTCTGGCAGCCGATCATCCGAACTTCACCGGTTCCGAACAGACCTCTCTCGAGTGATCTACGGTCCTGACTGGGAACCATCAGGAGTGCCGCGGCAATTACGGAGAATAGAGGACGATCAGGCGCTGGAAGCGGAAGACAAGAAACTGTCCATACGGTCCGGGTAAGGTCGTGTAACACGACAAATTGCGAAACGATTGTTTGATTATTTGAAAATACTAGTATTTGATTATTTGATTGCTTTGGAGATATTCTCTGTCTACAAACGGGGAAGAATAAGAGTATTCTCGCTCCCTTTGAAGATAGTGAAGGGTAGGTAACGCAGACTTTTGTCTCCCGTTGTAACCCGTCGTGCCTATCTTCTTCTCCTCATTTGATTTGATTTGTTTGATCGAACATTGAATTGTTCGAAGTTGGTTCTTTTTAGGATCTTCTCTACCTGCAAACGGGGAGGAATAGGAATATTCTCTCCCTTTGCAGATAGTGAAGGGTAGGTAACGCAGGCCTTTGCCCCCGTTGTAACCCGTCGTGCCTATTTTATTCCTCATTGATTGATTGCTTTGTCCGAACATTGACTGTTTGGAATTGGTTCTTTCTGGAGGTATTCTCTGTTTGCAAATAACGTAGAATAGAAATATTCTGTCCAATCTTTGCAAGCAGTGATAAGATAGGTAGTGCAGACTTTTGTCTCCCGTTGTAATCCGTCATGCCTATCTTCTCCCCGTTGAATAGTAGTTGGGTCAACCCGGACCGTTTATTAGAGATGAACCATCCAGCTCCACTGGAAGGCACCCCTAATAAGGACATGTTCACTAGATATGGACTAGTCGCCATAGCCTATAGTAAACTATGGCATAAATATACGAGAAAGGATCAGGAAAGTCAGTGGCCACTGATAGGATCCTTTGACAACGATAAAATAAAAGTGCTAGAAACAGCCCTTCGTAACAACAAGGCAACGTCCACTATGCTTGATAGTCTCGGCATGTGGCGCAAAGTAGCAGAGCAACGGAAAAAGAGAAACGAAGTCAGGTTAAATAAGGAACTACGAAAAGCAGCTCACCTAGCTGCTAAAAAGTTAGAAGAAGAGATAAAGGAGAGAGAGGAAGCCAGACAGAAGCGAGAGTCCGAAATTTCGGGCCAATGTCCCGTTAGAACACCTTCTACGCTTTACCCTGAATTACCTTCGAAACAACGAACGAACGACGATTTGTTATTAGGTCCCCCGATCATCTACATGCCCCCTCCATATGCCCCTTCCCAACCTTTAGTACAGCACCCGCAAACCCCAAGTACAGGCGAGACTAGTGCTGGAACCTCGGTCCACACGGCCTCTTCGCCGACCGAACCCCTTGCATTCAGCACAGCGCAAGCAGTAGCGTTAGATGACTCTGTAGTTAGGAAGAGAGACTCCACTAGAACGAACCGATTAAGCAAGGATGAACGAGCAGGGATCGATAAGATAGTAAAGACATTGGTGGAACGAAAAGAGAGCGAAGAATACGTAACGGATATGTACAACTCATATGCCAACAGCCACAGACGACACTTTGTTGTACGCTTTTGTTATCATACCCTTAATACCTATGAGGACCGATACCACGACAAGGGTCCTGAGAGTCTTACGACTCTGTATAGAAAAGTTGACATTGGAGAGGAAGGCGAGTGTGATGTGACGGACCTCTTCATGCGTACACTCAAAGTTTTCCGCCACCTCACCGAACGGAGGTTAGATGCTAACGCTATGACTCCTGTAGCGACTGAACCTCGAACAGAAAAAGCTGACACAATGATGCCTATAAAGGAAGCTGCCCCCTACTGGGTTCCCCCACGAGGAGCGGGAACGCATGATGATATTAACCACCAAGATGCAAGAGGGAGAGTAGTATACAACTGGGTCTATCAGCCATGGGATCAGCAAGATATCCTGACTTTCCGAAAGTCCTTGCCTGATCTATGAAAGAACCCCACTGCCTTTTATACAGAATTAGGCACGGCCTTGGGTTCGACGATTATGACTCTAGCAGACATCGATTTGTTTTTCGGGCTATGTCTGCCAGCTGATGTGTGGAAGCAAATCGGGAAAGTCGACCACCTTGAGCTGCTTGGACATACCTGGTCACAACTCGAGGGCATAGATAAACAAAGAGAGCCTGGACAGAAACCTTTGAAATCCATTTTAGATCTCCCAGACAAAATCGTCCAGAAGTTGAAAACCCTAATCCCAGAAAAGAAGGTGGACTGGTCGATAGTAACAGCCTGCCGCCAGAAACCCCAGGAGGACGTATCAGAATACTTCTCCCGGTTTGAGACGGTGTTCTCCGATTACAGTGGCCAGGACATGACCACCGCAACCGGACATCATCTGTTTGTTCAGAATTATGTTAAGGGCTTATCGCAGGAAGTCTCGCAGAAACTACAGACTAGCGAGAGTAGTTGGGCGGCTTCCAAGCCAGCAGCTATCCTTCAGATGGCCCAGTACTACGAGCATCAAAAGAACGAGAACGATAGGGCGACCGAGAAAAAGAAAAAGGACCTGAAGGAAAGAGTGATGATTGCTCAGCTGCAAGGAATAGCTATAGGAAGGGAACCTTACAAAGGCAGCTACCAATCGAATGCCCCTAGAAGTCAACCCTCTGGAAACAACATGTCCGCACCCAATGCTCCACGGACAGACATAGACAAAAACCAGTGTGCGTTTTGTAAAGGATTTGGCCATTGGAAATCCCAGTGTCCGGTTCTACAAGAAGCGCTCAGAAATAAGGGCACAAGTGACGTAGCGGGTGGGTCAAAGAAGGGAGGACAGGAACAAGGGAACGCCAACAATACTAACAACGATAGATCAGGCAGACCGAACACATTTGACCGCCCCCGACAGAACCAGTGCCAACAGACTGACTGCGACAATACCCACGATTTTGCATAGGACTGCCAAGGGCAAGGGAGGGATCCAGTCGAGCTCTATGTTGACCAGCAAGGTCCTTATGTCACCGCTAAGGTCCTGGGTACGAAGTCTCCATTTTTGGTAGACACTGGCGCAACACGTAGTGCGTTATCTAAACGACTGATTCCAAGGGCACCCTTGTCTGGCTCACACGTAACATCAATAGGTTTTGATGGAACGCCCTCCACTAATCCCTTGTCCACGCCGATCTCCTTTGACCTGGATAGTAACACCACTGACACGACATTTTTGCTCTCCTCAAACACCCCCGATGCCATTATAGGACTCGACTTGCTGAAACACTTTCGAGCTACTATTAGGTGGTCACAAGACGGAGTTCGAGTCATTCTGTACGACAACCCGACACTGCTCAGATCCTGTCCCACACGACACATGTTTTCCATCACTGATGCTGACTTGTCCCTTCTCGACACCCTACCTTTGTATCTTTGGGCAAAGACTGACTCGGACGTAGGACGCATGATGATTGACCCTGTACATATAACTGTTCGGCAAGACGCGATGCTCCCGAAACTCCCACAATATCGGATATCGCCCGAAGGCGAGAAGGCATTGGTAGAGATCATTCAGTCCCTGATAGATGCAGGAGTGGTAGAGGAAGTAGTTAGCAATGTTTGCAACAGCCCTATCCTACCCATTGTTAAGAAACAGGGCGAGGGAGATGAAAAAGCGTACCGCTTCATCATCGACCTACGAGAAGTCAACAAGGTAGTTGTACCCCAGTATCCCGTAGTCTCAGACATCACCACCATTCTGACTCTGATTCCTTCCACTGCCACCACCTTCACGGTCATCGATCTCAGGAACGCATTCTTCTCCATCCCCATTCACCCAGACAGCCGCTACCTTTTCGGCTTCACCTTAAAATCCCGCTCATATAGATTTTGTAGAGCACCCCCAAGGCTACACTGAAAGTCCCAGCATCTATAGTCAGGCCCTCAAAAGACAGCTGGACGCAGTCCAGTTACCAGATGGAGTAGTGTTGATCCAATACGTCGATGATATCCTTTTGGCGGCCGACACCACTCCACTTGCAGTCACAGCCACCATCCAACTCCTACACTTCCTCGCGGAAAATGGCCACAAGGTTTCCAAGAAGAAGCTGCAATTCTGCCAACCCCAGGTTACTTACCTAGGCCATCTCCTGTCCAAAGACGGGAGGAAACTTACACCCGATCGAATTCAGACTATCCTAGAAACCCCTGTCCCTAAGACTCAGAAACAAGTCCGCTCCCTAGTAGGCCTCACCTCCTTCTGTCGGCAGTGGTTGCCAAACTTCAGCCTCATTGTAAAACCGCTACTTTCCTTGATGGCTAAAGATGTCCCCTTCCCACTCCCTTGGACCCCAGAATGCCAATCCTCTTTTAAGGAGCTACGAGACGCCCTCTGTTCCGCACCAGTCCTAGGAACTCCCGATTACACGAAGCCCTTCTCTCTCTACACTCACGAAAGGGAGGGATGCGCTTTGTCTGTCCTGACTCAGTCCATTGGCCCCAAGCAACGCCCATGTGCCTACTTCTCTGCCACTCTTGACCCTGTAGCCAGAGCTTTGCCTGCCTGCCTTCGAGCTGTAGCTGCCGCTGCAATCTCTATCTGACAAAGTGGGGGGATCGTACTCTCGAATTCCCTTACGGTGTTAGTGCCCCATGCGGTCGACACCCTCCTAAACCAGACTAAGACACAGCACCTGACTAGCGCACGACTGACTGGGTACGAACTGACTCTGCTTGCACCTCACATTACATTGAAAAGATGCACCACATTGAACCCGGCCACCTTGTTACCCTTACCTGAAAACGACCCTAGTGTACCCCCCATACATGACTGTGTGACTCTCACGGACGAACAGACCAGGAGTAGGGTTGACCTTCGAGACACCGCTTTCTCAAATCCCGACAGGGAACTATGGGTAGACGGCTCCTGTATCAAACTCCCCGATGGCACCACCTCAGCTGCTTACGCAGTTACCACGGCCCGAACTGTAGTTGAGACCGCCCGCATTGCACAAAAATCGGCACAAGCTGCAGAACTGATTGCCCTCACACGAGCCTGTATCTTAGCAACGGGGACGACAGCAAACATCTACACGGACAGCCAGTATCCCTTCGGGGTGGTTCATCATTTTGGGCTCTTGTGGAAGGAGAGGGGATTCTTGACCTCACACGGCACACCCATCCTACACGGAGATCTAGTCTTCGCCCTGACTGAAGCAGTCCTTCTTCCCAGACAACTTGCTGTGATCAAATGCCAGGCACACAAGAAGGTGACGGACATAATAGGACAGGGGAATGCACTAGCTGACATTACTGCCAGGACCACAGCTGAGAATAGGACAACGACACGCATGTATGTGACTAGGTCACAATCAGAAAAGTGGACAGACACTAGGGAACCTATTAGAGACATTCAAATGGCTAGCTCACCACACGAATTGACCGAATGGGCACGGATGGGACTGAAAGATGATGACGGCTGCTGGAGAACAAAGGACACGAACAAATGGTTGTTACCCAACTCGTACTTGATCCCCCTACTGACCATGGCACACTCCCCCGCACATATAGGATCTGCCCCTATGACCGAACTTGTCTCCAAAGTTTGGCACAATGACAAGATCTCAGACGCAGCTAAACGTCTGGTCCAGCAATGTCTAGTATGCCTGCAACACAACCCTGGGAAAGGAACTGTCGTACCCCGGGGAGGATTTGGGGTCCCCAATCACCCATTTGAAGTCCTGCAGATGGACTACATCCAACTGGAAAGGTGCCAAGGGCTGAAATATGTACTTGTTGTCGTATGCGCATTCAGCAAATGGGTGGAAGCCTATCCAACTCGCGACAACACGGCCATTGCTACTGCAAAGGTGCTATTAAAAGAATTCTTCCCTCGCTACGGCCTTTGTCGAATTTTATGGAGCGACAATGGCCCCCACTTCGTAGCCGAAGTCATCCAACTCATCTTGAAGGGGTTGGGAGTGAAACAGAAATTCCACGCAGTTTTCCACCCCCAATCTGCCGGACTAGTTGAGCGACATAACGCCACGCTGAAGCTCAAACTGTCTAAAATAGTGGCTACTACCGGACTAAAATGGCCAGACGCTCTCCCACTGGCATTGCTGTCCATGCGTTCCACCCCCACCAAACACCACTTGACTCCTTACGAGGTTATTTTTGGTCGACCTATGAGCATCTGGTCTGCACCTAAACCGTCCTCCATTCATGACGTCCCGGACGTCCTTATGTCTGACTATTTGTACAAATTGACCAAAACACTGTCTATTATCCATCAACAGGTGCTGCATGCCATCCCCGATGCTTCCAGGGGCCCTGGACATGAGATCCGACCTGGTGACTTCGTCCTAATACGCAACTTCCAGCGTGCGAAGAGTCTGGAACCTCGGTGGACGGGCCCCTGGCAAGTCTTGATCGCCACCCGAACAGCTCTTCGAGTGGAGGGGAAGAAGAACTGGCTGCACGCACATCATTGTAAGAAGATCTCCTCGACCCTGACGACGACCGAAGACGTGGACACCCAAGAAGAGCTCCTGAACAAAGACCGGCCATCCCTGAGCTGTTACCCTGGTACAGAGACACTTGAACTGGCAGAATATCCCGATCCCACTGTGCCATCCAGAGAAGGGTATAACCTGCGACGAAAGGAGGGAGCTTCGGCTAAGTAGACCACTGACTAAGTTGCCATTCTCAGAACGGCAGCCTAACACTACAAAGGCTGCCGGGAGGGAAACCAAACGAAGTCTGTGGTTCTGCCCACTACCGAGCACCTTGAAGATGATGGAAGCGCCCGATACGAAGATGATGGAAGCAACCGGACATCCGAAGACCCACTACAGAAACCCGAAGACAAACAGGTTACACAGCTCAAAGACTATTGCCCTCTTTATCGCTCTTCTCTTTTGCCTCCTCCTCATGACTACCCTCTGGATTGTGGAAGAGAGCGCACCAGCTCATAAGACATTTCTAACGACTGCACAGCCTACCACCATGAAAGAACACTACCTGGTCTCTCTTTCACCTCAAATCCAAGAACGGTGTAAGGAGTTCTGGAATAACTCCTTCGTACAGTTGCTACACCAACACAACCTTGCTGCCAACGCCACCAACTGCTGGATCTGTGGGTTGATACCACATGCCACCGGACATTCTATCCCCTTCATCCCTTCACCTTTCTCTGTTCACGCTTCCTGCCTTGCTTGGCTGATCCTCTTGCAAGAAAGTTACAGAGACAATGCCACGTCCAGCGAAACTATGTCACACTTTTATCATGGAGTCTGGCTGAACAAAACCGGAAGAACCGCTGCTCCCTTTTGCCCTCTATCCTCCAATACTTCTGTTCACATGGACATCCCCGCCAAAGAAAGGGTGGAGATGCAAATATTCAACAATCCAGCCAGACCCACCTTCTCCTACCTCCGGAAACGAACAGCTGCCACCCTGACTGTGGCCCTATCCGTCGTCAATGTCTCGGGCCTTGTATGCATCACAGGCCATGGGACACAAATGGTGGGCCACAGCACTTGCCGCATCACCAGAACTTTGGACTCAACCGACCCGCCCTCTTTTGTCACCTCTCCAAACATGTACTTCGACTGTGGTACAAAAGCCTACACCTGGCTCCCGAAGGGCTGGGGAGGTACCTGTTACATTGCCTTCATCCTTCCTCCAACCTATGTGGCTCCGGCAAACCATCATCGACAAAGACGAGCAAAGGACATTGAACAGGCCGACTCCACTGGAGCACAATTCTTGGATGCAATGAAAGGACTTGTTCCACTTTGGGGTCCGATGACGAACAGCCGCGCCATTCGACATTTGTCCCAGGCAGTCGAAACAACAATGAACATTACAGCTGGTATCCTCACAAACAATACAGCCGAGCTTCAAGCGGTCCGTCTGGTGGCTCTTCAAAATCGCCTTGTTCTAGATGTAGTTCTGGCGGACCGTGGAGGAGCATGCCGTATCATCGGGTCCAGCTGTTGTACCTACATACTAGACAATTCGCCCTCAGTCTACAAGGCCATTGAACACCTCCACAGACTTTCCTCGGAAGTTCATCAAGAACAAGACGGATGGTCGCTTGGGACCGGTTCTGGAGTACTGTAAAGGACTGGGGATGGAGGTTGTTCATGATTATACTGATACCAATCGTCATAATATGTGGACTCTGCCTGGGTATTCAATGTTTGCCACCTCTGTGCTCACTGTTTGCTAACTGTGTTTGCCCTAAGACTCCGAACTTCGAAGCCGAACGCATGAAGGCTTTGTATGACCTCGAAATACGTAATATAATGGGGATAGATATAAATTGACAAGCTGGCTAGATATGTTGAAAAGGGAGGACTGTTAAAATCTAGATCGTGGCATAAACATTATCGGCGCCATCTTGTCTCTTTTCAGACCCATACGTGCGCGTAAGCAGCAGCCATTTTGAATGCCATGGCCTCTCTGCCCACTGTCGATAGCCAGCGCGTCTCTCCCCCTCACTCTCTGGCCTCGCAAGCATCCCCCGCGCTCTGATAGACCCAGAACTCTCCTGCTTGGACCATAAACGCACCTCCAGCGCGACCCTGCCTCAGAGCCACATCCCGTGCTGAACCCCCACACTCCTTTCATCTCTTTCACACGAACGGGCCTTTGATAACCTCTTCCTCCTTGTCCGATTGTCCGACCCGTTTCCAGGCCATCACCTAGCCCAGCAGATGTAGTTTATTGGCCCCTACAGTAGGAACCCGCCTCACATCAAAGGAGTGGGGATTAATCAATGCCTTCACACCCCTAGATCCGACCGATCACCCGCATTCCTGTTCCCAGCGGAATGTCCAGCTGCGCGATAGCCATCACATGCTGAGATCGGGGTGGGAACTCTACTGTAGATGTGTGTGGGAACGGGCCTGAACCGGGGATTCCGAGGATGTCTTTCTGTACTTCAAAGTAATAACACGGATGTACTGTATGCAATAAAGCCATAAACCTGTGTATAAGAGGCCAGGCCTCAGAGATGCAGTTAGAGAGCACCTCGAGAAGATACTTTGTTGTCTGATTTGATGTGTTCTGCTCCGTCTGAATAAAACTCTGTTTCCTGCCTTCCAGTCTCCAGCGCCTGCCTCTTTGTTTGGTATTTTCGGATGGTTTGAGAGGCGGCTAACGCCGGGCAATACTTAAAGGTTAATGGTCGATATTTGCCTCACCTTCAACAACAGGTGATAGCTTTGAAGGTGCCAGCGGCCATCATGATGTACTGGCAGCCCAACGACGTGGGGGGGTTCCGCCAGACCCATCTTCCAGCGTTTCTGAATCCCAGACACTAGAGCCGCGTGGAGCAAAAAGTAAACCCTCGGTAGATCGAAGGCCTTTTGTAGGTCGTGAAACGACAGCAAGGCACCGTCCCTATACAAGTCTCCTATCATGTGGACCCCACGGTCCTCCCAAGTGGCCAGCGCCGACCAGTCCCCGCCATGTGGGAGGGCAGTACACATGCCCAAGGGGATCTCCGGTGCATAAGGAGTATGAAATCCCGCCCGCTTCTGGCTACGAAGCCAGCATTGGCGAAGGGTGCGCTCCTCCAAAGTCAGCTGGTCCAACCGAAGCCCCTGCTGGAGCACTATGAATGACAGGACATGTCGCTGTATAATCCTGCCCTGTGAGCCGTCTGGGCCCCTAAACTCCCGCGCCACAGCCTGCGTGAGCCACTGTAGCTGTGCTGCCAGATAATACCATTCAAAATCCGGCACCGCCAAGCATCCTTCCTCCCGCGACCTAAGCAGGGTGTTCAAAGCTACACGCCTCTTGCCAGAGCCCCATATAAACCCTATCACCATCGACGCAGCATCCGGAAGAAAGAGAGCGGAATCCACACCGGCAGTGTGCGAAAAAAATAAAGCAGGCGCGGGAGGACCATCATCTTCAGCAGTGCTATTCGTCCGGCCACAGACAACAGGAGAGTGCGCCAAAACCCCATACTGCCCCTGATGCCTCTCAGCGCTCTGCCCACATTTCCCTCATACAGGAGCGAGTGGTTGTGATAAATGTAAACCTCGAGGTACGGTAGACACTCCGATTCCCAGCGTAGTCCCCTAAGCTCCGCAAGCTGGGCACAGCGGGGTGTCAAGGGGAATAAACAGGTCTTAGACCAGTTAACTCGTAGCCCGACAATTCGCCAAACTCTCGGAGCAAGGCCCGCGCACTCCGCACCGATGTCTCCACATCAGCCAAGTACAGCAGGAGGCCGTCGGCATATAGGGAATATAGTGCTGAACGCCGCACAGTAGCACCCCCTCATAATACCGTCCCTGTCGAGCCCGTGCTGCCAGAGGCTCAATCGCCAAAGCGAAGAGGAGCGAGGATAAGGAGCAGGCCTCCCGGGTGCCTCTTTCCACCGAGCATGCCGCGGATATCGAACGGCCCGTACGGACCCTAGCAGTCGCGGAATCATACAACAGCTGCGTCCAACGGACGAAACCGTCCCCCAACCCGAACCGACGGAGCACGCAGAACAGATAGGGCCACTCCACACTATCGAACGCCTTTTCGATATCCACCGAGAGCACAGTCGCGCCCGAGGGGCCCTCCCCCTCAACTTCCATGACCCGTATCAGGCGCCGTATACACGTCGAGGTGTTCCGCGTGGGGATGAATCCCGACTGGTCCGGGTGTACCAAAGAGCACATATGGACAGATAACCGCGTGGCCAAGATCCTGCTCAGCACCTTATAGTCCACAGTGAGCATCGAGAGCGGGCGGTATGCCATTCTTGCCGTAGGAAGGCCGCCCTTCTTCAACAACGGCACTATAATCGCCTCCCTCGTCGACACCGGTAACCTGCCCAGTTCCCACGCTTCTCCATACACCTGATGTAGTTGAGGTGCTAGGAGGTCAATGAATGCGGCGTAGAACTCCACCGGTAGTCCGTCACCCCCTGGTGTCTTCTTTCTGGCCATGTGTTTAACCGCTGCTCTAATCTCCCCCAGGGTAATAGCAGCGCCCAGGGCAGTTCCCTGCTCTGAGTCCAACCGCGGCAGCCGAGCCTCATCCAGGAAGGCATCCAATCCAGCCGGGAGCGCAGACAGTCTGCTCCGATAGAGTTCTGAGTAGTAAGCCAGAAACTGATCATTAATTTCCTGTTGGGAATGAACCAGTTCCCCGGCAGGTGTGGTCAGCGACAAAATCGGCGTGCCCCTAGGATGGGGGTTGGCCAGCCACGCCAACAGCGCACCGGCCCGGTCCCTCTCGGCGTGGGCCCGGACCATGTACTCCCGGTAATCATGGCAGCGAAGACTCTCCACTTGGGTGGCTACCCGCTCCTGAGCCGCCAGCACTTCCTCCCTATTGCCCCCCTCCACGTGGCCAGGCCTCTCCACCTGCCGAAGTGAGGCCTCCTCTCGCTCTACATCAGCCAGCAGTGTCCTACGTACCCCCGCTGATGATGAGAGGCACGCGCCTCGTACCACCACCTTGAAGGCGTCCCATTCGGTCGCCCTAGTAGTCGCGGTACCCGTGTTATCCTGAAAGTTCAATGCACTCCTGCAACTCCGTGTGAAATATCGGGTCTTCCAGCACCAGTGGGTTCAGCCGCCACGTGGGGATCGGCTGCCGCTGTCTGGACCAGAGGACCGTAAGTAAGCAAGGGTTGTGATCCGAGATGGTCCTCGCTAGGTATTCACTGTTGCGCATGAGTTCCTGGGCCCCAGTTGAACAAAGAATAGTGTCAAGGCGCACGTGGAGATCATGAGGCACGGAATAAAACGAGTAGTCCCTGTCGACGGGGTGATGGGCCCGCCAGGCGTCCAAGAGGCCCCATTGCTCTTGCCAGTTCCTCCGGGCCTTGCCCACCCTGTGCACCACCGACTGATCTACCGGGGGGTGAGAACGATCTATTTCCACATCTACCACCCCCCATGAACACAGTTCCCACCAACATAGACGCCAACCTCTTCGACAACGCCGAGAAGAACGCGGCCTGATCAAAGTTAGGGACATAAACACTGCAAAGCGTAACGTCTCGGCCATCCAGACGCCCTAGCACTGCCACAAACCTCCCCTCTGAATCCACCCTCGTCGTCATGGGCTGGAAGGGGACACCCGCTCGCACCCAAATCAGCGCCCCTCTAGCATGAGCGGAATAGGTAGTATAGAAGAGTTGCCCCCTCCATCGCCGCTGCAGCGCTTGCCCCTCTGCCAGAGTTAAGTGCGTTTCCTGCAGAAAAGCTACCTGAACCCCCCTGCGCACCAGGTATGCATGCACCTTATACCTCTTCCTCATGGAGTTGAGCCCCCGCACATTCCATGTAACACATTTCAGTTCCAGTCTAGCCGCCATCTATAGGCCTATAGCGGAGTCCAGTCCCTGTTAACCCCAGCGGCACACTGACAAACCCCTGCAACATTTAACAACCCCAACCAACCCCCAACCCACCCACCCCCAGAACAGGCGCCAAACAGTTGTTACCCATCCAAACTTTACCCCCGTAGGCGAGGGAAACTCTGGGAACTACCAGAGACTCACAAGTTATGTGAGATAGAGGGGGGACAGCAAGAGACCCACCACACCGTGATAGGCCGATCCCGACTAAGAGAAGGCTTCCCCCCCGCCCAGCAGCTCCCCCGCCCAATTGAATTCACAGTTCCCTAGGGCCCTCGCGTGTGCCGGCAATACCCCGGCAAAACAGGGAAGGGGTCATACCCAGCGCCCCAGAAAGCAGGGCCCCATCACCCCCGGTAATGTCATCCCCATAGGCTGAGCACACCCTCTTACTGTCCCTTGCTCAGCCTCCTGGATATCACTCGTCCATTAGTCCATCGGCCGTTTGTGGGGTAACCTGAGGCAGCTCCCCAGGGTCCTTCTCCGAGCCCCCATCCGAACCTCCTATGTCTGCTTCATCAGAGCCCAACCGGGAGCCCGAGTCCATCACCAGGGCTCCGTCGCTGCTCCAGAGATGATCGACACCGCCTGCAGGGCGGCCTGCCTCTCCCGTTCCGCCTGCGACTCTGGTGGGGGACCGCCTGTTCTGCTCTCGCTTCCGGTTGCGCCTGCTCCTACGCGGCTTCGGTCCGTCCTCCGTAGCCTCCACCCATGTACCTGCGCCATCCTTGCCCGCTCTGTACCGTTCCAACCACTGCCAAGCGTCGTCCGGTGTGTCACAGAACGTCGCTACTCCATCCACCAGCACCTTCAGGCGCGCCGGGAACAGTAGAGAGTACTGCACCCCTTCGTCGTGGAGGGCCCTCTTGACAGCGACGAAGGAGAAGCGGCAGCGCTGGACCTCCTGGGAGTAGCCGGGAAAAAGAGACACAGATGCATTGTCCACCTTGTATGGGCCAGCCGACCTAGCGTGCCGCAGGATAATGTCCCGGTCTCTGAAATGTAGCAGCCGAGCTATCACTGGCCGGGGGGGACGGCCCGGGGCTGGAGGTCGGGCCGGGACCCTGTGAGCTCTCTCCAACGTGTAGAAGTGCGTCAGACCCTCAGGGACCACCACATCCTGCAACCAGTTTTCAAGATATGAGACCATGTCTCCCACTTCGACATTTTCGGGCAAACCCACCACTCGAATGTTATTGCGCCTGTTGCGCCCTTCTGCGTCAGCCGCTCTCCTTTCCAGTTGCTGCACCCTGCGCGCTAGGTCCTCCAGGGTGGCGTCCGTCGCTTTCCGGGCCGGTTCTAGCGTCTCCAGCACCAGCTCCGCAGACTTGTCTCGGTCAGCGAGCTTGTTGTGGTCCGCCTTCAATAGGCCGAGGCCTGTGGAAACCTGTGCAATGTCCTGGCGCAGCGCTTCTCTCGTGTCCCCTATGGCTTTGAGGATCTGGTCCATCTGTTGCTGTTGCAGTCCTGTGGTCTGGCCGTTCGCCGGACGCTGGTCGTGGGCCTGAAGGGAGTCCTCAGCCTGATCCGTCGAAGCCGTGCCCGCTCCCTTCCGTGGTTTCCCCATGGCGCGCCACCGGATCTCGCAATTACGTCAAGCGCCAGGAGTCTGTCTCGGGGAGTGCCCGGGCTGCGACGTGCGCCTCTGCCCCGCGGATCCGGCCGAGCCAGGAACCAGGACCGCGTCCACAAGGTATCTCTGGGTGGTGCAGCAGGTCCACAGGCGCTCGGTGCACAAATGGGGGTCCCACTCGCTAGTCCCCACGTCTGCCGACGCGGTTCACCAGTAACGCCAGGCCTCCCCGGCCCCCTGATGTGCGCCGGGAAATCCAAATGACATATCCCACGCCCGGGGGAGCTCCAATGCGGCCCCAGGCCCTCACCTGTGCGCACTGGGGTCTGTGGCAGGAAGTTCGTGGCAGGGGGCCAGCCACGTTGTTGTATGGCGTCCAGAGGTCCTCCTGTGTACCGGGTCCCGTGGCGCAGACGTCAATGTGCCACTGCCCGCGTCCACACCGAGCCAAGGGCAGGGCCCCCTCAGTTCAATCTCGGGCAATCTGAGTTTCCACCGGTCTCCAGCTCTCCAGCACAGCGCCCGTGTCCTCAGCAGGCCGAGCGCCGCCCCCGGGTCCCAGCTCCAGGGTGGGCCCGCTCCCAGGTCGGGATCCTCAGCTCCGGTGCACCAGACAGCTGGCCACAAAGCAGAACCGCACCTCTCAGCGCCTGCCCCGCCGGGTCCGCCAAAGTCAATGTCCCCCTCGGGAGCACTCCACACCGCTGCCTGGGCGCGGGGACGCCACAGCCCTTTCTCGTCTGGGTCCTCCGTTCATGGCTGCTGTCCAGTCGTCGTCACAGGCACGCGGGCACTAGCGCTGGGTGCCCGCGTCTACCCCCGCCAGAGGGCCATCTCCTGGGCTGCACCGACTCCCGCACATCCGCGGGGGATCGGGTCTCTCGGCGGCCCCTCGGTAATCGAGGCCGGGGAGCAGTAGGCCCTCGGCAAAATGGCCGGCCGCCGCAGTCTGGGCTCCTTGTCAGCCGCCGATTTCAAGGCAGCCGCGGGACCCTTCGAATGCCCAGCTGCCAGCGAGGTGCCCCGCGTCCTCCAGGAACCACGCTGGGTCGGTGGTTCCGCTGGGGAGGGAATCGAACAGGATAAATGCCGAGATTGGCCCGGAGCTCGGGGCTCAGGCGACCATGCTTGGCGGAGTCCAAGCCACGCCCCCCCCACGCTGTATCTATAAGATACGGCGCATTTCTGTCCTTTTTCCCTGCGCTGGCGCACAATGGGGTGCCTGTGCCAACACAGGCACCTTTGCACCATGGTGCAAGGGTGCCTGCGTTGCGGGGATGATTATTTACAGGAAGGGAAACCTTTCTGTACAAAAATAATCACAAGAGCCTTTTCCTCTTTCTGTGTGTGCTGCAGAATGCAGCACACACAGAGATACATGTCTCCTTCCTTTACAGACTTTGCAAATGTGCGGCACTTTACAGCACACATACAAAGAGGGAAAAGAGTTAAAGTCAGTCTATGAATAGTATTTTGTACTAGAAAGGTATTGCTCCAGTACAAAACCTACACTAGACTCAACGAAGACACTCAAAAGGGGACTAGAGAGCCATATATCTGTAAATATGGCACGCTCCTCCTCTCTCCTTTTCACACAGCGCATTTGCGGCTGCTGCACTGAGCTGTGTGAATTAGTGGTAAATCTTGCCCACAGTTACAGTTCTGCAGAGAAATTTTACAGGTACTTAGGACCTCTGCTCCAACAACTGCCAAGGGCAGGACTCTTTTTGACCCAACGACTGCCAGAGGGAAGGACCCTCTCAACCTCATATAGCCTGCTGCTGTTGGTTCCGAGAGGTAGAGCTAGAGTCTGACTTGCTGAGTTCTGCATGTGAGAAATGAGCATATCCAGTCAATATCCTTTCCATGGATGCCGGCGTCGTGAAGTCTGGTGGCTAGTGTCTAGTGGGGGACAGTGTTGAAGGCAACTGAGAGGTCCAAGGGGATGAGGGCTGCCGTTTGGCCCTGGTCAAGGAGGGAGCGGATGTCATTGATGGCAGCGAGTAAGGCGATGTCGGTGCTGTGGTTGCTAAGGAATCCGGATTGGGAGATGTCCATGATGTTGTTGGCTTCAGTGAAATTTGCTAGCTGGGTGTTGCAGCCCTTTTCGATGACCTTGGCTGCGAATGGAGGCAGGGAAATGGGCCTGAAGTTCTTGAGGTCCGTCTGGTCTGCGGAGGATTTTTTCAGGAGGGGGTTGACTTCGGCGTGTTTCCAGTCATCAGGGAATGTGGTGGTTTGGAGGGAGCAGTTGATTGTTCAGCATAGTTCGGGTGCGATGGCCGTGGCGGCTATGTGGAAGATGTGGGGTAGTCAGGGGTCTGAGGGTGCTCCAGAGTGCATCTTTAGGGTGCCTTCTGTCGTGAGTGGGGTCAAAGTGAGTCTGTTGCACAGGTCTTCGGAGGTTGGGACATCTGTTGTTTAACTGTTGGGTTTGGCAAATTTCTTGATGATGGAGAAGAGTTCTCTGGTGTTGTGGGCGTTGGTGAGGATTATGTCTTGGAGGAATTTCTTCTGTGCGTATTTGATGAATTGGTGGTGTGTTGTGGTGGCTGCTCTGTAGGTGGTGCGTATTTCTGGGGTTCTGTTTTTCCTCCACATCTTTTCGAGTCGCCGGCTGGAGCGCTTGGATTCTTGGAGTGCAGAGGTGAACCAGCTTGCTTTCTTGATGGGGCGTCCTGTGGCTTTCCTTAGGGGGGCAAGTGTGTCGGCGAAGTTTGTGATCCAGCGGTGGAGGTTGCCTGCTATGGTGTTATTAGCAACTGGTGTCGTTGGTGGTGGGGTTCTGATGAGGGTGGAGGTGAGCTGGTCTTCGGTGATTTTATTCCAGCTTCTATGGGGGAGGTGGCGGGCGTGCTTGTGTACGGGTGAGTTTTCTGAAGGAGTAATGGATGCAGTGGTGGTCTGTCCCGAGGAGTTCCATGGTGTGGCTGTATTAGACATTGTTTCCTTCTGCAAGGACGTGGTTGAGTATGTGTCCCGCATTGTGCGTGGGGGCAGTGACCAGTTGCTTCAGTCCTATGTTGGCATGGTGTTCTAGGAGGGTGGTGGTGTTGAGGTTGTTGCGGTTGTCCAGGTAGACGTTTAGGTCTCCGAGTAGGAAGTATTCAGTGGAGGTGAGGAAGAGGGGTGCAATGAGGTCGGCAAAGGTGTTGGTGAAAGGAGCGCGGGGGCCAGGCGGCCTATAGATGAGGGTTCCGCTGAGAGCCGTTTAGGGTTGATCTGGATGTGGCGATGTTCCATGAGGGGGGTAGTATCGTCCGGGCCGGTGGTTGGTATGCAGAGGGTATTATTTCTTTCTTCATTCCACTAATAATCTCAGGAAGGGATTGCTGTACATGAGAAATGTGATACCAAGATGTTTCATTTTTAAAGCACTAATATCTAGTTATAAGCCTAAATACATGAATACATCTAAATATGTGCAAATAAGGCACTGGCAAAACATGCAGCGATAAGTAAACACTCAATGTGGACATTTAAATTTTTTAACACAAATTTTATTTTCTAAAATGTTCTCCCAAATAGCAGCACTCAAGTGTCACCTCGTTGGTTGTGTGCCGAGCTCTGTAACTTAGACGGGGTCGAGCCATCGGTCGTGAGACGGGGTTGTGCCATCGGTCGTGAGACGTGGTTATGCCATCGTTCTTGAGACGCGGTCGAACAATTGGTCATGAACACAAATCCTGTTTTCCTGCAGTGTGCATAAGGAACCCAACAGAAATGGCATCCTGCCTGGTAACTAAGTCTTCCAAAAGACCCAGATCCATACAGATTGAACAGAGTGTGCTCCAGGCTTCGTGGGTAGAAGAAAACGTTTTGTGGAATGTCCAAAAGAGAAAGCTACTTGTCTCCTTTGTAAATAACATGTTAATGTCCTCAAAAGATATAACCTGGAGCAGCACTATAAAACCCAACATTCACAAAAATCTTCCTAATGTCCTCAAAACCGCATTCTGCGAAGGTGGCATCACTGAAGCAGCCCTTCTATCCCAACAAAAGCTATTTCTGTGCAAAATGAAAGATTCTGAGGCTGTAACTGAGGGATCCTTCCAAATATGCTACTTACTTGCAAAACATAAAAAGACATTTACAGAGGCAGAGCTGGTTAAGAAATGCGTTCTTTCTGCAGCAGACATTTTATTTGCCAACTATTCTAATAAATCCAACATTATGAAGGAAGAAATGCGTTACTTACCTGTAACAGCAGTTATCCAGTATTGGTATCTTTCATAGATTCACATGCCTGAATCATTCCCCGTCGTCGGGGTGGGAGTCCCCGGTAAATAATTATAGTAATGTCACATGGACATATACTTAGTACTAGGCCAGAGGCCTCACATTAGTAGCCTATCTAGGTCCTTATGTAAAAAGGACCAAACTTTGGCCAGTAGCCAATCAGCCCTTATCACCCTCCTGACCTTCCTGGAAGGAGCCCTTGTCCCTCAGATTTTCGTAAGCACTGTGCTAAGTAGTACCTACTGAGAAGACTTAGGTGAGCCCTTCCAGGGGAGGCGGGTGGGTTGCATGTGAATCTATGAAAGATACCAATACTGGATAACTGCTGTTACAGGTAAGTAACGCATTTCTTATCCAGTATTATGGGTATCTTTCATAGATTCACATGCCTGAATCAGAATAGGAAGCAATAATGAGCACATTTCTCACATACATCTTGAAAGACATAATAAACTTATCATAAGTTGTTACACAGTTTACATGATTCTCACAACCTGATAAGAAATGTGCGATAAATTACCTGGAAGGCGGGATGATAGGAAGAAGGCTCACCTCTAATGAAATAGATGACGTAGGACCGCCTGTCCTACTGCTGCATCCTTCATAAGTTCAGAATCCAAGCAGTAGTGCTTGGTGAACGTATGCGGCGTCTTCCATGTCGCCGCTCTGCAGATGTCGACAATGGGTACCCCAGCAAAGAGCGCCATGGAGGTGGCCACCGCTCTAGTGGAGTGTGCTCGAACCTTTGAAGGCAGAGGATGGCCCGCCTGTTGGTGACAGAATGCAATGGCCGCTGACATCCATCTGGAAATGCTCTGTTTTGTCAATGCTAGGCCTTTCCTGGGCCTGCTAAATGCAACAAACAATTGGTTAGACTTCCAAAATTGCTCAGTCCTGTGTATGTAGAATTTGAGACATCGCTTGAGGTCCAATGAGTGTAGAGATCTTTCAGCCGCAGATGATGGATTTGGGAAGAAAGATCTCAGGACAATAGGTTCATTGAGATGGAAAGAGGACGGAACCTTTGGTATAAATTTTGGATTAGTCCTTAAAATGACCCTGTCATTCTTAAACTGGATAAAAGGGTCTTGCAAAGAAAAAGCCTGCAGTTCACTCACTCTCCTTGCTGACGTGAGCGCCAGTAGTAGAGCCGTTTTCCATGACAAATATTTAAGATCTGTTTTGTGAATTGGCTCGAACGGGTGTTTCATTAGTTGAGCCAGTACCACATTTAGTTGCCATGTAGGTGGTGACGCTCGCACTGGAGGGAAAGTTCTGAATAATCCCTTCAGAAACTGCTTGACCAGTCTGTTGGTCCATAGTGAAGCGCCACACGAAGAACGTCTTAACCTGGAGATGGCCGCCAGATGGACTTTTATTGAAGCATGTGCCAGCCCTGAATTGGCTAAGTGGAGCAAATAGCGCAGAATTTGTGCTGGAGTAGAAGTGAACGGATGCAATTTCTGAGCCCTACACCACAAACAGAACCTTTTCCACTTAAGGGAATATGTCTTATTAGTACTGTCAGCCCGGGCCCGGGCTAGAACGACTCTACATTCTTGTGGAAGATCTAGATTCTGGAACTCTCTGAACTCAGGAGCCAAGCCGATAATTTGAGAGATGCTGGATCCGGATGTTGGACTTGTCCCTGGTTCATTGTAAGGAGATGTGGGCATGTCCTGAATAGAATTGGAGGTTCCAGCGATAGAAGGTGTAGTTCTGTATACCAGTGCTGGCGCGGCCACGCTGGGGCTATCAGAATCATGGTACAACTCTCTGCTTTCAATTTCCTGAGAACCCTTGGGATCAGGGGAAACGGTGGAAAGGCGTAAGCAAAGACTTTGCACCATGTCATCGAAAAGGCGTTCCCTAGGGACCTCTTCTGGGGAAGCCAGCTTGCGTAATGTTGGCATTTCGCATTCGTTTCCGTCGCAAAGAGATCCAGGTGAGGCTTGCCCCAACGGGAGAACACTGAGTCGAGCGTCATCTGGTCGAGCTCCCACTCGTGGCAAATTGAGCGCTGTCTGCTTAGCGAGTCTGCCAGGGTGTTGTCTACTCCTGGAACATACTCTGCCCTCAGTGAAATGTTGTGCTGGAGCAGCCACTTCCAAATTTGCTGAGATTCGCGAGACAACGTTTTTGATCGAGTACCTCCCTGTTTGTTTAAGTAGTGCATTGTGGTGGTGTTGTCCGTCCTCACAAGCACCGGGAAGCTCCTGATTCGGGGTAGAAATGCCCGAAGAGCTAAGCGTACTGCTCGTAACTCTAGCAAATTGATGTGGAGTTGTTTTTCTGCCACTGACCACTGACCGTGTACTTGCAATTCCTGAAGGAACGCTCCCCATCCTTCCAGTGATGCGTCCGTGGTTATGACATAAGGGGAGACTGGTAGTAGAAAAGGAAGGCCTTTGTTCAAATTGTTGCCCAGAAGCCACCATCTCAGAGCCTTTTTCATGACCTGAGTGATCTTGATCCAGTCGTCGAAGGATCCTGTACTTTGGATCCACTGATTTGTTAAAGCTTCCTGTAGAGGTTGCATGTGGAGGCGACAATGCGGAATGAGAAATATGTTGGAAGACATCATTCCTAGCAATGACTTGAAGAGTCGAACCTTGACTCTCTTTTTGGTCTGAATTTGGACGGCCAGTGTTCTCAGCTTGACCTGACGTTCCCTGGAAGGGAAGGCTTTCTCCTGTTGTGTATCCAATGTCGCTCCTAGGAAATTGAGACGTTGTGATGGACGTAGATTTGACTTTTCCTGGTTGAGCGTCAGGCCTAAGTTCTCGAAGAGACGAAGGCAGGCGGTAGAGGACTTGGTCACACCTGTCCGAGTAGGAGCTTTGACAAGCCAGTCGTCCAGGTAGGGAAAGACTTGATGATGATGCTGGCGAAGGTATGCTGCTACCGGAGACAGACACTTGGTAAAGATGCGTGGAGCTGACTTTAGGCCGAATGGTAATACTCTGAACTGGTAGTGCCTGCCTGCCACTGCAAACCTCAGATATTGTCGATGACTCTTGTGAATGAGGATATGAAAATAGGCATCCTGGAGGTCCAAGGATACCATATAGTCTTTTGAATTGAGTAGGTGTAATACCTCCTGGAGGGTAACCATACGAAAAGACTGCTTCTTGAGGTATTTGTTTAGGTTTCTCAAATCCAGTATCGGTCTCCACTGCTTCTTCTCCTTTTTTCTGATCAGGAAAAATCGGGAGTAGAATCCTCTCCCCTTTTGTTCTCGAGGAACTCTTTCCACTGCTTTTTTCTGAAGCATTAGCGAGAGTTCCTGTTGAAGTATGTTTAGATTTTTGTGTTGCGCCGGACATGGTGGATTTGGAGGAGGATGCTCCACAAACTCCAGAGTGTGTCCGAAGCGGACTAACTGCAACACCCAACGATCTGTAGTAATTTTCTTCCAATTGTGAAGGAAGTTGGTAATTTTTCCTCCAACTGCGAACTGTGGAGAAGAGGTGGAGGCCAGCTGGAGAAAGCAGTCATTGACGTCTGTTATTGTCTTTCTTTCCCCCTCTTCCTCGAAAGGACGACTTGTTATATGAGGATTGTCCTTGTTGTTGTTGCCTCTGCTGGTATTGAGGTTTGTACTGCTGGGAAGAATTATAAGAGGACTTGTAACCCTGATAGTTGCCACGAGACTGTTGTCCTCGACCTCTGGAGCCTCGAAAGGAATTCTGCTTGAATTGTAGAGTGCCTAGGGCTTTCGCCGTTTCGGTATCCTTCTTAATGCCTTGCAGCATGTCGTCAATATGTTCACCGAAAAGGCGCTCCCCATCAAAAGGCATGTCGAGAACTTTGGCTTGCACTTCAGGCCGGAATGCTGTGGCTTTAAGCCAGCCCTGGCGCCTTAAAACTGCTGCTCCCGCCAATTGACGGAACCCTGTGGAAGCAATATCCAGGGCTACCTCTATCATCTCTGAAGCAGAGCGTTCACCCTCCAGCAAAATCTTTTTAACCTCTTCTTTCTGGTCTTCTGGAATCGCCCCCAGATATGGGGCTATATCTGCCCATATCTGTCGATTATAGCGACCTAGTAATGCCAGAGAAATTGCAGCCCTGATTGATAGGGCGGACATGGAGGAAAATCTCTTGCCAACGGCATCAAGCTTTCTTCCTTCTTTATCAGGAGGCGCGGTCATTGTCGCTGACGGATTGCTGGACTTCCGCTGAGCGGCCTGAGATATAACTGAATCAGGTTTAGTTTGACCAGTCAAACATGCGGGTGCAGTGTCTGGGGCTTTGTATTTCTTTTCAAGTCTAGCCGGCACTGGAATGAGAGAGAGAGGAGTTTTAATTATTTTTTGTCCTTGCTCCCATATATAATCGATTACTGGAATGGAGCGAGCTGATCTCCTGAAGGGTTCTTTGAAATCATGAAGAAAACAGTCCTTCGTTTCCGATTCTATTTGGATGTTGAACCTTGCAGCCGCTCTTCCTACGATATTATGGAATCCCCCTAAGTCCTCAGGGGTTGAATCGTCCTGTACTTGGTCTGGGGATATTGGATCTGGGTTAGCATTATCATCAGAATCCATATCATCGTCATCATGTATTTCGCCTTCTTCATCTTGGGCCTCATCATTTCTCACTTCCTCCTCATATTCATCCTCATCCGTAGGGATTTGAGGTGGAAATGTCTCTTGCTCCTGATGCACATCTCGCGGGGGTGGCCGCTGTCTACGTGTAGGAGTTGTTGTTTCCTGTGGTACCTGTACACCAGAGGCAGGAGAAGATGATGGAAATCTTTGTTTATAGTCTGAAATAAGAAATTGGAGGTCAGAAACAATTGAAGCTGGAAGGCACACCATAGGTTGAACAGTAGTATGCTGTTGAACTGTCTCCTGAACTGTAATTTCCTCAAAATCTTCATAGTCCGAACTCTCATGAACTTTGATGTTGAGATGAGAGGGACTGGATGCTATGGGAAACATGTGGTCTTCAGGATCTTCTGTTTCTAAAAACTGCGTTGGCAACAGCTGTTGGACCTTGCTGGGTGAAGTCATCTCTGGTGTAACCAAACATGATGACATTTTAAACCGTGTATATATACACTTCAATGAGGGAGAGCCCTTATTCGTCGACGGTGGAGCATCCACCACTTTTGATGATGTTCCAGGTGTTTTCCTCGACTGCATTGACGCCATTGAAGTACTCGTCGACGACGACCACGATGTCTTCGTCGACGGCGGCGCCGACACTGTAGCCGTCGACGACGATGCCGTCGACGACGACGGCGTCGTCGACGGTCTCGTCGACGGTGGTGTTGTCGTCGACGGTCTCGTCGACGGTGGCGTCGTCGACGGTGGCGTCGACGACTTCGTCGACGGAATCCTCGACGACGAGGAAGTCTTCGTCGACGGCTGTATCTTCGTCGACGGTTGTATACTCGTCGACGATGGGATCTTCGTCGACGAGGAAGTCTTCGTCGATGATGGAATTTTCGTCGACGCTGGAAGCTTCGCCTTCGTCGACGATGAAGTAGACGACGACGGGAGCGCCGTCGAAAGCGACGTCGACGGTTTTGTGACTGGAATTACAGAGGGTATTGACCTACCCATCGTCGACGACGTGGAAGTAGTCGATGCCATGGAGAAAGTAGACGCTGTGGAAGTCGAAATGGAGACTGTCGATAATGTCACAGGCAGGCTAGACGACATTATAGCAGGCTTCTTGAAGTCTGTCATTTGAAGTGAAGGCATGACCTTAGGATGACTCTCCATGGACTTTGGCTTCTTGTGAGGAGGCCCCACAGACTGAACTGGAGATGTCTGTCTAGGCCTTTTAGGAGCGGAGTGGAAGCTCCTGAAGGAACACTCGCTCTCACCTGAGGAGACTACCTGCTCTTTGTTCTTTAGTCTCTGGAGCCACAGAAGCAGGCACCCTTCCCTGTCCTTCAACGTCTTGACCGGGAGAGTGCGACAAATCTTACATTCCTTGGCAGAATGCTGAGGATAGAGGCAATACAGGCAATCTTCATGCTTGTCCTCTATATGTAACCTCATTTTACTACAAGAGGCACAGGGTCTAAAAAGCCCTTTTTTAGGAGTAGTAGCCATAATAACTGTCAAAAAATCCCTTTTTTAAGAATAAAAGGATAAAATCCAAAGATATAGGAAAAAACCTGAGCAGAGCTCAGTGGAGACTCCCTTCAGCACGACGTGCGGTAGAAAATCTGAGGGACAAGGGCTCCTTCCAGGAAGGTCAGGAGGGTGATAAGGGCTGATTGGCTACTGGCCAAAGTTTGGTCCTTTTTACATAAGGACCTAGATAGGCTACTAATGTGAGGCCTCTGGCCTAGTACTAAGTATATGCCCATGTGACATTACTATAATTATTTACCGGGGACTCCCACCCCGACGACGGGGAATGATTCAGGCATGTGAATCTATGAAAGATACCCATAATACTGGATAAATAGGTGCATTACAACTGTCAGATTCCACATGCACACATTGAATTGAGTTAATAGGTAACAATGTTCTAGCACAGGTCATCAATGCAGTCAAGCTGTCCCCTTTCTTTAGCATTGCTGTTGATGAGTCAACAGATGTAGGTGATGTGGCTCAGTTAATGGTTTGGGGGAGGTATGTGGAACAAGAAATCATTCCAAAGAAAGAGCTACTCTGCCTTTTGCCATTGCATGGTCACACAAGAGGAGAGGATGTATTAACCAGCATGTGTAATTTCTTCGAATCTCATCACCTGCCATTTAACAATCTTGTATTACTACAGATGGGGCAACCACCATGACTGCACATGAGAGGGACTTTGTATCTCTGTTAAGGAAAAAACATAAATCATCCACTTTAATGGATTATCATTGCATAATCCATCAGGAAGCATTGCGCTCGAAAATAAAACAAAGACAACTAAATGATGCTATGAAGCAAGCAGTAAGAATTGTTAATTATATTCAAGCAAAAGCACTCAACCACAGACTTTTTAACTTATTGTGAAGGATGCTGAAACTGAATATGCAGACCTGTTGCTGCATACTGAAGTTAGGTGGTTGAGCGAAGGTAGAGTGCTAGAAAGGTTTATTATTTTGCTTCCAGAAGTTGAACAATTTGAAATCAGTCGAGGGCAGTCATTCCCAGGATTGTATGACTTGCAATGGCTCCATTTTCTGTGTAACATTTTCTCACAATTCAACACTGTCAATCTATCACTTCAAGGTAGACAAAACCTAGTGTCCTCAATGATAAGTGCCGTATACTCCCTCGAAAGTAAACTAGACCTGTTCCGAGAGCAGCTGGACGATGGTGATCTCACACACTTTGCTATGTTGCAGGCTTTAACCCAAAGGGTTGAAAAATCTCAGGAAATGTTGTTGAATCTCAATCTCTGTGCTTATCTGGGGGAAATTTCTGGGGACATTAAGAGGCAATTTTCTCAGTTTAGAGTTCTCACCCCACTTTTTAAGCTTGCAGAAAATCCATGGATGGTTAGTGCAAGGAATCTTGAAGCTGTTGCTGGGTTTGAAAAGGGAACAAGCTGAGCTGGATCTAACTGAAATGCAATACAGCTCTGTGCTTGAGTCCTCTTTCTTGGGGAAGGAACCAGATGATTTCTGGCAAAGTGTGCATTCTGAATAATTCCCTCTTCTTTTTACCTTGGCACAGAAAATACTTTGAATGTTTGGCTCTGCATATGTATGCGAGTTTTCCTTTTCCACAATGGGTGTTCAAAAACATAAATTAAGAAACAAACTGATGACGCACATCTGAATCACCTCCTGAGACTTGCACTTTCTGAAAAGGTTCCAGAGTACAAGAAATTAATTGCGGACATGAAGTGTAAAATCAGTGCGTAAATTCTTTGCATTGGAAAATACTTTTACTGCATTATGTGTGCCTTTGTACTTGCTGTTCCACATTCACTAAAAGGCCTTCAAATCAGAGTAACACTTTTTATGTAGCATCTAGACTGGGAGACTTGCACAGCAACTCTTGCACACAGGTGAACACTATGCATGTCTTCTTCACTGAATGTATTCATGTGTGATATGAAGGATCTACTTGTACCTCAGCTACTTTCCGTCTTTGAATAGTAATTTAATTGACATTTCTCCAACATTACCAGTGATACCTAATCCGAATGCATTAAGTACATAATCGAAATGCTACTTTATCAGAATAAAAGATTTCTTTTTTTGGGGGTTGATTGTACTTTCAATTAACAGAGCTTTATCATTCTTACATCAATGTGTGTGATTTATACCACAAGGGGCACATTTTCTATGAATTACCTAAACATCTGTTGGAATTATTACACTTTTTAGTTTTTCACAATGCAACATTCTCTCAATCTTTGTAACAGTTTATTTGAAGAGGTTCTTTTGTAAATTTCATGTGTGGTTTCTCTCCACATGGTACAATTTGTCCATCAAAGTCTCCACCATGCCATTTCCTGCCCAACTTAGCCCCATCCCAAATCACCCCACCCGAATCTCTCCACCCACACTCCCTTCCCCCATGGTTGTATGTGCAGCCACTGGTGATAACCCAGATAATGCATTTTGGCCCCAGAGGAAATGTTTGTGAGTACTGATGGATTGAACACATGGTATTATGGCTGTGTCCACAATTTGCACGTGACTAACATGTTCACTTCTCAAATTCCATATTCAACTATACTAATTCACCACTAATCCTTTATGGGTTCCGGAGTGGCGTGCTACTCGCCAGAAAAGCACTTCAACACCCATCAGGGGTAACAAATGCTATATGAATGCAAACCTTTCTTCCCCTTTTATCCCTCCGCTATCCTTCTCACTCCAAATAACTGACTAATATCCACCACTGAAATTACTTCATATTTCACCATATTCATTCACCACTAATCCTTTATTGGCGTCCTGAATAGCGTGCGTCAACACCCCATCAGCGATATATAAAAACAAACCTTTTTTCCTCTTCTATCCTTCTGCTATCATTCCAAATCCAAATAACTGACTAACCTATCCACCACTTAAAATGTACTTGCATGTTTCACTATACTAATTCAACACTAATCCTCTATGGGTCCCGGAGTAGCGTGCTACTCGCCGAAAAAGCACTTTGACGCCTCATCAGCGCTATATAAATGCAATTACAATACAATACAATGTGCCATTCTCTAGTGTTTTATTTTGCAGTACCAATCACAAATCACACATTCAGCCTTGTGTGTCTTGTCTCATTTACTAGTTTGACTACATGTTGCCTAGTGATTGGCCATAAGATTGGATTGCGGTGTACTGGTATGACCAACAGACAGGTCTACCAGTATTAATGACATGTCTGTATGTGTCATTTCTGATTTCACAGCTCTTCTTTTGGCCCCAGCTGTGATACATCAAATGGGAGTACCGCAGTGTATGTAGTTTTTCTCATTGTATGACTGAGTGAGTGTGTGAAAGTGAGAGTGGTAATTATTGGAGAAGAAGACCACGGACTCCTGGTGGGGCAAGAGATGGCTGAAAAATGTCAACTGAATCAAGGTATCTGGAAACGTTAACACTATCAGGCACTCACCGAATGTTCCCAAAGAAGTGAGTTAGATACAGCTGCTGATTCCCAACTCCCCTACCAGGCTAGAGTCGCCTATTCATTTTAGAAATAATCAAGGCAACTGGAACCCAATGGGGGAAAGAGGAGTGGGAGATAAAAGACACGGCTCTGGATCTTTCCTTGGAAGACCGCTGCCTGGAAATACGCTGGACGTCACTCCCTGGTGGACGAAATTAAGATTAGTGATGTAAAGTACACTGATGTCCCAAATATCACCCAGTGATTTAAAGGCTAACCTGGTTCATCCCCTTTCCCTGCCTATTTGAAGATTTCCCAAAATACGTTGAATGGTAAGGACAGCAAAGGCAGGTATATGTACAGGTAGTGAACTATTGGTCTATCTAATATGGATATATGAGCTTTACATTCATTAACGCGACATGAAACAATGTACATACCACGAGGTATACCAGGAAGCACCTAGTATCTAAATAAATATGTCTTGTAGAAAATAAAGGTAGGTTATATCATGAACACAAAATAAAACCTAGACACATGCTCTTAGACGCTATATGGTATGTGCATGCTGAAAAACTTCACTGTTCTTGGAAGAAGGCTACAAGTAACTAGGTAAGTTAAGAACAGTCATATACTAGGCCACATCATAATCAATCATGTAGACGTTTATTCATGGGAATAACAGTCTTACCAAGAAAACATTGGAGTCTTTTGCATGCTGTGAATATAAGCCATAAACAATGTCAGAATACCTTTGTTTTTATGGGCACAATTCAATTGTCACAATTCTATGTATCCATTTTGTTACAGAGCATGATATCACAATGATGCCAACAGGAAGTAATGCAAAGCTTGTCTGGATGTTGGAAGAAGACGCATTTCTCAACACAGAAAGAATGCGAGCGCAATTACTGCCTTCGGAAATTAAACAGAAATCATTTCTTGTTTCAGGTCTCAGGTACGAGGAGAACTGCGGGAGAAGATGTAGGCAAAGATGTGGACAAAACCACCTGAGAACAGCAGCCAGGAATTGCTGATGAAGCAGAGAATCAGGAGAGGCAAACAGGAAATCAAGCGCAGTGGAAGACTGGAACGACAAGCGTTGTTTCTGGCTTCCTCCACGTCTAAATATTATTCATGATCAAGATGGCTGCTGTCTCATGACACCAGGCGAGACTTCGGCACTCCGTTCTAAATGATTACATCTTCTCCTGTATTGCAGGTGCACACTGCCCACCGATATCAGCCAGAACTCTGCTTTTACCCCACGATGGACCCAAGGTAGGTTCACCGTATAGGCAGGAATGACAAATACTCCCTGAGATCCAGCCTTCTGTTTTTAAAATATATTGATGTGGGTACCATTGCAGGGCTTTCGATTCGATTGCGATCCCCCACATACCACTACCAGGTAGGTCCACAATCACCACCTAAGAGTTCTCAACTAGGTTGATTGATCCGATCTGCCGCCTTCTTACAACAACTGTTGGGCTGATGTAGACAACCCTATGATGAAGCATGACACCTGGCTGCTGCGGGAGGGTATGTCTACATTTTTCAGGAATGGCCAGGCAAATTCACATTTCCAAATCTGACAATCAGATCTGCTAAGATTAAGTGAACCTTTAACGTCATAGATCAGCTTAGAGGGAACACTGTTACCTTGGGCAGCCATGCCTCTCTTTATCCCTTAATTTTGTAGGCAGATGGTATAGTCTAGGGTGGGGAAGCCAAGGAGACAGCCGGACGCAGGGACTGGATGCCATAGTCTGGGGGTGCTTTGATCATCAGAAAATATTATGTGGGCTTGAAGGTTAAGTTGGAGCCGGTAGAGAGTCCCAGAGCCTCTCCACCGCCTAAGACTTGTATCCATCTTAGCAGTAGGCTAGCCCTTCTGTAGTCGCTGACCCCAGAAAAGGATAAGTTACTTACCTGTAATCCTAGTTCTCTTCCAGGAGTATCCTCATCAAAGTCATAAACACTGAATATTCCCGCCCATGTGCGGACCCTGGAAACAATATAAAAATATATATGGAAAAACATATATATCTCTCTCCACACATATGTATGTACATATATTATTTTTTCTCATACCAATGCAGCCCCAAAACTGAGGCTAAACAATGTAATCACTCATACATGCACTGAAATTAGCAAGGAAATAAAAAACACATTAGGTCCAATAGCCCTTGAACTTTGTGTTTTAATGAGTAAAAACACTCATAAATCCTGAAAATTGCTAATAAATAGACGTTGTTAGCCACAGCCTGCATTGAAAAGCAATAACATAGAAAATGAACGCATTTTCAACAAAAACTGGCACCGTGCCTTTAAGGCAGCCATGACCCCAGGCTTCCCATCATGCCTCGGGGTGACAGTTAGGTCAGTTGTTCTTTGCATAACCCTGAAGTCAGGGCTCAACCATAAGTCATAGATGCACCAATCTCATTTACCTGGGGAGGCGGGTGGGTTGCTTATGACTTTGATGAGGATACCCCTGGAAGAGAACTAGGATTACAGGTAAGTAACTTATCCTTCTCTTCCAGGGGATCATCATCAATAGTTATAAGCACAGAATAGAATAGCAAGCCCATCAACCACCTGCAGGTAAATGAGAAGTACATGACCTAACCAAAAACCAATCATAACAGCCAAGAACTCAGCTCTTAAACAGATTCCGCAAGGAGGCCTGGCCTACCTGGGTATCTGCTCTAGTGTCAGAATCAAGACAGTAATGTTTGGTAAATGATATATGGACGGACCTCCAGGTCGCCGCCTTACAGATCTCAGACATGGGCACAATATTGAGAAAAGCCGCAGTCGCAGCTCTACCCCTGGTGGAATACGCCTTGGGAGAAAACCTGAGAGTCTTCTGCGCCAACTGGTAAGCAAGCTTGATACACAAAAAGATCCATCTCGAAATAGAATGTTTCGAGGCTGCATGTCCTGTTCTGATCGATCCATAGTTAACAAATAGTTGATCAGACTGACGTACAGACTTGGACCTATCCAGATAGAATTTTAAAACCCTTTTCAGGTTCAAAGAATGCAAAGCCCTCTCAGCTGGAGTAGAGGGATTGGGAAAGAAAGGGGGCAGAGAAATGGTCTGATTGACATGGAAATCTGACACCACTTTAGGAAGAAAATACGGATGTGTCCTTAGTACCACTCTACTCAAATGAAACACAGTATAGGGTTCTTTGCAACAGAGAGCTTGGATTTGGCTCACCCTACGAGCTGACGTGATTGCCACCAAAAAAGCAGATTTCCAGGAAAGGTGCTGCAAAGTAGCTTTATGAATGGTTCAAAAGAAGGACCCATTAGCTTTGATAGCACCAGGTTCAGCTCCCAGGGAGAAGGAGGACGCACTGGAGGGTACACTTTTTTCAACCCTTGCAGGAAGTCCTTTACAGCTGGCAACTGGAAAAAAGAAGGTTGTGAAGGTGACCGCCTATAAGCTGTTATAGCAGCTTAATGCACCTTAATAGAATTAAACTTTAAACCTGCCAGATATAATATATAGTGAAGAACTGCTTCTTCCTGACTCTTAAAAGGATTATGACCATTTTGCAAAAACCACATATAGAAGCGCTTCCATTTGCATGCATAAGAATGTTTTGTGGAAGGACGTCTCGCCTCTTTTAGGATGGACATGCAGTCCTGCGGCAGTCCTAGATGGCCGTATAGTATGACCTCAGGAGCCATGCTGCCAAGCTCAGTGACGGAAGGTTGGGATGATGAATCCTCCCGTTCATCTTGGATAACAGGTCCGGCCTGCATGGTAGCCTATTGTGAGGAGTCACTGACAGGTGAAGCAGGTCCGTGTACCGCCACTGTCTCGGCCAGTCGGGGGTAATGAGTATCATCGTTGTGCACGAGTGTGTCAGCTTGCTCACCACCTTCGGGATCAGCGGAAGGGGTGGAAAGGCGTACACAAATTTCCCTGACCAGTCTATCAAAAGGGCATTCCCTTTCGATCCTGGCCGGTAAAACCTTGAGGCGAAGTCTCGGCATTTGGAATTTTCGTCGTCCGCGAACAGATCTATGGTGGGACGACCCCAAGACTGGAAGAAGTCTTCTACTACTGCGTCGTTGAGAACCCAGTCTTCCTTGTCTTCGAAATGCCGGCTTAGTGCGTCTGCCCTCACATTCTGCTCTCCTGGGAGGTGGACTACTGTGACGGACAACTTGCGAGTCAGAAGCCAATGACAGATGCGTTGGGCTTCCAATGAAAGAGTCCTTGAGCGTGTTCCCCTCTGCTTGTTCCAAGTAGTACATTGTGGTGGTGTTGTCTGTCTGTACTAATACTGAAGCTTCTTGAAGCGAGGGAAGGAACGCTTTGAGGGCTAGGTGGACTGCTCTCAGCTCCAACATGTTGATGTGGTAGGTACTTTCTTTGGAAGACCACAGAACCTGCACTTGGAGCTGACCCATGTGTGCTCCCCAGCCTTGCAGAGACACATCTGTGATCAATGTCTGTGCAGGAGGAGGTTGATGGAACAGAACACCCACCTGCATATTCTGCTTCTTTGTCCACCACGGAATGGAAGCTCGAGCTGCTTCTGACAGAGTAATCTGGTCGTCCCAGCGAGCTGACTGTTGGTCCCATTTGTCCTCCAGATCCTGCTGAAGAGGACGCATCCGAAGCCTGGCATTCGGGACCAGGTAAATGCATGATGCCATCGACCCTAGCAGGGAGGCAAGCGAAGTACCAGCTGACACTTCTGAGTTATAGAACACTGTCTCTCCTCCGAAGGAAACACCTTTCCTACTTCGGAGTCTAGCAGAGCTCCTAGGAAGTGAAACTTCTGGGTGGGCTGAGAGACTGACTTGTTGAAGTTGACATGAAGTCCCAGCCGCTGACAGAGCTCGATGCAGGTCTGGAATTGACTTCTTACACTGTCTGGGGAAGGACCTTTCAACAGCCAATCATCCAGGTATGGGTACACGAAGACCCCCCTGCGGCGTTGTGCAGCCGCTACTACTGCAACACACTTCGTGAACACCCGGGGAGCTGACTTCAACCCAAACGGAAGGACTTTGAACTGGTAGTGGGAGGTCCCCACCCGGAACCGAAGGAATCTCCTGTGATTGAGGTGTATCGGGATATGAAAGTAGGCATCTTGTAGGTCCAGCGAAAACATCCAATCTCCCCTCCTGAGATGTGGATATATTTGGTGAAGCGCCAACATGCGAAACTTTTCTTTTTTGACATGCAGGTTGAGTGTTCTCAAGTCCAGATGGGTCTGTATTCTGCCTTTTGGCCTTTTTTTCTGACCAGAAAATATCGTGAGTACACTCCTTTCCCCCTTTGAGACATTGGCACCCTCTCGATGGCTGACTTTTCAAGGAGAGTAGCTACTTCTTTTTATAAAAGGTGTAGTTGATGATTTGATGTTGGCATTGGAGGAACTGATGGAGGCAAACGATGGAAACGAAGACAGTATCCATTCTGAAGGGTAGTCAACACCCAACGGTCTTTCGTAATGGCTTGCCACCCTATCATTTGATGCGCGATGCTTCCCCCCACTGGAGTGGTCCACGGCGCTGGGGGAAAGAAGGACTCATTGCTTGGACTGGGCTTTGTTGGAATTGTTGCCCTGGCGCTGATTCCCTCCTCCTCTGGAATTACGCCTGTCTCTGAACTGAGACTTTTGCTGTCCCTGCTGGTCTTGACCCTTCTGCCAGTGAGGGGTTTGAACCTGCTGTTTAGAAGAGCCCTTGTTGTAGGAGCGATATCTCTTTTTGAACTCCTTCTTTTTCTCAAGCCCTACGGCTTTGAGAGTGTCCAACTCTGCCTTCATGCGCTGCATTTCCTCATCAGTACTTGCCCCAAAAAAAGATGTACCTGAAAAAGGCAAGTTCAAGATCCGAGCTTGGGCCTCTGGTTTCAAAGCTGTGAGACGCAACCAGGAGGATCTCCTTGCAGATATTCCATGCGCATAGCCATACGTTGCGAGGGTAGCTCCGTCCGCTACGGCGCTAATGACTTCATTGGAGACTTGGCTGCCTTCCAAGAGAATCTCCTCAAAGTCTTTACGGTCTTCCTGCGGGAGTTTCTCCACAAAATGCAGCAGGGAATCCCACAGGGACCTATCATAACGCCCCAAAAGGGCTTCCGCGTTGGACACCTTGAGAAATGAGGCTGAAGTATTACAGAGTCGTCTCCCCCACGAATCCTTATCCAGAGGTACTGTGGAGGAGGAGGCTACTGCACCTGACTTTTTCGTCGCTGCGACGATGACTGAGTCTGGGGGCGGATCAGCCATGAGGAACAGAGGATCCTCCTCTGGCGAGCGGTACTTTTTGAGAATCCTCGCTGGCGCGGCCTTTATTGTTGCTGGAGTGAGGAATACCTCCATCACTGGCTCTATAATCCCAGGTACCAAAGGCAACAGAGGCTTGGGTGCAGACCTGTGATGCAGGGTTTCAAAGATCACTGAGGTCTTGATCTGGGGAGCTGTCAAGGGCACTCATAGTTTCAGAGCCCCTCTGCCCAGAATGTCCTGAAAAGTGAAGATGTCATCAATTGGGGATATCCTTGATGGACGAGTGTCCGTCAAAGTAGGCGAGTAATCCCTATGGGAGCGGATAGGAGAAGAAGATGTAGTTGGAGATCTTCGTTCCCTTCTCCTGCTCCTAGATCTGGTTCTTCGTCTGCTGGAACGCACCCGGGAGCGTGATTGTTCTCTGGGAAGCACCTGGGAGCGAGATCGTTCTCTGGGCCTAGAAACCGGCCTGTATTCTTGCATCCTGGCCGCTGTTTCTTTGTCTGGCGCTCAGTGATGAAGAGGCCTACACCATCTTGGAGACAGCCTGATGGAAGGCGCCTTCTACGCGTTGTCCCTCGCTGGTGAAGGTGCAGGAGGTGTTACATCCCTTTGTCCATGCAGCGAACGTGCAGGGGAACGCCTTGATCTCTCACTGCCGGATGAATAAATGACCACATCCGGAGACCTATGACGGTGAGAAGAAGAAGAGCCTGACGAGGATGAAGAAAGGCTCACAGGAGGCGTAGGGGATCTTGTGTGACTCAGAGAACCACGATCCTCTGAAGCTCTCTTCCGTTTAGCATGATGGCTCTTGCTCACTGGAGAGCGCTCCGTTGATCTAGATAGCCCTAAGACAGATTCTCCTTCCGCAGCTGCAGCTGATCTTGGAGACCTCTGCGACCGAGGCCCATGACCTGGAGACGGAGTTGGCAAACTCGACGTCTTGGTCTGCTGCGACACTGCTGGTTGAGACTGTGCTGAGGGTTGACGAACTCTCTGCGGAGACTCTGTCCTCTGGGATCGTGCTGGAGAGACTTGTCTTGACCACATATGCTTCGGCATCGAACGCCGATGAGGTGACGCCGACGGAGGCCTTCTCGATGTCGAGCACCAAATGCTGGATTCCGACGGAGGGTGTCTCGACGCTGAGTGCCCTTGACTGGACTCCGATGGATGCCTCGACGTTGAGCGCTGATGCCTTGGCGACGACGGAGGATACCTCGACGTCGAGCGTCGATGACCGGACGCCGACGGAGGATGCCTCGACGTCATGCGTCGATGACTGGATGCCGACAGAGGATGCCCCGACGTCGAACGCCGCTGGCTGGGTGACGACGGAGGGTGTCTCGACGTCGAGCGTCGATGACCGGACGCCGACGGAGGTTGCCTCGACGTCGAACACCGATGACTAAGCGTCGACGGAGGAAGCTGCGACTTCGAAGACTGGATATGAGGTTTCGACGGCAGTTGTCTCGACGTCGAGCTCCTATGCTCAAATGGAGACCTCTCTCTCGACGCTGCACGTCGCCCGGTTGACGGCAGCGGAGGTACCTTGATTCTCGACGTTGAAGTCTTTGTCATCGAAGGAAGGTGCCTCGTCGTCAGGGGAAACTTCGACGCCGATCCCGACGCCGAAGGAGAGCAAGTCTGGACATCTCTCGACGTCGATCGCGCCCTTCGCTTTCTCTGTCTCTTAGGAGACCTACCTCTCTCAGAAAGACCATAAATTCGATTTCTTTCTCTATCTTTGAGGGTTCTCCTTGACAAAGTCTTGCAGTTGTTCACATTTTTCTGCAGAATGTGTCTCAGGGAGACAGAGGAGACACACAGGATGTATATCAGTCCTAGCCTTCTTCTTCCCACAGGAAGGGCAGGGATCAAAAAGCGAAGGCATTTTGACAAAATGTAACCTTTTTTGAAGCTCAAAAACGGCAGCATTATCTCTCTAAGGTAAAAAACCATCGAGTGAAATCAAAAATTGAAGAAAATCACCAAGAATTTTTGACAGAAAGTCAAAAAAGGTGGGAGCTGTTAAACCAGGGTCCTGACAGAAGGAGCCGGAAAAAACAACTGACCTAACTGTCACCCCTGAGGCATGATGGGAAGCCTGGGGTCATGGCTGACTTAAAGGCACAGTGCCAGTTTTTGTTGAAAATGCTTTCATTTTCTATGTTATTGCTTTTAAATGCAGCCTGTGGCTAACAATGTCTATTCATTAGCAATTTTCAGGATTTATTAGTGTTTTTACTCATTAAAACACAAAGTTAAAGGGCTATTGGACCTAATGTGTTTTTTATTTCCTTGCTAATTTCAGTGCATGTATGAGTGATTACATTGTTTAGCCTCAGTTTTGGGGCTGGATTGGTATGAGAAAAAAGTATATATGTACATACATATATGTGGAGCGAGATATATATGTTTTTCCATATATATTTTTATATTGTTTCCGGGGTCGCGCACATGGGTGGGAATATTCAGTGCTTATGACTATTGATGGGGATCCCCTGGAAGAGAACAGTAAGTACTAGCAATCGGTGTGAGCATGGAATGTGTGGGGGGACATGCGTTCATTTGTTTTCCCTCACTGGTTGTAAGAAACACATTTTTGCCATCCTAAATAAAAGTAATGCTGGAGGTAGAGGAAAGACAGGAGATGATTGGAAAGGGAGGCAGATAAGAGAGAACAGGCAAGAACATGAGGTAGCATGAAAATGAGACATAAAATATGGGGGAGAAACAAAGAAGAGTGGTGAAGTAAGCTATCAGAGAAGAGATTGTCAATGTGGGGCTCTGTTGACTTGTGAGGATGAATTACTTATCTTCATTTGGATCCAATGGTATATCTTGATATGTTATTGTGTAACCACTACCGCTAAGGTTGTAATGGCACACTACCAGTGAAGTGTTCCTATTGCTCATTATAAGAGTAGATGATTTTTCTAACTTGAACAGTCAAAACATCATTGATGAAATATGCACTATTTGCTTCTTACATCTCTGTAACATTCCAAATCATTCACAAAGAAACTGGTTCAACATATTTACAATGATTTCTGAGCTCCCAGAAATGATCCTGGTCAGACCACAGTATGATTAACTGCTCCAACGAAAGAGAGTTCTGTAAAAAAAGAAGGAAATCTTTCTTCTGCTTCAGAACACTGATTTTCACAGAAGCTTCTTCTCAAGTTCAAGTTCGAGCATTTGTATAGCGCACTACTCACCCAGAGGGTCTCAAGGCGCTGGGGGAAGGGTTCAATATTTGTCGAATAGCCAGGTTTTGAGTTCTTTTCTGAAGGAGATGTGGTTCTGAGTAAGGCGGAGGTGGGTGGGGAGAGAGTTCCAGGTCTTGGCAGCCAGGAAGGAGAAGGATCTGCCACCCATGGTGGATTTCCGGATGCGCGGGATTGCAGCGAGGGCTTGATTGGACGATCTTAGTTGGCGGGTGGGTTTGTAGAAGGACAGTCGGGTGTTGAGGCATTCAGGTCCTAGGTTGTAGAGGGCTTTGTGTGCGTGGGTGAGAAGGCGGAAAGTAATTCTTTTGTTGACGGGTAGCCAGTGAAGGTCTTTTAGATGTCCAGAGATGTGATCTTGGCGAGGGATGTCTAATATGAGTCTTGCTGACGCGTTTTGGATGCGCTGGAGTTTTTTCTGTAGTTTTGCTGAGATTCCGGCGTATAGTGTGTTACCATAGTCCAGTCGACTCGTGACCAAGGCGTGGGTGAAACCTTCATGGGTCAAACCTTCAGGTTTCATGCAACTGCTTCTTACAAGAACCTACTTGAATGTACCTTCGGAAATGATAGTACAGCTTGAAAAAATGTTCTTGTGCATTAGATACACTTGCCCCTCTTTCCACATGCAGGCCTAACAACATGAAGACCAATACATGGTTTACAGATAGCCGTTGCTTTTTGAAACATCAACTCAGGGCCCTAGAAGGACGCTGACATAAATAAAATCCACTATGTCAATATACCACTCGCATACTAGGGACGACAGACGATCTTGCATCAAAGCTAAAAATAGGAGACTTCCACACTGAGATTACTGAAGTATAAAAGGCAACCAAAACATTTTCATGCTTAGAAAGAGATGGTAAACCATAGACTAATCACAATCCTCTAGGGACCCTCAAATGAGTATGTGCCTACTCTATGGGATCAAGACCTCAAACAGGCCATCATCACCCCTACTGTAAAGAGCCCTTCAAGAAACCCTTACATTCTTTCAAACTAATGATCTATCCCAGGCTTATCCTGTGTCGCAATGGCACTTGAACCAGTTAACTCTCCTCATACCTGGAATCAAATAGGCTTCTCATTGACTTTCCTTCGGGGTACTGAGTCAACACTGTTTAATATGAGGAAAGAACTACTCAATAACCAGGGCTAAGGGCCTGATTATGATCTTGGCGAACAGGGTTACTCCATCACAAACGTGATGGAATTACCATCCGCAAAATCACAATTCCATAATATCCTATGGAACTTACGGCGGACGTGATATCCTCACATTTATGATGGAGTATTCCATCTGCCAAGATCATAATCAAGCCCTAGGTCATGCTCTCTGTGTTGACTTTATTAGACGTCTTGCCCACATTTCATCACCATCAGCCGCAACTTGCCCCTCAACGGGCAATTTCATTTGGTTGGCATCAGTATTATAGTGCTATTTTAGTTTACCTCCTTCCTATAAAATATGCTTTTAATGAAGTAGAGCAAAAAACCTTGTGGTAGCCTCCCAGTACCTTGGATCAGATACATAAAAGACTGAAAATGGATTTCATTCTGGATAATAACTAGACATCCCTTGGAGAGGAATTATGAACTGCAGGAATCTAGCCATCCTGTATGCTGATAAAGACTTGGTGAAGAGTATGCAAGTCGATGGGTGAGAAACTAGTTTTGAGCATCTGACCAAGAGACCCGAGGAAAGAGAGAGAATAGAGGTAGGCATAGGAAGGGCTAGCCAGAAGTCTGCCCAAAGAAATGGATTTTTAACACTTTCCTAAATCAGATTCCATGTGTAGAGAAAGTGGTAGAGTGCTTCTTAGAGATGGAACTTGCACATAAAAGGCAATTCCTCCAAATTTCTTGTAACGAGTCACCTAGATGTCAATTCACCGTAATGCCAGAGCTAGCATGAAGTGATATAATTCACCCCCATTTGACTCAATTACATCATAGGAAGTAACATTATATGGTCTTTGACTTTCAATCTTCCCAGGAAGTGATGACATGTGTCTTTGATCCTGATAACATCACAAAAAAATGACATTGCTGATATTAGGAACCCCTATTGCACACAATAACATATTAAGGCTACAGTTACTAAAAGAGATAACAATCTACTTAATTTACCACCTATATAGTAAATAGGGTGGTCACACTTTAGGAACACTGCACATTTCTCTGTGTCACAGCATGAAAAATGATGTCTATGTTGGAAGAAAAAACACTGGGAACCCAAATTATCCCTACCATAAACGGTCATGATTTAATGGTTCCTCGAGAGTATACTCCTAATACCGCAAGGATTATGGGCCAGATGTACGAACATTTTAATTTGAGCCTCGCAATTTGCGACTAATTGCGAGTCGCGAATTGCGAGATGCAAAATAAAATATACAACAGTGTGTTTAACACTGTTTACGATTCCCAATTGGGTCGGAATAACAGGCCCTCCCAAGGATGGTGGCCTGCTGGGATCAGCAGACCACCATGTCTGAGACTGCTTTTAAATAAAGCAGTTTTTTTTATGCATCCCGTTTTCCTTAAAGGGAAAAAAAAGAAAAGTTATTGTTTCATTTTTTAAGGGCAGGCAGTGGCCCTTGTTAAAAAATATTTTCGCATGCATTTGCAAAGGGGAAGGGGTCCCCTGTGGACCCCTTCCCATTTGCGAATGCATTACCTGAAGTACAAAGCCTATTTAGCGAGTCGCAATTTATTTGTGACTCGCTAAATAGGTTTTGCGACTCGCTATTTGGAAGGGGCGTTCCCTTCCAAATAGAGAGTCTCAAAACCATGTACTAAGGTTTTGCAACCGCAATTGCGGTCGCAAAACACTCACAATTACCATGATGACTATGATGCTGCTGCATCATAGTCATTCTAAAACAAAGACATCAGCCCACATAACCATTAAGCAGGTACACCACACTACAAAACCAGCCCGCAAACGGCCATAAAACCGGTCTACACATGTACTAGTCAGATTGGTCCTTATGGCAATGCCTGATTGCCCTATAGGCAAGTCCAACCCTGGGAGGAGAGATCTGGAACCTTTACTGTTATTTATGGGCAGACCTGCTTGTGGCCTTTCCCAAGATGTCCCAAGATGCTCCAGCGATGGTAGGCATCAAAACGAGTGACATAGTTGACACCACACTGACGACCATGATTTTCACTACTCAACTAGAAGTTTGCACTCAATGCCTGATACCTCATTGGACCTTTTTGTTAAATAACCCACAGCTGTGTAGTGCAAGACATCCTGAATTGTGTGTATAAAGGGTTAATTTGCATGGACATAGGTTGTCTTCTTACCATCTGGACTGGTCATGTTGTTGACCGGGGCTGCACAGTATGACTCTAGGATGGCCACGCTACAGCTACAAAAGCAACATTCCTCTACGATGCCTGGCCGCGACCTGCTACGTACCGGTGCAGAAATGCCTTAAAAGAGATTAAAAATTACAGAGTTAAACACCAAAGTTGTATGACTGTCGGTGTAACATGACCTCTTATAGCATAACATGTTAAACATAACTGAGCACATCACAGGAGTAGCTCTGGGCAAGCACATTTAAAGACTGTTTTATCGGAGCAAAACTACTATTGTGTTTCATGAGGAGAGGTCACATGAAGGCAATGAAGCAGAGGAAATTGCAGACCAGAGACTCTGCTACTCAGCAATTTCTGAAAGTGTATTGATAGCCTCTGATCCAGTACCTGGAAACTGGGGCAATATTGCAGAATCCATCCTGTCTCTGTGGATACTTTTCTGCTGTACGTCTGTCTTCTTCAATTTCAGCTCACATTACACATTTCTGTAGCTCCTGTAGACCCAAAACCTATCCCATTCAACTTTCTTCTAGTTACCAAAATTTAGTCAACTATCAACTGGTAATCCAAGACAGGATCAGCTTTAGCCCTTCAATGCGACAGACTTTGTTGGGGCCCCCCAATGACCTGCTTCTCCACTGATCCCCGCACTGTCATCCTCCAGGGGTACCCTCGTCTTTTCATAGATCCTCTCTCATGTGTATTTCATTTCTTTTATAGTGCTAATCAAACCAGTGTACAATACCAGAGCATTTTACACCACACACACATTATACAGAGACTATGAATCATACAAGTGTGTAAATAAATGTTTAGTAAATGTTACAAAAGACAATGAGAGTGACAACGTATAGGAGTCCCGTGTCATCCATACTGGTAGGTAGTATATTTTAAGTGTGCTTGGTCTGGAGAAGTACAAACTCAGGATTTAAAGCATAACACAGATGGTGGCGTCGGGTTTACTAATACGAATTTATTTCTACCACTGAACCCTTTTTAGCCACCTGAGGGAACAAAAGACTAAGGAAAAAAGGTTCTAACCCTATGCTGTGCTGTTTGCATGCCGCACTTTGATGCTAGTTCATCACTCACTATGATACGTTACTACAGGTAACAAAAGTATCTATGTGACAAAAGCAGTAACCCACTGAGATAGCTACATAAAATATAATTCTGTGGGCTACAAGTTACACATGTTTTGCAGCAGGCACATTAACACCCTGCACTACTATATGATGAGTCAAAATTGATATTAAGCAAACGTTGGATCTTCTGTAGCAGGTACATTAATCATCAGAGTTATCTTGACATGGTTGCTAAGATCGCAAGTAATTCTGAAACAGATGCTTTTAAATCTATAAGATATTTCAGAATGCAGCGCCCCCTGAGTTCAGCCCCAGGTGCAACGGCACCGGTCACCCCCACCCTCCCTAAAGTCAGCACTGAATTAAGAGAATACAAGAGCTCTGGATCCACACCCCACCCAGCCGAAAGTGCAAAATCACTAGAATTCAGTGTCAAGACAGACCTCTCCTTCAGAACACACATATATAAAAAGGTGTTTAGACAGAAAATCGGAATAAAAAATATTATGGGACAATCGTGTCAAGAATATCAAGGACAAACATATTGTGAAAGTACGTTTCTATAGGTAAGGAAAGTTTTAATACATATAACTACACATGTACCTTGATGATATATATATATCTTCAAAGTACATAGATGTGAAGTTAAGAACAGTAAATCTATATGTACCTATTTGGACTTACCTTCTTGATATTTTACTCCTCGATATTTTTGTCACGATATTCTGTTCCACAGGATATTTTTGGTTCCATAATTCGGTCAGTGCTCCATCCTCGAACGCACAAACAGTTTGGTCTCAACTACCACTCTGGTGCAGATTAAGAATGTCCCATCGTGAAGCCGACTTTAGAATCACCAGTCAAGTCATGGTCCTTTCCGCTCTCCTTAGCTGCAGCATCCTGCTTGCTGGTGTTCCCGTTGCTCGCGTGGCTGTGCTCTTTTGCACCATTCATAAATCATCTAAAGTGTGACCTCCTGAAGCCAGCCCTGACAGCACTACAGTGGATGTTCATGCAGATAGACATCATGCTCCAGACCAACAGTTAACTCACAAGGTAGAGACAAGTAATACACCGCCCTACCTGCCAGAAAATCCCATAAATGCAACATATATAGCCATAATATCGCCTTTCTTGAAACAGAGATATGTGTAAACGAGACCTGCTGGTAAGCCGTTTAATGGTGCACACTCATAATCTGAAATACCACCCTCCTCTACTTCAGAAGGGAGCTGGAAATGTATCTCTTGAAGAAGCCCATCATCTGCCATTGACGTTTCTCTGGCCCACAGGCCAAACAGTTGAGAGGTGTGCCTCATACTCAGCTTTTACACATCTTTAAATCATCCTCAACTCCTCTACTATGTATAGTGCTTCCCCAGCTGCCCATTACATAAATACAAAGGGCACATCTGGCATAGGGTCCTTTCAGAAGCTCGTACATCCTCAGCTACTTCCATCTACTCACCTACGTACAAGGATTAGGCATCAATAGCTCTTCCAAACTTGACAGCATTGAGCAATGCTTCCCTGTAGCAAAGAAAAGTTTCCAACACAATGAAAATCATTCCTCACATCACATCTCCTCAAAAGGCCTTTCTGGATAGAAAATAATCAGAAAATCACTAGCCTATTGCTATTCCCAAAATTCTAGGACAGATGATGGTAGGACAGCTCCAATATGTCTTGGACAAAGGATTGTATCAAACCCATGCAGTCTGGGTTTACAGCAGATCATAGCACAGAAACAACACTGCTAAATAATTTTGAATCCAGATTTCTCTCTTTCTCGCTCTCAATGTTCAGAGGGCATCACTTATTATTGCCACACTATTTTCCTCAATATCAGGCCTTGGACTAGAAAACGAATCTCAGGTGTGGCTGTGCTGAATTCGACACAGTGTGCACCCAGCTGTGTCTTCCTGTTATTTTGCTCTATTTCCTGGCTTACCCTAGGATTTTTTCAAAGTGGACTTGACATCAGTCAGCCCTCTGGAGAAGCTTCAAGTGTTTTTATATTACTCACCAGAAAAATGGAGAGGTGAATTTAGCTGCATTTACCAGAACATTATGTATAGACAGGCTTAGTCAGGCCTCAAATCCGTTTGCACTTGTTGTGCATTGCACATTTTAAAATAAACATAGTTTTGGGGAATTCATTTCTTTGCATGTGCAGCTTGAGTTAAGACGTGTCCTTCAGCATTTTGCAAAATACTCCAAATTCAGGCACTTTTAAGGTCTTGTTTTCCTACTATATTAAAATGTATTGTTCTTCGTGTTTCTAATAGTCTTGGAGGAAGGAGCAGAGCACAACTATATCTTTACAAAACCACTTCTGGCTAGCGGGTGATGTGTATGTAATTTTAAATGTGGCTTTATTTTCTGTTTCAATACATGGTAGAGGCTTATTCATTAGTATTAGATCAAAAGTATTTTTTGTGATGTGTTTTGTTTTACCAATGAAAATTGTGGTTTATAATTTGTTTCACACCAAGCTGACAGTGTGATTTCTCCGTTTGAAAATCTACATAACATGCTGTTTTTGGAATGTGTTCAATGTCCTTCTTGGCTTTCTTTGGAGAGCAGACTCCATGTTAGTCCATTTATTGACTCAATACTTAGAATATTTTAGGAGCCTCCGCTTGACTTTAAACTGAGCTGACTTATGTCTGCCTTCTTTCTAATGCATTACTTTGCCTTGTGCGAGACCGTATTGTGGTCTGGGTTTATAACTAGAGGAGAGACTGGGAGAACTATGCTAATTCCCATGTATTTGCATTTTGATTTGAACTGCCGAGCTAACTATTTTTACCTTTTGTAATGATTCTGAAAATGTAAATCTTCTTGGTTTTGACTTTAAACCTTGTCTGGTGTAAGTGATTTGACCTGGTTTATCTCTCCTCCGGGGTCATCATCCTTTGGGACCAAAAATGAGAACTTAAGAAATAATAATTTACTGTCAATCGTTTTTGGAGAGACAAATAGCACCAACAAGAGTTCAAGGCAATGCTGGGGTGGAGGTGCATAGAAAGAGCACCCCACTCATTATCCATAATGTCTGCCATACCCTCACCAGGATATGGGAGACTGAGTTTTGGTGGCAGCTGAAATCCTAGTAGGGGCACAGACATTCTCACAAGTGCCTCTGAAGGATTTACTGATTCTTTGTGAGTGAAATCTATGTAATGTATCATATCTATTGTTCTGTTCTCAATGACTGTGTTTAGTGTGTGGGTACTTACTGGGATTCGTATCAAACATTATACAAGCGTTGTTAACCCTATAGAGGCATAAAAACACCATAAACAATTGTAATTCACACCAATGTTTGACCTAAACAAGAATTAATAATCCACTTCTAAATGCTCAGTTTAGCAAGGATAATACCCATAGGGATGGGGCACCTATTCCTAAATCTGCAATTAACTGGTAACGCTTTTGGCATGGCATAGCGTGGAATGTTCCATTTTAAACAAATCACATTCCTGGCTTTATATACCCACATCTCCCTGATCTAAGCCAATAGCCTTTGTCAGTTTGTTACCTAGAAGAGAAACCCCCATCCAGATTCCTCATTCTCAGGTGTGATTCAGTCCTCTATGGGTCATGCGTATCTTCTTTGAGTTGTCCTTTTAAGTCCTTGAAGTACCATGTGACTCTGAGTTAGACGGTAGACTGCCCCTAGTTTCTAATTGTAGGTGATAGTTTATGCTGTTCAGTCCTTTCAGTATAGTATTAGAGTGTCCTCTGTTGAGGGTCTAGTTGTAGAATTCATCAAAAGACTTGAGAAACTTCATTGGAAATAACAAGAGGGAGGTCGACCTGGCTTTGGAAAGTACACTCAGGCATGCATCTCCAGCCTGTTTGACCAAAACCAACAGCAACAGTCCTGTTCCATTGATACTGGCCTACTCCCCTACTACAAATGTAGTCTACTGTGTTTTCGTGGAAGAGACTGTGATGCCCTGTGGAATACCGCCCTGGATTACATCACACTCTGTAATGATGAACTGGGATTTATAGGTTGTAAAAAAGGCATTTAGTTCCAAGTGACCTTGATGTTTACACTGTAACATTTTACAATCTATTAAAGCACGTGCAGGGTCCCTGATTTACAATCCTTGTGCTTCTCTGATCCTGCTTTCAACATTTATGGCTGAGTATATTTTCTGGGGCACGGGACTCCTGGCCTAAGCCCACGGACTGATCTTGTACATATTTGTGTACCAACTGCTCACCAGCAAGGTGCTAGACTCTGATGGGTCTGAGTTCACCCCAAGGGGGAGTTCATTTCAACCTGGATTGCTCCTGTCCCCATGTCCATCCCATAACTGATGGCGGCAGCTAACGATCAGGTTAGTTGGGGAGGCTGCCTACTGCTCCTATGTGGTAAATCTGTGTGGCCCTCTCTTCACCTAGAGTGCAGATTATTTGCTTCTAGCATCCTGAGTGCATGAGCGTACATGAGTCTGGCACTCTGCCAATCTATGTGTTGCCCCAAGATTGTGGATCGCCATATTAGAAGCAGAGGCTTTGAGTGAGTTGTCTCCCCATCCTCTTGCATGTCATTGGTGCTGACACCTTTCTCTCTCTCCCTGCACACGCCACTGTAGCCAGGTAACTATGCGCCTGCTTTGGATAAATAAACTCTGAATGGAACCAGGAAGGAGTCTTTCTGATCACTTCATTAATTCAGAGCAATTTGGATAGGCGAGTCTGGGCCCTTCAGAGGAGGATCACCTTGACAAAGTAAATAATCACGGGCATGGGTTATGGTGTCACCTGACCATACAAGTTAGAGTGGCTGCCTATCCAATCCGCATAAACAAAAGGAATCCTCCTAAAAGTGTCAGGGAAGTGTTCACCACAGTGGTATGGGAGCACTTAATGTTTTTAAAAATACCCCTCACACACCAACAGGCCCCTTGGTGTCATGCTTCATCATAGGGGTCTTCGCACCCCTCTAGCGGGATGCGGCGTGCTACGACCTACGACTACGCGGGAGCACTTTTAGTTTTTGACTATATGTGGTGCATGTGATTGGGGATATTTTATGTGAGTGGTGGGATTCAGTGAAATAGTTAAAAAGCACCTGGCTCATGGGTATACTAAAAAAATGTATTTATAACCCCGGGCTGGTACTGATAAAAGAAGTGAAGTGCGAGGTGTGTATGTCGTGATTATGGACAATACCTCATGTGTGCGTCGACATGTTTCGGAGGCAGAGTTCCTTCTTCAGGACGGGGGCACAACTTCCCCACCTTACTCACGTTTCACTAAATGTTACAAAATGTATTCATGTTGTTAACAAAAGTGAAAAAATAACAATATATATGTGTGTGTAACTACAGGCTACTATGTGCCTACAGCGGTTTAGCTCAAGTTCATGCAAATTGCATGACCTGAGAAAAAGGAAGAAAAAGAAAACAATGGTCACCCTTGTAATGGGTAGTTCTGACAGGTGCAATCACCTGGAACAAACCAAAAGCTTATTAGCCCTGTGGAAAAAAGACACTCACATAACATACAACATAGAAACATGAAAACACACTCTAATTAAATTGCAGAGGATAGTGTCATACTTGTTTAGTAGTGCTTGCTTGCTTCATGAGCATTCAGAAACGTCTGGGGGGTGATTGCTATTGTGCAATCTAAAATAGAAAGCAATGTAGGTTTCAGTCTGGTGCGTTACTTACTTTGGCTGCCTGGATATGTATTATGTAACACTCCATACTCACAAACTCGGTAACGGTTAAGCGGATGTAAAGTGCTGCCCATACATGGGTAATCCGGCATTAATCAGTCGTTTTGCGTGCAAATTGGATAATTACAGACCCTTCTAAGGCAGATCCAGTAAGAAAAAGGCCAGTTCAGCGGAGTAGCGTGTGGGGTAAGACAGAGGAGAACTACTCCCGAGTTCGTGAGTATGGAGTGTTACATAATGTTTTCTTTTTCTTCCTTTTTCTCAGGTCATGCAATTTGCATCAACTTGAGCTAAACCGCTGTAGGCACATAGTAGCCTGTAGTTACACACACACATATATATTGTTATTTTTTCACTTTTGTTAACAACATGAATACATTTTTTAACATTTAGTGAAACGTGAGTAAGGTGGGGAAGTTGTGCCCCCGTCCTGAAGAAGGAGCTCTGCCTCCGAAACATGTCGACGCACACATGAGGTATTGTCCATAATCATGACATACACACCTCGCACTTCACTTCTTTTATCAGTACCAGCCCGGGGGGTTATAAATAAAAAAAATTAGTATACCCACGAGCCAGGTGCTTTTTAACTATTTCACTGAATCCCACCACTCACATAAAATATCCCCAATCACATGCACCACATATAGTCAAAAACTAAAAGTGCTCCCACGTAGGTCGTAGCACGCCGCATCCCGCTAGAGGGGTGCGAAGATCCCTATGATGAAGCATGACACCAAGGGGCCTGTTGGTGTATGAGGGGTATTTTAGAAAACATTAAGTGCTCCCATACCACTGTGGTGAACACTTCCCTGACACTTTTAGGAGGATTCCTTTTGTTTATGTGAATTAGTTTGTGGAGTAAGAATCCTTCTGTGTTACTCTACCTCCCCTCTTCTGTTTATTTGTATGCCTATCCAATCCCCCACCATTCCCCCCACCGCAGATAACAGTGGCAGAAGTGGACTTAGGTGCAGCAACAAGTAGCTATTTAGCTGAAGGACTGTCTGATCTGGACTAACCCCATCCTATCTACCACTGTTTATGAGTATCAGCTTGCACTGTGAACCAGGTATTCATGTTCACCATTGAATTCAAGCACATGCTCTGTGCACAGGCAGGGCAGAGGAAGCGCTGAGCCAGGGGCATCAAACAGAGCTGCCGCTCTTTAAAATCTGGTCTAGACTTTAAGGACAATGGAAAAGGTGAAGGACTTAGACAAAGGTGTGCAGCTGCTGGATCTGAAGTACACGCTGAGAAGCTGCTTACGAACTCAAGGGCCAATGTACTACCATACGTAGTTAAGCCACTATTATGGATTTCTAATTAACACGCCACAAACTAAACTAGGGATGGTGAGACTCGAAGCTTCTTCCAATGGCCTGAACATCGGTGGAATCTATGGAAAAATTTTGGAAATTACATAAAAAGCACAACACAATTCACAATGAAATATTGGGGAGAGAATAAGACAGAGACATACAACTTACTGAAATAAAAGCCGGTGGGCCCACAGATAAACTGCAAAATGTCCACCAGTTCCGCCCCGCAGAGCATCTCTTTGGATCGGTGTCGGTAACAGCGACCCTCGGACACGTCCAGGCATGCGGCGAGCAGCAAGGACAGGCACAGCAATGAAGGACGGATGTTGGGTAGAGTAGCCTTCTGGGAACCCGGAAGAAAAAAGCAAATGATAAGAATCGAAACCATACGTTTGACAAGAATTCACTGCATTAAGTTTGTATCTTATATGCTCATCATATCACCCTACTACCCTTTAGGTGCCAAAGTGCATTTGTGAACGGCAGGTTGTGCTTGACTCATAGGCTGTTGAAATGCAATGTCCTGAAACCTTTATCACCCGTCCCTTTACCACTGACCATAACACTTGCACAACACATTCACTAAAATTCTCCCAACATTGTCAGACTTATGCTGAGACACATCAGATGTTCAAAGAGGATTGTGATGTGGGATTCTTCAGCTATTCAAAGAGAATTGTGGTGTGGGGCCCTTCAACAATTCGAAGAGGATTGTGGTGTTGGGCCCTTCAACTATTTGAAGAGGGTTGTGATGTTGGGCCCTTCAACTATTCGAAGAGGGTTGTGATGTTGGGCCCGTCAACTATTTGAAGAGGATTGTGGTGTTGGGCCCTTCAACTATTTGAAGAGGATTGTGGTGTTGGGCCCTTCAACTATTCGAAGAAGATTGTGGTGTGGGGCCCTTCAATTATTCGAAGAGGATTGTGGTGTTGGGCCCTTTAACCATTTGAAGAGGATTGTGGTGTTGGGCCTTTAACTATTCGAAGAGTATTGTAGTGTGGGGCCCTTCAACTATTCGAAGAAGATTGTGGTGTTGGGCCCTTCAACTATTCGAAGAGGATTGTGGTGTGGGGCCCTTCAACTATTCAAAGAGGATTGTGGTGTGGGATCCTTCAGCTATTCGAAGAGGATTGTGGTGTGGGACCCTTTATCTATTCAAATAAGATAATTGATTGCGCTTGCTTTATTGAGAGGTCTGGTTCGGTTTAAATATCTTCTGGTGTGCGGGTAGGGCAGGAGGCACCAAACCAGTTCAGAATGGATCGATACTGTTGTGCCAGGGGAGGTAACGAGTGTAAATAGACCACCCAACTCGCCAATGTGAGGGCACATTCAGCAGGATGTGCTTGTAACTGTAGTTTGCTTTTGTGGGAGCAGCCTCCGGTGGTCACTTTTTGGGCAGTGCACAGAGTATCCTCTTGACAGTCACACCTAAATCAAGCTTCCGAGCATTTTGTGATATTTACTTAAATCTAAAAAGTCTAATTGACTTACCCAATTTATGACATTTTGGTCTTATTTTAAACCCAAAATTACTTTTCCTTTAACTAAATTGATTTGCGAATTTTACTGATTGGTTTATTGACTCTAGATTTGCTAGTGTTAGAGTTCTTTACTTGCATTTCTCTCGACAAAAGCCTCTCATTTTGTGCTGGCGCTGCTAGGGGTCATGCCCGGCTTTGTCAGTGAAATTGTATTTACCTAGCAAGGGGCTACAATACTATGACGGTGGGAGCCAACCACACCACAGTACTAATCTGTTTTCTTAAAAAGTTTCACTAAATTTTTTGAGATCATAACATCTTTCCTGTAAACCGTTATTCATATAAGACTCAGGAATTGCATTTATCATAGTTTATAATTTATAGGCTGCACATTGGACTTTGGCATATGATAACGCCTAACCTCTTAAATCACAGTAACCAGATTTCTATTCTATAGCACTTCAGAGCACTTTTAAGTAAGTAAATAACTTTAGTCCAGTTTTAAAGTAATGTATTTACTGACCTCGGGAGTGTGGAAGGATATGCTTGTCGGGATTAAAATGAATACGTGCAGGCCACAGCAGATGTCAGCAGAGTTTAATTTACTGAGACACCTTGTCGGCATCACACCTTGAAGGCATATTGTTTATGTACCAGTCTATCTACATACTGCATGGATTCAAATTTACATACACTTCATATATAGTAAGTAATCTGTCAACATGCATAATATTTAAAAATCTATCAGCATGTTTCCTAGCGTACACTGTACTGACATGCTTTATATCTTCCAATCTGTCAAGATGCTTCAATCATATCTTGCAATCTATCGTCTTTAGCTTCACTAAGACACTCACAAGTTTTGCAGGGACCTTTGTCCACTTTCAGATAGACAAGTTAAAGCCTGACAGCATCAGTGCAAATTCCTTCATGACCAGCATTCGCCCTCAGATCATCCCGCGGCACGAAAACAGCCACTGTCCAAGTAGTAGATGACGTTCTCCTGATCCATGATGAGACCCATGACCCATGAAGCCTATGACCCTCTTGGGTGTCTCTGACACAGTTGGCCACTGTGCCCTCATCTGCTCTCTCTTGCCTCCAATTGGATTCACTGCCATTGTCCTGCATTGGTTCTCCTTTTACCGTCAGATGACCCAGATTAGTGTCTCAAGGTCCAAGAAGCTCAACATCACCTGATGGGTATCCCTGAGTTCCACCCCTGGTCCTGTAATCTTCCATGTTCCATCCATACATAGCAGCCTTCCCAACCTTGCTTATTGACAATAACATGATGATTCACCATATTTCGTCACTCAACTCTATATGAAGATCTTCTCAGTGACTTAGACTCTGCCTCTTTCTCATTCATACCTGGATGTCTAGTATCTACCTGAAGGTTAACCTCACTAAGACTGAATTACACCCATTCTCTACCAACAAGAAATAACTTGTTCTCACCTACCTAACCGACATGAACTGGGATGGCTTTAACCCCCAGCTATCAACCAATGCCAAATCACACAATTTCACATTCAACACCTATCTCTCGCTCAAGGAGCACATGGCCGAGAGACCAAGACAGCATTGTACTAGCTCTCCCACTGAAAAAAAAGTCTTACTGTTCTTTCCTAAAAGTGCCTTTGGAATGGCTATTTCAGTCTGCATACTTTCACATCAGGATGGAGGCTGCTTCATGGCCACCCAGATACCACACTGGTCCTCTGGAAGGCATCCAGCATGCCACAGCATACCTCATCAAAATATTGACACATTTTGTTTTACATGCATGTACCCTGATGCAAGGTCAGTTCTCCTTCTGCTTGCCTGAATCATCTTCGGAGACAGCTGTATCTCTTACAAGGCCACCAAAAGAAGGAATTCAACCAGCCACAGAATACCCCATAAAAAGCATGAAGAAATGTGACTAAACACCTCTACTATTACGCAAATTCACTACACCACATGCATGCCTGCATTATCTTCAAAGCCTTCATAGCTAGCTGCATCTCTTACAAGGCCAACGGAAAAGGCTGCAGTCGTCTGACACAAGTGCAGTCAGAAAACAGGTAGGCAAACTGCCTCTCCTGCTATCAGGAGCAGGCCCATTTCCTGTCTCACCCCCTTTTCGGCAGAAATATAGGTGGAAAAAGCAGGACAGCCCAGAAGTCGTGCTCACCTCTGCCAACCCCACCCCTCAGGTGGGGAAGGCGAGGTGAAGCACAACTCACAGTCCCCACCATCTTGCAGATGGGCGGGGTCCCAGCCAACCAGATGGAGGCTTATGCCCCTCTCCCACTGGAGTGTGGCATAACAGGGAGTATACCCATCCTAAGGAAGGGACCCATTGGTCCCAACCTGTAACACCTCTAAATTTAGTATTTAGGGGAAACGCTGAACCCTGCCTCCTACCAAGAAGGAGGACCGAAGAGCTGTGCTGAAGAAGAAGAGGAGGAGGACACCAACCGACTTGGCCCCAGCCCTACCGGCCTGTCCCGACTACAACAAAATCTCGGTGTGCCCTGCAGCCAGCAGTCCACAACAACCCTGTGGATCTGTCCTACCTTCCCAAACCAGACTTTATCTCCAGTGATCAACGGATTTGCTCACCCACAGACTCTGGCCAAATCCGCAAGTCTGCATCACTCTGCACCCAACGCCGAAGGCCCAAGTTCGAGTGGCGCAACACTCTGAGGAGGTCTCCCTGGCAATCCTGACCCGAGATCCAGTGACCACTGACCTGCCTCTAGCCTCCAGCCGAAGCATGCAGCTTCAATCCGGAGGCCCACCCCCCCAGCCGCGACCAGGAGCTAGGATGGCCCAACCGACTGTGTTAATGCAACCCCCAGCTTCCCAACTTACCTCTCCATGAGGTGGTTGCCTCCATAAGATCTTCATCCCAGAGCCTGCCATGCTTTTGCAAACCGGAGAATCCCCATTGGAAGTACCAGGGCATCCGACGCCAAACCATCACCCTGACCCTGGCCGCCATAGTGCTGCTGTGGGTGCACCCTGGGTGCTAAACCAGACCCCCCCCCTTGCCCTGATCTTAAGTCCAGGGCCTTGCCCCCACAACCTTGTGGGCAGCTCGTGGGTCGCCACCAAGCGGAGACCCCCTATCCCAATTGACTAACAATGGGCCTCAGCACTTTGCACCCGGCAGCACTAGTCCCTTTGAGGTTGCTTTGAGAGTGCATCCTTGACCTTGGGGGAACCCTGCTTCTAGCCCCAGGAAACCACCTCCCAAGACTGAATACTTACCTGTAAACCGATAACACTGTAGAATGCAGCACACACTGATACGCCACCCCTAGGGTGGTGTATCATTCTAACGCATTTCCAGGTTTAAGATTCCTCGTAAATCTGGAAATGTGTCTGGTTTCAAGGGTGCTGCGTGGGAACACCCACAGCAACACCCATGGAACACTCCTTTCACGCAAAGTGTTGCGTGTAAAGGGGCCGTATTTACAAGGCCAGGAAAAGTTACGTAGGGTGGCTTTTCCTGTCCATGTAAATATGGGGTTGTGAAATGTGCAGCCGGTGCGTCACGAAATGTGACGCACTGGTGGCGCAAGCGGCTTGTAAATCTGCTCTATTGTGCCTCAAATTATTAAAAACTAGGCTTTGGCAAAAATGTAAGTATGCTGGAGTAATTGAAGTAATTTCAGTAATTACACATTACTCTTCTGATGCAACTATGCCAACTTGAGTAATTAAGAGTAATTTGGGGCAAAAATCCTACCACAGGAGCACAGGAACAACAAACTAAGAGAGAGCGAACCGCTGCTGGCTACTGCTCTTCATGTCCTGTAGCATTTAGTGCTATTTCCTTAGGGCAAAATTTTTGAAGTGAAGGTGCATTTGCAGTAAGAAAATAGCTCTAAATTCTGGATCATGCTTCTCACGTAATTGCACAGGCTTACAAGTGATTTGGACATAATTACGAGTAATTACGCTAGAGAGAATTACACTAGTTATGCCCATCCCTGATAAAAACCCATACCTCACCCCAAATTCTTATCTTACTGGTTTCATGCCTGCCTTAACATCTCAATGCTCATTTAGTTCAGCCTACTCCTCCAATGAAGCATTAAATTCAAAAGAAAAAAGGAAAAAGAAGCATTATAACTACGGCTACCGGATTTATGGGTCGCTCTGTATTTATCCATATTTATTTTTTGGCCATTTTATCTGTATTTATCCATATTTATTTATTTTGTGTTTTGCATATAAATGAAGTTATAAAACTGTACATTTCCATATGTATTTAACTGATAGACACACACTCATACTTTGATGTCTGTCGTGTTTTAGCTATTTAGGCTGCCAAATATTACATAACAGTAAATACACTGGTAAGTACTAGCATTATACTACAAATGTTATTTAAAGAAATTTCATCCTGTTTTTGAATGTACATTGCTGTCCATCTGCTCAGCTGCTGGGCTATAATTCATTAAAAGACAACACAGAGAGTCAATTAAAAGCAGCACAATTTTCTGTATTTATATACTTTTAAAAATAAATGTAGACAGAAAACACATCGTTTTCTGTCTGTATTTATCTGTAAAAATCCATAAAAACTGAAAACAGGGAGCCTTAGTTCTAACGCAGCCAGTGCTGGGCTTCATAGCGCTTTTTCATAGCGCTATAATGCAGCACAGCGCTACTCTCCCATCACTTTCAGCCATGCAACAGGGCTAAAAGTTAGGGGAACGCTATGACGATGAGGCTGGAGGGGGTAAAGCAACATACGCGGGGGGGGGGGGGGGGGGCCGTTAAGCATATTTATAGATGTCAGTAACGTGCATCATCACTGTGCTACATGCCAGTTATTTTTTTTGTAAACAAACTTTATTGGGGTTTACAAAATGTTTCCAGAACTCATCACTACATCACATTTATCATGTATTCGGATATGAAGTTGCCGGACTCTGATATGTTCAGCTCCGTAGCACACCAACATGAAAGAGACCCAGGTCCTTGCTATGCTCATGAGTGCTAAATGCCAGTTATGTTGTGTGAACTGCAGAACTAAATGATTCCGGCAGATAACGCAAAAAACTATATTGTGGTGTCAGATTATCTGTAACAGCCCAATCCGATAAATATCCTTGTGATGTGAAGAGCCTAAACCTTGGTTCCCATAAACTTGCCCTTCTCTTCTGTTGCTGCACTGCCAATGTTTTCAGGCACCAGAGTCTTGATATTTTATTTGAGAGTGCATCCAGTGCAATTCCTGTAGATAACATTGTTGCCTTTCTTAGCGAACCTTAGTTGCCCACCTGCCGTAAATTGATATTCTACAGCACAGTTGATAATTTAGTGAATTAGAATTCCTATGGACATGTCACTGATGTGCCCTTTCTCGACAATACATTACTTATGACAATATACTGTAAAATGAAGTTGTATATCTACGTTGAGTTTGTGAGCGGTCTTATACTGTAAAATTAGATTGGATAGATACATCTTAAGCACTCTCATGGGAGATGTATGGTCATAGCGCTTTTTTCACAGCACTATAATGCAGCACAGCGCCATTTTTTCATAAACTTCAGCCATTCAAAAGGGCTATGAAGTCAGGGTTGGAGAGGGTAAAGAAACACAGACAATGGAAAGATTTCCTGAATTACAGCGCTATCAGGGGACTGACACTAATTAAGGTGAATAAATCTGTACTTGGTCCATGCTCCACAGAACAACAGGAAGTGAAGGTAATGCACACACTGGCTAATTAGGAGGCAGAAAGAAAGAGTGCCCATTAAGCCAATGAATAATAAGCAATGGGCGGTTGCAAGCCCCTTATTGTACGCAATAGTGTCTCACAATCAAGAGCACATGCGCTAGCGCATGCTGCTTACACAGTCTTGACCCTAAAAATGGCACCCAAGAAGGGTTCACTTTTGTGTTGAGTGTGAGAAGTTGGCCTGGTATATAATGTTCACTGTTCTAGTGAGCACCTTGCACCAGTCCAAACAACCCTTATGGTGATGGTTGTAAAGTCAACCTTATAGACCAGCTATCCTAGTGGTAGCATGGACAAAGCAGTCTTAGGCTAAACTCAAGAGGGCCTGTGAAGCCAGCTGTTTTACCATATGTAACCGGTTTAACACCAAGTGAAAGGACACCACACAGGTTGTATATCAAAATATATATGTATTTATTTCTAACAAAATCCTCTGAACTCTTTATGAGGTCAGAGGCACAAGCACATAACAAGATACTCAATTATAATACAATAAGTTGCACAAAATACAGTAATGCCCTAGGGGCACTTCCAACCATATACTAAAATAGTGGTATAAGAACCACGTCACAAACAAAGGATAGGCCTAGGGCCTAGGGAATCGCTGGGGCTACACTGTACTACCAAACAATAGGAAGTAAGAGGCCCACGGGATGAGTGTGCAGTGTCTTTACACACACGCGAGTTACCATAGAGTTAGAATGGGAATGAAAGAATTGGAAAAATTGTTCTTTTAGGTCGCTTCCGGATGGACAAGGAGAAAGCTACTTGAAAGTTAGACACTAGGATAGTAAATACCCACAGGAGCACCGAAGTACTCGCGTTACCTCACCCACAGGAAGCGGGTGCATAGGTGTCAAAGTGTGTCAGGTTGCGTCGCTGAATCCTCTGGAGCCTTGAAGAAAGATGCTGCAGGCGACCAGGAGGGAAGTGTCCGGGTGGATCCAAGGGCGGATCGAGGATGAAGAGTACCTGAAAGCAGAGGGGACAGAGTCTGGGTCACTAGCCAGTGACCAGGAAGGAACCAGGCGATGTCGCGAAGCAATCATCTGATGTCGTGAAGCTTTGTGTCTGCAGCCCCGTGGACCAGGAGGTGTCGACGACGACCAGGAGCTGGATACGGACTGTCCCACGAAGGCTCTCGATGTCGGCGGTGTCGGCTTCCGGATTGAAGTGAACAAGCCTTGGCAAAGGCAACCCACGCAGGAATCGAAGATGGCTTACGGATCAGACCAGCAAGGTCTGATGGACTTCTCCTTTTCAGGGAAGCAAGGGCCAGTCTGGAGCAACAAGAACAGTGGTGTAAATCAAAAGGTTCGTCGTCACAGAGGCCACTAGCCAACGGGCAAGTGACCGGACAGATGCGTCGCGCAGGAAAGTGCAGAAGGGCCCCACGCAGAACTCGTGGAGTGTGGAGCGCTGATCTTCGGTGCAGTTGGTGCTCGGGGCTGGGGCTTCTCAATCCCCAATGCACAACTTCGAGGGTGCCTCAGAAGTTGCACGGAAAGCAATTCCCTGGCTTTCCAAGATGGCCGGTCCCACGTCTCTCATCGCCTCCACGGGTCTCAGCTCTGCTGTGACTGTGGATCGGGCTGTTGGAAGTCTGGAAGTCCGGGTCTTGTCAGGCTCTGTGCTCGGGCTCCGGCGGGAGCGTCGACAAAGCAAACCGTTGATCGCTTGATGGTGCCTGCTTGCACAGGGTGGTCACGCCTTGACCACAAGGGAGATTCTTCTGTCTTCTATCTTCAAGTAGAACGTCAAAGGTGCAGAGTTTATTTCAAGTTTCAGTCAGGATAAATCTAAAGTCTTGGGACTCAGCTCCTACCTATATACCAAATTTAGGGGCTGGATTACCTGCTAGGTCCTTCCTATGGGTGGGACCAGGGAAGGGGGTGGTTACACCCCTTTCCCTTTGTCCAGTTTCGCACCAGAGCTGGGCCTGGAGTGCCCCAGCACCGGTTTGAACTGGACTATGCATGGGACACTTTGTGTGCCCCAGGCAGTGTCTCGTTTCATTCAGCCCTCCTTGCTCCAATACACTATGGCCTGTCTGGGGTGCTGCTATCACCTCCCAAGACAGGAAACCTATTGTCCAAGCCTCCCTCATTGAAAGGACTCCCAGCAGCAGGAGGTCAGACTTGTGTCTGTGGCAGCAGCATCCATTTTGTGATGCTGAGGCTCTGGTTAACTTTAACCGGGATTAGTAGGAACAACATGTCTTCTCCCTCTAGAAGGGTGGAATGCTACCCCCATTGCCAGAACTGTCGAGGGGGTAGTATTCCAAAGCGTATGACACCTTACACGACATGTTTTGATAAAGCCAAACCAAAGTTAGTAATAACCGCGAGGATTATAATGCACCTAAGAGTATATGGTATGGCTATATCATAGAACAGCTATAAGGACATGGATCCGAAAGCTGCAGACAGGCTCAGCTCATGCTAGAGCACCATTTCACATAAAACCAAGCACTCTGCCTTCAGGATTGTTAAGGCCTGTCATAGGAGCGACTTATAGGTGCATGTGTGTCTATATACAATGGTAGGTATAGGAATACTATACCTAAGCAAGGGGTGATTACACGACCTTGCCCCAGCTGAGTGATCAGCCAGTTGTGTCCGTTTGGATGGCCAGCCAGGGGTGGCAAAAGATATGCTGCAGCCCTGGTAGGCCTTGGATGCACCTACGCCCTGGGTACCTATAGTACACAATACAGGGGCTCATAAGGTGACCCAATATCCAATTAGGTATGTACTTAAAGTACATGGAGTCCATTTTACAGAGAGAGCAGATAGCCTGGGGCCCTGATTAGCAGGATCCCAGGCCAACTAAGTCGAAAACCAGCTAAACACAAGGCAAAAAATCTGGGGTAACCATAGTCAGGTATCCACCTTCCTACATTGAGTACAAAAAGTTAGCACTCTAGTTGTTCATCAGAACTCTGTGGTGATGCTGTAGATGATTACTAGTTTGTTAACTGACAGATTGCTGGCGGTGCTGGAAGTACATGTTTATCTATGAATTTCAGAATAAAATGGATGAGGAAGATATTTGAGAACTCTTAGAAAATGTATTCTCATTTCAGCTTTCTAGAGCACTAACCATAATTTCTATGACAAAAAGAACCTCCCTTATTCCTTCATTTACTGCACTATCCTCTGTAGGAAATTCCTTTCAGTTTTACTGCTATGATTCCATCAAGATGGTGTCTATAAAATCAGAATGTTCTCACTCTTTTTGTTCTTTAGAAATGTGCGGTGAAGCTTTAGTTGATCAATAAGGAGGCAAGTACATGTCTCTTTTTTCTTTTCTTTTTTTCTTTTCAAAGTTGCAGAATGTACAAAGTTTAAACATCATAGTGCCCCCCCTGCCTCCCCCACCCCTTTAGATACAAGGCAAAAGGCCAATTTATATAATAAAGATCAGGAGCATCAAAATAACTTGTGGAGAAACATTTAGTAGCATATAAAGTTAAACAAAATAAAAGAAAATGGAAGAAGGGGGCAAAAATAGAACAAGAGAGATTCTGAGCGAGGAGAAAAGATGAGAAGGAGAGAATCCATTAACAAGAAGAAGAAAGATAAAGGAGTATGAAAGGGAGAGGAATTAAATAATGGAATTACTCAAAGTGCTCCAACCAAGTAGTGATAGGTCCCCAAATATCCAGACCCTTTTTCTTCCATTTGTGACCTTTTTTGGCATATAAGGCTTTCTCGAGGTGATATGTCGCCATTAGCCTGGCTAACCACTGAGCAAACGGTGGTGGGTCTACTCCTTTCCATCCTGAAGCTACACAAATCGTTCATACTGTCATAGCAACGAACACCAATGGTCCGACTAAGTGTTTCGCACGTCCCTAGCATGATTGTTGTCGGGGTTAATATATAGTCTTGGCAGACTACTCTTCCCAGGAATTCTTGTATTCTACAGAGGACAGGGGCTAGTTTTTGACAAGTGGCAAACATGTGAATAGAGTCAGCACCAAACTCGGAGCACCGAGGGCAGGCGGTCCCCTTGCCTGTGCCCCATTTGGCAATTCTGCTAGGTGTTAGGTACAAGAAAAAGATGGTTTTAAAGTGTTGCATCTGCAATTTAGCTGACATTAGATCACTCTGAGAGAGTTCTAGTGATTTAAGAAACAGGCTGTGCGGCGCCTCCAGCTTTGAGTGCCACTTGTCAGCTACTCTAGGGAGATCGTATGGTGTGTTAGCCTTTAAAGCTGCGTAAATAAATCCTATTCGTGGCGGCACAGGGGTTCGCAGCATATTGATAAATTTGACCTCTGAGAGACCAGCCAGACCCGCCACCTTCCGTGAGATAAAGTTGTGAATTGCTACGTACTTAAAGGTATCTTGATGTTTCAAACCGTATTTGTTTTGCAGCTCTGAAAATGTGTTTATTCTCCCATTTACAATTAGGTCCTCTAGTTTTGAGATGCCAGCTTAGTACCACTCTGCCAAATAGCTTCGGTCAAAAATGCCAGGTAGTTCGCAGTTTAGGCTGAGGGGGGTGTAGTGATTGAACCTTCCAAGACCATATATCCTACGCACATTACAGAACACTTTAAAGGAATTCATCAAAGTCTTAAACCGGACCCTTTTGTAGTAGCCGAAGGTTATCTGTCTGAAAAGACAACCACGCACCGCTTCTCCCAGTAATAAAAAGAATGGAGATGGCAAACCAGTTGCAGAGGTGTGAGGGCGCTCTGTGATTAAATCTGTGCTATACTGAAAAACTGAAGCCCAATAGTACAATACTATAGTTGGTAATGCCCATCCCCCCTGTCCTTAGGGAGCGTTAGTTGTTTTAGAGCCCGTCGCGGCTGCGCATATGCCCAAATGAATTGTGTAAAAATTTGCTGGAATTTTAATAGCTGCGCCCTACCAAATTCTAGTCGGATAGAGCGAAAGTAATATAACAGTTTTGGAAAGTACGTCATTTTAATCACATTACATCTTCCCACAAGTGTCAGATGCAGGTTGTCTATTGCTTTCAGGGATTTTTGTGTTACAGAGGCCAGAGAGACTAAGTTCTCTGCTACTAGAGTATCCAATTTTGCCGTTATTGTCACCCCCAGGTACTTAGCTTTTGCAACTACCCGACTGTTGTTCCACTGGACTTTGCTGTTGATTACTATCTGTGTTTTAGAGCTATTAAGTGCGTATCCTGATATTTTCCCAAACGCGTGTGCTTCCAACTCTAGTGCTAGTATAGCATTTTCCGGATCAGGGGTAGTGATGGCCAGGTCATCTGCATATGCCAAGATCTTGGTGTTCAGTCCCTGTGTTCTCATAGCTAAAATTGCCGGGTTTTTCTCAATTTTCTTAATTAAGGGGTCTATATAAAGGGGAAAGAGTAAAGGGGAGTAGGGGCAACTTTGCCTGGTAAGCTGAGAAATGTTAAAGTTCTTAGTAAGCCTCCCGTTTACTACTACACAGGCCGTCGGATGGTGATATAATGCCTGACCTGCCTGTGTAAATTTCAGCCCAAAGCCCATCCTCTTCATGATACTCCACAGAAACTGCCAGGAGACCCGATCAAAGGCCTTTTCAGCGTCTAAGAGAATAAGGGACATCGGGTCTCCTGACACCTGTGCAGCATCAAAAAGGGTGATAGCCCTCCGTATGTTTTCAGTGGTGCCCTTTTTTGGTATAAACCCATGTTGCCACTCTGAGACCAGGGATTCTATTACTGCAGACAATCTGATCGCCAGTATTTGAGTACACCTTAGAATCGCAGTTTATTAGAATGATAGGCCGATAAGAGCCCATTTCTAAAGGTGACTTATCTTTTTTCGGAAATATAGAGATTTTTGCATTGGACCAAGAGTCAGGGGGTGTCCCTCCATTAAATACATCAGTGACCATGTCGAGAAAGATGTGTTTGATTTAGGGTGCAAATACTTTATAAAAGTCCACCGGTATGCCGTCTATTCCGGCCGCTTTATCATCAGGCAGACTAGATAGGGCCAATGAGATGTCATCCCATGTAGGAGTAATCTTCAGTTGTGCACAGTCCCCTGGATCAAAAATTTGCTAGCATTCGCGACAAGAATTTTCAATTCTATTAAGGACACGGAGGCGAGGATTATGCTTCTCAATCTTTACTGCATAAAACACAGCAGCCAATGAAAATGAATATTTTCACAAAACAGTAAACAAACTTCATTTCCCATGAATACACATGAGCATAGGCACGCCCCCATAGTCCATAAGAACCCCTTGCGTGCTCCCATCATCCTCTTTCTTTGAGGCAAAACAAGTCCAACAAAACTTGAACAATTACAAGCCTCCAACGTGGAAGAACAGCTTCAGATTAACATCCTGACATCCGAGGTCGATCAATCTGACTTCTTATCAGATCCTGCAATAAAGGAAATAACACCACCGTAATCACTGAATAATAGGGTGGGCAAGCTTATTACATACTGTACATTAAGCCGGGTGGGATAATCCTCGCATCCGTGTCCTTAATAGAATTGAAAATTCTTGTCGCGAATGCTAGCAAATTTTTGATTCTATTACAGGACCGGAGGCTTCAGATTATGCTAGTTTAACACTGAGTAAATACCACTGAAGTAATATCTCCCACCGGCTTATAGTAAAACGTTTTAAACGTTGATTCAGAAGACCAATCTGCACAACGCATGATATCTTGGATACTTGATCCCAAACCATATGATTTCGACGCCATCGCGCCTCTTACTGAATGGGCACCAAAGATCTGTGTATCAACACCTGCTTCTGACATAATGAAGCGAAGCCATCTGGCAATAGTGGCCGCCACCACAGGCTTAAAGGGCTTTTGAATAGCAATTAACAATTGAGAACAGCCCTGCGGCCGCAAGGCCTTCGTACATTCCTCGTAAGTCTTCAAACATTGGACCACACATAATTTTTCATTTTCAGGAAAAGAATTATAAGAAATATGTTGAGACAATGTTTTAGTACGACCTGTAATATGAAAAGAAACCCCTTCCGGGGTAAACACTCTACCTGTTACGTCGAGTGCTCTCACATCTGAAGACCTTCTGCAAGATGATAAGCAGAGCAACATGGCCAATTTCGCCGACAATTGTTTCCTGGACAGGAGAGAATTAACCGGCCATCTGTTGAATAACGAAATCACTAGGGAGACGTCCCACAAACCGGCATACTTGGGTTTGGGAGGGTTAGCTACCCTGATTCCTTTCAACAACTTACAGACTACCGGGTGCATGCCTACCGGTTTCCCGTCTACCTGAGCATGCCCCGCCGAGATAGCCGAACGAAAGTTATTGACCGAACGGTATGCCAGACCATCGGCCGCTTTTTCCGACAGAAAGTTCAAAACTTGGGATAATTCTGCCCCCACGGGATCCAGGTGTCGTCCCACGCACCAATCCACCCAGTTCTTCCAGGCTGCGGAATAACGTTTCCTGGTGGAAGGGGCCCATGCCTGTTTGATGAATTCGGCAGTCTTGCTCGAAACTCCCGGCAGTTGCCATTGTTCCCGGAAAGCCTCCATGCCATCAGCGTTAGTCTGCCCTCCAACAGCAACGGATGCTGTTCCTGACGAGGGCCCTGCAACAACCACTTCAAGTCCGGTAATAACCGGGGGCGATCGCAGCTCCACTGCAACAACTTGGGAAACCACGCCTGTGACGTCCACCACGGAGTCACCATGACTATTTCCGCCTTTTGTCTGATCACCCGAGTCATCACTCTGGGAATCAACAAAAAGAGAGGAAAGGCATACTGGATCCCCGGTGACCAATCCTGCAGAAAGGCATCGGTCGCTGCCGCTATCGGATCCGGCCTCCAGCTGAAGAACCGGGGGATCTGGTAAGTCAACCTGGAAGCGAACAGGTCCGTCTGAAAAGGACCCCAAATCGCCCACAACCAGAGAAATACTTGGGGAAGCAGCTTCCAGTCGCTGTAATCCCTTAGGTGTCTGGAATTCCAGTCCGCCACCTGATTGGACTGTCCTGGAATGTACTCCGCTATTACCGATATCTGATTCTAGAGGCAATAATGCCAAAAGTCTTTGGCTATTTGGACAAGAAGTGACGACCTCGTGCCGCCCAACTTGTTGATATATCTCACTGCGGACACATTGTCCAGACGCAGGAGGATGCAACAAGACGTCTGCTTCGGGGATAACGTGCGGACCGCAAACGATCCTGCTAGCAGTTCTAAACAGTTTATGTGAAGCTCGAGCTCCTGCGTTGACCATCTGCCGCCTGTGGAAACATCTCCACAGCGCGCACCCCAGCCCCATCTGCTGGCGTCTGACTCGATCACTACTTCTGGTTGTGATCCGAAGATCGCTCTGCCGTTCCAGGCATTCACGTGACCTAGCCACCACTGAAGCTCGGTTCGGACGTCGTCCGTGAGGGGGACAGAGTCCGTGTATGGGAGCCCCCTCTGAAGGTGCCTGATCTTCAGGCGCTGGAGGGCCCTGTAATGCAGAGGACCCGGGAATATCGCCTGGATTGACGACGCTAATATCCCCACAACTCTGGCCAGCGTCCTGAGTGTGACCATTTGCCTGTCCAGCAACTTCACTATTTCTTTCTTCAACTCCCTCAATTTCGCCTGTGGGAGACACAGTTGCGCTGTCAGGGAGTTGATCGTGAACCCCAGAAAGTCTATCACCTGAGACGGGACCACTACTGACTTCTTCAGATTTATCACAAACCCTAGGCCCTGGAGTAGCGAAGTAGTCATGGTCAGCTGTTGCTGCAAAATAGACTGGTCCTGCGCCATGATCAGGATATCGTCTAGATAAATGATCAGTCGCACTCCTCTTTCTCTGAGATAGGCTACCACCGGCTTCAGTACTTTGGTGAAGCACCAGGGAGTCGAGGACAGACCGAAAGGAAGGGCCAAGTACTCGTAACATCGGCCGTTCCAGAGAAACTGCAGGAACCTGCGGTGTTGAGGAAAAATCGTAATGGAAAGATACGCATCCTTCAGGTCCAGTCGGACCAACCAATCTCCGTCTTGTAGTAAATCTGCTAACAAATGAATACCTTCCATTTTGAAATGGTTGTAAGTCAGATACTGGTTGAACTCCTTGAGGTCGAGCACTAACCTGTTGCCACCCCCTTTCTTCTGAACGATAAAGACATTGCTGGAGAAGCTGCGAGGGCTTCTCTGAAATTGAGCGATCACGCCCTTCTGCAGCAAGTCTGCCACCTCTGTGTCTATGAAATTGTGATCTTGTTGGGAAAAATGGAGAGGTGGCAGGGGAGATGTCTGCGTCGGATGATAATAGAAATCTAGTTGAAACCCTTGAATGGTCTGCAGAACCCAAGCATCTTGAGTCAACATCTGCCACTGCAGAAGACAATGCTGCGTGCGCCCCCCCAATGGAAACAGAGAGACATCTGTTACACTCACCGGTATTCTGGTGTGACTTGAAACTTGCTCTGTTGCTACCCGACTGGAAACGTCCTTTGTTGAATCCTCTCCTAGACGGATAGAAGGTTCCCCCGCGGGTGGAGTCCCACTCTCCACGCCCGCAACCAAAATCTCCTCTCTGGGAGCCTCGTTGGAACTCTCGGCCTGACGAGCGACCCCCGCCTCGCCCGGCCCTGTTGAAAACACCTTGTGTGAGGGCGCGTTTGATTCCACTCTGCGCCTTATCCAAGGCGGTGAAAGTCCCTACATATTTGGTGACATCCTTAACGAAGAGGTCTCCGAAGAGACAACCCCCTGCCAGGGGCCTGGTTCAGCCTCCGCAAGTTCGGTCAGGTTACTGTCCATTCTGAGCAACAAGGACTTGCGCCTCTCCGAAGAGATAGCGCAATTTACATTGCCTATTAAACAAATTGCGTGCTGAGCCCAGCCAACCAAGATGTCCGGATATACAGGTGTTGCCCCTTACTTGGCCGCCAGGGCCATCTCTAGGATCTTCGCCAGGGGCCCCACAACGTCCAGCATTTTGTCTTGGCAGCCCCGCCAAGCCCGGTCCAACCCCCATTTGGGGTCCTTTGAAAACTTCTTCAAAAAGGTTAACACACTGGCATCAATCTCCGGAGTGTCAGCCACACTGTCCGGTATATCTGGACGTGGGCATTCCGATCGTAGTCGGTTGCGAACTTCCCTATTGAAACTCTTCCTGAGGTTTTCGTGAAGGTACTCAGAGACCTCCGGGGGGCGGGACCCAGTCCGAAGACCGAGGGTGTACTATTTCTGATGGATCAAAATTAAAGGTTTTGAGAGCCTTGTCCTCCGCCGACTTGGGGGCAGCCTTGGCCTTCTTGGGAGGGGGAGGCTGTTCCTCCGAGATGTCAGTGTCCATGTTGGTATCAGTATTGGTGGTGGTGGTATCTGTGTCCACTAAAATTGGCCGTTTACTCTTCGCCTTCCCACCAGAACCTGGCTGGTCTAAAGCCTCTCTAGCTGGCAAGGAAGCCATGGACTGAGCATGCGGCCATTGTTTCTGTTCGTCCGAACCTGCGGCGGAAGAAGAAGGGGCTGCTTGCTTTTGCTTCTTCTTCCTATCATAGCCGTGGCGTTTCACAAAACCTTCAAGCTGTTTCCTTATGGGGCGTAGGGCCACTGCAAGTGCCTTTTGCACTGTCTGAGGGACCTTAGTCTCCATGGCTCGATTTACTGAAGCTTGGACCGAGGCATCCAAGGCTTCCACAATATTGTCTTCTAAGACAGCTTCCTGCTGTCCCTCAGCAATCTCCTCCCCATCTGCATCTTCCTCCTCTGGGTACTTAATCCAATCCTCCATAGTGAAGGCACACACTACAAGATACAAGGGATAACACCCTGACAGATCACACTCTTGGGGGGTAATGGGGGGTGGTCAGCCCACAGCACACTGGAAGCAGAAAAAATCAGGTAACGTTACCCAAACCCCCTCAGCAAGGCTGTAATCAATGAGGTCAGTGACCTTGGCCCCCACAATTTCCTGAGCGTGTGCACACTCTGGGCCTTTCTAATTTTCCAACCAATCTCACTGGCGATCTCACAAGGGGCAAGCCGGTGTGTAGAACAAGCGAAAACGCGCGTTCCCGTGAGCCTTGGAATCGCGCCGAGGCGCGCATCCCAAATGCTACCAAATCCTACCAAAAACTAGCTCAATTGGTCATCGTTTTGGGCGCGCGCGTCGGCCGTGAGCCACCCGGCCTGAACATCAGGGCATATCAGGGAAGCCCATGCGTGCCCTCAGGCTGCCGGTACCGGGCTCCACTGGATTGCGCGGCGGCCCCTTGCCGGTCAGAGACCGTCTCCTCAAGCGCTCGGACGCACGCGCTCCACAGCAGGAGCAATTACAGCGAAAAGCTGATCAGCCCAAAGCAGTACAAGTGAAAAAACAAAAGGTCAGAGAGCTGCACCTAGTTATACACAAAAACGAACAACGAGTCTATAATAACATATACCAATGCCTCAAATCACCAATAATAAGCGGATGATCCTGCACTAAGCTCAAAACGTAACAATATAAACCCCCAACTGTACCCCAAATAACAAGCAGAGTGAGGGTACCAGAAGGGAGGTGCACTTAACTCTGACTTGTGAGCAGCAAATAAAGAAGATGATGGGAGCACGCAAGGGGTTCTTATTGTCTATGGGGGAGTGCCTATGCTTATGTGTATTCATGGGAAATGAAGTTTGTTTACTGTTTTGTGAAAATATTCATTTTCATTGGCTGCTGTGTTTTATGCAGTAAAGATTGAGAAGCATAATCTGAAGCCTCCGGTCCTGTAATAGAATCTAGCTGCATGTGTTCTATACCTTGCAAGTGTCTAGTAATTTCTAGATCTGCCAGGTCAACTGGCTGGTCTTTTTCTTCTGAGTAAAGGGTTGCATACAAATTTTGGAAGCCCTCTTGAATCTTGCTCGAGTCACTAGTTTCTGTCCCAGAGGGTAGACGAATTGTACAAATTTCGCTGTTTACTATTTTCTGCCTAGTTTTAACAGTGAGATGATGGCCAATATTGTCGCTACATTCATATAGTGTTTTGCGTGCGGCTGCCCATTTAGCTATGTTTTTTCCCGCTAGCACTGCTCCTAACTCAGCCTTGAAGTGTTATTTCAGCCTGAATGTTTTCCGTCTCCAAACTGCCTTGAATTTTTTGTACTAACATGGTTTCTGCTTTCGTTAGTTTCGCTTGCAGATCTGCAGTTAGCTGCTTCTCTTTTTTATTTTTCCTGATTGAAAAGCTAAGCGTTTCCCCTCGTATGCCTGCTTTTAAAGTGTCCCAAACTACCGTGTTAGATGCTGATCCCAGGTTGATTTCGAGGAATTCCTGGATCCAGGCTTGCATATGGCTCCTGTAGCCAGCGTCCTGCAAGAGCGCTTTCTCGAAGCTCCACCAAGGGATATCTTTCCAGTTCTACAGCCCCCCTATGGTTAGTATGAGTGGGTTATGATCTGAAATGAAACATGGCGCTAGGCCTATTGTGCATTTATCTAGTAGTGAGGTTAAGACCAGGAAGTGATCTAACCTAGCGAATGTTTGGTGCGGATGTGAAAAGTATGTATAACCGAGTAGTGAGGGGTTGAGTTTAGACCAGGCGTCGCTGAGCCCATGTGTTTGTGCTAAATTGGTTAATGCATTATATACAAGAGGTTTTCTGCCCTTGTAAGTCCACTTTCCCCCTAAATCTTGACTGTGTGGCAGATTGATGTTGAGATCCCCGCACAAGATAATTGGGGTGGGCCAGTTGGCTAGCTCCCCAGATATCTGATTGATAATGTTCGGATCATCAGCATTGCTGCCGTATATTGAACATGTGGTAAAGGGGGATCCAGTGGGCAAACTGCATTCCGCTATCACCCACCTACCGAGTGAGTCAGACTTAACCCTTGGATTTTTTTATGGGTAATCTTCTTTCCGCCAATATTCCCACACCCATTGTTCTGGCACCCTGTGTGGTGGCACCGATCATTTTGTACCCTAGTGTATTCAAAAGCTGCTTCTGTGATCCCTCTACATGGGTTTCTTGGAGACAAATAATGTCCCCACCTAAAGACCTTAATCCTTGTGCCACTTTTTGTCTTTTCACACCATCATTTAACCCACAGACATTAAATGAGATAAACCTAAGGACTCCCTTTTTAGCCATTAGAGTTTTTTTTTAAATGTGGCGTGTCAATAGGTTTCTAGTTGGACGTACTCTCCCTTCCCTCTTTCCTTCTCTTTCCCTCCCTCCCCTGAAACAACTCTCAACATTGCCTCCTAAGTGTATGTGTGTGTGTAAGTAGGCAAAAGATTTTACAAAAAGATGCCCCCTGAAATCGTCGTGTCCCGCCCAAAGCCCCCCCTTTTTCCCTGAGCAATCAGGTATTGCCTGAGTGAAGGTTGTCATAAGTGAAGATCAGCCGCCCACCACACCTTTGTAATTATAGAGCCTAGAGTGGCTAGGTTCCCCCCTGCCCAACTGACATTGCAATAAGCTTCCAAGTCAGTTTTACACATTTTTTGGTGCAAGTGTATAACAGTGAATAACATATTAACATAACATTATATTAACATTGTATTAACATATTAGCATCAAAATACTGTGGCCTTTTTAGGGAAGGAAAAAAGAAAAAGTGGGTCGCGACAGTAGTTACGATCGTGTACTAGGGCTATTTGCCTATAGTTCTATCTTGGCCCTTTCTTGGATTTAATCTCCTCTAAGTATTCTCTAGTCTTTATTTCTGACAGAAATATCTTGGAGCCACCGTTGAGAACAACCTTGAACCTGGCGGGGTTCATGAGGTAGGCATCAGCCCCATCTGTTGAAATGGGGTGATCAGCTGCCTTAAGCGCCATCTCCTCTCCACAGTCTGGTAACAGAAGTCTGGCTTTGCAAAGAAACTGATACCGTTAGCCCCTTTTTTAGAATTAGCACAGGCTTGAAAGTAAACAAGTTGTCTCAACAGAAAATTCCCAAAGTAGACTAGGAATACTCTCGGATGCCCGCTTTCCGTGCTCCTGTTGCCTTCTCGTTGTCTCCTCAGGTTGAAGGGAAAGCGATGAGCCCTTTGCACCTCTCGGTCCCAATCCCAAGTTGAGTGTTCAGGGAAAGAATCCTGTAAGAGGTTTACGATGAACCTCCTGGGGTCCTCCCCCTCTTTGCCCTCTGGTATGCCGAGAAGGCGCAAGTTGTTTCTGCGCTGGCGATTTTCTTGCTCCTCCATTTTCGGCGTGATGTCTTCCAAGCAGGCAGTGTTAGCTTCACTCTGCTTTTTAACTGCTGTGGTTTCGTTTTCCAGGTGTTCCGTGCATCCTTCAATCATGGAGACACGGTCACTTATGTATGTACAGGTCTTATTTAGTCGCCTGAGGCTTCCTTGCACTTTTTTAGCTGCACCTCTTGCCGCCAGAATATCTGCCCGTACCTCTTCTTGAAACTCTTTAATAGAGGTTAGTATTAATGCCAGTGAGGGCTCAGAGGCTTCAGAAGCATCCGTCAAACCCTTGATCTTGTCCCAGTGAGTATGCTGTGCGTCTTCATCTTCATCTTCGTCTAGGGGATAAGACATCTGGGAGTCTGAGTAATCCCACTTAAGTTGACTCCGTCTCTTTCCTTTATTCTTTGCCTTTTTAGTACGCTGCACTGTGCCAGTATCTTTGGCCAACTCCTCACTGCCACCTTCACTCGAGTCGAACCCCCCTTCCTCTGAAGAGGTCCCGGTGCCAACGGAGACAGAATAGAAGTTTTCGGGCCCCGTGTCCGGGGTCCAGGGCGCTTGTGCGACAGCAACTGCTTCCAAGCCTTGGATATAGTTACAAATGCTAGAGTCAGGTGTATTTGATGGAGCCCCAGGAATTGCTGACCCCTGTTCAGGCTGGATTGCCTGGTTGGTATCGACTGGGATAGTAGAATCTTCCTCTCTAGCTGTCCCCTCTGATATATCCACTGGTCTAGTTATGAGGTCGCTCATAAGGGAGGGGCCCGGTAGTCCATTTGAGTGGTCAGTCTCAAGTTTTTGGTCCGATATAGGTACAGGGGACTGAATCAGGGTAATGTCTCGGTCAGAAGGGGCGCTCTCGGGGGGGGGGGGCAGTTGGAGGGAGGTTACTAGTTGTACTAGTGTTCTGGGTTTGCCCTTTAGTCTGCCCTTTGTTCCCTTGAAATATTTTGGCGAGTGTGGGTGCACTGTTAAAGTTTGTGCAGTCTTTAGTAGGCCCTGCCCCTCTGGGTTTTCCCAGCTGTTTTTTAGACCCACTGACCTCTTGTCGTGCTCTGCTGGAGCTTCCCTCTGCCGGAGCTCTGTCCTTGGGTTCAGTGGGGTTCTTCGGCTTGCTCCCCCTCTTAGCGCCCCTGCCGCTCATTTCCATATGGTGCTTGAGACACCTCCGGAGTTCTCCCCCTCTGCTCTCCAGTTTGTAGCGCTGTCTTGAGCCGGGCACCAGTGTTTCCACAACCACCAGCGCCGCCAGAGAAAAAAACGCTAAAATCCTGTTAGGTATTTGGCACAGAGAGGCCCCTTCGTCCAGGATCGCAAATTCGCCGGGTGTAGCACATAGTAGCAACAAATCTGTCTGAGCCAGGGTCCCCACTTTACTCCTTGGCAGCGCGTCTCTCCTCGTGTCTCTCCTCGCTGCCTGCCAGCGCTTCCACTCACGCATCGCAGGCCGCCTAGCCGATCCTACGCAACTGGCGTGAGGCGTGCGGCTGATTGACGACCCCTCTTCACTCTGACACCGTCATTGCTCAGAGCAGCAAGTACATGTTTCTATGTATTTCGGAATGTTGTACTCACATGGATGAGGAAGATATTTGAGAGCTAATAGAAAGTATGTCCTCATTTTTGCTTTCTAGAGCACTAACCACAATTTCTATGACAAAAAGAACCCCTTAGTTTTGTTCTTTTACTGCAGTCTCCTCTGTAGGAAGTGATTTCAGTCTACAGCTGTGATTCCATCAAGATGGCATCCAAGTGTGCCACTCTTTATTATAAGTATAGAATGTTAGTACTCTAGTTGCTCATTACAACTCTGTGGTGAAGCTGCAGTTGATCACTAAGGTATTAACCCTCAGAGCTGTACATATTTTACTCAGAAAATCGGACTTCGTTCTCACACGGCGGAGGAAGATAGTGTGAATGTAATGCATGCTCTCATTTAACTTCTGGAACAACTTCCATAACCTCTATGAGAAAATCATGAGAGAAAACAGTTTTCTTTCAAATATGGCCGGGGGTCAGCATTTTTCACAGAGTAAAATCACCTAAGAACTCACTAGAGGGGCAAGTTTATTATAGTTAATGTAGCATGGCGAGTTAGGTGACAAGACTGTGTGCGGAAGTGCACAAGTGACATTACTTGAAAGGTGGTGTGTAAGTGTAATTAGAACATTGGAATGTTGGGAGCTCCATTGATGACAATGGAGTGCTCCATGCTTTGGCGGGCCGGTAAAGGCCCGCATAGCAACATTCCAATGTTCTTTTCAAAGGCCTCTTGGAGCCCGGGGGAGTTTAAACCCCTTGAACTCCAAGAGGACTTTGTTTTATTTGTTGTAACATTCTGCCCTGTAGTGGCCTTATATCCCTTCGTAGCTGGGCTATACCCGCCTTCGGCTCGGGGTCTTTAACGCTGGAACCGGCCTTTAATAGCCAGTATAGCCCGCTATAAAGCTATAATGTGAGTGATAAGAATTATTTCAGTAATATGAAAGTGGTGCGTAAATGATAATTTCAACAGATAAGTCTAAGTTATGAATTTGTTATGGTAGTAAGGTGTGTTTTGCAGAAATACGTTACAAACAAGTGCGTAAGTGATGCATCAATAATAAAATTAAGAGATAACTGTAGAAAGCTCGCTCTGTATATACTATACCAAACTAAGATATACTGTGCACAGAGTCCAGTGGATCCCCAGAGGTATCGCAGAGGCTACAGTAGTAGATTGTACCTTACTCTCCTGATTAGACTATTCTCCTGAGGCGGAAGCCAGGAGTGTTTTAGGCATACGATTTTTAAATTGACAATTTTTTAACCTTTGCACTGATAATTCTATAAATGCACTGTTGGTACCTGTGATACTGTTTGGCATTTTGCACGCTGACGCGACGACTCTCCTACCGATGCTGAAGGCGGAGGTGGTCTTAGGCTCTACACGGTAGCCATCTTGGTGGTGACAGCACGGTTAGCGCTCGAGTGGCTGACACGGTAGGATAAAAAAAGAATGTCAGCTCCGAAGCGCAGCGGACGAGCGCCGACGGCGCGCCAAAGGAAAGCCCGTCTGCGCCCGTCCACGCCATAACGCGCCCAGTGACAAGGGAGGATGCCTCATGTACTATGGTCTCCCGACCTTTACATCCTATGAGCTACTCAGCAGACACTCTACTTGGAATCCAAGCACAGGTAATGAAAGGGCCATCGGGTAACTGTAGGCAGAGGTTAGCCCATGCACTGGAAGGTCCTGTAAGCTGTAGGTTCTGTCAGGTCCAGATGACTGCTCCAATAGGGGGTACGATAAGACAGGAGGGTTTAGCTGATATGCCATCCAGGAAACAGCAGCCTCAGTGGTTTTTGTTGTGTAACGTTAGATCCCTCGTGAAACATTCTTATGAGATATGGGATATGCGTGACACTCAGGATCCGGACATGTGCTTCTTCACGGAGACATGGCTAAATCCGGTAAATCAACCAGCAATAACTCTGGCTATACCACAGAAGTACAAGATTATTCATCTTGATAGAGAAATAAAAACAGGAGGGGGGATTGCCATAGCGTTTAAAAAACACTTGGTGGTGAACTGGATAACCACAATTAGCAATGATTGTCTGGAACTAGGGATTTTTAAAGTTACTGTGTCTGCATCAGACTGTTGGTATGGCGCCCTAATCTATCGGCCTCCGGGCCCAAAAGCTAAATTTACCGACCTCTTGATGGAACGCATCGCTTTGCATGTGTTGGCAACACACAGATTCATCCTATTGGGAGATTTTAATTTTCATGGGGAAAATCAGTCAGAGCCGGAGGTGAATAAACTCCTATCCTCCCTAGAACAGATGGGACTAACGCTAAAAACAGTAGGTGCTACTCATGTTGCTGGTCATCAATTAGATCTGGTCTTCTCGAATATGGACCAGCTTATGTGCAAGACTCCCGAACCTCTCCATTGGTCGGATCATTCTCTGATTGAGCTTAGTGTGCAGTTCCCAGATACTTATGCAGTCAACCGCCCTGGCTGGACAGGTGCTAAGCTAGGCAGGAAGTGGTATAAACTTACTGCAGCCTCCTTCGACGAGGTCTTTGCCCCGGACCCCACTATTCATGCCTATGAGGCTGGCGCTAAACTGGAAGCCTTTAACGCCGCCCTGGAAATAGCATTTGATACGATTATCCCCATGCAGAAACAGAGTGGTATGACTAGGCGGACATCGGCCCCTTGGTATACAGGGGAATAAAAAAAAAAGAGCTTTTTGCAGAGGCCTGGAAAGAAGTTGGCGTGCAAACAAGACAATGGAAAATAAAGCGCCTTATAGACAGGCATTGGCCAAATATCATTTGAACCTAAAAGAGGCTAGGCGGCAGTACATTATAACTCAGATTGAGAGTGCCAGTAACTCCGCTAAAGTGCTGTTTGGGATAGTAAAAGAGTTTGTGTCCCCTAAGATATGTAGTCAAGCCCCGATGTTCTCACAGGAACTATGTGACTCTTTGGCGCTCTTCTTTCATGATAAAATCGCCAAAATCTATGGGAACTTTCCCCTATTACCCCTGTACAACGAGGAGGTACTTAGCACACTAGAGAAGCAGGATGTAATGGTGGCAAGCTCCCTGAGCAACTTTACATCAGTTTCGACAGAAGAGGTTCTCAAAGGCCTGACCACGGCCAAGTCAGGGTCCCCACTGGATATCTGCCCTCCTAGGATTATGACACTCCTAGCCTCTAGCAGTGTGCAAGCGATCACAGACATCTTTAATCGGTCAATACTCATGGGCTCTATTCCATCACCATGGAAGGAAGCCTTTGTGCGCCCAATTTTGAAAAAGCCTGCGGCGGACCCTTCTACATTGGGAAACTATAGACCTATTTCCCTCTTACCACTCCTGAGTAAAATCTTGGAAGGGATCATTAACTGCCAACTCAGTACTTACCTTGAAGAAAACCAACTCCTGGATCCTTCTCAATCAGGATTCAGGCCAGGGTTTAGTACTGAGACAGCAATGCTGGAAGTTACCGACTCCCTTAGACTAACCATCGACGCAGGGGGATCAGCAAACCTAATCTTAGTCGATCTCTCCACAGCCTTTGATACCATCTCACACTCTAGGCTGGCGGAGAGACTCGTGGCTTTAGGAATAAACGGGATGGCACTTAAATGGCTGATTGACTCCATGTCAGAGCAATTCCAAACAGTATTGCTGGGACCGTATACATAAAAAAAAGGCACTTGGGTAGAGGAGTCCCGCAGGGCTCCTGTCTGAGCCCTACCCTTTTTAACATTTATATGGCCCCACTGGCCAGGAATGTGGAGAGATTGGGCTTTGTTATCGTCTCCTACGCAGACGATACACAGCTGATCTTTAACATCGGATCAAACCCCAATCCATCGATAAAGCTCGTTTTGCCGAAGGCATGATCATCATTGCGAACTGGTTGACAGCCAACTGTCTCCAGTTGAATCCGGACAAAACGGAGCTGATGCTGTTGGGGAAAGCAACAGATATCTGGACAGAGGATTGGTGGCCTCAGGAGCTAGGCGCCGCTCCTTCCCCTAAAGGATCAGTAAAGAGCTTCGGCTTAAAGCTGGACCAAGGCCTAAACATGAAAGCCCAAGTTTCCTCCATGACAAGCTCATGTTATTATGCCCTCCGACTGGTGAGGAAAATATTTCCTTATATTCCTGTTTCCCATCGGAGATCCCTAGTACAAGCACTGGTCATTTCTCGCTTGGACTATGGAAACACCCTGTTGGCGGAAGTCGGAGAGACTCTCATGGCTAAACTGCAGGTGGTGCAGAACACTGCCGCTAGAATGATTCTTAACCAGCCGGCAGGTTCACCCTCAGCTCCTCTCTTAGAGAAATTACACTGGTTAACAGTAAAAAAAAGGTCACGTTTTAAGATCTGTTGTTTAACATATAAGGTTGTGAACAACACTGGCCCAGTGTACCTACGGAATAAATTACGTAAATATATTCCAAGCAGGAACCTCAGATCGAGGGCCCAGGATTTGTTTCAGATACCCCGTATTCGGTTGGTCCGGACAGGAGGTAGATCATTCTCGTTCTTGGCTCCCAAGTACTGGAATCACCTCCCTCTGGATTTACGGAAAACAACAAGCTACAGCGCTTTCAGGAAATGGCTGAAAGCACACCTGTTTTAATTCTGGCCAATCTACCTGCTCCTCTATCCACCTTAGGATATATGTCTTTCTGGATAGCGCCGCGATGCCCGAGGGTGAGGTGAGCGCTCTATAAACCCTTAACATAACATAGCTCTCTTCTGTGGTCGAGCACTTAAACTTATCAGAGGGTAGTATTAAACATTTGTTGTACACACTCAGAGAGGAAATGATGTCATACACTCAAAGACTGAATCCAGACCAATTGTTTATATAAAAAGTTGTTACTTTGCTATTTTTATTACTAGAACCAAGTTTTACTCAGGTAAGGGATGCTTTAAATACAATTATACTTTTTAAAATACAGTAAGTACTTGTTTTGTAGGAGCATACAAATGACTTTGCAGTCAAAAAATGGGTTGTAAGCTCTTCAGAATACTTGAAATTAATTAAGATTACTTTTATTACTTTTCAGTTACTTTTCTACTTTTGCACAAAACAAACTAAACACATACTTTGGGTATTTTTATACATTTAGTACATTAACAAGCAGGTTACCTCTTTTGAACAGAACAGTCTAACACTTGGAACATTTTTCAGAGAAAAACCCACCATACAACCGAGTGCTGGGTTTACAGGTAAGTAAATGGTTTTGGTAACTGATGGGGGCGTGGCTGGCGGATGAGAGCAGACGCGTGAGCACAGAGCTCTGCGCTGCCCCCGTCTGTTATCCTGCACAGAGACGAGATACGGAGCCACCACACCCCTGGAGTGAAAGTAGCGAGCGCCTAGGGGGCTGGGCAGCCCGGACGGCGAGCGTTGCAGTGGCCCGGACCATAGAAAGCCGACTCGAGAGGGAGCCGAGTAGCGGTTCAAAGATGGCGGCATGCAGGATCGGGGACTTGGCTGGATGCGGCGGAGGCTGGAGCGGAAAGATCTGAAGAGGACTGCCGGCAAGGAAGAAATGTGTCCGCGCCGACCCCGCAAGGATTAGCGGGGGGAGGCAAGGGATTTCTGCCTCGCGAGCGCTTGGTGCGCGTCAGAACTGGGCGGTCGAAAGGACGCAAAATGGAGGTAAGCGGAGACACAAAAGAGTAGCAGCGGAGGAGAGCCAGCGCTGCAAGCTAGGGAACGCGGTCTCTGCTACTGCTAAGCGGCTGGAAGACTGAGCGGAGGAGTTTGGTGAAGAACTGTGCCCTGGCGCGACACGAAGCGGGACACAGTTGGCGGCGGGGCCCCCCCTGCTGCCCTGGAGAAAACGCTGCAGCCTCGAGAAGGCTTACAGGTACAAGAGAGCACTGCGGGGGGCAGGTAGCTCCAGTTGATGGCCGGACTTCGGTGCTAGAAGGGCTGAGGCGGCCCCCAGGAGGGGAAGAAAGCTGGACTGGGATGCCTGCTGGGAACTGCGAGCTGGAGCTGGCAATGAGCCAGACCACTGGAGTAACCTACTGAGGGGGATTGCTAGATAAGCAGCGGAGCGGCCCTGCATTGGTAGCCACGAGTAGCGGCTGTGGCTGAGGTGTACAGCAGAGATCAGCTGGGCTCGATGAGACTTGGAGTCCTAGGGCTGCGTGTAATGTGTGCGGCGATGGAGGATAGCAGCTGAGGAGGGCTCGAGTAATGCGCAGGACCAGGAAGGGAGCACATTGGGAGCTGCCAGTGTCCCAACGAGGAGGTTGAGACAGCCGTTTTGTCTGGTCCCAATGGTTTAGGTAACTGATTTTTGGGAGATAGAACTATGGTTCCCCAAGGCTCAGTTCAGCACTTGAGGTGCACCACCAGCAGCACTAGGGCAGCTGGGTGCAGAGTGAAAGGGTGCCAATGTTAGGCAATGGGGCGAAGGGGTACCTCAGTTGGTGGCTGCTCACGGGCAGGCCATACGGTTTTGGAAGGCAAGCTCCTGCGGTTAAGGAAAAGTAGGGTCCCAGGTCAGCACCAAGGCCACACCAACAGCTGTGCAGGGGCAGCCGGAAGCTGGGTGCTTTAGGAGGTGTCTGGAGCCAAGTGTGTTCCTATGGAGATTGCTGGTCAAGGAAGAAGACAGCAGGCTGGAGCCAGAAGACTGGAATAAGAGAACCAACGACTGGAAGATGAAGCTGGAGAGTTGCTGGATACCAGGACACCATCAGTCGGGCATCTCATGATTCTACGGCTACGGGTTCAGAGGTGTCTTTTTGTGTCGGGTTCTTCACACTGGTTCCGGACGCAGTCTGGGGGACCCTTCCGGATGATGCTGGAGGCGTCGAGCAGAATGTCGGAGGAGGTCATCCAACACTGAATCCCAGGTCATGATCACAGTGGGAACCACGCTGGGGTGTTGGGCCACTCAGACTCGTGCCATGGGCATCGGGTACAGAGTTGTGAGGACTCGCAGTTCCAGCTGGATCCGGAGTCTTGGCTTGGATCGCTGGTGGACAAATCTGGTGTCCATGGGAGAGCAGAATATTTTTTAAAAGCAGGGCAGGTCCCCAGGGTTCCTGGAGGCTGTGGCTGCAGGACTCGCTGGTTTCAGCTTACAGGGGTTCCAAAACAGGAGACAGGCCGGTAGGGCTGGGGCCAAAGCAGTTGTCATCGTCCTTTTCTCTGCAGCACGGTTCTTCGGTCCTTCTTGTTGGGTCAAATCTGAATTCTGGGTTCAGGACTGACCCCTAAATACTGTATTTAGGGGGCGTTTTAGGGGTCTTGAGGTAGTAGACAGTGGGCTACTGTCCTGAGGGTGACTACACCCTTAGGGTGCTCACCCCACGTGGGGCATTGGGCACCATCCCTAACCTTGATTGGAGGGTGCCTGCCATCTGTAAGATGGCAGGCAATGAAGAGTAGGCTTCATCTTGCCTCCCCCACCTGAGGGGTGGGGTTGGCAGAGGTGGGCACAACTTCTGGGCTGTGCAGCTTTTTTCGACCTATCTTTATGCCAAAAAGGGGGTGATACAGGAAAGCGGGCTGCTCCTGATAGCAGGAGAGGCTGTGGATTACGTTGCAAAGGCCCAAGGAATGAATGCTCCCCCTCCCCCAGGGGTCCAGAATCTTGTCTCCTGGTGGCGGCTGGTGTTCACCAGTGAGAACCCCACCCGTGGGTGACTTTGTTCAGGGGTCCCCTCTAGAAGGGACCCCTGAATGCACAAATTAACAAATCTGACACTGGAACAAGTGTAGGTTTATTATTCTGAGATGTTTGATACCAAACATCCCAGTATTCAGTAAAGTCATTATGGTGCTGGGAAACACGTAATGACCAGTTTCTAGACCATATACTCAGGATGGCTTTACTGTGCACTTATAATATCGAGGAATGGTTTTAGATATTGTAGGGACTTGTCTGCTTATGCAGATAGGTCCTCACATGAGATAAGGTATGAGGCACCCTGCTTAAGGGGGACTTGACTAGGCCTCATGCAGTGCTGGGTACGCATGGCACACAGGAATGAGTGCCATGTCAATTCTTCACTTTTAGCTGCAAGACAACACGCAGGCTGCAATGGCAGTGGTGCATGTTTGTGTGAGAGGTCTCTGAGGCTGGCATGATACAAGCTGCACCCTCAGAGGCCTTTCCCTAGCTACCATGCCCTTGGTACCATAGGTACCGTTTACAAGGGACTTACAGGTAGGCCAGAGTTGTGCCAATTGTGGAAACAATGTAACAAGTTAGGGAAAGAACACAGGCCCTGGGAAGATGTATTTGTACATTTTGATTACTAAATGTGGGACCTAGATCATATTATCAGTGTATATACTTTCTTTTAAACATTTCCTTTTTTTAATTTTGAAAATGCCGATTTATGGCTCAAATGTGTTTCATGCTGCTATTTGATTCATGATTTTAAATATATGTTAAGATGGCTGCCGCATAAATTTACTGAGTAGTGCATTATCTATGTTCATGACCTACTCGGTAGTGACATCACTGCATGAAAAAAAGTCTGCAAAACTTTATTATTTAAATTCAGATTAACAATATGAGCGGTAACAGTAAAGGAAAAAGGCGCAAAGCCGAAACGCATCCTGTTCTGATTTTGACGGACTAAATAAACCTGTTTGATGTCCACCACCAGAGTGCAGTCGATTCTTTTGCTGCCGCGAAGGAAGTTGAGCCGAATATATATATCTATATATATATATTCACTGAAAAAACCATAGGTTATAGACCATATATAGTTAGGAATTAGCATTTACAAAACCTTGAAAATTCACTGAAAAAACCATAGGTTATAGACCATATATAGTTAGGAATTAGCATTTAAAAAACCTTATTTTACTCACACAAAACCATTGAAATTCCATATATAGTTAGTTGCACTAACTATATATCGCGCACCCGCAATCCACTGCTGATGATGTCACATATTACATCATTCATGACATGGTCAGTGACATCACTGATGACATCACTGATGACATCTCAAATGACATCACTGATGACATCACTGATAACAACATCCAGTGATTTTATGTTTCTGTAAAGTTTAAATATGTCTTACATATTGAAGAATGAGTGGATGTATAAGTGTCTGGACGAAGGATTTAGTAGGTGCATGACTGACTGTATGAGTGAGTGATTAAATGTGTCTCACTGAGTGCATGGGTTAGTGACTAAACTGTCTTAATTTGTGCATCATTATGTCTGTTGTTCTGTAAACTGCTGCATGTGTTGATCAGTAGCTATATGAGTAACTATATGGGTTATTGATTGATTGTCCAAGTATTTGTATGGGAGACTGAGTGTGTGTGTGGCTGGCTGGGAGGTGTGTGACTCTGTGCAGATCAATGTGTACTTATATCAATGATTGTATAACAAGGTAAGTATGTGTTAGTATATGTTTGAAAATGTAAGGTGCTCTATGTTTAACTGTATAGACAAGAAAATGGAAGTGTGATTGATTCTTTACAGGACTGACTAGGTGTGTGAGTAACTCCATGGATGAGTGGCAGAGTGTGAGTGTCTGTATAGGTGTATGAGTGCATATGATAGTGTTGTAAAGATGAGTGATTGTATGTATGAATGATTGTATGGGTGAATGAGTGAATGTGTGTGTAGACGTAGGAATCAGTGAGTACATATGTAGTAACTACTATTGGTGTGTCAATGGTTTCAAAAATTATACTCTGTATTTAACACTGGGTGAAACAGAGGTTATATTAAAATGTGAGGAGATGCATTGTATTGTCACATGAATGATATCATCAGTGATGTGGTCATTGATGTCAAATGAGATGTCATCAGTGATGTCATCAGTGATGTCATTTGCTATGTCATCAGTGATGTCATCAGTGATGTCACTGACCATGTCATGAATGATGTAATATGTGACATCATCAGCAGTGGATTGCGGGTGCGCGATATATAGTTAGTGCAACTAACTATATATGGAATTTCAATGGTTTTGTGTGAGTAAAATAAGGTTTTTTAAATGCTAATTCCTAACTATATATGGTCTATAACCTATGGTTTTTTCAGTGAATTTTCAAGGTTTTGTAAATGCTAATTCCTAACTATATATGGTCTATAACCTATGGTTTTTTCAGTGAATTTCAATGGTTTTTTAATAGCAAATATCATAAGCTGTCGAATGTCAAGTACGTGGTAAGTGAAAACATTTTCGTGTTTATGCACACTGATCTGCTTTGAATGGTGCCCCCCCCCCCTCATTTCTATTAGGAGTACTCTCTCTTTGCACATAGTGAAGGGTAGTTAACGCAGGCCTTTGCCCCCGTTGTAATACGTCGTGCCTGCTTCTCTCTCCATTTGATTGATTGTTATCCAAGTATTTACTGTTTTAGAATTGGTTCTCTTTGGTTCATTCTCTATTTACAAACAAACACAGAGTCGCAATACTCTGTTTAGTCTTTGCAGATAACGAAAAATCGTGTAAAAAAAAAAGAAAAGGAATCGAGCAAAATCAGTAGGCCACTAATGGGATCTCTTTTTGACCTCGCTAAAATAGAAACATTAGGAACAACCCCTCATGACAAATACAAAACTAGTGAAATGAACTGAACTCCACACAATGATGGCTGCAAAACAGCTCGGCTCCGCCACCCACCCCGCCCAAAATAACGATAAAGAGCGGCTGCCATGATTGGTTGCGGAATGGCCACGACGGAGCTACGAAATGGTACTGCTCTCATGCTAACCCCAGCTTCAGTCTGAAACATCCAGAAACACTGTAGACTACCAATTCGATCAGTTCCGGTAGCGCCCCAATGTAACCCGGTAGAGAAGAACTAGCCCTCCCCTCTTTGACTGATGGTTCTTGTTGCCTGTCCCTTCTGTTGTCATTTAACAGAACTATTTAGCCTGCTGAAAGGGGTTGTGTTCCGACCGCTGGTTGGTGGAGACATTTTGACTATATTCTGGACCTGCGTTGTCGCGTAATGCGTCATATGACGCGCCGCGTTAGCGCATCCGGAAGTCATCCGGGGCGCGCAGCGCGTAACGTAAGCATAACAAGTCATGTGACTTGTTAATAAAACTTTTCATTGGTTCATTTTACTTTTCTTATTCTAATGATTAAAGGCTTGGTCATATGACCTAAAAATTACGCTTTTTATTACTTCCGAACATTATTTTTTCTTAAATATATGTTATAATGTTCCAGGCTAATGTACTTTCCCGGAAAATTTACAACTGTCCTGCAAGTAAAATATATTCTTTTTTCGAGAAAAAGAGCGTTTCTTCGTCCCATGACGGAGCCGTTGAGCAAAAGAGGGTCGACCTGCTGTCTTAGTCGCCGATACGCCTGAATATGAGATTCTTATCGATCACTTTATGTTGCAGGAATAGAAAACACAACAGCCCTTGACCATTTATCTTTACTGCGTTCCTTCGTATTATACCTTTTACCCTTCATGTAATTGGTCTGCTTTATTTCACTTGCCTTTTAATGATTCTAAAACAGTGACTATTATTAAAAACTTTACCAATGTATATACTACTACCATGTTTTCTTTTAAAAACCTTTATTGTGAAAATTTCATTATACAAATACGAGCCTATAACCACGTGGTCCGGCCACGGAGCAAACTGTAATCGTATATGATGAGTAGACATTTACACTGTAGAGGAACGTAACGGGCGGGCCATTAGGTTGCAAGAACTAAGGTGTCTAACAGTTACGGAATCGGTGGACGTACATTTTATAATTAAAATACGACAGGGCCAGTTACAATAAAATTATCTAGATATACATTTGTGGGCAAGTACCATGGGTGACGTTAATTCGAACTTTCAATAGTACAGTAATCAATAACACATCAGAACTTAATATCAATAGGGATGTCGAAATATTCAATCAATTCTCGTCCCCGCCCGCCATGTGCTTCAAAACTGCATACGTATCTCGTGATTTCAAGGTTCTGCAACCAGTACACAACAAGGAGTTACGAGTCCCATTTATTCCGGCGCCATTTTGGGCGAGGACGGGCAGGTCCAGGATATAGTCAAAATGTCTCTACCAACCATCGACTATGATGATGTTCATATGCTGTATTTATTAGAGTAACACTCATCTGTCCACATGAAATTAATTTGCCACAATCTAAACATGTCATTTTAATCTTTCCAAAGTTCTTCTAAATATTTGGGACCGTTTCCCTTGCCTCTGATGCTGTCAGTGCCACTTCTTTGATGAATGTACTAGCAGGTCAGGGGTTCTCCTCCAAATCTCTCTTTTATGCAGCACTATAATTAATTGGTGCCACCTCTCCATATGACGATGCATGGTATAGTTACCATAACTATATTTTTTTTCGGTTCCTCTGGAGAGTTCATCGTGGCAGATGAAGCGTGTAACGTACCGGGCATTGACCTTTTTTTGCATGTACAGGAAAGGAAAAAAAAATCGAGCGTCCGAGTTCTAAGGTGTCCCAGGGCCATTTTAGTGGACCAGGCCCAAATCCAAAGAACAGGCCGCCATTTTGAGAGTCCTGTTGCAGCCGCCTGTCGCTGTAGCATCAAGAGCAGCCGAAACTCAGCTGAATGGCAACTGAAACGGTAAAGGGGCGCCCCACTACAGCAGACGAGCCTCCACCTAGGAAGGCCCGTTCACGCCGCCTCCCCCCCCCCCTTCGGGCACCCCACGCCGTTATTCGGAGCAGTATTGTAGGATGGCCACACCAGTGCGGCAACTTGCTAGACATCACATCGGTGGTAACCGAATCTCAACGCCTTGTGGTGTCTTCTATTCAGAAAACATTGTTATGCTGCCTTCGACCTATTCGCCGCAAGTGCGCACACAACACAACTGCATAGCTTGCTAGACACCACCTCGGTGCCATCCGGATCTTGGAATCTCAGCGCCTTTTGGTGTCTTCTCTTCAGAAAATATTGTTGCGCTGCCTTTGGCCCCATTCGCACATCGGTCCGCTACTGACGCCATCTCACAGGCTAATGGGGCGCCCCACGCCGAGTTTCAGCATTGTAGGATGACCACACCAGTACAGCAACTTGCTAGACATCACCTCGGTGCCATCCGGATCTCGGCGCCCCACTGCAGATGAAGTGCCTCTCAACTATGAAACCACCACGGTGACATCCGGATCTTGGCGCGTTGTGCTGCCTTCGGCCTATTCGCACATCGGTCCGCTACTGACGCCATCTCACAAGCTAATGGGGCGCCCCACGCCGAGTTTCAGCATTGTAGGATGACCACACCAGTACAGCAACTTGCTAGATATCACCTCGGTGCCATCCGGATCTCGGCGCCCCACTGCAGATGAAGTGCCTCTCAACTATGAAACCACCACGGTGACATCCGGATCTTGGCGCGTTGTGCTGCCTCCGGCCTATTCGCACATCGGTCCGCTACTGACGCCATCTCACAGGCTAATGGGGCGCCCCACGCCGAGTTTCAGCATTGTAGGATGACCACACCAGTACAGCAACTTGCTAGACATCACCTCGGTGCCATCCGGATCTCGGCGCCCCACTGCAGATGAAGTGCCTCTCAACTATGAAACCACCACGGTGACATCCGGATCTTGGCGCGTTGTGCTGCCTTCGGCCTATTCGCACATCGGTCCGCTACTGACGCCATCTCACAGACTAATGGGGCGCCCCACGCCGAGTTTCAGCATTGTAGGATGACCACACCAGTGCACCTTACTAGACACCACCTCGGTGCCATCCGGATCTTGGCATCTCAGCGCCTTGTGGTGTCTTCTATTCAGAAAATATTCTTGCGCTACCTTTGCCCCATTCACACATCGGTCCGCTACTGACGCCATCTCACAGGCTAATAGGGCGCCCCACGCCGAGTTTCAGGATTGTAGGATGACCACACCAGTACAGCAACTTGCTAGACATCACCTCGGTGCCATCCGGATCTCGGCGCCCCACTGCAGATGAAGTGCCTCTCAACTATGAAAACACCACGGTGACATCCGGATCTTGGCGCCTTGTGCTGGTTCCGGCCTATTCACACATCGGTCCGCTACTGACGCCATCTCACAGGCTAATGGGGCGCCCCACGCCGAGTTTCAGCATTGTAGGATGACCACACCAGTACAGCAACTTGCTAGACATCACCTCGGTGCCATCCGGATCTTGGCATCTCAACGCCTAGTGGTATCTTCCATACCGAAAATATTGTTGCGCTGCCTTTGGCCCCATTCGCACATCGGTCCGCAACTGACACCATCTCACAGGCCAACAGGGCGCCCCACGCCGACTTTTACCATTGTAGGATCGCCACACCAGTACAGCAACTTGCTAGACATCACCTCGGTGCCATCCGGATCTTGGCATCTCAGCGCCTTGTGGTGTCAGTCAGAAAATATTGTTGCGCTGCCTTTGGCCCCATTCGCACATCAGTCCGCTACTGACACCATCTCACAGGCCAACAGGGCGCCCCACGCCGACTTTTACCATTGTAGGATGGCCACACCAGTGCCACAACTTGCTAGACACCACCTCGGTGCCATCCGGATCTTGGCATCTCAGCGCCTTGTGGTGTCTTCTATTCCAAAAATATTGTTGCGCTACCTTTGGCCCCATTCGCACATCGGTCCGCTACTGCCGCCATCTCACAGGCCAACGGGGCGCCCCACGCCGACTTTCAACATTGTAGGATGGCCACACCAGTGCGGCAACTTACTAGACACCACCTCGGTGCCATCCGGATCTTGGCGCGTTGTGCTGCCTTCGGCCTATTCGCACATCGGTCCGCTACTGACGCAAACTCACAGGCCAACGGGGCGCCCCACGCCGACTTTCAGCATTGTAGGATGGCCACACCAGTGCTGCAACTTGCTGGACACCACCTCGGTGCCATCCGGATCTTGGCGCGTTGTGTTGCCTTCGGCCTATTCGCACATCGGTCCGCTACTGACGCCGCCTCACGTGCCAACGTATTTTCTCCGCATTTTATACCCTATGCCGCATAACAGGTCATGTGACTTGTTTATAAAACTTTTCATTGGTTCATTTTACTTTTGGTTTCATAATGATGGAAGGCTTGATCATATGACCTAAAAACAACACTTTTCATTGGATGAAAACTTTTTTTTTTCCCCAAACGATGAAAGCCCCACCTTGTTTCTGGATGTTTCAGACTGAAGTTGGCGTCAGCATGAGAGCACCACCATCTCGTAGCTCCGTCGTGGTCATTCCGCGAGCAATCATGGCAACCGCTCCCCACCAGAAGCCTACAGGAGTCGGGGGCCCCCAAAACTTTTTATGAATCCTCAAGGCGGAGGGGACGCTTTCGAGAATGGGGTCCAAGACCTAGCAGACAAGCGTCCGATTTCCAAGGTGTCCCAGGGCCATTTCAGTGGACCAGGCCCAAAAAGGAAACAGCCTGCCGCCATTTTGAGAGTCCTGTGACAGCCGCCTATCGCTGCACCGCAAGAGTGGGCGCAACTCAGCTGAATTGCGGCTTTTGACACAGTGGACCAAAAACGGACGGAATGGCAACTGAAACGGTAAAGGGGCGCCCCACTACAACAGATGACACTCCACCTGGAGAGGCCCGTTCACGCCGCCTCCCCCGGGGCGCCCCACGCCGTTATTCGGAGCAGCATTGTAGGATACCAAAACCAGTGCGGCAACTTACTGGACATCACCTTGGTGCCATCGTTCTGCTGCCTTGGAACTATTCGCACAGCAGTTTGCTACTGATGACCCACCCCCCGCGACGCCCCACGCCGGAAATCTGGACGTTGTGCTGCGTTGGGACTATTCGCACAGCCGACCTCTACTTCGTTGTTTTTCCCTAAAAATGTTTATATGTTATTACTGTTTTTGTTTTCTTGTATATATTTATAAGTTATTAAAGTTTTATAATCTTACTACTTTGTCGGAGTGCTATATATTTTTAATGTGACACATAATTGTAAAAACTTTGATGTACAAAGAGTCATCCCTGGAATCTTCCGCTTCAGGCTCGGTCCCCTCCCCAATCACAATACAGGATGGTTTTCAGATAATAGGAACGCGTCTGCTGTGACGGATCTCATCGAGTGTGGGCCTTGATCTACTATAACTCCTTTGAAGAGGGGTGATTCTTTACAGCTGGGGCCATAAACTACATCTGCAGGGCTAGCTGATACCCTAGGACCGGCCTGGACAATCGGACACAGGGGAAAAGGAGTGTCAGAGGGTGCGGTAGTGAATAGGGCGAAAGGGAGGTGTCGGGCGGGCACAGGGTGTGATTCTCAGGGAAGAGCAGCGCAGATGGGGGGAGGTTTATTACCCATGCATAAGACAGAGAGCGGGGGTGACCACTGCCTGGGGGAGATGCTTGCGAGGGTGGGGAGCCATGCTAAGGATCGACAGCGTGCACAGAGTGGGTCTGGTCAAGGCATCTAAAATGGCTGCCGTGCACGACAAAAGTGTGGCATTTGAAAAAAGACAAGATGGCACAGACAATGTTTTTCAACACTTCCTGATTTCCTTCGAATCGAACGTTAACAGACGTTGGGGCATATTACCAAAGTTAAGCGATATTTATCCCTAACGATGCTTAGCAACGATTTTTTTACCGCTAAGCATCGTCAGAAATTATCGCAGATAAACCTTGCTATTATCAAGGTTTATCGCAAATACGATAAAAAACGACCGCAATGCATTAATATCGCTGAAAACTCAGCGATATTCATGCATTACCGAGCTAATGCTCTTAGCCATGTTATCCACCTCCCATTGGATAACATGGCTAAGAACTGCTCAGGGCAGGTGCTAGCTTTTGGAGATATTCGCGCTTATCGCGAATATTTCCACAAGTTGATAATAGGAGATAGCGATGTTAGCGACTGTTTCCAGTCGCTAACATCTTGGCATGCCCACTTTGCATGTCATTAGTGATAAATATCACTCACATGCAAAGTGGGGCCCAAGATGGTCGCTATCTCCTACTAGCCGTCGCTAACTGGTGTTAGCAACAGCTAGGTAATACAGATATAATTTTATCTCCGCAAAGCGGAGCGCCGTTACAGATATATATCTTGTTTTTGAACGTTAATTTCTCAAAATCCACTGAAGCACATATATTGAGACCTAGCAAAGGCACATCGAGCTACCAGTCCCTACAATTTTGCCAAGTTTCGTGCAAATCCATTCAGCCGTTCGATTATTATTATTATTTTTTTTTTTTGCCCCGCGGGGCCCTTTTAAAACGTCCACATCAAACCTAAGAGGTCAAGGAGGATCTACTATGCCCCCTTATGGTCATTTGCCCCTTCGCTTTGGCCTCCTCTTGTCTCTCGATCCTACCGAGAGACAAGATGGCGGCCGCTACGGACTGTTTGCAATGTTTACAGACGCCGGAGAACCAATCAGCTTCGCAAACCTCCGTTACGCGAAGCGGAGCGCTGTTACAGATATATATCTTTTTTTGAACGTTAATTTCTCAAAATCCACTGGAGCACATATATTGAGACCTAGCAAAGGCACATCGGGCTACCAGTCCCTAATATTTTACCAAGTTTCGTGCAAATCCATTCAGCCGTTCGATTATTATTATTATTTTTTTTTTTTGCCCCGCGGGACCCTTTTAAAACCTCCACATCAAACCTAGGGGGTCAGCGAGGATCTACTATGCCCCCTTATGGTCATTTGCCCCTTCGCTTTGGCCTCCTCTTGTCTCTCGATCCTACCGAGAGACAAGATGGCGGCCGCTACGGACTGTTTGGAATGTTCACAGACGCCGGAGAACCAATCAGCTTCGCTTCACAAAGCTCCGTACCACGAAAAGTCCGCGAACCGGAGCGCTGCCCGGTCCGCTGTTACAGATATATATCTTTTTTTGAACGTTAATTTCTCAAAATCCACTGGAGCACATATATTGAGACCTAGCAAAGGCACATCGGGCTACCAGTCCCTACAATTTTGCCAAGTTTCGTGCAAATCCATTCAGCCGTTCGGGCTAAAAGTGAGGCCAACCGCCCTATGGAAAACTCAATGTTAAAAACACGTTTTGGGGCCCCCCTTTTTTCTCGGCCCCCCCTTGACGAACCCCCCCCAAATTTTCAAGGGCTGCTCAGAAACAAAATGTGCCATTTTCCTGAAAATTTCAGCCAATTCCGTCCACAAACGCCAAAGTTATTAGACATAGAATTTTCAGAAATCCCATAGAGAAAAAATCCTAACTATATATACCTACTGGCGACCGCCAGTAGGTAATATATATATATATATATATATATATATATATATATATATATATATATATATATATATATATATATTACCTACTGGCGGTAGGTATATATATTTGATACCTCCTTTCTTCCTAATTCACAGAAGAAATAACGGAACGGACTCCACTTTTTTTTGGTGCAGCGTTATTTATTTGTGCTTCTTTTCGGCCGCCATGACGCGTTTCGGGCTTCTCTGAGCCCTTGATCACATGACCTGCCAGTGAGTTTCTCAAATCATTCAAAGTGCTAGAGTGCTACTTTTTTTTTTAAACAACATAAACAAAATACTATCGTTTTTTCATGTATTCCATTACTTACAGATTTTGATTGTAATCCATTATTTTGACATGATAACACAATTCATATTCATTGCTTATTTACATTTTTGAATCTTTTTTTTAAGAGGATTATTTCTTGTTGTGACTTTTAAACATTTATGTTTGTATAGTTGGTGTCATATCTGTAAAATACATGTTTTCAACACTTCCAATACATTAATTGATCAAAATATATTTCTTCACATATAGGTTATAGGTACGTATGCTTATATATATATATTTTTTAATTTATTTATTTATATTCAGTCTCTCCCAATTTCTGGAAAGATGAGTCCCCCCACTCTGGTACTGAAGTTCAATGATACGCCTTTATTAACAGAGGAGGATAACGCGTTTCAACTCCAATATGTATATACTGTACTAGACCGTGACCAAGCCGTAACTGGCGAAACGCGTCGGTAGGCAGTTGCCACTTTTGCCTTAAATAAACATCTTTCAGCATCCAGAAGTATCCTGCGTTGTCTTCTTCCGAAGAGGGGAAACTTTGTAAGTAATATATATATATATATCTATATCTATCCATATATATATATATATGTGTGTGTATATGTGTAAATGTATATATATATATATATATATATATATATATATATATATATATATATATATATTCACTGAAAAAACCATAGGTTATAGACCATATATAGTTAGGAATTAGCATTTAAAAAACCTTATTTTACTCACACAAAACCATTGAAATTCCATATATAGTTAGTTGCACTAACTATATATCGCGCACCCGCAATCCACTGCTGATGATGTCACATATTACATCATTCATGACATGGTCAGTGACATCACTGATGACATCACTGATGACATCTCAAATGACATCACTGATGACATCAGTGATGACATCATCCAGTGACTGTGTGTTTCTGTAAAGTTTAAATATGTTTTACATATTGAAGAATGAGTAGATGTATAAGTGTCTGGACGAAGGATTTAGTAGGTGCATGACTGAATGTATGAGTGAGTGATTAAATGTGTCTCACTGAGTGCATGGGTTAGTGACTAAACTGTCTTAATTTGTGCATCATTATGTCTGTTGTTCTGTAAACTGCTGCATGTGTTGATCAGTAGCTATATGATTAACTATATGGGTTATTGATTGATTGTCCAAGTATTTGTATGGGAGACTGAGTGTGTGTGTGGCTGGCTGGGAGGTGTGTGACTCTGTGCAGATCAATGTGTACTTGTATCAATGATTGTATAAGAAAGTAAGTATGTGTTAGTATATGTTTGAAAATGTAAGGTGCTCTATGTTTAACTGTATAGACAAGAAAATGGAAGTGTGATTGATTCTTTACAGGACTGACTAGGTGTGTGAGTAACTCCATGGGTGAGTGGCAGAGTGTGAGTGTCTGTATAGGTGTATGAGTGCATATGATAGTGTTGTAAAGATGAGTGATTGTATGTATGAATGATTGTATGGGTGAATGAGTGAATGTGTGTGTAGACGTAGGAATCAGTGAGTACGTATGTAGTAACTAGTATTGGTGTGTCAATGGTTTCAAAAATTATACTCTGTATTTAACACTGGGTGAAACAGAGGTTATATTAAAATGTGAGGAGATGCATTGTATTGTCACATGAATGATATCATCAGTGATGTGGTCATTGATGTCAAATGAGATGTCATCAGTGATGTCATCAGTGATGTCATTTGAGATGTCATCAGTGATGTCATCAGTGATGTCACTGACCATGTCATGAATGATGTAATATGTGACATCATCAGCAGTGGATTGCGGGTGCGCGATATATAGTTAGTGCAACTAACTATATATGGAATTTCAATGGTTTTGTGTGAGTAAAATAAGGTTTTTTAAATGCTAATTCCTAACTATATATGGTCTATAACCTATGGTTTTTTCAGTGAATTTTCAAGGTTTTGTAAATGCTAATTCCTAACTATATATGGTCTATAACCTATGGTTTTTTCAGTGAATTTCAATGGTTTTTTAATAGCAAATATCATAAGCTGTCGAATGTCAAGTACGTGGTAAGTGAAAACATTTTCGTGTTTATGCACACTGATTTGCTTTGAATGGTTCCCCCCCCCCTCATTTCTATTAGGATATTAGGAGTACTCTCTCTTTGCACATAGTGAAGGGTAGTTAACACAGGCCTTTGCCCCCGTTGTAATACGTCGTGCCTGCTTCTCTCTCCATTTGATTGATTGTTATCCAAGTATTTACTGTTTTAGAATTGGTTCTCTTTGGTTCATTCTCTATTTACAAACAAACACAGAGTCGCAATACTCTGTTTAGTCTTTGCAGATAACGAAAAATCGTGTAAAAAAAAAAAGAAAAGGAATCGAGCAAAATCAGTAGGCCACTAATGGGATCTCTTTTTGACCTCGGTAAAATAGAAACATTAGGAACAACCCCTCATGACAAATACAAAACTAGTGAAATGAACTGAACTCCACACAATGATGGCTGCAAAACAGCTCGGCTCCGCCACCCACCCCGCCCAAAATAACGATAAAGAGCGGCTGCCATGATTGGTTGCGGAATGGCCACGACGGAGCTACGAAATGGTGCTGCTCTCATGCTAACCCCAGCTTCAGTCTGAAACATCCAGAAACACTGTAGACTACCAATTCGATCAGTTCCGGTAGCGCCCCAATGTAACCCGGTAGAGAAGAACTAGCCCTCCCCTCTTTGACTAATGGTTCTTGTTGCCTGTCCCTTCTGTTGTCATTTAACAGAACTATTTAGCCTGCTGAAAGGGGTTGTGTTCCGACCGCTGGTTGGTGGAGACATTTTGACTATATTCTGGACCTGCGTTGTCGCGTAATGCGTCATATGACGCGCCGCGTTAGCGCATCCGGAAGTCATCCGGGGCGCGCAGCGCGTAACGTAAGCATAACAAGTCATGTGACTTGTTAATAAAACTTTTCATTGGTTCATTTTACTTTTCTTATTCTAATGATGAAAGGCTTGGTCATATGACCTAAAAATTACGCTTTTTATTACTTCCGAACATTATTTTTTCTTAAATATATGTTATAATGTTCCAGGCTAATGTACTTTCCCGGAAAATTTACAACTGTCCTGCAAGTAAAATATATTCTTTTTTCGAGAAAAAGAGCGTTTCTTCGTCCCATGACGGAGCCGTTGAGCAAAAGAGGGTCGACCTGCTGTCTTAGTCGCCGATACGCCTGAATATGAGATTCTTATCGATCACTTTATGTTGCAGGAATAGAAAACACAACAGCCCTTGACCATTTATCTTTACTGCGTTCCTTCGTATTATACCTTTTACCCTTCATGTAATTGGTCTGCTTTATTTCACTTGCCTTTTAATGATTCTAAAACAGTGACTATTATTAAAAACTTTACCAATGTATATACTACTACCATGTTTTCTTTTAAAAACCTTTATTGTGAAAATTTCATTATACAAATACGAGCCTATAACCACGTGGTCCGGCCACGGAGCAAACTGTAATCGTATATGATGAGTAGACATTTACACTGTAGAGGAACGTAACGGGCGGGCCATTAGGTTGCAAGAACTAAGGTGTCTAACAGTTACGGAATCGGTGGACGTACATTTTATAATTAAAATACGACAGGGCAAGTTACAATAAAATTATCTAGATATACATTTGTGGACAAGTACCATGGGTGACGTTAATTCGAACTTTCAATAGTACAGTAATCAATAACACATCAGAACTTAATATCAATAGGGATGTCGAAATATTCAATCAATTCTCGTCCCCGCCCGCCATGTGCTTCAAAACTGCATACGTATCTCGTGATTTCAAGGTTCTGCAACCAGTACACAACAAGGAGTTACGAGTCCCATTTATTCCGGCGCCATTTTGGGCGAGGACGGGCAGGTCCAGGATATAGTCAAAATGTCTCTACCAACCATCGACTATGATGATGTTCATATGCTGTATTTATTAGAGTAACACTCATCTGTCCACATGAAATTAATTTGCCACAATGTAAACATGTCATTTTAATCTTTCCAAAGTTCTTCTAAATATTTGGGACCGTTTCCCTTGCCTCTGATGCTGTCAGTGCCACTTCTTTGATGAATGTACTAGCAGGTCAGGGGTTCTCCTCCAAATCTCTCTTTTATGCAGCACTATAATTAATTGGTGCCACCTCTCCATATGACGATGCATGGTATAGTTACCATAACTATATTTTTTTTCGGTTCCTCTGGAGAGTTCATCGTGGCAGATGAAGGGTGTAACGTACCGGGCATTTACCTTTTTTTGCATGTACAGGAAAGGAAAAAAATCGAGCGTCCGAGTTCTAAGGTGTCCCAGGGCCATTTTAGTGGACCAGGCCCAAATCCAAAGAACAGGCCGCCATTTTGAGAGTCCTGTTGCAGCCGCCTGTCGCTGTAGCATCAAGAGCAGCCGAAACTCAGCTGAATGGCAACTGAAACGGTAAAGGGGCGCCCCACTACAGCAGACGAGCCTCCACCTAGGAAGGCCCGTTCACGCCGCCTCCCCCCCCCCCTTCGGGCACCCCACGCCGTTATTCGGAGCAGTATTGTAGGATAGCCACACCAGTGCGGCAACTTGCTAGACATCACCTCGGTGGTAACCGAATCTCAGCGCCTTTTGGTGTCTTCTCTTCAGAAAATATTGTTGCGCTGCCTTTGGCCCCATTCGCACATCGGTCCGCTACTGACGCCATCTCACAGGCTAATGGGGCGCCCCACGCCGAGTTTCAGCATTGTAGGATGACCACACCAGTACAGCAACTTGCTAGACACCACCTCGGTGCCATCCGGATTTTGGCATCTCTACGCCTAGTGGTGTCCTCTATTCGGAAAATATTGTTGCGCTGCCTTTGGCCCCATTCGCACATCGGTCCGCTACTGACACCATCTCACAGGCCAACAGGGCGCCCCACGCCGACTTTTACCATTGTAGGATGGCCACACCAGTGCCACAACTTGCTAGACACCACCTCGGTGCCATCCGGATCTTGGCATCTCAGCGCCTTGTGGTGTCTTTTATTCAGAAAACATTGTTGCGCTGCCTTTGGCCCCATTCGCACATCGGTCCGCTACTGACGCCATCTCACAGGCCAACGGGGCACCCCACGCCGACTTTCAACATTGTAGGATGGCCACACCAGTGCACCTTACTAGACACCACCTCGGTGCCATCCGGATCTTGGCGCGTTGTGCTGCCTTCGGCCTATTCGCACATCGGTCCGCTACTGACGCCATCTCACAGGCTAATGGGGCGCCCCACGCCGAGTTTCAGCATTGTAGGATGACCACACCAGTACAGCAACTTGCTAGACATCACCTCGGTGCCATCCGGATCTCGGCGCCCCACTGCAGATGAAGTGCCTCTCAACTATGAAACCACCACGGTGACATCCGGATCTTGGCGCCTTGTGCTGGTTCCGGCCTATTCACACATCGGTCCGCTACTGACGCCATCTCACAGGCTAATGGGGCGCCCCACGCCGAGTTTCAGCATTGTAGGATGACCACACCAGTACAGCAACTTGCTAGACATCACCTCGGTGCCATCCGGATCTTGGCATCTCAACGCCTAGTGGTATCTTCCATACAGAAAATATTGTTGCGCTGCCTTTGGCCCCATTCGCACATCGGTCCGCAACTGACACCATCTCACAGGCCAACAGGGCGCCCCACGCCGACTTTTACCATTGTAGGATGACCACACCAGTACAGCAACTTGCTAGACATCACCTCGGTGCCATCCGGATCTCGGCGCCCCACTGCAGATGAAGTGCCTCTCAACTATGAAACCACCACGGTGACATCCGGATCTTGGCGCCTTGTGCTGGTTCCGGCCTATTCACACATCGGTCCGCTACTGACGCCATCTCACAGGCTAATGGGGCGCCCCACGCCGAGTTTCAGCATTGTAGGATGACCACACCAGTACAGCAACTTGCTAGACATCACCTCGGTGCCATCCGGATCTTGGCATCTCAACGCCTAGTGGTATCTTCCATACAGAAAATATTGTTGCGCTGCCTTTGGCTCCATTCGCACATCGGTCCGCAACTGACACCATCTCACAGGCCAACAGGGCGCCCCACGCCGACTTTTACCATTGTAGGATGGCCACACCAGTACAGCAACTTGCTAGACATCACCTCGTTGCCATCCGGATCTTGGCATCTCAGCGCCTTGTGGTGTCAGTCAGAAACTATTGTTGCGCTGTCTTTGGCCCCATTCGCACATCGGTCCGCTACTGACACCATCTCACAGGCCAACGGGGCGCCCCACGCCGACTTTCAACATTGTAGGATGGCCACACCAGTACAGCAACTTGCTAGACACCACCTCGGTGCCATCCGGACCTTGGCATCTCAGCGCCTAGTGGTGTCTTCTATTCAGGAAATATTGTTGCGCTGCCTTTGGCCCCATTCGCACATCGGTCCACAACTGACACCATCTCACAGGCCAACAGGGCGCCCCACGCCGACTTTCAACATTGTAGGATGGCCACACCAGTGCGGCAACTTACTAGACACCACCTCGGTGCCATCCGGATCTTGGCGCGTTGTGCTGCCTTCCGCCTATTCGCACATCGGTCCGCTACTGACGCAAACTCACAGGCCAACGGGGCGCCCCACGCCGACTTTCAGCATTGTAAGATGGCCACACCAGGGCTGCAACTTGCTGGACACCACCTCGGTGCCATCCGGATCTTGGCGCGTTGTGTTGCCTTCGGCCTATTCGCACATCGGTCCGCTACTGACGCCGCCTCACGTGCCAACGTATTTTCTCCGCATTTTATACCCTATGCCGCATAACAGGTCATGTGACTTGTTTATAAAACTTTTCATTGGTTCATTTTACTTTTGGTTTCCTAATGATGGAAGGCTTGATCATATGACCTAAAAACAACACTTTTCATTGGATGAAAACTTTTTTTTTTCCCAAACGATGAAAGCCCCACCTTGTTTCTGGATGTTTCAGACTGAAGCTGGCGTCAGCATGAGAGCACCACCATCTCGTAGCTCCGTCGTGGTCATTCTGCGAGCAATCATGGCAGCCACTCCCCACCAGAAGCCTACAGGAGTCGGGGGCCCCCAAAACTTTTGATGAATCCTCAAGGCGGAGGGGACGCTTTCGAGAATGGGGTCCAAGACCTAGCAGACTAGCGTCCGATTTCCAAGGTGTCCCAGGGCCATTTCAGTGGACCAGGCCCAAAAAGGCAACAGCCTGCCGCCATTTTGAGAGTCCTGTGACAGCCGCCTATCGCTGCACCGCAAGAGTGGGTGCAGCCGCCTATCGCTGCACCGCAAGAGTGGGCGCAACTCAGCTGAATTGCGGCTTTTGACACAGTGGACCAAAAGCGGACGGAATGGCAACTGAAACGGTAAAGGGGCGCCCCACTACAACAGATGAGACTCCACCTGGAGAGGCCCGTTCACGCCGCCTCCCCCGGGGCGCCCCACGCCGTTATTCGGAGCAGCATTGTAGGATACCAAAACCAGTGCGGCAACTTACTGGACATCACCTTGGTGCCATCGTTCTGCTGCCTTGGAACTATTCGCACAACAGTTTGCTACTGATGACCCACCCCCCCGCGACGCCCCACGCCAGAAATCTGGACGTTGTGCTGCGTTGGGACTATTCGCACAGCCGACCGCTACTTCGTTGTTTTTCCCTAAAAATGTTTATATGTTATTACTGTTTTTGTTTTCTTGTATATATTTATAAGTTATTAAAGTTTTATAATCTTACTACTTTGTTGGAGTGCTATATATTTTTAATGTGACACATAATTGTAAAAACTTTGATGTACAAAGAGTCATCCCTGGAATCTTCCGCTTCAGGCTCGATCCCCTCCCCAATCACAATACAGGATGGTTTTCAGATAATAGGAACGCGTCTGCTGTGATGGATCTCATCGAGTGTGGGCCTTGATCTACTATAACTCCTTTGAAGAGGGGTGATTCTTTACAGCTGGGGCCATAAACTACATCTGCAGGGCTAGCTGATACCCTAGGACCGGCCTGGACAATCGGACACAGAGGAAAAGGAGTGTCAGAGGGTGCGGTAGTGAATAGGGCGAAAGGGAGGTGTCGGGCGGGCACAGGGTGTGATTCTCAGGGAAGAGCAGCGCAGATGGGGGGTGGTTTATTACCCATGCATAAGACAGAGAGCGGGGGGGACCACTGCCTGGGGGAGATGCTTGCGAGGGTGGGGAGCCATGCTAAGGATCGACAGCGTGCACAGAGTGGGTATGGTCAAGGCATCTAAAATGACTGCCGTGCACGACAAAAGTGTGGCATTTGAAAAAAGGCAAGATGGCGCAGACAATGTTTTTCAACACTTCCTGATTTCCTTCGAATCGAACGTTAACAGACGTTGGGGCATATTACCAAAGTTAAGCGATATTTATCCCTAACGATGCTTAGCAACGATTTTTTTACCGCTAAGCATCGTCAGAAATTATCGCAGATAAACCTTGCTATTATCAAGGTTTATCGCAAATACGATAAAAAACGACCGCAATGCATTAATATCGCTGAAAACTCAGCGATATTCATGCATTACCGAGCTAATGCTCTTAGCCATGTTATCCACCTCCCATTGGATGACATGGCTAAGAACTGCTCAGGGCAGGTGCTAGCTTTTGGAGATATTCGCGCTTATCGCGAATATTTCCAAAAGTTTATAATAGGAGATAGCGATGTTAGCGACTGTTTCCAGTCGCTAACATCTTGGCATCCCCACTTTGCATGTCATTAGTGATAAATATCACTCACATGCAAAGTGGGGCCCAAGATGGTCGCTATCTCCTACTAGCCGTCGCTAACTGGTGTTAGCAACAGCTAGGTAATACAGATATAATTTTATCTCCGCGAAGCGGAGCGCTGTTACAGATATATATCTTGTTTTTGAACGTTAATTTCTCAAAATCCACTGAAGCACATATATTGACACCTAGCAAAGGCACATCGAGCTACCAGTCCCTACAATTTTGCCAAGTTTCGTGCAAATCCATTCAGCCGTTCGATTATTATTATTATTATTTTTTTTGCCCCGCGGGGCCCTTTTAAAACCTCCACATCAAACCTAAGAGGTCAAGGAGGATCTACTATGCCCCCTTATGGTCATTTGCCCCTTCGCTTTGGCCTCCTCTTGTCTCTCGATCCTACCGACAGACAAGATGGCGGCCGCTACGGACTGTTTGCAATGTTTACAGACGCCGGAGAACCAATCAGCTTCGCAAACCTCCGTTACGCGAAGCGGAGCGCTGTTACAGATATATAACTTTTTTTGAACGTTAATTTCTCAAAATCCACTGGAGCACATATATTGAGACCTAGCAAAGGCACATCGGGCTACCAGTCCCTAATATTTTACCAAGTTTCGTGCAAATCCATTCAGCCGTTCGATTATTATTATTATTTTTTTTTTTTGCCCCGCGGGGCCCTTTTAAAACCTCCACATCAAACCTAGGGGGTCAGCGAGGATCTACTATGCCCCCTTATGGTCATTTGCCCCTTCGCTTTGGCCTCCTCTTGTCTCTCGATCCTACCGAGAGACAAGATGGCGGCCGCTACGGACTGTTTGGAATGTTCACAGACGCCGGAGAACCAATCAGCTTCGCTTCACAAAGCTCCGTACCGCGAAAAGTCCGCGAACCGGAGCGCTGCCCGGTCCGCTGTTACAGATATATATCTTTTTTTGAACGTTAATTTCTCAAAATCCACTGAAGCACATATATTGAGACCTAGCAAAGGCACATCGGGCTACCAGTCCCTACAATTTTGCCAAGTTTCGTGCAAATCCATTCAGCCGTTCGGGCTAAAAGTGAGGCCAACCGCCCTATGGAAAACTCAATGTTAAAAACACGTTTTGGGACCCCCCTTTTTTCTCGGCCCCCCCTTGACGAACCCCCCCCCAAATTTTCAAGGGCTGCTCAGAAACAAAATGTGCCATTTTCCTGAAAATTTCAGCCAATTCCGTCCACAAACGCCAAAGTTATTAGACATAGAATTTTCAAAAATCCCATAGAGAAAAAATCCTAACTATATATACCTACTGGCGACTGCCAGTAGGTAATATATATATATATATATATATACATATATATATATACACACATATATATATATATATATATATTTATTTTTTAACTGCAGAAGCGACATAAATATTATAAACAGGGTGCAAGAGGCATTTTTGGATGGACACTGAACCGTGCACTGTCGTAGATAAGGCAGGTCATGCCGAGACTTGAGTTAAAGGTAGAGTGCAGGAGTCGGTTAAAACCCAACTGGCAATGAACGAAAAGCCTGTCTGTTGCGAAATTTCAGGAAGGGCCACGAAAAGCCTGTTATTTATCAGTATTATCACTGCTGTAAAGAAGCCAGCTTACCTTATCTACCCCCGGCAAGGCATAATAGATTAACTACACATTTTGTTATCTTTACTGCCTCTCTGATTATCTTAATAAATCCTGCTCTTACCAGGTCCACGGCACGTGATCCATACAAGACGCAATAATGCCGGCAAGCACACAAAATGGAATCAAATGTTATGAATTATTTTTGTAGGAGTTTTATAATGCGCTGCATGTCGCACAGACCTCTTAGGAGCATTGGAACATAAGGCGAACAAGACAACGACGGTTCTGAAAAAAACACGAAAGGTGGATTGATACCAGCATGTTGGAAGAGGGTGTGGCGTAACGGTCACAACTGCTGACTTTGGAATTCAGGCGCCAGGTTTGACTTTCGGCGTCTGTATAACAGCCTGTGATTCTGGGCATACTGGAAATAAAGGTGTCCTTCTGTAAAGGAACTGGCGCTCATGTAGGGCTCTCCAATACCTTCGAGTCGAGCTCGAGCTACATCCAAAGAAGGTGTACCTAGATATGGCAAGTTGAGAGTCTTGGACCACCAAGAATCTTACACCATTCTTCAGTCCCTTAAAGGAACATTGTTGGATAAAGTGCGCAAATTTACATTCCTAAGTGAGACGCTTCATTTGGCGGCGAGGGTGTTCGGAAGCCCCTCCCTCACCACCGACAGCACTAAAACAGCGCCTCGCGCCTCCCGCTTCGCGGGAGACGCTTCGTTTAGCGGCGAGGGTGTTCGAAAGCGGACTGCTTGACCCAGGAACGAGCGGGGCGGTCAGTGTGGGTCCCAGCCGCTCCCTCACCATCGGCAGCACTACAACAGCACCTCGCGCCTCCCGCTTCGCGGGAGACGCTTCGTTTGGTGCGAGTGTGTTCGGAAGCGGACTGCTTGACCCAGTCAGTGGGGGTCCAAGCCCCTCCCTCACCACCAGCAGCGGCGGCATTTAATCAACTGGTCCCTCCTGCCTCGCGGGACGCGCGCAGGCGTGCGCCGGGCCAAGGGCGGGACAGGCCCGGACTGGCCATTGCGGGCTCCGGGCAATCCCCCAGTCGGCCGCAAGGGTGGGTGCCGTTTTTGGGCCCAAGGGGGCCGTTCTTGTTACAGGGATGTTTTTGCATCGTAGCTGCAAAATCGGCCCTGTAACAAATTCGGCGGAAAAGCGGCCCTGGTAAAGAGCTCGTGGCATCCCCCTCTCCCCCAGGGGGATGAGGGGGGGCCGGCCGAGCACTTTGCCAGGGCCAGTTTTGGTTCCCAGTCCGGCCCTGGGGCGGGACCGTCCGGGGCCGAAGGAGGCCGGGCAGGGCCACCTCTCTTAGCTCCCCTGGAAGTGACTTCCATTGACTTGGTTCTATTTTGAACTTTTACTTTAGTGTTGGTGCACCCATTTTATATTCTTCTTTCAAATAGTCAAAACTTGTCTCTATTCGGCCTTGTGTACGAGTTGGGACTGATCTACATATTATCTTTTATTAAGATTATTGAACACACAGTTTAATTTGTTTTATAATTCCCGGATAGTAGGGATCTTGTCTTCTTGGCTCATGCAATGAGCAGTATGGGAAAAAATATTAAGCCCCCCACCTCACGCCCTATGACTAGGCAACTAGCAGCCACGACCCAACCACTCCCGAGCCTCACAGCCATCGTTAAAATGCTCCAAAAGACAATAGGAGTAGTAGCATCGGCCATTGTAAACACTGAAAGGCGTTTATCTCTTACTCCTGCAATGGTCCTCGCTCAGCCAGTAGGGGATACTTCTGTAGCCACAGCTAACCCCTTCGAATCTGCTTCATTTCTAATGTCCTCATATTCGGAGTTACCAGATGGTCCCGGAAGGGAATGTCTCTGCTCCGACCTCACCGCTCCCCCTACGCCCAGTAGCCAGCAAGGTCCCCAAATCTTACCCCAGACGTAAGAGATCAAAACCTGCTAGAAAACAAGCTAATAGGTTAGCATTTCCACCTGTTTCCTCGCAGTCCGAGCCTGCTTCCTCTCCTCCCTCCACTGGCCCTCCTGTCTGGGTTACCCATCTAGTAATTGACCTTCAGGCCCATATCGAGCAGCTTATTAGCTCCCATTATAAATCCTTGTCTTCTAGGATAGATAGAATACTCTCTCTTATTAATAACAAGTGCTCAGGGAGACCTCAGCCAACTAGTCCACTGGGGAACTCGGCCAGTGGAGAGGGTTCTGGACCTACTTTGACTACCCTCACTGGTATGGGGCCAGGGGACAGTACGCCTACTGCCAGACCGCCACATGTCATGGTTCATACAGCTGTGCAGAACCCTATCTCAGCACCAACCAATCCTGACCAATCCAACCATTTTGCTGTACCCCCAGCTGCACCTGCCCCAATAACACGTTTCCCCCCCCCCCCCGACAGTCGTTGGAAAACAGCAGCATGCTGGGAGTAGACCCGGATCTACTGTTCCACCGAAACCCCAAGATAGTAGTCCCAAAAAAAACCCTCCCCGCCCCCAGTTACCACCTGAGGCATCGCCATATGTGGTGGTGCTCACGGGAGTACCACCTCTGGACACTTCTACCGGTGAAACTTTCCCCGAGTTAAAAAATAAAAGAATTTTCTGGTTAAACAGGCATAGACCCCTAACGGGATCAGGGCAAGGGGAGATTTTATTTGCACGCAGAGTCAGTTGGTTAGGGACTAGACCCAAAGATATAGGAGGCGACTGCGTAATTGTTAATTTCAGGGATCCTGAGGTGGTTAAACACATACTAGGCAGCGGTGGGCCTGCAATTATGGGTACAATACATACTTGCCATTTGGGGTATTTCTACCCACGAACCTCGGGCCGTACCTGGCCGGACCAACCCTACTCCTCCTATGGGGGCTTTGAATTGGAGTATAGCATCCCAGTGGGTAACAGATATAGGGCCCTGAGCATGGTAGATTGACTACCTTTACCCCGGGGCAATGACTCAATGGTTACGAACACATCCAGGAGTCAGGTTGTGGGTAGTTTAAGTGGAGAGGCGGGGCTTAGGGAACCAATTTCTAGTCCTATGGTGTCTAGCACAACGACCACTCCATCATCCCACAACTCCGGCGCCCACGGGTGGTGGACGTGAGCTGGACACTTATCTATGTAGCTTACCCATACCCCCTGACATAAAGCAACCTATGGAAATTCCCCCAGCGCGAGTGTCGCATCGCCGTACATTGATTGGGTCTTGGAACATAGCAGGGCTGGGGACGAAGTTGGTTAACCCGGAGTGGGGAGAGCTGATGGATGGCTATGATTTATGCTTATTCCAAGAAACCTGGCTCCTGTCTGCCCCTGTAAGGGTAGGATTTGCGTCCTATCATACAGCGGCAGTGCAGGGTCCCAGGGGAAGACCATCGGGAGGGTTGTGTATTTGGGTGGCTGTGCACCTGGAGTGCACAGCCAAGGTAGTTGACTCGCACTGCCGAGAAATCCTCTGCATTTTACTTACTTTTAAGGATGGTATGGTATTGGCAGTGATCAACATCTATTTACGCCCCAACCCCCATCAGCTGGGATTATCCATCCTAGAGGCTCTGGAGTCTCTCCTTCTCTCCTTCCCTTCGTCCTACCATAAAATTATTGGTGCAGATTTCGAACCGCTTATGGAGATCCCTTCTGTAACTTCGGAAGAGGACGATACTTGGTTTATCCCGGAATGCTCCATGTACCCGGAAAAGCGCCTACTGCCCTTAGCTCTTGCGATTAATAATCTGGTCGTAACTTACTCCCTAAGGGCATGCAATGGTAGACTTCTCCCTGATATCCCGGGCTATTGTACTTTCAACAGACCAGGGAAAAGTACAACAATCGACTATATCCTGGTAAATGTGGAATTTTGGGTTCAGGCCAAAGCGTTTCCTGTAATTCCAAGGGTCGACAGTGACCACAACTTAATGTCACTGGAATTGGTTAATTACTTGGGATACCAAAAAGTACAGGGAGAAGTGGCAACCCCTAGTGAGAACTTGCTCCAAATGGCGGGAGGCAGACGCATTAGGTGGGCGAAGGTGGTGTTAGATACCCGTAGGGGAGAGGGGTTGGCCTAACGGCTAAGGCGCTCGACCTCGGACCTGGGGAACTCGGTTCGAGTCTCGGTAACGACGCCAAAAAAAAACCCTGTGATTCTGGGCAAATCACTTAATCTCCCCGTGCCTAAAATGAATGTGTGTCCGTCCGTAACTGGTGCTATGTAAAGCGCTCTGATAACTGATTCGGTTCGGTTCTAGTTCGCGCTATATAAAACTCTGCAAAAAAAAAAAAAACGTAGCAGGCGCTTTAGCAGTGGTCAGTGATTTGCTGAGCTGCAATTTTGAGCCCTCTCATCTCGTGGCCCTGCAGTGCACCCATAATACGCTCCTCAGCTCATTGGCCGACTTTTTCTATTGCACCAAGACCAACAGGACCAGGGTAACCAAGCACGACCACTGGTTCAACAAAAATTGTAGGGTGGCCAAAATTGCTCTGGTAAAGGAGGTGAAACTGGGGTCACCCTCGCGCATTAGAAATGCTAGGCTAACTTATAAAAAATTGACTACAGAGGCCAGGTCTGAGTGGGAGGCTGACAGATGGGAAAAAGTCAGTGTGGCGCTTGACGCCCACGACTACAGGTTCTTTTGGAATCTGGTTCGTGGGGGACCGGCGGCAGGGATGTCTGCTATCCTGCCTAACCTTAGTGAAGATGTTTGGCTTGCTCACTTTAAGCCCCTCTATTCACTTAGTTCCCCAGATCCTCCTGTTGTTGCACTTGATTTAACAACCATTTCCGCAGCAGCCCATCCGAAGGGTATGGTACATGACAGTTACCCCTGCACACTTTTGGAAGTTAATGCGGCACTCAAAAGTTTGGCTGCGGGGAAAGCACCGGGCCTTGACAGGATTCCTGGTGATCTCTACCGGAGTGAGCAGAGGGTGTGGGCTCCCTATATCTGCGTCTTCTTTAATGCCATTATGCAGGGTATGGACATTCCCACGACCTGGCTAGGAGCCAAATTCATACCCATCCACAAGAAAGCCTCTCCCTAGGACCCGGCCAACTACCGCCCCATCAGCCTGATCGACGTCCTCCAGAAACTATTTGCCAGTGTCCTCCTATCTAGGTTGCAAAGTTGGATGGACGACCATCGCATCCTAACCTCCCTCCAGGCAGGATTTTGGGCAGGGGTCTCCACGACCAGAGGGACAAGCTTTGGGCAATATTACTTGAGATGGGTACCCCGGCTAACCTGTGTGAGGTCTTTAAACATATGCACCAGGGCACGTACACAGGGGTGAGGTTTGGGAGGGCTGTCGACTCCGTTACCGGTGGAAAAGGACGTGAGGCAGGGTTGCGTTTTAGCCCCCACGCTCTTTTCACTATTCCTCAATGGGTTGATCGGTCATTTGCTTGGAGCTAGAGACTTGGACTCCCCCAGTCTAGCCGGGCGTAAAATTCCTGCCCTAATGTTCGCTGACAATACCCTCCTATTGTCAAAATCATCTGGGAGTATACAGCGTACATTGGAAGCTTTCTGCCGTTTCTGCAGACTGAGGAATTTGGAGATGAACGTTTCTAAAACCAAGTACATGGTCTATAATTTGAAACAATCCAATTGCCCCATCCGCATTTGGATGGAATGGCCCTGGACCGAGTGTCCACATTTGATTATTTTGAGGTTACCCTAAACGACAGAATGGACTGGGGCTCTCACATGGCCAAGGCCAATCTGAAATTGGCCCAATAATCCGGTGGTATCCTAAAGGTTTTCAACGAAAACTCCCTTAAATTGGTGGGACCGCCCGTTGAAATGTATAAAGTCCAGGCGAGAGGGGGTGCGCTATATGGTGCGGATTTATGGGGGCATGTTAGAGCTGCCCCGCTATCTCTTACCGAGAATAGTTTCACTAGGCGCCTTCTGAGGCTCCCCCGGAGTACCCCTTCTGACTCCCCTAAGGTTGGATCTAGGTCTAGTGCTCATATAGGAAATCTTCTCGAACCGTCTGCTATTATATTGGAGACGACTCTGGTCCACTACGGAACTTGTGAGCTACAGAGAGGACCTGGGGGATCTCCTGTCCAGAGGGAGTGTGGGGAAGATCCCTTGGTTTAAGCATGTTAAGCACCTCTCCCAAGCTCTTGGTATGGGGGACCTGTGGTCGTCCCTGAGGTGGCTTGTCCCTTGATTTCCAAAAAAGCTTTGAGTTTGGCACTAAAACAACACGAACTGCTCTTAATCTATTAAACTCCTCTATGGGCAGGTTGACTAACAACTTTCTTGACTTTAAGGCCCTTCCCAAATTCGAGACATTTCTGGATGATATCCAGCCTCCCCTGGCAAAGAAACTATATATCCAGTTCAGGCATGGCTAACTGCCCCTCAGGGGCCTCACGTACAAGTGGTCAAAAGCTTCATCGCAAGTGAGCTCTTGCACAGGGTGTACGGGCTGCAGAGAGACGGATCAGTACGTTCTGCTCTTCTGCCCCTCGTACTCAAGGGCGAGAGCCAAGTGGATTATCCAATTCTGCAAGACCAGGAGCTTAAGGGATTAAAGGGAGGTTTTTAGAATTCTCAAAGTCGACACCACACCTCTGACAGTGTTCGCAACAACAAGATTCCTCCTGTCTATGTGGTATTCTAGGTGTGCAATATTAAAAAATGTACATTCATTGACTACCGCCCTTGGGACTGTATGTTGAATGTTGTGGGGAGCGTTTTCACTAACAAACTGCTTGGGGTTCTGACCGGAAGGCTCATTATATCCCCTATTGAGCCAATGATGTTTGTTCTATTTTTACTCTTTTTAAGATTTCTATGACTTAGTATCCCTCGAGGACTCTTAACACTGTAAATATTTTTATCTTACTTGTATATGTGTAAATATGCCTTTTTGTTTTTGTTATCTTTTTATTGAAAAACAAAACACATATAAACAGTGAACGAAATGCAGAAATCTCATCAGCAAAGTACAACCAATGACTTATGTGTGCACGACAATACATTGCAGATAATAGAAAAGCAGGCCTAAGAACCTTCCAGGTCCACAGTTATGGGCTCCAATGCAGGTGGCTCGCAAATGTCCCCACGATAAGCGTTCCAGGCGCTCCATATCTTAACCCATTTACGGGGCCTCCCTCTGGACACATAAACAGATTTTTCACGAAACATGCACCAGTCGAGATCTACCATCCATTGTCCAACCCTGGGAGCCCGGGCCGCCCCCCAAAGCCGCGCAATGTTGCGCTTGGCAATCGCACACGCCAGGGCAACCCAAACCCTACCATGACTCGGCAGGTCTGTGGGCTCCCACACATTTAACAAACATCGCCTTGCTTCGGGGTCAACCCGCACCCCCCAAACTTCACTCATCTCCGCATGTATACGGTCCCAGAACTCACGAACCTCTTGGCACTCCCAAAGAATATGTATAAACGATCCCGGCATCCCACATCCCCTGCGGCAGTCAGGCGAATCAACCAAACCCATCCTCTGCAAGCCCAGGCCCGTAACATAGGAGCGATGCAGGATTCGAAGCTGGATCAAACGGAGCCTCATTGGTACTGCTACCTCTCTAGGGGACGCGACCGCCTCTGTCCAATCCTCATCATCCAGAACTAGACCATCGGCGACCCACTGCTCGCGAAGGCGCACCAGCGGGTCCTCCGAGTGGTTGATCAGTTTACGATACGTGAGGGAGATCGCTTTGGTCGGCAAGAGGCCGTCGAGTAGGCGATCCTCCAGGGGGGAATACTCCGGCAATGGCTCGCCGCCGGGCACCACCGCCCTCAAAGCATGGCTGACCTGCAGGTAGCGAAACCGCTCGGTGTCTCTCAACTGGTACTTAGCCTGCAGCTCCTCAAATGTCAAGAGTCCGTTCTTACCCCAAAGATCCCGAATCCGTGAAATGCCAATAAGATAACACCGGTCAAACCCCTTCGATTTCCAGAGCGTCCCAAGCTTCTCTGAGCTCCAGAGCGGCGTAGACAGAGTCAAACGTCCCGCCCAACGAAGGGCAGTATTTGCCTCGTGCCACACTTTCGTGGAGCACAAGGTGGGTCCCGTCAACGGGAAACGACCACGGCGAACGTACAAAACTCGGGTGAAGTCACCCCCCGGCAACTGGCTACGGTCCATCTCGTAACAAGGATCATTCGGAGAGCCATAAATCGCCTGGTTGACAGGGGCCAGCTGCGATGCCCAGTAATATTTACGGACATTCGGCAAGCCAATCCCACCATCATACCAGGGCAACATCAGTTTGGAAAGAGCTATGCGTGGTCGTCCCTCCCACAGAAGGCCGCGCTGAAGAGACTCTATCTCGCGGAATTACGAGGGGGGAACCGAATCGAAGGAGTTCTGGAGAGCATACAAGAAGCGCGGAAGGGCCATCATTTTAAAGAGGGTGGCGCGACCCAGCATGGTGAGAGGCAACGCCTTCCACCGCACCGTGTCCGCACGTAGCCTGACCAAGGGAGGTAACAAATTTAGCCTGTGGCGCACCGCGGGGTCCAGGGAGATGTGAATACCCAGATAGCGGAAGCTGGTGGATTCCACCCTCACGGGACAGTTCGCGGGGACCCTTGGGGGATCTCCGCTCAGTACAAACAGCACTGATTTAGCCCAGTTTATTAAAAATCCAGAATGTCTGCTGAAGATGGCAAGAACATCCATGAATGCGATCAAAGAGGCCCGGGGGGAGGACAGATACAATAAGATGTCGTCCGCATAAAGCGAGATCTTATCCTCCCATTCCGGGGTCCAGCGCAACCCTTTGATAGAGCGGTCCCAGCGCACCCAGGCTGCCAGGGGCTCCAGAGCTAGGGCGAAGAGTAACGGCGAGAGGGGGCAGCCCTGACGAGTGCCACGCCCAAGAGCGAAATCACCCGATCTGTGGTTGTTCACAACCACACGTGAAAGGGGAGCAGAGTAAAGGAGTCGGACCCAGCCAATAAAGCCGGGCCGAATCCCAGTTTGGCCAGCACTGCGAAAAAAGATAGGGCCATTCCACTCGGTCGAAAGCCATGGTGGCGTCCAGAGACAGTAAAATGGCCGGCTCATAAATATAGGCGGCATTGGCCAAAACACCATGAAGGCGCCTAAGATTAAGGGCCGTATTCCTCCGGGGCATGAAGCCAGACTGATCGGGATGCACCAGGGTGGATATGACCTTAACAAGCCGTGTGGCAAGTACTTTCGCCAGAACCTTAGGTTCCACGTTTAAGAGCGAGATCGGGCAATATGAAGAACATTCCAACCGAGGTTTACCCTCCTTATGAATGACGACAATGTTGGCCACACGCTGATCGTACGGCAATTGACCACACTCCAAGCTCTCAAGAAACATGCCCCTAATGTAGGGGGCCAGCCGATCGGCGTTGGGCTTGAACAATTCTATGGGAAGACCGTTAGGGCCAGAGGCCCTGCCAGAGTGCACGCCCCGGATGGCCATCGCCACCTCATCGTTGGTGAGAACAGAGTCCAAATAATCCCTATCTTCGTCCGACAGTACAGGCAAGGTGATATCACGCAACATATCCGAATTGTCCGCCTCAGAGAATACACCAGCAGAGGTATAAATCCCAGAGTAGTAGCGGGCAAACTCCTCCACTATCAACTGGGGATCCGACGTGGCCGCAGAGCCCGCAGTTTGCAGCTCCGGGACCAGCCTAGAGCCCCAGTCGCCCTTTTCCAGCCAAGCGATCAGTTTGCCGGCCTTGTCCCCATGTTCATAAATCCTATCCTGGGTGGTATCGAGCTGCGCCCCAGCGGTGTCACGAGTCAAAGTCTTGTATTCATTGCGGAGCAGCCCGAGGCGGTGATTCGCCCACGGGTCGCCCCCGGAGGAAGCAGCAGTCTCTAGGGTCAATAGCTCCGCCTCCACCCTGTCTAGCTCAGCCCTTCTCTTCCGTTTCTGGTCGGCAACAAGCGAGAGGACCTCCCCCCGAACAACTGTCTTGTAAGCCTCCCAGAGCGAGCATCTAGAGGCGACCGAGCCCTCATTTTCACTGAAGTAGCACTCAGTCACGCGCCCCAGCTCCTTCTTCACCACGGGGTCTCACAAGCGCCAAGCGGGGATGGGGGCAATCCTGCCCACATCTCCCCGTCCCACACACAAACGTAACCATACTGGCGAGTGGTCAGAAACCCCCCGCACCAAATGTGACACCTCGCCAACCGCGGCCGCGTGGGCCGCCGGCAACAAGATATAGTCAATGCGAGAGAGGGAGCGGTGCGCCGCAGACACGTGCGTATATGCCGTCGCACCCGGGTGTCAAGTGCGCCAGCCATCTATTAAGCCCGTAACTGATAGAAAATCGGGCAACCACCTGCGAGAGGGCAACAAAGCACGGGCGGGAAGCCTATCAAGTTCACCATCTGCGACTGCATTAAAATCGCCCCCGATCACCATAAGGCCCATGGGCAAAGCCAAGAACATCCGACCCAGGTCACTAAAGGTATCAGATTGCAGCGATGGGGGAACATACACAGACATAAGCGACACAGTTCTACCCTCCCATGCACCAGAGATGGCAACATAGCGCCCACGATTATCAGACCAGGTAGACTGAACAGTGAACGGGAAGGAATTCTTAACCAGGATACCCACTCCCCTGGATCCCGTGGTAAAACCAGAATGTGCCACCAGTCTGTAGCCACCCCTGTGCAGGGCCAAACAGCGTTTCCCAAGCAAATGGGTCTCCTGCAACAGGACAACATCTGGCGTACGCCGTCTAATGAATTGGTTCACAGCAGTGCGTTTAATCCTGTCTCCCAGGCCATTAACGTTCCAACTAAGGACAGAGAATCCCAGGCCCTGTCTAGATGTAGTTATTGGTACATGACAATCGAACACAATTCAAAGGATTCCATAGCATGCATCGGTCACTAACCACAAACACGACAACATCCCCTCCCCCCCAACCCTGAGTACGAACTCCCCCCACCCTGCACCCCTGCATGTAACATGTACACATCCCCAACTCGCAGTGTGCCTGTCGCCCCCAGAAACTAGATCTAAACGTAGAAAAACGGAGGAGGACCTTACAACAGGTTGCCAGCCCCCCCCCACTCCAGACCGCCCAATCACCCCCCCTAGAAAACAAGAATAATAGTCTCGCATTAGAAGGTACGGGGGGAGGGTAAAGTGCAATAAACCCCCCTTCAGCCCAGCAATACGAAAAAGTAATAGCACATAGCCATCATCAAATTGGGTATCACTCCTCGTCCTCAGGTTGAGTACGGCCTTCGGGACCCGGGTCCCCGATTTGATCGAACCAGTCCGCCGCCATCTCCGGTGAATCGAAAAACCAAGTCTTGCCAGCATGTACTATCCGCAGGCGAGCAGGGTACATCATCGAGTACTTCATGTCCCGATCCCGAAGCCTCCTCTTGATAGCCACAAATCCCTGCCGTTGCCTCTGCACCATCCGGGTAAAGTCTGGAAAGAAGAGCAAGGAAGGGTTTTCGTAGGCCAGCGGGCCTGATGCTCTCGCGGATTGTAAAATGGCGTCCCTGTCCCGGAAATTCAGGACCCTGGCAATGATGGGCCGGGGAAGTGCCCCAGTTTTCGGGCGACCACCGGGCACCCTGTGAGCCCTCTCCACCGTGAAAAAGTTACTCAGACCCGTGGGTTTCAGATGTTGCAGGATGAATTCCTCGACAAAGAGGTCTGGGGATGCCCCCTCCGCTCGCTCCGGGACCCCAAGGATGCGAATGTTGTTTCGTCTCGCCCGACCTTCGTACTCATCGAGCTTACGATCGAATTGATTACGGGCCACCCTGAGATCCGAAACCGCTCTCTGCAGTTCAGACACGTCTTCGATGAGGCTCCCCGTCTTAAGCTCTAAGTCTTTAACCTTCTCGGAGGTCTTAGTGAGGTCGGCCCTGACAAGCCCCACCTCGATAGTGACAGTGTCCAACTTTAGATCGATTGACCCCAAGGAGGATTGAATCCCCTTGATGGCCGCCATCATCTCCTTCATGGTCGGATCATCATCAGTCGGACCTCCCACGGGGCCCCGGACAGGGGAGCGCTTCGCCTCCGACGGGGATCCCTTGGAGACGGCATATTTGTCAATCCGGTTCGATTGGACCGGGCGGTGTGATCTCTGTGTCTTCGGCTTGTCAGGGTCACGAGAAGCCATCTCAATCGCAAAGGATGGAGAAACCCACCACTCCTCAATCGAGCAGGAAGGGGTCTTGCGAGAGTAGACTGTAGGGTACCGCAGGGAGGACGATGGCACTCCGATCGCCACTCGGGTGCAACAAAGGATGGTCCGGCCGGCCACTTCCGGTCTCGGCGTCCGATGTTGTCGCACTGCGCCCCGGGCAATGGCACACTCGGGGTCCCGGGCTCCGATATCGTAGGCCCCAATTCTTTCGACGACGATAATCAGTCGCCGGAGCAGGCAAGCGAGCCAAAATTTCACCTAGTGACTCAGGTGATGGTCCCCCACCAGATAGCGGGGACGGGGTACAGGATATTATGCCGGATAGGCGGTCAGGATGAGGCGGCCGGCGGAGCCGATGCTCAAGCGGCCATCTTGGTCGCTGGCGCGGCTCCTCCCACGTAAATATGCCTTTTTATGGTTATTAACCGATAATAAAAGCTTTTTTGACTTCACTTGACTTGACATTCCTAAGTAACACTGATCATTCTCTCTGGCCATCGAAGAAACGTGGTGAGACGGATCGTGTCTGGCTTCCAATTTACTCCCCCTCCAACAAAGCCATCACAGAAGACGCTGGTAGATTTAGCCATACTTCGAGAATTCTGCCTCTGCACAGAATTCATATGCTGTGCACCCTGAACTTTACTTCAGTGACGTACAGAGCTGTACTCCTGCTGCCACTTGCTGATGAAACCTCAGCTGGCATCGGTAATTATCTATCTATCTACCTACCTACCTATCTATCTATCTAGCTGTCTGTCTGTCTATTGATCGATCGCTACATATATGTGTATATCTGTATGTACATTTACTATACGCTATACTCCCTATACAAGTTTGCCATGCCCTGTACTTTAGATTGAGCATGAATCAATGGATGCTTTAAAGCAGTATATAAGATGATAACGTGTATTAGTAATTCCACCTTCACCCAGAGGGCTTTCTTCGCACAGAATAACTGAATTGTACTTATTTTATCAACCTCGGGTGGATTAAAGATTGAGTGGACCCCACCAGGTTCCAAACTTGTTGATATGTGCAGAATGGCTTGACTATAGATTTTATTGACTTCAGACTCGTGCGCTAGGAACCATCCTAATGTAAGGAGAAATTACACAAAGGGCCTGATTACAACTGGCCTAAGGGACAGATCATCTGATAAAATCCGACACTCCAGGGTTTGGACATTATCAGGTGGCACCTATGCGGAGCATTTTCTTTTAATGGGAAATAACATGCAGATTTAAATGCTTAGCTCACCAAAATCCGCGTGTCTTGATAGTACCGTCCCATTCCCATGTTAAATCCCAGCTGGTTTTACCTGCTAAGATTTTATATAGAGTCCTAAATTTACCACACTGGGTAATTACTGGGTGTGATCAACTTCACACCACACTTATAATTGCAAATTATGAAAAAAAAATCCAAATTAGCAACGGTCACACCAAACATCTCCACTTCATTGAATTTCTACAGAAAATAATGTGCATCAGCCAGGCTGTTTTTGTTGTGATTTAATTATCAAAAACATCTCATTTATATCATAAATCATTTATTTGTTGTATGGCACATTTCATGATCAAAAACATCTAATTTATTTCGTAAATCATCTATTTGTTTTGTGGCTGATTTCATGATCAGAAATATCTAATTTATATCATGAATCATGTATTTGTGGCATGGCTGATTTCATGATCAAAAACATATAATTTACTTCATGAATAATGTATTTATTGTATGACTGATTTCATGATCAAAAACATCCAATTTATATCATAAATCATTTATTTGTTGTATGTCTGTATTTGCTTTCATCTCATGATGCAGGATATTTTTACGCACAACAGCAAATCAACTTCTTTAAGAAATGACACTGGAATTAATATATTTGATCTACTCTGTCAATGACCAGGTAGGGCAACTTACAACTAGGCAGCCTGAACACCTAGTCATCTTAATGCATCAAATCCAGTAATGCCATCAGGAGCAAACCCAAGATAGTGTCAGAGGAATGCTACTAATGTCTTCACAAATACAGGCGGGGTCTGTCAGTAAGGTAGGCATCTGTAAGTGGTTTTGCAACATAGGTGCTTCTATAATATCAGTAGACTGTTTCTTCTTGAAACCTGGTTGAAAAGTGTAGTAAAATCGGTTTGCTCTATGCGTTCTAGCAAACAATACGTTAAGGAAGAAATTGTTTTATATCCATTTTTGCCCTGGTGCACAACATAATGTAATCACAATTTCTCCAAGCACACCGAATTTCAAACTGAGGTTGCGGTTTCAGAAGTCTTTTATTCCATCGTCTTTAGAGATGCCCACATGCCAACATGTGTTTCGTCTAGAGCTGTTTCAATCACAGCGGACTTCATCAGGGCAATGCATTATGTCAACTAGAATCAAGTACTATTAGAATCCAGAGTATCAGATGCAAACGTAATATTACGTATTCTTATATCCTGCATATAATGTCTCAGATCCAAAGGTTTGGAAATGATTAGTCCCGCAAGTGCATCAGTAGTGTTCCATGGTCCGCAGGGTACGCTAGAGCGAAAATCATAATGTAACCTGGGACGTATTAACATTGAAGTAAAATCTGTTGGCTTTGCTCCATATAAACAACAAAAATTACGTAAGGTGAAGTTGCACAATTTCCTACTCAGTACTTAATGTAGTATTGTCCCAAGCCCTTTAACAGTCGAAACATGCATCACGTTGTCTAGTTTGAAAAATTTCAAAGGTATCGCTATACAACAGTTTGAATGCATAGAAAATTAGCATAAACTCAATAACGTGATGGCTGCGATAGAGTTCCCACGCCAACATTCTAATGTTTATTTATGGTTCTACTTCTTAAATTTAAAACATTCTGCCTGGTGGCTGGAATGATCTAATCCAGTGCTTCCCAAACTTTTTAGACCGCAACACACTTTTTAGAATGACATATTTTCGAGACCCACTTAATTTAATGGAGGGCAATTTTTTAATGTAACTAAAGCATCGTGTAGTAACAAGCTATTTACAAACAACACATGTTCCACTGAAATGGCACTAAATTTGCACAGGCGAGCAGTTTTACCGATAAAACTGTATTGCACATACATGTGTGGAAATCGGTTTCAGTGTATATTTATGATTTGTGCATCTCCAAGTAAAGTGCCTTGATTTGTTCTGATCCTATTAGAATCTTGGTTTCCATCAAACACACAGAAATGTGCTTCATTTTTGCTTTCATAGCTGCTGAATGTGTATAGTTCATTGCAGGTATTTACTTTTTGTTGTGCTAGGAAAAAGTGACATCCTACAGCCTTTGTTGTCACACTCCTGGTACCTTAGGAGGATTGTCACTTTTCTTTCTCTAACTGCAAAGTGAGAGACATTTGTAAACACCAGTGCCAATGTTAAAAAATAAGCAGTCATTTGTTGTTAAACGTAGCTTGACATTTGACCTTTGTATTTGAAGTGCAGCAAATGTGACAAATACGGAATTTAAAGGCATCTTTATTTATTGCTCGGGCTGTAGCCTACAGTTTGGGAAATGCTGATATGGTGCTTTGTTTAATAAAGCTAAAATTCTAAGTTTTAGCTCCTCTGGAGAGCTTTAATGAAAGCAAAATGTCATGATATCAGTGTTAATTGAATTGTACTCCTTCTTCAAATAAAAGATTACTTCATTTAAAGTCAATCGGTATTTTACGGCCGAAAAGAAGATTGAAAAAACATAAAGGCAAGACTGAATCTACCTCAATGCTGTGGGGCCTTACTTCAGGCATAACTGGGCAACCGTCTGTGCCCTGGGCACAATCTGCACTGAAATTATAGCCAATCATAAAGAGAATGCTGAGGCCTCCTGGATCCGGTAGAAAATGATTGAATGGTGTCCAATGTTACATTTCCGGCCGAGAAGCCTGAAAAAGCTCCCACCGGTCGAATTCGAAGACATTAAAATTAGTGCCGACTTGAGCGATTCCCGGGTGGGGTTTAGACCTAGTGGGTGCACTCAGAGGCTCGCTCAATCCCTTCTGACGTCAGTGTGTTGTGACGATGTCATGGCTGCTTCGACAGAGGCCAATGGAGGAGCAAAGGGAGTGACGGGGAGGGGCGCGGGGGGGAGGGGAGGGGGGGGGGGGTCTTGCAGCGAGCTATGGCCGCAGTTGCGGGTGAGGGAGGGCATGGGAGTGGGATTGGGAGCTCTGCATAACACAGGATCCTACAACATCTGCAGTGCAGAGGAACATCTCAAGGGGGGCCCTGGCCCCACCCAAACCGAGAGCCCCTATACAGCTAAAGTCCAATGAATATTTGTAAGATATAGGAGACTCAGGGACCCTCATACAGTTCTGCGCCACATTTTATGCTAGTCTCACTTCATTATTTTTCAATATTTTACACTTGTTAACAAATGTATAGGTATAGGTTGCACATCATTAGTACCAATTTAACACCTAAATATAGCAATAAGCAACAGAAAAGTAACCAGCCAAGCTTATCAGAGGGCTTTCACTGCACAGCAACACGTGTTGCTGCGTTTAAGTAACTTTTGAACTGTTTGCGCTAGAAACAATTTTTCTTGTTAAAATTTTACAGATTGTGCAGCAGATGGTGAATTATGTGGCAAATGCAGCAAATCCATAATTATGTATATAATTTCAGTGGCCATGGCTAACAAAAGGCAACAACTAGGACCACCTTACTTAGTGGTGTGTTGGAATCGACAGGTGGATGAAAAAGGCACGGGGTGTAATCAAGCAGCTTTGGTATTTGGTACCCCAACATTCTGTTGCGCCAGCCATGGGTCTCCAATCGAAACATTGGTCTTCAACACTTATTCTTTTACAAATTAAGCACTGGAGGTGGAGGAAAAAGGAACGAGGTGTAATAAAGACTAGGCAGCTTTGATATTTGTCATCCTAACATTCTGTGGCGCCAGCCATGGGTCTCCAAGCGAAACTGTGGTCCTCAACACTTATTCTTTTACAAATTAAGCACTGGCTAGTGGATGAAAAAGGCACAAGATGTAATCAAGACTAGGCAGTTTGGCACCCCAACATTCTGTTGCGCCAGCCACTGGCCGATAAGCGAAACGTTGGTCCTCGACACATATTCTTTTACAAATCAAGCACTGCATGCGACAGGGCAATGGGGGGCAACCATAACCCATGGAAGAGCAGGGTGGAAGGAAGCTGAACATGGATCATGCATGGGACGGGAGGCAATGAGAGAACCACCAAGAGGCAGAAACAAGCAGGAGAGCTTGAAAGAGGCGGTGCAAGGAAGAGCACACAAATGAGAACCCTGACAGAAAACAGCACGAGCACCCCAAAGAGCGAGAAACAGGCACAGTGTGAAAGGCATCATGCCAAAGGAAAAACAGTAGAACCCCCAAAGAGTAAGACCAACTAGTAAACTGTGAGGCATTTGAGGAAAAAGGAGGTAAGAGAGAGACTGTGAGAAGACTGTAAAATGGGGAAACGAGCAAGAACAATAGCTTAGGCATGAATAAAAAGAAAGCAGCAGCACTACAAGAGAGTGCCCCAAGAGCCTGCAAGATGATGGATAAGGAGCAATTTTACCTTCTTACGCAGGTGTGCACAGTCCTGTTTGGGCAAGTCCAGGAAAGCCATGGCTGCGCTTCTGCAGGATGGATCCACTGGCCTGCTGGCTTTCATAAAGCTCTGCCCTCTGGATCTGAAGCCCCCTAGAGTTCTTAAGTCCTCTTCCAACCTGACAGGTTTGATCATTGCCCACCTTAGAGCCCTCCAGCCCTCCAGAGCCTTGTTGTTTGATCCGGAGCCCTGTAGAGCTAGCTGTGCTGGATCGGAGGGCACCCTAGAAGTCCTAGAACTCTGCAGGCCTCCTACACTGCTATTGGGTTACAACCAGCATTGATGGAGCTCTGCACGAGGTTCTGCAGCCTTCAGATCTAGGCTTGTTTGATCTACAGCGTTCCTAGAGTTTGCAGACTAGATCTTCAGACTGCCTTGAGTTCCGCTCAAGGGATCTGCAGCTTTTCCAGTGTTCTGCAGCCTACGTCACCAGTCCTTCTGGAGTTCTAGAGCCTGCAGCTTCATTCCTCCCGTAGCTTTGTTGGCAGGTTCTGAATCCTGGATTAGAGCCTACCCTGGAGCTCAGCTCGCTGGTTCTGCAGGCTTATGGAACCTCGTAGACTTCACTGACCAGACCTCCAGACTGCCTTGAGATCTGCTGGTTGGGTCTGCAGCTCTTTTAAGCCTCTACAGCATCAGCGTCATCATGGAGCTCTGCAGCTTGTATCATCATCCCTCCTAGACCTCTGCATCCTGTGGCATTATCGATCAATCAATCAGGATTAGTAGAGCACGGCTAATCACCCGTTATGGTATCCAGGAGCTTGATCTAGCTGCGAAGGGGGGTATCAGTCAATGAGCCAGGTCTTGGGTCCCTTTCTGAATTCCAGGCAGGAGGGAGAGGTTCGAAGGTGAAGGTTGTTTCAGAAGTTGGCAACGAGGTAGGGGAAAGCGTCCTCCACTGCAGCTTTAGCGGATGCAGGGGGCGTGAGCGAGGGCGTGGGAGGCGGATCGCAGGTGTCTGGGGGATCGGTGGAAGTGCAGGTGGTGGTTGATTTATGCTGTTCCTTGGTCATGAAGTGCTTTGTACGAGTGCATCAGACTACCTCCTGGAGCCCTGCAGCCTCTGAGAGCATAGGCTGTCTGTAAGAGCGTTTTGAGGCCTTTAAAGACTGTATCTTCAGCCTGTTTTAAGATTTGATGGTTGGATCTGCAGCGCTTCTAGAGCCCTGAAGCTTGTATCAGCAGTCTTGCCACGTCTTGTCTCCTGTAGCTTTGGTTGTTTGGTAAAACCACTCCAAGCGCTTCATCAACTGGATATCCACGCGCTTTTAGCTCAACAGGCTGAATCTGCAGCTCTCTCAGTGCTCTCCAGCCTGTATCATCAGTCCTTCTAGAGCTCTGCAGTCTGTATCACGAACCTTTCTAGAGCTCTGCAGCTTACATCAGTCCTACCAGAGCACTGCAGCCTGTATCTTCAGTCCTTCTAGAGCTCTGCAGTCTGCTTCACAATCAGCCCTCCTTGTGCAGTCTGCATCAGCGTTCCTCTTCTAACTCTGTGGGCCAGTTCTAGCGCTCAGAAGCTGGCGTTGCAGCCTTCATTGAGCTCTACTGGTCGGATCTGCACCGCTCACCGAGATCTGCACTATGCGCCAGCGCTCCTGCTGGTTCTGCAGCCTTCACGGAGCTCCGCTGGTCGGATCTGCACCGTTCACTGAGATCTGCTTTATGTGCCGGATCTAGCGCTGAGCTGCTGGTTCTGCAGCCTTCAAGGAGCTCCGCTGGTCGGATCTGCACCGTTCACTGAGATCTGCTTTATGTGCCGGATCTAGCGCTGAGCTGCTGGTTCTGCAGCCTTCAAGGAGCTCCGCTGGTCGGATCTGCACCGTTCACTGAGATCTGCTTTATGCGCCGGTTCTAGCACTCAGCTGCTGGTTCTGATAGCCTTCAAGGAGCTCCGCTGGTCGGATCTGCACCGTTCACTGAGATCTGCTTTATGTGCCGGATCTAGCGCTCAGCTGCTGGTTCTGCAGCCTTCAAGGAGCTCCGCTGGTCGGATCTGTTCCGCTCACTGGGGCTTGCTTTATGCGCCGGTTCTAGCACTCAGCTGCTGGTTCTGATAGCCTTCAAGGAGCTCCGCTGGTCGGATCTGCACCGTTCACTGAGATCTGCTTTATGTGCCGGATCTAGCGCTCAGCTGCTGGTTCTGCAGCCTTCAAGGAGCTCTGCACCTTTCATTGAGATGTGCTGCAGGTAGGAGAGGTAGCGGGACTTTGTCCGGGGGAGCTCTGCGGCCTTATGGCACCGTCTGCCCTGCGCGTGCTTGTGTGCCAAAGGGCTCTGAGAGGGAAGGTTACTCAGCTGTTTTGGGTGGCAGGCAGGACAGGGGCGGGCGGGCAGCCCTGTGTGGCTGGACATCAGGGTGTGGGGTGGGCGGGTCGCACACTGAGGCCTTTGTGGATTCAGGACGGCCTAATTCAAACAAGAGACTGGGTTCTTAGAAATGCAGGTCGACCCTAATCCCTGCACTCGGAGAGCTCGGTCACAGCCTGTGTGTTCTTGTTTATCAGACTGTTCTGCCAACCCGCCCCTCCCGCTTTCCCCTCCGCTCTGTTTTCTCTGCTTGACGAAGTAAACAATCCCTGTAAAACGTACTGGCCGTCGTTTAGTGACCTCTGACCCCAATGACATCAGGAACACGGGGCATCGTCTAACCTCTGACATAACAGGGCCTGTGCTATTTATGGGCCGCGTAGACATGGTAAAAATAAGACAGCGCAGTCTATGCGTGTGGTCGGCTCCCGTATAATGGGATAGTGCCGTGTTGCTTTCTAACATAGTTCCCACAGGGTATAGTGTCCCCGTTACGTCACTTTTAATAGCCCTGAATTGAGTGGTTCCCTCCATAAAACAGGAATATCATACGAGAAAAGATTCCTGCTGGCGTTTTCACATGTATGGTCGCAAGTTACCGCTAGCTTTATGACAGTGCTGACCAAGCACTTTTTCCATGCTGTAATCCGGTATAAACACGGGAACACCGCATTGCTTAATTATTTGTGTCATGGTAATACCGCTATAGCAATACGATACTTTCACAACTTTCCGGCTCTATACATGCATGCTGTAGAATGCCTTTTATAGAGTGCTGTGCATCGTTGGAAGATTCGTGGCTTTAATATGATGCAGTAAAACCACATGCGGTAATACCGTGGCCGGGCCATCAATTCCAGTAGTGTAGCAAGGATGGCTGGGGCCCTGGGGCAAGCAAGGAACTGCCCCTTTTAAACCTGTTGTGGTAGTATAATACAGCAAGTATCAGCGTTCAGTGGCTCACGTAGGGCTCTGGGCCCCGGTGTCACTGCACCTGCTGCACTGACGGGATCCAACCCCTTGATTAGAGGGAAACGGCTGATTCCACTCAAATCTGTATTCAGAGGCTATTCGTCGGACCAGAAGCTGGAGGGTCCGAGAAATGCTGATGCGGAGGAGAGGTCTGCGGTCATAAGGAGTTTATATATTGTTAAATTGATTTTATTGAGAATGGGGTGTTTAGAATCTTCACTGGGCCTGGGCGCGCGGCTGCAGAGTGACCTGAATTAGTCACATTACTTTAACAACATATGTGCTGGTTTATTGCTCCTTAGTAATGTTTTTTAGCTCTCATGATTTAGAAGATATTTTGTGTATTGGAATAAGGATCTGTAAATGATTTAATTGAGCTGTCATGTTTCCCAATTAGCTTCCAATGGATGATTCTCTTCTTTAATTGATTCTGGGGTTAACGTTAATAAAGCAGCATACTCTTATTTAACTTTCGCTATACAGAATACCACTTTTTGAAAACAATTTATATATTTTTTTAAGTCGGGCGTTTGTCAAGAACTTTTGATTTTTAGTAAGGTTGCATATATATAATGGACCTCATTTACAACAAAGTGATGCAGTGGGGCGCCGCAAGCCACTTTGCAGCGCCGAACTGCGTCATTTTAAAAGCAAAGGGATGCGTCATATTTACAACAATATGATGCATCTCTGTGCTTTCCCATGCGTTGGCGCACAATTGGCTGCCAAGTGCCAACACAGGCACCCTTGCACCATAGGGGGGTGTCTACATTGCGGGGATGATTGTTTTCATGCAGGAAGGGACACCTGGGTAGAGTATTGCATGTTATTGAGGCGTACAACCTATGAACTGCTAAAAGCATGCATAAACATACATTTAGGCAAGTGTTGATATCACTGAATGACACAATTTAAAAACACGTAACTTAAGATGGCTTTCCCAAAATGGGTAGGAAGGTGGCATTTCACGGAATGCGACCGAAATGAGGGCAAGTCATAAACAAATGCACCCTTAGTGAATGCTGCAACATGCACGTTTTTTAACCCGTAGCGTGCTTATGACGGAACCACGCCGTCATGAGCCATGGGCGGCGTGGGCTCATGATGGCATGGTTCCGTCATGCAGCTGCTACTCTGCCCACGCGTCATTAATTCCCTGCCTGTGCGGACGAATTAATGAGCGGGCGGGATCCGTGACGGAACCACACAGTCATGAGCACAAGCCGCCCGTGACTCAAACGGCGTGGTTCCGTCATGAGCACGCAGCGCCGCGCTCACCCTCTAGCCTCCCGCGTCGCAGCGAAATTCCCGCCATGGAGAAGGGGATAAAATGAAATAAATTGTGTTGTAATGCAGTTAAAAAAAGACTGAACCAGAAAAAAAACGTCGTACTTGAAAGTGAAGTTTCGAAAAATCTGGAAAGCAAACACAGAGCTAATGAAGCAGCAGGCCCAAGACGAAAACACAAAATTGAAGGGGCATAAAAGCAGTTACAAAACAAGTTAGGGATGCCGTTAAGATGGCAGGCGCTGTCTAGCAGTGCTCCCGGCCATCCGACCCATCCTGCGGCATCCTACAGTCCTGGAGGAGTCTCTTTAGCGCTGATTGAGCTGTGGGCATGGCCTATCCCAGTTGAGTCTCCCTGGTCCACCGAGGGTGCCTGGGTCTGCCATACGCCAAGGATGGAGGTGTCGACCCTGGGGCATGGTAAATGCGGCAGGCGAGCCAGAGACTGAGGCCTGTGTGGCAACGGGCATCCCAAGGACCCATCTGGGACCTGAACTTTCCATCACCCACCACAATATTGACATGCTCTTCCTCACAGAGACCTGGTTCAAAGATACCTCGCATTCTATGTTTGATCTCCTATTACCTACAGGCTATTCTATACTTAGGAATGACAGAACTGACAACACGGGGGGAGGTGTTGCAGTCATCTTTAGAAACTCCCTTCAACTTAAGGTCTCTCCTATCAGCTCCTTGCACACCTTTGAATGCCTTTCTTTTGAGCTACAAGTGCACCACCGTTCACCCCTTAGATTTCATGTCATTTACCGCCCGCCTCGTAGTGGCCCTTCGTTTTTGGAGGAACTCACTGACTTCATCAGTGACCAATACTCGCAAAGTGACAATCAGACCTTCGTGGGTGACTTCAATCTCCACTGGGGCTCACCGCAAGACTCCTCCGCAAACTCCCTGGCCACCTTCCTCTCTGTTAACAATCTCATCCAACACTGCACAGAATCAACACACTCTAAGGGATCAATCCTGGACCTTGTTATCTCTAAAGCAGGCATGCTTTCCATCACTACCCCTATTCACGTAGACTGGTCTAACCACCTCCTCATCCCATTCTCTATTCAACTATCACACGCTATAACACTTGGCCAACCCAAGAGGGCTATCTCCTGGTTCCGTAATGTTAAAAATATTGATGTCGGTCCCCTCTGTGAATCATCTTGTTATCACCTCCAAGGCTAGACCCGAACCTAGATGTTGACGATCTCACCTCCCAATGCCTCACAGTTCTTGCAGATGAAATCAACAATGTCACTCCACTCAAAAGCAAAAGGTTAAGGCCCACCCCCTCAGCACCTTGGTTCAACAAATCCCTCTATGAAGAAAGGAAGCAGCTAGGATTCCTGGAGAAACAATGGAGGCAAGTGCCCTCCACCGATAACTTGTCCACGCTTCGCTCCGCAAGATCCAAGTACCACAAACGCATCTTCCTTGGGAAAGCGGCGCACTTCAAAACCCTCCTTGACTCAGCCAAAAATAGACCCAAAAAACTATTTGATCTCATCAAGAGTCCTGACTGCTCTCCCCCTTCCTCCAAGCTGGAGGATTCTGCAAAGAGAGCAGCGGATTTTGCTATATTATTCGACGAAAAAGTGAAATCACTTGTGGATCAGGTCGCTAATCCTACCCCTCCAGAGGAGTGCAAATCCTTAGCCATTTGGCAAAACTTTGACCCCATATGTGAAGATGCCCTTCTCAAGTGCATCCGCGAAACAAAGCCCTCCAACCATCATCTGGACCCCATCCCCAGTGCCATTGCCATTGACTTTTATACCCTTTCCCTCTCCTACTGGACCACTCTGGTCAATCTCTCCCTCTATCAAGGCTCCCTTCCTGTCTCCTTCAAAACTGGGCAGGTCACCCCGCTTCTTAAAAAACCAACTGCTGATGCGTCTGACCTCAACAACTTCCGCCCCATCACTAACTTACCCTTTCTTGCGCAGATTACAGAAAGATGTGTAGCGAAACAACTCTCCCGTCATATCAAGGACAATGATCTTCTTGACAATTTCCAGTCTGGCTTCATTCAAAACTGCAGCACTGAAACAGCCCTACTGCAAGTGGTTGATGACGCGCTGAGGATCCTCGACTCGGGGGGGGGGGGGTCCTGTCTTCTCATTCTCCTTGACCTTTCTGCAGCCTTTGACACTGTCAATCACAACACCCTCCTCCACATTCTTAAACAGAGAATGGGCATGGAGGGCACTGTGCTTAAATGGTTAGCCTCCTTCCTCTCTGATAGATCACAAATGATCAAAATAGCGAACAGTCTTTCATCTCCTGTGGCGGTAGGTCAAGGTGTTCCTCAAGGCTCTATACTTGCACCCACATTGTTTAACCTCTATTTAGAACCACTAGGAAATCTCCTAAGTAAATCCGGGATCCACTATCATCTCTATGCTGACAACACTCAAATCTACCTCAAGGTTGCCTCCACTCACGATCTCTCTATCCTAAGCTCTACTCTCGACTCCATTCATAACTGAATGTTTACTCATCAACTGATCGCGGGAGAGGTGTGGCGCCGCGGCCAGGGCGACTGACGCTGGAATCTGGGGACCACGGTTCGATCCCCGGCTCCGGCGGCAGGTTAGCCCAGCACCATGTGACTCTGGGCAATAGCTCGCTTAATCTTCCCGACGGCCCCCAGCGCCTAGAGACCCTTACGGGTGATTGTGCGCTTTACAAATGTGGACTTTATTCTGAATCCCTCCAAAACCGAATTCCTCCTCTTCTCCTCTTCAATCTCTCCTCCCCCGGTGCAATCATGGATGGATCAGTTGAATCTACTGAACACGAAACCCTTCATTGCCGACAGCGCAAAATCCCTGGGTGTCATTCTCGACAAAAAACTCAATCTAACCCCCAACATCAATTCCATTGCAAAGTCTGCTCGATACCATCTGCGCCTTCTTTGGGGAATCCGTCGCTTCTTCCCGGAGCAGGACCGTATAACCCTGGTGCAATCGCTGGTTCTCTCCAGACTTGACTACTGCAATTCTCTTCTTACAGGCCTCCCCAAATCCCACCTGTCCCCCCTTAAATCTGTTTTCCATTCAGCAGCTCGTTTCATTTATGGGGCCAAAAGAAGCGACCAAATCACACCGATGTTATCCACCCTCCGCTGGTTTCCAATCGAGGCTAGAGCTATCTACAAGACTGCTTGTATCACCCACAAAGCCTTGCACGCCTCCTCTCCTCGCTACCTGGAGAATAAACTGAAACTCTCTGGAGGCTCTAGATCATCACGTAATGCGGAAAATCTTCTGCTTGAACCTCCCACTTTCAAGAAGGAAAGAACGATGGCAAAATCCTTTTCAGGCAACGCGGTGAGAATCTGGAACTCCCTTCCGCCGCAGCTCCGGACCACCACCTCCTCCCAGGCCTTCAAAACTAACCTCAAAGTTCTCCTCCTTCAAAGACACTTCCAAATGTAATCCATGCCCTCTCTATTATCTGAAGGAAGCCCTTCCATTATAGAAAAATCTGCTGTACATGACTATGGAAGTGTCTTCCCAGTGTGTTCTTGTGGTTTGACAGTCTGCCATTTATTGCGGTATTATCTTTCTACCTGTCTTTGGTACTCGTGTGTAACATGCACCCGTTACTTTCTCTTGTAACACACTGTTATCTACCTCTTACATTTGTTTATTTTCGATACCTGCACAAGTGCCACCATGGCCTACGTAACGTTTGTTCTTGTGCTTGAGGGCCCTCCATATATTGCAGCATTATACCTCTATGTTTACTTTGTACGCTTTTGTAACCTGCACACGTCACTTTTTCCTCCTGTAATGCACCGTTTGCTACCTCTTGTATTTTGTTGGTTCACGATTATCACTTTTGTATTGCACCGTTTGCTACCTCTTGTATTTTGTTGGCTCACGATTGTCATTATTGCTTCATTTAATGTAACGTTTGCTTTTGTATTTTGTTCACTTGTAATGTTCTCATGTATCAGTTCTGTTCGTATTGTGAAGCGCTCTGACACCTTCGGGTAAAGTCACCGCTATATAAAAACGCACAAATAAATAAATAAATAAATAAACTTTACCAGCGCAGACCTCCCCCCATGGAGTAACCATGGGAGACACTGGAGTTGCACGTCCCGGGTACTGATGCAGTGACAGGACCCGTCAGATTATCTGCTGACATGCCTGCCTGTGGGAACTGAGAGGCATGGCCTGTCTCCCATGGAGGCCGTAGCCTGGTGGGACCGGTGGGACCAGCGGAGGTAGGTGGGGATGACTGTCGACTGACCTCGGAGAGCAGAGCTCGAACCAAAGAGAGCCGGCCCACATTGGCTGCCGGGGCCTGGGGTGAGGAGACCAGTCAGCTTAACACCATATCCAGCTGCTCATGATGCCCCCCACTTGACTCGCGGGCCTGTCCTGGCCCTAGTTGGACCTGAGCCCGAGCATGGACACATGGACTGTCAGCAAGGCACCTTGGTGCATTCTGTGGTGGCAGACTGAGCTGGCTCCTTGTGCTGCCGCCATTCAGGACCTTGACATCATGGGGTAAGCGGGACCGGGGCAATATTATACCTGCACATCAGCCTCGCGCCTTGACACACAATTGGAGTGATGGGCAAGGATCAGGAAGCTTCGGCCCAAGCCAAGATGGATAAATATACTACCTCTACTCATGCTCCTTTGGGGATACCCTCCCCGGTGGTGGCAACGATGAAGCCAACGGACCACTTGAACTCTGAGGTGATTCCCCAAGCCATCCAAGCCTCCTGATAGGCAGTTGAAACCCAGCTTGCAGAAGTCCAGCTGCATGTCACCTTGCTTCACCACGATCTCAGTAATATGGCTAACTAGGTTACAGAGGCAGAAGGGCACGGCTCAACTATGGAGGACTGCGGACAGAGCATGCCGTAAACAGATCTAGATGTTACAACCTCCATTTTTGAGGTTCCCTGAGGGAGTTGAGGCTAGCAACTCTGGTTGCTTCCTTGAGTTCTGGATACACTTGCGGTGGCCCTCTCCAAGTGGTTAATGTTGGAATGGGCCTATATATCAGTGGCCCCTTAACAGCCTCACGATTCCCCTACGAGACCGCCCATAGCAGGGGTCATGACCTACAGAGACAGAGATGCAATACTTTGGGAGGCCCACAAGCTTGAGAATCTACCATATGAAGGGTCCAAAATCACGATATTTCCGAAGTACGTGAAGCTGGTACAGGATAGGCGCCGGTCCTTGTATCCACAGCTAAATAGTATTCACCCTTGAGTGTACCATATTCTAGTGGTGGTGGAGGTTAGAACAATACATGTGTGTGCTAGCAAGATGAGAGAGTTGGAGGGGGAAGCACTGATTGTGTTCAGTGCTCCAGAATTAACTGAAATGGTATACCACAGTATTTACCCATATGTGAGTTCTTGTGACCAGGAGGGAGTAATTTTACCGCCTCACCTTTACAGGCTTTCTACCCACCAAAGTATCTTTTTGTTCTAAACAATATTGTTGTCTTTTATAAATTGCATCCAAAACAAGCATTTGCAATGCAATAGGTCTCACATTTACAAGAGTTTGAGCTATTGGCATTGTAAATGACAATTACTTTTATTTATGTGTTGTTTTTAAAACAGATAAATAAAAGGCATTGTCATTTACAATGCCAATAGCTTAATCGCAAATGCGAGACTTATTGCATTGCAATTCCAGGGTCCGTGCTATAAAATATTTTATAAAAGCGTTAGGAGAGAAAGTGTCCTGCCTGCAATAGCAGGCAGGACAAAGCTATTTGAGAAAATAGTGTTCGAAGGCTGCAATTACAGCCTACTGAGTAACAACACACATAACAGGGGATATCGCCATAGGAGGTTCCAAAATGAGACAAGGATGTACTTAGGAGGGACTACTAAGCCTATTGACCAATGAACAGCTACAGTTTACAGTGGACAATTACACAAGCCAATGAAAAATATGGACGTAGAGTGGACGGAACTTCAAGTCCCTATCTGAATGCAGCATGCCTCGCAGAGCAGCGCATACGCTGCCCAGACTCGACCTGAAAATAAATTGCTTTATATTCTGTAGCATTCATTTTTCAGATGATTTTGTCAGTACTCACTCCTCATTGCTACTGCACCATTTGGTAACTAGTTATACAGCGCCAAGAAACCGCTAGGTAAAAGCGCGCTCTACAAATGTTTTTAAATTCAAAATTCAAAATTATAGATATGGCAGCCATTTTAGAATGGTATGCTACTTCTCTATTATTGTTTTCCGATTCAAAGATGATTTATACTTAATTGACAAGAGGCCTGACAATACTGAGGAATGAATGCTAACAAAAGCAATGGATACTACAGAAAATAAAGCAAACCTCGTTTCCTGTTTTTCTGGTGCTTTTGCCTGTCCTTCTGTACAGTCGTTTTGATGCTTGTACGACATGTGCCATACACATCCTGAAACCTATTTGCTGTGCCAGTGCTTGTTTATTACGATACAGGCCTGCCATTTTTGAATTTTAAAAATGTTTCCATCCTGCCGTCTGATGCTTCCTTGCTTCTGTTACATGCTAGTTATAAGCTTCAAGAATGAAACCAACAAGATGTGCTTCACCAACTGGAGAGAAAGATTATAAGAGAAGCACCGCCATGCATAGCTTAGGGAGCATGGTGGAGGACTTAAAACTACACAGCGATACTGAAGCACTGTTTTCCTGTCCTATCTAACAAGTTATTCACTGAACACTTATTTTTAGCCTCTATAAACCACAGACTCCATTTTACTAGGTTATTCCCAGCATGCTTGTGTGCTTCTTAGTCTTTTATCAAATAATTACCTTGTTTCACCACATTTTCAGCAGATTTGAAGTGACATGTGCTTTTTCAGTTAAATGTATGTCAGTAAACATGTAGTCCCACTATAAGTATGAATGTGCCATGAAGCAGGATCATACACTTGGGCACATTTAGACCAACTATTTATTATAAGCGCAATCACGAAGAAACAATGGCATCTACTTATTTCCAAACATCTCATGGCGATTAAAACCATGATGGGACTGCTTGAGCGATGTGAATGGTTGGAAGAAAATCATTGGACCTTGAGAAAGTCAGCGGAAGTAAAAACAGTAGTTTTTGATGTAGGCAGGAAGTAAACAAACACATCACTCAACACGCAGTAGAAACGTGGACACATACAAAGCTGCTGGTTTGGGGGGTGGTGGTTGTGGGTTGCCCTCTCTTGCTTGGCCTATGACAGTCAGTGACCAATGTGCTTGGTCAGACGTCTCCCTTACCTCCTCTCTCGGCATTCACAGCAGACTCCACAGAATCCACACAAACCTCCATGAGAAAGTCATTATCTGCCATTCCTAACGATTAAAAAAACAAGGGGAAAGAGAGCAGTCGGCACATGGAAGTCCCAAGTGCAGCAGTCCTGCTGGTCTTGGTGCCAAGATACTTCCAACCCTTTGCAGTACGGGTTTAATGTGCCCCCGCCCTCACTTTATTTGTATTTCTAAAGGAAGATTCCTACATTTAACCAATGAGCCTGTTTTACATACAAAAGTGCTGCAGTCTACACTCGGTCATTGCTAGCAAGTGGACCCACATCTCAGGTAGCCAGCTCTGGCCTTTTGCATTGTGGGACATGTAGTGGAATTGTTACGATTTTAATATGGGTATTAATAGTGGTGTGCATGGTTGTGTTGGCTGAAAGGCAAGGTCTGTCATAAGGTGCCACGAATAACAGGGGACCGACAGACAGAGATACAAACAGACAAGAGGACATACACCGTCCTATGGCTCAAAGATGGGAAAAGTGGAGAGACTTCGATTGAGAGCCAAAGACAACTGGGCACTGGGGCGGGTGGCGCAGACTGTGCGGAACGCATCTGGAGGGAGTGACACCTGCGCTGTCACGCATTTTAAATGCAAACTAACATAAACTTTATCACGCCAACCAGTCGGTCATTGTGAACACGCGCACAGGAGGTTCGGCTTTAACGTGGACGCACGTGTACGTGGCACAGCGTTAACTCCTGGGAGTGCATGTGTAGTACAGAACACCACCGCGTGCAAATGCTTGAGTTATAGCTGTAATGAGGGGTGCCTGAAAACCCCAGGAGCAGCTTGTGTGTGCTCCCTCGGTGGTACCCCCTACAGCACCCACGTCAAAGAGATCACTCCGGGAGCCGAGGGGATCCCGCTCAATGTGCACGCCCTCCCCCCTCCTCCCCACACAAATCCCTTCACTGTGCACTTATGTGGGAGGCTACGAGGACCAGGTCTGGTATTCCGGCTAGCAGGGAACTACCCGCTTGGCTGTCTGAACTCACACTAACACCACCCCATGCATATTGCCTTCTTGCTCACACTCGGTCACTCGTGCGCGAGTATGAGAAACCACACTACATCCAACGCACACGCTCTGCATTGCTCGAACTCTCTGTGAGCGTCACCTGTGCTCCAGAGTGAGAAACCATACACCCCTCACATACACACACATTCACACACACACTCGCATGGTCTTGGTCAGGCGCTATAATTCACTCGCTTGTGTGAGAAACTACGAAGCCAAGACCCCACCCCGCCACAAAGGCACCTACGGAAGCACAGGACTGCTAGCCGGCAGACCAAGTGAGGTCTATACCACACTGCACTGTGCTTACCACATGAGAGGGCGGACCCCCTTAAACCATAAAAATCAATATTGAGAATAAAATGAAGGGCAGCTAAGGCTGATGAGAGTGGGTTAAAGATGTAGAATAAGGCCAAGGAAAGGTCTGTCGGTGTCACAGGAGCCTCGTGTGACGAGTATAAAGGCAATCAACAGCGTAAAGAAAGGTTGAAGCAGGTGTCATAAGAAGATAGCGCTAATTCCATATTTGTGGATAACACAGAAATGATAAACACTGGTTGTGGCTGAACAGGTTTTAGCCCTAATTACCTTGCGTCATTGATATCAAACCTCCTGCGTGCATGCTTGGCTCAGTGATGCGCTATGAAAAGTGCCTTTTTGGCACAGTTCTCAAAACGCAATTTGATGTTTGCAACACAAAAGTCTAATCAGGCCAACTTCTGCTGGACGTAGGCTAACCTGACACTCCAAGCTCAGATTCTCATGTTTCTTTCAGTGCGTGACTTTAAGGAGGGGATGATGCCTTGTGTGTTGTTCCAATATCGGACTAGAGGGACCAGACAAAGTGCACCCATGAGAAAGTTGTCTTCATAGAATACCTCATATAGTGAAGTAAGATTGGAGTTGCAGCATCCACTGATCATAAAAAATGGAACAAAAATATAAATAAATATGTGAAAAAATAGAAAACTGTATACAGAAGGAATATAATGAGGAATTTCAAGTGTTTTTTATGGTAACCCATTGACAATATCCAGAGCCGCACACGTGGAAAAGAAGTGGTGCAGGCTACCACCGGGTTAACTGTATTTCATTATCTTTTGTATCTCAATGACCCACACAAGGCTAGAGTTTAACTCTTGCCATTCACATCTCTCTGTTCCTGGTAGTATCTTGTTCCCCGCTTTAGCAACTCTTCCCCTTTATCACTTACAAGGTGCAATAACTTGCTTTGCCTTAGCCCGGTCATCATCCTGGGATGCAACACACATTTCTGTTTAGAGGCAGGACTGTGCTCTTGCATGTGGGGTGCAGTAAAATTGAAATAACAAGCTTTTGTTATGCTAAGAAATGCTTGATTTAAAACAAAGGCTCTCTGATGGTATTAGTGGAAAACGTGAACCAGTGGTACGTGAGCACAACAGAGGAGCAGGGCCGGGAATCGAAACTAGAGGTGCACGCGCACCACAGAGGAGCGGGGAAGAGGGAGCACGGCAGCGAGGCGAACGCACGCTGCTGCGCGTGCTAGACACGGACGGGAATGGGCGTTGCAAAGGCGGGACATGCGCCCGCCTTTGCCCAATCGAGTGCCTTTAAAAAAAAAAAACACGCAGAACCCAATGTCTGCCGGCGAAAGCCTTATCACATGCACAATCGTGTGGTCAGCTTTTAAAACCCCCTTACAAGAAGTCTCGCGCTGCACGACAGTGCTCCGCACTGCAACGCTAGGTGCGAGACCTAAAAACTACAATTTCTATTGAATAAAAGATCCACACATTATAATCACACCTACAATGTTCATTTGGTTAAAATAAGTGATCCATACTGAACATATGACATAAAATCCGTGGCCGGCTCAAATATCTATTCCGCAATAGTCCTGTATTCCAATAGACTATGTAACATCTGCAGAGTCAAAAGTTCATACTATTATCATTTCAAATCCCATTGACTGCATATATTATCACATTATCATACAAATCCAATTGGCACCCTATGCCACATCACATCCAGTCTTCTATATAACTTGTATATTGTCAAGTCAACATATTCTGTCGACTTTGGCAATACATACTCGGTACGAGTCATCATACCCCCCTAATATTAAACCCCAACCGGATTATCAGAGACGCAAACCGATGCACATAAGTCTATTAGCCAAACCTGATTCAGACATTGTCTTACCGATCTCTTTCAGAATTGTCTTCAAGAAGAGTCCTTCGCGAGAATCAAAGTGTGCCAAATCAGTGCCATTTTTTTCGACCAGCATTTTATATCGGATCACCACCTGATCTCAAATACATCCTTAAACATGGAAAGAGGACTCCTTCCGTATACGCTTCGTACTTTAACGCCATCTTGGAATACTCAAAGTATCTATATAAGTTAAGAGAAAGTAAACTATTTAGGTATATATACCACAAGCCATCGTCTTGTTTGGCAGAGAAACATGTCCTGTCATATAAACTTCAAAACATTCAAGTCAAGGTAGCTTCCAACGGTGAAAACTTTGTAAAAACTGTAGAGTTCTTAACAAATTTGTGTGTTGAAGACAGGACAGAAGAATTAAGGGGCATATTATCAAGGGGGGCGATAGGCACTTTTCGCCGGTTTAGCGGCCGTTTTCGGCCGCTAAGCGGCGAAAATTCTATCGCCCTATTATCAAGCTGTCGCTAACAGCAGTTAGCGACAGCTTGAAGGCGATAGCGAGCGGTTTGGGGCCCGCTTTGCATGTCAGCGATATTCATCGCTAATGACATGCAAAGTGGGCGTACCCAAACCGTTAGCGACTGAAAGCAGTCGATAATGTCGCTATCGCCTATTCACAAGGCTGGCGTAGCGATGGAAATATTCCCGCTATCGCAAAAACTAACGCCTGCTCTGACCAGTTCTTAGCCATGTTATCCAATGGGAGGTGGATAACATGGCTAAGAGCATTTTGTCGCTAATGCGAGAATATCGCTATATTCTCAGCGATATTCTCGCATTACGCCTCTATCGCTGGATATTTTAGCGCTATGGAGAAAAACGTTGCTAATAGCATGTTTTCTCCGCTAAAATATCCAGCGATAGGCAGCGATAAAAAAAGTCGCTAAGCGCATTTAGCGATAAATATCGCTAGGTGTTGGTAATATGCCCCTAAGTCTTCTCACTCTTCCCATAAGCACAGCCGTAGTTCCAAACAACATCCAAAGTTTAGCACAGGGAAATATGCAAATTCTGCGCAATACGTTAACACTTCACCCAAATAGAGGCCAAAATTAATTGATGTATAGACAAGGTGGTTACAGCTCATTTACTGAACTAAATGAATGTTGTTGCGTACATCTTTTTTTTGTATTAGATACCTTTTTTTTTTATTGAAAACTCCAAACTCTATAACAAACTTAACTCGCATGCGTGCACACCAGAAGGAGGTTGCCTGCCCCTTACAATTACAAAAATTTGAGCGAGTTACTTTTCACTCGAAATCTGGTTGCAGTGTGACTTTCACTCATCACATTTTCATAATAATACAATGAAACAAAAATGCAAAACTACGTTAATACTGTTGTCAATTACTCTTTTGTTTAATGTCCTAAGACATTAATTTTGCCATTCACAATAGCGATTAATTAGTTCTAAAATTTCTAATCAATCCGTTGCTACAATCTATGCAACATCAACAGAACAATATTCCGGATTCCAAATTAATTTAACATCCAAAAATCAATGTTGCCCAATGCATTTTGGGATCATCAATCCCTTCTTCAGGGGCCTCTGTGAAAAAAAAATATAGTGAGATATTTTTTATCAAACATGATATATTGCTGTATTGATACACAGGGATAGCTACCGCATCACCACAATTAGGCACAAACATGGTAAGGCTAAACAGAACCCATGAAAACTCATGATAGTGAAATCACTGCATGCTGTGTAGAAAACTGTGATCAAAATAATAAAGCGCAGTGACCAAATTAAAAAACAAACCAAAGCCAATAAATTCCCAACGTGCAACAGTAAATCAACAAGTGCAGAAAGAATCAATAATGTGCCCACAAGTTCCAAGCCACTTTATTGTGTCACCAAGCCAATACTAAATGGTTAGAGAAATCGCAAACTTACTGGATGTCTGACAACCACTGACTATCACGATAAAGAAACGCTTATATTATGTCTTGAATCACTGCAGAGAACAAGGTAGCAATCTGACATGAACACTAATCCATCATACCCATGAGAATAAATAGAAAAAACAGACTACCAAGTAGTCATACCTCAATAGAATTCAAGTCACTCAGAGTTGTATTCTACGTCGTTATTCAATTAGCTGGAACTCTGGTATATTGCCATTATCTCAGCAATTGCGGATAAAGAATGCTTCATCAAATGCTTACTGTCAAGACAAAAAGGCAATGAGTCCTCGGATCTTATTTATCTAATGAAAGTGTTAGAACTAGAGTCTCAAATTATATTACCTGATTCACTACTGCGAACAAGCCCACTGGGTGTCCCACACCCCGGTGGTAACAGGCAAGGTGGTGAAATTCGTCATCTGCTAAATAGGCAACAAAACATGCAAAGCATAATTACCTAAAGCTTCATCAAAATTCCTAATTGCATACAAACTCTGTAATGAGGGGTGAAACACCGACCAACACGCTGTATCTCTGGATAACCGGTCGCGTAGACTGAGCCTCTACCGTCTGAATCAATCAACAAGGGCGCCGAACCACCGTTGTTTAAACCTGTAAACAACGCTATAAATGGGTGGGCCGAGGACGAATAGTAAGGGCGAGATTGCTCTTGAGATAAAGGACCTATAGTTCTGAATGATCACAGAACAGGCTGTAAATGTCAATAAGTGAAATGTCATTGTGATATGTAAATTGTGTAATATTGGTATCTATGATGATCAAACGGTATTCTTATTTCTGACTTGAATAAATAACATTTAAAAAATATAAAAACAACACTATAAACGGACTTCCGACCTGGCAGCAGAATGGCCGCCATCTTATAATATTCAATATGATCCATAATGTCATATGAGCACTGGCTCCATATAAACGAAAGAAAATAAAATGACATATAACTGAAAATAAAACTCACTCCCCAACTAACAAAATAACTTGAATACTGCATGTGACCAAAATGATGTGTTCATAAACTAACTCAACCGGCACCATCCTTAAATGAACGACCCCTGCAGTACAAGATGTTTAAACAATGGTAAGGAAAATGCTACTTACCCAGTATGCATCAATTCTTGGCATATAGAGCTGTAGAGCCATATGCTTTAGCATCGATTGTCATCTGGTGTTGGGTCCGAATGTTTGCACTTTGTTTTTGTTCAAAGAAGTCTTTGCAGTCAAGAGGTAGGTGACTTCTCCTTTCGGTGATAGTGCGCATGGGCATCGACTCCATCCCCAAATTGTTTTGCCGTAAGAGTGATGATGGAGTTGATAAGAGTAGAAAGAGATGTCCAAGTATAGTGTATCTAAGTAAGATGATACTGCACCAGATAAAGGTACCCGGGAGGCGGGTGCATATGGCTCTACAGCTCTATATGCCAAGAACAGATGCATACTGGGTAAGTAGCATTTTCCGTTCGAGGCATATGAGCTGTAGATCATATGCTTTAGCATGGACTATACAGCAGGTACTACCAAGCGGTGGCTAACCCGTATCTGTTGCAGTGGTCTGAAATAGTGTTCTTAAAACAGCCTGGCCCACACTAGCTTGTTGTCTCGCTAACACTACTACACAATAGTGTTTTGTGACTGTGTGTGGTGTAGACCATGTTGCAGTCTTGCAAATATCCTCTGCGGGTATGCTCCCTAAGAATGCCATGGAAGCCCTAATTTGCATGTAGAGTGTTCTCTAGGGGGAATTGTTAATGTGCTTTTAGCTTTAATGTAGCATATTTGTATGCACTTAACTATCCACCCTGCGATACCTGCTTTTGATATAGGATTGCCTTTATGCTGTGGTGAAAAAGCAACAAAAAGTTGTTTGGTTTTCCTAAAATATTTAGTTATTTCAATGTAATAAAGTAGGGCTCTCTTAACATCCAAAGTGTGAAGAGCACGTTTCGCCACTGAGGCTGGTTGAGGAAAAACACGGGTAACTCAACAGACTGGTTGAGATGAAAGGCAAAAACGACGTTGGGTAAAAATTTGGGGTTAGTCCTAAGAACCACTTTATTTTGGTGAATTTATTAAAATGTTTTTAGTATGGTTAGTGCCTGGAGTTTACCAACTCTCCTAAGAGATGTGATGGCTATGAGGAAGGTTACCTTCCAAGTTAGAAATTGTAGTTCACATTTGTGAGAAGTTGGCCTGGCATATGCTGTTCACTATTCTAGTGGTCACCTTGCACCAGTCCAAACGACCCTTACTGATGGTAGGTTTAAAGACAACCTATATAGAAAGCTATCCTAGTGGTAGCTGTGGAGAGCAGCCTTCAGGCTAAGTCTTGAAGGAATATAAAACAGCTTTTTTTACCAGTCTATAATCTCATAAATGACCAAATGAAAGGAGAACCACACCAGGTATACATATAAAATATATGTATTTATTCTAAACACATCCCTCTAGTCTCTTTATGAGGCTAGAGGCAAAAGTACATCAAGTAAACGTGTTTAGCACACAGTAAATTAGCACAGTATACGATTAGCCCTAGGGGCGTCACAAACCATATACTAAGAAAGTGGTATAATAACCACAACTGACATAGATACAAGGCCTAGAGCCTGTAGAACCGCCGGGGCCACCAGGAACCACCCAAGGTAGTGATACAGGGGACCCACAGGGGACGCGTGCAGTGTCTAAACACAGATGCGAATCACCATTAACTTCTACGGGGAAAGTTGCGGTTGGAAAATTGTACAGGAAGGACACTTAGAAGAGGACTTGGAGAAAACCCCTTTAGAACTCGGCAGTTCTAGAGTCAATACCCACGGGAGCACCGGAGTACTCGAGTTACCTCACCCAGGGAAGCAGGATGCATAGGTGTCTTTTTGTGTCTGGTTTCGTCGTCGTTTTCAATGGCGATCTGCTGCAAAGTGCTGCTGGCAACCAAGTCGAAAGTGTCCGGGTGGATCCAAGAATAGATCGAAGATCTGAAGAACCTGAAAGCAGAGGGGGCAGAGTCTGGGTCACTAGCCAGTGACCAGGAAGGCGATGAGAAGATGCCAACCAGTGTCAGGTGATTTCAGGTGAAGAAGGTGAAGCTTGACTCTTCAGCCACGAGGACCAGGAGGCGGCGACGACGACCAGGAGCTGGATTCGAGCTGTCCCACAGAGGATGTCGAGTGCTGCGGTGTAAGATTCTGGATGGGACCCAACAAGTCTTGGCAACAGCAACCCACGCAGAAAGCAAAGATTGGCTTTGGTGCAGACCAGCAAGGTCTGAGGGACTCACCCTTTGGAGGGGAGTCAGGGCACGTCTGGAGAAACCAGGAAAGCCCAAGAAACAGAAGAGTTACCTTGCAAATGTGCACGGTGTCCAGGAGTTCCGGTCCCACGTCTCTCGTGATGGCTGCGGGTCTCAGCTTTGCTGGGATCTCGTGTCAGCCTCGGAGAAGTCTGGAAGTCCGTGTTCTGATTCGCAAATCTGTCAGGATACGGCAGGAGCCTTGGAAATGCAGACCGGCAAGATGCTTCTTTGGTGCCTATTTGAACATGGGTGTCACTCCTTGACCCCAAGAGAGATTCTTCCATCTTCTAGTCCAAATAGAATGTCGAAGTTCCAGGATATATGTTGCAGAGTTTCGTCCAGGGTAATCTAAAGTCCTAAGGACTGGGTTCATACATTTATACTAAGTTTAGGGGTTGGACTTACTCTATGGGAGGACCCAGGGAGGGGGTGGTTACACCTCTTTCCCTTTGTCCAGTTTCTCGCCAGAGCAGGGGCTGACTGCCCCTGCAACCGGTTTGAACTGGGGTATGCACAGGGACACCAAGTGTGCCCCCAGCACTGTCTGAAAAGCATTCACTGAATGCACCCACCCAGCCCCAATACACTTAAGCCTGTGACAGGAAACCTATTGTCCAGGCCTCCCCTGCCGGAGTTTTTTCGTCCAGCAGAAGGAGGTCAGACACGTGTCTGTGGCTGCAGCATCCATTTTGTGATGCTGGGGCTCTTTTAAACTATTACTGGTTAGGTAAGTGTGTACATGTCTTCTCCCTCTAGAAGGGTGGGATTCTAACCCCGCCGCAAGGACTGGCGGAGAGTCAGGGGAGTAGGATTCCAAAGTGTTTGACACCAAACACGACATGTTTCCATGCAGCCATTCTAAAGTTAGCATTAACCGCGAGGTTATAATGCACTTAAGAGTATATGGTCTGGCTGCATCACAGAACAGCTACTGAGAATCGATTCCGAAAGTTGCAGAGGGGTCCTACTCATGCATGGGCACCCTCTCACACAAAACCAAGCACTCTGCCTTCAGGATTGATAAGGCCTGCCATAGGAGTCGTTTATAGTTTTATATGTGGCAATGATTAAAGGTAGATATAGGTAGACTATATTTTAGTAAGGGGTGTATGCACCACCTTACCCAGGTTGCAGTAGCAGGCCTCTGGTGCCATTTTGGAAGGCTTCCAAGGGGTGGTATAATACATGCTTCAGCCCCTGGTAGGCCTCTGGGGTACCTATGCCCTTAGTTCCCAAGGTACCATATACTACGGACTCACAAGGGTAACCCAGTCACCAATCTGGAGTGTACCTAATGTACATGCAATCAATTTAGAGAGGAAGCAGCTAGGCTGGGGTCCTGGTTAGCAGGGCCCCAGCCAGACTAAAGTAGAAAAACAGTGAAACACCAGCAAAAAGTGGGGGTAACCTTAGTAAGCAGATCCTACTCTCCTACAACATTTGTGCAACGGCTCAGATGGTGGGCCCGTGAGTCTTGTAAGGACTATATTAAGATTCCACACAGGAAGAGGTGGAAGTCTAGGAGGAATGATTCTCTTGAGCCCTTCCATAAAGGCTTTGATAGCGGGTAAACAAAACAAGGACAAGTGTTGTCTGTTTTGTAGGTAAGCCGCTACAGCAGCAAGATGCAGTCTTATTGATGTATATGCTAAGTTAGCCCGCTATGGGTGTAACAGGTAGCAAATGATGTTTTGAATTGAAGCATCAAGCGGATTGATTTGATTGTTATTACAATAAACTACAAATCATTTCCATTTTGAGGCATAGCATGCTCTTGTGGTAGGGTGTCTAGCCTCTTTAATGACGTTCATACAGTCTGGCGGGAGATTAAGGAAGCCAAACTCTATGATTTCAGGTGCCAGATTGCAAGGTTGAGTTGACTGGGATCTGGATGCCTTACCTCTCCATGGTTCTGAGTGAGAAGCTTGGGGGAGAGGCATATTTTTTGATGAGGAACTACTGATAGGGTTGTCGAGCCCATGTGGGAGCAATTAGGATCATTGTGAGGGAATGTTGCTTGAGCTTCAGAACCACTAACGCAATTAGCGGGAGAGGTGGAAAGCGTAAGCAAATATCGCTGACCAATTGATCCATAGCGCATTGCCTTTGGACAATGGGTGTGGATACCTGGACGCGAAGTTTGGGCATTTTGTGTTGAGGTGTGTGGCGAACAGATCTATCTTTGGGTAGCCTCACATTTGAAAAAATGGGAGAAGAACTTGAGGGTGTATTTCCCATTCGTGGATCTGTTGTCTTTAACGACTGAGCAGATCTGCAATTAGATTGTTTATTCCTTTGAGGTGTTCTTCAAGGAGATATATTTTTTGAGGTATGGCCCACCTCCATATGCTTTGAGCTAGGTGTGAAAGCTGTAGAGAGTGTGTGTCCCCCTGTTTTTGTATGTAGTACATTGCTGTCATGTTGTCTGTACGAACTAGGACAGCTGTGCCTTACTAGATGTATTTGAAAAGCTTTCAATGCTAGAAAAATTGCTAGCAGCTCCAGATGGTTTATGTGGAGTTGTTTTTGTTGTAGAGTCAACATGCCCTGAATGGTATGTTTTTGAAGATGAGCTCCCCTACCAGTGATGGATGCACCTGCTGTGAGCACTAGCTGTGGCACTGGGTCGACGAATGGCCGCCCCTTGGAAAGGTTGTGTGTATTCAACCACTGCCGAGAGCGATGAGTGCGGCCGTCCACCAACACCAGATCGGTTAACTGACCTTGAGCCTGGTGCCACTGACGTCCTAAGCATTCCTGAAAGAGATGCATTTGGAGTCTTACATAGGGAACAATTAGAATGCAAGACGCCATCATTCCGATCAACTGCATAAACACTCGGGCTGGTAGTGAGTGCTGCAGTTGAAATTGTGATATTAGGGTTTGCATGTTGCGTATTCTGACTGGGCTGGGGTACGCTAGAGCTTTGCAAGTGTCTGTTGTGGCTCCTAGGTACGCTTGCGTGTTGGAGGGTTGAAGATGAGACTTGGTGAGGTTGACAGTGAATCCCAAATCGGGAAGCAGCGGAACTGTTTTGTGAGTGTGGCAAATGCAACTGTGTTGCGACTTTGCTTTTATTAGCAAGTCGTTTAAGTAAAGGAAGACATGAATGTTTTGTCTTCTTAAATGAGCTGCGACTACTGCTAGACACTTGGTGAAAACTCTTGGTGCTGTAGTTACCCCGAATAGGAGGACTTTGAATTGGTAAAGTTGTCTGTCCACCACGAATATGAGATATTTCCTGTGAGCTGGGTGAATGGGAATATGGAAGTAGGCGTCCTTTAAATCTAGAGTGAAAAGAAAGTCGCCTTGCTGAAGCAATAGGAGCACCTGTTGAAGGGTGATCATGTGAAAGTGGTCTCATTGAATGTAGATGTTTAGTTGTCTGAGGTCCAGTATGGGCCTGAGGAAGCCGTCTTTTTTTGGAATCAAAAAGTATAGGGAGTACACTCCTGTCCCTTAATGACATAATAGGATTGCTAGAAAGGCGATCCCGGGGGAGGCCGAAGATGTCTGACTGACCACCCCTAGGTCCACCCCTCCTGCTTGGAAGTGGCCGAGCGTTGTCGAGAGGCCTCCGGTGTGAGGGCCCTCTCATATAATCGTACAGCCGAGCAATCACACCACTACAAATGGATACCACACAAAGATAAGTTCTTAGGCTTTATCAAGAATAAAGGGGTAAAATAGCTTCGGTAGTATATACAAGCGGATCGAGGGATCCTTAAAGTCTCGTAACAGGGGATAGGGTAGCGGGACAGTCTCAGTACTTGTGGGGCGAAGGGATACCCTGCGCACAGCTCTCAATCCTCGAGCTGGGGGGTTCCGAAGGGTCGAGCAGCGGTAGCGCCAGCAGGACTCGAGGCAGGTTCGGCGAGAACGGGCCGCGGCAGCGCCAGCAGGCTCCAAGATGGTTCAGCTAAGATGGACCGCGGCAGCGACAGCAGGTTCCCAAGATGGTTCAGCTAAGATGGACCGCGGCAGCGCCAGCAGGTTCCCAAGATGGTTCAGCTAAGATGGACCGCGGCAGCGCCAGCAGGTTCCCAAGGTGGTCCAGCGAAGATGGACCGCGGCAGCGCCAGCAGGTTCCCAAGATGGTTCAGTTACGAGCAATGAGTTCTTCACAGGGTCAGCCGCGACAGCGTCAGCAGGGCTCTCGACTCCAGGGTACAACTGGCGTCCTATTCCAGAGCTAGCCCAGATATAGGACTGGAGTCCTTTGATGTCCGGACCCTCGCGCCTGGGGGTCAGAGGGGCCGGGATGATGGTGTCCAGACACCCAGCAGGGGGGTGGAGCCAGCGCCCAGGGAGGCCGGAGGGCGATCGATACCAGGCGTCCGGGGACGGCTGGAGGCCCATCGAAACACCCACCTTCTTGGATTCGTTGAGTGGCCACTCTACCACCTGGGAGGATCTTGGTGCCTCGATGACGGGGCTTCGCTGGGGCCTGGGCCGGGGTCGGGCCGAGGCCACGTGCTCGGGACGTGGTGGGCCCAAGATGGAGTCGGGCCTGGAATGAGGGTCTGGCTAGGCCGCCAGACCGGCAGCGATGGGGCTAGCAGGATTCGTCGTGTTCAAGGGGGGGAAGAGCCGTGGGTTGCCAGGGGGACAGCTCTTGTCGATGGTCCGTGCAGGGTCGTGCCCGGGGCCCGACAGAGGGCTGCTGCCGTCCTGGGTCCGCCATGCGGGAGGGGTCGGACCACGCCACGAGGCCGGGTCCAACACGCGTCCCCCCAGCTGAAGGCAGGGGAGAGTCACCCATCTCCTTGGGGGTTCTCCTCGCCGAGGCGGAAGAAGCGGGACAGGCCGTCAGCGTTGGCGTGGTCGTTGCCAGGGCGATGCTCCACAGTGAAGTCCATCCCCTGCAGGGAGATGGACCAGCGCAGCAGCTTGGGGTTCTCGCCAGGCATCTGCATCAGCCATCGCAGGGGCCGGTGGTCGGTCTGGACCCGGAAGTGGGTGCCGAAGAGGTAGGGCCGGAGTTTCTTTAGGGACCACACGACGGCGAAGGCCTCCCTCTCGATGGTGCTCCATCGTTGTTCTCTAGCCAGCAGGCGCCGACTAATGAAGGCCACAGGAAGATCGAGTCCCTCAGAAGTGACTTGGGATAGGACCGCCCCAATGCCATGCTCCGAGGCGTCGGTTTGGACCACAAACTCTCGGCTGTAGTCGGGGGCCTGGAGCACAGGGGCGGTGCACATGGCGGTGTTTAGTGTCTCGAAAGCGGCTTGGCACTCGGGGTTCCAATGCACCTTCTGTGGTAGTCTTTTGGAGGTCAGTTCTGTGAGGGGCCTCACAATGCTCCCATAGTCTTTTATGAAGCGCCGATAGTATCCAATGAGCCCCAGGAAGGCTCGGACGGCTGTCTGGGTGACCTGGGGCGTCAATCTTTGGTTGGAGGGGAGCCACCTGGCCGCTCCCCACTCGGTGCCCCAGATGGGTTACCGACCCTTGGCCTATCTGGCTCTTGCTGGCTTTTATTGTTAGACCGGCCCGTCGGAGGGCCGTCAGGACCTCCCAGAGGTGCGTCAGGTGTTCGTCCCAGTGGAGGCTGTATACCGCAATATCGTCCAGATAGGCGGCACTGAACTCTTCTAGCCCCACCAGCACTCTGTTCACTAGCCTCTGAAAGGTAGCCGGGGCGTTTTTCATGCCGAAGGGCATCACTTTGAAGTGGAAGTGGCCGTCGGGGGTCGAGAAGGCAGATCGCTCTTGGGCCCCAGGGGTGAGGCCGATCTGCCAATACCCGGCCGTGAGGTCGAAGGTGCTGAGATACTTGGCAGCCCCCAGGCAATCGATCAGCTCATCTGCCCGGGGGATGGGATGGTCGTCGGGCCTGGTGACGGCATTCAATCCCCGGTAATCGACACAAAACCGGAGCTCAGGGGGTGTGCCGGGTACTGTGGCTTTAGGGAGCAGGACAACGGGACTGGCCCATGGACTGTTGGAGGGTTCGACTACCTCCAGGGCTAGCATCTTGGTCACTTCAGACTGAATGCAGGCCCGAACTCGGTCGGGAACTCGGTAGGCCCGATGTCGCACGGGCGGGCTGTCCCCGGTGTCGACATCGTGGACACACCACCGCGTGACCCCGGGTGTCAGGGAAAATAGGTCTGCAAATTGCCCCAGCAGCTTCTGGCAGTCTTGGTGCTGCTCAGGGGTTAGTGTAGAGGAGAGCATGACCCCTTCGACGGAGCCGTCTTTCTCGGTGGTGCTCAGGAGATCCGGTAGGGCCTCGGAGTCGTCTTCTGCCCCGTCGTCTGTAGCTAGTAGTAGGCTCAGTTCAGTGCGGGTAAAGTGAGGTTTGAGCCGGTTGGCGTGGAGAACCCGGAGGGGGTTTCGGGGGGAATCCATGTCCACCAAGTAAGTGACGGGGCTCTTGCGCTCCACCACCTTGAAGGGCCCCGTCCATTTGTCCTGGAGGGCACAAGGTTCGACCGGGGACATGACCCAGACCGGTTGGCCCGGCTCGAACTCGATGGGCGAGGCGTTCTGGTCATACCAGCGTTTCATCTCCTCCTGACTGGCCTCCAGGTTGGCCTCGGCCAGTTCCCGGAACTTCCGAGTCTGGTTGCGGAGGGTCAGGAGGTACCGGTAGACATCCGGTGGCGCATCTCGGACTGTATTCTCCCAGCCTTCTTTGACCAGGCTGAGGGGACCTCGGACAGGGTGCCCATACAACAGTTCGAAGGGGCTGAACCCCAAGGACTTCTGGGGCACCTCTCGATAGGCAAACAGGAGGCAAGGCAGTAGAACGTCCCATCTGCGTCGTAGCAGCTCTTCTAGGCCCTTGATCATTCCTTTCAGTGTTCGGTTAAACCGCTCTACCAGTCCATTGCCTTGTGGGTGATACGGGGTGGTGAACTTATACATGACCCCGCACTGTTGCCACAGGGACCGCATATACTTCGATATAAAGTTTGTGCCCCGATCACTCACGACCTCTCGGGGGAAGCCGACTCTGGAGAAGATTCCCATTAGCGCTTGGCCCACCACGGGGGCCGTGATGGTTCGGAGGGGGATGGCTTCTGGATAGCGGGTGGCTTGGTCCACCAGAACGAGGATGAAGCGGTGTCCTTGAGAGGTGCGGAGGTCCAGGGGCCCCACGATGTCGATCCCCACTCGCTCGAAGGGTGTTGTGACCACGGGAAAAGGCTGGAGCGGGGCTTTGACTTTCCCCCCGCTCTTCCCGCTAGCTTGGCAGGTCGGACAGGTCCGGCAGTGATTGCTCACGTCGTTGCGCATTCTTGGCCAGTAAAAATGGGTCACCAGGCGGCTGTAGGTTTTGTCTTGCCCTAGGTGCCCGGCGAGGGGCACGTCATGTGCCAAGTTCAGGAGGAAGTCTCTGAACCGGAGGGGGACGACCAGCACTCGGCTGGCTCCCAGTTCGGCAATCTTCTGCTCGCTGTAGAGGAGGTCTTGGTCCCAATAGACCCAGTGGGACCCCGAGGGGTCTCCGGCGGATTGTGCGGTGGCTTGCTTTCGGATTCCCTCGAGGGAGGGACACGTTTTCTGTTCTTGGCGGAACTGCTCACGGGTGGGGCCACCTTCTTGCCGCCATTGGGCTAGTTCGGGAAGGTGGCCGAGCTCGGTGAGGTCTTCCGGACGGGGCCCCTGGGCCTCGGGTTCTGGGCCGGCGTCCTCGGGGACGGCGGTCGGTGGAGGTGCGGGCCACTCTGGTTCTTCAGGCGGGGTGGCTTCGTTTGGGGTGGAGGCCCGGGCGGTCATGGATCGAGTGGTCGCGCAGACCCACTCGGGAAGTCCCAGCATCCCCAGATGCTCTCTCCGCTCGACGTGGGCCCAGGGGGAACTTTCCAAGTCGTTCCCGAGGAGGCAGTCTACGGGGGCATCGTCCCGGACGGTCACTCTCAGCATGCCCGACACCCCTCCCCATTCAAAGGGGATGCGTGCCATCTGGCACAAGCTCTCGGAGTTGTCCGCCGACCGTACGGGACACAGGACGTTGGGTAGGATTTGCTCAGGGGTCACCAAATGACAGCGGACCGCCGTGATGCTGGCCCCGGTGTCACGGAGGGCCTCGGCGACCATTAATGGTGACCCACTGATGGTACTTCTGGGTGTTGTCTGGGATCGTGTCTCGGGGGACCATGTCCCGTTCGCCCAGGCACGCCAAGATCATAGCGGCGGGTTCCCACTCGGCCTGCTCGTGGTCGTCGTCCTCTTCCTCGCCCCTCTCTTCACCAGGGCTTCGGCCGCGATCTGGCGGTTCGGAGGACCGGTGGTGCCGGGTCGCTGGTTCATCGGGCAGAGGGGATCATTGGCATAGTGGCCCGGCCGCTGGCATCTGTGGCACGTAACGTTTGGGCGGAGCCCCGGTCGAGCTGGAGGGGCCCCCCTTTCGCCCAGGGCTGGTGAAGTGGAGGTAGGGGAGGACCCCATGGGGGCGTCTCGGCCCCTGTTCTGGCCTCCTCCGCCGCCTCGTGGTCGGTGGTTCCCCTGGGATCCCCGGCCGTAGTCTCCCATCGGGCTCCGGGGGACTCGGGTGCTCACCCATCTATCCGCCTCGACAGCGAGTTTTCGGGGCTCTGTCAGTTTGCTGTTGAGGAGATGCTGCCGGAGTTCGATGAAGCAGTTGTTGGAAAGATGTTCCCATAGAATGAGGTCGACCAACTGCTGGAAGGTGGTGACCTGACTGCCTTTGATCCACCCTTCGAAGGCTCTGCTATAAAAGTTCACGTACTCCACCCATGTGGTACCGGGGATCTTTTTACAGTCTCAGAATCGCTGCCGGTACATTTCGGGGGTGAGTCCGTAGCGAGTGAGGAGAGCGGTTTTCATGTGTTCGTAGGAGGTCATCTCGGCATCGGGAAGCTCGTCCCTTCCTTCGTTGACGAACTTCCCCCACAGACCGGCGCCCCTGTCCTTGAGGGGTACTCGATGGGCGGTCATGGCGACTTCATACGCTTTGAACCACTGTGGATGTCGTCGTTCTTAAAGTACTCTTTGACGACATCCTTGGGTATGTGCACCTTTGCGTCCGCAGGAGGCGGTGAGGTCTTGCCCCCGGATGTGCTGGCCTCACTCGTTTTGGCTTTAATTTCAAGTTCCTTTAAGCCACGCTCGTGCATGAGTTTCTTTTCTTCGAGGTCTCTTTGTCTTCGTCTTTCCTCCAGGTCTCCTTCCAGTCGTAGTTGTTCGAGGGCTATTTTTCATTCCGCCAGCTGTAGTTCTCCGTCTTGTCGGAGTCGTGCGAGCTCCAATTCGTGGAGCCGGTTCCTCTCTCGTTCTCGGGCGTCTGCGTGGGAGAGGCCCGTGTCTAGGTTGTCGGGTCTTTCCCCCGCTGGGGTTGTGTTGGTTTCTGGGCGTCCGTTCGAGCCCGGGTTATCTTCGTTCTGGGGTGGCGTGTCTCCTGCGGCCACCCATGTTTGCAGGGCCGTTTTAAAGTCTTCTTTTGTGCTTAGGCCAGTGGTAGCGATGCCCAGGTCTTTGCAGAATTGTTTCAATTCTTTATGACTGTACTCCTCCATCTTCTCTTTCCGGAATTCTGCAGTCGGTGTGGTTTCTGGAGTAGTCATGGTTGAAGTGCGTTTTTCTCGGTAGCGGGTAAATTACTCTCTGTACGATTTGCGTGGGCTCGGATCGCACCGCCTGCCACCAATGTTAGAAAGGCGATCCCGGGGGAGGCCGAAGATGTCTGACTGACCACCCCTAGGTCCACCCCTCCTGCTTGAAAGTGACCGAGCGTTGTCGAGAGGCCTCCGGTGTGAGGGCCCTCTCCTATAATCGTACAGCCGAGCAATCACACCACTACAAATGGATACCACACAAAGATAAGTTCTTAGGCTTTATCAAGAATAAAGGGGTAAAATAGCTTCGGTAGTATATACAAGCGGATCGAGGGATCCTTAAAGTCTCGTAACAGGGGATAGGGTAGCGGGACAGTCTCAGTACTTGTGGGGCGAAGGGATACCCTGCGCACAGCTCTCAATCCTCGAGCTGGGGGATTCCGAAGGGTCGAGCCACGGCAGCGCCAGCAGGACTCGAGGCAGGTTCGGCGAGGACGGGCCGCGGCAGCGCCAGCAGGCTCCAAGATGGTTCAGCTAAGATGGACCGCGGCAGCGCCAGCAGGTTCCCAAGATGGTTCAGCTAAGATGGACCGCGGCAGCGCCAGCAGGTTCCCAAGATGGTTCAGCTAAGATGGACCGCGGCAGCGCCAGCAGGTTCCCAAGGTGGTTCAGCGAAGATGGACCGCGGCAGCGCCAGCAGGTTCCCAAGATGGTTCAGTTACGAGCAATGAGTTCTTCACAGGGTCAGCCGCGACAGCGTCAGCAGGGCTCTCGACTCCAGGATACAACTGGCGTCCTATTCCAGAGCTAGCCCAGATATAGGACTGGAGTCCTTTGATGTCCGGACCCTCGCGCCTGGGGGTCAGAGGGGCCGGGATGATGGTGTCCAGACACCCAGCAGGGGGGTGGAGCCAGCGCCCAGGGAGGCCGGAGGGCGATCGATACCAGGCGTCCGGGGACGGCTGGAGGCCCATCGAAACTCCCACCTTCTTGGATTCGATGAGTGGCCACTCTACCACCTGGGAGGATCTTGGTGCCTCGATGTCGGGGCTTCGCTGGGGCCTGGGCCGGGGTCGTGCCGAGGCCACGTGCTCGGGACGTGGTGGGCCCAAGATGGAGTCGGGCCTGGAATGAGGGTCTGGCAAGGCCGCCAGACCGGCAGCGATGGGGCTTGCAGGATTCGTCGTGTTCAAGGGGGGGGAAGAGCCGTGGGTTGCCAGGGGGACGGCTCTTGTCGATGGTCCGTGCAGGGTCGTGCCCGGGGCCCGACGGAGGGCTGCTGCCGTCCTGGGTCCGCCATGCGGGAGGGGTCGGACCACGCCACGAGGCCGGGTCCAACAAGGATCGGTTCTATTGCATGTTTGTCTAACAGAGAGAGGACCTCTTGTTTTAACAGGGTAAGATGTTCTGGTGACATTGCACACTGTCTCTATAGGATTGTTGGTGGATGCTGGTAAGTTCCAGGCAATAACCATGTTGGATAATTTGTATTACCCACTTGTCTGAGGTGATTGAATGCCAGACAGGTAGGAACTGTGAGAGGCGTCCCCCAACAGGAGTGGAGTGATCGGGGGTAGTGGAGGGAAGTCACTGTTTATTGGCAGGGGAAAGGCAGGTGGAAGTACCTCTACCTCTTCCCTTGTTATTATTTCCTCTGTAACCTCCTCGAAAATAGCCTCTGAAGGACTTAGATTGGTTGTTCCCTTAGTAAGAGGAGAAGGGTTTTTCTGACGACAATGTTTTTGAGCCACACCTGATAAAGGAGCGACAAAAGGAACCCCTGCTAAAAGGTAATTGTAGGGCTCCCATAGATTTAGCAGTTTTGGTGTCTTTCTTAATTTTTTCTAATGAAATATCTACTATTGGCCCGAAAAGATGCTCTTTATCAAAGGATTGATTAAGTATGGAGGATTGAACCTCCTGCTTGAATCCAGAGATTCGAAGCCAAGCGTGTCTCCGTAACAGTATTTAATACTAGTTAATAGCACGAGAAGCTGTGTCGGCTGCATCTAGGGCCCATTTAATGGAAGTGTTCGTGATGAGCTTCCCTTCCTGAATGAGGTTGTTAGCCTTAGTTTTATATTCCTCTGGCAAATGTTGCATGAGTTTTTCCAACTCATCATAGTGGGCCCTGTCGTAGCGTGCTAACAGGGCCTGAGCATTGGCAATACGCCAATAATTGGCGGCTTGTGAAGCTACTCTCTTGCCAGAGACATCAATAAGTTTAGACTCCTTATCAGGAGGAGGTGCATCGCCTGTAGTTTGAGAGTTAGCTTTCTTGCGGGCGTTAGATACAACAAGGGAGTCTAACGGTAACTGTCCTTTTATGTATACAGAGTCTGTAGGAGAGGGCTTGTTATTTATTATCCACCCTAGGTGTCAGTATCGTGACTCTAACTGGGTCCTTGAATACCTCGTCTGTATGTTTTAACATGCGCTTCAGCATGGGTAAAGTGTTAGTAGACCTCTGTGAGTGTGTGATGGTTTCTACAAGGAAATCCTCTTCAGAGGGTCTGTATGTAGTTCCACCCCGTGATATTGGGCAGCCCTGTTGATAAGTTGTGTAAAGCCAATGTTGTCATCAGGTAGGGAAGGTCTGGAGGGATACAGGTCAGGGTCACTAGGATGATCTGGATCCTTATCATAATCATCCCAGGGATCAGTTTCATGTGGTATGTCCGAATCTTGTGTGGTATGATGATTTTCATCCCCATTCCCATCCCTATCCCAAAATCATCATCCTGTGACTTTGGAGGTGGTGAATTAGAAGGTATAATGTGTAAATTGGGAACAGGAGGAGGAGAGGGAGGTATATAAGGGGGAGAAGTACCTATATCTCTTTTTTTCTTCATAGGTATAGGGACATTTTGAAGGAGGTCTAACTTATGTTTTTTAGTAAGAGTAGCCAGAAGGTGTCCAGTTTTTGGATCAATACTAAGTCTTTTTTGTTTTGGATCCAGAGGTGCGTCTTTGGATGGAAGTTCCTTGGAAGGAGTATCTGTTCCTTTAGGAGTGGATTTCGGCATCGAAGATTTGGGCTCAGTGTCTTTGGGTGCTGAGTGTGTGGAATCAAAATGCTTAGTTTTAGCCAGTTTTGGCTGTGGAGTCTTCGGAGTGGTATGTTTTGGCTCTGAACTTTTCAGCGTGGAGGGTGTTGGCTCCGAGCTTTTAGGTGTGGAGCTTTCAGCTCCAAGGCTTTAGGCTTGCACGATTCTTTTGTTTTGGAAGGTTTCAGCTCCAAGGTTTTCGGTGTCGAAGGTGTCTTCGGTGCCGATGGAGTGGGAAGTGGCACATGTTTCTCCTTATGATTCGGTGCCAGAGGTGTTGGACCGGCACCGGAATGGGACCGTTTCGAGCCCGAGCCGGAAGGCTTGTGTTTATGTTTCATAGGGAGGGGCATCTGAAACGAGGGCGAGGGTTATACCGGAGCCTTATCTTTGTTTGAGTGGGCACATGGGGATCTGTTCTCATGGTACGTTGACCCGGAGTGATGTTCAGGTCTTCTTCCATGTCGGAGTCAGCTTTGGACACGAAGACCAGTTCTTCTTCTTCTTCGGCTTCTGTGACAGGACGGTGTTCTTGTTTTTCGCCAAAGATATCGGGTACGGAGCCGCTGCCGCGTTGCATCTCGTGTCGTCGAGCCCGACGATCACGGATGGTCTTCTTCGATCGGAATGATCGACACGCTTCGCAGGATTTTTCATCGTGTTCTGGGGGTAAGCACAGGTTGTAGACCTCGTGCAAGTCGGTGCGTGGAAACTAAGCACGACACCCGGGACATAGCTTGGACGGAGTCCGTTCCATCGACTGCTGGCGTGGTCAGCATGGGTAGGCCCGACGGTCCGCCTCGAAGTTCCCGATCGAAGGTTTTCACAGTGTACACAATACGCATGGAATGGAAAACCTCGATATAAGACAATACCGTCGAGGGTAGAGGATTGCGCGTTGAAGGGGTACGAAAATGATACCGAACCAGAGCGCAGCAATACACATACGAACCCGATGGCGGAAAAAAACAATCTGGTGATGGAGTAGATGCCCATGCGCACTATCACCGAAAGGAGGACTCACCTACCTCGTGACTGTAAAGACTTCTTCAAACAAAAACAAAGTGCAAACCACTAACAACGTGATACCAAAAACGTCCATTGCACTCAAAACATTTCCAATGTCATGCAACACTGTCATGACGGGTATGAATGATGATTTCATACTAGCCAAAGAAAAAAAGCAAGATATTCAAAATCTAACCAGTGCAGTGTCAAGAAGATAAAAAACAGTGTAGCATGACAAGAATCCGACGCCCAATGTGCTAAAAGAGTAAATAAATGTGCTTCATGGGGATCTGAACTACCCCATTATGAATTAAAATCTTGTTGCTATGGATATGTGCATAAAGGTGAACAATGAGCTTGCATCAGCATGAACAATGAAAATCGCCTCACTTATACAAACAAGATAATAAAGCCACCATCCAACATATAACATCTATAAGCGCAAAATGACAAAATTGCATGAACTCATAGCCTTGTATGAAATATACAAATTATACCACATCTCATGCTATGGATTATAAAAACAGATCATGTCCATTTTGTCATTTAACCCCCACCTTACTTAAGGGCTGATCTCCGCCCTGTCGACAGACTATAGCATCTTTCCCCTGAGGCGGAAGCCGGGGGCGCTCTTTCTTCTTTACCGCACTGCGTAGAATCAATTACTTGGTCTGTGTCATTGTCATAGGATTGCAATTGTTTTTAAAAACTGTACATATTTTACTGCCCGCTATTTTACGTCCTGACAACGCGACCCGAAAGGTGAGAGTTACTTCGCCTCCTGGGTCCCATTCCCATCCCATTCATCACTTGAGCCTACCGGCGCAGCCGAATTTGAGGTGCTGACGCCGGTAGTCGCGGAACAACCGCCGCCATATTGGGAAGGGCAGGGTAGCGGTCCAGCTCCTGGACGATTCCCGCCCTCCCACCTTACTTAAGGGCTGATCTCCGCCCTGTCGACAGACTATAGCATCTTTCCCCTGAGGCGGAAGCCGGGGGCACTCTTTCTTCTTTACCGCACTGCGTAGAATCAATTACTTGGTGTGTGTCATTGTCATAGGATTGCAATTGTTTTTAAAAACTGTACATATTTTACTGGCCGCTATTTTACGTCCTGACAACGCGACCCGAAAGGTGAGAGTTACTTCGCCTCCTGGGTCCCATTCCCATCCCATTCATCACTTGAGCCTACCGGCGCAGCCGAATTTGAGGTGCTGACGCCGGTAGTCGCGGAACAACCGCCGCCATATTGGGAAGGGCAGGGTAGCGGTCCAGCTCCTGGACGATTCCCACCCTCCTTACCATGTATAAAAACAAACGGTTTACCCGTCCGCGCAGCGGGCGGGCGCAGCGGGCGCGCCGATGGCGCGCCTAAGGCGCGCCTAAGGCAAGCCCGTCTGCGCCCGTCCGCGCCTGGCCCGGGCCTAGGGCCACCCCCCCTGCCCATCTGATTACCAAGGGTCGTATGAGTTGGACCAGGGATCAGCTCATCCAATTAGGGTCTGATTCTTTTTTTTTTTTTTTTTTTTTTTTTAAAACCTTTATTTGAGCAAGCAAGAAGGTACAAGGATGGGCCTACAACCACACGGGCCAGCCGCTAAAAAGGAGTAGACACATATCAAATATGCCCGCAGAGGTAACAGTCAATCAACAATGCAATACTCCACATTATATACAGAGCAAAAAACAGGTTTTATGTATATAAAAGAACAAACATACAAAAAGGCGAGAGTGTATCACTGAAGGTCAGCCCAAGGGACGCAAGGGGGGGACAGCAACGGAAGTGCAGTAGCAAAATTCTAAGCACTAAGGAGTTCGGAGGGGGGGGGGGGAGGGGCGCAGAGATCAGGAAGAAGGGGGGGGGGGGAGCCGGAAACACCAGCTCAGTCCCTATATGAAGATTCCGAGAACGCTAGCCTAAGGAGACAGGGTAATCTCGATAGTGTCCACAAGGGGAGGAGTACAAATGTCGCCACGGTATTCATTCCATTTACCCCACACCTTCACCCATGCCCTGGGTCTGCCCCTGGCCACATAGACAGTTTTCTCACGGAACATGGACCAATCCATGTTATCCTCCCATTGCGAGAGGGCAGGGGGCCTGGAGGCCCCCCAGAGTTGCGCAATATCTCGCTTCGCAATCATATAGCCCAGGGTGGCCCATCTAGTCTGTGCCACCGAATAGTCAGTGGGCTCCCAAACATTCAAAAGACAGCGACGAGGTTCCGGACGCAAGGACATCCCTGTCACCACAGTCATCAGATCAAGCACAGCCACCCAATAAGCAGCCACCATCGGGCACTCCCAAAGAATATGCAGGAAAGTAGCACGCAAACCACATCCACGCTTACACAATCCATCGGAGGAAAAGCCCATCACCATCAGTCGCGGTCCCGTCACGTACACCCGATGAAGGATCTTCAATTGGACCAGACGGAGCCGAGCCGGGATAGCCACCTCCTTCGGGGAGGAGAGGGCCGACTGCCAATCCTCATCATCAAGTTCCAACCCATCTCCCACCCACTGTTCCCGAAGTCGGGCCAATAAGTCAGTCCGATTGTTAATCAACTTTTTATAGATCAGGGAGATAGTGCTATCAGGAAGATGTTCATCAAGGATACGGTCTTCAAGGGGGGAAGAGTCAGGCGGAATCTCACCAGGAGCAAATACCGAAACCAAAGCGTGCCTGACCTGTAAATAACGAAAGAATTCCCGACTACTCAGGCCGTAGTCAGCCTGGAGGGCCTGAAACGGGCGCACAGAACCCTTAGAGTACACATCCCCCACCTTAGAGATCCCAATCAAGTCCCAACGGTCAAAACCCTTGGAAGACCAAAGACCGCCCAGACGTTCTGAAGCATAAAGCGGCGTCGCCAACGTCAAGCGATCCTCCCAGCCCAGGCTCACATTCGCGGCACGCCACACCGACAAAGCAATCAAAGTAGGTCCCACAAGATGGCGCCCAGCGGAGCGAGAATAGAGCACTCTGTTAAAGTCACCTCCCGGAAGCTGAAGTTTATCCATCTCAAACGCCGGATTACGACCTGGCGAGAACATAGCGTGATTAATAGCGGACAGATGGGAAGCCCAGTAGTATCTCTTAACATCGGGGAGCGCCATGCCCCCATCATACCACGGGATGGAAAGTTTCGCGAGAGCAATGCGCGGTCGCCCATCCCAAATAAGTTGCCTCTGAAGGCTCTCAATCTCCCGAAAATAGGCCTTAGGGATAGGATCGTAATAATTCTGGAGAGCGTAGAGAAACCGCGGTAGTGACATCATCTTAAACAGGGCCGCCCGACCCAGGGGAGACAAGGGAAGTTTGCGCCAACGGGCAACGTCCAAACGGAGCCTAAGCAACGGGGGAAGGAGATTACGATCAAAACGAAGGGACGGGTCCAGGGTAACAAAAACCCCCAAGTATTTGAAGCCATCCCGGACCACCTGAAGAGGAAGTCTACTCGGCAACGGAGGCAAGATACCAGATAAAACGTATACACAGGACTTAGACCAGTTGATGACGAGGCCTGAGTTAGCGCCAAAGGACGCAAGAACGTCAAATAAAACAGATAAAGACTTGCGAGGGGAAGTAAGATACAAGAGGATGTCGTCCGCATAAAGCGAGACGCGGTCTTCGAAGTCCGGGGCCCAACGAATCCCTTTAAGGGATGGCTCCCAACGGAGCCAGGCCGCCAACGGTTCAAGAGCGAGCGCAAACAACAGAGGGGACAAGGGGCAACCCTGACGGGTACCCCTGCCCAAGGAGAAGGGAGCCGACACTCTACCGTTCACTACAACCTGTGCCAGAGGTTCCGCGTACAATAGTCTAACCCAGCTAATAAACTCGCACCCGAATCCGAATTTCTCAAGAGTCGCCCATAAATAGGGCCATTCCACAGTGTCAAAGGCCATGGAGGCATCCAGGGACGCCAAAATGGCCGGTTCAGTCAAAAGCCCCGCCCTCGCCAGCACGCCGTGGAGGCGACGTAAATTCAGAGCAGTGTTTCGATGCGGGATAAAGCCAGACTGATCCGGATGGACCAAATCCCCGAGAACCGAAAGGAGACGGGTCGCCAAAAGTTTAGCCAATACCTTAGGTTCAACATTTAATAGGGATATGGGCCTATACGAGGAACAGAGGTCACGCGGTTTACCCTCTTTGGGGATGACGACGATTGTCGCCAGACGCTGATCATAAGGAAGTATGTTCCGCTCACGAGATTCTAGAAACATGGCGCGAAGATACGGCGCCACCTTATCGGGGCGCAACTTGTACAACTCAATAGGCAAACCGTTCGGGCCCAATGCTTTGCCCGAACGGAGCGAACGAACTGCAGTGGCTATCTCATCATTCGTAAAAGGGGAGTCCAAAGCAATACGGTCCAAGTCGGTGACACAGGGCAAAGTGATATCACGCAGAAGAAGGCGGGAGTCGGCAACATCCCTTACAGACACGGGAGCATATACCACACGGAAATATTCCGCAAAACGATCAACAATGGCAGTCGGATCAATCACATTCTCACCACTCGCAGACTGAATCACGGGCACCACACGATTAACTCTTTCTTTTTTGTCCAACCACGCTAGGAGTTTGCCCGCCTTGTCACCCACATCATACAATCTGCCCTGTTGCTCACGAAACATCACCTTCGCAGCGTCAGTGACCAAGGATTTATATGCAAACTGTTTTAGACCCAGGGCATGGAGTTTCTCAGGCGTGACACCAGACTCTAACTCGTCCTCCAAAGCAGAGATCTCCCCCTCGAGGTCCACCACCTCCCTCCTCCCAGCCTTCTTAGCTTCAACAATCAAGGAAAGGGCCTGTCCACGAATCACGGTTTTAAAGGCTTCCCACAGGGACACAGCCGAAGAGACCGACCCCTCGTTTTCCAGGAAATATGCATCCATGGACTTGAGCAAGAGGGTACGAGTCTCAGGGGAGGAAAGATACCAAGGGTTAATGGGAGCCACTCGGCCCGCCGTTTCTACCCCAACTTCGAAACGAAGCCAGAGCGGCGAGTGATCAGAAATACCCCTAGGCAAATGTAAAATCTCACGAACCGCCGATGATTGGGCCGCGGGAATCAGGAAATAATCCAGCCGAGACAAACTGCCATGAGCCCCAGAATGGAAGGTGTATTGGAGCTGAGTAGGGTGCAACAGTCGCCAGCAGTCCACAAGGCCAAAGGTATCTAGAAACCCACCCAACCACTGCTGAGCCTGCGGGGTATCTCTAGGGGGATGGCGATCGTGAAGGCCGGAAAGCACCGAGTTAAAATCACCGGCCAGAAAGAGAGTACTATCAGGGAGATCTAACAAAACACGGCCCAAATCAGTAAAAGTAGAAGCCTGCAAACCCGGGGGAACATAAACATTGAAGAGAGATAGGGTGCGGCCTTCATATCTGCCCACCAAGACAGTATACCTCCCACGATCATCGTGAATCACCTCATCGATCGCCAGGGGGAGGGAGGTTCGAACAAGAATACCCACACCCCTAGATCCGGAGGTAAACCCCGAGTGCGCCACAAGGCGGTAGCCCCATCTATTCATTGCATAACAAACATTACCAATCAAATGGGTTTCTTGCATGAAAACAATGTCCGGAGACAAACGTCGTATACATTTCAAGACAACACTGCGCTTAATACGATCTCCCAGGCCATTAATGTTCCAGGAAAGAAATTTCAACCCTCTACCCCCCATCCCAGCCGCCCGAGCCAAGACCCCTCGTCCATGAGCTAGACATCAGAAACAGCAGCAAACACAGGAGCAACTCGCCTTGAAACCAACACACAGAAAAGAAAAAACTTCCCAACCCCCCTCCCCCAAACTGAAGAGAAACACCCCCCACCCTGCACCCCTGCGAAAAGCTAAAGAGCCACCCCAACCTGCAGTGTGCCTGTCGCCCAAGAACCCCTATTCTACACAAAGACCCCGGAGGAGGAAAGGTCTCCGTTCCACCCTCCCCCCGACCTCAGCAAGAACAAAAATAACAAACGAAAGACAGAATAATCACAATGTAGAGGGACGCCGGCCAACACTCCTGATAGTGTATACAAAATAAGACATAAGAGCCGAACAGTTAGATCTCCACACCACCTTCGGCACCACCCGGGTGAGCGGCGGAGTCAGTCTCAGGAGGACGATCAGGCAATGAGTCCAGCCAGTCATTAACAGCATCTGGCCGATCAAAGAAAAGGGTACGCTCATTGTATTCGACCCGAAGTCTGGTGGGAAAGAGCATGGCGTAACGTAGGCCCCGATCCCGAAGACGTTTCTTGGCACCACGAAACTCCATACGTTGTCTCTGAACCTGTTGAGAAAAGTCCGGGTAAAAGTTCACCGTAGCATTCTCAAAGGCCACCGGGCCCTTCACCCGCGAGGCCTGCAGGATAGCGTCCCGGTCTCTATAATGAAAAAGCTTCGCTACAATGGGTCTCGGCGGGGCTCCCGGCTTGACTTTGCCCCCTGGAACACGATGTGCGCGTTCCACCGTGAAAAATTTTGTAAGACCAGAAGGGGCCAGATGGTTCAAGACCAGATCCTCAACCAGGAGATCCACCGAGTGGGGTTCAGGGTTCTCCGGTACACCAACCAGGCGAACATTGCAGCGACGCGCCCTATTTTCAAAATCCTCCAGGCGACGGGTCATGAAGTCGTTCCCCCGACGGAGATTCCCGATCTCTGTCTGGAGCTCTGAGACGTCCTTCGTAAGGCTAGACGATTTAATATCCAATGATTGTACCCTCTCATTCGTCTTGCCGAGATCAGCACGAATCAGATTCACCTCAATAGCCACGGTGTCAAGTTTATGGGCCAAGGCCTCGTACTGTAGGCCGATGGATTCCCTCACACCCGAGATGGCGCCCATGATATCCTGTAGGGAGGGCTCCGCCGACTCTTCCAAAACTCGTTCGGACGCTATACTGGAACCAGGCAGGGCAGCTCCGGGGGACCCCTTAGAATGGGTATAACGGTCCATGACATTTGATTGAACTGGAGCTCCGCGCAGAGGTGTTTTCGTCTTGCGCGTCTCTCTGTCCCCTCTGCCCGCCATTTTGAAGATGCGTCACAGGACAAGCCACCAGGTTCGACGGGCCCGACACCCAAAGTACAGGATCAAAAGTACACTAAAAAGGGGGCACAACTCGGGTAGAGGTCGCCAAGCCAGCAAATAGGTCACATGAAAGTCCAACAGCCGATCTGCCTCCAAGTCTCAGCCGCAACACGATATCCACACCCGTGGCCCAAGTCGAAACAGAATCGAAACCGAAACTTAGGAAGGGGGGACCCACAAGGCCAGATCTCCTGCCGTTGTTGTTCAATTGCAGGACGGCTACAGAACCGCACCCCGTCCCGGGCGCACCTCAAGGGCGGAGCCCAAAAGTTCAGAGCACCATATCTCAGGAATACGAGATCCAAATCAATTTCCGAAAAGTGCCAGGGTAATCAGCCAAACGTCCCCCACACGAATTCTTGCAAGAAATCAGGATTCAGCCAGGATAAAATGCCGGGAGCGGGGAGGGTCCGGAGAGCGCTGTGCTCACGCGGCCATCTCGGATGCCCGCCAAGCTCCTCCTCTAGGGTCTGATTCTTGTGCAGCTTCTGCTCGCTGTATACCCTGCTCCTTGGATAGACATCCTTTCCACTGTACATATTGTAATTTTACCATCCCTCCCTGGAGTGAACGTACCTTACCCCCTTCTATTTCCATGAATACCCCACGAATACTAAAAACAGCTCTGATTAACTGCCGATCGCTTCCTCGACACTCGAGTGAAATCTGGTCCACCTTGAACACTCACGATTGGGACATATTATTTCTCACTGAATCTTGGTTAAAGGATACCTCAAATCCGGATATTTTTTTAGCTACCCCCCCTGACTACCGTTTTACGGGTATTAACCGAGAAGGGAAAACAGGTGGTGGACTTGCCATTATTTTTAAAACTCACTTTCGACTGACCATTAAAAAACTTGCAAATATCGGGCTGATTGAAGCCATGCATTTTTCTATTGCGGATTCCGCGGCTGTCTTTTTAACTGGTATCTTAGTGTATAATCCCCCGAAAGCAACATTCGCTTCACTAATGCAGTTGGTACATCTCATTTCGGATCTATCACTCAGGCACCCACATTTCATTGTACTCGGTGATTTCAACCTACACGCTGAAGACCCTACTTGCTCTCAGGCCATGAGATTTTTAGACTCCCTACAGAGCCTTAATTTGACGCAACTTATCCAAGGACCAACCCACGCGGCAGGTCATACGTTGGACCTAATATTTTCTAACCTTCCGCGCACTATAACCCACCCTCCCCTCCCCCTCACCTGGTCCGACCATTATCTTCTTACGGTCGACATTCAGCTACCTCCAACACCAATTTCGGTGGAACTGGGAACGGACCAGAGGAGAAAATGGCATAATGTCACTTGTTCAGCCTTGGAGCCTGTCTTCTGCTGCCCCCTAGAACCTCTTGCAGAAGACATCGACATCTGCGTTAATAAGCTTAACGCTACCTTACTGTCAGCTATCGACAGCATTGCTCCATCGCTTCCAGTCTCATCGGCAAGATCTCGTCCATCAGCCCCTTGGTTTTCAACAGCCTTGCGTATAGAAAAAAGTCGCTGCAAAAAATTAGAACGCAGCTGGAGACTAGCCTATGACCCAGAGGCAAAAAGTATTTACAGAGCAGCCCTAAAGAAATTTATTAAACTAAAAAAGGCTGCTATGAAAGAATATTTTGCCATTCAAATTAAAAAAGCTGATAATTCGGCTAAAACATTGTTTAGTATCGTTAAAGACTTTGTCAAACCTCCTGCTATGATGCCCAACAACCTGGCCAGTCAATCTCTGTGTAATGGTCTATCAGATTTTTTTCAAGAAAAAATTGAGAAAATGTCCTCCTCTTTTCCTGCAGTATCTGCTCCTGAACAGTTGCTCTACTCTGTCTCTAACATGTATAATAATGCACCTTCCCTGATAGCATTTAAGGATCTTACCCCAGATTCTGCGCTTAAATTATTTCTTCAGTGCAAATCAGGCTCCCCTTTGGACCCTGCCCCTCCTAAGGTGATGAGCGATCTTGCCCCTCTTTTAGTTGAGCCTCTTACCTCTATATGGAATGCCTCACTACATCTAGGCCAATTTCCTACTGCCTGGAAAGAGGCAATGCTAGTCCCCATCCTGAAGAAAACAGATGCGGACCCCACGCAATTTTGTAACTATTGTCCCATCTCCCTCCTTCCTAAACCGGCGAAGGTCTTGGAAAAGGCCGTCCAATTACAGCTCGCGGAATATCTGGAGATTAATTCCTTACTCCACGACTCCCAATCAGGTTTCCGTACAGGTTTCAGTACGGAAACTGCGCTCCTGGAAGTCTCTGAGACCATTCGAGAATGTGTGGATAGGGGAGAGGAGGCCATGTTGGTCCTCCTCGACCTATCCGCCGCTTTCGATACGGTGTCGCATAAGAGACTGTTAGATCGATTGGAGCAGATTGGACTGGGCGGTTCAGCACTGTCGTGGATCAGCTCCTTTCTTCAAGGACGTACTCAGAGGGTTTTTCTCAGACCATTTCAATCGGAAGGTAAACCACTTGTATGCGGAGTCCCACAGGGCTCGGCCTTGAGCCCGTTGTTTTTTAATGTCTATCTGGCCCCGTTGGCCAAGGTGGTTGAATCATCTGGGGTCAGAGTGATCTCTTATGCTGATGATACACAGCTTATATTTTCTTTCAGAGATCACTCTGACTCCAGCCTCTCCTGCTTCCGACACTGCCTGGGTGAAATATGCTCCTGGATGGCTTCTAACCATCTCCGTCTCAATACCGACAAGACGGAGGTTTTGTTTTTCAATCAAAAACAGAGTATACCATCCACTTTGTGGTGGCCTACGGTACTTGATCCCCCCCCTACTCCTGTCCATACCGCTCGCAACCTGGGCTTCCAGTTTGACGACACTCTCTCCTGCGACCCTCATATCAATAAGGTCACTGCAGCTTGCTTTTGGAAACTGCGGATGATGAGAAAGATCTTCCCCTTTCTACCTTTGGATGCTCGTAGAACTGTTACTCAGGCCCTGATCACTTCACACTTGGATTATGCCAACAGTCTCTACGCAGGGGCCCCCCAATACCAAATTGAACGCTTACAAATCGTTCAGAATGCGGCGGTGAGGCTGATTGGCAATATCCCCTACAGGCATTCGGTCTCAACGTATCGCAAGAAGCTTCACTGGCTCCCAATAGCCAGTCGTATCAAGTTCAAGTTGCTTACTCTTGCTTTTCGGGCCCTCAATGGAGTAGGACCTGAATATTTAAGAAAGAGATTAGTTCTATCCCACTCTGCCAGAAATTTACGATCTAATAATCTTCGCCTCATTGTGGTCCCACGGTTCCGCCGCTCTAGAATGGGTGGCAGAGCCTTTGCAGTCATCACGTCCAAACTGTGGAACAGTCTACCGTTAGATCTCAGATTCACCCCCTCCGAAGCACTCTTTCGTAACCGTCTCAAGACGTGGGTATTCTCATCTACTTAGTTAGACTCCCTTTTTTCCAGCTTACAGTCTCAGCGCCGGGACACCCCCGTTGGGAGTAGCCGTGCGCTCTACAAGCTTCATAAATAAATAAATAAATAAATAAAGGAGTCATGGTATTAAATAGTCTTATACACCAAAATTCTCGTTGGATTACAGTCTTGCATTATCTCGACTTATTATAATTAAGGCTCCCTGTTATCCGTTTTTACGAATTTTTGCAGCATAATGAGTACAGAAAACAATTTGATTTCTGTCTGCCTTTATTTTTAAAAGTTGATAAATACAGAAAATGGTGCTACTTTTAAGTGACTCTCTGTGCTGTCTTTCGTGACTTATAGGCCAGCAGCGCTGAGCAGATAGACAGCATGGGAAAGTAAAAAACAGGATGAAACTTCTTTAAATAATGGCATATGTCAACATACATTTATGGTATAATGCTAGTATTTACCCGTGGATGTATTCTTATGTAATATATGACAGGCTAAATAGCTAAAACACAACAGATATCAAGGTATGAGTGTGTGTCTATCAGTTAAATAAATATGGAAATATACAGTTTGACAACTTCATTGTGCGCAAAATACAAAATAAATATGATTAAATACAGATAAAAGGGCCAACAAATAAATATGAATAAATACAGACTTGAATGTTCAAAAAATAAATACCATAAAGCAGGGAGCCCTAATTATAATCTGCATACTTTCCAAAATGGTATACCTCAACTGTGCAATTGTGTGTTGGTGTTCGAGCCAATGTGCAATGAGATTGGATTTGATGTTCTTAGTCCTGATCGTGCTTTTATGTTCAGTGATTCTAGTTTTAATTTTTCTTTCTGTCTTGCCTTGCATGGGCACTTGATACAATAGATCACAAATGAATAATTGTAATCTCCTGACTACCTCAGCTCGATAGGCTTTCCAGACTGCAAATGATTGATGGTATTGCCTATCATTGCATTATTATAGTTAACGCAATTGAAACATTTACGCATCCCCAATTCTGGAGGGCTGCAAAAAACCTTTGGTCGTGTCAACATCTCTTTGAGATTACGACCCCTTGTGTGCGCAAATAAAGGTTGTTCTTTGAATAACCCATTAAATTCAGGTTCAAACTGAAGAAGTTCCCATCTGGACTTGATGATTCTTTTCATGGCTGCTGATTTTGTAGAATATTTTGACACAAAAACCAAACGATTTTGTTCTGTCTTGATATGGGTTTTGAATAAATCCTGTCTGCAAATGTTAGAAATTCTTGTCTCCGCATCAGAAAGAGTACTTGATGGGTAACCTCTCTGCTGTATATTGGGAATTTGACTCTCTGTGGCAGCTGCCAAAACTTCTTGTGTTGATGCAATCCTTTTAATTCTCAACAACTGTGAAAATTGGAGATTATGAATAAGACTCGGAGGATGAAAACTCAAGAATAGCAACAAGTTATTTCTGTCAGTCTCCTTCTTAAAAACAGTTGTTTCCAAATGATTCACTACTTTTGTGACTAATAAGTCAAGAAAAGATAGGCGTTGATTGATGATGGTATGTGTAAATTGAATGTAAGCATTCCTTTGGTTTAATTTTTGAATCTTAATTTCCAGTTGAGTTTGGGCCTTATTCCAAATTGAAAAAATTTCACCTATGAATCTTCCATAGAAAACCAAGTTGGAGTGCCAATCTGGATCTGACAAGATAAAATATTGCAAACATTTTTTTTTTTTTTAACTTTTTATTATGTAAAACAAAGGAAACATATCAACAAACAAACAAGGCAACATGTCGATAGTGCAATCGTTAGGCATGTGCTCAAGGTGGACGGGAGATACATGACAAAAGGAGACAAAATTTGTTGAATACAGATAAAGGGGGGGGGGGCGAAGGCAAAAATTGCATATCAACAGTACAATACACCACATCATAGCGGGAATGCAGGTCAGGGTGATTGAGGAGGACTAGGAATCTCTGCAAGTGGGGGCGTACATATATCTCCCCGGTATGAGTTCCATTGGTTCCAAATTTCCCCCCATTTTCTGGGTCTGCCTCTTGCTATATACACCGTTTTCTCCCTGAACATGCACCAGTCCATATTCTCTTTCCAGGCAGTCACTGTAGGGGGCCTCTGGGACCCCCATAATTGTGCAATATCTCGTTTAGCTATCATATTGGCAAGAGTCACCCATCGAAGCTGTGACACACCATAATCATTCGGTGCCCATACATTCAACAGACATTGCCGGGCTTCTGGCATCATCACAACACCCGTTACTTCACTCATCACATCATGTATACGGCTCCAAAAACGCGCCACCTCAGGGCATTCTCAGATTATGTGAAGATAGGTGCCAAGAAGACCACAGCCACGCCTACATAAGCCATCCTCGGAGTAACCCATATGGATCAGACGGGGGCCAGTGACGTAGATTCGATGGAGGATCTTGAGCTGAACCAGGCGCAGGCGGGCCGGAATTGCAACCTCCCTGGGAGAGGAGATCGCGGACTGCCAGTCCTCATCATCCAGTTCAATACCATCAGCGATCCAGGCGTCCCTAAGGCGAGCAAGCAAACTCGATCGGTCATTACCATCTTTTTATAAAACAACGAGATGGTACTATCCGGCACATGACCATCCAATATACGATCTTCGAGGGGGGAGGATTCCGGAATGTCACTACCCACAGGAAACACTGAATGCAAGGCATGGCGTATTTGAACATAGCGAAAAAATTCCCAGCTGATGTTCCGCTTGTAAGTCCGAAAAGGTCTTCACCCCGCCCTTAACCCAGAGATCACATACCTTACTAATACCTATCGTGTCCCATTTGTCAGACCCCTTCGTCTTCCACAGACAGCCCAATTTTGCGGAGGCATAAAGCGGAGTTGCGCCGGTCAATCTATCACTCCAACCCATAGCCGCAGTCGCGCAATGCCACACACGCACAGCTATAGCGGTAGGTCCTGACAGTCGTAAACGGGAGGGTCCCGAGTAAAGCGCCCTGTTGTAGTCACCACCCGGCAGCAGCCACCTATCCATTTCAAATGCTGGATTCAGTGCCGGACCATACATCCCATGGTTGATGGCAGCAAGGTGGGAAGCCCAATAATACCTTCGAATGTCTGGAAGTGCTATGCCGCCATCATACCAGGGAAGTGTTAATTTTGGAAGAGCGATGCGCGAACGCCCATCCCATATCAATTGCCTCTGCAAGGATTCTACCTCCCGAAAATATGTCGACGGGATCACATCAAAACTATTCTGAAGTGCATATAGGAATCGCGGTAAGGGCATCATTTTAAAGAGGGCTGCACGCCCCAAAGGAGACAACGGCAATTTACACCAGCGTCCTACATCCGAGCGCACTCGTTGGAGTGGGGGGAGTAGATTGCGTTCATAGCGAACCGCAGGGTCCAGCGAGATAAGCACACCCAAATATTTAAAACCAGACTGCGACACCTGGATGGGGCAGCCCCGCGGTAAAAGGGGGACACCACCCGCGAGCACATAAATATAGGATTTTGACCAGTTAATAACAAGGCCCGAGTTTTTCCCGAAGGAGTTAAGCACGTCAAACAACACGTTAAGCGATTTTTGGGGAGACGTGAGGTACAATAAAATATCATCCGTGTACAATGAAATACGGTCTTCAAAGTCCGGAGTCCAACGTATACCCTTCATTGAGGGTTCCCACCGTAGCCAAGCGGCGAGTGGTTCCAACGCAAGTGTAAAGAGAAGCGGGGATAATGGACAACCCTGCCGAGTACCCCTCCCAAGAACAAAGGGCGTGGAGACCTGACCATTAACCACTACCTGCGCCAGTGGGGCTTCATACAGGAGTTTAACCCAACTAATAAAGCCAGCGCCAAAACCAAACTTGGCGAGTACGGCCCAAAGATACGGCCATTCAATTGTGTCGAAGGCCATCGCGGCATCCAAGGACGCCAAGATGGCCGGCTCGCACAACGTCGGTGCCCTCGCGAGAACACCGTGCAAACGCCGCAAATTCAAGGCCGTGTTGCAATGAGGGATGAAGCCCGACTGGTCCGGGTGAATCAGGTCACTGATCACCGTAATCAGACGATTAGCAAGTAACTTGGCAAGAATCTTAGGCTCAGCATTTAAGAGCGAAATGGGTCTGTAAGACGCGCAGCGGTCCCGTGGCTTGCCCTCTTTGTGAATCACCACAATGGTCGCAAGACGCTGATCCCGAGGGAGGGAGCCAGTTTCTCGCGCAGCCAAAAACATATCTCGAAGATAAGGTGCCAGCGTATCAGGGCGTAATTTATACAGTTCGATAGGAAGGCCATTGGGACCCAAAGCCTTGCCAGAGCGAATAGAGCGCATCGCGAGAGCTACCTCATCCACCGAGGGTGCGGCATCCAAACAGTCCCGATCAGACTCAGACAAACAAGGTAGTGCGATATCCTTAAGTAACGAGTGAGAATCCTCCTCGGGCCTGTCAGACACCGAGGTATACACCTCTCGGAAATAATCAGCAAAACATTCAACAATTTCAACAGGGTCTGTCACACGCACACCATCCAATTTCTCAATCTCAGGAACCACACGACTCGCTCTCTCCTTCCTATCCAGCCAGGCAATCAACTTTCCTGCTTTATCGCCCACATCATACAATCGTCCTTGCTGTTCCCTACTCATCATCTTGGCCGCATCAGTAACTAAAGTCTTATATTCTAATTGCTTAAGGTGGAGAATATGCAATGCGTTTCGAGTAACATCTCGCTCCAATGCAGTCTCTAATTCTGTAATTTCTGTCTCAAGACGAACAACTGCCTCATTTTTACATTTCTTGGCACACCCTATCAAAGACAATGCCTGTCCCCTGATAACAGTTTTGAAAGCTTCCCACAACAAAACAGGTGAGGACACGGAACCCAAATTTTCAGCAAAATACAAATCTAATGACTTAACCAATTCAGTGCGAGTTTTGGGGTTAAGAAGATACCAGGGGTTAATCGGGGCTACCCTCCCTTCAGCGCCTGTATTCAGATTAAAATGAAACCAGAGAGGGGAATGGTCTGATATACCCCGAGCCAGGTGTCTAATTTCTCCGATCGAAGGGGACAGGGCAGCCGGCACCAGGATATAATCCAGTCTAGAAAGACTACCATGTGCTCCTGAGTGGAAAGTGAACTGTGTCTGCTCTGGATGCATAAGTCTCCAACAATCCACAAGCCCTAATGTCTCCAGAAAGTCACCCAACCAGGATTGCGCAGCTGTAAGGTCTCTGGGTGGATAGCGATCCGCTCTGCCGGAGACGACTGAGTTAAAATCACCACCTGTTATCAAAACACCCTCCGGGAGACCCAAAACCATCCGCCCCAAGTCTGCAAATGTTGTGGATTGTAGGCCAGGAGGAACATACACCGATACCAACGAAACTGTTCTTCCCTCCCACCTCCCTACAAGTGCAACATATCGACCCCTGGTGTCAAGAACCACATCATCAATCTCGAGGGGGAGTGAGGTCTTAAGCAATACACCCACCCCTCTAGAACTAGAAGTAAATCCAGAATGGGCAACAAGACGATAACCCCGTCTGTTAAGAGCATAACAAGTATTCCCAATCAAGTGTGTCTCTTGTAGCAATACAACGTCGGGCGAGAGGCGCCGCAAAAGCTGCATAACCACCCCTCTCTTTATACGATCCCCCAACAAATTCACATTCCAGCACAATACCCTCAGCCCCCTACCCCCATCCAGATCCAAGAGGAACTCCCATCTCAGAACGAGCGCCACACCAATGTCAGAAGTAGTAATAGTTTGTTGCCTTGAAAAAGAAAAGGTGAACAACCCCAACACAGTTCCCTCCCTCCCCCCAATGTTCCCAACACAACTCCCCCCCACCCTGCACCCCTGCACAGACTCAGAAGCGACCCCAAATTGCAGTGTGCCTGTCGCCCTAACTGAAAAACAACAACTAATCTACACAAAGAAACCCCAGAGGAGGAAAGGATCCCTTCGTCCCCGCCACCTCACGGGATACACAGGGAACGATCAAAGAAGTCAGTGAGCCACAGCTGTCCACGATAAATAGTATTCAAGACTCAGGTACCATTGTCATTCTTGATCCATTAGGCCCCCTTCAGCGCCACCAGTGTGGTCTTGGCCAGCACGGCGAGCAGACAAAGTGTCCAACCAATCACTTGCTTCCTCAGGCCGGACAAAAAAGAATGTCCGATTGTCATATTCAACACGCAGCCGGGCCAGGAACAGCATCGCATATTTCAGCTCCATGTCTCTAAGCCGCCGTTTCACCCCTTGAAATCCCATTCGTTGCTTCTGGACCGACTGGGAAAAGTCAGGATAAAAGTTCACAGCAGCGTTCTCGAACTGCGTAGGACCGCTCGTCCGTGCAGCCTGCAAAATGGAGTCGCACTCCCTGACGTTGAAGATTCGTGCGATAATTGGACGGGGGGGGGGGGTACCGGGCTTTGCCTGTCCCCCTGGCACCCTGTGTGCACGTTCAACGGCAAAGAATTTGCTCAGGCCCTTGGGTGCAAGATGATTGAGGATAAGGTCCTCCACTCGAAGATCCGTAGAGAGCGAACTAGAGTCCTCCGGGACCCAAATAATACGCACGTTGTTGCGCCGTGCACGGCCCTTAAAATCCTCCAAGCGATGAGCAAAGAAGTCATTAGCAGTTCTAAGGTTGCGCACTTCTGTTTGCAGGTCGGACACATCCGTCGTGAGGCTGGATGTTTTTAGATCAAGAGACTTCACCTTCTCGTTCGTCTTAGCCAAATCAGTTCTGATTAGGTTGACATCGATGGCCACCGTATCCAGCTTCAGAGCCAGGGCTTCATACTGTTGGCCGATAGAGGTCTTGATACCAGCAATGGCGCCCATTACGTCCTGTAGCGTTAGGTCTGCCGACACAGCCGGATCTTCGAGAACCTCCTCCCGGGTCTTAGGTATACCACCGGGGGATCCTTTAGGGAGTGTGTAGGGGTCCATGACATTCGTCTGGGCTGAGGCTCCTCGGAAGGTGGACTTGACTTTCCGTTTTTCACCCTCGGGCTTGCGAGCCTGGTGCCCCGAAGGGAAGCTTGAGACCTAGTCCAAATAGATCCTCAGAATTCACCCACGAGAACACCAGAGGCAGAGACGAATCAATTTGAATTCACAGTCACACTGTCGCTAGCTTCGAGCCCAATGAAATGGCATAGGAGCCAGCTTGTCCAGCCTTCACCCCGATGAGGGGATACGATTTGTAGGAGAAACGAAACCGAAAGTGAAGTGAGGCTGTGAGCTGATCTCTGCCAGCCGTTGTTGTTGAATTACGGTCTGGGTAAACACAACTCAAGGTCCAGGCGTTCCAATGGAGAAGGCCACAAAACTCCGGATGGCGTAACTCGTGGACCCAACGTCCGATTCTGACCCTGAAACCCGCTAGCACATCAGCCGGGCTGTGTCCTCAATGATCTTCCATCAAATCAGGATAATATTCAGGATAAACGTGGGAGGCGGCGAAGGGTCTCGGGAGCCCTGTGCTCATGCGGCCATTTCGGATGCGCGCGAAGCTCCTCCCCCATATTGCTCAAATTTAGACAAAAAAATGTTAGCATAATCTGGTGCCCCAAAAAAACCCATAGACGTTCCACTTATTTGTAAGTAGAATTATGTCTTCCAAACTAGGTATCTGTGTTGTAAACAAAAGTGTAACAATTCAAAAATAAATACTTTGTTAGCTTCAATATTGGGGAGCTGGGGCAAAGCCCATTCACATCCGTCCATTCCCTCTTGCAAAGGTATAGAAGTGTACAGATGTAACATCAATAGAACAAAGCAACCATTGTTGACATGATTGAGTGGCCAAATTATTAAGATGTTGAAGAAAATGGGTAGTATCTTTAATATATGCACAAAACCTTGCAAAAAATGGTCAATATATTTCCCAGGTGATTTAAAAACTGAGCCACAACTAGACACGCTGGGTCTGAAAGGGGGATCCTGCAAATTCTTATGAACTTTCGGCAGCATGTATAGATGGTGACTTGGCCTGGATTGGCATGTCACCAGCAACAAAAAAATATGGGATTCACGTTGTTTCAATTTGAAGAGTGAAAATGTTGTGATAAGCTTGCGAAACAGAATTTGGATGAACTATGGAATAAAATGGATTATTTGATGAACAAAGGATTTTTCTACGCTTTTCTCATTGTGCGACATGTAAATGGAGCACATTCAAGCTCCATTCTGTTTTGAAAAGCTCCCCATGGTGTCCACATATATTTATCTTGATTCATCTGCCCTTTTTCCTAGTGTATGCTGGGCATCTGGATGTATTAGGGAGAAGGTGCAATCACAGATATTTCCTTGATTTTCCTGCTATTTTTCCTGAGAATCTTCTGGAGTCCTTTGGTAATAGGGGCCGTGGTCAGCCACATATATTTGTTTCTGCTGTTTTCCTTGGCGTGTGTGAGGTTGATGGGCGTGTTATTTTAAGGTCCTATTGATATGCCATTAATTTCCATTAACATTTTAAACTGCAGGGTCAGTAGGAATCTAGAACCAACTATTTGAGAGAGTTCATCAATTACCTCACCCAAAGGGTCTAGAAACCCTGCAGTCCAAAGAGCGTTTATGAAGATTACTTCATACTCCTTGCATTATAGGCAGGTGACATTACCTTTTAAATTTATCTGGTAATAAAGCCCACTCATATAGTGAGATGTTCCATGGAGAATTTTCATTAGACCGACCTTCCTTTGCTGCATTAATACAGTTTTTCAATAATTTTCTTCAAAGCACCAAAAGCTTTTCCCATCGAAATCCAGAGAAGGAGGAAGCAGTCAGGCATACGATTATTGGTAAGTTTGTTAAGTGGCTGATGCTGCCCCTTTTTCAGTTCCTCTTGTGGTATATAAATAAATAATACCGGATCTAGGTTTTACTGGACATAGTAATAACAGATAGCTCAATAAATAAGAGTCAAGATTCGAGGTAGTAGGAGTTTGCAGGTTTAATACAGCATAAAGGACAGGAACAGGACAACCTGCACAGGAATAGGATGACAGGGCCTGACAGGGGGGCCCCGACAGCTGTCGGGCAGGATCTGGGATGAGCGCGCTAACACTTAATAACAGTACACAAGCATATATACTAAAACAGTTGCATTACAGTGAATACAATAGGCGGAGCAGTGGGTGTGGTCAATAGCAGTCGCGAAAGATAAGGGTGAAAGTAGGTGTAACAAGAGGCGTGTACATAGACATGTGATGTAAACGTAACAGAATATGTCATAAATGGGGCGGAAACATGGAGGGGGCTACCTGAGGAGCCGGGACCTCTAACCTAATGGTGCGCGCAAACTGGCAATGACGTGTTACTAGTAGAAGCTGGGGGCTATGAACTCTGTGCTAGGAGTAGAGACTGAAGTCTGGAGAGTCAGGGCGACATGTACCTAAACCCTATCTAGTATCTAATGTTTAGAGGACATGTTGATATAAACTAAGAGTCAGGAGGGGAGAGGCTAACAGACTCTAAGACTGGAGCATGCATCATTCTACATGTAGTGCGTGATGAAGAATATTGAATGACCATTAATACAGTATTTCTCTTACATGGAGACGTAAAGGCTAGACAATGACGGAAACTATTGATGCGATTCAGTAGCTTAGGAATGCAGAGAAGGAGGGCTGGACTGATAACTAGAATCATAACATATTCTTGGCAGACTCGTAGGCAGAGCCAGGCCGAGCCGGGCACTGCGAGGCAGGAAGTAAGTGAAAGGTCGAGGATACAGGTGGGGGCTGTATCGCTCCTCAGCGAGGATTCAGGAGACAGGAGCTGAATCTGGTGTCCAGGCCCATTTGAGGCCTAGAAACGGGGACTTTACAATGAAATAACGTGCACACTGAGAAACGTGGCAACGTAACTTTACATAGGCCTAAAACTCGTAGCTTTCACGAGAACTGGAAACTGGCATACTAGAGATGGACACAACTGTAATTGCATCTTAAATCGAACAGGGGGAATACATATGCATATTAATCATGCACACATAACATAAGATGGAGGACACGTAGGGACACAGAACATGGCAAAATTTACTTTTCCACATTCCCTCCTTGTCACTACGTTTCCATCAGGAAACATCAATATTCATGATACCATCTATCATTTCATACAGTATCATTTGCTCGTCTCGAATTTTCTTGGAACTGGATTTAGAACGGGACTTAGGACTAGGAATACAAGAGGTAGCACAAATGCCGCAAATCGCAGGGCCACATTGTATACAGAGGCAGCAACTGAATATGATCGCTACTGCAATACCTAGAAAGGACAATACTTTCCATCCCCAGGCGGAAATTATATTCCAGAACCAACCGGACCATGTCCAGGTGCCTGGATTTTGGTGTAACATATGGGCAATATTATGGAGTCTGGTAATAGCTGAATAAACAGACGGTGCGTTATTAGGAATGAAAATGCAGCAACTAGATCCGATGACTCTACATGCCCCGCCCCTATCGGCCAGTATGACGTCAAGGACGAGACGATTCTGGAGCACGACAATTCTCATAAAGGATTGCTCTTCGGTTAAGTTACCTAGAGCAGAAGTAGTCTCAATCACTACTGCTTCAAGGATTCTGGTTAATCTACGTATCAGTTTACTATTCACGACAGTGCCTAAGTAGGGGAAGACACCTTTATTGATATCTATGTATTGTTCTAGAGCAGTTTCAGTATAATCGACAATCGGGAGGTCTCTCTTGTGTCTAGTATGTACTAGGTGGGAATTCCTATGGTAGTCAGGTGGGGCTAGAAAAACTGGTGGCAGTAGGAAGGCAATGTAACAGGTTCCCTCCCAATCGAGGGGCAAACGAACATATGCGGTCTGACCACAAACAAAATAAGAATGACGTGAAGCTTTGAAAATAGATTTCCTACTGTCACTATACTTGACAATAGTAGTACAATCACTATGGCCTACATGTACGGAACCATTCTTTCTGACACATAATTCACCTTTAACTGGTAGTACTGACATAGCAGGTAAGTCTGGAGTAGTGTCAGACTGAACATTCAGGACCATGAAATTCGAAGAATAATTACCTAAATTATAAACTTCATTTTCTAGATCTAACCCTGTTCTGTGGGGAAGACCTTGCTTGTCTGGAAAACATGTACTGTTAAGAAAAGACATATCTGTTGAGGATGACGTTAACGTGGACCATGCTCCACACGAACCATTATGTGAAAATGGATAAGGAAAGAGTGGCAGAACTCCCTTCGGTGTCTGGAAAGGGGGGAGTCGACCACACACCCAACAATTAGTGGCATTGCTGGTCTGGTGTGAATAATGTAACATGCGGATAAAAGAATTATTTCGCATAGCGAGACGATATGAGAGTTCATGAGGAGGCAGATCACTAAACGTGTGTTCTACTGTAGCATTAGCAGACTTATTTACATGAGAAACTGGAAAATACAAATAAAATGCATAACATGTGCAGGTAATCATAAGGCTGAAAAACAATATGAAAATTAGAAAAACGATACATCGGATTGAGTTTTGACTAACTCTCTCACTATGGGGGTCTATTTTATACATGTCAGAAACCGGTCTAACCGTTTCACCTAGGGGAGGACTTAGACAATCAAACTGGCTGACTTATTTTACTAGACCTTAATTTGAGCTTATACTCCTGTTGCGGAGTTTTCTCTAACAGGGAGGGTTCAGTATCATTGTCTTTTGCGGGACAGTCCTTAAGAATAGTACTTTGGCAGTCTTTAAGATCCTCGGAAATGTTCTTTGAAACAGGCTTTAGTCCAAAAAATCTTTTCACATGTGACAGGTGGACCCAGCCCTTCCTGCCTTCCAGCTTGACGGCAGTACGGGTGGCCAGGAGGACCTGTCGGGGTTCCTTCCAGCGAGGCTCCAGCGGACTTGAACGATCAAAATTCCGGACAAGAACCATGCATCCGGGAACGATGTCATGCGGTGCCACCTCGGTATTGTCTGGAAATGCGGCAGCAACCTGTGAACGACAAGAGTTGAGGGCAGACATCAAGGAAGCTAGGTAATCTGTCAGCATATTACTTGAAACATCTGTAATACTTCGAGGTCTAGGTGTACCCCACATGTTAGGGGGGCGGCCGAATACGACCTCATACGGGGACAGACCTGATCTGGAATGTGCGACCATGCGCATATAAAATAAAGCAACTGGCAGAGCTACTAGCCAGTCCACACCTTTCTCTTTACATACTTTTGCAATACGGATTTTCAGGGTCTGATTATGTCTCTCTACTAGACCAGCTGCTTCAGGATGGCGTACACAATGGAACTTCCACTGGTACCCTAACAACAGGGAAATGTGTTTCATAAGCTCGGATGAGAATGGCTGGCCGTTATCAGAATATACGACTCTAGGGAGTCCATAACGGGGGAAGAATTCACGAACCAACTGCTTGGCAGTGGTCGCGGCTGTGTAATCTGGGACTGGATATGCTTCTGTCCACCTGGACAAAGCGCATACAACTACAAGGACATACTTGAAACCTCGACATCGCTCCATCTGAATATAATCCATTTGGAGGACTTCAAAAGGGTGGTCAGGGGGCTGGAATCCACCTTGTTCCACCGGGACACTTTTACCTGGATTAAACTGACAACATATCATACAGGTACGGACTTTCTGCTTGGCTGCAGCTCGTAAATGCTTGTTGAACCAAATGTTCTGGATACTGTCTAACATAGCTTTTTCTCCTAAATGTGCTGGACTATGTGCGGTATTGATAATGACTTGAACCATTGAGTCGGGGAGAAACCATGTGGCTCTACCCTTCGTTACCCATCCCTGATCTGTCTGGACCCCTCCTTGTTCGGACCATTTCTTGATTTCATCGGGAGTAGCATGTAACTGAATATCTATGACATCTTGAGTGGGGTCCTTAACTGTCATACATGTAGTCGGATCTGGAGTATGTGTCTGTGTCGGATTAACTGGAATGTCTGGAGTCTGTGCTGTAAGCTTGGCTGTGCGATCTGCTAGATCATTACCTTAGAGAAATAGTGTCAGTAACTTTCGTATGTGCTTTGCACTTCATGATAGCAATAGATGTCGGTAAATGTATGGCATCTAACAGAGCCTGAATAAGGAGAGCATGCTGAATCTTGGTTCCATGAGAAGTCATGAAACCTCTCTCCTGCCAGAGCACTCCAAAGTCGTGTACGACTCCAAATGCGTAACGTGAATCTGTGTAAACATTAACTTTCAGGTTCTTAGCGTGTATGCAGGCTTGGGTCAGAGCAACTAGCTCTGCTGCTTGAGCGGACAGGGTGTCAATACGGTGTGTTTCAATAACTTCAGTGTCAGTAGTCACTGCATACGCGGCTACTAGTTCTCCTGTACTCGTTCTCATACATGAACCATCCACATAAAGTGTCAGGTCGGGATCTGGTAATGAAATATCTGTCAGATCTTGTCTTGGCTTAGTCATAATGTTAACTACTTCCACACAGTCGTGTGTGGCAGGATTTGAATTAACTGATGGTAACAGGGTAGCAGGATTTAGAACGTTGCAGCGTCTGATTTCTATGTGTGGCTGGAACAGTGTCAGTTCATAACCTGTTAAACGTGCAATTGTCAAGTGCTGAGTCTGTGTTCGGTTTAAAAGAACTTCCACAGAGTGTGGAACTTGTACTGTCAAGGAGTGTCCTAACACTATGGAATCACTTTGTCTGATAGCTAGTGCTGTGGCTGCAACTGACTTGAGGCACGCAGGCAGAGCCTGGGCTACAGGATCTAGTGTGCTCGAAAAATAAGCACAGGGCTTGTATTGTCCTGCTTGATCTTGTGTGAGAACAGATAATGCTGTACCTTCACGTTCAGTGACGAAAAGTGTAAAAGGCTTACTGTAGTTCGGTGTAGCTAGAACAGGAGCTTGGCATAAGGCTTTCTTTAACTCATTGAAACTAAGTGTATGTTCAGATGTCCAAGGGAGGACAGTCGATACGGCTGCCTCCTGTGTCGTTAACTGTATCAGTGGCTTGGCTAGAAATGCATACTGAGGAATCCATTGTCTGCAGTAAGAAGTAAGGCCGATAAAAGCACGTACCTCCTTCTGGGTCTTGGGCTGAGGAAGACTCGCTATTAACTGGATACGGTCTGGTGTCAACTGCCTACCCCACTTGGACAGCAAGTGGCCTAAGTAGATCACTTGCTGGACACAGAATTGAAGCTTCGAAGGGGACACCTTGTGCCCCATCTCGGCAAGGAAATACAAGACTGTAAGGGATGCTCGCTCGCAAGCACGTTCAGAACGGGCTGTGATCAGTAGATCATCGACATACTGGAGCAGGGCAGTGTCAGTTGGCATGTGAATGTTGTCTAGTTGTCTCTTAAGTGCTTGACTGTAAATACTAGGACTTTCTGTGAAACCTTGAGGAGCTCGTGTGAACATATAGCTCCTTCCATTTAAACAAAATCCGAAAAGAAACTGGCTGTCTGGATGAATGGGGACACTGAAAAACGCGTTCTTGAGGTCTATGACTGTGAAAAATGAGGCTTCGGAATCAATGGCTGTCAATAGGGAAGAGATATCTGGGACAACTGGGTACTGGGGAATAATACATTTATTAAGTTCTCGAAGGTCAATCACTAATCGATATACTGGGGGTGCATTTGGATCAGTACGTTTCATGACTGGAATGATCGGAGAATTACATACATTGGAGTCAGTTTCTACAACTACTCCTTGAGCCATGAGCTCGTCAATAATTTTGGATAAGGCTGCTACAGCCTCAGGTGGCAATCTGTACTGTCTGATTCGTGGCAGGACTACACCTGGCTTGAGAGTCACACGATGGGGTGTGATTTGCATATAACCAACATCAGTTGGACCTTGCGCCCATAGATGCTGCGGAACATTGGACAATCTCGGATCAAAATCTCGTAACACATAGTGACCCTTGAAGTCACGTAGAAACAGTCGTATTCCCTCGGGGGAACAGCAAATAACTGCACCTAATTCTTTCAGTGTTTTAATACCTAACAGATTTTCTGGACATGACTTCGTAAGTAATAGATCAGTAGTGCGGGACAATGGACCTACTTCTAGAGTGACTGGCTTAGATATCTCGTTTACAATAGGCTTTCCTGAAAATCCAAGGGAAACATTTCTAGAGCCTGAGAGCGGAGCCCCTGGAACTTCGGCGTGGCTGATGGTGGTCCTACTTGCCCCTGTATCAATCAGAAACTTTCTGTCTTTCCCTAGTACTTGACTATGAACATAGGGACCCTCTTGATCTACAGGTATCTCGATGAGAGGCAAGCCTACCTCCCTCTCTAGGCTGTTTCATGAATATGGCTGATACTCTGGATACTCGGACTGTGCATACTGGTACATCTGCTGTGTAACATGCTGTGTTGCAGCGATAGGCTGCGGTGCTGGAACTGTCTGTTGTGCATTCTGTGGCTGAGAAGTCTGTGAAACTTGTTCTTGTCTAGGCGGACGTGGTCTTTCTTTAGTCTTACCAGTAGCTATATTGTGTTTCAGAACTGCACACTCGTTTATATAATGACCTGGCTGTTTACAATAATTGCATGTCCCTTTAACGGGAACTGCAGGATGACTGGCTTGATTCGTACCCCTCTTCTGACTGTCTTGAGGAACAGATTGTGCAACTAGTACTTTCATTTTCGTGTCTTTCATACGTTTTCTTTCATGGTCTTGCTCTTCTCTGATTCTATTCTGGTGGTACTGGAGCATCTGTAACATCTGGGACGGAGTATTAGCTTGCCAGGTACTTTCGACTTTCAAAACTCGATTCTTTACTTGGGGACTTGAATTCTCGACTAATTTAGTAACAAAAAGATGAGGGTATGACTCGCTACTCGTTTTCAATCCACTGTTTATAATAAAACACTTTTCAAATCTAGAATAAAAATCACTAGTGTCTTCGTCTTGTTTCTGTTTACAGGCTGAGATTGCATCCCAGTCTTCCTTTTTAGTGGCTAATAATCTAGGCAAAACTTGTATTAACAGTTCTGGTAATTCTTTACATTTCTCTCCTAGACCGGTACCTGGTACTCGTATCTTATCTTCAGCTTCGAGAACTGCCCAATCGATCTTTTTCTCTCCCACCTCCCAATCTTTTTCCTTGAGTTTCTCGTATACCCCTGCGGGCAACAGGACCTTTAACATTTTAATTATATCTGGATACGTGTATTCTCCCATACGGAGCATGTCTTTTAATTCTCGGTGGAACCCTGCTGGATCTTTGTCGTGACAGGGAATTAATTTCTTCATCTCTAAGAGTTCCATCTTTGTAATCGGGGTGTAAACAAACACTCGTTGCATTTCACCATCTGTTGTCCTGACTGGGTGTACTTCTCGTAACGGGTTCTGTCTATCTATGTAAAAGGGTTTACTTTCTGGGGGTGAGACATGAACAAAATGCGGGTTCAAAAACGTTCTATATTTGTGGCGCTGTTCTAGAATGACGCTAATTAAATCGGTACCTAAACCTTTCCATCTATACTGGAGTAACTCGTTCAGGACATCGTGTAACGGACCTGGATCAGAGTGTTGACCCTCATACAGAGTAATGAGGTGCTGGATCATATACATACCCACCAGTCGCTGCTCGGCTGGGGGCAGTTTCAGAAACATTTGTGCCACTATTTCGTCTGGGAAAGTGGTAGAATCAGTAATCCATCGGACTGCTGATCGGACTAGTTCTTGTTCATGCATAGTACTTAACTCACTATAACCGATTCGTGACTTCAAAACGTGATCGGTAGCTTGAAATACTTGTTCTAGAGAACCTTGTTCTGGTGCTGGATGATGAAAAACTGTCTTGTGTTCTAGGCATAAATGGCGGTCTGGAAATCTAGATTTTCCTACATACGCTATTCTAGTGGGATTCTCGTCGTCTACCTCTTCGGTAGAGTCATTTTCTTTCTCGCTTACTTGTGCTGCTTTACGTTGTTCGTGTAACTTTAGTATTTCTTTACGAATTTTCTTGTACATACTCTCTATACTACTGATAGTCTTGTGCTTACCCTCGGCTATATTATCACTCCACCTTGTCAGGATTCTCATTTCGGCCGGATCTTTAGTCGGGTAGTCTTGTTCTCTTATTAGACAATTAATCAGAAACTTTAATATCATGAGCTGGATCTCAGCTTTCCTTTGAGACATGGCTTCGCCAATACTTTCTGGATCATTCCCTGTACGGATAAAACGATATATTCTGTCTAGATCTCCTTTCATATCTGGTAGGGATGTCTAAATACCCGGTCACCCGTCTTACACGGATGGAATATATTACTGTACTATCATCACCTGCAACCGGATCATAGCGGCATTCAGTAAGAGCTCGTCGGATATCTGCAACGGACTTAAATTTGGGCGTACGTTGTAACGCACATTCATGTAACTCGGCCAACGTTCTACGTTGGTGTGGTGGCGGGGTACCAGGAGGACCTCCTCCTGCGGCCCCTAAACTGGAATCGTCGACTGATACTCGTCGTACCGGTGCGGTGGGAAATTGTAATGTAGGCTGGACCGGGGGTACCGTAGCGGGTACTGCAAAGGGTGCCCCGGTGTCTGGGGGAGCAGGAATTGCCTGATTTACAGGGACTGGCGGAACAGGATTTGCATATTCCGGGACTGTGTCGTCCAAATAGGACGAGATGAAAATATCAGCTGCGGTCGGTTTGTGACGTAGCTTGGTCGGAACTAAGGGTGGCGGAAAATTACTGGATGCCTCCGGGGTTGCTTTTGGCAAGCCCTCGGCAAGAAGAGGATACATACCCTTAATAAGGGCATGCCTCTGTCTGTCTGACTGTTCGGTTTTGACTCGTTCACCTATCTCGATTAATTCCCTTTCTTGGGCTCGTTCTAAAGATTCTCTACTTAATTCTGACTTTCTGATTTCTTTTTCGGTTCTCTTATGAGATTCTTTGCGCCATAACTCGATGGCATCTTTCTGTGACTGTCTGGCTTTCTTTTTCCATAATGCTTCTTCTACTCGCATGATGCACTCGGCATCCCATGTGCCTGATACAGGCCATCTATACTTTTCCTCTAACTGTTTGGTATACTCTACCCATAAATCTAGATATAATATGGCACTTATGCCATGCTTTTGATACATAAAATGACCTGGACTGTCCCTAGGCGGGACAGGAACTGCTGCTTCTAGCAGACCTTTTCTGGTTTTTAACTGACGTAGTTTAGAAAATAAGGGCATGACTGAACTGTAACCTAGACACAATACGCAATTACAATACACAATGAACACGATAAATACTCCACATTCATACCACGATATTACAATACATGAAAAACATTTAAAATAACAGTTCGAACAGAATACTACCTGGAATACTGAAAACAGAATACATGAATTTTCTCGAGAAACAGAACTGACTTAGAACAGAAACTAGATGTACTGCTAAAACAGTACGAAACTCACCGGTCTCATAAAGAGACACGTTAGGACCCGCATCCACCAAAGTGGACACTTCGTTTTGGGTCTGTGTACCACCAACCCACGGACCAGAGTCAATTTAGATTGACCCTGTCTAGATACTACCCCAGCAATGGTACTCACCGGGCAGCAAGAACGGAAGGCCTCGGACTGGACTGGACTGCTTCGACGCCGGACGGACGAACTTCGGACTTCTGTTACGGGTGGGCCTCCGGATACCTCGGACCTTGGACTCTCGGCTTGGGCTCTGGTCGGGACTCGCCGCGTTCCTCCACCGCCTCGTCTGGATGCTGGACCGCCACCTCCGTCTCCTCCGTGGGCCTGAGGGATACTTGAAGCAGAAATATCTGCCGGTGCGCAGAAGAGTTCCGTCACGGCTGCAGAGGGTCAGGGGGCCGGCGTGGCTTCGCCGGCGCGTGGGGAAAGGGCAAGTCCCTATTCGGGCGCCATTATGTGGTATATAAATAAATAATACCGGATCTAGGTTTTACTGGACATAGTAATAACAGATAGCTCAATAAATAAGAGTCAAGATTCGAGGTAGTAGGAGTTTGCAGGTTTAATACAGCATAAAGGACAGGAACAGGACAACCTGCACAGGAATAGGATGACAGGGCCTGACAGGGGGGCCCCGACAGCTGTCGGGCAGGATCTGGGATGAGCGCGCTAACACTTAATAACAGTACACAAGCATATATACTAAAACAGTTGCATTACAGTGAATACAATAGGCGGAGCAGTGGGTGTGGTCAATAGCAGTCGCGAAAGATAAGGGTGAAAGTAGGTGTAACAAGAGGCGTGTACATAGACATGTGATGTAAACTTAACAGAATATGTCATAAATGGGGCGGAAACATGGAGGGGGCTACCTGAGGAGCCGGGACCTCTAACCTAATGGTGCGCGCAAACTGGCAATGACGTGTTACTAGTAGAAGCTGGGGGCTATGAACTCTGTGCTAGGAGTAGAGACTGAAGTCTGGAGAGTCAGGGCGACATGTACCTAAACCCTATCTAGTATCTAATGTTTAGAGGACATGTTGATATAAACTAAGAGTCAGGAGGGGAGAGGCTAACAGACTCTAAGACTGGAGCATGCATCATTCTACATGTAGTGCGTGATGAAGAATATTGAATGACCATTAATACAGTATTTCTCTTACATGGAGACGTAAAGGCTAGACAATGACGGAAACTATTGATGCGATTCAGTAGCTTAGGAATGCAGAGAAGGAGGGCTGGACTGATAACTAGAATCATAACATATTCTTGGCAGACTCGTAGGCAGAGCCAGGCCGAGCCGGGCACTGCGAGGCAGGAAGTAAGTGAAAGGTCGAGGATACAGGTGGGGGCTGTATCGCTCCTCAGCGAGGATTCAGGAGACAGGAGCTGAATCTGGTGTCCAGGCCCATTTGAGGCCTAGAAACGGGGACTTTACAATGAAATAACGTGCACACTGAGAAACGTGGCAACGTAACTTTACATAGGCCTAATACTCGTAGCTTTCACGAGAACTGGAAACTGGCATACTAGAGATGGACACAACTGTAATTGCATCTTAAATCGAACAGGGGGAATACATATGCATATTAATCATGCACACATAACATAAGATGGAGGACACGTAGGGACACAGAACATGGCAAAATTTACTTTTCCACACTCTAACCGAATGACCAACTACAAAGGGGCCATCATCTCCAGTAATCTGGACCAGTCCATGGAACAGAGCGCCAGGGCGTAATATGGTTGCATGGTTGCATGACAAGCAGACAGGTCTTAATCCATTTGTAGTTGTACAAATGTCTTCATGGCACCCTCACAAATTTTTCATTGGTGACATTTTACTTTATTTTAATTTTATTTATGGGACTTTAATGCAATGTTTTAACATGCCTTCTGATTTTTAACAAATTTTGAATGTGTATATTTATTTAGGTATAAGACTTAAATCACCAATCAGACATTTTAATGAATTTAAGGAACTTTAGTATGAAAGTAGAATTGTTTTACTTAAACTAGTGGGTCCTTAATGTATTCTTTTTTTAATTTAGTGGAACATTTCCACAGAAATATTACACAATCATAAACATAACAATAGCAAATAAATAAAATTACAATTAAAAATAGTACAAAAGTTCAAAACTTTGTATAATCTATAACAAATATTCTCTGATTTTGGATATAATGAGATAAATAAGGCTTCAGGGTATGCCAGAAGATTAAACTTTACAAAGATGGGTCTGAAGGTGTTGATTTTGTTTATATATTTACCCAGCTAAAAATATAGGATAATTAAGACTAGTTATGGACTGTAATGTTGGTTTCTTTAGCAAAATACCTGCACATATATTCTCTGAACCTGCCTTGCTGTTCTTACCAGCTACCAATGGAGAGCAAGGTGTACGCTCATTAAAATCTGCTTTTCTCTGTGGACTACATGCAGTCTTTGCCCAAATAGCCAGTTTCCAACACTGTCCTGACAAGACCAAGTGGAGGAGATGTTGTTTTTCATCATGTAATCGCTGACCATTTTAGGAACTGGTCACTAGGTGGACAGAGTGAGTCTCATTGCAGCAGATTTCGAACTGATCCAATGTGATATGTGATGTGGCCAGGCTTTTGTTCAAACATTTATTGTACATGTAATTGTAATTTCTTTTATATAGTGCTTATATGTACCTTGGATGAGGCACTGAAGAACTTTAAGGCAAGTTGAATGCCACTCAATAACACAAGGTTAGTTGTTAATCCAGTGGTATTGTTGGTTATTGGGATTAGTCATGTTTTCGCAGGGGAAAAAAACATTTTATGCATTTACTTCAGTTTCTTTGTGGTAGATTAAAATGAATACCAGTTAGGTGCGATCATTAGTGGGGCCCGCAGTTTCAGGCAAATGGTTGATGAGATAAGTAGGCTGGAGGAGTTAAGGTATTGTCAGGTTACAGGGATACAGTTTAATAGAGGAAGCTGTAATCTATCAAATTAGGGGCGAGCCATTTGCAGAAATACAATAAAAGAGATTAAGGCAGACAAGAGTGAGACTGAGAGAAGACCATACTCAGAAATAAAAGACATGCAGAGGATGGAGGGTAAGGTGAGGGTCACTCTGAAGAAAGAAAGGAATTGTATCTTATTTTACTCGTTTAACATCATACTGTTCTTGCCTAAATTCTTCTAAATGATGATGTTGTTTGTGTGCTAGAATTTGGAGTACATTATTTAGCGTCCCAGGTCCTGGTTAAAAACAACTGGTTAAATGGGAGTTGGTCGGATCCAGCCTATAGAGTGGAATTGACCTCGCTGAGATCGTGTTGGGAATCCTTTATGGCACCCAAATCCCTAGGAACCTACCCGAAGTGACCCAGGTAATTTTTCTCAGCTGGGATGTAGCACTTCGCCACGAAGATTGGGACTCCAAACTCACTCTGCAGACCCCCTTATGGATGGGGAGGTGGCTACATGAGATGGTTGGCCTTCAGGGATTTACTCACTAGGACACGATGGGAAATTCCCTGCTGGGGGACGTTTGGCCTTGCACACATATCCACTCTTTTCAATACCTCTAATCGATCTATCATCTACACAATTTCATAAATATCTTCAACTGAGGCGTGCACTGAGGGCACACAATTCCATTCCCCCACAGGCACAACACTCCTTGAATTCAGTCCTCTGGAGGCTAAACTCCTGATGGGTGCGCTATCAAAATGGAGAATTTCCCAAATTTACCGTTCATTAACCATTAACGCCCCTGATACATTTGCACAACTGCGGACCCAGTGGGAGGAATGGGTGGGACAACTGGAAGACGATGATTGGAAAGAGGCCAAGATGGCGCCGCATCTCATCACATTTTCCTCTAGATTGCAGCTGGTAAAGTCTTACTATCTCGGCTATGCTTACCTCCCCCCCACCCTTCTACACAAGGCACACCTCTTTCCTGGCCCTACATCTTTTAGATGTCCATACGCTCCTGCGGACGTCTACCATATCATCAGGTAACTAAAACACTATCGGCTGTATAGCGCGGTGAGACGTGGAGCTTTCACCAAAATCTATCCTTTTTGGAATATTTGAAGGAATGGAAGGCAACGAGCGCTGACCGTGCACTCATAAGAGCGACCACCATGGATGCAAAACAGCACATAGCCTGCAGATGGAAATCTCCCGCCCTACCCTTGCCGTCTCAATGGCGCCGCAGAGTGGACTGATGTGCCCAGCAAGAAACGCCGCTATATGAAGCCAGGGGCTGCCCAAGAAACATGCAAACATCTGCCCTCGAAGAAACAAGCTGAAGCCCTTAACCTGGTTTGATAGTGCTTGCAGGGAATCGCAAAAGGCGCTGCATGCGGCTTTAAAGTCAAGAGACCATAGCCTAATCCGAAGTTGCAGGGCCACCTACAAAGCTGTGCAGGCCACTGCCAAGAAGAACTGGGATGAGACCCGTTGGAAGGAACTGTGGGAGGCTTGCCAGAGTAATAACATGACTAAATTCTGGCGGCAGCTTAAATGGGGCAATCGTCCACAGGATAGATCCCCCTCAAATTGTGTCGAGCCAAGGGAATGGGTCGAATACTATGGGAATCAATTCAAAGCGAATGTCACTAGTTCTGCAATTTTGTTGCCCATTACTTCCAATGAAGCCTTGGTCTTCACGCCTACTGAAGTGAGAGCAGTGTTAAGGGTTATCCCTGGGGGTAAAGCACCAGGACCTGACTGCATACCAGCTGATATGTTTAAGCAGGAACAGGACCTCTGGGTCCCATACATTGTTCTTTTAGCCAATGCTCTGGCAAGGGGTGCGAAAGTCCCTGACTCATGGTTGGGGGCGGAGATCCTCCCTATTCACAAGAAGGGTGATCGCTCGGTAACGGCTAATTATCGACCTATTAGCCTTATTGATGCTATACAAAAGATTGTGGCTCGCCTTCTTTTGGGTAGGATCCAGACATGGATCTCTGATTACGATGTTTTAAGCCCTCTCCAGGCGGGTTTTCGGCAACATATGGGGACTTTAGAGCAAGTTTTTAGATTTATGTTACTTTATTGGAAGGTGGTCTATCTTGGGGAGGTTTGTTGTTTGCGGCATTTGTGGACCTCAGGTCTGCGTTCGACCTAGTGCCCAGGACTAAGCTCTGGGAAGTCTTGTTGGATCTGGGCATGCCCAAAGAGTTGGTGGCGCTACTGATTAATCTGCACTCAAACACCTATGCCAAAGTAAGATGGGGTGGTCCAGGGGAGGTCACTGACAGTTTTAAAGTTGCCAAGGGGGTTAGACAAGGGTGTGTGTTGGCCCCCACCCTTTTCTCCTTGTTTATTAATGGGGTGACTAAATATTTTTCTAACTATCCAACGGACGCGCCCTCCCTTGCTGGAAGGAAAATCCCCCTCCTCATGTTCGCGGACGACACTCTTATTATCTCTAAAACGAGGCAGGGCCTCCAGTCCGCACTGGCCCGTTTTGAGTGTTCTGCAGCGAGCATGAGTTAGAGGTGAACGTCAATAAGACCAAATGTATGGTTCTGTGAGGCCCCAAGGCTGTGAAGGCCAAGGTGTCGATGAGCGGAGCCATTCTGGACCAAACGGAGGTTTTTACATATCTAGGTGTCACATTAAGTGAGAACATGAGCTGGAAACCCCAATTGGATGTTATGACCCTGAAACATGCCCAACTTGGGGGAGCCTTACTGAAGGAGCATGCAAAATCGCTCACTAAACCCCTGGCACCGTTGGTAAAAATTTATGGCTCCAAGATAATCCCTGCAACTACCTACGGGGCATAACTTTGGGGGTATAGTGATTTATCCACTTTGAGGGTGGCTCAGAATAGGTTCCTCAGAATGGCAACTGGTCTCCCACAATCAACACCTTGCTTACCCCTGCAGCTTGACCTAGGTGTTAAATCCATCGAGGATGTGGTACGGTACAGACCACTGGCGTTCTGGCGTCGTCTGTGGACTACACCTGAATTAACCCTGTTTGCTGAGGCTATCGTTGAGGTGAGGGGGCTTGAAGGGTCCCATAGGGTTCCCTGGTTCTCTCATCTCAGGATGCTTTTGAAAAATTTGAGCCTGGAGGAATTATGGGTTGATCCAGCACATGCGACCTTTCCATCTAAAAAGGCACTTAAAGATATTTATTGGCACTGGATCGCTGAGAGGAGATCCACATTGGTTGTTGGTCCTACCATGACATTGGAATTCTTGGTTGTAAAGGATGTCCCTAAATATGAAGCATACTCGGACTTAATTACTAAGCCAAATGATCGCAAACTGTATCACCAATTACGAGTAGGCTTGTTACCCTTGCGGGGGCTCACGCACTCCTGGTTAACTGGTGGTAGCGATAAGTGTCCCTTCTGTGTAACAGCAGTAGAGAATATTGAACACCTTTTCTTCGGCTGCCCTAAGTACCTGTTACCCAGAAAAGTTTGGCTTTTACCAGTCTGCCGCTTACTAGGTACTAGATCTGCTGTTGCCGCGATTAGGATTCTCAAAACTGATACTTCCCCCCTATCGCCATTGGTGTAGCAAAATTTGTGAGCTGGGCATGGTCAATTCGTATTCGCTACCTTGGTAAATGAAGTTCCCATTGTATATGTTTTTATGACTCTTAGTCCCAATGTAGCATTGTTTTTATGTAGTAAGGGGTCTTCCGGTACATCATTGTCTAAAAATGTAATTCTTTTTTAACATGGTTTTAATATGTAACGTATTTATTATCTTTTATGTAAAAGCGTATGAACTGCTTTTTTTATTATGTAAAAGCGTATGAACTGTTTTTTATTATTATGTGTTTGTCTTTTATGATGTAAATCGAATAAAGACCTCTTGAATCGCTTATCGCAAACATCTGGAGAAAATGGTGGGAGCATTTTGGGTTCGGTTTTTTACTGTAAATTATTGGGGGCTGTAACCTTATGAGTTTGCTAATGTGAACGTTAAACTGTTGACTGCACAATAAGCTTTCATGCAGTTTCCTACGATGATGACCAGAAAGAAATGGCTGGACGTGGTATGGTTATCTGTGTTACCAAAAAAAGAATTTGGAGCACAGGGATGGTTTCATAGAGTTCTACGTGTGGCCTTAAAGGGTCATATTAGTATTTATTTAAAATCCCATTTATAAATTGGTATCTTTTATGTCTCTTGCAGTATGTTTTCAAAGCTGCCACAAGAGGGCAGTAGTTAGCCGGTTAATTGATTGTAGATTCCTTTAGTACATGCAATCCGAGATACAACCTTTGAAACATGCAATCCGAGATACAGGCAAGAAGGAGTGTGATACCAGAAGTCATTAGGAAGATCGAAAAGCCATCGAATAGCAGGAGAATATATTAGACGACTAAGTCATGTAACCATGAGCGAGGGGCTGACCCAAAGCCCATGTTACATGTCATTCATTGGGAACAACAGGGCTCCAAAACACAGATAAATAGGACCCGTAGGAGTGACCCCAACACTGCTACATAAGCGGCAATATTATACAGAGTTGTGAAATGATATACCAATCGAGATTAGACGAGCATTTCGTCCTTTATACTGAGATACTCCTATATGAACCGGTAAGTCAGATTTTACTGATGAAGGACAAGATTAATCCAACCTTACTTAGTTAAGAGTTCTTGTCACCCAGGTGTTTCAACTGGATATAAAAGAAATCAAAGGCTCACGATGGTAAATTACGTGTGGGTCAACTACAAAGAGTTTGCAGAACATTAACTATGCATTATAATATTTCTTTTAATGCACGGGTTAACTGTGACTGTGCATGATGTAATATTTCCATAACTGAACAATGTGTTGTCTATTTTCTTAGGGGCTGCTGCGTTAAAAATTGCTCCTAAAAAATCAGAGAAGAGCATGGATAATACAGTGCTGACAGCAGGGGCATAGTTACCATTTGTGCAGCAGTGGCACCGGGGACCAGACCCCTGAGGGACCATTAAACACTGATAATAGCTATTTTTTGTTACCCAACAGCAGTCAAAGGGGCCATGTTCCTTGCTTGCTCCCGAGACCCTGGCATCCTTGCTACTCTACTGGAGGGCAGTGAAGGTGAGTGATGTGTTACTGTGCGAGGAAACATCCCCAGGAGCCAGACACTGGGGCCACCCTACCTAAACACATCTCTAGACTGAATTTTCATGTGTCCCCCATTTCGACACAGTGGTCAAGAGTATCCATCGCCAGCATTTCTTAAGGAAGAAGTACAGCTGACAAAAACCATGGAGATGGCTCACCTGGACTACTGCAATGTCATCCACACTGACCGACCCAAGCAACTCATGGCCAAGCTACAAATGCTGCAGACCCTTTCAACCAGCCTCTGCTTAAACCTACGATAAAGTGACATCAAGCCTGCCGTGAAGGGAAACAACCTTTACAACGCAACTTTTACAACGCACTACCATTACAACGAAACTTTTACAACGCAAAAACTATTACAACGCATGTATTTACAACGCATGTTTTTACAGCGTATATACCTTTACAACGCATACCATTACAACGTAAGTATTGGTAAGTATATAATTATATTTAAAATGTTATAGGTTTGGGTTTTTGGGTGAAGGGGTATTTTTAGGGTTCAGGTCAGTTTTGGGTTTTTGGGTAAAGGGGTATTTTTAGGGTTCAGGGTCAGTTTTGGGTTTTTGGGTAAAGGGGTATTTTTAGGGTTCAGGGTCAGTTTTGGGTTTTTGGGTAAAGGGGTATTTTTAGGGTTCAGGGTCAGTTTTGGGTTTTTGGGTAAAGGGGTATTTTTAGGGTTCAGGGTCAGTTTTGGGTTTTTGGGTAAAGGGGTATTTTTAGGGTTCAGGGTCAGTTTGGGGTTTTTGGGTAAAGGGGTATTTTTAGGGTTCAGGGTCAGTTTGGGGTTTTTGGGTAAAGGGGTATTTTTAGGGTTCAGGGTCAGTTTTGGGTTTTTGGGTAAAAGGGTATTTTTAGGGTTCAGGGTCAGTTTTGGGTTTTTGAGTAAAGGGGTATTTTAGGGATCAGGGTCAGTTTTGGGTTTTTGGGTAAAGGGGTATTTTTAGGGTTCAGGGTCAGTTTTGGATTTTTGGGTAAAGGGGTAATTTTAAGGTTCAGGGTCAGTTTTATGTTTTTGGGTAAAGGGGTATTTTTAGGGTTCAGGGTCAGTTTTGGGTTTTTGGGGTACAGGGGTACAGGATAAAAATTTTATTAATTAAATTAAATTAAATTATATTAATTTCAATTAATTGACATTAAAAAAATTATTCAATACTTACCAATACTTACGTTGTAATGGTATGCATTGTAAAGGTATTTGCGTTGTAAAAACATGCGTTGTAAATACATGCGTTGTAATAGTTTTTGCGTTGTAAAAATTTCGTTGTAATGGTAGTACGTTGTAAAAAATGTGTTGTAACGTCATACATTCGCCGTGAAAGTGCTCCACTGGCTTCCAGTACAAGCTAGACTCAAATTCAAGGTCCCCAAAATCCAAACCTATCCACCTATAATTCATGAAACTCCTAAGGACTGAACTATTCAAACGTGTATTTTAACTGAGCTCCTCGCAGTCAGGAGTTCCAATAGAGGAATATTGAATAACGGCTCCACACCTCCAACTGGACTCACTATCACATCTTTCTGTACATTGTCAACTGCTTCATGATATCATCATAAGATATCAGGTAGTGCTATACAAAACTCTCAAATAAATAATTCTGATTATGCAAGCAAAGTGGTGTGGACTTTTGCAACACATCATGCTAAGTCACAGGAGGATTGAAGAAAAGTCTGTTTCAGAGTACCAATATATTCCAAAAAATGTACGGCCTGATTTACAAGCCTCTTGCTCCGCCGCTGCATCACTTTTTTGATGCAGCAGCGGCACAATCAGTGTGCCACACAGCGCCATATCTACAAACGGATGCATTGTGTACAATGTGTCAGTTTGTAGGGCCCTGAGTCACATTACACCTGCAACAGGTATAATGTATGCAGGGTAGGCATTCCCAATCAAAAAAGCCACGTAGAACTGGCGCAGTGAAATTTACTACATTTCACTGCGACACTCTATGACATCACTGTGTCAAAATCCTTACGCCTGCTCAGACCAGGTGTAAGGAATAACGCAGGGCTTTTACAATAGGACTGACCTATGTATTCTGATGCATTGCTGAAGTTGCGTCAGTTTTAAAACCAACTCCAGCAATGCATCACTTTTGCACCAACAGATTTGTCAGGATTTCTGATGCATCTCTTGGGCCATTCATGGTGTCACAAGAACATTTGGCACAGGTGTAAGAAACTGAAGCATCAATGTCGGTCAGTTTATTGTAAATGAGGCCCGTTCTTTTTAAAGCATTTTTCACCTGTTCCTATTTATTTTTGACAAACTTGTGAAGTTAGTAAAGTTTAAGAAAAGTAATATATGGATTGAATAAATGCTACACTTGTGGATCTCACTTTACGGAAGGCACAGTGAAATCATTTTTACTCCTATTCTTTCCACGTTAGTTTTTCGTCAGTGTCTGTCCTTAGAGCTCAGGCAACAGTCCCAACCAGACTTAAGTTTTGGGAAGTGCTCCGAAGGATGAAGATTAATATAATGAAACCTAATGACAATAAGAATATAAAAGTCAAGAAACTGTTTCAGCGCTTAAGTATACCTTACAAAAAAGACTTTTAAATGATGTCACTGTAGGTTTGTTTTCCATATCTTTTTTTTGCTCTTGATTCGATAGCTTTCCTCCCTATTCTGGTGTGTGTCCAATCCACATGCAATCACCGTGTTTTGGTTGGATGTGTTGCATCCTTCCCCTGCCTACTTTTGGGGATTTTTCTATTATTTTGCATTCAGTTCTCCATGAGAGTGGATGTGTTTCCCAGCTCTCTCCCTCCCTCCCCATGCACTCTTTCACTCCCCCATTTCACCTGCCTCCTAAAACTTCCAACCCCGTTCACTTTGTATTTTGTGATTTTCTTTTCATTCTTTATTTTTTTTAAACGTGTGCCCCCCTCACACAAGTGGCCCGCCATCACGATCTCAACATCATCTCCTACGCCGACGACACCCAGCTCATCCTCTCCCTCACCAAGTACCACACACCGCCACACCCAAACACCGCCAAAACAAACCTCCACGAGGGAATGAAGGCCGTCGCCGACTGGATGAGGAGCAGCCGTCTGAAACTGAACTCGGACAAGACGGAGGTCCTCATCCTCGGACCCACTCCCTCAGCCTGGGACAACTCCTGGTGGCCGACCACACTGGGAACAGCACCGACACCCACCGACCATGCACGCAACCTAGGATTCATCCTCGACTCTTCCCTCTCCATGTCTAAGCAGGTCAACGTTGTCTCCTCCTCCTGCTAAAACACCCTCCGCACGCTCCGCAGGATCTACAAGGGGATCCCGACCGAAACAAGAAGAACGGCGGCACAGACCCTCGTCAGCAGCAGACTGGACTACGGCAACGCACTCTACGAAGGAATCCCAGCCAAACACCTACGACTACTACAACGCATCCAAAACGCCACCGCCCGACTGATCGTCAACATCCCCCGCCACAGCCACATCACCCCCCCACCTGAGAGACCTACACTGGCTCCCCGTCAACAAGAGGATCACCTTCAAGCTCCTCACCCACGCACACAAAGCACTCCACAACGCCGGACCAGCCTACCTGAACAGCAGACTCAGCTTCTACACCCCCACCCGCCAGCTCCCCTCCGCCAGCCTCGCCCTCACCGCTGTCCCCCGCATCCAACGAACGACCTCCGGTGGCAGATCCTTCTCCTACCTTGCCGCCAAGACCTGCAACATCCTCCCTACCCACCTACGGCAGACCCAAGACCTACTCGCCTTCAGAAGACTCCTCAAGACCTGGCTCTTTGAGCAGTAGCGGCACCCCCTCCCCTCAGCGCCTTGAGACCCTCACGGGTAAGTAGCGCGCTTTACAAGTACTCTGATTGATTGATTGAATAAAGGCCCTGCAGCTGTAACGTTTTGACAGCCCGCTAACTTCCTATATTGTGCTTTATGCTTCCATTTTGGATGCAGGGACACATTTTGTGCTAAAAATAAAATAGAACAAAAAACAGCAAGTTTTGTCAATAACAGCCATTCGCATTCTGTTAATTTGCATTATTCCGATGCACTCCCTATAAAATTGCCTCAAACAGTGTGTAATTATGCAATGTGGCATTATAACACAATTTCTGGAATTTTGCATAACAAGCGTAATGCAAAATTACACAAGATTACACAAGCATAACAGAAATTTCACCCAGACTTGATCTCTATGGCAAAGTGGCTCCCATGCCAGAAACAGAAACTTTGGTACAGAAACTCCGCCAGCTAGGCAGCCTTAAGTTTCACTGAATATTGTCTGTCAGCATCATAAAGTAGAGAAATCTGACACAATGCTCCCATCCTTAAGTAGGTATGCAAACGGAGGGTAGCTGTTCCTATGGAGATATGTGAAAGGCATGGTTGGAATGTGTTGTGATTGGGGAAATCTTCCTTATTGGAACACAGAGACCTTGCACACCCAAGTGGATGTCATTTTTCATCAGAGGGCTTTGCTCCTTGTGGGGTCGGTGCTGCAATGTCGCAAGGGCCCCACAAGAGGGACCTTGGCCGAGATCTTCTCTTTCAGAAGTAATGATGAGTGAGGGTATGTGGAGGTAGGGTAATGTGTATCGTAAATGTGTCTTAAAACATCCTAAGGGGTACCGTTAGAATTGAATCAGTGGTCCCCTTGGCAGGGCTAAAAATAAGATTGTAAAGGTTGTCAGTGGGATTTTATGAACCTTTTTGGTCCAGAAGGGATCTGTGTAGTTTCTTTAGGACCAACTAAATTAGATATCCCTACCCTGCACCAAGCTGGATATGTGATTTGGTTTGAAAATGATGATCTTGGGTTCGGAGTAGCGTGCTACTCGACAAAAAAGCGCTTTAACACCGCATCACGGGTAGCAAGCGCTATATAAATGCAAACCTTTTTCCCTCTTCACTCTCTCCTCTATCCTTCTCAATCCAAATAACTGACTAACATAGCTACCAATCAAATTACTTTCAAATGTCACTATATTAATTCACCATTAATCCTTTATGGGTTCCGGAGTAGCGTACTACTCGCAGTAAAAGCGTTTTGACGCCTCGTCAGGGGCAGTAAGCGCTATATAAATACATTTACAATACAATCTCTAGGGATACCTAAAGCCCATTGTACCTATGTCTAAAGTGCCTAGCTAGATCTTGACTTCAAACCCTGCTGGTTTTCTGGTAAGAACCAAGATTTCATTGAAAGACTGAGTCAGATGCTATTACAGGGATATACTTTACTTTGCAATCATCCAACTTTACTTCAATACAAGTGCATTTTGGGAATTGTAGGAATTTTAAGCGGTCACGTGGCGAAATGATTATAAGATGTGAACATTTGCTGATTATTTGGCTCACCTGTGAATAAGGCTGAAGGTCAGCCAAAACTCGTCGGGTTATGCTGCCACAGGATTACTGAATAAATATCAGTTTTTTATAGAGTTGAGCTTCAATATTGTTTTTGTGCTGTGATTTACATGTACATATATTTTAGTTTTGGGGGAACCCTTCAACCCCATCTTTTTAGGTCAAGCCTAGCGGCAACGGGCATGTACTACTCACTGCGAGGCATGCAGTAGTCGAATATGCTGTGGAAGCCTCGCCTTATCTCCGCCCATATTTTTGATTGGCTGGTTTCATTGTCCTGGGTAAATGCTGGTTTCCGATTGAAAATTAGGCTTATTAGTCCCTCCTTATTACCGCCCTGTCGCCATTTGTTACCTCCCATGAGGACCTAATCTTTTACTTGTGGCGTTACACGGTCTCCTTCATAAGTCGGTAAGCACACATTTTTTTTTTATTTGCAGTGCGGTCCGCTTTCACTTTAGCGGATGCACTTGTTTATTTAATTAATTTGCCGCACGAGCCGTAAGGGAGCGTTTCTACTCACTCATCTAACAAGCATTTGCAATGCAACAGGTCTCGCATTTACGCGAGTTTGAGCTTTTGACATTGCAAATAACAATGCCTTTTATTTTTGTTTTCGTTTTTAACCCCTCCGCTGCGCCGAACGTTCCGCACTGGTGCGGAACATACTATTGCACGGGCGAGGCCAGAACGTTCAGCGGATGTGCGTAGCACTACCGAGGTAGTGCATGCGACGTCCGCTGAACGTGCGCCGCACTGAAGGGGTTATAACATAAATAAAAGGCATTGTTATTTACAATGCCAAAAGCTTAAACTCGTGTAAATGCAAGACCTATTGCACTGCAAATGCTTGTGTTTTTTTAAGCAGCACGGCCGCCCCGTAACACGGCCGCCTGCTTTTAATCACTTTCACCTGGCATTATCTCGTGTCTGTTTCAAACCCCCTCCCCCCCAGTAAAATGGATTTAGAAATGACTAGTGAATTAAGTCATGTAGCGCATAGTCCTGTGCTAATGGGTTGAAGCTAACAACAGCACATCTGTGTTACATGTCATCTGTACTAAAGCCACCTGGCAGGTCGTTTTCAAAAGCCTGTTTTATTAACAACACCACCACTACCTTCGCCACCACTATCACCATCACCACCACTACCACCATCACCACCAATACCTCCACCACTGCCAGTAACACCACCCCCAGTACCACCACTACCACCAGAACCACCACCGCCACCAGCATCACCACCAGTACTGCCACCACCACCAGTACCACCAGTGCAGCCACCACCAGTACCACCTGCACCACCGCCACCACCAGTACCACCAGTGCCACCACCCGTACCACTACCACCACCACCAGTATCACCACGACCACCACTACCACCAGCAGCACCACCAGTACCACCACCAGTACCACCACCACCAGTACCATCAGTACCACCACCAGTACCACCAGTGCCACAACCACCAGTACCACAACCAGTACCAGTACCACTAGTACAACCACCACCAGTACCATCACCACCAGTACCACCACCACCAGTACCACCAGTACCAGTAAAGGTACCACCAGTACCACCACCACTAGTACCACCACCACCACCAGTACCACCACCAGTACCACCATTACCACCACCAGTGCCACCACCCCCAGCACCATCACAAGTCCCACTACCAGCAGTACCACCACCAGCAGTACCACCACCAGCAGTTCCACCACCAGTACCCAACCAGTACCACCACCACTACCACCAGTACTGCCACCACCAGTACCACCACCCCACCACCACCATCACCAGTGCCACCACCATCACCAGTACCACCACCACCACCACCACCAGTACTACCACAACCAGTACCAGTACCGCCGGTACGACCACCACCACCAGTACCACCACCACCAGTACTAAGACCACCACCACCAGTCCCATCACCACCAGTACCACACCACCACAAGTACCAGTACCACCACCAATACCACCAATACCACCAATACCACCAGCACCACCAATACCAGCACCACTATCACCTATACCACCACCACCAGTACCAGCAGTACACAAGTACCAGTACCACCACCACCACTACTGGTACCACCACCACCACCACTACCAGTACCGCCACCAGTACCACCACCACTATCAGTACCACCACCACTATCACTACCACCACCACCAGTACCACCACCTCCAGTACCACCGCAATACCACCACCAGTACTACCACCACCAATAGCACCACCACCAGTACCACCTCCACCAGTACCACCACCAGTATCAGTATCACCAGTACCACCAGTACCAGTACCACCACCAATACCACCACCAGTGCCAGTACCACCAATACCACCAGTACAAGTACCACCACCAATACCACCAGTACCACCACTAATACCACCACCACCAGTACCAGTATCACTAGTACAACAGTACCACCACCACCACTACCAGTACCACCACCACTACCAGTACCACCACCACTACCAGTTCCACCACCACTACCACCACCACCACCACCAGTACCACCACCACTACCAACACCACCACTAACAAACAGTACCACCACCGCCACCACCACTGCCAGTACCACCATCAGTACCATCACAACCAGTACCACCACCACTACCAGTACCACCAACAATACCAACACCACCACCACCAGTACCACCACCACCACCGGTAACACCACTACCAGCACCAGTACCACCACCACCAGTATCACCACGAGTACCACCGCCATCAGTACTACCACCACCAGTACCACCAGCACCAGTGCCACCACCACCACCAGTACCACCACCACCACTAGTACCACCACCACCACCAGTACCACCACCACCGGTACCACCAGTACATGTACCAGTATCACCACTACCAGTACCAGTACCACCAGCACACCAGTACCACCACCACCACCAGTACCACCATCACCATGGTCATCACCAACACCACCACCAGTACCAGTACCACCACCAACAATATCACCAGTACCACCACCAATACCACCAGTACCACCACCAATACCAGTAGTCCCAGTACCACCACTAATAACACTACCACCACCAATACCACCAGTACAGGTACCACCAGCACCACTACCACCAGTACCAGTACCACCACCACCAGTACCAATAATGCCACCACCACTACCAATACTACTACCACTACCAGTACCACCATCACCAATATCATCACCACCACCACCAATACCACCATCACCAATACCACCACCTCAGCGCCTCTCGCTCACCAGTAATAGCAAGGGCACTGTGCGAGGCTGAAGCTGCAGCCGAGACCATCCCTCCCTCCCTCCATGCATGCCATAAAGCACTGCCGGCCCTGCACCAGGAGGTGAAGCTACTACAGCTGGGGTGTTTATTAGGCCAATGATAGCAATGAAATTATGCAATGGCACAGTGCACACTCAAATCACGGAGAGGGCAGGAAATAGCCTCCCCTCCTTCTCTTCCGCCTGAGCCACGACAGTGTAATCACAGTGCGAAAGGTGTTGGAGCACTTTGTTAGTGTTTATAGCTTGGATCATATGTAACTCTCACTTCAAACTTTGTGTCTGCGTAATTTACAATACTTACACATCTTCTTCACTGCACTTTTTATCACTACTTTGATGACGCCCCAGGCCGGTCTCTTCCTCTGATATTTACAATCTAACACGCAGTTGAGAAGGCCCTTTATTGCACTGCAATAGGTCTCGCATTGGCAAGAGTTTAAGCTATTAGTATTGTAAATGACAATGCCTTTCATTTATGTTTTAAAACCCAAAACATAAATAATAGGCATTGTCATTTACAATGGCAATAGCTCAAATTTGCTTGAATGTGAGACCTATTGCATTTCAAATGCTTGTTTTTTAATGGCGAGAAACCTCAATAACCCTTACCTCCCTTTACTCTACCCACCCCTAAAACCTAAAAATCCTTTCAGCTCCCTTTACCTCTACCCACCCATGAACCCTACTTCTTACCACCCCAAAGTCATTAACATCCCCTCCCTTACCCCTTAAACCCTTCCTTTTTAGATCTCGCTTAACACAGAGCACAAGCGCTGTTGCTTGCAAGATATATTGTGTACAAATGGAGCTAGGAGCCCGCCCATTGGTTACCATTTGTTAGCTTCAGTGCCACTCTTATTAACTGCTTCCTAATTGGACAGTGCATGCCAGCTTCACTTCCTCTTCTTTTGTCTGGTGCGTGGACCAAGTACTGATTCCTTCATCTTAATTACTGTCCTTCTGCTGCTCATGCTGTGATGGAAGTACTATTTTTATCTTCCTCCATAGTCCTCGTCCGTGTTGCTTCTCCCCCCCACCCCACTTTGTCCATGTTGTTTACCTTCACTCGCCGTAAGAAAAAAAGCGCTGTGACTTGGCCAGCGCTGGCAACGTCATAGCACTTTTTTCAAATGTTTTGCCATGCTGCTCTGCAACATGGCTAGACACAATGATTGGAAAAGTAAATGCATCGGTGAGACGTTGGCTTTACCAATGCTTGGTTTAAGTGATATAAACATTATGTAACTGAAAGAATATGACCTGCATTGTAAAACACTCACAAGGGCCTTTGTACTTACTTGCATTGTAAAGGTTTGCACTGTTACTTCCATCATGGTGAACCACCAGGTTGTAAATGTTATAAGCCCTGGGAGCGGCGACAGCCGGCGCTGGAAGTACACTTCATGGCAGGCACAGGCAGGCCCTGCCTTGGAGTCTGATTGAACTTAGGCCTGTGAATCACTCACCCAGGCACTGACGTAGGATGTGGGGGATTCCCAGAAGTTACCCTTACCCTTATCCTTACCAGCCGAGGAGTTATGATGTCCAGGGTTCCTCTAGACAGTTTCCTTTTCACCTGAGATCTTCCTGGATGGAAGTCTGGGCAGGTTCCTAGAACGGCTACCAAAGGCTGCCTCTCAGGTCAGGTGGGCGGGAAACAGAAAGTGCAACGTGCGAATTCAGAGAGCCTTCCCGCCAGGTGAGTCACACCCTCAGCAATTATTTTGCATTACATACCGCCGGGTACCTGGAGGAGCTTCCGAGTGAATGGGACAGGACAGTCAGGGGAGGAACCAGGAAGCGCAGAGGCTGAAGACAGGCCAGGCACGGCGGGCTGACATCACTACGGACCCGGTGTGGAACGTGGAACCGCTCTCGGCCGAGGGAAGGCCCGTGCTCCACGGGAAGCCGGTGGAGGAGCCCCGTGTGGACGTGAGAACGGTACGTGCGTTTCCCGTGCGCAGTGGTTTCTTGTCATGTTACGGTTTTGTTTACTTTGTCCGAGGTAGCTGCCGACGACGGAGTGTGCGTGAGCGTGTCTGCCCCGCGCGCAGACGTTTGTTTCACAAACAACGTGTGAAGTCAGGAACAGGCCCGTTGACGTAGCCAACGGATGACGTCCTAGTTACCCTGATAGCGATGACAGGGCAAGACCACCAGGCAGGCCCGAGCGACGGGAGGAAGGGGTATGTGGAGGCCAGGGTAGAGTATCAATTTCTGCCCCTCACACACGCCTCCGGTGCCATGGCAGCAAAGGAAGTGGCTGATATAGCTATTGGTTGTTGACAAAGACCTGTGTACACTCTGCCTAGTGCCACCGACCCTACATCTCAAAAGTAGATACACTAGTTATAAAATTCCCTCACTTTCATTCCAAGTGCGTTTTGAGGTGAATGACAGAGACCGAGTAGGCAGAGCCATGTAGTTCGCTATAGGCGACCGGTCTCATTATACATCCTTTCCCTGTTTATTTATTTTTGGGAGTGCGCGTCCATAGAATATTATACTTTCCCTGAAGAAGTAATATAGCATGTCCATAGTCCATTCGCTTTGTACACGTCTATTAGTACGCATGTATATCCTTTTAGCCTCCGTGCCATGCCTTCGCAGTAGTTAATAAAGCGGACTTCCAAATTAATTATGGTAAGGACAATATATGTTGGGTGGCTAAATCTATCTGTTTGTAGAGAGTTGGGACACAACAACACACAAGGAATATATATAGATTATATAACCGCAGAGGTTGACTTGGCAATGAAATAATTAATAATAGACTTCCTAAAGGCCAGTCTTGCCTGTTCATTGCTTAATCTACTGACCCTAGTCCCTCCGCTATTCTTATATCTTGTGCACGCGCTGCGATGCCACTTGCATACTAATTAACTAGGTTAGTCCCCCCACTTCTTTTTGGTGCCCTGGGAAACAGGTTTCAGTCCTGGTATCGGCTCAATATCCTGTGGTTGTGAGTAAATCACTTCATCTCCCCGTGCCTTAAAACAACATATGACCACTTGTAATGTAACTGGTGTTGATGTAAAGCCACCAATACCATTGGCCGAGTTTGCGCTGTATAAAACTGAAAACATATATAACCCCGGCGCCTTATATTTCCCACTCGCACCCCAGAATCTCCCTCCAGGGCCTACCACAAACTCAGCACTAGGCAAAAGACTCGCTGAGCACTGTTCAGTCAGAATAGGACTGCCTCACAGATACTAGGGCAGAGTTCAGCACTAATACATTACTTTGAATTACAGGACGAACAGGATTTATTTCATAGAGCTTCTATTACAGCTTCGCTGTTTCTCTAGGAAGAAAAGTGTCTGTGTGTGTTTTGTTATTTAATAACCGTGGCTACTCAAGGTGGCACCTCTTGGCTGTCCACACAAAGCGGTTGGCAGGACGCTCACCTGCTTCAAGGGGCGTGGCCGGGCCTTCGCTGTTTTGCTCTTGAGGTATTTAGCGAGTGTGGCATCTTCGGAATGCACACCAGCTCCGGGCTCCACGCATTCAGGTCGGGGCAGAAGGGGCGGGGCCCTATTGTGTGCAGTCTTGTACATTACATGAGCTCCATGCACACTCCAACCACCGTGGGCAGTCTTTAAGTGAGCCGGGTTCTCCCGGGTCCCAGACTCATCAGTAATTATAAATGGACATTCAAACGAGTCCCTATCAGGTCAAATAGTCATGTCCTTACCTGAACTGACAAATAACACAGATCGGTTTCTGAACAATTACTATAATAAAAGTTGAGGTCATCCATGTCAATGATTTAGTTACTGTTTAATTTCACATGTTCACATGTTTTACTTCATCTTAAATCCAAATACCGATCAGGTGAGACACTATAGCGACCACACGCTCTTAGTTTACAGGTTTAAACCACTCCCCAAATTACACAGGCCACGCTCCTTTTAGAGACGACCCTCCTATTTTTGCAGTCCACTTGAAGCCCTGACCGTGGGGTAAAAGGCTACGGTTACGGGTAAAAATAAAAGGTGGGATGTCGAATATAAGAAAAGTTTAATCAGTGAGAATGCATAGCTGGCGCTCACAACGTTTTAAAATCTTTTTAAAAATGTTACCAACTGCCCAATTTTGTCAAAGAAAAACAGCACGTGAAACCCTTATTGCATTCTCGAGCTCTCCATGTTTTGTTTGTTTTTTATAAGATGTCTTTTTGTGGGAAATTTTATTTAGCATCTTAATGGAGTAGCAACGTTGTCTCCGCCTACAAAATTTTAATTTCAGAAACATTGAGCTGCCTCTTGGATTAACATGATTTATCCAGAGTTTGAGATCATCAAAATGGCGTATGACTGGATCTCCCTTCTGACATGAGCTGTACCTCTTTCCTTTAGATTTAAGCTGTCGTTGTGTTTAGCCTCAGCTATTCTTGTGCTTGTCCTGAGCTGCACCTGTGTTTAAAGTGAAATGCACCTGTGTTTGAAGTGAGATGTACCTGTGTTTGAAGTGAGATGCACCTGTGTTGAAGTGAAATGCACCTGCGTTGAAGTGAGATGGACCTGCGTTGCAGTGAGATGCACCTGCGTTTGAAGTGAGAGGCACCTGCATTGAAGTGAGCTGCGCCTGTGTTTGAGAGGCACCTGCGTTGAAGGAAGATGTACCTGTGTTTGAAGTTAGATGCACCTGTGTTTGAAGTGAGAGGCACCTGTGTTTGAAGAGAGATGCACCTGTGTTTGAAGTGAGAGGCACCTGCGTTGAAGTGAGCTGCGCCTGTGTTTGAGAGGCACCTGCGTTGAAGGAAGATGTACCTGTGTTTGAAGTTAGATGCACCTGTGTTTGAAGTGAGAGGCACATGCGTTGAAGAGAGATGCACCTGTGTTTGAAGTGAGAGGCACCTGTGTTGAAGTGAGGTGCACCTGTGTTTGAAGTGAAATGCACCTGTGTTTGAAGTGAGATGCACCTGTGTTTGAAGTGAGATGCACCTGTGTTTGAAGTGAGAGGCACCTGCATTGAAGTGAGCTGCGCCTGTGTTTGAGAGGCACCTGCGTTGAAGGAAGATGTACCTGTGTTTGAAGTTAGATGCACCTGTGTTTGAAGTGAGAGGCACATGCGTTGAAGAGAGATGCACCTGTGTTTGAAGTGAGATGCAACTGCGTTGAAGTAAGGTGCACCTGTGTTTGAAGAGAAGCACCTGCGTTGAAGTGAGATGCACCTGCATTGAAGTGAGATGCACCTGTGTTTGAAGTGAGAGGCATCTGCATTGAAGTGAGATGCACCTGTGTTTGAAGTGAGATGCAACTGCGTTGAAGTAAGGTGCACCTGTGTTTGAAGAGAAGCACCTGCGTTGAAGTGAGATGCACCTGCATTGAAGTGAGATGCACCTGTGTTTGAAGTGAGAGGCATCTGCATTGAAGTGAGATGCACCTGTGTTTGAAGTGAGATGCAACTGCGTTGAAGTAAGGTGCACCTGTGTTTGAAGAGAAGCACCTGCGTTGGAGGGAGATGTACCTGTGTTTGAAGTGAGATTCACCTGTGTTTGAAGTGAGAGGCACCTGTGTTGAAGTGAGGTGCACCTGTGTTTGAAGTGAAATGCACCTGTGTTTGAAGTGAGATGCACCTGTGTTTGAAGTGAGGTGCACCTGTGTTTGAAGTGAGATGCACCTGTGTTTGAAATGAGAGGCACCTGCATTGAAGTGAGCTGCGCCTGTGTTTGAGAGGCACCTGCGTTGAAGGAAGATGTACCTGTGTTTGAAGTTAGATGCACCTGTGTTTGAAGTGAGAGGCACATGCGTTGAAGAGAGATGCACCTGTGTTTTAAGTGAGATGCAACTGCGTTGAAATAAGGTGCACCTGTGTTTGAAGAGAAGCACCTGCGTTGAAGTTAGATGCACCTGTGTTTGAAGTGAGAGGCACATGCGTTGAAGAGAGATGCACCTGTGTTTGAAGTGAAATGCATCTGTGCTTGAAGTGAGAGGCACCTACGTTGAAGTGAAAGGCACATGCATTGAAGGGAGATGCACCTGTGTTTGAAGTGAGAGGCACCTGCATTGAAGTGAGCTGCACCTGTGTTTGAAGTGAGAGGCATCTGCATTGAAGTGAGATGCACCTGTGTTTGAAGTGAGATGCAACTGCGTTGAAGTAAGGTGCACCTGTGTTTGAAGAGAAGCACCTGCGTTGGAGGGAGATGTACCTGTGTTTGAAGTGAGATTCACCTGTGTTTGAAGTGAGAGGCACCTGTGTTGAAGTGAGGTGCACCTGTGTTTGAAGTGAAATGCACCTGTGTTTGAAGTGAGATGCACCTGTGTTTGAAGTGAGGTGCACCTGTGTTTGAAGTGAGATGCACCTGTGTTTGAAGTGAGAGGCACCTGCATTGAAGTGAGCTGCGCCTGTGTTTGAGAGGCACCTGCGTTGAAGGAAGATGTACCTGTGTTTGAAGTTAGATGCACCTGTGTTTGAAGTGAGAGGCATCTGCATTGAAGTGAGATGCACCTGTGTTTGAAGTGAGATGCAACTGCGTTGAAGTAAGGTGCACCTGTGTTTGAAGAGAAGCACCTGCGTTGAAGTGAGATGCACCTGCATTGAAGTGAGATGCACCTGTGTTTGAAGTGAGAGGCATCTGCATTGAAGTGAGATGCACCTGTGTTTGAAGTGAGATGCAACTGCGTTGAAGTAAGGTGCACCTGTGTTTGAAGAGAAGCACCTGCGTTGGAGGGAGATGTACCTGTGTTTGAAGTGAGATTCACCTGTGTTTGAAGTGAGAGGCACCTGTGTTGAAGTGAGGTGCACCTGTGTTTGAAGTGAAATGCACCTGTGTTTGAAGTGAGATGCACCTGTGTTTGAAGTGAGGTGCACCTGTGTTTGAAGTGAGATGCACCTGTGTTTGAAGTGAGAGGCACCTGCATTGAAGTGAGCTGCGCCTGTGTTTGAGAGGCACCTGCGTTGAAGGAAGATGTACCTGTGTTTGAAGTTAGATGCACCTGTGTTTGAAGTGAGAGGCACATGCGTTGAAGAGAGATGCACCTGTGTTTTAAGTGAGATGCAACTGCGTTGAAATAAGGTGCACCTGTGTTTGAAGAGAAGCACCTGCGTTGAAGTTAGATGCACCTGTGTTTGAAGTGAGAGGCACATGCGTTGAAAAGAGATGCACCTGTGTTTGAAGTGAAATGCATCTGTGGTTGAAGTGAGAGGCACCTACGTTGAAGTGAAAGGCACATGCATTGAAGGGAGATGCACCTGTGTTTGAAGTGAGAGGCACCTGTGTTTGAAGTGAGAGGCACCTGCATTGAAGTGAGCTGCACCTGTGTTTGAAGTGAGAGGCACCTGTATTGAAGTAAGATGCACCTGTGTTGAAGTGAGACGCACCTGTGTTTGAAGTGAGATGCACCTGCATTGAAGTGAAATGCACCTGTGTTTGAATTGAAAGGCACCTGCGTTGAAGTGAGATGCACCTGTGTTTGCACGTGAGAGGCACCTGTGTTGAAGTAAGATGCACCTGTGTTGAAGTGAGACGCACCTGTGTTTGAAGTGAGAGTCACCTACGTTGAAGGGAGATGCACCTGTGTTTGAAGTGAGATGCACCTGTGTTTGAAGTTAGAGGCACCTGCGTTAAAGTGAGATGCACCTGTGTTTGAAGTGAGAGGCACCTGTGTTTTGAAGTGAGATGTACCTGTGTTGAAGTAAGATGCACTTGTTTTTGAAGTGAGATGCACCTGTGTTTGAAGTTAGAGGCACCTGCGTTGAAGTGAGATGCACCTGTGTTTGAAGTGAGATGCACCTGTGTTTGAGTGAGAGGCACCTGTATTTGAAGTGAGAGGAACCTGTGTTTGAAGTGAGAGGCACCTGTGTTTGAAGTGAGATGCACCTGTATTTGAAGTGAGATGAACCTGTATTTGAAGTGAGATGCACCTGTGTTAGAAGTGAAATGCATCTGTGCTTGAAGTGAGAGGCACCTACGTTGAAGTGAAAGGCACATGCATTGAAGGGAGATGCACCTGTGTTTGAAGTGAGAGGCACCTGCATTAAAGTGAGCTGCACCTGTGTTTGAAGTGAGAGGCACCTGTGTTGAAGTAAGATGCACCTGTGTTGAAGTGAGACGCACCTGTGTTTGAAGTGAGATGCACCTGCATTGAAGTGAAATGCACCTGTGTTTGAATTGAAAGGCACCTGCGTAGAAGTGAGATGCACCTGTGTTTGAAGTGAGATGCACCTGCGTTGAAGTAAAATGCACCTATGTTTGAAGAGAGATGCACCTGCGTTGAAGGGAGATGCACCTGTGTTTGAAGTGAGAGTCACCTACGTTGAAGGGAACTGCACCTGTGTTTGAAGTGAGATGCACCTGTGTTTGAAGTTAGAGGCACCTGCGTTGAAGTGAGATGCACCTGTGTTTGAAGTGAGAGGCACCTGTATTTGAAGTGAGATGAACCTGTATTTGAAGTGAGATGCACCTGTGTTAGAAGTGAGATGCACCTGTATTTGAAGTGAGATGCACCTGTGTTTGAAGTGAGATGCACATGTATTTGAAGTGAGATGAACCTTTTTTTGAAGTGAGATGTACCTGTGTTAGAAGTAAGATGCACCTGTATTTGAAGTGAGATGCACCTGTGTTTGAAGTGAGAGGCACCTGTGTTTGAAGTGAGATGCACCTGTGTTTGAAGTGAGATGCACCTGTATTTGAAGTGAGATGCACCTGTGTTTGAAGTGAGAGGCACCCGTGTTTGAAGTGAGATGCACCTGTGTTTGAAGTGAGATTAACCTTTTTTTGAAGTGAGAGGCACCTGTGTTTGACCTGAGCTTCCCATGTGTTTGAAGTGAGCTGCCAATATGTGTAAAGTGAGCAGACCATGTGTGTGACCTGAACTGACCCCATACTCGTCAACTCACAGGATGCCACCGTGTGACACACGATATCGGCTCCCACCACACGGTCTCCCAGTGAGGAGCGATATCACACAATGGCATGAAAAACAAGCTGAAAACTACTGTAAATAGTGGTATTCCAGCTCATTTCTAAGGCTTTGAACTGTCAATGTCCATTTAGGGGTGTGAAAACACGCCAAGACGTCGGCACCAGCCTCAGCAAGTTTTTCTTTTTTTGGGGGGGGGGGATTTGGGGGCGGGTTGAGGTTCAAAAGTGCCTCGTATGAACTTCTCAAAACAAGTCCCTCCCCCTCACACTGTGAGATTGTTCTTTAAGTTGGTAGGTAAGTGCCCTGTGTTACCCTGAGCTGTCCTTGTGTTTGGAGTGAGCTGACAATATGTGTAAAGTGAGCAGACCAAGTGTTTGACCTGAGCTGTATCCGTGTTACCCTGAACTGCCTGTGTTTGAAGTGATATGCACCTGTCTGACCTGAGCTGTCCTTGTGTTTGAAGTGAGCTGACCATATGTGTGAAGTGCGCAGACCATGTGTTTGACCTGAGCTGCCCTTGTGTTAGCCTGGGCTACCCCTGTGTTTGAAGTGAGAGGCACCTGTGTTTGATATGAGCTAACCATGATTTTGAAGTGAGATGCCCCTGTGTTCGAAGCTATCAGACCATGTGTTTGACCTGAGCTGTCCCTGTGTTTGGCATGATCTGCATCTGTTGTTCACCTGAGCTGCCCTTCTGCTGAAGTGAGATGTGCCAATGTTTGACCTGAGCTGGCCATGTGTTTCAAGTGAGCCGCACCTGTGTTTGGCGCGAGCTGCCTTTATTTTTGACGTGTGTTGCCCCTGTGATTGAAGCGAGCAGACCACGTGTTTGAACTGAACCCTGAGCTATCCCTGTGTTTGAAGTGAATTGCACCTATAATTCACCTGAGCTGCTTCTGTGTCTGAGCTAACCATGTGTTTGCCGCCAGCTTCACCTGTGTGTAACACGAGGTGCCCCTGTGTTAGATGAGAGCTGGCTGTGTTGATCATAACCTACCATTGTGTCATGTGAGTGTCTGCTGAAGGGGTGTTGACATGTTCTGCTCCCTTAGGAACAAAGAGGCTAGACAGTGGAACCCTATAGGCCACAGCATCTGACTTGCTATCTCTATCTTATATGTATATATTCTGGAAATACCCAGCAAAAACGTGTGCACACTGTAAAAAACACCCACTGTCACAATGTAATTCCAAAACAGGAATATAACAGTTTAAACGAAAGCACAAGTGCACCACCAATAGACTCAGACAAAATATTTTTTAGAATCCGTGTCCACAAGTTTGCTTCCAATTTCTTCTTTTATTTCAATAAGGTATAAACACAATCAGGAAGATCAAAACACAGCCGACGCATTTCGTCCTTTACAAAAGGACTTCTTCAGGGCATGATAAAATTGTACACTAGTTACAGTTGAAAATGATTCCAAGAGCGAAGAGAGTAGTCAAAGGTATGGTATGGTTCCTTCAGTAAGGTATTTTGCTTTGAGTTTAAGCAGCGCCTTGTCTACTCGGAAAGGCAGGTGTGTGTATAATCACGCCAGGGCGAAATAATCCATGGTCCCGAATAAGAGAAGGGGGAACCAAGATAATTGCAAAGTTTGCAACGACCGGCCAGAATCAGGCGGTGTATACGTCTGTCATCAGTAGATTCAGGATGGATGTTCTGCTCCCTTCTTTCAGATCAGTTGGCCTGTGTTTAACATGAGACGGGTTCAGCCTGTGTTTGACACACAATACATGGTTTTGTCATGCACTGTCTCCTTGTTAGGCACTGTCTGTCATGTGTTTAATGTGAGCTGTCTACGCATTTTACCTAAGCTGCTTCAAATGAGCTTCCCAGGTATTTGACAAGAGGTCTGCAGTGTTCAACATGCACTAAACTTGACGTGTACATAGCAACCCTAGTTTTTATTTTGAACCTAAACTGCATGTGTTTGACATGACATCTACATTTGTTTTATATATGCTATCTTTGTGTTGACATCTGCTGACCCATGTTTCACCTGCACAGTCCCTTTGTTCGGTGTGAATGTCCACGTGCATGACGCAAGCTTTTGGTGTCTTGAACACAATCTGTCTCCCGTTTGCTCCATGTTTGACATGAGCTGCCCTGTGTTTTACATGAGATGTCCATGTGAAGAGCTCTCTTTTGTCAAGAGGCATTGCAAGATGTTGGAGAAGGAATGGAGACTCACCTATAATCATGCTGACACAGTCCTCTACAAAACCGAGCATTGTACTAACAAACACTGCCCCAGAATACTAGAGCTGAGCATTTCCACAATTATCTCATCTGCTAAAGAGCTCTTTTCAACATCTCATGCTCTTAACCCTGCTGCAGTTAATACTGTGCTTGTCCCTGCTCAACAGTTTAGTTCAGATCTCTCTGATTTTTTCCAGGACAAAATCACTAGACTACTCAAATCATTTTCAACTGACATGATGCATGCTTTTCCAGTACAAGTTCTCTACTCTACCTCCCTCTTAAACATTTCAGCGCCTACCCGGTCTTCTTTTGAATCAGTAGGTCTAGATTATAAAAAACAAATGAACCCCTAGGTACTAAAGGGACCTTGGGTGATTAGTATTATAAAACTACAGCGGTCTCTATGGAGCCCGGATAGCCATGAAGCAATAACCAATGCTCTAGCTCAAAAAGCAATATTTGTAATATATATAATCCGCAGTTAGGAATTCACTCAAAACAAGAAACCAAAATTGTAGTGGGATGGGAACTCACATTAAAGTGAGGAAAGTGCTCGGGCAAAAGTGTGATACGTGTGATATGAGAGTGCAATATTTGTCCCACAATAACATGAGCAGGAACAAAGCCCAAAGGTTATACAAACCGTTGATGCAGTACAGGGTCTGTATAGGTTGTAGGCGTTTCGTTCCTTTCAAATAGCAGGATCATCATCAGGATAAACTAATTGATGACCCGTGTGTTTTATTATGTTCCATCTAAAAATAAGTACAAAAAAACAAACCAAAAATGAAATTAAAATAAATCTACATAATGAAACGAACATTGATGCATACATATTTGTAAACATTATAACATGAATGTATTTTATCATCCTAAAATAAATAAGAAACAATAATGAAAAACAGTTAAAAAATCGAATGGCAAACATAAATCTAATTATTAAAAAAAATACCATCATAAAAAAATATCTTTAAAAAATCCTTCACAATGTAAAGGCATTGCATAATAACATCATTTGGTTTTAGATAAACATACGTGGACAAAGATACAGATCACATTATCTAATAATTTGCATACAGATAACAGTTGTAATTATTAAAACACAAAAATACCCCCCAAAATGTTTTAAACAAGAAAAAAATGATGTATATCCAATTGAGTAGCAGATGTCCTTGTTCAAGTCTAGCAATCGAGCATCCGTACTTCAAAATATAATTCCTAGAAAAATTATTAAAGTGAAATATATCCCAATCAGCATCCTTCAAATAAAGCTATAATAAACTCACAAAACCATACAAAACCTAAACAATATACAACAATATATAACATAAACCATGTAACCTGCAAAAATTAAGGAAAATGCATGATTAAAGTTGGTAAAGAACCCAAAAGTATTTTCCTTACTTTAAAAAAATGTTTCCATGACAATAATGAATCTGGGAAATAGAAAAGTATACCTACCCAAACTCTAAATAAACAATACCCACAAAAACATCAAATGTACCTTAAATAATATATAAACATATACATTAACAAGCTGTATCCCTAAACTACATTTATATAAATTACACTACACTTTAGGGCCACAACGCCAGATCTTTTTTTTATCTGAGTGAGAGTGAATGTGTGGCCTACTGATACCTGTTGTGAAGAGTTCAGCTGTTATGTGTAACCCAGAACCTTGCACTCAAATCACATCTGTTGACTATACTTGCATGTACAGTGAGCCTGTGATACATGTGTGATGGTAGAACTCTGTGTGTATGCGACTCTGAATACTGAAACCAGTCGGGTACATTTTTTGCCCCTCGGTTAGCACAGCACACGATGGAGGGTGAGGCCAGCCTCCCAGGCAGAGCTACTTTCAGTAATTTCATGAAAATGTTGTTAGCAAAAGGGATATTTATTAGTTTTTCACGAGCACTTCCCCTTATGTGGATGGTAGCAGTGAGAGGTAGGATTACACAATTTCTTTTGTTCAAGGCCAGAGGTGGTGTGTGCCTGACAGCCAGACTCCCAGAGGTGAGGGGCCATCACCATCACTTTTTGCTGATAGAGCTGACAGACTCTCTAGTAGTGTGCTTGACCCAGCAGGAGGAGAGAATGTCAAGGAGGAGGTCACTTAATTCCACAATTAACTTGCATTCTAGTGGATGAACCTTTAGGAAAGATAAAGCATAAAGAAAATAATTTTAGCTTTAAAAAAGGAGACTCCCGCCTAAAAGATGAGGTCTCATGTATCAGTGGTTTACATTGCTCCTTGTTAGCATGTAGCCCTATTCCTAAGACAACCTGTGCAGTAAACCTTCTCTACTGCAGCTCTCCCTCCAGTCACCATGTAAACATCCGCTTGCCTCTCAGAGGTACTACTAGACAGTTCATGTTCACAGAGGTATGACTGCATGAAGACCCTCCTATTTGTGTCACATGCTTCTGATTGATGAGCAGCTCTGAGGAAATTAAAGGGGCTCTGGGCATGCATGTCCCTCTCCTGCACAGACCTCTCTCAGGGGCAAAAGGCTGGGCATTTCGTGTCACACACACGCTAGTTATGGGCTGAGGCACATCACCCAAAAGTGGAATCAATGGCATTTATGCCAACACTCCCATTTAAGGTGAGAGACACCATTTAAACCACTCCTCTCTGCACAGTGCCACTCCACTCTGTTATAAGCCACTCCACTCTACTCTAAGCCACTGCACTCTATTCTATGCCAATCCAATCTACACCACTCCGCTCTACATCACTATTCCACACAATGCCATTCTACTTTACTCCACTGCACTGCACTCCGTCTGTTAGCACCAGATTGTATTAACCCCTTGCATGCTGATGACGAACTCAGCTCGTCATCAGCGTTACCTGCCGTGTGCTGATGACGTGCTGAGCTCGTCATGTAACGCGGTAATTTTAAAATTGCCGCGTACAGCGGGAAAAGCCGCCGCACGCATGCGGTTAATGACTATGGAACTGACTCATGTGGAACTCATGTGGAACTGATTTAGTGTGCTCTACTGTCCAATCCCAAAGAATGCCTGCACCCCATACAGGGCAGGAGTCGAGGGTACACGCGGGTACTCAGCGTCCACCCACTATTTTCGGTGTCCACCCTGCCAAGATGTTGGGCCCCACGGAAATATGTTCAACATGTCCCAGTGTAATTTTCAGACTCCGGGACATGTTCAGCAGCTTGTTGTCTGCTTTCTATTCCCAGCAGCAATGGGCAGGCAGCAAGGGTGGTGGGGAGGGGGTTTACCTCCAGCTGCGCTAAAGATAAAGGCAGAAGTTAAGGGGTCACCAGGCCTCCTTTTTATCGATTATCGGACTGTAGGCAGCCTGGAACCTCACACTTACATGCAAATACAATGGAGAGGAAACAAAAGCACACAGCTTGTTATCTCTTCACAGATACTTGAGAGATGCATGCTTTTGCCTTTGTTCAGTCCCCCTGTATATAAGTGCAAGCAATTTAAGAATGTCAGATGTGTTGGTCTCTCCCAGTATTTACACAAATAACAATTTCAGTAGCACTATCATTTATAGCGCTTCTCATCCCAATGCAGAGTGTTAGAGCGCTTTACATAACATTCACATTGTCTATTCAAAATAAATCACATACGTATGCATATCACTGTACAAGATGTTACATGAGACAGTCAGGGTTACAAGGTGTAGGAGTCAAATGCACATCATAGCTCACTGTGGTCTACTATATGGATTACAATTTAAGAATTGCTAGTAACAAAAGAATCTCTTTATTCAATGCAGTAATCCACTTGCCTATCTAAATAAAATAAAAATCAGTGTTCTGCATGTTATATAATGTGCTTTGCTATTTTATTGTATTTTCAGTTGGCAAATGTTTAATCATACACATATCAGAGTACTATTGCATAATTATGTGGTACATTTATGCTCACAACATTGCATAATATGTTCACCATGTGTGTTGTGATATCATGAATAACAAACCTGAAGAAGGTAGCAACAAAATAGAGGTACAACCAGGGCTTTAAGTCGGATGGGTCTGTCCGGGTCTGAGCACCGGCAGTTATTTTCAGGGGGCCTTGAAACGGGTCTGTATCGGGCTCTATTTTCTGTGCAAAAATAAGACTACGTCGACTTTAAAAAATATATATATATACATGGCAATTAGCTAGCTGGTGCAAACTCTTTTTATCAGGATAGCTTTCTCGAGAATCCACAATACGGCTGCAGCATGCACATGAGGTGCATCTTCATTTACCCTCCCCCCTGCACTTGGGAGAGCAGGGCTGGTTCTATGATTTGCACAGCCCTGGGACAAAAGGGAATGTGCGAGGCCCCTCTAATTTACTTAAGTGACCCTTTGCAAGGAAACAATTCAGAGACACTGCGGGAGCCCCATTGTACAGGATTTTAGTGCCCCCACAGTTTTAACTTTCAGCCCACAAGCAATTCTCACATCTTCAGCCTGATGGGTGTAAGAATTGCTTGTGGGCTGAGAGTTAACACTGTTGGGGAGCTAAAATCCTGTACAGTGGGCCTCCTGCAGTGTCTTTGAATGGTCTACTTGCAATTGGGACAAAAGGAAGCGTCTCCCTCCCCTAGGCCTCCAGACACCAAGAGGCCCAGGGAGGGGACCCCTCCCAGGGACCCTAATTGCAAGAAGACAGGGAAACAAGAGGGCACACAGCGCCAACCCTGTGGGAGAGAGAAAGCAGGCAGCGAGCAGCCCCTTGTGGCTCCTCCGACTACACGTCAAAGTCCAGCTTCAATTATACTATTATGAAAAATGAATAGTGCGAGGCGAAATATCTATATATTATCAAGCTTTGTCAATTAGGTGATTATGGGAAACGGTGGTACGGATCACGTAAGAACGCAGTATATCGGATTTTATGAAGTAAATATTGTCTAACCTGCTTATTATGATTATTATTGTTCCATTACTACTGCTATTATTAATATTATCATCATCGCAAATAATACTATTCGTTGATAACGATGAAACAAAAATGCAATAAAAAGTTAATTTAAAAGAATGATAATGTAATAGTACTGATGCAAATAAATAAGCATCGTTTTTATGTTGATTCTGCATGGTGAGTAAAGTAGGGAGTGCTCTAATCCGTGTTTACTGACCCAGCTGGGTTGTGGGAGATGTGATTTGAGGTGTACGGCAGACTGTACTGAAGTAAATGTGCTTCGACAACCTGTGTCAATATTCTACCTACATTGAGGTTAGGTGGAATATATTGTGTCATGTCTATGTTTGTGTATACTGCAGTTGTTCTCCGAGGAGTCCTGGAGCTGGCGGCTTGTCAGAGCAAGGGGTACTGCTACACTAGTTATCTTTATTTAGACCACGCCCCTACTTAGATAGGCCACACCCCTTTGAGGTTTGCCTCACCCCTTTTAGAGCACCCCCAGTTTTATTTCCACTTAAAGCCGAAGGTACAACAGTTCCCAAACGGCACGTCTCTCCTGCCAGAGTTATCTCTCCATTATTATTATTCCCTGAGATTTACAGGGCTCCTCTGCAGCAGATGCCTTAACCCCATAAAATATTTTTAAATGCAGACTTGGCAACCAATTAAGCAGAACAGATCTACAATGATGCGTTTCCTTATTGCCAATTTCTTTGTGGCAGCGTTTTTCTTTTTTTTTTTGTTCAGGCCCAGATTTTGCGTCAGGATTGCATCACTTTTTTGGAACAACCCTGACTCCAAATCTCATTTCTAAAATATCATAATGCACTTAAATGTACTCATGATGCACCTGATAAACATATGTGTGAGATCTTAGTATCTGATGTCACTTCTAGTAATGTCACTTCCAGTGAGGTCACTTACTGTGATGCCATGTGGAATGTCACGCGTCCTGACGTAATGTGCTGTGATGGCACACGTCATGATGTCACTTGCATACTGCCTAAGTTGGTCACTCCCCCCACTTCTTTTTAGAATACTCGGGCCCTGAGCCCCAGCTGTGAGAGTACAGCCTGCAGCTACGATGTGTTTGCTCAAGAGTATCCTCGTGAAAGACTTTAACCGGCCTATACAGTCAACTTTAGCTGCTGCCAAGTAGCACTGATAGGAAGCTTTAGATGCTTTTATTCACAGCAGTCCACGGCCCTGTCACTAACAGCCACAAACATCCCTTGAAGAGTGAACAGTGTAGCTCTGCTCGCGCGTACAAAAGCCTTGGCTTACTTATCCTGCACTGCGGGCACACGTCATGCTCTGGGCATCATCAATGCGCGCTCACTACCGCTTTTCATCGCCTATCCTCATAAAAGTACTTGTCGACTCACATCGCACTGTAGTCGATAACGTTTTGCTGCCATCTAGTGGACGTTCATATACTTTCCTAAATGAGCCATCCTCGCAAAGAACCAACTAACTATGCGTGTTGCTTGCTACCTAATGGACGCTTATCTTGAATATAGGAGCTTATCAGGCCGAATTCCAGTCTTATAGCAGCTGATGGAACAGACGTACTAAAATTGCACAATTTACGTAAAACCTGGCCTTCGACCCTATCTTTACCAAACAGACCTTGAGAGCAAAAACACTGGTTTAAAGCTTTGAGAGCAAAAAACACTGGTTTAAAGCTTTGAGAGCAAAAACACTGGTTTACAACTTACAGACGCTGCATAGTTCTCTGGTTCGGTCAGAGCTACATTTCCACTACACTACATTCATTAATCAAAAGTATGGAGTAAACAGAAGCGATTAAACTCTCCTACCGTAGGATCTTGTGTTGAGAGTGTGGAGTGTGGTGGTTCTTCAGCCAAAAGACATGAGTGCTGCGGTAACAAGTGCACAATGGCTTGCATGTGGGGCTATCATCCAGGGAGCTGTGTTTCAAAGACCAAATATATGTGGCAAGGACCACACATACTCGATTGGACGGACATAGCACTATGACCTACGCCTAGTCACAAATCCCAATTCCCAGGGCTGTAAGGTTATGGTGGTTGAAAATACTGATGTGCAAGAGATTATCAGGGAGGTCAGAAGCATTTTTGAGTGGAAGTTAGGTCTCCTGAAGCATTATGTGCACAACAAAATAATATTAAAGAAGAGAACAATAAAGCTAAGAGAATACCGATCTTGGTGCAGGAGGAAGTCAAAAACGTGGAACCTAAAAGGTCTAAAGCCAGCTAAAGTGGTTCTGTGGATATCACCTGTGGGTATATCAGAAAATTGTATGGCAAGATAAGGAACGCAGTAGACCTTCTCTGCTTGAACCAGAACATTACACTAGATAGGTTTCCCCTCCACGATGTACTTGTCGTGATCCTGCTGTTCAGTGGTGAGGCATTTTTTTAATGTTTGTTCTATGTAGTACTTACCTCCCAATCAATTTGCATAAAGACACCAGAGGATGTATTTCAGTTCATCCGCCTGCCTTTCGGTCGCACCTCGACGGCAAGGCATACCCTTATGGGCAAATTCAGGTTGTGTTCTTCCAGGATAACATCTTCATGTTTGATAGCAACGTGGAGGAGAACAACTAGGCTTTGAAAAACGCCTTGGTCCATTTAACAAAAGTAAGTGGTGCCCTACAGAACGACTGAATAAAGTTTTTGGAGCTACAGGCACTGGAAGTGATGGTGTGGTGGGTCTGGTAGCACCCCCAAAATACCTGTGTTAGAGTTCAGACGGCGAATGAGGAATAAAGATGCCTTTACATTTTTTTTTTATCATGTGACATTTGCTGTAATTTCAAAGACAGGCTATGTCTTGTGACAAATTGCTGAACATTCTTTTACCATGGCATTTAGTGTTTACTTTTGTATTGTATTGTATTGTATTGAATATTTGTATAGCGCATAAAACTGTCACCCTACGGGTATCCTGGCGCTCAACCTTGATGGTAAACAGCACATTAACAGCCTAGCGTTGATAGAGGGAGGACTAGTTTTCCATCCTAGGGGACAGCCAAGTTTTCAACTCTTTTCTGAAACAAGTTAGCGAATGGGCCTGTCTAATGGTCTGGGGTAAATCGTTCCATTGTCGTGTGGCTGCCACACCAAACGCTCTGCCCCCCATTCTGGATTTCTTAAATCTGGTGGTCTTAATCAGATTTACATTAGAAGAATGGAGCTGCCTATTTGGATTATACCATACAAATCTCTCCTGTAGTGGAATAGGGCCCACATTGTGTACTGCTTTATACACAATGCACAGGGTTTTGAAACAGACTCTCTCTTTGATGGGCAGCCAATGTAGGTCTCTTAGGGCTAAGGTCGTAGAAGCCCTACGTTGCCTATTCAGTGCCAGTTTTGCTGCCATAGCCTGGACGCTCTGCAAGCCCCGTAAGATGTATTGTGGAGCTTCCAGGTACAGGGCATTGCAGTAGTCCAGTCTACTAAGGATTACACTCCTTACTACCAGCACCGGGTGTCTTTAGGCAAAAGCGGGAGAATCTGTGGCAGCATCCGCATCAGGGAGAAGCAGACACTAGAAGTTTTATTTTCTTGAGTTTCCATTTGAAGACTACCATCCATTTGTACCCCCAAATTACGCACTATTTTGGCGGGGAACAGGGGATCATCTTCCGGGGTAAGTCTAAAATCCATTTTAGGATGTAGCTGCATACTAATTGGTGGGCAGAATATCACTTCTGTTTTCCCCCCATTAAATTGTAAGGAGTTTTGTCTAAGCCAGCATACTATCTGGCGCATGCATTCCTGAAAGGTGTCCATGGACACTGCCTGTTTCCCTTCCAGGGAAAACACCGATTGGGTGTCGTCCGCGTAGTTAACCACATTAACTCCGTAAGACTTGATTAGGGAATGAAGAGGATGCAGGTATATGTTGAAAAGAATGGGGCTTATCGCTGACCCTTGCGGAACCCCATGATGTACAGGGGATTTACTGGACTCAAAGGATGACATAGTCACAGCCTGTTGCCTCCCTGATAGATAAGATTGCAGCCACTGCAGGGCACGCCCTTTTACCCCCAAGCGTCTTAATCTTTCCACCAATATAGTGTGGCTCACCGTGTCGAATGCGGCCGACATGTCTAGTAACACTAAGACAGAAGACACTAAGACAGAATACAGAAGAATCTCCATTATCGGCACGCATCCGTAGATTGCCCATTACGGTGACCAAAGCAGTCTCCGTGCTGTGGCCCGGACGAAAACCAAACTGATCCCTGTCTAGTAGGTGATTATCTTCTAGGTAGCAGGACAAAGTCCCAAGAATTTTAATCGAATATGGTAATAAAGAAATGGGTCTGAAGTTAGCCGGAACCATAGAGTCTAATGAGGGTTTCTTGAGCAGCGGTGTAACTACTGCTTGTTTCCAGGCCTCCGGAACCACTCCTTCTTCCAGAGATTGGTTACAAATTAGTCGGAGCCACGGAAGGCATTCCTACCCAGATGTTTTCCAAATTCTATGTGGGAGAGGGTCCCTTGGAGAGCTGAGGTAGTACTGTGAACTAGAGTGTTGAAAAGATCCTCCGCGGGGGCTTGAAAGTGTTCCAGACAGGTATCTTTTCTTTCTATGACAGTAAAGTGAGAAGATTTCGTAAAGTGAGCTGCGTCACAAACTCGCTGGGGTCTAGGCAATGTGAAAGAAAATTCTGTTGGGTGTAAAAAAAATCTAACACACCATATTTAAATACCTGTAAAGGCACTGTACAAATATTTCACAATATATCAGCAGTTGGAAAAAATTAAATAAGGCACTTTTTTTGTAGTTCTGAAGTGTGATGGAAACCAAGATATTAATAGGATTAAAAAAAACACGTGGTGATGTGCAAATAATAAATATTTGCTGAAACTCGATTTCCGCACATCATCCTTTGTGAGCTACATGGTTTCATCCGTAAAACTCCATGTCTGAAAATTTCAATGGAAAATATGCTGTCTGTGATTGGCAGTTCACAACCACACCATGATTCAGTAATACATTTGCACCCTGTGCTCCAAAATGCACCACCGGCTACGGATCTCATGGCTAACAGAATGATGCTGAATAGGCGGGACTCATTTGCTACACTTTGTGCAACACTTGGATTTGTGAATCCCTCTGACATCAGTGATGGAACATTATTGACAGCACCCCCACTCTTAGAAGCCATAGCGTCTCAGGCCCACTCCACATCTAACTTCGCGATACTAGGAGACCTCAACATCCACTTCGATGACCCCCTAGATACAGGGGCAGTCGACTTAATTGCAGAACTGGCTGCCTACGGTCTCCACCTCATCAACTCTGGAGCCACACACACTAAAGGTCATTTACTCGATCCAGTGTTTACCAACATCCCCACCCTTCAAGCCAAAGAGTCCCTACCCCTCCCGTGGACGGACCACTTCATGGTCTCTCTCCGCCTACCAGGAGCCTTCAAGAAACTCCACAAACCCACCACCTATACCAGGAACAGGGCATGGGCCAGACTCTCCGCACAGGAATGGGCCAGAACCCTGAACTCTACCACCCCTACCCCTTCGGAAGATCCGGTCACCGCAGATAGCAAATTCAGGGAGTGGATCTCCATGTCACTCGACTCTATCCTCCCCTTAAAAACCCGTGAGAATAAAAACGGGAAATTAGGATCTGCCCCATGGTACACCCCGGAACTCCGGACTCTCCGCAAAGACTGCAAAAAAGCAGAGCGACTATGGAGGAAAGACTGGCTGCACGCCAGCAAGGAAGCCTATCAGAGGTCGGTGAGAATCTACAAATCAACCCTGAAGCTCACTAAAGCCTCACACTACGACACTAGAATAAAAAACTCCACCAACTCGGCAAGAGAATCCTTTCTCATCGCCAAAGAGCTATTGAAAATACCAGCTCCCCCCTCATCCATCACTCCCCCGGCGGACAGAAGTGACGAATTGGCTACCTACTTCAACTCCAAAATCGCACGTATTCTAGTCTCCCTCCCCCACCCCTGCCTGCTGAACCACATGGACAATGATGCATCTTCCAACCTCTCAGGAAACATCATGCATCCTCAGCTGACCGCTTTCAGAGCAGTAACACTGGACGAAGTAGGCACAACCATGGCCAAAATGAAAAGCGGCTCCCCTCTAGATCCTGCCCCCATTAGATTCCTGAAAACAGTAGCCCCTGTCATCGTGCCTACGATCACGGAGCTGATAAACATATCGCTATCTCAAGGCTCTGTCCCCCCAAGCTGGAAGAGTGCAGTAGTCAAGGCACTCCTAAAAAAACCTCATTTGGACCCCGCCGACATGGCGAACTACCGGCCAATCTCACTCCTCCCATGCGTCAGCAAAATGGCCGAGAAACTGGTCAATGGGCAACTGTCACAGTTCCTTGAATCAAACAACCTTCTGCGGCAGTCACAAACTGGATTCCGCCCGGGCCACGGCACAAATACCGCCCTTCTCGCTGTCATCGAGGAGGCAAGGTGCATCCTGGATTCAGGAGGGTCAGTGGCAGTGATCCTCCTGGACCTCAGCGCAGCCTTCGACATGGTTAACCACCGTGTCCTACTCCATCGGCTGGCCGTGGCAGGGCTCGCAGGTTCGGCGCTCACATGGATAGAATCCTTCCTTTCAGGGCGCTCGTTCCAGGTATGGGATGGCAACTCCCACTCTGCCTCCCTCCCCCTTGCGAGCGGAGTCCCCCAGGGGTCATCCCTAAGCCCCACTTTATTCAACACCTACATGGCCCCCCTCGAGGATGTCGTCGCCCCCTTCGGGATTAAGATAGTGAGCTATGCGGACGACACGCAATTGGTCGTCTCACTCTCACATCTGGACAATCACCCAGACAATCTGCCGAACTGCCTCCAACAAATTCACCACTGGATGTGCGAGTCATCGCTCAAGCTAAACGGATCAAAGACAGAAGTCATGCTTTTGGGCAAGCAATGGACCACCATCCCCTCTTCGGTCTGGCCAGACGTCTTCGGGGAAGTACCCACCCCGAAACAAGTAATTAAGACCTTAGGAGTCTGGCTGGAACCCGAGCTGTCTCTGAAAACCCAAGCAACCAAAACAGCAGGCACCTGTTTTGGTCTCATGCGCTCCATCCGCAGGATCCTCCCACTACTTCCGCCCCTATCTAGGAAACTCTTGGTCCAAGGCCTGATCCTTGCGCGGCTAGACTACAGTAACACGGTCTATCTAGGAGCTCCTGAAGCCACTATGGCTAAACTTCAGCGTACGCAAAACGCAGCTGCCCGGCTCCTTATGAATCTCCCTTCCAGAGTCTCAGCCAGACCAGCGATCAAGGCCCTCCACTGGCTTCCAATACGACAAAGGGTAGAATTCAAGGCCCTGTGCACCGCACACAAACTTCTCAACGGTCTCGGCCCTGCTATCCTGAGAGACCTGGTTACCCCCTACAAGGCCCCCAGATGCCTACGCTCGAACAATGAGCGTCTGGCCAACGTCCCCAGATACAGGAAGGCGCGCACCGGCGGTAGACGCTTTTCTGTAAAAGCATCCTCAGGATGGAACTCACTTCCTCGCCCCCTGAGGCAGGAACCCAGCCATCTCCTTTTCCAGAAAAAATTGAAAACGCTGCTGTTCCCAAAATAAAGTCCCCTCTCCCCTCTGGTCTCCACAAATGCTACAGCGCGGGGATGCCTCCGGGTCACCAGGCGCTCTATAAATCGCTAAATAAATAATAAATAAAATAAAATTGTTTCAGCGCCCCCGCTTGGAGCAACAGGTGTAGACTAACCAACCCTGCCAATAGAGAGAGGGTAAAAGCAGGTCTTTGACAAGCAATCAAGGGTGCTTCTGTAGTGATAGATAAAAGATAAGGAGAAAAGTTCCCTTAAGGGTTTGATTGAGTATCAATGTAAAATTGTAAACTATGTTGTTAATAAGACTGCGCTGATATGGGTGTTGCTACAAGGGGGGAGACATTTAAGTGTAGGGATGGCCGGAAAGATATGCTTAAGGGTATACAAGAAGACATTTTTAGTGCTAATATTTTAACTAAGTGGAATATCAAGAAAAAAAAACATCATTACTGTGGGCATGAGTGCCAAGGGAACGGCTGCTTTGTTATTATAAGCGTGTGGTAGTGTGGAGAAGACAGTAGCATTGGCATCATGATTGCTCTCAGATTTAGAGAGAAATTACTTGCCATTGAGAGGGAGGCACTGTCTGTGTTTGAAACTTTTATTAGAACACATTTGTATGGTGGTCAGTGCTGGAGCCCGGGGACACACTCCATGTCGCTGCTTGATTGGCGAGGTTAGCTTCTAGGCTACAAGCTCACAGGTTGAGAGTACATTCCGGGGTGAAATAATAAAAAAAGAGTATTGTCTTTCCTGATTGATCATAGACTGTGGTGCGGAGGAAGTTGTTGCCGGTGTAGCATTGGCTGAGTAAAGTGAAAGTATTTCAAAGGAAAAGGGATTAGAAGTGGATAGGGAGAGGGGCCAACTGAAGGAAGTTAAAGATTGGAGCAAGAAGGGCGAGACGAGAGGGTGGTGTGAGTGTGGATGTCAGACCATTACTCAAGATGGTGTAAACAGATACTCGTGATCGTGCATAGAAGTCTAACATGTATTTCATGCAAAAATAGCAATCAAGCATTGAAAACAACGAGGCAATTAACGGATCAGAGCTAAATTTGTTGAGGCACATGTGGATTACCATTTTCATGGTCCAGCAATAATCATTAAAGTATATGCATATAGAGTCACAAATTAGGTTTTAATCATGCAAGGAGATAAATGTATATATCTTGAAAGATTACGCAGATGTATGGTTGCCATTGCCCATGAGGGTAAACTGTGACATGGATCAAACTGTGACATTGACTTGCATCAATGAAAATTTTGAGTGGCTACATATGCACCAGAAATCACCTGTGGATTGAGAGACTGCAGAATATGTAAGGAGGGTGAGAAACGATTAAAGGTAGGACGAGGAGGATGGATAGGTCATCCCAGTGTTCCTTGGATCCGTGTGTTTGGGCTTTGTTGGCACCATGCTGTGACAGCGGGAAAGCTAAATGTTTTCCATGGTGATAGTAGATGTATATGCAAAATGGCTGGAGCTCAAAAGGAGGTTTGTGGAAAGTGTTTGGAAGAGAGGGGGTCCCCTCGTATTTGATGACAGATAACAGAACACAATTAATATCTGTTAGGATGTGTGAATTTCTGGAACAGATGGGTGTAAAACACCGCGGGATAGAACGAGGGGGGCTGTGTTTCACCGGGTTGGCGAGTGTGAATCTGATGCACATGAGGAAGGATGTAGTAGTTTTATGTTAATGAGTGATATTGAGTGTTATAGTTCCGTGGCCAAGAGGGGCGCTGTGGAGAATGGCATGGGACATGGTAGTCGAGGACAGCATGAGGTCTGACAGAGGAAGGGTGAGGAGGCCGCCTAGCAGAATAGGAGCCTTTGTATGTATGGTAACATGTGCTATTAGACCTCTTGCTTAGGGTGACCAGATGACTCCGTGTCACTTCGATGCACCTTTTCCTATTCTGTGTTTTGATTTAAAAATCAGTGCATTCTGGGGGCTGTAGTCTTAGTTCATTTAAATAAAGCCTACATCCTTGATAACAATGATATGTAAAGTCAGAACCAGGAATGGAAGAGCGGTGTCCTTGGAACGTGGTGTCAAGGTGTTCTAGCGTGTGAGTTGAGCCAATCTAAACTACCACTTTTCCTTGGTTGGCTTACCTGCATGGCTATTTTATTGCTATTTTTACTGTTTGTTCTTTTTGCTACCGCTTGCTATCTTGTGCTTTATTTTATTTGTTGTCCTTATTATTACGTTTTTGCTAGGTTATTTGAGGTTTGAGAAGTGAAGGACGTGTGCCGTAGTGTGTGCAGTCTCGTAGATTGTGGCTGCTAACATTACCTCTACGTCACTCTTCCTCGTCCCTGTCATGACTAGTGAGAACCGCTACCAATCTCATAGGAAACAAAATATGAAACCTTTATTTAACCCCACCACCCTCAGCTGGGTGCTATAATAGGGTTGCAATCCCTCACCCCTTTCTATTTTGTTTCCTGCCTCATGGAATGATGACCAGGACTGCGCAGGTAGTAGCCGTCCTACAGTATCTAATGCGCGAGATCTTTTACTCCCTGTTGGCCTTGGAGGAAACTCCACTGCCGTAGCTGGGGCACAAGGCTGTGGGGAGTGGTGACTGGATCCCTAAGCCAATTATAGGTAAGGGTATATGTATTTTATGGTGACTTTGAAAATCTTGAAGGGGCGAGGATGCTGTCAGACTGTTCTTATTTCTGCTTCTGAAGCTGATAAGATAATGGGTCTGATGGAGATTTTTCTCAAAGATGCATTCGTTATTAAATACGCTCACCTGGGTCCCGCTGTTGGTTTGTGTGTGTGTGGACTACCATGGTTAGGTCTCATATACACAGAGGCCTAAGGGTGGATAGCGCATGCGTGGAGTCATTGAATTGCGCATATGCGAGTCCCGTTAGTCACTCATGTGTGGAACCAGATTCTATGAGCATGTGTGAACTTTTAGTTTTGTGTGAAGCATTAGCTCACTTGGTGCCTTTTGTGGTGGGTCCTAAGTACTTTAAAAGGGGTAAAATTCCATATTTTATTTTATTGTAATTCTATAACACATGGTTATTAGTTGCATTTCTATTAATATAGGGAAACAATCGCACAAGAGGAGTCTCTTATCGCCTTCCCCTCTTCAACAAGCAGATCTTTTCCTCTTCCCAAAAGGAACCGAGAGGATAGAGGAGATGATGGCAAACTTAAGAGACTGATTCTAGAAACCTTTGCTTCCCTTAAACAAAAGAAAGAACATGGTGTGGATTTGATTGTGCAGGAAAGCATGATTTCAGATATTTCTGCATCTGAGTTTTCTGATGGGTCCTCTATCCAGCCTCCAGATCACAAGGGAAGTATATTTTAAAAGATTTGATGCCTGAACTGCTAACATATATAAAGAATAATAGGGAGTTTCCTTTCAATGAAATAGTTGACTCATCTAAAAACACAATCTTGCAATAATTTGGAAACCTGCTAGTGTTGGGCTACCTATTTATCAGTCTGGTTGGATGGTTGTTTTTAATAAATGAGAGGGCTCAAACCAGATTATTCTGCCATCCTACATTTATGGCAAGATAATATCCCTACGAAGGTATGAAAGTGAATTTGACGATTCTATCCATTTTGGCTCAGTTGTGACAAGTTTGGTGGGTAGACCAACTATGGCTGAGGAAAATATTCTCAAAGATCCAGCAGAGAACAACGTGGATGCTATATTGAAAAAGGTCTACTCTGGTTTGCATCTTTCTCTATGTACTTTTGTCTATGGGGCTTAAATGTTGCAGTCTCTCCTCTGTGATTTCGGTGAGCTGTGTGAAGTGATTCAAAAGTTTAGTTTCTTTCAGATATTTCATTTGACGCTGTAACAGGTTCTGCAATGGCTTGTGGAGCATCAATAGCAGCAAGACGTAATCACTTTACAGAAACAGAAGCATGATCTTTCAAGTAAAGATCAGCTTTCCTGACCATGCAAGTGGCCAGGAAGTCAGTGGTCATGAGTTAAAAGTTGGTGGCACAATCCGTTACTTCCTGGAGCCTTGAAAGAAGTCAATCAATCAGGATTCTTATAGAGAACGGCTAGTCACCCTTTAGGGTCTCAAGGCACTGGAGGTGGGAGTTCTGCAGTTCAGTCGAAGTGCCAGGTTGTGAGGTCCTTCCTGAATTGAGCCAGTGAGGGTGTTTGTGTGAGAGGTAAAAGAAGAGAGTTCCAGGTCTTTGAGGTGAGGTAGGAGAAGGATCTTCTTCCGGCCTTAGTCTTGTGTATCCGTGGGATGGTGGCCAGCGCCAGGTTGGCGGAGCAGAGGTGTCCAGTGGGAGTGTAGAAGGAGAGGCAGTGGTTGAGGTATGTAGGTCCGATGTTGTGGAGGATCTTGCAGTGTAGCTGTGCGTGAAGAGCTTGATGTGATTATTTTGTTGAGACCACCTCAGTCAAATGGGTACTGAGCATTGTCCGGAGATGATATGAATTTAAATTGATCTTCTCTTCGAGTCACTCAGAGACCATTGCTAACCCCTTACCACAGTCTCAGCAAAAGTTGAAGGCCTTGGAAGAAGGAATCCAGCTACTCTGGTTGAAGAAGTCATTTATTCCTGTCCTGTAGAAAGCAAAGGGGAAGGGTGTGTAGTCAGTTGTTGTTCTAGTACTGAAACTAAAGGTAGAATTTTGGATTGTCATACATTTGTAGGAGCTAAATAAGTCTGTGAGCTAAATCGCTTTCAAATTAGGGATCCTCCAAAGAATAATCTCTTTATTTCAAAAGGATCATTTTTTGGCTGCACTAGACTTGAAGGATTCATGTCTTCATGCGCTGATGTTCCAATCTCAAAATCACATCAGAAGTACCTAAAATCGTGTCCAGGGTCAGCATTGGCAATAGAGGGTTCTCCCTTTTGGACTTTGCTAATTTCCAAGGGTTCTAATGAAAGTAGTGGCTTCACTGATTACTCACCTTTATCTTCAAGGAATATCAATATTATCCATGCATGGATGATTGGTTAGTTTCAGCTCCATCAGTTCAACTACTGAATCATCATTAGGAAAAGACCATTATTACTCAAAACCATGACCGTGTTTTCCTCAATTTATCCAAATGTCAGCTGCAGCTATGAAATCATCTCATCTTCATTCGAGCAAAGATCGACACCCAGCAGAGAAAAGTCTTTCTTCCAGTAGAAGAAGCAGCCCTTCTCCAGAACCAGTTGGAATCTCTCATTTGTCTAATAGAAGCATCATCCTATAACTGGACTGAGATCCAGGGTCACATGGCAGCGAGTGTGTTCACAGTGGGAAACGCTTCACCTAAGACTGTTACGGATTCATCTTCAAGAATACTGGTCATCAGCTTTGTAAGATGTAGAGCAGATGAGTGCAATGACACAGGACATGATATTCGCTCCTCAGTGGTAGTTGGTTTCAGACAACCTATGCAGGGGAGTCCCAATGCATCCAGAATCGCCTCAAGCTCTGTCGATAGACACCGGCACTATCAGCTGGAGCGCGACTCTGGGAAGTCTATCAGTTCAAGCAAAGTGGAGCTCAGTAGAATGATCAAAGACTTCTTATTGGAGGGCGTTAACAACAGTGTTTAATTTCCTAATTCATTTTAAGCCTGAGCTCCCTCACTTCAACGTGCTGGAAAGGTCTGATAGTACAATGTCAGTAGCTTGTATCAATCATCAAGGCAAAACACGAGGTAGCATGTTCCCTGGCTCTTTGGACAAAGAGTCATCAACTCTCAATATCAGCAGTGCACATCAAATGTCTGGACAATGTGGAGGTGAATCACTCAACCAGAGTGTTTGCATCCTCCCAGAACCTGACACTGTCCAGATAAATCTTCCACACAATTTGTAGGAAGTTTGGCATCCCACACATAGATCTCTTTGCCTCCAGGGCGAATGTCCTCATCCTGAGGTTTTGCCTCTGGCTTTTAGAACAAAGAGGATGGGGAGTAGATGCAATGGTTCTGAAATGGCCAACGAAGCTAATGTTTGCTGTTGCTGCTTTTCTAATAATCCAGAGGTTGTTGTTAAAGATTTGTCAGTAAGAAGCTCACATAATTGTAGTTCTTCCCCTTGAGCCTGGATGTACTAACTTCCAACTTTGCAATTAGATGGCGCTTCAGACTCCTTGGGTCCTTCCTCACTTTCCAGCCCTCCTAAAGACAACCAGCCCTCTACTTCCTGTACTACTCACGCTATCAGATTGGAGGGTCAAAGGTTAAATCTCTTGAAACAAGGGATGTCTCTGTATTTAGTAGAAGTGGTCCATGATTCTAGGGGACCTTCTCCTCTTGAGTCTTATTCTGAAAAGTCAATGAAGGAGGCAGAGGATCTAGTTCCTAGGCTGTTTTAAAGTTTTTCTGTTTCTCATCTAATTTTTTATTTTCTCCTTGGGATCTCCAGTAAATCTTAACATGTTTGCAGTCTTTCCCTTTTGAAGCACTGGACACTGCTGATCCAAAATGTCTTTCTTTGGAAGAATGTTTTCTGGTGTCAATTACTTCAGCATGAAGGTTGGATGAACTTTGTCAGAACCCATTTCAAAGGGCCATAGGTCAAGCAGAAGCTACTGTACCCAGCCTGGGGGTTGAGGCCTTTTATTCCTGATGTCTTTGGCCCAAGCTACTATGGATCCTGAGCACCTGGGCCAAGAACCACTTCAGCACTTGACTCATAGGAACAGAGGTACGAGCAGTCCAAGGCTCCCTCAGGGGGAGGTGGAAACAAGGGAGTGAACACAGGCTCACAACTCAAAATGCACAAAGCAGCAATAAATCATTGTCCAGCAAAATACTCACTTTTATCAATATAAAAAAAAGAAGTATTTTATTTACAGCTAAGAACACACAGGAAAAATATGACATTCACAAGCAACTACACACTCCCCCCAGGGGTCGAGGCTCTAGTGTTTCCTTGGCGATTCCCTGTTCAACTTTCTCCTCACTCTAGCATTAGTGGTTATACCCATTCACTATTGACAACAAACAGGGTATGCTCCACTAGTTGTCCGAGTCTCCAGAGTCCACTCTGACTCTATTCTAAAGTCAAAAGTGTTCCAGCACTTTGAAGTGTATGGTGAAAGCCTGGCTCTCCCCCTCCCCACTGTGTGTCCCACCCAGCTTCCAGGAATGCAGAAATACCCAAATCTATCTGGGGGATTCCTCTACTTGCTATCCTAATGTTTCATCATGCAAACCTGGATCCCCTAAAATGGAACCCAGGGTCTTCCATGCATTGCACCATTCACAGGCATACATACCCCCAGTGCATGTATACAGCATACACACTGCAAATCACAGCACTGTATCCTCCATCTACTGTACCACTCAAAGAGACACATTAACCCAGCACATACATCTAACACGCTCCCACTGCACAGCACTGTATCCTCCCTGTACTGTACCACTCAAAGCCACTAATACACCCAGCACATTCATTTAACATGCACACACTACACAGTGCTACATTCTTCATATATTGTATCACTCATAGGCACACATACACACTGCACATACCTTTAGCATGCACACATTACCTAGCACTACATCCTTCATATACCATATCACTCACAGGCACACTTACACCCAACGCATGCATTCAACATGCATGCACTGCACAGTACTGCCATTCAATCAATCGATCAAAGGCTTTATAAAGTGCAGGGCTACTCGTAGAGTGTCCCGGCACTAGGCAGACTAGATGCCGGCTGAAACAAGAGTCAGCCTACTGATAGGCAGATCGGAACAACCAGGGTTTAAATTGCATCTCAAACAGCGTGCATCCTTTCTAGCACGTAAGTCCAAGGGAAGAGCATTTCAAGCACCACGGTGAACAAAGAGAAAGAGATGCCACCCCATCTCTTCCTCCTGGGACCACTGCCAGCACAGCGCAAGAGAAGTGAAAAGATCTGACAGGATGATATGGAGTGAGCCTATTGGCAAGATATACAGGGTGGACCCAATAGAATGCCCTGCAAATCAATGTGAGACATAGGAACTGGATCCTCCCTTTAATAGGCAGCCAAGGCAGCCCCTTAAGATGTTGGCGAATATGCGCCAATCTGGGGACTTTTAGTAGTAGTTGAGCAGCAGAGTTTTGTACCAGCTGAAGTCTCTTCAGTTAATAGGCATGAGAGAGTTAAACTAATCAAGTTGAGTGGTAATGAGGGCATGAATGACCAACTTCTGAGCCTGTGCCAGGAGAAAATGTAACAATTTCTTAGTTGACTGTAAAAGTCCAAAAACAGGAACCAACCACTGCTGCAACCTTAGCGCCAAAAGAAGTTTGACTGTCAATTTTAACCCCCAGATTGTACACTGACATGACTAGGGCCAGTGAAGGAGGACTATGATCAGGCCAACAATCACTGTCCCAGAAAGGGGTAGAGAGCCAAATAGAAAGATCTCTGTTTTACTGGTCTTACACTGGAGATTACGGTGCTGGATCCATTGGGTAACAGCAGTCAAGCAGGACTTGAGCTTGCTGTAAGCAATAGTCGCGTTCTTATACAGAGTTCGAAGGATCTGCATATCATCAGCATAAGACACAATCTGAATGCCTAAATACTCTACCAATGAAGCCATGGGGGTCATATATACATTAAAAAGCATAGGTCTCGGCGCAGAACCCTGAGGAACTCCCAAAAAAGAATGGTTTGGGGTCAGAGGCATAAGGTGACATCCAAACCGATTGACTTTTGTCTTTCAAAAAAGAGCAGATCCAGGCTAAGGCCGATCTCCCATTACCTATATTTTCCAGATTAGAAGAGTAGAGTGTTGTACTGTATCAAAGGCCACGGATAGGTCCAACAATATCAACGCGACCTGTTTTCCTTGGTTCACAGCCGGTTTGATGGAGTCAGTGACCTCCACTAAAGTGGATTTCGTGCTGAAGTGACGGCGGGAGCTAGACTGGGACGGGTGAAGGAGCTGGCACTGTTCTAGGAAGTTAAACAGTTGGCCGTTGATTAACCTCTCCAGAGAAGACAGGCAATAAGGAAATGGGCCTGAAATTGCTCAATATCGATGTAGCTGCAGATAGCTTTTTTAATAAAGGTATTAGTCAAGCATGTTTCCAGCAGATAGGAACAGTTACTGAATGAATGGAGCTATGTAGAAGAAGGTTTGAGATACGATTAATGGCATTCAGCCTAGCAATCAGGATACGGGGAGGACAGAGGTCATCTGGAGAGCCAGACTTACAAGATTTCAGGCCCTGTTCAGACTCCTCCAACGAAATGGTGGCAAACTCAGAGAGAGAGAGCAAGAAGAGGTTTTGTATTGTACCATTCCCAGGAAACAAATACACCCAGTGCAGATACACCAATCAGCACACACACATACACCCACTGCCGCACTACAAACCAAACCGATGTAGGCCAAGGGATGAGCTAAGCACACCGCAGAGGAACTTTAAAATGAGGGTGCAAGTAAGCCTCTTTCAAGTGACACTGGTTAAAATCAACCTGTTCACTCCTACTGATCACTACACTTTATGCTGCCACCACTGCACTCGTGCTGCTTAACTACTGGTGAAGGCAGTAACCTTACACCACTATAGGGTTAGCTCTTTGGTTGCTCCTCCCAGTCCAACAGTTCCGCAGTCTGTGAGACAGGCTAAGGTCATGCCGCACACACATGATCAGTGTTTGCCTATGACAACAAAAATCAGCATTAGGGACCCAGCCATATGCAAATCAGTCTTGAACCTGCGCCCAATGGGAACAGTCAAGCCCAAATTGCCAGGCCAGGTCCTCCCTGGACTGGAAACAAGCATCCTAGGACCATGCAGGTTCGGGTCTTCTTTTCAAATTAAAGAAGTGCTGATACGCTGTACCGGACAGTACCTGCCCATTTAAATAACTGTTTAATAATCATTCTGAAACTATTAAGACAGCACTCCATCACTTTTAACTAATTTCTTCATGTGCTTATTGTTGTATGTTTTAGAAGGTATAATAATCGGACTTCACTGATTTCCCCGAGATTTTTGACGGGTTGACCTGAAAAATAAAGGTCAGGTTAGTAATATGGCAACAGCCCCCTCCCTTCATTCCTTGTGATCCGACGACCTTATCGAGCCCCAGGCTCTCCAAGATGGCTGGCCTTGCTGCTAGTCCGTTTTCTATCTCTATGATACTATCTATACAGGAGCTTCCATTTAGTCACGGATTTGGGTGATAACTTGCCTGTGCTGTAAAACCGGCAGTGTCAATCATCCTCCTCTTTTTGCATTGTTACCCTTTTGCCCCGCCCTCTTTGGCACTCACACCTTAACTCCGCCCCCTGCCCTGGGCAAACTTTAGTCCCTCCTTGGTCTAAGCTCCGCCTCCGCCCGGCCGGCTCTAGCAGAACTTTCAGACTCCGCAGAGCCGACACTCTGCTGCAGAACTCGGGGAGGGGAGGAGGAAGGACCGGCGCCGGGCTGGGGCCGGAGCCGGAGCAAGGAAGAAGCTGGTGAGGAGGTAGATCTACCCCACGGTGCGAGAGCGGGAAACGCTGTCCTGTCCATCCAAGGAGTGAACAGAGATCCACCGGGTGAGGGCTGCTTTACCCAGGTGCAGCGGGCATCCGGGAACTGAGGGGCATCCAAGAAGGTCAGGTCCCAGGGTGCTCTCAAGAGACATACATTCTTGCAGCCTATAACTTGAGGTTCTGTTACACAATGCACTGTTGACGCTCCAGTTAGAGTTCAAATTCTTTTTCAACTCAACAAGGATGAAAGGGTGAGCCAGCCTTCCCAAGATTCGAGCCCTACTGGCTGCTGCCCTGATGGCGCCGTCCATTGGAACAAGAAATGCCGCTCAACTCTGGGCAGACGCGCACTGTGTTCTTTTCACTTAAGTGGGCTGAAGCCTCAGGCTGGAGGTGTGTATATGTGCAAGGAAATTCCCGGGGAATTCCCTAATGGGGCAGAGGAGGGGTACATGTAACTTCCATTCCATCTCACCCTTTGGATGTGCCCACAGGGACTGTACGGCATGCGTCCAAGATACAGAACTGGGGATCTGCTCAGGGAGAGCGGGGGAGGGCTGGAGATCCACCCGAATATTCTGTGATAGTGGAAGGGATCTGTCTAGGTATGGGAAAGGTTCAAAGGTTCATAAACTGAATCTTTGAAGGGGATTGTGGGAGGAGAATATGAATCGTGACAGGTGATGGACACTGAAGATTCCGTAAGGAAGTATGGGCCCCAAAGTTAATATACCCTAGGTTCCTCCTAAGATAGACCACAGTGAGAACTTCAAAACCTATAGGAGAGGGATACAGAATTCTAGGAATGGAGCAAGGTATCCTGGAGCACCTCCAAGGGCTGTATTGGGAATTTCAAAACCTGCCAAAAGGAAGCTGATCCACCACAGCCAAGACAGAGGATCTATTGGGGAAGCCACTCTTCCACATTGCATCCTCAGATTCCTGTCTGGATTGGCTTTTCGTTCTGTTTGTGGTAGGCTGATTCTTTGGAAGATGTGAAGTGTGACTGCTTCAGGAGAACCTTTTTTTTCTTCAGCCAAATCCCTACGAGGGAAGCGTGGATTCCAGTGCTGGAAAGGCGCATCTCTGCTAAAGAAAAAACATTTTCATTTGGGAAATAGAAAAAAAGCTCTCCAAAGAAAGATTGGATTCGAAACAAAAGAGAGTTTGTACAAGAAAAGAGCAGCTTCCTGATGTGGATCCTAGCTTGAAAAGGGTAAGAGATTCTAAGACGGAGCACAACATTTCAGCAGTCCTGAATGCCTTTCCCCCTTGACTAATTATTGCGTGCATCTGTTTATGAACTGAAATGTTTTATGTAGCACTTACTAACCTTTTTAGATTGTTTTTGTATGCAATGTTCTTTTATCTAGTCTCTGTTACCACATTTCCGTTTTGTTTAGATTGACTATGTGATTAGATCAGATTAGATCACTTTAAGGGCAATTATTGTATGCAGTACTAAGCTACAGCCAATGTGTGAAGTCAGTGGCTGCATAGTCAGCTTAAAATGGGCTTTCAGTATGTTTGTAATCAATTTGTGTTGTGGCTAGAAATCTTTTCCACAAACTGCAACTTAGGGCACTCAGCCACCCAATTCTAAAGTTGAAAATTTCACTCACCTAAAGGATCAGCTAAAACTTCCCAAGTTTTGAGAATGGCCCCTGAAAGAAAAAAATATTCTAAAATTGTGACTTCTGCTGTAGCAACTTTAAGGCCTGATTTGGAGTTTGGAGGACAGGGTATGGTGGATGGAATAAAGGCTTTATTTTCTTTTCTGTTACCGCTAGGAAAATACTGCCTGTAAGGGACAGAAAAACAATAATGACCCCCACACCTGTGGGGAAAAAAACTCCCTGGGAGTTGGGGCCATTCATTTTTTATTTTTCAGTAACAATCTCCTACTTTGGGAGTTTATTTTTAAATGCCATCCATCACATTTCTAATACAGTGACAGGATCCCTGTCAGTTTACATAGTTGTTAACAGGACTGGTGGTCAAAGATGCATGTCCTCTGCCATCCTGTCAGAGACCCTGCTGTCTGCTAAACTCTCAATCGGGCTGTTAGATCTGGCCATGTCTATTTCTACCAATGTTAATAGAAAGCTGCAAACCTTAAATATCCAGCTACTATCTAACTAGAACACACTAGCCTAAAGGGGTCAGTCCCTCATCCTTCTATATATAGTATAATTCCAGATAGTACTCCCTCGAGCAGAAAGTCTTTAGGCCGACAAGATCCTGGCCTTCTAATTTTTTGACACTGCTGTCTTCTTGCTCACAGTTCACTTTATAAAAATCAACACCTCTCAAATTTAAGACTTGGGTAATATTCCTAGCAGCTCATCTTCTATCAATGTCTCAGTTCACAAATGTATTAAATCTGTCAATTTTCTGCTAAGCAGATTTCCCTCGACTCATGGATACATCTCACCACCGATTCTTCACCTAATGAACACCTCTGCTGGCTTCAGACTATTCGGGAAGAACTTCTCCTCAGCAGTAGCTGTCCGGCACTTCGAGGTGGTACCATGCAGCTGGACCTGCAACTCTGTACTTTGGACATGACAATACCTGTGCGCCGACGTCTGTTCTGTTTTTCACACCACATCAACGCGGTCTTGAGCTTTCTCTCAGTGCTTTACTAACACAAGTTCTTCAAATTCAACAGTAATTAGACTAGAACGAATGCTCTCCCAAGAGGTCTTTCCTCCAAAAATATAAAAAGGGCCTTAGAAAGGAGATCTCTTCTTCCTCATAAACACTCCCCAGTACTATTTGAATACACAGCTCAGTTCTCCAACGCCGTGCCGGGCTCTTATTTGTCCTTGGAGCTGATACTAAAGTTGCAGAAGATCTAACTGGAATTCCTGCTCTAGTAACCAACCTCACACAGGTCGTAATCTTCTTTCTGGCCATGCTGGCCTTTTTTTATGACTGCACCATGAGGGCCACTCTTCAAGGGCAGACAAGCACCTTTGGGCGTCCTGACTCCGGCGATGACCCCAATGCTTCCTGCCAGTGCACCTTTTCCCACGCCATCCTAGGTGCCTGGAAAGAAAGTTATGACTATGGCATTATTCTACTACCCATTTGACACAATACACAGCTTTGCTCCCAGGGCCGGTCAGGTAACTGCACTTGGAGTCATCCTTGGCACCTCCCTCAAAGCAGTGGATATTTTCCAGGTGGCAAACGGGAAGGTCGAAGCTTGCACTGATTATCAACCTCCTGCCTGGACACATAACTTTGCTATGGTGGAGGAGTTGTTTGGATTTAATTCTGATGTCATAAACGTGCCCAATAGGGTTTATGTTCACATTAAAGATGATAACTGAAGCGTATAATCTGATTCCACTCTCTTACACAGGTTCTGGCCTACATCGTGTCTTAAAGATGCTAGTGGCCTGCCTACCAAACATTGCAATAGAAATCTTGCCTACTGCCTCAGCGTGTGACCAAGACCATGCTTCCTTGTACTGAGGCTCTGCTGAAACTCATTTTGGCTTCCTGGAGAAGCTGTTCTCAGGACAGCAGTCTGTGGACAAATTTCCATAATGCCCCTCTGGACAGAATCTAAACAGCTGGATGTCATGGCTTGAAGGTTTTTGATGGACAATCTCATTTGTTGGATAGTAAATGCCACGTGCTTACTAAGCCGCTGTCTGCACATTGTGGGAATTGACAAAACTGTATTAAAAGGAGGACATGAGGAAGCTATTCTATCTAGTCCGTATTGGCTTGGAAACAGACCCTAAAATGTGTTTGGATTCTGTAAATATTGTTGCTCAGTCCATTTGCCCAGCCATCACCCTAGACCACGATGCCTGGATGCGTTTAGTGGCTTCTCTGGAGATTTCCAGCCCACTTTCAGTATGTACTGCAGAGAAGGGCAACTCCTCCTTCAAACGCTTCTAGAATAGCAGGACACAACTTGCTCACTGGATCTTACCTCCCACCAACGAGGCAGTTCCATCAGCAGTACAGAAAATATTTGGCTATTCTAGAGCTCAGTAGTCCTAAACAGAGACAAATTCTCAACTAGTCCTGACACCACAACAAATGTACTGTTCATATTACGGCAAGGGTGCATCAAAGGATTGTCCTCACCTCAACCAGGTCCAGCCTATACTCTGTTGGCTCTGCTGTCTCAAACCCCCTCGGACTTCACCCTCTTACAGCATCCTCTTCTGGTGGGGGAGGGTCTCCTATTTTTCCACCAGTTGGGAGATGATCACTATTGACCACTAGTTCATCCAGCTGATTTGCAGGGGACACACCTTACCCTTCATGTCCCATTCTCTAGGGTGTGCTCTAATGCACACAGATCGATTCTGGATGAGTAGGTCCTACCCCTTCTTAACAAAGGCGCTATAGATGTGATGCCTCTCAAAGTTAAGGGTATGGGATTCTACTACCTGTACTTCTTGGTCCTCAGGAAGATCATCCGTCTTAAATTGGTAATGAGGCCGGGCCAGTTCAAAATGCTGTACCTGCGCCATTTCTTGATGGCCTTCATTTACTGAGAATTAGCTGGCATCCTTGGATCATCAGGGCACCTGCTTCCATCATCTATTTCTCCTCACTCTCAGGTGATTTACAGTGGTGCCCCAGCATTTTCAATTCAGTCTGGTCATTCAGGCTGATGTCTATGCCTTTTGTTTTCACAAACGTGCTGGCCGTTGTGGCAGCACCACTCTATAAATGTCCACATATTACCATATTTTGGTGCCTGGCTTGTAAAGGTTGTCACCAGTGAAGGAATATCTTCGGTGTGCAATGACTTCTGCACAACTTAGGTTTTATTGTCAATGCCCAAAGATCACACCTCATGCCAGCACAGAGGTTGACCTTTGTAGGAGTTGTGCTGGACAAACTTGAGGTTTGCTTTTCCTCCTAATCAGAGGATCATGGAAATGTAGACGCTGTATCTGACTCAAACACAGCTCCTGTTCCTTCGTGTCCTACAGCTGCATGGCCTTTGCACCCTATTTGTCCCACATGCCAGATGGCGACAAGGGACCTCAAGTGGTGCCTGTGACAGCAGTTGCTTCAACGCGAATGGTACCTTTTGGTGTAGTTGCATATCTTACACCCTGTTTTTCCAGACCTGCACTGGTCCACTGTCATGATGGGTCATCCACGCAGCCCTGCGCAGGCTACTCTAATCACAGACCTGGGCAACATGTTGGCACTTGCCTTTCTTTCCTCTGCTTCGGAGTAGCATCTGCACATAAATGTGCTTGAAACACAGGGTATCTGCCTTGCTATAAAGGCGTTTGTCCTTTTTGTCTCAGAGAGCACCATTAAGATGTACAGACAACACCACCACTGTCCATTACATCAACAGGAAGGGCAGTAGTGGGAGGTCATTGACTCTGTGCTGGGTGTTGATATGCTGTGGCAGTGGGTGCTATGGTGAAGAATTTTTCCAGAACCGACCCATCAAGCAGGTTCCCTTCACATGAAAGTGGACACTCTTCGTCCCCTCCTGCTGGATGAACCACAGTTAGAACTACATCCTGAAGTGACAGAAGGGATTTCAGCAGATTGGGTTGTCCATCCTAGGATCTCTTTACCACAGATCGGGAAATTTCCTTCCTTTGGCCATGAACGTTCCTCTGATGTCCCTCTGAATGGTACCCTGTACACCTTTTCACTGATTCTGCTTCCATCAAATATCCTCTCAAAGGTGCTGCATGATTTGTCTGAAGTTATCCTGATTGGCCAGATTTGGCAAGAAAGATCTGGTATGCTGATCTGTTGGCAGTCCGCATTTGGCCACCACTTTCCCTCGCGCAGAGTAGACCTACTCAAGCAACTAGCTGGTTAATCTTTTCACCCCAATTCTTAAACGGCGCTGCTGCGTACATGGAGATTAAGTGGTGCCAGCTAGAATCTTTCTGCCTCCATGATGAATTTGCTGACATCCTCTTCACTACCAGAAAGCGAAATGTATTTTTTCTGGTTGCTGGATACAGATTGTGCTGTTATGTCAGTCAGAAGGCCTGGTGTCCTATAAAGCAAACTTTCTGTTTTTCTGAATTTGGCACTGTCTCTTGCACAACAAGGCTTGACAGTGGCTACAGTTAAGAGTTACTTGGCTGTCCTGTCAGTTTTCAAATGCTTCCCTCATCAGCCGTCATTGTTCAGATCTCCATTGGTGATGTATTCTCTAAAAGAGACTTTCTAATGTTTGATGATAATAGTTTTGACCCATTGATGGTATTGGCGTGTAACCGTGGATGATGGCGTCAAACCTGTTGACTATGTCGGAGCGCTCACTTGACAATGTTGATCTGTAGTAATTGGTTATGGGTAAAGGTTGGTGATGAGAGTACTCTGTACATACGATCACTGGAGCTTTCTGGCAAAGGTTGGTGTGAGGAAATGAACACCATTGATACACAGTGACTGACGCCCTTTGCTGGTTAGCTTACCTTACTTTCTATGACTCAGCAGGTATCATCAGTGGTGGGCATCTGTGTGAGTTTGATCCGCCAGCTGAGGAAACTCTCCTCATTTTTATCTTCTTCCACCTTGAGGCTGGCTGTCTCCGCCTTGGTTCTAGCTCGGCTGGACTATGGTAATTCCCTCTACTATGGGCTCCCTAACTACCTTCTGGCCCGCCTACAGGTCGTGATGAACGACGCGGCAAGGCTTATTTTTAAAAAACCCAGGCAAACTCATGCTACGCCCCTCCTTCGCAGCTTACATTGGCTTCCCATCGCCCAAAGAACTAAATTTAAAAGCCTTTGTATTGCACACAAAGCGGTTTATGGCTCAGCCCCCAAATACATTAAAGATCGGCTTCCTAGGTACCTACCTACTAGGTCCCTCCGATCGGCGGAGGCATGTAATCTTCTCTGTCCTCGGTACAACCTTACATCTAAGGGTGGCCGAGCCTTTTCCAGCACTGTCCCTCCTGCATGGAACCTTCTTCCGGCCGAACTCAGGAAGGAAACAAACCTATCTTCGTTCAGGAAAAAGCTGAAGACAGTGCTTTTTGTGGAGGCATGGGGGCTTCTGTGATCTGCTCGTTTACTTACCGTTGTTATGTATCCGCTGATAGCGCTTAGATACCCCTGGGTGATACAGCGCTCTACAAGCTTATAATAACATAACATAACATATACACTGTACTTGATTTCTGGGTTCAAGAGTTTGCATTGTGTTGAAATCGCCAGGGTTGGGCCCTATGTGATTTGTTGGAAACACATTTGAAGTAGTTTGAACTCTTTTCCTGGAAGGGCAACCTGGGTTGTGCACCTGTTGGTTTAGGGCCACTTTTTGTCATTTCTCCCAGCATTGTGGAGTATGGGCTCCCTTTAAAGTGGTTCAGTATCTGTGAGTGGAGCTTGGATCTTGCAGGATGCTCTACTTGTATGTGCCTCCGGCCACCCTAAGGAGAGCATTAGGTCTTCCCCACCTTTTTGATGGTCCATAAGTGGATTTTTCTTACTTTGAAACCCTCCCACCTGTATTTGATTTCACTTTCTTTGGGTGCTTTCTAGGTGAAATTCCGTGTCAGTGGGGCGTGTTTCTGAAGAGGAGTTCCAGCCCCATAGATGAGTCTCTTCTGGTTGACCGTAGGCCTGGTTGCTTAGAGACTTCTTTGGAGGGGTGGGGTGTAACGATTGGATTTCCTGTATTGGGTCCAGTGCGGAGTTTTGAATCTTTTGGCATTGGCTTGCAGCTGATGAAATGTTCCTCACAAGTGTGTGGTGTATAGTTTGACTCTTTAGTGTTGTCTTGTTTTTGTGAACTCTGCAGTGTTTGTTTCTGTAAAATACGACTGTGGTTCTTTCAAACCCCAGTGAAAGTGGGAAGGCTTCTCTAAGGTATATTTCTGCAATGCCCTTTATGTTGGAGTTTGCGAGAGCTGTTACACAGGATTCAGTGAAGGAAAGTGAGCGATTGAGAGTATGTGTCGGAGGCCAGGATGCAGTTACTTTGGGTGCCCACAACAAAACAGAGGCAATTTGAATTCTTGTGTTTTGCATTAAAGTACTCCTATACTTCATGTGCTTCTGGATAAGATAAGAATGTTCCCCCCACCAGCTTTCTTGGAGGTTACGTGCATGCTGTGTCCCTTTTGCCTTGTAAAGGAGGTAGAGCGCTCAGTATCTGGGATTCTAAAACACGGAATGATCTCCCTGCTATTTCACATTACTCGTGAACTAGTCCAGCAGGAACTGTTCCTCAAGTATCTCTTAGGCGGGCCCCAGCACCTCGGGATTAGCAAAGTTGTAGTGTGCTATTAACACGTCAGTCAGTCAGTCTTGGTCGCGTTGTCTACACAGTGCCTGCATGTCTATCTTCAGGACCCCACATGGTCACCATGTTCCTCATTGAAGCGAAACTACGGTTTGTTCCTCAACGGTAGCTGTGGTTGAGCAGTTATTCTGGGAGTGCCTGCAGTTTGTTCCTTCCCCGGTGCTCTTAAGTGACGCAGTGATTTTCAGAATGCTTATTGCTTCCTACTTTTGTCCTCTCATCTTGAGAATGTGGCTATGTGGCTTTGGGTGTAGGAGAAGAAATACGCAGTCCCAGACTCTACTAGTTGATGACTGTGGGAACCGGTTCAGAGGTGCGAGGACAGCGAACGGTTTTGAGGTCCCAATTTCAACGCTTGGTCGTTTACCTCTGGCACTGGTCCCAATCTGAATACCAAGTGAGCCCCTTTGGCTCTTGACTGTCATGGTAACGATACAGATATGTCAGGCTTACTCTGAGAGATAATATTTACCCAGAACTCGGCAACACAAGCTAATAACACTTAGGGGCCTATTAGAATGAGGGTCGGAAAGCCTTTGACCGGATTCTTTCCGACCCATATCGTCTGTTTCAATTCTGACCAGCTGATTATGTATCAGCTGTTCAGAATTGAAACCGGCAGTCATTCTGGCTGTCTTCCGACAGCCTCAAGGAGCCCATCAGGCAGTCTGAACTGGCTCGTAATCCCAAAGGACGGGCTTTTTCGCCCTTGGGATTATGATGCACGTTTTCCGGCATGGTTTCCATGCCAAAACCAACCTGTCCGGAATGGAAACCATGTCGGAAAGCGTGTTTAGGGCCCCCAGCAGGGCCCCCTTGTGTGTGCGGCCTCCAGTTGGGGGCTATGGGGACATCTATGGTGGCCCCCTGTTGATCCCCGCACCCGGTGGCAGGCACCTGGAGGTGCCTGCCACGAGGTGCAGGGATGAACAACATCTCCAATTTCCCTATGGGAGCATATGTTGCGGCTGTAATGCATGCTACCAAAGGGAAATGTCTGAATGCTATCCTAATGAGGCGGACGGGACCGCCAACCGGAGGTCGGTCGGTCCCATTTACAAGACTGTGTCAGACAGACACAAGTCCGCCCGACATTGTAAACACCCCCATAGTGTCCAGCCAGTAGTTTCACTGTGAAAAAGAAAAAGTACTTTTAATCACAGACAGCAAGTTCAGCAAAACATTTGGCAACGTGGAAAATCCAATCTCTAGCGCCCTTTGAACTAGAGGTCTAAGTAAAAAGATATTTCTCAAGGTTAAATATTGCAAGGTCCGTTCTATGGGGTTATGTTATGCTATACGTTGTGTTATGGTAATTTGTAAAGAGTACTATCACCCGTGATGGTATCCTGGCGCTGAGCATGTGTGCCCCAAGGCCTTCCTATGGTAGGTTAGTTAATTGAAAAGCCAGGTCTTCAGCTTCTTGCAGATTTCAAGAAGAGAGGAGGCTTGGATGTGAAGTGGGAGGTTGCTTTATGCTTTACAATGGATGTAGGAGAAATCCTGTCCTCCTGATCTGGCTCTGTGTATGCATGGGGTGTGTGCGAGTAGGAGTCCATCAGAGTGTAAGTGTCTTGGTGGTTCGTGGAAGGAGTTGCGACTGTTCAGGTAGGTGGGGCCTCTAAGTTGTGTAGTGCCTTGAATGTGTGTGTGTGTGTGTGTGTGAGGAGTTTGGAATGAGTGCCTGGAGCAATTTGAAAATCTTCCTCAACATCTCCGGATGTGGAAGTAGGATGCAGTGGTAGCGGTGACTCGTGCAGTCATGTCCAGTTTGCTGTCAGTAATGATTCCGAGGTTCCTGGCATGGATGAGGGTCTGAGTTCAGACTGCCACCAGTTGGAGTCTCATGGCAAGGTGTTTGTCAATTGATTCCTGTGTTATTTTGACCCTGTGTTCAACAATGCAAAGACCCATCTCATGGTTTACAGGCCTATGTTAACTGTGGCCCAGTATTATCATATGATGGTCGTGGACACCAAGACTGCCATGAATCCCTCAGCCCCCCACAGTCACGTGCATATACGTCCACAGTTCTTTTCCTAGAAGACCATGTGGTGTGAAAGATCTGCTGCTGCCTAAGGTGGATAAGCTTCGCCTATGCGTTTAGCTGATCTGTGACGTAGCGCAGCAGAAGATTTCTGAAGATCCCCACCAGGATAGCAATTATATGCAGTTGGCGAAAGAAGGGCAGTCAGTGGAGCCTGAAGAAGGGCTATAGTTATGCTGAGTACTTGCACGCTGGGGACCTCTAGCCTTTAAAGATATTTGAGGAATCAAAATTTCAAAGGGCGATAAAGCATTTATATGTTTCCAGCATCTGGTGATCACATGCATGGTTCTCTGCCACGTCTCTTGCGGTCAACTTGGGGAGTCTGCTAGGGGTACAGTAGGGGCAGGAGCACGGTGCTCTCCAGAGGTCTCATCAGGTACGGATTCTTCCACAGGCCTCTCATTGTAGATGGTGGTATTGTTACAAGTTCTGAAGTGCTCCCATCAATCTCCAGAGCAGACCAGTAGCTCCCCTTTGCTTTCCATCTGGTAGGGGAGCCAGCAATCAGATGTTATCCCTTAAAGTCTGAAATGTTTCCAGCTGCACTGCTGTGTGGCTCCTCTCCTGCCTTTGAGCAATGCTGGCCCACTGGGCAGGGCAAACTATCTAGAATTTATCCGCACGGCTGATGAATCTGCTCTCTGAATCCTCTAGTCAAACTGTGCATGGCAACTTCAAGATCAGGTCATGTCAGGGGTGTGGCTGCTCGGGGCGTGCCTTGAGCTGGTTTGAACCAATCCAACTACTTGTATTTATGCAAGTCAGACAGCCCATCCACATCTTTTGTCAAACACATTGGGGCAGGCAGTTGGCAACATTAAAGGAGGGACACCCCTTGCACACACCGATACTACTGCCCTTCTGCAGCCATTCTCCAGGAAAGGAAAAGGGATGTGCCAGTGGTTAAAATATGACTTGTGGGGTGGGGGAGGGTGCTCACCCACGGCCCTCCATTTTGTATTGGCACTCAGACAGTGGAGTACAAAATGGACTCCCTTCTGCACCCAGTCACATATGCACATATGCCATGCACCACACCTACAGTGTGATTATACCTTTTACTCAGATGGAAGTGAAAAACGCAGTGGGGCTGGCCCGTCCCTTCACTAGAATTAATGCTGGAGGTAGTTACCAGCGCAGTCTCGGGATGCTCTGTGACAGAAGTCACTGTCTGTGTGCCTTTTTGGTGTATCTCCCGATCTCACAGCCAAAGTTGGTCGGGTTCACCGAGGTAAAAATCAAAACTTAATGAAAAGTTGTACAGTAACATAGGGCAGTAAGGCCCCACTCCAGAGGCGTACGCAGTGCATTTCGACCCCAGCGATGCCAAATGGTGTTGCATGGAGAATGCCCGACACCTGCACCACTCCAGTCACTGGCTAAGGACTCTGTGCACTTGGACACTACTCTGTGTCCTGGGGTTGGTAGTCGGAGAAGAGGCCTCTTGGAGTAGGTGCTCAGATGGCTGCTCTGAAAGAACTGTGTTCCATACGGACAGCTCTGGAACTGAGGCCAAACTGACATAGGGTGACCAGATGACCCGGATTTCCCCGGACAGTCCTGGTGTTCTGAGGACTGTCCCGGTGCCCCGATGCTTTCCAGAATTTTGGATCCATGTCCCGGTTTTTGAGACAAAGGTCAAAATATCATGAAGTGAAGAATTAAAGTCATACTCTTGTTAAATAACATCTGTGTCAGGCAGGGCAGGTTGCCGTCGGCTGCCTGCATGCTGCAGCAGATGGGAGACAAAGAGCAGGGGGCAAGGGTAGAGGTGGTGCAGCCATAGCTAATGTTATGTACAGGATATATATCTATATATATTCACGTGAATAAGGGCACTTGTAGCCCGAAACGTGTCATCGTTTGTGAGGAGTGAGAAATACAAGTAAGGTTACAGACTTTAGCCCTACTTTTATATCTGGCCTGTCCCAGTTTTTTTTACTTCTTAAAATCTGGTCACACTAGACTGACAGCAAAGAGAGAGAAGGAATCTGACAGCACAACACAGAGCGAACAGGGGCCAGTCTAGCAGTAAAGAGAATGCGCGGAGGGTGGCGCATTAAGAAATGGAACTCCACCTTTCAAGAGAGAACAAAGACTGACCAGCAGTCGATAGAGGACCAGGTCTCAGACTGGCAATACAGAAAGAGGGCACACAGACTAGCATCCAAAGGAGATTAAAGACCAGACTTGGAACACGGAGTAGAGATGAGACTGTGCAGAGGGAGAATCCAGGATCAGGCTGGCAGCGCAGGAGAATGAATCCAGGATCAGGCTGGCAGTGCAGGAAGAATCAGCGCTCAGGCCGGCAGTGCAGGAAGAATCAGCGCTCAGTCTAGCAGTGCGGAAGAATCTGGGCTCAGTCTAGCAGTACGGAAGAATCTGGGCTCAGTCTGGCTGCGCAGGAAAAATGAGGGCTCGGTCTAGCAGCACAGGAAGAATCAGGGCTGTCTGGCAGTGCTTGAAGAATTGGGGCTCAGAGCAGCTGTTCCAGAATAATTTGAACTCAAAGTGGCTGCAGAGGAAAACGAGCATTTCCTATTCAATAGGTCTCTCATTGGTGAAAGTGACTATTAACCAACCACAGTAAAAGAATTTCCAAAAGGCAGGCCAACCAACCAGAAGCTCTGGGCGGAGCTTAAATCCCATATTCTGAATACAACATGTCTCGGAGAGACCTCGCAAGCACTGCCTAGACAAGGCCTAAAAAAATCAGTGCTCCGAGTGACCGTGCAGGAAGAATCAAGGCTCGGGGTCCAAACAGGAACCATTCGGCGCTCTCCCAGAGGAGCCGGAAGAATCGGTGCTCGGACTGACAGTGCAGATGGAATCAGGGCTTTGTGTGGCAGCACCAGAAGAACCAGGGCTCAGACTGGCAGTGCAGATGGAACCAGGGCTTTGTGTGGCAGCGGCAGAAGAATCCGTGCCGCTTGCCGACTCTGCCACTACCCAAAGGAAGACATTTTCCATATTGTCTGCATTTGCCCGCCTTAATGCCAGAGCGGAGAGGGTTGTTGAAACAGCACTTCATAAGGGCCAAAATCCTCTCGTGCAGACAGGCAACCATAGGCTGTTTACAAGGAGAGGATTTAGTGCTCTGTGGGAAATTCTTGAAATGTATGACTCTTGTTGAATCAAAACTGACTGTGCAGGCACCACAGAGTACGGTGCCTAACTGTTCACTCTAGGCGCTTTGCGGCCACAAAACGGCCCTGGGGCATCTACGCCGTTGGCTCACTTTCTCCCTCCTTCTTCATACCTTTCTCGCCCTATGCACTCACCCGGTAAACTACACCTACTATCTGCTCGCACTCAACCAATTATCTGGACATTGTTCGGCAGCCTCTACGTGCTTAACCTTGGTTTTAAAATCTGTATCGCGTTCTTCCGCCTTCTTGAGTTCTACTCTGCGACCAGCTGTCCCAGCACTTTCCTGCCTGTACTAAGAGTCTACTTAGCACTTTCTCCAGCGATCTACTTCATGCTTTTATTGGTAAGGCAACATGCACTCAGCACGTTCCTCCTGTTTTGAGCACTGATTTTATCACAATGCTACTCGACTTGCATTGGTTTTAAACGGGGAATAATGTCCGCAAAATCATCTTAAAGCATGACTGAATGGCCTTTTTATTGTGTTTTTAATGTAACGACTACCTTTAAGTTTTAACGAACTCAACAATAAAGATTATTCATTTAGTGCTCATCCTGGCAGTGCAGATGGAATCAGCGCTTTGTGTGGCAGCGCCAGAAGAGTCCGTCCGCGCTCAGCCTAGCAGCACAGATGGAATCAGGGACCTTTGTGGCAGCGCCAGAAGAACCAGGGCTCATCCTGGCAGTGCATATGGAATCCGGGCCTTATGTGGCATCGCCAGGAGAACCAGGGCTCAGACTTGCTGGAAGGCAAGAGTTCACCCTGCTGCCCACCTCCGATGCACATTTTTTATTTTTTTTTATAAAAGACCTTTATTGTACACGTCTTGCATGACACAGCGTAATGCCTACAACCCGTCCGGGCCGGCCGCAGCAAAAATCGAGGTCAGGTATTGACAGTAGGATAACACAGCCGCATGGCCGACAACCCGGGGGTCCGGCGGCGAATAGAAACTGGGTGCATCGTGTATCGAGTAATTCAGGCATACGATATGGCTTAGGTCTATGTTTTAAACAACAACGAAATAACAAAACCTTTCAGCGAAACGTAAAGGCACGTGCAGCAGAAACAATCTTTCGCAGACGAGAAAATAGTCAGTTACACCTTGCAGTATATCGTAAACCAGCCGCGTGGCCACCAACCCCCACCCACCTCTCTGTATCCGTCCATCAAGGGGCGGAAAACAGCATACTAGGTGCCACAGCCATCAGGACAGTCGACCAGGCGCAAACCTCAATCAGAAAGGGCTTCATCCGGGTCAATTCGCGGTGGTTCACATATATCCCCCCTAAATGTATTCCATGCCCCCCATATTCGCCCCCACTTCGCCGGGCAGCCGCGATGAACAAACACCGCCCTTTCCGCCACCATGGCGTCATCCATATCTTTGCACCAGTCTCTCAGCGTGGGCAGGACGTTGGAACCCCACAGTTTGGCAATATTGCGCTTCGCCACCATCATGCCCAGTACAGCCCAGTCTTGCTGACGATGTGTTAGGTCTACTGCCTCCCAAATGTTTAATAGACAGCGACGTGGGTTGGGTAGTAGGGAAATCTCTGTGGTTTGGGAAATGGTCCGCATAACCGCCGCCCAGTACGTGGCTACATATCTACAGTCCCAGATAGTGTGGTAGAATGTTCCCCTTTCCCCGCAGCCACGGAGGCAAAATTCGTGAGAGGTTCTTCCTATTTTATGAAGAACCGTTCTGGTATAGTATGTGCGGTGAACGATTTTCAACTGAACCAGTTTAAGTCTGGACGGAATCGCCGATTCCTTTGTCGAGGAGAGTGCCTCCTGCCATTCTGAGTCATCAAGGTCCCCAACATCTCCCACCCAACACAAGTGTAACTTAGACAGCATGTCAGGGAGGTTGTTGACCAGTTTCCGATACGTGAGGGATGTCGCCTTGTGGGGCATGTGTTCCGTAAGCAGTCTGTCCTCTAGAGGGGTGGAGTCCTGTAGCGTTGTCCCGGTCGGGATGGTGGAGAGAAGCGCGTGTCGTATTTGCATATATCTGTAATATTCTGATTGGGCCATATCATGTTTGATTTGTAGAAAAGCGAAGTCCACTATGGTGCGTTTTCTCCAGAGATCACCCACCACGGATATGCCTATGGAGTCCCATGCCTGGAACCCCTTACTATTACCCATGAACCCCAACCTGTGTGAGTCCCACAGGGGTGTCATTAGCGTAATTGTGTGTGCGCATTGAAGGTGTCTGTGTGCCTTGTACCAGAGCTGGACCGTGTGACTGGTAGGGCCTATCAGATCAGACGGAACTCTACGACTATACAGGTTTCTCAACAGTCCCCTGGGTTCAATACCGTGCCTATCTGCCAAAAAGGCGGGTTCAGTCTGCGGGGCGTGGAGCCAGTAATTAATTTGCTTAAGGTGGGCCGCCCAGTAATACAATTCAATGTTGGGGAGCGCTATACCCCCATCGTACCAGTCCTTCACCAGCTTGCATTGCGCGATCCGGGCCGGTTTCCCGTCCCACAGTAGAGCAGATACAGCTGCCGCAATATTTTTAAAGTAGGCGGGGGAGACCAGGAACGGTGTGTTCTCGAGGAGGTACAGAAAACGGGGCAATGTCATCATTTTGAATAACGCGGCTTTGCCCAGGAGAGTGAGAGGGAGGGAGCGCCAGACCTTCACGTCCCTTTTGAACCGCTCCAGAGGGGGTCCCAGATTGAGGGCGTGAAATTCGTCCGGGTCAGAAGAAACCTGGATTCCCAGATACCTGAAGGGGCTGCAAGTATATCGCAATGGACAGTCCGCCGGAAGCGGGGGTGGGGTCCCAGCAAGAACGTATAAGACTGATTAAGTCCAATTAATCCTGTATCCTGAGACCCTTCCAAATTTCTCGCAGACGTTGAGTAGGACTAGAATAGATTTTTTGGGGGAGGTGAAGTACAAAAGGATATCATCCGCGTAGAGAGATATCCTGTCCTCCCATGTCGGCGACCACCGGATGCCTTTGATAGATGGCTCCCACCTGACCCAGATCGCCAGCGGTTCAAGGACCAGCGTGAACAGTAAAGGGGATAAAGGGCAACCCTGCCTTGTTCCACGACCAAGCGGGAAATCTCTGGAGATGTGACCATTCGCCGCTATCTGGGCTAGTGGCTTGGTGTAAAGCAAGCGGACCCACGCACAGAACTTGGGGCCGAAGCCCATGCGACGAAGCACAGCAAACAGATAGGGCCACTCAACCGTATCGAACGCCATAGTGGCGTCGAGCGAGAGAAGTACCGCCGGCTCCCGTAGGCACTCCCGGCGGGCCAGTACCGCCTGAAGCCGGCGTAGATTATATGAGGTGTTACGATTCGGCATAAAACCGGACTGATCCGGGTGTACCAGGGTGTTCAGGTGTGGAGCCAAACGCTGTGCCAGCAATTTGGCAAGTATCTTTGGTTCCGCGTTCAATAAGGAGATAGGGCGGTAGGACGAGCATGACTCCGGTGCCTTACCAGGTTTGTGGATCGGAATTACTGTGGCAAGGCGTTGATCCCTAGGGAGTTCCCCATTTTCTAGACTGTCCGTAAACATTCGGAGGAGATGGGGGGCCGTTATCTGGGCAGTGTATTTAAACAGTTCTATTGGGAGGCCATTGGGACCCAGAGCCTTGCCTGAAGCCAGTGCGCCAGTCGCTTCACGTATCTCTTCCACAGTGACGTCCGCCTCAAGCTCCAATGCCGCCTCCGGTGAGAGGCAGGGGATCGTCAGATCCTGAATATATGCATAGGCTTCGTCAGTCGAGAACGGCGCCTGTGGGGCGTAGATCGCCTCAAAGTGATCCGCCAGAAGTTCAACTATGGCACCGGGGTCCGAGATCGAGGGTCCCCCTGGTGGCGTCAAGCGTGCAATCACCCTGCCCGCTTTTTCTTTCCTGTCGAGCCAGGCCAGCATCTTGCCGGCTTTATCGCCCAACTCATAGACCCTATGACGGGAGGCTTGAATTCCGGTCTGTACCAGCTCCCTTTGGTAGGAAACCCACTCAACGTTCCGCAATCGAACCGCCTGAGCAGTCTCCAGAGAAGGGTGAGCCTCCTGGTCAGAGATCGCACAGTGAAGCGCGTCCTCAAGGGCACCGAGCTCTTGACGCTGGGCACGTTTCTGGGCAGCAATTGACGTTATTGCCTGCCCACGTATGACCGCTTTATAAGCTTCCCACAGAGTGCTGTGAGAGCCCACTGAGCCAGCATTTTCCTGGAAGTAGTGTGTAGTGGCGTTAGTCAGGGTTTTCAACAAAGGAGCACTCAGCAGGTAGCCCGCATGAATGGGAAAAGCCCGGCATCTATGGGGACGGTGATTCGTGTAGATGAGCCGCAGTGGCGAATGATCCGAGATACCTCTCGGACGGATGTCCGCCTCTTCGATGCCTTGTAGCCCATCACCGGACAATAGGATGTAGTCTATTCGTGAGAGACAGTGAGGTGTTGCTGAGTAGTAAGTGTATTGCTTCTCATAGGAATGTTTGTGTCGCCAACTATCTGTGAGACCTAGGGCTTCAATTAGGCCTGCGAGTCGCCCGCCTCCCCGCACCGTCATGGTATGTGGGTGCCTGTCCAGTGTGTGGTCGACAACATCGTTAAAGTCGCCCCCTAACACCAGCGTCGCCGTTGGTAACGACAGTATAAAGGCCGCTAGGGCCGTGTGTGCTGTGGCATGTAGGCCCGGTGGGACATACACGGAGACAAAATTGAAAAGTTGGCCCTCCCACTGTATTGTCGCAGCTGCAAAGCGGCCCTGGGAATCAATTTTGGTCTGTCGACACTCCATCGGAAAGTTCTTCCGAATAAGTATACCCGTCCCCCTAGAGCCGGAGGAGAAATCCGCATGCGCTATGAATTTATATCCCCATCTGTCCATCGCTCTCGAGGCTAGGCCCACAAGGTGAGTCTCCTGCAACAGGACTATCGCCGGGTTGCAACGCTTCAGGTATTGCAGTACTAGGCCCCGCTTCACCCTGTCGCCTAGACCCCTGACATTCCATGTGAGGACCGTGAAGGTCGATGTGTGAGAGGGATGTGGTACGCTCTGCTCAGGCGGAACCGTCACGTGTACTGCCATTGAGGTGTGTGTGTGATGTCGCACTGGGTAATAGGGGACGAGTCCTGCATCCCACCCCTGCAAGGAAAGTGACGCTAGCTATACGTATAGCACGTGCCTTAAATCGTCGCTTAGTGCAAAAACTTAAACAGTCAAACCATTCCCCTCTTCCCCCCCCTCCCTGCCTCCCTGCTGCACGGGTTCAAAACCGCCCGCCTCCCCAACTGAGCAGAGTGCTTAGTCCCAACCCAACCCAAAGTACTTGCTTGCAAGGGGTAAGTAGCTCCTTGACCTCACGAGCGGCTCCACGTGAGCCCCCCCCTCCAGCACGGAGCGTCCACCGAGGGAGACATCGACAATGTTGCAGAGTGGTGACCCTCAGGAATTACGAATGCAGGGGCCTACTCCTCTGTGCGCTCTCCGTCCTCCAGGCCCGACTCTGCAAAGAGATCCTGGCTATGACCCTGGGACGTCTGGTGATCCGGTGGAGTAGCCGGCCGGCTGCCACGTTGACCCCTGTCTCTTCGTCGCGGTGCTTCCACTTGTCTCCAACCATCCAGCCAGTCCCTCGCCGCCTCTGGGGTGTCGAAGAACCATGCCTTATGATTATCCACGACCCTCAGCCGTGCCGGGAGGAAAAGCATGGAGTAGGGTATCTCCTTAGCTCTCAGAGCCTTTTTGACATCAGCGAAAGTCTTCCGTCGCCGGGCCACCTCAGCCGTATAGTCCGGGAAGAAGGCCAGAGTGGAGTTCAGAATCTTGACAGGCGCAGAGACCCTGGCTGTTTGCAGTATGGCATCCCTGTCACGGAAGTTAAAAAGTCTAGCCAGCACCGGCCGCGGTTGCACCCCCTGCTTGGGCCTTCCCCCGGGGACCCTGTGCGCTCTTTCGACAGAGAAGAAATGGGAGAGGCCCTTCGGCTGCAGCTTCGTCCTGATCAAGTCCTCCACATACAGATCCATGGATTGCTTGCCCTCCGACTCCGGAATGCCCAAAATTCGGACGTTATTCCTTCTGGAGCGCCCTTCTTGATCGTCCAGTCGCTCCTGCAGTTTCCTGGTGACCGCCTCCATACGCTCTGCAGCACGCTGTAACTCCGAAGTATCTTCCACCAGTGATTTGGTGACCACTTCCACCTGCGCCACACGCTCCGTCATCTTGTGGAGATCCGCCCTCAGCAGGCCAACGTCCGTTGAAATAGACCCCACCGTCGTTTGTACACTGGAGAGCATCTTCATTAGGTCTTCCAACGTCACTTTCTTGGCTCCTTCTCCCTCTGTACTCGTTGAAGTGCGACCCTCCGGGTGTTTTACAGCGTTTTTCTCAAAGGCGTACTTCTCCAGCTTGGATTGCGCCGCAGCGTGCCTGGGACCCCTCCCCGCCATAGTGTGGATGGTATGGCTCGCGCTGTGGTTACAGAGTGTGTCCGTGTGCAATCCGGGCCAGGCCGTGGGAAAGCGAAGGCAGAATGGCAGCAGTACAATGGCGCCGGCGGCCAGGAACACTGGGGGGTCCAAATCAGGGACCTGTGTGAGGCATCCACCGGGCTACAGAGACCTTTGAGCGTGCGCCCACGCTCCTTATTCGCCTTCCAGGCTGTGATGACTTTCAGGCTCACTTTCCGCCTCAAGCTCTGAAGGAGTCCCTGGCTCAGCTAAGAATACTGGGCTTCCCCAACACCACACCAGCCCCAGCTGCGCAGACCTCAGGGCCGCTGTGCAAATCGTGTTGTGCACTCACGTTCAGGAGAAGGTGGGGGCAGGCGCCGCCGTCACGCTCCGCCTGCACAGCAGTGGCTCGGACCCTCTATCACCGGGGGACTTCAATCGCTGGGGCCGCAGCTCTCCACAGGAACGCTGACGGGCAAAGGGTGATCCCAGGCCAATACACCTCCGGTCTTAATCAGGACCGCCGGCGCTGCAGACCGCAGTTGACCGGCGGCAACTTCCGGCGGGGCTCCCCGCCCACAGGGCACTTCCGGTCGGCTTAACGATCTGCGGCAGGACGGCGTCCAGCGGACGTTTCCGGGCCCGTCACTGCACCTCCGGCCAGCGGCACTCGATTCGCCTCAGAATGGAGTCGGACCACACCTCACAGCGTCGGGACCCCGATCCGGGTACTGGAGGTATAGTGCGTCGGCTGGATTATGCGGATAAATGCACAGGGAGCCGCTCCGGTCTTAGAGCTCTCGCACTACGCCGCCATTTCGCTTGGCTCGTAGCCACGCCCCTCCCGATGCACATTTTTGCATCCAGAGCATGCCCATGTTTTAGTATGCTACCTAACCGCAGACCTGCGTTTACACTTCATCAAGAACGTGAAGCGCTATATGAGCAAAGAGTCGCAGGGCACCGGCTGCCATTGCAGAATGAACCTGGGCTCAGGCCGGGAGCACCGAAAACTAGGAAACAAACAGGACAGGAAGACTGAAGACCAGACTGGGCAGTACAGGCAGAATCCGGACCCATGACTAACCGCTTAGAATCCGGGCTCGGGCAGGTAGTTTTATGAGTCGGAGCATAATCTGGTAACTCGGAAATTAAGGGCCCAGTTGGGCTTCAGAAAGCCAACTGGCCCAGTCTGGGGCAGAAGAGACAGCACTCTGTGTTGGCAAAGAAAATAATCCAATCTCAGACTGGCAGTAGCGAGATCATTGTGATCGGACTCAGGGAGCCTTGTGTGGAATTTTATGAACCAATGAGAGTCGTTTCTTAGTGGGCATATATAGGTAGTTTATATAATTGCCTGAACACTGGTGAGATATATGCCCACCATGAGGAACAGCCCACAATTCTGGTAATTGAATGTAGACATTTTTGTAGACAAGTTGGTGGCTTTAGAGAAATTTTCACATACAGGTCAACACATTAGTCCATTCTGGATCTTGTCATAGTCCTAGCAATAGTGACTAAAGGAGGCCGGGCCAGGAATGTGGTGCATTTGGTAGGCTTTGCCATATACTTTATGCTGCTAGTCGTAGATATCTGTTTTTTTATTTTCAGAATGTGTACAATATGCAAATACCCAAAAGGAATTTCCTGACCCTACTATTCTGAGGCAGCAAGCAAAAGAATTGACCGGTCGAAATGACATACTGATAAGCCATGTTCTGAAGAATTTCCTGAAAATCAAACGGGTTGTCATGGAGTAAAGAGCAGAGGGTAGTTTGTTGTAAATTGAAGCATCCTGCACGGAGAAAGAATACCCTCCTTTGACGACTTGAATTTGGATAATTCAAGAGGAAAGCGGGGGCAGAGCACACATTACGCCAGGCTGATGAAATGAGAAGAGATTGCGAATACATTTCGAGGGTTCCTGGTAGAGAGACTTTTTTTAATAATACATTTTATTGCTTTTGAAGCTGAACACAACAAACAAAAAAGAAAAGTAACACTCCAACTAAACCCAGCAGCCTTCGATAGAGCAACTACAACCTGGTCTCCTCCCTCCTCTCCCACTCAGAGGGAAGATCACCACTATACAGACCCCCCCCCCCCACCCCCTGCAAACCCGGACACCCCATTAGCTCTGTCTCCCCCACTCTCTCCTTCCCTGGAGCAGTGTCTAGATCTTTCTCTGCCCAGGTCCCCCACATTTTGTCATACTTAAGCAAGCAGCCCGACCCTCATACACCATTCTTTTCTTTATTCTGCATAATTCCATCCCTTCCCACCAATCCGCTAACCTCTGGCAGTGCTGGCTACCCCAGTGCCTAGCAGTGTCTCACTTTGCTACGATGTAGCCCAAGTTAATCAATAACTCAGTGTAGGGCTCTCCAAAGTTGGTCCTGGAGGGCTGGATCCATGCCAGATGTTGAAGATAACTACATTTTTCTAAATAAGAGAGGATGTAGCCTCCTGGCTAGAGCTGTCGACCTCGAAGCTGGGGAACCGGGTTCGAGTCTCGGCATCAATGCTCAACATCCTGTGATTCTGGGCAAATCCCTCAATCTCCGCGTGCCTAACAAAAAAAATAAGCGTATCCATCTGTAACGAAACTGGTGCTCATTTAAAGCACTTTGATATCTGATATCCTGGGGTCTAGTTCACGCTAAATAAAACTCTATTTAAAAAATGTGTATATGGGGATATTCTAAAGATCTGGCATGGATCTAGCCCTCCAGGACCGACTTTGGAGACCCCTGGCTTAGTGTAAAAATATACCTCAGTCAGTCAAGATCCCTAACAACACCGCAATGCGGTCAGTGGCAAAGGCACCTACACAACCTCTCCTAACCATGTCATCACCCCTTCCCAAAGGGTCTAAGATTCGAGCAGTCAGTAGAGGGACTTCTGACACTACATGCTTAGATGTAGGCTGCCAGCGCAGTTGAGAAAGATGATGTGAGCCTGAGGCTGTGCGAGGAAGATCCAGAAGAAAAGGGGTGGCAGCATACTGCAGTGGCTGCAGGCATGGATCGAATAATGAGAATGGCCTGTGTAGAGAGCGTTGCCATAACCAGGGCAGGAGCCACCTATGGCTTGAGAAGAGTAAAATGATTATAACTGGAAGAAAATTGAATTTTTAAAGAGATTTATGTGGTGAAAACAAGCAAAAGAGACCATGACTGTTAAGTTCTGCAAAAAAAAGATACTTTTGTCAAATTTGACATACAGGTTGCGAACAGTGCCCACCGGAAAGTGGCATAATCTTAAATCACCAGGCCACCATGCTAATGAGCTGATTAAAGGAGGTCCACCTAACACCAGGAACTCAGTCTTGTTTGGGTTGAGGGTCAGTGAATTTTTCTTTCATCCAGTTAAGTAGTTTAAACAGGTTCCTCTAGCCAATGACATCATTGCAAACCAGCCCAACATCATCAATCAAAGTGACTTTCCTGAAGTCTTATTGGAGATGGTTGACATGTAAAATTAGGTGAACAGAAAAGCTTTAGTCTTTTCACTGGATGGCCCTGCGTACTCGGTGTCCCTGTCAAAATGGAGAATAATTACCAAGTGAACCCTACTGGTGGCATGGCTTTACCCTCTAAAAAATTTATCTTAAAGGGCTGAACATGGGCAAGATTGATCCGATCAGACCTCTAATCCCAACTCTGGAAGTATCAAGAAATCTGGGGGATTATTTCTGCAACCAAGCAGGTCATGATGTGAATAGAAACAAGTAAACACTGCTCTCTCTGGGCTGCTTCCGAAGCTGCATGTTTTTAGGAGGTTTGAGACATCCATGCCGATAAGCAACCCCAAACCCCTTATCTCCCTTGGGGGTTTCCCTTGCGTCCCACATGGCCATCCGGCCCTAGCGTCTCCAGTCCTAACCCTGCTCTTAATAGACTCTGGGACACTCTAGGTCTGTCATCAGTAAAGTGGGAGGGGTGGGAAGTAAAGTAGAGTAGCTACCACCCCAGGCCGAGACATCTCGAAGGACTGGTCCAGCAGGCATTGCACCTTCCCCAGCAGCCTTTGTTGACATTCTTGGCATTTCAGTGGGCTGCTAATAGCTACTGTGACTCCTCTTGCTGGGTCCTGTGTATCTGACACCTTGCTGTGTGATTGTTTGCGCTCTTAGTTATTCAGCCTGCGTCTCGTCTTGCTTCCAGCAAACCTCCCCTCACAATACGGGTGCACAGTGACACATATGCTCAGGGCCGGTCCTAGGCATGGGCGGTATGGGCAGATGCCCAGGGCCTCGCGCTCAGGGGGCCCCACCGCCGGCCCCGCAGAGTAGACCGCAGAGCAGGGGGCCCGATATGAAATGCGGGAAAAGCGCTGCGCGCACTCGCGCAGGCAGTAAGGCACTTAGAGGGGCCTCACATCTTCCCTTTCGCCCGGGGCCTCAGAAGGCCTAGGACCGGCTCTGCATATGCTGCCGTAGTGGGCCTGACACCCGAGACCGCGCCAGGCTCCGGTTACTACTGTGTGTTTTACCTGTGCTGTGTCCCGACAAGCGGTAAGTTCGCCACGCAGCCTTCATTCAGGAATGTCCGCGGTCGCAAAGGACATTGAACGACGCTCCGTTTTTAAGAAATATATTTTATGGTGTTGGAGGCGGTTTTCATGATTTTGCCCTGGTTCTTTAAATGGTATTTAAAGGCAGCAGAACGATTTTTTTTCTCAGCTTTTTTTTAATGAATTGGTATCTTAGTGATACTGTGAACTATTGTCTAAGTATTAGGCTCTGGTTTGGTGTGGGAACCGGTTACTTACTTCAGAACCTGTCCCTAGAAAAGTTTTCCCGTGAACAGCGGTTTTTAGGTCGAAGGCTACCTGTTTGCGAAGGACATCTTGGGGACATTTGGAAAGCTTCCCTGGAAATGCATTTCGCCCATTGTTTACCATTGGCTTTGTGACTCACATTTGCTGGCTTTATCTGTTTTGGGCTGTCCAACTTGAGTTGGTCGCTTCTCTTGCCCAAACTGTGTTAGCTGTACTCTTCAACCAATACTGGGCTACTGTGAACAGTCCATTACATTTTTTTTCTGATCTTCTCACATTTGCTGTGCATTCAAAGACAAAGGTCAAATGTCAAGCTCTGTCTTCCAGGAACTTGGTGCTTACATTATTTTTCTCTGACTTCAAAGTGAGAGGTTTTATGTGACAATCATGCTAGCTACTATGGGAGTGTTTGAGGAAGGCTGTGTGATGTTACCATTTTTTCCAGCACACAACAAAATGTAAATGTTTTTAAATGAACTGTGCAGATGTTTCAGGCTATATCAGAATTTAGAAATCACAAATTAAGCACTGTTTTAGTAATTCTGAAGCGTGGTGAAAACCAATATTTTAATATGAGAAAAACAAATCAATACACTGGGTGATGACATTTCCACACATTATTGTTTGTGGTCTGTATACGTTAATCAATACATCTGTATGTCTGTGCAGATCTCATGGTCACCACTCCACTCTACACTACTTAACTCTACACCACTCTACTCTATGCCAATGCACGCTATCCTGCTCTACTCTACTACGCATCACTGCAGCCTTTGCCACTGCACTCTACACCACTGCACTCTACACCACTGCACTCTACACCACTGCACTCTACACCACTCCACTCTACACCACTGCACTCTACGCCACTGCACTCTACGCCACTGCACTCTACGCCACTGCACTCTACGCCACTGCACTCTACACCACTGCACTCTACGCCAATGCACTCTACGCCAATGCACTCTACTTCCTACCACTGCACTCTGTCAGTGGTCTATGCAAATCCACTTTACGCCACTCTAATCTACTTTTCACTCAACACCACGCTACTCTACGCCACTGTACTCTACTGCGTACTACTCCATTCTACTCTAAAACAATGTACTCTTTGCCCCTGCACTCAATGCCACTCAACTCCGTGCTACTCCGCGCCATGCCACTCCACGTCCCTTCAATCCACTCTGTGCAACAGCACTCTACTCTGCGCCACTGCACTCTTCTCTATGCCAATTTACTCAAAACCAATGCACTCTGCGCCACTGCACTCTATGCCAGTCTACTCTGTGCCACTGCACTCAATGCCACTATACGCTATTCTACAACACTTTATTCCACTGCACTCTACATCATTGTGCTGTACAGCACTGCACTCTGTGCCACTCTATTCTACTCTGCACCACTGCTTTCTATGACCCTCTACTCTGCACTACAGTAAGCCACTGCACTCCACACTAGTGCACCCTACACCACTCTACTCTGCACCACTGTACTCTATGAAGGTCTACTTTGGTACATTGTACTCTCTGCCACTAGACTCTATGCTGTGCCACTCTACTGCCCCCTACGCCACTCTACTCTAAACCATTGCATTCAACACTAGTGCAGTAAACACCACTTTATCCAAAACCAATGCACTTTACGCCTCTGCTCTCTATGCCAACTACTCTGTAAGACTGCGCTCTAAGCCACTGCAGGCTCTGCCACTACACCATTGCACTCTGTCATTCTGCTCTGCGCCACTGCTCTCTGCGCTACTCTGCTGTGCACCACTGCATTCTACTCTGCACCACTGCACTCTACACCACTCAGCGTTGCGCTAATGCATTCTGTGCCACTACACTCTGCATCACTCCACGCCACTCTAATCTATTCTGCACTCCAGTGCACTCTACGCCACTTCAGCCTACTCAGGAACAATCAACTCTACGCCACTCCACTGCACTCTGTCACTGCATTCTACACCACTTTACTCCAAACCAAAGCACTCAATGCCAATCTACCCTGCACCACTCTACTTTCCAATGCTTCATTCTAGGTCTCTCTACTGCACTCTGCTATACTCCACTCTGACACTTTACTGCATTAAACTCTACTCCACTCTTTCACTCTATGCCACTCAACTCAACAATACTCCACTCCGACGCTCTAAGCAACTCTATGGCGGTCCACGCAACTCTCACTATGCCACTTTATTCCACTCTATTCTGCGACACACTACTCTTCTCTATGCTACTCCAATCTACGAATATCTACTCTGCTCTGTGCCACTCTACTATACTCTATGCAACACCCTCTACGCCACTCCACTCTACAATACTCCCCTACACTGTGCTCTGCTCTACGCTCTTCCAGTCTACAACACTCTACGCCCTCCACAACACTCCATGCCGCTCCAATAGCACTCCAACTATCTCCACACCACTCAAAACTATTCCTCTCTACGTCACTCTACTTTACGCTACTCCACTTTACACCACAAACTTTTAGCTGTGCTGAACAGCAGCTGCGCTGGTGTACAATATGGATAAACATATTGGCAAAGCCAATAGTTTTTGCATAGGCTAAACCTATTGGTTTTGCCAATGCTTGTCTTGTGCTGGTATTTTTACGCAGACAGTTGTTGTATGTTGCTATTAATCTAGTCTTTCGATCTTGATTATCGATCTTGTCACTGAAATTACGGTGACCCCCTAAGATAGACTGCCCGCCACAGGTTATGCCAGTTAGAACGTCAGTGATAACCCCATTATCTACCTTACCCTTGATTACAAAGGAGAGGTTGTCTATTCTTATGGGGCGGGTCAAGTCGGGCTCCAGGTCGGATCCGTGCCCACCTGAAGTGCTTAAACTTGCACTCCCTGACATAGAGGAAGATGTGCTGAGCCTCCTAAATCTATCTCTACAGGTAGGACAAGTGCCTGCCTCCTTTAAGGAAGCTCGGCTGATCCCCCTGCTAAAAAAAACGGGGGCGGACGTGAAATGTCTGAAAAACTTCAGACCAATTTCCCAGTTGCCGTTTTTGGCGAAAGTACTGGAGCAACATGTTCTCACCACTCTGTCGGAACACCTGGAAACCAATATGTTGTTAGAGCCGAATCAGGCAGGTTTTCCTGCGAACCATAGCACGGAGCTTGTTATGCTGTCGATTGTAGATGAGCTAAGGAACAGAGCAGACGAGAAAACTCCGGGTGCCCTGGTGCTGCTGGACCTCTCCGCGGCATTTGATACCGTGTGTCATGAACAACTATTGTCGCAGATGAGGGATTTCGGCATTCAGGGCACAGCACATGCATGGTTCACATCCTTTCTTCAAGGGAGGATGCAGAGAGTGCAACTAGGTGACCTGCTTTCCACCGCAACATCGATCACCTGATGAGTACCACAAGGGTCTGCTCTGTCACCCCTTATGTTCAATATATATCTACAGCCTCTGATTCTAATGCTCAATCAAATGGACTGCCAGGTGTATAACTACGCGGATGACACCCAACTTAGCATCCAATTGGATGATAGTCAGGATGCCTCTGCGAGATTGCAAAATATTCTGAGAAGCACAGCTAACTGGATGTCCGGGAAATCCCTAAAGATCAATCCGGATAAAACCGAGGTGTTGCCAATCACCATCGCTGGCAACCCATGGAGCGATCAATTTTGGCCCAGGGAGCTGGGTATGCCCCCGGAACCGGCGGCAGTGGTTAAGAGCCTGGGCATCCATGTGGACGGTAAACTGTCCATGAAAAAACAAGTCACAGCGGTGGTGGGCACCTGCGTCGGCCTCCTCCGACAACTCAGGAAAGTTTCCTCGTTGCTGTCTTTTTCTACCCTGAGGAGTGTGGTCTCTGCTATGATTCTAGCCAGGTTGGACTATGGCAACTCGTTGTACATAGGACTACCACAAAGACTCCTAAATAGAATGCAGATTGTTATGAACGATGCCCCGAGACACATTTTTAAAAAGCCGAGGAACATTCATGCATCTCCCCTCTTGCGTGAACTACATTGGTTGCCAGTTAAGCAGAGGTTAATGTTTAAGGGGCTATGTATTGTCCATAAAGCTCTTTATGGCAGGGCACCTAACTACATGAAATCACGTCTGCTTCCCTACAGACCGGAAAGGTTGCTTAGATCTGCAGAAGCTTTTCTCCTTGTCCAGCCACGTTGCAGACTGGCTACTGTGGGAGGGCGTGCTTTCTCACATACTCTCCAAGCTCTGTGGAATAAATTGCCATTGGAATTGCGGAAAGACACCAAGCTAATGTCTTTTCGAAAGAAATTAAAAACGGTGCTCTTCCAGCAAGCGTGGGGCTGTCTTTAATCTGTAACCAGCTGTATCCTTCCGAATTGCCTAGCGGACCCTGTCAAAGCGCTTAGAGACCTCTGGGTTATAGTGCGCTATATAAATCAAATAAATAAACAAATAAATAAATAGTCTTTCTTTTTCTTCAAAGATGATACAGAGACATTTGGCCACGTGGGATCTATTTGGTCACTGCATACATATGTTACAATTTGGTTCTTCTAGTTTAGCTTTGCTGGTTCTGTATTTTATTTTGCTTAGTGGTCATGTCGGTTATTTTGCCTGTCCTCAGGGCAATATCCGTAGATTACCCAATTGAGTTTCACAATTTGGGGCTTCCTTTTAAAATGTGTCCCAAAGTGTTTTGTGAATGTGATACTACTGTTCTTTTATTAGATTTCAGTAAGGTTTTACCGCCTTGCCTAACGTGTGTCTTATGGTGTTACTATATTTTTCTTTCTATAAGGCTTGAAATTTATTTAAGGAGCCTGTTTTTTATGTTTAAATGTACTAGGACCTACAGAGTTCATAACTAGCTGGACAGCAACAGTGCTCTGTACAATATGGTTACAAGGTTTTAGAAATGATTTAAGATGTTGACTACTGGTGTAGTAGTGGCCTTGACTGCTTATCTGGGCAACTTGATCCTCCTCGATTTAGTTTGGAATCAGATTATACACCCAGTGTCTTTACTTTAGTTATCGGTCACATCAGGTGTTAGGAGATTTTGTGCAAGGTGGATTGTTGTTTTTGGAGACCTTTAGAGTAAGTATTGGTTTTGTCGGTTGAGGGTGCGCCACTTGAAGTTGATCCATTTCATGTGGGAGACAGCCTTTAGAACCATGTTTTTACAATGCATTGCCTTTACCACGAAGGTAAATAGCACTTTGAAGGTAGCACTTTGAAAAATGCAAAAAGGTGCATTTTTCCCAAAAATCGCAAATTATCACCAACTTAAAGTTGGTGGTAATTTGCGATTCATAATGGCCAAATTGGACTTTTTCTGGGCCTCATACATTGCATTTAAGGAATCTCAATTTGCGATTCCTTAAATGCAATCGCAAAATAGGGAATCGCAAATTTGCGATTTCTTATTTTGCGAGGCTGTTTTGCTTCATACATACCACTTAGCTATTTTGCGATCGAAAATGCCAAAATTCTGTGAATTTTGGCATTTGCGATCGCAAAATTGCCTTCATACATATTCCCCATGATTCCTTCAGACTGCACAGTTATGCTACGCGGGTTAGCATACGTTACAATTTATTAACTATTAGTAAGTGTATCATCGTCTTCATATCATATCACACACCATGACATGTTGATATTAGCTCTACCTACATTAGTTGCACAGGTATCAGCATTGATTAGGATGCACGTTTTTGGTAGCCGTGGGGCAGTACGCAAAAGTTATGTGTACAGCCCATGTTGCGCCCGCAGTGTGTGCTGTATATGGTGTAGGCACTCGTCCTGATGCGGTTAGAGTCACACCGTGTCCATCACTGTTGATGAGTTTGTTAGGAGACGTTAGACGTGTTAGATTCAACAATTGTGGCCTTGGATCAGTTTTTTTATGAATTCTGGTAAGACCTCTGGCGATAGAGTTAAGAGTTAAGCTTCCCATGATCTGTTCAGCTCCGTTATGATTGAAGATTTACTCACTCATTTGTGAGACTTTTACCAGTAATATAAATGAGCCCAGATGGCAAAAAATCTGAACCGCTATGGACATCCCAGTCTGATCATAGTAATGGCCAGTGATTTATGTTCTTTGTTAATTATCGCTCTCATGTATAGTCATTATTATGTCGCAACTATCACCAATATTGTGAAGCTGTGGTGATCTGAGACACTTTCACGTCCTCTCCAATAATGATGTTTGAAAACAGCTTGGTTAACCCCTCCGCTGCGCCGAACGTTCCGCGCTGGTGCGGAACGTTCTATTGCGCGGGCGGGGCCGGAACGTTCAGCGGACATGCGCAGCACTACCGAGGTAGTGCACGCGACGTCCGCTGAACGTCCCCCGCACGGAAGGGGTTAATACTTCGTATCTTTCAGACAGCGCAGTATCTCGCGCGACTTTTTAGTGACACTAGTAAAGCAGCATAATGTGGGTTATATTTGCACATGTAAAAAAAAAAACTTTATCAGCTTGAATGGTTCAGATAGTTAATTAGTTTCTTCACATTCGGCTCCTTCCACGAGGACAATATGGATATGCAAGAAAAGGATAAAATGTGTGGGTGTGTGTGTGTTGGGGGGAGGGGGGAGCTAATATTATTTTCTTTAACATAAACTATTGCCAGCACTCCTTTATAGGCTGTATTCCTTTTACATATTGTTGTCAAAAATATGTTGGCAGCTTTGTAAAGTTTAAAAAGAAAAGAACAGCATCACTTAGTGGTTTAGTTTAGGTTTTGTCTCCCTGAGGTTGGAGATCAAGGCCTTGAGGAGTGTGGATCTTTTACCTTTCATATACAGTGTGCGTACAACTCCTGCTCACAACACAAACATTAACCGGAATGGCTGATACTTGCGGCCCCCAGCCCTCCATTTTGCTCTGCTTGAAACCGGAAGTTCCGGCAGAAGTGTTCTTCCTGCCTCCACCCTGTGTCTACTGACCATCAAAACCTATTGTGTGCGTTGTCTGACGACAAGGGAAGTGCACAGGAGTAAGAGAAGGGGCAGGAAGTCGAAGGGACACTAAATTCGTTCTGCCTGCCAGCTGGTGTCCTAGCGCACAGATGACCCATGCCTGGGACTGGTCTCTTGGCAGGGATCATAGCACATAAGCTTGTTTTCTAAGTAGATGGACGCTGAATTGTTTAGCCTGGTCAAGGTATGGAATACACAGATGTATGGGCAGAGCGTTCCACAGACTGGGGCCCTAGGACGTAAAGCTCTGCCTTCTCTAATGGCAGGCCCGGTTCTAGCGGGTGGGCCAAGACCACCCAAACATGCGTCTTGGCCCTCGCAGTGACGGCTTGAAGGCCAATAGAAAATGGCCACTTTAGTTTAAAACCTTCCTCTGAACGTTGTTTTCCTTCTTGTTCTAGGAGTTGCGTGATTGGGCCTGGGATCTTTCTCACAGGCACCCCCAATCACGCATCTCCTTTTAGAAAGGTGGGCTGTGTCATGCAGATACAACAGGGGCATGGCAAAAGGAGACCAATCCTTTCTTTGGCACCTTTAACCTTTGCCCACTGTCCGGCTGTGTGGGTATTTCTTCCAGGAGAAAATACGTTTGTTTATTCTGATTCACCTTTCCAGACCCCTGCAGCTGCTTATCACATCAGACTGTGACACAAACTTTCACTAATGGAGTAGGTGAGAGAATGTGTTACTATTTGTTTTTCTTTTTTAACCCCTTGCGTGCTCCCAACGGCTGATGGAGCCCCGCCCACCCTTTAAAACGCCCGCACCGCGGCTGAAAATCCGCCGCGGTTAAGGCGTTAAATCAGGCGTTAAATCTGCACAGGCCCAGCAGGACACACGCTTCGTGTATGCTTCCGTTAAACAGTTTTTATCATTATCATAGTCAATGCACGTCAACAATAATACAACAATAATAAATGTCCAGATAACGCTGGTGATTAAAGATCCTGCTGGAGAGCAATCATTTGCCTGTTAGTAGTTTTTAAATGTAGATAAACTGTCTTTTATGTGGATAGCTCAGTGAGATACTTCCTTTGTCACAGTGATCCTTGTGTTACTTGTAGTTCAGGAGTTGCAATCCTAACATAGGACAGTGACCTATGTACTATCATCAAAGAGCTGCGTACAAACATGCATGGTATAGTTAGAACTTCACTATTTTTGTTTTGTGCTATAGTTAGAACTTCCCCAGTCTTTCATGATTCTATGGTTGCTAAAACGAGTATGTTTGAGCAGATATACATTTTTATCTGTAAAGCCATCCCCCAATCATTTGAGTACTCTTTAAATCCTGAGTTTGTGCTTATCCAGACCAAACCCTTTTAAAGTATGAATGACGTGATTCATACACCTTGTATTCCTGATTGGCTTATGTGACAATTCCTGTAGACTGATTTACATACTTCTATGATTAATTGTTTCTGTATAATGTGTGCATGATGTAGAGTACTGTGGCACCCTACACTTATATGAGTAGTGCTATATAACAATTGAAATGCAATAGAGAGAGGGGCTACGGAAAGATGAGGGGCACTGGTGGAGAGTGGCAGTGAGGGGATCCGAGGAGGAGGTTAATAGGGGGAGGGGGAGCTAGGGAGAGATGAGGGGCACTGGTGAATGGTGATAGTGAGGGAGTCTGAGGAGGAGCTCATGAGGGGGCGGGCTGTGGGTAGATGAGTCGCACTTGTGGATTGTGGCAGTGTCGGGAATCCGAGGAGTAGGGCAATAGGGGGGCTATGGAGGGATGAGGGGCACTGTTGGAAGGTGGCGGTAAAGGTATCTTTGGAGAAAGAGGTTATTGCTGCGGCACCAAAAAAGACTTTAACACCAGGCCTGCCATGGCCTTTCTGTTTTTGTTTATTTAATTAGCAGTCGGGTCATTAGGGCTACAGCGGAACATACTTTAAAGTGCATGCTATTTATATTTACTGCTATATTCAATGTTTCAAGTTTGAAGGTGATTTTATTACTGGGAATAATGAAAGCTGAGCCCAGTGGTGGCTGATATGGGGTTGAGGCCCAAGAACGGCTGAGATATAAGGTGCACTGGAGAGTAGTAGTAGAAAAGCCTGTAAGGGAATGAGCTGCAGAGTCCGGGGTTAGGTATGAAGAGGGATTCTTCCTGAAGGCTCACACAGAGGGAACCGAGAAGTGTCACTTGCCTGATACTCCTACCTCAGAAACCTCCTCTTCTCATCAAAGGAACATTACATGGGAAAAACACTTTTTGAGAGTGATGAGATTTAGAAAGAGATTTGCAATAGAATTAGTTTTACAAGGCCTTGTAAGACTAAGAAGAGATAAAGGAGGGGCCTGAAGCAGCCCGGGATAGACATATAAGCAAGAAATAGAGCCCGCAGTGGCCCACCAGAATGCATCCTTGGCTCACCCAAATAAAAATTCCTGGGGCCGGGCCTGTCCGGTGGTGAGGTTAAAGTAAGCGGAACGAGTACTTTTAAATCTGAACTGTTGACGTCCCATCGGGGAAGATGCGCACAGGTTTGTTGACTGCGGTAATGTTGTTGGCCCAGCATTATTTGCAACGCAGCTTTTGTGATTGATTCTACGCCCCCTCTGATGTATGTTTTGTAAAGTTTACACAATGTGTATTCTCACAAGAGCAGCAGATTAGCATTGGGGCCAGACCAGTGCTTTTGATTTTACAGAGTTTTATATAGCGCAACCTTGACCCTAATCGGGTATCAGAGCGCTTTTCATAGCACCAGTTGCATTACATGAGGACACATTTATTTTTGTTAAGAACGGGGAGATTAAGTGATTTGCCCAGAATCACAGGATGTGGAGCGTCATTGGCGAGACTCTAAACCAGTTCCCCAGATTCAAGGTCGACCGTCCTATCTGTTAGGCCATCTCCTCTCCCCTTGGAGGGGAAAAAAATATGTGCCAGGACTCGTTTGGAGGCCACTGCAGCTTGTACCACAAATTGCTCCGGTCATTCTGCCAATGAAAGTGACAAAACAACTATTAACCATCACACTCCTACAGGTGTGACTTTTCAAGCCTCCACAGCTATACGAATGGCTTGGGTGGCTGGTAGTTGTCATTTTTAATGTATACTAAATTGATATTTAACTGTTGTGGTTATCCTAAAATTATCCAGACTGCGCCACCTTGTAGCAAACTGTCACAGGCGCATGTGTTGACATTTAAGTGCCGGGGCTGAGTTCCGGCAAAAAACAGCTCAAATTAAGCACTGGCAGACAGTGTCTCGTGAGGTCTGTGCTTCATTTTTATTTCTCTGTAGATCCTGACTACTAGGCCACTCATAAATGACGTAATTTTCTTACGCCTATGCTAACCGCATTGTTTTCTGTTGCAGAGAGCTGGTTCAAGCAGAAGTGTCCTGTGGGACCTGTGAGAGCCGTTGTGTGCTGCACAATCTACTGCAGGAACGTTCATCGAGAAACCTACAGAAACAAGACCGTGGAAAGTCACGAGGAAGAGGTATGCAGGGTCCTTAATGCTTGTGCGCAGATGTGGAAAGTGATACTCTTTCGATGGAAAGCGGCGCAAAAGTCCTTATTTTTAAGCAGCTGTTCACCCTCACCTAATTTATGTAAAATGTACACCTCTTGTGAGAATTACGCATACTGTGCAAGAAAAAAAAGATGACTTAGCCCACTCTTCTAGCCCAGCTTCTGTCATCGTGAAAACCTTAATTTGTTGGTCTCCATGCCTTCACTGAAGTCCTTTCCAGGAAGGTGCTCACCATGGACGTGTTCCCTGACACTGTTGTGCTCTCCGAGGAAGGTTCATTTGTCATAAACAGGCTGTGAAGATAAGATTCTCATGTTCACTCTTTTGCTGGTGCATTTCATTAATTGGATTACTTGAGGTTTTTCGGTGGCCTGTCTGTTATCTTGTATTATGCTGGTACATTTTGTATCTTTCCTTCACTTGTTTCACCAGCCTTTCTGGAGCCTCGTCGTTATTTTGGATGATAACATGTTTGTCTAATGTTGCAGAGTCGTGGGTTATTAATCTATTAGTTGGTTTTATGTGTCCTTGTTAGATTATCTGCTCATGTCTTTGGTGGATGGCGCCTGGATTGTTAAGGTCTCTTTCTGAGTTTATGGTTTCTGCTTGACCGGGATAGTAAGCTTAAGGCTTTTCTTAATTCAACAGAGGCCAATCATCATCAATTCTGTATTATGTTTGCTGCACTTGCATGGCTCCCACGAATCAATCTGAGGAAACCAGCTTAATTTTAGTCTCCAATTGCAAATTAATTTACTTAACGTTGTAAAATGTTCAGTTTTACATTTTGTTTCTGTAGTTACATACAGTTCATTAATCTGTTAATATTATTTAATTTTATAAGCAGTTGTTGAGCTGCCGAGAAGGCTTTCCGAACCCCCAGGAGTCCCATAAACTCATTTTAGGAACCACTGGTCTAGTTTATTAATTGTGAAAAGCATATGTTGAAGCCAGTAAGCCTTTATCAGCTGGTTATCATCACATAGTTTTGCAGGCTATAGACTGGTATTTTGTTACATGTAATCTTACAGATTAATGCAGGAGGCAAGGCTTGTGATGTTGGTGAACGTGGGGATAGAAGAGATGCGCTACAGTAATTCTTGATAGGCCCTCCTGTAAGCATTAGTATTTTTCTTTGCTAACTGTCATTTTGTGTACATTTGTACTTTTATGACTGTATGCCGGATGGTTGCCTCGTGGAAGGCTTACACTCAGTACAATGCGCTTGAGTTGGTTACTGTGACAAAAGTAACAGAACAGCTATAGGCGTGATTGGTCCTCAGGGAAATGTTATACCAATGCCGTGAGTCTGGCGTGTTTATAAAAGTTATTACACTGGCAGTAGACCTGTTTTAAAAAAAAATGTATTGTGAAAAGCGTCTGGCAAAGCCAGCAGGCATGTTACAGTGGACTGGTATCACACCATGTTACAGGCCATACATTAGTATTTGGTAACATGGAATTTCACAGATCACCATGATGGAGTTGGTCACCCACTAGGATCAGACTGGCCTTTAGGGCAATCATATTTACACTGGGCTCTATATGCGATATGTGAACAAAGTGCTTGTGCAGTGCATCAAGATGAAAGGGTGAATACACAATACAGTGCCTGAATACCCTCAGGGGTTACAAGCAGCACTCTACAAGTCCACCTTACCGTACATAATATATTAAGTCATTTAAAAAACTTGAACAGCCTTCCATATATTTGAACGTAAAATCTCTCATGGGTGGGCTCTGTCCATCATCACAACACTTCTAAAGCATTGTGTCAATTATTATTGTGATCCATTGTTGTCTGATTACAATATATATTGACAACTCACCAACTGAGGGGTCCAGACCCACAGGTTATTGTTTATTTTTAAATAATTTTCATTTTGTACTTGATTGATTCATGCCTTGTAAGGGTTTGTGAAATGCTTTCTTTTGAGTTCATAAGGATGATCTAAAACACCTCTGACAGAACCTTCCTTTCCTGACTATGTAACATACGATTCCCAAGTTCTGAGAAATACAGGGTTACTCCACTGAGAACGAACACTCATCGTGTTTAGACGGCTTGATGTAATCGTTTTTCTATTTGCATTCTTTAAAAAAAAATTGCATGCATTGTTGAGTTTGTGTATGTTTTGTCTTAGTGTCCCTGCTTTAAACAAACGGGCTGCTTCACGGACAGTTGAACCCACCTGCTGCCTTTCCCTCGAACTTTGCACCTACGCCTCGCGGCCCCTGCTTCGCGGGTGCCGTTCGTGAGCCTGTGTCTCACCAACTGCTGGGATCTACACGACCGGCGGTACGGGGAGTGAAGCCGTACTCCAGCAAGGCTTGTTCCGGGACTGCGAGGACCAGCGGGCAGTGCGCCAACCTGCCACAGCTGGTCCTCTTCCCGCCGACTCCTCCCTGGCCCTTTAAATTGAGGCTGGACCTGGGCTTTGTGTGTCCCTGCTTTAAACAAACGGGCTGCTTCACGGACAGTTGAACCCACCTGCTGCCTTTCCCTCGAACTTTGCACCTACGCCTCGCGGCCACCGCTTCGCGGGTGCCGCTCGTGAGCCTGTGTCTCACCAACTGCTGGGATCTACACGACCGGCGGTACGGGGAGTGAAGCCGTACTCCAGCAAGGCTTGTTCCGGGACTGCGAGGACCAGCGGGCAGTGCGCCAACCTGCCACAGCTGGTCCTCTTCCCGGCGACTCCTCCCTGGCCCTTGGAATTAGGGGCGTAGTTACACATCAAGGCCTACATAATTGGATACTCACCACCGGCCCGCGGGACGCGCGCGGACGCGCTCGGGCAAAGACCGGGCCGTTAGAGGCCGTTCGAGGACCGGAAAGACAGGACTGGACCCCATCCCCTTTGTTTTCCAGCCTTCTAGTTAGCACTCCTTCCTTATAAAACCCTTCCCGTGCTTAGCAGGCTACTAACTATTCTAGCAGTATGTGCACACGGGCTACCCGTAGTAAAGCCGCCAAGGGTGGGAAGATGGTTAATGGAACTCTGGATGACTTCATCACCAGAACAAATACAGCCATCGATCACGAAATCTCAAAAATGCAAAAACGTGTATCTCTGGACCTTGAAGCTGCTAGAAGACTGTCCCAAACTTTTGCTACGTCTAAGAAATCCTCCCTAGGTCACATAGCATCAGTAAAGAGCCCCGAATACCAACTTAATCCCTGTCTAATTACAACCCATGCTGAGATCCACAAAACTCCTCCCTTATCACCAAGGCTCACTTTGACCCCCAGTTCCCTCAAACTACAAAATAACATTACCTCTACTGTGCATGCTAGTATCCTGGGTGTTGCTACTGACACAGACACAGCCCCTATCTTGATTTCCCCTAGCACCATTGAGGAGTACGTTAATTCCCAGGGTCCCCATCAAAAGAGTTCAGTTCATAAAAGGAAACGCAATGCAATGTCTGCTTTCTCGCGGAAGAAGGCTAAAATTGCTAGGGTACATTGCCCAACCGACGATAATCGACCTAACCAGGGAGTAGTACTAAGTTCTGTTGCCCAAGACTTGGTCCTCCCAAGCGTTGCTGAGAATTGCCCAAGCCTGCGCCCAATTGATATTGCCACCTTACAGGCGAATATTGGGGGGGAACCAAGTGTAGTTGGGGGAAGTGATGAGGAGTTCCTAGAAATAGTTTGGAACTCATTAAAAAAAACTCCTTACCCCGCTAGACCTTAGACTCTCCCGCATTGAAAACCACCTCTTAGAGATGGAAAAAAGTATTTTAAATCTAGCAAGCCTTAGTCTGCAAAGCGTTAAAGGGCCTCCCATACCCGAAAAGGACACACCCATCATTATGCCAGTTGCATTGCCCTCTAGCAAGCCATTACCCAAACCACGCACCAAAGGCTTTGATCTTAAATCAACCAATTCCACTGCCAAGTCACCTCCACAGTCCTCACAACAGCCAACCAAATCCACTAAAGAGGCTGTTGCCCAAAGGGTGAACACAACTAATTATAATCACTCTACTAAGCAGGGACTACGGAATGTTGAAAATTTTCGCGGGGGGTATATAGACCTACCCCCTGACGCAAGGCCCTTCGTGGTAGGATTAACGGGTGTTCCCGTACTGGGGAGCTCCATCCAAGAAAACTACTGGTCCCTCAAAAACAAGGTTATCCATTGGTTGAACACTAATAGGCAGCTCCCAAGGCACCTGAGTAGCAAAGTCCTAATGGTGCGCAGAGTTCCCTGGATAGGACCCTCACGTAAATCTATCGAAGGTGACTGTATTGTGGTCTCTTTTGAAGATCCACAGACAGCACAACATATTAGTTCTTGGAACATTGGAGAGAACAATTCTTCCATTGCTGCAAGACCCTTAACCTTCTTTTACCCCCCGCGTCCTGCCCAAAATTATGCCGGTGAGTGGTCACACCCCCGATATCCGGCTCGTGGAGGGGTGAGTGGGGATTGGCATTATTCCAACAGGAGGTGGCAGGGAACAACAATCGCAAACAGATTTGGCTGTTTAGAGGAGGTAGACTGACTCTCTCTGCTTCCCCCTATAGCCCATGACGCCGAGATCAAATTGCCACCAGTAACTCTGGTCTTACCAATTCCTGAGAGCAGTATAGTTGTGTGTAGCCCTATCCTGTGCGAATTGGTAATACCCGATGGGGCATCGCCCAACACCCCAATTCTCCACCTTCCCACTTGTTATCCACCTGACTACTCTAACCTATATGCAGAAACTGACACGGGGCTTACGAGCAATGCTACCCAGGAGGTAGCACAGCAATTAATTATCTCGTCCCAGTTTAATTCTCCATTATGGTCGCCCCCACTCCCACTCACTCAAATTTATTGTGATAGGGCAGTTCCTGTATTAGCTTCCACGGAAGACAAACTTATAGCTGGGACAGGGTCATATCCCAAAGCGGATAATCTTATAGCGGATGTTATGTCGCTACCTGCAGATAGGAACCTTGAGCCTAATCTCCTAGTAATTGATCCACCTTCGGGAGCGAGGGCTACTGGGAACATTGTTGCGGGTACTGCGCTCCGGATCTTGAGTTGGAACGTAGCAGGCCTTGCACGTAATCTTAATATCCCCGACTGGAACCTTGTTGTTGAATCTTTTGGGATTTGTTCATTGCAGGAAACTTGGTGCGTTGAACCTTGTCATAAGGTGGGTTATACCACATACTTTGTCCCTGCTCTTCGATCATCCGGATCTAAAGGGCGCCCTTCAGGCGGCCTCTTAATCTGGGTTAGAATTTCCTTGGGCCTCTCCATCAGGCACTTACCCACAAACTCCCCCGATCTACAGAGACTATTAGTTAAAGGTCTGGGGGGGAAAAATCTGGAAATATTTAATGTCTATCTAAGGGGGGCAAGGGGTGGTGTATCCATGTTGTCACAGACAGGCCTAGAAGAAGAACTTGGAACTTGCAATGCCAACTCTCTTGTCCTACTTGTAGGGGATTTTAATTGTTCATTTGAGCCTCTCTCTAGCGAGGACATTTTAGACACTTGGGAGGAAGACACTAGGAGAGGCATCCCCCTACTAACACTTAACCCTATCAAAAAATGGTCACAGGGGGCCATAGATCTTAATGCCCTCTGTATGGAATTTGGTTTAAGGGCAACTAATGGCAGATCCAAATCTGATCCCAATGGGGCACACACTTTCAATAGGGCCGGTCACACCTCTCGGATCAACTACATTCTCCTCAACTATAAGCTTTGGGCCTACCTGCTTGACATGGAGGTTTTAACAACGGTCGATAGTGACCACAATCTTCTAGCACTGACACTGGCTTCCCCTTGGAGGCGCTCGAAGTTAAATTCTCCCCCTCACTTATGGAAGTCAACTCATGAAGTGTGTCCTTCGAACTGTGGAAGGAGGCTCAAATGGAGTAAAGTTGCTGCGGACGAAGGGAAAATGTCGTTAGCAAACTCAATAATGTCCAAAGCAAAAGTAGGGCTTGACGCCTCGTGCCCTGGAAATACGGATGCTTTACAACTTTTCGTTGAAACAACCAAAGCTCTGGGTGATTTGTTCATTATCGCCTCAACAGCTGGGCGGCGGAAAGGAAAAAGCATTCCAAAAAGTGGTGCATCCTGGTTTACCCCTGCCTGTCGCGCTGCAAAAAGTGAACTTATCAGAGCAGTGAAATCCAAGGATGCCAACCTTATACAAATTTCCAGGAAAAGATACCGGAAGGCATTATCTACGGCTAGAGTTGAGCACGAAACACAATTTTGGACCGACCTAAAAGAGGCGAGCTACAGGAAAGACTCTAAGGGCTTTTGGGATCTGGTGAGACTGAAGACCAAACCCGATGCCTCCCTCTTGACTTGTAACATTACTGGGGAGGTGTGGTTTGCTCATTTCTTCCAGCTTTATTCCCAAACTGGGTGTTCTACGTCCAACCCCACGATCCAACTGCCTGGTGTTCGCTCCCACTTCAACAGCACAGTTTACATCGAGGCTGATCCTTTTTCAATCAAGGAAGTTGAGGGGGCAATTAAATGTCTGGTTCCGATTAAGGCTGCGGGGCCCGACGGTATCCCAGGCGACTTATTAAGGACTAATACACGAGAATAGAGCAGTCTAATTGCCGCACTTCTGAATGCTGCTCTGGAGGGTGGAGCATTCCCGGTATCATGGAAGGGAGCAGAGGTCGTCCCTATTTATAAAAAAGGGTCTCTGGATGACCCCGCAAACTATCGCCCAATCAGCTTGCTTGATTCCACGCAGAAGATAGCGGGTAAAGTAGTCCTAGAAAGGATCTAGCAGTGGATGGAGGACAATAATATCCTTTCGGACTACCAGGCGGGGTTTAGATCAGGCACTGGCACAATTGAGCAAACATTTCGGCTCTTAATGATCCTTTGGAAAGTGGTCGTCCAGGGTAAAAGCAGCTTGTACCTTGCGTTTATAGATCTACGCACTGCATTTGACTTAGTTCCACGAGACCAACTATGGCGTGTACTGGACGCAATGGGCATTCCTCAGTACTTACTACATATGCTCATCCAATTACATGAGGATAATTTTGCTCAGATCAGGTGGGGAGACCAGGGCCAAAAAACACCTCGCATCCCTGTAAATAGGGGAGTCCGCCAGGGCTGTGTGCTTGCCCCCACTCTATTTTCTCTATATGTCAATGGAGTGGTGGAGCATCTTCTTAAACATCCTGCTGACGCACCCTCCCTGGCTGGTAGGAAAATTCCTACTCTCCTCTTCGCAGACGACACCCTCCTGATCTCAAAAACACCAGCAGGTCTGCAACGCCTCCTTACCAGCTTTAAGGACTTCTGTGACGCAAGGGGTCTATCTATAAATGTTACCAAAACCAAGTTCCTGGTAATGAATGCCCGGAAGAAATCTGTCACTCCACCATCTTTGGATTCTGTTCCACTTGAAAGGGTAAAGGAGTTTGACTATTTGGGCATTCGTCTAAGTGATACAATAAGCTGGCAACCCCACCAACAAAAGGCATCACTGGGCCATAAGAAGGTGGTAGGGGCACTCATGAAAGAACAACGGGCCTCAGTTCTCAAACCCATCGGTCCTGTTTTGGACATCTACAGGGCAAGGGGAGTGAGTGCAGCCCTTTACGGATCTGAATTATGGGGCTTTCAGAACACAGACCTTTTGACCAGAGTGGAAAACAAATTTCACAGAGACCTTATGGGATTGCCGCACAGCACTCCTGCCCTCCCAATCCTTCTAGACGCAGGTACACGCCCAATAGGTGACCAGGCGAGGTTGCGCCCCCTTCTCCTATGGGCACGCATCTGGAGGGTACCCGAATTGTCTAGTTATGCTGATGGGCTAAAGGAACTGCTCTTAACCCCAGGTTGGTCCAAGATCCGCTGGCTTAAGGAAGTTAAGCGTCTTCTTACAGAATTGGGCCTTGAGGATGCGTGGGCAAATAGATCTGCCCCGCCTAAACAGACACTTAAGACGCTGTATTGGTCATGGGTGACGAATGCCAGGAATTGTAATCCCACCCTCTGTAGAACCTCTGTTGAATTTCTTTTGTTCAAAGATGTCCCTTACTATGAACCATATCTGGACCAAATTAGCAAATCTTGGGACAGGGCACTTTACATCAAATTTAGGTTGGGTCTATTGCCAGTGGGTAGACTGATTGCCAGCTGGAGGTTATCATCGCATTTATCTTTATATTGTCCTTCTTGCACCAGCAGGCCAGAGTTTGTGCCCCACCTACTTTTTGAGTGCCCAGCCTATATTGCCCCGCGCAGCACCTGGCTAAAACTTTTGTGTAGGAGTCTCGGAACCAGATCTCACCTTGAGGCTCTACGCATCTTAAGATCTGACCCCCGCCCCTTGTTTGCTTTCTGTCTAGCTAAATTCCTGGCTTGGGCCTGGCGGATCAGATCTCTTAAGCTATTAGTAGTATACCACTAGTAAATTGCATACCCTGTTCTACTGCCCACATCGGTTGCATGTAAATCATGAAATGAAATGTTTTTATATTGTACTTATCTTTTTTTTTTTTAAATATATACATGTGTGCTTGTAATGCTTTTTAAGATATGTGCAAAATATCGAAATAAAGCTTGTTTCTACTACTTAGAAGGAGAATGCAACACTAAGCCAGTGGATGAGTGCATGAGTGCAAAGATGAGTGAAAGAGTGCATGTATGAAGATTTATTGAGTGCCTAAATCCATCAGTAACACAAAAGGCACTTTTGGTCAGTATTGCCAATACTTGTTAAGTTACTTTGGCCTTTTTAAACATTCATAAGTCTAGAGTTAACATTTTCTGTTGTATGTGTTAGTTTGTTGAGCAAATACCACCAACTGTGCTGCCTCTTTCCACTTTAGGTGGTACATTTACCAAGCTCAGTAGTAGTCTTTTTTTCGACTTTGGAAAGATAAAAAAACCTGAGTCAGCTTTGAGCCATTTACAGCCACATAACATTTTGAGCTGCCTCCCCAGTTTATCTTTGGCCACTTACAGCAGTTAGAAAGCATTTCCAATGTGAACTGTGGCTTCAGTCACTGTGGAACTTGTGTTGTGTATTTGTTCACCCACCAACAGTCGGTTAGGTGGGTGTCACTCGTAGATAAATGTTGGCAGTGCTGAACGCAGCTGTTTGGAATGGGGTATTTCTGGTAACAAAAGTATGAGAGCCACTTTAGGGCAGGGATTGGTATGTCTACATAAACTGAAAATAGAAGCACATTTATGCCACTTATAGCAGAGTGCAGCTGTGCGCATAAAACCTTAGCAGCCGTGCATCAAGTGTGGTTTAGAGAAGTTCCCTTTTTTATTGCCACATCTTATTGACTAATTTGTACATGTATTGGTATTTGCTTAGGAATAGGCAGGATAACTCATAAGATATTTCTAGTAACACATGTATTGTCAAAAGCATAGGTTTGAAATCCGAAAGTGAGGGAGACTTTTAAATAGATACTGGCAAGTAAGGTCTTACGTGTTAAGTTTATTGAAACACAAGGTTTGTAATTATGTTATGTTAATAACAGTTATATAGCGTGCAAATACAACTGGTCTCTTAGTTCTGGTAGTAGTTCAATAAGAGTACAAGACAGTCTGAACAGAAAGTATTTTAATGGCTCTTGGGTATGGAGTTCCTTGAACTGGAGACCCTCTGCAAAAGAAAAGGTTGGTGCAATGGTCAGTATTCTAATTGAATATTGAAATGTCCATATCTCTACCTTCATCTATTATCCATACTTAATGCATATCTCTTTGAGTGAAAAACATGTTTTATAAAACCGCTTGTAACCTAAAGCTCCCCACTGTGGTTGAGTTGAGAGAACAAATTTAAGAGAACCACAAATATAAGTTGATTCCTTCTACAGCAAGTCTGTACCATGCTTTGTTTCTTAGTTTAATCAAAAGAAAATTTGCGTCTCCAGCCCATTCCCCATAGGCCGAGGCACCCGGCAGGGCTGCCCTCTTTCGCCTTATTTATTTGCCCTGGCGATGGAGCCGCTGGCGGCGTGGGTACGGATGGACGCACAGCTGCGTGGCGTTGAATGGGAAGGGGGTCCGACCGACAGAATCGCGCTCTATGCCGATGATGTACTTTTCTTCCTTACGGACCTAAATAGATCAGGGCCAAGGGTCCTTGACATAATGCGCATATTCGGCGAAGCGTCTGGCCTTAATTTGAATGTACAGAAATCGAAACTATGGGTCCTGGGGAGCAGTGGAGACCTGGGTTCTTGGGCGTCGGCCCTCCAAGAGGCGGCGGGAGGCATTAAATATTTGGGCGTCTTTTTGACGGATGTGCCGGGAGTCTCGTGGTCCCGCAATGTGCTACCCGTGTGGGACAAAATACGGTCCGACATGAAGATATGGTCCAGGATGCCCTTGAACATTTATGGCGGCTCGGCCATCTTTAAGATGGTAGCTCTACCCCGTATTCTATACCAACTTCAAAACCATCCGTATCCTATCCCACCGCAGTGGTTTAGGCAGGTGAATTCGGCACTGGGTCAGTTCTTGTGGGCTGGGGGGGCAGCAAGGGTGGCACTCCGCACCTGCTTCCTCTCGACCTATTGTGGGGGACTGGCCACGTCCGACGTCCAGTCCTACTATCAAGCGTCACACCTTTTGGTCCTCAATGAGTGGTGGTATGGGGACCGGGGCGACCCGACCTATGCCCTGGAGAGATATCTGATGGACCCAGACTCGCTGCATACTATCTTATATTCGGCAGGCATCAGAAAAAGGCTCCCAATGGTCACTCGGGTAGTCTTCCGGGTGTGGCGTGACACCCTCGGTCGCATGGGGTGGTGGAATAGGCTGACGGGGGAAACCCCGTTGTGGCACAACGGGAGGTTGCCGGCGCTGGCGTCCCTGCGGGGATTCGATGACTGGGACGCAATAGGCATCTCGGCGCTGGGCCACGTCATGAAGGGCTCGGTCCTTAAGTCCTTTCAAGCCCTACGGGACGAATTTGATATGCCCCAATCTCAATTCTTTAGATACTTACAGCTCCGACACGCCCTGTCCCCTGCAATAGTTGGCTTAACATCATTGCCGGAGTTCAGCCCCCTGGAGGCCAAGGTATTCATGGGGGAATTGGAGACCAAGAAAATATCTAACATATATCAAACGCTTGTTACATACTGCTCCCCCACCCTGGATAAATTGCGTTCTGTTTGGGAGGGTGAGTTGGGGGTCTTGGAGGAGGAAGACTGGAGAGAAGCCCTGGAGGCCCCAAGGGGAGCAGCGGTTGCGGTGCGCTTGCGCTTCATTCAATTTAAATACCTGCATAGGGCGTACTTTACGAGGGAGCGATTGTGGAAGGCGGGGCTGATAGCCTCCCCGGATTGCCTGCGATGTGGGTGCTCAGTTGGCTCCTTTCTGCATACGGTATGGGAGTGTGTGAGACTGCAGAGATTCTGGACTGGTGTGTGGGACAGTCTGGCAGAGGTATTGGGCTGGGATCTTCCCCGTTCACCGAAGTTAGGCCTTCTCCATGTCATGGAACAAGTGGGGGGAAATGTGTATAAACGTCATCTGCTTCTCCTGGGCCTTACGGTGGCAAAAAGGGACATAGCTCGGGCCTGGAAGGCTCCTAGAGCCCCCTTGGGGGAAGTGTGGAAACGGGGCATGGATTTTAACATGGGGCTAGAACGCCCCCTATTTGAGGCCAGGGGGTGCCCCAAAAAACATTTTCGGATCTGGAAAAGATGGGCGGATTACAGAGGCCTGTTGCTGGACCCTCCGGCGCTGCGGGCCACTGACGCAGAACACTTGCTTAACTGACTCTGGGTGAACTGGTACACACGCAGATACTGAGCTTACTAGGCTCATCTTTATGGACAATGTAGACACCGTGCGGAGTGGGGGTGGGTACCGGGTGGGGAATACTGAGGGTGGGAATTTGGGGGAATGTTGATTGAATAACTGGATTATGATGATCATTCTATGCACACTGCCTCTCTGACTCTTAGGGAGCGGTGATTCTCTGTATTCTGTCAACTACAAAACTCTAATAAAATTTTGTTCTGCAAAAGAAAAATTTGCCTTTCCAGGTTCTCTTGTTAAATGTTGTCGCTTGAGAACAGAAATCAATAGAAACCTCCAGCTGAAAGAACAAGAAAAGAAAGTAAAAACTGATCGACGTCTCCCTATCACCAGGTGTAGACTACAGAACCAGTGCCTGCTCAAAGTTCCCCCCTGTGCCGCCCATCCCACGCCTCCATTCGTGTATAAGCTGACCCACCTCTGATAACATGCTCCTCCAGGATTGTGGCGGAAGCCGGGTATCCCTCCAGTTCTAGGAACAGGTGAGGGATGGTGCGGCTGAGGGTGCAGCCTCCCTTTAGCAGTACGGTAGTTGGCGTCCCGTGATGACCACTCATCCTGCCTTCTATAGCAGCAGCCCTCCTGTCGGTTCATTGCTTCATCAGGCTCCTGACACACCTCAGCCCCATCATTTGTCTGAGCTCCGGCTTCCCACAACGACTCATCCACTTCCTTTTCTTCTGCTGATAATCTTGGGAAAGAGATGGAAGTCATGTCTTTGTGTTGTTCTTTCTTTGGGTTGTTTGTCCTTTCTCCCTTTTGACCTCTCTGCTTTCTTTTCCTGGTTGCTGCAGAAGAAGGGGAAGGGCAGGCCAAGTGTGCTATCCCGTAAGTCTTTGCTCTCCTCTTCTGTCCTGTGACAATGTGCACAGAGTTTCTTTGTTTGAAAAGATAGCAATCCCTAAACGCCAACTAACCCGCTCCCCATCCATCAACCCATATAATCGGCATCCTATTTAGAGACACTCAATAATAAAAGCAGTAATCACCATTAGGTCCACAGTGTCTGTCTTACGTAGTCCTATCTATGCCTAAAAGGATAAGCACTTGCAACAGTTTAAGCTACTTTTATTTACCTGTTTTGATAATTAACACATGAATAAAAGGCATCATCTTTGCCAATAGCTTAAGCTCTTGTAAATGTAAGACCTATTGCATTTCAAAGTAGTGGCTGACAATGTCCCATGGTGCTTGGAAAGTGAAAGTGTGCATGGCACGCTGAATGTTGCAGGAAAGCATGTCATGCCTACAGTAGGAGAAACTCATTAAGGAAGATAGTGCTTGCAGACTAAATAAGACATACCGGGAAACAACCGAAGGAAAAGTGCCAGTCCTCATGGGAGGTTACAAATGAAGACAAGGCGGTAATAAGGGGCAAGAAAACAAAGGTTACAAGGATGTTATAGTTGGCAAAAAGAATTTTAAAAGCCTTGGAAATTCACTGTCACTCTGTGGGCACATTTCACAACAAAATGTGGGGATAAGAAATTCAAGGCTTCATACCTTTTCATCCAGCTTATACGAAGCAGATACTCACTGTATCCTCAGGAAGGCCAATGATGCAGACATTGTTGAGGCGGGAACAGACCTCATCATCCTCTAACCTGTCTTCCACAACATGAAGCTGTTCAGTGAGGAGCTTGGGGCATTGTTAGATCAGCTGTGCAGGTGGTCAACTCTTTAATGGACAGGGCATTACTGGTGACTTTCTCTAATGATGTACAGTGGGTTTCCATCAGTAGGGCAATACCAATAGTTAAGGCATCCACTTTGACCTCCTGGGCTAAGGAGGTCTCTGCTATGGCTGTCAAAATCATATCTAGTTTATCAGGTGTCCCCTTAGGTATTCTCCGGGGTCTATTGCCATTGAAGACTCTGGCTCTTCCATGTTAATAGGTTTTGTTTCACAAACACACAAAAGAAGGGGGACTGGAAGCATTCTAGAAACAGAGATCCAGTACCCATGCTCCCTAGAATCTACGTTACGATCACTAGAGGGTAGCTGTTCCAAGGGAAAGCTGACCAGTCTTGTCCCTAAAGGGACATGTGAGGGAACTCTATCCAGGAAAATAGGTAGGCTATTCAAGAGTGGGGAATTCCTCCTTGTTGAAGAAGTGCCCTCACACACCCAAGCAGGTGTCATGCTTCACCATTGGGTGTTTCTCCTTGTGGGGAAGGCGCTGCTGTCCCCCACGGGTCCCGTACATCTTTAACAAGGAGTAATTGCCCCCTAGAATAGCCAACCTATTTTTCTGGATAGAGTTCCCGTCACCTGTCCCTTTAGCGACCAAACTGGTCAGCTTCCCTTTGGAACAGCTACCCTCTAATGATCGCAGTAGGTTTTGTTTGGCAGGCCTCTTAAGTCTTTGGACGAGAAGTGTCATGTGAATTGCCCATTCACAACTATTGAGCAAGTAATCCAGTTAGAGTGAGCAAAAGTGTCTTGGATCAAGAACCTGAGGGCATCACAAAGCAGCAAAGAGCGTAATTGGTCACCGGTGGGTTTCTCAGTTTGTCTGTCGCCATGTTCTGGGGAGAATGGGAGAATAAACCCCTATGTGGTCTTATGTGCGCTCCCTGATACATTGCTTGCAATCCACGCCTAGGAACAGGGACAGTAGTCAGGCACGTCTCATTTCATGATGGATGACGTCCCGCTAGACAAGTTCCTTTATATGGCAGGGAAAGTCCAGGTACCTGAGACCGCCCCACTTTCATTTAGTTAGATTAATTATTTCCTGCTCGGGGGGGGGGGGGGGGGAGATGTCTGTGATTATAGTAGTTGTTGTAATAAGGGTGTGTTGAAAGATATGGGGGATGGGTTCAGTGATAGGATGATGATGATGATGATGATGGCTATGATGATAGTTATTGTATTGTAGCATTTTTATAGCACTTGTTACCCCTCTATGGAACACTGAAACGCTTATTCACAAGGATAGTATGCTACACTGTGGGGAGCTGTGGTTAGAAGTGTGTTGTTTTACCTTGAGCCTATGTGGGAAGGGGGTTCAATCAGACCCCCCAGGATATAGCGGCATGGATTAGCAAATTTAGCAACACAAATATGGAAATTTAGCTGCAAAAATATGGAAATTTAGCGGCATTTTTGCGGCACTTCATTTTACTCATAAACATTCATTTTCAGCTTTAAAACAATGAAAACTGTTTTAGCAGAGTATTCCACTTTGAAATAGGCCCCGACGTGATGTTATTTCCTGTGATGTCCCTTCCACTACCCCTAGCATTTTAGTGAATTGACGCCCATGCTCTAGTTGCCCATTTACCCCCTCACCTTCCATGTTCAGTGTGCCTGTATTTCCGTGCAATGAAAATCATACCGAGCTGCTAACATTATTAGTGTTTTTATACTGACTACATCAGACCAGATTATTTTAATGGCCACCCCATTCATGATTACCAGCAGTTAGTTGTCGGCCTCAGTTCTTCAGGAGTCAAACACTGGGTGAGGTACCTGAGTGAGTGAGGTGCACCGGGGGACACTGGTTGATGTGCATCAGGAGGGTGAATGGTGACATGCTGCAGCAAAGTACAGGATAATATACACCTGGGGACACGAGTGATCCACCTCTGCCGCCTGCTTGGTGATGTGCATGAAAGGTGCGCTCAGTGATATCCCGTAGTCAAACAATGGGTGAGATGCCTGAGTGAGTGAGATGCACCAGGGGACACTGGGTTCAGTTTACATTTATGCATCCTGTACTACCAAAATGGAAATGGCATCATGGAAGTCCACCAGTACACTTCGTGCCCTCATCTATAAATATTTCGATTCATAATTTTATGTGAACCCTGATTTCCTGCATTGCCAGAAAAGTGAAGAATTATCCTTCATTTTCGTGGGCACTTATGTCAAATTTGCGGCATTTTTACAAAAGTGCCGATTTCGAGGGAAACCACGATATCGCGAAATCCTGGAGGGTCTGTTCAGTGGCAAAGACTTGGTAAGAAATACTGTGGCAAGGGCAATTGTGATAAATATGTTTGCAAGGATATGGTGGTGGGTATGGTATAAAGGGCAACGATGCTAGGTTTGGTAACAAGAATGTGATGGAAATGGGATAAGGGCTCGGGCAATGCAAATGACTATAAGGGCTGCAGTGATGTGTGTTGTAAGCAGGTTAATAACGACAGGTATGGTGAAATAGACTATGATATTATAGGTTCTGGTGACACGTATAAGGCAGCATATGATATTATAGGTTCTGGTGACACGTATAAGGCAGCGGAGAAAGGTATTATGGCATGTGCTAAAGTAATGGGTTTGGTGCTTGTTATACATGCTATACTGGGTATGTATGCTATATTGATAGGTATGATACCAAGAGCTCTGATGGCTGTTTTGGTCCAAGGATTACAGTGATAGGTTTTGTGGCAAGGCCTACAGCGATGTTATGGTGGTAGGGAGGGCTAAAGTGATGGATATGCTGATAGGGTATAGAGATGATATTCGAGCAGGGGTATTACGGGTATGGTCGTAAGGACTATGAGGACTGAGAGGGTGGATATGATAAGGCTATGGAACAGGCTATGGAACAGGGTATGGCATCAAGGGTTTTAGTGATTGGTATGATGGCAAGGGCTGTAGTGAATGGTATGTAAAATACACCAATGGAAATGGGAGGAGTGCTTTCAAATAGTCTAACCTTGCAATCGCTCGGGTAGTATACCGACCTCTCATTTTTTTTTGCCCACTGTGCCACTCGGGATAAAGGCTCACCGTACACAAATCAGTACTGATCCTGCTCCTCATGAGAACAGTCCATCATGAACTGCCAGGGTAAGCCCCCTCCAGAAGGCACCCCAAGAAACTCCAGATTGGTTTCAGCCCCATTTGGCCTGGTCGGTGAGGATAAGCTTGGATCCCGTGAGGATTGGACCCGCATCTGGGAATGCTGTTTAGCCATATAGGATGCTACATAAAACACACAAAATGTAATGGAAGGAATATTTGCAAACAGTCTAGCCAGAGTCAATCACTTGGGCAGCATTCAAAACCAAGCCACTGTGCCACTCCAGACAAAGACCTGCCTTGGTATGTAGCAAGCACTAAAGTGATGTTACAATGATAGATATGGGTAGTATGATGGTATGTAGCAAGGATATGGTGTGAAGATTGTTTGGGTAGGCTATGGTGAGAGGTGTGGTTGTATGGGCTGCAGTGATGATTGTGATAACAGGATCTAGAGAATTGGTTGGGTAGCAAGGGTGGGAAAGGCCCGAGTTCTTTTCTGATGTTAGGGGCTATGAAGATTAGTACAGTGGTATGGACTACTGTGGATTTAGGATGGTAAGTGCTTTTGGTAATGGGTATGATCTGGGGCTTGCGCTTATGGTGGCAAGGACTACAATGAATTTATTATGGCAAGGCAGCTGATCGCTGCACTAGTGGCCTTCAGATGGATGTGGGCTCAGCGGCTGAGTGAGGTCTGTAGCTGAAGACATTACATTAGAGGGCTTTTAATCATATTATTATTCTGAGCTTGTGCTTAGAATTCGTGAAGTTCAGTAACAAGCCTTTATTCTGGTTTGAAATCCCCTGAAAATGGCCTTCAGGGGTAGTGGTATGAAGGTGCCCCTGAGGAAGGAAGAGTCTGAAGTTGGACATATTTTTATGAATTTAAAAAAAAAAAAAAAATTGAATAAAAACTTTGATAGAAATCCAGAGGTCAATCCGCCTTCTTTCGAGGTATCCTACTGCACAGAAACAGGAAATGGAAGTCTCGTCAAGGCCGTCCCCCTCAAGTATTGTATCCGATAGAAACCGGGCATTCAGAGACCAAATTGTCTGTCCTTCAAGCATGCTGCCATACAGAAACCTTGAAATCCGTTGAAAACCTGTCTGTGTCCCCTGGCATGCCACCACACACATACAGGAATCCAGGCCCCAGAAATCATCACCCCAGGCTTGGTACTGTGCATAAACTGGTATTCCAGGCCCCAACCGGTCTGTCTGAATCAGCAAGCTTCCATGATGAAAACATGAATACAAGCCTCAACAAAAGAGCAGCAGCTTGTGTCCCTCACTCCTGCCCTCAACCCCCTCCCCAGGGTCCAACACTGGAGTAAACACTAAGGGATTAGCCGCCTCAAATCCCCAACCTTTTCCAAAATGGTAGTTTCTCTCTAATCATTTACATTATATAGTTTGCACCTAGTAATAATCCTAACATTATATCACCAAGTCATTCTTTGCATGAGAACAAATTCCAAAAAATTGTTCTTCCATTCGAGGTGCCTTTTAGGTTTCAAATGCCCTTTATCCTCATTATTTTTCAAAATGCATTAATATTTTTACATCCAGTCAATTCATTGGCAGCCGACTCATTTCTTCCACTTTAGGACTTTCTCATCCTCAACAGCCTCTTCTTCTGGGCATGCTGCTGATCATAACTAGGGAATTCAGAGCCCACCAACCAGTGTGTCCCTCCCAAGCATGCTAGCATACAGATGAGTGGGTTCAGGCCCAAGCAAGCGCCTCTAATGTGTTCAGTAAAATGCAGCACAGGTGGAAGTTTTCTCGAGGTGTTCCTTTGCGTTTTCTTACCTTTTGATCGTTTTACTCTCACAGGCTCCAGTAAAGGATGGATAAGCATCACCCAGCCCACGTCATGCCGCAGGCGACCATTAAGGAGGAAACTAAGCATGTCCTGGAGGCCTTCTTAAAGCGCTCGCTGAGCCAGGAAGAAGGGTCCCGTGTTGGCCATGTGGGACGGGCGTACCACGATCATACCAAATACAGCCACAGGTATGTTACAAGCAACACAGTGGTTTGTCCCAAGGGCAGGGAGGGGCAGTCTGCTAATGCAAAAACACCTGAAACCAGAGCAAGGACAGTAGGGACTAGTTTAGGGTCAGTTTCATGTGTTTTGTTTCTTCTTTGACGTTACTTAGCGGCGTGTGGACAATATCATAGTCTCTGGACTCCAACATACTGGCTGTGGAAATAACGACGTTTTCTATGACTTCTCAGGAAGTAGTTTCGCCTGTCTAATTCTGTGGCTAGTCACTCACAAGAGAATGTGAAACAATTGTGCTATTGTTGTGGTTTACAGTCTAGTCAGCGGGTAAGGGAGTTAACTGCCACTCATAAATAAAAGCACCATCTCAAAGTGTCTTTAAAAAACTGGCAAAGCTATATTTATTATAAACAGGCAAACATTTTCCTTGAAGTATATGTTAATATCCCTAGTTTTTTATTTATTTTTATTCTGGTGAAATGGTACTTTGATTTCTAGGCAGTTTAGCATAGCTGACATTTTTATAAGTTAACTGTAAGGGGTACTCAAAATTCCAAATGTGACCTGCAGAGAAGCAAAACGTGCACCAGGCGCAAAGGAATCAACCAGGAACACTCCAGACTATGGACACATTTTCAAAGTAAGTAAAAATGAGACTATTTTTGCTATTGAAATTATAAACTTAACAGTGATTAGGTCAAATGTCACTGTGTTTTGTCAAAATTCGGCCCAGCTACATAGTGCTTAAATCTAAAATGTAAGTTGTGCAAATGCATACCATCTAAAAACGGTTAAGTGCTACGTTACCAGAGAGGCTCAGGCTTCACCTGTTTACGTGATAAAAACCTATTTTTCTTCTTTTACGTCTAATTAAGTAGAAGGAATGGCATTTTAATGGCTCTCATTAATAAATAAGGAAAATGAAAACCATTCGTTAACATCAATTACTATCACATAAGTTGCTACTGTAACATTCCTAAGTTGTCACAATTTCTGTCTTTTAAGAAACACCGACTTGTAGCTCCCAAGTTAATGGGTTTATGACCCCTCATTGCTCCTGAAGTCTCACAGAGGGAATATGTGTTAGGATGAGTGGGAGGGAGACCAAGAACAAGCACAAGTCTGCCATTTGTAAAACTGGAGCTCTATGGGCTTATTTTTTGCCATCAAGTGCCTCGCTTGATCAGGAACTGAATCAGGGTGCTGTAAAAGATGGAGTAGATTGTGCTTGAATTCTAACTCGCTTTGGAAGATGCACAATCGCCGTTATGTGTACATTATAAAAACCACTACAGTCACTGTAAAGGCAGAGAGATGCTAGTGATTGACGAAAAAATAGACCACCTCCTTGAAAAAATTCCTGTGTGACTGGCTAAGGATTAAGGAGGGCTGACTCCTTCTTCGCCCTGAATCTCTGGACCCGACTTCTCCTAGTGCTAGAAAAGCTGGCAAGCACCAGACACAGAAGGCCAGGAGGAGCAAGAATATCACTGCCTGCGAATCTCCATCACTGAGGAGGGAGTAAAAAAAGATCAAAGGAACAGAAACTGAACCGTCTGAAAGAAAACCAGTAAGACCAGTGGTGACTTGACTCTTGCTGTGGTCTAGATTGGAAGTTGAGGGGTGTTATTGCCACTTGAACCTATAGCCTGGTCTCCAGGAGGCGTTCTCTGTACTAATGGGAACTTGTAAAACACTGTCATCAGCTACTTTTTAAATAAGGACATGTGCCACCCATGAATGAAAATGTGCTTTTGTTAATTGGCAGCATTTTTGTGAAAATCGCCTTCTTTGACCCGTTAACCGCGGCGCAAATTCTGCCGCGGGTGATTTATGGAGTGGGCGTGTTTCGGACGGCCTCCGGCTGTCCTCCGCCCATGCCCACTGTGACGTTGGATGGCCGGGGGCCGACCGAGGCAGCGAACGGGTTAAAACCATCCGGAGGTGGGGCTGAAATATGGCTGGGTCCAAACTGGGCTGGTGTATGTAGTGAGCAAAAGAATGATGGATTAACCCCAGATCTTTGTGACTGGGGGTGAATGTTTGCATTGTCCAGACTTCCGTCCATCAATTGTTTCTTTTGAATACGTGGAGTCCCATCATCCTTCACAACCCTGGAGGCTGAAAAGAATCCAAAGGACCAATACGTGGAGCCCATCATCCTTCACAACCCTGGGAGCTGAAAGGAATCCAAAGGACTGATACGCGGGGCCCATCATCCTTCACAACCCTGGAGGCTGAAAAGAATCCAAAGGACCAATACGTGGAGCCCATCATCCTTCACAACCCTGGGAGCTGAAAGGAATCCAAAGGACTGATACGCGGGGCCCATCATCCTTCACAACGCTGGGGGCTGAAAGGAATCCAAAGGACCAATACGCGGAGCCCAGCATCCTTCACAACCCTGGAGTCTGAAAGGAATCCAAAGGACCAATACGTGGAGCCCATCATCCTTCACAACCCTGGGAGCTGAAAGGAATCCAAAGGACTGATACGCGGGCCCATCATCCTTCACAACCCTGGAGGCTGAAAAGAATCCAAAGGACCAATACGTGGAGCCCATCATCCTTCACAACCCTGGGAGCTGAAAGGAATCCAAAGGACTGATACGCGGGGCCCATCATCCTTCACAACGCTGGGGGCTGAAAGGAATCCAAAGGACCAATACGCGGAGCCCAGCATCCTTCACAACCCTGGAGTCTGAAAGGAATCCAAAGGACTGATACTCGGAGCCCATCATCCTTCACAACCCTGGAGGCTGAAAAGAATCCAAAGGACCAATACGTGGAGCCCATCATCCTTCACAACCCTGGGAGCTGAAAGGAATCCAAAGGACTGATACGCGGGGCCCATCATCCTTCACAACGCTGGGGGCTGAAAGGAATCCAAAGGACCAATACGCGGAGCCCAGCATCCTTCACAACCCTGGAGTCTGAAAGGAATCCAAAGGACTGATACTCGGAGCCCAGCATCCTTCACAACCCTGGAGGCTGAAAAGAATCCAAAGGACCAATACGTGGAGCCCATCATCCTTCACAACCCTGGGAGCTGAAAGGAATCCAAAGGACTGATACACGGGGCCCATCATCCTTCACAACGCTGGAGTCTGAAAGGAATCCAAAGGACTGATACGCGGGGCTCATCATCCTTCACAACGCTGGAGGCTGAAAGGAATCCAAAGGACTGATACGCGGGGCTCATCATCCTTCACAACGCTGGGGGCTGAAAGGAATCCAAAGGACTGATACGCGGAGCCCAGCCTCCTTCACAACCCTGGGGGCTGAAAGGAATCCAAAGGACTGATACACGGGGCCCATCATCCTTCACAACGCTGGAGTCTGAAAGGAATCCAAAGGACTGATACACGGGGCCCATCATCCTTCACAACCCTGGAGGCTGAAAGGAATCCAAAGGACTGATACGCGGGGCTCATCATCCTTCACAACGCTGGGGGCTGAAAGGAATCCAAAGGACTGATACGCGGAGCCCAGCCTCCTTCACAACCCTGGGGGCTGAAAGGAATCCAAAGGACTGATACACGAGCCCATCATCCTTCACAACGCTGGAGTCTGAAAGGAATCCAAAGGACTGATATGCGGGGCTCATCATCCTTCACAACGCTGGGGGCTGAAAGGAATCCAAAGGACTGATACGCGGGGCTCATCATCCTTCACAACGCTGGGGGCTGAAAGGAATCCAAAGGACCAATACGCGGAGCCCATCATCCTTCACAACCCTGGGGGCTGAAAGGAATCCAAAGGACTGATACACGGGGCCCATCATCCTTCACAACGCTGGAGTCTGAAAGGAATCCAAAGGACTGATACGCGGAGTCCGGCATCCTTCACAACCCTGGAGGCTGAAAGGAATCCAAAGGACTGATACGCGGGGCTCATCATCCTTCACAACGCTGGGGGCTGAAAGGAATCCAAAGGACCAATACGCGGAGCCCATCATCCTTCACAACCCTGGGGGCTGAAAGGAATCCAAAGGACTGATACTCGGAGCCCAGCATCCTTCACAACCCTGGAGTCTGAAAGGAATCCAAAGGACTGATACGCGGAGCCCAGCATCCTTCACAACCCTGGGGGCTGAGAGGAATCCAAAGGACTGATACTCGGAGCCCATCATCCTTCACAACCCTGGGGGCTGAAAGGAATCCAAAGGACTGATACTCGGAGCCCATCATCCTTCACAACCCTGGGGGCTGAAAGGAATCCAAAGGACTGATACTCGGAGCCCATCATCCTTCACAACCCTGGGGGCTGAAAGGAATCCAAAGGACTAATACGCGGAGCCCAACATCCTTCACAACCCTGGGGTCTGAAGGAATCCAAAGGACTGATACTCTGAGCCCATCATCCTTCACAACCCTGGGGGCTGAAAGGAATCCAAAGGACTGATACTCGGAGCCCATCATCCTTCACAACCCTGGGGGCTGAAAGGAATCCAAAGGACTGATACTCGGAGCCCATCATCCTTCACAACCCTGGGGGCTGAAAGGAATCCAAAGGACTGATACTCGGAGCCCATCATCCTTCACAACCCTGGAGGCTGAAAGGAATCCAAAGGACTGATACGCGGAGCCCATCATCCTTCACAACCCTGGAGGCTGAAAGGAATCCAAAGGACTGATACGTGGAGCCCATCATCCTTCACAACCCTGGAGGCTGAAAGGAATCCAAAGGACTGATACGTGGAGCCCATCATCCTTCACAACCCTGGAGGCTGAAAGGAATCCAAAGGACTGATACGTGGAGCCCAGCATCCTTCACAACCCTGGAGGCTGAAAGGAATCCAAAGGACTGATACGTGGAGCCCAGCATCCTTCACAACCCTGGAGGCTGAAAGGAATCCAAAGGACTGATACTCGAAGCCCATCATCCTTCACAACCCTGGAGGCTGAAAGGAATCCAAAGGACTGATACGTGGAGCCCAGCATCCTTCACAACCCTGGAGGCTGAAAGGAATCCAAAGGACTGATACGTGGAGCCCATCATCCTTCACAACCCTGGGGGCTGAAAGGAATCCATAGGACTGGTACGTGGAGCGCAGCATCCTAAAGAACCCCTGAGGTTGAAAGGAATCCATAGGACTGATACGCGGAGCCCAGCATCCTTCACAACCCTGGGGGCTGAAAGGAATCCAAAGGACTGATACGTGGAGCCCATCATCCTTCACAACCCTGGGGGCTGAAAGGAATCCATAGGACTGGTACGTGGAGCCCATCATCCTTCACAACCCTGGGGGCTGAAAGGAATCCAAAGGACTGATACGTGGAGCCCATCATCCTTCACAACCCTGGGGGCTGAAAGGAATCCAAAGGACTGATACGTGGAGCCCATCATCCTTCACAACCCTGGGGGCTGAAAGGAATCCATAGGACTGGTACGTGGAGCGCAGCATCCTAAAGAACCCCTGAGGTTGAAAGGAATCCAAAGGACTGATACGCGGAGCCCAGCATCCTTCACAACCCTGGGGGCTGAGAGGAATCCAAAGGACTGATACTCGGAGCCCATCATCCTTCACAACCCTGGGGGCTGAAAGGAATCCAAAGGACTGATACTCGGAGCCCAGCATCCTTCACAACCCTGGGGGCTGAAAGGAATCCATAGGACTGGTACGTGGAGCCCAGCATCCTAAAGAACCCTTAAGGTTGAAAGGAATCAATAGGACTGATACACGGAGCCCAGCATCCTTCACAACCCTGGGGGCTGAAAGGAATCCAAAGGACTGATACGTGGAGTCCGGCATCCTTAACAAATACTTCTGCTTTATAAAAATCTGCTAGAATGCAGAAGTCTTTCAAGCGACTGCAACATCGTATGGGTGAAAGGATGAGGTGCTGTCTAGGTCTAGAATCAGATCCTATCCCTTTAGCATCAATCTCACCGCCAGTCCAAATAGAGAAGGAAAGTACAGTTATGAGACGAGAACAAAGCCACAAGATGTTTTACATCTCTTTAGCAGACAGATGTCTCCCAGGATCAATTTACCTGCCCGGGCCCCTCTCGTTATGAAAGACATGGTCTCTCACAATGAGCAGGTTGGCAGTTCCATCGGTTCAGCAGCTGGCAACTGAACTGAGCTAAAAGATGTGACGCCATGCCTCCAGTGGTGAAGGAAATGAGCGTACCAACCATCTACGACATTCCGGGTGGTAGCCTAACAATCTAAGCATAAATCCTATAAGTCACGTATTTTTTCCGTTGCTTGCTTTGGCTCCCATTAAATAGTTCATCTGCTGGACAAAGAAGAAATTGTTCATTAATGTTAGTAAGAAATGCCCTTAATTGCCTTGTTAATGCTTTTGATTGCAAAGGATTCCGCTTGAAGTTCTCAACAATTCATGAGACTCCTTTCCGGCTGGCCTTGTGCCCCATCTTGAAGTTTTGCTATGTGGGCATCCCAACCGTTCTTGCGGACACTCACGGCTATCCGTCCGAAGGAGTGACAAAAAAGCTCTGTCGTGAGAGGTCTCCAGGTTTTGCAGCCATCAATGAAGGAACATTTCACTCCCAGTACCCTCACCAAAGACACTGTGACTTGAGATACTGCAAGGAAATGGAACCGGTCAAGAGGATCTGGGCAGTTAAAAGGAAGAAAACCAAGAATCCTGACCCCACTCAATAGAGAGTGTGATCCGTCAGAAGGAACGCATCTGTCTCCTGATCGCCTGACTACCTTCATCTTGAAGCCAGTAAAAGGAGAACCAAGAACCTGGTGAGAAGCTCTGTCCTGGAATATCAGCAAGGAATGTCACAACGGGGCATCCAGTGAGGGTGGACTTTGTGGTGAGGGTGGACTTTATTAACCAATCGTTTACGTAAAATCTTTACAGTATACAACACATAAGCAACGCCCCCCTCCTGTCCGCCCTCCCCCAAGGAGCTTCCTGCCATTCGAAGTAAAAATGCCCCATGCCTGGATGGGCTCTGTTTACTGCTTTGTGTCCTTTTAAGACTTCAAATTCAAATGTGGGGTCAACTCCTTTTCGCACCCATTTTTGAGTGAATGATGTTAGAACACGTCTCAAACCCTAAGCTGACGTCATCAAACAGAGCGACATTCGAGAATGCTTATTGTTGGTGCCTGTCAGATACAGATGGCCCCTTTAAGGCTTACAGATTCAGATAAGTGGCAATGACTTCCGTATTGGGCCCGCGTTAGACGCGGATGCAGGCGCGTGAAAGGGACAGGCGTGGTGAAACCAACACCTCTCGAGAAGAGCTGTCCCGTCAGCAGGTACCGCGGGAATGTCCGCTTCTAACCGGCCGGGGTGTGACAGGGACGTGGGAGATTTAAAATAAATAAAAAATCGGGAGAATGAAAATTCCCCATTGACTTATTTTGTAGGAAATGCAATTTCAGGCGGGATACAGCTAAAATAAAGCCATTTTTGGCTTGAAAAATCGGTGGTCTCCCGCCTGAATCGGGTCTATTGGCATGAATGTGATACTATGGAGTGTTTTCATGAAATGAAGGATAGCTAAAGGGAGTGCAGAGTGACCCCCGTGCCCCCTCCTCCCCCAACCCGGGAAATAATGATCAAAGCGTAGTTTGATGAAAGCAAGAGGCAAAATAAAACGACAGCAACAAATGCAACTTATATTATGAATGAAACCGGAAGAGCAAGGAACGGAGAAGAATGGGAAATGTGCTGGGCCTGTTGTCGGCACTTCCCGTGTTTCTTAATTCCACGCCTAGCTGGGTGCGGTTTCTGCTGTTTTGCTTCTTGGGTTAGTGGTAGTATACTCGCTCCCATACTTGCCCTGATACTTTTTTAAACACCACGCACCCTGTATAGTGCCGTTTCAAAAACTGACGAGAATACTTTTTCTTAAAAATGTCGTTGCCTTAGATATGCAGTCAGGGCACCCTGCACAGCCGCAGAAGCGCTACCGGTTTAAGGGCGCTCATTGCCCAGTGTAAAGGTGCCCTCTACCACTGTGATACTAAGACGGGGATGATGAAGAGTTACACGGTGACTCACTTTTGACAGGGTCTCTCCACAATTGTCTGAGCTTCGATTTTTAGGCCGGCAAGTGATAGATACCCTCTGCTTTCTGAAAGTTATATTTTGTTGATCCTTTAAGTACCAGCGTGATTTGTGTATAAAATGTGCTGCAGCTGCACCCCCCCCCTGTGTTCGCAGCCGAGGTCTGACTTCTCTCTGGGTTGGATGCTTGGCCTCTGAAATAATGTCCCTCGTATCTTCTGTCTGCCCACAGTGATGCTGTCACAGTCTAACGTCTCTGGTCGGAGTGATGTTCCAATCTCTGCTCTCTGAACATAATGATGTCATAGCCTCTCTGATCAGTGACGTCACACTCTCTCTGCTTTCTGGGATCAGAATGGCGTCGCAGCTTCCACTCAGTTCATCCATAGTGATGTCACGATGTCCCTTCTTTGGCCAGAGTGCTGTCACAATCTCCCCTCTCTGATCAGGGTGGTGTTGCAGCCTTCCCTTTGTTCATAAATAGTGGTGTCCCTATCTTTTCTTTGTTCAGTGGTGTAACAATCTCCCCTCCCTAACACGGCGATATCACTATCTCCCCTCTCGCGTCAATGATGTCACAATCTCTCCTCTCGCCTCAGTGATGTTACAGTCTCCCCTCTCTCATCAGTGATGTCACAAATGTCACAATCTCCCTTTCTCCATGATCTGTGTGATTTTATTCTCTTCTCTCGCTGCCCACAGTGATGTCACAGCATTCCCGGTCTGTCAACAGTGTTATCAGCCTCCTCCCGCTCTGCCCACAGTGATGTCACAGCATTCCCGGTCTCTCAACAGTGTTATCAGCCTCCTCCCGCTCTGCCCACAGTGACGTCACATTGTTCCCTGTTTCTGCCTACAGTGATGTCCGCCTCCTCCTGCTCTGCCCACAGTGATGTCACAGTGTTCCCTGTCTCTGCCTACTGTGATGTCAGCCTCCTCTCTCTCAGCCCACAGTGATGTCACAGCATTCCCGGTCTGTCTACAGTGATGCCAGCCTCCTCTTTCTCTTTCCACAGTGATGTCACAGCATTCCCTGTGTCTGCCTGCAGTGATGTCCGCCTCCTCCTGCTCTGCCCACATTGATGTCACAGCATTCCCTGTGTCTCCCTACAGTGATGTCCGCCTCCTCCTGCTCTGCCCACAGTGATGTGACAGCATTCCGTCTCTGCCTGTAGTGATATCAGCCTCCTCCTGCTCTACCCACAGCATTCCCTGTCTCTGCCTGCAGTGATGATGTCTCCTCCTGCTCTGCCCACAGTGATGTCACAACATTCCCTGTGTCTGCCTGCAGTGATGTCCGCCTCCTCTCGCTGCCCACAGTGATGTCACAGCATTCCCTGTCTCTGCCTACTGTGATGTCAGCCTCCTCTCTCTCAGCCCACAGTGATGTCACAGCATTCCCTGTGTCTGCCTGCAGTGATGTCCGTCTCCTCCTGCTCTGCCCACAGTGATGTCACAGCATTCCCTGTGTCTGCCTGCAGTGATGTCCGCCTCCTCCTGCTCTGCCCACAGTGATGTCACAGCATTCCCTGTCTCTGCCTGCAGTGATGTCAGCCTCCTTTCGCTGCCCACAGTGATGTCACAGCATTCCCTGTCTCTGCCTACTGTGACGTCAGCCTCCTCTCAGCCCACAGTGATGTCGCAGCATTCCCTGTGTCTGCCTGCAGTGACGTCAGCCTCCTCTCTCTCTGCCCACATTGATGTCACAGCATTCCCTGTGTCTGCCTACAGTGATGTCCGCCTCCTCCTGCTCTGCCCACAGTGATGTCACAGCATTCCATGTCTCTGCTTGTAGTGATATCAGCCTCCTCCTGCTCTGCCCACAGCATTCCCTGTCTCTGCCCACAGTGATGTCCGCCTCCTCCTGCTCTGCCCACAGTGACGTCACAGCATTCCCTGTGTCTGCCTACAGTGATGTCCGCCTCCTCCTGCTCTGCCCACAGTGACGTCACAGCATTCCCTGTGTCTGCCCACAGTAATTTCAGCCTCCTCCCGGTCTGCCCACAGTGACGTCACCTCATTCCCTGTCTCTGCCCGCAGTGATGTCCGCCTCCTCCCGCCCCGCCCCCAGTGATGTCAGCCTCTTCTCACAGTCCACAATGGGGCCACTCATCTCACACTCCACAACTTCCCTTCCCATGACAAAGTAACAGCACTCTTTGTCTGCACACCAAGAACTAAGTCCCAATCCTCCCTCTCTTCCAAAGGTTGTGTATGAGAGTGTGAAACATGTTGTAACGTTGTTGTTTCTGCCACAGGCCAGCAAGAGATGGGCATCAGAAACCCTCCATGAAGCGGTCGCCGAGGCCCTCCGAGAGGAAAGGAAGCAAGCCGGCACCCAGTGAGAAGGAGGATGGAACATTCCAGAACGGGACCTGGCGCTCCATTCACGAGGAGATTAACAGGGTGGAAGAGAAGAAGCATGGCTTCAAAACCAACATGAAGCAACTGCTGCGGCGCCACAGCCAGACCAAGGAGAAGGACAGCCCCCTGAAGAGCAAGGGCGGCGCTGCAGCCAAGTCCCACGACTCCCTGGACGGGGTGCTGGACGAGCCCAGAAGAGCCCCTGGCCCCGGAGACTCCCTAAAGAGGCCTAAGACCCCCAACCCGTTCCTGGCATGTGCCGTGCCACCCTCCGACTCCATGGACTTCACGGAGGAGGCGATGTATGGACCTGCCCCAGAGAAGCCCACCTCGCTGGGAGCCCGCCGGAAGTCCAGCAAACCCTTCTCTCTCAAGGGCCTCCTGAAGAAGAAGAGCTCTGCGAAGGAAGTGGACCCAAAAAAGAAGCCGCCTGGCTCACCTCGGCCCAGCACCCTGCCTGTGATGCCATGCTATGAGCTCGAGCACCCTTCTGGGCAGAGGCCAGGTAAGATCACTGTCCCAGGGACATCTCCGAGGCTTTACCACCCCGCAGTCCCTGGCTTGGCGATGTCTTTGGTGCAATAAGTGATTCTGTTGTCTGGGGGTAGCCGTGGTTTAGTGAATGATTGCAGCTACCGTGGGGGTGTCATTGGTGAGGTCCCTTCTACGACAAAGACACCCTCAAGAGACATTAAATCACAGAGGCCCGAGACACTCACTCCAACGAAGACTTTCCCAAGACATGTGTAGTCAAGCGATGCACCATATACCGATGACCCACTGTGGCCAAGTCTCCTGCGACAAAGACACCCTCAAGATGCATTAAATCACAGAGGCCCAAGACACTCACTCTACTAAACACATTCCCAAGACCTATGAAGTCCAGTGATGCACCATATACCGAGTGCCCACTGTGGCCAAGTCTCCTCAAGGTATGTACAGTCACTCACAGAGGGCTAGGGGCCTCTCTAGTCTGGGTCGAACTCTCACAGGCACCAGGCATCTACACTGCAGGTATAATTACTCTCGGGAGCAGAGACCTTTGTAGGGCTCGAAGATTCACAACCTCTCCTCTCAGATCAGAGTGATGTCAAACCTCTCCACACTGATTACCGTGTTGTCATTCTCTCTGACCGGAGTGATGTCACAACCTCTCCTCTCGGATTGATAAAGGAAGTGACCTGAATCAATCCGATGACCACTTCTCGACCTTCCAAACAAGTGAAGAGTCAGTCAGTCAGTCAGTCAGTAGAGAATATAAACCAAAGTTATTTATAAGTATTGCGCTGCAGTGGAGCCCAGTCTTACCTGCCGCACGAGAAGGCTGCTGAGGGACTGACTCCCCCCAACGTAACATTCAGAATCATACATTTCCAATTCCCTAAGAACACGCCCAGACTAGAAATTTCCAGTCCAGGCACTAGCAAACAAAGGAGACACAGAAGGATGAACTACAGTCCTGAGAGAGGGTACATGTTATCTCTGCCCCAAGGTTACTTTGATAGTGCCTGCCATTCTAGAAGGTGTGAACGAGCCTATCTAACAGCAACGATATGTCATAATAGAGAGTACATTCATTAGTGCAGCTGAACTCGGCCTTTGAGAAACACAAAGTTAGATGCATGGAGGCAGTTTTCTGCTGAGGCAAGCAGTATGAGGCAGGAGCTTGGTTTCGACCATAGAACAAAATGGCGGCTACTAATAGAATGGCGTCATGAATGCTAACTTATGAAATACAAGCAATGGGATAATCACATTTTCAATTCTAACAGAGAAGTCACAACCTCTCCTCTGATTGGAGTGAGGTCACAACCTCTCCTCTCTGTTCAGAGTCATGTCACAACCTATCCTCTCCGTTCAGAGTGATCTCACATCTTCTCCAATCAGAGTGATGTCACAACCTCTCCTCTCCGATCAGAATGATGTCACAGCCTCTCCTCAAAGATCCGAGTAATGTCACGACCTCTTCTTTCGGATCGGAGTGATGTCACAACCTCTCCTCTCCGTTCAGAGTGTGATCTCACATAATCTATGAACAGAGTGATGTCACAACATCCCCTCTCTGATCGGAGTGATGTCACAACCTCTCCTCTCTAATCGGAGTGATGTCACAACCTCTCCTCTCTGTTCGGAGTGATGTCACAACCTCTCCTCTCTGTTCGGAGTGATGTCACAACTCTCCTCTCTGTTCAGAGTGATGTCACAACCTCTCCTCTGATCGGGTGATGTCACAACCTCTCCTCTGATCGGGTGATGTCACAACCTCTCCTCTCTGATCGGGTGATGTCGCAACCTTTCCTCTCTGATCGGAGTGATGTCACAACCTCTCCTCTCTAATCGCTCCTGGCCAGTTCACTGCTCTTGCCCGTTCACCTCTCCTGCCCGTTCACCTCTCCTGCCCGTTCACCTCTCCTGCCCGTTCACCTCTCCTGCCCGTTCACCTCTCCTGCCTGTTCACCTCTCCTGCCTGTTCACCTCTCCTGCCTGTTCACCTCTCCTGCCTGTTCACCTCTCCTGCACGTTCACCTCTCCTGCACGTTCACTGCTCCTGCACGTTCACTGCTCCTGCCCCGTCGCCTCCCCTGCTCCGTCGCCTCCCCTGCTCCGTCGCCTCCCCTGCTCCGTCGCCTCCCCTGCTCCGTCGCCTCCCCTGCTCCGTCGCCTCCCCTGCTCCGTCGCCTCCCCTGCTCCGTCGCCTCCCCTGCTCCGTCACCGCTCCTGTCCCGTCACCGCTCCTGTCCCGTCACCGCTCCTGTCCCGTCACCGCTCCTGCCCCGTCGCCTTTCCTGCCCCGTCGCCTTTCCTGCCCCGTCGCCTTTCCTGCCCCGTCGCCTTTCCTGCCCCGTCGCCTTTCCTGCCCCGTCGCCTTTCCTGCCCCGTCGCCTTTCCTGCCCCGTCGCCTTTCCTGCCCCGTCGCCTTTCCTGCCCCGTCACCGCACCTGCCCGTTACCGCTCCTGCCCGTTACAGCTCCTGCCCATCACTCTCCGTGAACAACATTGGCAAATTACACAAGGCCGCAAGTTCCCCACAGTCCTCTGTTTGGTGAAAGCTCCTCTGTAATCACTAATTATTATCTACTGTCTCCAAGTGAATCACTGGCTTCCAAGGCACTCACTAGCACATGATACGCTAAAGGCAGAGGGCGCATTGTCATTCGAACGGGGATAATCAGCCTCAGTCAGAATGACAATGGGCCTGTCCACAGTCTGTACAAGCTCAGTGAGGGGCTGCAGTCTCTGGAGAAGTGCAAGCTGCCCCCTGAGAACTTTTAATCTCTTGGGACTTGTCGCAGAGGCACAGCACAGCTCACTGTAATTAATGTCCAAAATTACGGATAGAAGGCGTCTGTAAAAGGAATTATTACGGACAACGAACATCACACTAAAATGACGGACGGTCCGTGAAATTTACGGACGCTTGGTCACCTTAGTCGCAACCTCTCCTCTCTGATCAGACTATTGTCAAAACCTCTCCTCTCTGTTCAGAGTGATGCCACAACCTCTCTTCTCAGATCAAGTGATGCCACAACCTCTCTTCTCAGATCAAGTGATGCCACAACCTCTCTTCTCTGATCAGGTGATGTCACAACCTCTCTTCTCCGATCAGGTGATGTCACAACCTCTCCTCTCTGGTCGGGTGATGTCACACTCACAACCTCTCTTCTCTGATCAGGTGATGTCACAACCTCTCCTCTCTGATCGGAGTGATGTCACAACCTCTCCTCTCTAATCGGAGTGATGTCACAACCTCTCCTATCTGATCGGGTAATAATAATAAGGCATTTATAAAGCGCCTGGCTGCACAAAACTGTGTGTCCCCGCGCTTACTGCTAATACAATACAGAAATCCAGAGGAGCTATGGCAAAGGAGCACAGAGTGAGATTACATGTTGGAGAACAGATAAGTTTTTAGTTTTGTCCTAAATATCAATTCGGATGGCTCCATCCGCAGGTGGAGCGGGAGCGCATTCCAATGTTTAGAGGCTAAATACCTAAAGGATTTTCCTCCCATTTTGGCTCTGATGATTCGGGGGAGTTTGAATAACATCATGCCAGATGATCTTAGATTCCGGGTCGGGCGATGTTTAATAAGGAGATTTTTTAAGTATTCAGGGCCCTTGTCCTGCGTGATGCGTTGGGCATAACAAAGGGTCTTAAACTTAATCCTCTCCTTAACTGGGAGCCAATGGAGTTTGGACAGGGCAGCTTTAACGGAGGTTCTTTTTGGAAGTCCGAGCACCAGTCGTGCGGCAGCATTCTGCACGCATTGTAATTGGGTGATGTCACAACCTCTCCTCTGATTAGCGTGATGTCATTCTCTCTGATCAGAGTGATGTCACAAACTCTCTTCTCTAATAGGAGTGATGTCACTACCTCTCCTCTCTGATTAGCGTAATGTCACAACCTCTCCTCTCTGTTCAGAGTTATTTTGCATCCTCTCTGATCAGAGTGATGTCACAGACTCTCCTCTCTGATCAGAGTGACGTCACAATCTCTGCTTGCTATGATCAGAAAGAGGTTGAATCCTATCCTCTCCGATCCGAGTGATGTCACACTCTGCTTGCTATGATCGGAAAGACGTCGTAGCCACCTGATGATGTCACAGAAATCCATGTCTGTCTACATTGATATCAGCCTCCTCTAGCTCTGCCCATAGTGATGCCATAGTGTCCATTCTTTGTTCAGAGTGACGTCACTCACAGAGGGCAAAGGCGTCCTCTATGGTCTGTCCCTCACAGACACCAAGCATATCCACACTGCAGTTATAATTACTTTCTGGGGCCAGAGACCTCGGCAGGGCAGGAGGGTTAACTTACTTCCCGGAGGATGTCCCTAAAGGTTGTACAATTGCCAGGCCAGAGGTACCATTGCAAAACCAACAGTTGATGGACAGAATGCAGAACAATGTCATACATTCACCCCAGTACAGAGATCTGGGCCTAAATCTATCGTTTTTTTGCACTCCACACCACCCCAGTTCAGACACGGCCATATGCAAATCAGCCTTGACCCTGTGCCTCATGAGAACAGTCCAGCCCAAACTGCCAAGCCATGTCTTTCCTGGACCTGAATCAAGACATGAGTCCCATGCTCTCCACACCACTGGAGTCAAGCTATCCAGGCTGATGACGGCTGATGGCCAGAAACCGGTCCTAGGATGCTTGATTCCGGTCCAGGATACCTATTTATTATGGACAGTTGACCGCTCCACCTGGGGCAAATGTATGCTGTGTAGGTGACCACTCCACCCAAAGAAATATTGGTTAGAAGGGCCGTTTTGTTACTATATTAGCAAAAGACACACAATTGATGGACGGAATGCAGAACAAATCAAAACATTCACCCCCAGTCAAGAGATCTGGGTTAAATCCATCATTCTTTTGCTCACCTTGCCACCCCAGTTTAGACCTGGCCATACGCAAATCAGTCTTGACCCTGTGCCTCATGGGAACAGTCCAGCCCGAACTGCCAAGCCAGGTCTTCCCTGGACCAGAAACAAGCATCCTAGGATCGGTTTCGGGTTTCACCCCTCTTCAGCCAGGATAGCTTGATTAGAGTGGCACAGTGAGCCTGGGGTCCACGTCTGGGCATACACGGCGCACTTAGGGCGAGAAAGCAAAAGACACACAATGGATGGACGGAATGCAGAACGAATCAAAACATTCACCCCCAGTCAAGAGATCTGGGTTAAATCCATCATTCTTTTGCTCACCAGGCCACCCCAGTTTAGACCTGGCCATATGCAAATCAGTCTTGACCCTGTGCCTCATGGGAACAGTCCAGCCCAAACTGCCAACTCAGGTCCTCCCTGGACCAGAAACAAGCATCCTAGGACTGTTTTCGGGGTTTCAACTCTCTTCAGCCAGGATGGCTTGATTCCAGTGGCACAATGAGCCCGGGACCCACGTTTGGGCAACCCGGCGCATTTGGCATTGCGGGCTGGACTATTCCCATGAGGCACAGGGTCAAGACTGATTTGCATATGGCCAGGTCTAAACTGGGGTGGCATGGTGAGCAAAAGAATGTTGGATTTAACCCAGATCTCTTGACTGGGGTGAATGTTTTGATTTGTTCTGCATTCCGTCCATCAATTGTGTGTCTTTTACTTTCTCGCCCTAAGTGCGCCAGGTATACCCAGACGTGGGTCCTGAGCTCACTGTGCCACTGGAATCAAGCTATCCTGGCTGAAGAGGGATGAAACCCCAAAACCAGTCCTAGGATGCTTGTTTCCTGTCCAGGAAGGACCTGGCTTGGCAGTTCGGGCTGGACTGTTCCCATGAGGCACAGGGTCAAGGCTGATTTGCATATGGCCATGTCTGACCTGGGGTGGTGTGGAGTGCAAAAAAAGATGGATTTAGGCCCAGATCTCTCTACTGGGGTGAATGTATGACATTGTTCTGCATTCTGTCCATCAATTGTTGTTTTTGCAGAGGTACCATTGGCCATCTGTGGACTGTCCCTCCAGACACATTCGTCCACAGACATGCAGGATCAGTCGGTGATGGTACACACATCCCAAGGCATGCATATTCACCTATAAGACCAAAGCTGTTCTCACACCCAAGCTCTCTGTCTTGTTATGGCCTTTCCGTGACGTCACATACACCCCTGTGCATGCGTCACCCCTCAGTGAGTATAGTGGTATCATCTGGGAATTGCCCAATCTGTTGCCGAGGACAACAGAGAGGACAGAAGCATGTCCATCTTTAATTGAGGCTGCATGTTCCCTGTGGAAGCTGGTGTCACTCGGAGATAAAAGGCATTCCCTGGGCAGATGTGGGCACTCCCCGAGTGTAAATACTTCCCTGGGAGATGTGGGCACTCGCCGAGTGTAAATACTTTGACCACCTCACTGTGTCTCCAGTCCTGAACATTTTACAATCGTCCAGGCGTGGAAATTGGATGGGATGTGGCCACCCAGGTGTAAAGGGATTCCCTGTGTTAAGAGCATCATTTACACCCTCAAGTCGTGTTCAGCTGCTCTGGGCAATTCAAATAACTCCTCGCACCCAAGACGTCTCCGTCTCTTTGAAAAGGGCTGGGTTCGTCGGATGGCACGTGTGAGGCCAATACTACAAAAGCTTTTTTTCACCATTTATTGCTTTCCGTTCCCCGAAGTCGTTTTGGCTGCATATCTAACGCTTGATAAAGTCGGTGTTTTCCGAAATATAGTGGTCAAATACTTACTTCTTTCTGTCATAATACCAAGTGGGCGTGAGCAAAGCGAAATTCTTGGTACACTGCGAAACGGTGAGATGTAAAATCTAAGCTTCGCCTGCGGCTTCCTGCGGCCTTAATAGGGGCCGCAGAAAGCGGGAGGGGCTCCGAGAAAGAAAAGCTCCGAGGTGGCCTCGCCCCAGAGCCTGGCAAAGACTTTCGTCTCCGGCTTTGAAGGCAGCACTGTGTCTTAAGGATTGTTGCCCTCTCCAACACCAGCCCCCTCGCTGGAGACGGCGCTGTGATCCTCCCAGGCTGAAGGACGGCCATGTTGTGCTGGGTGCCCGCAGTCTACCCCCAAATCCTCTCCGACTGTAGCCTGCGGGCGGCCTCGGTCTGTAGTAGAGTGTCCACGCCGTGCCCTCTGCGTCATGAGGCAGTGCCCCGCGCCCCCCGTCTGTAGCGAAGAGCCCACATTCTCTGTAATGAGCGGTATCATTTGCCCTCCATGTATATGAGCCCTGCGCCCCATGTGTGCAGGCCGGCGGTGCCCTGCGCCCCCTGTGTGCAGGCCGGTGCCCTGCGCCCCCCTGTCTGCAGGCGCCCTCTGTCTGGGGCCCCTCTAGAATCTGTACATGTTCAGGCACGTTCCTTGCACACACATGTGGTTCCCATGGTCTGCCTGTGGAGGCGAGACAAGCAGCCCCTAGCAGACAAGGTGGGTTTACCTCAAGCTGGGTGGGTAGCCCACCCCTTCAAGGGTTTTTCGATAGAAGACCCTACGTCCTCAGACTGGAGGTCATTCTAGGAAGGTGACCAGCGACTCTTCCCTCGTCCCACCCAAGTGTGTTGTGGATATGTGACCCAGACTCCATTGCCTGTATTCTGAGTTGGGGCACCCGCTACCCACATGTATGCTAGGTACATAAGAATACCCACCCCCCACGCGCAGTGTCCTTGTACCCATTCCATCGCCCGTTTGTACTGTCTTTCCTTGACCCCTCACAGCCGAGTGTGTCCTGGAGAGGGGACTAGCCCTGTGCCTGAGAGACGTCTGGGCAGGGTTCCGCCACATAACAAACCGTGGCCCAAAATTCACCTTTCATGGAAGACAAATCACCCTCACCTGAGTGTATCCAAAATAAAATACCTCACCTGAGTGTCCTCTGGGCAGCTGACACCCACCTGCTTTAGTATGTCTGGGTATATGAATGCCCCCCCGGCAAGACATGGGGGTCACTAACCACTGCCCTCATTCGTAAGTGACCACGTACCCCCCCCCAGCCCCCCAATCTGGGTAATTTACCCCTCCTCCCCACATTCTGAGTAAGTGACTACTTCCCCATTCGTCCTTGGTGAACCATGGGTTGGTTATTCTACTCACTCAGGTGTATTATGGATTTTTGACCCACCCCGATCACGGAGGGGGGTATGAGCACATCTGAGTGTATCTTGGACAAGTGACCCCACCTCACCTAAATGTATCCTAAGTAGGAATCCAACCTGTCTGTCTTAGTGAATGCTGGGCAGGTGCACTCCGTCTGAATGCACGGTGTGCAGAGGGAGTGTATTCTAGACGCAGGACTCCTGCTCCCCACCAGCTGAGTAATTGTGGTTAGGTGGCCACACTCTAATGTATCCTGGTTAGTTGACCACTTCAGTTTACTGTTGGTACACATCCGCCGCTTCACCCAAATGCCCTCAAGGGTGCCCTACATAAGTGATCGCCGCTGCCCAAGGTATTAAAGTGAAACCCACCTCGATTTATTCAGGCTTTGTCATGATCACTTCCCAATCTAAGAGTCGGGTGATCATTGCTCGAGGACCCTCTGACATTTCTCTGGTCCAGTCGCCCACCGCTTTAGGCTAGAGTCTGTAAGTTCCCTGTTACTCAGTGTGTTCTGATTTTGTGATCTATGCCCACTGTTTAACTGTAGATGATCCCCACTACTCAAAGGAAGGAGACACCCTCTGAGTCCATGCAGTGAGGGTGACCCCCATAAGCACCAGTGTATCATGGAAAGGTCACACCACCCCAGTCTAAATGTGTCCTGGATTGGGATCTGCCCCTGTTTATCCTGTGTGGGTGATCCCCTAAATTAGTGTCTCCTCTGTAGTCTGGCCTGCTACTACAGAGTGTATGCTGATCAGATCAGCCCCCGTGCCCCACTTGCTCCTGCCAAGTGGTCTGAATGCCCCACCGGCCTAAATGCGAAATGTGTCCAGGTTGGTGACTTTTCAAAAACACTCAAGTACATTTGGGTGTAGTAAGACTACTGCCTACATAGGTTCATTCTTGTTCTATGACCTCCACCACCTCTACCTAGGCACCCTATACTTTAGCTATGTAACTGCATCCTACGCTAGTGTATCCTGGATAGGTGAGTGATTCCGTGTGCCCTAGAAAGATGGCACAAACCCTTCGAGTACCATCTACGAAAGTGGCTACTTCACACCATCTCTCTGACCAAACCCACTCTATCATGATGCTTGATAAGTAATTGTGTCCATGTCCATTTTACTCCTAGTTAGGTAACCCCACCTGAAAGTGACCCACCTCTTCCCAACACTGCTTCCTGGGTGGATGACAGAACCACTGCATGGGTGTTTTTGGGATAGCTGACCCTGTTCCACCCTAGTTTATTCTACATAGGTGACACCTACAGTGTGTCATCCCCCAGTGTATTCTTCATGGATGACATCCCTATTCCAAACGTGGTGTCCTCTCGTGAATGTGTTCTTCATAGGTGATGCCCCTGTACCATCTCTTGCATGTCCTAGGCCAGGGGCCCTCTGAGTGTATCTTAAGTAGGTACCTATCCAAGTGATAACCAAGTGTATTCGTTTATCCTATATGTGTGAAACCTATTTATTATGGACAGTTGACCGCTCCACCTGGGGCAAATGTATGCCGTATAGGTGACCACTCCACCCAAAGAAATATTGGTTAGAAGGGCCGTTTTGTTACTATATTAGCAAAAGACACACAATTGATGGACGGAATGCAGAATGAATCAAAACATTAACCCCCAGTCAAGAGATCTGGGTTAAATCCATCATTCTTTTGCTCACTTTGCTCACCTTGCCACCCCAGTTTAGTCCTGGCCATATGCAAATCAGTCTTGACCCTGTGCCTCATGGGAACAGTCCAGCCCGAACTGCCAAGCCAGGTCCTCCCTGCACCAGAAACAAGCATCCTAGGACCGGTTTCGGGGTTTCACCCCTCTTCAGCCAGGATAGCTTGATTCCAGTGGCACAGTGAGCCTGGGACCCACGTCTGGGCATACCCGGTGCACTTGGGGCGAGAAATCAAAAGACACACAATTGATGGATGGAATGCAGAACGAATCAAAACATTCACCCCCAGTCAAGGGATCTGGGTTAAATCCATCATTCTTTTGCTCATCAGGCCACCCCAGTTTAGACCTGGCCACATACAAATCAGTCTTGACCCTGTGCTTCATGGGAACAGTCCAGCCCGAACTGCCAAGCCAGGTCCTTCCTGTCCCAGAAACAAGCATCCTAGGACCGGTTACGGGGTTTCACTCCTCTTCAGCCAGGATAGCTTGATTCCAGTGGCACATTGAGCCCGGGACCCACGTCTGGGCATACCCGGCGCACTTAGGGCGAGAAAGCAAAAGACACACAATTGATGGACAGAATGCAGAACAAATCAAAACATTCACCCCCAATCAAGAGATCTGGGTTAAATCCATCATTCTTTTGCTCACCATGCCACCCCAGTTTAGACCTGGCCACATACAAATCAGTCTTGACCCTGTGCCTCATGGGAACAGTCCAGCCCGAACTGCCAAGCCATGTCCTCCCTGGACCAGAAACAAGCATCGTAGGACTGATTTTGGGGTTTCACCCCTCTTCAGCCAGGATAGCTTGATTCTGGTGGCACAGTGAGCCCGGGACCCACGTCTGGGCGTACCCGGCGCATTTGGCAGTTCGGGCTGGACTATTCCCATGAGGCACAGGGTCAAGACTGATTTGCATATGGCTAGGTCTAAACTGGGGTGGCATGGTGAGCAAAAGAATGTTGGATTTAACCCAGATCTCTTGACTGGGGGTGAATGTTTTGATTTGTTCTGCATTCCGTCCATCAATTGTGTGTCTTTTGCTTTCTCGCCCTAAGTGCGCCAGGTATGCCCAGACGTGGGTCCTGGGCTACTGTGCCACTGCAATCAAGCCATCCTGGCTGAAGAGGGTGAAACCCCGAAACCGGTCCTTGGATGCTTGTTTCCGGTCCAGGGAGGACCTGGCTTGGCAGTTCGGGCTGGACTGTTCCCATGAGGCACAGGATCAAGACTGATTTGCATATGGCCAGGTCTAAACTGGGGTGGCATGGTGAGCAAAAGAATGATGGATTTAACCCAGATCTCTTGACTGGGGGTGAATGTTTTGATTCGTTCTGCATTCTGTCCATCGATTGTTTGTCCTTTGTTACTATATTATACATTTTTGAAGTTTTCACTCCTTTCAAATTGTGTACTTGATAGCTGAACTGGCTGCATTTAGCATGTTTGGTGTTCATCACCATCCATCCTCCTTTGTAACATATCATTGTGTACTGGTTTCTGCATGGTGGCGATGCTTCTCTCCACTCCTCTACTGTGTGATTCATCCCCTTGGCTTGAATGCATTCTGGGTAGGATATTCCCCCATCCCCAATTCCAAATTTGTAACCTTCAAGTGTGATGGGCCACTCCTACCAGAATGTGTTTTCTGATTCAGTGACACCCCCTATCCTGAATAAGTGTATCCTGGGTAGGTGAACCTACACCCCTCCAACCCCAATGGATCTTGGGTAGGTCAGCTCACCTAAATGTTCATGGATGGGAGATTCCTGACTTCCTAGTTTAAGCTGAGAGGCAGACGAGAAGCGCTCCTAAGGAGAACAGCCTTCAGTCCCTCCCTGATTAGCGCTCTTGCTGCTGTCCCAGACTCTACAGAAGTGCATGTCCTCACTCGCAGACATAGCAGTACATATATAGTAATGAGACACTATGAACAACATTTTAAATGCATGTCTGAACTTCGTAGACCTCATACGGCATAAGATGCGCAATATATTCAGGTGTACTGCATATTACTGATAAGGGATGGGAGCGTCTCTTGGGGTAGGCTCTGGATGGACGGATGGTCGGTGGTTTGGTTGGGGACCGCTATCATGGGTATTAAGATGTCTAAGTGACTTCTCTTGCTTTTTACCATAGGGGACATTGACCCTGGCATTTATAACATGGCGGCGAAGCAACTGGACAGACTTGTCCAACAGCACAAGGTTCGGAGCCCCACAACGGACTTAAAAGGTCCAGCATTTCCGTTGGTGAGCGACGGCAACTTTGGTAAGGAAGATATTGGAGATGGCTGCACTTTCCAGTTGATTCATGGCAATCTCACTTTTGCAGGAGCATGTAGATTTGGATGGTGCAAATTGGTACTAATTGATCACCATGGTTCCTGTCCATGAATCTTTGCTTTTACTAGTTCTGGGTATCAAACGTAGGAATCATAATTTGTGTTTAGTGGCAACAGTCCTGCCAGTCAAGCCGGCCACCACGGAGTCTGTAGCCTCCCAGTGCTCTCCTCTATACAGTAGGTCTAGACAATATGGTGGAGGCCTCCCTCACCCGAGTCACACCCAGGGCAAGTTTTGTTTGCACCAAGGTACACCTTATTTATACATTTTGAAGTTAAATAGGTTTGGTGTAAAAAGTTAAATTTAAAGTAGCCAAAGACTTAACCTGTCAAGCATGTCTTGGGCATCATTTAGAATCTATTTCTGCCTCAGTTTTCCTAAAGTTCAGAGGGTACAAGGGCCCTCTATAGCATTGTTATTTCTCTCTGGAGCGGGCTTCCCTTTGCATTAAGATTGACAGATGTTGAGCTTGTGTCCTGCAAAAGGTTGAAGATGTTGCTCTTTGCCCAGTTTTTACAACCTTATCTCTGTCCTTACTTGTGCTCCACTATGCCAATGGGGCAGCAATTGTGTACATGGGCTTTTCCATGCAACCAAGCCTGTGTGAGTACTTTGCTGGCAATTTTGAGTTTGGCAGCCTCTGGCATTCATTTTGATTCTATATAAATCTCCAAAGCCACCATCAAAAGTAATTGATCCTGCATCACACTGAGATCAGTGTTTTTTTTTGTTGATGGTGCCCATGATCTCAGAGCCCTGAGTGGTTTTATCTCAAACAAGCCCTTCATTCAGAGCATCGGAACTAACGTCTGTTTAATGGGCCATGTGCTCTCTCCAAAATTAAAATATGTTTTTCCTTACCATTGACAATGTAATTCTGGCCAGAATTCCTGTTCGTAAACAATTTCCATCTATCTGATTTTTAAATTTTGTGTAAGCTTTTCTATTAGTTAGGGTAGCCTTTATTTCTTGAACTCCTGCATTCAGTAGTCATTACAGGATGAGGCCTTCTCCTATGTACCATGGTGCTGAAGGATTAAGAGTAAGGAAGTGGGAAAGCCAGCCTGGTACCCTAGCACTAAGGTCCAGGCGTGTCCCCAGGATGGGAAAGAACACGCTGGTCAACCTGGTGCACTCTTAAGAGGGGTGCAGCTGAAAAGTCCTGGCTAAATGCAGGTAGGTAGAGGCACACCCTTCTTGCAGCTGGCCTCAGCCTGTAACCCCCGTTGGAGAGGTGGGAAGGGCGGGGACCCCGAACAGTGGGTTTGCGGTATAATAGGGCAGGTTATGGAACTGACGGTTCCTTCATTGTAAACAGGAGCATTTTCAAGGTTATTGTAATATGAGGGGCTTTCTATCGTTTCTAGGGTATTGATTCGTAGTATTTTGGATGATGTGTATCTAGGGCATCTTATGTGCAGATTTCTTGGACAGGCGCCCGCAGCACTTCGTGCGCAGGATCTTTGTCTACTCTGCTTCTAATATTCATGTAAGGGTTCATGCAAATGTTTTATTGGTCCAGTCTAAAAATCATTATTGCCGCTCCAGCGTAAAAAACAGTATTAATGCTCTTTTAAAAAAACTTTTTGGAAAGTTTGCATATGCCACTACATGAAAGAACAAATGAATGACTGAGTGAACTAATGAGTGAAGGAAAAAGTTTTGTAAAGCGCACAACGACCTCATGTGCATTCAGGCGTTGGAGAATCACCACCTCGGAGGAAGGTGAAGGCTCATAAAGCTAGCAGGCACAACTAGGTTTTGATGTTTTTCCTGAAAAGATCATGGTTGGGAAGAGCTGTATATGTCAGGGAAGAGTTCCATAGTTTTGCAGAGAGACAGGAGACGGATCTGCCTCCTAATCTGCAGTGTCTGATTTGAGGGATAACCAGCAGGTAACGTGAAGCTGAACTTAACTAGCGGGCACGTGAGTAGAATGGCAATTTATGCCCAAAGTGTACTGGTCCCATGTTATGAAGTGCTTTGGGTGCACCACATACACGAATTGAGCGTGCACGTTTGCGGACCGGTAATCGGTACAGAAACAAAGATGTTGTGTAACAGAACACGGCTTAGGGATATAAAGAATGAGTCCAGCTGCTCCATTCTGAACTATCTTCAGTTGCTTCATAATGTGTTACCGGGCTCCCATTTACAGGGAATTCCCAAAAATCCATCCTCCTGGGGATCAGGGTGGGCAGCAGTAGAGGAACTTATTTTATAGCACGTTGTGCGGATGTCGAAACGCAAAGCAGCAGCACTATTTATCTTAGTGGAGAGGTACAGAGTGTTTTAAAAAAAAATCACACTTAAATTTGGGGCTGATTTTGTCGATGGAAGGAGGGAGCCAAGCTCTTCTGCCACCAATGAGGGGTCAAAGTCTAAGAATGTTTGCCGAAGATCAACACGTCGGTTTTGTCTCCATTCAATTTTAACCAGTTAAGACTTGTCCACTGTGCTACTGCTGAAATGTAGTTTTGGAAGCTAGTCTTAGTGGTTTTAAGTTTTTGAAAATTGAAAAATGATTTGTGCATCCTCTACATACAATATGAACTTAAAGCCAAAAGATTTTACCAGAGGATTCAGGGTGACTCAACAGATAATGCTTTTGGGACCAAGGTGCTAAAGTATATGTGTGTCTAGAACAGAATAGTTCTGAGTTTCCTTGAAATGTACAAAGTTGGACTTTTAAAGATAGTTTTTCGATGCCTAACTCAATCGTGCTGAAATCCTGTCCTCCGGAAAATATTGTCGCTTGGCAGTTCCAACATATTCACCTCGCCTACCAGGAGTTTTGAGAGCCAACAGGTGGGTGTGTCTGGCAACCAAAGAAAGATGTGGATAGTTATCCTTTTGAGCATGATTGCTTGGCCCCTCTTTTTCTTTTTTCTTTATTTTTTTCATCTGATCCTTACTCTCCCTCACACCCGCCCAAGTGGACAGTGTGTGGCCTACTTCCTTACCTGTAAACGTATTCACTGCTATTTAAGTTAATAACATGCTCATCAGTAAAGGATGTGATGTTGGGGAAGGATGTTACTTTCCTTATTATGGGGTTCCTCATTGTAGTATGTCAAATTCGTCTTGGACTTTGTGTTGATTAATGAAGTGCTTTCCATTTCCACACTCACTTAATAGAAAACAACAACAACAACCAGCAAACCGTCCCAGAATGTGACAAAGAGAAAGTGGTGCAGCAGCTGGTGGCCCTTCTACAAGAGCAAGCAGAGGTTATTAACAAACAGGTAAGGCCTGTGCTTGTTCTCGCCCCATCTGAGTAAAACAGTTCACGTGTCTCTGTGTTCCTATTTATCCCTGTGTCTAGGACAGTGTTGCTCTACTTCTGGTCATCTCCGAAATCTTGAACGGCGTCACTCTACCCTTGGTTTTCTCAGTCCCGGATGTGGCAAGACTTTGCTCCCAGTCCCCTCGGTCTCTAGAATAGTGCTTCTCTGCCCTGATTTTCCCAGTCTGTGATCTCATGCTACTTCCTGGGCTGGTACTGCTCGATCTATGGAATAATGTTGTTTTCTTCGTTTCTTTCAGTCCCTGGGGTGGTGCTTCCCACTGCCCTGGTTCTTGAAGTCGCTTGGAGAGTGATGGTCTGCCCCTGGCTCACTTGTCTTTCGGATGGCACTGCTCTACCTGTTTTCTCAGGCTATGGACTGGTGTTGCCGCACCTCAGTCTCTGGAATAGTGCTGTCCTGTGTTGGTTTTAAGTCTCTTGGGTTTTCAGTCCATGGAATGGCGTTGGTGCGATCATCTGCCCCTCTTTTCTGAGTCACTGGGAATAGATAGGGCTAGTCTGTTCCACGTCCTTTCAGTCCTCACAGTGGTGCCACCTTACACAGGTTCTTCCAAGCCCTGGCACATGCATGGCTCTACTACTACTGTTTGTAAAGTCCCTTCATCGTTGCTGTTGGTCCTGCTTTGTGCTGCACACGAACTCCTTTTTGTTGCTCCTCAGATTGAAGAGGACCCAATGCTTCGAGGTGCCCTGAGTCGCATGTCCTACCGCAGCTTCTCGCGGCTGGCTGAGGTCTTCACCAGCCAGGCTGAGGTACCCGTGCAGCAAGAGCCTAACATTAGCCCCGAGCTCACCAAGATTGCCCTGACCATGGAGCTGACCAGGAAGGTTGCTGGAATCAACAGCTACCCCGTGCAGACTCTAATGGGATACAGCATGCAGTACATGGATATGTTCGTACCATGGTTGCAGCAGCAAGGAGGCTGGGTAAGTCTTCATCTTAAGCAGGGGAACTGAATAGTGCAAGTAATGTTAGGAGCGGAAGAATAGTTGGGGAGGAGAGACTGGCGCCAGAGACAGGTGAGCTGGGTAATTGAGACATGTGAGATGGGTAATTGATACATGTGAGATGGGCAGCAGAGACTAGTAATAGGGGTGGCAGAGACTGGGGAGATTGGCAGCAGAGACTGGGGAGACTGGCAGCAGAGACTGTGGCGACGGGCAGACGAAACTGGGGCGACGGGCAAACGAGACTGGGGCGACGGGCAGACGAGACTGGGGCGACGGGCAGACGAGACTGGGGCGACGGGCAGACGAGACTGGGGCGACGGGCAGACGAGACTGGGGCGACGGGCAGACGAGACTGGGGCGACGGGCAGACGAGACTGGGGCGACGGGCAGACGAGACTGGGGCGACGGGCAGAACAGACTGGGGCGACAGGCAGCAGAGGCTGGGGCGACGGGCAGCAGAGGCTGGGGCGACGGGCAGTAGAGGCTGGGGCGACGGGCAGTAGAGGCTGGGGCGACGGGCAGTAGAGGCTGGGGCGACGGGCAGTAGAGGCTGGGGCGACGGGCAGCAGAGGCTGGGGCGACGGGCAGCAGAGGCTGGGGCGACGGGCAGCAGAGGCTGGGGCGACGGGCAGCAGAGGCTGGGGCGATGGGCAGCAGAGGCTGGGGCGACGGGCAGCAGAGGCTGGGGCGACGGGCAGCAGAGGCTGGGGCGACGGGCAACAGAGGTTGGGGCGACGGGCAACAGAGGCTGGGGCGACGGGCAGCAGAGGCTGGTGGTGAGGGCAGCAGAGACTGGTGGTGAGGGCAGCAGCCGAGACTGGCGAGAGTGGCAGCAGCTGAGACTGGCGAGAGTGGCAGCAGCTGAGACTGGCGAGAGTGGCAGCAGCTGAGACTGGCGAGAATGGCAGCAGCTGAGACTGGCGAGAATGGCAGCAGCAGAGACTGGCAAGAGTGGCAGCAGAGACTGGCGAGAGTGGCAGCAGAGACTGGCGAGAGTGGCAGCAGAGACTGGCGAGAGTGGCAGCAGAGACTGGCGAGAGTGGCAGCATCAGAGACTGGCAAGAGTGGCAGCATCAGAGGCTGGGGAGAGTGGCAGCAGCAGAGACTGGGGAGAGTGGCAGCAGCAGAGACTGGGGAGAGTGGCAGCAGCAGAGACTGGGGAGAGTGGCAGCAGCAGAGACTGGGGAGAGTGGCAGCAGCAGAGACTGGGGAGAGTTGCAGCAGCAGAGACTGGGGAGAGTTGCAGCAGCAGAGACTGGGGAGAGTGTCAGCAGCAGAGACTGGGGAGAGTGTCAGCAGCAGAGACTGGGGAGAGTGTCAGCAGCAGAGACTGGGGAGAGTGTCAGCAGCAGAGACTGGGGAGAGTGTCAGCAGCAGAGACTGGGGAGAGTGTCAGCAGCAGAGACTGGGGAGAGTGTCAGCAGCAGAGACTGGGGAGAGTGTCAGCAGCAGAGACTGGGGAGAGTGTCAGCAGCAGAGACTGGGGAGAGTGTCAGCAGCAGAGACTGGGGAGAGTGTCAGCAGCAGAGACTGGGGAGAGTGTCAGCAGCAGAGACTGGGGAGAGTGTCAGCAGCAGAGACTGGGGAGAGTGTCAGCAGCAGAGACTGGGGAGAGTGGCAGCAGCAGAGACTGGGGAGAGTGGCAGCAACTGAAGAGAGTGGCAGCAGCAGAAACTGGGAAGAGTAGCAGCAGCAGAAACTGGGAAGAGTAGCAGCAGCAGAAACTGGAGAGAGTAGCAGCAGCAGAAACTGGAGAGAGTAGCAGCAGCAGAAACTGGGGCGACGGGCAGAACAGACTGGGGCGACGGGCAGAACAGACTGGGGCGACGGGCAGAACAGACTGGGGCGACGGGCAGCAGAGGCTGGGGCGACGGGCAGCAGAGGCTGGGGCGACGGGCAGCAGAGGCTGGGGCGACGGGCAGCAGAGGCTGGGGCGACGGGCAGCAGAGGCTGGGGCGACGGGCAACAGAGGCTGGGGCGACGGGCAACAGAGGCTGGGGCGACGGGCAACAGAGGCTGGGGCGACGGGCAACAGAGGCTGGGGCGATGGGCAGCAGAGGCTGGGGCAGCAGAGACTGGTGGTGAGGGCAGCAGAGACTGGTGGTGAGGGCAGCAGCAGAGACTGGTGATGAGGGCAGCAGCCGAGACTGGCGAGAGTGGCAGCAGCAGAGACTGGCGAGAGTGGCAGCAGAGACTGGCGAGAGTGGCAGCAGAGACTGGCGAGAGTGGCAGCATCAGAGACTGGCGAGAGTGGCAGCATCAGAGACTGGGGAGAGTGGCAGCATCAGAGGCTGGGGAGAGTGGCAGCAGCAGAGACTGGGGAGAGTGGCAGCAGCAGAGACTGGGGAGAGTGGCAGCAGCAGAGACTGGGGAGAGTGGCAGCAGCAGAGACTGGGGAGAGTGGCAGCAGCAGAGACTGGGGAGAGTGGCAGCAGCAGTGACTGGGGAGAGTGGCAGCAGCAGTGACTGGGGAGAGTGGCAGCAGCAGTGACTGGGGAGAGTGGCAGCAGCAGAGACTGGGGAGAGTGGCAGCAGCAGAGACTGGGGAGAGTGGCAGCAGCAGAGACTGGGGAGAGTGGCAGCAGCAGAGACTGGGGAGAGTGGCAGCAGCAGAGACTGGGGAGAGTGGCAGCAGCAGAGACTGGGGAGAGTGGCAGCAGCAGAGACTGGGGAGAGTGGCAGCAGCAGAGACTGGGGAGAGTGGCAGCAGCAGAGACTGGGGAGAGTGGCAGAAACTGAAGAGAGTGGCAGCAGCAGAAACTGGGGAGAGTAGCAGCAGCAGAAACTGGGGAGAGTAGCAGCAGCAGAAACTGGGGAGTGTGGCAGAAACTGAAGAGAGTGGCAACAGAAATTTGGGTGACTGGCAGCAGAAACTGGGGAGAGTGGTAGCAGAAGCTGGGAAGACGAGACCATGGAGGCAGACAGCAAAGGTTACCAGATGAGACCAGTAGTAGAGGCAGAAGCAATCGCTGTACTGATGAGAAAAGCTGGCAGGGGGGGACATCCGCATAGGGAGGGAAGGCATGTAGCACATAAAGGTGATGAGCAGCACCGGAAGTGGAGAAAGGCAACAAAGACAGGCCAGGGCACAAGCACAGTGGCATAGGAGGTCCCATAGGTATTCAGCGTAGTGTGTGATGGTGAAACAAGCAACACTCCTATGGTGGATAGGTAGCATAGGAAACCTAGACTGACGGTGGAGGTGGAAAATGGGCAGCACCAGGACTTTGAAAACTACTTGCATTGTCAGTCGTAAGGTATCAAATACAGTTGGAGGATACAGGCTGCAGATGTAGCAGAGGGGGAAAATACCTACAGGGAAGGTAAGCATCCAGTACAGGCGAGATGGTTGCACAAATCCTTGAGACATCCAACACCAGTAAAGGACATCACACAGGCAGGAAGAAGAGCAGCACAGGCAATGTAGATTGGCAGTAAAAGAAGTGGTAATGGGTTGTACAGGAAACAAACGCAAGGAAAACATTCAGTGCATTGAAGGAACACAAAAGAACAGAACATCTCTGGCAGGCAAGAAGGTTGTACAGCTGAAGCACATCGCCACTGGCAAGGGAGGTGGACAGCATAGTCAGGTGAGAAATATAGCGTGCAAAAAAAGACCGAGCAGAGATGGGCAATACAGGCTCTAGAAGTGGTCATTATGAGAGACATCCAGCACATATAAGCAAGACCTGATGCACAGAGAGTACAGATCATCAGTATAGCAATTCAATGCAAGGATGTGGCATGAGGCAAAGGCAAGCAAACCAGTCGGGAGAAAGGAACGATCTGGCGAGTGTGCAGCACAAGCACGTAAGACAGCCCAGCCAATCAATCACATCACATCACTTTATTTCAGATCCAAAATGTAGCCATAAAAGCACATACAATCAAAGACAAAACAGGTGTGAATCCATGTCATAAAAAGAAAGGGCAAACCCGCGTATATAATGGTCATAGCTGACGAGATGAATTCACATTAATCAAACACCACCAATAAGGCAGACATACCAATTCCTGCCCCTCTAGCCTAGGCACTAGTTACAGGAAAGGTTCTTAAAATCAAAAAACAGAAAAGTTACAATAAGTTGCCCATAAGTGAAGCCACATACTCAACCCAGTCACAATTTATTAGAAATTAACAGCACCCACAAATCATTTATTTCCCAAACTGCGAGTATCGACTGCGAGTATAGTTCCATTCTGTTAAAATAGTAATGATTTCCTTCTATTGAGGGCACATGTCAGAATGGAACAAATGTTGATGCAGTTGGATGGGAAATTTAATTGCTGCAGATAGACCAAAGCTAGTCTGGAATTCTGATACCCTGTGACTTAATGATTAGGAATTTAAAACCTTTGGGTACATCTGGATAAAATTGGCAGAAGAAGGTAAAATGCAACAGGTTTGTGGGGAGGATTCGTCACAGGGACAAATTAAAACTTTAAGGATGCATCAAATTGACCAAGTAAAAACCCAAGGTGCCACCTCACAAATCCTCGCCTAAACCTGTTTATTAGTAGTCTATCCCAGAACCCATCAATCCATACCAAATATGGTTCCAGGGTTAATGAGCTATACAATTCCAAATACTCCTTCACAGTTGATGTTCATAATTCTAATTCCTCCCTACTGACTTTAATCCTAGACTTAAAAGCAGATTTAACCCAGGTCAGGTCATTTTTAGTTGTAGAGCTTGGGTTAGTAAAAGGGTCGGCCTTCCAAGCATCATCAGTTTAGCCCTAAGATAGCTGAACCAAGTGATTTGCAATGCTTTCACACAAAAGGCGAGCCTCAATAATCTCCCTCTTGAGTGAGGCATGCGGATTCGCCCAAATCGAACAACACAGAAGCAGCACGGCCAACTTGATAATATCCTTCTCATATTCCATCCCCAGCTCCTGCTGTGTGATAAAAGTAGAGCAAGCGGGGGGAACACCCAGAAATTGCCTAAGCACTCTTTTTTGCTAACCCTGAAGGGAGCTTATATTAGAGTAAGCGTAGATACCTGAGCCATATGTAAGAACTGGGAGGCACTTTCTCTTGTAGATCTCCCAAAGAGGGGCAACAGTTTTCTTTCCCACTGCGCTTGGCCAAATAAAAAAAATGTCCACCAAGATTAAAAATTTCCAACTCATACTAGCAATGCAGGGTCCCCAATTGCCCTTAACGTCCCTGACTACCCCCAAGTAGGAAAAATCCTGGGTCTGCTGCACCGGTTGGGCTTTTAAAAATATACCTGCATCTTATACTGTCTACACTTGCACGCCATTATATAGGTTTTTGCTTGGTTAGTAACCAGGCCTAATGACCCCATAAAAGTCTTGAAGTAGGGCATTTAGGCCTTTAGGCGTTCTCAAAAGTAAAACATAATTGTCTTCGTGTAAGAGTATGCTTACCTTTTTCCTACTGATTGAGTTTGCGCCTGAGACGTAGCTAGGCCATTAATATACAAAAGGTAGACTAGGGGGGCCAGCACACAGCCCGGTGCACCCCTCACCCTAGCTCAAATCAGTCTTTCCGTTCACCGGAGGGGCTGTACCTGACAGAGCTGACAGATCATAATAAAGGGCTCACAAAAACTGAACCAAATTGTTCTCAACACCTAAGTCAACAAAGACCTCCCAAAGTTTAGCCTAACTATGCTATCGAAGGCACAGGATAGATCCAGGAAGGCCAGGCAAACACTACCCTGCTTAGCAATAGTGTACTTTGAGACTATAAGTGTAGGTTTAAACTTTGCTCCAGTGTGCCTAGCCCCTCTCGGAATCCATACAGCACCTCCCATAGCCTGCTACTTCCCCTTATCCAAGTTAGGAGACTCCCCAGGACAGTCATCTCTGCCAACTTCACCGCGAAATCCAGCAGGGATATGGGCGGTAGCACTCCCGTAATAGAGGGTTGCCCTTCTTGAAGATCGGCTCAATAACAACAATGTGCATGATTGTGGGAATCCCACCTTGCAGACCTTGTTGAAGCACTTACATAGGAGACAGGCCCAAAATTCACATGAGGCTTTATACAAATCCATCGGCCTTCCATCAGGTCCAGGGCCTTTTGGCAAGGGCTCCTATTAATTGCCTCCGTCACCTCTTCAATGGTGAGTTTCAGATCTAAGCGGAACAACACCTCCTTCTGAATATATTAATTAGATATACTGTCCATTCACTTTTTTTGAATAGTGAACCCAAGCTTCCAGGCTAATATAATTAGGACAGTGTTAGATTTAATGCTTAGAGGCTTGGAGTTATTAGCCTCCAGCCAAAAGGCCCAAGGCTCTTTCAGCCTACAAGCCCTGACCAGATTTCCCCAGGAATTATTATGTAGTTCTTTTTTCCAATGCCTTAAGGCAGCGTTGTACTCCTCTATATGCTGTTGTAATTTTCCTAAATCCCTGGGTATCTCCGTTAAAGCTTTGTGTAACACCGAGGCCTTCCTACAGTGCTGGTCAAACTACTTACCCTTATAGGTCCCTGGTTTAATGGATTTTCATAAGACTACCACTAATAAAACAAACTTCACCTGGGCAAATAGATTATCCACCTCCCCGGGGTCATTATTATTAGCTGTCAAACATTTTATCATCGTGGGAAGATGGTTCAAGCTCACTTTTGACAGGAAAGAGGTAAACATTTCTCCACACTAGGCGCAGCCCTTGTGATTTGACCATTAGAAGGTCCATAGACACTGATATGGCTCCCCCTTCCCCATCCATGGGAGACCTAAATCCAGGTTTATGGGATTGTAATCCCTATATGCACAAACAACAATAGCTGCCCTAGGCACTAAGAGCAACAGATCACGTGTTAGGAAAATAAAGTCAATAGTAGAAGAGTATTCCCTCCTTTCAAAAGTGGCCTTGGAATGATCATTATGTTCCCTCAGTACAGTCACATTAGTAAGGTCGAAAATCTTGATCAGATGGAGAGTTTTCCCACTCTGGTCCATGGGGTAAAATAATCAAGTCCCGTACCACTGTTATCAAACAAATTGCACCCTTTAACCAGCTGAGAGATTCCAAGTTTAGCGTTAAGATTCCACCCTAAAATAATTTCATATCCTTTGTGCAAATTAGCATATTTAACTTCCAGACCACAAATAAAGTCATATAACCTGTTAAAATAGCAGTAAGGTCTATATCAAAATGGGCATTATGAAAAATTAATACAAACAATATTTAATACAGTAGGCCACATAAGTATAAATGGTTGAAATAAAGTGCAACTAGAGGTAACCAGGCTGAATTAGCAGTCCAAAGTGACTTTGATCCATGTCATAAACCCTGCCTTTGCTCTAGCAGACGAAGAAGTCACTGCAGGGACTATGTGGGAGCAATAACCATACATGCTTATGGTGTGCATAGACCAAGTTTCGTAGAAAAATCCCTGCTTGCCAGACCGGCAATATTCCAAAAAAGGATCTCAATCACTTGGCTGTGACTCTCGGTGGTAGTAATGTCGCAAAAACAGTAGAATCAGTAGAGTTTACATTTGGCTAGCCCTCGTGGTGTGGGAGATCATGGAGTAGACTGACACAGGGCCCTAAGAAGAACTCATCCCTACTGGCCTCCTCGACATAGGCTTTCTTAGCCGCGTAAGGAACACAGTCTATGCAGACAAATAATCTAGTGAGCAAAAAACGATTTTGGACAGGGATGTCAAAAGAGCATAGTAGGTGGGCTTTATACAGGAGGAACTTGCCCTGACACCCGGGTTAGTAACCAGATGTTCGAGGCATATGAGCTGCAGATTACACACTGTGCATAGATCACCACCAAGTGTTGGGCCCGGATGTTTGCAGTTTGTTGTTGTCCTGAAAAGTTCTTTGGAAGTCACGAGATAGGTGACTCCTCCTTTGGACCACATTGCGCATGGGCATCGGCTCCATCCTCAGATTCTTTTTTCCACCATCGGGCTCGGATGTGTTTCCTGCGCTCCGGTTTGGAACCGAATTTCCTTCGGCGCGCAATCCTCACCCAGTTTGACGGTATTGTTTCGATCGCGCTCCACATCGACGCGATTCTTCACCACTTCGATGTCTTCGATTCCGGTCGTCGACGAAGGCCTTCGGGCCTACCTAGGCCTTACTCTTTGGCTCATGGAAAGGACGCCATTCAAGAAGTGTCCTCAATGTGGGTCGAAGTTTCCCCACACAGATCTACATGAGGTGTGCAACCTTTGCCTCTCACCGGAGCACGAGGCTAAAGACTGTTCCGCCTGTGCCTCTTTCCGCTCTAAACAGACGATTCAGGACCGACGAGCTCGAAGAACAATGGCTCACTAGTCCGCGTTGATTCCCGACGACATCTTCGAAGAAGGCGTCGACGTGCCAGAACACCAGCTGGCCGAAGAAAGTGCCAGCTTCTCTGATGCTGAAGACTCTGACGTCGAGGACATCACTCCAGCTCAACGGGTCGTAAATAAGACCGTCGACCCCAACCCTTCCTCGACACCCTCAAAAAAGGCTTCGGTCACACCCTCACCTTCGGGTCCGGGTGCACACAGAGAGACTGCTTCCCACGCCCTGCCTTCGGGCTGGGCAAAGAAGCCTATTAAGTCTTCAGGCGGCTCAGACTCGAGTCAGCCTATTCCCGGTGCCGATCCCATGCCGACACCGAAAAAGAAGCCATCTTCCTCAACCACGGCCACCGCTGTTCCGACACCTAAGCACTCGGCGCCAAAGACTGGCACCGGCTCATCGATGCCAAAACCACACTCGGAGCGGAGTAAAAAAAAAAACACCTAAAGGTCCCGACTCACATGCTTCGGAGCCAAAAAAACACCCGGAACCGAAAAAACACGTTCCAGTAAAAGACATTTGAAAAGGTCATACTTCTAAGCCAAAAGACTCTAGACCAGCTACCGAGTCTGTGCCGAAGAAACCTCTGGAACCGAAAATTTCGCCGAAGGATCTGCCAGACACAGAAGAGCTTTTTACACCAGATCCTACTCAAAAGACTCTTGTAAAGGATCCTAAGACTGGCCAACTAGCTCTTAGCTCCAAGAAGAGACCACTAGAGGCACCTGCACCACCTCCTCCAAAGAAGAGAGACATTGCAACCTCTCCATTAAGGGTCCCTTCTCCACCACCTCCCCATACTGTTCCTCCTCCTACACCTCCTCCACCACATCATTCACCTACACCATCCACTAATCCAGATGATGATGTAGATACAGACTGATGACACAGGTGGGGGTGCACATGACCCAGCAGGGACCAATAGTCCCCCTCAGTCACCCAGCCCATGGGATGATTATAATACTCCTGATGTGCCTTACGTCCCCCAAGACGATGTGCATCCTTCCAGGCCTTCCCCACCAGAGGACAGTATAGGTTTTAATCTACTAGTCCAAAGAGTTGCCCAGTACCATGGGGTTGACTTACACACCGATACTGTGGAGGAAGATTTCCTATTGGACACTTTTGATAATACACAAAGGTCCACTGCCATTTTGCCAATGCTCAAAGGGGTCATTAAGCACGCAACAGACGTATTTAAAGATCCTGTCAGGGCTCGGGTCCTTCACCCTCGCATTGAGTAAAAATACAAAGCTGCCCCTACAGACCCAGTTTACATTAGAGGTCCAGCACCATTAGATTCTTTAGTTGTATCCAATGCAGGTAAATGTGCTAATTCACAGACATCAGGTGAGGCCTCCCCACCAGATAAGGAATCTAAACTCCTTGATGCCTCTGGTAAGCGCACGGAGTCACAGGCAGCTAACATATGGCGCATTGCCAATACTCAAGCATTGTTGGCAAGATATGACAGGGCACAATATGGTGAACTGGAGTCCATAATGCAGCATCTACCAGACAAGTATAAAAATAGGGCCAATGAACTCATACAAAAAGGTAAAAATATTACTAATACTTCCATTCGTTGTGCCCTAGATGCTGCAGATACTGCCTCTAGGGCAATCAATACCAGTACCCTTTTGCGTAGACATGCATGGCTACGTATTTCAGGTTTTAAAAATGAGGTACAAAATTCCATCCTCAATCAGCCATTTGATGAAACACATTTATTTGGCCCTAATGTCGATGTGTCTTTAGAGAAAATGAAAAAAGACACTGACACAGCAAAATCTATGGGAGCCTTGCAGCTGCAAGCTCCCAGACGTTCTTTTCGTCGCTTATCATATAGAGGCAACGCAAGAGGCTACTCCTCCGAAAGCCCCTCCACTTCCTACAAGACCCCTAGCCAATCCACATTCACTAGGGGCTACCAGAGAGGGGGTTATAGGGGTAATAACAACAAAGGCAGAGGCAAAACCAACAACTCCCGCTCTGCCTCTACCCCTACCCAATGACTTTCCTCCCCTCCCACCCCCCCAACATTCCACTCCTATGGGGGGAAGACTGCAACAATTCCTTCCTGCCTGGACCAACATCACATCAGACAGGTGGGTGTGACAAATTATTCAGTCAGGTTACTTACTAGAACTAACATCTACCCCCGCAAACATACCACCCAAACAGTGTCCAATGTCACAAGAACATCTATCACTGTTAAAGCAAGAAGTAATATCTTTGCTAGAAAAAAAGTGCAATAGAACCAGTTCCTCTGCACCAACAAAACAAGGGGGGTTACTCCCTATACTTATCCCAAAGAAGGATGGCTCTCTAAGGCCTATTCTAGACCTCAGACCGCTAAACATAATCATACAGTCAGACCATTTTCACATGGTCACACTCCAACAAGTCCTTCCTCTCCTGTTACAAAACGACTTCCTTGCTACTCTATAACTCAAGGACACATACTTCCACATTCCCGTTCACCGAGCTCACAGGAAGTATCTCAGATTTGTAATAGACGAGCAGCACTATCAATTCAAAGTACTCCCATTCGGAGTCACAACAGCACCAAGAGTATTCACCAAGTGCCTAGCAGTAGCAGCAGCACATTTACGAAGACAGCACATCCACGTCTTCCCGTACCTCGACGACTGGCTCATAAAAGCCAGCTCATACAACCAGTGTGTGGAGCACACTCATACCACAACCCAACTGCTCCACAACTTGGGGTTCACAATAAACCACGCCAAGTCTCATCTGCAACCATCCAAAGTACAACAATACCTCGGTGCTACAATAAACACCTGAACAGCGCTAGCTTATCCCACTCCAGCAAGGATAGCCAGCATGCAAACTCTTCTCACAAAGTTTCAGCCACAACACTCCTCTCCAGCACAAGTGTTCATGCAGCTCATAGGGATGATGGGGTCTTGCATTTTCATAGTCCCCCATGCAAGACTTCAAATGCGTCCTCTACAAGAGTGCCTATCACTTCAATGGAACCAGGCTCAAGGTCAATTAACAGACCTAGTGTTGGTAGACGGTCGGACTCATCGCTCTCTGCAGTGGTGGAACACCAAAAACCTTTCCAAGGGGCGACCGTTCCTAGAGCCAGTTCCTCAGATAGTCTTGACAACAGACGCATCGCTCTCTGGCTGTAGGGCCCACCTACTGCAACATACCATGCAAGGCAGGTGGACACCGCAACAAAAGTTACTCCACATCAATCATCTGGAGTTACTAGCTATATTCCTAGCACTGAAAGCTTTCCAACAGTAAGTATCAAATATAGCTTTGTTAGTCCACACGGACAACATGACAGCCATGTATTACATACAGAAACAGGGAGGAACACACTCCCTGCAACTCTCATCTAGCACAAAACATATGGCGTTGGGCTATACCTCAAAACATATTCCTCTTAGCCCAACATGTCCCAGGGGGTACAAAATACCATAGCAGATCTGTTAAGTCGGCAGACACAACAGATCCACAAGTGGGAACTTAATTCGCAAGTTCTTCAACCATTCTTTCAGATGTGGGGACAACCTCAGATAGACCTCTTTGCCACCCACGATAACGCCAAATGCCCAAGCTTCGCCGCTAGATATCCACACCCACTGTCCAAAGGCAATGCGATATGGATGAACTGGTCAAACAAATTTGCGTACGCTTTTCTACCTCTACCACTCATGCCACTAGTAGTACGCAAACTACAGTAGCATTCTCTGACCCTCATCCTAGTTGCTCCAACGTGGGCCAGACAACCGTTCTACACCACACTGCTACAACTGTCTGTAGTACTGCACCAAAAACTATACCTGTGTCCATGCCTTATAACACAGAACCGCGGAGAGATCAGGCACCCGGACCCAGCTCAGCTCAACCTTGCGATCTGGCTCCTGAAATCCTAGAATTTGGATATCTTAACCTTCCTCCAGACTGCAAGAATGTCATAAAAGAAGCAAGACGTCCAACCACTAGAGCATGTTATGCAGCTAAGTTGAAACGCTTTGTAATATATTGTCGCAACAAAATATTAATCCTCTAGACGTGTCTATTCAACACATCATAGGATACTTACTGCACCTCCAAAGATGTAACTTAGCCTACACGTCTATTAGACTGCATCTTGCTGCAATAGCAGCATATCTGCAAAACAGACAGCATCTATCTGGAGGCCTGAGCTCGGCGTTTCTTCCTTCCCGCCCCGGTCTGACGCGGTAGCCAATACCGTTGCGCGGAGGGCGAGCAGGTAGAGCCAGGCATTTTCGGATTCAGAGGTTAGCGTTCTAGTTGTTGGGAGCGTTTTAGGTTAAAGGAGCCATGCCCCAGCGACCGCGCAGCGGACACGCCAAAGACGCGCCAAAGACAAGCCCGTCTGCGCCATCCGCGGTGAGTCGGGGCTAGGGGCCAGACCCCTTACCGGTTCCCCTGGCATAATGACATAAAGTGCTAAACAATTTCTGGATCTTAGGTAAGGAGTTGGGGAGATGGTCGGCCACAGTATAACATTGGCCTCCGAGCAAAATCGTTGTAACCACTGTCCATTCACTCTGGCTCAGCAGCGCAGTTTGGCGAATGCTGGAGAGAGGATGAGACTGTCCCTCATTAGCTGTAGATCCTTAGGGAAGCACAGAATGGAGGGCCATGATCTACTAATAGATGGACAGTTGGACGCCCTGTTCCTAACAGAAACATGGCTTAATGAAGACTCCGCACCTGATATAATAGATGCACTACCACCAGGTTACAACATCAATAGGATTGACAGACCTACGGGGCGGGGAGGCGGACTAGCTATAATTTTTAAATCAGAAATATGTTGCACCTTGGAGTCGGCTGACATTAAGGAGAGCGAAGCGGGCTTTTTCTCCATTATAGTCCAGGACAGTCAAGTCCTGAAAGGGTTCCTGATCTTTAGGCCCTCAGGTCCAGGGACCAGATTTACGGAAAGCCTGATAGACTATCTGATACAGCCTGCCCTAAAATATGAGAGGTTACTACTCTTGGGGGATCTACATTTTCATTTTGACGATCCTACCAACACAGAAGCCCTGGAGATCCGGAACGAGCTAGCAGCGATGCAAATGACGCTTAAATCAGAACTCCCCACCCACAAGCACGGTCACTTATTAGATCCTATCTTCTCCAACTGGGAGCTGCTGACCATCGACCCCCCCCCCCCAGTGCCTATGGTGTGGTCAGACCACTACCAGATTCCCTTCCAGATAGTGGCATGGAGGGGGAAAATATATAAGGCCGACAATATAATTAGAAGCAGGAAATTGGTAGGCTTCTCCAGGGCTAAATTTGACGATCTTTTGGAACAGGGTGGACCTCCAGTATGTCAAGAGATAGAGGCAGCTTGTGAAGCGCTGGATAACCGCATCTTACAAGCTCTGGACCATACAGCTCCCTGGACCAACAACAGACCCCGGAGGCAAACTAAATCTGCACCGTGGTTTGGGCCCGAACTCGTTAAGGAAAAGGCGGCATGCAAACATCTCGAGAGACGCTGGAGGAAAGGCTTCTTTGTGGCAGATAGGGCGACCTATAAAACTAAGCTCAAGGGCTACCATGTTATGATCAGGAAGTATCGGACTTCCCATTATAAGGACAGAATAGAGGGAGCGGATAACTCAGCCAGGGAGTTGTTTGCTGTGTTTAAGGAAGTCGGCTCCCTCCCTAGCACTACTGTTCCTTTGGAAGGCTCGGTGGAATCCTGTGATCGGGTGGCTCAATTCTTCACGGCTAAAGTGGGGAAAATCTATTCCTCTTTTCCGTTGGAGGCTAGAACAGAGGATATGACAAAACATGCCACTGTGAAATCGGAAGGAACTGAGCTACTAGTATCTTTTAGGACTCCCCAACAGGATATCCTAATCAATATAGCATCTAAAATTAACCCCCCAATGACCCGGCGCCTGCGAGAATACTCAGGGAAAGTATAAATACACTGGAACCTCATATACGCCATCTGCTGGATCTATCATTTGGATCAGGGAGTGTCCCGTCAGCATGGAAAGAGGCAGTGGTGCTCCCGCTTAAGAAAAAATCTAACATCAGTGCGGAGCAGCTAGATAACCTGCGGCCAATCTCCCTCCTCCCCTATTTCTCCAAAATCGCGGAGAAAGTTGTCAATAAGCAATTGACGGATCACATCGACACACGCAAACTTCTGCACCCAACCCAATCAGGTTTCCGGGCATCATACTCGACCGAATCTGCCTTACTCCTGTCAACAGAAACCATGCGCAAGTTGGTGGATGTAGGCCATACCACAGCGCTGATCCTCTTCGATTTGAGCGCGGCTTTCGACACTGTAGCACATCACATCTTGCTGCAGTGTCTGAAAAAATGGGGAGTGAGAGGCAGAGCTCTGGAGTGGCTAGAATCGTTCCTCCAGAATCTCAGCTTTCAAGTTGCCCAGAGCCCACATCGGTCGAAGGGTGTCAGGCTGAATCAGGGAGTGCCCCAAGGGTCTAGCTTGAGCCCCACCCTTTTTAATCTCTATGGAACACCTAGAGCAGAGATTACTGAAAGGTTTGGGGTGCAAGTAGTAACCTATGCAGATGATACCCAACTTGTGGTGTCTCTTGCTCAGGCAGACGGGGTAGCAGCCAATAACTTCTCAATATCTCTTCAAGCTATAGCGGCATGGATGGCCAATAACTGCTTGAAGTTAAATGGCAGCAAGACAGAGGTGCTGGTGGTGGGAAGGGCACCATCTGTGTGGACATGGGCATGGTGGCCGCAGGTGCTGGGCCCTCTACCCTCGCCCAGCGAACAACTCAGGAATTTGGGTATCTAGTTGGATAGCAAAATTTCCATTGTATTGTATTGTAGTTGAATTTATAGGGCGCGCAGCTACCCACAAGGGGTCTCCCGGCGCCAGTAGAGTAGTGATTACGCTTCGCAGTTGTTATTGAGAAAAGAGCCAGGTTTTAAGGTCTCTGCGAAATTTCAACAAAGATGGTTCAAGTTTCAATGTAGTCTGAAGAGAGTTCCACAGCCTGGGGGCAACGCAGGAGAAAGAGCGTCCGCCCATTTTCGTCAGTTTGAAGCGCGGAATGCGGAAGTTTCCATGGGATGAGGATCTGAGGAGGCGGGACGGAGAGTATTGTTGGACAAGGGACTGTAAGTAGGTTGGAGCCGACCCTTGTTTGATTTTGTGCATAAAGCACAGAGTCTTGAATTTGACTCGGTTTTCAATACGGAAATAGTGGAGGTCTTTAAGAAAGGGGGAGATGGAAGATTTCCACGGGACCTTGCAAAGAAGGCGGGCAGCTGAGTTTTGGACAAGCTGAAGTTTCCTCTGAAGCTCCAAGGTAACTCCAAGGTAGAGCACATTGCCGTAGTCCAGGTGAGAAGTGATTAAAGCCTGGACCACCGGGCGTCTCGATGATATTGGGAGCATCTATAAGATTTTCCGGAGCCACCCCAGGATGGAGAAGCACGTGGCTGCCACCTTGACCACTTAATGCCGCATGGAGAGCGAATCATCCAGGACAAAGCCATGGTTGCGAACCTGAGTCACTAGAAGAAGCGGTGGGCCCATTTCTAACGGCCAATGTGCGGGGCTCCAGAGGTGCTTTTGCTTGCCCAGAATGAGCACCTCTGTCTTATCTCCGTTCAGTTTCAAGAGGTTCGCCTGCATCCACTCTGCCACTCGGCTAAGTCCTAGTTTAAGAGCAGATGGAGCGTTTACTGCGGCCGAGGAGAGGGAGAAAAGAATCTGAGTATCATCTGTGTATGAGTAAAGGGAAAGACCAGCGTCTTCCACGATGGTTGCCAGGGGTCTCACGTAGATATTAAAGAGCATGGGGCTCAGTGAGGACCCCTACGGCACCCCATACGCAGATGAACGAACAGAGGAAGAGGAGCCGGAAGAAACAACCTGAAAGGTGCGGTGATTTAAGAAAGAGGCTAGCCAGGCAAGGGCAGGGCCAGTCACTCCAGCCGCTCTCAATGCTCTCGCAAGAATAGGATGGGAGACCGTGTCGAAAGCGGCGCTTAAGTCTAAAAGAATAAGCGCCGAGGTCTCACCGTGATCAAGACGAGTGCGTAGGTTCTCAGTAACCCCCAGGAGGGTTGTTTCGGTGCAGAAATGGGAGCGGAACCCCGACTGGGACGGATGTAAAAAAAAACTGTAGTCTCCACATGAGCAGTGAGATGTATGTTAATGTGCCTCTCCAGAATTTTTGAGAACATGGGCAGCAAGGAAATAGGCCGGAAGTTGGCGAGCATCTTGGGGTCTGCGCCGTTTTTTTTAGAGTGGAACTACCATAGCTCTTTTCCATTCATCCGGGACTATAGATTCCCGCAATGAAGAGCTCTTGAATGACTAGGAGAACATCAGGGGAAAGCTGGCGAAGAATATCCATTGGAATTGGGGGAGCCTGAATTGACCTTTGTCATGCAGGCGAACAGCGAGTTGGGGTCTAACAGGGGCCACTCTGAGATCTGTGTTTACGGAGATGGAGGGCCCAGTAAGTCCAGAGTAGGGGGGTTGAAGGGGGGTTTGTGAGAAGCCAGAGAAAGGGCATTATAGATGGTTACAATTTTGGATGTGAAGAAGTCGACAATCTCATTGCATTCCGTTTCCCCCAGCGCAGGTGGAGTGGGGGGCGGTGTTTGAGCCTGCTAACTTCTTGACCATAGAGAAGAGAGCTTTCGGCCGGTTAATAGCCTTTTCGATTGACTCTGAGACAAAAATGGCTTTTGCCTTTCTACAGGCTTGATGGTATTGCCTGAGTGCTGAACGATAGGTTAATTTTTTATTCAGGGCGTAGGTTTTACGCCATTATCTCTCCAGATGTTTACATTCGGATTTCATTGCTTTCAAGTCGTCCGTAAACCATGGGGCAGGGGCAAGGTGCGGGATCGGTCGTCTGGGACGCGGCGGCAGGTGGCGATTAATGTTAAAAGTTAACCAGTGAGATATTTCCTGAGCCAAAGAAGTGCACCCAAGTTTGGTGTCGGGTCAGGTGGCAGTAAGCGAGGCGTTAAACGCCGGTATGTTCAGCTTAGACCAGGCTCTATGGTTGCCCATCGTACCGAGGAGAGGCATACCCTTTACAGTTTCAACAGGCAGAGTGAAGTGAATAGCAAAATGATCGGACCAGTCAAGGGGCAGGGCAGGGGAGGTGCAGTCAAAATAAATGTTGGAGATGACAGGATCAAGTAAGTGGCCTGCCTGGTGGGTAGGGCCTCGGTTACGCAATATTAGATTAATGGCCTCGCAGTCGGATAAAAACATTCTGCTTAAGCCATTCTGCGTATCTTCTAAGTGGAGATTTAGGTCTCCCAAGATGGTAAAATTAGCTGCCTTCATAGCGTGGGGGGCTACGCGCTCAGCAAATCAAATGAAGTTAGCCACTGAGTAGGTTTGTCAGGGGGACGGTAAATTAATAAACCCGATAGCGTCAGTTGAGGGGAGACCGCTACTTTGAATATTGCGGCTTCACAGTCCGGAAATGAGATAGCGTCCAGAGAGCAGGAGTAGATGTCTTTGAAAATGATCGCTATCCCATCCCCTTTCCCCGTGGCTCTGTCTTGCCTAACTATAACATATCCAGGCGGCAAGGCGCTAGCCACGTCTGGGCCGGAGCTCGCATGAAGCCAGGTTTCCGTAAGGAACAGGGCATCTGGCTGGGAGGAGGTTAATAGGTCAAATATATGATCTCTGTTTTTAGGCAGAGATCGGCAATTGATGCTCCAGAACTTATATGGGGAGGTTAATGGCGCTGAAGGCGCAATATTGCAGGAAAATGCAAAGTTGCACTGTGGACATTTTGACGGCGTTATGAGCGAGCAGTCAAGTGATACACAGAAAGGGAGGTTATTATTCAAGCGACAAATTCCTTTGAGCAACATACTACCCGTGTGGCAGGTCAATGCTTTGGTATTTTGAGAAACATGCGGAAATCACTTGATTTACTCCCCACTTCGGCCAGGTAGACCCTGATCCACGCTCTTGTTACCTCGAGATTGGATTATGGGAACGTCCTGTACCTTGGAGCCAATATCAGATGCATCACCAGGCTCCAGCGTATACAGAATGCGGCTGCCCGCATGATTTTGAAGTTGCCCAAAAGAGCATCATCCAGGAAAGCCCTGGAATCCCTCCACTGGCTTCCGATTAAAGAACGGGTGCTCTATAAAACCCTGCTGATTAGTCATCGCATCATGCAGGGGAAGGGGCCATCCTATCTTCTGGAACTGTTGAGCCCTTATATCCCTGGGCGTGAGTTGAGATCCTCCGGGAAAGGGCTGGTGAAGGTTCCTAGGTTTAGAAGAGCTTGGATGGGTGGGCGCTCCTTCCGAGTACAGGCTGCCCAACACTGGAATAGACTCCCATCCGAAATGCGCTCAGAGACTACGGTACGCATCTTCCGGAAACAACTAAAAACCTACCTCTTTCCTCCGATTAGAGAGGGAGGATGTTAGTATGGGAAAAGCTAGAGGGAATGATTTTTCTGACTAACTGGTGCTAGCCACAAAATAGCGCGGAGACACACTGGCCTCAGTGTAACCAGGCGCTCTACAAGATTTATTATTATTATTTATTATTATCTCTGTTCAAAGTGCCTGCTATTAAAGCCTTTATGGAAGGCCTTAAGAGAATAATTCCTCCCAGAGTACCACCTTCACCTGTGTGGAACTTAAACATTGTTCTCACACGGCTAATGGGACCTCCCTTCGAACCCTTACAAAAATGTGAACTACAATTTTTAACATGGTAGGTTGCGTTCCTAGTAGCTATTACTTCTCTGCGTCGAGTTAGTGAACTACAAGCACTAGCCATTCAAGAACCCTTCTTGCAAATGCATCATAATACGGTCGTTCTCCGTACTAATCCAAAATTCCTGCCTAAAGTCATTTCTCCCTTCCACCTCAATCAATCTGTGGAACTGCCTGTTTTCTTCTCGCAGCCACAGACAGTAGCAGAAAGAGCTCTTCATACCCTAGATGTCAAAAGAGCATTGCTATACTACATCGAGAGAACACAACCCTTTTGTAAGACCAAACAACATTTTGTGTCTTTCTCATCACCACATAAGGGAAATCCCATTTCAAAATCTGGGATAGCTAGATAGATTGTCAAATGCACACAGATTTGTTACCACAAAGCTAAACGTACGTTATCGGTTCCCCCCTAAAGCCCACTCTACAAGGAAAATAGGGGCTTCAATGTCATTTTTAGGGAACATTCCCCTAGATGACAACTGCAGAACATCTACATGGTCTACACCGCACACATTCACAAAACACTACTGTGTAGATGTGCAAACTAAGCAACAAGCCAATGTGGGCCAGGCTGTTCTCAAAACATTATTTCAAACTACTGCAACAGATAGGCGTGGTCGCCGCTAAGAGTGGGTACTGCTATACAATTTATGCACAGTGTGTAATCTGCAGCTCGTATGCCTCGAACGGAAAATGCTACTTACCAGAATGCATTTGTTCTTGGCATGTAGAGCTGCAGAGTTACACACGCCCACCCGCCTCCCCTTGTCTGTTCCAGTATTATCTTAATTGGATACACCTTACATGGACATCCTTCCTTTTCTTGCAAAGCTCCATCATTTCCCTAATGGCGAAAAACAATCTGAGGATGGAGCAGTTGCCCCTGCGCAATGTGGTCTAAAGGAGGAGTCAGCTATCTCGTGACTTCCAAAGAACTTTTCAGGACAACAACAAACTGCAAACATCCGGGTCCAACACTAGGTGGCCATCTTTGCACAGTGGGAAACTCTGCAGCTTTACATGCCAAGAACAGATGCATACTGGTAAGTAGCATTTTCCTTCTGTAGAAGTATCCCAGGGACAGATTCTTAACATTTCCAGGTCTAACATGCCCTGCTTTGTGGCCCAGAGGGGATCTTCTGTCACCCTGGGATTTCTGAAACTGATGATGACGCAATCCCCAATTAATTCCTTCCTCATCTTCCCAATCCAGCCCACTCGTCTTGCCATAAGGACCTCTGGCTGAATGTTACTCCTGCTCCTCCTGTTTCTGTGGATCCGGTGGATACTCTTGTTAATAAGATCAAAAGGAGACTCATTAGCTTCAGGACGTAACCGCAGTAAGTTTGCTAATACAGTCACATAAGGACATGCCAAAGGCGGTAGATCAAAGTGGGAGACACTTTTTGGGGCCAAGCCCCCCTCGGCAGGAGGGTACCAGAGGAATGCAGATAGGGTTATGGTCACCAGTAGAAGGACCAGCCAACACAGGGTCGATCAAGCATCTGTCTTCACCATTGTGGGTGAAAGGGGCGCCAACTATCATATTACAGGCTAGTTGCAGTGGCCCCTCCCATCTTGCTTCGTCTGGGGCCTTGGTTCCACACCAGTAGCGGAGGACCCAAGCCCCAATGGCAGGCCACACCCGCTCTCACTCGCCTCTAAGTCAGTGAGCTTCGCCTCAATGAGCTCCAGGCCAGCGCACAGACCTGAGAGCTTGAAATCCAGGAGGTCAGTAACCACTTGACTAAACTGTACCAGGAACTCCCCAAATAACTCTTTGAGATCAGGTAAAGTATCAGTCTTTGCAGACCCAGGGGGTACTGACTTCAATGGATTTGGCATATTATCAGTTTGGATTTGCATTACCCCATGTTTCGTCTAGGGCGTGATACTTTAGTCTCCTTTGGTATCTGTAGCATGTTCTACATCTTGGTCTCTGCCGGTGTATCTTTCAATAGTAATAACTGTTGTAGTTTCGCCCTCACTAGGCAGAGTTGCGGTGAGTGCAGTAGAAGACGTAGATAACTGTCTTTCAGCAAACAAAACTTCTTGATCCAAGGCACTCACTGCCTTTTTGATATACTCATCCAAAGTGGCAGTTATGTTTTGCAGCCACCCCCTCCACGCAGTTGGATAGCTTCTCTTCAACATCTCAAACGTATCCAAACAGCCATGGTACACAAGGTAAAGTTTAGGCAATAATCTATACAACCACAAAAGGTTCAGTGTAAATCTAAATTACATCAACTCAATATATTCTGAGAGTTGAGGCAAAACGCCAGGGCACAGTACCTTTGAGTGTAAGTAGCCAATGGAGGTGTCCCATCCCAGCCCCGTATGGCTGCAGACTGGTCTGTTCTTGGTCCGGTCTTCACCTGGGCCCTCGCCCGGGCACATCCTGCGCTGCTGTTTGCAGGACGCGCTTGGCAGCCCCTCCTCCTGTGCTCGACAGATGGAAGCTGGGAGATGCAGTCTCTCCCTCTGGTACAGCGGCACCTTCAGCGGGCAAAATAGCATCCCCTAAGGTCCCTGCACTGCGGTGGGCAGGATGCGCTCTTCAGCGCTTGGCGGCCCCTTCTCCGGGTATTGACCGATGGACGCTGGAATATGCAGTCTCTCCCCCAGCTACAGCAGCAGCTCTTTTGTGGGCGAAATGACAGCCTCTAAGTTCCCAGCCATTTAATATATGCATCAAAGCAAAGTTTGGCATTATGGCTCTGGTTCTAGTTGCTGGTCGCCATGCAGAGTGAGATGTCCCTGAAATCCCTCATTCACATATTGCCAAACACAACAGTTGCCTATTCACAAAGCTGCAGGTTCTACAGAGCCCAGGTTGGATTCCTCTGTAGCTTGCACTTCTCCGGCTCAGCATGTCCCTAAGAGAGATGGTTTCCCGGAGTCAAGGGCGCTAATTTATTGTAAACAATTGGTCTGACTGTTGTTCCTTTCTGGAGTGGCAAAGAAAGAAAGGACTTGTCACTAAGATTTAGAATTTAGCTATCACTGTACTGAAAGATGGACATATTAATGGTGGACCTACTAAATAAGTGTTTTAAAAAAAAAATCTTATTTATTTAGAAGCAAACCTATAGCGCTGAGCAACGAAAGGTATGATGGCACTTTACAAATAACAGCAGTGACTGAAAGATCAGACAGTGAACACAAACTAAATGATCAACACAACAATCATAGAAATGGTAGTAGTTGCAACATAAATTATGGTAGAAGGAGAACCAGGGAAGAGGGCTGTGAGTTGTCGAAAGAAGTACAGAATGGTAGAGAGTGGGTCGGCGGACGAAGAAAGTAGAGTGGGAGTAAGTTAGATGAGGAGGAGAAGGAATGGGGAGTGAGGACAAGAGAGCAGAAGAAAGGGATACAGAGAAGGGATGTAAGCTGTAGCAGAGGGAGAGGGTGAGAGAGGCATAGTGGAAGTGAATTAGAACAGAACGAGTGTGATGGGGTTGGGAGAAGAGAAGGGGGAAGAGAGGGAGAGAGAATAGGGAGAGCGAACAGGAAGTATAGAGAGGGCAAGATCAGAATAGTAGGAGAGGTTGAAGAGAAGGGCTAGAAGGATTGGTGTAGTGAGAGCAGAGAAGAAAGTGAGAAAGGGGATGAATAGAGGACAGCAGAGAGATTTGTAGAGAGTAGAGGGAGAGTGAGCCAGAAGTAGAGCAAGAGGCCAAGGAAGGTGAAGTGGGAGATAGGTTGAAAGCAAGAGTGAGGAATGGAAGGTTTTGAAAAGATGGGCGGGGAGGTAGAACCAAGAGTTGGAGAGGGCACAAAGTGGGCATGAGTTTTTGGGGGCTCCTATTTTCAGGACATAAAATTCTAGCTTATCTGAACCCACCATTCCTGCTCCGCTTTCTTCCTTTTACCGGGATGTGTCTGACTTATCTGTTCCTTTGCTATCTTGTCAAAAGGAGTTGACTGGCATCATTCTGGCTAGAACCAGGGAAGATTGGCCGAATACTGTGTGCAGAGAGTCGGTGCACTGTCACATTACGTTGAGCAGAAAGAAATAAAGGCAGATAGTAACATCACAGGGCAGAAAGGGCAGAATGACACCAGACTGGGCAGAAAGAGACTGTCTGGGGTTTTTTGGACAAAGAGTGAAAAAGTTGGGAAAGATTGATATTACTCTGAAAGATAGAAATCAAAAGAGAGAGAAGACTTTGATATAAATCATGTCGGGGGTGTCAAACAAATCTTAGTGAAGCAGACATCCTCTTTAGTTTCTCTGGGGCAAGTCATGTTCACCTCCATGGCGAGGTAGGCATGCAGAGGAGACATAATGCTCAAGTTGGAGCAATGGACAGTATGAACAAGAGGTGCAGTACCCAAGGACAGATGGACAGCAACAGCAGAGAAGAGAGGCAATAGAAGGGCTGAGCTAGAAGCCAGCACATGCATACAGGCAGAGAGTTGTGGTTTGGGTTCTGATATGATTTAACTCCCCATGTGTCCTTTATGTGATACTCGTAATATTACAATTTCTTACCTTTCTCTTTTTTCCATCCCTTGGTAGGAGAACATTGTGAGTCAAGAGGATATCTTGGACTGAGTGCATGGGACATGAAATCCAAGTGAACAATGATGTTGTCGGCTTCGTCCACCAGACTTTGAAGGTTGACATCATGAAGAGATGTGAGCAGCAACTTCACCACTGTACTAGTCAGAGGATGACTAAGCTCATGGTCACAGGCATATTGTGCTGGAAACTGGCTTTGGGCTAAAAATCTGGCATATTCTGCTGGACTTCGATGATGGAGGCAGCTGATTGGGGTCTTCTGCAGAGGTCTGGTGACGGACTACAGATTGGTGTCCTCTGGTGGACTCTATCAAAGGACCAACAGTCGACCGCCGGCTGTAAAGATGACCCTCGTGTCTCTAGCACCATTGAGTAGTCAGAGGTCATGGACTTCCACTGTGAGCAACCGGTGAACCCTGTGGGTTCTCTTTTTAAGGGAAATAATGTTGCATCCTTTCCACCATGGGCTGCCTTGGGGAAGGGCATTTGACAGTGGGTGGGTCTGCTGCCCTCTAGGACTTTACCCCTATGATAGTCCATTGTGAAAGTGATCTTAGGAGGTTTAATGGTGGATACCCTGCTACTTCCTTGAGCCGTAAGAGATTGGTAAACGTGTTTGTTCATAGCACGTGTTTCTGTAGATAAACATGTTCTGCATACTCCTACCACATAGTGTTGGTATTGGGCGTTTGCAGATTGTTTTTCTTCTAAGAAGTCTTTTGAGTCACAAGGTATAGCGACTCTACCCTTAGTTGGCAATGCACATGGACATCAACTCCATGATATATATTTTTTTAAAGAACTTTTTTATTTCTGATTTTGAAGAAACAAGTATTACATGAACAGCCAAACGTATACTCCGATATTGCAATCCATAGGAAAGACAATATAACGATTTCCTGTCCCCCTGATCCACCCCACTCCCAGTGGCGTAGCAAGGTCATTTGGTACCTGGTGTGGAAAATTTCTTGTCACCCCCGGGTTGACAAAATGGCAAAAAATATGTGTTTAAACACATATTCTTGCCATTTTATCACCCCCTCAGTGATGACACACTGAGCCGCCCGCACACCCCTCCCCACGCCCCTGCCCCGGCATATACTATATTTTAATGTACCACAGGTAATCTCACTGGCCCATAAGGCCCAGAAGGTACACTCAACTTGCTCTTCTACCATATGTCACTGGTTGGGATGGCTAAATGATAAATTGGAAACATAGGGACCACAGAAGTCTTTTGGTCGTGAAGCTGGCGGGAGCTACTCTGCGTAGATTTCTATTTGAGCCCTGCAATACGCTAGATCTTGAAGCCTTTCAGCTTGTTTAGGGGGCCGCCTCCCGCCCCAACACAATGACGCCCTGCGGTCTTCAATTAAAAATGACACTGCTACAAATTTAAAAAGCCCAGCAGAACTCCCAATCCACCTTCAATAATGGACGGTCCAAAGTAGCGTGTTGACAGACCCACCGCGCTCACATTGCGAGGCATTATGTAATTTGGTGATATACGTTTTTTTACAATCTGTGCATGAGAGTACAACCTGCAAGGACCCCAATGTTTCCGGTTCTTGGGGAAAGGAGGGGTACATCGCTTTTATGGCCACTGTCAGCCTATAGTATACAAAGCTGTGGAGAGGGTTGCAGTCACGATCCCCCTGAAACTTCGCTGGTGTGATATAGGATCCCCGGGTAAGGCATCACCCATAACCCGCAATCCCTCTCCTCTTGGCTCTCCAGTGACTGATAGGGATGGATGATGCAATAGTGGCAATGACGGGGCTTACAGCAGTGTTCTTCAAGCTCATGTGGCAAGAGCCTGACAGGCTCTTGTTGTGCTTTGCAGTGAACTGACTGCCTTGGGTGTGTTCGTCGTGAGAGTATGCAGTAATATAGCTGCGAGAGGGATGGGGGTAGGCTGCATCATGCTAGAGTGCAGTGTGTGGCATGTAACGTGAGGGTGCACCCCCCCCCCCCCTGGGTGCAGGGTTGGATTGGGATTGAAAATTGGCCCGGGCACGCAAAAAAAAAAAAATCGCCCCACATTTGCATAATGCCTTTCCTCAAATGACTGCTTCGGCGTAATCTTATAAAAAAAAAGTGGGGGTAAAAAAAAATGCACATGTTAGTTTACACTGCTGAAACACACCTGGAAACAAGTGAGGCCACTTCTACTCTACCCCTGCTCAGTATGTGCACACATTACTGGGCCGGCCAGCGAGACAAAGGGAGTGATACCTCTGCCTGTTGCTAAACAGGAGATAACGAGCGCCCATCTGCCTATAGAAAGGCCACTCAGACACCCACTGGACCCGCTGGCTGTTCGAACAATAGAAACAGCACCCAAATCGGCCCCAGAATGCTCAAAAAAGCAGCCCACAGCAGGAACTCTGACACCGGCCCCTCAGGCATTAGTCAGATGCCCGCGTTACCAATCCGATGCTGCCTGGGTGTAAGGGCATGTCAACTGATTCTAGGTTGTTTGCCAGCCCATGCCGGAGTCGACATACGGAATTGCAGTGTCTTCAAAAAAGTGTGTGTCAGAGGGATGGGGATATTGATAAGGAAATACAGACATCTGGGCAACACACCCATCTTCATAATTGTTAGTCTGTCTGCCAGTGATACGGGAAGGTGGGTCCAGGGGGCTATCTGATCCTGCAACTTGGATATGGCCGTGCCGTAATTTTGGCGGATTACAACTTTGCGGTTGCAGTGTAATCAAACCCTCAAGTATTTCAAAGAATCCTTGCACCACTTTAGCAGATATTCCAGCGCATGGGGCACTGTAGAGGGGGTTAGTGAAAAGATGACTAATTTTGACCAATTAATGCTCAGTCCAGAATACCATTCATATTTGACATATTCTTGCACCGTCGGGGCAAAATTGGCAGTTGGATCCCTCACATATTGCCCCATATGGTCTACATATAGCGATATGGCCAGAGGGCGTTGACGAAAACACTGAGCCGCAGCTGAGTACCTCTGTCTGATGCAAATTAGTGGCTCCAGCGATAGGGCAAACAAAATTGGGGAGAGTGGGCATGCCTGTCTCGTCCCCCTGTGAATACGCAGTGAGTCAGATGTTCTACCATTCACTCGGACGCGGGCTACAGGGCCCTCATCCAAAAGGCAGATCCAATGCAAAAAGGCCTGAGGTATCCCCATCCTAGCCAGCACTGTGAACATATACGGCTACTGTATGGAATCGAACGCCTTGGTGGCATTGAGGAAGACAGCTGCAGCTGGAAGCGAGGGGTCCAATTGGTGCAAAACTGCAAATATTGTACGGAGATTGTGGGTGGTCGATCTAGAAGGAATTAAGCCGGACTGGTCGGTAAGACCAGTGACCGCCGTTATGGTTGCAGCTGAATTGCAAGGATTTTCACCAGGATTTTAACATCCGTGTTTATCAATGATAATGGACGATAAGAATCGCACCTCTCGGGCGCTTTATCTGGTTTCAGCAGCATACTTAACAATGCTTCTCTCAAAGTGGGGGGCAACAAGTGTTTCTCATATGTCTCCTGATACATCCCCATGAGGTGGGGTACCAACAGATCCGAATACATCCTATAGAACTCACGGGAAGGCCATTGCTCCAGGGCGTTTTCCCATTCTGGAGTAGACGTATGGCATTCCCAAGCTCCTTTTTTGTTATCGGCTGAACCAGAAACTCTCTCTTGCCCGGCGAAAGCCATGCAAGTGCAATGTCATTCAGGTACATGGCCTATCCCTGCGCATGTCCCGATGAGTGTGCGCTGTACAGCTGAGCGTAGAAATCAACAAATTTGTTCAGGATTGCCTGGGGCTCATGACAATGCTCCCCGTCTAAGGTTGTAATGGTCAGTATATAGCTGGCTTTCCGCGGTTCTCTGATTTTTCCATATACCAAACCTATTGATCCGCCACCTCAGTGTACTCCGTTAGGTGTGTTCTGATTGTTGCCAGTGTCGTGGGGTCAGGGGTAGATGCATATATTCTCTCCAAAGTAATCAAAGGATTTTCAAGAGAGTGTAGGCGAGAGCTCAGGGACTGTAATGCATCAGCATGGAGCCCAGTACAGGTTCTGCGAATAGTAGCCTTAAATGCTTCCCATAGCATCCCTGGTCCCCCAACCGACCCCTTATTTTCATCAACATATTGTATGGATGCCGTTTGCACTCCATCTCTGCACACTGCATCCAACAGAGCAGGGACGTGGGCGCTCCATTGAAAGAGTTTTGGTACATTAGTCTGGAGTTCTCGGGACATTCATACAGGAGAGTTGTCCGACAGTGTTCTGGGTAGGTGGCACACATCTGATACCCATGTGCTTGCCTCCCTTGTCACCATCCAGTAGTCCGGCCGTGCCCACATGTGTGCAGTGGATATGAACGTTCCCTCCCGATCCTCTGGATGACGGGCCAGCCAAATATCAATGAGGCCAAGATTTTTCATACCCTCTCGGAGCACGTTAGCAGACTGTCTATCCTGCGAGAATGAAACAGCGGATCTGTCCACATTCGGATCTAATGGGAAGTTGAAATCTCAGCCCCATAGAATGGTGGAAGTTTGTAAATTATATATTCGGGTGCCTAGTGTGGTGAACAGATCGGGGTGGTCGATATTGGGGCCATATATTTTCATAAGAGTCAGGACTGTTCCCCGACAATTGCCCTGCCAAATAATATATCGTCCCTGGTCGTCTGTCTCTGAATGGAGTGTGCTGAAGGAGGTGCCTCTTCTAATAAGGACCCCTCTAGAATAGGAGGAGTCCAGTTTTGTGCTTGCCCATTGCGCCCCAATAGTGGCGGCTGACTGTACAGTGAGGTGCTTCTCCTGTATTCATGCAACGTGAACCTGATGGCGGTTCAAGTACTCGAGCACCTGCCTGACCTTTGTGGTATTGTTTAAGCCGTGTATGTTCCAAGTGAGTAAATTGAGGCGACCAACAGGAGTTTTCATTTCACATCCAACCCACCACGCATTGACGAGGAGGAGGGCAGTGAGACACGAGGTGCGAGATTATAGCCATCAGATTGGGGACGCATGTACGGTCTCAATGAAGTAGTAACAGTCCCACTCAATCCAGCCTTAAGAAATTGCCAAACCTACCCCAAGTGCAAAACGAAAATACAAACATATTTATGCAAAAATATGAATTGCAGAAAGACTAAAAGACAAGTCAACATATATCAAAACCCAGTGGGGTATGCCCTCGTGGGGAGCGAGATGCCAACTACACTCTTATGGAACAGAGGGGGCCCGGAATATGGGTAAATTCTGCCGGACTTAAATGAGGCAGTTTGGAAGGTTGGGGAGGGAGGCATCCAAAGCTGTTGGCTAAACAGTACAACAATATTAACCGGTACACTTTACATATGAAATCGAAAAACAAAAGCACAAATCAATCCACCAAGTAGCTGCTTAACACTGCAGGGCACAAAACTGGCATGCAACAGGTATTCAATGTAGTCAATGAGCCCTATACATATCAGCATTCAGCACAGACACTTGTCTATAAAGGCCCATGATCATACTGTGAAGAGTTCATGTCCAAGACTGCTTTAGGGGAGGTGAATATAGTTTGTGTACCCTTGTGATCTACTCTGTCTGGCAGGGTACAGAATGGTGTTAAGAAAAGCCCAGGGACTGTAATTTCTTTTTCACTGGTACAAATTCTCTTCGAGCTGCTTGCACCGCTGCAGTGAAGTCTGGACAAAAGGCGATCTCATTGTCTTGGTATTGAGTGGCTTCTTTAATCACTGGATTGGCGCAACACAGTGTTCCGATTCCGATAGTGTAAGAGCTTTGCTATGATCTGTCTCGGGTGGGGGGGGGCCTCTGGGGAAGGCCGTGCCTGTGGAGAGCCGTGGACGCTTTCTACTATTAACACAGAGGACAATTGCTCACTACTGCACACCTGTTCTGCGTGGATTCCACGTAACATTCGAGGCGACCTATGTTGGTGTATTCTAAACGCCCGTTATGCGTACGTTGCCGCAGTGCGAGCGCGCCTCCAGGTCCTTGTTTTTAGCTTGAATAGCAGCTAGGAATTTGTCCTTGTTGAGGCGCATGGCATGACTGTCATGCTTGGCAGCCATCTTATCCATGCGGATATTTAGTGCCTCTATCTTTCCATCTGTAGAATGCAGACTTTGCAGCATGGTCATTAAGGTGGTCTAAAAAAATGTGCTACGTTGGGGCAGCGACTCCTGCTCCGAGGCTGAGTGTGCATGCTGCGAGGGTCTAGGTGCCTGCTTGGACTCAAAGGCGAGGTGGGTCTGCTGCTTGTCTACTGTCCCCATGCTGAATCAATAATGATTTCCTTGTCTGTGAACGGCGTGGCAATGGGTGCCGCTGCGCAGTAATCTAGCAGTCAGGGTAAGCACTCTCCGATGTACAGCTCTTAAAGATATAGACCAAGCTAAAGAAGGCAAGAGAAGGGGGCCTATATCTCTGCCAGGACCATGCAACCAAGTGGGCCCCTCAGCCTGTCTGTCAGGTCCCCCGAGAGTTCCCCTGCAGTCGCACAGCATTCACTGATTCTGGAAGTGATCAGCATAGAAAGATGAGGGATGGAGGGTTCGCAGTCGCCGCAGCTCAGAGCATGCACCTTCCCAATCCCTCACGTTCTCTCAGCACCATCTCAGGGCCTCCTCTTAATGGCGTGCTCTCGCATTACCAGCGCGGCGGTCGCGGCCACACAGTGAAGCGCCCGATCCTCACCTGCCGCTGTGAACGTAAACTGGAGGGGGCAAGTTACATTTCAAATGCTGCAGAGCCCAGCAGGGGGGACTTAGGACACATATGTTGCGGGGGTCCCATGCAACAGCGACTTACTAATATGACCCTCGCAAGCTCCGGTTCGTCTTCGAGGCTGCTCCCCCAGTCTCCGAATGGCACCACAGGGTCCACACACGTTTGCGGGATAGGCAGCAACAAGGCACCTGCATGCATCACCAGTGGTCACAGGCTGTTGATCCCTTACCCCCCCCCCCCCCCCACCCACCAGAGCAGAGCAGCCCCACCACGCGACCACAGCGGGCTGCGGCACGCCTCTCCGATTCCGCATCAAGGGTATCGGGCTTGGGACTTTTCGTCTTGCACTGCTGCTCTCACTAGCTGGGCACCACCATTTTAGGTGTTGATGTCACTTGCTCGCCACACCTCACTGTTCCCCCGCTTCTAGGTCATCCCACAGGGCATTGCAGTGCTCTTCAGCGGCAACCATTCTGTGAGATACTTGTCTCCCCTCCAGGAGCGTGAGTGACTTGTTTTTGGCCCGGATTCTTGACGGATTGGAGTCTCGATTGGTCGAGCTACACTAAAGTGTGGCCATCTTGCCGTTGGTTCTCTAGCACTCCCCAACTCCATGTTAGATCGTTTTTTTCCTCCATCGGGTTCGGACGTGCACTGACAGGTATTTGGCGCCTTGGAGCCAATTCAATCATTTCCACTCCAGTAGCACTGGAAGAAATTCTATTCCGCTATAGATATCGACTTAGATTAGTTTCGCAGATGAAGTTCAGTGGACATCGGACTTCTATCATTGCCTCTCAGCTGAGTCCTGTGGCCCATCCCAGGACACTCTGCCCATTGCCTTGAGAACTGCACCAAGAATGCACGCACATTGATGGAACTGATGCCCCCTCCAAGTACTGCCACCAGAGCCACACCAAATTTCCTTGGACCGACCACCACCAAGTCTGCAATCTCTTCCTCTTCCCCCAACCTTGACTACACCACATGTGAGGTCTGCCTCACTTTCTGGTTGAAGACTCTTTAGTACCGATAGGAGCAGTGGTGGGCACATCAAAGGATAGAGTGGCAGGAGCCAGATGGCATTCCTGAGAACTTCGGGAAACATGGCATCGAGACAGAGGAAAGACAGAGGAAGAAGTCGGCCCCTCGGGTGCACAGCTAATTAAATCGTCTCCTAGCCCAAAGGTGGCCTTTTTCTCAAAATCCAAAGAGGAAGAAGAGCAGTAACCGGGTTCTAACAGCCTAAGTTCGCTTTGGCACTGAAACCCTCACCGATGCCTTAACTAGTCTTGACGTCAAGAACGCCATCAGCTCAAAGAGTACAGTCTCTCTCAGACCCATTCTGGACCTCAGGCCCCTCAACAGATAGATTCTCGCTGAACATTTACATATGATGCCTCTGCTTCAACATGGCGACTACATTAGACCTCGAGCACATCCCCATCCAACTATGATATGGGTTATAAGTGGCCAGCATGATCAGTTAAAGTGCTTCCCTTGGACGTCAGTACTACTACAAGGGTCTTCGCCAAGAGCCTGGCTGTGGTTGCTGCCCCCTTAAGGACAGGGGGCATTCAAGTTTTCCCCTAGCTAGACAACTGATCGAGTGCAATCAGCCAGTTTTGCCTCCAGCACATACAAGCACTCATCTCACATCTCCACAGCCTCTGGTTCACCATAAAGGTGATCATGTTCCATCTACTGCCTCTCCGGATCCACCCTTTCTAGGGGCAGTGCATCAGTCATCGGCAAAGCATACCCAAACCTCAAAAGGGTTGCAGCATTCTTCTAGTTTGTACCCATTTTTTCAGTCGCAAAGTCATCTGACATAATCATAATTTACTTGTTGGGTATGATGGCTCCTTGTGTATCGCTATTGTACGCTAAATCTGGCTACACATTTTAGCAGTACCTTTGAGCACAGTGGCCACAGGGGGAGTATCAGATGATCTAGTGATGGTAAATGCCAGCATCCAGCGCTCTGCAGTGGTGGAACAGCAACAACTGGCTGCGAGGCAGACTTTTTCTAGACGCCATTCTGCAAGTTACCATTACCACTGATGCCTCTAAGGCCGGGAAAGGAAATAATCTCGATCAGAACACAGTGCAGGGTGTATGGAATATCCAGCAGCAGAGCAATAATATCAATTACCTCAAGCTTCTTCCAATACGCGTCGTCCTCAGTGCTTTTCTACTGCTCATTCGAGCAGTGGCGGCTCCTCCGCTATGGCGATGGAGCGTCTCCTCACTGCTTTCAAGCAGTGTGAAAAGCAAAACTTTCAGTTATTATCATTTTATGTTTGTGCTGCTTTGCAGGCGGGTGGATGGGCAGGGCTGCTCTGTTGGAGCAGCGGGAGGAGTGATTTGCCCACTCCTAAGTGCACACTGACTGTTTTGGGCGGCCCGAGTCATGCACACTTTCCTGTTCCCCATGCAGGCTGTCTAACAGCCTGCATGGAGAACATGCCCACCCCTCCAGCCCTTGGCTGAGTGCTGTGTAACGGCACTCAGACCAAGCACAATGCTGCATTGCACTAGGACACTCCTAAGGTACCCCTGTACACCCCTCTAAAAAAGCAAAATGCCCAAAGTTCGTCTCCAGGTACCCACCCCACAGCCCATAAGCAATGTGCTATGGATCAATTGGTCAGGGATTTTTGCTTATGCTTTTCCGCCTCTCCCACTATTTCCTATGCTGGTGTGGGAGATGTGACAAATGTCACAAACGCTGATGGCCCCCACCTGGGCCAGGCATTCTTGTTATTTGGCCCTGTGAGAGATGTTCATCAGTCCACGTGAAAAGCTCCCCAACAGGTTTGACCTTCCCACCAAGAATCAAGGACATATCAGACACCTAGATCCCAAGCAACTCAATCTAGCTTCTAAATCTGGCCCATGAGGTACTAGAATTTGGTGCTCTGGGCCTCCCATAGGTATGTAAGGATATCCTGCGTGCGTCCCTTAGACCTACCACACGGGGATGCAGCAAACTGGAAAAGCATGCCGTCCATGATATTATCACCTACCTCCTCCACCTACCTCCTCCACCTGCACTTTGAAACAGCTTTATTTAGCAACTTTTGCTGCATACATGCCTAGATACCCCTGGGTAGTTGTGCGCTCTATTCATTTAATTTATTTTCATTACATACAGAACCAGGTACATTCCTCCCTCTTCTGCATATCTGTAATCATGGCGTTAATGAAAGGTCTTAAAAGTCATATCTCCCTGGGTGCCAACAGTGTGGAACCTTAATATCGTCCTTTCCAGACTTATGTCCCCTCATTTGAGCCCTTACATTCTGGTCTGCTCCAGTACCAAGCACTCGCACTGAAGAAGCCCGTCATCTGCTTTCACAAGGACAGGGTAGTGCTCAGGACAAATCCTACGTTTCTTCCTAAACTAGTTCCACCCTCCATCTCAACCAGGCTGGTTGAGTTAGCAGTATGTTTTTTGCACAACCCGATGGCAGTAGGTTGAGTGCTTCACATCCTGGGTGTAAAGCACGCTCTCATGTACTACATTGACAGAACTAAACCCTTTCGCAAGGCAGACCAGCTCTTCGTAGCCTTTGCAAAGCCCCACAAGGGGCTACGTACTGCATCCTGTATCTAAAGCAGGAATTGCTAGATGGATAGTCAAGTGTATACAGACTTGCTATCAAAAGGCAAAAAGAGTCATCCCTGATACCCATCAGGCTCACTCTGCTTGCAAGAAAACTGCATCCATAGCCTTCTAATGGAACATTACCCTAGCCAACATATGTAAGGCGGCTACATGGTCAACTCCACACGTTTACTAAACGCTGGTGATGTCCTAGCCAGACACGTTATAGCCAGACAGGCTATGGTTGGCCAAGCAGTCTTAAGGACCTTATTACAGACACCTGCATCAACCACACGCTGGTTACCGTTCAGAGGAGGGTACTGCTTTACGGTCTGTACAGAGAGTGTGTATCTACAGCAGCACGTGCAACGAAGGGAAAATGTTATCCTGCAAGCATCTGTTCGTAGCGGACAGTGCTATAGAGTCACACGCGCCCACCCTCCTTCCTGAACACGTGTGGCTCTGATTACATATCACTTCGCTCTTTCACTTCTAATTTTCCTGTGTGCAAAGCATGTGTATAATACATTATAGTGTTCACTCGCCACTACATACCACTCTCATCCTCTGTGCCAAAAACATTTTAACATGGAGTTGATACTCAAGTGCATCGCCGGCTTAGGGAGGAGTCACTATACCTTGTGACTCGAAAGACATCTTCAGAGAAGAATATCTGATGGCAAGAGTATGCAAAGCATGGGAGTAAACAGCCCTACAAGCTACGAACAGATGCTTACAGGGTGAATAACATTTTCTATTCATTTTATGAGTTTCAAGCCTTGTGCCCATGGTATGGTGACAACATCTATAAGCTGATTTTATTGGGTTGAAATTAGACTGTGATGCCACTGTTGTTTTCTGAACAATATACTGGGGGCGGTGAACTTGTTTCTCTTCCAGGGTTGTGAGGGGGATGTGTAGGTGTTCTTGGGTTATATTTGAGGATGTGTGGCCTTACAAGTGTGCCTTCTGTGTAGGGCATCTTGCATAAACATTAATGCAGAGTTAATTGACTTTCGCAGGACTGGGGGCTGCGATAACTGCTAGCTCAGAATGGCAGTCACAATGGTTGTGCCCACTTTCATGATGAGTTCAACCCAACATTTCTCAGGGAATGAAAAATACAGACCTCAAGCTGTACCTTCAAGGTTATTTTTAATATTATGTTAATATATTATTTAAATTGCTCTACACGTATTTTTATTGTACTGTGAAAGTGGGCATTCAAATGAATACCTGTAAAGTAATTGTCTGCATGCTTTGATGGCTACTGCAGGCTCATACATTTATGTGAAGGAATGCAATAAAAACTTTGATTAATAAAAGCTGTCTCTTGTACGGAACTAAAATCCGAGAAGCCTAGAAGGAGGGGTATTGGGAGCCTTTCTCATTTTAGACATTTCGTTATTTAGAGATGATAGGGGCTGTAGTTCTGGTAGGGGTCTGTGAGCGGTCTCTTGTGAGAAATCATGGGCCTACACTACACGCACTAGTGAGCTTATACTAGTGAGAGGTCACATGGCCCTTTTTGTGGAGCAGGCAATGGTGAGAGCTCTTATGGAATCATCTCCAAACCAGGGGCCGGCGAGTGATCTTTGAGGTGGTACCCATTTTTATTTTTTTTAATTTATTTTTTTATTTAAATCTGTTTTATTGGTACACGTGGCATACAATTACATTTCTTGTGTGCATAATTCAAAGGGGAAACAACAATTGGAGTAGTTCGTACTTCATCAATGCGAATGTTGGCGACGGTAGAATGTCAATAAATGCACTCACTGTTAAAAAGTACCATCCGTTATCTTGGGGCGGTCCCTGCATTCACCAAGTCATTCGCTTCACCGCTTCTGTACAGTGTAATGCGCTCTGCCTGCCTTACTATGGTGCCAGACCTCACCCGTCAGGGCGGGTAGCCTGATGGCCAGCCGCACCCCCGGTATTCGCGACCCACTGGTTAGTGATGTAGCAAGTTGTCCCTCAGTAGTGTGAATAACCAACCGGGCCCAGTTCCAGGCAACCTGCATATGTGCTGTGGTCGGTTAGGAGGTTCAGTGGAACGCCTCCGTGAGGCAGAAGGTTGCGGCAGTGGCTTGCATGTGTGCTGCACTCCTGTGTTTAGTCGCCGTGTGTCGAAAGTGAAAGGTGTGGGTGGGAAAGGCAGATCCAGCGTGGACAACTGGGGGGTGTCTTTTGCCGTAAACGCCACCAATTCAAACTGGGGAAAAACAGGAGAGTAGGTGAGGGTGTGAAGAATCCGATCTCGGAGTAAGGGGGGGGGGGGGGTGCTGCAGTGTTGGTTCTGCCTAGGCAGTTTTGGGTGTAGTAGTCTCGCGGGGTGCCGGCCTTGAGTGTGTTCGGGGAGGAGGTACTAGTGGTGTTTGATAGCCCTAGGTCTCGGGTGGGGGCGCATCGGTGGGGCCGACTGTGTATGTGGGCTCCGCTGACTAGTGGGGGGGGGGGGCAGGGCAAGGCGGGATGGGCGGAGGAATTGGGGGGGGGGGGTGGAGAGGGAAAAAAGGGGGGGGGAAGGTTATGGGGGCGAGCGGTGGATTACTGGGGTTGTATTTCATGTCCTTATATGCATGGCTCCCGATACTCCCCTTTCTCATCCTTATATGCATGGCTCCCGATACTCCCCTTTCTCACTACTCAGTCTGTGGTTCGGACCTGTCCCCCCCTGTCCACTGGGGAGGAGCCATCTCCTTACAATATCCCTTTATCGTGGCAGGCCCTGGTGAATGCTCTCAGGAAGCCCTCCCATGTCTGGGCTATCGGTGTGGCCCTCCGCCCAGCCGTCTCTTCCCTACGTAGCACCGTGCCCTCTGCGGTCGCCCAATAGATGAGGGAGGCGCTCCAATGTTTCGTCAGGGGCGGTTCTGCGGCTTTCCAGTGGCGGGTTATGAGTCTTTTGGCGGTTATCAGCCCCAGATCCCAGAACCTCATGTGTGCTTTGTTATGCTTGGTCCTGGTGAGGAGGCCCAGCACACAGGTGTCCCAGTCGTGACGTAGTCCCAGCGCAGTCCCTTTTGTCAACAGCGTGGTGACATCATGCCAGTACGTCCGGAGCTTGGGACATGCCCACAGCATATGCAGGAGATCCGCATCTAGGAGCGCGCATCGCGGGCATTCGGAGGTATTCAAACCAAAGTAGCGGTTAATCTTGTCCGGGGACAGGTATGCCCTATGCATGATATAGAACTGTATGAGGCTCCTGGCCGGGTACTGGTTAGGCATCATAGTGGTCTTCTTATGCCCAGCACTGGGGAGGGCTCCCAAAGGTCTATCAATGCTAAGCACTGGGCGAGAGCTGGCGGAAGCTTTGCCTAGTCTTGGTTACCTGTGAGCCATCACTGGTGAGAGGTAAAAGGTGCATTCTCATGATCAGTCTTTAGTCAAGGGTCTGTGTTTAGGGAAATCATGAGGCGTCCCAAACCAGATATCACACGAGGAGACTTTTGTGGACTGAGTACCCGCAAGCTCCCTGTCACGAGGTACCCTCTCTGTCGTGAGGTATCCCAAATCAAATCATATATTTCTGAAGTGTTAGTCTGTTCTAGATTCACGAGCTGTGCGTTATTCTGCCCTTTTGTGGTTGAGTCAAGAATTTTCTTCAGTAGAAATAAAAACTTTTCTTGTGGGCGCTGACACTCGGCAGAGCCAGGAGTTCTCCCATTGATGCCGGCACAAGCACGAACCATCATCTTTATATTCTGTTTCCACCAATGCATTTGGAAGCGAGCATAGGAGATCTTAAGAAATGCTCGACTATAACAATCAGTTGGTTGCTATTGATATTCAGGTACCAGAAAAGGAAGCACAAAACAAGCGGATACTGACTGCTAGTGCATGCAGTCTTCGACCATAGGGAGTCCGAATGGCTGCAATTGTTTTGTCATAGTTTTTTCAGTTTTTTACAGTTGCACTGGTTATCACAAGAACTCCATTTAGGTTCTGCCCTGCCCCATTTGCTGTAGAAAATGTGTAAATAATGATCAACACAAAGTATGCAGTTTATTTCATTTATTTATTTATAAAGTTTTATATAGCGCAAACATGATCTTGATGGATATCGGAGCGCTTTACAATTTTAGGGAAAGGAGGTAACAGTTGCAGTACAGACATCAAAAGGAATCCCAACCCAAACAAATCAAATATGCATACCAAACAAAAAGGTAACAATCGAAAGGGGACAACAATGGTAAGAAAATAACTGATACATAGCGAACTGGGAGGGGAGCAAGTGGTTGGTAAAGAAGAATAAAACCCAACGCTGGACTTAGGGTGTAAGTCCAAAGCATTAGAGCAAATAATCCGAGTACCTTTTAAGGTAGGAACTTGTTCATGAGGAATCTAGTTTATGCCTATTCTTTGATCATAAGGCAGTGCGTTGTCACTGAAAACCAAATTTAAAAAAAACTCTAAACATGGGAGAAAAAACTTTTTGAATTTCACTTGGGTAAAGATTAGAATCCTCATATCAAAGGTAAAGAAGACGGGCGGGGAAAACAGTCCTTTAATGACGATGGATTTATAAAAACGACCCAAAAGGATATTTTATTTATGCCAAAATGGTCTAAACCACTAGTGCCTTTGTTGACGAGTTGATCCCTTCTTCAGTGGTAAAATTTTTGAAGCCTGACAGTCAAAAAGAAAAAGACCCCAGTAAGAGAAAAGAGAAAACATGTGACACACTTAAGAAGATGATCAAGTTTAAAAGGACAGTAGGGGACTGACAACTCTAAAAACAGACACGTCGAGTTTTCATACCGAATGTGAATAAATAAGAAAGACGTTCTGCGGTTAAGAAAAAAAACTTCAAGTCGACATACAGTCTCTTATTTAGAAGAAGAAATCTTTTGATCTATTTTTACTTTCAGATCTTTCAAACTTATGTGTAAAAACAGATAATGAAAGACAAATAACTGCCTGAATTACAGAACACTGACATAAGTAGACCATTCCTACACAGTGCACACGAGGAGGAAGAGAGCAACAGTATATATGGATATATCTGTACTTTATAAGAACATGAACAATCTGTACACGAAATATGAGATAATTCACAGGCTGATGCGCCACACACCGTTAACAATTATCCATCTAGCCCCTTCCCTTAGGGTGATATGTCAACTTTTCATGTGGTTACAAAAAGGTCAGCTGAGACTAAACTGTTTATTGCAGTACTTCCCGTTCTGTTTCCTGTTGGAGGCAAGACCTAAACAAAGAAGTAAATAGTTTCTTCCTAAGCCCTCTAGTTTAGTGCAGCAGGCTAGGGATGTTTTAAAAGTATGGCTACTGCAAAGTCATCTACTCCTGCAGTTGTTAAGAAATTCAGTGCCCCCCCCATTACAAACTCCCTCCCCAGTATAAAGATCAGTGTAGTAACTAACAACCATAATAGGATCTCGGAACCCATCCTCAACCACAGGTCCACCCCAGACAAACAGTAAACGGCGGGATAGAGTAGATAAGAATTTAGAAATAGTTACTGCAGAACAGTGGCATATAGCTGATTCAACTGCACATTTGAGCAGGTCTGACAATCAACAATGGGAAGACACAGTGGAAATCATGCAACTGCTTCCTGAGGAACTAAGCAAAACCAAAGGGGATGGTGGAAGGAGTGTTGAACATTGCAAGCACTCACCCCCAGTCAACTGATCTGGGTTTAATCCATCATCATTCTTTAGCTCACTCCGCCACCCCAGTTCAGACATGGCCATATGCAAATCAGTCTGACCCTGTGCCTCATGGGAAGAGTCCAGCCCGAACTGCCAAGCCATGTCTTCCCTGGACCGGAAACAAGCATCCTGGGACTGATTTCTGGCAAAGGATAGCCATTGGATGGTGAACATTTGTTTGGCGGGACAGTTAATAAAAACAATGAAGGACATTAAAGTGGTAAGGGATATGGGTGCCCTACAAACATAGGTGCAGGACGACCCAAATAGAACCTTATTTACAACAAGAATACAACCAACAATAAACACTGATTCATAGACTTTAACACAATAGAAACATTAGCCTACAGAGAGATTCATTTTGTGGAAGAGGGAGAGATGGCAGATTCAACAAGGTTCTACTGACTCAAAGTGACTGTTCTTTGCAACCCCCACCCCGTCGCACTGGCGGTGAGACGAATGGACAGAAAAGCGCTAATAACTGTCACGTGAGTTTTTTATCTTATTACAAAAATCTTCCAATTACAAACCCAAGAAAGATGAAAATTCAAAAAGCTCTTACCCCAATATATCTAGAGAAGCTAGAGACACTACTAGAAAAGGGAGCACTAGATGCAGTTCCAAAGAGGGAAAAATAAGAACTGTATTCAGAATTCTTCGTAAAACCAAAGCTAGCTTTCACACTATAGTCAATAATAGACTTACAATGTTTAAAACACTATGTCACAAATGTTCAAGATGACTACATTACAGGATGTAATATCACTGCTTGAGCAGAAGAATTACCTGGCGACATTAGACCTCAGGAGTGCATATTCCCCTACTTTTTGACACTAAACAGATGGTTTGGCATAACATCAGCACCCAGTGATCTCTACAAGATTTCTATAAGTAGTGGCACACATTTAAGGAGATAGGTTATACGTTTCTGCCCATGCCAAAATTGGATGGTAAAAGAAATTCTTACAAACTATTTCAAACAAGCGTAAACATGCTAATCCTACTGCTACATACAATGGAATTTACAACGAACTCGAAAAATGTGTCCATAATTCCATCACAGATAAAGAATATTCTTGGTGCTGCAATAGTTACAAAGTCAGGGCAACACCTTCGCCAAAGACAAGAAAAGCACAAATTTGCCTTTGCTAAAAGTCACAATACCTCACCGTGAGGAACGCGATAATGTTGCTGGGAATGATGGTATTGTGTATCTACTTGATATATCACTCATGCTTGACCAACCAAGAGTAACGGTCATCAGGACAGTGGAAAGATCTCATGATTGTCACTTATAGAGTGGAGAAAGCTTTGCAACGGTGGACATACAACTTGATAGGGGAAAGAACTTTCAAACCACCAATCCCCACCATGATGATCTCTCGCACACAGGGTGGGGAGCACATGTAAACAGTCTTCAAGTGAGGGCTTATTGATCTGTAGAAGAGACATATCATTTAGCTCAAACTGAAGACAGTATCTTTTGCTTGGAAAGTATTTTAAAGTCAGATATAGGTATCTGTGGAACAAATACAGATAACATTGCCAGTGTTTTATTTGAACAAACGGATCGGGACAAAATGATACCGGCTGTCCGAGCAAACTGAGAGCATTTGGCACTGGGAAATTCTCCGCAAGGTCCTATAATTAGCACGCAGTCACTCTTATTAATCAACCAGTACATAATCACACTATAGCAGATCTTAAACATTAAACATGGTCTTTCTCTTGCATCTAGAATGCATTGGTTTGCAAAAAAACATGAATGAAAAATGACAACGTTTTGTATCCAGGTACCCACATCCCTAATACAAGTGGACCAAGGGGAACGCATTGTCTATCAGTTAATGTTGCACTTTTAAAATACACTATTCATTGATTCCATTCCTAGCACTACTTGTCAACAGTTGTATAACTTCACGGATGACTTTAATTCTAATTGCACCACAGTGGGCACAGCAACCATGGCATTCGTATATATTGAAAATATCATAGGAGTAACCCTGGAAGATGCCAGCATTCACACTCTTGTTAGCAATGAGGACGTGGCTCCCAAAACCCATTAGTCTGCTCTTGTCAGCCTGGTCATTAAACTTTCCTGCTAAATGTTTGTGTATCTTTAAAAAGCAAGGAGGGCAACAGCCTGTAGGATTTATGTGGCATCAAGGAGAAATATGTTTCTTGGTGTTGTGATGAGCACTGTCTATTACAATTTAAGAATGAAAGATGCATTTGCTGAACTGCAAGATATACTTGTAAGTTTCTGTTGCGCTCGCTCGCATATGTTCAAAGTGAGCGAGATGTACACATTGACAATTCATCACCCCCTATCTACCAATACTTAGTATCAGAGAAATTATGAGAAAAAACTCATGTAATACCAAAGGTGTTTTTTTCTCTCTCTCCCTCTCTCCCGCCTTTATGCTCTCTGATTAGGCATGCTAGGGAATAAGTAATCTTTTTTCTGTTTGAAAAGCTTTATTGAAGAAAATTATAAGCAAACAAAGACATCAGCAGAACAATACAATTGTTTAAACATAACAAGGAACAGTAAGCTCTAATTTCAATGATTTGGAATCAAAAAGCATTTTATGGGGATTTTAAAGAAAGGGAAAGGAGAGAGAAGGGCAAGGGGGGAAAGGCAATAACATTGCAAAATATTAATATTAAGAATAATTACGGCAGATAAGCAAATGGTACAAATTTCCAATACAAAATATACAGCATAAAAAGGTGGACAAAACATGTGAACCCTGTAAAAGAGAGGATAACAAGGAGGAGAGAGTAGAAGTCCTTCAAGCAGGTTTAACATTTTTTGAGTTGACATGAGTAGATTTTTTCAAAGCAAATCGATCCAGGTATGTGGTGAGAGGTAACCAGTAAAGATCAGTGTTACGTATTGGTTTGCAGGAAGAGGCAAAGGCAACATCAAGCCTGTGAAAATGACATTAAGTGTTCCACCAACCCTGTATGGAAATATTTGTACGGGATTTCCAATTGGAAGAGATGTGTTGGAATGCAAGAGCAAGCATGAGATCGAAGAGACCATGTGAATGTGCAGGGAGTTCTAAGGAATCTGAAAGACTACCCAGAAAGAGAAGAGTGGTTGAGTATGGAATAGAGAGTGTAAAAATGCGAGAAAGATATGACCAAACTTTGTCCCAAAAAGCAGAAACAACAGGACAGAAAAAGAACAAATGTAGATCAGCATGTAAAGTACCACAAGTTCAGCACTTAGAATCAGAAGAGGGTATGAAGCAAGACAAAGAAAGAGGAGAAATCTAAAGTCTATGATATAGATAAAATAAAGGTTGAGTGAGAGAAGCAGAACGAGAAATCTTTAAAGATCTGGACCAGAGTTTGTCCCAGAGAGCAACAGACCAAGTACAATCTAAATCCGCTTCCCAAGCAAGCTCCAACTTAGTTTCAGCACGATCTGGATTAGGAGAGGAGAAAAATGTATAAATAAGAGATGCTTTAGGGAGAGTGGCCAGGATTGTAAGAAGTAGAGATTGAGGTAATAATGATGTTGAAGAAGGAAGAGAATAATAACGATCAAGAATTATTACCATAAGAGTAGTACATTTCTGCAGAAAAGACCGTGGGCAGTTGATGAAAAGTTTAAATTGGGGAAAGGAGCAAGGCAATAATCCATCAAAGAGATGGTCAACCCACATGATGCCCTTTAATCTCCAAGAGTTCCAAAAGATGGGCCTGTTATTTAAAAGGCTAAGCGAATTATACCAAATGGGGGTGTTTAAAAATGATTCACATGTGATGGTATTCGGGAGAACCAAGGGCTTTAAAAGAGAAGAAGTATATTTGAATAAAGGAAATGAAGTATAGGGGGATTTGGTAGAGAAACGTACCACTTCACCGAAAGAAAAGGGTAGTAATAAAGTTTGTTCAATGAGGAGCCAAAGAGGAGTAAAAGGGGAAGGCTCCGATTGAAAGCCATCACGATGCCTGGCGTAGAGAAAAGGATTTATGGTAGAGGCGGAGATCTGGAAATTTAACTCCACCATTAGGTTTAGATTTGCGAAGGGCAACAAGAGAAATTCTAGATTTTTTATTCTTCCAAAGAAACTTCGAAAGGGAGGAATCATTACGTTTAAAATAAAGGACAGGAATATGAACAGGTAACATATAAAAAATATAAATTATTAATAGGGGCTATCATCATTTTAATTGAATCCAATCGACCCCACCAGGAAAGAAAAAGAGGGTTCCAGGAGGAAAACAGTTGATCAATTCGGGGCAAAACTGCGGACATGTTTAATTTAATTGAAGAGGAAATGGAGTCGGAAAACCAAATACCTAGATATTTAATCTTTGAACTATTCCAGGCGAAGCCAGTCGAGGAGAAAAGATGAGGAAGACAAATTTGGTTAATGGAAGAATTTCAGTCTTATCTGAGTTAAGCTTATAACCTGAGACTCGAGAGAAGGAGTCGAATTCAGATAGTAAAGGGGGAATGGACACTTCTGGATCAGAAATAAACAAAAGGATATTATCTGCATATGCAGAAACTTTCAATTGATTGTCACCGTAGGAAAAACCAGAAATGGAATGATTGTTACGAATGGAAGACAGAAATAGTTCAAGAGCTAGGACAAAAAGTAGTGGAGATAATGGGCAGACTTGACGAACTCCTCGTTGAAGAGTAAAGGATGAAGAAAGCTGACCATTTACAAGCACTGAGGCTTTGGGTGCATAATATAACAGAGATATAAGGGCTATGAACTTGGGACCAAAGCCATGCCAACGTAATGAAGCAAACAAAAAAGACCAATCAACCCTGTCAAAAGTTTTTCCGCGTCAACAAAGATAGCGGCCAGTGGAATAGAAAGAGATGGGGCTTTAGTCAAAACATTAAGAAAAAGACAAGAATTATCAGAGGTGAGTCTACCTTTAACAAAGCCATATTGCTCCTTGCCAATAAGATGTGGCATAAAGGGGTCTAAGCGTAGCGCAATTAATTTAGCAAACAATTTATAATCCACATTAATTAAGAAATCTGGCGATAATTTTTACAAAATTTTGGGTCACGACCATCTTTCGGGATAAGACAAATGGTGGCACCCTGAAAAGTACCGTCTGCCTTACCAGATGAGTAGAATGATCGAAAGAGCGTTAAAAGTTTGGGCAGTAAAAGATCAGAGAAGTGTAAATAAAATTCAACAGGAAAACCATCAGGACCGGGGGTTTACCTTTAGTAAAGGATGTCAAAGCTCGGAAAGCTCATGTAGTGGGAGGTCAAGTTCAAGGTCTGGAAAATTGAGATGAGAATTGGAAGATTTAGGAAGACTCAAAGTATTTCTGAATAAGAGAAGAAGTAGGAGGAGGCTTTGGAGTGTAGAGCTGCTGATAAAACAATTGAAATTGGTCAAGTATTTCCTTATCTTTATGTAGGAGAGTATTATCAGGAGAGTAAATAGATTCTATAAGAGTATGCTCTTTACGAGATTTAAGATAATTAGCTAAGAGTTTCCCAGATTTATTACGACCACCATAATAACGAGCACTACTACGAAGGAGAATGGAAGATGCATTATTTATTTAAATTCTAATTTTGCTTGTAAAAGATCTGGTGACATACATTTATCCGAAGAAGTATAACATTTATGTTCTAAAGATTTTATATGCGCTAGGGAGGTTTTACATTCCGGAAGATATTGCTTCTTTTTCCTAGAGACAACATCAATAATGAATCCCGTGCAGTGGCTTTAACGGAGTCCCAGAGGATATGAGATGGGGTACTAGGATCAGAATTGAGTAGAAAGAAGTCCTTAGTAAAGGAGCAGTAAGAAGTGTGCTATTAAAACACCAACGAGACGGTTTAGGACGCGGCGGAAGCAAATCAAGATCCATTATAGTGGGCGCATGGTCCGAAATAACTATGGGCTCAATAGAAGAAGACAGTAAGTTTTGAGATAGGGTTTGAGAGAGAAAATGTAGTCCAGTCGAGAGAAAGATGTGTGAGGAGAAAAAAAAGAATAATTCAAAGTGTCAGGATGGGAGAGTCTCCAAGAGTCAGTAAAATGTGATTGCAAAATAGTGTCAAGAAATTGTTTATGTGTTTTATGAGGGATGAAGCCAACTGAAGATTTACGATCAAGGAATGGGTCAACAATCTGGTTACAATCTCCACCTAAAATAAATAATTAATGTTTATGCTGAATACACTTGTTTGTAATTAGAGGCCAGAAAGAACAGTCAGGCTGAGTAGGACCATAGATATTAAACACAGTTAAAGGTATAGAATTAATTAGCAACTTAGTTAGTATCCATCTACCGTCATTTTCTTGTGACAAAACTTTACATTTTAACTTTTTATGACAACAAATGGCAACTCCACTCTTTTTGTTGTTGGAGAGGGAAAATAAGACTGTACCCACCCTATTCCTTTTTAGGTCTCCTGGCGTTTAACAGCGCGTAAGCGCTGTGTCCGCCAGGAGATCTTTTGTCGCTGACTCTGCTGCCCAGGAGACAGCACCTGGCCGCGCGCATTTTCTCTCCGAGGAGGCGATTTGAGCGGGCCACGCGCACACGAACGAGCGCTGTGGCCAGCTGCTGTCTCCTGGGAAGCTCCCACACGCATGCGCATTCACACAGACACACACACGAGCGCCCATGCACGCACGCACATACATACATAGATACAGAGACACACACTCTCCCATGCATACACACACACGAGTGCACCGAGGCCCGCCCCCCCCCCCGCCGTCGCACACATACATACACACACGAGCATACACACACACACACACACACACACACACACACACACACAAGTGCACCGAGACCCCCTCCCCCTCCTACCTCCTACAACTAAGTTGTCCGGTCCTGTTCTCTTCCATGCAGTCCTTGGATTCCGCCGGTTTCTCCTCTCGTTGCCCGCTGCCCGTCTCTGCCGGTCTGTGATCCCACGCTGCTCCGCTCTCATATTCCTTCTCGTGACGTCTGCCGGATGGGAGCTCTTAGGGGAGGGGCAGTCCTATCAAGTCCGGCTCTGAGAGGGCTGCAATGTTCTCTATCGGCGGAATACGGCCCCAGCTGTCCGGCATGTTGAAATCCCGTGTCTCCTCACAGACCTCTTTTTGAAATCCAAATACCCATTTACTGGCTGATTTGTACAAAATATCGGCACTGCGGCTACAATGCTTAATTTGATCCGGTGGGGTCACCTTTTCTTTTTTAGGTTACGTGAAAGCTTTGTTTGTCAAGCTGACATGGGCATATTCAGAACTTTTTCCAAACATTGGCCTTCAATACCATCCCAATTCTGCATTCCACTCATAAATAAGATTAACGGATGTATGGATTCTTCACTACTTTAAATGGGGCAGAGATTGGAGTTCGATGGATAGATTAAGGTGACTCCAGTGAAAACACTATTGCTATGGGTGGGGGGAGTATGTTATCTTTAAACCCATATTGAACGCTGCAGTTTGGTGGACTGATTTAGAGCACAGTATTATTTTTTTGTGCAGTTCTATATAGCTTGAAATCGACCCGTAGGTACTGGAGCGTTTTAAATGAGCATCATCATTAAATATCACACAAGGACACATTCATGTTTTTAGGCACGGGGAGATTACGTGATTGGCCCAGAAACACAGGATGCTGAGTCAACGCCGAGACTCGAACTGGCTCCCCAGTTCCAACGTCGACAGCTCTGGCTGTTAGGCCACTACTGTAACATACAAACCGCCCCCGAGACTGGGAGGAGGGAGAAGTAGTGGGTGCAGAGTAGTGAGTGCAGAGTAGTGAGTAGTGAGTGCAGAGTAGTGAGTGCAGAGTAGTGAGTAGTGAGTGCAGAGTAGTGAGTGCAGAGTAGTGAGTAGTGAGTGCAGAGTAGTGAGTAGTGAGTGCAGAGTAGTGAGTGCAGAGTAGTGAGTAGTGAGTGCAAAGTAGTGAGTGCAAAGTAGTGAGTGCAGAGTAGTGAGTAGTGAGTGCAGAGTAGTGAGTAGTGAGTGCAGAGTAGTGAGTGCAAAGTAGTGAGTAGTGAGTGCAGAGTAGTGAGTAGTGAGTGCAGAGTAGTGAGTGCTGAGTAGTGAGTGCAAAGTAGTGAGTGCAAAGTAGTGAGTAGTGAGTGCAGAGTAGTGAGTGCAGAGTAGTGAGTAGTGAGTGCAGAGTAGTGAGTGCAGAGTAGTGAGTAGTGAGTGCAGAGTAGTGAGTGCAGAGTAGTGAGTGCAGAGTAGTGAGTAGTGAGTGCAGAGTAGTGAGTAGTGAGTGCAGAGTAGTGAGTAGTGAGTGCAGAGTAGTGAATGCAGAGTAGTGAGTGCAGAGTAGTGAGTAGTGAGTGCAGAGTAGTGAGTGCAGAGTAGTGAGTAGTGAGTGCAGAGTAGTGAGTGCAGAGTAGTGAGTAGTGAGTGCAGAGTAGTGAGTGCAGAGTAGTGAGTAGTGAGTGCAGAGTAGTGAGTGCAGAGTAGTGAGTGCAGAGTAGTGAGTGCAAAGTAGTGAGTAGTGAGTGCAGAGTAGTGAGTGCAGAGTAGTGAGTGCAAAGTAGTGAGTAGTGAGTGCAAAGTAGTGAGTACAAAGTAGTGAGTGCAGAGTAGTGAGTAGTGAGTGCAAAGTAGTGAGTGCAAAGTAGTGAGTGCAGAGTAGTGAGTGCAGAGTAGTGAGTAGTGAGTGCAGAGTAGTGAGTAGTGAGTGCCGAGTAGTGAGTAGTGAGTGCAGAGTAGTGAGAGCAGAGTAGTGAGTGCAAATTAGTGAGTGCAGAGTAGTGAGGAGTGAGTGCAGAGTAGTGAGTGCAAAGTAGTGAGTAGTGAGTGCAAAGTAGTGAGTGCAGAGTAGTGAGTGCAAAGTAGTGAGTGCAGAGTAGTGAGTAGTGAGTGCAGAGTAGTGAGTAGTGAGTGCAGAGTAGTGAGCAGTGAGTGCAGAGTAGTGAGTAGTGAGTGCAGAGTAGTGAGTGCAAAGTAGTGAGTAGTGAGTGCAAAGTAGTGAGTGCAGAGTAGTGAGTGCAGAGTAGTGAGTAGTGAGTGCAAAGTAGTGAGTAGTGAGTGCAAAGTAGTGAGTGCAGAGTAGTGAGTAGTGAGTGCAGAGTAGTGAGTAGTGGGTGCAGAGTAGTGAGTAGTGGGTGCAAAGTAGTGAGTAGTGAGTGCAAAGTAGTGAGTGCAGAGTAGTGAGTAGTGAGTGCAAAGTAGTGAGTGCAAAGTAGTGAGTAGTGAGTGCAGAGTAGTGAGTGCAGAGTAGTGAGTAGTGAGTGCAGAGTAGTGAGTGCAAAGTAGTGAGTAGTGAGTGCAGAGTAGTGAGTAGTGAGTGCAGAGTAGTGAGTGCAAAGTAGTGAGTAGTGAGAGCAAAGTAGTGAATAGTGAGAGCAAAGTAGTGAGTGCAGAGTAGTGAGTGCAGAGTAGTGAGTGCAGAGTAGTGAGTAGTGAGTGCAGAGTAGTGAGTGCAGAGTAGTGAGTGCAGAGTAGTGAGCTGCCTCAAGTGAAGTACTCTGGTACCCAAGGATGACTAGCAAACAATATTATTCACAACATTGCTTACTATTCAGCAACATTTGACAGTTTGCAAATCATCTTTATACAACAATTCAGAGTTTGATAACAAATTAATGTAACACATTGTAATATACAATGCCAATAGCTCAAACTTTAATGCTGGGAGACCTATTGCATTGTAAATGCTTGTTAATTTATGGGATTCAATTTCAGTAAGGTGGGTTTCTTGTAAAAGGACTAAATCAGGGTTATAGGATGCTAAATGGGAAAGGACTCTCTGCCGTTCAATGGGATTAATAAAACCTTTTACGTTCTACGAAACTACTCTGAATTTATAAAAAGTACAAAATTAATAGCAACAAAGAGTGCAAGAAAATGTATACGTAACAAACAGCTGAAACATAAGAGAAGGAGTAAAAAGGAATAAATGTAATAAGGTTAATCACAAATAGGGCCGGGGTGAAGTAAAGAAAAGAAAAAGAAATTTGTACAAATGCGGGAAATGATTATAAAAGAGCAAAGATGGAAGAAAAAAGCATAGAACCAGAGAATAAAGGGTAACATACAGTCGAAAAATGAGAGAAGAAGTAGAAAGAAATTAATATGACAGATAACATCAAAGCGGTAACAAGAGTGAAGTAAGGGAAAGAAGAAAATATTCGTACAAATGTGAAAGGTGAAACTAACCTTTCACAAACCGCAAACAGGAAGGAAAGATGATTGAAACCAGAGAATCAAAGGTAAGGAAGGGGAAGGAAAGGAGAAAGAGAATACAAAGAAGAGACAGTGCATATCCAAAAGGATGACTGAGAGGAACATACCTGGTGGAAACATACAAGAGGATAATGAGGCAATGGCGACACTCAACAAGACGGACTGTCTGAAAAGCGTGAGTCCAAACCACACCAAGACGAGAACGAAAGAAGGTAACCACATGAGTTGAAGGAAGGCGGAGCCCCAAACCTACACAAGGGAACATAAAAGGCAATTAACAAAGGGAACAACATTAGAATATATACGATTAATCAAAAAGCTATGGGAAGATGAAATTAAGTGAAGAAATTGCAATATTAGATGAGAGAAAACAACAGGTGAAGAATAAACCATAAGAGAAAGCGTAATAAAACCTATTAAACATATAAACTTTTAACTAAAGGAGAACCTGAGTATAAAGGAGAACATGAAAATAAAAAATCATCTGAAATGCAGTAAGAAACAAGAACAAGTTGAAACAGTCAATCAGCCACTAGATGGAGTGGAAGTATCCACGCCGCTGTTAGATTGTATGTGAATGAAATTCCTAAGTTCTCCGGGGTCTTGAAAAGTCCATGTACGATTTTGATGAGTTACTTTGAAGATACATGGATGGAATAAACCATAAAGAGCACCAAGAGAACGCAGCCGGACACGCAGATTTAGAAATTCTTTTCGTCTTGCCGCTGTAACATTGGAGATGTCTTGGGATAAAAACACTTTTTAGCATAAGAAATAAATGTCCATGTGGGTTTTCAACAACAAAGGAAAGAATTCATTGTACTTGGAGAAAATATTGCAGATGAGGGCCAGCTGTAGGCAGAAATTAAGGCTGTAGCACACTGGAGGAATTCTCTGAGGTGAAGCTGAGCGCCATGAGAGAAACGCGCGTTTATAAGATGCCGGCCGCTGAGAGAGAGAAATACGGTGGCTGTAATAAATCACAGTGCACGGGACGTCAGAGTTCAGGAGAGCGCTCACTCTATGCCAGAAGTGTTCCGGATTGTAAATGATTTCATATTGTAGGATTTATCGCCTCGGAGCTGCAGCAAAGGTCGCGTCGAGAGGTCCGGTGAGTCGGAGCACACTCTTCAGGCGTCCATACTGCGCGGCGCCGTAGCCACGCCCCCTGGAATAAGTAATCGAATGATGGTAGTCACACACTAGGGAAATGTGGGGTTATGCTCGACATCACAGGTAGTAATTTTATTTATATTAAGGAAATTTCCAGACCCAACCAGAAGATGGCGGATGAATGCACAGCCTTTGATTCTAGAAGAGTTCCCAACTCGAATACTGTTGTTTCATTTAAGTAATTCATTTCTTGCATACTGCCACAGGCCAGAATGCAACTAATTACTTATTCACTAGGTCTGGGGCATGGACTTATTACAAAGAGAGCCCTTAATTCCTTTCTGAATGGTAGGAAGTCCTGACGGTCCTGAATTCCTTTCTGAACAGGAGGAGGACCTGACAGTCACATGTCTTTAGCATGGTGTACTGATTTGGAAAGTGTTTTCCCTCTAGATCTCTCCGTTGTGCTTCCTGCATTTGCAGGCACATCTTATCACTGGAGTGAAGGGCTCTACTCGGGGTGTACGTTTGCAAGCACTTCTCTAAATACTTACAAGCGGAGCACAAGTGTCAGGGACTTAAGTTCAACTCTTTTTAACTGGGAGCCACCAAAGGCTTCGTGGAACTGATGTGATCTGAGATCTTTGGGGGTAGGGGGATCAGTAACAATTCTGTCCGCTTGAGTTATTCAAGGTCTTTAACTTTTTAATGTCCCAGGGTCTTCTCCTTATTAGGTTGTAGTGAAGGATGATGAGTAATCGTGGGACCTTTTCCAGGATAGGCCTAGAGAGATACCATCAGGGAATGATTACATGCATGGCTTCCGAACCAGGTACCAATGAGGGGTCACTGCTCAGGGATCACAGGGGGTCTTGAGACCAGGCACTGCTGAGGGACCACTAGGGCTTCTGCAGACTGGATTCCAGAGAAGTAGTGCTTGTGAAGGATAAGAGGTACTTCTCCTGGCCAGTTATTAAGTTGTGGTAAGGGATGACACTGGTCTTCTCCAGATCAGGTAGCAGCGACAGAATACTGGGGGCTTCCTCAGACGGAGTACTATAGACTTGGATGAGTGGGGGGTCAAACAGGATTTCTCAGACTGTAAGCTAGTGACCTGTCCATTGCAAGGTATTGCAGGGGGATTCTCCTAACCATTTACCAATGGTAAAGTATCACTGGACCAAAGGAGAAGTTGTATATGCTTGGTCAGGTAAATGTGTATTTGATGGTGGAGGAAGGGCATAGTTGTGGTATTATTTCCATGACAGACATATACCAGTTAGCAAAGCGTGTAGTACTTCAGTATACCTTTGGATAGGGCATCAGTCAACATTGTGTTACTTCCTGATTGTGGGGTGGCATCTTTCTCTTCACATAGTTTCCAGTTTTCAAGGCTGAAGGGGATGGTCTTAGATTTCCTATTTGGAAGAGATGTGGTTTGAGTGGGAGAGACAAAAGCAAAGGGACTGAGCCTTAGTGGGTCACCTCAGTGTCGGGAGGTCCTAGCAGCACAACACATGACCAACTGGTGCCCAGTGTTCGCTCCTGAAACGAACCTTCATTTACTGAGGGACAGTGAACCCCCACATGCAGGCATACAGATAACATTGGGGTGAAGATTAACAAGTGGGTGCAGAGGGAAGTCAAGAACTCATGTAAGCTGTGTTTCTTTGGCCTTATTTTCAGTTTTGTGATTGGTAACATAGTTCATAGCCTCAAGTACAAGCAATGCCCAAACAATCTTCAGTATGTGCAGCACTGATGTTGTCAATAAAATGTGTCCCTTTGAATTGGAAAATTATATTATTAATCAAGTAACGGACAACTTATTTAGTGGTATGTGCTATATAAATGGTCCAGAGAAGCTGCAAAAGACACCTCCTGCCCCTTTAAAGCGCTTTGAAGCATCATTGGAGTTACTAAACATGGAGTATTTCCTTCATTCCTTTTCCTCCCATTCTGAATCCCTCAATTTCACCTCAATCCTCTGTGCCCTTCATTATTCACCCCCTTCCACCACCCCACAAAAGCACTTTTGATCTGCTCGAGTGGTCATAATGTGCCAAACAAAACTAGATCGAAGACTGGCGCGCTCCTTGCGAAGGGATGATCAGAGTGGCTTCCCCCAAAGTGAGACAATGAAGCACTTTATAGTAAGGTATCACACCAGACTTCACAGAAGCTGCTGAGCTCTCAAAGGTAAGGCATTACCGAGGTCCTCTCCTGGCCCTTTGAGCTATTTTGCTAAGTTATCACATTGGTCATCTACAGACCTTGGGCTGTTGAACGATTTATTGATTGTAGCAGGAGGTATGGTGGAATAATGCAGCTGCAATTGATCATTAAGTTGAACATACCGAGCAGCCATTGTCTAACAGTGGGGACATGTGTCCCTCCTCCATTAACGTGCCACCTGCCTCTTGGCCAACAGAAGGGAGACTGAGACAGAGCGCTGTGCACCACTTTTAACTGTAGCGGAACATCCCAGGAGCGCCATCTTTGGCGAAGGCTTCAATAACTTCCGGGAGGGTATCAATTAAATATCTTGGTCCGGTATTCGACTATTGAAGACCATCTACAAGCAAGGTGGATAAAGTCTGCATCCAATACGAGAGTCCAACTGGACCGCAGTCGGCATTTGGTCAGGTTGGGAGGTATAATGTACACTTCCTGTAGGAACCTGAAGTGGATGAGACGCAGTCGGCCATTCGGGAACATTGCAGCTTACAGGATTGTATACAACACAGTTTCGAAGTGTTATTGGGCGAGCTGATAAGTGTCTCCAGCGCCTTGCACAAGGTGGGGTTATTGCCAGAAAGAGGAATTATGTGTTTTACAAAGCACTTGCTGCCTAGAGTATGTGATTCTGTCCAATGCAGTGCAGTTCGTAGTAGCCACAAGGGATGTGTAGTCGCAACACCCAATGGCGAAATACACCAAGGATCTGAAATTCCTGCATGAGCGGAATCAGTGGGTATTGTGTGAGATGCTGAGCTGGGGCATACAACCTCGAAGCAGCAAAATGGCGTCTGCTAGCCAATCAGAGCACTGACTGGATAAGCTAGCACAGTTTCATGTTCAATCGCTATGTGTATCATGTGCGACTGGGGTGTAGCCAATAACGGACAAACTGTGCATGCGCACAGACATGACATCGCTCAAAGGTGCTACCAGGCCTTCCTGACCATATAGTAAAGTGAGAATTTACCACCAAATGCTCCGTTGTTTGCTCGCCTTTGCCAGGAAAATTGTGTGATCATAGTGTTATAACAATTGTTTGGTCAGGGTAATGGGGAAATTATAAAACAATGGAGACATAAAAAAACAGGCATAGGGGCAGTATGACCGTTTTCCTCACAGCCCATCAAATATAGGGGTAAGTGATGCCACTTATTGATCTGATTCTCCACCTTAGCCATGGCCATCCTGTAGTCTTCAGACAGCACATTGTTCTACTCTTGGCTAACCCAGATGCCCTAATATTTTGTCTGTGTGGTGCACCAAGGACTAGGGAACTAAAGTGTAGAAGTGTTGGAGGTCAGTGGAAACACAGTGGATTTATTCACATAAATGGTAATACATGGCGTGCAGCATGGAGAATAGCGGACAGCCCATTTGGATGTTCCTTATCAGCGCTAATGGATCAGACAGCAGGCTGTAAAGACGCACCATAGCAGTTGGCTGTGTGGACAGGAGTTTAACCAGGAAGGCCCATTCCAGCAAGGTCAGTAAATAGGAATCTCCACTCTAGAGCCTCAAACTCCTTGGTGGCATCCGAAAGGACCGCCATCATGCTCAATTGCTGGTTCTCCTGGTTGGGGAGGACAAGATCAGGTAGCAGCCGATTCGCCAGGACCTTGGTCAGAATTTTTGCATCAGTGTTTATGGGAGACAGCAGCCGATATGAGTCGCATTGTGAGGGGGGCTTACCAGGTTTTAAAAGTGTTACAATTGTGTCTTTTTAAAAGGCAGGGGAAGTAGGTATTTTTCTAGTGCCTCATTGTGTACTCTCAGGAGTTTAGGGGGGAGGGTGCAAGCAGATGTAGGTAGGCCTTGTGTAGCTCTGCGGGAAACCATTGCTTCAGGAGCCTTATATGTAGGGAGACCCCAAATCACTGCTGTAATCTTTTCCAGAGCTAAGGGAGCTTCCAGGAATTGCCGCTTACCGCCCTCCAGCCACACTTTAGCAATATGATCAAAATATGCAGTATATTCCCATGGGGAGTTACTTGTTGCAAGGCTTATAGTGAGGAAAAGTGCTTCACAAATTATCCCTGATTTTGTCTGCCCCATATAGGGGCTGGCCAGTATCACTCCAATTGAGAGGTTTCTTGGGGTGCCCTATGGCCATGGACCAACGCAGACAGAGTCCTACTTCTCGGCCTGTGTTTATGCAAGTGATTCTGCTCTTGGTCAGTTATCTGTGCAAACCTAGCCAGCTTGGTGTGCAATCTCGCTATCCCCTGTGAGTCTGGGGCCATGCATCAACCAAATAACAAGACCCTTTATATCAGGCTTTCAGCTCATTCAGATACGAGAGCAAGGTTCTGTGCACCCCGTATTGCTTGGCAATGCAGATACCCCACAAATAGGCATTGAAGGCCTCTCATGGGGAGCCAACCAAATCTACTGAGCCCTCATTTGGAAAAAAAATAGGAATTTCAGTCCATAGTTGCTTCTTAAACGCATTGTCCATGCCGACCGTTTTGGACATGCTCCATGTAAAGGAACAATGTTCGGAAGCTGGTGTCTCCAATACAACTGGGGCATGGTCCGATATAATGCGCAGAAGGTGTTCCACGCTCTTCATCCATTTGTAAGCTTCATGTATGCCGAGCCAGTAATCTAACCGAGCCCATGCAGTGTGTGTTGTGGAAATGTGTGTGCCCTCCCTGACCAATGGATGCCTCAATCGCCATAGATCAGCCAGTCCCTCCTCCTCCATGATGTCCGGATGTCCTGGATACGTTGTACGTGCGGGATGTGGGATTGGAGCAATACGCATGCCCATTTCAGACTAAATTAAATTCTCCTCCCCGTAGCCCTATCTGGGGTGATACGGTGGCGCATTTATGTCAGAGCTGTCTCGCAAAGCTTGTGGTGTTCGTGTGTGGGCCATATGTATTGAGAAGCAATATGTGTCCACCATTGAACACAGCCTGAATCAGGGTATAACATCCCTGTGGATCATTTAACTCATGAAGTAGTCGCAATGGGATATGCTGCCAGAGCTCTGAAACCACGCAACTTAACAGCAAGGTGGGAGCTCCTGGTGTCTGCCAGGTACGTTTCCTATAGGAACGCTGTGTCAATACTGTGTCTTTCTAGGTATAAGAGTACCTTTCTGGTTTTTCTAGGGTTATTCAGGCCTCGGACAATCCAGGTCAGGAGACAACGTAATGTAGTGTTTCCGCTACGCATGAGAGCACAGTGTTTTGGACATTAGGTGTGTACACGTGTGAGGTGTAGTGCACTCAAATGTCTTTAAATCAGTGGGCTTCATGCTGGCTGATAGATGGCTCTTTCTATATGCAGCAGTAGTCCGTCTCAACATCCCAACCTCCCCCCAGACGAGCAACCCCAACAGACTAGTGGTCACATTCCCAACCTACTTTCCCAATCCAGGCTAAAGTGGATACAACTACCTGCATGACAAACAGTGATTCCAACTTGAAAGGGACTTATCCTAGGGGAAGACCAGAGTGTCGGCTATCCGTTATGTTCCCAAAACATTCCCGGGCTGAGCATAACCTGATGAGTAAATAACAATACCACAGTTATCCAGTCATGTGGATCAATGGTGGTGTACAAAGGCCACGCAGAGTGGACCAGTCTAGCGGGTTGAGGGAACAGCAGTGTAGACGAGAGTGACACGTTTTATCCAGTTCTTGACAGTGTCCAAGTGGCAGGGTCCTGCACCAAAGGAGTGCTTCAGGTGGTTTCACAGTGGGCTGATCTGCGAGCTGACACGAGAAGTAATGTGAAGGGACCATTCTATCTTGCTGAGATTTCCATTCTGCTGCGGCGAGCCCATAATCTTGCAAGACTCTGAGATAATACGTTATACAAACGTTTTGGAAGACATGCAACTTATTATGGTGAGTAATCTTCAACCATGCAGCATAGAGCATCACTTCAGCAGCAGGTACTTAGGCTGTGCCACCTGGCCAGCCAGTAGGAAGTCTGGCAAGATGGAGAGGGCATTACCTTCATACAGAAGTGTCCACTTCTCCCTCGCCAGCAACAGCACGGTGTCTCGAACTTTGAAGTTGACAAGCTGAGCTGTGATTGGTCGTGGAGAGCCCCTGGTGTGGGATGTGGGCCCAGGGAACAGTGCACCTGCTCTACAGTGAACAAAGGGGAAAAGCTGTGTGCACCAAACAATGTTTTGAGGAGGGATTGCCTGTAGTCCGCCATATTGCCTGTGTTAGTTGACTCAGGCAGGCCCATCACTCACAGATTGCTACTCCTTGAATGGGGCTCTGGGTCTTTGTTCTTTGCCTGGGTGACCTGTAAAACGTAACCATATCCTGCAGTTTATTACTATACCCCGCAGTGTCATCTTCAAGCGGCAATATCCTTTATTCTGTATCCGAGAGTTTCTTCTCTTGTTTGTGAAGCTGTTAGATGTCTTAGCTACTCTCACCGTGAGTGTGTCAAACTTCCCTTCGATGGAGGTAAGGCTCTTTTTCATGAGGAGCATGCTCTGGGTCATCCCTACCTCCTGCTATCACTTGTGGGCTATTCAGGCTTTTAGATGATGAAGCACTCTCAGCACGCCTTGCCTCGAATGGGAGCTCAGCGAGATTCTGGTCACGCTTCCCTGTGATGCAGATGCTCACAAGCACAGTGTGCAGCTCTCACAAAGAGGCTCCTCGGGCATTGTTAGTTTTGTCAGTAGAAAGCAGACTCCATGGTACTAGCATTCATGCCTTATTACTGTGTCTGCGTGTCACATTTGTGCATCACATATGCAAGCTGCTTAAGGAGCTCACACGTGCAATTCTAAGTATGGCGAGAAAGTCAAAAGCCAGCCTCTGCGTTATTCAGGAGCTGCTAGGCAGACATTGCAGGGAGAGTGATTCCGCATTCCCTCTGATTAGGATTCTGTTTCAGGAGGACCTCCTATCTCAGCAACAGGCAGGGCCCTGCATTAGAATCTCCAGTACTTACACCTTTATGCACAGAGATTGAACTGCTGCAGCTAAATGTTTTTGAATTGCTGGCCAGACTGGTGAATGTTATCCTTGCTGTTAGACCCCCTTCTATGAAGTCCATCCATGCTAGACAATGGGACAAATGTGTTGCCTCGCGCCGTGCCACGATACTGACCCCTAGCAAGTCAAACTTTCCTATGTTCATTTGTTTGCTCTCTTAGCTAAGCAAGGCCTTGCACTGAGCACAATGAAAGGTTAACTTGTCGGCCCTTTCAGTCTTTGAATGTTTACCAGACTAGGCTCCTTGTATAGGTCGTTGGTTCTGATGTGTTTCATAAAAGGTTTGACACATATGCTTCCTCCCAAGCCATTTGTAATAACACCATTGAGATTTAACCTGGTCTTAGAATTTATGTGAGCCTCTACACAGCTGCACCTTAAGGCTCGTGATGCTAAGAACATATAACCATCAGATCTGCATTTCCTTTGAAATTCACTCATTCAAGAGATAGTTGCTGCAGTAATTGGCCCTGGATTGGCCGGTATCTGGGAAATGTACCAATACTAGACACATCTGAAAACTAGGCCCCTAGAGGAGTCCAGGGTGGTATGAGTTGCTTGGATCTTACCGAAACTGAGATATGCCCGACCGCCGATAATAATGAAAGCCACTCTCGCTAGTTGTGACATCAGAGCGTATAGCATGCTGCACATCACAACAATTAAAAACAAACGTTTGCAATGCAAATTGGTCTCGCATTTCTGAGAGTTAGAGGTATTGGCATTGTAAATGACAATGTCTTTTATCTACCAAAGGAGTGAAAGTGGGAGGAAAATGGAAACAGAAAGGATGCTTGAGAAAGGAGGAAAATAAAATGGAGATGGTACTGTAGAACATGGAGGAAGTCTACATAAAGAAGGCAACTGAAACCAAAGACGGACCAGTTTGCCTAATGGCTGCATGTTGTGACAATTGACGTCAAAGTTGGCGGTTGTTGTAGAATGGTAACATCCTTGTTAACCTTTAAAATCCTAAGCCAGTTAAACAAGCAGACTGAGTCTAATCATTAGTTTTAATGGAAAGAAACCGATGATGGGGTAAAAAAACATAGCGCAACAGAAATCAATGCATCATAAACAAGAGTGCTGTGGGGGGAGGGAATGAACATCAATGAAACCAGCACTGATAAGTTCTGACAATGTCATGTGACGCGGACACCCAATACTAGAGCGAGTGTTTCTGTGATGCGAAGCAATGAAGGAATGATCAGGAGAAACAATGAGTGAATACGCCATGGAAGAGAACCAAGCACAAAAAGTATGGAGAATTATCACTAATACTGTTTAAAGCAATCCTACTGATTATTATGAAAAGATCCTCGGGAGAAATTGTAACCGCGGCTTCCGGAACTGGAAAACAATGTCTCAGTTAAAAAGCAGAAACACAAAACTGTTACTGTACACAAATAAGCATAAACTCAAAAGTGCACCCGACTGGGCATGCTGTTACTGTACAAAGCAATCCTACTGATTACTATGAAAACATCCTGGGTAGAAAATGTAAGCACGGCTTATGGAACTGTAAAACAATGCCTCTGTTAAAAGGCTGAAACACAAAACTGCAGCTATTATTGTACAAAGCAGTTGTGCTTATTATAATTAAAAGATCCTTGTGGTGCTATCATGCTAATACACAAGCCATAGCCGCAGTCCGTAAGGTGGGTGCTGTGCATGCAGCATGCTATTACACAAGCCATCGCCCAAAGAAACAAGCATTTGCAATGCAATAGGTCTCGCATTTACGAGACTTTAAACTATTGATATTACAAATAACAATGTCTTTTATTTCGTTTTTTGTTTTTAAAACATAAATAAAAGGCATTGTCGTTTACAATGCCAATAGCTTAAACTCACGTAAATGCGAGACCTATTGCATTGCAAATGCTTGTTAAATGTGGAGAGTAGTTTTTTGTGGCACTAAAGAGCATAATCTTGGGTTGTGTCCCTCATTGTAAAGCCTGTAAAGAAGCAGAAACCTCAAGAGTTGAAGCTACAGTACATTAAACAGAGATTTTGCAGAGTACCTACTACCTAATGATTGAACGGAGTAGAGACAAATTTACTCAAGAAAGTGGAGAAGCACAGTTCTGATAAAGGCTCAGCAGACAACATTGGACAAGAGCAAACAAGGTCACAAGCAAAATGCCCATCATCTGCTTGGGTCGAACAGCATCGCCAAAGAACCAGAAGCTCTACTTTCTCATCTTTTTTTTTTGACAATCTTCGCAGAGCTATCTCGAACAGCAACAATATCTTAGCAGACACCAATAATGAATTACACTATTTAGTACAGTAAGCCCACTGTTCCAAAACTGAGGCAGGGAACACAAGTAACCCATGTTTTACCCTGACAAACTTAGACGTCACAGATGATCCCGTCAGCAGCTGAAGCTCAGGGTAGTGAGTTACAGGCAGCCCTCACTGTAAAAACATCAAACAATTACATCAGAGCCCATCTTAAGGTAGGGTGCCAAATGTGATCTACCACAATATGAATCCCAAAAAGGAACAAAAGATTATACAAGGCCTATGGAGATCGACGCCCCATCCGTGCAGTGGTGGCAGCAAGGCATGGACTAATGAGCCCACATGTAAAAACAAAAAAAAGAAGGTATGCAAGGCCAAAGGCTGCCCCAAAAAATATTTTTTTTAAATGTGGGGACTATGGTGATAATACTACCAAACAATGGGGACCTGATGTGTTGCCGATACACCAAGATGACAAGAGGTTGAAGATTAATATCCGCACACAATTGTTCCATGACTTGGAGGAGAGTTCTGCCTTTTCATTTAAGATATGCACAATTATCAGGTATGTAATACATTGCTGTGAAATTTTCAAAGATGTGAGAAAAATGGTCCTATCATATTGGTATGAGAATGGTATTTCATATTTGCTTTTTTCTATTGCTACCACAAACAAGCATTGCGGCACCGACGCTTTACTTTTAATGTTAAAAGTAAAGCGCGGGTGCAGCGATTATAGCAAAAGTAAAGAAATAGATGTTTTTTCTATTTCTTTACTTTTGCTATAATAACAGCACCCGCGCTTTACTCATAACATTAAAAGTAAAGCGCGGGTGCCGCGATTATATCAAAAGTAAAGAAACAGAAAAAAAAACATGTATTTCCTTACTTTTGCTATAATCGCGGCACCCGCGCTTTACTTTTGATATTAAAAGTAAAGCGCGGGTGACGCGATTATAGCAAAAGTAAAGAAATAGAGAGTAAAGAAAAAACAAGCGCTCGCCATGACGTATACATTTCTGTTTTTCTGCCGTCCCACTTGGACAGCCTCGACTGCTTTCCTTCTGAAGTAAAATGTTTCTTATCTTTTTGGGGCCATGTGTTTGGCCCCATAAAGATAAGAAACCTTTTACTTCAGAAGGAAAGCAGGCGAGGCCGTCCAAGTGGGACGGCAGAAAAAGAGAAAAGTCTACGTCAGAAAAAGATCTTTCCCAATGGCTGGCCACCGACCAATGGGGAAAAGGGGCGGGGCTTAAACCCAGAAACATTAAAGCCCTCTAAATCATAAAATCTGGCCAACGAGACGCTCAGCCCACGCAGGTGAGACCTAAAAAGGAATGTGCACAAATGCATAATAATTACAGAAGGTGGAAAACCACATGTAGCAAGGGCAGTCCACATGGAGGATCTAAACCAACAAAAGGCAAGAGTAATTACACATGCTGGCCAAACAGAGGCATGCATTTATAAAAGGCACGAATTGGAACGAATGAAAAAAGAGGCGGGGCTTCAAGCCACAATGTACGTTACAGCATGTCTCGCAGAGAAGCGCATGGAAAAACCCAAACACATCTTGGACTGTGGGGGGACTTTTTCCATGTAACTGGCGTTTTCATCAAAAACAGAAAATCCATCTGGTGCAAATACCAGAATAATTTTCTGCCTTTACTAAGAGGCTGAGATTGTCATGTTCCCAGCACTACAGAAATAGTGCATATTCATGGGGTTAACTCATACAATCAACATAGGATGTGTTTCTGTACCTTTCTGACCATTTTTTCCTGTACAACGTGGGCTCCTTTGCATCTTAGACGTCATACATGTTGGGTTTGCATTAGGTTTGGCCCTGTAATCAACAGATATCCTGATGGCTGCCATTAGAGTTTTCAGGAGGACCTGGCGGAGAAAAAGGAGAGCGAAAGATTACACTTCAGTCTTGTCTAGGTGTTTCAATTGACAATATCTTGGAAACTTCCTTTAGTTTTACACGCATTAAAGAAGGCTCCTTATGGACCATTAGAGGCAGCATCACTGAAATGCTTTCTTTAAAAAGTTACCTTTTTGGTAGCAGTTACTTCTTTGCAAGAAACCCTACTTAAGATTGATGCCAGGATGTTTGATTTTATGGGCCTTCTCTTCCTTTAAACCCAAGAGCTCTCTTCTCAAAATTCCACTATTTTCTTGCTATTATTCTGGTCTCTTTCTTGTCTGATCATTTGAGTCCAGCTTGACCGGACCATCATGTGCTTGATTTGGATCGGCAGGAGAGTTTTTTAGACCCATACAGATTCCTACATGAAGACAGATTCTTGTTTCTTTCCTTAAATTTTGGAATATGGGGAAGAAAGGTTTAGTCATGACCAATAGCAGATGGATTGGTTTAGCTATAACCATGTCTCATTCTGTTTTTGGGGTTCCCTGAAGGATGGCTGCCTCTTGGGTGGACTATCATGGGTGGGAGGATTCTGGTGTATTATATTGTGTGGTTGTGCGACCTCACAGTGTGATAAACTTAGACAAACTGTCTTGGGTCCAGTCAGGTTTGTTTGCAAAACCTCTTGCTCAACCCTGGGTAACTGTGGCTTCATGTAGCAAGGCTTAAACAAAGGAACTAGTGTAAATCATTTAGAAGCACAAACAGCAGAATAAGAGTCATGCCACACAATTGTCATCTGACACAAACATTTTACAAATAGATTATATTTTTATGAATTTTTAGACACCAAGATGAGCAAAATCCACCGGAGGGTTCCGAGATATAGAATTTGAAAGAAAACATAAATCTTAACTTTGTAGGTTAGAGCGCAAACAAGCATTGATAACCGTAACGTTTGAAAACTTTTCTAAAGTTTGGAAGAGTTGTGTTTGGCTACTCCGACATGGACTGGGAGGCCAGTCCCAACAGGTGGAAGGGCAGAGAGGCCGGCAATGAATATCTGGACAGGTACCTGTTCACCAAAGCAGTCTGAAGTCCAGTTCCACACTTTACATCAAAACTGCCATATACTTTAATGGGGTGTTGCTGATGCTGAGGATACAGGATGCTGAAAGATTCTCTGGATGCTGTGCAGTAGATGGGGATCTCCTTGCAGTTATTTCTCAGTCCACAGGTAAGGGGGAGGGGGAGAATTTGGCCACAGGAGTCGATGTCCTTTGAAGTACTCTTTAGGCCAGTGGAAGTCCAGCAGCGGCTAGACTACCGATTTTGGGACAAAGCAAGTCCAATGGTGTCCTTGGATGAGGGCTTGTGTCTGTCTTGGGCAACAAACCACACTCTGGGTCTGGCAGGCAAGGGTGCAACTTTTGAGTCCAGGGTGGAGGTCTTTTTGGCTGCACATCGGCAGTTCGCTGCGGTTCCCTAAAGATGGCTACTGACCAGCCAGAACGGGCTACTCCAGCTTTTGTGGCCCAGGTGCTGGATGAGGAGGTCAGCAAACTGACCTTTAGAGTCACTTCTTAGGTCCGGAGCAATAGAACAACTTTCCCACAAGCCAGCCACTGAAGGCATAGTCCTCTCTTCACTAGCCTAAGGAGCAGAAGGTGCAGCCCAGCAGTTGGTGCATCCTCTCTTGACAGGTCCAGGAGTCAGCAGGGCACTTCAGTCCTTCCTCCAGTCCAGATGTGATCCGAAGTTTAGGGTGCAATGGGTGCCATACTTATTACCAGAAAGTGCCAAGGGGGAGGTGATGTGGTCTCTAACCAAGGGGCTATGAGGATCCCTCCTGCCCTATGACAACATTCGACTATGTGTGGCATTTAACAATCCAAAAGTACACTATTCTGCTCACTCTAAAGATGTCTAAACTCTTCCTTTGGTCATGAGGAGCGGTGTAGCTCACCCTAGGGGTGTGGGTATCTGTGGGTTATATGCCCACAGGAAAACTTGTTTGGTTATTGGTTGTACCTCTCTGTTTCTGCCACTAGCCTACCTTCATGAACAAAGGGGCAGCCCACTCAAGTGTGATCACCATTTGCTCACCAAAGGGCCATTTTGAAGCTTCCCCTTTCCCTCTTACATGCATGCAAAATATGGCAGGAACAAAAGATCTCCGGTAAAGAGCCCCTTCGCGGGTGCCTGTCAGACATTGCAGCGCCAGTCTGACGAGGAGCAGAACCCATATGATGAAGCATGACACCTAGCTTGCTGGGTGTGTGAGGGTTTTAGTTCCAAAAAGGGAAATTCCCAGCCCTTTTTACCTGTTCTGGTTCTACGCTAGTCTCAAACTCCTGCCCACATCGGGGAACTTTGTACCCTTCTTGTGTTACAGTTCCATTTTGAAGCTTGCCTTTTGGGCCAATATCCTGCATGGCTTCTTGCAAGGGAGGTAGGGGGTAGACCCGCCCTTTGTGGCAGGCCTCTATTGTTCCTGAGCCTGGGAGTCGTTCACACACCTCCCCAGGTGGCGGCCAGCAACTGTGAAAAGGCCTGCCGGATAAACTGGGCAACAAAACAACAACTTTCTAAAAGTTGCCTTTCCTTGAAAGTGACATTGAATTCGACTTGGGTGTCAAGTCGTGTTTAATGCCACGATTAATTTGATACTTTGAATTGCCCATTTCAGTAGTCCAATTCAGAAGTTAGCAGGGTTTGGATGTCAGGATGTAACTTTGTGCTAGCAAATGTAGCTACTTGCTTTTCCTCAGTGAAAATGAAAAGTTTGAAGTTTTACTGTTCGGATATATGAAAGAACATGTCCTACTGGAAAATATACTGCATAGCTACCAAGGTTTCACATTGCCGTGTGTTACATTTTCATAATTTCAATGTTATTATGAGTGACATTTCAACGGGTATGAGGGACACTTTCTCGCGAGCAAAAGAAAGCATTGAAGACAAGGGAAATATATAAACATCACAAATTACAACCGTTTGCGGAATGAGAAACTCTACTACAACTTAATGCAGACACAGGATCGAAAGGCACAGGGAACTCACACCAAAACGTGGGGACACATAAATGGGGCAAAAGGGTATAGGTGAATTGGCACTGACCATTACAAACATGGGACAGAAAGACAGAAACTGAAACTTAGAGAGACCAAAAACAGCATAAATAGCTTAAAAAAGTAATGTATTGGAATCGTGTGTAATGTAACTTGTGCTCAGTGACACTTACCCCATCAATGCATTGTCATGTCACTGCCCTACTAGTCGCACTGCAGTTTCTTTCACTCATGGTGACAGCGTATTGCTGGCTCAGGGGTCCACTTGTGCTGGGTGCGATGCCCCCCAGCTGAGCTCTCCACAAACGCCAACCACGCCAATACTTGCTAGGGCTGTGCTGTGTCAGTCACTGCTCGCTGATTGTCAGTGAGCCCGGAGCACCAATTGATGGTCATGTCAAGGAGCATGGAGGAGGACGGGCCCAGCCGCGACGTGCAGCGGTAGTGTGGCCCAAGAGGAGGGCTCGAGCAACTTGTATGGCTTAGGCTGTATAGTCACTTGGCTGCACTCTGTAATGGCAGGGCGGCCAGGCTGCTTAGGCACTACACCTGGCTCCACTCTGAGGAGGCTGCGGGTGGGTCCCATTCAGGGCACAAGTCCTAAAAAAATAAGTGGGGGGACGCTCAAAGTTAGGTGGTGTCACCGGAAGTGACGTCACGACGGAAAGCTGGCAGGACTAATTGTTTTTCTGCCAGTCGCCCTGCGAAGGTGTCCGAGTCTACGGCAGTGCATGTCCCCTCTTCAGTTTCCTGCCTGTGCCCCAAGCCCGGCCCCCCTGGAATTGTTACTGTCGCCTGGCAACATTAGCGCTTGGGAATTGAAAGTCCAGCTGTTGGGCAGTGGGGACGGCGTCCACCGGGTAAAAACCCAGTAATATAAGTGGGGGGATGCCGTCCAACCGCGTGGTACCCCAACTCGAGCCCTACTCCCATTGACTTCAGTATCAGGATAGGAGTGTCCTGGTGCGCGCGGACGGATGCTCTATTGCCCCTCTCAGAATGGCAGATATGCCAACCTTCGTCAGGCGGCACCTGGTGTGTCACAGAGAGAGGGAGGTGTATTTGCTCAATGAAGTGACCCCCACTTTGTAGGGTCATTAGAAGGTGAATGACGGTCCAGACCATCTCAGAATAATTAAGCAACCAGGCACGGCCTAGTCACTCGGGACAAAGCGGTGCGAACTACAGCGGCGGACTCCCGCCTGTGATAGCTCAAGCTCCCCACCTCCATACTGAAATGTACCACGGGCGTTTGCGTCACACTGTCATTGCCATAGGATGCAGGCATGCCAAGTACCACACATCATCATTGGGGAACTAATCATCACTTTAACTGACTCTTGTGAACGATAGATGTTGTTTGAAACATTGTAGTCAGCCCAGCCCAGCACGACCTCAGTCAGTCCCCAAAGTTAGTTTACTGGCTGCAAAGCTGTGCGGACGTGCGTTTTCATCTAAGAGCTTTGCTTATACTCCGGTGTTAATTGCCACTGCTTCAGCGTTTGCTGAGGGGGTGCTATAAATGCGTGACAACGGATTTCAGTGTGGTGATGCAGACCACCACACTGAAATGCGTTAGTCTAACGCCTGATGTGTGGTACTTGGCAGGCCTGATACTGCTCCTTGCCTTATGGTTTCTTTAAGGGAGATGTATATATTGTAAATGGAAGTGAGGGCTTTGTCATAGGTTTAAATGGCAAAGTCGAACTAGAAGTTTTAAAGCTGTTCTTCCAGGCTGCAGTGGCAGGCTATGAGCCATTTTGTACGTTTTCACCCTCAGTGTGGCATAAGCAGTGCTGTAGCCCTGGGTGGGTTCATTGCAACTTACATGCCCTGGGTATTCTTAGCACCATGTACTAGGAACTTATAAGTAATTCGTCTTATGCCAATTCAAAGTAGCCAATTCAACCTACATTTTGTAAGGGGTTAGAACACTGGCACTGGGGTCTGGTTAGCAGGCCACAATGCACTTGAAAAACCATCAGCATCCGTCCAAAACTTTGGGGGTGATCAGGAAAAAAGAGACGTTTTCTTACAAAGGGTGTTTGTTTACTGACATTTGGAGGGCTGCCACATGGCTCTAGCTAATTCATTTTTCAAAATTGTTCACAAGGGTTAGCAGGCTTGGTGGTGGTGAGTAGTGTGTTTTTTTTTAAGTTTTATAGCATCTTGGTCTATAAATTCTTCAATCTTATTTTCATTTTCTTTTTAGAAATGCTTTAATGCTGTGAGATTTGTTGTTTGCATTAGAACTATGATGTTGATTCATAGCATTGTAGTTATGTGGTGAGTTCAACTGGGCACCCACTTGTTGCTTAGTTTATTATCATATTTTAGCACTACATACTGGTAGTCTTCCTCACACCATATTTTGCTCTTTCCCATTACAGTCCAGAGGTCTGTCCTCCGTAACTTTTCTGAGATTTTTTTCCTCCTGGTGTGTCGAGGATGTCTAACCCCCTGGAGCCTGTCACTGCGCCATATCGGTGACGGTCAATCTCATTTGTTTGTCTGGATCATGACTATGATGTGCTACGATTGCCGGGCCATGGCGAAGAAGGCTTTGAGGGAGCAGTCCCTAAAACTGCAAGCTGCTCGTCATGCGACTCCGCGGATGTCCTGATCGAGAGGAAGGTCCCAGGACAGTTCCAGGAGTAGTAAGTTCTCTTCATCCCATTTGTAATCATCGGGGCATTCAGGTAACAGGTACAAAAAATTCAAGAAGTTGAAGTGCGCTTTGACTTCTCCTCGTCTGTCAGTCGACATGACAAAGGAACATCAGCATACAAAGGCCTGATTCCTTGGAACCTGCACATAGGCCAACTCGTGCCTTCCCAATTTTCCGGGAGCAACCCCAGCTCAAATTAAAGAGATTTATGAGGCCATTTGTCTCATATTTGAGCAGCCAAGCCCTCTGGCATGCATTTGGGCCCCACAGGATCTTTGAGGGCCCCCATATGGTTCCAAGCCCGCGGCTCCAGCCATGGCTCTGATGGACCTCCATGGTTCCGGTCATGGATCAATACCGATACCGGTTGTGTCCTCCTGACCTTCCCTGGCGCTGGTCCTGATGCAGATGCTCCCAAGGCCAAAGACTCCAGCCACATTGTGATCCCCAAATCTGACACTGAGCTGCGTCAACCGACATCGATTCCAGCACTTACAGGATCCCCATGTCCTAGGTCAGAGCTTTAGCCCTATTCCAAAGGGCTAGGTGTCGAGGAGGAATGGGAGAGGTCGCTGGACCCTTTAAAATACTAGCCTTATGAACAGGGTATGGACTCGTGTGAGGAACTGGATGATACCAGTGCAATGGATACGTCTCTAGATATCGGTATGCTTTCTCCCTTCTCCCTCTACCGTGGCCCTCAGTGGCAGTCAAGACCAACATCTTGACAGAGGTGCTGCAACTGGGAGTCTCCTCCTATGAACCCGTACTCCCGTTCAACAAAGCCCTCACCGACGTCATTCTGGGGACCTGGTCCAAACTAAGCACAGGTGCTCCTGTGAATAGGACGATTGCCCGCTGCCACTTTCGTACTCTTGGGGATCTAAACTTCCTCATCCAACACCCTACCCCAGAGAGCTTGGTGGCCCAAGCCTCCACTTTCCATGGCTCGTTCCCTGCTGCTCCTCCGGGCAGGGAATCCAAGAGGCTGGAAATCTTGGGAAAGAAATCCTTTTCTTACGCCAGCCTTGCATTGCTGTCAGTGAATACCACATGCTTATTGGGTCGCTGCTACCACATGCTGTGGGACGCGGTTGTGCAAGTGCTGCCACAGGTCCCAGAGGAAGCCCCGGCCATTCTCTCCCAATCAGCCAAAGACGGGAGAGACACAGCAAAGCAGAATGGACACAACCGACTCGCCGGGCAGATCGGTTTCATCGACAGTGGCCCTCAGTTGCCCCACCTGGCTGAGAACATCTGCAATTTCAGGGGATGTCCAAGCTTCCCTCATGAAAATGCCCTTCGATGGCAACTGTGTCTTCTTAGACAAGGCAGATTCGGCACTGGTGCACTTTAAGGGTTTGTGTGATATGGCTAAGCTCTTGGGCCTCTCATCTGCCCCGTAACCCTAGGCTGCTTTTTGCTCTGTCGTGGCTTCGGAAGGGGCTTCCAACCATGCCAATACCCTCCCAACCACTGAGCAGTGCCGGCTCCCCAGCCTCGGCAGGGACATGGGCGGGATACCGACAGACCGCGTGGATCAGATATCCATTCACCATCCCACCTGGAAGCTCCAGCCTCCAAATCTTTCTAATCTCGCCCTTCAAGATCATGGGCACCCAGTTGGTAGCAGAATCCGCCATCACCTCTACACTGACATTCCATAACATCAAAAAGGTGGGTTTTGCAGATCGTCCGAAGGGGCTACTACCTCCCCTTTTAAACTACCCCTTCCTTAATGCCACCATCTTACAACCGGCTGACAGAGAATCACTTGTCTCTGCCCCACGAGGAAGTCATGGCTCTCTTTGCCAAGGGAGCAATAGAGAGGGTTCCGGTGCCAGAAGTAGGCTGCGATTGCTATTCCTGCTACTTTCTGGCCCCCAGAAAGGACAAGAGCCTGTGTCCTATCCTAGATCTCAGGGCCCTCAACTACTTCCTCAAAAAGGAGAAGTTCAAGATGCTCATGCTAGCTCAAGTCTTGTCTGCCCTTGATCCAGAATACTGGAATATAGCGTTGTACTTGCAGGACACTTATTTTCATACCCCTGCCCTGCCTGCCCACCAGTGTTATCTGTGGTTCACAGTCAGCCACAAGCACTTTCAGTTCACTGTGCTCCCTTTTGGCCTTACCAACGTCCCTCAGGTGTTTACCAAGGTGGTGGCAGTGGTTGCAGCTCATCTATGGAGATATGGGGTGCCAGTCTTCTCCTATCTCAAATACTGGTGGTTGTAGACGGCTCGCCCCAGGCTATCGTCTCCCACCTCCAGACTACTGCGATCCTCCACCAGAGCTACACCTCCAACCACTGCGTTAGTGAATGGAGTTCTAGTCCTGGACATCTGCCAGGCAGCGACGTTGCCTTCCCTGCAAACGTTTACCAAGCATTACTGCCTGGATAGTCAGGTCTGCAGGGTCAGACATTTCACCCATTCGATCCTGCAGGACTTCCTAGTTTAAATTTGTCTGCAGACCCACAACTGGGGATGGTATTGCTTGGGTATCAATTCAAAGGTAAGGAATCTGTGGCAAGAAGTCTCTATCAGATGAATAAGTTACTTACCTTCGGAAATACCTTATTTTGTCAAGAATATATTGGGGTTCACTATCAACATGCCAAAGTCACACCTGACTCCATCTCAGACGAGCTGATCTCGATACAGTGCAGTTTTGGGCATTTACTCTCGAGCGACGAGCCCATGATTTTCAGGCTAGGATACTGATGTTTTAGGCTCTACCCTGGGTTTCTGTGAGACTGACTCGGAAGATGTCCTCCTGCTGGTGACACATGCCAGATGGCATTTGCGAGCTCTGCAGTGGGACCTGAAGTTCCAGTGGGTGCAGCATCAGGGGAATCACTCAGATATGGTCCAAATCTCAGAGGGAACTGCAAAGGACCTGCAGTGGTGGCTAACGAACCGCAATTAGTTCAGAAGTAGACCCCTCTCCCTTCCCCAACCAGATTTCACAGTAATGACAGATGCATTGCTCCTCGGATGGGGAGGCCACCTGGGAGAGGTGGAGATCAGAGGATGCAGGTCTCCGATGGAATCCGGACTACACATCAACATGCTGGAACTCAGTGCATTTAGACTGGCATTGATAGCCTTTCTACCGTATATCAAAGAAAGGCTAGTGCGGGTGTTCACATACAACACCGCCGCCATGAGGTACTTCAACAACTAGGGTGGGTGGGATTTTGGGCCCTTGGTCAAGAGGCCATGCGTCTATGGACATGACTGGAACAACAGGGTATATCCCTGGTGGTTCAATACCTGGCAGGTTCCCTGAAAGCCAGGGTGGGCAAATTCAACCATCAGTGCCAGGGAGATCACAAATCAATCAATCAATCAAGGGTTTGTATAGCGTGGCTATTCACCCATGAGCCTCCACCCGGAGGTGGTGCATGGCCTCTTTCAGCAGTGTAGGGAGCCTTTGTTGGATCGGTTCGCCTCCGCCAAGAACACGCAATGTCACCAGTTTTGCACGCTGGAGTTTCCAAGGAAGCTCCCGCCCGGAGGCGCTTTTTCATCTCGAGTGGGGCCCATTCCTCCTGTACGCCTTTTCGGCTTTATCATTCCTGCCCAGAGTTCTCAAGAAGATCAGGAAAAGAATGGGCCCAAGCCATCTTTGTGGCTCCAAAGTGGGCACGGAGAGTCTGGTATCCTGAGCTTTTGAACATGAGTGTCGATGCTCTGATCAGGCTGCCACTTTGGGAAGATCCTCTGTCTCAGCAGCAGGGGAGTGTCCTCCACCTGAACCTGTCCACTCTGTGCCTTCTTGCGTGGAGATTGAGCGGCTGCAGTTGACAGCTTTTATTTATTTATTTATTTTAAAGATTTATAAAGCGCGGCTTATACCCGTGGGTGTCTTGGCGCTGTAACTCAGCTTATTATCTCAGTGAGAACATTATCACACCTCAAAAGTGGTACAGTGAGCGGAGAAGTTATTGGTCAAACAACCAAGTTTTCAGCAGCTTTCTAAACTGAAACAATGATGAAGTAGATCTTATCACCATCGGAAGAGTATTCCAGAGTCTGGCTGCGGTGTTTGTGAAACATCTATCACCCCAAGTGGCAGTCCTGGTCCGTGGCACTGTCAATTGGTGCAGGTGTTCAGATCTAAGTGATCTCTTGGGTTGATAGAAGATAAGCTTCTGTTTGAGAAACACCGGGCCGAAACCATGTAATGCTTTAAAGGTGAGGCATAAGGTTTTAAATCTAATCCGATTTCTTACAGTTAGCCAGTGGTAGTTCCTGATTACTTGCTTAATGGGTTTAAATTTGGGGGTGCCAGACAGTAGCCTTGCTGCTGCGTTTTGAATAAGCTGCAATTTGGCCACCACCCGAGATTGAGCATTCGCAAATAATCCATTGCAGTAATCCAATGATGAAAGTACCAAGGAGCTCACCACCTTTTTCCTCGCATGATCTGGAAGAAATGGTAAGATTTTTCTAAGGAGTCTGAGTTTGTGGAAGGCAGAAGATGCTATCTGATTGGCATGGTTAACGAAATTCAGCTTTTCGTCGAAGATTATCCCTAGATTCCTAACCTTATGAACAGGGGTTGGTAGGGCTCCAAGTAATGGGGGCCACCAGACGGAAGACCACAAAGGAGATAACTTTCCGAAGATAATTACCTCAGTCTTCTCTGAGTTGAGTCTTAAGCAGTTTCCAGCCATCCACTCCTTGATTGCCAACATGCCTTCCTGAAACCGAGCCGCCACCTCTTCTCCATCGTTCTTGATGGCAAGCACCAACTGGGTGTCGTCGGCATATGTGGTAAGGCTCATCCGGTAGTTTTTAATAACCCTAGCTAAGTCCGACACATAGATATTAAAAAGTCTCGGACTTAGGGATGAGCCTTGAGGAACCCCACATGGTAGGGCAAGATCAGCCGATTTAAAAGATCCCAGTGTTACTGCCTGCGTTCTGCCCGACAAAAAAGAGGCAAGCAAGGCCCTAGCCGTAGAATGGATGCCCAGTTCTTCGACACGGTCAATCAAGATGGAGTGGTTGACCGTGTCGAAGGCGCAGATAAATCCAACAAAACCAATACCGCTGTACCCCCTTGGTCCCTGATGGTACTGATGTCATCAGCGGCCTTGATAAGTGCGGTCTCGGTCCCATGCATTTTGCGAAACCCAAATTGAGAGTCGTCAAGTAGAGTGTTTCGTTCAATATATTCCGACAGCTGCTTGTTCATTGCTTTCTCAGCTACTTTAGCTAAGAACGGCAAGCTAGCAATAGGTCTATAGTTTTTCAGCATAGTTTTTTCTAGACCAGATTTTTTAAGGAGAGGTTTCAGTAGGGTATTCTTTAACCTATCCGGAAAGACCCCTGATTTGAACATCCCATTGCAGACTTGTGTTATGACTTCACTAATTAAATCAATTAATGGGGGAAAGATTTTGGGAGGGCAGGGGTCTAGGGCTGAGCCCGTTTTGATAAGCCTGATGAAATCAGCTGTCTGCTCCTCCTTTATCTCTTTGAATTGAGAAAGTGAGCACTCAAGGGGTTTACATAAGGAAGTAGATATCAGTTTAACAGGGGATGTCATTACTGAAAACTCAGAGTAAATATCATTTACTTTAGAAAAGAAAAAATTTGCCAGTGCATCACAAAATTCCTGCGAAAGAGGAGGACCCAAGTCTGCAGATTTCCCAGCCAATGATTTTACCACCTCATACAATTGTCTACTTGAGTTTTTAGAATTTTCGATTTGTTCCTCAAAGTATTTCTTTTTTGCCTCCTGAATCATTTTTTTATAGACAGCTAGTACTTCTTTGTATGTAAGTTAACTTTTACTATCATAAGTCTTTCGCCAATTTCTTTCATGGTTCCTACAGACCTGTTTTTGCTTTCTTAAGGCTTCTGAGAACCACGGGGCCGAGGGCACTTTGCTGTTTTTTTAAATGGTTTTAAGCAGCACATGTGCCTCCACCGCGTTGCCCAACCAAGTGAAAAACTGATCCACCGCTACATTAGGGTCTTCCGAAATTGCGGGACTGGATTTAATCAATGATATTCTAAAAATCTCATAATCAATGCCCTTCCAAACTCTAAATATTTCCTGAGTTGGAGGGGCCCTTTTAGGAATCGGAGCCTTAGTAATAGGAATATGGCTCAGAATGGCATAATGATCAGACCAAGTGAGGGGCAGTACATCACGTATTACTAGCTCATTAATGTTAGAAAAAATGCCGTCTAATGTATGTCCGGCCTCGTGTGTAGGTACATTTATGAACTGAGTTAGTCCCAACGTTTCACAGTTTGCCAGTAGGGATACAGTTTCAGAATCCTCCGTTTTGTCTAAATGGAAATTTAAATCTCCCAAGGCTATGAAGGTGTCGTCAATTGCCAATGGTTCCATAAATGACATAAAGGATGACAAAAATTCAGTTTGTGCACCCGGGGGTCTATAAATGAGTACTCCTTTAAGATTGTATGAAGGAGTAAGCTTGATGGCAAAATGTAGAGCTTCACATGTTAATGAAGGTATAGGAAATATTCTGACCGGAAAGGTAGTCCGGGAAATAATTGCCAGGCCCCCTCCTTTTTTCCCTTGTCTGTCTAACCGATGTGCAGTGAAGCCATGCGGTACTGCTACCAGTAAATCAGGTTCTGACGCTTCATCGATCCACGTCTCTGTGATGAAAAGGATATCTATATTTCTGCCCAGAATTAAGCCGGCGATCTCCTGCCTATGCCTGGCCAGAGAGCGAGCATTAATGAGTGACATTATAATGATCTCAGGTTTAGTGATATGAGCATCTGAGAGGCTGGCTTTAGAGTTAATAAACGGAATGGCAGACTTACAGTTCGAACAACAGATGGTGCTAAGTTCGATAATGGTTTCAGGGTTGTGTTGTGGACAGGCCTCCCTATATGCTGGTTTCAACTGCATAATCTCCGCCGGAGCATATCTAATCCTCTCTGTGGTGAATGACACAGGGGGTATGGCGCTAGGCGCAGGTCCGGCGCGGACGGGCGCAGACGGGCTTGCCTTTGGCGCGCCTTCGGCGCACCGCCGGCGCGCCCGCTGCGCGGACGAGATGGCAGTCCCCTTTTATCCAGTGCTAAGGAGGGCGGGAGGCGGCCAGCTACTGGGACGCCACCCTTCCTACCCCCAATATGGCGCCTGCTCAGCCTGTTCTCCCGGCGTCAGCACGTAATCTGCTGAGCTTAAGACAGCGTGTGAAAGCGGCGATTTCAGCAAGTCAAGCTCACAGTAAAAATAGCACAGAAGTTTTAAAGTAAAAAGCAGAACGAAAAATAATGCACTTTTAAAATCGTGAAAATGAGCCCCCGGCTTTCCGCCTCAGGGGAGAGACTACAAGTTAAGTCAGCGCACTCGCGCGGTGACGGTGATTTTATAGCCTAAGAGGGCGGGAGGCGGCCAGCTACTGGGACGCCACCCTTCCTACCCCCAATATGGCGCCTGCTCAGGCTGTACTCCCGGCGTCAGCACGTAATCTGCTGCGCTGAGGACAGCGCGTGAAAGCGGCGATTTCAGCAAGTCAAGCTCACAGTAAAAATAGCACAGAAGTTTTAAAGTAAAAAGCAGAACGAAAAATAATGCACACTTTTAAAATCGTGAAAATGAGCCCCCGGCTTTCTGCCTCAGGGGAGAGACTACAAGTTAAGTCAGCGCACTCGCGCTGTGACGGTGATTTTGTAGCCTAAGAGGGCGGGAGGCGCCCAGCTACTGGGACGCCACCCTTCCTACCCCCACTATGGCGCCTGCTCAGCCTGTACTCCCGGCGTCAGCACGTAATCTGCTGCGCTGAGGACAGCGTGTGAAAGCGGCGATTTCAGCAAGTCAAGCTCACAGTAAAAATAGCACAGAAGTTTTAAAGTAAAAAGCAGAACGAAAAATAATGCACACTTTTAAAATCGTGAAAATGAGCCCCCGGCTTTCCGCCTCAGGGGAGAGACTACAAGTTAAGTCAGCCCACTTGCGCTGTGACGGTGATTTTATAGCCTAAGAGGGCGGGAGGCGGCCAGCTACTGGGACGCCACCCTTCCTACCCCCAATATGGCGCCTGCTCAGCCTGTACTCCCGGCGTCAGCACGTAATCTGCTGCGCTGAGGACAGCGTGTTAAAGCGGTGATTTCAGCAAGTCAAGCTCACAGTAAAAATAGCACAGAAGTTTTAAAGTAAAAAGCAGAACGAAAAATAATGCACACTTTTAAAATCGTGAAAATGAGCCCCCGGCTTTCCGCCTCAGGGGAGAGACTACAAGTTAAGTCAGCGCACTCGCGCTGGTACGGTGATTTTATAGCCTAAGAGGGCGGGAGGAGGCCAGCTACTGGGACGCCACCCTTCCTACCCCCAATATGGCGCCTGCTCAGCCTGTACTCCCGGCGTCAGCACGTAATCTTCTGCGCTGAGGACAGCGTGTGAAAGCGGCGATTTCAGCAAGTCAAGCTCACAGTAAAAATAGCACAGAAGTTTTAAAGTAAAAAGCAGAACGAAAAATAATGCACACTTTTAAAATCGTGAAAATGAGCCCCCGGCTTTCCGCCTCAAGGGAGAGACTACAAGTTAAGTCAGCGCACTCGTGCTGTGACGGTGATTTTATAGCCTAAGAGGGCGGGAGGCGGCCAGCTACTGGGACGCCACCTTTCCTACCCCCAATATGGCGCCTGCTCAGCCTGTACTCCCGGCGTCAGCACGTAATCTTCTGCGCTGAGGACAGCGTGTGAAAGCGGCGATTTCAGCAAGTCAAGCTCACAGTAAAAATAGCACAGAAGTTTTAAAGTAAAAAGCAGAACGAAAAATAATGCACACTTTTAAAATCGTGAAAATGAGCCCCCGGCTTTCCGCCTCAGGGGAGAGACTACAAGTTAAGTCAGCGCACTTGCGCTGTGACGGTGATTTTATAGCCTAAGAGGGCGGGAGGCGGCAAGCTACTTGGACGCCACCCTTCCTACCCCCAATATGGCGCCTGCTCAGCCTGTACTCCTGGCGTCAGCACGTAATCTGCTGCGCTGAGGACAGCGTGTGAAAGCGGCGATTTCAGCAAGTCAAGCTCACAGTAAAAATAGCACAGAAGTTTTAAAGTAAAAAGCAGAACGAAAAATAATGCACACTTTTAAAATCGTGAAAATGAGCCCCCGGCTTTCCGCCTCAGGGGAGAGACTACAAGTTAAGTCAGCGCACTCGCGCTGTGACGGTGATTTTATAGCCTAAGACGGCAGGAGGCGGCCAGCTACTGGGACGCCACCCTTCCTACCACCAATATGGCGCCTGCTCAGCCTGTACTCCCGGCGTCAGCATGTAATCTGCTGCGCTGAGGACAGCGTGTGAAAGCGGCGATTTCAGCAAGTCAAGCTCACAGTAAAAATAGCACAGAAGTTTTAAAGTAAAAAGCAGAACGAAAAATAATGCACACTTTTAAAATCGTGAAAATGAGCCCCCGGCTTTCCGCCTCAGGGGAGAGACTACAAGTTAAGTCAGCGCACTCGTGCTGTGACGGTGATTTTATAGCCTAAGAGGGCGGGAGGCGGCCAGCTACTGGGACGCCACCCTTCATACCCCCAATATGGCGCCTGCTCAGGCTGTACTCCCGGCGTCAGCACGTAATCTGCTGCGCTGAGGACAGCTCGTGAAAGCGGCGATTTCAGCAAGTCAAGCTCACAGTAAAAATAGCACAGAAGTTTTAAAGTAAAAAGCAGAACGAAAAATAATGCACACTTTTAAAATCGTGAAAATGAGCCCCCGGCTTTCCGCCTCAGGGGAGAGACTACAAGTTAAGTCAGCGCACTCGTGCTGTGACGGTGATTTTATAGCCTAAGAGGGCGGGAGGCGGCAAGCTACTTGGACGCCACCCTTCCTACCCCCAATATGGCGCCTGCTCAGCCTGTACTCCTGGCGTCAGCACGTAATCTGCTGCGCTGAGGACAGCGTGTGAAAGCGGCGATTTCAGCAAGTCAAGCTCACAGTAAAAATAGCACAGAAGTTTTAAAGTAAAAAGCAGAACGAAAAATAATGCACACTTTTAAAATCGTGAAAATGAGCCCCCGGCTTTCCGCCTCAGGGGAGAGACTACAAGTTAAGTCAGCGCACTCGCTCTGTGACGGTGATTTTATAGCCTAAGACGGCAGGAGGCGGCCAGCTACTGGGACGCCACCCTTCCTACCACCAATATGGCGCCTGCTCAGCCTGTACTCCCGGCGTCAGCACGTAATCTGCTGCGCTGAGGACAGCGTGTGAAAGCGGCGATTTCAGCAAGTCAAGCTCACAGTAAAAATAGCACAGAAGTTTTAAAGTAAAAAGCAGAACGAAAAATAATGCACACTTTTAAAATCGTGAAAATGAGCCCCCGGCTTTCCGCCTCAGGGGAGAGACTACAAGTTAAGTCAGCGCACTCGTGCTGTGACGGTGATTTTATAGCCTAAGAGGGCGGGAGGCGGCCAGCTACTGGGACGCCACCCTTCATACCCCCAATATGGCGCCTGCTCAGGCTGTACTCCCGGCATCAGCACGTAATCTGCTGCGCTGAGGACAGCTCGTGAAAGCGGCGATTTCAGCAAGTCAAGCTCACAGTAAAAATAGCACAGAAGTTTTAAAGTAAAAAGCAGAACGAAAAATAATGCACACTTTTAAAATCGTGAAAATGAGCCCCCGGCTTTCCGCCTCAGGGGAGAGACTACAAGTTAAGTCAGCGCACTTGCGCTGTGACGGTGATTTTATAGCCTAAGAGGGCGGGAGGCAGCCAGCTACTGGGACGCCACCCTTCCTACCCCCAATATGGCGCCTGCTCAGCCTGTACTCCCGGCGTCAGCACGTAATCTGCTGCGCTGAGGACAGCGTTTGAAAGCGGCGATTTCAGCAAGTCAAGCTCACAGTAAAAATAGCACAGAAGTTTTAAAGTAAAAAGCAGAACGAAAAATAATGCATACTTTTAAAATCGTGAAAATGAGCCCCCGGCTTTCTGCCTCAGGGGAGAGACTACAAGTTAAGTCAGCGCACTCGCGCTGTGACGGTGATTTTATAGCCTAAGAGGGCGGGAGGCGGCCAGCTACTGGGACGCCACCCTTCCTACCCCCAATATGGTGCTTGCTCAGCCTGTACTCCGGGCGTCAGCACGTAATCTGCTGCGCTGAGGACAGCGTGTGAAAGCTGCGATTTCAGCAAGTCAAGCTCACAGTAAAAATAGCACAGAAGTTTTAAAGTAAAAAGCAGAACGAAAAATAATGCACACTTTTAAAATCGTGAAAATGAGCCCCCGGCTTTCCGCCTCAGGGGAGAGACTACAAGTTAAGTCAGCGCACTCCCGCTGTGACGGTGATTTTATAGCCTAAGAGGGCGGGAGGCGGCCAGCTACTGGGACGCCACCCTTCCTACCCCCAATATGGCGCCTGCTCAGCCTGTACTCTTGGCGTCAGCACGTAATCTGCTGCGCTGAGGACAGCGTGTGAAAGCGGCGATTTCAGCAAGTCAAGCTCACAGTAAAAATAGCACAGACGTTTTAAAGTAAAAAGCAGAACGAAAAATATTGCACACTTTTAAAATCGTGAAAATGAGCCCCCGGCTTTCCGCCTCAGGGGAGAGACTACAAGTTAAGTCAGCGCACTTGCGCTGTGACGGTGATTTTATAGCCTAAGAGGGCGGGAGGCGGCCAGCTACTGGGACGCCACCCTTCCTACCCCCAATATGGCGCCTGCTCAGCCTGTACTCCCGGCGTCAGCACGTAATCTGCTGCGCTGAGGACAGCGTGTGAAAGCGGCGATTTCAGCAAGTCAAGCTCACAGTAAAAATAGCACAGAAGTTTTAAAGTAAAAAGCAGAACGAAAAATAATGCACACTTTTAAAATCGTGAAAATGAGCCCCCAGCTTTCTGCCTCAGGGGAGAGACTACAAGTTAAGTCAGCGCACTCGCGCTGTGACGGTGATTTTATAGCCTAAGAGGGCGGGAGGCGGCCAGCTACTGGGACGCCACCCTTCCTACCCCCAATATGGCGCCTGCTCAGCCTGTACTCCCGGCGTCAGCACGTAATCTGCTGCGCTGAGGACAGCGTGTGAAAGCGGCGATTTCAGCAAGTCAAGCTCACAGTAAAAATAGCACAGAAATTTTAAAGTAAAAAGCAGAACGAAAAATAATGCACACTTTTAAAATCGTGAAAATGAGCCCCCGGCTTTCCGCCTCAGGGGAGAGACTACAAGTTAAGTCAGCGCACTTGCGCTGTGACGGTGATTTTATAGCCTAAGAGGGCGGGAGGCGGCCAGCTACTGGGACGCCACCCTTCCTACCCCCAATATGGCGCCTGCTCAGCCTGTACTCCCGGCGTCAGCACGTAATCTGCTGCGCTGAGGACAGCGCGTGAAAGCGGCGGTTTCAGCAAGTCAAGCTCACAGTAAAAATAGCACAGAAGTTTTAAAGTAAAAAGCAGAACGAAAAATAATGCACACTTTTAAAATCGTGAAAATGAGCCCCCGGCTTTCCGCCTCAGGGGAGAGACTACAAGTTAAGTCAGCGCACTCGCACTGTGACGGTGATTTTATAGCCTAAGAGGGCGGGAGGCGGCCAGCTACTGGGACGCCACCCTTCCTACCCCCAATATGGCGCCTGCTCAGCCTGTACTCCCGGCGTCAGCACGTAATCTGCTGCGCTGAGGACAGCGTGTGAAAGCGGCGATTTCAGCAAGTCAAGCTCATAGTAAAAATAGCACAGAAGTTTTAAAGTAAAAAGCAGAACGAAAAATAATGCACACTTTTAAAATCGTGAAAATGAGCCCCCGGCTTTCCGCCTCAGGGGAGAGACTACAAGTTAAGTCAGCGCACTCGCGCTGTGACGGTGATTTTATAGCCTAAGAGGGCGGGAGGCGGCCAGCTACTGGGACGCCACCCTTCCTACCCCCAATATGGCGCCTGCTCAGCCTGTACTCCCGGCGTCAGCACGTAATCTGCTGCGCTGAGGACAGCGTGTGAAAGCGGCGATTTCAGCAAGTCAAGCTCACAGTAAAAATAGCACAGAAGTTTTAGGGTAAAAAGCAGAACGAAAAATAATGCACACTTTTAAAATCGTGAAAATGAGCCCCCGGCTTTCCGCCTCAGGGGTGATACTAAAGTTAAGTCAGCGCACTCGCGCTGTGACGGTGATTTTATAGCCTAAGAGGGCGGGAGGCTGCCAGCTACTGGGACGCCACCCTTCCTACCCCCAATATGGCGCCTGCCCAGCCTGTACTCCCGGCATCAGCACGTAATCTGCTGCGCTGAGGACAGCATGTGAAAGCTGCGATTTCAGCAAGTCAAGCTCACAGTAAAAATAGCACAGAAGTTTTAAAGTAAAAAGCAGAACGAAAAATAATGCACACTTTTAAAATCGTGAAAATGAGCCCCCGGCTTTCCGCCTCAGGGGAGAGACTACAAGTTAAGTCAGCGCACTCGCGCTGTGACGGTGATTTTATAGCCTAAGAGGGCGGGAGGCGGCCAGCTACTGGGACGCCACCCTTCCTACCCCCAATATGGCGCCTGCTCAGCCTGTACTCCCGGCGTCAGCACGTAATCTGCTGTGCTGAGGACAGCGTGTGAAAGCAGCGATTTCAGCAAGTCAAGCTCACAGTAAAAATAGCACAGAAGTTTTAAAGTAAAAAGCAGAACGAAAAATAATGCACACTTTTAAAATCGTGAAAATGAGCCCCCGGCTTTCCGCCTCAGGGGAGAGACTACAAGTTAAGTCAGCCCACTTGCGCTGTGACGGTGATTTTATAGCCTAAGAGGGCGGGAGGCGGCCAGCTACTGGGACGCCACCCTTCCTACCTCCAATATGGCGCCTGCTCAGCCTGTACTCCCGGCGTCAGCACGTAATCTGCTGCGCTGAGGACAGCGTGTGAAAGCGGCGATTTCAGCAAGTCAAGCTCACAGTAAAAATAGCACAGAAGTTTTAAAGTAAAAAGCAGAACGAAAAATAATGCACACTTTTAAAATCGTGAAAATGAGCCCCCGGCTTTCCGCCTCAGGGGAGAGACTACAAGTTAAGTCAGCGCACTCGCGCTGTGACGGTGATTTTATAGCCTAAGAGGGCGGGAGGCGGCCAGCTACTGGGACGCCACCCTTCCTACCCCCAATATGGCGCCTGCTCAGCCTGTACTCCCGGCGTCAGCACGTAATCTGCTGAGCTGAGGACAGCGTGTGAAAGCGGCGATTTCAGCTAGTCAAGCTCACAGTAAAAATAGCACAGAAGTTTTAAAGTAAAAAGCAGAACGAAAAATAATGCACACTTTTAAAATCGTGAAAATGAGCCCCGGCTTTTCACCTCAGGGGAGAGACTACAAGTTAAGTCAGCGCACTCGCGCTGTGACGGTGATTTTATAGCCTAAGAGGGCGGGAGGCGGCCAGCTACTGGGACGCCACCCTTCCTACCCCCAATATGGCGCCTGCTCAGCCTGTACTCCCGGCGTCAGCACGTAATCTGCTGAGCTGAGGACAGCGTGTGAAAGCGGCGATTTCAGCTAGTCAAGCTCACAGTAAAAATAGCACAGAAGTTTTAAAGTAAAAAGCAGAACGAAAAATAATGCACACTTTTAAAATCGTGAAAATGAGCCCCCGGCTTTTCGCCTCAGGGGAGAGACTACAAGTTAAGTCAGCGCACTCGCGCTGTGACGGTGATTTTATAGCCTAAGAGGGCGGGAGGCGGCCAGCTACTGGGACGCCACCCTTCCTACCCCCAATATGGCGCCTGCTCAGCCTGTACTCCCGGCGTCAGCACGTAATCTGCTGAGCTGAGAACAGCGTGTGAAAGCGGCGATTTCAGCTAGTCAAGCTCACAGTAAAAATAGCACAGAAGTTTTAAAGTAAAAAGCAGAACGAAAAATAATGCACACTTTTAAAATCGTGAAAATGAGCCCCGGCTTTTCACCTCAGGGGAGAGACTACAAGTTAAGTCAGCGCACTCGCGCTGTGACGGTGATTTTATAGCCTAAGAGGGCGGGAGGCGGCCAGCTACTGGGACGCCACCCTTCCTACCCCCAATATGGCGCCTGCTCAGCCTGTACTCCCGGCGTCAGCACGTAATCTGCTGAGCTGAGGACAGCGTGTGAAAGCGGCGATTTCAGCAAGTCAAGCTCACAGTAAAAATAGCACAGAAGTTTTAAAGTAAAAAGCAGAACGAAAAATAATGCACACTTTTAAAATCGTGAAAATGTGCCCCCGGCTTTCCGCCTCAGGGGAGAGACTACAAGTTAAGTCAGCGCACTTGCGCTGTGACGGTGATTTTATAGCCTAAGAGGGCGGGAGGCGGCAAGCTACTGGGACGCCACCCTTCCTACCCCCAATATGGCGCCTGCTCAGCCTGTACTCCTGGCGTCAGCACGTAATCTGCTGCGCTGAGGACAGCGTGTGAAAGCGGCGATTTCAGCAAGTCAAGCTCACAGTAAAAATAGCACAGAAGTTTTAAAGTAAAAAGCAGAACGAAAAATAATGCACACTTTTAAAATCGTGAAAATGAGCCCCCGGCTTTCCGCCTCAGGGGAGAGACTACAAGTTAAGTCAGCGCACTCGCGCTCTGACGGTGATTTTATAGCCTAAGAGGGCGGGAGGCGGCCAGCTACTGGGACGCCACCCTTCCTACCCCCAATATGGCGCCTGCTCAGCCTGTACTCCCGGCGTCAGCACGTAATCTGCTAAGCTGAGGACAGCGTGTGAAAGCGGCGATTTCAGCTAGTCAAGCTCACAGTAAAAATAGCACAGAAGTTTTAAAGTAAAAAGCAGAACGAAAAATAATGCACACTTTTAAAATCGTGAAAATGAGCCCCCGGCTTTTCGCCTCAGGGGAGAGACTACAATTTAAGTCAGCGCACTTGCGCTGTGACGGTGATTTTATAGCCTAAGAGGGCGGGAGGCGGCCAGCTACTTGGACGCCACCCTTCCTACCTCCAATATGGCGCCTGCTCAGCCTGTACTCCCGGCGTCAGCACGTAATCTGCTGCGCTGAGGACAGCGTGTGAAAGCGGTGATTTCAGCAAGTCAAGCTCACAGTAAAAATAGCACAGAAGTTTTAAAGTAAAAAGCAGAACGAAAAATAATGCACACTTTTAAAATCGTGAAAATGAGCCCCCGGCTTTCCGCCTCAGGGGAGAGACTACAAGTTAAGTCAGCGCACTCACGCTGTGACGGTGATTTTATAGCCTAAGAGGGCGGGAGGCGGCCAGCTACTGGGACGCCACCCTTCCTACCCCCAATATGGCGCCTGCTCAGCCTGTACTCCCAGCGTCAGCACGTAATCTGCTGAGCTGAGGACAGCGTGTGAAAGCGGCGATTTCAGCTAGTCAAGCTCACAGTAAAAATAGCACAGAAGTTTTAAAGTAAAAAGCAGAACGAAAAATAATGCACACTTTTAAAATCGTGAAAATGAGCCCCCGGCTTTTCGCCTCAGGGGAGAGACTACAAGTTAAGTCAGCGCACTCGCGCTGTGACGGTGATTTTATAGCCTAAGAGGGCGGGAGGCGGCCAGCTACTGGGACGCCACCCTTCCTACCCCCAATTTGGCGCCTGCTCAGCCTGTACTCCCGGCGTCAGCACGTAATCTGCTGCGCTGAGGACAGCGTGTGAAAGCGGCGATTTCAGCAAGTCAAGCTCACAGTAAAAATAGCACAGAAGTTTTAAAGTAAAAAGCAGGACGAAAAATAATGCACACTTTTAAAATCGTGAAAATGTGCCCCCGGCTTTCCGCCTCAGGGGAGAGACTACAAGTTAAGTCAGCGCACTTGCGCTGTGACGGTGATTTTATAGCCTAAGAGGGCGGGAGGCGGCAAGCTACTGGGACGCCACCCTTCCTACCCCCAATATGGCGCCTGCTCAGCCTGTACTCCTGGCGTCAGCACGTAATCTGCTGCGCTGAGGATAGCGTCTGAAAGCGGCGATTTCAGCAAGTCAAGCTCACAGTAAAAATAGCACAGAAGTTTTAAAGTAAAAAGCAGAACGAAAAATAATGCACACTTTTAAAATCGTGAAAATGAGCCCCCGGATTTCCGCCTCAGGGGAGAGACTACAAGTTAAGTCAGCGCACTCGCACTGTGACGGTGATTTTATAGCCTAAGACGGCAGGAGGCGGCCTGCTACTGGGACGCCACCCTTCCTACCCCCAATATGGCGCCTGCTCAGCCTGTACTCCCGGCGTCAGCACGTAATCTGCTGCGCTGAGGACAGCGTGTGAAAGCGGCGATTTCAGCAAGTCAAGCTCACAGTAAAAATAGCACAGAAGTTTTAAAGTAAAAAGCAGAATGAAAAATAATGCACACTTTTAAAATCGTGAAAATGAGCCCCCGGCTTTCCACCTCAGGGGTGAGACTACAAGTTAAGTCAGCGCACTCGTGCTGTGACGGTGATTTTATAGCCTAAGAGGGCAGGAGGCGGCCAGCTACTGGGACGCCACCCTTCCTACCCCCAATATGGCGCCTGCTCAGGCTGTACTCCCGGCGTAAGCACGTAATCTGCTGCGCTGAGGACAGCGTGTTAAAGCGGTGATTTCAGCAAGTCAAGCTCACAGTAAAAATAGCACAGAAGTTTTAAAGTAAAAAGCAGAACGAAAAATAATGCACACTTTTAAAATCGTGAAAATGAGCCCCCGGCTTTCCGCCTCAGGGGAGAGACTACAAGTTAAGTCAGCGCACTCGCGCTGGTACGGTGATTTTATAGCCTAAGAGGGCGGGAGGAGGCCAGCTACTGGGACGCCACCCTTCCTACCCCCAATATGGCGCCTGCTCAGCCTGTACTCCCGGCGTCAGCACGTAATCTTCTGCGCTGAGGACAGCGTGTGAAAGCGGCGATTTCAGCAAGTCAAGCTCACAGTAAAAATAGCACAGAAGTTTTAAAGTAAAAAGCAGAACGAAAAATAATGCACACTTTTAAAATCGTGAAAATGAGCCCCCGGCTTTCCGCCTCAAGGGAGAGACTACAAGTTAAGTCAGCGCACTCGTGCTGTGACGGTGATTTTATAGCCTAAGAGGGCGGGAGGCGGCCAGCTACTGGGACGCCACCTTTCCTACCCCCAATATGGCGCCTGCTCAGCCTGTACTCCCGGCGTCAGCACGTAATCTTCTGCGCTGAGGACAGCGTGTGAAAGCGGCGATTTCAGCAAGTCAAGCTCACAGTAAAAATAGCACAGAAGTTTTAAAGTAAAAAGCAGAACGAAAAATAATGCACACTTTTAAAATCGTGAAAATGAGCCCCCGGCTTTCCGCCTCAGGGGAGAGACTACAAGTTAAGTCAGCGCACTTGCGCTGTGACGGTGATTTTATAGCCTAAGAGGGCGGGAGGCGGCAAGCTACTTGGACGCCACCCTTCCTACCCCCAATATGGCGCCTGCTCAGCCTGTACTCCTGGCGTCAGCACGTAATCTGCTGCGCTGAGGACAGCGTGTGAAAGCGGCGATTTCAGCAAGTCAAGCTCACAGTAAAAATAGCACAGAAGTTTTAAAGTAAAAAGCAGAACGAAAAATAATGCACACTTTTAAAATCGTGAAAATGAGCCCCCGGCTTTCCGCCTCAGGGGAGAGACTACAAGTTAAGTCAGCGCACTCGCGCTGTGACGGTGATTTTATAGCCTAAGACGGCAGGAGGCGGCCAGCTACTGGGACGCCACCCTTCCTACCACCAATATGGCGCCTGCTCAGCCTGTACTCCCGGCGTCAGCATGTAATCTGCTGCGCTGAGGACAGCGTGTGAAAGCGGCGATTTCAGCAAGTCAAGCTCACAGTAAAAATAGCACAGAAGTTTTAAAGTAAAAAGCAGAACGAAAAATAATGCACACTTTTAAAATCGTGAAAATGAGCCCCCGGCTTTCCGCCTCAGGGGAGAGACTACAAGTTAAGTCAGCGCACTCGTGCTGTGACGGTGATTTTATAGCCTAAGAGGGCGGGAGGCGGCCAGCTACTGGGACGCCACCCTTCATACCCCCAATATGGCGCCTGCTCAGGCTGTACTCCCGGCGTCAGCACGTAATCTGCTGCGCTGAGGACAGCTCGTGAAAGCGGCGATTTCAGCAAGTCAAGCTCACAGTAAAAATAGCACAGAAGTTTTAAAGTAAAAAGCAGAACGAAAAATAATGCACACTTTTAAAATCGTGAAAATGAGCCCCCGGCTTTCCGCCTCAGGGGAGAGACTACAAGTTAAGTCAGCGCACTCGTGCTGTGACGGTGATTTTATAGCCTAAGAGGGCGGGAGGCGGCAAGCTACTTGGACGCCACCCTTCCTACCCCCAATATGGCGCCTGCTCAGCCTGTACTCCTGGCGTCAGCACGTAATCTGCTGCGCTGAGGACAGCGTGTGAAAGCGGCGATTTCAGCAAGTCAAGCTCACAGTAAAAATAGCACAGAAGTTTTAAAGTAAAAAGCAGAACGAAAAATAATGCACACTTTTAAAATCGTGAAAATGAGCCCCCGGCTTTCCGCCTCAGGGGAGAGACTACAAGTTAAGTCAGCGCACTCGCTCTGTGACGGTGATTTTATAGCCTAAGACGGCAGGAGGCGGCCAGCTACTGGGACGCCACCCTTCCTACCACCAATATGGCGCCTGCTCAGCCTGTACTCCCGGCGTCAGCACGTAATCTGCTGCGCTGAGGACAGCGTGTGAAAGCGGCGATTTCAGCAAGTCAAGCTCACAGTAAAAATAGCACAGAAGTTTTAAAGTAAAAAGCAGAACGAAAAATAATGCACACTTTTAAAATCGTGAAAATGAGCCCCCGGCTTTCCGCCTCAGGGGAGAGACTACAAGTTAAGTCAGCGCACTCGTGCTGTGACGGTGATTTTATAGCCTAAGAGGGCGGGAGGCGGCCAGCTACTGGGACGCCACCCTTCATACCCCCAATATGGCGCCTGCTCAGGCTGTACTCCCGGCATCAGCACGTAATCTGCTGCGCTGAGGACAGCTCGTGAAAGCGGCGATTTCAGCAAGTCAAGCTCACAGTAAAAATAGCACAGAAGTTTTAAAGTAAAAAGCAGAACGAAAAATAATGCACACTTTTAAAATCGTGAAAATGAGCCCCCGGCTTTCCGCCTCAGGGGAGAGACTACAAGTTAAGTCAGCGCACTTGCGCTGTGACGGTGATTTTATAGCCTAAGAGGGCGGGAGGCAGCCAGCTACTGGGACGCCACCCTTCCTACCCCCAATATGGCGCCTGCTCAGCCTGTACTCCCGGCGTCAGCACGTAATCTGCTGCGCTGAGGACAGCGTTTGAAAGCGGCGATTTCAGCAAGTCAAGCTCACAGTAAAAATAGCACAGAAGTTTTAAAGTAAAAAGCAGAACGAAAAATAATGCATACTTTTAAAATCGTGAAAATGAGCCCCCGGCTTTCTGCCTCAGGGGAGAGACTACAAGTTAAGTCAGCGCACTCGCGCTGTGACGGTGATTTTATAGCCTAAGAGGGCGGGAGGCGGCCAGCTACTGGGACGCCACCCTTCCTACCCCCAATATGGTGCTTGCTCAGCCTGTACTCCGGGCGTCAGCACGTAATCTGCTGCGCTGAGGACAGCGTGTGAAAGCTGCGATTTCAGCAAGTCAAGCTCACAGTAAAAATAGCACAGAAGTTTTAAAGTAAAAAGCAGAACGAAAAATAATGCACACTTTTAAAATCGTGAAAATGAGCCCCCGGCTTTCCGCCTCAGGGGAGAGACTACAAGTTAAGTCAGCGCACTCCCGCTGTGACGGTGATTTTATAGCCTAAGAGGGCGGGAGGCGGCCAGCTACTGGGACGCCACCCTTCCTACCCCCAATATGGCGCCTGCTCAGCCTGTACTCTTGGCGTCAGCACGTAATCTGCTGCGCTGAGGACAGCGTGTGAAAGCGGCGATTTCAGCAAGTCAAGCTCACAGTAAAAATAGCACAGACGTTTTAAAGTAAAAAGCAGAACGAAAAATATTGCACACTTTTAAAATCGTGAAAATGAGCCCCCGGCTTTCCGCCTCAGGGGAGAGACTACAAGTTAAGTCAGCGCACTTGCGCTGTGACGGTGATTTTATAGCCTAAGAGGGCGGGAGGCGGCCAGCTACTGGGACGCCACCCTTCCTACCCCCAATATGGCGCCTGCTCAGCCTGTACTCCCGGCGTCAGCACGTAATCTGCTGCGCTGAGGACAGCGTGTGAAAGCGGCGATTTCAGCAAGTCAAGCTCACAGTAAAAATAGCACAGAAGTTTTAAAGTAAAAAGCAGAACGAAAAATAATGCACACTTTTAAAATCGTGAAAATGAGCCCCCAGCTTTCTGCCTCAGGGGAGAGACTACAAGTTAAGTCAGCGCACTCGCGCTGTGACGGTGATTTTATAGCCTAAGAGGGCGGGAGGCGGCCAGCTACTGGGACGCCACCCTTCCTACCCCCAATATGGCGCCTGCTCAGCCTGTACTCCCGGCGTCAGCACGTAATCTGCTGCGCTGAGGACAGCGTGTGAAAGCGGCGATTTCAGCAAGTCAAGCTCACAGTAAAAATAGCACAGAAATTTTAAAGTAAAAAGCAGAACGAAAAATAATGCACACTTTTAAAATCGTGAAAATGAGCCCCCGGCTTTCCGCCTCAGGGGAGAGACTACAAGTTAAGTCAGCGCACTTGCGCTGTGACGGTGATTTTATAGCCTAAGAGGGCGGGAGGCGGCCAGCTACTGGGACGCCACCCTTCCTACCCCCAATATGGCGCCTGCTCAGCCTGTACTCCCGGCGTCAGCACGTAATCTGCTGCGCTGAGGACAGCGCGTGAAAGCGGCGGTTTCAGCAAGTCAAGCTCACAGTAAAAATAGCACAGAAGTTTTAAAGTAAAAAGCAGAACGAAAAATAATGCACACTTTTAAAATCGTGAAAATGAGCCCCCGGCTTTCCGCCTCAGGGGAGAGACTACAAGTTAAGTCAGCGCACTCGCACTGTGACGGTGATTTTATAGCCTAAGAGGGCGGGAGGCGGCCAGCTACTGGGACGCCACCCTTCCTACCCCCAATATGGCGCCTGCTCAGCCTGTACTCCCGGCGTCAGCACGTAATCTGCTGCGCTGAGGACAGCGTGTGAAAGCGGCGATTTCAGCAAGTCAAGCTCATAGTAAAAATAGCACAGAAGTTTTAAAGTAAAAAGCAGAACGAAAAATAATGCACACTTTTAAAATCGTGAAAATGAGCCCCCGGCTTTCCGCCTCAGGGGAGAGACTACAAGTTAAGTCAGCGCACTCGCGCTGTGACGGTGATTTTATAGCCTAAGAGGGCGGGAGGCGGCCAGCTACTGGGACGCCACCCTTCCTACCCCCAATATGGCGCCTGCTCAGCCTGTACTCCCGGCGTCAGCACGTAATCTGCTGCGCTGAGGACAGCGTGTGAAAGCGGCGATTTCAGCAAGTCAAGCTCACAGTAAAAATAGCACAGAAGTTTTAGGGTAAAAAGCAGAACGAAAAATAATGCACACTTTTAAAATCGTGAAAATGAGCCCCCGGCTTTCCGCCTCAGGGGTGATACTAAAGTTAAGTCAGCGCACTCGCGCTGTGACGGTGATTTTATAGCCTAAGAGGGCGGGAGGCTGCCAGCTACTGGGACGCCACCCTTCCTACCCCCAATATGGCGCCTGCCCAGCCTGTACTCCCGGCATCAGCACGTAATCTGCTGCGCTGAGGACAGCATGTGAAAGCTGCGATTTCAGCAAGTCAAGCTCACAGTAAAAATAGCACAGAAGTTTTAAAGTAAAAAGCAGAACGAAAAATAATGCACACTTTTAAAATCGTGAAAATGAGCCCCCGGCTTTCCGCCTCAGGGGAGAGACTACAAGTTAAGTCAGCGCACTCGCGCTGTGACGGTGATTTTATAGCCTAAGAGGGCGGGAGGCGGCCAGCTACTGGGACGCCACCCTTCCTACCCCCAATATGGCGCCTGCTCAGCCTGTACTCCCGGCGTCAGCACGTAATCTGCTGTGCTGAGGACAGCGTGTGAAAGCAGCGATTTCAGCAAGTCAAGCTCACAGTAAAAATAGCACAGAAGTTTTAAAGTAAAAAGCAGAACGAAAAATAATGCACACTTTTAAAATCGTGAAAATGAGCCCCCGGCTTTCCGCCTCAGGGGAGAGACTACAAGTTAAGTCAGCCCACTTGCGCTGTGACGGTGATTTTATAGCCTAAGAGGGCGGGAGGCGGCCAGCTACTGGGACGCCACCCTTCCTACCTCCAATATGGCGCCTGCTCAGCCTGTACTCCCGGCGTCAGCACGTAATCTGCTGCGCTGAGGACAGCGTGTGAAAGCGGCGATTTCAGCAAGTCAAGCTCACAGTAAAAATAGCACAGAAGTTTTAAAGTAAAAAGCAGAACGAAAAATAATGCACACTTTTAAAATCGTGAAAATGAGCCCCCGGCTTTCCGCCTCAGGGGAGAGACTACAAGTTAAGTCAGCGCACTCGCGCTGTGACGGTGATTTTATAGCCTAAGAGGGCGGGAGGCGGCCAGCTACTGGGACGCCACCCTTCCTACCCCCAATATGGCGCCTGCTCAGCCTGTACTCCCGGCGTCAGCACGTAATCTGCTGAGCTGAGGACAGCGTGTGAAAGCGGCGATTTCAGCTAGTCAAGCTCACAGTAAAAATAGCACAGAAGTTTTAAAGTAAAAAGCAGAACGAAAAATAATGCACACTTTTAAAATCGTGAAAATGAGCCCCGGCTTTTCACCTCAGGGGAGAGACTACAAGTTAAGTCAGCGCACTCGCGCTGTGACGGTGATTTTATAGCCTAAGAGGGCGGGAGGCGGCCAGCTACTGGGACGCCACCCTTCCTACCCCCAATATGGCGCCTGCTCAGCCTGTACTCCCGGCGTCAGCACGTAATCTGCTGAGCTGAGGACAGCGTGTGAAAGCGGCGATTTCAGCTAGTCAAGCTCACAGTAAAAATAGCACAGAAGTTTTAAAGTAAAAAGCAGAACGAAAAATAATGCACACTTTTAAAATCGTGAAAATGAGCCCCCGGCTTTTCGCCTCAGGGGAGAGACTACAAGTTAAGTCAGCGCACTCGCGCTGTGACGGTGATTTTATAGCCTAAGAGGGCGGGAGGCGGCCAGCTACTGGGACGCCACCCTTCCTACCCCCAATATGGCGCCTGCTCAGCCTGTACTCCCGGCGTCAGCACGTAATCTGCTGAGCTGAGAACAGCGTGTGAAAGCGGCGATTTCAGCTAGTCAAGCTCACAGTAAAAATAGCACAGAAGTTTTAAAGTAAAAAGCAGAACGAAAAATAATGCACACTTTTAAAATCGTGAAAATGAGCCCCGGCTTTTCACCTCAGGGGAGAGACTACAAGTTAAGTCAGCGCACTCGCGCTGTGACGGTGATTTTATAGCCTAAGAGGGCGGGAGGCGGCCAGCTACTGGGACGCCACCCTTCCTACCCCCAATATGGCGCCTGCTCAGCCTGTACTCCCGGCGTCAGCACGTAATCTGCTGAGCTGAGGACAGCGTGTGAAAGCGGCGATTTCAGCAAGTCAAGCTCACAGTAAAAATAGCACAGAAGTTTTAAAGTAAAAAGCAGAACGAAAAATAATGCACACTTTTAAAATCGTGAAAATGTGCCCCCGGCTTTCCGCCTCAGGGGAGAGACTACAAGTTAAGTCAGCGCACTTGCGCTGTGACGGTGATTTTATAGCCTAAGAGGGCGGGAGGCGGCAAGCTACTGGGACGCCACCCTTCCTACCCCCAATATGGCGCCTGCTCAGCCTGTACTCCTGGCGTCAGCACGTAATCTGCTGCGCTGAGGACAGCGTGTGAAAGCGGCGATTTCAGCAAGTCAAGCTCACAGTAAAAATAGCACAGAAGTTTTAAAGTAAAAAGCAGAACGAAAAATAATGCACACTTTTAAAATCGTGAAAATGAGCCCCCGGCTTTCCGCCTCAGGGGAGAGACTACAAGTTAAGTCAGCGCACTCGCGCTCTGACGGTGATTTTATAGCCTAAGAGGGCGGGAGGCGGCCAGCTACTGGGACGCCACCCTTCCTACCCCCAATATGGCGCCTGCTCAGCCTGTACTCCCGGCGTCAGCACGTAATCTGCTAAGCTGAGGACAGCGTGTGAAAGCGGCGATTTCAGCTAGTCAAGCTCACAGTAAAAATAGCACAGAAGTTTTAAAGTAAAAAGCAGAACGAAAAATAATGCACACTTTTAAAATCGTGAAAATGAGCCCCCGGCTTTTCGCCTCAGGGGAGAGACTACAATTTAAGTCAGCGCACTTGCGCTGTGACGGTGATTTTATAGCCTAAGAGGGCGGGAGGCGGCCAGCTACTTGGACGCCACCCTTCCTACCTCCAATATGGCGCCTGCTCAGCCTGTACTCCCGGCGTCAGCACGTAATCTGCTGCGCTGAGGACAGCGTGTGAAAGCGGTGATTTCAGCAAGTCAAGCTCACAGTAAAAATAGCACAGAAGTTTTAAAGTAAAAAGCAGAACGAAAAATAATGCACACTTTTAAAATCGTGAAAATGAGCCCCCGGCTTTCCGCCTCAGGGGAGAGACTACAAGTTAAGTCAGCGCACTCACGCTGTGACGGTGATTTTATAGCCTAAGAGGGCGGGAGGCGGCCAGCTACTGGGACGCCACCCTTCCTACCCCCAATATGGCGCCTGCTCAGCCTGTACTCCCGGCGTCAGCACGTAATCTGCTGAGCTGAGGACAGCGTGTGAAAGCGGCGATTTCAGCTAGTCAAGCTCACAGTAAAAATAGCACAGAAGTTTTAAAGTAAAAAGCAGAACGAAAAATAATGCACACTTTTAAAATCGTGAAAATGAGCCCCCGGCTTTTCGCCTCAGGGGAGAGACTACAAGTTAAGTCAGCGCACTCGCGCTGTGACGGTGATTTTATAGCCTAAGAGGGCGGGAGGCGGCCAGCTACTGGGACGCCACCCTTCCTACCCCCAATTTGGCGCCTGCTCAGCCTGTACTCCCGGCGTCAGCACGTAATCTGCTGCGCTGAGGACAGCGTGTGAAAGCGGCGATTTCAGCAAGTCAAGCTCACAGTAAAAATAGCACAGAAGTTTTAAAGTAAAAAGCAGGACGAAAAATAATGCACACTTTTAAAATCGTGAAAATGTGCCCCCGGCTTTCCGCCTCAGGGGAGAGACTACAAGTTAAGTCAGCGCACTTGCGCTGTGACGGTGATTTTATAGCCTAAGAGGGCGGGAGGCGGCAAGCTACTGGGACGCCACCCTTCCTACCCCCAATATGGCGCCTGCTCAGCCTGTACTCCTGGCGTCAGCACGTAATCTGCTGCGCTGAGGATAGCGTCTGAAAGCGGCGATTTCAGCAAGTCAAGCTCACAGTAAAAATAGCACAGAAGTTTTAAAGTAAAAAGCAGAACGAAAAATAATGCACACTTTTAAAATCGTGAAAATGAGCCCCCGGATTTCCGCCTCAGGGGAGAGACTACAAGTTAAGTCAGCGCACTCGCACTGTGACGGTGATTTTATAGCCTAAGACGGCAGGAGGCGGCCTGCTACTGGGACGCCACCCTTCCTACCCCCAATATGGCGCCTGCTCAGCCTGTACTCCCGGCGTCAGCACGTAATCTGCTGCGCTGAGGACAGCGTGTGAAAGCGGCGATTTCAGCAAGTCAAGCTCACAGTAAAAATAGCACAGAAGTTTTAAAGTAAAAAGCAGAATGAAAAATAATGCACACTTTTAAAATCGTGAAAATGAGCCCCCGGCTTTCCACCTCAGGGGTGAGACTACAAGTTAAGTCAGCGCACTCGTGCTGTGACGGTGATTTTATAGCCTAAGAGGGCAGGAGGCGGCCAGCTACTGGGACGCCACCCTTCCTACCCCCAATATGGCGCCTGCTCAGGCTGTACTCCCGGCGTAAGCACGTAATCTGCTGCGCTGAGGACAGCGCGTGAAAGCGGCGATTTCAGCAAGTCAAGCTCACAGTAAAAATAGCACAGAAGTTTTAAAGTAAAAAGCAGAACGAAAAATAATGCACACTTTTAAAATCGTGAAAATGAGCCCCCGGCTTTCCGCCTCAGGGGAGAGACGACAAGTTAAGTCAGCGCACTTGCGCTGTGACGGTGATTTTATAGCCTAAGAGGGCGGGAGGCGGCCAGCTACTGGGACGCCACCCTTCCTACCCCCAATATGGCGCCTGCTCAGCCTGTACTCCCGGCGTCAGCACGTAATCTGCTGCGCTGAGGACAGCGTTTGAAAGCGGCGATTTCAGCAAGTCAAGCTCACAGTAAAAATAGCACAGAAGTTTTAAAGTAAAAAGCAGAACGAAAAATAATGCATACTTTTAAAATCGTGAAAATGAGCCCCCGGCTTTCTGCCTCAGGGGAGAGACTACAAGTTAAGTCAGCGCACTCGCGCTGTGATGGTGATTTTATAGCCTAAGAGGGCGGGAGGCGGCCAGCTACTGGGACGCCACCCTTCCTACCCCCAATATGGCGCTTGCCCAGCCTGTACTCCCGGCGTCAGCACATAATCTGCTTTGCTGAGGACAGCGTGTGAAAGCTGCGATTTCAGCAAGTCACGCTCACAGTAAAAATAGCACAGAAGTTTTAAAGTAAAAAGCAGAACGAAAAATAATGCACACTTTTAAAATCGTGAAAATGAGCCCCCGGCTTTCCGCCTCAGGGGAGAGACTACAAGTTAAGTCAGCGCACTCGCGCTGTGACGGTGATTTTATAGCCTAAGAGGGCGGGAGGCGGCCAGCTACTGGGACGCCACCCTTACTACCCCCAATATGGTGCCTGCTCAGCCTGTACTCTTGGCGTCAGCACGTAATCTGCTGCGCTGAGGACAGCGTGTGAAAGCGGCGATTTCAGCAAGTCAAGCTCACAGTAAAAATAGCACAGACGTTTTAAAGTAAAAAGCAGAACGAAAAATAATGCACACTTTTAAAATCGTGAAAATGAGCCCCCGGCTTTCCGCCTCAGGGGAGAGACTACAAGTTAAGTCAGCGCACTCGCGCTGTGACGGTGATTTTATAGCCTAAGAGGGCGGGAGGCGGCCAGCTACTGGGATGCCACCCTTCCTACCCCCAATATGGCGCCTGCTCAGCCTGTACTCCCGGCGTCAGCACGTAATCTGCTGCGCTGAGGACAGCGTGTGAAAGCGGCGATTTCAGCAAGTCAAGCTCACAGTAAAAATAGCACAGAAGTTTTAAAGTAAAAAGCAGAACGAAAAATAATGCACACTTTTAAAATCGTGAAAATGAGCCCCCGGCTTTCCGCCTCAGGGGAGAGACTACAAGTCAAGTCAGCGCACTTGCGCTGTGACGGTGATTTTATATCCTAAGAGGGCGGGAGGCGGCCAGCTACTGGGACGCCACCCTTCCTACCCCCAATATGGCGCCTGCTCAGCCTGTACTCCCGGCGTCAGCACGTAATCTGCTGCGCTGAGGACAGCGCGTGAAAGCGGCGATTTCAGCAAGTCAAGCTCACAGTAAAAATAGCACAGAAGTTTTAAAGTAAAAAGCAGAACGAAAAATAATGCACACTTTTAAAATCGTGAAAATGAGCCCCCGGCTTTCCGCCTCAGGGGAGAGACTACAAGTTAAGTCAGTGCACTCGCGCTGTGACGGTGATTTTATAGCCTAAGAGGGCGGGAGGCGGCCAGCTACTGGAACGCCACCCTTCCTACCCCCAATATGGCACCTGCTCAGCCTGTACTCCCGGCGTCAGCACGTAATCTGCTGCGCTGAGGACAGCGTGTGAAAGCGGCGATTTCAGCAAGTCAAGCTCACAGTAAAAATAGCACAGAAGTTTTAAAGTAAAAAGCAGAACGAAAAATAATGCACACTTTTAAAATCGTCAAAATGAGCCCTCGGCTTTCCGCCTCAGGGGAGAGACTACAAGTTAAGTCTTTGATTTTCCTCCTGAAGTCTGTAGCGTTAATCTTGCAGCCAGGCGTCCCTCCACCAAGACGGTATACACCTGCTGTTAGAAAATGTTGTGGCATGGTGTTCATCCAAACAAATTGATCCCCTTTCCGAGGTACTGTTATTTATTCTTTCCCATCAGGGCTCTGCTCTGGGCACCCTCAAGGGCTACCATTCTGCTATTTCTGCCTTTTTACTGCTGCCAGACCAACCCTCCATTTTCAAATCCCCCTATTGTAAATAGGTTTTCGAAGGGTCTTGTACATTTATTTCCCTTTTCCCTTTCATTATTCTTCAGTGGGACCTTAACTTGGTTCACATATTCTTTATGTGCTTTCTTGTAATGATTACATCAGCCCAGAGGGTGTGTGAACTGCAGGCTTTCTCTTCCACAGCTGTACAAAAGGGGGTGGTGATGGACAGAGCATCTGAACCAATCAAACACTCACACCCAGTCAACAGATCTGGGTTTAATCCATCACCGTTCTTTAGCCCACTCTGCCACCCCAGTTCAGACATGGCCATATGCAAATCAGTCTGACCCTGTGCCTCATGAGAACAGCCTTCAAAAGAAGAGAGTTACCCAGAAAACCAGAAAGGACTGGGTTGTAATCAACAGAAACAAAAGGGGGTTCCTTTCTGTGTTGTTCAATTAACTATTGAAAATTAGACACTCTGCAGATAAACATGAACCACTTGTAACTAGACATGTAAGGATATTTGTAAACCAAAAAACTCTATCAGGTGCTCTTTGTACTCATATTTATTGATGAAAAAGATTTATGGTTAAAATTGTACACTACACAATTAAGCATAATCTCTATTCAGTGTTAAAAACCTGCACATTTCATTACATAATAAAAAATCTTCACATACATTTGTTTCATCAAATTTTACCAAATTTCTTTTACAAAAAAACATCAAATCAGTACAATGTTGCCTAAATATCACAATTATCATTAAAAAGATTTTATGAATATTTTTAAAAATAACCACATGAAGTCCTTATGTCGACGCGTTTCGGTGCTTGAACTTTAATTTGTGTAAACACCTTCCTCAGGACTGAACAAATATTAAAAACAAACTGTCTTCTTTTTTTTATTTATTCATGAAACATTTATTTCCATTTGTCTCCTGGACCTCTTGATTAACTTTCAAAGTCCTCCTTATGGGTCTATTTCTGTTATGTTTACTTCGCAGTTTGGATTTGTGGGCATATACTTGTAGCCTATACACTCAATTTTCAGTTTGAAATTTTCAGGCGTGTATATCCTTCACACCATTCGATAGTCCTTTTATTACCTTTATACGTTGTAGTTTGAATTCCACATGGGCCTCCGATGTGTCAGACTCACTCTTTATATTGGATCTTGACAACTTTGGGACGTCGGGGATTGTTAATTCGTTCCCTCTGTTCCCGTCTAGCCCTGTTCGTTAGTGCAACTAAGTGGACCTCGATGGTTTTAGGTGCGGCGAAGTCAAGACCTCTCGTAGTTCTGCATGAACTGCCAAGCCATGCCTTCCCCGGACCGGATTCAAGCTTCCTAGGACCAGTTTCTGGCATTACAGCCGTCTTCAGCCAGGCTTGCTTGAATCCAGTGGCAAAGTGAGCAAGGGACTCACACTCACACTCATACCCTGCCAACTTATGGCGAACAAAGCGTTACAAAAGGGGGTGGTGATGGACGGAGCATCTGAACCAATCAAACACTCACACCCAGTCAAAAGATCTGGGTTTAATCCATCACCGTTCTTTAGCCCACTCTGCCACCCCATCCGTGGAGCGGATGGGGTCTTTTGCTACATTATAAATAACACCAGATTACTAAACGAAGATGACTGACGACCACAAATACGTCAGTCATGAGTGTGTCTCTCAGTCATATGGGATGGATCCAGAGTTGGCATCTGTAATGAAACAGGCTTTTTGCAGGTTTACCCCCAACTTTTTGCCTCCATTTTGACTACTAGGTATTGGTGTAATGGCCCTGTAATGAGCGGCACAGAGGCAGAAAAGAGGGGTATCTCCAGCGGAAAATGACCAAAGGAATACTCCTCTGATGCCAGGCTCATGGGGCACGAGAAAAATTGAAAAATAGACCAGACTGGGTCTATATTTTTTCACATTAAAAGGGCCTACTCAAGCCCTGGATTAAATAGACTAGCCTATTTTTGCTAGTCTATTTTAGGAAAGTAGGCATACTTTACAAAGATTAGTTACTTGAGTGCAGTAGGGATCAACATAGGTCCTGATGAGTAAAGCAGTGGGGGACTGCTTACGAAACATGTCGACCAAGTAGGGCTTAATAATTAACCCTACCACAACCCCTTTTTATTATTTCCAGGTAGAGAAGTGAATAAACTAATTTTTTCTACTAGCCAGGAATTTTTTTAATATTTAATTTCTTTCACTTAATTCCTCCACCCCCTACCACTCACACTATCCTTACACTACACATAGCCTATCTACATTATAACAAGTGCTCCCGCGTAGTGCGTAGGTCGTAGCACGCCCCGCCCCGTAGAGGGACGGGAAGACCCCAATGATAAAGCATGACAATATGGGAATCATAGTGTGTGAGGGGTATTCTTAAAAACACATAGTGCTTGCCCTTGTCAGATACAAGGACTAGCCAATACTCACTGTTTGTCTCACCACACTTACCAAAAATTAAAATTAAAATATCATTTGATCAAATCTCCTCTTAGTCAGAGCGCCCATCCACAACCTTCCTTATATAAATTATTTGATGAGGTATACCACTCATTGAGCGATTGTTTCTGCGCAAAGACGCTTCAGCTGCCATTTTGTGCAATGGCTGGCATGTACGTTGTCTTTGGGGCATTGTTTGGACAGTTTAGGCATCCTATAAGATCCTTCCACAAATTTGAGGCAAACCCCTGCTCTTTCACCATTTAATTTGTTAGTTCACTTCCCTTTATATACTAGGGGAGTAGTTAGTGTGGGGTTTCTTTTGCTACATTATAAATAACAACAGATTACTAAACGAAGATGACTGACGACCACAAATACGTCAGTCATGAGTGTGTCTCTCAGTCATATGGGATGGATCCAGAGTTGGCATCTGTAATGAAACAGGCTTTTTGCAGGTATACCCCCAACTTTTTGCCTCCATTTTGACTACTAGGTACTGGTGTAATGGCCCTGTAATGCCCTCCTCTGACCTTAAAGTGGTGTATGTTTAAGTGTCTTGTCCCCAATTGGCGTAACCCAACTTACTTGTAAGTCCCTATTATATGGTACCAGGGCAGGCTCTGATTGGGAAGTTGGGCATTTGGCCGGTGCCCGAGGCCCAATGAATGAGGCCAGATGTGGGCTGGCTCTTTCCTTCTTTATTTTCAATGTTCAGGTTGGCTCAAGATGCACCTCTCATCTTGAGAGGCTGCAGCAGCCTCAACCGACCCCATCACAACTATCAGCTGGCCCATTGTCACATACCGAATCACATTAGCTCATCCTGAGCTGCCACAACATGTGGTGTGCCTCCTTCAGCCCCTCCTTAGGAAGGCATCGCCAGGGGACATATTGCTTCTGAGCAGCAGAGTCCATGCTCCCCTCCCAAGGACGACTGGTGGGTGCGATTGAGGAATTCTGTTTTTGTGTTCCCAGTGGGTGGTGACACCCCCATTCATATTGGGCAGGGGAGTTATCTTTTCTACACTACATTATCAAATCCATAAATAAACGGGAAAGCTAACCAATGCCTTACCTGGTATTGTAGTTTTGCCACTTAATGGAGAGACTTTGTCAGTATGTACCATCAGCAACGTAATGGTTATGCCTTACATGTTAATGTTACTGTTAATGTTAATGTTACTAAGATTTTTAAAGCGCTCTGTTACCCTGAGGTGTTCTGGCGCTATAGGCTACCATCTGAAGGGGTCTGTGACTATACCTGTGGGCAAAAACAATCACCTGAACAGCCAGGTTTTTAATCCCTTCCTAAATGAAAGCAGCTCTGTCGAGTTCCTTAGAAGGAAAGGAAGACTGTTCCATGCTTTGGCGGCACAATAACGAAAACTCCTGCCACCACAGCTCTGTTTATTGACGCGGGTAAGAGTGACTTGTTTTGCTTGTGAGGAACAGAATGCTCTTCCCGGAACGTACCACTGAATAGATTGCTTCAGAAAGTCAGGGCAATACCATTAAGCGCCTTAAAAACTAGACACATAGCCTTAAACTGACACTGGAGACCAGCCTTTCGACTACCTTTGTCAAACGAGGATCCCACTGTAAGTATTTAAAAAATTTGTCAGAGAGCTCAGATCTTTCATGTACTCCATTCTTGAAAAAACAACACAAAATAAAACCCTTTCTCAAAGAACGAATGAAATTGAAAGTGACAATAAATAAGGCCTCTAGTTTAACAGTTACGACTCATGGTGAGTAATGTGCTCTAGGCTGGGATGTTTTTGTATGTCATACAGGTTTTATTCTGGACAGGCCCTGCTCAACTATTCTTTCTGAGGTCGACAAATAGAGGATTGAATTAATGACACCTGTTACGTGCAACAAAATTTCTGAAAATTCATTGGAATGCACTTTGACAACTCAAACTGTATGCACCTTTCCTCTGGCCAGCTATCTCAAGCCGGCTAAACCCCTCATGCGCAGTGAAGCTCTCTCCAGCCTTGGCTGCGTTGCTGAGGCTGGAGAGAGCAGGAACAGGCTCCCTGTCTGCCTGGGAGCACAAGCTGCGGATGCTCAAACCAATCCTGAAGCTGCTCTCTTGCCAGAGCAGCTTCAGGATGGGCCGCAGGACAGGCTGGGAGCACGTGCCCCAGAGCCAGAAGCAAGAAGCAAGAAAAGCTGATGAGCTGGAGACGACGGCAGAGCCACCAGCAGCAATAAGGTAAGTTTGTTTTTATTTTTGTATTTTTTTGTGATCAAACCCTCCTGCCTCCCTCCTCTGGTCCGGCCTGCCCTACCAACCCCCGACTGTGGCAGGGGACGTGCCGCTACTGCGCAGGCTGCTTTCTGTCGAGGCGACGTTCATATGGTTTGTTTATTTGAAATGCTGTTGTCTACAAGCATAATATTTTTTTTATCGTTCTGACCTGAAACATACAATCCAGCTTCTCCCACTCCCCCTTGTGCCTGTGGCTCCCATCCCTGTCCCTCAGCCCTCCAAACATTTTCAGGCAGTGATATCACTTCTGTGGGAACGTGACCCTTTTTGCATAGTTACCCCCCACTTTTTGCCTGATTCTAATGCTCTTTGACTGAATATGCACTAAGTTTCTGCTAACCAGATTCCAAGTGCATGTGTTCTTTCCCAAAACTGTACCTTTGTTTCCACAATTGGCACACCTCAGGCCCACACATAAGTCCCTTGTAAGAGGTACTAGTGGTACCAAGGGCTTTGTGGCCAGAGAGGGTCTCTAAGGGTTGCAGCATGTATTATGCCACCCTAATATACCCCTCACCAAACACATGCACACTGCCGCTTCAGCCTGCGTGTTTTGGAGTAGATAAAAGAGAAGAGTCGGCAAGGCACACATCCCTATGTTCCAAGCCTGCCAGCAATGTATGAGTCATAGGTAAGTAACCCCTACAGCAGGCCTTACAGCACAAAGGCAGGGTGCACTATACCTCTTGTGAGAATATAACTGCATGAGCAGATATGCCCTATAGTTTCTAAGTCCATTCTTAGCCCGTATAAGTGTGTAGTGAAGCCATACAGAGTACATGGGCTGGGAGCATGTCAATCCGAGTTCCACAGCTCCAAGATGGCTTCACCGAATCCCAAATTGTTTGGTATCAAACATTTCAGATTAATAAGCCCACACTGCTGCCAGTATTGGATTCATTAATAAATGCACTTCAGAGGTGCCCCCTGAAAACCTACTAAACCACTAGTGTGTGTCTGACTGGTCTGCACCAGCCTGCCACTTCTAGGCATGTTTCTGAGCCCTGAGGGGGGAGCCTTTTGCTCTTGTGGGTCAGAAACAAAGCCTGCTCTGGGTGGAGGTGCTTCACATCTACACCCAAGCAGGAACAGCATTGAAGGGCAGTGAGCCTCAAAGGCTTCCTGCCCTTTGTTATGCTGACCAGGGCTTTCCCAGCTAGCAGAGATTCCCACCCCCCTAACCAAGCCCCACTTTTAGCAGCAAGGTTGGTGGGAAAATTAGTAAGCTGGAGAACTCTCTGTCAGTACCACCAATAAGGTGTCCTAAGCTAAAGTGACCCCTCCTTTGAGAATCCTCCATATTGTTTAGGATGATTCTAACCAATAGGATTAGGGGTACACCCCCTCCCCAAAGGGAGTGGACATACAAAGGGTGTAGTCACCCTAAAGGTAGGTAGCCCATTGGCTACTACATTCCAGCCCCTGTAACACCCCTACATTTAGTATTGAGGAGCACCTCTGAACCTTAATCATTAGTTCTCGATGACCTACGAAGGAAGAGGACAAAGAAGAACTGTGCAGCAGAGGAAGACTCAAAACACCCATTGACTTGCCTCCAGCCCTACTGGCCTGTCTGCAACCCTTGAAAATCCCGCGAAAACCGACAACACGTCCCGCAGACCAACAGCATCCAAAAGCCTCTGGTAGGACTGCTGCCTTCTACAATGACCAGAACTCCAGAGAACAGCTGTCCTGTTTAACAAGAAACTCCTAAAAGGCCCGTGTGACCTGCAGAACCGCGAAACCCTGCTTCTGAATCCACTACTGCACCCGACGCCTCTGGCCCGAGTCCAAGAGGCCCATTGGTCCTAATGAGGTTCCCTGGCAATCCAGAGCCCTAGTCCACTATGGGCTGACCTCTTCTGGACTCCAAGACGAGAGAGACTCAACACAAAGGACTCCCTAACCGCGACCAGCTCTGGTAAGGCTTTTCCGACGTCCAAGGACACCCCTGCACCCGCGGCCCCCAGGCCTTGTGGAGCCCAACCGACGGTGCCCAGATGACCCTCAACATCCAAATGTACCTGCCCAGCCAACGGTTCCCTTCGTCTAGCTTCCTGGTCCGAGCCTGTAGCCTTTGTTTAAAACCGTCGTCCTCCATTGATTTGTAAGGGGAGCCCAACGCTGTGTTGGCACTCTGCACCCATCCGCCTCTGTGCCGCTGAGTTCTATGTTTAGTGCTGCCTCATGTCCCCCCACCCCCGTGCTTGTCTCAACCCCCAGAGGTTGACCTCCAACTCCGCTCTGCTTACCTGTAATTGGCACGACTTTGAGTGCCCTGTCTCCATTGGTTAACATTGAGCACCCAACTCCAAATTTGACCTCTGCACGTGGCCAATCGGGTGCCGCTGGTTATGCAGGCTTGGTGCTCAATTGAATCTTGCCCTGTGTTGACCTAAAACCCCGAAGACTGGGTTTGTGCTAAAAGTACTTACCTGTGAAATTGCATTCTTGTTTTCCTCCCATAGAATAACATTGCTCATTTGAAATATTGCACTGTGTATTTTTTCTTGATCTGTAAAGCATTTGCTTTTTCTAAAAACCATATCTATCTTGCTGCACTGAAGTCCTGCACTAAGTATTCATTTACTGCATTGAAAAGTACTGATAGTTTGAAAACTGTACACACCTGCAACTAAGTTTCTTTCGTTGTAGCAATAAAAGTAACAAAGTAGTATTTTTATAAATCACTGGTCCTGGATTTAGTCATTGAGTGTGTGTAATCCTTTCTTGCCTGAGTACGTACAACCAATGCTTAACACAGCCCTTTGAGAAGCCTAACTGCTCACCCACACTGCCACAATAGAGAGCATTAGTATCATTACGTTAGCCTCTGTAAAGCCTCTGGGGATCCATAAGACTTTTTGCACACTATACCTTACTTTGGTATTGTATATACAGAGCCAGCTTCCTACAACTTCCTCTTTGCCTTCACCGCTACCAACATTTTCAGGCAGTGATATCACTTCCTCTTTGGAGATCAACAAGGGTTGCTAACCCCCTCCAGCACCACTGTCGGCGCCGTCTTCCACAGCACGGCCGCCGTACCCAACATGCAGGCCATCAAGTATATGAGAGGTCAGGGACCGGTGGGTAACGGCTCACTCTGCACCCTGCCCAGGAATGGGACATAGTCACACTTGCTTGTTGTTCGGCAGAAGCAGTGTCTTATTGTTTTTTTCTCGCTTGTTATTCACGGCTGAGAACAGATCTCCAGGACTTCATGTTACTCCATTGCTTGAATGCCTTTTTTGTTACATTGATGCAGTGCGTAAATATTACCCCACTGGCTCAGAGTATTTAATTCAGCTCCACTCTTGCAATGCACTTCCCATCACTCACCCACTACTCTGCAGCAAAGCGCTTTTTGTTATCCCACTGCAGCACAGCACTTTATGTTATCAAACTTAAGGGGGTCAAGTCTGTGGAGGTGAAGGACCTTAGCCTACTACTTTTATGAAGTATCAGGGGGTGGGGTAAATGGGGGGGGGCAGGAGTTTCTGCCGGGAAGTTATCCCAGACTCCACCCCAAAACGTAAGCTTCAGAGGCTGCTGCTCAGGCGCGGTGCGTCCATTGGGGCGTGGGGCGTAGCCACCCCCCGCCCGCAGCTCCCTCGGCGTTTTTGAACTTAAGTAAACTGAATCAGTTTACTTAAGTTCAAAGATGCCGAGGGAGAACTGACAATCAAGTCGGTCAGCATGACGTCGCACTGCCCTCCCCTTCAGAGCTTGATTGTCACCAGGGGCAGCAGGCAGCACCAGAAGTGCGCATGAGTGGGGACTGAGGGCGAATTTTTAGCCCATGCCCAGTCATGCGCACTTGTGTTTTTACTTGTTTGCGCATGCCCATTAGGAGCTCTTCGGCCTCCTAATGGGCGTGCGGCGGGCGAAGATTAACCGTGCCCTACGCCAATCCTGGCGCTGCTGGCAGCACCAGGATTGGCTGAGAGAGGCTGCCAGTCCACTCCAGGGCCGTTCGTGAAGGAGCCAAGCCAGGGGAGCATGGCTGGCGTGGACCGCCGACTGTAAGGTAAGTAAGGTAAGTTTTACTTTTCATATTTAATTCCCTGGCACCCACCCCCGCATGACGCCCCCTGCATAATCCCCCCTGCTGCGACTGCACCACAGTACTGCGACACAAACTCAACAGTGTCGAGAGTGAGTGAGTACCGTGTACATACAAGTCTACACGAGCCAATATTGGTTATTATTATGCATATAATTATAAATTGATTTGTTGTTGCAAGTGATGTGGCTGAAAGCAGTTCTGACCTGGCCATTATTACGGCGGGCCATGAATCAGATGACTGTGTGTGCTGCGGCTGCAGGCCCGGGTCAGGCGGCCAGGGCCTACCAGTGACGTGACGCAGCAGCAGCACACACACTAGGACATGGCCTGCCCCTGACACCGCAACGGTCTTAAATGCTTTCTGTAGGGAAGCTTGCTAGGAGATCGAGTCCTCTTTATGTCCAAAGTACTCAGCGACTAGCAAGCACAAAATAATAAACTCGGACTACTGACTGAGTCTGTGAGGAACAAAGCGGTACAAAAGAGGGTGGTGATGGACGGAGCATCTGAACCAATCAAACACTCACACCCAGTCAACAGATCAGGGTTTAATCCATCACCGTTCTTTAGCCCACTCTGCCATCCCAGTTCAGACATGGCCATATGCAAATCAGTCTGACCATGTGCCTCATGGGAACAGTCCAGCCCGAACTGCCAAGCCAGGCCATGCCTTCCCTAAACCGGAAACAAGCTTCCTAGGACCGGTTTCTGGCATTTCAGCCGTCTTCAGCCAGGCTTGCTTGAATCCAGTGGCAAAGTGAGCAAGGGACTCACGTCTGAGCATACCCTGCCAACTTATGGCGAACAAAGCGGTACAAAAGGGGATGGTGATGGACGGAGCATCTGAACCAATCAAACACTCACACCCAGTCAACAGATCTGGGTTTAATCCATCACCGTTCTTTAGCCCACTCTGCCACCCCAGTTCAGACATGACCATATGCAAATCAGTCTGACCCTTTGCCTCATGGGAACAGTCCAGCCCGAACTGCCAAGCCATGCCTTCCCTGGGCCGGAAACAAGCTTCCTAGGACCGGTTTCTGGCATTTCAGCCATCTTCAGCCAGGCTTGCTTGAATCCAGGCGGCACCGGCAGTGCCTATAACTGGCAGAAAGATGTGCCACTGCCAGCACTCTTTGTCTCACAACAGTTTCCTTCTTCAGGCTAAGAGGCCCTGTCTTCGGTTTTGCTGCACTTGCATGGGTTCAATAATCACTTCTACTAGCAAGTGATAATGCTGTAATACTAACGCTGCTGAAGTGCTCCTGGTAAGTGCTTACACTACCTTGACCAAGTGCTGCGTTTTTTTGGTGCTTGTGACGTAAGCGCTGTCCAGCAATGCGCATTTTGTCCTGGGGAAAGCTGTCGGTACACACTAATTAATAGCGTCTCAACTCAGCTAGAAAGCAAAGGTGCTGTTCTATTAAAATGATAGTAGTCCTGATTGAAAGATACAATCAGATTCTAGTAAAATCTACGAATCAGATGAGAAGTACGACACTGTCTTATGAAGGTTATAGGAATTGATTTTAAGAGGTTGTGCTGTCATATTTAAAGTACAGTAGTACAAGTTTCTTAACTTATAGCAGCACTGCTAAAAAGTTTTTGGGGTGTTCAAAAGTTTATAGCTGCGTTTAAAAAAGTGTAGGACAATTTTATTACACCTATTCTTATTCTCACCCGTGCCTAAAAAAATTAATATAACCTTGTTTAGTGTAACTGATGCTCATGTGAAGGGCTCCCATAGCTTCTGGTCGAGTTTGCGCTATATAAAACTGTAAATAACCGAGAATTACCTGCATAGCAAATCCAATGGAGGTGGCTATCCTCTCAGATCAAATGTATAACATTTCAACTCATAAGCACCTCTACTGCTCTGTTAAAATATGCCACCCCCCCCCCCAAAAAAGTCCAGTTACTGCCCTGATATATAATTTATACTGGGAAATGCCTATACTGCAATATTATGAAGATAATCAGCACCATTGCTGAGAAGTCGTTTTAACATGCATGGTTCTCTTCGGAGAAACACAAGCGCTGCCCTTTCGAACATATAGGCACTTCGAGGTGAAGTTACAGTGCTGTCCTTTTGAAAGAATAGTGCACTGGTTTGTAGTGTTTCCCCCGTCCTGTAAACATTTTAGAAGGACTGCTGTAAAGAGCTAATACTAATGCTTTAAAAGTTTGCTGGCCAAGGTATTAAGTGCCTGTACTGCCATGTTAAAAGTAAAGAAAATCTGTTGTGAAGTGCTGTACTGCCATGTTGAAAATATAAGAAACCTGGTATAAAGCAGCAGCACCGTCCTGTTAAAAGTAAAGAACTCTGATTGAGGTAAGTGCCAGTGTTGTCCCAGCACTGCCCAGTTAAAAGTAAAGGACTCTGATTGAAGTAAGTGCCTGTGTTGTCCCAGCACTGCCCAGTTAAAAGTAAAGAACTCTGATTGAAGTAAGTGCCTGTGTTGTCCCAGCACTGCCCAGTTAAAAGTAAAGAACTCTGATTGAGGTAAGTGCCTGTGTTGTCCCAGCACTGCCCAGTTAAAAGTAAAGAACTCTGATTGAAGTAAGTGCCTGTGTTGTCGCATTAAAAGTCTAGCAGCTCTGGTGTGAAGTACCGATGCGTCCCTGTTAAAAGTATAAGACCGGTGTGTGCCACCAGTAGTGTGCTGTTGTAACTAACTTGTAAGCTTCTCAGAGGCGCGTCACGCGTGGCAGGGCCTGTAGCTTCTGCACTGTGCAAAAGCAAAGCTACAGGCCCTGCCACGCATGACGCGCCTCTGAGAAGCTTACGCACCGAGTGCCATCTCCTCTGTGAGCCCGGATGGAGGATCGGATGGCATCCTCAAATGCCCAGAATCAGGGCTCGAGTCGGGGTACCACGCGGGTGGACGGCGTCCCCCCACTTATTTTAAGGGGTCTTACCGGGTGGATGCCGTCCCCCCTGCGCAAAAGCTGGGCTTTAAATTATAGCGTTATTCGCCCTCACGGCCGGCCGCCCCGTTGATCTCCCAAGTCAGTCTGTTTCTAGGACAACAACAACAAAGGCACGCGCAGACTCGACAGCCAATAAGCATTTGAAATTCTGTACAGTGCACTGGGATTGGCCCAGCTGCCTACGATGCCCCGATCTAACGTCATGTTGCATATTACGGCCGTATTTACATATTGCGAGCCCTTTCCCTTTCTCTTTCCTTATGTTGCGGCATGGTATTGGCTGTCTTGAGACCCGGAAGTACTGATGTTACCGGAAAATGATGGCTATCGGGCAACAGATATCATCAGCATGAGTTCACTGATAGTCTATGTAAGTAGCTGACAAGCAATCACCTTAGGAGACAGCTCTTTTAGGTTTCGTGGTACGGGAATAGGTACGCCTTCGTTTAAGGGTTTAAGTGCTTTAATTTGTTAAAAGTGTTCTTGTTTTTTGTTCCACTTAAATGTATGTTTGGGAAGATATTTTCACGAGGAAGTGTTTTTCTTGCTTGGCGCACAGGACACGTTTTAGGTCAGATTCTTAAAGCCTGTGTGCAAGATAAGCGTGCAGAAATAAGCCCCAAACAGCTACCAGAAGCAGGCACGCACAAAGGGCATTTGTCTTTTTAAGTGTTGAGATTACAACTCCCAACCGGGTGGTGGACGCCCTCAGGTCTTCCGGCAGAGCCATCCTGCAGAGCCACGGCATATCCTTTCACAGTCTGCGGGAGGGGTTACTTCTTGGCATCCGAGTGCTCGTATCCTTCTACTACATGTAGCTAACGTTACCACTTTTGCCCTGGAGAAGCAAACCCAAGCAGGTGTGTGTACTATTAGGGGCACAACTAGCCCCGCACTTCAGGGATTGGGATTGCGGGTTTTGAACTAAACAGTGTTGGTGGCGCTATCATTTCGCACACTGGTAGCCACTTCTAGGTTTTTTACCTTTCGTGACGTCACTTCCGGTCGTGACGTCACTTCACGTATTTGAGCGTCCCTCCACTCCTAGGTTTTACCTTCCGTGACGTCACTTCCTGTCGTGACGTCACTTCCTGTCGTGACATCACTTCCTGTCATGACGTCACTTCCTGTAGTGACGTCACTTCCTGTCTCTGAGCGTCCCCCCACTTCTTTATTTAGGACTTGTGCCCTGCCCAGAATGGTGTCCCATATTCGTGCTCCTGCTGTAGGGCCCCCAAAACACAGCCCGCTGTGCGGAGTCCGCTCCACAAAAACCCTTGCCTGGCGTCAAAAACATAACGATGGGAACTTCAACCTATCCGGGTTTTATGAGATTATTCCGTTTTAACTGCATACATTCAGCTGGGAGTAAGATTCTAAAATGGCTCTGACTGACTCAGATTACAGTCATGCAAGCTGTGCGACAGCAGGGCTTTCATCCCTTTATCAATGTAATAACTGCACTTTCACAATTGCCTTGTTAACCTTCTTGCTTCTCAAATTTGCTTGCAAACGCACCATTTACACACTCTTTTTTCACAATTTTCTTGGGGGGAATCCCCCTTTCATTGTTCTGGCTGGCTCGCTGCGCTCGCTTGCCATGGTACTCTCCTACAAAGTTTACGCCTCACCACTTTCAAATGTCACCAGCCACCACTGCTGCTGCTAATTTCCTGAGAAGCATGCAAACCCCAATGGAAGCTGTTTCCAGCATCCACATTATGTGTAATCCCACATTGCACAGGGGTTTCACACTCATGTTATCACTAGCTGTGTGATATCAGCTCCTCACTGGGAGACCATGAGCAGAGCTGATAACCTGTGACACACGGTGGAACCGTGTGTGTTAGCAGGTCTGTTAGTCCCCTGGTGCAAAGCTCTTCAAATGTCTCCACTACCGACATGTACTTCAAGCTACTCCTCTGATGCAATTTGCTTCATGTTACTTTACTGCTGCCACACACTCTGTGTTTCACTCCTGCACTGCAGAGTTCATATTACTACTCCTCAAGAGCAATGCACTTCACAGCTTTCTCTGTTCAGAAAAATCTCTCCTCTACTCCTACGCGACCGCTAGGTGGAGCTCATGTCATGGAATGCCTACACTCTCTGGAAGACCACATTCTGGTATGCATGCTCTGCAAGGATCTATGGTGTGGAATGACAATCCCACACTCCACCATGTGCGATGCCCCATGAAGTCACCAAGGCCCTCTGCAGCCTCTGCTACTCTAGTATTTGCTGTCCAGGGTGTAGCTTGAGACTGGTGTGCATCACTGAGTAAATGCTGTTTAAAAATCGAGCTCACATCTATGTTTCATTCCAATTGTCTTTCTGTAAATTGTAACTGAGATTGTCATGTGTACTTGGCTGTACTTGGTATTCACAGAGCACAACCACCAGGCGATCAACTGAGTGCTATACATTAATGGGTGGTTGGTTGGGAAATAACACAAAAGGATGGACATCAAGTGGAGAATAATTTCAAGCTCTATAGTTGCACTACATTTCACTTATTCCAAGTTACATTGCAAGAGGGAGATTATTGATTTAAGCATGACCGCGATTGCACAAAGGCAGCTTCTTCTTGGAAACAGGAAGTGGACCAGAATTATGTTTTTGAATATTAGCTCAGTGTTCATGCTTGCCTTCTCAACAGTGTGACTCAGTATCACGTTATTTCACTGAAAAACAGATAATATCTTTAAGTGTCTATTTTATGTTCAGATTTCTTATCTATTGCATGGATTTTAATAATAGGCCTAAGCAAAATAGCATGTCGCCATTCGGGTGCTCCACAGCCCCATTATTTTAGGCTGTTTAGTGTCATCTGGTATGTGTTTATGATTTTTTTGTCTACAGTTGCCTCGAGGAAACACTGCTCCAGGATGTTTGCACATAGACTAGCAACTTGGTGAGATTTGGATTTGCCCAGGTAACGATGATTTCTAAAGGATCCCATTGTAACATGAGCCCTGCACAACTGTTTCTTTATTTTTTTGTCTCACTGAAATACCTAATTTAGCTCATTAAGCTAAGATTGTCTGTGTGCACTGTTTTTTTGTCTTTCCACAAGCTTCAGTTGTTGCTTATGGATTTTTTTGGGGGAGTATATATGTGCATTAAAAAACGATAAGGGAAATCCTGCTTTTATAATAAAATGCCAGCTGATGACAGTGGGAACTATTTCACATTGCAAAGTCATCTAAAGATATAGGGGCTTATTTACAAGCCCCATGCGCCACAAGTATGCCAGTTTTAAAATGGGATAAAATGGCATACTTATGGTGCAAGGGGCTTGTAAATATGCCCCATAGTCGGGACAGGCATGTATTTCTGAATGAGACTGCATAATCCACTGTATAGTAATTGTATAGCTATTCAATTCCTGGCGGCACAGCGCCCAGGATAATATATACTGCATCGCTAAACACTTATAAGGTCCCAAAGGCCAGTGCACTCCAAACCAAAACATATAGGTAAAAGTAATTGTCTTTTACTACACCAATAACTCTAACTCTTGTAAATGTGAGACCTATTGCATTGAAACATTATTGTTATTCCCAGTGCTGAATTTGTGCATTTGGTTGCCAATTGTTGGCACCAGCACTCATTTTTGGAAGTTAAGGCTTATTTTTTATAATGGGATTTTAAACAGTGCAAGTGAGAGAATGGTAGAACAGGAGGAAGGAAGAACAGAATGATAAATAAGCAGTGACAAAAAGATAAGAGAGATGCAAAGGACCCGAAAGCATGAGGTAATGACACAGGAAGTGTAGAGAGGTGGAAAGAAGAGAAAGGCATGAGGTGAAGTTAAAACTAGGGTGCCTTGTTATGGAGCAGTCCTGCATTCAGAAATCTCTTCTGCATTTTGTCCATGTCCCAGGCCCATTTCTTCCACTCATGGCTCACAGTAAGAGTTCCAGAGCACATGAACAGTGTCTCATCCACCTACCATTGAGCAGGAACCTCCAGGCCTAATGCCGTAGGGGACTTGGGATATTAGAGGGACATGGGGAAAGGGAGAATCATGGACTTGAGGTTGAGTGTAATAATGGAGTTTTCAGTCTTGACCCATTTTACTGATTCTACAAGCGCTAAAAGGCTCAATTTAACATGCAGTTCTTCCAGAATTAGCCCCTGACACTAACCAAGCAATGCTTAATGTAAAGTTGTGATCCACAAATGTGGGCCACTTTTTTTTGGGTGCCATGGCCAATATTTGGTCTCAATTCGACTCTGTACCAGCGGTAACTAGGGCCTGTAGGTCAAGGTCTCTTTTGTAGACTGCAGCACTAGTTGTGTCCCCACAAGTATGACAAGGTAAAACATGGCTCCCAGTTTGCCACTGCAAACTGAATGGGCAGTTCAAAACTGCTAACTCGACTTTGCCATTTAAAAAAATGGCAAAGCCCAGACCTCTCTTTTTAATATATATAAGTCTAAGATGGACTTAACGAGCCCTAAGGCAGGGTGCTGTATGTTAAAGAGCGGAATCTGAACTTTTACATGTTCCAGCAGTAAAAACCCTAAAGTGTTGTTTTTGCTGGAGAGAGGCTGGTAGTCTCATTGGCAAGTACAGAGTTATGTGCTGGCGTCCCAGCCCTGCTAACTTTTGAATTGGTCCATTAAGGTTGGCACTGTTTCGTATAAAAAAAAAACAGTGCAGTAAATCTGATTCGATGGTTACATCGAATTTAATGTCACTGGTGGGCAAAGTGCAACTTAGAAGTTGCCACTTTAGTTGCCCAAGGTTTCCAGTGCCTGTTTACTGAACTACATGGGGCTTGTCCTGCAGACAACTTTCTGACCTCCTGCGGAGACATGCTAACTAGTCAAAGGAAAATACACAATAGGGGCCTCCATGAGAGAGCGGTGTTACCTCCCTCCTCCAGGTAGCCACACTGGTGTTAGCCCAAAAGGCGAGCTTCAAAGGAGAAGCCATCTATAAAGGGCAAATGGGTAACACTTAGCCTTGGGTGCTCTATTGTTGAAGCAGACAGACTGCGCTAGCGAGAGGACAGGAGAAGTCTGTTGCCAAACCCTTTTTTCCAGGAGTGGGTAGCCCCTTGGTAGCCACACCTCTGGAGGTGGGCTAAGGTGCTCTGTGTGTCGAGAGCTGGGTCTCGCCATGTTGGGAGTGGGCAGAATGGTGCATCCTGGGTTAGCCAGATGCCACACTTTCCAGGAACTGGTCATCAGGAGGGAGGGTACCTAGTACTCCATTAGCTACCAACCGCATCCTACCCTGATGGTGTTTTCAAAAGATAAATAGGGCAAGCCTGGCACCCAGACCTCAGATCTCACACATCTTGGAAGAAGGACTGAAGAAGGACTGTCCTGCTGCACCGAGGAGCCAGCAAAGGGATGCTGCTCTGTTGAACACTGCACCTGCTGCACCTGGCAGCTAGTAAAGAACTGGACTTGCCTGCCATTTCCTGCTCAGGGAGAATCTGCCTCCAGAGGCCAGTAAAGCCATGAGAACTACGAGGGCCAGCTGACTGACCTCCTGTTTGCAGCATAGGGACACAACAGTGAAGAAGCCTGCCGGGGCAAGTTGGAAGCCCAAAGTCTTCAAGCCACTACCATTGCAGCTGTGCAGCACCAAGGTCCAAAACATGAAGAAGAGAGTTGCAACAAAGTTTGTTGAATCTGGGAGAGCTGGCGGAGAGCTGCTGGGACCCTCAGAAGGTGAGGTATACAACCAGAAAGGATTGGCTTGTAACCATGAAACGGGGCAGCTAGTAGTCCAGTGGTGACTGGACTTCGGCAAGACAGGAAAGGACCTCGTGGGATGTCGACCCTGCAACCAGGAATCCCTCACAATGTTCGTGGACTGAGGAATTCCTGCAGGAATATCACACGGGAGCAGCATCTACAGCATCCTTGGAGCACCTTAAGCACCCTTCATCCCTTGCACCAGGACCACTCCATAGAAATCCATTACAATGCAGATAAAGTACCTGGAACTGCTGGAGGGCTGCTTCTTCTGTGGAGGTAACTGTTCTTAAATGTCCTTATCGGTCCCCCGGACTAGCTCCCTGCTGGAGTTGGTCTCCCTAAGTAATTTTAACTGACCACATACAAATGTTCTCAAAGAAAAAGTATGCAAGGGTCAAAGTGCCCAATTCATTAATGTAGGAAACGGGGTTTTTGTTGCAGTGCCCCCCAGACACACTTTTTGCTTGGTATCTGGTGCACCTTTGACTACGGGTGTACTGGGTTCCTTCTAACCAGGTTCCCAGTACCAGTGTTCTTTCCCTAAAGTGTATGATTGTTCCGTAATTGGAACCCCTTTAGGACCCCTGTTAGTCCCCTCTTTAGTGGAACTAAAGTGGGTACCAAAGGGCTGCAGCACAAATTGTGCCACCCTAAGGAACCACTCACCAAGACTATGCAAACTGCCATTGCAGGCTTCTTGTCTTGGTGCAGAGAAAACTGAAGACTCAACAAGGCACACAGCATGAGGTACAGATCTGGCACTGCAGGCCTTACAGCCCTAAGGCAGGGTACACAACATCCCATGTGTGGACATATCTGCATGAGCAGATATGACCCAGCAATATCTAAGCCCTTCTTGGATATTGTAAGTGCACAGAGAAACCATAGATGTACAGGAATTTATATAGCGCAAATCACCAAGCGGTTTCTAAGCGCTTGCTTAGGGAACCCGTCCTGGTATTCCCCTGTGAGATAACCCCAGCAGGGTATCCGCAAGGTGAAAGCCAGGCATCCCGCCGCGAGGGGCATTTGTGGAGATTAAGCAAGCTATTGCCCAGAGTCGCATAGTGCGAACCCGTGAATCGAGTAGGCACCGGAGCGAGAATTGTCGAGTCCATGGACATTTTAGGACTCAAGACCCCGCCGAGCCAGGAATTGAACCCTGGTCCCGGGCTGACCTCTGCTTCCAGGTCTGCCTCCTCTAACCAGTGAGCCACACTTCTCCACAAGTACAGTACAAGTATAGAGAGTACATGGGCTGGATACTTGTCATTACGGGTGTCCTAACTTCATGGTGGCTTCACTGTACCCTAAGATGTTTGGTACCAAACATCTTGTCTTAATAAATCCTCACTGATACCAGTGTTGGATTTATCAATAAATGCACACAGGAGACCCTTTAGAGGGTCCCCTGAAAACCAACCAAGCACTGGTGCGGTTACTGACTAGTCTTAGCTAGACTGCCACCACCAGACGTGTTGGGGTGAGGACCAGCCCTCTCAGAGGCCATAAACAAAGCTTGCGCTGGACGGAGGTGCTTCACACCTACCCCAGAACAGGAAGCCTTCCAAGACAGAAAGCTTGAAAAGCGATGCTGCCTTTGAAATGCAACCCAGGCAGCTCCAGCTAGTGGAGGATGCCAACCCCCCTTTTCATGCTCCAACATCATTTGGCTAGAGGACAGGCAGGAAAATTAGGAGGTGGGTCCCCATTCAGCCAGCACCTCCCCAAAGGTGGGGCAGGCAAGGTGGACCCCACTTTTCATCCTCCTCCATCTTGGTTTGAGGGGGAATTAGCCAGTTAGTGTTAGGGTGGTGCCCCAGGTCACTTAGAGGGTGTAGACCTCATAAAGGTAGGTAGCCCATTGGCTACTACCTGTCTTCCCCTTTAATGCCCCTAAATTTAGTATTTAGATGGCATCCCTGGACCATGAAATTAGGTTTGAGGGACACAAAAAAAGAAAAGGACAAAGAAGAGCTGCTGACCAAGGAATGACACCCTACTGCAGAAAATTGACACAAAACCCTGCCTACTGCCTTAAGGACTCAACAATCATGGTGTGCTGTCTCGTCCTGCATCTGTGAGGCCTCCAAGAACCCCAGAGCTCCTCCAGCCTTCTACAAATTGCCAAAGAACTTCCTTGGAGTTGAGGTACCATTCCCCTGCAGCCCACAAGCACCGAACCCCAGAATCCAATTATACCAGCTTGCTGCTCCCCAGCGACTCCGATCAGCACCCAAACCAAAATTAGCATATCAGCTACAGAGGGTAAGGTCTGTCTCCCCACCAGGTTTGGAGACACCGCGACCTACGGGAGACATGCTGCACCAATACCTGGGGTACTTGACCCTCTTCAACAATCACCAATACAAAGAGTCCAATCCAGACTCCAACTGCCCAGGAAGCAAGAACCCATCAAGGAATGCCAAGACCCCTGAGACCCACTTTGTGGGTGGCCCAGCTGTCCTGAGATCACCTCTTCAAGCTGCCTGCTCCTGACTGCGAGGACATCTTGATGAGCGCCGCCCTGCTGACCTATCTACTCTGCACCCAGCCCACCCAGCCTGGGTACCGACAAACCAGCTGTGCTCCTGTGTTCCTGAGGCCCTTGCGACCTGCTCCTTTGAGTGAGACCCCTCGGACTCACCTTTAAGTCCCCTTGTGCAGTGTGTTTTCAGGTAGCCCCCTATCTCGTAACGCACCAACTACCTCAGCACCCTGCTCCTGGCCAAATCCAATGCACTACTGAGAATCAGCTTGTGGAACATTGGGCAAGGCCTTGATACCTGCTTAAATCCTGAAGGTGAACCTTGAAATCCAAATGTTTTCTCTTTTCTCTCATTGACTTCAATGGTGCGTAATTGCGCACAAAAGTAATTCTTTTTGTGAACTTTGAACATTCATATCCTAAAAAGTACTTACTGTAGAACGAAGTTCTTTGTTTGAAAAAGTATATAAAAATTAGTGTTATTTTTCTAAATTAGCCTTGAATGTATTCTCGAGTGTGTGTCTCGTTTATTGCCTGTGTGAGTACAACAAATGCTTAGCACTACCCTCTGATATGCCAACTGCTCGCCCACACTACCACAAATAGAGCGTTAGTATTATTTACGTTTGCCTCTGCATACCAATTTGGCTCTCACTGGACTCTCTACGCAGTGTACTTCAATTTAGTGCACTATATAGAGAGCCAGCGTCCTACATCTGTGTTTAGACAAAGACTGAAATCATGGCTGTTTGCATAAGCAGAGGCCCAGTCAAATTCTGTAAAGCTACCTCTGAGCTGAGCACCTGGACACTCCTAGGAATAGCTGCCTTCTATATAAATCTCATTTCATTGATTTGTTTCATTCACACTGGATACACAAGAACTGTCTTATCATCCTGTTTTCCTGCCTTTAAAGTGCATTCCCAGGATTTATGTAAACCCAGCAGACTTATCAAGTGGGATTTAATACTCCAGCAGGATTTGGCATCCTGATTTTGTTCCATCGTTGTCACTCTCTGGTCTATAGCCTCTACATCCTGTTGGATCCCTTCAATATCTGCAGTGCTGTCATCTTGAGGCTTGCAAAATCATCTCGGAGAGAGATGAACAGCTGTTCCAGGAAGGTTTTAATGATTGGAGAGTCATCCCTGTTAGTTTCTCTGTCCTGGGGAAGTTCAGTGGGCGCTCCCGACCCTCCACCCTCCGGCGGCGAGTCGGAGTTGGTTTAGTGAACATGTATTTGACTGTGGGGTCTTTCTTCGACATATGATGGGACGACATCACAACTGAGGGCGGGCTGTCGCACTCTCCCTATGCGCCCGGCCTCTATTATACAAATGCTCTCACCAGCCACGTGCGATCCAGGTTCCATGGCGAGTCACCCCGAGCCACGCACTCCCCCACTCAGAAGGAGAGGCGGGAGAGAGAGGATCTTGTGAGATGGGCTGGCCCAGGTCCATTAGGCCGCAGAAAGCTAAAAGAAGCAGCCCCACCACAAGGTGTATGAGATGGCTGGATCTTCAGGCGTTCTTAGTATGAATTGGCATACAACGCCACCCACAATATGCCATGATGAGGCCACTGTAAATCTTCCCACTCAAAAACCAGCGCAGATCCAGGACCGCCCAACGTGAAGCCCGGTGCCCCTGCGACTAGACACTGCACGCCAGCAAGGGGAGGGGCATCGCAGGGATGGGCCGGCCCATGATGTGTGGGTCGCAGTAGGCCTCAGACGTTAGCCCTCGTCCCTCATCTTTCATACTGTAGGGTATGAAGGTGCCAGGGAATTCAATCTCTGTGTAGCCAGGGCGCACCGAAGAAACACTGGGAAGATCCCCTCCGATGACAGTGTGGTCAGAAGAAGGACACATTCCCCAATCTAAATACTTCTCCACTGTGAATAACCTTTATTGAGGAAGTTAATGGACCCTCTGATGCCATTGAAGCTCCTTCACCCTTCAATAGTGTGCCCTTATAATCACCACCCGATCACATTGACCAACTCCAGTTCCGGTTCAGGAACCACAGTCCTTATCTCCAGTCGTACTGTAGCACAGGAAAAAAAGGGAGGGAGGTACCCTCTGGCCTGGCCAGTACGCTCAAGACCAGGCCTCCCCCTCCCACTGCAGGCTACAGGGTGTAGGTGGGCCGGAGCCCGTTCCCCGCAACACAAGTCAAGCAAGTCCCAAAGGGAGCAGTAAGAGAGTGGGAGCAAAAGCCCAGGCTGGTCCTCAGATCTCAGTCTCACTCACCCCCGGAAGCTCCATGGGCCCCCCGCGGCCTCTGCTGCAGACGTATCACTGCCATGCGGTCCTCTCGTAGTCCACTTGCCGCTCCCAGTCTCGGCTCACCAGTAACCCTGGGGGTTAAAATGCGCTCTGCTCGCAGAGCTTGCGGATTTTTTGCAACTCCACATTCCGCGTAGAACGCGGAGTTCCCGAAAACTCCACGATCTGCAGCGTAGCAGAGTTTTTTTCTTGTTCGCGCTTTCAAAATGTGTTTTCTCGCACGCTGTAACTACTTACTGCCCTCCCCTCCGCTGACTACATCCTCCTAGGGAACCTCAACTTCCACCTGGAGAATAACAAGGACCGCAACACCGCCGCCCTGCTGGACAACCTCGCCAACCTCGGACTCAAGCAACTGGTCAACACCCCCACCCACTACGCCGGCCACACGCTTGATCCCGTCTTCTCATCCAGCAAGCACATCCCCTTCAGCCACTCCACCGGACTTCACTGGACCGACCACAGCTGCGTCCACTTCAGCTTCAGAAGAACCACGGTCCACCACCACCCGCAACAGGTTCCTCGCCGGAGCTGGAGCAAGATCACCGCCGAGCAGCTCACCGCCTCCCTCAGCCAGAACCCTCCCGCCAGCACTACGGACCCCAACGAAGCAGCCCGCAACTTCACGCAGTGGCTGACCGCCTGCGCCGATGACCTCGCACCATTGAAGAACCCTCCCAGCAGACCCAGAAGCAAGAAAGCCTCCTGGTTCACCGACGAACTCAAGGACTCCAAGAAGAACTGCCGCTCCCTCGAGAAGGCCTGGCTCATCGACCAGACCACAGACAACATGACCGCCCTCAAACAAGCCACCCGCAAGCACCACCAGCTTATCCGCACCACCAAGAAGACATCATTGAAGGAACGACTGGACAACAACGCCCACGACAGCAAGGAACTCTTCAGCATCGTCAAAGAGTTTTCCAACCCCAGCACCGGCAACAACGACTTCACTCCTTCACAAGGTCTCTGTGACTCTCTCGCCTCGTTCTTCCACCGCAAGGTCGCCGACATCCACAACAGCTTTGGCGCACCATCCACGCACCCAACCGTAGAACCAACGCCCCCCACCGCCACCCTCCGCACCTGGACCACGGTGGCCACCGAAGACACAGCCCGCACGATGAACACCATCCACTCCGGGTCTCCGACCGACCCCTGCCCCCACCACGTCTTCAACACGGCCGACTCCACCATCGCACCCGAACTCCGGAACATCATCAACACCTCTTTCAACACCGCCACCTTCCCGGAGAGCTGGAAGCATGCCGAGCTCAGCGCCCTACTGAAGAAACCAACAGCGGACCCCACCGACCTCAAGAACTTCCACCCCATCTCTCTCCTCCCTTTTCCTGCCAAAGTCATCGAGAAGACCGTCAACAGACAACTCTCCGCCTTCCTCGAGACGAACGGATCCCTTGACCCCTCACAGTCCGGTTTCCGAGCTAACCACAGCACCGAGACCACCCTCATCGCAGCCACAGACGACATCAGAACCCTGCTCGACAGCGGGGAAACAGCGGCCCTCATCCTCCTGGACCTCTCTGCAGCGTTCGACACTGTCTGCCACCGCACCCTAGTTCAACGCCTCAGCAACATCGGTATCCAAGAGAAGGCACTGAAGTGGATCATCTCGTTCCTCGCCGGAAGAACACAGAGTATCCGCCTCCCCCGTTTCGATCCGAGGCCACCGAAGTCATCTGCGGCGTACCGCAAGGATCATCACTCAGCCCCACCCTCTTCAACGTCTACATGGAACCTCTTGCAGCCATCGCACGCCAACACAACCTCAACATCATCTCCTACGCCGACGACACCCAGCTGATCCTCTCCCTCACCAGAGACCCCGCCACCGCCAGAACTAGCCTACACGAAGGGATGAAAGACGTCGCCGAGTGGATGAAGAACAGCTGCCTGAAACTGAACTCAGACAAGACGGAAGTCCTCATCCTGGGACCATCGCCCTCCGCCTGGGACGACTCCTGGTGGCCCCCCGTCCTGGGCATCACTCCCAAGCCAACAGACCACGCACACAACCTGGGCTTCATCCTGGACTCCCCCCTCTCCATGACCAGACAAGTCAACGCCGTCTCCTCATCATGCTTCAACACCCTACGCATGCTCGGCAAGATCTTACGGTGGATCCCGACCGAAACCAGGAAGACGGTCACCCATGCACTCGTCACCAGCCGACTGGACTACGGAAACACCCTCTACGCCGGAACCACAGCCAAGCTACAGAAAAGACTCCAATGCATCCAGAACGCCTCCGCCCGACTCATCCTGGACACCTGGACATCCCCCGACGCAGCCACATCTCCGGCCACCTGAGGGACTTGCACTGGCTCCCCGTCAGCAAGAGAATCACGTTCAGGCTCCTTACCCACGCACATAAGTCTCTCCACGACCTGGGCCCCAAGTACCTCAACGACCGCCTGACCTTCTACACGCCCACCCGCCAGCTACGCTCCACTAGCCTCGCCCTTGCCGCCGTACCACGCATCCGAAGAGCCACCGCCGGAGGAAGATCCTTCTCCTACCTGGCGGCCAAGACATGGAACTCCCTCCCCATCCACCTTCGGCTGACCCAGGACCATCTCGCCTTCAGGAGACAACTCAAGACCTGGCTGTTCGAGCAGTAGCGGACCCCTTCCCCCAAGCGCCTTGAGACCCTTCCGGGTGAGTAGCGCGCTATACAAATGTGATGATTGATTGATTGATTGATTGATTGATTGATTGCCCACAATAGTAGTTGTTCCTCCTGAAGTAGGGGCAGTTCAGGAAATCGAGCTTCCTGCAGAGGAAGAAGAACAGCAAGCCACTCTTTCAGAAGATCCATTGTCTTCCAGTTCCCCAGCAAGGAAAAGGAGGGTTAGTCCATCAGCTTCTTATCCAAGCCCCCCTTCTGATGATCTAGATGCCACTTGGAAGCCACCAGCTCAGTCTGAGAGTGAGGCACACCCCACGACAAAGCTAGGGAAAAGGAAGGTTCCAGAAAGCCTTAGAGTTATGGAGGTAGATGCAGAAGAGGAGGATGATGACGAGCCAGTCATCATGAACATCACTCCCGCCCCAGTGGAGATGGAGACTGCCATTATACACCATCTCAAGTTGCTGTGAGGGATATGGCATGGATACCACCAACACAGGTAACACCATCACGAACTCCAGCTTCCATATTTGCATTTGCAAAGACCCAGCAGAGACCTACATCCAACACAACCACCACCTCAGTAGGCAGTGGTACTGGCACTGCCCAGAGTCAAATTTCAGGCACACCCTCCAGTTCACACGCCATTGCAAGTGGCACCTCCAGCAATGCAAGAAAGTTCACCTACGCAGTTTGGGACTTCATTTCGGTTAGTAGTAAGGAGGAGAACGTTGCTATATGCTCAATTTGTCGACAAGGTGTTAGTCAGGGTAAGCTTGGTACAAACTATGGTACTGGAGGCTAAACACCCCATCTGAAAAAACACCACTTGATCCAGTGGGAGGCGCACCTTAGCAGCCAAAAAACTGCACCCATTGCTGTTGGTGGGGATGAAGAAGCAGAACAAGAATGAATGGCATGCATTGGACGCTGACTCTGAGTGATTGGTGTTTGTGTTGTTGTTTGTTGTGCAAGAAGTGAAGTCAAAGTGTACTAGTATTTAATCTACATACTAAAAGTGACTCAAATCAATGTTTCCCTTCCTGTTGTTTAATAACAAAATTCCACTTCTATTGCAGACCGATCCATTGTATTTTTGAATATGGAATCTGGACTCACTCGATACACTGCAGACTGAGTTGGACAACCCCATCATGATGACCACAGTGACATAGTATCTTCACAGTCAGTCAGTAGGATCGGAGATGATTGATGGAATAACTCAGGGCATTTTTCATGAGTGGCATAAAACGTAAACAAGTCAAGAACAACCACAGCAGACCTACATGTCTGTGTAGTGGTGGAGTCAAGTCATGAGTCTCATAACTGTAGTAGTGGTATGACTCACAGCTGTGCATTGATGTAGTTACTTACTTTGAAAAATGCTATGTTGCTGTATATGTGTGCTCTGTCTTGCTCACTCAAAACCTAAGCTAAGTGGAGGTTGGGTGGGCACCGTGGGCCTTCTCTGTCCTGTTGCTACTGTAGGTTAATGCTGGAAACAGACAACAGAGGAGACATGATTTAGCCATGCCGCCGATGAAAGTGTTTGCACTCCTCTGTAATTTATGGGTTTTTTTTCCTCCTTGATTTTTTAATATCCCTTTTGTTTTTCAATCTACAATTACAGGCCGGCCTTTACCCTGTGCTAAACAGAGAAAAACAACTCACACTCACCTACCAATCCACATCCACCAGACAGGCAGTGGCACCCAAGATTGACGGACGCAGCGTCCATGGAAGGGAGGACCAAGAGGGATGCCGAGATGCAACCCCCCAATTTGACCAGGATCATACAGTAACTTTAGTATCATCATCTTTAAAATAATTTGATTCCTTTTTACTCTTTAATCATTATGACTGTGTTGTTGTTATTGTTGCTTTTTGCTCATTGATCTCTACGGCTATTTTTTAATTTTCTTTGCTAGCTTTAAAAGGAAGCCCGGTACAACAGAATATAAAATGTTTGTTATTTGGGTCTCTCTCTGTGAGGGAAGACAGTCAAAGCAAATGGCATAATAATAATTAATAATATACTGCTGCCCTGTACTGTCTACTAGTCTAGTTAGTGAGTACTACTAATCATTAACCATCAAGTCATCATCATGCATGCATTTCTTTTTCTCCCATAACAGATTTATGAATAGGATGGTTGTCTGGCAAGATTGTGTTTGTGTGTTGTTTTGTAACTTGTTGTCCATGTGTACTGTTTGTCTTTGTCAAACCTTTCCCTCAAATACCCCTTCCCAACCATTCATCAAACCCTAACCCTTTTCCCCCAGGCTGTGTGATTTATATTGAGGTGTGACTAAATTAAATTTACACCAATAATTGATCACACCCTTGCTGAGGCGAATGTGATGAAAGCAACACTAATTCAATTTGGCGGGGATCTTCTTCTTCTGCTTGCCCACCCATACTCAGCATATTTGCAAGTAAAAAATGTTTCCAAAGGTACATAATCCATCATAATTAATTGCCGGCATTGATTGGATTAATCATCCTCCTTTTACAGCACTAAAGGTTACGCTTGTGTCGAGTGACTTGACACAACTACAGCTTGTAACTAGCTGTTGTACTAGGCTATCCCCGCCACCATTATGTTTTATTTTACTTTAGCATTGCTAATCAGCATTATTAGGGTTTGTTTGGCAGTATTCTTGTGTACTATACTGAACTTAGTTCTACTACTCCTTCCAGAGTCTTTTTCAGACAACTGACTTACTCATTTTCTTTTTTTCCAAATGCTACTGCCAGTGTCTACTACTACCACCACAAGCATGGTATCTTGAGAAACCAAGCCATCATCACCATGCAGACATTGCTGTGCCTAAGTTTAAACATCAATCACAGGGAGAGAAGAAGTTTGGGGGTGGCATAATTAATAATGGAAATTAATTCACACACCCACACCCTTGAGTCCAGTTGCAGAATGCATAGACTAGGAGGAGAGACTGACAGTACTAGAAGGGCAAGTCAGATTATTTAAATCAAACACTGGCTGCGGCCCTGCAGCAGCAAAGGAAACCGTGTGACGTAAAAGAGTAAGTCCCCCGCAAAACATTTACATCATATGTAAAGTTTAAGTATAAATATTATTTAATTCCCTAATAAAAAATAAACTATGTAAAAAATAATCCCACAACACACCTGATCCATCCCTCTCCCTAACCCCAACCAATGTCCAAAAAGAATAATCCAACAAATGTCCGTTAAAAAATAAAATTGTCCATTTAACCCCAACTTTTCCACAACGTGTGCCGAATGCCCACCCACCAAAAAAAGATATAAAAAAGGGGCAATCCAACGGGATCTCTCTTTTGACGGGCTCGCAGTCGCCTGTTAACCGCCAGCACCTCCTGCTTTAGTTCCTTTACCTGCTCCTCTATGCGCACCATTTGGAGGAGCATGTGGCGCTTAAAAGATCGACAATTGCATCCACAGAGGGGGGCAGCAGTTTTCGATAAAGTGCGGCTGGCAGACCGCCGTGCCGTACCAATGGAGGGGCCTGGCTGGGGCCCAGGGCATTGGAGGAGGCTGCACCTGCTGCCTCCTCCTCCTCTGCTAGAACTACCAGCCACCGGTATTCTGTACGGATGGCCTCCAGCTTCAGACGCAGGGCCATGGAGGCCAACTCCTTCCTGTCCACTACAGATGATTTTGGTTCGGAAGGAGTAGCTATATCAAGAAGAAAAAAGAATATTGTAACCAATATACTCTTAGCAAAGCAGTAAGACAAATTCATTCTAATCAAAGTGGCACAGTAGCACTAGCAAGCGCAGTACATAACATTTGTGGTATCTATCCTCCCAGTTCCTCAGCCTCTAACATTTGTGGGAGTTTCAGGCATTATACTAGCACTACGGACTCACTCGATTACACCAGTCATCTTCTTCTCTCTTGTTTAGCTAAATTAAGTAGCCTTGTTGTAGCCGGCATGCCCGCTCAGTCAGCTTGCGCCCAAGACATACTCATCGTGACGCAGACTCACGTTAGTTTTCTTTACTTCTGTCTGCATGTGGGAAAGCTGACTACTACTAAACAATCATCTTATTTTTCTATTATGGGTGGCACTGACCATACTCTGTTACATCAAGGTCAACTGCTCAATTCCACTTTCACCCTGCCCTGACTACTATACTACAAGGCAGATGAAATCTGATCCCAATGATCATTGCTTATATATGGGATAACATGGTGTGCTTTGTTTTGATTGGTTGTGTAACTATGCAGCCGATAAGCCACCAATGGCAGGCTGACACAGTCAAAAATAAATTAACATAGGTAGGGAGTGGGCCTCAGAGTTGGAGGGAGGCGCTTGATAACAACATACACATACACAATATATATGCAGTGCTTGCAAATTACTGTGAGTCAAGGGAGTATTCTGAAAATACAACTTCTATTCTCCTTGGCTTTGCTACTCTGGCGTGGTTTCTTTTTCTTTTACACTCTCTTCAAAGACTCTTCATCCAGTGGTAGTCTCCACCTATGCTATCTATGATTAATACCACCCAGGCATCCATCCATTCAAAGTTAACATGTCTATCATTCTTCCTAATCTCTCAACAAACCTTAGTTTGTTTCACCAACAACCCCAAAACAAAATTAAGCACCCCCATGCACCCTTCCTTGCTTGCTTGCCTTTGAGTTTGGCCATTGAAACACCCCAGAGGATTCTTGCTATCCACCCATAGAGTCTCACCCACCCAGGCAGGCATCTTTTCTTTCACATTCCACCCTTCCTTCAACCACCCATGCATCTGATTCCTATCAGCCACCTATGCATGCATCCCACGTATCCTTCGCAGTTAGTCATATATATCACATCTAACCCGTCCTTCCTCCTTTCATCCATCTTTCCCTTTTCATTCAACCCATCCATCAAGGTCATTTGATCTGAGCCTTAGTCTTCTCCATAAAACGTTCACAGCTGAGTTGAAGTCAGATAGAAGAGGCCATTAGTTACTTAACTACTCCAGCTGCTAATTCTATTGCTTTAATGCTTAGTAAAGGGTATCTTCTTCAACCGTTGTTCACAACAACTTAGTCTCTCTCAATTTACACAACACCCTTGCAGCGAGTGTGTAACTATTTTCAATAAGTAAGGAATATAAGTATAACTTACACCCGCCACTACTGCTGGCTCATCAACCCCTGTGGCAGCTGCCGCATCCACTGCTACCTCCTGGCTGGCGTCGCCTGCCCCGCCACTGGCCCGGCACTGGTGGTCGTGGTCGGTATGCCTAGAAAAAACATTATACATTTTTTAGATGCCATATACACCTTGCCCTATTTTTCACTTACAAGTTCGAAAAAAAGTTAAAATAAATACATATACCACATACATCACTACAAATCGGGTCCTAGAGTAGAGTAGACACTACTAGTAGTCGTATGTCCTAGCCTATCAAAAATAGGAAAATATCTGGTTAGGCATTTTCTTGGTGGGAATTGTCGAAAAGCCTCTCAAGATTTAGAAGACTAGAAGAGGTCAACCCAAAGGACTGGACTCAGTGGCTAGAGCTATTGGTGAATCTGAGTTTTAACAAAACCTTTTAAGGGGGGCGTGGCCTGGCGGCAACCAAGATGGCCGCATAACACCGCAGTGCGGCTGGGGAGGCACTGAAAGCCCCGAAAATCCCCCCAAAAATCCTGCTGCTGCCGTAGCTCGTCAGCGAACCCGACACAGTGAGTGTTCCGGAGTCGGGAGGTACGGTCCGATTCTCTCCCGGTCACTGGACGGCTTTGTGACGCCGCCCGGAAGTTCTGAGTCCTACAGGGCCTGCATTCAGCGAGGAGCACCGGCCTCGCGTTTCAGCGCAGGCCGACTAAGGGAGGGGCGCGCCGGCACTGGCACTTCTGAAGGCGCGTTGCCCGGCGGAGGGTGCAGGGAGACCCGCCCAGTTGCTGACTACCCCCGGAGATGCTGCATCGAGCCAGTTGGCTCCAACGTCGCTGGTGACCTGAGCTGCCCGGGCAGAGAGCCCATGCTGTTGAAGGCAGCAGACCCATGTAACGGCTGTGGGAGAGGGCCCGCACCGGCCAGGAGCTGGCCTGCAACCGACAGAGACTGTTGGCGGGTGGTGGACGGAACCGGTGAAGGTTGGAATATCCTGACAGACCCCAGATCCGGGGACAAGCGCATGATGGAGGGAGGCGGCCTTGCGAGTGGCTAAATTTGGCACTGGACAAGTCTGAGAATGCGGAGTGCAGGGTGTGAGACCTGGCCGAGAGAGGTCGCGGACAGTTGGGGAGCGGAGCCTGGGACCTGGTGAAACAGGCGCTTCTGTGGTGGGACCGAACTTTCTGGGTGAGATCGCACGCATCACGGGGCCCTCACCTCTGATAGTTGTAATTGGCCGGAGAGCCGCCAGAGCCGCAGTGGGTGCCTGTGAAGGAGACCACCGCTGGGGCCGCAATGAGGCCCAAAAAATCCACCACCACGCAGACCAACACCATGGATAATTATACGGCATTGACCGGGGGCGGAGGCTGGCCCCCCTGGCGTCTCCGGAAACACAGAGCCATCCCTGACCTCTATTATGCAGGCGATTCAATCACTAGGGGCGACGTTGGAAGCCAAAATAGACGCTGTCACAATAGAAATGGCCCTCCAGCGGGCTGATCTGAATAAAACCTCTGAGAAGGCTACTCAGAACGCTGTGGCGATTGCTGACCTCCAACAAGCTGCCAAAGAACTGAAGGGCCAGGTCCAGCGGTTAACTCAGCAGCAGAAGCAAGCGAAGGCCCGCCTGGAGGACCAGGAAGGGAGGGCCCGAAGAAACAACATTCGAGTGGTAGGGGTTCCAGAGAAAATGGAAGGACCGAGTGTCGATCTATTCCAGGAGGACATTATCCTGAATCACCTAAAGCCCAAGAGGCTCTCTAAGTTCTTTGATATTGAACTAGCAAATAGGGCCCGATCCCTCCGCCTCGCCCCGGTGCTCCTCCCAGAACGATTATTGCCCGGATCCTGAATTATAGGGACCGCGACGCCATCTTGCAAGCCGCTCGACAGCATGGGGACCTGCGGATCGAAAATGCCACCATTCGATTCTTTCCGGACTTTACCATCAAGGTCCAGCAGGAGCGCAGATCGTTTGACGCATTAAGAGGGAGCTGTGAACCCGTGGCATCAAGTATATGATGTTCTTTCCTGCGCGTCTTAAACTTCTTCTTCATGGAAAATCCTTCTTTTTCACGTCCCCGGAGGAAGTCTACGCATGGTTGGAGGAGCAGGTGCAACATCCTGACAGTCAACGGCCGGGAGACGGTTGGAGGGATACGGCGGTGCGTTCTCCGACCTCCTCCACGGGGTCGGCAGAGAGAGAGAGACGGCGACGTGGGGGGACTCGGAGGCCTTGTGGTGCAAGGGCACGGAGCCTGTCTGCCTCTCCTGACCTTGGCTGAGACGGCGGAGAGAGCCACAGACTGGAGCGTCGCGTGGAAGCGCACGTAATGTATGAACACTCCACTGCTGGGAACCTGCTGTACAGGGAGGCTCTTCTCCCAACTGACTGATAGGCGAGACATTTGATCCTAAATTGACTCTTGAAGCGGGCATGTGCTGTAGAGGGGGAGTGGGCCAGATTGGTTACATGCCTACTTCGGTTTGATCTGTTCCTGTTGTTTGTCCGATCTCCCCATGGATGGGATACTATGGCAGCTATCTATAAGGTTGGTGGGCTGGATGTAACCCCCAGCAGGCCTGATTGGTAGTAGCACACATCCCCAAAGTTTTTGTTTTCATGGGCGACAGGCGCTCTGCTGCTTGGGGTAATTCGGGTCGCGTTGGCCTGAGAAGCAGGGTAGCAGGGCGGGGGGGTGGGAGCGGGAGTTGGGGGGAGCAGTTGGTTGTTTGATCTTTGTACTTTGGTTTCTGCAGAACTTTGCTCGAGGGGCTCAAGTAGTAATGTTGACAGACATGCGGGTGGCGGGTGGTGGTGGGGATGGGCGAATATTTTCTAGCAGTCTTTTATTACTAAACTATGGCACATACGTCGACGACACAGAAGATTAACATTTTATCTTGGAACGTCAATGGTCTGCAGAACAAAATCAAGCGCACCATGGTCCTTCAATACCTCCACAGACACGCCCCAGATATAGTCTTCCTACAGAAGACGCACATGATAGGCAATCATTATAAGGCCCTTAACAGGTTTGGATACACACTACAGGCCCACGCGGGCTTCACCACGGGCTCCTGGGGGGATGGGATTCTTGTGAGAAACGCGCTCCCATTGGTGGTCAACCGTAAGTGGCTTGACCCGTTGGGGCGCTATGTAGCTATCTCTGGGAGATGGGAGGGATACACGTTTAAACTTTGCTCTGTTTACATCCCTCCAAGGCTACACGGCACCATACTCCCGGATCTAGGGAAACTGCTCCTGGAGATGCCGGATGGAGTCCTGATAATGGGCGGAGATATGAATGATGTGATGAATAGGGAAGTAGATAGGTCAGGGGCGCCACCTGATCAGGGGGGACACCAGCTTGGGGATTTTGTAAACGTGATGGGCTTAGTGGACCTATGGAGGGCACATAACCCCCACCTTCGACAGTACACGCACATATCTGCAGCACACGGTTCGGGGTCCAGGATTGATTACCTCTTCACGCAGGTGGGGCACATGGGGCTCTTCCACAACAGTTGTAACAAAGCCAGAGGTATATCTGACCATTCCCCGGTGGGGGTACAGCTGAGAGGTCCCACGCGAGATTGGTCCACCCCTTCCAGGTTGGATGTTTTCCTGTTCAAGGATCAGGAGTTCCAGGAGCAGTTTGGAGACCGGGTGGATCTCTATTTTGAAGAGAATGTGGGTTTGGTTAGATCTCATTGTACCCTCTGGAAGGCATTTAAGACCGTGGCTAGGGATTTTGTGCAGGCAGAAACCGGGAAGCGGAGGAAGGAAAGACAGGCTCAAGTTGATGGTCTAGAAACCGAGATCCATGACCTAGAGTGCACCAGGGGGGGAACGCACGAACATGAGCGGGATATCAGGCACAAACTAAGACTTAAAGAAAAAGAACTGAGGGATGTGTTGACTGACCAGGCACGGTTGCATGCTCTTGCCACGCAGCGGCATGTTTACTATCTGGGGGATAAAGTGAATAGGATGTGGTTAAGAGGGCTCCTTCTTCCACATTTTGTGGGACTGTGCCAGGATCTGAGCGTACTGGTCCAGCCTAGCAGCCATTATGTCCGAGGTGATTGGGGCAGAGGTTCCGATGGAATGCAGATGGCATATCCTGGGAGTAACAAGTGACACCACTTGGCCTAAATGGGATAAGATCTGGTTGGCGTTAGCGAGCATGGTCGCCAAGCGAAATATAGCCCGATTATGGGGTAGTGACATCCTGCCGATTGTGGAAGAATGGGGACACGACCTGGACTGGTGCTAAAGGGCAGAAAGAGTGATATATAAGAGTAGGAGTTGCCCCAGGAAATTGGAAAAGATATGGGGGGCGTGGAGAAGCTATAGAGGGGAGGTGATGGATACCCAAACTCTTTCTATGCCGACATAATGTTATGTAAGGATTTAAGATTGATTGTGCAGAATCATGATGTTCGCACTGACTTGTGTGTATTTATTTATTGCCTGTATGTTCAGCTGCCATCATTTGCTACGTACTATGTCATTGTCAACAGAGCCTATTATCTGAATTAAAAGATTTTTTTTTTTAAAACAAAAAAACTTTTACATAAACAGTGGCCAACTGGGCAAGCTTAGCTACAGACAGATTAATAATAGTAGCTTTACAGAGAGTCATAGCAGAGGCAGTTAGAGGCAGGTAAAACAAGAATTTAGAAACAGTCTAGATCGAAGAAGATTTGGTAAAAATAGAATTAGGAAACGGAAATGATAGTTCGGAAAAGATAAGGTGCAGTAAAAGTTAGGGAAATATAATTATTAAAATTAACAACAGGAAGACTTACTTGGGCCAGCAGCAGAGCCCTGGCGTTCTCCAGCTGCTCCCGCCGACTCAGACCCTGTCTTCTTGCCCCTGGGTGCTGATCATGTAAGATATAATAAAGAAAGAGACAAACATTGATGATTGATGTGAAACAAATAAAATATTTTTTAAAAGGCTCAAAAAAACATTTTTGGAAACAACAATTGCAATGAAATTGACCTATCTAATCTGATCGACTGGTAGACTTATCGCGGGATTCGCGGACAGTCAAGTTATTATTTATGAACACTAATCCAGTGTTCCATTCTGATTCCAGATTACTACACCTAAGTACCACCTGACCAAGCCCACCTATTCAGATGGGCTAATTGTTCACTAAGTCTGCATTTCTATTTATTTTAGTCCTCAAAAATGCATAGATGGAGGACACATGCATACATTTGTGCATACACCAAATTGTAGGCTGCTTGCTTGATGCTGATGTTCTGCTAAGCCTATTACTCCCTCACTAAACAAACTACAAAAGCTTCTACTAAACAGCATGTAACATGACAGAGGATGCGTCATGCAGACCGCTTAAAAATTACCAACTAATACTAAGTAACTAAACTACCTATCCACCACTATCTTAGTGACAGGAGGACAAAGGAAGGACTAGAGTCTCTCTACCATTACCTAACTTAAGTTCTCTAAAGTAAACTCTTACATAATCTGCCCAAACGAGCTCAAAGTTGCAAAGAATAAGTAAGATTCGTTGCGCTGAGCACCTGTGTCTACAAGAATAACAATCACAGAAGATTTTTAAACTTAATTTACCTGCAATGTAAGCAGCAGCATTCTTGCTATTTGGATAAAAATTATATTTGCAATAACAGTAACACAGTCTAGAGAACACACAATACTACTAGTATTAGCTACTCACCAAGCCCCACAACCTTGACACCTAGCAGGTCCTGCTCCCGGTCCAAGACATCTGACCACCGGTGGGCCAGCTGGTTATGGGTGCGTCGGACCCCAGAGTATCGAAACACTGCCCGGCGCACCCTCATCCACCGGCGGTGACGCTCCTGGGTAGTGTACCCGGACCCAGGCCTGCCGCCTGCTGCCAAGATAAAGGGGAGGTGGCCCTGCACAAAAAAAACAAGGGCGGACACCTCCGCCTCGCCGAAAAGGGACTGGGTCTGCACCCCTGGCGGACGCAGTCTTCTGCAAGGCGCCTTGCCCTTGGAGCCGGTCCCCTTTCTCTTAGCCATGGTTCTGGGGTGGGCGGGAGCAAAAAGAAAATTTAGCAGGAAAAATAAAGTTAGGGGATGAAGTAGGAGAGTAAAGAAGGAAGTTATATAAAACAGTAGAAAAGTAAAAAAATACAGTAAAAGTAGAATTAAAACGCAAAATATAAACTTAGGGACAAAGAGAGATAGATAATAAATTAAAAAGTTCAGAAAAACAGTGTAAAAAACAAAGGATTGAAAATATTGGAGAGAGATTGAAAAACAGGCCCCAGAACCATGCAAAAGATAGGAAAACAAGATGGCCGTGCGTAGCTATGTGTAGCGTCGAAGAATTTTTGCGCAACTTTGCAAAGCTTCGCATAGCGTGGCTACGCGAACTTCGCAAAGGGCTACTTACCAGCCCCGCAGGCCCCCGCCAGCAAGGACTCATCAGTAACGGGGCACGGCAAAGTGCATGCCTGGAATGCTGTTCTTCAGGCGGTGCAGCTCACACGTGACGGCTTGGTCCCCTCCACCCGCACTGCCAGATCCGCCATCTGGACCTCTGTCCTCTGTCCTTCTAGGCACCTGCAACGGGAAATCAGTCCCATTATTCCCACCGGCCCCAAGAGTCCACTCAACTCATTGCCGCTACCATACACCAGTGATGGGGGTTGATGTTCCTTCCAGGGCGCCTCTTCCTCTTTGGTTGTGTCTCGCGGCCTGCAGGTCCGGCGGAGCTCCAGGAAAGGCTTCCTACGCGGTTCCATCTTGGACACGCCCCCTTGGTTTTCATAAAACAAGTCAGTTCAACACGTTCAACATTTTTGTGACAAAAATCATAACATTGGTTCCTGTGGGAGAAAAGAATGTTTGCAGGTAAGTAGGAATAGATTTTGGGGGTTAGAACCAAGGTTCAGTTAGACACTCAAATCGCACCTCCAGCAGCACTAGGGCAGCCGGGTGCAGAGTGCAGTGGCCCGATGTTAGCCAATGGAGCTAGGAGGACATTGGTCAGGGGCTGCTTACAAGGAGGCCACTCAGTTGTGGGAGCAAACTTCCTGGGGTTAAGATCAGCATTGCAGGGACCAACAATCAGCACAGGAGCTGCACCATCAGTGGCATGGAGACGGCCAGACGAAGAATGACAAGAAGACGTCAGGAGCCCTGTGGTTTTCAATGGAGATTACTGGTTTGAAGAAAAAGCTTCAGGCTTGGGCAATGAGGTTTCCTGAAGGTGATGACCGGCAGGAGAGGTAAGTTGGGTTCTTGGGGATGCCTGGACACGATCAGTTGTGCCACCCAAGGCCGTGGGGCATCAGATGCAGGGGGGTCTTTAAGCGTTGGATCTTCTTACCAGCTACGTTCGTGGTCAGGAGGACCCCTAAGGTTAAGGCTGCAGGCATCGGTCTGAAGCTCGAGGTATATCAAGAATCACTAAATCCCAGGGCAGGATCGCCAGGGAGGCTCATGCAACTGTACCCTCATCTGTGCGCTAATGCACCCTGCTGGAGGTGTGACCTACCTAGGCCACAGACACTGGGTTGCAGGCATGGCACACAAGGATATGTGCCATGCCGACTCTTCACTTTTCTCTGCATCAAAACACACAGCCTGCAATGTTATGGATGTTTAAGATGCAGAGTGTCTAAGTGTAGCACAATAGGTGCTGCAGCTGTAGAGGCTTTCCCTGGTCACAGTGCCCTCCATACCAATGGTACCTATTACAAGGGGCTTACCTGTGGCCAGAGATGTGACAATTGTGGGTACAAAGGTACAGTTTTGGGGGAAGAACACAGTCCCTGAGAACCTGATTGACAGGCACCCAGGGCACATCAAGTCAAATTGCATCATGTAAGGCAAAAAGTGTGGGGTAACCATGCAAAAAGGGGCACTTTCCTACACCCTGTGCCCTTCTGTGCCCTTGACCCAGTGTGCCCCATCCTACTGGTTCCTGGCTGAACTGGAGGTAGTGGTGCTAGAATATCAACAGCAGGCAGGAATAGGGGCCACAAGATTGGTGTGATATTGGTGTGGACACAGGAAGTGGAGGTATCCATAGGCTGAGGTGTGTTATCAGCTTGGGTGGTAGGTGTAGGTGTGGTCCAAGTGAGACTCACTGTAGATGTCTGCCCAGACAGACCAGATGGACCAGGCTGCTCCTTGTCAATCTGACTTCCAGGGGTGTAGTCCTCACTGAAGGCTTGATCCTGTTGTAGATGGTTATCTACGTACTCTGTCTGTTGGACCTATTATACAATAATAAAAAATACACATTAAAAAAATCTGTATTAAACATCTAATTAGTTTGAAACTAAAATATGACGCAATCTAAAAGTTAAAAGACAAAGATTATAATGATTGTACCTTTCAGTGGTATTATAATAGGTTACACAAACAGTTTAAATGACATACAAAACACTTAAATAAACCAGGTGAAAAGAAGTCTTGAAATGCAAAAAGATGATTATGAAGAATACATCAAATAAACCAAACATTTAACACAACTCAGTAGAGAAGCGAAATGTGAAATGAGCCATTCTAAGGTCTATCGGCTAATATTCAAACATTTACACAACTTAGAAGGATATATAGCATTAGACATCAGATGAACATTGCAGAGTACATTTTCACAAAAAGAACCACTTCTATTCAGCATACAAAATTACATACCTTAAGATCTCTTAGTAAATATACTTCGATTTGTGAAACAAATAACATTAATTTAATCAAATAAAAGGGATAGGACATCAGACAAAATTAAACACAAAACATTTCAAAACATTGCATAATATAGAAATTGATCAATAAATAACACATTGACATATGTGATAGGAAAGAGAGAATGGGCAAGATAACAATGCAATATTATTTTCACAAAGCAAAAACAACGCATCATGATAGTTGTAGTCATTTCAATTAAACATTAACAACACTTGCAAATGTGTACGTTTGACATGCCTAGTGGAATAATGCTGGAATAAAGAACAGACATTTACAATATAAAAAACATAACTGCAATATGTTATTTAGTGTAAAAACACTTACAAGCAACATTTCATCGTGCGATATGTTATGTAGATTGAAACCTGTAATCTAATATACAACAAAATACATACACAAAAATAAGATAACAAACAATTGATAAAAATATATATGTTTGCGTGTTTACAAAAGGTGCAAAACACATTAGCAACAGCTAAATTAAAATCATAAATGATTTTTAGGTTTAGTGACACATTCAAAAGTGTAACTTATAAGTCTCCACTCCGTCTGCGATACTTTCAAGCTTTCAGGATGTGGGATCTGCAAGACTGTCTCCTCCCAGTGAAAAAGTGGTAAGGGGGCTGGGAGAAGCACCACCAGTCCACTGGGCCTCCAGGTGATTCTTGGAGGCCAGGAAACACACTCTCTCCCTCAGGTTGTTCCACCTCTTTCTAATTTCTTCCTGTGTGTGCAGATGTTTTGCTAAGCATTCACTCTATCACCTATGCTGGCCCACATTTGCCTTTTCTGAGATATGGTTGTATTTTGTACTTGGGCTCTAAACAATTGTAGCTCTATTCTAATAGTTTAATCCACCATGACTGACAATTCTCCCTCAGTAAAACAGGGTTTTTTCCTCTGTGCCATTATCAAAAAAACTAAAATTAAACAAATATTATGACCCACAAAAAAAATAGATGAGAGAAGAAACAAGGGACAAGAAACAGAAAAAGCAAAAAACATAAACCGAACAACTTTTAAAAGTTCAGCATGAAAATGTTGTGTGGCAGTGGAATGGCAAAGGATCATGGTCTGAAATGGAGTGTGTTGTATAGTGTGGAATGCAGGTGAACACAATTAGCCAAAACACATCAGGTGTGTGATGCTAGCATCCATCCAAAAGCCATAGGAATAGTTCAATGTTGAGGTTGTCTTACGACGCTATCACTCCGTCGGCAATCCTCCGCTAGAACACCGCCAGCACAATTGTAAAATCTAAATAGGCTCAGCGCAATCTTACCTCCCTGATGGTGATGTAGTAATGTCAGCCAGCAGAGAAGCCCTCCGCATGGACACCGAAGAACTGTTGACGCAACGGGAAACACTCTGATGACACGGATGGCGATTCAGTCAGCAAAAATCTAAATAAGCTGGGCAGGATTACGTCAGCTTGGCGGAGTATTTATAAACTCTACCTCGGAGGGACTACAGGAGACCCATCAAGATTTAAGTCTCCGAGTGAGGGTGTCAAAGTCTCCAAGTTTTCAAACTGTTTTGCAATGCTATACAGACTGACGATGGTAGAATATGGAATTTGGGGAGGGTGTCGATACTCAGTCACCCTATCTTCAGAAAAGATGCCAATCATCAGCTGGCTGGAGGAGACTCAAGCAACAACAATCCTCCTGTCAGAGGGAATGGGTTATTGAATACTGCTCACAACAAACACCCCAATGTTTGTTCCTCATGTAGTGTACAGACACGTCCCATCAGACCACCAAGATACTTGAAAAACTATGACCAGGATTAAAAGGGTATAGATTTCTTGTTATGAAAATATTGTATTACTCGTAATTCGCCACAGAGAGGTTAGCACAGTCTGGTGCAAAACGGGCCCCCCATGGCTTGGCCCTTGAACTGAAAGTAATAGTCATCGTTGTGCGAATTGAAAGCCATTTTTAATCATTGCTATTTTCGTCAGTTCTGTGATGGAACACGTAAGTACCTGTATGAGTTGGTCTTGAACTCATGAGATCTGAGATCCCTCTCAATGCTTCCACTTGTGGTATGTCGATGTATAAGAACTGTAAGTCGATGGTGACCAACAGATCTGTGCTTTGGCTAAATTCTGTATCTTACATTAGATTTATGAAGTGTGTTCTGTGGTGTTTATGCGATCTGGTCTGCGGTATTAAGGGTATAAGGAAGAAATCTATGTATTGACATAAAGGTTCCAGGATGGAACCACACCCCGATTCTAAGGGTCTGCCTGTGGCTCTTCGGTACTGCATAAATTATGGGGGTATGTTGGTGTTCCCTGGTCAAAAAGTGGTGATAATTTTTGCTCAGGAACCCTTGTTCAAGGCCAAAACGTGTGATGTCAGCAATCAGAATTCTGAGTTTGTTGGTGGGGTTTCTGCTGATTTTGTGATAGCAACTAGCATCTCTGAGTTGGAGCAATAGATGGAATAGCCACCTTGACACACCATTCAATGGGTAGGTCAGTTTCCCACCAAGTTAAGTAATTTTTAACAATCTGAAACATCACAAACCAACTGACACATGTTTTTTCCTCCATAGGTGTTTCCCATTCTATGTCCTGATGATGACCCTGCCCAATTAAATGCATAAGGTTGAAACGTTGACAACATAATAATATTGTATTGTTTTTTATTTGACTTTGGAGCATTTCATCCTGTGCCAGAGTGTGTATTTACCATCACTACATCCTTAATAAGTAACTATTCATGGATATAAACTGTACAGCACAAGCGTACCACATACTCACTTATTTCATTATCACTGTGCTGTTGCGTCATTTGGGAACACCAGTGTATCTTTAATTGTCTCAGAGATAAAATGGCAACTTGGCTAGACAGGGCTCAGTCATCTTGCTACCATAGAGTGTTCTTGTTGCCAACCACCTTGGCGCATGCTCAAACTTGCATGGAAATCAAGCTGAAATCACAGCAGTGGTTACATAAAGCCAAGTTCTTACCCTACTGCCTGAAAGCCAAGCAGGCTCAGGGGGATAGATTAAAAAGTCATATCTGGTCACTAATAAATAGACACGGGGTCAGTACTTCTACATGTCTGCCCCCAGTGATGGGTCACACTTGGTGTGGATCCTGTAGTGTCTGCCACTTAACTAATAACACGAAGTGTATTGACATCGGTCTAGCCTACCCCTGGGAACAAAGATCCCATACCAACTGTAACTCCGAGGGAGTTATTTACTGGATCACCTGCCCATGCCAGAAGTACTAGGTGGTTATGACTAGCCGCAAAGTAAAAACTCGAATTATGGAATATCACAGCCCCATTAGATGTGGGAGGTCAAATACTAAACTGACTGCTCATTATCTTGAGGCCAAACACACAATTGAGGAATTGGGTTGGACAGTCATTGAAAAACTACAGCTGGGGTCAGACAAGGGGGACAGGAAAAGAACACTCCTTCTGAGGGAACAAAAATGGGTGTATCGATTAAAAAGTCACTTGTGGGGACTTAATGACGATATTCCATGGCATGCTCTAACACGGTAAATCTCTGCTCCCATTACTTGGTTGTCATGAGACTGTGAGCTGTGAATCAGGAAGTACATTCATTAATTTTAGACTGTGCAGTTAAGGCTCATATTTGCCCTTTCCCCCTGGGGGTAACATGTTTTGCCTTCGGGCCTATGGGCATGTGATGACTGATGTAGTGGGACTTGTGAGATCATCCCACTTAACGGCCAGAATGTTGGGGGCACTGCTGTGTCACTCACGGGTAGGACTATTTAGCCTGGAGCTGGAAGAGATACACAGATTTATTTATTTATTTATTATTTATTTTCAAGGTTTTATATAGCGCGAACAAGATCCTTACAGATATCAGAGCGCTTTACATGGAATGGGAAGACAAAAACACGATGTAATACAGGGGAAAGATAAACAGTTAAATAGTATATACACAGTTTTAGGTTCAAGTGAGTTTAGCCAGGAGGATCGATTTGACTTCCTTTTTGAAAGATGAAGTGGATGAGATAAGTCTTATTTCTGGGGGGAGGGCATTCCAAATCCTGGGGGCCATCCCTGAGAAGGAGCGTTTGTATGTTTTTGTCTTGCGGAATTTTTGTGGTTTCAGGAGGAGAGTTTGTGCGCTTCTTGTTGTTCTTGAGCCTCCTGAGATTGTCAATTTCTGTGCGATGTAGCTAGGCGAATTGTGGTGTTAGGCCTTATGAATAATGCATGCAATTTTCAGGTGTATTCTGGCTTCATAGGGTAACCAGTTCAGAGTTTTAAGTCAGGGGAGATGTGTGAGCGTTTTTTTGATCCCTTGATGAGTCTTGCTGCAGCATTGGTAGAGGCTCTTAGTGGTGCGGTTGTTGATAGGGGGAGGCCGCAGAGTGTGGTGCTTCCATAATCGATCCGAGGGATAACTAACTCTTGGACCGCAGTTCGGAAGTCGTTGGCTGGGAGGAAGGGTTTAAGCTTCCTCAAGGTGTTGATTTGGAAATTATCTCCCTTCGTAGCATTGCTGATATGTCGTTGCATATTGAGATTGGAGTCCAGGGTTATACCTAAAGATTTTGCTGAGTCTACAATGATGGGTTGGACGTCGAATGCATTGAGGTGTTTAAGCCAATCCTGAGCGATGTGGATTTTGGCGGGGGGAGCTATTAGTAAGAACTCAGTTTTCAGAGCATTAAGTTTGAGATGATTCTCTGCCAACCATATCTGTGTTTCCTTAAGAGTTGAGTTGAGAAGTTTGATGTCATCCGGGGATTGTAGTTTGAGGTAGAGTTGGGTGTCGTCAGCATACATGTGGAATTGCACATTGGAGGCATGAAGCAGTACGGTGAGTGGCTCCATGACTAGATTGAAAAGTGTAGGGGATAAGGCTGATCCTTGCGGGACTTCTAGTGTTACTGGGGCAGGGCTGGAAAAAGTGTTGTTGATTTTGAATTTCTGAGTCCGATTGTGGAGGAAGGAAGTGAACCATTTAAGTACTGTTCCCGAAAGACCCATTCTGGTGTTCAGCAGATCGAGTAAGTTCTCGTGTTTGACCGTGTCGAATGCTGAGGACAGGTCGAGAAGGATGAGAAGGCAGGTACCATTTTGGTCAAGAATTTGGAGTGCATCATCAATAATGTGAGTCATGGCTGTTTCTGTGCTGTGGCCTGCGCGGATGCCAGATTGATGTCGGTTGAGGAGGTCAAAGTGATCGATGTGTTTTTGTCAGTTGGATGTGAACACATTTTCTAGCAGTTTGGCTAAGGTAGGGATGTTGGAGATAGGGTGATAGTTATTAAGATCAGTAGGGTCAGCTGTGGGTTTCTTGAGTATGGGCGATACTTGTCCCACTTTGAGGGAGTCAGGGATGCATCCTTGTTGGAGAGAGCTGTTAATGATTTTGGTCCAGAGCGGTAGAAGCCAAGGGATAAGATCCTTTACAGCATTAGCAGGTAGAGGATCCGAGAGGTGATTGGAGGGCTTTAGGGTGCCCAGGATCTTGCCTATGGAATCTTCTGTGTAGGTGTCAAAGGATGACCAGGAAGCATTGTTTGCTGAGGGAGCTAGAGTATAAGTTTAGATCAGAGAGGAGATCATTCTTGATGTTGGCTGTTTTTAGATTGAAAAAGGTAGAGAATTCTTCGCAGGAAGGTAGGGTGTTGGATGTGTTCAGTAATCGTTGTGGTTCATCCTTGGATTGTGATTTGATTAGTTCAAAGAGTTTTTTTGGTCGTTTTTTTGCTTGGTCAAGTTGAAGGCTAAAGAAGTCAGCCTTTGATTGTTTGATTTTCCTGAAGTAAGTGTTTCTCTTTTTCCTTAGTGCATAGAGGTGAGTAGCTGAGGGAGTAGATCTCCAATTACGTTCAGCTAATCTCATAGCTCGTCTGTCGTCGTTGAGCAGACCGTCGTACCATGGTTTAGAGATTTTGGAAGAGACTCTCTTTAACTGAAGGGGTGCAACTTCATTGACTATCGTGGTCATTGATTTGATGTAATGATCAGTGAGCGCTTGAACATCATTGTTTCCGGTGGGGGAAGGAGAAGGTTGTAGCTGGGTGATGGTAAGGAGTTGGGATTGAGTTTCTTCAGATCTCTTTTCCAGATCTTGGGTTTGGTGGATTGGGCTGGACAGAGTTTCACATATTCATTGATGAAGAATGCAACAATGTGGTGGTCAGACCAGTCACAGGGTTGAATTGAGTCTAGTTGGGTGGCATCACCTTTGGAGATGATGAGGTCCAGGATAGAGCCTTTGTCGTGAGTGGGGCTGTTGCAGATTTGGGTGAGGTCTAGGGTGTTAAGGAAGTTTTTGAGGCTGTTAACCACAGAGTCATTGTTATCATTCCAGTGAAGATTGAGATCACCAAGGAATATTTGTGTAATTTGTCGACCCGAGTTCGTTGTGATCATGTCCATGAGGTCTTCAGTGAAGGTGAGGTTGTCTCCTGGTGGGTGGTAGATGATATGTAGAGAGCAAACTGGATTGCCCTCACTGTTGACGTCGAGGCATATGTGTTCACAAGAGGAAAAAGTAGGGGAGATGGCTCTCGTTACTGAGAGGTTACTCCTGTGAGTACATGCTACACCACCTCCTGTCCTGCAGGCCCTGTCTAATCTGATCATGTGATAGTTAGGGGGAACTAAAATGTCCATGAGAGGGGAGGAGGATTCTGTTAACCAGGTTTCGGTAAGTATGATAAGGTCTAGATCACGTGCGATTATGAGGTCGGATATGTCCGATGCGGGACTGGGAGCAGATCTACAGTTAAGTAGTGTGCATTTGAGCTGTGGGGTGATGATGGCGGCGGAGGGGTCTAGAGTGAGGGTGACTTTAGTGAGATTATCAGAGATGGTGCCTCTATTATTATGAGTAGGGGGCCTGTGAGGGTTGGAATGGATAGTAGGGATGGGGAGGTTTGTGGAGGCTGTGCGGGCCATGGGGGTGGAATCATAGGAGTGTAGGAGGGCACGTATGTCATAATGTGTCAATGTATTGATGCATCGGAAAGGTCGGGTGGAGGAGCTATGGGCAGGGATAGAGGTCCAGAGAGGAGGGTTGTGTGTATATGAGCATGTAGATGGGGTAGGGGGATGGTGGCGTAGGTGGGTACCGGGTAGAGAAGGGTGCCTAATATGATTTGTAAATATCTCTTTGAATGTTTGTAGATCGTCTTTAATTTGGAAGAGGGAGGACATAATCTTGTCCAGAGTGGAGTTAGGGACGGTGGTGGTGTGGATGGTAGAGCGTAGTAAAGGTTGAGGAGAGTGGACTCTGTTAGGTGTGAGGCCTGAAAGGGGCCGGGAAAGAGTATGGAGCGGAGGTGGGTAAAGAGTTTGGTATGTGTTAGGCGTGAGTATCGAGGAAGAAGGGGCATGTGAAGGAGGAAGAGGAGATGGTGTAGGAGTTTCCTTGGTGGGTACTTGTGTGGTTACACTGACAATCGGTGGGGGTAGCAAGGAGGGGGGTGTGGGAGGAGGGGGGAATGGTGGTGGTATAGGAAAGGGGACATATTGGTGGTATGGGGTGAGGGGGGAGTAGAGGTGGGGGAAGTGGGGGTGGTAGTCAGGAGAGGGTTAGGTGTGAGAGGAGGGGGGGGTGGTGATGTGCAAGGAGATGGGGGGATTAGGTGTAAGCAGGGGGGAGGAGAAGATGTGAGAAGAGGAGGGGAGACTGGATGTGAGAAGAGGGGGGTGGTGATGGGGGAGTGAGGACTAGGTGTGCAAGGTGGAGGGGTGGGGATGTTGAGAGAGGGATAGACAAACACATAAAAAATCTCTCTGCCCAGATTCTTAAATATACAACGGATGCTCCCCCATGTTGTTGTTCATGAGGAGCTGATACGAGGGGAGTTCTGTTTCCCTACTACAGGTAGTTCATCCTTTTTCCCTGATCTCCGCTGTCCGATTAGCCCGCACTAGATAGTTTCGGATGGGTCGGGCAGGGGAGTGGCTGAGTAACTGTAGACCACGCCTCCATATTCATTCCTATTGACGGCTGCGTGTTGACGCGCTCTGACGCGCTCACCCGCCCGTGACACGTGACATGGGTGGATGCAGTAGAGATGCATTTAACTGACATGGCAGCTGCGTCTTCCCGCACTACACGGCAGAGTAATGGCAGGCATGAACTAGCGTGGATTCCTCTTCGGAACAGTAAGGAGTGTTGACAACAGAGCATGTGTGGGGTTAGCTTTTGGGTGTTGACATCATGGAAACTTCACAAGCCATCAGTGAATGTTAACGGTTGTATCATTATTGTCTTTCCCAGAACACAGGTTGTGTTCTTAGGGGTTCTCCCTGCCCCCGCCAGTTCGGGCTTACCATTGTGATAAACTCGGTGAGTGCTGGATGTGTTTGAGGTGGGAGACTTATAGGTACTCCCGGTGAGGAGGGGAATGCCTGTTTTTAATTACGGTTACGGCTGAGAGTGAATGTACTAGTTTTTACTTTCTGACAGCAAACATTAAATCATTTGGGAATCCCGGGGTCTAAGTATGAATTGACTCCTTAGGAGGGTTGAAGAGAATTTCAAACCGATATGGGCATTATGAATTATACCTCCTATTGACCATGATGAACGGGATATTTTACTCTGCATGACATGCATTTGTTTGTTATGTCTTGTCGTACTAGTATTTGTATCCCGTGTTGGTGGAAATTACCTTCACATGTGTTGGATCCATTTTGGTCCCATTACCACCTTAAATTAACCAGAGTAAGGGAAGGTGGGGTATCAGACTAGGACGGATAGAAGTCCTGAGGAAGACCGATGTGACCAGTTTTGGGGCACAAATAAACGATCGAAACATGTTGACACTAGCAGTTTAAGGAGGGGTGTTTTTGGGAACTTGATATTCTCTATAAACACACCCATCCTTCACTATTTTTAATCCTGGCCGTGGGGCCCATGAATAAAGGGTTTGGAAAGGGCACCCATGAGTCAGTTTTAAGCACTTTCCACACTGCACTTTTTCTATCACAGCACCCAGTCACCGGGGAACATACACCCTGACATTATTGTTTGTTTTTTATGTTGGTTTGTCTTCCCTTTCCCTATGCTCCATCCTGTGCGTGGCTACGCCAGGATGTTTTGTAGGCAGAACCGATGATGAAGCATGTCACACACATTTGTGTGTGAGTGAGGGCAGTTTTCTAATACACAATTTGTGCCATTACATGTCTGTCACTCTATCATTTTTCTTTCTCTTCTCTCTACCCCTCTTGGTGTTATCACTAATAAATAACCCTACAACTAATTGCAATAAATTCTTAATGCACTTTGTCGAGACATTGGAGGCACAAGAAATATGGTCATGCCCACTGTGGCGGAACGCGATGCAATGGCAGTGAAAAATGTAAGCCATGGCAGTTGAGCGACAAAACGCTACGACTGTGGGGTCTTGCCACACCACCTTTCGACAGCAATGCCAGCAATGAAACACCATCTAATGAGGTTACGTTTTGGCCTAGTCCCCTTGATGGCATACAGGTATGGTCGGAGGTATAAGGATGACAAGGACAAACAGTGCGGTCTTAGTGAAAACGGGGAAGAATCACTAATCCACATCATGTGCATCTGCAATAAACTGACCGCCTTGAGGACATTTTGGCTCCACCCCATATGGCGCATCTTAAATGTGCAGACTTCTCAAGAAGCACTAAGAGAGTATATGAGAGGTGATTCGGTTCAACTGGCTGCACGGCTCACAAAATATATGACAGTTGCAACAACTTTAATGGAAGTGAACATCCCGAAGATTCTTAAACACCATGACTATGAATGCAAGTACCATTCCTTTTTCAAATCAACTGTGATTTTAATATTATGTTTCTGCTGAAAAACAGGGTCATGAGGCCAGGGTTGGAAAAAAGGCCCGGGCAAGCTAAAAAAAGTGGCCCACATTTGCGGATTGCCTTTCTGCAAAACACTGCTTTGGGGACGTTTTATGAAAAGAAGTGGGGAGGTCTCTGACAGAGGCATGTTTGATAAATTTACTTAGATTAAAAAAAAGGCACTGATTAGTTCACACTAGTGAACAACCCCGCTCAATTTGCATTCACAAATGGGCCAGCCCCGTAAGAAAAAGGGTGGGCCACCTCCGCCCGTTGGTAAGAGGGCGGTAATAGAGGCCCATCTGCCTCTCAGGCACCCACTGGCGGCATCCGAACAGCATAGATACCGCCCAAATCAGCCTCCAGGCTGCCCAAAAAAGCAGCCCACAGCTAGAACTCGGATACCGGCACCTTGGCATTTGCCTGAGTGCTCCCTTTACCAATCCGACCCTGCATGAGGCATTTGCTAACCAATACTCACAGGGTTTTTAGGTCGAGCCGAGCTCAGCACGCATGCGCTGCTCTATGGGAGGCTTCTTGTGAGCACTCCAAACTTCCCCGAAACATCTCCGTGTGGGTCTGATTCCTCCCACACATTGGATTAGCCTTTGCGTGTGACTTTCAATAATAAAAGCATGCAAATGGGCAACGGCGGGTGCATGTCCCATCTCTTCTCAAAAGGTTCACTTCCACTGTGTTTTGCTCTCGGGAGCGAGCAGCGGCACGCAGGGTGGCACCTACATTCCTCGTCTTGGATCAGGTTACTTTGCTTTCACTTCAGCTGCCACGCTATGGCTATGCCCGGCCTCACATCGCCTCCCAAATCGTTGCGATCACTGCTCATTTTTTTTTTTTATTTAAACGAATACATTTGTAAACCGCGGGAGAAAATAAGTAATTTGCCCAAATTCACATGCTATTGAGCAGACGACAAGGATCAAACACGGATCCTAAGTGGCCAGTGCGCATTCCCTCCTCTTTCTTGCGCTATGACTGCAGCGTTGAGTGCTTGGACGCGGCTCCAGTTATCTGCACGCCCTGTTAACGATTTATTCGAGCTCACCACATTTAACCAAGGCACTCAATAGAAAGTCTCCGTTGTTTCCTGAAATCCATTCGTATTTTCCAAGACACTCCATCCCAAAATGTCAGAAGACTCTTGTGTACGCCAACTATCTTCACCTTTATTTTTACAACAAACACTCCTTAAATACCATGACTTGTCCATGCACTTTGAAGCCTGCAGCGCAGATCTGCAGCTCTTTAGTAATGCACATCGCACCACCCCAAACGCTGCTGCCACAGCCAGGGCCTCGCATGATTTTTGGGGGATTATTCAGTAGCTTTGTTTAGCGTGTGGTACCCAAGCTTTACCAGTGCCTGTAATGTGCGAGACAACGTTTAGGGCACACAGCTGCAAAGATGAGCACCCCTTAGATTTGCTGGGTCCCTGTGTTGCTCTCCGCTCCACTCCCCGCAGTTGCTCTCCCCAAACTCTTTAACACTTTCATGCTTCTTTTCTTTTCAAAGGGCACTCTGCAGACCACCATTCACTGTTGTAGATTATTTGATATTTACAGGCTTTGCTGTGCCTCTTCCTCTGGCACCGTCCATCCATGGTCTAGTCTCAACAAGTCTATGGTATAGCATCAATCTTTTAAGTGTGAGTAACAAGATTAATACTATGTATTCACTTTTGAGAAATCGTTTGTATGGCACCACTCATGTGAATAGTTTTGGGCAGAATGGTAATTGAGTGGCACCATTCACTGAGCCCAGGCTCACTGAGTTTTAACACCGGTCATTCAACAGCATGTCTAACAGCATTTATTGCTGTGTACATACCATACGAGTCTTAAGTGCAGCCATGACTTCCCTTGTCCATCAAACTAGTGCCTTCATTCACGGGAGTGACTTACATACTAATCCACCACTAATCCTTTTTGGGTTCGGCAGTAGCATGCGACTCACCAAAAAGCACTTTGACACCTCATCAGAGGTAGTAACCGCTATATAAATACAATTACAAAATGAGACAAGGAAGTAGCTCTCTTCACTCATTTGTAGACCTGAGAGCCATTGCACAGTACTATTCATTCACTATTGTCCATCATATGCTGAACATTCGAAGCTGGCTTTTGTGGACAGAGCACTCACTCCCTTAACCCGCCTTCAGCGGGACGTGTGTGGCACCTTTTCCAAACAGCAATACATGCTCTGCCTAACACACCTTGCATTGGTTTCGTTGTTCCGTGACTATCTCTGTAAGTGGCTTGGGATGTACACACCAGATTCTTGTACATTTCAGTACACATACCATTCAGATCTGGAATTGTTCCGAGGGATCCTGGAACTGTGAAACCTTGCAACTGTGATGTAACTATAATGTCCTCTCCAGATAGAATCTGGTGAGGCATTCAGGTTAGAAGAGGAGGTACCTGCATGCATTTGCATTTTTAACAATAATGCCTTGTCCTTTCAACCTGTGACCTTAATCCATATGCATGCACGTAAACAATAGGGCTACCCAATTCCAAAAACACACTTTTGCCACGGGCCTTCAAAAAGTAAGTCTTTCCTTTATTAAATAGTTTTTCATTAACATATACACTGTCATACCTTTATGGTAAGGTATGATTACTCCAGAAGAACACAAATACATGAAACACCCAGTCGGTGTGGCTTGTAGATACACCCACTGTTTTGTTTCTTTATACGTTTGCATATGACAATCGTGTTTGGTGGTGAACACATAGTATGTGGTCCATATATTGATACGGTGTACTCCGTCTGTTATGTGAGTTGCCCCGTCCCCAAGAAAGTTGTTTGTCTATCCACCCGTATGACATATATTTCACAGTTCTATATCAAATTTCACAGTGTAGCAACATATTGTAATGCAAAAGTGATACAACTTTCAGTTTTAAAACCAAAAAGATTAAACAAGGATAGAAAAAAAAGAGATACTAAAAAAGCCACCATAAAGCCCCTGTGGCTGGGTCATAGTAGTTTGACGAGGTGACTGTATTTCTGTTATTGATCCATGGCATATCCATCACTGTCCAGTTGTTCCCCCTTCCCCTGGTATGCGCAACGCTTAATTAGGATTGTCCTGTTAGAAATGCTTTGCATCTTCTGCTTCCTTGTTTATAGGCCTGACAGTGTTGTGTCAAGTGTAAGGTGAGTATGTGGGGGCATCCGTTGTGTATTGTCCAGCTCCTACTCAATGTCTGCATGTGGGGAGCTGGGCACACTATCTCTGTTTATTTATTCTATTTCCACAAGACTAGTATCCAAATATTGCGCAATGGGGTATTAGCGTACCCCTGCTATTTCCTCCCTGTGCAACGACGTGCTTTCAGCTTGAGCCCATTTTATAAGTGAGTTTTTCCAGCTGTGTATTACTGGAGGTTCAGCGCGTTTCCATCTTTTCTTTATTAAGCGTTGGCTACTATGAGGCCTAAATCAGTGAATCTTGCAGTGACTCTGTGTTTCTTCGACCTAGGGTAAAAGCCAGGTATACATTCCTCCCACAACCGTAGAGGCGGCCTTCCAGTACACCTCGCTATTGCTTCCACAACCTCCTACCAGTAAACGCTCAGGGATGTACATGACCACATCATGTGAAGAAATTCAGCGTCTGTCTGGAAACAACAGGGACAAGCAGAGTTAGTCATTTGAAGGTAGTGATTTAGTTTGTCTGGTCAAGTATCCAATCAATGCGCACGGGTGCGGGTTAGGACCGCCTTCTGCTCAGTTTAGTGACTGTTAAATGGGCGGGGTCTGGAAAGGGTATGAAAGAAACGTGGAAATTGAAAGGATGCAGAATTCCTGCCTACAAACAGAAGAAAACTAATGGGTGTTGAAGTCGTGGTGACGTAAGTACAAGATTTCTGGACTCAGGGAAGTGTACGTTGCAGCCTGCTGCACGTGCAGCTTGGAGAAACGCAGCTGCTTCCTTCAGAGCAGATGGTTGTAGGGCAGCAGCATGATGGCGAACGAGGACCAGGAGATGGAACTGGAAGCATTGCGTTCCATCTACGAAGGAGATGAGTGTTTCAAAGAACTTGGTCCTGCTGCTTTTCAGTACAGGTTAGGTGATGATGGCGATCCTAAAGCCTTCCTTGTGGAATCCTGGCATGAAACGTACCCGGAAACTGCACCCAACATATCTATGAACGCTTTCTTTAATAATAATCACCAGCTGTTAAACAAAGCATATTAAATAAATTACTGGAACAGGTTGAAGCTAATCTAGGGACCTCCATGACATACACACTGTTTGAATATGCCAAGGATAACAAAGAGCAGTTTATGGAAGATCACCAACCTTATGTCAATGCTGTGACTTAAATTGGAAATGAGGATTCTGTTGTAAACTCTGTTTCGTCGAACAAGAAAAGGGATAAAAAGGAGCAGTTGTCAACGGAAGTTAGCAGATAAGACAGATCCCAAAGGGGAGTTACCACGAGGATGGAACTGGGTAGATGTCATTAAGCATTTGGCCAAACCTGGTTCAAAAAAGGATGAATAATGGACTTTGATACAAATAATCCCCAATTTATACAGATGTGCTCCGTCTTGGACTGGCAGTTTTTTTATTTTATTATGGTTATTTATTAAGAAAGTGCAAACTAATTTTATACAGAAAATGACTGACCATTTTATAAGGTTCCTAGTTTGTCTGGTGAGAGGTATGCTCTATGTGTGATGTATGTTTGTATGAGACGAAATTTTGAGTTTCTCGGTATGCACGTGGGATTAGCAAGTATGGTCTCCCACTCACGATCTGTCCATGGATTTTTCATGTCTTCTTCCCATTTCAAGCGCACGGTTGTCAGTGGTTTTATCGTGTGTGTGAGTAATGCCTCTACTAACCAAAGTATTATATGTGATCCATTACCCATCATGTGTAAGTACTGTATCAAAAGATGCATCATTTGCTCCGCATTAATGTCTCCCCAGGCAGGTGTGAGTGCTCTCTTGATGGAGGTGTGCAGCAAGAATTAACCCGCTGGTAGGCCATAGTCCTCCGCAAGGGTTTCGAATAGGACCAATGCTCCGTCAACATAGAAGTCTCCCAACATTTGCAACTCAAGTGCATGCCAGTGTATAAGTGTACCAACCTGAGTGCCCAGTTGTCCTCTGGGGGGGCCCAGAAGCAAAGTATGGGGGGCGTACGGCACCGCATGTCTGGTGAGATATAGACTTCTATAACAGCAGTGGGCCAATTTTAGACAAGCCTGCGAGGGGCAAGTAGGTCCGGCGATCAGGGTAGATGCACCCACTGTTGCAGGTTTGGTTTAGACTCTGCAAACTGTCCCTCTTGAGACTAGGACCACATCATTATCGTACTCTTTCTTCCAGGTATTTTATTCCTGGAAAAGGTGTGTAATATAATCCCTGGAAACCATCAGTCGGCAGCATCAAAAACATATTTTTTTTATTCTTCAGCTATGCTGCACAGCACCGGGTATGCTAAAAGCTACAAACCATTGACAAAGTTAATCCCAAAGGCGAGACCTATTGGCTCTGCCAGTGCTTGTTTTTTATACTTAAAGTAATTAACTTGCATTGATTTTAAGTAATCGTGCAATAAAACTCATCTATTTTCACACTATCTTAACTGTCCTTAGTATGAAAGCCTAACAATTGTTCTTGTTTTTGTGATGCAACTGAATAAAACTGCGTTGTTTCAAACAGAACCAATCGGTAATTGCTACCTTCTGTGGAAGTTGAGGTTCAAACTTCCCCCGTAGGTGACCATTGTTTCCTTTTATCGCGGAATTACCCAGGGCTACTGAGTTATTACATGTAACGATGTTAAATAATAACCCATGAGAAAATTTTATCTCCGTATTTCTTCTACTCTGTGCCTTATCTTTGCGGTCTGTCGTTTATCTCTACTTAATGCAACGTCACTAGACCGCGACTGTTTTAAATTAGAGCTGTTGGAGCGAAAGCTATTGTTGTCCATTTTCTGTGTTTACAGTGGACAGATGTCCCTGTATTATATTCTAAATGATGCTGCATTTCGGAGGCCATTTCGTGTTTGGGATCTACTGACGTAAACATAGACAAAAGACTAAAAGATCGTGAAGGCTTCGCCACCTTCCATCTTAAAAGGAGGCTATTTCAGTAAGTGCATCGTTGTGACCGGGAGGTCATGTTATGCATAAATATGTTTGGGAGTAATTAAAGGAAATTATTGTTCCCAAAATCAAGAAGTAGTGACCTGAATTATTTTCCGATTATCCTTCTCGGGTAAACTTGGATTTCTATATATATTCTTACACTAAGACTGTAGCCTCCGCGGCTAGCCCTTGCTTTTTCATTACTTTCACTTCTGTTAATGCCATAGTGATGGTTATGTTGCCAAAGATTTCGATATTAAGATGGAAGAGCAGATATATTTAAATATTTCTAGCAGAAATTAACGTCGCCGACTGAACGCGTCACTCGGACTGACGTCAAAGGGAAGGTGGGTATCATGGCACAATGACAGGCCAATGAGAGAAGGCAGCAGAGTAACGGACGCGCATGTCCTCGAATAGAGACTCTAATGGTCGTGACGTGGTGGCGGACAGACGGCAATATCCACCAGTGACTGTGTTAAGGGGCGGGCCAGGTTGCAAGCTCGCTTATATAGAGGCCATCGTGGCATGTCGCATTTCTCTCCGTTTAGAACCCGAAGATCTTAAGATGGCGGAGGTTGGGAGTTGTACGATGGAGGTGAGTGGGTGCCGTAGAACGTAAATCGAATCATCGCCGTTAGGTATTTCTGTGCTCATGTCACCCCATGAGGTTTAAAAGCTCTATTTAGCGTACAGTTGGTGGTATCTATGTGGTTTTTCCGGAGCTCGTTCTTTCTCACGTTGCCGGTGGCTGACCCCAGTCTCTAGTGTTTTATTGTAACTACCACAAGGCTTCCTTTAGATCGTTGGTATTATGTTCTGTGGGATGATTGAGGTTGTAGTATACATCTTATCATGGCTCTCACGGTTGTGATGTGGAACAAAGACCAGCCTGGCCTATTTCAAGCCGAGCGACCGCTAAATATTGAACTGTATGGTGTCTCGATTGTTATGGATGCGTCTCTAGAACCAGTTGATTGCTTTGCTGTAGTAGTGAACACACAAAGCGGGTCTCTCGGGCATTATGAAGCTTGAAAAAATTTAGTTTGTTTGAGTTTTTTGTGCGCTTTTGGTACCTGTATTACAGCAAGTCGATATGCTATTGGGATTTCGATAGTGTTTCATATCGCAAGTGTGCTTAACTGTGTTGTGAGATTCGTAAAAGCTTTAGATGTTATGATCCGCGCGAAGTGATTTATAACAATAACGCCGGGTTCCAGAATGCTTTTCATATCCTTGCTCCCCCCGCATGGACTGCCTTCCCGCCAAGATCATGCAGTCTAGCCATTGCAGTAACTTGCACACTACTCTAGAAATTCCGTGATTGGTTTGAAAAACACTTGGGAATGACGTTCCTCCCACAATACCAGAGGCGGGTGTCTTATAACCACATTTTCTATCGGGCCAGTGTTTCCCCTTTTGCTAAGTTTAGTTAACCATTCTTTCTAGATTACTAACACTATCTAACTTAAGCTGTTTTAAACGTGCTGGGGTCGCACCCTGAATCACCTTTTTTCTTAGCTCATTGATAACCGTGCAGGGCTGCTTCCTCACGTTTATTATGGGTGTCTGTATACTTTGTTTATCTGCTCTCCGCCAACCTTAACCACAGGCCATAAATTAAGCATTCGACTCTTTTTGTTAGAATTAAGCTAATTCAGTTTGTTTCCCTGTCACTTTTTCCTAGAACTTTGTAGCCAAGTTGGCTAATGGACTGAGCCTGCGGAGTCCAGTGGAAGATGTAAATATCCTTTCGGTGCATGGCTAGCCAGCCTGGCTATAGAGTCTTAGAAGAAACACCTGCCACACACACTGCATCCTATGTTCACATGGCAAGCCTTGCCCTTGGGTCCCTAAAAGCTTATATGCTGCCTTGGACCCACGGGCAGGTAGAGGACCTCTGTCGCCTCAGGGTTTACGGTATAGTACTAATGTCTCCAGTGAACATAGGACAGCGGAGTGCATGGTAAGTGTTTATACATTCTCCCCCCGCTTGTGTAAAGCAGCCTTAATACAAATAGTTATGAAAGTTCACACTTATGAACTTTGAACCCCTGAGATGAGTTATTCGGCTTCGTTTAGGTGGCCTTTGATGAACCAGTGAGTTTTGGGCTGCAGTATAAACGGCATGCAGTTCATTCCAGAGGTGTTTGACTCCTATTAGGTAAAATGGGTATATCTGGCACTTTTATCCAGCTGGCTGTTTTTATGCTAGTCGCAGCACAGCATACATATGCCTTGACTTTTTTGCCCAGGGGTCTTTCATATTGCCCTAGACACCGTCCCAAACCATGACTGACTTTCTAGTTCTTTCCGTTGTTCCTTAACTTTCCGTACAGCTTCTGGATATTACCTTGTTCATTCATTTACTGATCTTCCACACTCTGGGTATATTTTAACTGTGGGTATCTTCAGGATAGTTTTGCATGCAATTTGTATGTCTTTGTGTGCATTTGGTTGTTGCGTGCATATGAATGAGTGCGTGCAAAGTACTGGGTTTTTATGGGAGGGAATAATCGGAGGACTACTGGTCCCATTTTGAACCATTAACAACGCGGTCATCTGATCAGTTGAAATGACTTGTGAAGAATACTGAAGTTGCATGTCCTGAGTGCTTTTCCTGTTTTTTTAGGTTTCTTCTAACCAACCTGATGATGCAGTGAAACCAACAGCAGAAGAAATGACATCTAAGGATTACTACTTTGACTCCTATGCGCACTTTGGCATCCATGAAGTAAGTGGTGCGAAAGACCGCTCGTAATGTTTCCTGAGAATAAATTAGTTCGGGCAGTATTTTTAAAGCGTTTTATAACATGTATTTTAAGAATTTAAACCATACTGATTTGTGGCTTGTTTTGTGAGGCTCAACATTACTTGGATTGAGTGCGTATACACAGCGTTGTGCTTCGAAGGCAGTTTTTCTTAACTGTCTGATTGTGAATGTTCCCATGTGATTTCGTGCCCCTGAATTTGCAGTGCTCGTGACCTCTGGCTAGTTGTACTTGCATTTTTATCGCGTGCCCTTTTGATCTCACCAGGAGATGCTGAAGGATGAGGTTCGCACCCTAACCTACCGCAATTCAATGTTCCACAACCGGCATCTCTTCAAGGACAAAGTGGTGCTCGATGTGGGTAGTGGCACCGGCATCCTCTGTATGTTTGCTGCCAAAGCAGGCGCGAAGAAGGTCATTGGGGTGAGTAGACAATTTAGTTAACAAATATTTATCTAAAAAAGGTTCTAATTTCGGTATTCTATTTCACTCAAAAAACTGAACGCATGAACTTTAGCTGCCTGGAAATAATACAATCTTGTAGAGTAACATAGATGCTAAGAAGAGGAACAATAACCATTTGTATGGTGTTTAGGCTATCTCACTATGAAAGATGTAAAGGTGACCAAATGGCTAGTAACGAATTGACTTTCAATTAGGAAACCTTGGATTGTATGGTCTTAAGGATTTGTGGTAAAATGCACTCAAATATTGGATTTTATATGGAGTTCACCCACGCAGGATGTTTTCTGAAACAAGTCAAACATTCTGTTGGCGTTCCTCAGTTTACTTTGAAAGTTTATTATCTGAAACCGGTGGTATGGTAATAGTTTTTGTGCATATGGAGAAGAGGCAAAACAGCCTTTTTCAGTATTACTTCATTGTTGCCTTTATATTTGACCTCTGTAGTACCAGTGTAACATCCAGATACAGGAATAACGGGTTTAGTTCAACCTTCACAAAGGGCCTTCTATTGCACACCAACACTTCGCTTGCAGCCTTTTTAAGTAACAAATCGCACAATTCAAGTTACCCATGTAGGCAACCTGTAGTGCCTACTGGTATTTACTTCTCGTCTCAAACTTAGAATAGAGTGGACTGCACCGAGCAGACCAGTTCAGTTCTCTCCAGCCACAATATACAGTAACCTGCCTCCATATTTAGAGCCACCCAAAAAATTACAAATCGGCAGCTAGCTTATATGCATGACCTTGAACTGACCAATTTATACCTGCTCTTTTCGTGACGATCACTGGCATGTGTCAATGTGAACCTTTTTTTTTCCAGATTGAATGCTCTAGTATCTCGGACTATGCCATCAAAATTGTGAAAGCGAACAAGCTGGATCATGGTACATATTTGCAGTTGACTCTTGCTGAGGTTTTAGTTCAGATGCGTTCATATTGGTGGGGGCCTGACGATGAATCTTCATTATGCCCCTAAGACTGACAAACATGCTTAAACAGGTGGGGTTTGTATTTAGTGAATGTGGCAGAAACGCTATAATGTGCCATCAGCTCGTCCTGAATGGAAGTAAGTGGGTGGGGTGGTGCAGTTCTCAGAATGATCCTTTAAGTATTCCCCTTCCCTCCCCATTGGTAATGACGGATCACACTTGGGATACTTTTGCCTTTCAAGATATCCTGTCTGGCTGCTTCTAGCAATCATATTTCACCTAAAAGCAATGCACTGCTTCAATTGCTAAATATACCCAGGGCTTTCAAATTAAATAGAATTGAGTAGATATTTTATAGGGGTGGGGTTGGAGGGTTGCAGAGCATCGTCTCGGTATATCCTTTACACATGGTAATTTTCTTTGTTTTCTCTCCAGTGGTCACGATAATAAAGGGGAAAGTGGAAGAGGTTGAACTGCCTGTGGAGAAGGTGGATATAATCATCAGTGAGTGGATGGGCTACTGCCTGTTTTACGAGTCCATGTTAAACACCGTCATTTACGCCAGGGACAAGTGGCTGGTGAGTTGCATTTCGGGCTGTGACGGAGCGGGTTTCACATTTCCCCCATAGTGCTTTTTCATGCATGTTTCATTACTAAGGCACACACCCTTTCTGTCCAAATGTGCCCTTTGCGCCGTTTGCTACTCGTGCTTTCTGATATTCCTTAACCCCCTCCGCACCTGCCGTCAGACCACTGGTTACATGTTCTTGCCCATGACTGATCACAACGATCTTTATTCCTCAGACTCCAGACGGGCTGATCTTCCCGGATCGGGCAACCCTGTACGTCACCGCCATTGAAGACCGACAGTACAAGGACTACAAGATTCACTGTAAGTAACGGGTCCGGGTTTATCGTGACATAAAGCTGTGAATAATCCGTGGGGCAGCTTTTTTGGTTCAACAGCCTAGTCTGCTACAAGCTAAAATTACTGAGCGATCAGGTTCTCATAGGGGAAAATTGTGCCTGTCTTCCCCTCCTAGAAAGTAACAAATGCGCCTCTTGTATTCTGCATCTTATTTAAAGCTTGGCATTTTAAATGGCTGTTTTTATTTACATGAACGAAGCAAAACAGTTGATTTCCACTCTGTATTTCATGTTGTAGATGGACCATTGCCCAAATCGCCGTTGGAAAAATTAAGTGTCTGAGCATATGCTAACCTTATGAGCACAAGTCTGTTTTCAGATGTCAACTGATGAGACCTTTTTATTAGTGTAGTATGTAATGCTGTAATTGGGACATGCCGTGGCAGCACAATCCTCTAAAGTGGCCGGCCCTGCATACGTAAATGGTACTCATGTGTGGGCTTGTAGTTGGTAGGAATGCCCGCACGGCACTGGCCCGCAAAAACGGTAGCTTCATCAATGACCTGGGCACATGCTGATCACCTCGAAGTTGTGACTGACCCCTTGGTTTCGGTGCAGGACATTAACCCGGTTTCTATTTATTGAGTTGTTTGTCTTGTTGCATGCTAATGCACGAACTGAGGGGTTGCTTGCTGAGCCTCAATTCGCTTTCTCCCCGCAGGGTGGGAGAATGTGTACGGGTTTGACATGGCGTGCATCAAGGACGTGGCCATTAAGGAGCCCTTGGTGGATGTAGTGGACCCAAAGCAGCTGGTTACAAATGCCTGTTTAATTAAGGTGAGCTAATCCTCTATGGTCTTCACATTTGATAGTCTCATGTTTCATCAGCACTAATCCTTAATCTGTCTCTTGTAGGAAGTTGACATCTATACTGTGAAGGTGGACGACCTGACCTTCACCTCCCCCTTCTGTCTGCAAGTGAAGCGGAATGACTACATCCATGCGCTGGTCGCCTACTTCAATATCGAGTTCACGCGCTGCCACAAGCGGACCGGCTTCTCCACCAGTAAGTGCTGGGTTCAGGGGCTCTCAGTGGGAATGGTGCATGCGAGACTGCATTCCCTTCTACTTGGTATTTGGGCGCAGGCAACACTAGTCCTACACTCCTGGTTCTCATTTCACTCTTCTGGGTTCCAGCCTCCCTGTGCTTCGTATGCACTCGAACTTATTGCCTCGGGGTTTTATTAATCCACGTTAAGTGCTGGCTGCTAACACTTACTACTGATATGGTCCACCCCGGTTTCAGCACGACTGCCTCCAAACCCCTATCCGTCCCCTTGGGCTAGAGGGAAGCACTGTAGAGCTTGCCTCCTGCGCCGGCCACCCCTAAGCCTCCATCTCTTTGCAGGTCCAGAATCCCCGTACACCCACTGGAAGCAGACAGTATTCTACATGGAGGACTACCTGACGGTTAAAACCGGCGAGGAGATCTTTGGCACCATCGGCATGAAACCAAACGCCAAGAACAACGTAAGTGTCCGCTCTAATGTGTGTGTGCCCTCATGATTGTTGACCAGGTCGGGTTCATTGCTCACTGTGCCTTCTCTCTTCCAGCGGGACTTGGATTTCACAGTTGACCTGGATTTCAAGGGACAGCTCTGTGAGGTGTCCTGTTCGACGGACTACAGGATGCGTTAAATCATGTGGAAGAGGGAATGTTTCGTTTCATCGTCTACAGGATTCCAGGCTGAAGAAAATATCTAGTTCTTGACACGTCACTCAACATTTAGCTGTGTGTTTTTCACATATGGCAAACCTTATTTTAATCCCGCTGCTAGCCGCTCAGGGGAGGGGAGAGGTTTTTGTAGGACTCAACTGATGTTCTGTGCCTGACGAACATCAAGGCCCCGGAACCGTGTGGCTAGAATTTTATCCAATCCAGCATTTCCCTCCTGTGTAAATAGTGATTCCCAAAAGTCATTGATTAAAGAGCCAGGCCATGCAGTGTTTGGGAGTAAAGAGGCGGGACTGGTAGTTCTAGATCTTTAATGTGCAGCTTCGGTGCACTGGTGCTCCTTATCGTCCAATGGCAGGCTGCACATCACGGGGTTGGCTCACTCAAATTCATAACTGTCTTGTCTTTCCGGGGGAGGGGTGGGGAGAGGATTACATGCTCCGATCAACCTAGGAAGCAACAATCTTCTGTTAAAGGATCTGGCCCACTTTTTAGACTATTGGGGTCCCCAGTAGTTCAGTGGCTCAGTTCTGAGATGCACTTTGGTATTTGTTCACAGGTTTTAACAGAAGAGCACTGCCTCTTCTGGAAGAAAGTGTGTTTTTGTGCTATTTTGGCAAGTCCTTTGAGTTGGATATAAAGGGGGGGGGAGGAAGAGTCGTCCATTGTGGTTTTTGTTTTATTTTTTTACAGGACTTCTCAAAGGCTAAACATTGTGACTGTTTCATAACTTATGTTTTTATATGGTTGCATTCATGATAAAATAAAAGGTGAACTGTGCTTCGAGTTTGTCAAGATTTCATCCCTTTGTGGAACACATGTTGGGGCAATTGGTTACCTGCAAGGTCATCCATTTTCTGGCATATTAGTATTTTGTCTGCATGTCTAAGCTCTTGCAGCAAAACTGTATCTGATACAGTACAAATTAGCAATTGGTGCTGACCCATTTTCTCCTTTTAGTAGGTACTCTTCGAATAAGGTGGTTGCAACTAAAACTAAGGTTGAACCAAACCTGGTGTGACGCTATAGTCTATTTTGTATTGGAAGTAGGACATTATGAAACAGCTACCCATGTGTGATCTTGTAGGTCAGATTATTAAAAGGATGGCTGCCTGAATAGGAATCTCCTCGGGCAGACCTCTTGACATCCACAGGAAAGCATTTGGTAAGCTTCGAAGAGATGCTGTTTGCAGGAACTAGTGTGTTCGGGCCTAGCAAGCCCAGCAGCTTAGACCCTCCTCCTTCTGCAGCAAAGGTATTGTTGCCGAAGCTCAAGACTGAACTGCAGGGCCATTTTACAGTGACTGGCAGAACAAGCCTTTGCACCAATGGAATGACGGAATTCTTTGCAGATGCTTGCGCGACACCCTCCCCCCTTTCTGTAATGCTGATGGTGCAGTGCTAATGTAGTGCTGCCTTGAGTGCACTCCCTCGTTTGCATGGTTGAGGGGGGGCCCCTTCCAAATGAGGCATTCGCTTTGCCTCTGCTCCCATGTACTGCCGGTGCAGAAGCAAAAAGGTGGTGGTCGATACTTGCGCTCATTTATGAACGATGATGAGAAACTTGAAATGGTAGTAGGATTGTAGTTCACAGGCGCAGACCAGTGCTGTGAGGGGGGGGGGGGGCAATTTTGGGGATTCCTGATTGACTATCCAAGTGGATTGACTCTTGAATCCCTGCTTTTGTCCCAATCAAAATGTGGATCTCCGCTGTTCAATGTACCTACATATTCTTATCGCTAATAACCCCTCACATGACAATGTCCAGCTACCTTTTATCCAAATACTAACTACCATCCGAATCTAATTAAAATATTCAAATGTTTTGATCACTTTCCAACCATTCTCTAACCCCAGCCAGACCATTAATTTTAACTCCTGTAGGGGGTAAGATTACCGGCAGTACGTTTCCCTGCAGGCCCTCATCTTTGTTGGAACATTGTGCCATTCCAGTCTACTAGCACCTTTATTTAGAGCGTTAGCTTGCTCTACTCAACATTTATGTTGGCGACCATCCCAACCTGCGTACTAGGTGATAGTCCAGAATACTTGATCATGAATGATCAGGAGTTCACATCTATTCTGTGTAGTCTCCTGTTTAAGGCACTTCCAGTCTTAGTGCTACTTCCCAGCTGTCTCCATTCACCTTGCAGGTACCCACTGCTATGGTGGAACTGGATTTTCTGTATCCAAAGTTTCAAGTGAACACCATCACTTATTCCAGGTCCGCAAAGTATAGTGACTGCTTTCTCTGCCTGTTTGAACAACCACACATGCGCACAAACCCGATTCGGTTGATCTTTAAGCAAAGAATTGGCTGTCTCTATCCTAAATTTGCTTCAATGGGGAAATTCCCCTCTAAATTATTATTGCAGTGATAACTGCGGCACTCAGACGGTCAGTGTTGTGCTTGCTGGCTCCTGCACCCCATCTGTTGGGCCAGGAGGATCTGAGCTCCTGAAGCTTCGTTTCCCCCAAATTACCTGTTCCAACGATAGCGCGGAGTGGCTGCTGACCTGTTGAGTCCGTCGCTGGAGCGGATTCACCCCTCCAGTCCTGAGTTACAGCGACTTTGTTCCGGACCAAGGCAGCGAGGACGCGCTGGCCGATCAGTAGTCTGGAGCCAAATAACGCAAGCCTGCTGCTGCGTGAGTGCGGGGCAGTGCTCTGCTTTCGGTGCGGCTGGTTTAAAACCACCCCTGCCAGTAAGACCTGCGCTGGGACCTTTTCTTCGGTGCCCTTCCCCATCATTGCTCCCGATGGTATTTGCCTGTGCAGTTGGGATCTAGGAGCCCACAAATGGAGTCTTTCTTTCGCAGAGGACTACTAGCTGGTTATTGCCAATCAAAACAGCTGTGAGGGGAACGCCCACTAACGTGTGTTTGACTACCGTGAGGTGAACGGCTATCAGCCAAGACTCCTGCCATGGGGAGGGGGGGGGGGAGACAGCTCCTAAAACTAGTCTCCAGCAGCCTGCGTCGGCGCCCAGTGCGACACTGTGCTTGGTGGCGCGTTAAGAACCGCGCCAGCTGCGTGGTTTGCCAGTGACCAGAGTGGGCCGAGCCAGTCCTGACATATCCCATCTTCTGACATCTGCATGGTGAGTGTAGTAAGGCTTTTCCCCCTGTAGAATTATTGGCAATGGCTAAACTATCTGCTATGCCCAGTTTACGTGCCTCAGCTTTGGTCTCAATTGACAGTATGCTGGAGAGAGTAGTATTGTCAGTACTGAGATTGAATTAACAGGCGCATGTTTTTAGTAATCCATAACCCCTCAACCCATCCCCTTATTGGTAAATGGTGATCACAGTAGCTCTTCTATGATGCTGAACTCCCCAACTGACCATAACACACATTCGTGTTTGCCATCCCTGGGAAGCCGAGCGAGCGTTCGCGATATCTAAACTGTCGGCACTTTGGGAGGCTGGAAACATTTTGCCACACCTTTGCAAGGACATAGGCATTGATTCACCGAACCCTGAAATCTCTGGAGGAAAAGGAAAGCAACCAAGCCTGTTTGTCCGAAGAGGAAACAACCACCGTGTCTAAAACCACAGCGCACTGCTCCAAGTACATGGATTCAAGGCCCATCGGTTGAAGCTGATAGTGACTGATACGGTAAATGCTAGCGCCCCTGTTTAGTCTAGTGAGAAACCTAATTATTCAATTCATACCCAGACTGAGTCTATACCAGCACTCTTTAATAATTTTATACTGGGAAACACTGCTATTGACATTGTTGACACTTATGTTTGAGCGTGTTAAGGAACTTGTTGACGAGATTTGCCTCACTTTGGAAGCGCTTAGACCGTTTTGAATCATTTGTTAACAAGCCTAGTGCTCATAGTAATGCATCAAAGTTGCCTGAAAAATCACCAGACCAGAATGGTTTAGTCCCTATTATCTCTAGTATGTTGCAGCTAACTCAAACTGCTGTGCAACTTATGCCAACCGGGTCTTGCGATACTTGCCGCAAAGCCAAAGTGTATTCTCCCTGGGCCCGATTCACAGAACTAAGTTAAGACCAAATCCTACCTTCTGTGAATACCGAAATGAGTAAGCGCCTTCTGTGAATATCAAAATGGGAGTAAGTTAAGGATTTTGTCTTGTTAGTTCTGTGAATCGGGCCTCATGTGCCTTCCATCCATCAGGGAAATTCCACACCCTAGCACTTTTAATATATTAGTCTAGCCAACGAGCTGCCCCATTCCTAGTGAAGCCCCTGTAAACAACGCCAACCTAGTACAGAAGTCCCAGAGTACGGACCACGCTACCTGGAAAAATGTTAGTGGGAACGTTGATGCAAGAAAAGATGTTTTAAGCTTGCCACCGGAGGCTTGTCCCTATGTCTTGGTCCTAGCAGGGGTACCGCCTATAGGGAGAAATCAGCCAGAATCCTTGGATCAACTAAGCAATAAGGGTGCTAACTGGTTGGCAAAGCATAAAGGGTTTAGTGTGTAACCCCAATGACATTTTGATGGTGTGCAGGGCTGACAAAACTATAGAAAGACTTATCAACTTTCGATGGCCGGCTCTGGTAAAATTAATATTAAGCTCCAGAGTACAACAGCTCCGGTTAGACTTTCCAGTGATACCAGGATCTTAGCCCATATATTAGAGAAAGCAAAACTTTCTAAATCACCCATAGTAGCAATCGCGCTTGATGCCGAAAAGGCCTTTGATAAAGTTGATGGGACTTACTTGGAAGCAGCGCTGAATAAGTTTGGGCTTGGAGAAAATTTCACGTGGATGGTAATGTTGCTATATTTCAGCCCCTCTAGGGTCTGGGCAGGAGGCTCGATCTCACCATCCTTCGAATTAAAACAAGGAACCAGACGGGGTTGCCCCCTTTCTCCCTCACTATTTTTACTCGCCATTGAACCATTCTTATACTACATTAGAAACAATGATCTTATTTTGGGGATCCACTTTAACGACTAACGGTCAAGATTACCGCTTGCGCTGATGACGTTTTAATGGTTTCGGAAAAGGCTGAGGCCTTACCTGCTCTCGTCCTCAATTGAAAGCTTCTCTAGTGTGTCGGGGTATAAGTGAAACAAAGATGAAACTGAAGTAAAGCCCCTGAATAATTGAGGTAACAAAGATTATGGGAGATTCCGGCCTGACATGGCAACCAAAGTATCTGGGCCTTGACTTTGACAAAGATTTGATCTCTACCCTTCATACTAACGAAAATCTAGTCTTCAAAAAGATCTCCACGTTGCTGGAAGGGTGGTCCCCTAAATATCTTTCATGGTGGGGCAGAGCTGAAACGCTGAAAATGATGGTGACTCCTTTGGTGAATTATCTAACTAGCTTGCTACCGATGACTTTATCCTCTGACTTTCTGAACAAGATAAGCTCTTTAATACATTCCTATGGCAACGTAAGAAACCCAGAATATCACTGACTTAAGTTACAGCTATCTAAAGAAAAAGGCGGTCTGGGTCTCCCTAACTTCAGAAATTATCAAAGAGAATTTCTATGCAAGCAAGGAGCCAACTGGTTGACCGTAGACCCGGACTATACACCAGTTTGGCTAGATGAAGCCACTCATTGACAAAATGCCTATCTGCCCTCCTCGCCATGGATCTCTCCCATCTCCTCACTCTCTGTTCTCCTCAACGCCAGACAAGCCCTCCTGAGATTAGACCTCCTACATAAATTAAGAGTAAACAAGTCTATAGCCTCTTTATGGCGAAATCCCTCCCTAAGGATCGAAGGTAACATGCTCTACTGGGAGCTCTGGTCTCAAAGGTATAAACTTAGTAAAATACTTTTATGCAGGCCCTCACCCGTTACCGTCTCAACCATTCAGAGCCAACACAACTCCCATGGATTTTTACGTCTTTCTTAAATTGAAAGCTCTCCTTTCAGCACGCACCGTTAAACCCTCACTTTTCAACTATCACAAATCTTGAAAGCTGGCCATATTGTATCCAGGATATACAAACTCCTTCTACCTAACCCTAGGAAAACACACAAACCTAATGAGGTCAAATTGGAATCCGAACCAAACTCCTCCAATATTTTGTTTGAGTGGGATAAAATATATAGCACGGCCTTCGCGAATAAAATATCCCCTATTCTGTCTCAGACTAAGTGTTACTCAATAGGTCATACTGGACTCCTGAAAAACTTTTTAAACTGCTTAAAATATAACCCGACATGCTGGAACTCGCTGTTCCAGACATCGCTCATATGCTCTTCACCTGCCCCACCTTACAGCTTTACTGGATAACATTTATAAGTGTATAGAACACATTCAACATCAACCCCCTAGAGAAATTTCATATATTTTATTAGGCGTCCTAGATCCAACACTAGTCAATGATAATGACCGGCACCTGATGGATCTCTTGCTCACATTAGCTTGTAAAGTCATATTATGCAAATGGCAGAATGCTATGGATGTATCCTTTATAATTTGGCAGGAGTGGCTGTTGTCCGAGAGGAGCAGACCACCTGGCCCTCCATACCTCTCCTTGGTGTAAGACTAACCGGAAGCTCTGGAAATCCCTAGATGCCTCTTCATTCTCATTTGACCCTCCGTGAATCCATCCTATTGTTGTAATATGTGCAGCTTCATTGTAACTTCACTGTATTGTATGTAACCCCACTGCTCAGACCCTCCAGCACTTCGCGATTTGCAAAATAATCGCGAAATCGGCAGAGGAGCGCGATTACTGCGCTTTTCACCTTTCTGGCCACGTAAAAGTACTCTGGGAGGCATCAAATAAAATACTTCTCATTGGCTGTACGTGCACACGTCACTGTGGCACCGTACTGCTGTAAATACCTGCCTGCTTCTTACTGCGGCGGGGATTGCAGAGAAGAAATGCAAAGTAGTCTTGTCAGTGGGCCCTGCCCATTGACACGATTGTACACCTTAGGAGGCTGCATTCTCAGCTGCGCATGCCTCTTTTACTCCTCGCCGTGATAGCATCCCTCCCCTTACTAGACTCCTTCCCACTTCTCTTCTTGTCTCTTCGCTCTAGCCCCCATCCTTCACTTTCCAGTTCCTATTTGCCCATGGCAGGAGGGGTGCAGGGGAGGGGATCGAGGAATGGAGGGTTTCTGTATGGATGACCTTTATCTCGAATCTGCTCAATTAGCTGCCGCTTTTACTTTGTTGTCTCTTTGTATTATAAACACCAGTAGCTCTGTTAACCACTTGGGAGCTAGTAAACAAACCTCCCCAGTGCTGCGCTGTCCATTATCCGGTGCTGAACTGGACGTCCAGCGGTCGCACGCAGCACTGGGGAGGTAGTGCCCGTGACGACCGTTGGCCGACGGCAGCACTTAAGGGGTTAAAGCAAAGGTCTGGTGTTTGTGCTTGAACTAATTACCTGCATTGAGTTGTAGCTGAAGTTTAAATGAGTATCTTGAGGGGTAGCTCTGCTGTCAGATACCTGTTGTTGAGCAACATTAATCCAAGGGATAGGCCTGCTGTCTGACACCTTGCTGATACCAATTTTAAACCAGAAATATTCATTGGGAAAAAACTCACCACAGCGACTGCCATCTATGAAGTTACCAAGAGCTGTGTACCCGAGCATGCGTGCCAGCAGACCTGGTTCAGACAGAAAACATCCATTTTTAAGCCCCAAATTATTTTTTAACTGTCTGCTGCCTAGAATTTCCTTTGCCTGAATGTACCAAAAGGAGTAAAATAAAGCCCCCCTTTTTATTATCTATCCTCTTTTTATTTAAAAAATGTTGGCATGTATGTCAGAGAGCCAGCAGTACAGTGCTAGGCCCTGCCATAAGGGCTTACTGAGGGTGTCCCTGCTCTCATCCTTCACTAGAAGATGGATGATTGGAGGTACAGCTCCACTCTACGTGTCCTTACTGGCTACTCTGTAGGTCCTTTTTTTGTTGTTGCAGTTTAATATAGCACAAACTCGACACAAAGGTATCCGAGGCCTTTACATGAGCAACAGTTGCATTACCGAAAGACATTCATTTTTAGGCACAATGAGGAATACCTCTCCCCCGCCCCTTCGGCTATGCGGGTATTAGTCCATCTTCTGCTGCGGTCAGAAGGTGGACTGCTCTGTTCAGTGACACTGGAAGTTTGACAAAGTTCAGCCCCACTGAAAGGCCCAAAGGACTGGGCAAGGGCATCACATGGGAGGGGACACGTCTTCAGGGGTCCCAGACCCTTCAGATGGGCCCCATTCCTACCAAGGCCATTGAATGCAGTATAATCCTGCACTATATGCTTGGTCACATAGACACAATGAAACATTGACACAGGGTGGGGTGACGTAAACTCTTGCTTTGGGGAAGATGGTGGCACTGTTTGGTGAACAGGTGAGGGGTTTTCTCCTATCCCCCCTTAGTGGGGATGAGCGGCTTGAATACTTTTCAACTGGATGAGTAGTGCTGGGTATCAGGGTTGAATACCACAGCTTACATGGTCGGGTTGCTTCTTTCTCTCATATACTAATCAGACCATCCAGCATTTCACGATTGACGCAAAAATCGCGAAGTCATCTGACTAGCAAGATGGCCACATTATATACAATTTTGGCTGCGGTATTTACAAAAAAGTGTCTACCGGGAGACAGCAAAACAAACCATGCCCATTTATTGCCTGTGCGTGCCCCCGTCCAATATCTGCTTCCTCCTGACCAAGTTGTGTGAGGCGAAGTTCGCATTACAAATTCCCATTTCGATTGAGGAAGCAAATCAGTTTCCAGCCATGTGAGCCGTCTACGGTATATTAACAATCAGAGGGAGTGCTGGAGTGCAGACATATGCAGGTCATCAATTGCATGGCCATGGTGTGTTATATATGGATGAATGGACAGTTGCAGCAAAACGCCATTTGGGGCAGCACACTATACTAAATGTAGATTTTTAGCTTAGGTGTTTTAAGCCACAACCTTAATTACATCTGTCATGCCCCTATGAGAGACTCCTCCCCCACCAGGTCTTCCATCCTACTTAAAGCCCTGTACACACCCCTTCTACTGTTACTTAATTGCAGACTTCATTCAAAACCTAAGTCACGTGCAGATGGAGACATGCAGATTTATTTATTTATTCAAAGTTTTATATAGCGCGAACAAGATCCTTACGGATATCAGAGCGCTTCACAATGACAGGGTAGGGGCAGTAGGAATGAACAGAGGTAATGGGAGCAATGTAGTAATCAATAACATGCAAGGATAATAATAAAATACATAAAATATATCAATATACAGTCAGGTAAACAGGTAGTATAACGGAACAAGTCAATGAAACCATTACAGAGGTGTTCAGGTACACCTTGAGTGTGTGGAAGGCTTACACCAGTGTTTAGTATAGAGAGCGCACTGAATGGGGGCATCGGGAGGGTGAATCAGTGACCCAATGTGTCTCATATATTGGTCGGTAGGAGAGGGTAGCGTAGTAGTGTCACCATCAAGTAGAGGTATAGTGCCAAAGTGACAGTGTGACTGTAGTGACAAGGTGAGCATTGATACAAGGCGATGCAGAGTCTCTGATCCAGCACCTATAAGGTTCAGGAGATCTTGGCCAGAAGGATGGTTTTCACCTCTTTCTTGAAGAGTGCAGCGGAGGAGATACGCCTAGTTTCAGGCGGGAGCGCATTCCAGATCCTAGGTGCCATTCCTGAGAAGGAGCGCTTGTAAGTTTTCTCTTTCTTGTATCTACGGGGTTTCAGGAGTAGATTTTTTGAGCTTCTATTGGATCTCGAACCTCCTGATATGGACAGCTTTTGAGCGAGGTAGTTGGGTGCATTATGGTGCACGGCCGCGTGTGTCATAACTGCAATTTTTAGTTGTATTCTGGCTTCAAAAGGCAGCCATTTTAGGGACTTAAAATCTGGGGAAATATGCGAATGTTTTCTTGAGCCAGTAATAAGTCTTGCGGCAGCGTTCAGGGAGGCTCTTAAGGGTGCTGTTGTGGTTAGCGGGAGTCCGCTGAGGGTCACAATTCCGTAGTCGATTCGAGGGATGACTAACGCTTGTACAGCAGTTTGGAAGTCTTCATTAGGGAGGAAGGGTTTGATTTTCCTCAGTGTGTTGATAAAGAACAAGTCACTCCGGCCCGAGGATAACACTCCTCTTGGTCCACAGGTGTAGCACATTCTGGATGGGTCCAGTAGTCAGCAGTGCCCGGGCAGGGGTGCATACATGGGTGCTAAAAGTAATAGGGCCCCCTCTCCCGAGGTGTAGATGGGAGCTGTGCTTCTGAAGAGCAACAAACACTTTAAACATGCCTATTTCATAGTGGAAAACTCTGCTAAATCAGTTTACATTGATATAAGGCTGAAAACGAATGATTTTAAGTAAAATGAAGTGCCGCAATAATGCCGCTAAATTTCCATTTTTGTGCCGCTAAATTTGCAAATCTATGCCACAATATCCTGGGGGGGTCTGACTGCCTATTTATATGGTCACTTGTAACGGATATCTTCACTGCTGTTTTCTAATCATGTGGCTTTCATGTAAACACTGGGTGTAATCAACAGGCACTTGAGTACGCCAACATGTATGCAATAATCAACCTGTATGTATTTTAGTCTGACCCATTTATATTGTCATTTCTTTTCATTTAGTTTCAATTCCTTTACTTCCGTTCTCATGTATGTATTTTTCTTTGTATTTCTATCTTTCTTTTTCAATAAAATGATTTGAATTAAAAAAAGAGTACAACAGCTCCTCGCCTACTGACATTTGGTCATTTTCCCTAGGCTATTTCTATAAACCTAATGCTGCCCACAACACCAGTCATCTCCATTTCTGTCACAATATAGGTTTACTTCCCTTTCTGGTTCAGATACTCTAGATTGACTGCGATCTATATCACTGCCCACCGAATTGGCCCCTACTACACTAGCATCTGTTCCCATGGTAAATGATGTTCCTGGGCCTCTTGATCATTATTTGCAGGTGCTAAGCTGGAACTTAGCCTCTAAAGTAAATAACGAGGATTGGGTTAAGCTGGTAAATTTGACATTTTAATGTTTCTGGAGACTATGGTAAATGATGTTCCTGGGCCTCTTGATCATTATTTGCAGGTGCTAAGCTGGAACTTAGCCTCTAAAGTAAATAACGAGGATTGGGTTAAGCTGGTAAATTTGACATTTTAATGTTTCTGGAGACTTGGGCCACAGGCGAGTTATATCTCGGTCTTCCAGTGTTTCAATGTCCATGTATCTGCTGCTACACATGGGCGACCCTCTGGTGGCCTTTCCATTTGGGTTAATATTTTGTCTGGTGGCAGTGTCAAAACTATTCCTACAAACAGCCCCATCTTCCAAGTCTTAAAATATATATGGGGGGGGGCTTCTATTAGTTTTATTAATTTTTATAATACTTTTTTTTAATATACCCAATATGATTCTCAAATCATTTTAATTTTGTGTCAGGCAACCGGTAACCACAACTTAACCGAAATTGCCTGGGCGGAGATTTTAATGTTAAGATTTCTGGGACACATATACTGGACATTGATCATGTACCTTATGTAAACTTGTGTAAAAGGGGGACTGAATTGGTGGACTACCTGCTAAATCACGAGTTCTTAAATGCGATGGACATTGCAGCCACAAACCATAATGATAGTCACCCAATATCAACGTTCCGAGTCGTGGCTGTGCCTCAATAATTGATTACGTTTTTATATCGACTACGCTGGAAGATATTTTAGTCAGAGTGGAGGTTATACCAACTATTTGGGGACCATAACCCTATTTCGGTTATGCTTAAGGCCACCCCTCGAGCCAATTTTACCGTAGAACCAGGAGCAAACAATTTAGCACCCTGGTGTCAACAATAGTAATGTTCTTGAATATGGTAACATCTTATCGAACATTTGTCGATACCAGTTTGTAGCCCATTGTCCCTAATCCTGAGGTAGTAGCTGCATTTGCCCATTTTTGCGCCGGTATTAAATGATCTCAAAATCCCCATCCACTAAACCAAAATACTAAGTGGTTTCATAAAGATTGCCCACAGACCAATAGAGCTTCGTTCTGCTTTGTCAGCAACACCAAGGGATGTAAGCCTTGTTAGATCACTGAGGAATCAATACAACAAAGTGGTTAAGAAGCAGAGGAAAGAGGAGATCCTAAGAGAACAATGGGATAATCTGGCCAGCGCTGCGAGTTTAAATAAAACAAACTTTCTGGGCATCTGTTAAGAATATGAGCACCATGGGCCAGAATTTAACTCCACTTCAGTTGTAACATAACCAGTGAAGCATGAGTAGCACATTTTTCAAAAGTATACACTACATGAGTCCAGATATCAATAACTGAAGTCGAGGGTGCTATCGACTAAGGCCCCTGGTCCAGATGGGTTCTATATAGATCTTATTAAGCATAAACCAGAGTTCTGGGCTCTGCTTTTACTCAACGATTTTAATCTAACAAATTCTCATGTCTCCAGCACCTTGTCAACTAGTATTATAGTACCGATTTTTATTTTTTTATTTTTAAAAGGGTGATAGGTCCAACCCTAGCTGTTATAGACCGATCTCCTTGATCGAGAACACACTCAAGATACTTGGGCGGGTGTTATTTAACAGAATTAGGAGTTGTGCTGAGGAAGAAAGCATTTTAGACAAATGTCATCTAGGTTTTAGAAGTAAATTGGGAACTGTAGAGCAATGTCTTAATCTAAATTTGATTATTGGTAAATACACACCAGCTCAACAGTCCCCAATTTACTTGGCCTTTATGGATCTTACCTCTGCATTCGATTTTGTAAACCGATCACGTCTTTGGCTAGGTCTTTTAAATTATGGGCTGGATGAGGATTTAGTACACTTTCTGGCTTATGTACATAGGGACTTGTGGGCTAAGGTGAGGATCAGTAGGGACGGCGCAGTATCAGGTAACATCGTGATTGGCAGAGGGGTCAGGCAGGGATGCTTTGCATCCTATATATCAATGAGCTGAATTACGAGTTATGCAAATTGATTAAGGACGTCCCGATGATTAATGGCTATAAGTTACCTGCCTTATTGTATGCAGATGATGTGGTCCTAATGGGCGGCACACCCAATACACTGCGTATTTTAGTTAGGGGTTTTGTAGATTTTATGAATAAATTGGACCTTTGCACAAATTTAAAAAAATCATTTTTGAGTTGTGGGCCAAAAAAAATGTTCTGTAAATGTAATCAACTCTGGCTCTGAAAAACTGTTAAGCACACGCACTTTTCCATATTTGGGGCTGGTATTTTCAGACAATGGCTCCTGGGCGGCCCATTTGGCACATAACAGGAGTACATTTTCAAAGGCTACTAACTATTCTGTGCCTCCCCCAACCAAGAAGAGCCGAAGTAGTGTTCCCCCTATTGAAAATTTATAAAACGCAGTGTGTACCCACCACAACATATGGAGCAGAAATTTGGGGTCATGCGAACTGCAACGGCATCCAGGTAGAAGAAAATAGATTCTGTTGAAGAGTTTTGGGGGCACCAATCTGTTCTTCTTTTATCTGTCACCATTAGTTAAAATTACCTTTTATTGAGGATTACATCAGGACATGTCCAGTTAACTTCTGGATAAAAAGTATGGCAAAATCCGGTAGCCATGTTAACTAGAGACAACATAGTTGATTGCCTCAATTGCAGCAAGGGTTGCGATATACCATGGTTGGCGGCTGTCCAGGATAGCCTGACCATTGTAAATCTGTCACACATTTTTACAGACCCAGGCAATATGGCAGGCATTAATAAGAAGACTATCCAGGGGGCTTTATACGAATACTATATTGACCTGAGGTGCAAACAAGAAACTCTGAAAACCTCAGTCGCCTGGTATATAACCATGGTGGAAGCTGAAGGCCCGTCGACAATACTTCCAGCAAGCTATCTTTTAAAGGTGACTAACCGCTGGGAACGCAGCCTGCTCTTTCGCCTTAGGGCTGGCACGACATTTGAATTTTATTATATGGATTTTTTCATATTGTGTTTTGTCAAAATGTTTGCATTTTTAATATCTTATGCGGTTATACTCAAGCTCATGCTGTTACTACCCCCTGATTAATGATTAAATTATAGGCCCATGATGAATTTGTTGCGTTGACCTTCTTTTTGCACTATGTATACATTTTTAATGTATTTCTAGTCATACGTCTATTGCACTAATTTTCTTTTTTTAACTTCGTATTTATGTATGTATCAATCTAATGTTGTGCTGGTATTCTTAATCTGAACTTTTATGGATATTTTTTGGTACCTGAATAAAGATTTGAATTGAAATCCCCATATTTCTCTTCAGAGGCTTTCTAGTGTAAATGTTGGCACACCGCACATTGCTTATGCCGCTCATCCCCCTCGGATCCATTCCAAGCCCCCTGCCATCTTGTTTTTCTCTTCCACTGCTCCCTGGAAGTCGTGTTGTAGTTCGATAATTTTTTTCAAATTGATAAGCAGTATATTCCACTGGGACTTAAGGCTTCCCTTATACTGCTTCCTTAAATGTTATTGCCCATTTACTACTGCAGGGACTAGATCCTTGCAAGATTTATGATGACCAAACTTAAATGTTTATTTAGCTTTATTACATGAACGCTCATCTGCTGCCAAATGCAGCAGATCCCCGCATGGTATCTAGTCCTACACTGTACACATCAGCACTACAGCCTGTTTCTGCAGCCGCCACTAACTAGCATGATGTATCTAGTCCTACACTGTGCATGCCAGCTCTGCAGCCGCCAATTATCAGCATGTATCTAGTCCTGCACTGTACACCAGCTGTACCAGGCTGTATTTCTGCAGCCTCCAGTAACTAGCAGAATGTATCAAGTCCTGCACTGTACACGCCAGCTCTACCAGCCTGTTTCTGCAGCTGCCACTAACTAGCAGCATATATCTAATCCTACACCATATATACCAGCTCTGCAGCAGCGACTAACCAGCAGGATGTTTCTAGTCCTGAACTATACATGCCAGCTCTACCAGCCTGTTTCTGCAGCCGCCACTAACTAGCAGGATGTATCTAGTCCTACACTGTACATGCCAGCTCTACCAGCCGGTTTCAGCAGCAGCCACTGACCAGCAGGATGTATCTAGTTAGTCCTGCACTGTACACACCAGCTCTACCAGCCTGTTTCTGCAGCTGCCACTAACTAGCAGGATCAATCAATCAAACATTTGTATAGCGCACTACTCACCCATGAGGGTGTTGAGGTGCTGGGTGGGGGAGGAAGGGTTGGCAGCTACTGGTCGAACAGCCAGGCCTTGAAGTCTCTTGAAGGTCAGCAGGTCCTGGGTCTGTCTTAGGTGGGCGGGGAGGGTGTTCCAAGTCTTTGCGGCGAGGTGGGAGAATGATCTTCCACCTGTGGTTGTTTCGCGGATGCGTGGGACGGGGGCGAGGCCAGCAGAGCAAAACGTGCAGTTCGGGGTGTAGAAGGACAGTCGTTCATTGAGGTATGCTGGTCCGGTGTTGTGGAGTGCTGTGTGAGCGTGGGTGAGGAGTTTGAAGGTGATCCTCTTGTTGACTGGGAGCCAGTGCAGATCTCTAAGGTGGGTGGTGATGTGGCTGTGGCGAGGGAGTCCGAGGATGAGGCGTGCGGAGGTGTTTTGTATGCGTTGGAATCTCTTCTGGAGTGTAGCCGTGGTTCCTGCGTAGAGGGCGTTGCCATAGTCCAGCCTGCGGATGATGAGTGCTTGGGTAACCGTTCTTGTTTCGGTAGGGATCCATCTGTAGATCTTGCGGAGGTTGTTGAAGCTGGAGGAGGAACTTGCTGGGCCATAGAGAGCGTTGAGTCCAGGATGTACCCCAGATTGCGTGCGTGGTTAGTGGGTGCCGGGGCAGCTCCCAGCGTGGTCGGCCACCAGGAGTTATCCCATACGGAGGGGGTGGAGAAGAGGACGAGGACCTCCATCTTGTCTGAGTTCAGTTTCAGGCGGCTGGTCTTCATCCAATCTGCGACAGCCTTCATTCCCTCATGGAGGTTCGATTTGGCAGTGTTCGTCTCCTTGGTGAGGGAGAGGATCAGCTGGGTGTCGTCGGCATATGAGACGATGTTGAGGTGGTGTGCTCTGACGATATTTGCGAGCGGTGCCATGTAGATGTTGAAGAGTGTCGGGCTGAGGGATGATCCTTGGGGTACGCCGCAGGTGATCACGGTGGCTTCGGATCGGTACGGGGGAGGCGCACTCTCTGGGTTCTGCCGGTGATGGAGGTGATCCAGTCGAGGGTTTTGCCTCGGATCACTGCGTCGTGGAGGCGTGTGCAGGGTGTGGTGGCAGACTGTGTCTAAGGCGGCCAAGAGGTCCTGGAGGATGAGGGCCACGGTTTCACCCTTGTATAGTATGGTCCTGATGTCAGTGGCAGCGATTACGGCCGTTTTGATGCTGTGGTTGCTGCGGAAGCCTGATTGGGAGGAGTCCAGGATGTTGTTCTCCTCCAGGAAGTGGGTCAGTTGTCTGTTGGCGGTCTTCTCTTTCGCTGGGAATGGGAGCAGGGAGATGGATTGGAAGTTCTTGAGGTCTTTTGGGTCCGCCTTGGGTTTCTTGAGAAGGGCGTTGATCTCGGTGTGTTTTCAGATCTCAGGGAAGGTGGTGTCGTCAAAGGAGCTGTTGATTATTTTTCGGAGATGGGGTGCGATGATGGAGCTTGCCTTGTTGAAGATGTGGTGGGGGCAGGGGTCGGAAGGTGCTTCGGAGTAGATGGTGTTCATGATATTGATGGTGTCTTCGTCGTTGATGTTGTTCCTGGAGAGCAGAAGCTCGGTGTGTCGGGCGGGGGGCTTGGCGTCTGTCGTTGGCGTCTGAGTGTCGAAGCTGTTGTGTATGTCTGCGAACTTACGGTGGAAGAAGGTAGCCAGGGAGTCGCATGTGTATCTAGTCCTACACTCTAAACGCCAGCTCTACAGTCTATTTCTCCAGCCTCCAATAACTAGCAGCATATATCTAGTCCTACACTGTACACGCCAGCTCTGCAGCCGCCAATAATTAGCCGCATGTATCTAGTCCTGCACTGTACACACCAGCTGTACCAGGCTGTATTTCTGCAGCCTCCAATAACTAGCAGGATGTATCTAGTCCTGCACTGTACACGCCAGCTCTACCAACCTGTTTCTGCAGATGCCACTAACTAGCAGCATATATCTAGTCCTACACTACACCAGCTCTACAGCCTGTTTCTGCAGCTGCCACTAACCAGCAGGATGTATCTAGTCCTGCACTGTATACGCCAGCTCTACCAGCCTGTATTTCTGCAGCCTCCAGTAACTAGTAGCAGCATGTATCTAGTCCTGCACTGTACACACCAGCTATACTAGCCTGTATTTCTGCACCCTCCAGTAACTAGTAGCAGCATGTATCTAGTCCTGCACTGTACACACCAGCTCTACAGCCTGTTTCTGCAGCCGCCACTAACCAGCAGGATGTATCTAGTCTTGCACTGTACACGCCAGCTCTGCAGCTGCCAATAATTAGCAGCATGTATCTAGTCTTGCACTGTACACGCCAGCACTACAGTCTGTTTCTGCAGCCTCCAATGACTAGTAGCAGCATGTATCTAGTCCTGCACTGTACACCCCAGTCTGTATTTCTGCAGCCACCAATAACTAGTAGCCTTCATCCCCCCCTCTTTAGGAAAGCTTCTTGGGCTGCCTCCATTGTTTGACTTATGTCATGGAAATTAGTCATCCCACCGGTCAGGAGCTGCAGTTGTCTTGCAAGCACTTCACGAAATGGGGCTTTAACCATTCTGTTATATATTTCTTTGATGTTGCTACATAATATCATAATATATGGCTGCAAATAAAACTTGGAAGAGTTTTGTCGCCTAGATTGAACACTGAATGGGTTGAAACTGTGGTGGTTTGGCTCCTGCCTTTTCGCTGCACATAGCAGATCTCGCTTCTGTTTGGTGCCACCCAGGTGGGGTAGTCCCTAATCGAGGTACAAAGTCTACTAGTTGCCTCCCTTATGCTGATGAAATAGCCCTATTTTCATAAATCCCAAAGGGTCTTCAATTTCGAGTGTCCAGTCTTTGACTTTAATAGGCAAAATCACCTAGTCAATTGTGAGAAAACAAACCATGTTATTTGGTAACCTGAGTAGTGCAGGGTGACTGTGCCTATGGCAATGCAGGGAGAGTGATGTATCTGTGCAAGTGCAAAGAGACTTGTCTGGCTACTCCCAGAGATGTGTTCGCCAAGCCACCTATTTTCTTTCTCAAATTTGCTTGAGAATGCAACATTTGCCCACTCTTTTTTTCAAAATTTTCTCGGGGGAAACCCCCGGAACCCCCCATAAGTGGTTCGGGCTCGTTCTCTCGCCACAGTGCAGTATTTACGCCTCATCACTTTCAAATGTCACCAGCCGCCCCTGACCTGAGAATCTGTACAAGTCGGACGCACGACAAGAACAGCTTAAAAGCGGTGGTGCACTATAATTATCTGGGCATGATAGATACAAATAAATTGCGTGGGTGGAATACAAGAGAATAATAGCACGCATTACCTAGTCACTAAGGAAGTACTTCAGAAATTGCAGCCTTGAATTTTTTTACCATAATGGTGCCAAGGAAGACACAACCTATTCAGAGAGCTGCAATTGAGACATGGCCCTTCAGCTCAAAGTCTTGCAGCAGTTCATGTTATAAAGCTGAACAAATTACCCTCATTCCACTTCTCTCCAGCCTATCACGATATGCTTAGAGGGCTGTTATAAGCCAGACTCATGAAGAATTTTAGACAGCTCGATTGGACTCATTTAGTCATAAGCATTGTGGTGATACCATCGTATTTGGAAATTAACCAAAAATACTTGCCCCTACTCCCTGAATCCTGGTTGCGAAATCATATACTTAGATTGCCATATGTACATTCTGATAACATTTGGAGGCTCGTGGAACACTGGCCTGCCAATAAAATCATGCCTGCTTTGTGGTTACAAGAACAAATGCTCAAACCATTGTTCGCTTATGGCCCTTACTACCAACCATAGGGAGGAGTACATGTAGTCTGGGTTTATCAAAATAAACTGTACAACAGTACTTGAAGCAGTTGGGTATTGGTTTTCTTGTAAACAGGCAATTTTTTTTTTAACTATGCAAGTTATTGTCTGCTTCTACATGATTTCATGATTGTAACTCAAATGTTTCTGTCGTATAGTAAATTATTTACAGTAGTAATAAAACCATACTACGTTTGGTCATTAGTGTTTGGTGCTGCTTAAATAGCTGGTGTCAATCATTTAATTTTACAAAATTGGTTATGGTAAGCCTTGTTTACAAAATGACAAGTAGTGGAATTTCGTCCGTTTCAGTCTCGCGATTGAGCTAGATTTTTTATTAAAAATCGGTTTATTTCTTGCAAGTTCCAATACTGAGTACAATATAAGGGTTTTAATCTGTACTCTGGTTTTGTACTTTAGACAACTAGGCCTGCCACATTAAAACATAGGGGTGATATTAATAATTAATGGAATGTTTTGAGCTGTTAAAGGGTTTTTTCACACGTTAATAGAAGTTTTTACACTGCTACAGTCAGGCTACAATGGTAGGGCTGAAGCCATGTTTGCACTGTCACTACACTGTCACTACAGTCAATGGCACAATCGGTGCTGCAGTCCACTAGTGGCATTTACCTCAAGGCTCCCTGGGTATATTTTGTACCATATACCAAGAACTTATAGGCCAGTTAAATATACCAATTAGGAGTATGCCAATAAAACGATGTTACAAGAGTGAGTGCAGACCCTTTACCACTAGTTGGTAGGCGAACCAGCAAAGACCCAGGTGACCTCACAGCATTCAAGACTGCCGTCAAATCCAACTCCAAGCCATCAGAGAAGAAAAGAAAGCTGCACTTGCCATCTGCCTCCAGGCTACCAACTGCACCAAATAACTATTGCATGTTGTATGAGAATTCTCTTTCCCAGACGCCGTCAAACACCATCGAGCCCCTTTGCAATTCTCTCGCCAACTTCTTCCACACCAAGATTGTCAACATCTCCAAAAACTTGAAACCCAAACCGCTACAGCCTGACCTACCTACCAAGCTCTCCATGAGACAACTGGTTGACTCGATCTCCAGCTGCTCTAACACCCTCGGATGCTTCCTAAGGTCTTCAGATGGATCCAAATAGACATGGTGCTGGTCCTCTAGACATCCAGAAGCGATGCTCAAGACTTGATTTATCATAGCACGCCATATTGCTGGTTTATGCTTGAGAGAGAGTAGCTGAAAGCATTACACAATTTGACATCACAAACTGCCTGTTTAATTGCTGTAGGTGCAGTTACTTCTATCACCACACGTTGCAATTATGAGTTTTGAGGTAAATATCCACATGTAAATATTTTTCAGGGGAAAATGCTAATCCCCAAAAATTTGTAACTGGTGTGATTTATTGCACCCTATAAATTGTGACTTGGCAGAGTTAGATTTGATCAAATGCACTGAATATCATACTAGTTACCAGGCCACTAATAGGGGCCTAAATTGGGGAAATTTAAATTGAAACGCAGATCCTTTAGTCGACAATTTGTCCGTCGACCCCATCTTCCTCTAAAATGAATCACTAATGATTACTAGCTGTGTTCGAAGTTAAACTGTTAACTCAACTTCCTGTACTTTACTTAAACAAGCATTTGCAATGCAAAAGGTCTCGCATTAGGATAGTTTGAGCTATTGGTATTGTAAATGACAATTGTTTTTATTTATGTGTTGGTTTTGAAAATAGCAAAATTAATAGCTTCGTCATTTACAATGCTAATAGTTTTAACTTTCGCAAATGTGACACTTATAGCATTTGTAATGCAATATGTGTTGTATTTACGTGACTTAGATGTATTGATATTACAAATAAAAATTGCTTTTTTTGAATAATTAATACTTGAATAAAAGTAATTGTAATTTATAATGGCAAATGCTTTTGTAAATAACTTTTGTGAAGATTATGTTCATTGTATTTTATTGTGACGAAAATCCAGGAACAGAAGTGAAATATGAACATATTTTTGTGACATTTGTAATAAAGCTTGAAACATTGAGAGAACATATTTGAACCAGTTGTTGTTGAATGGTTGCACAGATTGATGCTGTGGTGGCGCTGACTGATGTTGTGGTAGCGACGAGTGATGCTGTGGCGTTCAGTGATGCTGTGGTAGCGCATAGTGATGTTGTGGTGCCCCTGAGTGATGCTGTGGTGGAGCTGAGTGATGCTATGGTGATGCGATAGATAGATAGAGTGAGGGCGATAGATAGAGTGAGGGCGATAGATAGAGGGAGGGCGACAGATATATAGAGTGTTATGTGGCACTTAGTGGCATTTGGAGTGTATGGTCCATTGCAGAGTGTGTGAGGATGCAGAGTGTGAGGGTGCGCAGGGTGTGAGGGTGTGCAGGGTGTGAGGGTGTGCAGGGTGTGAGGGTGTGCAGGGTATGGGGGTGCGCAGAGTGTGAGGGTGCGCCGAGTGTGAGGGTGCGCCGAGTGTGAGGGTGCGCAGAGTGTGAGGGTGCGCAGTGTGTGAGGGTGCACTGTGTGTGAGGGTGCACTGTGTGTGAGGGTGCGCAGTGGCTGTGAGGGTGTGCAGTGTGTGTGAGGGTGCAGTGTGTGTGAGGGTGCAGTGTGTGCAGTGTGTGAGGGTGCAGTGTGTGCAGTGTGTGTGAGGGTGCAGTGTGTGAGGGTGCAGTGTGTGCAGTGTGTGTGAGGGTGCAGTGTGTGAGGGTGCAGTGTGTGCAGTGTGCTAGGGTGCAGTGTGTGCAGTGTGCGAGGGTGCAGTGTGGGCAGTGTGTGTGAGAGTGAAGTGTGTGTGAGGGTGCAGTGTGTGCAGTGTGTTTGAGGGTGCAGTGTGTGTGGGTGCAGTGTGTATGAGTGTGCAGTGTGTGCGAGGGTGCAGTGTGTGCGAGGGTGCAGTGTGTGCGAGGGTGCAGTGTGTGCAAGGGTGCAGTGTGTGTGAGGGTGCAGTGTGTGTGAGGGTGCAGTGTGTGTGAGGGTGCAAAAAATGAGAAAGGGGTGTAGAGAAATGAAAAGAAGGAGGGTGAAAGAGAGGGGAGCTATGACAGAAGAGAATAAAGGATCCAAGAGGTGTGAAGACGAACAAGTGTTGAAGACCACACACACATAACACCAATAAAACTGCACAACCAAAACCCTTGCACACTAATCCTCGCCTACTTGATGTGTATATACCAGAACTATGCAGCAATCCTCAGTACAGGCAGCACAGAGTAGTACTGCAAAATACATTGCAGATAGTTCAGAGCCATACCACACAGAGCTCAAAAACCAAAAAAACAAAGCATTTGCAATGCAATAGGTCTCGCATTTGCGAGAGTTAGAGCTATTGGTGTTGTAAATGGTAATGTATTTTACCTATGTGGTGTTGTGAATGTGTGTGGTGTAGAGTGGAAATATGTGTGTTGGCTTGAAATTGTTAGTTGGGGAATTGTGTGGGGTGGTATTGTGCGGTGTCTAGTGTATTTATGTTGTGGAATTATGTGGCATGGTGAACAGATAGTGGTGAGTGGTGCAGAGAATAGATAGACAGGAAGACATAGAGTGATAGGTAGTTTGTGCACAAAGTGGTGAACAAACACCAGATAGAGGAACAGAAAGAGTGTGTCAGAAAGAGAGAAAGAAGGGGAGAACAGGCCGCAGACATATAAAGAGGGAGCATGTATATACGGAGAAGACACTCTAAGAGGAAGAGGAGAGCGTGGTATTTGTGGGACAAAAACGTTGAAAAGGCACAGGAAAGATATTGTGCTTGAAGACTTTAAGTGAACCACATGAGGAGGCGGAAGGAGTGTGGGAGCGAGTGAAAGAGAGTGGTGAGAGATGGCACGAGAGAAAGAGTTAGAGAGGGACAGGTGGAAGGGGCACTCGGGGGGGCGAAAGTTGAGCTAGTGCACAGCCCGAGGAGGTATAGGAAGGCAGCATGTATCAGCAGGCTGTATACAAAGGAGATAGAGAGTGAGGGAGGGATAAGAGTGGGATTGCGGGATGAGTGGGGGTATTTGGAGTGGGAGGAAGAGATGAGAAGAGCAGTGGGTGTGTTGTGGAGAGATGATAGGTTTGGTGGAAGTGCGAGGGAGAGATGTGTTGTATTGGAATTATTTGTAGTGGATTTTGTGTGGTATGGAATTGTGTGGTGTGGAGTTGTGGAAATATGTGGCATGGTGCGCTGTAGAATTATGTGGATAGTAACTGAATAGCATTAAGTGTAATCGAATGATGTACAGTTAGATTGTGAGTTATGGAGTTAATTATGTGGGATGGTATTGCGTGTTGAGTTTTGACATGTTGTGGAGTTGAATTATGTGGTGTGCTGTGAAATTGTGTGGCAAGATGTGGAAAACTGTTGTGGATTGGAGGTATACGGTGAAGTCTGTGCTGTTGTCTATACATAGGAATTTGTGCTGGAGGATGTATAGCGAGTACAAATGCTACACTAGGCACTACTGGCTTACTGTTGTGCCATTGTGCGCTGCTAAATACCATGGAGAACATTAATATTTATTGAGAGGATAAAGAAGCCGTTAAATGGGATTACTCAACTTCCAATATAAAATGTATACTAAAATCATGAAATGCATTTACAAAGAGTGGCATGGATGTTCACCTTATCCGTTTTACAAATGTAGGTGTAAGCAGTGCTTACCCTCTGTCCTGTTGGCGCACAATGTGTGTAGAGGCAGGATAGTGCAAAATTAGACACACATCCGGTGTAATGCAAGTAAAGGCCTAGGGACGCTTGCTGACACACCCAGTGCTTGTAAGTATATCAGCAGTGTGCACTCACCTACATTTATGCATCTGTTGTGGCTGTATGTATACTCCCAAATAGTGCAGTGTTGGGATGGTGTACACTTAGGCACCTACTTAGTATGAAGAAAAACCAAAGGTGATGATGGACGGAGCGTTGACAATACAAACACTCACCCCAGTCAACTGATCTGGGTTTAATCCATCACCGTTCTTTAGCTCACTCCGCCACCCCAGTTCAGACATGGCCATATGCAAATCAGTCTGACCCTATGCCTCATGAGAACAGTCCAGCCCGAACTGCCAAGCCATGTCTTCCCTGGACCGGAATCAAGCTTCCCAGGACCGGTTTCTGGCATTCCAGCCGTCTTCAGCCGGGCTTGCTTGACTCCAGTGGCAAAGTGAGCAAGGGACTCACGTCTGAGCATACCCTGCCAACTTAGGGCGAACAAAGAAAAACCAAAGGTGATGATGGACGGAGCGTTGACAATACAAACACTCACCCCCAGTCAACTGATCTGGGTTTAATCCATCACCGTTCTTTAGCTCACTCCGCCACCCCAGTTCAGACATGGCCATATGCAAATCAGTCTGACCCTGTGCCTCATGGGAACAGTCCAGCCCGAACTGCCAAGCCATGTCTTCCCTGGACCGGAATCAAGCTTCTCAGGACCGGTTTCTGGCATTACAGCCGGGCTTGCTTGACTCCAGTGGCAAAGTGAGCAAGGGACTCACGTCTGAGCACACCCTGCCAACTTAGGGCGAACAAAGAAAAACCAAAGGTGATGATGGACGGAGCGTTGACCATACAAACACTCACCCCCAGTCCACTGATCTGGGTTTAATCCATCACCGTTCTTTAGCTCATTCCGCCACCCCAGTTCAGACATGGCCATATGCAAATCAGTCTGACCCTGTGCCTCATGGGAACAGTCCAGGCCGAACTGCCAAGCCATGTCTTCCCTGGACCGGAATCAAGCTTCCCAGGACCGGTTTCTGGCATTATAGCCGTCTTCAGCCGGGCTTGCTTGACTCCAGTGGCAAGCTGGGCTGAAGAAGACTGAAATGCCAGAAACCGGTCCTCGGTAGCTTGTTTCCGGTCCAGGGAAGGCATGGCTTGGCAGTTCGGGCTGGACTGTTCCCATGAGGCACAGGGTCAGACTGATTTGCATATGGCCATGTCTGAACTGGGGTGGCAGAGTGGGCTAAAGAACGGTGATGGATTAAACCCAGATCAGTTGACTGGGGGTGAGTGCTTGCATTGTCAACGCTCCGTCCATCATTTCCTTTGGTTTTTCTTTGTTCGCCAGTTGGCAGGGTATGCTCAGACGTGAGTCCCTTGCTCACTTTGCCACTGGATTCAAGCAAGCCGGGCTGATGAAGGCTGAAATGCTAGAAACCTGTCCTCGGTAGCTTGTTTCCGGTCCAGGGAAGGCATGGCTTGGCAGTTCGGGCTGGACTGTTCCCATGAGGCACAGGGTCAGACTGATTTGCATATGGCCATGTCTGAACTGGGGTGGCAGAGTGGGCTAAAGAACGGTGATGGATTAAACCCAGATCAGTTGACTGGGGGTGAGTGCTTGCATTGTCAACGCTCCGTCCATCATTTCCTTTGGTTTTTCTTTGTTCGCCATAAGTTGGCAGGGTATGCTCAGACGTGAGTTCCTTGCTCACTTTGCCACTGGATTCAAGCAAGCCGGGCTGAAGAAGGCTGAAATGCCAGAAACCGGTCCTCGGTAGCTTGTTTCCGGTCCAGGGAAGGCATGGCTTGGCAGTTCGGGCTGGACTGTTCCCATGAGGCACAGGGTAAGACTGATTTGCATATGGCCATGTCTGAACTGGGGTGGTAGAGTGGGCTAAAGAACGGTGATGGATTAAACCCAGATCAGTTGACTGGGGTGAGTGCTTGCATTGTCAACGCTCCGTCCATCATTTCCTTTGGTTTTTCTTTGTTCGCCATAAGTTGGCAGGGTATCTCAGACGTGAGTCCCCTGCTCACTTTGCCACTGGATTCAAGCAAGCCGGGCTGAAGAAGGCTGAAATGCCAGAAACCGGTCCTCTGTAGCTTGTTTCCGGTCCAGGGAAGGCATGGCTTGGCAGTTCGGGCTGGACTGTTCCCATGAGGCACAGGGTCAGACTGATTTGCATATGGCCATGTCTGAACTCGGGTGGCAGAGTGGGCTAAAGAACGGTGATGGATTAAACCCAGATCAGTTGACTGGGGGTGAGTGCTTGCATTGTCAACGCTCCTTCCATCATTTCCTTTGGTTTTTCTTTGTTCGCCATAAGTTGGCAGGGTATGCTCAGACGTGAGTCCCTTGCTCACTTTGCCACTGGATTCAAGCAAGCCGGGCTGAAGAAGGCTGAAATGCCAGAAACCGGTCCTCGGTAGCTTGTTTCCGGTCCAGGGAAGGCATGGCTTGGCAGTTCGGGCTGGACTGTTCCCATGAGGCACAAGGTCAGACTGATTTGCATATGGCCATGTGTGCTCTGGGGAGGCAGAGTGGGCTAAAGAACGGTGATGGATTAAACCCAGATCAGTTGACTGGGGGTGAGTGCTTGCATTGTCAACGCTCCGTCCATCATTTCCTTTGGTTTTTCTTTGTTCGCCATAAGTTGGCAGGGTATGCTCAGACGTGAGTCCCTTGCTCACTTTGCCACTGGATTCAAGCAAGCCGGGCTGAAGAAGGCTGAAATGCCAGAAACCGGTCCTCTGTAGCTTGTTTCCGGTCCAGGGAAGGCATGGCTTGGCAGTTCGGGCTGGACTGTTCCCATGAGGCACAGGGTCAGACTGATTTGCATATGGCCATGTCTGAACTGGGGTGGCAGAGTGGGCTAAAGAACGGTGATGGATTAAACCCAGATCAGTTGACTGGGGGTGAGTGCTTGCATTGTCAACGCTCCGTCCATCATTTCCTTTGGTTTTTCTTTGTTCGCCATAAGTTGGCAGGGTATGCTCAGACGTGAGTCCCTTGCTCACTTTGCCACTGGATTCAAGCAAGCCGGGCTGAAGAAGGCCGAAATGCCAGAAACCGGTCCTCGGTAGCTTGTTTCCGGTCCAGGGAATGCATGGCTTGGCAGTTCGGGCTGGACTGTACCCATGAGGCACAGGGTCAGACTGATTGGCATATGGCATGTCTGAACTGGGGTGGCAGAGTGGGCTAAAGAACGGTAATGGATTAAACCCAGATCAGTTGACTGGGGGTGAGTGCTTGCATTGTCAACGCTCCGTCCATCATTTCCTTTGGTTTTTCTTTGTTCGCCATAAGTTGGCAGGGTATGCTCAGACGTGAGTCCCTTGCTCACTTTGCCACTGGATTCAAGCAAGCCGGGCGGAAGAAGGCTGAAATGCCAGAAACCGGTCCTCGGTAGCTTGTTTCCGGTCCAGGGAAGGCATGGCTTGGCAGTTCGGGCTGGACTGTTCCCATGAGGCACAGGGTCAGACTGATTTGCATATGGCCATGTCTGAACTGGGTGGAAGAGTGGGCTAAAGAACGGTGATGGATTAAACCCAGATCAGTTGACTGGGGGTGAGTGCTTGCATTGTCAACGCTCCGTCCATCATTTCCTTTGGTTTTTCTACCTACTTAGTATGAACAGAACTTAGTCAGTAAACACTGAATGACATACGCCTGCTGTTTGTAATTTATTTGACTGTCTACACACCCCTACTGCGAGCAAATCTTGTGGCTCTGTTCACACGCTTACAGACACACACAATAAGTAGCGCATCCCTGCATATCAGCAGGGATGCGCCACTTATTGTGCGCCATGCCTCCGCCACCATGGATGCGCCGCATTTACAATGTGGCGCACCATGGGGCAAAAACAGCACAGATGCGTCACGCATCTGTGCTGTAAAGGTGGCGCATTGGTGGAGTTGCGTCGCAAGCGCGAAGCAGCTCCAGCAATGCTCTGGGGGGCCCTATTCTTACAATGCTGCATCAATCCTTCTGTAGTAGGGGATCTCTGTGTATAGTCATAATCTAGGGAATAGTCCCGCCCATGTGCGTGGACCAAGGAGCAATCAAAAATAATCTCTTACAGTGTCAAAAAATGCAGAAAATGCATAGACACTTAAGAGAGAATTTAAAGACAGATAATGCAGCCAAAAAGGCTACACTGTCCAGTACTTCAACTAGAAATTCCACCATAAAATCCACAAAACAGCAAAGCCTGTACAGATTTCCCTTGCTTAACAGCAAAATCCCTCAAGAATGATAGAGAGAAGAACCTGGACAGACAAGCCCCATAGGCTGCCATTATGTGGCTTAATTAGGATACTGTGCCTTTAAGGAACCTTCCAGAACCTTCTCCCAGTATCCCAGAATGCATAGCAGGTCCAACTTAGTTCCAGTTCTTTTTTCCGGCTCCTGCAAGCAGGACCCTGGAGCATTGAGCTCTCCCTTTTCAAGGGTTTTTGTTGGTGTTTTACACTAATTTCGATTTTGGTGCTTTAAAAGTACTTTGGTGACTTTCTTCCTGAGTTTCTGCACTCTTTTTTGTCCATAATGCCTGCATTATTCGACAAATGCCCGGAGTGCTCAAGGAAGAAGGCCAAGTCAGACCCCCATGAGGTCTGTATTCTCTGCCTTCCCTCTTCCCACATCCCTGAGGACTGTGTGATCTGCAAAGGCTTCTCTGGAAGGACCCTGAAGGAGAGGAAGAAGATCAGACTTCAGGGACTTGAAGAAAGGAGGTTAAAGGCACGAGGTGCGTCAGGAGGGGCTCCTTCTGCCCATGCTGAGGCCTCTGGGGGGCTCCCCAGGGGCAGGAAGACCAGCCCTCGCCCAAGATCTCCGTCTGGGTCAGTTGCTCTGACCACGACGTCGAGAGGACGGTCAACGGCCAGTTCCAAGTCTCCCCAGGGCTCTGGGTCGAGAAAACGTCGCCCGTCGGCGTCGAGGAACGTGTTCCGGCCGCCGTCGAAGCCGGTGTCGATCTCCTCGTCGTCGGTGTCGGCGTCGAGTGGTCGACATCGGAGGGCCCAGCGCTCGCTGTCGAGGCGACACCGCCGTTCGCAGTCGAGGACATCGTCGTCGAGGGGATCCTCGTCGTCGAGGCCGCCGTCGAGACGGAAGAAGTCTCCGGCGCCGAAGAGGTCGACGTCGAAGCATTCGAAAAGACCGACGTCGAGACGCTCAAGGAGATCGACGTCGAGACGGTCCGAGAGGTCGGCGTCGAGACGATCCAAAGGGTCGACGTCGAGACGATCCAAGAGGTCGACGTCGAGACAGGCGAAGAGGTCGAGGTCGCCGTCGAGGCACCATCGCCGTCGTCGAGGTTTCGTGGCTCGTCCATCTGGTCGGGGTCGACGTCGAGACGCAGACACGGTTCGACGTCGAGAAGTGAGAAACGGTCGACGCCGAAGGGCCGTTCGACGTCGAGGGACCATCGGTCGTCGTCTGGGCACCGATCTTCGGCGTCTGGAGGTCCTAAGGACAGGCCCAGGACTGTGGGGGGCTCCCCACGCTCCGGACGGGATGGTGGCTCGCCGGGAACGGCGCATTCCGGGGTGGATACTCCGATGAAGCCCTCTGCACCTCCTTCGCGGCCTGCTTTGCCGAAGGGTCCGCCTCCGAAGGCCCCGACCCCACCTCCGAGGCCGGCTCCGCAGACCCCGCGTCCGGTTACTCCTCCACCCCCGGTCCCGCCGAGGGCGGTGTCGATGCCCAAGTTTCCGACGCCACCGAAGAAGACTCCTAAGAAGCCTAGGACTCCTGACCCTGGGAGGCCGAAGGAACGTCCGAGACCCGAGAGGTCGAGGTCTCGCTCGGGGAGACGGGACAGATCGAGGAGTGGACGTGGATCTTCCTCAAGATCCAGGCATCACCATAAGAGACGTCGGTCCAGGTCGCGTTCTGCCTCTGGGACCCGTTCCTACTCGCCCACGTTGTCCGATTCGCCGGAGACTAGAGTGTCTCCTATAGACGATATTGGCACGTTTCAGGAGGTTCTCCTGCGTGGAGCGGCGAAGTTGGGAATCAAGGTTGAAGCGCCTACCACTTCTACTTCTGTGATATTTGAGACATTACACAAAAGGCACTTGTCTCGCCCCCTGTTACCTCTGGTGCCAGGGCTCCTTGAGCCCGCTGAACAGCTATTCCTGACGCCGGCAGTGGTGAAGTCTGCGCCTTCCAGGATCCTAAAGAAGTACAGGGCTCCGGACTCGGACCCAGCCTTCTTGAGGAAGGACCCGGTCCCGGATTCAGTGATCGTGACAGCTGCCCGAAAGCTTCATGCCACCTCCCCTGCGTCCACAGTGCCTCCGGACAAGGAGAGCAGCTGGATCGACTCTGCTGGTCGTAAGGCGTGTGGGACGTCCGCCTCTTCAATGAAGGCCGCCAGTGACTCGGCGTTGCTGGGGCGTTACGACCGGGCACTCTGGGACTCGATGGAGCAGTTTGCGGACCTTGTCCCTCGAGACCGCAAGGAGGACTTCATGGAGATCGTCCAGGAGGGGATGCTGGTCTCTAACCAGGCCATCGGCGCCGCAGCGGACATCTCCTTGCTGTCAGCGCACGGATACTGCCACGGGATTCACCAGAGACGCCATGCTTGGCTCAGGTTGACGTCACTGAAACCGGAAGCACAGCAACGCGTGGCGAATCTCCCATTTTCCAGAGATACTCTCTTCGGAAAACACGCTGATGACGAGATGGCCAGGATGAAGGCCGAGGCGGAGACCCTGACGGCGGTGGGCTTGGAGAAGCCCAAGGAGAAGAAACCCTTCCGACAGTTCCAACGTCGGTTTGGGTCGCAGGGTCGTGGAAGGGGACAGTCTGCTGGACAACATCAACAGCAGCAACAGCAGCAGCAGTACAGGCGGCCCTTCCAGAAACGCCAAGGGGGTAGAGGTCGACAACAGTCCTCTACCGCGACCAAGGGCCCGGCCGGGTCTCGACCCTGAGCGGTTACTTCCCCCTCGTCCGTTACCCGCTCCGGTGGGGGGAAGCGTTCAATTTTTTCTGGCAGAGTGGAGAAAAATTACTCAGGACAAGTGGGTGCTGAATATTGTTTGCAATGGATACAGTCTACGTTTCACCAGCCCTCCTCCATCGATTCCTCCCGTCAGCTCGCAGTATCAACTGCGCGAGCTTCAGGCGGAGGCGGACATTCTGCTACGGAAGAGGGCGATCGAAGACGTACCTCTGTCTCAAAGAGGAAGAGGTCTTTACTCTCGGTTCTTTCTTGTCCGCAAGAAGGACAAAAACGAGTTCAGGCCCATTCTGGATTTGCGACAGGCAAACAAGTGGATTCGCAGAGAAAAGTTTCGCATGCTGTCGTTGCATCAGATCTACCCTCAGCTGCAACAAGGAGATTGGATGTGTGCCATAGATCTACAGGACGCATACTTCCACGTGCCCATTGCATGCAAACACAGGAAGTTTCTGCGCTTTCAAGTCGGCACCAATCACTATCAGTACACGGTGCTACCCTTCGGGCTGAAGTCTGCACCCAGGACATTCTCGAAATGTATGGCAGTGGTAGCAGCACACCTACGGAAGAACAAGGTGTTTGTCTACCCGTACCTGGACGATTGGTTGATCAAGGCCTCCTCCTTCTCGGAAGCTCAAGCACACTTCCAGAAGACGTGCGTTCTCTTGAACAAGCTGGGGTTGCACATCAACATGTCCAAGTCGGTCCCGATTCCGGTCCAGTGCATCCGGTACTTGGGAGCCTCCATCAATACGCTGTCAGCAAGCGTGTCTCCTTCGGAAGAGCGACGTTTATCACTCGTTTGGAAGGCTCAGGCTCTCATGAACACTCCGTCTACGACTGTGAGGACGGTGTCTTCTCTACTGGGATCGATGGCCTCTTGCATCTTTCTCACTCCTCACGCACGGCTACAGATGAGACCTCTGCAGGAGTGCTTGGAGGATCAGTGGGACCAGAGGAGAGGTTCTTGGGACGACAAGATACGACTGTCTCTACATTCTCTTCAGTCTCTGAAGTGGTGGTGCTCGAAGGAGAATCTCCTCAGAGGGGTTCCCTTCCACAAGGACATTCCCACACAGACCATCGTGACGGATGCGTCTCTCCAAGGCTGGGGAGCGCACTCCGGAGACCTGCAAATTCAAGGGACGTGGTCCCCGACGGAGTCCACGTACCACATCAATTTCCTGGAACTGAGAGCTGTTCACTTGGCACTGAAGGCCTTTCATCCATCCTTTCAGACCAACTCTCTGCTTGTTCAGACGGACAACACGACAACGATGTATTACCTCAACAAGCAGGGGGGCTCGAGATCGCGCACTCTATCGCAGGAGGCGCAGGCGATCTGGCACTGGCTTCTGGCTCGAGGACTGTCGATAACGGCCACCCATCTGCCAGGTGTGCAGAATGTTCAGGCAGACGAACTGAGCAGACTCATTCAGGAAAACCACGAATGGGTCATAAACGACGAAGTACTAGGAGAAGTCTTCGCAAGGTGGGGAACTCCAGACGTAGATCTGTTCGCCACCGCCGAAAACAGCAAATGCCGAGGCTTCGCCTCCAGGTACTACCAGCCGGGGACGCTGGGGAACGCGTTATAGATCAACTGGTCGAACAGCTTTCTGTACGCTTTTCCACCAATTCCCCTGATTCCGGCGGTTCTCATCAAGCTGTCCCAATCCAGGGCGAGAATGATTCTGATTGCCCCGGAATGGCCCAGACAGTGGTGGTTCACGGACCTGCTCCACCGATCTCTCCTTCCTCACATGAAGCTGCCGTGCAGGCCGGACCTTCTCACGAAGTTCGGGGGGCGGATGGTGCACCCCAACCTCTCGTCTTTGAGTTTGGCGGCATGGCTCCTGAAATAGTGCAATATGGCCATCTGAATCTCCCTGAGGATTGTATGGACATACTGAAGGAGGCTAAGCGACCTTCCACTAGGACTTCTTATGCTTACAAGTGGAAGAGGTTTTGCATCTGGTGTAGGTCTAAGAGCTATGACCCTACGACATGCAAGGAAGATGTCATCCTTCCATATCTGCTACATCTGGCGCTGTCGGGCCTTAATGTCCATTCCATTAAGGTTCATCTGGCTGCTTTGACTGCCTACAGGAAAGGCCCTTCACAGACTTCCTTTTTCCAGATCCCTGTGATCAAAGATTTTTTGGAAGGCTTGAAGAAAGTGTTCCCTCCTGTCAGGCTTCCTTCGCCTTCATGGGACCTGAATGTGGTGCTGTCCAGATTGATGAAGGAGCCTTTTGAACCCATTCATAAGGCTTCGTTGCAGCACCTGTCCTGGAAGGCGGCGTTCCTCGTGGCCATTACATCGGCCCGCAGGGTGAGTGAGATTCAGGCATTGTGTTGCCAAGAACCTTATACTGTATTTCATAATGCTAAGGTTGTTATGCGTACTCACCCTAAGTTTCTTCCCAAGGTTGTTTCTGATTTTCATATCAACCAGACTATCACTTTGCCTACGTTCTTTCAGAATCCTTCATCTCCAGCGGAAAGGTCTTTACATTCCCTGGATGTGCGGAGGGTGCTGAAGTTTTATCTTGATAAGACTAAAGATATTCGTAGGTCAGACCAATTGTTCATCAATTATGGCTCAGTCAGGACAGGTCTTGCTACCTCTAAACAGTCCATCTCGAGGTGGATTGTGTCCTTCATACAGTTGTGTTACTGCAAAGCTAATAAGACCTTAGGGGGCAAGCCTAAGGCTCATTCCACCAGGGGCAAGGCTGCTACGACAGCTATGCTCCGTAATGTTCCCATTGCAGAGATCTGCAAGGCGGCCACTTGGAAGTCGGTCCATACCTTTGCTAAGCATTACTGCCTGGACACTGATGCCAGGGCAGACGCTCAGGTTGGGCAGGCTTCGCTGCGGAATCTGTTCGCACAGTAGTGGCGTTATTTTATTCTCCACCGCCGCTTGGTGTGGGGATGGGCTTGCCATTCTATTCACTAGATTATGACTATACACAGAGATCCCCTACTACAGAAGGAGTAGTTTCTGTCCTGTAACTCCAGTTCTGTAGTAGGGGTATCTCTGTTATAGTCATAAGCGCCCTCCCGCCTCCCCGGTGGAGAGTTATTCATGTTCATAATGCTACAGGTCTGGCGTTTTCTACGCCTTCAAAAAGAACTGAAACTAAGTTGGACCTGCTATGCATTCTGGGATACTGGGAGAAGGTTCTGGAAGGTTCCTTAAAGGCACAGTATCCTAATTAAGCCACATAATGGCAGCCTATGGGGCTTGTCTGTCCAGGTTCTTCTCTCTATCATTCTTGAGGGATTTTGCTGTTAAGCAAGGGAAATCTGTACAGGCTTTGCTGTTTTGTGGATTTTATGGTGGAATTTCTAGTTGAAGTACTGGACAGTGTAGCCTTTTTGGCTGCATTATCTGTCTTTAAATTCTCTCTTAAGTGTCTATGCATTTTCTGCATTTTTTGACACTGTAAGAGATTATTTTTGATTGCTCCGGGGTCCCACGCACATGGGCGGGACTATTCCCTAGATTATGACTATAACAGAGATACCCCTACTACAGAACTGGAGTTACAGGACAGAAACTACTCCTTACGCCTGCTTCAAGCAGGAGCAGGGTTTTGACGCAGCATGGGCCCCAAAGTGACTGAGTGAAATCTTGTAGATTTCACTCAGCCACTCTTAGGAGGCATTCCTGCGCCGGAACACCCCCTCCCTGTGCAGGAACGCCTCATTCAGGCGCAGGGCTTTACAACGTGACGCATCTCCCAGATGCGTCATGTTGTACATACCCCACAGCATGGCGCATCTTTTGCGCCGCCGCTGCATCACAAAAGTGACGCAACCGTGGCGTAAAAGAGGCGCAAGGGGCTTGTAAATCTGCCCCGTAGTGTGTGCATGTTTCATAGACACTCAGCATACACAGAGCTAAAGAGGTGTTAACTAGTACCAGTGTCGGGCTGTGTGCACTCTCATGTTCTTAAACCCAGTGCATGTAGGTATTCTGAATGGGTGCAAATCAAGCATCCAGTATGCCCCGCAATGGCAGGTACACACACCTTGTGTTATACACAGTTATACACACATTATTCCCAGAGGACTGGAGAGGTGTTAACTCACAAGCACAAATTGATTTGTGCCAGTGTCCTGACTCTATGCATCATCATATTCGCACACCCAGTGTATGCAGTTAACGTGACTGTGTGCAAATCAAACACCCACTGTGCACTGGCAATGGCAGGTACACCCACAGTGCCAGCATTTTTCCTGCTAGTGTAAACACTTGGGGCAGCGAACCATTACTAGCCACACAGATATTATACACACAAAGCACTCTGAGAAATCTGCCTCTTCTAAAACTTTGTAAATCAGTGTACTTGCATAATAATTTGCATTTAGCTTCCATTTATTTTTACACTGAACACGCTCATTATTGCAGCCGAGAGAGTGATCAGGATGCAGGGTTTCTGTTTAGAGTGCTTCTGTGACAAGTCTGTGCAGCTGAGAGAAGGGGGCCCAGAGGTTAGGCAAATGTGTGTTGTATTTCAGGGGCGAATGGAGCGCGACTAAACTTGCAATGTCACCATACTCTGACACCCGCATAAAATACCTGTGTATATTTCACAAAGCAAACAATTTTCATCAAAATGATATTTTACTGCATTCTGTTACACTTCAAGTGTTTATTTTAACCACTTCTTCCCCAATGTCATGCGGGATGTCTGAGCCTCGCGTGGCGTAAATCTCTGATCTCTGTCGGGACAGATGGGTTCTTGAAGCGGCAGTCACGCGAGGCTGGAAGCGCTGGAATGTTTGCGCCGTCTGCTGTGGTGGAGGGCTAGCCGGAGCACACAGCAGTAAATGTTGTTGACTAGGCAGTACTGCCCGCATTGCTTTTAACGAAGGCTTTCCCAAAGAGCAGCCAGGGATGGGTTCAGGGCGCCACAAAGTGCCAAGAAGTACTGTGCATGGAACAGGGGGAGGTGCAGGGTACGGGAGTAGGTCTGATAGCAGAGAACGGAAAAGGGAGCAGTGACATTAGCTGGGTATAAAAGAGGGTGCAGGGGCTGCAGGGTATAGGAGTAGGGTGTAACAGCAGGGACTATGGAGCAGACAAATTAATCAGGGTATAGAGCATGTTGCAGGGAGGGCTGTATGGCCCGTGAATACGGTCTGATCGCAGGGGAGGGGAGCAGGATATAAAGCAAGCGTGGCTGCTGGGTAGGAGTACGGTCGGGCAGCAGGGGATACAGAGAGAAGAAGGGCAGAGGAGTATTTTATTTATTTATTTTATTTATGCGTTTTTATATAGCGCAGACTTTACTCGAAGGCGTCAGAGCGCTTCACAATAGGAACAGAATTAATACATGAAGAGGGCATAAAGCAGGTGCGCGGTCTTCTTGCCTGTGCTCCCTCATGGTCCCCGGGATTTCTGTGCGCTGGACACTGCTGGGATTTCACCTTCGTGCTTTGGCAAAACGCTGCCATCATTGGGCGCATCCATCACCAGCAGCCTTCAGCGCTTCTTGCCTGTGCTCCCTCATGGTCCCCGTGATTTCTGTGCGCTGGACACTGCTGGGATTTCACCTTCGTGCTTTGGCAAAACGCTGCCATCATTGGGCGCATCCATCACCAGCAGCCTTCAGCGCTGAGAGTAAGTGAAAGTGCGCCGAACCGTTGTGGCCAAGTGGAGGCACGGGAAAGAGGTGTCCAGGCGACAGGCGCGTGCACATGCCCTGTCCTGGCAGGCATGCCGGAGAAAGACAGGGAGGGAACCAAACAGGCTTCCCTCCCAATTGAAAGCAGGGATTTGGCAAGCGCGCCTATCCGACACCTAAAAAGACAAACACGGGCTGCAGCCAGTAGGCCGGAGCAACTGCCGGGCGGCTTTCATGGTAAACAACAAGACGTGCGCGTGACGAACACTGCCGTGGGGCGGGACTTCCGTTTCCTGCTGGAAGCTCACGCCCACGGAGTGGCTGGCCAGGAGAGGAGCAGTGGTGACGCGGGCGGGGCTCCCATGCCCTAGGGAGAGCCCCGCGGTGGCGGCTGAAGTCCGGAGTTGCGCCCATGCGGTAAGTGGGGCTTAGTTGTAGTGGGGGTGGCAGCAGGGGGTGGCGGCAGGGGAGGGGGGATGGGGGTGTGTGCGCATGTGTGGGTGTAGCTGTGTGTGTGCGCGTGTGTATGTATATGTGTATGTATATGTGTGACTGTATGTCTGTTAGCTGTGCGTGTGTATATGTTGGGCTAGGTGACCCCTAGTCTAATCCCTGGGACTTTGCGAGGACACTCTGCCTGTTTTCGGTCCATACCTTCACCGACGCTACTTACGCTGCGTGGGAGGTCCGCCCACCAACGCTGCCTGTCTGCCCCGTCCTTGCCGGCTGCCATCTGAGGTGCTGAGAGGCTGCAGGGGAGTTGCGCGGCAGGGACTCACTCTACCAAGAGTCCCTGCGAGACCATTCAACATCCGGTCAGCGCCCCCTGCGTGCCCCGCCCACAGCCGCCCTCCCTCCTACAAAATCAAGTGAGGGACCGCCTCGCGGGACGCCGGGCGAAGCCCGGGCAAAGGGCGGGCCCTCTACAGCCCTCATCGGCAGGAAGAGACAGGGTCAGGGCCTGGAACGCTGGCTAAAAATACTCCCGTGAGTTCTCATTATTAATATCTATCTTTGTAATTGTAGAAATATCAATCTTGGCAACAGCGCTGCACGGCATACCCGGGGAATATCCTGCACTATAGCCTCCTATTATGTCGAAGCCAAAATCGACCCAATCTGTCAACACCATTGACAATTATATGGTTCAAGTTGTGGCTAAAATAAACAGTGATAGGAGATCCTCACTGGGGCTGAGCCTCTCCCCTGTACTGCCAGTAACTGACAATACGTCTCTTGAGACACCTGCCCTGGACATTAGTAATGAAGTATTTCAGCAACCTGATATCAATCCATTAACCCAACTATTAGCTGCCATAGCTGACTCAGTCACTGAGAGTATACCAGATGAAGATATAGTATTGCTAGAAGAGGAGCCCCCAGCACCGGTCCCAGCCCCAAGAACAGCTAAGGGGGGAGAAAAGAGTCTTTCAAAAAGGGGCGGGCTTCGCTCAGGTAAAAAAACGCCTAGATATATCCCCACTGAAAAGTATTGGAGTAGATGCAAGGGGAACCTCTGAGGGGAAGTTACACTTGGACGAAGACCAATTCAAGAAATTGCTAAACGCCCTAGATTGTAAAATTAAGACCATAACCAAACCTCTCATATGTAAAATAGATCACCTCACTGAAGAGGTGAACAGGCTGGGGGACTCTTGAAAAAAACATTACAGGAAACAGCAAAAATTGCTACACAGGAGACACTTAGAGTTTTTACACAGACAGCCGCCAGGCCAGAACCCTTGGAAAATCCTCCCCTAATCTCTATGTTGTCCACTGATATTGGGGGGGGGCTCCAGGGGACTGGGTAATAATAACGGTGATTTTGAAGGGCTCACTCAAAGGGAAAAGCTGGTAGACTCTAGCAGAGAGAAGGGTCCAGTAGAACTAATTGTAGAGGCATCCCCCCTGGTTTTGGTTCTGGCAAACGTCCCACATTTAGATCCTGGGCAAGTAGAGAACCCATCTTCCCTATTAAACAAATCGTTGCACTGGTTATCAAGGAACATGGTCTTTACTCCGGGGGGAATGGACCAGTTGACACAAGAAGTTGTGAAGGCTAGAAGAGTAGAATGGATCGGGGGTGGCAGCAAGAAATTTAGAGGGGATTGTGTGGTGTTACACTTCTCTGATCCTGAAGTGCTGCCAAACATCCTAGCAAATATATATCCTCCCCAGCCCTTCAATATCAGGGGGTAAAACCTCAGAGGTGGTAGTTGCATTAGACAACGATTTAGAGAATCTTCCAACACATATCACCATCCTAGTGGGGGGTGATATGAACACAACATTCGAACCTCTAGGCCAGGAGGATAATGAAATATCCCTAGAGGAAGATACCAAATGGGGAGTCCCTCAATTGGATTTACCCATGGCAAAGAAATGGACTGAAGTGGCAGTACAAATAAAGAGCCTGTGCTTGGCTAGGGGGTTGAGGGCAGCAAATGGTCGCACCCCCTCCGACCTCCAGGGTGCTCATACTTTTGATAACACAAGGGCAACTAGTCGGATAGATTATATCCTTATAGATGTCAGAGAATGGCACAAGATAATAGATATGAAAGTAACACCTAGACTGGAGAGTGACCACAATCCGTTGTGCTTGTTCTTCAAACAGGGCCAAGGAATAATATTGCCAAATCTTGAAAGGGGCGTCCTGCCACTAAACATTATTTCATCTAATAACCATCGCCATGTTAAATGGGCAACTCTGCTGGATAAGCCAGGGGAAATGCAGGACCTATTGGAGGTTGTTGTAAAAGAGGTTAATAGATTGCAGGGTCATTGTAATGAACCTAATTTTAATAAATTAATTGAAGAATCATACCCAAAATTCTTTCTTAATATACAGGGGTTCTTTTTTTTTTTTTAAAAAGTTCAGCAGGGAAAGGGTGCTTGTCCTCAGAGAAATAAAGGATGGTATGACCATTCTTGTAGAAAGGCACGACAGAATCTTAGCCTGGCGCTAAGGAGTAAAAAAGGAGTGTTAAAGGCCAGGGATGATTATAGAAAGGCTCAAGCTAGGGCTAAAAGGCTGTGGGACGAAAATCAATGGCTAGATCTTAAAAAAGCCTGCGCAACTAAAAAGCAGAAAGAGTTTTGGGCTATCTTAAAGTGGGGCAGGGGGGGTACTGCACAGTGTCCAAAAAATTATGTGGCTAAGGAAGCATGGGTGGATTTCTTCAAACCGCAGTATGCTGATAATTCGCCCTTGGGCTTCCACCCGCCCCCCAAGATGGTATTTTACAGCCATGAAGTATTCACACGTGGGGATGTAAATGTAGCACTGGACAGGGTGACAAGAGGTAGGGCTCCAGGAATTGATGGAATACCGGCAGATGTATTTTTATCTGACCGGGCTAACTGGTGCCAATATTTTGTTTGGCTTGCAAACTCCATCGCTCAAGGAGCTGACATACCACCCTCATGGAAGGGCGCGGAGATTATTCCAGTTTTTAAAAAGGGGGAAAAGGCTTTATCAAGTAACTATAGACCCATCAGCCTTATCGACTCAGCGCAAAAACTGATGGGTAGAATGACACAAAATAAAATTCAAGCCTGGATAGATGATAAGGATATCCTTTCCCCTTACCAAGCTGGCTTCTGCCCCCTAACCAGTTCAGTCGACCAGGTATTCCATTTTTTAACTCTCTACTGGAAAAACGTGACCTTGACAAATGGCCCACTATATGCCGTTTTTGTCGACCTAAAGTCAGCATTTGACTTAGTACCTCGACAAAAACTCTGGATTGTTCTTAGCGAGCTTAGTATCAGCCCCGAATTACTGACTTTGTTAGTACGTATGCACGAAAATAACTACGCCAGAATTTGGTGGGGTGCACAGGGGGACGTCACAGATTCTTTCCCCGTGGAGCGTGGGGTGAGGCAGGGGTGTGTCCTGGCCCCCGTCTTATTCTCCCTTTATATCAATGGCGTAGTAGACTATTTAAAGAAATCACCAACTGATGCCCCTACGCTAGATGGGGAGCGGGTTCCAGTATTAATGTTTGCTGATGACACTCTGCTGGTCTCGTGGACCCCTAGCGGTTTACAAAAGACAATTGATGCATTTGGAGATTTCTGTCGGATTCGGGGTCTGGAACTGAATACTACAAAGACCAAGTTTATGAATTTGAATCCCGCCAAGCAATTCAAGGGTAAAATAACTTTTAATGGGTCGGCTTTGGAAGAGGTGAACGCTTTTACCTACCTAGGAATTTATTTGCAGGGTAGCATGAATTGGAAATTACACATTGATTCCGTGGTTTTAAAGTTCCATCAGCTGGCTGGGGCCATAGCACAAAAACATAAATCTTCATTTACAAAACCCATTCAGCCTATTATGGAGATTTATAGTATGAAAGTGCTGGGCGCCTGTCTATATGGATCAGAGCTATGGGGCTTCGCCAATTTGGGTGTCTTGGCCACTGTAGAAAACAAATTCCTTCGCCGGTTGGTTGGTGTCCCGCAGAGCACTCCATCGCTTCCTCTCCTTTATGATCTTGGGAGGAAAAAGATCGAGGATATGGCTCGATTGCGCCCACTTCTATACTGGAGGCGCATAAAGACAACACCTGAACTGGGCCATTATGCATCTGCTCTTATGGACATCATTAGCTCTGATCGGTTCCATAAAATATCTTGGCTTAAAGAAATCAGGAACTTGTTACAAAAACTACATTTAGACCACCTATGGATGATAACTGACCCTTCTGCCTTTCCACCCAAGGCGTTGTTAAAAAAGATGTATTGGGACATGGTACATCAATCTGTTTTAATTTCCAATCAACCGTCAAGGCTGACAGCCCAGTATTTGGAGTCTAAATTAACCCCAAATTGCGAACACTACTGGGATCTGATCACAAAACCCTTGGACAAAAAGATGTATTTCCAGTTTAGAGTTGGCTGCCTACCTCTGAATGCTTTTACTGTAAATTGGTCACCAAATAATGTTAATATATGTAAGTACTGCAAGGTACATGTTGAGGATATCCCACACTTTTTGTTTGTATGCCCCCTGTATGCTGCTCCAAGAAGTAGATGGCTAAAACCAGTGTGTAAAAACTTGGGTATAAGAAAATACCAAGAAGCACTAAGAATACTTAGATCAAACTGCGCCCCCAATCTAGCAATTGCCCTAGCAAAATATTTGGGATGGGCCTGGATTATTCGTACCCGCACTCTAACTGCAATTAATTATGAATGTTGAAAAGTATGTTGTTTCAACTTTGACTAACTTTTTATGCACTAGGTATAAATACCCCGTTTTTTAAAAAACTGTATAAATTCTTTTAGTGAAATGAATTCGCCAGCAACCGATATTTAATGTGTATCTTAAACTGATCTTAAAATTTAGCATAGTATTTATTTCTGTCTAGAATAGGGACAAAATGCTTTTATGACAATGCTGTCGAATAAAGTTTTTGAAACGTTGGGCTGTGTGTCTGTAAGTGCGTCATGATGCATTGTGCCTGCATGTGTGTTTCTGTGTGTTTGTGCGCATGCGTGAGTGTGGCTGTGTGTGTTTGAGAGAGGCTGTGAATCTGAGGCAGGGGATGTGCACTGCGCCGTGCACGCCCACGAGGAGAAATCGGCGCTCGTGCCCATCCCCTGTCTCAGATTCCCAGGAGACGGACGACTATAGTTGTCGAGCTGGACAATGCTTTGCATTGTACCTCCAGCTCGACCTAAAAAGGGGATGAGGTGGGAATAAATAGCCCTGCGTGACAGCGGTCAGTAAACATTCCAGCTGCCTCTCAGAAGCATGGGTTAGCCACCACTGCTTTTCAGCAGCCACCCACTAATATTGACCCATTACCAGGTAATGGGCCACCAGGCGTTGGGACAATTCCAAATGCATAAAGGAGAAGCAATAGGGTTTCCTGTTTTAAAAGTTGAATCTCAGGACTACTGGTCTATCTTGGGCATCCAGCAGTAGTTATTCAGCCACTAAAACTTCACCTAATTGAAGTCAGCTCACTTTGCCTGAATCATAAAGGGTATCACTGCAACGTTTTTACACCACACACGCCTAACATAGTCTGCCACATTGAGTGCACCAGCCTGAAACACTTTAGAAATACATAGAATAATAGCTATAAAGACAGAGGTTGGCAACACCCATGCAGCACCCATGGAATGCCTCCCTGGCGCAGAGTAAGGCAACAAAAAGATTTACGCTGTATTGCTTTACCCGAGATTTCTGAAGCCACTTTTCATGAATCTCATGTCTGAGTTGCGTCGCTCTTGCACCATATTGCGTGCTGCTAGAGCAATGCAACGGGGCTCCCTAATTCGACTGTTTTTACGTTTTTGTTACACCACAAATGCACTTTCTCTTTTACACATTTTGTTTACACGCAGTGGGCTTACAGCCCACCCATAGCTTTCTCATTGGTTTTCTTCAGAGGTCCTTTAATTTCCTTTGTTCCAGTTTGTGAAGTCATGCCTGCATCATCTCCTCTCCTTGTGTTTGGCCCTCCCCTAGAATATGTACCTATTACTTGTGTCCATTCACTGCTACTTGAAGCTACTTTTCTCTTTGTGTTGAAGCACTCAATGTGAGTGCTTGTGTTTTCACTCCATCTCCCATATACCAATGCCTGCGGTGCAGTCCCAGTCTTTCAGACAGGATCATGCTCTGCCCCTTTTGCACAATGAGGTCCATTCTCTCGATTGTCCTAGCATACACCAGCTTTATAGGCTACAGCCTTCCTTCTCAAACATCCCAGCCCTACAGAGGCAGATCCGACGATTGACTCCTGCGGCCGCCTAGTCTCCTGCACGGAGCTCCGCCCGCCGCACGGAACCACCCGGTAATCGCCTCAGCCTTTCCCCAGCGGGCGTCGAACTTCTGAGGCTCCTCGCGCCAGCCAGCACAGTCGTCTCAACACAGTGGGCTGATGAGGGCGGTACTGCAGCGCGCATCGGGTCTGTACTGCCTTGAAGATAGAATCAGGTACCGCGCGTAATTACTTACAAAATGGCGGCCGCCCGATTCTAGAGGGACTTCTAGATAGGCTTGTCTCCTCGAGGCGCTAATCCCTCTCACCTGTGACGGCCAATTAAACCTGCATGGCAGTATAGCGACCGACTCACTAAGCATTCCTGCTCACAGCTGCTGGTGCCATGGCGAAACTGACGCTCTGAGCCTTACCTTGATGGTGGATATCATGTTATGATATCATGTTATAGGACGTTATAGGTTAATGCATCCCGCCACACTTCCCCTCAGCTTGCACCACATCCGCTGCCTTATTTGCCTGCGCTCATGAAGGGGCATGTATGCTTGGATTTCTCAGTGTAGATGGAAAGATCCCATTTTCAGCTATGCCTGACCCTAAGATGGCCACCGTTCGGGACACTCAGCAACTACTGATTACTGTTGGTCTCGAGGCTGTTTTCACCCGAGTTTCTTATGGATGGGCACATTGTTCAAGGCAACCAATGCACGTACCTGCTGAGAAACGAAATAAGAAATGTTTCCTTGATGTTGCGATGAGCATGTGATGGGCGGCAGTTTCTGCTGGTAGGATGGTATGAGATTATACACCTGCCCTACTAAGTGGTGATTGAGCCCGTCAATTGCTGAGCGCCACAGGAGGGCGGGAAGGCTCACACTCTCTTCAGTGCAGCAAGTCCTCTGCTGATACATCTTTTAGACCCTTTACAGCTGCGCAGCAAGTAGTGCCAGCTGCATCGTTTGGCATTTTACAGCTGCGCAGCAAGTAGTGCCAGCTGCACCGTTTAGGCCTTCTTCAGCTGCGCAGCAAATAGTGCCAGCTGCACCGTTTAGGCCTTTTTACAGCTGTGCAGCAAGTAGTGCCAGCTGCACCGTTTAGGACTCCTCTCTCTGTGGGGACATTTCTGATTGAGTCAGGACTCTCGCTGCATTGGCAGCAACCTTGACATTATGGTTTCTGATTAGGATCCAATAGTGGTCTGCTGAGATTATGGGCGTACAATGCGTGTGGTGCCAATGTGCTTATGTTTCAAGCTGTTGCTAAGTACAGTGATCAACAATAGTCACTAGGTGTTCGTTTGTGATCTGCTTTTCTTTGACAAATTGTGCATTGTGATGGTTTTGACAGTAATCCAGCTGGTCTTATCATATTCAATCATTTCACGTGTAAATATTATCCTGTGCCAGTTTGGTTTCACTCACACCTAGATGAAGGGCCCAACAAATACCCACCTCTCTTCCCGGATAACACATTAGTTCAGTTTCCCACTCCCGACGCCTGGAATATGTGCCCCCTTTTAGTCCTTATTCCTCTCATCACCACCGCTCTCCTAGTAACACCAGTCTCATACCCCCCGCACTCTTTCTCTCGTTCCCATAATGGCCACCTCTCGAGTTAAGGATGGAATTAACTGCTACAAAATCATCTATCCTCCTGGCCAAACTAAAGCTTCAGTAAAACGATGGAAGCATAAGACTATTGAACGTTTCCCTGATTCCCTTTTTGTTGACCAATTTTACAACTGTCGTTTTGGGAGGCGCAAAAATGATTTCATTTTCTTCACTCACGACACCCCTTCTTGGGCCTCCAGCTTATCTAATTCCCTTAATGTCACCTCCTCCTCCTCTATCCCTCATGGGAAACAACTAAAGATTTCCCCCTCTGCATATTTCAACGGCTCCCTCACCATCTCAATCTATAACAACGGTACTGTCTTGATCCAAGGCAAAGACACCTGTCTCTCTCTCTTTGACCACCTCTTCCCCTCCCTACTCCCCTCCTCTGCGACCAGGTCTTCCCCTGACTCTCCATCTAGCTCCACCCTTTACTCCCTTTCAACTCCTCTGACCCCCCTTCACTCCAATAGGCTGCACCCTCGGGAGGCTCAGGTCAGCCCTCTTCCCTCCCCCTCCCTTGTGCCCTCCTCCCCCTTTCCTCCCACATCACAGTTTGCCCCCTCCTTCGTCACGTCAGCCTTACCACTAGGCAATAAGCTCCTCATCCAATCTGCACCGTCCCGGTACCCCAACCTCATTTCGTCCCCCCTATTCCTATCTGTTACTCCCTTTTTTAGTCCACCCCTCCGCCAACCTCCTCCCCCAGCAATCTTTCCATATGCTCCCCTCATTCCTCCCTCTCCCCCTCTTCTCTACCCCCTCCTCCCCTCTCTTCTTTCCCCGATTTCTTCACAATCCCATTGCATCTCCCTCCATCCCCCCACTCAGCCAGCAATGCTGTGCTGCCCCCCTTAGCCCCCTGGTAACCCTTTCCATCTCCCCCCATCAGGCCCAGCAGAACCATTTCCTCTCGTCAACTTCCCCTTCTCCCAACCCCCCCCACTCTACCAGATGCCGGTTCCCTCACAGCCACCTCTCCTAGCCAACAGGACCTCTCCAATCACCTCCCCTCTTTCCCCCCCAAACCTCCTACACTCCTATGACACCTCACAGTCCTCCCCTCTCCTTCTTCCCCACCGTCTTGTTCCGCACCCATCTCCTCATAAACATGTCCTAAATTCCTTTCCTTCGTGCAACGCCACCAAAGACAACTCTCCCCTTACCTCTGATACTCCAACCCCCACTCTCAACCTCCACCTTTCCCCACCTTTGAACCCTATACCTTAACTCTCCTCCTGTCCTCCCACCTCTCCCTGCCTCCCACCACCTATTTCATCCCCTCCTTTTGCCATCGAAACACCCAACCTTCCGTGCTCTGCCCTACTCTCTCTTGAAAATAAGCTATGCTCTCTTATCACCTCAATCTCCCAGCTTGTAGCTTCCATTTCACTTCTAAGCTCTAAGATTTCAACTTTCCCCTTCACCTCAACTCCTTTGGAAAACTCTCACCCTCCCACGAGATGCACCTCGCCCCTCACCCCATCATAGCCAAGCATATCCTGTCGTCTGCAAACATCGCTCACTCACACAAGCCCTTGAATGCCACCCTTCTTCAACCAGCATCTCCGAGTAACCCAACTGTCTACTCTATTCCAACCATCTCCTCTGTCAGAACCAAGCTTCCACCTAAACCCTTCCGTGCACCCTCATATAGGTATAATATCCCTGTCACCCTTTTTAGCCCCAGTGCCCCAGTCACCAAAATAGTCTCGACAGAACTGCGCTGCCTACTCCACAACTGCAGATCTGCAATAAAACACAAACTCGAAATCTCTGATACCATCACCCTTCACAATATTGACCTGTTATTCCTAACAGAGACCTGGTTCAACGATACCTCTCACTCTATGTTTGATCTCCTTCTACCCACAGGCTACTCTATTTTCAGGAATGACAGACCTATCAAAGTTGGGGGAGGTGTTGCAGTCATCTTTAGAAACTCCCTTCAACTCAAGGCTTTTCCCATCAGCGCCTTCCGCACTTTTGAATGTCTATCTCTTGAGCTTCAAATACACCACCGCTCACCCCTCAGATTCCATGTCATATACCGCCCACCTGGCAGCGGCCCTTCGTTTATGGAGGAACTCACGGACTTCATCAGCGACCAATACGCACAAAGTGACAATCAGACCTTCGTGGGTGACTTCAATCTCCACTGGGGCTCTCTGCATGACTCTTCTGCGAACTTGCTGGCCACCTTCCTCTCTACAAACGATCTTATCCAACACTGCACAGAATCAACACACTCTAAGGGCTCAATCCTGGACCTTGTTATTTCTAAAGCAGGCATGCTTTCTATCGCTACCCCTATTCACGTAGACTGGTCTGACCACCTCCTCATCGCATTCTCTCTTCACCTAGCTCACTCTATAACTCTTGGCCAACCTAAGAGGGCTACCTCCTGGTTCCGTGACGCTAAAAATATTGACACTGTTTCCCTCTGTGAATCAGCTTTGCTGTCACTTCCAAGGCTAGACCCGAACCTAGATGTTGACGATCTCACCTCACAATGCCTCTCAGTCCTTGCAGTCGAAATCAATAGCGTTGCTCCTCTCCAAAGCAAAAAGAAAAGGTCCATTCCCTCAGCACCCTGGTTCAACAAATCCCTATATGAAGAGAGGAAGCACCTAAGACTCCTGGAGAAACAATGGAGGCAAGCACCCTCCACCGATAATTTGGCTACGCTTCGTTCAGCAAGATCCAAATACCACAAGCACATCTTCCTGGGGAAGCATCACACTTCAGAACCCTCCTTGACTCAGCCAAAAATAGACCCAAAAAACTATTTGATCTCATCAAGAATACCAACTTCGCTCCCCCAAACTCCAAATTGGAGGATTCTACAAAGAAAGCTGCGGATTTCGCTGTATTCTTTGACGAAAAAGTGAAATCACTTGTGGCTCAGGTCGCTTATCCTACCCCTCCAGAGGAGCGCAAATCACTAGCCATTTGGCAGAACTTCGACCCCATCTCTGAAGATGTCCTCCTCAAGTGCATCCTCGAAACTAAGCCCTCCAACCACTCGCTCGACCCCATCCCTAGTGCCATTGCCATTGACTTCTATACCCATTCTCTTCTCTATTGGACCACTCTGGTCAACCTCTCACTCTGTCAAGGCTCCCTTCCTGTTCCCTTCAAAACTGGACAGGTCACCCCTCTGCTTAAAAAACCCACTGCGGATGCGAATGACCTCAACAACTTCCGCCCTATCACTAACCTACCCTTTCTTGCGAAGATCACAGAAAGATGTGTTGCGAAACAACTCTCTCGTCATATCAAGGACAATGATCTTCTTGACAATTTTCAGTCCGGCTTCATCCAAAACTGCAGCACTGAAACTGCCCTGCTGCAAGTGATCGATGACGCGCTCCGAATACTAGACTCGGGGGGGTCTTGTCTTCTAATTCTCCTCGACCTTTCGGCAGCCTTTGACACTGTCAATCACAACACCCTCCTCAACACTCTTCAACAGAGAATGGGCATGGAGGGCACTGTGCTGAAATGGTTTGCTTCTTTCCTCTCTGATAGATCCCAAATGATCAAAATAGCGGACAGTCTTTCATCTCCTTCGGCGGTGGGTCAACGTGTTCCCCAAGGCTCTATTCTTGCACCCACATTGTTCAATCTCTACTTGGAACCTCTGGGAAATCTCCTAAGTAAATCTGGGGTCAACTATCATCTCCACGCAGACGACACTCAAATCTACCTCTAGGTTGCCTCCACTCACGATCTCTCCATCCTTAGCTCTACCCTCGACTCCATTCAAAACTGGATGTCAACACATCAACTGATTCTGAATCCCTCCAAAACTGAATTCCTCCTCCTCTCCTCCTCACTTTCTCCTCCCCCGGTTCAATCATGGATGGACCAGATGAATCTGCTGAACAATAAACCCATCATTGTTGACAGCGCAAAATCCCTTGGTGTCATACTCGACACAAAACTCAATCTACTTTCCCATATTAATTCAATTGCAAAGTCTGCCCAATACCAATTGCGCCTTCTTTGGGGGATTCGTCGCTTCTTCCCGGAGCATGACCTTAAAACCCTGGTCCAATCGCTGGTCCTCTCCAGACTGGACTACTGCAATTCTCTTCTGACTGGCCTCCCCAAATCCCACCTTCCCCCCTTAAGTCTGTTCTCCATTCAGCAGCTCGTTTCATTTTTGGGGCCAAAAGAAGTGACCACATCACTCCCATGCTATCCACCCTCCGCTGGCTTCCCATCGAGGCTAGAGCTATCTACAAGACTGCCTGCATCACCCACAAAGCCTTGCACTCCTCCTCCCCGCGCTACCTGGCGAATAAACTGAAACTCTCTGGAGGCTCTAGACAATCACGAAATGCGGAAAATCTACTGCTTGAACCTCCCACTTTCAAGAAGGAAAGATTGATGGCCCAATCCTTTTCCGGCAGCGCAGTGAGAATCTGGAACTCACTTCCGCCTCAGCTCCGGACCACCACCTCCTCCCAGGCCTTCAAATCTGACCTCAAAGTTCTCCTCCTTCAAAGACACTTCCAAATGTAATCCATGCCCTCTCTATTATCTGAAGAAAACCCTTACATTTAGTTAATCTACTAACTTCACTATGGAAGTGTCTTCCCAGTGTGTTCCCGTGGTCTGAGAGTCTGCCATTTTTTGCAGTATTATCCTTCTACCTATGTTTTGTACTCGTGTGTAACATGCACCCGTCACTTTCTCTTGTAACACCTTGTTTTCTACCTCTTACATTTGGTTATTTTCGATACCTGCACAAGTGCCACCAGTGCCTACGTAACGTTTGTTCTTGTGCTTGAGTGTCCTCCTTATATTGCAGTATTATACCTTTATGTTTATTTTGTACGCTTTTGTAACCGGCACACGTCACTTTTTCCTCCTGTAATGCACCGTTTGCTGCCTCTTGTATTTTGTTGGCTCACGATTGTCACTTTTGTAATGCACCGTTTGCTACCTCTTGTATTTTGTTGGCACACGATTGTCATTTACCTCTTGTATTTTGCTGGCTCACAATTGTCAATTTTGCTTCATTTAATGTAACGTTTGCTTTTGTATTTTGTTCACATGTAATTTTCTCATGTATCAGTTCTGTTTCTATTGTAAAGCGCTCTGACACCTTCGGGTAAAGTCCGCGCTATATAAAAATGCATAAATAAATAAAATAAATAAATACACCACCTGGAGCATTACTCCTACTGTCCTCTAAATCACAGGTTTGCTCCAATTAGGCGCCTGCGTTTTTTCCCGTTTCACTACAGCATGTTAGTGGAGTTGGAGCTGTCACTTACCTCAAACACCACTCCTTCAAACTCCACAGTACCTGCCCTCCACCATGCCAATCCGCTGTAAACTGGTGAATGTAGTCGTGCAAACCCTGCACGCTATTCATATTCACCCGAAACTACATTTCCGAGAAGCTCGCTCGGACCAGACTCCGACTGCAGCACAGAGTCCATGGGTGGGACACACAAGCAGGCCGCTCATTGGAAAATAATTGCCTCTCCTGTTTCATTGGTGTGTCTTTATCACGGATGCTGCCCTACCACAGACTGGTCTCGTCTCCACTGGGGGTGGAGGGGGGCACATCCTTTTATTGTGAAGTAAGAAAAGCATATTTCTGCTCCCTCTTCCCATGTGCTCTCCAGTAAAAAATTCCTTTCGCTTCCCTATTATTAAAGCTGTACATTGTCACCTCTCCAGCAGTTTTCCTTTCTATGGGAGGCCGATACGTCACAGATGCCTCTTTGTCGTGTTCCATCTGCTCTCTATTAGCACTGTGACTGGGCCCCAATGGAAATGGCAACAAAATATGCATCTATCCCCTACTTTAACAGTAACAACAGCTATCATTGAGGTGTAATGTGTCCCTTGGACTCCTGGGCTTTGGTGGCACTGGGATTGTTTGATTTGTGCAATTTAAACTCGACCCAAAAGTATCTGAGCCCTTTCCTGGAGCACCAGTTACATTACATAAGGACACGTTCATTTTAGGTCTCTGTTTTAGTCCTGGCTCGACAGAGCATGCACTCACTCTGAGACATTTTGTTTGCACACAGTGGGCTTACAGCCCACCCATAGCTTTATCATTGGTTTGCTTCAGCGTCCTTCTCATTTCCTTTGTTCCAGTTTATGAAAGCATGCTATACAGCATTGCCAACAGGCATTGACAAAGCCAATAGCCCTCGCATTGTCAATACCTATTGGCATTCCCAGTGCTTGTTTTCGTAGGCCTGCCTTTACAACACTGCTTACTTTGCAAGCTGCTGTTGCTAATCCTTAACAATATGAATAGAGTGGGCACTTAATCTTCCTAGACAAGTATTTTCACCTTTGGCTGATTGGTACATCCCCCCTCTCCCTTCTCTGTATTTGCATTGTAAAGCATCAAGAACTATTTTAAATCTCCAAAAACTTCACCAAACCATCACACATAAAAATCCTTTATTTTATAGATGCTATCTTTATCTTCAGATTATCTTAAACAAAGTCTAATGTCAGAATGGTAGATTCGTTTTTATATCCCCAGACCTTACTGCTCCCTATTTAGAATTCGTTTTTTGTAGCATTTTCTGATAATCGAAGTAACGGTTATTATTCGGAGGTCAATTCTGGAAAAAAATTTCACCAAAACTCTTCACTAAATTGCTGCATGAATCATTCGGGTTGAAAAACAAGAGGCATATTGTTGCTTTATAAAGTAAAATCAGTGTTCATTAATAATGTGCTGATATTAAATGGTCACTGCACACCTTTTGGAAGAAGACGTGTTATTTAAACAAATGAATGGGGGCTTGCACCTCTTGTGTGAATTCAAAATTACATGAAATGCATCTCACACATCATTTTGATTTGATTTCAGAAACACTGCTGTTTATTTGGATTGTTGTGCAAAAGAAATTACACAAACAGCTCACTCAGGCAAAAAATCTACCTGAAATGTTTGACCCCCACCACATTATAAGAACTGCCAGTCACTGCTGCTCTTGTTCGGATTTGTTGTTTTGCATTCAAACATTACCTGAATGGTCCGTTCTGGTAAAAAAAATCTACCTGAAATGCGTGCAGTCAAAAGGTCTATCATCCAATAAAATTTCTCCCTGAAAATGCATAATGTTGTTTATTGGCATAACCTCAGTAATTTCACGTACATGTCATCACACAAACAAGGCCAAAATTACGGCAGCTTAATTAAAATGTTGGCCAGGTCAGTCAGTCAAAAAGACTTTATTCGGTTAATTAAAACCATAAAAGCAGTACATATTACATAAAATCAGGATAAAAAATACATTTAAACAAATATAGAGAGTTGATTGCTACTCCTTAATAAAAGATAAACAAAACACATAGATGTGGGGGACACCTGAATTAAAAAAAAATTGGAAATCCTCACCAAGGTTTATACAAGAGTCAAAATTAGTGATTAGTTAATGCGGCAGCTCTTACTTTCTTTTGTCTGACGGCTGCTACCAAGAAACAGGCCACCCCGTATGTAACCTGCACCGAGTTCAACATCTGAAGGTATAGTAGAGCTGGCCGTACCTGGACAAAATTCAAGTTTTTCAAGATGGGTACAAGAAACTTTTTCCGGGGTGCCAAGTAGTGCTCACAGAACATAACTAGGTGTAGAGTGTCCTGCGTGGAAAAACAATCGCAGGAACAGGGGGGGAAGTTTTCTGGGGTACCCCATTCTGAATACGAGCCAAGGACAAAGTGGATCAAGTTAAACCTGAACCTTATAAGCAGGAAGCGGTGATAAGGCTTCGTGACATATTTTAAATAAGGTTCCATAACTGTAGATGTCGAAAGTTGGCAAAGTGATCTTACCATAGGCTTACCAAGTTCCACCGTTTCCCTTTCAGATTCCAACAAATTACGAAAGTGCTGTTTCACCCATTTTACATCCTCTTTTTAAAGATTTTGTGGAAGAGAATACATGTCCGGACGCCCAAGCCTAGCGCATGCCGCTCTAACATACGCCAGCCATGGTATGTTGTGAGCATTGTCCAGAGACATACAATCTTTAAGGATGCGGTGATTCAAACTGATTTCCTCGTTTGTCCAGGTTTTAATCCAGCATAAGACTGGGGACATTTTTAAGAGGTCAGAGATATATCCCATACCTATCTCGTTGTGAATTGAATATGTGGGAGAAGATTTCGGTAGTGACATCAAGGCCCGTATAAAGTTATTTTCAGCAATTTGTATGCCTGGGGATGAAACATAGCCCCATATATCTGCCCCATAAGATGCAATTGCCATGCATTTCGCTCTATAGATCCTAGTCATGGCTTCCATCGGTCTTGAGCCCAATCTTTTAGAAAAGCTCAGGAGTGCTGTAGTGGATCTAACGACTCAGTTCTCCTTCAGTTTCATTTGTGCCTTCCAAGATCCTCTCTCGTCAAAGGTGACGCCCAGGTAACAAAAGCTAGGGACCCTCGAAATTGGCAAATTATTACAATTAAATGATTTGATCTTCAAGTATTTCTTTCGTGAGCCTACGACCATCACGTGGGATTTAGTGGTGTTAATCTTTAGGTCGAGGGCTTCCATGAAGAGGCCAAAATGGTCCAAAAGTCTTTGCAGGCCTGTGCCAGTCCGAGCAATAAGGACAGCGTCATCCGCGTATAGGAGGACCGGGATGGGTGACCCCCCCATACGCGGTATGTCTAAGGTCGCTGAGTTCAAGGATTGCCCCAAGGAATTGATGTACAGGGTAAAAAGGAGAGGGGCCAGGATACAGCCTTGTCTGACCCCTCTCCCTGATCTGAACTTGGCTGTACATCTTCCATCCCTCGTAACCCTAACAGACGCAAATAAATTTAGGTGGAGGTCATGCAAAAAGTTAACCAAGGTGGTGTCCAAACCCAAATTATGCAAAATAATCCACAGTTTAGAACGATTGACCAAATCAAAGGCGGAAGACAAATCCATAAATCCCAAATAAAGAAGTCCCCCCTTCACCACGGAGTATTTACTAATAATGAGGTGAAGGTTTAGACATTGGTCCATCGTCCCCCTATGTGCTCTAAAACCATACTGTAAGTCTGAGAGGATCCCATTCTCCTCCAGCCAATCCCCCATTCGTTGGAGAATGACTCTGCCTAAGATCTTAACAGCAGAGTCCAGCAGGGAGATTGGTCTGTAGCAGGCTGGGTCCCCCCTATTCCCTTTCTTGAATATAGGCACAATTATGGAGGTGGACCAGGAAGATGGGAAGCCGGCTACCGGTATGGCGTTAAAAACATTGGTCAGGATCTTTGACCAAAATTGTGGATACTGGATGTGGAGATCTGCAGGGACCCCATCAGGGCCCGGGGCCTTGTGTTTGCTTGTATCTCTTATAGCCCTCTCCACCTCCACGGTATTAAATTCCATAACCCTATTACGGACATCATGGACAATGGCAGGTGAAACGAGAGCTACGGATTCATAGATTTTTCCAAAATGGGTTAACCAACTGTTATCCTCTATGACACAGTCTAGATCCGATTTCCCGTTTTCAGAGAAGAAAGGCTGATTTACAATTGCCCAAAACTTTTTACTGTCTCTCAACACATCCGTAGATAAAAGACTGTCCCAAGCTTCCTCCTTGATTTGGGTTTTACGGTTAAGAACTGCAGTTTTATAATCCCGCCTTAAATTGGCCACTAAAAGCCTATCTCTGGGTTTTTGTTTTATGGCTTTCATCAGGGCCCTGTGTTTTTGGGAACAATCATTATTGAACCATTTATGGTTCTTCGTATTCCTTAGGCCGACTGAACTTCCCTCCAAATTTTTGGAGATCCTTGCACAAATATCCTCATATGCAACCAGGACAGCAGAGCCCCGGGCGGTTGGATCTAAGCACACTGCCATATTAGCCTCAGACTCTTGGGCAAGTGACTGAAAGAATTGCTCAGGGACGATCACTTCCCATTTTAGGCGCCTTCCCTGATCTTTAACCTTCAGGTCCCTTGGAGCTACCACGCCAATTGATCTACCAGTCAGGAAGCAATCTAAGTCCAAGGTCAGGAGAACAGGGTAATGATCATTAGAAATAGCAGTGACCACCCTGTACTCACGTGCCCTTGCCAGGGCCCCATTTGAGACAAAGATGTAGTCTATAACAGTGTTAGCATCTCTCCCGATGAAAGTTGGGGCTCTTGGTTCATTAATGGTTTGGTCAAATTCATACAGGTTTAGATTAGCTAAAAAGGACTCAAGATGCTCACCCTCGATTGTGTGCTCAAAATGAGGGATGGCTTCAATCGGTGTGCCCCCATAACTATCAGTATAACAACCTCCCTCACAGGCATGAATGTTAAAATCTCCCAGGATTATCAGCTCTGGGACAGTGGTGCAATCAAGCCTATAGACTGACAGAAAATTTAGTAAAGAAATCAAATGTTCGTTCGCGATAGAGGACTCCTTAGAATTATAAAAATTAATCAACAAAAAAGTCTTTGAATCAGGAAGGGTCCACTCGACCGCTAGCGTATTAGTTGGTGCGGAATCTAATTTTTTAAAAACCCCAGCCAATTCCAGGGAGCACAGTGTAAGAAGACCACCCTTTGCTCTCCCTCTTGTGCCTGGTACTGCCGGCGTCGAAAAACTGCGGAAACCATCTAGAGAAAAACTAGATGTAGTATCCCATGTTTCTTGGATTCCTAAAATGTGGTGTTGTTTAATGAATCCTTGCCATATTGGGTCTAAGGCCCTCGCGTTCAGCCCCGCCACATTCCAGGTAAGGAATTGACAGAGTACTAGGTCTATGTTAGGGACAATAGGCGAGGCTACACCCCTACTTTCGCACTCCCCCAGGCTGTTACCAATTGTAGAAGGTGTGTTATCTATGTTCGAGTCCCCCGTTGCAACAACCTTGCAAAAGGAGGTTGGACTAATCCTTGTGCTACGTCCCCCCAGGGGGCCCTGTGCGTGTCAATCCACCCAATCAGTGGACGACAGGCATTCAAACCGGTTCACTAAAGGGAAGTGCGAGGGATTAGGTGGCCCATTTGCCAGGTGATGGTATGGATAGGGTTGGATGAAATGGGGACTGTAAAAAGGGGCACCTTGCCGTGGTCTACCTTCTCTACTCCTCGTGGGGTTCCATCCTCCATCCCAGCCCTCCTTCATAAGGGGAGGTTGTGTGACCCAGGGGGGGTTCGATCTATTTCTGGGTATACAGTCGTGGGAACCCTTGAGCCAACTCCAGCGATTGTCCACTTGATTTTGAGGGAAATAAAAGTATGAGAGAGGTCTAGCAGTCACTGTGCTCGCCTGAAATCTGGGGGCCCCGCTGCTAAAGATAAAGTCAACAACTTCCGGGTTCTCGAAGGTGACCACCACACAATCCCCTGACAGATTTTTCCTATTTCCTCCTACCCATGGAGCCCTCTCGATCATTAGGATGTTACATGGTATGTTTGGCGGGAGTGGATAATTTTTAGCTAGCCAGTGACATACTTTATTTTTAAGGGCCAGATATGATTCCTCTTCTAATGAGGAGATTTCAGTGACTCCAGTGAGGATAACCACATAAGGTGCGGTATCCGGAGGGAGGTGAATATTTCTCCGAGCCATGCCCTTTGATTTATCATGTGTGTCAAGTTTTGGTACCTCAGATGAACCATCATTGGATGTGGCCTGGGGTGTTGAATTATTATTGGGTGGAATTTGCGTTGAGTCTGTTTTCTTAGATTGATTAGATACAGTGGATTTAGATTTTACGCCGACATGATTCAGAGTATTTTTGGGTTGCGTGACCATCAATTTATTAGACTCCAACACTTTGTTAGCAACCGCCGAGGTCTTAACGGATTTGGTCGTATTTGATGCCTGCATTGGTTTATTATTTAAGGGGAAAGTGGGTGCACTTATGTCCTTATGGATATTTTTTAAGATCGTTTCCAAGCAGCGCAATCTTACCTCTATGGGTTCTAGCAGTGTTTTTAACATATTAAAGATAGCAGTGTTGTTGATGCTTGAACCGGACTCCTCCTGTGTAGGTATTATTAGCGAGTTTCCTATGGTTCCACTGAGTTCCAAAAATTCTTGCATGCTTTCATCGATAATAGTGTCCTCTGGGAGGCTCAATAATAAGACAGGCTTATTGGGAAGTGAGCCCTCTGTAGGAGTAGGTGGAGCAACTAGTGTTTTTTCAGTGTTAGGGAGATTCGGCAGAGTAGTAGCTTTCTTGCCTTTCGAGGTAGATGGTTTGTTGCCTTTACGCTTTTGCTTTGAGATTGCTCCTTCAATCCGGCCCCTTTCTTTTGTAATAACTGTAGAGTTACTAGTAATAGACTCGCTATGTTGCGATCCACCCTCCGTCTGTCTATTGAGGTTGGGTGACGCCTCCAGATCCTGGACAATAATAGGAGTCTCCAGGTCCCCGTTACCTCCATGGTTATGTACGATTACCTGAATGTCTGACCGGTGATCAATTTTTGGTGTCTGAGCTTGAGCGATGAGGCCAAGAGAGGAACGTCTGGCCATGGCCAGGTCCTGGGAAACCCTCCTGTCCATAAGAACAATTCCTTCGTCAATTAATGCATTTGTGCGGATGATAAAATCGTCCAGGGTCCCTGTGAGCTTTTTTACTCCTGCCGCGGCCATGCTCCTAGTTTCAATGGCAGGACATACCCCGTAAAGCCTAGATAAGAAGACGGGTTAGGACTGTATGTGCTTAACCAAAATATGTGGCCCAGCCCAGCCTCCGCAGGCCTCGGAGGGCCTCAGAGGGCCCGCCCTTTGCCCGGGCTTAGCCCCGGGCGCTCCCGCGCGCTCCCGCGCAGCGTAGTCCTCCGCTACTTATGGTCGTTGGGCTCGTATAGCTGGGCGGGGCGGTCAGGGAGAGCGGGCCAGGTGACTCGGCCTGAGGATTGCCGGGACTCCTGGGAGAGCGAGTCCCGGTTCCTCCGCTCGCAGCCCTGTCTCACGCTCACTCGCCCAGCAAGTTCCTGCGCCTCCTAGTTCGTCAGTGGCGTCAGTGGCGCTGCGGGGCCCGCAAAGCGGGTTCCGCAAGTCGTGGCGTGATCCTCCTGTGTAAACAACAGCTTGGAAAGTTAAATTCGGCGTCCCCTGTGGCAACGGGAAGCAGAGTCTTTTAAGGTGGTTGAGCTGGGCGGGGCGGTCAGGGAGAGCGGGCCAGGTGACTCGGCCTGAGGATTGCCGGGACTCCTGGAAGAGCGAGTCCCGGTTCCTCCGCTCGCAGCCCTGTCTCACGCTCACTCGCCCAGCAAGTTCCTGCGCCTCCTAGTTCGTCAGTGGCGTCAGTGGCGCTGCGGGACCCGCGAAGCGGGTTCCGCAAGTCGTGGCGTGATCCTCCAGTGAAGGTTTCCAGTGAGGGTTGCTGGGAGCTGTAGTCCTAGGCCGCCCGCGTCCAGACCAGCGGGACGGCCGTCAGGGCGAGGGTGGTGCTAGCAGCGTCACGGACCTTGCAGTGGCTTGGCAGGTAGGTCAAGTCCCAATAAAAAGCAATCCAGGAATGAGCAGAAGGGAGTCCAGGTCTATAAACAGAGCCTTCTTCAGGGTCCCTTTTAGGTCGAGCCTAGGCAGTGCATGGTCGGTCTCTTTCAAGACATGCTGTATCTACTCTGCGGGCTTCAAGCACAGCCATTGTGTTTCATTTGTTCCTCTGTGTGCTGTTCCTTGTTTTCCAGTGATGCATTGCTTTTATTTGTCCCTCCTTCTAGTGTTTGGTTCCCACACATGGATACTAGCCCTATTACATGTACTTGTTCCATTTGGTTTATTTATGTTAGTTTTGGCAGACTAGGCTCGTGTTTTCGGAATGTTGTGCTTTTGCGCTCAGCTAACGGCATATGGCACTTTTCAAGCATAAGGTAGCGTGTGTTGACAAACTTTGTTTAATTGCTTTAGAAGCCTCCCCAGATTCTATTTTATTGGGCTTTTCGATCAACGTGATCGTTACTTTCTCCTTTTAAAAAAATCCAATTATGCATACATGCAAATAAGTCCACACATACATAAGATGTGACACTTTTATACAGTTCTTTGGAGGCAAGGGCTCTCTGCTGACAAAAACATGAAAGCAAATGGTGCAGTCCGTCTTCTAGTTCCATGCCAAGAGTTATACCTCTTCTTTATTAGGATTGTTTGCGACCTGTAGGGCTCTCTTTTACGACAGCCAGTTACAAAAAAGGGACTTCGGGCTCATACAGTAGGAAAACAAAGATGCAGAATTTGAACAGGGGCATAGCGCACCGGGTAGGTGAGGGGAGGGGCATGCTTTTACCGAGAGGGTATGGCATAGGGCTACTCATCCATATCGATCAGGGATGTCTCATTTCAACAATTCCCTGTTAAACAGCATTACTTCAAAGTTGGTACCACTCCTGCAGTATTATTCACAGTTACAGACCACAATGCAATTCTTGTCCCGCACATGCCTTCAGCTTCTTTGTAAGAAGCAGATCCCACTCTACACAGCAAAGAGGGCGGGCTGCTCAGCTGAGTTCACATGTCTGTGAGCGCGCACTATGCTTTTCATGTCTCCCACATACTCTGGTTTGTTTGCTTGTGCGCATCTCACGGTCTGCTCTTTTGTGACCTCGTGCGGTGTACTTATTTGTAAGCTTTTCTCATAAAGTACACTCTGCCAAGTTGCAGAGCAGATGTTGTTTGCAGTACTTTTTTTTTTTTTTAGGCACGTGGAGAGCCGATGCCGCGACTCGAACCCAGTTTAAAGTCGGCAGCTCTGGATGTTATGCCACGTGTTTGTGTTTCCAGTCTCAATGACCTGAGATCCCAGAACACAAACCAAATACCAGATCCTTGATAAGTTACTCTCTGCCAGTGCACCATGCAGGCTCTGAGTATGGTGAGTCAGGGTGGAGCTCACATCATGCACAATTGTCCACAGTTTACTTGTTTGAGGTTTTTACACAGCAAGTTCCTACCAAAAATACGGTTTTGCACGACCTCATGATGTTGTTTTCTATCAAGGGCACAAGGGCAGTCATCATCTAGCAGTACATAGGGGAGTGTGTCCTCTTGATGGAGCGGCTGAATGAATTTGTTCATGGGGTACGGGGGCAGCTATTGTGGACGTGACACGCTCTGTGAATACACTAGCATCGTTGAGGTGAGAGGCGATGGGGCTACCTCAGAAATCGTACACTGTCTCCAGGTAGTTGAGCACAGTTCACCCACCATAGTCTGTCTTTCATTTTAGTTCTCTTAGTTAATCAGGGGACTTCATGTCATCAAGAAGGCAGTGCTCCACTTCAGGTGTTTTGTTTAACACCCTAATGCATTCTGGAACTTGTAGTCCAGCTACACTTCCCTTACTACTGCTGAATTCGGGCACCAGAAATGAAAACACCTGTTGCTGGAGCATTGCGTTTCTAGTGAGATGGTATACATGTAAACATTTTCTAACAGTCTAAACTAGGTTAAAGTAAATAACCTTCATATTAAACACCATGTTTTTCTGTGGCTCACACAAGCTCCTGGTAAAGCCAGTGTGTTTGGCAAACATGTATTCCTGAATCAGATTGCATGACCAAGTGAGTTTTAATTATATAGCTCTTCATTCCCTGGCAGCACAGCATCAAGGATAATGTGCTGCATGGCTTACTGCTTATAGTGTCCCAAAGGTGGGACCTATTGGCTAGGCCAATGCTTGTTGGTGCTTGGTGTTGCTGGCATGTCAGGTCAAGAGTAACACAGTGAAAAGTCACTGCACTTCGTTAATCCGGGTTATAGTTGTGCTAGATATACAAAGTATATTTGTGTGATTTTTGCTAAATAATGCATACTACATAGAATATATTTCGCTTGTATCACATGTACCTGTTCTCTGTGAGGGTATTATTTCACAGCTAAGAGTCACAGAGACTAATTCAAAATGTTTCTTTCGAAGAGAAACTGTCTCTTGGTGAGACATTTTGTACTCTAACCAATCTCACGGTAGATATCCCACAGTATTTCACTTGATGAGAAATGGTACACGTTGCACATTTCAAGCATACAAATGCCTAAAATTTCACAAGATGACACTACTGGATGTGGCTGTCCTTACTGATCTTCTTAGGCTACTATTGGAAGCAAGATTTGGTTTCAATATTTGCTGCACACAGTGTGACGTCGGCTCCAACCCTTCAGCCCCCAGACAAACTAACTGGACGCGGGACACGGAGCAAGTCCCGGTGCATTCTGAAATGAATGAAGTATAAAGTAGACAATTTTGGGCACCTACACTTTTTTTATGCTAATTAAACACTGAAGTGCACCTGAGGATACCTTGCTCTTCTGCTGACAGGGCTATCCGCGCAGTGCATGTATTGTACCCCTTAGGTGTCATTGTGGACTACAGCAGTGCTGGTCTGTGTGTGAGGGTGGCCGGCACTGCTGCTACTCTGTCAGTATGGGTGTGGGACACCCCCGCGCCGCACGGCCACCAGCTGCTGCGTGTGCCCCTTGCCTGCCCCTGCCTCGCTGCTGCCTCGTTTTGCCGATTGCCGGCGGGCGCCGCTGCGGTTGTTTTGCCCTTGTTTTGTCTAACATTTGTGCCTGTTTTATATAACTTTGTTTTTTTCCTTGTTTTCCTTGTTTTGTTGAGAATTTGTGCCCGTTCTGTTTAATTTTTATTTCCCCCGTGTTGTGGTTTCCTTCCTTGTTGTCCGCCTACCTTCGCCGCCCTCCGCCCTCCCTTCCCGCCACCGCCGCTTTTCCCCGCCCCTTTTTCTATTCTGTACCCTCCCCGCTCCCGCCTCCCAGCTGCTCCGCCCACCCGCGCACTTGGCCTTAAATGGCGACCGTGCGACGCAGGTGAGTGTGACCCACTTGTGGGACACCCCCGCGCCGCACGGCCACCAGCTGCTGCGTGTGCCCCTTGCCTGCCCCTGCCTCGCTGCTGCCTCGTTTTGCCGATTGCCGGCGGGCGCCGTTGCGGTTGTTTTGCCCTTGTTTTGTCTAACATTTGTGCCTGTTTTATATAACTTTGTTTTTTTCCTTGTTTTCCTTGTTTTGTTGAGAATTTGTGCCCGTTCTGTTTAATTTTTATTTCCCCCGTGTTGCGGTTTCCTTCCTTGTTGTCCGCCTACCTTCGCCGCCCTCCGCCCTCCCTTCCCGCCACCGCCGCTTTTCCCCGCCCCTTTTTCTATTCTGTACCCTCCCCGCTCCCGCCTCCCAGCTGCTCCGCCCACCCGCGCACTTGGCCTTAAATGGCGACCGTGCGACGCAGGTGAGTGTGACCCACTTGTGGGACACCCCCGCGCCGCACGGCCACCAGCTGCTGCGTGTGCCCCTTGCCTGCCCCTGCCTCGCTGCTGCCTCGTTTTGCCGATTGCCGGCGGGCGCCGCTGCGGTTGTTTTGCCCTTGTTTTGTCTAACATTTGTGCCTGTTTTATATAACTTTGTTTTTTTCCTTGTTTTCCTTGTTTTGTTGAGAATTTGTGCCCGTTCTGTTTAATTTTTATTTCCCCCGTGTTGTGGTTTCCTTCCTTGTTGTCCGCCTACCTTCGCCGCCCTCCGCCCTCCCTTCCCGCCACCGCCGCTTTTCCCCGCCCCTTTTTCTATTCTGTACCCTCCCCGCTCCCGCCTCCCAGCTGCTCCGCCCACCCGCGCACTTCGCCTTAAATGGCGACCGTGCGAACGCGCAGCGGTCACGCGCAGCGGGCGCGCCGATTGTGCGCCGAAGGCGCGCCAAAGGTAAGCCCGTCTGCGCCCGTCCGCGACCGGACCGCGCCCAGCGCCAGGACCCCTGGCCCTCGAAGACCCCGACCGACCCGCAGGACGTACTCAACCGCCACCCTCAGCGCACTCAACACCGGCCGACGCCCAGAGTGCCACCAAGCCACTCCACGACGCACCCAGGGACCCTTCAGCTGCCACGCCTGCAAGTTCTCCTGCATCCGGACCTGCCTCGCACCAACACCCGCCAAGTCGAACACCAGCAGCACCCACCTCAAGTGCATCCTGCTCAACACCCGCTCCGTCCACAGACATGCCATCGAACTCTGGAACCTCCTCGACACCACAGCTCCAGACGTTGCCTTCCTCACGGAGACCTGGATGAACGCCTCTTCAGCTCCCGACATCGCCATCGCCATCCCAGAAGGCTACAAGATCGTCCGAAGGGACCGAAACGCCAACCAGATGGGAGGAGGCATCGCCATCATCCACAGGAGCACCATCCGTCTCACGACCAGCACCGACAACTCCCTGACCACCGCCGAACACCTGCATTTCCAGATCCACACCAACCCGAACACCACCCTCAGAGGCACCCTGATCTACCGACCCCCGGGACCACGCACACAATTCAGCGAGGACATAGCCGACTTCGTCAGCCCACATGCCCTCCCCTCCGCTGACTACATCCTCCTGGGAGACCTCAACTTCCATCTGGAGAACAACAACGACCGCAACACCAGCACCCTGCTCGACAACCTCGCCAACCTGGGACTCAAGCAACTGGTGTCCACCCCCACCCACCTCGCCGGACACACACTCGACGCTGTCTTCTCACCCAGCAAAGACATCGACTTCAGCCACGCCACAGAGCTTCAATGGACGGACCACAGCTGCATCCACTTCACCTTCAAGAAAACGACGACCCACCACCACCAGCAACAGGCCGCCCGCAGAAGCTGGAACAAGATCACAGCAGACCAGCTCGCCACGTCCCTGAGCCAGCACCCTCCTGCCAGCTCAGCGAACCCCAGCCAGGCCGCCGACAACCTCACGAAGTGGATCAGCAACTGCGCGGACGAACTCGCCCCACTGAGGACCCCGCCCAGCAGACCCGGCAGCAAGAAAGCCCCATGGTTCACCGACGAACTCAAGAGCTCCAAGAAGAACTGCCGAGCCCTCGAGAAAGTCTGGAGATGGGAACCGACACCGGACAACAGGACCTCCTTCAAACTTGCCACCCGGAAACACCACCAGCTGATCCGCGCCGCCAAGAAAACAGCATTCAAGGACCGGTTGGACAACAACGCACACAACTGCAAGGAACTCTTCAACATCGTCAAAGAGCTCTCCAACCCCAGCGCAGGAAACAACGACATCACCCCATCACAAGACCTCTGCAACTCCCTGGCTTCATACTTCCACAACAAGATCGCGGACATACACATCAGCTTCAACAACCAACCAACGCACACCATGACCGAACAACCACCCCCCACCACCACCCTCCACGCCTGGACCCCGATCAGCACCGAAGACACCATCCGCACGATGAACTCCATCCACTCCGGATCACCGACCGACCCCTGCCCTCACCACGTCTTCAACAAGGCCGACGTTGTCATCGCACCCCACCTGCGAGACATCATCAACACATCCTTCGACACCACCATCTTCCCCGAGAGCTGGAAACATGCCGAACTCAGCGCTCTACTCAAGAAACCAACAGCGGACCCCACCGACCTCAAGAATTACCGCCCCATCTCGCTCCTCCCATTTCCAGCCAAAGTCATCGAGAAGACCGTCAACAAGCAGATGGCCGCCTTCCTCGAGACGAACGGATCCCTCGACCCCTCACAGTCCGGCTTCCGAGCCAACCACAGCACCGAGACCGCCCTCATCGCCGCCACCGATGACATCCGAGCCCTGATGGACAACGGAGAAACAGCGGCCCTCATCCTCCTAGACCTCTCCGCGGCATTCGACACGGTCTGCCACCGCACCCTAGTACGGCGCCTCAGCAACGTCGGAATCCAGGACAAGGCGCTGGAATGGATCATCTCCTTCCTCGACGGGAGAACACAGAGAGTCCGCCTACCACCGTACAAGTCAGAGGCCACCGAAGTCATCTGCGGCGTCCCCCAGGGATCATCTCTGAGCCCCACCCTCTTCAACGTCTACATGAGCCCCCTCGCGGCCATCGTACGCAAACACAACCTCAGCATAATCTCCTACGCCGACGACACCCAGCTGATCCTCTCCCTGACCAACGACCCCGCCGCCGCCAGAGCCAACCTGCACGAAGGGATGAAAGAGGTAGCCGAGTGGATGACGACCAGCCGCCTGAAACTGAACTCGGACAAGACGGAGGTCCTCATCCTGGGCTCCTCTCCCTCCGCCTGGGACGACTCCTGGTGGCCTCCCGCCCTGGGCACCGCACCCAAACCGACAGACCATGCACGCAACCTGGGCTTCATCCTGGACTCCTCCCTCTCCATGACCAGGCAAGTCAACAACGTCTCCTCGGCATGCTTCAACATCCTACGCATGCTACGGAAGATCTTCTGGTGGATCCCCACCGAGACCAGGAAGACCGTCACCCAGGCCCTCGTCACCAGCCGACTGGACTACGGCAACGCCCTCTACGCCGGCACCACCGCCAAGCTCCAGAAGAGACTCCAGCGGATCCAGAACGCCTCAGCCAGACTCATCCTCGACATCCCACGAACCAGCCACATCTCCGGACATCTGAGAGACCTTCACTGGCTCCCCGTCAACAAAAGAATCACCTTCCGCCTCCTCACCCACGCACACAAAGCCCTACACGACCAAGGCCCGAGCTACCTCAACAGCCGAGTCAACTTCTACACTCCCAAACGCCACCTCCGATCAGCCAACCACGCCCTCGCCGCCGTCCCCCGCATCCGAAGAGCGACTACAGGAGGAAGGTCCTTCTCCTACCTGGCCGCCAAGACCTGGAACTCCCTCCCGCCCGACCTGCGCCTGACCCAAGACCACCTCTCCTTCAGGAAGAAGCTGAAGACCTGGCTGTTCGAGCAGTAGCGGCTCCCCCCCCCAGCGCCTTGAGACCCTACGGGTATGTAGCGCGCTTTATAAGTGTCACTGATTGATTGATTGAGTATCTGATGTGTGTGAAGGAAGCAAGCAGTGGTGCTGAACATGCTATTCATTTTTGTGTGTTGCTGGTATGGAGATAACCTTTTCACTATACAAATGCCCGCTCTCTTTGTTTTATCAGCGCTAGTTATCCGTAATCCCAACATTAACAAAGGCTGGCCATCCCTACAAACTAGGACCTAGTATGTTTATAATCCCCTGGATTTGAGCCATGCCGGGGTATAAACACTGCGCGTTTCTTTTACACAGATTCTACCACTGTCCACAAGATGGCGGTGCAACCATGGTTTGTTATTTGAAACATCTAAAATTATGGCTGTAGAGGTCGATCACGATTCCACGCAAGCAAAATATATTTTTGCATAGAAAGACTGACCTGATAAGAGATTAGTTCTCTATTTTATATTCTTTAAATCCTTATAGCCCGTAGCCTAGAACGCTGCCATTTACTACGAGGCCATCTTGTGTGCCGGTTTTTCAGTCTGTGGATCAAGCAACTTCAAATACCTGGGCTGATTTTTCTAACCAATAGGTGAGAGGTAGTCTGAGCAGGCCACATATTAGTCCCATTAATTGTTATTTGCAGAATGACAATGGGCGTCAGGAGGACGCCATCATGCGGTGCCACTCCTCCCATCCCGGGCCCCAGTGAGCCTTTGAGAGCGATGCATCATGCTGTGCACCTCCTTCCATCCGTGCCCCGGTGAGCCTTTGAGGGCGGGACATCATGCAGTGCACCTCCTTCCATCCCGGGCCCCAGTGAGCCTTCGAGAGCGGTGCATCATGCGGTGCAGCTTCTTCCATTCGTTCCCCCGGAGGGTGCCGGTGAGCCTTTGAGAGCGGTGCATCATGCGGTGCACCTCTTGCGATTCCCGGGCCCCAGTGAGCCTTTGAGAGCGGTGCATCATGCAGTACACATCCTCCCATCCCGGGCCCCAGTGAGCCTTTGAGAGCGGTGCATCATGTGGTGCACCCCCTCCCACCCCGGGCCCCAGTGAGCCTTTGAGAGCGCTGCATCCTGCGGTGCACCACCTCCCATCCTGGGCACCAGTGAGCCTTTAAGAGCGGTGCATCATGCTGTGCACCTCCTTCCATCCCAGGCCCCAGTGAGCTTTTGAGAGCGGTGCATCCTGCGGTGCACCTCCTTCCATCCCGGGCCCCAGTGAGTCTTTCAGAGCGGTACACAATGCAGTGCACCTCCTTCCATCCCGGGCACCCATGAAACTTTGAGAGCGGTGCATCATGCAGTGCACCACCTCCGATCCCGGGCCCCAGTGAGCCTTTGAGAGCGGTACCTCATGCAGTGCACCTCCTTCCATCCCGGGCCCCAGAAGGTGCCAGTGAGCCTTTGACAGCGGTGCATCATGTGGTGCACCTCCTTCCATCCTTGGCCCCCGGGTGGTGCCGGTGAGCCTTTGAGAGCGGTGCATCATGTGGTGCACTTCCTTCCATCCCGGGTGCCAGTGAGCCTTTGAGAGCCGTGCATCATGCAGTGCACCTCCTTCCATCCTGGGCCCCAGGAGGTGCCAGTGAGCCTTTGAGAGAGGTGCATCATGTGGTGCACCTCCTTCCACCCAGAGCCCCGGAAGGTGCCATTGAGAGCAGTGCATCATGTGGTGCACCTTCTTCCCGGGCCCCGGAAGGTACCAGTGTGCCTTTGAGAGCGGTGCATTATGTGGTGCACCTCCATCACCCTGGGTCCTAGGAGGTGCCGGTGAGCCTTTGAGAGCGGTGCATCATGTGGTCCACCTCCTCCCATCCCGGGCCACCAGAAGGTGCCAGCGAACCTTTGAGAGCGATGCATCATACAGTGGATCTCCTTCCATCCCAGGCCCCAGGAGGTGCCGGTGAGCCTTTGAGAGCGGGGCATCATGTGGTGCACCTCCTTCCATCCCCAGAAGGTGCCAGTGAGCGTTTGCGAGCAGTGCATCATGTGGTGCAACTCCTTCCATCCCGGGCCCCAGAAATGCTGGTGAGCCTTTGAGAGCAGTGCATCATGTGGTGCACCTCCTCCCATCCCAGGTCCCAGAAGGTGTCAGTGAGCCTTTGAGTGTTGTGGGTCTTTTGAGCAGTGCAATTAACAAAACCAGACAGACAAGTCTTGGGCGCCTGCTGCCAGTTTTCTCGGATTGAGGTTAGGAACTCAATTCAAATACTGTGCAATGGAATGAGAGAGAAAAAACAAGAAACACAAAAGTTTTAAATAACATTGCAATAAAAAAAATCTGATTAGAAACGGATAAGAAGAAATCACCTTTTTGTCATGAATAGTTGCAAACTGCAATTGTGGGTCACTTTTTTTTTTGGGGGGTGCCCAGGCCAATTTTTCATCCCAATCCGTCCTGTGATTTACACCATTCAAAAAAGTAGGGATCATTCTGGTTGCTGCTAGTCTCTCGGACACCACAAACGTTGCAGTACAGACCCACTGGGAGAGTGCCTGAGAGGAGAGACCAAGAGAGGACTGGTGGTCACAGAGGTGTTTAGCAGCAGGGTCATCAGAACAGGTAGTAAGGGGACAACCCAAGTAACACTGTGGGGCAGATTTACAAGGAACTGAGCCATCTGCATAGATGCGTCAGTTTCCTTGCACCATCACCAAATGTCCTTGCGCCACCATAGATGCGCTGTATTTACAATACAGTGCTCCATGGCACAAGGATTAACAGGTGCGTCAGAAATTCTGACATATCTGTTGGCCCAAAAGTGACGCATTGCTGGAGTTGCTCATGTAAGTGATGCAACTCCAGCAATGTGCCACAACAGATTGGTGACCCCATAAAAAAAGCCCAGCGTCATTCCTTATGCCTGGTCTGAGCAGGCATAGGGATTTTTGAGGCAGTGAAGGCATATAGTGACGCAGTGAAATGTAAATTTCACTACAACAGTTCTACATGGCTTTTTGCATGGAAACGCCCACCCTGAATACATTATACCTGACGGCGGTATAATGTGATGCAGGGCTTTACAACGTGACACATCTCCCTAGATGCATCACATTGTAAATTGGCCGCATTGTTTGCATCGCCGTTGCATCAAAAAAGTGATGCAAGGAGGCGCATGGGACTTGTAAATCTCCCCCATGTGTTTTACTGCTAAGGATGATCACCTCCTAACTTACCTTCATGATGCTGGACATAATTGGCAGGAGGCACTTGCTGAGATTCTTCCTTTTGCCTCCCCAATTACCCATAAGTCTGTCTGAGAGTATTTCTGGTGGCATTGCTGTTGATGGTGGATTAAAGGTGGAGGGGGGGGTGGAATCGGGGTCCAGCCATGTATCTGGATTCTGGTTTGTCCAACAAGAATTGTCGTAGTCTGATATGTCGGAAGAATTGGAGTAATTGGGTTTGTAGTTCAAAAAAGTTACTCTGTTCTGTCAGTACAAACCTAAGACACCTGCTCAGAAGTTTGACCACAGCCTCTGTGTCCCCGTACCCCTGGTTCTCTCTCTGAACCTCTTTTTCCTCCCCTTTACAGCACTCCAAAACTTTGGCAATACGGTCCCAATGATGGTGGTCCCAAAGTGGAGAAGTGTGGCTCAATGGTTAGAGAGGCAGAGTCGCAAGTGTTGCTTAATGGTTAGAGCGGCAGAACCTGATGCAGAGGTCTAGCCCGGGACCAGGGTTCAATTCCCCGCCTCGGCGGGTCTTGGGATCAAAAATTCCACGGACCTGATAATTCTCGCCTCGGTGCCTATTCCAATCATGGAGTCCCACTCTGCAACTCTGGGCAATAGCTTGCTTAATCTCCACAACGGCCCCCACAATGCTAAGGATGCCTGGCCTCCACCTTGGGGGTGCCCAGGGGTGGACACCTCACAGGGAAAGCCAGGATGGGTTCCACAGCGGTATTCGTACAAGCGCCTTGTGACCCTTGCGGGTGAGTAGTGCGCTATACAAGTATCAATTTACATTTACATGGTCCTGAATAAATAGGACCGAAACGCCATCGACCTACCTCTCAGCGCAGCTCTTGGCGCACATTTCACTCTGGTTCTTCAAAATCAAAAACCTTGCACAGTCATTGTATATAATTATCCATGCTGAACCATTGATCACTGTACATAACTTTTTGCCACTTTGTGCCTTCTGTTGTTTTTTGCACTAGTCACTTGCACCGTCACCCCCTTGTCACGAGCACAACGTGCACCAAGCCCCTTTGGTTTGCCATCACAATTTATGCTTGCAGTACTGTTCTGTATAAACTGTGTTTCTAAATATATGATGCCATGAGCACTTTCGAACAAACAACCAGGAGTCTCCCTCTCTTCTTCTTGTAATGTTGTGTACATACCAATGTATTTGCCTTACTCATTGAATCCAGTTGAGACATTGTTGCTAGTCTTTACTTACTCACCCAGATCTCAACCTGGTCTATGGGTTATACTCCTGTTGGGGTTTACCCTCTTGATCTGTGACACATCACAACTAATCTCTCTGACGACCTCTGTGGCTCACTAGGGTCCCACTGCTTACACAGGGCTCTCAATCGTCTGGAGGTGAACCAGAAGATATGGGAGTGAGGTGCTCTCCCGGCTGGCCTAACCCTCTGCCAATTCTTCTTGCTCACTGAATGAGTTAGAGGCCTGGCCTGCGTCTTCTCTCAGACACTAAATCACTTTCCTACTTTAAACAACAGAAAAAGGCACCGTAAACATTGGTTTTTACTTGTTGCCTCTGCAGGTTTGTTTATTAAGTTGATTTGTAGCGCCCTGTCTTGAACTCGCCTGCAAGCCAAAAAAAATGCGCATATAACCAAATGTGGTGATTTTTCCCAGGGCCCCTTGAACAGTTCCACTGTATTCTTTTAATATATACCTGATAATATATCCCCTGTCGTACATTATAAGGATGCTGCAAGTCACCGAAGAGTTCCAAACCCTTACAGAGGAACAAGGTAGAGTTCCTTTATAAGGTTATGGGACTCCAAGCTGACTTGCAATATCCTTATTATGTTGGATATGTACTTTAGCTCATATAATATATGAGCACACTATAATTTTCCCTCAAACCCTTTAAAACCTTGGTTTGTAGCGCTTTCATACAAAAGAGCAAGCATATTTGCAAACATGAAGAATAAAACCTCCGGTGCAAAATTAAACACATCAAAAACCTGTTAGATATTTGTTGCAAACAGATATCACAAGCAGTTCAATACAAATCAGTTTTTAAAAATAAAAAGCTGCACTAGCTCAGAATATGTAGAAACATGCACAATCATTCTCACTTTTCTCCGAGTGCAAAAAATACATGTTCTCACTGCTTGTCATAATAAGCTATTAAGATGAAGAAGAGAAAAGCAATGTTGCTTTAAAAAGAACTGCTCAATTATGTTCCCTTACTTTCACCTCAGCTGCTGGCTCTGGCAGCAGGTATTGTGACCTCAGAACTCAACTGTATATTACCTTAGAAGTAAGGCCCCCTGTTTTCCGTTTTTACTGATTTTTAAGGATACAGACAGAAAAACTTTATTTTCCGGTCTGTATTTATTTTTAAATGTGGAAAAACCGGAAATTTGGTTGCTTTTTGAGTGATCCTAAATGCCGTCAATGAAGACTGCTGGGCCATGAAGACTCTGGCCTCCCTACCCTTACGCACCCTAGGGTTCATTCCCAGGTATAAGTCACAAGATCTTCTAAAATCAATCTCATTCCACAACCCCAGGCAACAGAGACATCAGTCATGATGTCCATGATCAACACCAGACTGTTGCAATTGCAACAGGGTTTAAATTCAGATTACTTTTTTTACTGAGGACATGTCCCTAATAGCACTGCCTTAAAAAAAAAAAAGTAGAACAATTTGGACATAAAAATTCAACTTAAGAGGGTGAGAAGTTTCTGACCCATGTAGAAAGGGGTAGGAACATTTTTACTGCAGCAAGGGCGACAGGGTGGGCATTGTATGGCTCCAATTACAATCCTCAGCTCCGCTTCAGGAGTCAGGGTGGAGCCAGTGCCCCCTACCGGCACCAAAGAGTTATGTCAGAAGTTTCTGGATGCCGTCTGGGACTTACCATATTCAGGAGGTGAGGCACCTGCAGCTAGTAGAAGTATATATCAGAATGCGAAGCGTCAACTGGTGGAGTCATGACAGGAGATTAGGATGGGCAAACATGAAGTGTGGTTGTTTCAAATGACGTTTATTTGCTTTGATTGAAAAAAACACATCAATTACTGCAGCTGGGTGTTAGTGCAGCAAAGTTAGCCCAGCAAGCACTGCATACCTGGGCATTGCTGCTTCCTGGTTTAGTAATAACAGTGGTTATGCCAGTCTTATTAAGTGGCATAGGTAAAACTTTGAAGTTATGGGACATTAGCACCTGAACGAAGCCAACATGCCCGACTTTCTCAGGTAGTACTTCCTTAAGAAAGAAAAATATGGACCCAAAATGGAGTACTTCACTGTTCAATTGCCACCACAACCTGATAAAAAGTCATATTTTGAAGGGACATTTATTTGTGTATCGCAATGTTACCCAAAGGTTTTTGGCGCAACAAAAAAAAATGTAGGAACCAGTTAACCAGACTATGCTTTATTAACAACAGGAAACAGCGCCGTTTCCAAGGCCTTCTAGACTTTACAGGGAGATGCACTGCTCCTCAAGGCAACAGAAGGCTTTGCAGCAGCTACCAAGAGGGTCCGATACCACTAGTTGCTTGCTTAAGTTTGGGTACAATAACTTGAAAGGGGTTTGCAAAACTGCCATTTGGGGTGATGCAATTGAAAGCATTGGGTTAGAGAGAAAGCTCGGGAGCATGGGCATCCGCAGAAATTTTTGCGGGGGGGGGGCACATTTTTAACTTCATCAGCATCACCCTTGCACCCTTCTCCCCTCTGCCTTGCACCCTACTCCCCCTCCCCCTTGCACCCTTCTCCCCCTCGCACCCTTCTCCCCCTCCACCCTTCTCCCCCTCTCCCATGCACCCTTCTCCCACTTGTACCCTACTCCACCTCCACCCCTTTTCTACCTTGCACCCTACTCCACCTCCACCCCTTTTCTACCTTGCACCCTTCTCCCCTCTGCCTTGCACCCTACTCCCCCTCCCCCTTGCACCCTTCTCCCCCTCGCACCCTTCTCCCCCTCCACCCTTCTCCCCCTCTCCCATGCACCCTTCTCCCACTTGTACCCTACTCCACCTCCACCCCTTTTCTACCTTGCACCCTACTCCACCTCCACCCCTTTTCTACCTTGCACCCTTCTCCCCTCTGCCTTGCACCCTTCTCCCCCTCCGCCTTGCACCCTTCTCCCCCTCCGCCTTGCACCCTTCTCCCCCTCCGCCTTGCACCCTTCTCCCCCTTGCACCCTTCTCCCCCTCCCCCTTGCACCCTTCTCCCCCTCCCCCTTGCACCCTTCTCCCCCTCCCCCTTGCACCCTTCTCCCCCTTGCACCCTTCTCCCCCTCCCCCTGGCACCCTTCTCCCCTTCTGCCTTGCACCCTTCTCCCCTTCTGCCTTGCACCCTTCTCCCCTTCTGCCTTGCACCCTTCTCCCCTTCTGCCTTGCACCCTTCTCCCCTTCTGCCTTGCACCCTTCTCTCCTCCTCCAACTTGCACCCTACTCCCCCTCTGCCTTGCACCCTTCTCCCCCTCTGCCTTGCACCCTTCTCCCCCTCTGCCTTGCACCCTTCTCCCCTTCTCCCCTTCTGCCTTGCACCCTTCTCTGCCTTGCACCCTTCTGCCTTGCACCCTTCTCCCCCTCTGCCTTGCACCCTTCTCCCCTTCTGCCTTGCACCCTTCTCTGCCTTGCACCCTTCTCCTCCTCCGGCTTGCACCCTACTCCCCCTCTGCCTTGCACCCTTCTCCCCTCTGCCTTGCACCCTTCTCCCCTCTGCCTTGCACCCTTCTCCCCTCTGCCTTGCACCCTTCTCCCCTCTGCCTTGCACCCTTCTCCCCTCTGCCTTGCACCCTTCTCCCCTCTGCCTTGCACCCTTCTCCCCTCTGCCTTGCACCCTTCTCCCCCTCTGCCTTGCACCCTACTCCCCTTCTACCTTGCACCCTTCTCCCCTTCTGCCTTGCACCCTTCTGCCTTGCACCCTTCTCCCCCTCCAACTTTCACCCTTCTCTACCTTGCACCCTTCTCCCCCTCCGACTTTCACCCTTCTCTGCCTTGCACCCTTCTCCCCTTTTGCCTTGCACCCTTCTGCCTTGCACCCTTCTCTCCTTCTGCCTTGCACCCTTCTCCCCTTCTGCCTTGCACCCTTCTCCCCTTCTGCCTTGCACCCTTCTGCCTTGCACCCTTCTCCCCTTCTGCCTTGCACCCTTCTCCCCTTCTGCCTTGCACCCTTCTCCCCTTCTGCCTTGCACCCTTCTGCCTTGCACCCTTCTGCCTTGCACCCTACTCCCCCTCTGCCTTGCACCCTACTCCCCCTCTGCCTTGCACCCTTCTACCCTTCTACCTTGCACCCTTCTCCCCCTCCAACTTTCACCCTTCTCTGCCTTGCACCCTACTCCCCCTCTGCCTTGCACCCTTCTCCCCCTCTGCCTTGCACCCTTCTCCCCCTCTGCCTTGCACCCTTCTCCCCCTCTGCCTTGCACCCTTCTCCCCCTCTGCCTTGCACCCTTCTCCCCCTCTGCCTTGCACCCTTCTCCCCCTCTGCCTTGCACCCTTCTCTCCTTCTACCTTGCACCCTTCTCCCCTTCTACCTTGCACCCTTCTCCCTTGCACCCTTCTCCCCATCAGCCTTGCACCCTTCTTCCCTGCAGCCTTGCACCCTTCTCCCCTGCAGCCTTGCACCCTTCTCCCAGTCTGCCTTGCACCCTTCTCCCTTGCACCCTCCTCCCCTTCAGCGGTGCACCCTTCTCCCTTGCACCCTTCTCCCCTTCTGCCTTGTACCCTTCTCCACTTCTGCCTTGCACCCTTCTCCCAGTCTGCCTTGCACCCTTCTCCCTTGCACCCTTCTCCCCTTCTACCGTGCACCCTTCTCCCCTTCTACCGTGCACCCTTCTCCCCTCTGCCTTGCACCCTTCTCCCCTCTGCCTTGCACCCTTCTCCCCTTCTGCCTTGCACCCTTCTCCCCTTCTGCCTTGCACCCTTCTCCCTTGCACCCTTCTCCCCTTCTGCCTTGCACCCTTCTCCCCTTCTGTCTTGCACCCTTCTCCCCTTCTGCCTTGCACCCTTCTCCCCTTCTACTTTGCACCCTTCTCCCCTTCTACTTTGCACCCTTCTCCCCTTCTACCTTGCACCCTTCTCTACCTTGCACCCTTCTCCCCTATGCCTTGCATCCTTCTCTACCTTGCACCTTTCTCCCCTCTGCCTTGCACCCTTCTCCCCCTCCGCTGATTACAGTACAGAGTTTCCCTAACACAAATTAGTGTGCTGGGGAATCCGTGGGCATAGACACAGATTAGAAGTAATGCTACAGATGGCACTCTTACACTCCCCATGGATTAGCAGTTATACAGTACTAATAGCGCCTTCACACTATTCGAAGAGCAGCCATAACAGAACCTGAAGCATCCTTATGCCCCCTCCTAGACTATTAGTCACACAATACCGGAAGTACTCCCAACTCCATCAGAGTAGAAGCCACACACTACTAGAAGCACTGTTCACCCATCCCAGACTAGCATTCACATGCTGACACTCAGTCTCCACACACTAGAGGCAGCACACTATGGATTACACTGTAACTCCCCTCAGAGACAAGAAGTCACATGTTACTAATAGTAACACACTACCATCTGTTCCCTCACACCAATCACAGACTAGCAGTGATGTACTACCATCAACCACCTCACAGAGTACCAGTCTCACAATACCAACTCTCCAACCCTTGCATGCCAGCCGACTACACTGTCAAGGAGTGCAGATACAATGAGGCTACACTGCTAACTGGCCACATCAAGAAACAAGGATTGAGACTCACGGGACACAGGAGGCCACCCAAATGAGAACACTACTACAGTGACCAACTCTGGACTGAAGCAAAGAGAGGCTTTAAAAGAGCTCACGAATAATCTCATGCCCCCGTTGTGATCACGATAGCACCTTCCAATCACAGGTGTGCAGATTCCTCCACCCATCCTTGGCCTGCCAGGGGGTTGGTGGGAGGGTAGACTCATGGAACAGGATTTGGGAGCTTTGTAAGTAAAAAAAAAATACAAACTGACACAAAAACTGGCATGCATCTTGAATACAAGTCGCTTCCTGAAGGTTTTCCTCCAGAAGCTGGAGATCATTATGGGATCTACCACCAGCTCAAGGCCTCTGGGAATTGGTATTGTTGTATCCTTATTTGAATATGCAATTTTGTATATACTTATTAGTTAATGTTTTGCTTTCATGTTTCCTTTGAATATTTCGCTATGGTTGCCATGTGCATTCTAAAATGTGGAACGTTTCAAGGGCAGTTTTGATTTGGATGTGTTGGCCTTAGGATATGCGACCATGTACAAAAAGGAGCTACAGGGGTAGAGAACAGGTCACCCCCCACTCCAAAGTCATTCACAACACCGGACCTGTTCACAGGGTGAATCTACTGCTCAAATCCTAATCAATCCATTGTGGTATCTAAGACAATCTGTTCGGCCAGCGGTTAGTCATATACCGTCTATGCTATTGGGATATGGTTCACCATATTTCTAAAAAAAGGAGGTTTTAAAAGAATGTATCTGGTGCGTTCGTTTCGACCAATCTCTCCCACAGTCATACCCATCCCCTCATGTGATCATGGTACAGATGCACAAAGCAGCTGTGAGAATGAGGACAAAATGTGAGTGGGGGTTGGTGGTGCCTCACGGAAGTACCACCATGGGAGTGAGCAGGAAGGTTCTCGCCTGCTTCCTCAGGTTCTCATCATTAGCAACCACCAACTCAAAAAGAACCGTGTTTAAAGTGAGTGAAAGAAAAAGAAAGAAGACAAGGTGCTAGGGTGTTATATCAAATACTGCCTATGCACCAGACAGTTAATATCAGTGTGCGGCAGAGTCAACCGAGCGAGTGGGACTGCGGGGTCCAACCTATTGCTCCGCCCATCCCTTTTAAAACCGAGCTAGATCACACTAGCTATTCAATTTTATTCAGTGCTGTGTGTCTGCTCATTAAAAACTGACATGTTTCATTGCCAGGGGGAAGAATTCACAGCAATTTCTTCAGGGCGTGGGTCAAACACTTCACCAGTATATGTCTATTTTAGTGTTCCTGCAGGAGACACGTAAAAACAACAATGCACCATGATCAGTTGGCACCTGATCCCAAAAAGTAAACAACAGTCCCTTTATAATAAAACCACTCTTCTGTTGTCATAATATTTACCGGGATATAGCCCTGCTTGGGGCATACCTTTACCCATATGCACATGTGAGTGTGCGCATATTCACAGTCTTATGGGCTCTTGCAGTCTTTGCTTCCGTCAATCTGCAAGACCTAATAGTCTGATGAAACTCAGCGTTCTACAGTGAAGGGCATGTCCCCATCATGTACTTCATAGTGTGCCTTGACCGGGGATTTCTCGGTTTTTTACTATTCACACGGTTTGCTAAGGTTATATTGGTACTGCACCCAGCTCCCTTAGTAGTGCCCCAGTCTCTTAAAAAGTTTGTGCTGCTTAGCGCATATTGATTCTAAGATCAGAACCCCATCCTTGTAACCACGGGGATTACACTCACATTCTCCATGTCTGCTGGTAATCGTGCCCCTTAATCTGTATCAGCGCTGCGCACCAGATACATTCTTTTAAAACCTCCTTTTTTCGGAAAGATGGTGAACCATATGCTAATAGCATCGACGGTATATGACTAACCGCTGGCCCAACAGATTGTCTGAGATACCACAACGGATTGGTTAGGATTTGAGCAGTAGATTCACCCCGTGAACAGGTCCTGTGTTGTGAATGACTTAGGAAATGTGATACTGTGCTCAGTGGAGGGTAAATCCCTAGGCAGTCAAAAGGTCTCAGACAATACCCTCAACTGTGTTATTGCCCTGCCCTAGGAATCTCATGTAGTAGCAGGGGGTCCTTGTTATTCTCTTTAGGTTATGCGATACTGTGCTGCCATTTAAAGGATTATTTTCTACCTTTGGATTACTAGATTTAATTTCAACAGGTATCTTTGAAGAAATAGCTTTCATGTTAGCACAAAGCCAGACATTGATCCAAAATGAGGGATAAATTCAGAATATTGTCTAAGAAAAACATGGATATAGCACAAGGTCAGAAGACTTGGTCCAACATTTGAAAGTCACATAGGTATGTCCAATAGCGGCATGCATGAGAGAGCAAGGACCAAATGGTTACAAAACCAAGAAGCAAACTAAAAGCATAGGTTCTTTCAAACATTTACACCCCAATTACAAGTACGTTGTTCGATTTTAATCGCTTATATGAATCCCTTGCTAATGCGGTATAATGCTCACACAGCATTCTAAAATAGCATTTCTCTACTAGGGATTCAGGACAATTTATTTTACCCATAGAGCCCAAAGATCCTTTTGTTATTACGATTGAAGGTTTACTTTCCAAACAGAATCGATCTAGTCACTTTCAGTACAGATTTCCTACTGTAATTTTGCCGAATAGCTACACTTGGCATCAAGGTATTACGTTTATCTAACTAGTGTGCAAGCAATTTCGAAAATCTGTTTTCCGGTTTAGTAGTCTCCAATAGGAACACTGTAGCTAATAGTTCACACTCATGATATTTTATAATAGGAAAAACACTATGACTGTACTTTTCACAATCAATCCCAAAATCAAATACTCGATTGGGGGATCTTTCTTTATAATCAAGATTTCAAGGAAAACCGATTGTCCCATCTAAGATAATGACCCTACTACCAGGAAGCATCACCAGAAAAAAAAAAAACAATAATGCCTATTAAAGAGCAACAAGCCATCAGTCAGATTTCAGCATTTCAACATCATAAAGATTAGCCCACTCATCCTATTTAATATGATAATTGCATCTTTAATTGCCTAGCCATGAGCAGATGGGACAAATGCAAGAATCCACTAGAAAGTCCTCCAACATATTTTTGTTTCTTTTTCACCTGTAGAGAGAATTATCAGTGGAATAATCCTCCCTCGCTATCATTATCCTCACTTTACTTAAGGCAGATTCCTGGTAAAACTCATCATTGGGCACAAAGCCGCTCATGGCCCATTCCTTAATCTAATTTTTAATTCCATTATTATGAACCGTGATCTTTAATAGGAATAATTAACCTACTTCCAACATCAACCTTAAAATATGAATTATGTTATATTCTAACCTAATTGAATATATTTAATTAAAATAACTCAACCCCATACAGTAATGCAACAAATAATAATTTTAATTAAATGAAGCAAATTAAAATAACATTGCCGTAAATGATTTCTTATACGCCCTCCACCAAATTAAATTATAACCGTTATTCAGATCCTAATCCTAACATTAAGTACATTATTTAGTAAATTTTAAACATAATTCTTTCTATTAATACTCACCCAAATTGTAAACGTTGCGGATTTAAAAAAAAAAAAAAACGAAACCTGAATAAATGGTCTTCCAAACCCACCCTTTAAAATTTATATTTTAAAATCAATATTATACTTACATTAAAAGTAAATCTCGGGACACCCAATATGAGTCACACAAATAAGCCTTTATTTCTTCCATTTCAGTGATCTACATGAAAGTACCAAGGGTGCGGACTGCGCTTCAGAAGGTAGAGGTTGGGGGGTCTGTAGAGCCTGACAAATAGGAGAATCGCTGTTTAATGTCGTCTTTGAGTCACATGGTAAATAGGCTACGTGGACATCCTCACAGTGATTTTTTTACACACATATGATTCCTGTAGTTTTCCGGGGGCTGTAGTCCTACAGTATGCCCATGTGGGATCTCTTATCACGGTGGGCGACAATATCAGGGGGGCAGGGAGGCGACTAAGAGTTACTTATTGATTGTGGCCAGAAAATGCAAATTTGTTGGGTGGAAGGGGGGGGGGCGGAATTCTGGTATTTCAACTAGTACAGTCAGAGTGTGCTTGCAGGTTACTTCTCCACGGTGACCTGCAAACCAGAGTTACTTTTCGTAGGAGTGAAAGGAGGGGGCAGCGTGGAGAGGAATTTTCAGTCTTAGTGTGCACCACCATTGGAGGGCTTCTGGGCACACAGAGAGGGTTTCTCTTCAGAGGATCTGAGGTTTCAGCCTGGGTGGAGGGATAACTTCTCAAGGAGGTTACAAGGGGATCTGCTGAGTAATTCTCCAAATTTGGCTGCAGCCCCAAAGGCATGAGGTTACAGCTGCATGGTAGGCTACAGTAGTGGAGCGGAGCTTGGGGATAGAACGCTTCAACAGGTGGTAGGGGTTACTTCTGAAAAGTGAACTTCTCCATAGCAACTTGAAGTTGGATTACTTCTCTAGGGGGGCGTAGTTCAGTAGCTTCTCAATGAGGTCCACATGCGACAAGAGCATCCGACGGCAGCAATACCGCTTCAAGCCCAAAGCATCCAGGGCATCTCTGAGGACAAAATAAATAAAATGTCATCAGCACCTCCTGCGGAAAAGCTTAATATTCAAGCAGTTGGGGTATTTCATCTGCCTGGTGGTGCCAGTTTGCAGACAGGTGCCATTTAGCTTCAACATTACACAATTCAGTTTCTAGTAACAAAAACAGTGTCCAGATTTTGCCTAGGTAAACAAAATATGACAATTCATGTTTTTACTGTCACAAATCACCAATGATTGCCTGAAAAATTTTAAAATAAAACAAGAGACCCTTACATCAAATGTCTGCACATAAAACTAAACAAGTTAACACATTACAGAAGCCATTCTCATGCACACCCTCTGGCAGCTGATGGGTGGCAGCAGACATTAGAACGTCCGTTTGTGCACACTAGAACCATCTACTCACTAGGGTTGCTTACAATAGTTAAGTCTGCATGCATATTTGACTTGGAAAGCATAAAAAAAATTCAAAATAAAAAGAATCGATGTATTTTATGTGCAATATTGGTATTCAGTCCAGACCCTGTGAATTTATAATAGGAGGTTAAAGGTCAAAAATACCTTACACATAAAGGGACAGCCCCCACTTTTATTCGAAAGTCCAAACTGCTGAAAATATTAAGAGTTTTTGGAATGTGATATAGGTGATGCTCTTTACATGGCAGCTCCTTGAGCTGCCCATCACCCTTCAGATCTAAAAGTAGGTTCTCTGCCAGGTCACAATGCCTCTACGCCGTGTCATGGCCAATGTAGGTTGTAAGATTATTCATGCACATTTTGTCATGGCCAATGTAGGTTGTAAGATTATTCATGCACATTTTTCGCCATGTCTGTTCAGCATCACTATTCTCTATTTAGTCATAACAGCTCTCTGACATCCAAGATGGACCATACTGATGCTGTATAATTCTTACAGTCTGCATTAAAAAAAGCTACAAATGACTGTGTCATCTATTACCATCCCAAGATGTGGATTTATAAACGGTGCCTGGAATGCAGGGTTAGGGGGGTCGTAAGCGGAGGAGACGCCTGGACCAGATGCTAGTGGTTGAGTAGGATCTGGTTGCACCTTACCGCCTCTGAAGTCATAGGGGCAGAGCTTGTATTTTGAAAAGGAGATCTTTCTTGGAGATGGTGTTTGTGATGTGAATGAAGCAGCAACAACCTTATGGTGAAAGCCATTTCATGCACGTACATTTATTAAATCCCGGAGACCTCCTTAGAATGCACGCTGTTCAAGGTAAAGTAATGGATTGTGGAGGAAGTGATGAACACCCTACATAGGCTCACCATTAACTCACACCATCGAAGCCTTTGCCACCTTTCTGGCCCTCATAGGACTGAGCAGGGTAATTCCACACCCGGGCATTGGCAAAGCAATAGGTTCCGCCTACGCAAGATCTACTGGTTGTTAATGTGTATTTAATTTTTTTTTCCTTAGCTGCTATGCAACCTGGTTTAAAGTTGAGGAAAAAAGAAAAAGCAATGACGCAGCCAGCGCTGATCACACCATATCACTTTTTTTCTTAAACCACGTTGTACAGCAGCTTGTGCCTTTGCCATGTAAAAAAAAGTATGAGGGGGGTAAGCTACACAAGGGAGGTGCGAGGGAGGACGGTGGGGGCAGCAAAAACGGACAGTGGGAGGCGGGAAAGGTGTTACAAGCAACACAAAGGAGGTGCAGGGAGGGAATAGCAACATGAGAGAGGAGTGGGGAAGGGAGACTGACTGCAGGCACATGCACTCAGAGTGCATACAAAAAAAAAGTACCTACTGGTGTGTGCAACCAGTGGAGGGACTTTGGCTGCAGGCTGAAAGCTGTACTAGGTCCATGCCCCACGGCAGGGACACACACTTGAAGCGCTTGGAGGAAGCAGAAGGTGCCGACTAATCATAAGCAAGGAAACACGAGCTATGTGGAAGCCACACAATGGTAAGTAATGGGGGCAGGGGGAGGGGGCTCTATACCCGTTATAACTTTTTTTGTTTGGTCAATAGATTTTACCAACAGTGCACACATGCTGCTCAGCAAAACCTAAAACAGAAGGGTCGTTGTGATCAATGGGCATTAGTTGGAACCGATGGAGGTCAGTCAAGTGAGGCCCAGTCAATAGATGGGACTAATAGAAAAATTCAGACTACAGGGGTATGGCCAGAGTCATTTTTGCTGTGACACAATGTGGAAAATGTGTAATATTTTACTTGGCATAAGCTGCAGCCATGTTGGCTGTGGTATCCATTTAGGTTTCCTTCATAATTCTTTCGTCCTTTCACTCTGCTTGTGCTATCTATTTTAGTTGACTTCCTGAGTCAGCTGAAAGCAATGTACGTGCTGAGAGTTGTAGCTGCCAGTACATCGGTTAACTGTCAGTCATCTATTGCTGCCATCAGCATTTCTGTTCCCCCTCCCACTTTTCTGACCATGTCGTTTTTATCTGCCCATGTTTGTTGGTAACTATTTCTAAAACAGTCCTTTCCATTTTTGTTCACGTGCTTACAATGCACCAAACCTGTATTTAAAGGGCACTGGTTTGTGAAGCCAGTGTACTACTTCAGGTGGCACGAGAGTGCTGTGCGGATGTGGTCCCACTCATGAGTGATTAATAAACTTGTTATTTATTTCCTACTTCAGTGCTGATCTCTACTTTGTTGGTTTTTGAACCCATGGACAAAAGGGTGACCCTGCACCAGTGTACCCCTAAAACGGTATATTTCCACAATAACATGGAGGCTGTGCTTCCCTTCTACTCAGTCTGGTCCTCAGATGTCCCAAGCAGCAAGGTGCCACCTCTCACCGCACTCAGTGCCATAGATTAGCCTGCCTCCAGTGGGCAACCCATGATAGTACTTGCCATATTGCAATAAATCCAGGGGAAACAAGTGTTCTGACCCTTCAGCGCCATTAGCCGAACCCAGTGCTGTGTTAAAGATTCAGATTCACAGTGCAATCCTTGACCTAGGTAAGGCGATGCAAACAAGCACACTATTCTAGAATGTAGACAAAATCCACCCAGTCACCACTTGAGACAGACATGCAGTGTTTCATGCAATGATGTACTGTCCCACACTACAGTCTGCGGTGCGCATTATGCCCCAGTAATCCAAGCCAGAGCAAGCCGTTGTGACCGGTGGGACTCTGACCCATATGAATGCATGGCCTTGCTGGCCACCAAGGGTCTTTCTGTGCAGGGAGGGTGGGCTGTGTGTATTATTATTATTATTATAAAATTTCTAAAGCGCGCAAATACCTTTCGGTGTCTCGGCGCTGCGCTGTGTGTAGAGACAAACATGTCAATATGTACTTACCCCTCAGTGTACTCTGCCTGCAGGAGGCCCAGGTAAGCTTCCCATTTGTTACCGACCACCTTGCCACAGGTGAAGCATCTCACAGGAATGATCATAGCGCTGCCACTGTGAAGAGAGGACATGTGAGCCACAGGAGAACAGGGTGTGGCTGAGCTCGTCAGCCGCGCAGTGGAACACCAAAATGTCCATCCCAGAACAGATAAAACATTTTTTCAATAAAAATAATGATAATAGCAGACAAAGTAATATGATGTTCAGCGATATTTATACAACCGAGGGAATACCCTAAATCAGTGGTTCCTAACCTGAAATCCGGAGACCCCTGATATCCGCAAAGCCTCTTCGGGGAGTTTGCAACTACTTAGAGAATCAAATATTAACAGATTGAGAGTGTGTATATATTAATAAAGAAGCTAAATGTACAATTTAAAATTTTTAAATGTACTTGATGTGGGCATGAGTTTGAAATTGGAGACTAAAAAAATAAATGAGTATCCTAGATTGATTTGTGTGAGCACTTAAGTGCATCAAACAGAATATAGTATGGATGAAGAGTGGCCTGAATTGAATTGAGAAAAGCTCCAACCTTCATGTTAAAATGTTATTTTTTTATTGTGTTTGTGAATTAATAAAAAACAAGTTTGTGATTTTATTTGAATGTTTTTCTGTATTTTGTTGTGCATCGTTTTCGTAGTTCAATTAATCTACAGTACTTAGGCTGGGGCCCTCGGCTAGCAGTCATGACTAGGGAAGGGGGGTGGAACCCCAGATTCAGATAATAAATCGGGGGGGGGAATTCAGTAATGATTAATTGGGGTCCCCAGAAGTCACAACGATAAGAACCACTGCCCTAAAGCTCAGCAGCTCAGACAAAGACACAGAATCAGGTTTATCAAGTCAGATGCAGCACCTCAAAATACAATGCAGAACAGTTTCCCTTATAATCACAAAGCGCACAGAAAAGCAGAATAACCTTCTCTGCCACCACAGGTGAGTGCTGTGATGCCCTGACACACTTCCTTCGCTCACAGGCTAATTTTACTCCTCAGGAAATACCCTATAAACAAGCACGGAGGAGAGTTTACTTACCAGAGTATTACAGTCTTCTATTAGCTGGAGGGGTGAGAAGGGCATGGCCTATGCTTGGTTGCTGATGCCCCACGCTCAGTCAAAGTAGTGTCATCTTGTACTTGGACAGCTGCGGGATCCCCAACCACACCACTCCTTCTGCAGAACCCTCATCAGGATCAAGACGAAGTCCTTACCACCTTCAGAGGGAAAGGGGCCCTTTCTTCAGGAGTTAAAAGGGGATGAGCCCAGGAGCAGAGGGGAATAAGAAGGAAAGCTATTCCTCCCACATGCTCAAGGCTTACAGTGACCACTCACATAGTCCATTTGTTTCAGGGTGGTAACACATGATCTGGTGGACCTCCACTCCACCGATGTCCCAAAGCCATATACCAACGTCCTCATAAATTGTGTTCCTCCATCTAAAATGAACCCCGTACGGAAGCCCTCCCTCCTCCCCCAGCAAACAGCTGCATTACATTCAAGAATGGACTTATTTGTTGCTTTGCCTAAAACCACAGCTTCGGGGTCACTGCATGGTGTAAACCATGTCCATCAGTACGCACCGCTTGCCATTAATGCTATAGGAATTCAGGTGATCATCAATGTGAATGGCTACTAACCAGTGATTAATTTGAGCCGGTGGGGGCAACCAGCACTCATTTTGTGGACCGGAACTCGATTTCTGGATTAGACAATACTGAGTGCAAGAGACAAAAAATAAAACAAAGCGGAAACAGAGGAAGAGAAAGGGAAAACCCATTATAAAGGGAGAAAGCAGGAACCTGCTAGTGTGAGATAAAGAGGCAGGAGTGTCATGTATCGGATTAAAGGGGCATGGGACGAATTCTGGACCATAGAGCCTTGGTATTGGGTGCGCCAACATTTAACTGTACTGGCCGCGGGGTTCCAAGCAGAGCTTTGGACACCAGCACTCATTCTTTTAAAAATTAAGCACTGCTACTGATTGAAAGGATCCCTCTCCATTTCCACAACCACTGAAAGGGAAATTGATGGAAGATTTGGGTTGGCCTCCAGTGTGTAGCCAGCAGGGCATGTTTGGAGGTAAATCTCCAGATCAGTAATAAATATTGGACACAAAACTGTTCAGCAGCTTGGGGATTTGGATGAGTCAGAGTGGAACGAGGCGTTGGCGTCACCCAGAGAGGCAGGCATATCCATGCGATTTCGATTGGTCCAATTTAAAATTTTGCACAGAGTTTATTACACCCGCACAACACTCTATAAAATACACAGGGCAGAACATCCCTATTGCTTGAGGAATTGTGGGGAGGAGGGTACACTGCTCCATACTTTATGGGAATGTCCCACTCTACAAATATACTGGAGAAGCGTAGCGCGCACGATCAGTCAGACGCTTGAAACCCCTTTCACACCTGACCCTCTGATATGCATACTGCATGTGTGGGGACCGACAGACCTGTCACTGCCTGGGAAGCGCTGGGCGATCATTGGTATGATGCTGGCGAAGCGTGATATTGCACAGAACTGGGGAGCACCGACTACCCCGACGCTATCGCAGTGGTGTAAGAACATGGATATGCTTATGTTGAAGGAACGGGAGGTTTATAGACAGAGACTCAATCCACGTAAGTGGAATAAAATATGGACACCATGGAACTCGTATAGAGGGGATATTTGTGAGCCGTTACCAGAAGATGAGGATGCAGATAGCTCTGGGGAGGAGGATGAGATGGACTGAAGTAAGATCTCCGGGAGGGACCTTGTAGGGGGGGTAGTCTGGGAACTAGATTCTGGGTGCATGGACGGAATAGCTAGTGATCTGCAATGAGAGTAATGTACATGTAGGCTCTACTCACGATGATACTGTAATTGTTCTATGATGCGGATCGTTCATCTTGACCCTATTATGTAGTATGTTCAGAGTTGGGATGAAAATGGAAATTTGAAAAGTTGCTCCAAGGATTGAATGCAGCTGAATGTTGACGCTGCGATGATACGATGAATATTCGTTAATGCTAATTTGTGATGGCAACAATAAAAACAAATTTTCAAAAAAAAACTGTTCAGCAAACAAGGTCTGAATTTAGCAAGGCCTAGGTCTCCAGCAAGAATGTATTTGCCAGCCTCATTTCCCATTCAATAATGGATTTGTAGCTGCCAAACAATGTAGGCTTTCCACCCAGGGGTGATTTACAGGGATAACAAGTCCTCTCTACCAGTATTGTATGCACTGCAACCCAACCCAGAGATTGTCAGGGTTAAGCTCCAGAATCCGAACCATGGGGAGACAAAGCACGTCAAGGAGAAACAGGGGAAACAGAAGTGTGGAAGTGGGGGGAGAAAGCAGCCAGGAACTTTGAAGGACCCATGAACATAATACAGATCAAATCAAATAAAACCAAGGGCATTTGTTAAGCGCAAAATTCACCCGTAAGTCTCATGGTGCTAGCGGACAACTCAAATAGAATCCGCTAAGAAAAGAAAGTCGGTTAGTTATCAAACAGCCATGTTTTTAGATCCCTACGAAAACAATTGTAATCAGTGATGGCGCGAAAGTGTAAAGGCAGTTTGTACAGCAGTTCCTTCTGATCCCTACTCCAATATTATCAAACTGCACAATGGAGTTTCCACTGTGGCGGAGACAACGAGAGGGCAGACATGATGGGAAAGGACAGTTTCTCATGTCACCAGCATGATTGTATCTGTCACCAAACTCAGCCCCCAGACCCAGCGCCTTCTACAATGGTCTGGATGATCAAGGTTGCTGTGCAGCACCTCCTCTGAAAGGTCCCCGTGATCGCGGCCATACTTTAGGGGGGTCTCGGATTCCAGAAATTCTCATGAATATAACCAGGGATGCGGGGTCCATCTGTTAAAACCTAAGGCGGGTCGGGGACAAACGATAGTTGCCCGGCGGTATTGCCTCTGTGACCCTCTAGTTATTTAATCAATGAAGAGGCAGGCGCTGGAGACTGGAAAGCAGGAAACAAGGTTTTTATTCTCTCCGGAGGAGAACACAACGAAACGGACAGAAGGTATCGTTCTGAGGTGCTCTAGATACATTTCTGAGGCCTGGCCTCTTATACCCTGGTTTATGACTTTATTGTAAATTACACATTCATGTTAAAGCTTTGATGTATGGAAAAGACATTCCCGGAAATCCCCTTTGGGCCCGTTCCCACACACATTTACAGTTGAAGTCCCCACCCTAGTCACAATAGGTGATGAGTATCACGCAGCTGGATATTCCGCCGATTCACGGAATGTGGGGGGTTTGATCGGATCTCATGGGGTGGGGGGCTTTGATCAACCCGGGGATCCTTTGATGGGGGAAGCTTTCTATTGTACGGGGAGGGGCAAGGAATGGTATCGGCAGAGCTGGGTGTCGGCCTGGGAACGGGGAAGACAAAACGGGCACACAGGGAAAAAGGGGGTTTGCATCTAAGGGCCGGAGATCATGAAAGGGAAGCAGGGAGGTGTCGCGCTGGGAACAGGATGAGGGCCTGGGGCAGAGCAGCGCCGAAGAGGGGTTTATGACTCAGGGCAGGTGCAAGCAGGGGGTGGTCAGTGTGCAGGCTTAGTGAAGGCGAAGGGCTATGTCAGGGGCTAGCAGCATGCAAAAGGGTTCGTTCTGATCGGAGCATCTTAAAAATGGCGGGCGCGCACGACAAAAGTGTGGCATCAGGGGAAGAGACAAGATGGCGCAGATAATGTTCACCAAAACGTACTAATTTTCAACACATCATCCCAGATCACTGAGGAACTCACCTACACTTAGGGAGATATGTGAAGGTAAAATAGGTGTAGTTCCGTTTCTGATATACAGGCTTCCAGACATTGGTTCAGGATGCTGGACTAAGTGAGCTTCAGGATTTCTCCCTCCTGCCCCCTGTGGACCTCCAGATTTGCAGCTTCTTCCAATTACTCTACTACCGGAGACCTACCTTTGGGAATTGAGAGGCTTATATCACCCATATGCAGTTGGGCAGAATGCCAAAGGAAGCGTTTTAACAAGCTCCACCTTCCAGTGTGCAAAGGCCTTGGCTGCCAACAGCACTCAAGGGCCTGGTCACTACCACCCACCATCCCCTCTGGTCAAGCCTCACCTACAGGCGCCCTTGGAGTTCCTCTGAGAGTGCCTAAAGATCCACCATGATCTGATTAGTTCAATGTGTGATAATATAACTACAACTCTGTCCAAGTTCAGTTGTCAAGACCGTCCCACCTGCTGAGCAGTTGCGATGCAGGTGCTCAGTCGCGACAGGCCTATTGGTTGGCTCTCTACTCTATTTTTAAGATTCAAAAAATACATTTTCCAAAGGTTTTGCATTTATCAGTGTATGGGGGCTTTAAGGATTTCAGAGAATGGACACGTTATGAAGAATGGGCTGTGTAGTATGACAATTAGCAATACTTGCGTGCACGGAAAGGGATTCCTTCAACTAGAGCTTCTAAATGATTTCAAAAATCCAGGTAATCAAGTCATATGCAGTACCCAGGAATACACTGTACAACAGTCTCCTTTAGACCTCAGTGCAGAGTACGTCACATGCCTACGTCACATCAGCTTTCTCTAAGAACATGGGCAGATAGCAAGGATCCTCTTCAGATCATCATCTACACTGGAACTTTTACATCCTCAACAATAGCCCCAAATCTTGCCTTGCAGGGAGGCTCGATAACCCTAGCCCGCCCGGGTCCTTTTACTGCATACATTTGCCAAGCCCAACATCATGGAGTACCATGAGCCAGAGGCATCGACAGGATCTCGGCACTCTCCTACCCTTCCCAGCATGCTGCATCAGAGGTCACATACACCGCTTTTGCACACTCTGATCGCTAGTTTGTTGCTCCTCCGTAGGAGGGAAGCAGAGTCAGACTGAAAGGCCAGTGAGCAGGCAGAGGGTATACATAGAAGACTTAGAACAGGACAGACCCAGTCACACCAAAAGGAGGCGGCAGCTGTTCCTCTTAACCGTGCTGGCTGCTGAGGCAAGGCAGTTACCAGCTGTGCCATGTATGACTTGTATACAGTCTTGACATGGTCAATATACTTATACCCTGGCCACCATGAACCACCAACATCTCTAGTGCACAGTTTTGAGGCAGCTATTTGAAGAAGCATCGGGCCTGTTGGCGTTCTTCGGTGCACGGATTCACCCTCTTCTCGCTCCAGCATTTACTCTCCAGCATCCAGGTAGAGTTAGTCAAGCAGGAGTCCTCAGGAATGGAGGAGGGTGGAGGTGAGAAGGGCACAGCGTTTTTTGGGAGCCAATCAGATGAATGGTTTCAGCTTTGAGCTGGCACAAAGGAGGTTGTTGCCCAGATATAGGATTTGCACTTTGGGGGAGGAAGACCAAGGAGAGAATTTGGGAAGTTTAAATGACGGCAGGGATACGTATGTGGAAAGAGACTGGTCATAAGTTGAGGCGATACATTTATATTGTTGCAGAAATGAGAGATCAGACATTTAAAAAGAAGCGGAGTAGAAAATTTGGGGACCACTTGGAATGGCAAACAATGGAAAAAACAAGAGAAGGGAGTGAGGAGAGAAGGAACTGGGAGTGCGAGTTGTGAAAATAAATTAGATTTTTGGAATGGTTGGTATTGGTTGTCATTTTTTAGGTTTTGACTTGAGTGCAGCTGTTGCCATACAGTTATGCGTGGACCACTAGTGGGCCTTTGTCTCTGCCCACATGTTGGGAATCAGGAGTATGGGCAGAAATTGACTGCTTTCACTAAAAAGTGTTCAGTCTCCAGCAGCTGTGATCATTGTTTATTTATCAAGCTGCCTGAACTTGAACTTTCAAGGGTACACACGTGGTACTGGAGTGCTATTAAAGGGTCTTAGGTAACTAGATAATGTATGTTGGATTTTAACAGCAGCACAGATGGGAGGCACGGGGTCATTAACCTATATGGAGTTTTCGATCTTGCGTGACAGTGCAACTGACTCATTACCTTTAATCTAAACCAATATTCTACAGGTCATTGCTTCCACACAAATGCATAACTATTCCCATGCTATTTACTTCTAATGCTTCACTTGATCATACAACATTCCTTTAAAGCCAGACCCATTAGCATTGCCAATGCTTGTTAGATGCTTTCAGCAGGGAGTTTGGTCAGCTGGCAGACTCTTCATGGGAAGCTTTCCTTTTGTGAAGAAGTTCAGACCAGAACCTCAATGTTAGTCAAGGTTGTTTAGGTTAAAAGTATTGCAGAAGGATTGGTTGAGTTCCTGGGTGAACAGGCCAGTTTGGGGAGGAAGCCGGTTTATGTTTTTTCATGTAATACGATTTTCTACAGCGCAAACTTTACCCAAAGATGTCAGACAGCTTTACAAAAGGACCAGTTACATAACATAAGGACTTCAGAGTACATGAGTTCATTAAAGAAACAAACAGAAAAACTCTAAATTCACACAAGAATGGTAGTAAGTACATAAGTCTACTACAGATACTAGTGGCTAGAGTTTTATATATATATATATATTCACTGAAAAAAACATAGGTTTTAGGCCTTATATAGTTAGGAATTAGCATTTAAAAAAAACTTTGAAATTCACTGAAAAAACCATAGGTTTTAGGCCTTATATAGTTAGGAATTAGCATTTAAAAAACCATTGAAATTCCTCCTATATAGTTAGTTGGACTAACTATATTTGGCGCACCCGCAATCCACTGCTGATGATGTCACATATTACATCATTCATGACATGGTCAGTGACATCACTGATGACATCACTGATGACATCTCAAATCATCCAGTGACTGTTTTTCTGTAAAGTTTAAATATGTTTTACATATTGAAGAACGAGTGGATGTATAAGTGTCTGGATGAAGGATTTAGTAGGTGCGTGACTGACTGTATGTGTGAGTGATTAAATGTGTCTTACTGAATGCATAGGTTAGTGACTAAACTGTGTGAATGTGTGCATCAGTATGTCTGTTGTGTAAGCTGCTGCATGCGTTGATTAGTAGCTATATGAGTGGCTATATGGGTTATTGATTGGTTGCCCAAGTATTTGTATGGGAGACTGAGTGTGTGGCTGGCTGGGAGGTGTGTGACTCTGTGCAGATCAATTTGTACTTGTATTAGTGATTGTATAAGAGAGTAAGTATGTGTTAGTATATGTTTGAATAAGTAAGGTGTTGTGTGTATAACTGTATAGATGAGGAAATGGAAGTGTGATTGATTCTTTCATGACTGACTAGGTGTGTGAGTAACTCCAAGGATGAGTGGCAGTGTGCGAGTGTCTGCATAGGTGTATGAGTGCATATGATAGTGTTGCATTGATGAGGGACTGTATGTATGAGTGATTGTATGGGTGAATGAGTGGATGTGTGAGTAGACCTAGGAATCAGTGAGTGCCTATGTAGTAACTGGTATTGGTATGTCAATGGTTTCAAGAATGGTAGTCTGTATTTAACACTGGGTGTATCAAAGGTTATATTAGAGTGTGAGGAGGTGCATCGTATTATCACATGAATGATGTAATCAGTGATGTCAAATGAGATGTCAGTGATATCAGTGATGTCATTTGAGATGTCATCAGTGATGTCACTGACCATGTCATGAATGATGTAATATGTGACATCATCAGCAGTGGATTGCGGGTGCGCCAAATATAGTTAGTCCAACTAACTATATAGGAGGAATTTCAATGGTTTTTTTAAATGCTAATTCCTAACTATATAAGGCCTACAACCTATGGTTTTTTCAGTGAATTTCAAAGGTTTTTTTAAATGCTAATTCCTAACTATATAAGGCCTAAAACCTATGGTTTTTTCAGTGAATTTCAAAGGTTTTTTTAAAAGCTAATTCCGAACTATATAAGGCCTAAAACCTATGGTTTTTTCAGTGAATTTCAAAGGTTTAAATGCTAATTCCTAACTATATAAGGCCTAAAACCTATGGTTTTTTCAGTGAATTTCAAAGGTTTTTTAAATGCTAATTCCTAACTATATAAGGCCTGAAACCTATGGTTTTTTCATTGAATTTGCAAGGTTTTTAAAATGCTAATTCTATTAGCGGATAACGTTTAAATATGTTAATATCCTTGTGGGACCACCTGAGCAGCCCTAAGGATCCAATTTTTGGACCAGCCCAGCCCTAGGGCACTCACTTTGCAGCGTGCCTGGAAACTCCGCTAGACCAGCTGGGCCACACAGTACTTTCCCGCACTCACCGGTACAGAGGAGGCACTCCACACAATTATTTTGCGGATGCACCCATAGTTTTTTTGGTGCAAGATTCAAACCTCACGGAGTACTATATCTCTGGCAGTGCAACATACATTGGTGGCTGGTGGATTTTGAAAGAGGTAAGGCATACATTTTGTACCCGAGTATAATGAGCATGCGAAATGAGTGAGCCCGAAGTGAAACAGATGAGTGTGGGGGGTTCTACCCCGTGAGAACATTTTGAAAAAAATTGATTCAAATGGTCGATTTTACACTACTTCAAATTGTTGAGAAAAGGGGTTCCATAAACAGCATTTTAAAGATCAAGTGTGTAGAAAACATTAGAAACAAATAAAAAATGTGCCCAATCCTCAAACTGATCTGCTTGTAAAATAACCCCAAAACCAAGACCATCCAACCAACGGAAATGGTCACTTACCTGTAACACATCTCTGCCCTGCCTCTTTACTTTATTTCTTATCAAGGGTCAGAGCGTAGGTAACATTGTTGCACCGTCACACATTCCTCACAGTCATAGCGGTGTTTTTGCACTACTTTCAAAGCACACACACACACACAAAGAGTGAAAATATGCTGTAAACCAGTTCTTCAACAGATTTTACGTTTAGCCTGCCTCAGCCCTGTCTCTGACTGAGGTTCCTCATTATATGCACAGGGGACTGGGATGGCACTTCACAAGAAGACTGAGGCCTAGCCAGCATGCCAAAGTGCAGTGCACTGCCAGCCCAGGTTCTACAATAACAGAACCACGCACAGCTAGATGACGTGTGAGGCAGCTATTTTAAGAAGCCCTGTGTGCACCCATCTGGACGCTAACTCACAGCACACACAGTCATGTGTTGGAAGATGGGGAGAGGCGAGTCAAGGAGCGTTGTGAGACTCGAGGCACTTCATGGAGACGAGAGATCCTGGGAAGAAGAGGGCTGGGCATGCTGGGACCCACTGCTGTGTCTTACACTTTACCATTTGCGATAGTGGAAGCACAACTCGGGCTATTGGGAGAAGAATCTCCCAGTTATACAAAAGGATTGGTACACAAACATATGCGCACATACACATCAGCACATACATATAAGCGCTCACACAGACATATACACATGCGCACAGACACAGGCAGCAGCACACAGAGACACTCCAATAGCTGTTGTGTGCTATTCTAATGCTATTGCCAACACCCTAGCACAACACAAAGACAAACCTGCATTCCTGCGTCTGCAGTGCACTTGGACAGCGCGTGGATAGGAGTCCGTGTGGTGGCTCAGAATTAATTATATAAATAGCTGCAGCAGATACGAGTGGGCTGCGAGTGCTGGCGGCAGCCTGCCACGGCTATAGAAAGCCCCCGGCTGCCTCCGCTCCATTTCAACAAACCTTTCTAGGTGTCACAAAGCCCAGTGAGAACAGCGCAGAGCTTACCTGCAGTAAAGAGTACAGACCCCTCCCCCCGCAGGAAACACATTTCACGCAGAAATGAAAGTGGGGCTACTATCATGTGTCTAGAGCGTGAGTCGGATACATGTGGCGTTAGCAGGAGCCATACGTGTAACTATAGTGTATCCAGAGGTTTCCCCAGGGAGCCGCATCCCAACAAACTTCAACAGCAGTGTAAAGGGCTTTGTGAGATCCGTATACAGTGTTTTCAGTCCTGCAGCTGCTGTTCCTGTTAAAAAATCATTGCTTTTAGTCTTCCTTCTTCCCCCTCGCGGCGGGGGCGGGCATTTCCGGCCGGCCGTGCTGGAATTGGCCGGCCGGCCCCAGCACTTCCGGGTCGCCGCGGGCAGCGCGGCGGCCCGATTTCAGGCAGGCAGGCGGGGACAAAAACGAGGTGGGCACTCGTAATTAATTAAAATAAGCGGGCTGGCCAGTGCGCGCACGGGTGCGCGCCTATAGATATATAAGTGATTTTAAATGCAATTTTCTCAGCAAATACTGGACGGATTTACACCATTTAAAGAAAAGCGTAATCTGCGAACCAGTCTCTTCCATTTTACCAAATTTCAAATAATTCCGTTCAGCCGTTTGGGCTGTAGCCGTGTCTAAAGGTCCTATGGAAATTTGCATGGGGAAAACACGTTTTGGGACCCCCCTTTTATCTCAGCCCCCACTTGACGAACCCCCCTCAAACTTTCAGGGAAGGAGCGGAGCGTAACGGGCCATCTTCTTTGAGAAATTCACGTAGATTCATTAACCGGCGCCAAAGTTATTCCCAATAGAATGTTGTGGATTTCCTATGGAAACTAGGTCCTAACTATATATACCTACTGGCGACTGCCAGTAGGATAGATTGTATATATATATATATATATATATATATATATATACAAACATATATATATATACACACACACACACACACACAAGTTGCAAATTAAGAAAAAGACACAAACAGGTAACCTCTAAATTCACATAAGAATGGTAGTAAATACATAAATCTACTACAGAAACTAGTGGTTAGAGTTATATATGCAAGTTGCAAATTCACTGAAGATTACATTTTAATGAAAGTTGAAGCGATTAGGGTTGGAGAAATATAAAATATATATTTACACAGCATGTATGATCTTGCCATTGTTTGGGTTCTTGCTTTCAGCCAGGCCTTCCGGGTGTTACACTCACAGGCGGTAGAGGGATCCCCAAGCTGGTGATGTCCACAGCGCTCTACAGGCAGCAGGCGAGGTCCACAGCAGGGCTCCTCTTTGCCATGTTATTTACAGGGACAGGCAGTCCCCTGCCGGCAGCGAGCACGGCTCCTTCACGCTGAGGGGCACCAAGGGCGCCCAACAAGCACCTACCAGCAGCAGGTGAACTCCGTGGCATGGCTCCTCCCCACCTGGCCACAGGACATCTTCCAGAAGCCCAAGGTATAAAAAAGCAGCTGGCCTCTCCTCAAGTAGGGAGTATGTGTATTCTTGCCCCCAGGTAGATCTTCCAGGGGCGAGGGGAACGCTCCAGCGTGGCCTGCTCGGTCAGAGTCCCCACTGCGGGTTACCTGATGACCGACAGGCAGCTTCAGATCCCCCAGGCTTCTGCCACATCTTGACGCCTCAAGTGCGGATTAGGGAAAGTAGGTGAGAGTACCCTCACCGCCTAGTGGGTGCTTCCAGAGGTGCGGTGCGAGGGGCCCCGCTTCACTCCTTGGGAAGGTCGGCCCTCGCTATTGATGTAGAGGTTACCCCACAGCAGCAGGGAAGGCAAGACCTCAGCTGTAGTGTGTTCAGCGCGGCCCACGTGGGCCGCGGCATCTTTGCCACGATCCACTCAACATCCGCCGTGCCACTCTGGGTTCCCCAGGCATCTGCCACTGCCACAGCCCAATGCCACTGCGGTGGATAGAGGAATGCGGGGTGGGGCTCAGGCGGACATCACCGGAGGCCAGCAAGCACCTTTTACACCGGGATCTGCCTCTGGCAGCACTCCTAAGTTTCCAACAGGCAGTCCCAGCCCCGTCAGCTCGGTCCTTTGACACTCAAGCGGGCCTTTAATTGCCAGTAGAGCACACTACATCTTTCTTTAAGGCCATAATAAAAAACCTTTTGAAATGAAAAAACCTCCCATCACGTAAAGTATTGTTGGCTAAAACAGCATAACTAACTCAAGGTGTCATGACCAGCGGCGTCTCCTCCATTAGGGCGGAGGAGCACCGCCCCCCCCCCACCACCAACAAATAAAATGAGTTTCTAACCTGTTTTATTTTAACCCTCCTGGACCCGGCCCCAGGACTCTGACGAGTCTTCGGGGTGGGTGCAGGGGAATTACACTGTTTGGGGGGGGGGGGGGTTGGAGGAGTAGTGCTAGGGCAACCTTGTCCCTTCACTGCGCAATGTGCGCATGAGGTGTTTGGCTGGCCGTTTCAGGCCAGCCAAACATCTCATGCACAGTGAAGCATTCTCCAGCCCCAGCGACGCAGGCACAGGCTCCCAGTCTGCCTGGGAGAGCAAAGTCACAGCACTCAGGCCAGTCCTGTCTGCTTTCCAGCCGCGTCATGATTGGCTAGAGTGCAGTCTGGGAACCTGTCCCAGGAGCAGGAAGAGCGCAATGGAGCAAACGGCAGAGGTGGCGATCAGGTAAGGTTATTTATTTGTTTAATATTGTACACCCCCTATGCACCCCTGCCCCCAGCTCCCTCCTCCGGCCCACACTGCCACTTTGGCAAGGGACAGGCTAACTTAGGAGCTATGAAAGTTTAAGACTTATGTAGGCAACCCCGTAGCTAGGCTTTCCTTTCCTAGATGTAGGAAAGATATTGGGAAGGTGAAGCGGTAACAAGAAAAGTAAGACTATAGGCACACGAGTGCAAAGAAATGTCAGCTAAAAAGCCAGAACCAGTTGAAGATCTCACCTAGCATGGGACAATTTGCGGACTATCTAGAAAGAAGTCCATTTTCTCTTGCTCAAATGCGCGTTTTAGTAATGAGATTATATTTCACTGCAAGGATTTCAGGCCCTTTCCCGTGATACCACTTGCCATTAAACACCCAGCACCCTACATGTGTAGAGAAATCTGTACCTTATGGTTTAAACCTGTCGTGAAAAAGGTATTCTCAAGTTCTTCCCTTCCAGGCAATACTGTCAGCGAGTGGAAATGACATTAAGCACTTATGCCATAGATTCGACTTGTGAGAGCAAACACAAGCGAACACAGGCAATTACAGATGCTATGTTCTCTGATTGCACGTGGGAAGTGGCTTCTTGGATGAAAAATAACGGTCTCCAACTTAGTAGCGGGAAGACCAATTCTATTATTTGGCAAAGCGAAGCAGATTTGGTTGAAAGATTCATGGCCTGAGTTGCGGACCGGTTCATGGCCAAAAAAGGTGGTAAAAAAATCTGGCCATTCTTTTCGAATGCTAAGCTTTCTTCAGCTAACCAGGTTAAGTCAATTTGTAGCTCTTATTCTCACATTTTTCACCCTCTTAGGAAATGTTTTACCTTGGGTTCCCCTCAACTGTAGAAAGTCCATTATATAAGCCCCTATACCTAGTTGTATAGACTGTGGCAATGCTCTCCTTATTGCCACTGAGTCCCTTCTGTCAAGATTGCAGGTGATTCAGAAGGCGGAGGCCGGACAGGTCTTCTGTCTTCCTTCTTGCTCCCCCTCGGTCCATGCCTAAGATCTTTACATTGGCTCCCCATTAGAAAGCACAGTATTTTCAAGCTTCTCTGCCATGCCCACAGAGCTTTGAAAGGGGGAAGGCTGGCCGGTCTTCATTCAAGAAGAAGGTTCTACCATCGGGTCAGGAGCCTTAGAACTTCCAATACTGCAGTGGCTCTTCCCGTCGCGGCGTCACATTGGACGACTCAGAACAGAGGCCATTCTTTCTCCCATCTGGCCCCGCCTCATGGAAATTCGCTGCAACTCAAATTTGCACTTGTCAAAATGTGACAACTTTTTAAAAACCTGGTTATTTTCAGGTCTTAGTCAGCCTTAGGCACCTTTTTTGAGTGAAGCCTCAATGCCGGGATAGTCCTGTGGGAGCAAAAGATGACGACATGACATTGCTATTTAAATGCAGAGCCGGCATTTATCACATTCTAGCCATATTCAGAGGTAAATTAGTCGCTCTTGCATTCCAGTGGAAGCACTTCCTAAAAAGCAGAATTGATACACCAAGTAGTCAATAACATGAGGTGTGAAAATGATACTTCTCTGGGTGGACCCAGAATCTAATCTATGTACAAGTTAAAGATTTGGTGACAATAGGCTCTAATATCTAAGACCTAAAAACTGTTTTTTTGTTACACACGCGAGAGGGCAAGCATGGGAGCATTCCACATGCAGAGATTTACAAAGGAGACAGGCAGGCGAGATTGGTGAGGAATTGTGGCAAATCCGTGGTCAGCACTGCTTCCAAACAGCCCAGTTCTATGTGCATCCCTGGCAGTCAGCCTCACCTTTTTGCCAAAGGACTTCTGTATGCTGAGAACTGAAGGCTCGTCCCTAGCATGCAATTGTGTACAACTACTGCCTCCATAAAGCAACATTCTCACTGGCTGAAGGCCTCGCTTCTGGTCCAGCGCTACTTGTCATCTACAAGTTAGGCCTGCTGCTATTCATAGCTTAGCTCAGAGTAGTAATGGCGTCCAGCTACTGAGAATAACAGCAAGAAAGATATCAGACGGACACTTCTGACACAAGAATAACGACCCAGCTTCGAAGACGCACAGCTGCCAGGCTGCCTCAAGGTCACATGAGACACCTTGAGACGGGCATTGCTTTGCAGCCAACAGGACTTCTTTGTATGCTGGATTTTTAACCCAGTATAAGAAGGGAAACTACAAGTCCCAGAAACCAAACTGGTGTAAGCTGAAATGACATGATTTCGTAAAGTAGCCATAACTGGCGTCGGGCAGGCATGTCAGAGTTTATACCCCAAACCAGCAGCTTCCATAGCAAATATAGCCACTTTGGTGAAGAAAAGTCTCTATCCCGCAGTACAACTCTGAAAATGGAGGATTTCCTTCTGCCTCTACGGCGCTGGAAAAAAAATCTCCCAAAACTGCAGCTAAACAGGCAGGGATTTTAAGACGAAATGTGCTGCAGAACAGGCATGAATCGAAGGCTGAGGCTGCAATTAGAGTGTACAGGATTGCTGTACGAGTAGCTAAACCGGCATGTATTTTTCTTTTCATTCCGATACTTGCATTCACGTTTTTTATTAATAGGATAAACACAAGTACAAGTGCCAGAATGGAAAGTAAAAATCTGGATTTAATGTGTTACACTTGGAACTGGGAAACGTCAGAGCTCAGAAAAATGTGGAGGGATTAAAGGCTGTGAAAGATACTAAAAATGCAGACAGTGTTTCAACGCGAAAGGCGCTCCAAAGCAGGCAGAGAGGGGTTCATGTATCAAATAAAAGGATTCCAGTTGGCTCCATGTCACTAAGAACACAATGCGCCAATCCTAAGGTTTTCTATATAAGGCGTCTTTGTTTAATAGGATCAGTTGAGATAACCAGCCCCTTAACTCCCAGAAAGCACAAGAATGTCAAACAGAAATTCTAGACCTGGAGCACAGAGCTGCTTTGTAATCTTTTCAGTTTATTGGGAGGGTGCTGTATGGGGTGGCTCAAAGCAAAGTGACATTTGGGGAAATGTTTTGGATACTTCAAAGCAGGGAAACATTTAGAGATGGGGTCCTTAGCGTAACCAGATGGCTCCAGGTCACCTGGGTACCACTTACCTATTCCTGTACTTTTCCTTTACATATCCTTGTCAGCAGGTGTGTTGGTCTAATTATAACTAACCAAGACTACAATTCCCAGAATGCACTTTGTTAAAACATAACCGAAAAAGTTGTGACCCAGTGACAAGGAAGGAGTCATCTTGTCACCCCAGGGTGCCTTGAAGCAGGAATGGGTTGTTCTTGGGACACTTCAAAGCAATGACAAGGTTACATTTGCTTGATGTTTCCAGGTATCTCCATGCGCATCATACCACCATGTTCCAGTCCTGGTTTTCCATTTTACCAAACACTGTACACGGAGAGCTAACATCAAGTGAGTCCTTCCGACTTAACTAAGACCTCAACTCTCACGATACACTATCATGTTATATGAAAGCTCAAACGCGATGTCCTCTGTCACACGTAAGGTCACCTCATACACAGGGTTCAGGAAAGACACGGGGGACAGGTTGCAGCTAAAATGCCGGGGCTCAGTTTTACCGGTTTTATGAAGCGGAAGTTCACACAGGATCGAATTCCCATGCAGTGATCAGCCATGTGCTGTGGGTTCTCCAACAAGTCACGACGCGATCTGTTAGAAGAACGCCGGTGTCTGCGTTCACGGGGTTTAAGAGTTCAGGCACCGGCCGGCCCCTGACCTGTGAGAGCCAATGGCGTGCCGGCAATGGCTCGGCCGGCCCCCTGTGAGAGCCAATGGCGTGCCAGCAATGGCTCGGCCGGCCCCTGCCCCGTGAGAGCCAATGGAGTGCCATCAATAGCTCTCGTCACAGGAGGGAATAGTCCACTCACCTCCGCACGGGCTGTTTCTGGAACCACGAGATGCCTGCATCGGACCAGGACTCCGTGAGTTAAAAAAAGATGTTAGGGCCCCGAGGGCCTCCTACGTGAAGCGATTTGTAATATTGTCTCCAACAATATGTAGACAGGTGTGCGTAAGGTGAAGGTGGCCACATTTACTCCTTGCACCCATTTCCAGAATGAGTGTTTCCATCCCAGTGGAGTCATTTAAAGGGGAAACTGTACACCAGGTGTAATAGTGTACACAAAAATCAAAAATGGTAACACAAATGTTTTTACATATTAATCCACGTAATTTACTGCAAAAGCAATAATCGGGCACAAAAGCAGGCGCCGCAATGTGCGCAAACGGTGCTTTTGTTTTAGTTATTGCTGTGCAGCTTGGACATCCTCCTAACAAGTGCGTTGAAAGGTCTTCAAAAACTCATATTAAGTAGTGGTTTTCAGTTTAACCCAATTAAGACTCCACATCATCGGACATTCTGGAAATTGTATCTTTGGTTCCAATCATCCGAACGTATTTGACTGAGACACTTGTTAGTGAGATGTTTTCACTAGAGAGGGGAGCGCGGCTGAGCAGGGGCGTAGCTACTATTGGTGCAGCAGGTGCAGTGGCACCGAGGCCCAGACTCCTGAGGGGCCCATTGAACCCTGGCAATTGCTGTATTTACAAACAGCAATTAGAGGGGCCTTTCTCCTTGCTTGCACCGGTGGCAACCTTGCTAAGTGGCTGAGCTGGCAGTTTTTACCCCGTATCTCAAGGAATATCACGTCAGCTGAAACAAAGGTTTTTGTCTGGACAATTTCTATTTACTGGTCGGTATTTTTAAATTCAAGCAAATAAAAAATATTTGGAAAAGCAATGAAACACGATATTTTTCGCTTCTGAAACATTAACCTGAAAGAGCAAACACAAACAGAAATTAGTTAAAAAGTATTTGAGAGCTTTCTAAATCTTTTCAGGATTTTTACTAGTGCATACAATAATAATTGTCATGTTACAAAAGAATGCTTAGAATTTTAGACTTATCCTTTTTCGCCCATCAGCTCTTAACTTTCTAGAATAGCAAAATGTAAACAAACAACTGGTATTTTTTTTCTAAAAAAGGTAGCGGCCCTAGCTGAAACAGAGAGCGGTCATTTGCACACGTATTGTTTTGTTAGATGCAATTTACAAAGGAGATTCCTGATTTTCTACCCAACATGTTATTTTTTTATATTTCTGTTTACTAAAGCATTATGTTCTCCAATGCAACTGTTAATTTAATTAATTAGTATCCGCCTTTATTTTTTTTTACCAGTTCCTCATTGCGAGTAGCCGATATTGATGTGATATTTGTTGCACCTGATTAAATCAAACTCCGTTGATGCTAAAAAAAACACCCAGGTTCAAGTTTTGGGGGGGAAAACGTGAATTTTCGTTCTTGCCTTACCAAAATATGCATGTTCGGGTAAATACTGGGCATTTTTCACCTGATATAAATTGGCTAGTTTGACCTGCTGATATTTAGCTCAAAACTTATAATTACAATATGATTCCGTGGTATCTCTAGATAAGAGAGATTCAGGACGCTTTTCACTTCCTCCTACCATTGGCATAAGGAACCAGAACCTCTTCTCCTTTTCGGTGTTTGCATTATTTACTCTGTATATTCTATGATCATGAGGTTACTGCTCCCTTTGAGTGCAGCCAGAAGCTCTTGATACTTTGTGTGAGCCATTAACGTACGCTTCCAGCCTCGGAGCTGATTGGCTGTCCTTGCTGAAGCAGTGATCTAATTGTAGCCTAGCAGCGAATAAACTGTTCCCCACCTTAGGACCTATCAAAGAAATGATCTCCCATGCAAATAATGTTGCTTCTTTCTATCGTTTTGCAACTTCGGATTGCATGCTGTCTCAAAGAACTTTCCCTGTATTGCCGAAAGCCTGCATAGAAAACTCTCTTCTCCTTTTCTTACGCGTGAACCTCACCTTACTTCCCATCCTCTGCATGCATGCTCTTTCTGAGCACAGCCTCCTTTAAGTGACATGAATACCTTGATCTTTATTACTGTATTTTAGCCAACTACCATAATTTCATTCCAAAATTTAAAAAAATCACAACTTCTCCTTGTATGAAAGTCACCGACCAATACCAATTCTCCTTTAATTTATCTGTAATCCCACCAACCGCCTGCATTAACTAACAAACCATCCCTAGTGTAATCATCACACCTAACTACTGTTAATTTAAACCGCTACAAAGAAGGTGGAGTAAATGCATGGCATGGTTTTCTCAAGAGCATACAACTCATCCCAATAACCACTGGATAAACCACTAGCCTTGGATTCCAGAATATCGTGCTGCCCGACGTAAAGCATTTTAATGCCTTGTCCGGGGAAGTAAGCACTATATTAATGCAATTACAATACAATACCTGTAAACAAGCAACTTACCCCCAGATTCATCATTGTGCCGTTTTGCGAGTCCTTAATAGCGATTATTAAGGAATCGCTATTAAAGACTCACAAAACGGGATTCATGTAGAAATCGCAATTTTATTTGCGATTTCTACAGCTTATGCGATTTCAAGGGTGCCAGGGGTGTCCAAAGGACACCCTGTAGCACCCCTGAAATGTAAATGTAGACTGATGTTGCGCACACACATGTCCAAAGGACATGTGTGTGTGTAACATACAACTTAGAAAAATGCACTAAAGTGCATTTTTCTAAGTTTTCGCTATTTACCACGAAGTCAGACTTCGCGGTAAATAGCGGCCAAAAATAGTGATTTCGCAATTTTTAAAAGGTTCATGAATAGCATTTAAGGAATCTTAAATTGAGATTCCCTAAATGCGATCGCAATTTGAAAAATCTCAATTATTTGCGATTTTTCAAATTGCGAGTTCATGAACCATTGATGAATCTCAAATGCCATTTTTGCGGGCGCAAACGGGCGAATTTTGCGATTCGCACCGTTTGCGCTCGCAAAAATGCTTGATGAATCTACCTGTTAGTCATCTGGTAACTCAGAACTAAAAGACTGCAAGCATGGCAAATATTCCATGGAGGATTAAGGGTGACTCTTTCAATGCAAATCTACAAATCAAGTTTTTGTTGCGTTATCATAAAATAAATCCAGATTGTGAACTTGAAAGTATTGTGCGTTAGCTAACAAGTCTATGGGCCACATGCATCAATGTAGGATTTTGCATTTCCTAAATTGCGAAAATTAAGGAATCGCAATTTAGGAATTGCAAAATCCAATGCATCAAGAAATCCTAAAAGTTTTTAGGATTTCTTAATTTTCGGTATTTGCGATTCCTTAATTGCTAATCGCAATTAAGGAATGGCATTACATTGATTCCAATGGGCCTAGAAGCCCATAGGAATCAATACCGTTTTGCACTTTTTCATTTTGCGAATCCCATTTGTTTGATGCATTGCAAGGGTGCAGAGGACCCCCCACTGCACCCCTGAAATGTATTTTAAAGTGCATGTTTCACACACACATGTCCTAAGGACATGTGTGTCTGTAACATGAAAGTTTAAAAAAATGCATTTTTGAGCATTTTCATAACTTTTCGCAAATTACCACGAGGTTCAACCTCGTGGTAATTTGCACCCCCTAATTGCTAATTCGCAATTTGAAAAACAATCATGCATTGCTTCTAAGGAATCGCAAATTTGCGATTCCTTAAAAGCAATCGCATTTTTGGAAATCACTAAAAATAGCGAATTTCACAAAAATGTATGATGCATCCCAAAAACTTATTTAGGAATCGCAAACGGCCGAATTTACCGATTCGCACCATTTGCACTTCCTAAATAGGTTGATGCATGTGGCCCTAAGACGTTTTCGAGATGGAGGCGATATCCTCGAACACAATGTTCCAGCAACTGATGCTCAGGTCTGCTACTCTGCTTTTTCTGAGATTAACATTTCAAACAAGACGATAGTCTTTGTCAATTTTATGAATACTTTTTCCAATTGCACATCCTAACAGACATTACTATTGCACAGTTTAATAGGTTCTATATAATGACCCTGGAAGGATGGAAGGCTGAGTCAATGTCTCCCCATTTGTGACCTTCTGATCACTCCCCAGGTCAGCCATGAGCATTACCTCTCTGAGCCACTTTGATAGTCATCTCTCAAAGCCGGTTTTCGCATGCATAGAGTGGTAAACACTATTGCATTTTAGAGACTACAGTGAAGCAGCCGCTTGAATCCTCCACCTTGTCACAGCCTTGCACTACTCTCAACGACCCTTAGCAGCAGTGAAACTGTTCTGCCTCAATTTCCAGAGTCACCAAGTATGTATCAAACATTATCCAATTATCAAGTAAGACCTGCTTTTTCTGCACAAATAGCAGCCAGAGATAAAAGTAGGGGATCGGTCCTTAGACTTGGCTCTAGAATAGTTCATAGAGATATAGCACACTATTGGAAATCACCACATGGCCCGCCTATAGTAGATGGAGGAGAGAGGTAGGTACATGGCTGAAGTGGAAGGGGCTGCACTGCAGACAGAAGTGTCAAGGGGTCTGCACAGAAATCCAGTAGCTCTGGCAGGAGGTTGTTACTGGCTTCCTCTCCTGCAACACTCGGGATGAGACACGCATGGACAGGGAGGGAGTGTGTGTGATTGTGCATGTGAATGATGATAGGCACTCTGCTCCCTTGGAATCCCCTGGTATCCCCGAAATTCCTGTGCCCAACTGTACCGATACAGGGAAGTATGATATTTTTGCGCCTGATAGAGTCCTTTGTGGCCATGGCAACACTCACTGAACAAGTTTTCTTTCTTAAAATGTCATGCTTTTTGTTAAAGGCACATACTGGAATGCTCACTTCTTTCTCTAGGTATGGTGGGGATGGGAACAATGGAAAAATGCTTAATACAACTGAGATGGACTGTCTGCTGGTACAGCTGTGAAAATGATGTCAACTACATTAAGTCCTTCGATAAAAAGCACATTTTCCATGTTAATGCTGAATTTCCTTGCAATGAAGTTACAAGGCTGCCTACTGCTATAATGTTTTATTGTTCAAAACTCAATAAAGAAATTAAAAAAAAGACATGATAACATTTACAAAATACAAAATGCAAATGCAAAATACAAAATGCCCTAAATGACCAGGAGGCAAAAACAACTACAAAACTGACATAGAAGGCCATGTCCAGCAAAACTGTAGTGGGGCCTTATTAAAAGAAAATCTTGAATGTAACCATGTCTTTTTTATCTGGCGTCTTTAAATCGCTTTATATAATATTGTAATAATTGTAAATTTTTAAAATAATCATATGCAATCTACGTATTCATTCAGAACTGTGCATCATGATGCAGTTGACGCTATTAGCAGGAGTGTAGCTTCAAGGGGGTGAATTGAGTGGACGACCCCCCCCCCCGCCCCAATAATTGTTCGGTCAGTTACGAATCTGCATTATCAGTTCTGCTGTCCATAATCATGTGTTTATTTTATTAAGATTACTGGCCCAGGAGGAGGGAGTATGCAAGAGCACAGGCAGGCCCTGAGCTCAAAGCACACATCCGAATGAAATTGGCATAATCACGCCAGAGCAATGGGCTCTCTCTGCCTGTCACTCACTCCACTGTGGTGCTGGTGGGACGCCTCTGTGACCTAACTAAGGGGCATATCAACAAGCAGATTATCGCAGCTTTATCAGCCGTTTTCGGCTGAAAAGCGTCGATAATGGCATCGCAGTATCAGCAAGGACACGCCAGCGCGTGTTTCCTTGTCGTAGCACGAGTTTTGCTTAAGCCTTGAATCGCATCTCTAATGAGATGCAAAGTAGGCGTTCCTGAGCAAAACCACAGGGAATAAGTCGCTAACCGCACATCGCAGTATTTACAAGTCCTGCCCTGACACACATAGCGCCGTCAAAACCCGCGCTAACCACGGTTATCGCTGAAAGCTAACGTCTGCTGAAATTCAGACTTAGCTATATGTGTAATGGGGCGTATAATCTCAGGCTACAACCACCATGGGCTATTTACAAGTAATTGCCTATCGCTGCAGGAATATCGCTGGATTTCCAGCGATATTCCTGCATTTCGCCGGCTATCGCTGGAATTTTATCACCTGGGTGATAGGCGTTGTTAATAACGCACTACCCGGGCGATAAAAACCTACGATAATTAAAATCGCGCTACTTGCGCATAGCGATGTTTAGCGCCCGTTGTTGGTCATATGCCCCTAAGTCTCATACCTTCCCGCCTTTGCTAGGGTGTGGTGCCGCATTCGGGGCCAGTGCTTGAACAGCATCCTTGCTGTCTCTGCAGGCCAGTGAATCCATCTACAATTGGAATCTACTCAAGTGTGTTCTGGGAGCGCTGTGCTTGTTCGTCAGAAGGCAGGTGAACCAGGCAGGCGGGGGAGACTGACGCTCTTCAGGTGTGCATTTTTTATATTTTTATCAACCACAGGCTGCATGTGCACCTGCCATGTATATGTACTCTTCTTGTTCTGAAACTCTGATGTATAGAGTTTCACGTAAGTATGTATTGTCCTGTGGTCTGAAGCAGCTTTCAGTTATCAGCAACAATGTTAAAAAAGGCACAAATTAAAAACTGAATTCTTCTATTATTCTGGGAACGTGCTGCATTTGAAGTTTAAAACTTGCATATTGTCGTTTTGGGTGACCAACAGCTGGGCATCGGACAGGGCTGGCTTTTAGGGCAGTAAGCACCTGACGCTGAGTTTGGGACACGGCCTGTGTTAGAAAATACCCTGGTTTAAATGTGTCTGCTACAGCAGAGGTTGTTGTGTGTTCCAGCAGGATTCAGGCAACAATAACAAGCATTTGCAATGCAATAGGTTTCGCATTTGTTGGAGTTATTGACATTGTAAATGACAATGTTTTTTAGGTATGTTTTTTAAAGTGGAGTGATAATTTAAAGGACAAGGGGTGTGTAAACACACACTTTATACATGTAGTCGTTGCTTAGGAGAAGCAATGCTGCCAGTAACTGCACCTCTTTTACTGCCAGCCGTGCTTCTCATAAGCAAGGACTATAAGTTTAAAGTGCGTGTTTACACACTGCTTCCAGGTTTTGAAAACACAGAAATAAGTCATTGTTATTTACAATGCCAATAACTCAAACTTCTGCAAATGCGAGACCTATTACATTGCAAATGCGTGTTATAATTATGTCTTCAAAACTCTTGCTGAAATGCGGTTCAGGCACTTACCGGTCTTTGTTGACGAACTTCCTTAAGGTACTCCTCAAGATCTGAAAGATACTTCCCATGTCTTATTGTGAAATAAAATAGCCGATGTTTTCTGACTCGCTCAACTAGAACAGTCTCCAAGAACTGCTGCAGCATGTTTGTACTCCGGGTCCAGAGCCGCCGCTTTAACAACTTCAAAAGGATGAGACACAGAGTGACGTCACTCAAGACATAAATCTGTGCACTGGAGGCTTCACGCACCGCATAATCCACCCTGCTATCCAGCAATTCCAGTGCAAGCCAGGGAGGATTTACTTTATAGTGTAGTAAAGTGTTTCTTCATTCAAATAGACTGGCTTCAGCTGAGAATGTAATGTTCCTAATTTGCATTTTTATATTGTTCTTTCGTTGTGCTATTTTGGGATAGAATTACAAAACAAGCAGCAAACAAAGTTTGCGGATCGGATGCACCTTAGCTGCCGGAGCCTGCCTGCCTGCCTGTCGGGGCCTGTCGGAGTCTGCCGGGGATAGACACGGACTCGGACAGGGTCAGACTGTTTCAACCAAGCAAGTAACAAGCAAGTAACAAGTAAGCCTTGATAAGATTCTGATAAGACAATCAGCAGGTGATAAGCACACGGCGTGACTCGATACAGATAGGATAACACAGATAAGCTAAGAAGCCCAGGCAGTGACCTCCCAGTAAGCTAAAAGTCGGTCAAAAGCTATTAGAGGGCTGGAGAAGATGACTGTGTGAAACTCCGTGGAAAAAAAAGTACTTTGAAGAGCCGTATCACACACCTACACATCGTAAGCTGCTGCCCGCTTGCTTGTCTGCTCACCTGCTTGTTCGTATGTCGCATATTGTCTTTCACCTATCTGCAGCAGTTAATCACTGACATTTACGTGGCGCTTCAGTTGCCTGTGTCTAGAGAAGCATATGTTATTAAACACTATAACCGCTTTAATGTTAAGATGCCGCGGTGTATCTGGGCAGGACCTGTGAGTGCATTCTCGTTGCTACATTATTTCTTCCCGCTTCCCGTTTTCAACTCACCGAGGATTTGGCTGCATTATCTCCTATCATCTCCTATCATCTGGAAAAAGTGCGGGTGGTTCGCTTAGGAGCTCCGAGAAAAAAAAGGCAAGGGGGAGAGAGGAGACTCTCCGGGTGCCGCAGACGTTTTGCATAACATCCTCATTTTCTTGGAGCACTCGGTCTAAACCACGAGGCTGATCGACTCGGCAACCTCGGTGCTCCACGGCTCCACTGCTCGGTAACGGTTGTCAAGGCAACATTGGGGAAAACAATAGAAAAGGCATTCCGGTGGCATAGGTCTGGGGCACGAGCAGAGAGATGTTATTTGTGTGTGGCTGCAGCAGACAGCTTAGATGTTACGTACGCACGTAGCGGCGTATAGCCCAGATGCCAGATATATTTGTCGCTGTGCTACATCTGTCATTTGCAGCAGCTGTGCCGAGGCACGGGTGCACAGGGCCCGCTCGCAGAGCGGCTCCACTGTATCCTTCATTCATTCCTTTCCAGTGCTCGGACTCCTTTGTCTCATCCTCTTCCCGCAGCAGGGACCGCCCTGCCCGCCCCCACTTCCCTCCCTCTGCCGTGCACCGGGCTCACCCCGCCCGACACACCTGCCCAAAATAACCGGCAGCGCCCGCAGCGAATAAAAACCAACAGCACAGGCGTGGGCTTCTTTAGCAGCAGCGGGAACTCACCTTGGAGTAAAGCTCGGTGGCAGCCATGCCGCTCACCATTTGAACGACCTCCAAGGACCGGTCGCTCGTCCGGGGGGAATCGGCAAGCACTCGGGTCCCACCCGGGACGACGGAGACCTCTGGGCGGCTGCCAGCACCGCCATCATACCTGCCCAGATTCTTATTTTGGAACAGTCAGTCTCTGTGCATTGTGGGTATGCAGAGGGATGGCTGCGGGGAGGTGTGCTCTGCCTGGCGATACTCGGCTGTGGAAGCGGCTCTGTAATTGCTGGGTGCGCTCTGCCTCCCACAGGCGGCAGGAGCACAAACACCAGCCTGCTTCAAGAAATGCTGTAAAGCCTGCAACGCCGCTTTCTCCATTAACCCTTTCGCGTCTAGACCAGCTGTAGTGTTGCCCACGTGCACATTCGAAGCTTACTAAAACAAGTCAGGTCCCGGGCCGCGCTGTGATTGGCTGACGTCACGGGGGTGTCCCGGGCCGGCAGCCAATCACAGCGCGGCCCGGGAATGACGTCACGGGGGTGTCCCGGGCCGGCAGCCAATCGCAGCGCGGCCCGGGACAAAGGGGCGGGGCTTAAAAAAAGCACCAGAAACGCCCCCGAATCGCGTTTTCGTGAGAAAGCGCGATTGACAGCCTCTGCCTCCCAATGGCTAGCCTCCATTTATGGAGCTAGCCAATTGGAAACAGAGGCTGTCCTAACCTCACTATTAAAAACAACAGATTTCGATCTGGGAGGGGCTTCGCCCCTCGCCAGGTTACGAAACCTAAAAATGTAAAGATAAAGAAAGCACTGTGACCTATGAACTTTCATCAAAGAGTAGCATGGAAACTGCATGGTATAGGTTAGAACGTTATGCTTTTTCCCCAGGCTTTCATTATTCTAATGTTGCTAAAAAAGGGTTGGGTTGGATAGAAATACAGTCTCACGAGTAAAGCCAATCCCAGCAGTAAGTTTTAAATACTGAGTTTGTGCTTCTTCAGACCACTCACTCTTAAAATATACTCCTTACTAGTATGGATGATTCCTAAACCTTGTAATCTTCATTGTTTTATTTAACATTTCCTACAGACTGATTTACACATGTATGATTCACTATCACTGTATAATGTCTGTATGATGTAGAGGGCTCTGACTCCCTACACTGGTATGAATAGCGCTATAAAACAAATGAAATGCGTTTGCGCGAGGGGCAATGGAGAAATGAAGGGCAATGTTGGATGGCTTTAGTGAGGACATCTGTTGAGAAGGAGGTAATTTGGGGGGCTGGGCACCAAAAAAGATTGTTGCACCGCATGCCACAAGCAGTAATGCTGACCCTAGAATCGGAATAAGTTGCTTAAACAAGAGGCAATTTAAAAAAAAAGAGAATATCGTCCTTTTTTAAGTGTTCTTTTTCATTTGAACTTTTTGTCCTTTTGTGATGCTGAGACCTGGGTGTGGGATAAAACTTAAAACACTGAGGGACATATGTAAAAGCCCCTTTTGCCACCACAACATCACTTATATAGACGTTGTGGTGGCGATAGGGGCTGCACCTTATTTACAAGGCAGCGTTAAGGCTGGGCAGTGGGTGTTGCGGTGGGTGTTCCACTGCAACACCCATTAATTTTGACGCTGCCCCCTATGTACAAGGGTTGCATACATAGGAGGCAGTGTCAAAATTAAGACCAGGTAAAACCTGGCCTTAAGTTGGCAAAACGAGGAGAAATGTTCTTGTTTGTTCTTTTTCCATGTGTGCTGCCTTGTGCAGCACATATGGAAAAAGCAAAATGGCATGGATTGTTTATGTACAGGAAGGTGTCCCTTCCTGTACATAAACAATCCTTTAAAAAATGCAATTTTGTGACTTTCATGTGTGCTGCATGAAGCAGCACACATAAAAGTGACAGAATGGTATTTTAGGATTGTTTATGTGCAGGAAGGGACACCCTCCTACACATAAACAATCCTCCCCTGCAGACAGATACCCTTGCACTATGGTGCAAAAGTACCGGCGTTGACGCTAAGATGCTAATCTTAGCGCCATCGCAGGGGGAAACGCAAGGCAGCACCACATTCTTGTAAATATGGTGCAGCTTTGCGTTTCAGAAGTGGCGGAGAGAGGCGCTAAGCCAGGAAGGCTAACGCCTCTCTCCGCCACTTCCTTGTACATATCCCCCTGAATGTTTATCTCTCTCCGCCACTTCCTTGTACATATGCCCCTGAATGTTTATCTCTCTCCGCCACTTCCTTGTACATATCCCCCTGAATGTTTATCTCCCAGTCATTAAAATTGAGCTTCACAGAACTGGTTCGCATTTGAAGATCTAGCATATTTCTGTCTTCTCCATGCTTGTGCTGTGCTACGTTAGTACACGCCTGATGTATTCAGCCCAGCAAACTAGAAAGGAAATCAAATCGGATCATTTTTAAATACATTTGGATTCACTATATGATTGCCATTTATTTTGAAAATGTGCAGCTTTGTTTTACATTGTTAACACTTTGAGTTCTATGCTAACTTGTGTTGTGGTTTAAGATTATATTATTGTACCAAGAATGTCCTTGCTTTACTGAATAACTTAAAACTAATGCCCCTAAGCTTGTTTGTTATTGTCATTCAGTGACCTCAGCCGGTCGTGACTCTTCAGTTGGGTCCTCCATGTCGCAAGTTGGGAAACCTCAGACTCACACCCCGAACGTTTTTGACTAAGCTACGCCCCTGGCTATAAGATTCCATCCACCCCTTCAATAACACACTGACAATGTCTTTGCCTTGGACCTTGTACAGACCTCCAGTGCCTTTCAGCTAGGGTTGCCATATATAATAAATACTATACAGAGACATATGCATGCACAGAGGAGGTGTTCAGCATTCCTTACAGAATAACTTGATGTTTAAGAACATGAGGGAGGGAATGTCATACAAACAAACCAATTGTAATCTTCAGAGGAACATTAAAGCAGAGAGAGGGTGCAGCATGAAAAACTGAAGGCGCGAGAGCGACTGAAGAACAGAATGTGTTGTATCACATGGAATTTAAGGCATGGAACTGTGAACTGAAAAGCATGGAAGAGCAACTTCCACAATGCCGGCCCCTGGGGGAAGCAAGGGTTGCAGACCAGTCTTCACCCGGGGCACTTCGCACAGGCCGGAAGGACAAGGTGGGAGGGGGGTTTCAAAGGAGGGAGTTTGGGGCGGACCAGGGTTGGTCTATAAATGTGTCAGGAAGAGAGGTTCCGGCCTCTTTCCTGACACCTCGCACCACCGAGTTAGGGGAAAGAAAGTTAGTTATAGTAGTTGGTTAGGCCAGACAGGGGCGCTTTCGAACGGAGGCCCCTTTCTTTAGAGGCAGCGCCAAGTGGGGGTCAGTAAGACTGCCTACCTTGCCAATTGGCGTCGAGATGGCCGGACCAGACAGCGACGCGGTGCGGTGCATGAGGCGCTGCAGGTGCTGGGGCAGGCAGGCCAGGCGGACCTCCTCCGACCCGGCGAGCTGGAACATGTGTGGGCAGTATGGTCCGACCCCCGTAGTCCGCGTCAGTGGGTGTGGCGGCAGCAGCATGCTGAGACAAGCCGCCAACCGCAAAGAAGTCGTCTGGGCCCAGAGGGCAGGGCCAAAGCAAGACGCTGCAGCCGAAGTGCAGAGGCAGGAGACAGAGCCTGTCTCTTAACGAAGGGGGGCTAAAGGGCTGTTTTTACAGCCCATCGTTAAGAAAACCCCCTCATATGTACGGGACACGACCAACATATTGTGTATCATAGGGGAGATACAAGACACAACTGAAATCAATCTACTGCTCACCCTTGACGTAGAAGCACTCTACACAAATATCCCACAACTAGAGACACTCAATGCAGTAGAGATGTGGCTTAGGAAGGAAGACTGGAGCTCCCCTACACCCATCTCATGAATTGTGCCACAATGGCCTTAACTGAGAACTATTGTGAGTACCAGATACAGCTGTACCACCAGTCGCAAGGCACTTCAATGGGGAGTACCTTTGCTCCGAGTGTGGCCTGCCTCTACATGGCCACATTCAAGGAGAACACCATCAGAAATGCCAATAACCCATACATCAATAACCTTACCTTATGGAAGAGGTTTATTGATGATATTCTGGTGTTCTGGAAGGGCAACCGGACCACCTGCGAGGAATTCTGTGAGTGGGTTAATACACAAAATCAATATATCAGGTTCACCCACACATTTCTGAAACAAATATCCCCTCAATTTACAGCTAACACCAACCTGTACAAAGAACCCACAGACAGGAACAGGTTACTGCTGTACCAAAGGGACCACCCGAGGGCCCTTAGAGATAACCTCCCCTTTGGGCAGTTTCTGCGCCTTAGACGCAACAGTAGCACAATCAGTGAATATAAGGCCGAGGCTAAGGCACTTGAAAACAGCCTAAAACAGAGAGGTTAACCTGACAAACTGGGTAAGGATGCCGCCAAGAGGGCACTGAACAACCCCAGAGAAACACTCTTGCAGAACATACACAAGGAACCCACAAGAAGTCAATAACGTGTGTTACATCATACACACCCCACTCCACACACATAAGAGGTATCATAAAAAAGCACTGGGCCATCCCGAATAAAGGCGAACTAGAATTCACCCCTCCCCCCCCCCCCGATTCACATTCAAGAGAACGAGCAACCTGAAAGATGTGATTGTGCACACCAGACCCAAACCAGACAGAATGACACCCAAAGAACACTCTGAGATCTCCCCGCCGTCACGGGGCATTACCCGTGTGGCAACTGTGTAGTCTGTGATCAAACCAGGGTTGTGAAAACGATAGACCTGACTGACACCTTCTCATGGACTATGAGGAGACATACTAACTGCAACACACCAAGATGCATTTACTTGATTACCTGCCCTTGCGGCAAAATGTATGTGGGCATGACAATGAGAGCCCTTAAGATTCGCATAGCAGAATACAAAAGCAACATGGAGAAGTGTGGCTCAGGGGTTAGAGGCGGCAGACCCGGAAGCTGAGATCGGTCCTGGACCAGGGTTCAATTCCCCGGGGTCTTGGGCAAAAAATTCCACGGACTCGATAATTCTCGCCCCGGTGTCTCCTCGACTCACGGGTTCACACTCTGCGACTCTGGGCAATAGCTTGCTTAATCTCCACAACGGCCCCTCGCGGCGGGATGCCTGACTTTCACCTTGTGGATACCCTGCTATCTCACAGGGGAATACCAGGAAGGGTTCCCTAAGCAAGCGCCGGGAAACCCACTGCGGGTAGCTGTGCGCTATATAAGCTCAACTACATTTACATTTACATCAGATGCCAAAGGGTCACAACTAAAATGCACACACTACCGAGAACAGGGACATAACCCAGACTCACTGCAATGGCTGGTATTAGAATGCCATCAAGAATCACTCAACAAGCACTATTCAGGATAGAACAGAGGTGGATACACCAGTTGTCCACATCCACTCTTGGCCTGAATGATGACATTCCGTGGACAGCATTGAACAACAGATGAAACTACACGTATGTATACTAGGGCATGAACTCATCTCTGTGACCAATACTGTTCCACCAGCATGTGTTGGAGTGCTACTGAACACTGTTATGATATTCACCCAAACCAAGTGCGACATCAAGCACTCCCTTGACCCTACCCTACCAAACTTCCGGGTATCACTGAACCCCCATACCAACCCCCCAACCTCCAACAACCCCCCCTCCAACCCATACCACAACAATGACCACCACCTTCAAGGGGGCAAGATAGCTCCATTGATGCTGTTTTGGCCCTTACCCCTGCCAACGGGCTACTAGGGACCAGGCGCCACACAGTACCTACAGTAATCGACTGATTCAGCTCATCTACACAGTAGATTCCCCTACGCAGTGTGATAATAAAACCCACCACCCTTCGCTGATGCCTGCCCCGCTACATTGAGGACCAGCCCCGGTACACCAGCGCTGATCTGGCACTAAGATCTTCCGGCCCTTTCCAATATGGCTGCCACAGCGGGCCGTGAGAGTGCTTTAGTCTGCCCTGTATGACGGGCAGATCACGTGGTCCGGACTACGCCCGCCCTGGGCAGCCTGCACGTGAACCGGAAACCAGGCTTTAACCCTGCCCGGGAGTCACTCACCAGTATCCCGGTGCAGACGCAGACGGTAGGTGAATCGCCGTGACCGCGCGACGGACATGTGAGTACCTGCTATGGGCTGTGAGCGTTGGCCTCAGAACCGCCCTGATTTTTGGCACCACGCACAAGTGTTTGTACGTCGAGCCGGTTGTCACTAGGACCGCGCGCCCCACTGCCTTTGCCGGCCCCACCCGCTCAGTGGGCCCCAGACATCATGCACAGTGAGCACTAGGGGAAGTATTCACCTCCATCCATGACTGCACACACGCATGGTGTGTGGATGCCGCCAGCGTTTGCGGGCGGACAATGATGCAGGGGAGTAGCCCATCTTGGAGGCTGCTGTCCGTACAGATGGTGGGGTTGTTTGCCTCCAAAACATGGAGGTTTATCGATCAACCTGCTCCCTATACCAATTGTACGTTTATATGCTTTTCACTTTACTTCAATTCCCTGGACACCATCCTCCGAGGTGTTCTTTTGACTCGCCGCACCGGCTGAGGAGACACTCCAGCGACAGGAAGGTGAGTTCATCTGTGGCACCCCAACACACCTCCCTTCACCTTGCAGGCATTTGACCTTCGGGTTCCACCATGGTTGTCCCGCATATGAAAGCCTGTCTGCCTGTTTGATTGACTGATTGTTGGCACTAATGATCCTGACACAATGGTAACAAGTTCTTGATTAAGAGACCAGTCTTCTGTTGTACGGTGTTTCCACCTGTACATTTTTAACTTGCGCTTGGGGTAACATCCATGCCCCTTACTCACGTTACTCGCAGGGCACTTACATGTTCTCTGTGTCCGGTTTGCTCTTCACTTTACGTTTTAAAAAGCACATACTAGGAGTTCAGATGACTACTTAGAGTGGCCATTATAGGGACCCTCACATACTGTTTGTGATAAGCTCATGCGCTTTTTCCATCTACTTTATTTCTCCCTAGGTCCTCAAACAACACTACTGGAGAGTTTCGAGGTAGTGTTCTTCCATAGTGGTAGTTAGCAATTAGCACCACCACACAGTGTAGTTAGTTTTTCATGTCCAAAGTCCTTATGAATTGCCACGGTATTTTTTAACCACGAGGCAAGAAACATGTTTTTTTTTTTTTTTTTTTTTAATGGTTTTGTAAAGCGCGTAGTAACTCCGAAGAGCATCCCAGCGCTAAACTGCTTCTCCAGGGCTTTTGGCCAACTAGTAAGATTATATTTGCGGGAAAAGGAAGGTCTTTAAGGTCTTTCTGAACTGAAGATAGTTCGGTTCTGTCCTAAATTTTCGGGGTAGCTGGTTCCATCGTTTCGCCGTGTGAACCGAGAAGCGACGGCCACCGGTCTTGGCTTTTCTCACTCTAGGGACTGTAATGAGGTTTTCTGCATTGGACCGGAGATCCCTCTCTGCTTTGTATGGGATTAAAAGTTCTTTCAGGAGAGGGGGACCGTTGTTGTTGAGTGTTTTATGGGCCAGACAGAGGGCTTTGAACAAGACCCTTTCTCTGACTGGGAGCCAGTGGAGAGATTTAAGGGCTGGCCTGGCGGAGGATCTTCCAGGTGTGCCCGTGAGTAGACGGGCTGCTGCATTTTGGACTTTCTGCAGTGAGTTCAAGGTGGCTTCAGGGGCTCCCAAGTATATAGCATTACAGTAGTCTAATCTTGCCAGGATTAGACCCTGGATGAGGAGCCTCCTTGCGGTCTCTGGGAGCAGGGGAAAGATCTTCCTGCAGGCTCTGAGTAGTCCAAAGCATGTCCCTGCGGTTCTCTTTGCCTGGGTTTTGAAACTCATGTCTTTCTCGATCCATACACCAAGGCTCTTGACCTCTTCCTTGGGTGCGGGAGGGTCCCCTAGGCACCTGGGCCAGAGGTGAGGTGGTAAAGAGGGCCCATTGTGGCCCATCAGGAGGATCTCGGTCTTGGACCCGTTCAATTTTAAGGAGGAGAGATTCATCCATCGGTGGACTTCGGAAAGGCAGCTGTGGAGGTCGGAAGGGGCGTGGTGAGGATGGGAAAGGGTAACGACCAGCTGAGTGTCGTCGGCGTAGTTGATGACTGACACGCCGAACGAGCTAACCCTCTTCTCCAGTGGGGCCATGTACACGTTGAAAAGTGTGGGGCTCAGAGATGAGCCCTGTGGCACTCCACACCGGAGGGGGATGATGGATGAGCAGCTGTCGTTTTCCCGCACCTGGAAGGAGCGTCCAGTCAAAAAGGATTCTAGCCATTTCAGGGCCAGACCCTTTAATCCGATTTCTCCCAGTCGGTGGATTAGGGTGGGATGGTCTACAGTGTCGAAGGCCGCACTGAGGTCTAGGAGGATCACTGCCACTGATCCTCCTGTGTCCAGAATGCTTCTGGCCTTCTCCACTGCTGTCAGGAGGGCGATGTCGGTGCCCTGCCCTGGACGAAATCCTGTCTGGGAGGCCGCTAAGAGGTTGTTACTTTCTAGGTAAAGTGATAGTTGTTTATTTACCAGCTTCTCTGCGATCTTGCTGTTTCCAGGGAGAAGGGATATGGGCCTGTAGTTGGCGAAGTCCTCCGGGTCTAAAGAGGGTTTTTTCAGCAGACCTTTGACTGCTGCCGCTTTCCAGCTGGGGGGGACGATGCCCTCCGAGAAAGAGGAATTGATCAGGGCCGTGAGGGGGGGGATGATGGTACTTGACACTTTTTTTAGAAAACGGAGGGGGGCAGGATCAAGGGGAGAACCACTTTTAATTGCGGCCATCGTGGTTCCTACTTCTTCCGTTGTTACGGGGCCGAAAATGTCCAGGGAGGGTTGGAGGGCTGGCGGCAGTTGAGGATTGGCGATAGTGATGATAGGATCCGGCTGTGTGGGGTCCTGTTCGGGGGGGGGTATGGTTAGAAGAATGTTTTTAATCTTCTCGTCGAAAAAAGTGGCTAATTTTTGACATTTGGTTTCAGCTGCTTTGGGATCGAGGGGTTTGAGTGGGGGGTCGGGGGCGTGGAGTAGTTCTTTTAGAACTATATAGGTTTCATGAGCTGAGCAGGCCGCGTTTTTAATTCTGTCCTCGTAGAAACTAGTTTTGATGCTACGGAGCTCTTTTTTGTAGGATTTTACCGCGGCGCGGAATGACCGTAGAGAGATGAGTATAGCTCCAACTGAACCCTCACTTCAGGGGAGCTGCCACTCTCCACACATTTTTTAATAAGGCGGATAACCAACCTGAATAAAATTATCCTTTGGAATATCCAACCTTTTTTAACAACTCACTCACTACACTTCACTGTATCTACACTTTCACCGGCCACACACCCCCACTTCATCAAACGGCAAAGGAACAAAAGATCTCCGACAAAGAGCCCCTTTGCGGGTGCCCGTTGGGTATTGCAGCGCCAACCCAACGAGGAGCAGGTCCAGATGACGAAGCATGACACCTAGTTTGCTGGGTGTGTGAGGACCTTAGTTCCCCAAAAGCGGGATCCCCTGTGATTCCCGACTACTCCTAGTATCACTCCGTTACCACCATCACCCTTTGATGGATGGTGTACACCTACTGCTCAGGCCTCATGAATAGAGGAACAGCACCCGCTTCTTGATATTATTGAGGAAACAGAGCCTGCCCGCGTGGCTGCCTGACACGCTGGAGCACAGTGAGGAGAACAGCAGGGGGTGGGGCGGTCCCATCACAAGCCGGCACCACTGAGCACGGGCGCCGGCAAGCTAGTTAATGAGCCTGACGCCGGGGGGGGGGAGGGAGCAGCCCATTAAACCTCACGTGGAGGCCTCCCCCCAGGGCTGGGACAGGGGAGATAGTTGCAGGCCTTGTCACCGCATTAAAGAAATCAAAGTGGGCGGAGGCGCAGGTCCCAGCCTATAATGTGGGATCCAATGGCAGGGGGCCAGGGGCCACAGAGGTGACCACAGGGGGGTGGGTCAGGAGAATTTTCTCAGCTTCTTTACTTCATTTAGGAGGGGCTAAGCCTGGAGGACAACCATTCAGGAAAGCGAGGTGAGACGGGCAACCATGTGTGAGGCCAGAGAGAGGGCTGGGAGATTCTGGAGGGGAGGCTTTGGGGGAGGAGGTGGATGCTGGGGGAATGCAGGAGCCTGAAGAGGAGACGGCAGGGGGCAAGTGGGTATGCTTCACTGCTAAGCAGCAGACAGGTAAGAAAACAGGGAGAGCCAGCACGGGGGTGAGACATGGTGGTGCAGGGCACCCCCCAGGTTGGAGCAGCCTGGGGTGGGAGAAACCGACGGGTGAGGCGGTAGGAGCAGGGTGACACCAGTGGGGCACAGGACCGGAGCAGAGGAGTGCATGACAGAGTTGCCGGACGACATCAGGGCCTGGGGGGAGTGAGAGTAGTAGGCCTGGTTAAAAGGTTGTTGGCGGAATCCACGCAACGGAGTTATAGGTTGGCATGGTCCGAGTTTAGGGAGTTTCTGAATCAAGGGGTAGCGACAATGAGCACCACACGTAAAGTGGTAGAACAGGGAGTTTTGAGTTTTGTGTTACGTTGCATAGATAAAGGTTTGTCACAGACGACAATAGCAGGGAAGTGAGCTGGGATATCATTTTACAGTAAGCTATATCATGGTTTTGATCCCGCCAAGGATAACATTCTGAGTAGAATGCTGAAAGGTTGGGGTTGGAGCAGGGGGCAGGGGAGGAAGCTTTGAGAGCAGCCATCACGTTTGACATGTTGAGGGAGTTGTTGGGGGTTTTACCAGATTGTGTTTATGACACAGATGAAGTGTCCATATTCAGATTATGCATGATCTGGATGTTTTTTGGCGCTTTCAGCGTCTCAGAATGGTTGGGATAACCACGGCAGGCGAGGCTGTCGTATGGTGAGGTGCGGTTGCACCAAAGAAGAATAGGAATTTGGTTGAGCCACTCCAAGACGGATCAGGCGGGTGGAGAAAGATGGGTTTGGGTTGAAGGACAATGGGTGCAGAGAGGTGCGGCTGGTGCGGGAATGGCAGGAGTACATGTCAAATTTGGGGCGGCCCAAAGCGGAGGTTTTCTGTCATGCTTCAGGGGAGCGAGTGACGGCTTTCCAGTTACTAGCGGTATTACGCTGGGCACTTCGCATGATGGGTAGGGAGCCAGCTGACTGTGGGATAAATTCCTTCGCATAGGCGCATCCACATCGGTGGCACGTTTAAGTTGGTAATGGGGCAAAATACGGCAAATAGGACAATGACGTTCCAGATGTTGTGAGAAAAATAGGGTGGAGCTGGAGGTAGAACAACGGGGGATGAGAGGGTGGGTGGGTGATGAAGAGGTTTGTTTTCTGGAGGCTAATTACCATCTCTTTATACTACAGGCTACGTGAGAGGACCAGGAACCAAGACGGTTAACTGGATTGTGGGACACTCTTTTGTGCACTGGGCAGTCAAGTATTCATTCCAGCAGGTGTATGGGTGTACCCTGGGTTTGAGGAGCAGCCATCATGAAATTTGTTGGTGGGATAAAGGGGGAATGTGCTGGGGTGCTTTACTGCGATGGTTGACAAAGATGTTACCTCAGAGAGGCTTCCCAGATATGCTCGTTTTACACCTAGGAGAACATTACTTAGTGAGAGTGTCAGGACTGGCACTGCTGCAGCCATTGCAGAGGGACTTGGAGGTGTTGAAGAAGAATTTGGCTGGAAAATGCTTATTACGGACTGAGCTGGTGCCTCGTAGAGTGTGGAGGGGGACCACCAGTCATGCGGACATTGACAAAGCACGCAGAAAATTGAACAGAGCTATGGCGGTTTTCTGCCAGACAAAGGATGTAAGAGTGATTGCCCATTGGGGGTTTAGGCTGGAGGAGTCAGTCCTGTTCAGGGATGATGGGGTGCACCTTTCGTGGATGGGGAACGCATACTACATGACGGAGCTACGGGATGTGATTAGCAAAATATGGAACTAGTCCATATAGTGTCGCAGGAAATTCTGAGGGATACGAAAGGTGAACGGGATAGATTGAAATGGGCAGGTACCCGCCCTACTGGGGCGAGTCACATACAGGTGGAGCCACCTCTTGGTGGGAGGGTACACAGGTGACTGATGGCGGAGCACAGGATGCAAGGAGCAACAGAAGAAAGTCAAGAGAGGATGTTTTAGAGGGCAGTGAAGGTGAGAATGGATGTATGGAGGAGGTTACAGTTAGAAAGGGGAGGAGCACAACAGGTGAGACGGTTTGGGAATGGATGGGCAGAATGAATTATTGTTATGATAAAAGTTATACAGTTGCATTTGTGTTTTGTTAATCGAATTGGACTTATGGCAACCTTGTCCTAATAAAATGGCCTTTTACACTTATAAATAACAGTGTGGAGTGTAGTTGTTGCGCGAGGTGAAATGAAACCCCAAACCAAGGACTTCCACGGCTCCATGCCAAACAGGGCAGCACTTTGGCAGAGACCTGAGAGCAAGACAAAGGTGTTTAATACACTCTACGTCTTGTGTGTTGCGTAACTGCAAGAGGGTAACTGGTGCACCAGAGTACACAAAGAGTCTGTAGCCATTATTTCTAAGGTGAAGTGGGCTGATGGGAAGCGGAAGCAATCCGCAAGTGTTTATTGTCATCGACTGAGCAAACGTCAGCTCAAGTTTGTTTCTGCACTGAGCCAGTGGGGCCTACCTTTCATTTTCACTTTCCTGCGCTGCGCATCTAAAAGCCACGCAGTTGCCCACTTAGGTTTGAGATTTCAGCATACAAACAGTTCCGTGGGTTTGATTGATTGGAACACTGTTGCCAACCTGTACATTAGATGTTCCTTTGGTTTTTTCCTTTAGACAAATATTTTAATGAGTGCCAGTCAGTGAGTGCATCTGTAATGTCGCTGTGGCTTACGGTTACTGCACTCTATGCCACCTTACTGAACTCTATACCATTCTACTGAATCCACTCTACCCCACCCTAATCTACTGTGCACCACTGCACTCTGTAATACTGCACTATACGTCTCTCTAAACTACTCTGCACCACTCTACTCTATGCCAGTGCACTCTACCCCATTCTACTTGGCAACACTGCACTCTTCTCCACTGCACTGTACACCACTCCAGTCTAGGCCACTCCACTCTACTTTACACGACTCCACTCCACTCTGTGCCACTATACTCTGAAAAACTTCACTCCATGTCACTGCACTTTACACCAATGTACTCTATGTCACTACTCTATTGCACTGCACTCAACCTGCAACACTCCACTTTACACCACTTCACTACCCTGAAACAATCTACTTTACGCCACCATAATCTATGCCACTGTACTCTACGCCGCTCTACTCCACTCTGAGCGACTCCACTCTAAGCCACTGCACTCTACGCTGCGCCACTGTACACCACTCTATTCTACTCTGCACCACTCTACTCTACGCCACTTCGCTCTACGCCAATGCACTCTACACCACTTTACTCAAAATAAATGCACTGTACTCCAACTACTCTGCACCACTGTACTCTAAGCCACTTTACTCTACTCTGCAGCTCTCTGCACCACTGCAATCTATGCCATTGCATGCAACACCACTCTACACCATTGCACTCTATGCCACTGCACTCTACAAACTCTACTCTGGACCACTGTCCTCTACACCACTCCACAATGCCACTCTACTGCACTCTATGTCACTCCACTCTACGCCACTCTAAACCATTCTGCACCACTGCATTCCATGCCACTACACTCTACACCACTCTGCTTTATGCCACTCCACACTTCTCTGCACCTCTACATTCAACCCTGCAACACTCCAGTTTACCCTGCACCACTCCACTCTATGCCACTTCACTCTACTCTGAAACAATCTATTCTATGCCACTGCACTCTACAACACTGCTCTACGCCACTCTACTCCACTCTGCGACACCCCACTCTATGCCAATCCACTCTACGTCTTTGAACTTTATGCCACTGCAATCTACTCTGCACCACTCTACTTTACATCACTACATTCTATGCCAATGCAGTCTACACCACTCTACTCAAAACCAATGCAGTCTACGCTACTTCACTCTATGCCAATCTACTCTGCACCACTGTATTTTACGCCACTTCACGCTAGGCCACTCTACTCCACTCTAGGACACTCCACTATGACACTACACTCTATCACACTCTACTCCATTAAACTGTACTTCACTCTATGCAACTCTACAAAGCTACTCCACTCTATGACGCTCTGCACAACTCCATCTATGCCACTCCATGCCACTTTGTTCCACTCCACTACTCTACTCTACGCCACTTGACTCTGACACTCTATGCACTCCACTCTACGATACTCAACACTCTACTCCACACTGTGCCATTCCACTCTCCTGCACCATTCCACTCTATGACACTCCACTCCGCTCTAAGCCACTCTACTATACAGCATTCTACTCCACTCTATGCAACACCCTCTACTCCACTCCACTCTGTTCTACACCACGCCACAACACTTTAACCCCTTCCATTCTACAACATTCTACTCCCTCCACAGCATTTCACACCACTCCAGTCTACGCCACACCATGACATCCGCTTAACTCCACTCTATGCTACTCAACTATACTCTACTCCACTCCATAGCACTGCGCTCTACTACACTTTATTGCACTCCACCCCACTCTCCTTTGCCCCGCTGACTTTTAGCAATGCTGAACAGCAGCCACGATGGTGTACAATATGGCTAAAACATATTAGCAAAACTAAAGGTCTTGCATAGATGAGACCTATTGGCTTTGATAATGCTTGTTTTTTAACGTGAGTGTGATTTTGTAGGAAATATAATAGAATGGTTCTTAGAATTGAAAAAGAGAGTGACAGAAAACAAGTTGGACTTTTAGCAATGCTGCTGGAACAGTTTTCAGAGTAGGTTGCTGCTCAATGTTACATGAAGACAAAGGGATTGTGAAAAATCCAAGGAGCATGTAAATAACAAGGGTAGCAAATTATTATAAACAATTAAGCAGAGGAGTAGTAAAGGTGTGGTATGTAGCCAGTGGTGCATTTTGGAGCACACAATTGCCAATATACTACCAATGCATGGTGTGGTAGTGCACTGTCATTTATAGACAGCACATGTTTCATTGAAATGGCTTCTAAATTTGCCCACACAGGCAGTTTTACTGATAAAACTATAAAGGACACACATAATAGATAATATGTGGAGTGTCAGCAAATATGTATCATGAGTACATCAGCAAGTAAAGTGTCTTGATTTATCTGATCATATTAAAACCTTTGTTTCCATCACATTTCAGAACTACAAAAAAAGTGCTTCCCTTGTGATGTTCTAAATGCTGACAAAGTTTGTAATATCTTGAGAGTTATTCTACTGTTTTTTTTATAAATCTTTTTATTTAACAATCATCGACATACAATCAATCATACAATGAGGTCAGTATTGGCATAGGCATGACAAATTAAGGCACTAATCATTCACATTGTACACAGAAGGACATAATATGGAGTGAGCAGGCCATCCAAATCAATAACACATATGTCTCCATGATACGAGTTCCATGGGGACCATATTCGGGGACCACTTTTTAGGGCAACCTCAGGCAACATATACTGTCTTTCCCCTGAACATGCACCACTCCAGGCTTGCGCAGAGTCCCACAGCGGTGTTGCTGCTCCCCAGGCCTGAGCAATGTTTCTTTTGGCTAACATAAATCCAGAAGTGGCCCATTGTGTTTGATGTGTATTCAAATCCGTAGGTTCCCATATGTTCAGGAGACATCTATGTGCTTCCAGGTGAATAGTTACTGTGAGCACAACCCCCATTACTTCACGTATATCCCTCCAGTAGGGCTGAATATGTACACACTCCCATATGATGTGCATAAAGGTGCCTATTTGCCCACACCTTCTGCGACATTCCCCTGCTCCCGCTCTTCCCATCTGCACCTATCCTGTCCGGTGATATACACCCTATGCAGGATTTTAAGCTGCACTAGCCTAAGTCTTGCTGGAATTGCCACCACCCTAGGGGAGGACCCTTCCTCTTGCCAATCCTCATCATCCATTTTTATACCATCTGCCACCCATTTATTCCGCAGTACTGGAAGAGGATCCTCCATGTTATATATTAATTTGTTAAAAATTAGTGATATGGTTTTCTCGGGGAGGTGGCCATCCAATTTCCTATCTTCCAGCGGGGAGGACTCCGGAGGGGAGAAACCCTTTGGGAGGACTGAGTGCAGTGTATGGCGAACTTGTGTATAGCGAAAATGCTCAGTGTCAGCTAGCTTGTGTTGGCTTTGGAGAGTAGCAAATGTTTTCACTCCTCCCTTTACCCACATATCTTTAATCTGTGAGATACCAATCAAGTCCCATTTGTCAAAGCCCTTTGAATTCCACAGATTACCCAATTGCCCAGAGTCCCACAGGGGTAAAGCCAACGTCAGTTTATGCTCCCATCCGAGGGATCTGTTTGCGGCGTGCCACACACTTACTGTCATGCCTGCCGAGCATCCGCGGATAGCACAGATGAAATATCGAAACCAAAGCAAGATGGTTTCAAGGAACTGCGCATGCGCGAGGGAATCGGGCCGGAACAAAAGCTCGTTCCTCCCGGAGTCTAACGCTTTGCGCTCTAGTTTCCCCGTTGGTGTTTTGCGACACTTCCTCTTAGCCTTTTGTCTATTCCTATGCGCACCTTTAGTGTGTATCCTTGTTCCTGTGTACTCGTTCACTGTTGACCTTTCGCAGTGTGGTTCCCGGCTGGGAGTCACTTATTCGCGGACATCCGTTCTGAACGTCCGCTATCACGGAGTTCCTGATTTCCTGTTCTATTTTCTTCAGAGTACCGCTCTGAGGTTCTTTGGCAGCTCCAATCTTTGCAAGTCGAGTGTCTCTCGGCTTTTACTCCGTACAGGCTGTACGGAGTGTTCCTACCTACACTACCTGGTAGACCCACGTGAGCTGTTTAACGTGGGACCCGTTGTTTATTATTTCCCTTGACCAGTGCCGGCTATCTTACCCGGGTGTCTTCGTGATTCCATACACTCTGCTACTTGCTGACCCGTCGTTGGGCCGGATTACGGTCCCGTCTAGCGGCCGGTATTTGCGGAGCAGGGGAGTGTGGGGTTACGGGGCATTGTGGGATTTGTGGTCCGCCTGGCGAGTATTCTTTATTCCCCTTTTTATTTTACTCCCTTGCATTCTCTGGATTTCCCGGATGCTGGCATTTATCACAGTATAAGGACCAGAAGACCCGGTAAAGCGCTTGTAGCGCACTATTATTACTTTGTATATTTGATGCAGACTACTTGAGGTATTTATGTATGTTCACCTTAATCTACAGGTCATACCTGTTGTGACTCAAGGCCTGCCCCTTATCTTTCCATAAGTTTGGAGGGAAATCGAATAGGTGAGAAAGAGCCTCATTCCTGTGAATGTGCACACATAGAGGTCTTACTGGCATTATAATATTTATTCCTCCATTTAGGTTATACCCAAACACCATAAAGTTTTGATTCTACTATACAGTTCCAGATGAGACAGTAGATGTTTACATTATCACTCCTGTGTACTCTCAGGTGATTGTCGGTCTTGGTGTATCATTGAAGGGGTGGAGTGGTTGATTGGTTGTTGTCTTAACCCCTTTATTCCCTGCAGCTTCATCATCAAACAGACGCAGAAGAGAGCAGGGTCTGAAGAGTCCAGTGTTTTGTCTTCCCCTACTTTCCTTGTTTTGTTCCCTCCTTTCCTTCCATATCACCACTGTGGCCTAGAGTTCGATAGGCACAGGAGGTGTGGGGAGGAAGGGTTGGGGTTCTCATCGGCTCCTGGCACTCCTGCGGAAACAGAAACCGGATCCTTACACTTACCGAGTGACCAGTAGGGCACGTCAAGCGAAACCGGTCAGGTTTCGAGTAGAGTGACCTATAATAATTCCCTCCTGGAAGAAGCCACCTATCCAGAAACCGGTCCTTGGATGCTTGATTCCGGTCTGGGAAAGACATGGCTTGGTAGTTCGGACTGGACTGTTCCCATGAGGCACAGGGTGAGAGCTGATTTGCATATAGCCAGTGTCTAACCCAGGGTGGTGTGGAGTGCAAAAAAACGATGGATTTAGGCCCAGATCCTTGTACTGGGGTGAATGTATGACATTGTTCTACATTCTGTCCATCAACTGTGTTTTTTGCAATTTTCACCCCGAGTGGGCTGGGTATGCTCAGACGTGAGTCCCAGGCTCTCCACACCACTGGAGTCAAGCTATCCAGGCTGATGAAGGCTGATAGCCAGAAACCGGTCCTTGGATGCTTGATTCCGGTCTGGGAAAGACATGGCTTGGTAGTTCGGACTGGACTATTCCCATGAGGCACAGGGTCAGAGCTGATTTGCATATAGCCAGTGTCTTACCCAGGGTGGTGTGGAGTGCAAAGAAATGATGGATTTAGGCCCAGATCCTTGTACTGGGGTGAATGTATGACATTGTTCTACATTCTGTCCATCAACTGTGTTTTTTGCATTTTTCACCCCGAGTGGGCTGGGTATGCTCAGATGTGAGTCCCAGGCTCTCCACACCACTGGAGTCAAGCTATCCAGGCTGATGAAGGCTGATATCCAGAAACCGGTCCTTGGATGCTTGATTCCGGTCTGGGAAAGACATGGCTTGGTAGTTCGGACTGGACTGTTCCCATGAGGCACAGGGTCAGAGCTGATTTGCATATAGCCAGTGTCTAACCCAGGGTGGTGCGGAGTGCAGAAAAACGATGGATTTAGGCCCAGATCCTTGTACTGGGGTGAATGTATGACATTGTTCTACATTCTGTCCATCAACTGTGTTTTTTGCAATTTTCACCCCGAGTGGGCTGGGTATGCTGAGACGTGAGTCCCAGGCTCTCCACACCACTGGAGTCAAGCTATCCAGGCTGATGAAGGCTGATAGCCAGAAACCGGTCCTTGGATGCTTGATTCCGGTCTGGGAAAGACATGGCTTGGTAGTTCGGACTGGACTGTTCCCATGAGGCACAGGGTCAGAGCTGATTTGCATATAGCCAGTGTCTAACCCAGGGTGGTGTGGAGTGCAAAAAAACGATGGATTTAGGCCCAGATCCTTGTACTGGGGTGAATGTATGACATTGTTCTACATTCTGTCCATCCACTGTGTTTTTTGCAATTTTCACCCCGAGTGGGCTGGGTATGCTCAGACGTGAGTCCCAGGCTCTCCACACCACTGGAGTCAAGCTATCCAGGCTGATGAAGGCTGATAGCCAGGAACCGGTCCTTGGATGCTTGATTCCGGTCTGGGAAAGACATGGCTTGGTAGTTCGGACTGGACTGTTCCCATGAGGCACAGGGTCAGAGCTGATTTGCATATAGCCAGTGTCTAACCCAGGGTGGTGTGGAGTGCAAAAAAACGATGGATTTAGGCCCAGATCCTTGTACTGGGGTGAATGTATGACATTGTTCTACATTCTGTCTATCAACTGTGTTTTTGCACCTATCCATAAGGTAGCCTGGGTTGTCAGGGTTACCATAGGTGCCATGATTGATAGCTGCCAGATACGCAGCCCAGTAATATTTCTTTATATCAGGGAGGCTGATGCTATCATACCATTTTAATGTGAGTTTGCCTAGGGCTATACGTGGCGTTCCATTCCAAAATAAATCTCTCTGGAGGCGTTCAATTTCCTTAAAATATGTCTGAGGGACAAGGTCGAGTGAGTTTTGCAGGGCATAGAGGAAACGGGGGAGGGACATCATTTTGTTATGTTATTTTGTGGTGTTACTAAAGTGCAGTGCCAAAGTAATAGTGATACATCTAGATGCAGTAGTTATTCCATTCTATGGTCCTGAAGAAAGCCGGGGTAACTCCCCAATAGGCTGAAACATGTCGACCGCCCTGCACAGCGCCATTAGGTAGTTTCCCCACTTGGCGTGCTTTTAACTCCTGACACATATACTTCGATTTGAACATTTTTGCCGAGTCTAAGTAGTCAATTCTATGTATCACTATTACTTTGGCACTGCACTTTAGTAACACCACTCTACGATGATCATCATGGCTAGAGTACTGACATTCATTCCCGCACCGACACCACAAGGTCGGATGGGGTGTTGAATGACCAGCAAAACCCCCACATGACGTAAAACTCCACCAAAAGGGTGGGCTGATGGGATTGGTTCTAGCTTATGTTCCTCAACAGCATTTACTCACACATGCATCCAACTGTTTCGCAGTCACTTGCATAGTTACACACCCCTCCTAGACCTGGTCTGCTCCGTTACGTGTTTTGTGAAATGTATTTTTCAACATAATACCCACCCCCCTCGAACTCGTTGTGAACCCTGCATGCGCCACATGAATGTCCTATCAAGTGCGTCTCCTGAAGGAGGACAACATCAGGGGCTTGTTTCCTGATATATATATACTGCATTTAACTTTGCCCCCAAGCTCATCGACGTTACCGCTCAGAATTCTGGCACTCTTATCCCACTGCGTATGCATTAAGACTAGTGAAAATCCTCATAGCCTCAGTCACGCCTTTCACATAGCTCGTCGATGAAATAACTTCAACAAAAAACAAATACAAACCTCCCCTCCAACAGCCCCCCTCCCTGCTTTCCTCCCCTCTGGACTTCAAACTGCCCACACTAAACTGGCAGAGTGCCTGTGGCCCAACTTCTGTACTAAGTGAAAAAAATTAGGGTGCATGGTGCCCCGGCTCTACTGTTTTTTTAACTTTTGTTGTATGTCAGGAAAAAGTAGCCATCCTTCTCCCTTGCTTTCACACCCCATGTACCTTAGCAAGGTTATCACATAGTTTACTTTACAAAATGGTCTCACTTTGTAGTCAGAGAAAGAGAAGTAAATATCATTCTCAATGTTAAAAAAGATAAGCAGCAATTTGTCAGAAGGCACAGTCTGACATTTGACCTCTGTCTTTTAACCACAGCAAATGTGACAAGATCAAATGAAAATGTAAAGGCATCTTTATTGCTCATTTACCTTCTGAACCCCAGCGTGGTTATTCTGGGGGTGCTCGCAGCACACCCAGCCCCCCTACTTTTAACGCCCAAGTCTTTTAGAAACCAAATAACTGACTTGTGACTGACTATGCCTAGGTTTAGTGGCGTTTTCAGTCACATGCCTGGCTTGTGACTGAGGCTCCTTCTTGCTATCCTGCCAACTCTTTTGAAGCATACACCTGACGTGATTAACTCCACAGCAGCCTCACAAGCATTTCAGAACCACAAGCCTGACCTGTGATCACACAGCGCTCGGTGCAACAATCTTTTTTGGCACCCACCCCTCTCCCCTGTCCGCCTCCATGGCCTCCTCCTCGGATTCCCTCATTACCACCCAGCAAAAGTGCACTTCAATTCTCCATAGCCTCTCTCACACACATTTCATTTGTTGTAAAGTGCTGGTAAAGGCTGGCTTCACTAATCCACTCAGCTATCCACATAAAATACAGATCTGTTATTTGCAGCTAGCATATTAACCCTCTGCACTACTTTATGGGAGTGAAAACTGCCATTAGACATAACTCCGATCTCTCACTTTAGCAGGAACATTCGTTAATCACAAAAGTTACCTTGACATTTTTATTGCTGCCTGAAAGCTTAATGCACAAGGAACTCAGCAGCAGGTGCTTTTTATTTTAAGTTATTGCTAAACACAGCACCCCCTCTGAGGTCGGTGCCCCCCCTCCAGGTCAGCACCCAGTGCCGGTGCACCAGTAGCACCATCCTAAAGCTGGCCCTCCCAGTGTATTACTATTTGCCAACAATACCTGCCTTTTAGATACTTCCAGATTGACAGGTCACTCATGTCTGACCGACACTGATGGAGTCTGAGACATAGCTACATACCTCCTAATATAGCTGTCCATACCTGGGCCTGATTGCTGCAACCCTATCATGCTTTTAGAGGCACAGGATTTGTGGCTGCCTGTGTGCAAGCCCACCCTGTTGTAGGCAGAGAGCTGACTTCAACTTAATGCCAAAGCTCTGCCTGGAGAACAGGCACAGGCGGGCTGATCCTGTCCTGGCCCTGTGAACCTATGAGACACACATGCCTAAAAACCAGGGCGACTAGAATTATGCGTCAGTTAAGGACCAAATCATGCTGCAGGGATGATGAACCAATGATGCAGCTAGAAGAGGCAAATTAAGTGGCCAATTCTGTGTTGTTATTCTACCTCTATGTTGACATTTTACGTTAGAGTGACCATTGACCCTTCCAGGTAGGTTGCTCCCCCTCCGCCCAGCACCGCCTGTGTGTCCTTGCCCCAGCTGCCGCTGCTGAAGAAGTTCGAGGCCCTCCTCCACCTGCAGGCTACAACCTGCGCCTCATCCCTGGTGGCCAGTGGTAGGCCGTAGGTTTGCTCATCCTCCATTGTATTGCCTGTATTTTCTTTAATTGCTCCCGTTGTAGTGACTGCATTTTCATTGTTGTGTCTGTGACTGCTGTTGTCTTCTCCCCCGTTGCCTGTACGTGGTCTGTGGCCGTTCTTTCCCTCTGTTCCCCTCATTGCCCCTGTGTCTCTCTGCCTGGTTTCCCTTCTGCTCCCCTTGCTGCCCCCGTGTCTCTCTGCCCGGTTTTTCCTTTTACTCCCCTCGCGGCCCCCGTGTCTCTCTGACCGTTTTTTCCTTCTGTTGCTTAGCTGCCCCTGCATTTCTGTGACCTTTCTGCCTTCTGTGCCACTCGTTTCCCCCCGTTTTTGTGACCTTACTGCCCTTTTCTTGTGATCTTTTGCCTTCTGTGCCACCCGTTTCCCCCGTTTTCTGTGACCTTTTGCCCTTTTGTGACTTTTCTGCCCTCTGTGCCACTCGTTTACCCCTCAATAGTTGTACCCTTTGCCTTCTGTTTCCTTCGTTGCCCCTCACCGCCCCCGCCACTGCGTCCCCTGTGGCTCCGCCACCCTGACTGCCCATTCGCTGCCCCCGCCTCTCACCTGCTCCTCGCTCCCACCTCCTCATACATGCCGGCCGCTGCGCGGTCGCGCCGCTGGCACGCGACAAGCCTGTCTGCGCCCATCCGCACCTGGACCGTGCCCAGCGCTAGCACCCTTGGCCCCCGTACCCACCATGACGACCGCCGCCACTATGACACCAGCACTCTGCACGCTCTCAACCTCGGATGGACCTACAACTGCTTCAAGGCCGCACCTAAACGCATACATGGTCCCTTCACCTGCCGGAACTGCAGCTACACCAGCCACAGAGCCGACGAACCACCCGCCAAGAAAGACCTCAACCACCTCCGATTCATTCTACTGAACACCCGCTCCGCACGCAAACACGCCGTCGAGCTCTGGGACCTGCTCAACACAACCTCCCCGGACGTAGCCTTCCTGACAGAGACCTGGTTGAACAACTCCTCCGCACCCGACATCGCCATAGCCATCCCAGACGGCTATAAGATCACCTGCAGAGACCACACCAACGGAGTCAGAGGAGGAATCGCCATCGTCCACAAGAACTGCATCAGGGTCTCGACTAGCACAGACGACACGCTCAGCACCGCCGAACACATGCATTTCCAGATCCATACAGACCCCCAACTCCACCATCAGAGGCACCCTCGTCTACCGACCCCCCGGAACCCACCCCCAGTTCAGCGAATCCATCGCCGACTTCATCAGCACGCACGCCCTGACCTCCACCGACTACATCCTCCTCGGAGACCTGAACTTTCACCTTGAGAACAACAATGACAACAACTCCACAACCCTGATCGATAACCTCGCCAACCTCGGACTGAGACAACTTGTCACAACGCCCACCCACTCCGCCGGCCACACGCTCGACCTCGTCTTCTCCTCAAGCCCGCACATCTCCGTCAGCCACACCTCCGAACTCCTCTGGACCGACCACCGCTGCATCCACTTCACCTTCCAGAAACACACCACACAACATCGCACCCAACCGATCCCCAGCCGCCGCTGTAGCAAAATCACCGAAGATCAACTATATGCAAACCTCGCTCTCAGCCCACCCACCGAACCCTCCAACACCAACGTTGCTGCCCACAACTTCAGACGGTGGATCGAGGACTGCGCCAACACCCTCGCCCCGCTGAAGAAACCCTCCCACAGAGACACCAGCAAGAGGGCCAGCTGGTTCACAGAAGAACTCCTAGATTCCAAGCAAGCCTGCCAGAAACTAGAGAAGAAATGGCACAGTGAACAAACTCCGGACAGCAACGAGCACACAAGGACGCCGTCCGCAACCACCACCACCTCATCAGGGCTGCCGGGAAGACCTCCTTCAAAGACCGCCTCGACAGCAATGCACACGACAGCAAGGAGCTCTTCAACATCGTGAAGGAACTCTATAACCCCAGCTCCAACACCAACGATTTCCCGCCGTCGCAAGCCCTGTGCGACTCCCTCGCCACCTTCTTCCACCGCAAGATAGCAGACATCCACAACAGTTTCAACACCCAGACAGCCCCAACAGACAGCAACACAACAGACCCACCGCACACCATCGACCACGTCCCCTTACTAGCCTGGACCAGCGTGAGCGTCGATGACACCATCAAGACCATGAGCACAATCCACTCCGGCTCTCCGTCAAATCGATTCCCGCACCACGTCTTCAACAAAGCAAGCAGCTCCATCCCACCCCACCTACGCAATGTCATCAATCTCTCCCTTGAGACCGCGACCTTCCCAGAGAGCTGGAAACACGCCAATATCAACGCCCTCCTCAAAAAACCCAAGGCAGACCCAAGAGACCTCAAGAACTTCCTCCGACCCATCTCTCTGCTCCCCTTCCCGGCCAAGGTCAGCAAGAAAATCGTTAACAGACAGCTAACCCGATACCACGAAGAGAACAGAATCCTGGACCCTTCCCAGTCAGGGTTCTGCAGCAACCACAGCACCGAGACCGCCCTCATCACCGCCACCAATGACATCAGGACCCTGCTAGACAACGGGGATACTGCAGCACTCATCCTCCTAGACCTCTCCGCCGCCTTCGACACCGCCTGCCACCGCACACTACGCGCACGCCTCCATGCCGCAGGGGTCCGAGACAAGGCTCTGGAATGGACCACCTCCTCCGTTCCGTTCCGAAGCCTCCGAGATCATCTGCGGCGTACCCGAAAGATCCTCCCTCAGCCCGACACTGTTCAACATTTACATGGCCCCGCTTGCACACATCGCCCAACAGCACGACCTCAACATAATCTCCTACGCCGACGACACTCAACTGATCCTCTCCCTCACCAAGGACCCCATCTCTGCCAAAGCCAACCTCCATGAAGGAATGAAGGCTGTCGCCGACTGGATGAAGAACAGCCATCTGAAGCTGAACTCGGACAAGACGGAGGTCCTCATCCTTGGCTCCAATCTGTCAGCCTGGGACGACTCCTGGTGGCCAACAGCACTGGGGGCAGCCCCGGCCCCCACCGACCAAGCACGCAACCTGGGAATCATCCTCGACTCAACGCTCTCAATGACCAAGCAAGTCAACGCCGTCTCTTCCTCCTGCTTCAACACCCTCCGCATGCTCCGCAAGATCTACAGATGGATCCCGACAGATACAAGAAAGACAGTCACCCAGGCCCTCGTCAGCAGCAGACTCGACTACGGAAACTCCCTCTATGCGGGAGCCCCGACCAAGCTCATCAATCGACTACAGCGCATCCAAAACTCCTCGGCACGATTGATCCTCGATGTACCATGACACAGCCACATCACCCCCACCTGAGAAACCTGCACTGGCTCCCCGTCAACAAGAGGATATCCTTCAAGCTCCTCATCCACGCACACAAGGCACTCCACAAGACCGGTCCAGCCTACCTCAACAGACGGCTCTCCTTCTACACCCCCAACCGCCAGCTACGCTCCGCCGACCTCTCACTCGCCACCGTCCCGCGCATCCGAAGAACAACCACCGGCGGGAGATCCTTCTCCCACCTCGCCGCCAAGACATGGAACACCCTCCCACTGAGCCTACGACAGACCCAAGACCTGCTGACCTTCAGGGGGACACTAAAGATCTGGCTGTTTGATCAGTAGCGGCTCCCCCCCCAGCGCCTTGAGACCCTCACGGGTATGTAGTGCGCTTAACAAATGACTGATTGATTGATTGATTGAGAGTTGTATGTGGAACTAAGCTGTCACTCAAGTTAATTCCTCATTAAAGCAAGAAACAGCTAAAAGGTGGCCAGTTCATTTTTGTACCGTCCAGCACAATCTTGGACCATATATTAGAGCTAGAAAAAACCTTTTTTTGTTAAAATCTGAAAATTAAGCAGTCACACAAGACCTGCCCCTGCCATCAGAAGCCTGCAAAGGAATTGGGTTTTTGCAAGAATCGCGAAGCGGGAGAAGAGCCTTGAGATCGGTGGTCTCCCCCCTGAATCGGGAGGGTTGGCATATATGGTGGAACTTGATGATGTCAAGAACGCACAACTGACATAGGCCTAGCATAAGCAACACAGGTAAACTCTCTGTAAGTACTGATCTATACAATTTGGGGCATTTCTGTGTGACAGATCATTCAGTTGGCAGAAACGTTTGCCCTCAACTCGATTTTCACCTGAGTGTAGCATGGCACTCTGCAGGTTGGTTCAATGATCAGACCTACCCTAAACTCATGTCTCTCAAGCTTTGAAACCCAGGCGCAAGCCAGCTGAGAGTCCCTCGAGTGCAGCGGAGCGTACACTAGCAAGTACAGCAGTGGAGAGTACCAATAGTGGGTTCAGCACTCCACTTCTCAGAAGAACGATGGACTCGAAGTGACTGTTCCATGTTGGTGTTGACCCATTTGGAGCCCTAGGCAACACTCAGGGGGAGCCATAAATAGGTTTGCATCGTCACAGGACATGGAGGGACGTGCTCTACTGTGTTGCATTTCAGTCAGCCGCTGGAGGTATTTGATGCAGCTGTTTATCGCGGTGGCCTGCAAAACTCTGAATCGTGTTGGCAACATATAGTAAGTGAAAACATAATAGTAAATGTATTTATATAACACTTACTACCCCTGACGAGGTTTTGAAGCGCTTTTTCGGTGAGTAGCACGCTACTCCATAACCCAAAAAGGTTAGTACTGAATTTGTTTAGGGAAATATAAATTACTTTGTGTGATGGATAGGAAGTCTGTTAGTTGGATTGAAAGGATAATGGAGGGATAGAAGAGGGAAGAGTCTAGAAAGTATTTATTGGGAGATCATAGTAGTAGGAGGGGTTTGGGATGAGTAAAGGAGAGATGGAGGAGGGAAGAGTCTCTAGAAATGGATTAGGGAAGTCCTAGTCGTAAAATGGGGTCTCAGATGAGTCGAAGGAGGGATACGTGAGGGAAGAATCTAGAATGGGTTGTTCGGAGATCATAGTAGTAGAATTGGTTCCTTTGGAGATCATAGTAGTAGAATGAGGTTAAGGATGAGTCAGAGAGTGGAAGTAGAGGATGTATTGCGAGAGGAATAAGGTGAAACATATGATAGTGCATTGGAGAGACGCAAAAGTGTTTTTTTTACAGCAGGAGTAAAGTAATAAATATATAGATACATAAGTACATGAAAGGTATGCATGTACAAGGAAGGTAATATATCAAGATGTAAGTTGTAATTGATAAACTCAGGCTTTCAAGTGTTGCTGTATTTTAAGTAAATTTATTTGTGTGCTTTCTTTTTTTCTTTTTAATAATTCATTAGTGAAGCAATTGTACGTAGTTATGATAAAATGTACATATTGTGATAGATAAACGTATATGGAAACTATGCAGTGACCTATATAGATGTGCAGCATAGAAAACAATAACCTTAAGTAATAGATACATTTGTTAAGCAGACCTAAAGAATTTCTATATATATTCAAACATAATTATTATACATATTTATACAAAGAAATACAAATATCTAGACACATAAATGTATTCAAATTAAATGCTTATATACACAGTGATTTGCTGTACATTTCTATTTGAGTATGTTGGTTGAGTAGGCAAGAGCCAGCTCTTGAGTAGTCTTCTGAAGGTAAGATAGTTATCTGTGGATCTTATGTTTGGGGTAAAGAGTTCCCTAGTGTGGTGCTTGAACACAAAAGGATGTGCTACCTATGGTTTTTTGCTTGTTTGGTGGGATTTTGAGGCGAGGTGTAAATCTGGAGCACAGGTTCCTTTGTTGAATGTATTTGGTGATTTCTTTTCTGATGAAGAGCTGTTTTGTTCCATGTATTACTTTGTGGGTGATACAAAGAAGCTTGGATGTAGTTCTTCTGGCAACCGGTAACTAATGTAGGGCTCTCACGGCAGGGGAAATGTGGGCTTGTGGCTTTACATGTGGGAGTAGTTTGGAAGCAGAGTTCTGAATCAATTGCGGTCTTTTCATAGTTGATAAAGATGATCCGTGGTAGAGGCCATTGACGTAATCATGTTTAGACTGTACAAGAGAGATAGTAGCCTGGACCTTGTGTGGAAATCCTAGGTGGGAGAAGATGCGTCGCAGAGTTTTCATAGTAATGAAGCTTGATCTTGCTAACTTGTCCACTTGGACATTCATTGATAGCTTGGCGATCATGGTAATTATAAGGTTTCCTAATTCCTTAGATAGTTTAGGAGCTGTTCCCACATCATTAGGCCAAGCAGCGAGTGGGTCATATTTTTTTCAAATGCTACAGGTGAGTATTTCAGTTTTGGAAGCATTCAATTTGAGATGGCTCCATGTCATCCACTGATCAACGGCTCTGAGGCAACGGAAAATTTGTGAGTTTCCAAAATCTTTGGGGCTTTCCAGTTTAAGGAGTATTTGTGTGTTATCTGCATAGTTATAGCAAGCAAGGTAAAATTCATTGATCATTGCTGGTAATGACTTCATGTAGGTGTTGAAAATCATGGGTGAGATGATAGAGCCTTGAGGGACCCCGGTTTTTGTGAAGTACGGTTTGGAGGAGAAAGGGAAAGAATGGATGACATTTGTTCTCTTTTGCAGATATGATGTGATCCATTTGAGAGCAGTCCCTTCTATGCCTGCTTTGTAGACTCTTTGTACTAGAGTGTCATGGTCAACAGTGTCAAAGGCAGCTGGGATGTCCAAGAGAAGATCTGCAGCAACCCGGTTCCAGTCTATGGTGTTCTTGAGGTCATCCCAGATGGAGATGAGGGCAAATTCTGTGCCTCTTCCTAGACAGAATCCTGTTTGGAAGTCTGAAAATATGGAGTTATCTTCAATAAATTGTGATATCTGGGCGAACAGTGCAGCCAGTCATATCATCCAAGATGAAACACTCAAGCATGTCTGTAGGTTGTTGTCAACTTACCACAGCAAAACCGGATCCGTGGTGGAGGTGTCAGATGCCCCAATCTGGATTGTTTCAAACTGTCAGTAAAAAACAAAGACGAAAAGTTCTACCCCGATAACTCAACCAATTAGTATGGATTCCCCAGGCATCATTCAACCCTCTTTCTTTATGGAAAGTCAAGTTCAACACCAATGTTCTGGGAAGAATGGGTGGAACTATTCAAAAACCATTTAGTTTCCTTGGATGGGAAGAACCTCGGGTCCAACAGGAAGAAGTCTTTGTTAATCAGTGCTCTAGGTAAAGAGGAGCACCATGTAGTTAAGTACTTACCCGTGGCTAAAGACCAACAAATGCAAAAGAAACAATTAATGAATGGAATGCTGGACAATGCAAATATTCACCCCCAGTCACAAGGATCTGGGTTTAATCCATCATTCTTTTGCTCACCACACCACCCCAGCTTGGACCCAGCCATATGCAAATCAGTCTTGACCCTGTTCCTTGTGGGAACAGTCCAGCCTGAACTGCCAAGCCAGGTCCTCCCTGGACCAGAAACAAGCATCCTGGGACCGGTTGCAGGGCATCACCCTTCATCAGTCAGGCTAGCTTGATTCCAGTTGTGTAGTGAGCACAGGACCCACGCCTGGGCATACCCTTCCCATGCTCACTACACCACTGGATTCAAGCTAGCCTGGCTGATGAAGGGTGATGCCCTGAAACCGGCCCCAGGATGCTTGCTTCAGGTCCAGGGAAAACCTGGCTTGGCAGTTCAGGCTGGACTGTTCCCACAAGGAACATGGTCAAGACTGATTTGCATATGGCTGGGTCCAAACTGGGTTGGTATGGTGAGCAAAAGAATGATGGATTTAACCCAGATCCTTGTGACTGGGGGTGAATGTTTGCATTGTACAGCATTCCATCCATCAATTGTTTCTTTTGCATAAAGACCAACAAAGCCATGACAATCTCGGATGTGGACCAGGAGGCTAAGTCGAGATTTGCCAACAGGTTTGCTGAATCAGTTAACCTGGCTATGAACAGACATAAGTGACATGCCCAGCCACAGAGAACGCAATGAAAGCACAGATGAATCTGTGGCTAGACTACTGGAGCTGGCAATCAAATGTCACATTCTCAACATAATAGATAAGGTAATTAATTACTACCTCATCGCTCAATGCAACAGTAAAAACAAATGCAGGAGCGGTTGTGGGCTGCAAGGAACCCCCTTCTTAAAAGAAGCCTCTGATATTGCAAAAATTGTTGAGGAATCTAATTGTGGCATGAGAGCCATGGAAAACCTACAAAACAGAAATAGAATGGAGATAGTGGTGGCAAGGGGTGGTGAGGGTGAAGTTGGTGTAATCAATAAAAAGAGAGTCAGCAAACATAGGAGAAGTAAAGCAGGAAGACATAATCTGGATAGAAGTGGAAGTTAAAAAAAGGTTCACTAGGTGCAGGATTGAATAGCAAAGTTTGTAATCTAAGTCATATTTTGCACTCAACAAGGAATATAGGTAAAGTGGTAGGAGGGGACACTTCGCCAGAATGTGAGGACCAATAGTGGCAAAGGGAAGTGTTGCAGTATTTAGTGAGTAGATGGTAGAAGCCAATAGGATTTTGAGTGCCGGTGAGGCTGAGGAACAATCAGGTAGGAATTGTTGTCTGAAAGCTGGCTTTAAAATAAATGGCAAGGTGGTGCACTTATGGTTATTCTGGAAGCATTGGTGCAAAGAGTGTGCGGGAACGTTAAACTTGAGCCCAAATATATAAATATGAAGGCGTTTCAGGGAAATACCATAGAGGTGGAGGGGTACTTTCAGGCAGATATTGAATTCAGGCACAAGTACACTTCAGTAAAGGTTTACATGTCAAAATGAAGTCTACCCATCCTCAAAAAGGGTGCATCAATTTGACCTTCTTAGTACCATGAACCCCAGAGGGGGGACAGTCAGGTGTTGGTGGTAGAAGACAGTAATATTGCTAGGATTTTTAGATGCTCACCCTTGCATTTGAAAGATAAACTCTGCCCTCTTACTCACTGAGATCTTAAATCTGCTATCCCCTACACGAAAACAAGGCAGAAAGTCAGGAACTAATTTTCAAATGGCACCGCAACATATACCATCACTGTTCCTCGCTTTTCAGCCAACAACATGTTGCATTGTGGCGCTTGTATTTTTGCTTTTAACAGTTTCATTATGGACAGAAAACCTCAACATGTAAAGTCCTGTTGGTTAAAATGCAATAATTGGCCAAAGGTATTATATATGACATGGAACCACTTATCAGGTATGTTTTAATGTTTATCAGTGTTCTCTAGTCCATTTAAAAAACTGCTTGTTTCACAGGCAAAATCAAAAGTAAACTCAACTCACATATTTTGTGAGTTTTCGCTCTTTCTTTCACATCATGCATTAAATCCAGGATTGACAAAGCAAACTGTTTTGTTTTTTGCATATTTTTATACCAAGCTTCACAACTGTTGGGACGGAAAAGTCCTCTGCATGGTAAAAGGCGTGTACCCCTGCCCTGAGTGCTCAACTGTATTGTTTTCCGGATCCCAAATGCTGACTTTTTGTCATAGACGAACATGGATCAAGCATGTGTGCCATGACATAGGCCTGTCTCACGGATTGCGGTCTTGTTGGATCGGAAGGGGCACCCAAAGCCCTGCTCTCATGGTGGTGGAATGCTACCACCTTCATCAGGAGTTCAGTAGCACAAGTGCAGTGGTGGTAGCAAATAGTTGTATGCTCAGTAGTAGTGAACATGATCTTTTTACCATGTGTCACTGAAGTGAGGCCTACAGGCTCACTCCCCTTTTTAAAAGTCAAGCTGTTGTGTGTTTAACTCACCCCTGGCCTACATCGGGTAGATATGGAACGGCGTGCGTCATGGAAACATGTGCTGGGTGCATGTGTGCTCGCAAGAAGTACACTACACAAGGGGTGAAGTGTGGTACAGTGCGCACATGGTAAGTGTGTGAATGCTGGCAGTGTGTGTTTTTTAAATAACACATTCTGGTACAATACAGAAAGGCTGTAGTACTGAACAGTGTGTGTAGACTGAATGTGTGTACGGCATGTACTTATGCTTGTAGTGGCATACTTCATGAGAATAACAGTGCTGTGCACGAAGTGTGCTGTGGACGTAAACTGAGTGCAAGTGCGGTTGCACTGGTACGTTTCATGGATGACCTTGGGTTCCATTTGAGAAGCCCAGGCCTGCCTGGTGGATAACATGAGTAGAGTAATCCCCCCAGACTGATTAGTGTATTGCTGCATTCCTATAAGCTGGGAGGGCATGGCCTGAAGGACAGGAGATACACCCTATCTGTGCATTTAAAATGTTTTTTTGATTCAATTATAGATCACAAGGAAGAGACGAGGGCACATCTTGTGCAAGGAGATGGGGCTGATAAGGAAATCATACAGGGTAGTGCTGGGAGCCCAGGATTAACCTCTTGGTGCACATATCACTGTGGCTGACATCCAGGTGTGAACTCTGGTCACTTCCATGAATCTTGTTGTGGGTAATCAGCTTCAGAGCCCTACTTGCTGCGACAGACATCCTTCAGAAGTAAGGGGAAGAATGTCCATTTCAAATAAGCAGAACCCCAACATAAAACTTCAAAGATTCAAACACTAAATTACGTTGTGCCTGGAAAAGGACTACAAGAGTAGGGAGTTGGGGAGTTGAGACTCCAATCTCCTCTACGGCCAAGCAGCCAGATGGGCTGTGTGAGATGGGGAAGTGCCGCAATACTTCTGCCTGTGACCAGGACTGGGGGCCCAGGGCTGCTAGTCTCCCCGCTGGACATTGATTTATTGTTTACGTTGCTTGCACGTTGAGTTATGAGTCGTGTTCACTGATTTGTATCTGTGCTACCACCGCCCCCTCCGAAGAAGCCTTGAGTGCTTGTACGATGCTACCTAAGTGTGCTCCCAACCCCCATTCTGTTTAAAAGGCTTCCTTGAGCCAGCAAGCTGACGTGCTTTGGAGATGCACCTGTGTGCCTGTGAGTGGTACTGTGGTACTGTGACCTGGAAGGAAATTGACAGCCTTTCCAGCAACCCCAGATGATTTTTCTTTGCTCTCTAAAACTGCTGCTATCTACTGATGAAGGGCTCAACTCAGAAACACGTGTCTAGAGATATACAGAAATGTCTGCACCAACTTTGGTGAAAAACTCCAGCTAATTTTGAAGTTAGTTTGAACTGTGTACTGCATTTACCAGGATGCAAAGGGGCAAACTGTGCTGGCACTGTGAGGCAGTGTGCTTCCAACCCCCATTCTGTTTAAAGGCTCCCTAGAGCCAGCAAGCTGACAACCTTTGGAGATGCACCTGTGTGCCTGTGAGTGGTACTGTGACCTGGGATGAACTTGGCTGTGAGGCAGTGTGCTCCCAACCCCCATGCTACCTAACTGAGAGTCGGGTGCATAAGGGGTGCTTCACCCAGTTGAGCAGGATCCATAGTAGGACGTGCCCCGGGACATCGGGATTAAAGGCCTCAGCCCACCACAGGGGGGACCAGTAACTCCTGCTTTCCACGTGATCCACTGAAAGGCGTTCTGACACCACAAAATATAGGTATAACATCGACAGCAGCAGCGCAACCACCCTAATACAAAAAATAAGTAAGGAACAGGTAGAAGTAGCAGAAGGAACACCACACGATTTTCACACATAAATGACAGGTACAATATAGGTAGCTAACACACTAAAGAAGGAGTGAGATGAGTTCAAGGACTGTTGTAGGCTCTCTGTTAACAGACATAAACATGCATAAACATATAAGACATGCCAAACTACTGGAAGAAAAAGCAGAAACTCTTATGGAATTACATACATTTATGTAATCATATAGTATAATGAACCCTGACCTACCTAGTGTGGCGTACCTCACCAGTGGGTTCCACATCTAGCACTGGGAAGCATCTGGGATCCTACTGTCCACTGGCCCTGCAGGCTCCAGCTATGGGTTGCCTAGCTAGGGTGGGGTTAAGTCACTTAATGTCTACATTTATTCTCTCCCTTTCTTAAACTGAGACCTATATTTATATACTGCTGCTCAATGATTTCCGCAGGCTCTTGCCTCCGGACTATGGGTATCCCAGATGAAATATTGTGAAAGGGTCTGTGGTTCACAGGGTATGTTATTCTAGTGCTTTCTATATACCCTCTGATTGTGCGAAAGATGGACCAGTGGACATGCCCCTTCTTCATACAACTCATACACCTGGGGCCTCTTTGCGCACCCCCGGGGGCACTTTGGTATTACAGAAGGGACAGCAGACGCTTGTGTGTCCCCTTCTGTAACACCGATAGCGCTGGCACACATAAAGCGCCATCACTATGATCATAAAACGCGCTGAATATGTGATACAGCACCTGGGCAGAACCAGTGAAGCTCCCCACTTTAGAGGGCAGAGTACAGCTACAGCAGGGACAACACAAGCCTCCCTATAAGTACAAGTCCTGTGCACACGTTTCAAAATTCTTGGTTCTTCTGTCAGAACCAGATAAGTTGGACAAAGTTCAAGTAAATGAGGTCGAGATCCAGCGACGTTAAATGTAAGTTTATAGTTCAATCTTGATCAGTACATACGAAAATACAACTAGGCGACACGTGTTTCGTCACATCGTGTGAAGGATATGACTCTTCAGGGCTGTTGGATTCTTCAGGTTAGAGTAACGACGCGCAGGTCCGGTGAGTATCAAAACCTAGCTGTGTAGCAAGCAGAGGCGGAACAAATCTGTCTTGTAAAGTATACCTCTGTAGAGCAGTAGTTGCCAGTAAGCGAAAACCTCAAGACGGGTGTGTCCAAAAGGTGGTCCACGGTAAAATTCTGACTTGTAGATCGAGGCACGGCTATGTGCAAATGGCGGTAGCGTCCTGATCCAGGCCTCCCTATCACAGCACAGGGAGAAGTTTGGTTTTCTCACGGGCCAGGTATAGCATGGCAGTAGCAAAGCAGGCCTCCCTGCCCCACAGAAGGCAGGACGTGTAGTCAATCAGATCCGGCACCGCAGACTAGCACAAACTTTCACGACTCCCAGAACGTGCATAGTTAAGGCAGGAGTGAGTTGTCGATTACAGATAGATCTCTGGATCGGGCGCTGAAGTCACTGAGAGGAGAGTGTAGGTGGATGAATGAGTGACCGTGCGAGCTCTGGATCGAGTGCTGAAGTCACTGAGAGGAGAGTGTAGGTGGATGAATGATTGACCGTGCGAGCTCTGGAGCGGGAGCTGAAGTCACTGAGAGGTGTGCATAGGTGGATGAGTGAGTGACAGTGCGAGCTCTGGAGCAGGAGCTGAAGTCACTGAGAGGAGTGAATAGGTGGAGACGTGAGTGACCGTGCGAGCTCTGGAGCAGGAGCTGAAGTCACTGAGAGGAGTGCATAGGTGGATGAGCGAGTGACCGTGCGAGCTCTGGAGTGGGAGCTGAAGTCATTGAGGAGAGTGTAGGTGGGTGAGTGAGTGACCGTTCGAGCTCTGGTGCGGGAGCTGAAGTCACTGAGGGGAGTGAATAGGTGGATGAGTGAGGGACCGTGCGAGCTCTGGAGCGGGAGCTGAAGTCACTGAGAGGAGTGCATGGTGGATGAGCGAGTGACCGTGCGAGCTCTGGAGTGGGAGCTAAAGTCATTGAGGAGAGTGTAGGTGGGTGACTGAGTGACCGTGCGAGCTCTGGAGCGGGAGCTGAAGTCACTGAGGGGAGTGCATAGGTGGATGAGCGAGTGACCGTGCGAGCTCTGGAGTGGGAGCTGTAGTCATTGAGGAGAGAGTAGGTGGGTGAGTGAGTGACCGTGCGAGCTCTGGAGCGGGAGCTGAAGTCACTGAGGGGAGTGAATAGGTGGATGAGTTAGGGACCATGCGAGCTCTGGAGCTTGAGCTGTAGTCACTGAGAGGTGTGCATAGGTGGATGAGTGAGTGGCTGTGCGAGCTCTGGAGCTTGAGCTGATGTCACTGAGAGGAGTGAATAGGTGGATGAGTGAGGGACCATGCGAGCTCTGGAGCTTGAGCTGTAGTCCCTGAGAGGTGTGCATAGGTGGATGAGCGAGTCACCGTGCGAGCTCTGGAGTGTGGGCTGAAGTCACTGAGAGGAGTGAATAGGTGGATGAGTGAGTGACCATGCGAGCTCTGGAGCGGGAGCTGAAGTCACTGAGGGGAGTGAATAGGTGGATGAGTGAGTGACCATGCGAGCTCTGGAGCGGGAGCTAAAGTAACTGAGGGGAGTGAATAGGTGGATGAGTGAGAGGCCATGCGAGCTCTGGAGCGGGAGCTGAAGTAACTGAGGGGAGTGAATAGGTGGATGAGTGAGGGACCATGTGAGCTCTGGAGTGGGAGCTGAAGTCATTGAGGAGAGTGTAGGTGGGTGAGTGAGTGACCGTGCGAGCTCTGGGGCTGAAGTCACTGAGGGGAGTGAATAGGTGGATGAGTGAGGGACCGTTCGAGCTCTGGAGCGGGAGCTGAAGTCACTGAGAGGAGTGCATAGGTGGATGAGCGAGTGACCGTGCGAGCTCAGGAGTGGGAGCAGAAGTCATTGAGGAGAGTGTAGGTGGGTGACTGAGTGACCGTGCGAGCTCTGGAGCGGGAGCTGAAGTCACTGAGGGGAGTGCATAGGTGGATGAGCGAGTGACCATGCATGCTCTGGAGTGGGAGCTGAAGTCATTGAGGAGAGTGTAGGTGGGTGACTGAGTGACCGTGCGAGCTCTGGAGCGGGAGCTGAAGTCACTGAGGGGAGTGCATAGGTGGATGAGCGAGTGACCTTGCAAGCTCTGGAGTGGGAGCTGAAGTCATTGAGGAGAGTGTAGGTGGGTGAGTGAGTGACCGTGCGAGCTCTGGAGCGGGAGCTGAAGTCACTGAGGGGAGTGAATAGGTGGATGAGTGAGGGACCATGCGAGCTCTGGAGCTTGAGCTGTAGTCACTGAGAGGTGTGCATAGGTGGATGAGTGAGTGACAATGCGAGCTCTGGAGCTTGAGCTGATGTCACTGAGAGGAGTGAATAGGTGGATGAGTGAGGGACCATGCGAGCTCTGGAGCTTAAGCTGTAGTTACTGAGAGGTGTGCATAGGTGGATGAGCGAGTCACCGTGCGAGCTCTGGAGTGTGGGCTGAAGTCACTGAGAGGAGTGAATAGGTGGATGAGTGAGGGACCATGCGAGCTCTGGAGCGGGAGCTGAAGTAACTGAGGGGAGTGAATAGGTGGATGAGTGAGGGACCATGTGAGCTCTGGAGTGGGAGCTGAAGTCATTGGGGAGAGTGTAGGTGGGTGAGTGAGTGACCGTGCGAGCTCTGGAGCTGAAGTCACTGAGGGGAGTGAATAGGTGGATGAGTGAGGGACCGTGCGAGCTCTGGAGCTTAAGCTGTAGTTACTGAGAGGTGTGCATAGGTGGATGAGCGAGTCACCGTGCGAGCTGAAGTCACTCAGAGGAGTGAATAGGTGGATGAGTGAGTGACCCTGCGAGCTCTGGAGCGGGAGCTGAAGTAAGTGAGGGGAGTGAATAGGTGGATGAGTGAGGGACCATGAGAGCTCTGGAGCGGGAGCTGAAGTAACTGAGGGGAGTGAATAGGGGAGTGAATAGGTGGATGAGTGAGGGACCATGTGAGCGCTGGAGTGGGAGCTGAAGTCATTGAGGAGAGTGTAGGTGGGTGAGTGAGTGACCGTGCGAGCTCTGGAGCTGAAGTCACTGAGGGGAGTGAATAGGTGGATGAGTGAGGGACCGTGCGAGCTCTGGAGCTTAAGCTGTAGTTACTGAGAGGTGTGCATAGGTGGATGAGCGAGTCACCGTGTGAGCTCTGGAGTGTGGGCTGAAGTCACTGAGAGGAGTGAATAGGTGGATGAGTGAGTGACCCTGCGAGCTCTAGAGCGGGAGCTGAAGTAACTGAGGGGAGTGAATAGGTGGATGAGTGAGGGACCATGCGAGCTCTGGAGCGGGAGCTGAAGTAACTGAGGGGAGTGAATAGGTGGATGAGTTTGGGACCATGTGAGCTCTGGAGTGGGAGCTGAAGTCATTGAGGAGAGTGTAGGTGGGTGAGTGAGTGACCGTGCGAGCTCTGGAGCTGAAGTCACTGAGGGGAGTGAATAGGTGGATGAGTAAGGGACCATGCGAGCTCTGGAGCTTAAGCTGTAGTTACTGAGAGGTGTGCATAGGTGGATCAGCGAGTGACCGTGCGAGCTCAGGAGGGGGAGCAGAAGTCATTGAGGAGAGTGTAGGTGGGTGAGTGAGTGACCGTGCGAGCTCTGGAGCGGGAGCTGAAGTCACTGAGGGGAGTGAATAGGTGGATGAGTGAGGGACCATGCGAGCTCTGGAGCTTGAGCTGTAGTCACTGAGAGGTGTGCATAGGTGGATGAGTGAGTGACCGTGCGAGCTCTGGAGCTTGAGCTGATGTCACTGAGAGGAGTGAATAGGTGGATGAGTGAGTGACAATGCGAGCTCTGGAGCTTGAGCTGATGTCACTGAGAGGAGTGAATAGGTGTATGAGTGAGGGACCATGCGAGCTCTGGAGCTTAAACTGTAGTTACTGAGAGGTGTGCATAGGTGGATGAGCGAGTCACCGTGCGAGCTCTGGAGTGTGGGCTGAAGTCACTGAGAGGAGTGAATAGGTGGATGAGTGAGTGACCCTGCGAGCTCTGGAGCGGGAGCTGAAGTCACTGAGGGGAGTGAATAGGTGGATGAGTGAGGGACCATGCGAGCTCTGGAGCGGGAGCTGAAGTAACTGAGGGGAGTGAATAGGTGGATGAGTGAGGGACCATGTGAGCTCTGGAGTGGGAGCTGAAGTCATTGAGGAGAGTGTAGGTGGGTGAGTGAGTGACCGTGCGAGCTCTGGAGATGAAGTCATTGAGGAGAGTGTAGGTGGGTGACTGAGTGACCGTGCGAGCTCTGGAGCGGGAGCTGAAGTCACTGAGGGGAGTGCATAGGTGGATGAGCGAGAGACCATGCATGCTCTGGAGTGGGAGCTGAAGTCATTGAGGAGAGTGTAGGTGGGTGACTGAGTGACCGTGCGAGCTCTGGAGCGGGAGCTGAAGTCACTGAGGGGAGTGCATAGGTGGATGAGCGAGTGACAGTGCAAGCTCTGGAGTGGGAGCTGAAGTCATTGAGGAGAGTGTAGGTGGGTGAGTGAGTGACCGTGCGAGCTCTGGAGCGGGAGCTGAAGTCACTGAGGGGAGTGAATAGGTGGATGAGTGAGGGACCATGCGAGCTCTGGAGCTTGAGCTGTAGTCACTGAGAGGTGTGCATAGGTGGATGAGTGAGTGACCGTGCGAGCTCTGGAGCTTGAGCTGATGTCACTGAGAGGAGTGAATAGGTGGGTGAGGGAGTGACAATGCGAGCTCTGGAGCTTGAGCTGATGTCACTGAGAGGAGTGAATAGGTGGATGAGTGAGGGACCATGCGAGCTCTGGAGCTTAAGCTGTAGTTACTGAGAGGTGTGCATAGGTGGATGAGCGAGTCACCGTGCGAGCTCTGGAGTGTGGGCTGAAGTCACTGAGAGGAGTGAATAGGTGGATGAGTGAGTGACCCTGCGAGCTCTGGAGCGGGAGCTGAAGTCACTGAGGGGAGTGAATAGGTGGATGAGTGAGGGACCATGCGAGCTCTGGAGCGGGAGCTGAAGTAACTGAGGGGAGTGAATAGGTGGATGAGTGAGGGACCATGTGAGCTCTGGAGTGGGAGCTGAAGTCATTGAGGAGAGTGTAGGTGGGTGAGTGAGTGACCGTGCGAGCTCTGGAGCTGAAGTCACTGAGGGGAGTGAATAGGTGGATGAGTGAGGGACCGTGCGAGCTCTGGAGCTTAAGCTGTAGTTACTGAGAGGTGTGCATAGGTGGATGAGCGAGTCACCGTGCGAGCTGAAGTCACTCAGAGGAGTGAATAGGTGGATGAGTGAGTGACCCTGCGAGCTCTGGAGCGGGAGCTGAAGTAAGTGAGGGGAGTGAATAGGTGGATGAGTGAGGGACCATGAGAGCTCTGGGGCGGGAGCTGAAGTAACTGAGGGGAGTGAATAGGGGAGTGAATAGGTGGATGAGTGAGGGACCATGTGAGCTCTGGAGTGGGAGCTGAAGTCATTGAGGAGAGTGTAGGTGGGTGAGTGAGTGACCGTGCGAGCTCTGGAGCTGAAGTCACTGAGGGGAGTGAATAGGTGGATGAGTGAGGGACCGTGCGAGCTCTGGAGCTTAAGCTGTAGTTACTGAGAGGTGTGCATAGGTGGATGAGCGAGTCACCGTGTGAGCTCTGGAGTGTGGGCTGAAGTCACTGAGAGGAGTGAATAGGTGGATGAGTGAGTGACCCTGCGAGCTCTAGAGCGGGAGCTGAAGTAACTGAGGGGAGTGAATAGGTGGATGAGTGAGGGACCATGCGAGCTCTGGAGCGGGAGCTGAAGTAACTGAGGGGAGTGAATAGGTGGATAAGTTTGGGACCATGTGAGCTCTGGAGTGGGAGCTGAAGTCATTGAGGAGAGTGTAGGTGGGTGAGTGAGTGACCGTGCGAGCTCTGGAGCTGAAGTCACTGAGGGGAGTGAATAGGTGGATGAGTAAGGGACCATGCGAGCTCTGGAGCTTAAGCTGTAGTTACTGAGAGGTGTGCATAGGTGGATGAGCGAGTGACCGTGCGAGCTCAGGAGGGGGAGCAGAAGTCATTGAGGAGAGTGTAGGTGGGTGACTGAGTGACCGTGCGAGCTCTGGAGCGGGAGCTGAAGTCACTGAGGGGAGTGCATAGGTGGATGAGCGAGTGACCGTGCAAGCTCTGGAGTGGGAGCTGAAGTCATTGAGGAGAGTGTAGGTGGGTGAGTGAGTGACCGTGCGAGCTCTGGAGCGGGAGCTGAAGTCATTGAGGGGAGTGAATAGGTGGATGAGTGAGGGACCATGCGAGCTCTGGAGCTTGAGCTGTAGTCACTGAGAGGTGTGCATAGGTGGATGAGTGAGTGACCGTGCGAGCTCTGGAGCTTGAGCTGATGTCACTGAGAGGAGTGAATAGGTGGATGAGTGAGTGACAATGCGAGCTCTGGAGCTTGAGCTGATGTCACTGAGAGGAGTGAATAGGTGTATGAGTGAGGGACCATGCGAGCTCTGGAGCTTAAGCTGTAGTTACTGAGAGGTGTGCATAGGTGGATGAGCGAGTCACCGTGCGAGCTCTGGAGTGTGGGCTGAAGTCACTGAGAGGAGTGAATAGGTGGATGAGTGAGTGACCCTGCGAGCTCTGGAGCGGGAGCTGAAGTAACTGAGGGGAGTGAATAGGTGGATGAGTGAGGGACCATGTGAGCTCTGGAGTGGGAGCTGAAGTCATTGAGGAGAGTGTAGGTGGGTGAGTGAGTGACCGTGCGAGCTCTGGAGCTGAAGTCATTGAGGGGAGTGAATAGGTGGATGAGTGAGGGACCGTGCGAGCTCTGGAGCTGAAGCTGTAGTTACTGAGAGGTGTGCAAAGGTGGATGAGCGAGTCACCGTGCGAGCTCTGGAGTGTGGGCTGAAGTCACTGAGAGGAGTGAATAGGTGGATGAGTGAGTGACCCTGCGAGCTCTGGAGCGGGAGCTGAAGTCACTGAGGGGAGTGAATAGGTGGATGAGTGAGGGACCATGCGAGCTCTGGAGCGGGAGCTGAAGTAACTGAGGGGAGTGAATAGGGGAGTGAATAGGTGGATGAGTGAGGGACCATGTGAGCTCTGGAGTGGGAGCTGAAGTCATTGAGGAGAGTGTAGGTGGGTGAGTGAGTGACCGTGTGAGCTCTGGAGCTGAAGTCACTGAGGGGAGTGAATAGGTGGATGAGTGAGGGACCGTGCGAGCTCTGGAGCTTAGGCTGTAGTTACTGAGAGGTGTGCATAGGTGGATGAGCGAGTCACCGTGCGAGCTCTGGAGTGTGGGCTGAAGTCACTGAGAGGAGTGAATAGGTGGATGAGTGAGTGACCCTGCGAGCTCTAGAGCGGGAGCTGAAGTAACTGAGGGGAGTGAATAGGTGGATGAGTGAGGGACCATGCGAGCTCTGGAGCGGGAGCTGAAGTAACTGAGGGGAGTGAATAGGTGGATGAGTGAGGGACCATCTGAGCTCTGGAGTGGGAGCTGAAGTCATTGAGGAGAGTGTGGGTGAGTGAGTGACCGTGCGAGCTCTGGAGCTGAAGTCACTGAGGGGAGTGAATAGGTGGATGAGTAAGGGACCGTGCAAGCTCTGGAGCTTAAGCTGTAGTTACTGAGAGGTGTGCATAGGTAGATGAGCGAGTCACCGTGCGAGCTCTGGAGTGTGGGCTGAAGTCACTGAGAGGAGTGAATAGGTGGATGAGTGAGTGACCCTGCGAGCTCTGGAGCGGGAGCTGAAGTAACTGAGGGGAGTGAATAGGTGGATGAGTGAGGGACCATGCGAGCTCTGGAGCGGGAGCTGAAGTAACTGAGGGGAGTGAATAGGTGGATGAGTGAGGGACCATGTGAGCTCTGGAGTGGGAGCTGAAGTGAATAGGTGGATGAGTGAGTGACCCTGCGAGCTCTGGAGCGGGAGCTGAAGTCACTGAGGGGAGTGAATAGGTGGATGAGTGAGTGGCCATGCGAGCTCTGGAGCGGGAGCTGAAGTAACTGAGGGGAGTGAATAGGTGGATGAGTGAGGGACCATGCGAACTCTGGAGCGGGAGCTGAAGTAACTGAGGGGAGTGAATAGGTGGATGAGTGAGGGACCATGCGAGCTCTGGAGCTTGAGCTGTAGTCACCGAGAGGTGTGCATAGGTGGATGAGTGAGGGACCATGCGAGCTCTGGAGCTTGAGCTGTAGTCACCGAGAGGGGTGCGTAGGTGGATGAGTGAGTAACCATGCGAGCTCTGATACCATCATCACTTTGGTTATATTCCACGTTAGCATCCTCAAAGTGCTGCTGCTGTCGCTCTGAGGCCTGCTGTTTGTCTTCTTGGGTTTTCCATGTAGTAAAGTTGCTGCTACCTAGCAGGACACTGTTCTTTGCAACAGCCTAAGTAAATGTGCGCTACATACATGGGCACACAGGTGCCAATCCCTCCGAAAGGGTTAGAATGTGACACCCCAGGTGCCGTGCTATCCAAACCAAGGCGCTGCACCTGTTCAAAATGAAGAGGGCCGACAGCATTATGTCACCAAGAGAAGAGAGTGTGGAAGCGATTAGCAGCCAGCCTATGTCACGTTATTTTGTTTACTCTGCTTGGCTGTGAGAAAATACTTACAGGAGAGGATGCTGGGGGTCATCGGATCCTCCGAGCTACATATAAGGTTGGTTGTTTACAGTGCTTTAAATGGGCCGGTACTCTCTGGTACGGAGTACCGGCACTTTTTGGGTTTCGCCTGCCGAAAGGCTGCGCTCTGCGCAGCCTTTCAGCGCAGGTGAAATCCTATGTCGACACTAAGCACTTCGGGAACGTCCCCCGGCTCTCATTGGCTAGCTCCATAAATGGAGGCTAGCCATTGGGTGCCGGATCTGTCCGTCAAGGCCGGACCAGATTCGGGGGCGTTCCCGAGATTTTTTCCCTGGGCGGAGTTACGTTTTTTCCCGTTCCCTCCCCTTTCCCGCCGTCCGTGTCCTCTCCCGCCCCCCTCCCACCGTCCGTGTCCTCTCCCGCCCCCCTCCCACCGTCCGTGTCCTCTCCCGCCCCCCTCCCACCGTCCGTGTCCTCTCCCGCCCCCCTCCCGTCGTCCGTGTCCTCTCCCGCACCCCTCCCACCGTCCGTGTTCTCTCCCACCCCCCTCCCGTCGTCCGTGTTCTCTCCCGCCCCCCTCCCGCTTGTTTCCTCCTCTCCCCTCTAGACAGGTCCTCGCCGAAGCCACCGAGCTGGGAGATTCAAACTTGTGCCGCCCCGTGCCCCCTCGCCGCCTGGGCACCATGTTGCCCGGACAGTTGCTGCCGGTGAAAGTGTGGTGGGGGGCTGCTGCTGGCTTGTGAGGCTGCCGGCGGGGCTTGGCAGCTCTCGCCGCCTCTCGTTGCTGTGGGAGCCGGTGCCTCTGCGCTGAGCCGGGAATGGAGCTGGGAGCCCGGGCTGCCTGCTTTTGGGAGCTGTAGCGGACTCCGTGGACTGGGGGTGTGTTCAGCAGCCATGTCCAGGGAGCTGACTCGGCGTGTTTTCTCTCACTTGCTCCGGCCAGAGGTAAGCTTTCCGGGATTCCTGCGCTACTTCTGCAAACAAGACGTGCCACTGTGTTGTTCTAGATCCAGATATTAAGGATTTTTATGTGGGGAAATGGAAATAATATGGGAATGTCGCACAGTGCATAGCTTTTGAAGTTCAGCAGAATTATTCATCTTCTCGGACTAACACCTCGCTGACCTCATGTAACACAGCCCCTTATCTGGGTGTGCGTCACCCCTCCGTGCAATGCTACCATTAAACATGAGATTATCACACATATGCTATTATCTTCACTGCCCAGAACTCCATATTTTTATACATTTATTGACCTGCCTGAAAATAATATTCTGAGATTGTGCTTGGCATGTGCCTCTGAAGAGCCTAAAATTGTTCAGTGAGTTTAAGCGCTAGCTGTTGACACCTGTCGTGATCTGCATGTCGCGACTTCTAGTCGGCGATGCCGGTACACCCCTCCATCCTCAAGTTCAGCAACTAGGGATCACTACCCACGTAGACTCAAAGCAAACCCAACACCCGTCCAACCACACACACACGCGGTGTATGTACCATGCTGTCCGTGTGGATACGCGCTTCAGCGCCCCTTATAGGGGTAGTAAGCACTATACAGATGTTACAGCGCAATAACATCAGAGGAACACCTGCCACTTATTTACCACGGTTCGAAACTGCTCAACCGCGAGATGAAGTAATGTGTAAACCAGGTTATGATTGTTATTAGCGTGTCACGCGGCATGGTGTGTGTTCTGTCAGAGTCTCGTTTACATTTCACTGACGAGAACAACCTGCGCCGGAGATGAATCAATAGTGTCAGGTTATGTGAGCTCGACCCCATGTGGCAGTGAGATTCTAACTTTCTTCTGCCATTGGTTCGTGCCCGCACTTTTTTTGCCAGGCAGCGCGGCGTGGCACACGCGGATTGCCACTCGGTCCTATTTTAAAAAAGATTACCTGGCTACGGTTGCTGCTGGGGACGGTTATTAACGGTTTCCACAGAGACGGTTTGAGTTGGTCAGGGTTTAGGTTGTATCTGCAGAATTCTGTTGAAATGAATGAGTCTTGCTTTGGTTAGAGAATGTTGTGTTGGATTTAGTTAAATTAGATGGTATTCAATTGGTTTGGGTTGGGCTAGGTTGAAATGGAGTGGTTGAATTTGATTGGATTGTTTTCTACCAGGTTTTCAAAACAGTAATCCTTTCCACTATTGTGTATGAAAGTAAATAAGTGGGAGTCACAGCAGCAGTTTGTATTGCTTGTTGTCGTGGGTGCACCTTAAATATCAAAGGATAGAATATCCGACTTACGGGACATTAAATCATTGGTTTTGTTTTACTGTATAAGCAAAGGTCATGTGACCTTTTTCACCACATGGCTGATGCATCAGGAGGTCGGACTGCAGGGAGAGCTGCATGAAGTGGCTTTATGACATCACCACATGGGGGCGGGGGGAGGGGTGAGGGGTGTTGTAATGTCAACATTTCAACCACTAGTAGAAGGAATGATTCTAACTGTGACTTGAAAGCTACATGTTTCAAAAAGCTAAAAATCGAAAAAGAAGCATTTAAATTGAAATGTATAGTCAGTCCATTACACTTCCATGTGTGGCGTATTCGAATTTTATGCTCATGTACATTGAGTACTGAAGGCATCGCCAGGCCTTGTTTTTATGTCCTATAAAACGCTTAGTGTGTGGCAAAAATCTCTTCCCTTCTGCCTGGCTCCTGTATTTTTGCAAGCACATCAATTTCAGCCACATGCGTTTACAATGCAACGGTTTCGCCTTTGGAAAAGTTTGAGCTATTGGCATTGTAAATGACAACATTTGTATTTATGTGTTGGTTTTGAAAACAGATAAATAAATGGCATTGTCATTTACATTGCAAATAGCTTTAACATTTCCAAAGGCGAAACCGTTGCATTGTAAATGCTTGTTTTATTTTGAGAGAGAGGGTGCCGGCACTTCTCAAGAGAAATGCAATACCTTTAATAGGAGAGTACCGACACTTCTCAGAAACAAGCAGAGTACCTGCACTTCTATTTTTCCATTTCAAGCACTGGTTGTTTACCAGCAAACTGGGCAGACGCCTGAGAAAGCCGACCCACATTTATCGTTTGGGTGCACTTCCCAGCAGTCCCGGCTTCTTCCTCTCTGGGCGCAGAAACATGTGAGCTTCTCTCTTTTTTAATTTCCCCCAGTGCCAGCGTCTTATCTTCGTCCCCAGTGGCACAGAGCCTCACTAGCGAGAACACGCCACCCTGCCTGTGCCTGCCAGTATTTACTTTTCACTCTGGCCTTCTTCATACTGCTCACTATTGCGAGCTCCTCACACTGCCAACGTCTCACATTTCCCACCAGTGCGAGCTTCTCACACTCTCCTCTGTTCACCAGTACCACTCAAAAACAAGAGCAACGTTTCAGTGCCCATCCTACACTTGGCCTCTCCGCTGAAGGTGCGATTCTGTGTGAACTGTAATTTGCTTACCTCGGTTGAAGTCTGTATAAGCACACTTGGCTGTTTTGCTGTGAACGGGACAGGCCCGATGACTTCGAAAGGGTCCCTGGAGCGCCCACCCGTCCTCTAGGCTCTTTCTCTAGAGCAGGAGTCGCGCTGGATGGCACGCACCGGCTCTACGCGCGGTCTCAGTGGCCCTCTCTCCGAATGCGACAGCTGTCACAAGGCCCGGGTTATTTTTAGCTCCGGTGCGCCTGCTGTAAACATTTCTGCTGGGCACAAGCCCGCTGGGTGCGACGGTGGACTGCGGCCGCCGTGGAGCACAGGAAGAGCCTACGCGGGACCGGGCGTGTGTCTGCAGGAGAGGGAAACGTACCTGTTTGATGCACGGGGTCTCTGCTCGGGGGCCTGGCGTGGACAGCCTGGAAGTGAACGCGCTGACGCAGCTGTGCCAGCGACGGTGCCAGTGTGTGTCTGCAGGAGAGGGAAACGTACCTGTTTGATGCACAAGGGTCTCAACTCGGGGGCCTGGCGTGGACAGCCTGGAAGTGAACGCGCTGACGCAGCTGTGCCAGCGACGGTGCCAGCCGTTGTTTGTTTGTGCGGTTTTCAGACTAGGCACTTGGGGGCAGAGCGCCAAACCCCTCCCTGCTGGGGATCCGCTGACTCACCCGGATCCAGCTTCCTGATACCTTCCGCGATCACAGGGCGGCTGGGATCGGCCAGAGACAAGACAGACGTTTCCTAGTCAGTCAGTGCCACTGCATCACTTTCACTTACTGCAGTACGACATACGTGTAATTTCACTCTGAACAATAAGCAGTGAAGGAACTGGAAACACTCTTTACTCTGAGAGTATATGGCCAGGGCCAATGGAATTATGCGCTCGAGAGGGCCACATTATGTTGCAGAGTTGAGTAAATTATGCGGCAAGAAAAGCCGAAATATACGGCACATTTTGGCCTGGGATAGTAGAACTTCGTTATTTTGACATTTTAAAACTTGTTAGCATTGTCTGGGCATTTGTTGTACCTCATAAGTACCAGTTTAACTCCCAAAATATAACAATAAGCTAGAGAAAGTTGACCAGTCAACCTTTGAAAAGGGCCTTCCATTGCGCAGCCACATGCGTCACTGTGTTCTTAGTAACTTTTGAGCTGTTTAAGCTAGAATTATTTTTTTGTTAACATCGGCAGATTATGCAGCAGATAATGGATTATGTGGCAAATGAGTCAAATCTATAATTATACAAAAATCAGTGTAACCGCAGAATCGCATAATTCTAGTGGCCCTGGATATGGCTTAACAGTCAGAGCTGCCAACTTTGGATCGTGGGAACAAGATTCGAGTCTCAGCGTTGGCTCAACATCCTGTGATTCTGGGCAAAAAAAATGTAATGTGTTCTTGTATAAAGTAGCTGGTGCTCATGTAAAGTGCTCCAATACCTTCGGCCCAGTTCGCCCAATATTAAAGTACAAAAAAAAAGATATTGAAGGTTAAGGGGTGGAGTCATTAAAACAGTCTGCCAGTCAATTAATACAGCTGTGTATTTTCTTTTCTTAACTCTGCCACAGAGAAATTGCCAGCAAGGAAGAGTGTCACAGAAAATCCGTTTTGATTTAATTAATTACAATGCTGCATTTTATAATATTTTATGTCGTTAAAGCACCTGCTGGCGAGAGCTTTGTGTGCCCAGTAAATCTGAGGGAATCATAATAATGGTAAGATAACTTTGGTGGTTTGTCCAGTCACTGTTTTGACTCATAATGTAGCATAGAGGGCTAATGTGGTCTCCAGCAAAGCACACTGTCTAACATGCAGTCAGATATGAACTGGCATCAAGGACTTCTATGCAAACTGCAAGGCATGGGCTTAGAACCATATTGTTTTTTCTCAATCTGTTATTATTCTAAGGCTGCTACAAAGGGTTTCTTAGCATAGTGATAAAGTCGTATTAGAACAGACCACCCCAAGCACTGCGATACGTTTGAATTCCTGACTTTGTGTTTCTCCTGGCCATGAACTCTTGACACATAATTCCTACCAGTAAAGACGATGTGCAACCCCTACACCTTTAAACCGGCTTTGTCTTATGTAACATCCTGTACATTGATTTACATTATTGTATGATTTATTGTCAATGTATACTTTGTGTGATGTAAAGCACTCTGACAGCCTACATTGGAATGAGAAGCGATATTAAAGAATAAAAAAAAATGACTGCTATTTAAATTGTTATATGCGTAAATATTCATATAGACCAATACATCTAACATACTCACAATACATGCTTATCTCTTATATTCAGGGATTGAAAAAAGTAAAAAATTGCCTCCAAACAGTAGTTTCTCGTAAATACTAACTTATGTGCTTGAGAAGTGATTACAAACTGTGCTTTTGTTTCCCTCCATTTCATTGGCTCCTGGTGTTTAAATTCCAGATAGCTCCCAGCCAGAATTATTTACTGACAAAAGAAGGCCCCTTAAATTCGGCCTTTGCTTTGAGCCCAGCTGAAATTTAAAATAAGAAAGTTCCTTTACTGCTTGCACGTTTCTGCTCTGAACAGAAAGCACAAAACGTTTGGGCGCTGCGGAAGTGTGTCCTGGTGTTGGCAAATGACAGTGGGACAAATTCAGCATATTTCTCTGGGGACCGACGGATCTCTGATTCAGCTCAATAATAGCTGCTAGATCCAGGATCCAGCTGGATCCCCCCTTCATTCCAGCACTGACCACAAAAAACAAAGAAATCTGCAGGTATAGATCTATATGTGATTTGTGTGTCACCATTGATGCAAATTGTGTGAGGTTAGGCTCACCTTAGCTGGAAAATGTCATTGTTTTTTAGGTTTTGTATCATACCCATAAATTCTATACACATTAAGTTCTTTAGAGAGATTTCTTATAAGTATGTTATGTTATCTAATATAGATTTGTATGTCGCAACTCATCACCTGTGAGGGTGTCCAGGCGTTGTAGCATGAAAGTAGGCCAGGTGGAGCTCCTAGTAGGACAGCAAGGTCTTCAGTTTCTTGCGGAAATCGAGAAGAGGCGTAGCAGTTCTGATGTATTGAGGAAGTTCGTTCCAGTTCTTGGTGGTGATGAAGGAGCAGGCACGCCCTTCTGACTTGCTTCTGCGGAGGTGGGGACTAGTGCAAGGGAGAGAGAGGTGGAGTGTAGCTGTCTTGAAGGTTGAAGTCCTCATTGAGGCATGCTGATCTGATGCTGTGAAGGACTTTGTAGGCATGGATGAGCAGCTTGACTTTGCAACGTTTCTGGATGGCTATCCAATGTAGTTCAGTAAGATAGGGAGTGATATGAGCGCCTCTGGGGAAGTCTAGGGTGAGTCTGGCGGTGGTGTTTGGATGGTATGGAGTCTTTGCGTGAGCAGGTTGAAGATGCCGATGTAGAGTGCAGTGCCTTTGTCTTGTCGGCTGGTTATGAGGGCCTTGTGTGCGTGGGGAGCCATCTGAAAATCTCGCGAAGCATTCTGAGAAGGCAGCAGAATGCGTTCACAGCATTGACCTGTTTTTTCATAGTGAGTTTGTCACAAATGATGATGCCGAGGTTTCTGACATGGTCGGAGGGGGTGGGTATGGAGGCCACCAGGAGGGGTACCAGGGGGACTCTTGTTTCCAAAATTCAGGATCTCCATTTTGTCTGTGTTGAGTTTAACACAGTTTTCTTGGCCACGTTGGACATATAGGAGGTGAAGTTGGCTTTGGTGGTGTTGTCTGTGTCGGCAGGGAAGAGGATGAGCTGAGTGTTGTCGACATGGGAGACAATGTTAATGCTGTAGGCTCTTATGATTCAGGCAAGGGGTGCCATGTGCACGATAAAAAGGGTCGGGCTGAGTTTTGGAGCCTGGGGAACTCTGCAGAAAAGCATCCTGTGTTTGGAGGTGGCAGTAGAGAGTCTGACTTGTTGAGTCCTGTTGTGAAGGAAGGAGGTGATCCAACTCAGGGCGGGCCCTTGAATTCCTGAGTCCTGGAGTTTTGCCTGAGGGTGCCATGGGAGACGGTGTCTAAGGCAAAGAGGTTGAGCAGGATGAGAACACAGGATTCTCTTCTTTCCTTGATGTACCGGATGTCATCTGTTGCTGCCAGGAGGGCGGTTTATGTGCTGTGGTTGCTGCGGCACCCTGACTGGGTGGAGTCAAGGAAATTTAGTTGTTCAAGATGGGCGGAGAGTTGCCTGTTGATCTCTTTCTCCAGGACTTTGTGTGTTTCCAGCTATCAGGGTAGTTTCCACTGAGGATGGAGGAGTTGATGTTGGTGGTGAGGTTGGCACTGATTAGTGTGCTTCCCGGGTGGTACATGGGTCAGTGGGAACGGTCTGCATGATTCTGGCAGTGGTGTCTGTGGTGAGTGGGCTCTTATTTGTTAGAGGTTGGGTGCTCCTGTTGGGCGTGGAGGGTTGCGTGATGATGTGTACTACAGTGGACTGGAGTGCAACGTTGGTGTAGATCTTGAGTGTTTTGCTGTGGAAAACGTCAGAGAGGTTGTTGCACATGTGAGGGTGATGATGGTACTGCAGCATTTTTATCTGAGCACGTAGTCAGCTTTCCTGGCTTCTTTGATTTGTTTGTGGTCTTTCTGAGAATGGATTTGCAGGTTTCTCTAGAGGTGTTTTCTCAGCTAGTTCTACATCTTATTTTTAGTTGTTTGCAATATCGCTTGGAGTCTCTTAGGTCTTCCATGTACCCGCATGCTGAGGGCAAGATTTTGTATGCCTAATCTTCTTCATGGGAGCCAAGGTGTTGACACAATCTGAGATCCAGTTGTGAAAAGTGGATAGGTTGTTCTGTAAGTCGCCTGTGAGGATAGGCTGGTTGGATCTAAGAGTGCAGGTCCAGTCTCCTTCTGTTATGTTGATTCAGTTGTGGCTAAAGTCGATGGCTGGTTTTGCTTTGCTTGAGTTTGGTGTATTGATGTAGAAGTGTACGATGGAGTGGTCCGTCCATGTGAGTGGGGTGAGGTGGCTGAAGGTAATCTTGTTGTTGGTTGTGAAGATTGGTTAGAGTGTATGTCCAGCGATGTGAGTCGGGCCTTGTAAGAGCTGTGTAAGTCCAATGTTGTTGAGGCTCTCTAGAAGGTCGGTGGCATTGCAAAACGTCGGGTTATCGAGAACTTGAAGTTGCCAAGCAGTAGGAAGTTGTTAGATCTAATGGTGATGGGAGTGATGAAGTCGGTGAGAAGGTTGCTGAAGGTGGTGTGGAGTCCTGGCGCTCAATAAGCATGGGTGCCTGAGAGGGTCATGTTGTGACTGGTGTGAAGTTGGAAGTGCATGAGTTCCATGAGCGCTGTTGGTTCATCAGTTGCAGTTGTGCAGGTGAGGATGTCTTTATGGATGATCACAGGAGCTCCTCCAAGTTTGTGGAGCCTGTCACGAAGGATGAGCTTGAAGCCAGGAGAGATGGCCTCTGTGATGGCAGAGGTGGATGATGGACTGATCCATGTTTCGGTGAGAAAGAGGATTTCCGGGGAGTGTATGTCAATGAGGTTCCATACCTCAGTAGTTTGACTGCAGAGATAACTGGTGTTGAGAAGCACGCAGGCGAAGTGAGCTGAGGTGAGGTGTGTGCAGATAGTGACATGGGGAGGCTTCTGGAGCAAGGGCAGCAATCATAATGGTGATTGGTGTTGAGTGCTAGCAAGTTGGAGGAAGTGTAGTGGTGGCGGTTGTATGGACCAGGGTCTGTAGTGCTGGGGGCAGTCCAGGTGTGGACGGGCACAGTCGGGCTTGCCTTTGGTGCGCCAGCGGCACCCATTAGTAGGTCCTAGGAGGGGGCAGAGCACGAGTTGTTTGGCTAGGGATGGGCAGGAAACAGCAGCGGAAGAAGGCATGTAATTGTAATTTCCTTTAACGCAGCTTTTTCTGTTAAGATCTGGAGCTTTTTAATGATATATTTATTGATTGTCGTGGTAAAAGTAAAATCAGTTAACCCATGGTTTTCAATTCCACAGGGTATGAACCTGAGTATGGGGGGTGGCCTCTTGCTTTGATCTCCAATCTGCACAGCGACTCCATGAGTGAGCCAGGATGCTGTCCAGCTAGAACCCATCAGCCACTGTTCCTCCGGAATGCACAGTGCGTGCCTTTTAGAATTGCTGAGCAGACTATCAGAAAAGGATGTGGCTTGCGGACACCCCATGCATGGTGATCCTAGAATTCACAGCCTGTGGTATTTGGTTGTGCTTGGCAAGGTCTTTGTGCAGGTGTGCAGTGGCCTCAAACTACATCCTGTGCCCAGCATCTGCATCCTGAAACTCTACTCCACACCTTCCAAGATTGCAATGTTCTTGGCTTCTGCAAACTTACAGCAGTCTCTGGTAACACCCTGCAGAAGTCCTTGTGCCATCCACCGCTCAGCCACAACTTGCACTCATTTCTGATTGGCCCGGAGGCTGTGGCAATGCGCAATGCCTATTGGCCGTGTGCAGCGGTGTGCAGTCAATGTGGCTCAGAGCATTCCAAAGCCACTTTCTGGAAGGAATGGTTTCACTTTCTTTAGTAGGCAAAGCTGGCACCAGGCCATCTTAGTTTTCATTTAAGGTGAGATTGGTGTCCAGGGTGATTATGAAAGATTTGGCTTTGAGTGACACCTTGGGTTTAATTCAGGTGCATGTCGTTTAGCTATGTGTGGATTAGTTGTTGCTTGTTCTTGATGAACAATAGGAAGTCTCTGTTGGACCCGGCCTCGTGGCGGGTTCGCCTCTGTCCCTCCACACCCTGTGAGCGTAGGCCTGTACCCCGAGTCCCCTGCGCAGCCTCCCCGTTAGTGTAGCCTGCAACCCGAGCCTGGTCGTCCTACCCCAGTTAAGCCTAGATCCCCCTGGAACCTCGACCAGGCCTGCCTTCCCCGCTCCACTCCCGGCTCCGAGCGCCTAACCTTGCATGCCCCACAAGGCCCGGATGCCATCTTCCCTTCCCGACATTCCTGTCTCCCTGGGCCTAGCGTGACCCCGGCCCCAGCGAAACCCAGACTCCAAAGGCGCGCCAGTCCCGGCTGGGGGGTAAAAAGCTCCCGAGTGAGATAAGCCAGGGAGTTTCGATGGCACCTCCGGCCTCCCCTGAGGGGCTGGTTTCTGTCACACCTTTGGCCCTCCCCTGTGGCCCAGTTTCAATCACCCCTCTGGCCTCCCCGAGGGCTGGCTCCAGACCCCGCTGGGCGTCTGGGAATTGCCGGACCCATCTTTCAAAGGGATCAAAGAGCCAACCGCCGGACCTCGCCAACGACCAGCCCCCAGGGCCTGAGACCTCCGCCTGCGAGGGTCCGGAGATCAAAGAGCAGGAGGACTATAACTGGGGCGGCCCGACAACTAGCGGGGAGTTGTATCTTAGACCTGAAGCCCTGCTGATCTGATCGCGGCTGACCCTAAGAAGACTCATCCTGAACCTCTGAGCCCTGCTGACGCTGTCGCGGCTCAAGCTGAACTTGTAACCATCATAGCCCTGCTGACGCTGTCGCGGCTCAAGCTGAACTTGTAACCATCGGAGCCCTGCTGACGCTGTTGCGGCTCAAGCTGAACCTGCAACCATCGGAGCCCTGCTGACGCTGTCGCGGCTCAAGCTGAACTTGCAACCATCGGAGCCCTGCTGACGCTGTCGCGGCTCGACCTCTAAGACCATCGGCACCCTGCTGACGCTGTCGCGGCTCTCACGAACCTCCCCAGATCGAGCCCTGCTGACCTCGTCGCGGCTCGAGGAGTACTCTGGTCCGGCTGGACCATCGAGACCACCATCACGACCGAGCCGACTCGACGGAGGTGAGGCAGCCAGTACGACCATCATCCCGTACCCCCCGGCTCGAGGATTGAGAGCTGTGCGTAGGGTACGCCGCGTACTGACCCAGAGACTAAAAGACTGTCCCGCTTCCCCCTTCCCGAATCCTCCAAGACTTTGGGGTCCCTTGACCACTGTGTATATAAGAGTGCTTCCTTCGTTATTTGCTATATAAAGAACTTGGTACTAGAATCCAACGGTGTGGTGTCTGTTTGTAGTGTGGTGTGAGCTCAGTGTGTACGATCCTAGACCCGAAGTCCTCCCCGGTGGGGACCTCCCAATCAAGACTCGGCAAGTTCTGTGGGAGAGGTGGATCTTGGGGTGACCGGGTGAGCACAACCTGGCCCTCGGAGATCGCCCCTTCCAACATTGGTGGCAGCGTCGCGATAAGAACCTACGTCTAGGGATCGTACAGCACTGACACACTACCCGAACGAAGAGCAGCCATGAGCCTCACGAGCGACAAGACCACCTTCCAGATGGAGCTGCTGGGAGACTATTCGCACCGTGAGCTCAAGCAATTCTGCAAAGATCTCCGTATCCCGTCAACGGGATTAAACACCAAAGAGGACTTTCAACAAGCTCTAACAGCCTGGGTGGAGACCGGAGCCCAACCTCCAGCACCGACAGAAGCCGATGGAGGGGGAGCACCACTGATCGAAACCCACGCCCCAGAGCAAGAAAGAGCAGAGTCCCCGACGCGGACTCACAGCACGGAGAGAGGTCTATCTCGAGAAGAGATGACCGACCGAGAACGCAACCGAAGCCACAAGCTAGAACTAGCCCGTTTAAAGATGGAGGTAGAACTCAAGCTGGCCGAGAAAAAGCTAGCCATCGAGCAGCTACGGCTGCAAGGAGAACTGGAGGAGAAGAAACTCCAACGAGAACATGACGGAAAGAAGCTCCAGCTGGAGCACGAGCGCAGCGTATTGGAAATAGAACTAAAGGCCCGGAACGAAGGCAACAAAACAGCAGCGACCCGAGAGTCTGTTCCCCCAGTGGAACCCAAGGTCCACATCCCCAAGGATGTGGTCAAAGAATATTATAAAAACGATGACATCCAGCAATGGTCCAAGGCCTACGAGGTAGCTATGACCTCCCACCGAGTTCCGCAGAAAGATTGGGGAGCCGGGCTGTGGGGTCGATTCCTGAGTGAGGGGAGAGACACCCTACTCGACCTACCGTCTGCCGAACAGACCTCCTACAGCCACATGAAAGAGGCCCTCCTCACAAGGTACGGGCTCACCCCAGAAATGTACCGCCAACGCTTCCGAGAATGCAGGAAGATCCCCGGCACCACGTGGGTAGAATATGTCAATTTCTACAGCCGGGCCCTGGAAGGGTGGATCAAGGGCAGCAAAGTATCCACCTTCGAGGGGCTCATCGACCTCATTGCCTACGAACATTTGTCTCTGAATTGCTTTGTGGAACTCCGACAGCACCTCCTGGACAGCAAGTTGGCTGACCCCCGGAAGCTGGCCGTCGAGGCCGATCGCTGGGTGAGCACCAGAGTCCCCCGGGGGCCCGGGGGAGATTCTGGCCGAAATGAACAGGGATCGTCCCGCCAGAGGGGAGGGGGGAATCAGAATAGACAGAGGGGTTCTCAGGTAGGGTCCCCGCGTAGTCCCCCCAGAAACCAGCCCGGCACCTCGCCTCCCACAGCGCGCGCAGGGATTCCCCCAGCTAAGCCAGGGCCCAAGTCAGCCAAGCCTGCTATCATTGCCAGAAACCCGGGCACTATGCCAATGACCCCCGCTGCCCATTGTTCCAGAAGCCTGCCGCTGCAGGGCTCCCAGTGCGCCACATCACCTCAGTAGCCCTAGAAGAGGAGGGGGAGGAAGAGTTCGAGGGAGCAGACCCCGCAGTTATGATGTTAGTCTCCCTGGGTGATAGGGAGATGGTCCCCGGAGCTCCCCTACCCGACAACACAGAGAAATACCGACAGCAGGTGACTGTCAATGGCCATCACATAGGGGCGCTCCGAGACACTGGGGCCAGTATCACCGCCGTCAAACGGCACCTAGTCACCGAAGCCCAGATTGTTCCCCACATCTCCTGCAGGGTGATCGCAGCTGATAACTCCGTCCGCACCTGCCGGATAGCTCAAGTCCCGTTCGAATGGGGGGCGTCTCTGGGGAGTTACGAGTGGCAGCCCGCTCCGACATGCCTGTGGACTGCCTGCTCGGCAACGATCTAGAGAGCTCCCCATGGCAGCGGGTTGAGAAAAGGACCCACTTAGAGATGGTGGGCCTACCCGAGTGGGCCTGTGTGAGTACCCGGTCGATGACCGCCCGAAGGACCACCCCCGAAGGGGCGACCTTAGAGGCGGCCCTGGCGACCCCCGAGAACCCCGAGGTCCCTGAATCCTTTGAGACCCCTGAGCTGTTCCCCAGGGAGAGCTTCCCCCCACGCAGGTCCCCTCGGCCCTGGTGTCGAACCGACCCCGACCTTGGACGACCTTCCTGAGCTGGCCCAATGGCGCCAGGAAGGGGGACCGTCCCGAGAAGAATTCTGCCTAGAGCAGACATCCTGTCCATCCTTGGTGGGGCCGCGGCAGCAGGCCGCCGCCCAGGCCGCCGGTGACCAGTCTGGCTCCCACTTTGTCTATTGGGAAAACGGCCTCTTATACAGCGAGCAAAAGTCCGCCGAACTAGGGTCCGGCCGAGTGCTGGTGGTCCTCCTACGCTTCCGCGGCTTTCTCCTGAACCTGGCCCATGACGTGCCCCTGGCGGGACACTTGGGACAAGACAAAACGTACCAGCGCCTGGTCACCCACTTCTACTGGCCGGGCATGCGCTCCGATGTGGAGGCCCACTGTAAGTCCTGCCCCACTTGTCAGTCCAGCGGAAAGAGCGGAGGGAAGCGCAAGGCTCCTCTCCAACCCTTCCCCGTGGTCAGTACCCCCTTTGAGAGGTTGGGAATCGACATTGTGGGCCCCCTCGACCCCCGGACCTCCTTGGGGCACCGCTTTATCCTGGTGCTGGTAGACCATGCCACCCGATACCCCGAAGCCGTTCCCCTCCGAACGGTGACCGCCCCCGTAGTGGGGCGGGCCCTCATGGCCATCTTCTCCCGGGTGGGATTCCCTCGAGAAGTCGTCAGCGACCGAGGGACCAACTTCATCTCGAAATACATGAAGTCCCTTTGGCAACAATATGGGGTGACGTACAAGTTCACCACCCCATATCACCCCCAGGGTAACGGTCTGGTGGAACGCTTCAACCGGACCCTCAAAGGAATGATCATGGGACTCGAAGAGCCCCTGAGGCGTAAGTGGGACGTCCTCCTTCCCTGTCTCCTCTTCGCATACCGCGAAGTCCCCCAGAAGTCCCTGGGGTTCAGCTCCTTCGAGCTGCTCTACGGGCACCCCGTCCGGGGACCCCTCACCCTGGTCAAGGAAGGGTGGGAGACGGCGGCCCCAGAGCCCCCTCCCGATGTGTTTCGATACATTTTGGCCCTCCGGAACCAGACGAGGAAGTTCCGAGAGCTGGCCGAGGCAAACCTCGAGGCCAGCCAAGAAGAAATGAAACGGTGGTATGACCAAAATGCCACTCTGGTCGAGTTTCAGCCCGGACAGCGGGTCTGGGTGATGGCCCCCGTGGAGCCCTGTGCCCTGCAAGACAAGTGGACAGGGCCCTTCAAGGTGGTAGAACGCAAGAGTCAGGTGACTTATCTCATCTTGCGGGTCCTTCACGTAAACCGCCTCAAACCCCACTTCGCCCGATCCGAGTTGAGCTTACTCCTCACCACGGACGATGGGGAAGAAGAAGAAACGGAGCCTCTCCCCGATCTCCTGTCCACAAAAGAAAAAGATGGCTCCGTAGAGGGGGTGAGTCTCTCCTCCTCCCTCTCTCCCAAGCAGCGCGGGGACTGTCGCCAGTTACTGGGACAATTCTCGGACCTTTTCTCCCTCACCCCCGGCGTCACCAACTGGTGCGTCCACGACGTGGACACCGGGGACAGCCCACCGGTACGGCACAGAGCCTACCGCGTCCCTGACCGAGTCCGGGCCTGCATCAAGGCCGAGGTATCGAAGATGTTAGCTCTCGGGGTGGTCGAAGCCTCTGACAGCCCATGGGCTAGCCCCGTGGTCCTGGTTCCGAAGGCAGCCGCCCCCGGTGCTGTTCCCGAGCTGAGGTTCTGCGTTGACTACCGCGGGCTCAACGCAGTCACCAGAACCGATGCTCATCCCATCCCCCGAGCCGACGAGCTTATCGATCGCCTCGGGGCTGCTCGTTTCCTCAGCACATTCGACCTGACCAGTGGGTACTGGCAGATCGCCCTCACCGAGGGAGCAAAGGAAAGATCCGCTTTCTCCACCCCGGATGGTCACTACCATTTCCGGGTGATGCCCTTCGGAATGAAGAACGCCCCCGCCACCTTCCAGCGACTGGTGAACCAGGTCCTGGCTGGGTTGGAAGAGTTCAGCGCTGCGTATCTGGACGATATCGCAGTGTACAGTTCCCACTGGCCTGAGCACCTCCAGCACCTCTGGGCGGTGCTGACCGCCCTGAGGAGGGCTGGTCTCACCATTAAGGCAAGCAAGTGCCAGATCGGACAAGGGTCCGTAATCTACCTCGGGCACCAGGTCGGAAGCGGCCTCGTAGCCCCCCTCCAGCCCAAGATCGATGCCATCGTGGCCTGGGAGGCCCCCACGGTGTGTATCACTTACAACGCAACTTTTACGTCGTAATGCTGTTACAACGCAGCTATTACAACGCAGGATCCATTACAACGCATGGCATTACAACGCATGGCATTACATCGCAGATGCTATTACAACGCATACCATTACATCGTAAGTATTGGTAAGTATATAATTTATTTTAATTTTATTTAATATTATATAAATGATTTAATTAATATTAATTATAAATAAAAATAAATAAAAATATTTATTTATGTTTTTAAATATTATAAATTAAATTTATTAATTTAAGTAATTTTTTAAATAAATATGAGTATAGGAGTATATGTATAGGTGTACTGAGGTTTTAGGGCAGGGTTTGGGTTTTGGGGTACAGGGGTGTTTTTAGGTTTCAGGTTTGGGTTTTGGGGTACAGGGGTGTTTTTAGGTTTCAGGGTAGGGTTTGGGTTTTGGGGTACAGGGGTGTTTTTAGGTTTCAGGGTAAGGTTTGGGTTTTGGGGTACAGGGGTGTTTTTAGGTTTCAGGGTAGGGTTTGGGTTTTGGGGTACAGGGGTGTTTTTAGGTTTCAGGGCAGGGTTTGGTTTTTGGGGTACGGGGGTGTTTTTAGGTTTCAGGGCAGGGTTTGGGTTTTGGGGTACAGGGGTGTTTTTAGGTTTCAGGGCAGGGTTTGGGTTTTGGGGTACAGGGGTGTTTTTAGGTTTCAGGGTAGGGTTTGGGTTTTGGGGTACAGGGGTGTTTTTAGGTTTCAGGGCAGGGTTTGGGTTTTGGGGTACAGGGGTATTTTTAGGTTTCAGGGCAGGGTTTGGGTTTTGGGGTACAGGGGTGTTTTTAGGTTTCAGGGCAGGGTTTGGGTTTTGGGGTACAGGGATGTTTTTAGGTTTCAGGGCAGGGTTTGGGTTTTGGGGTACAGGGGTGTTTTTAGGTTTCAGGGCAGGGTTTGGGTTTTGGGGTACAGGGGTGTTTTTAAGTTAAATAAAATTAATTATATTATATTAATTACATTTCTTAATTAAAATAATTAAATTAAATACATTATTTTAAATAATTTATTTTAATTACAATCAAAAAAATATTTAAATTAAACTAATTTAATTATATTAATTAAATAAAATTAATTACATTTTTTATTAAAATTAATTTAAATAAATAATTACTATTATTTTGATTAAAATAATTTAATTAAATTAAAATAATTACATTTTTTTTAAAAAGGTATACTTACCTATACTTACGATGTAATGCCATGCGTTGTAATAACATCTGCGATGTAATGCCATGCGTTGTAATGCCATGCGTTGTAATGGATCCTGCGTTGTAAAAATTGCGATGTAACGGTCTGCGTTGTAAAATAACGCGTTGTAACATCATAGATCCGGCCCCCACGACCCAGACGGAAGTGCGGGCGTTTCTAGGGCTCACGGGGTACTACCGCCGGTTCATCAAGAGTTACGGCAGCATCATAGCCCCCCTCACGGAGTTAACCTCCAAAAACCAGCCGAAGAAGGTCAGCTGGACCTCCGCCTGCCAAGAGGCGTTCGAAACGTTGAAAGACGCCATGTGCACCGCCCCCATCCTACAGGCCCCCGACTACTCATGAGAGTTTGTAGTCCAGACGGACGCGTCCGAGCATGGCATCGGAGCTGTCCTGTCCCAGGTGAACGAGAACGTCCTAGACCAACCAGTGGCATTCATTAGCCGGAGGCTACTCCCTCGAGAACAAAGGTGGAGCACCATCGAGCGGGAGGCCTTTGCGGTGGTTTGGGCCCTGAAGAAGCTGAGGCCCTACCTGTTCGGTACTCACTTCCGGGTCCAGACCGACCACCGACCTCTCCGGTGGCTAATGCAGATGAGAGGGGAGAACCCCAAATTGCTGCGCTGGTCCATCTCCCTCCAGGGGATGGACTTCACTGTTGAACACCGGCCTGGCTCTGACCACGCCAACGCAGACGGCCTGTCCAGATTCTTCCGCCTCAGCGAAGAGAACCCCCAAGAGGATGGGTAGTTCTCCCCGCCTTCAGCTGGGGGGGACGCGTGTTGGACCCGGCCTCGTGGCGTGGTTCGCCTCTGTCCCTCCACACCCTGTGAGCGTAGGCCTGTACCCCGAGTCCCCTGCGCAGCCTCCCCGTTAGTGTAGCCTGCAACCCGAGCCTGGTCGTCCTACCCCAGTTAAGCCTAGATCCCCCTGGAACCTCGACCAGGCCTGCCTTCCCCGCACCACTCCCGGCTCCGAGCGCCTAACCTTGCATGCCCCACAAGGCCCGGATGCCATCTTCCCTTCCCGACATCCCTGTCTCCCTGGGCCTAGCGTGACCCCGGCCCCAGCGAAACCCAGACTCCAAAGGCACGCCAGTCCCAGCTGGGGGGTAAAAAGCTCCCGAGTGAGATAAGCCAGGGAGTTTCGATGGCACCTCCGGCCTCCCCTGAGGGGCTGGTTTCTGTCACACCTTTGGCCCTCCCCTGTGGCCCAGTTTCGATCACCCCTCTGGCCTCCCCGAGGGCTGGCTCCAGACCCCGCTGGGCGTCTGGGAATTGCCAGACCCATCTTTCAAAGGGATCAAAGAGCCAACCGCCGGACCTCGCCAACGACCAGCCCCCAGGGCCTGAGACCTCCGCCTGCGAGGGTCCGGAGATCAAAGAGCAGGAGGACTATAACTGGGGCGGCCCGACAACTAGCGGGGAGTTGTATCTTGGACCTGAAGCCCTGCTGATCTGATCGCGGCTGACCCTAAGAAGACTCATCCTGAACCTCTGAGCCCTGCTGACGCTGTCGCGGCTCAAGCTGAACTTGTAACCATCATAGCCCTGCTGACGCTGTCGCGGCTCAAGCTGAACTTGCAACCATCGGAGCCCTGCTGACGCTGTCGCGGCTCAAGCTGAACCTGCAACCATCGGAGCCCTGCTGACGCTGTCGCGGCTCAAGCTGAACTTGCAACCATCGGAGCCCTGCTGACGCTGTCGCGGCTCGACCTCTAAGACCATCGGAGCCCTGCTGACGCTGTCGCGGCTCTCACGAACCTCTCCAGATCGAGCCCTGCTGACCTCGTCGCGGCTCGAGGAGTACTCTGGTCCGGCTGGACCATCGAGACCACCATCACGACCGAGCCGACTCGACGGAGGTGAGGCAGCCAGTACGACCATCATCCCGTACCCCCGGCTCGAGGATTGAGAGCTGTGCGTAGGGTACGCCGCGTACTGACCCAGAGACTAAAAGACTGTCCCGCTTCCCCCTTCCCGAATCCTCCAAGACTTTGGGGTCCCTTGACCACTGTGTATATAAGAGTGCTTCCTTCGTTATTTGCTATATAAAGAACTTGGTACTAGAATCCAACGGTGTGGTGTCTGTTCGTAGTGTGGTGTGAGCTCAGTGTGTACGATCCTAGACCCGAAGTCCTCCCCGGTGGGGACCTCCCAATCAAGACTCGGCAAGTTCTGTGGGAGAGGTGGATCTTGGGGTGACCGGGTGAGCACAACCTGGCCCTCGGAGATCGCCCCTTCCAACAGTCTCCTTCAGTGAGGCTAAGCTGCAGATAGATGCTGGACATCCAGATCTGGAAGGGGTGCAGGCAGTGTTTGAGGTGTCGGCTGTCCGGAGAGGAGGAGGCTTTCAAGCAGAGTTGTACATCACCAACATATTGGTGAATGTTGGGGCTCCTCATTCCTCACGCCTCATCCCTACTTCCACATTTCTCACCCATCATCCTTACTTCTCATCCATCACAGCTACTTTTCAGACCTATTTCTCATCCATAATCCATACTTCTCATCCATCATCCCTACTTCTCATCTCTCATCCCTGCTTCTTATCCCTACTTCTCATCCATCAACCCTAATTCTCATCCCTACTTTCTCATCCATCATCCCTACTTCTCATCTCTATTCCTCATACATCATTCCAACTTCTCATCCATAATTCCTAATTCTCAGCCGTCATCCCTATTTCTCATCCATCAACCCTACTTCTCACCCTACTTTTATCCATCACCCCTACTTCTCATCCATCACCCCTAATTCTCATCACTACTCCTCATACATCATTCCTACTTCTCATCCATAATTCCTACTTCTCATCCGTCATCACTACTTCTCACCCATCACCTCTACTTCTCATCCATGCTTCTCCACCATTCCTACTTCTCATCCATCATTCATCATCCCTACATCTCATCCATAAACCTTGCGTCTCATCCTTACTTCTCATCCATCATCCTTACTTCTCCATCCATTGTCCCTACTTCTCATCCATCATCCATAATTCTCATCACTATTCCTCATACATCATTCCTTCTTCTCATCCATCATACATTATCCCTACTTCTCATCCATCATACATTATCCCTATTTCTCAGCCCTCATTCATCATCCCTACATCTCATCCATAAGACCTACCTCTCATCCCCACTTCTGATCCATCATCCTTACTCCTTCATCCATCATCCTTACTTCTAATCCATCCTCCCTAGTTCTGATCCATCATCCTTACTTTTGATCCACCATCCCTACTTCTCATCAATCATCCATCGTCCCTATTTCTCATCCTCAGTCATACTGATACACTCGTGATGTGAAACACCCCATCCACATTGATTGGCTGGCTACAGCCAATCAAAGTTAAGAGGGAGGGCTGCATTCTATTGATATAACCACTGAAAAAAAGTCTTCGCCATTGGAGTGAGGTCTCCCAATGGTAAAGTATAGGGAAAAATAAAAGAGCTTATTAAACTTAAAAATAGTAAAATATATTTATGATAAGTATTAATATAAATGAATGTGTAGGTGAAAAAAGAATGATATAGAACTATTCCTTTCTGTTTAAATTAAATATTTATTTAATTAATTTAAATATACTAAATTAAATGAAAATAATTTTTTGAAGATTCATTTTTAAACGATCCCACCTAAAATAAAATGGAATTGAAGACATACATTTGTAATGTGTTGATGCCATTTAATGATACAGGCTCATATTGTAGCCCCCAGTATGGAGTTATTCTGTCACAAATATTTGTTTTGCATATTCTAAGCATTTTTCCAGATTTCCTGCAACAAAAAAAATCCTTTACGAATTACATCATTTTATCATCCATAGAGGGGCACCAGTAACTCATTGTGCCCTTTTTACGGTTGAGACTGCGAGAGCATGCACCAGCACGTGTCGCGCTTGCGAGACACTGTTGTTACCAAAAAGGGCTTGGAGTACGCCAGTTGCTTACAATTTGTTGGGTTGCATGGCACTCTTCTTTACAGCCTCGTAATTCATCATGGCAGGCATAACATCATTTCTGTTCCTCTCTGTGGAGCAGTGACCAAGCACTGATTGATTCTACTTAATCAGTACCAGTCTGCTTCTCCCAACGTGATTGATGTACCATTTCGTTCTGTTGAACTTTTAGTGCCCTGCAAACAGAAGGCATGCGATTGGCAAAAACGTGCTGAGCAAGACAAACAAAATTTCAAAGATTTATTTTCTATGGTTTAACTTTCTTTTATTTTGCCAATTCTTCTTTTCCCACTTTCCACTCATATTTTCTTTTGTTTTCGCTTGTGGGCGTGGTTCCCAAAAGATGAGGGTTATTTTATTGCAAAGCGACATTGTTTCTTTCTTATAAGTATTGTCTGAAATTATGCTTTGTTTAACACATAATCGTGCAGTACACCCCAATCCACCCCACTCCAATTTGCGCCACCCCAATCCACCCCAAATCAATCCAGCCCATCACGCTCCTATCCAAACCACTCACCCCAATCCGAACCACTCCAATCCACCAAACTCTAATCCTCATAACCCACCCCACTCCAATCTGCTCCACTCCAGTTCGCCCCACTCCAATCCAAGATAATCTGCCCAACTCCAATGCAAAACAATATGCCCCACTCCAAACCAAAACAATCTTCCTCACTCCAATCCAAAGCAATCTGCCCCACTCCCATCAGACCCACTCCAATTAGTCCCACTCCTATCTGCCCCACTCCAGTTAGTCCCACTCCAATCTGCCCCACTCCAATCCCAAAAAATCTGCTCCAATCCACCTCACTTCTTTCCACCCACTCTAATCCAATTCACCTCAACTCACCTCAGTCCAATCCACCTCACTCCAGTTCAATCCACCACACCCCAGTCCAATCCAATCTTCCCCACTCCAATCCATGCCACTCAACCCCACTCCAATCCACTCAACTCCACCCACTCCAATCCAGTTCACCCTACCACAATCCAATCCACTTGAATCCAATCCAATCCACCCCATTCAATCTAATCCACTTTACTCCAATTCAATCCACCCCACCGCAATCCAATGTACTCCACACAAATCCACCGCTCCCCATGCCAATCCAATACACCCCACTCCATTCCACCTCACTCCATTTTATCCCGCTCCAGTCCACCCCACTCCAATACACCCCAACCCACTTCAATCTACCCCACTCTAATGTAATTCATCGCATCCAGTCCACCCCGCTTCAATCCACCCCATTCCACTGCAGTCCAATCCACCCCACTCTACTCCAATCCTCCCGCTAGACTCCAATCCAATCCAACCCACTCCAGTTCAGTCCATCTTGCTCAATCCAATCTATCCGTCTACCACTCTCAAATCCACAGCACTCCAATCCACCCCATTCCAATCCACCCCTTCAGACTATTTGAATCCACCCCCTCCACTCCACTCTAATTCACCTTACTCCAAGCCACCCTAGTCTAATCCAATCCATCCCACCCAATCCAATCCAACCCACCCAATCCAATCCACCCCTCCCCAAAACAATCTAATCCACGCCACTCCAATCAACCCCAATCCAATCCACCTCATCCCATTTAAATCCACCCCACTCCCTCCCTAAACCATCCCACTCAAAACTATCGGCCCACTCCATTCTGCCCCACACCACACCAATCTGCCCTACTCCGATCCAAAACAATCTGCCCCACTCAATCCAAAACAATCTGCCTCATTCCAATCCAAAACAATCTGCCCCACTTCATTCCAAAACAATCTGCCCCACTTCAATCCAAAACAATCCGAGCACTCTAATCTGCCCCACTCCACTCCAAAACAATATGCCCCACTGCAATCCAAAACAATCTGCCCACCTCCAATCCGCTTCACTCCAATCCAAAACAATCTCCCCTCTCCAATCAGCCCTACTATGATCTTCCCCAAAACAATCTGTCCCACTACAATCCACCCACCTCACCCCACTCCAGTCCACATCACCCCAATCCAATGCACCCCACTCAATCCAATCCTCCCCAAACCAGCCACATCCAATCTACCCCAATCCATCCCACACCACCCTCCTCCAATCCACTCCCACCCCACCCTCCTCCAATCCACTCCACCCCAATCCAATCTACCTCAATCCAATCCACCCCACTCCAATCTAGTTCACCCACCCCACCCCAATCCAATCCACCTCAATCCAACCCACCCCACTCAATCCAATCCATCCCACTCAATTAAATCCACCTCACTTAATCCAGCCCACCTCACTCCAATACAATCCATCCCACTGCAATCCAATCCACTCCACTCCAACCCACCCCACTCCATTCCAGTTCTCACACTGCATTCAAATCCACCCAAATCCAATCCAACCCACTCCACTCCAATCCACCTCCTCCAGTCCATTCCAGTCCACCCCTCCACTCCACTTCCACTCAATGCACCCCACACCAAAGCACCCTACTCTAATCAAATCCACCCTGCCCCAATCCAATCCACCCAAACCAATCTATTCCACCCCACCCCAATCAACCCCAATTCAAACCAATTCACCCCATTTTAATCTACCCATTTCGAATCCAACCCACCCCATCCAGGCCACACACTCCAATCACCTCACTCCACTTAATTCAACCCACTCTACCCCAATCTACTCCAGTCAATCCACCCCACTACATCAATCCACTTCAACCCACTCCACTCTATTCCATCCCACTCTAGGCCACTCCCCTCTATGACACTGCGCTCTTTGACACTGCGCTCTACAACACTCTCTGCCACTAAACAACTAAACACTACTTCCCTCTATGACACTCTACTACCCCAACTCCATTCTAAGAAACCTACTCCATCAAATCCAGACAACAACACTCTACTCCCCCACTCCATTCTAGGACACTCCACGCCATTAACTTTCATCCATGTTGAACAGCAGCCACACTGCTGTACAACATGGCAAAAATACATTGCCAAAGCCAAAAATTCTTTTATAGGTGAAACCTATTGGCTTTGCCAATGCTTGTTTCTTACCTTTCTCTACCATGTGCCCTTTAAGTGTGGTACAAATAATTATCTCCCTATTTAAGCTCCGTAGAATAAATATGTCACCATGCAGGATGTCATTACCTGCAACAAACAATACCTCCTAAACATCCCACAAACCCTAGAAGAACACCATTCCTCTAATCCACCTTTCTTGAACAAAATGTTTCACTTCCTGCAGCAACTTATCCTTGAATATTTCACTCTTCCTAACTTTTATAACTTTTCTACCAATCTGTATCACCTTCTTCCAACATCTCCCTACACTTGTGTTTTGTGTGACGAGTAAGGAAACATGGATAAACAATCTGCTCTAAGGAAACATGGATAAACAATCTGCTCTAAGGAAACATGGATAAAGAATCTGCTCTAGATTTGTTTTGACTGACTGACTGACTGACTGATGGTATTTCTAAAGCGCACTTATGCCGAGGCGTCTTGGCGCTGTGTAAGATAACTAAGCATGAACTGACCGATGTTTTATTGGGTAAAAAGCCATGTCTTAATTTCCTTCCTGAACAAACTCCGGTTGGGGATTTGTCTTAGCTGCTGCGGTATAGAATTCCAAAGCCTTGCGGCCAAATAGGAGAAGCCCTTGCCTCCCCAACGTTGTCTTTTGATCTTGGAGACCGTTACCAGACCCTGCGTAGCAGACCTCAGAGAGCGAGTTGGCAGGTATCTCGTGAATAGCTGTTGAAGATCAGAGGCCCCATCTCCAGACAGTGCCTTGTGAACCAGGCAGAGTGCTTTAAAGTCCACCCTCCTCTGAACTGGGAGCAAGTGTAGCTGCCTGATGGAGCGTGAGGTGGAGTGGTACTTAGGCAGATTGAGAAGTAGTCTGGCTGCAGCGTTTTGTATTGATTGCAGCTTGGCCATTTGAGCACAGCCCGCTCCTAAATAAAGGGCGTTGCCATAGTCTATTCTAGAAAAGATGGTGGCAATTATGACGGTTTTCCTAAGATGAAAAAGAATAAACGGCAGTATCTTTCTAAGCCCTTTGAGCGTGAAGAAGCAGGCAGAGACCACTTGATTTACCTGAGTCCTCCAGGACAAGTCTTTATCGAATATTATGCCAAGGTTCGTCGCTTTGACCACTGGAACCGGACATGTTCCCGCTGATGTGGGCCGCCACCTCTGATCCCAGATCGATGTTTTTTGGCCAAACTCGAGGACTTCCGTCTTTTCAGTGTTCAATTTCAGAAAATTCAGATTCATCCACTGCATGACTTCCAACATGCAGAGTGAAAAATCAGCTGCCTTGGAATCCACCGAGTGGGAAACTGAGACAATCAGCTGAGTTGCATTTTGAGAGTCACCTTTGGCCTAGTGGCTAGAATGTTTTGCATATGGAAAACAATTAATATTAAAGTTATAGTTATACAATTTAGTTTATAGCTAATGCAAGTGTTTCAAGTTCCAATTGTTGATCAAAACCCCAAACAAACTTAGAATGTTTCTTCACTAACAACCCAATCAGGGCTGAAATAGTAGAACCATTCCACACAAATCTTGAGTAGTACTGATCTATTCATTAATTGGACTTTAGTAGGTCTTTGTTCTCTAGTGGCTTTACTTGTCCTCCCCGATTCATTATAATAAATGCTGTGCAAGGCAGGCCTTCCAGCCTATTGTAGTACTTGCTTAAGTCTTGGGGTGTTGCTAGTGTTATGTGCTATTAAGCCCTTGACACTAGTGCTTTACTACACAACAATGGCTGTGATACAATAAATAAGTGACTGCAACAAATACTAGGAGTAGTAAACGCTCTGTCCAGCATTTACTGGAATGCACTGGGGAAGGACAAGTGTGTGTTTATATATATATCCATGCACAATAAAATGGATATATATATATATATATATATATATATATATATATATATATATATATATATATATATAAAAAATTTAAATTGATACTTGTATAGCGGTACTACTCACCCGCAAGGGTCTCAAGGCGCTTGTACGAATACCGCTGTGGAACCCATCCTCGCTTTCCCTGTGAGGTGTCCACTCCTGGGCACCCCCAAGGTGGAGGCCAGGCATCCTTAGCGACTTGGGGGCCGTTGTGGAGATTAAGCAAGCTATTGCCCAGAGTTGCAGAGTGGGACTCCATGATTGGAATAGGCACCGAGGCGAGAATTATCAGGTCCGTGGAATTTTGAACCCAAGACCCGCCGAGGCGGGTAATTGAACCCTGGTCCCGGACTAGACCTCTGAAAGAAAGTTATAGCTAGAAATCGTTTTTATGACAACTATGTTCCTAACTAAATACCCTTAAATGTCTTAAATATAGACATATATAGACCAGACACTAACATAACATGATAAGCAGAAATTACTCATATTAGTTAATATATTTATTTATTTTTTAAAACAGTTTATTTTTTATTTTTTATCTTTTTTTCTCAATTTTTATAAAGTTGATATTAAAGTAGGTTAAACAAAGATTTGATTGTGTTATGGAAATCAAAATAATTGTGACACATGAATAGATTCATATACAAACATAAATATATACAAACCTTCTATGATAGACGAGAAACGTTGATTCAGGCAGTGCGGCAGATGTTTACAACGCGCGTTTCTGCAAACATGCCTTCATCAGGTAGCCATCCACTAATCAAAAACAAGATGAAGATTGGTGATATACTGTGGTTTCTGCTCAGTCAAGGTATTACAATAGGTATGGCATATTCAAATTAAAAAACCAGAAGGTATTATTCGGGAGGTTTAATTTAGCGGGTAGTGTCCTCGGATTCCAGGTAGGATCAAAAAGCCGTATATAGTGGTTTCTATATGAACGGTGGTAACGAATAATCTTTGTAAGGCGGTCCCGAATCGATCGTGGAGCCAGATAAGCGGTTATAATGACGAGTAGATTTCAAACGGTCAATAGGTGTTATCTGATTTTTAGATGTTATTAACTGTCGCCAGGTCTTATATGACCGTTATAGATTGTGATCGATTATATTTTCCTTAAATGAAGCGATTGATGATATATGTGGCGTTCCGTATCGGTGCTGCTGGCCCCAAAAGGGTTCAACGGAAAGTCCTCTGCATCAGGGTCTGCCGCTCTAACCATTGAGCCACACTTCTCCAATATATATATATATATATATATATATATATATATATATATCTATACTACTATTATAAAGAGAGAACTTGCACCTTTTGGCAAGGTAAACTCGGGAACCACAGCGCCAATCCACACACCCAATACATTGTTGTAATCCTCAGGGTGTGTAGATGGACATAGGCTGCATAAAATAAAAAATAAACGTAAATTAAAAAATTAAAGTTTAAAAACAAAGTAGTCCCCTAAAACAAGCGCCGGCCGCGACGTAGCGCTGACCGCGACCTGCACCTGCGTGATGACGACAGGCAGGGAGGAGCGGTCACGAGCGGCGACGTGCTGCGAGGAGTGACGTGCGGCGAGGAGTGGCGCGGCGGCTCAGGTAAGGGGAGGCGGGAGGCGGTCCGGGCAATGTCGGGGCGGGGGCCCGGGAGTGGGGGCTAAGTCCGAGCGCGGCTGAGGTAGAGCGCGGCTGAGGTAAGGCAGAAGCAGGAGGCGGGAGGCGGGAGGCGGGCGGGAGGCAGGCGGGCAATGTCGGGTCGGGTCGGGTCGGGTCGGGCGGGGGGGGACCAAACAAATGCTCAAAATGCAGCCCCCAGCCCCCTTCTGCCCCGGGCAATGCCGGGGCGGGCTGCTAGTATATATATATACTACTATTATAAAGAGAGAACAGAAACCTTTTGGCAAGGTAAACTCGGGAACCACAGCACAAATCCACACACCCAATACATTGTTGTAATCCTCAGGGTGTGTAGATGGACATAGGCTGCATAAAATAAAAAATAAACGTAAATAAAAAAATTAAAGTTTAAAAACAAAGTAGTCCCCTAAGACAAGCGCCGGCTGCGACGTAGTGCTGACCGCGACCTACATCTGCGTGATGATGACAGGCGGGGAGGAGCGGTCACGAGCGGCGACGTGCGGCGAGGAGTGACGTGCGGCGAGGAGTGGCGCGGCGGCTCAGGTAAGGCGAGGCGGGAGGCGGTCCGGGCAATGTCGGGGCGGGCGGGGGCCCGGGAGTGGGGGCTAAGTTCGGAGCACGGCTGAGGTAAGGCAGAGGCGGGAGGCGGGAGGCGGGAGGCGGGAGGCGGGCGGGAGGCAGGTGGGCGGGCTGCGGTATAAGCAATGTCGGGGCGGGCGAGGGGCCCGGCCGGGACTAAACAAATGCTCAAAATGCAGCCCCCAGCCCCCTTCTGCCCCCGGGCAACGCCGGGGCGGGCTGGCAGCGGTATAAGCAATGTCGGGGCGGGCGAGAGGGCGGGGGGCCCGGCCGGGACTAAACAAATGCTCAAAATGCAGCCCCCAGCCCCCTTCTGCCCCCGGGCAACGCCGGGGAGAGCTACTAGTATATATATATTTACTATTTCTACTCCATTCTAAGCGAACATTTATTATTCCCACTCCAGCCTAGTCAACAGTAAGGAAAGTGTTGGACTTTGGAGAGGTAGAAATTTACTATTTCAACTTCAAACAGCACAACAGTAGAGAAAGCACTGGGTTTCAGAGGAGTAAAATGTACTATTCCCATTCCAAATAGCACAACAGTAGGGAAAGTGTTGGACTTTGGAGGGGTAAAATTTACTATTCCAACTCCAGTCTCTGCAAGAGAAGGGAAAGCATTGGATTTCATAGGGGTGAAATGTATTATTCCCACTCCAAACAGCGCAACAGTAATGTTACTTTTATTACTGCAGTCTAAGAAAAGTAGGGAAAATACTTCACTTCAAACAGATTACATAAATGAGTAACCCCATGAACGTAGAAAATGATTAAACCCTTAATAAAAAAAATATGAACTAACATATGTATCTATATATATATATATATGTGTGTATCAAAAAACTAAATATATTTAATCAACTTACAGAATTATTATTCCACAAACAATTTATTATGACTGAATACACAATTGTTATTCAATTATTAATTAACGTCCCACCCTGTACCCCTACAAACCTAGCATCCCACAACTAAAATACAATGACATTAAATAAGTATTCCACAATATAAATATTTAAAATGCAATTAAATATTTAAGTTACAAATGACAATTAATATTTAATTAACTAATATTTAAATAAATTCCCACCCTATAATCTTACAAACCTAGCATCCCTCAACTAAAATAAAATTGAATAATTATTCCACAATCTACATATTAAAAACTTGATTACAATTAATTTGCAAATGATAATAGAATCCCTCACCTAAAAAATAAGTAAAATAAAATCAGCATTCCATAGTTTACATCATTAAAAATCAATTAATTAACATTTAATAATACATTGTTAATTATTACTTAATTACCTTCCCAGCCCACACCCCTACAAAGCTAGCATCCTACAACTAAAATATAAGTAAAATAAATAAGTATTCCATAAATTACATAATCGAAAATATATTACATAGTTATTGAACAATGAATAATAATTATTATTATTATTTTTTTTCTTTGTAAGATGCATGAGACAGTCGGGTTGAGTCACTATCATACAAAAACATTCATAGTGAATACATTCATATCAGACAGAAAAATACTGACATAAAGTCAAAACAAAGTTAGTAATACTGTCATATCCTTAATACCAAAGAAAGAGACTAAAGAGAGCGAGAATACATGCAGTCATAAGTCCTATCATGCATTGTGGAACATTGAGGGTTAAGCACTTAAATCATAAATGAATCAAACATCCCACGCAGGGCTGGAGTTCATATTTCAAGCTCAAGATACTGTGAAACTGCTCCCCATATCTGTTCACCGAGCTTCTTCTTTCGAGGGCCTTTGAGAGCATACAAACTATACTCCATGTTATATACTGAAAAAAAACGTGCCCTCCATACTTAGAAAGAAGACGGCTCTTGTTGTAACCAAAAAGAGGCTATGCATAATCTGTAAACCGCTGTCACTAAGAATATTAAATTAATCTGTTGCATTGATATTCCTGTCCCCGCCAGTCCCAGTTCTACACCTAGAAGAATCTGTTGCGGATAGCAGAATTGGATTGCCCATAATCTCTGATATACATTTTTCGATCTGTGTCAGTAGGGGAGCTAAAGCTGGGCAGGCAAAAAAGATATGAACATCATCTGCCGATAAAGCTCGACAGCGAAAACATTTCCCAATGAGATCCCCTGGCCATTTTGAAACCTTGTCTGGTGTATAGTATAAGTTAAAGAGACAATTTTGCAGAAAGGAATAGATTTTTAGCCATCCCGAGGGAAGTTTCTATTTGTATATCCTGCCTAGCCAATCTGATCCCCCATTTGACATTTTGTTGTTCAATATCACTAAGCCTAGTGCTTACCATATGTCCGTATAACATACCTATCCTTGCACCTTTCAAATTATCTTCAATCAAGGGGTTTAACCGGATAATGACTCCACTATTAACCGAATAGTTCCTAATCTGCAAATACCTAGCAAAATGCTCCCTGGGAAGTTGATACTGTTCCCGTAATTGTTCAAAGGATTTAAGACCACCATTGAAATAGAGGTCTCCCACCACCTTAATTCCCTTCGACCTCCAACTATACACCACACGGTCCCACACATCTACTGGCAGAAATATTGAGGATGTCAATGGTGTGTACCATGAGATTTTCTTAATGTCAAACATACCCCTTAATGTTCTCCAAACCTTATATGCAGATTTCCAAATCTTAAACCTCGTGCGCTTGTAGTAAGACCACTCTAGGTACAGAAACAGACAGTTTTTGTCTTTTACCCCTAATAACATCTGATAAATGGATGGACATTCGGCAATATCCATCGGACCTGCCCCTGTTAATAAGATGTTCATACCTTGAATCATACAGGCATAATAATATAACGAAAAGTCTGGCACTGCCCAACCACCTAAGTTTCTTGGTAATATCATGTATCGTCCTGCGCGTCGGGCCTTACGCCCAGCCCACATAAAGCGCATGCAAATTGCTTGGAGCTGTGCCAGACTCGCCTTAGGAACTTCTAAAGGGACACATCTGAAAAAATACAAGATTTTCTGGAGTATCAACATTTTTAAAAGACTACATCGGCCTACCAAGGAAAGATGTAAACATTCCGCCCTATCAACCTGTTTCTTTACTCATACCAAGAGAGAGTCCCAGTTTGATTTAACCAGGGCAGTTGTAGAGGACCTGATCTTAACCCCCAAATATGTAACTTCTTGCCGAACCCTTGCGTCAGTATATTGACGCATAGTAGCTGTGTTTTAGCCGTATTCAGTTTGTACCCAGAGGCCACGCCAAACTCTGAGGCAAGATGTTCAATCGCCTTCATCGCTATAGCTGGCTTCGGGGTAACGACGGCCACATCATCTGCGTAAGCGAGAACCTTGAACTGGTAGGTTTGTATAACAAATGGACAGATTGTGGTATTGGCTCCCAACATTCTTAAAAACGGTTCAATACGAGGAGGAGCTACACGCGCATCCGAGATGGCCGCTTGAGCACAGGGCTCCCGAGTCCCTCGCTGCCCTCCGCATATATCCTGAAAGATATCCTGACTTTGACCACGGGTTCTTGAAGATGAACCTCAGCTGACACCTTAGCTGTCTTCAAAATTTCATTTGGACTTCGGGAACCGCAGATACGCCAATCTGAGTTTTGGAGGCCCGCCCCACGGCGACACCGGGAGCTGGCACACCAAGACGCCGGGGAGTAATCGAACAACAGCGGCCTGAGGGACTACCCGTGTTGCCCTAAGTTGACTTTCGGTTTCGTTTCTGGGCCTCTGCCTCCTCTGATTGCGTGATTGCCTCGCGCCCCCATCGGGGTCCAGCCTAGCTCTGCTTCCTGATTCTACGCCAACTGTTCTGAGGGTCGGGTGTTGGGCTGAGCTCTTGCTTTTGCCCCTTCTGCCCACCTTCGTTATTTGCAGTGGTCTGGTGGTGAGCGGCCATTTTCACCAGGTCTCGCGGGCCCCTTCGGGGCTCACCGTTCAACATGACCACCAGGCCTGACAACGAGAAGCGGAAGACTAAAACGCATCTACGCGGGGGACCTATTTAAACCAACGTCATGGATCGCTATATCCAACCTAAGGGGTCCCCAGGTGGCGCTAGTCGAGATTTTGAGGGCCCCACTGACGATCCGACTGCGTTGACCGAATTGACTTTGCAGGATGTCATGGGCGCCACTGCCAACATGCAGGCTTCCATTGGTCAGCAATATGAGGCTCTCGCTCTCAAAATAGACACTGTAGCGGTTGATGTTACTTTGATCAGAGCTGATTTGTCGAAGACCAATGAAAGGGTCAAGTCCCTGGACCTGAAGACTTCTAGCCTCACGACCGATGTCTCTGATCTGCAGACGGAAGTTGGACGCTTGCGCTCCTCCAACGATCTCATGGTCCATCGCCTGTAGGATTTTGAAAATAGGGCCGGGCGCAACAACATACGCCTTATTGGGGTTCCTGAAACCTCTGGTGCCTTGGCAACTGATCTTCTCGTGGAAGACATCGTCTTGAATCACCTGGCCCCCACAGGCCTGAGTAAATTCTTTGCCGTGGAGCGTGCCCATCGAGTGCCGGGTGGAAAGCCGAAGTCGGGCGCCACACCGAGACCTATCATCGCCAGGATCTTCAGTTTTCGGGACAGAGACACTATTCTACAGGCCTCAAGAGTAAGTGGCCCCGTAAAGAAGGGAGAGATACCCACGGATTTTATTGAGTATCCTAATCACACCCCAGCAGGTGGTCACGGTCCTGTTAACTTGGAGGGAAAGGGAAAGCGAGGTGTCGAAAATTACGCCAAGATTTCTGGCAGATTGGGAGGGGGTGGGGCAGATGCCAAGAGAAGATGGCCACCACTCACTTGACCAAACATCTTGGTCCTTCCCAAAGATCAACACCTCCGTTTTTTCGCCGTTCAGTTTCAGGAAATTTATAGTCATCCAGTCTGCCACATACTGCATGCATACCCTGAAACTGGCGGCAGATGTCCTAACAGAAGAGTGAGCCAGTGACACCATGATCTGAGTGTCATCTGCATAGGATACCACTTCCATCCCCTGAGATCTTACTAGTCTTGCCAAGGGAGCCACATAGATGTTGAATAGGGTCGGACTTAAGGCCGACCCTTGTGGCACCCCAAACTGCAATGACTTAGCAGGGGAGAGGTGGTTCCCCAGCATCACTCTCTGCTCCCTGTCCAACAGAAAAGAGTTGAGGAGACTCAAGGCCGTTCCCCTGACACCAACTTCCCTCAGCCGAGATGTAAGAATGGCCGGGGAGAGGGTGTCGAACGCGGCCGTGAGGTCCAACAAAACCAGGACCGTGGTTTGACCTGAGTACACTTTAAGTCGGATGTTATTGACCACACAAGTGAGAGCGGACTCAGTGCTGTGGTGCTTTCTGAAGCCATGTTGCGTGTTGTCAAGGTATTTAGATGATTCCAGGAAGGAGGACAGATGAAAATTCAGATGCGCCTCAAGCATCTTGGCAGGGGCAGGAAGGAGGGAGATAGGCCTAAAGTTCCTCAATACGGCCGGATCTAGGGACGGCTTCTTGAGGAGCGGTTTTACAGTCGCCTTCTTCCACACAGCAGGGAAGGAACCCTGAGTAATAGCCATATTCATTACCTCAAGCATAGGAGGAAGAAGGCTAATCCTACACTCTTTAAGTTTTTTCAGAGGTAGGGGGTCCAGAGGGGAAGCAGATTTAGTCCTGTCAAGCAACAGGTTCAGTCCTTCCAGGGATAAAGATGGAAACTCCGTAAGAAAGCAGGAGGGGACTGTGCCTAAGAAATCAAGACTAGAAATAGCGGAATATACGCTTTGGTCCAAGTCCTGACGATGATCTTCCAAGGATAAGTGAATGCCAAGAATTTTATTGTGGAAGAAGTCAGAGATATTGTCGCAGAGTTCTTGCGAACTAACTACGGGATCAGGGAGTTGCAGGGAGCATAAGGTGTCAGCAATTTTAAAGAGCTCCCTGGAGGAGGAGAGTGAGCTGGTAAGGTTGGAAAAATAATCCTGCTTCACTATCACTACACTCCGTTTATACTCCCGCAGTGCGAACTTGTGAGCCTCCCTATCATTGGCGTCCCAAGATTTCCTCCAATTTCTCTCACTACTCCTACATCTCTGCCTCATGAGACGCAGCTGATCAGTAAACCAAGGTGCTGTAGGCTTTCGACGTGCGACATAGCGCAGAGAAGGGGGAGCAAGTTGTTCCACAGTCCTAGATATAGAATCCGTCCGATGTTGAGCTGCCACCGCTACGTCTTTAGATGATAAAAATTCAGAGGTGGAGACAAGAGGGATAAGGGCCTCATCCGATATCGTCTTGAGGTTTCTCCTAAGGATAAATGGGGAAATTCCCATATTAGTGATTCCAAGGGTAGGAAGGGAAAGTTCTAATGGCACGGCACAGTGATCAGACCAAACCAGTGGTAACGGAGGGCCAGTAGAAATCCTGATGTCGTTGGAGAATACTCCGTCAAGTATGTGCCCAGCCTTATGGGTAGGACTACTCACAAGTTGGGCTAGGTCACATGCACCTAAAGAATCAACCAACGATATTGTGTCCTTTGAGTAGACCTCGTCCAGGTGAAAATTAAAATCACCCAAAATAGTGAAAGCCGTTTTCCCAAAGTAAGGTTCCAAGAGTGTCAGTAGTTCAGAAGGAAAACTAGCTCTAGGACCGGGGGGCCTATAAATCAAAATCCCAGAGAAAGAGGCTGATGGAGAAAGGGTAATACAAAAATATAGGGCTTCGAATCGATCTGACGGCGTCGATAGAGATGTAGTGCAGCAAGAAAGAGAGGATTTAAGAAGGATGGCAATGCCACCTCCTCGGCGAAGGGGTCTGTCCTGTCTATAGAGAGAATAACCATCAGGAATGGCCAAAATCAGGTCATGTCCTGAGGTATCAGAGGCCCAAGTCTCCGTGATAAACACCCAATCCGGCTGTCGCTCGTCCACGAAGTCGTGAAAGGCGACGTTGTGCTTAATAAGCGAACGGGCATTAATCAGAAAACCAGATCTAGAGGGAGCATCAGGTTGTTTGAACGAAAGAGAAGATGTTACACAACCATTACCGGAGAAAGCAAAAGGGGCCGTACAGGCCCTGCACCTATAATAGTGCAGGATCCCCTCAGGCGAATAACGATGTAGACAGGGCTGAGATGCAGGTCTGAGTGACAAGAAATCCGATCTTGAGTATCGCCTATTTAGCCTGTACGGAGGGGAAGGAGTAAGAACAGAGTCCAGCCCGACCTGCAGCCCGTACTGCGCGCAGACATGGCTGCCTATATACTCGCCTTTAAACACAGAGAGCGGACTGGGACGCGCGAAATCTGCCCCTCCCCAGTATGGCCGCCGTCGAGACTGTGGAAAGGACCCGCGAAATGCGGTGAGTTTATAATTATGTTGCAGGTGAGATGACAGAGGTGGGGGTATGCGTGGCCAGATACTTAAAATCAGGGTAAAAGTGCAAAAAATAACTTTAGCAAGTAAAAGGACAAAAACGGGTATTTTAAAATAGACAAGCGCTACGAATGAGGGCGCTGCAACCAGTGAAGCGCTAGAGCAACTAAGAGCGCGCCATGCAGTTTACCTGCATATATACTCGCCTTTAAACACAGAGAGCGGACTGGGATGGTGGGGGGTTCTTGGGTGTTTGCGGGTTTCTTTCAAGGCAACGTATCGTATTTCTTCTTGATTGGGTCATTGTGTTCGTTGTGGGATGGATTCTGCACTTCTTTCTGGGATGGGGGTTAGTGGGTTGAAACTAATGTGTTGGAATGTCAATGGGTTGGGGGATAGGATAAAACGGGGTGTGGTGTTACAGCTTTTGCGGCGCCTCTCCCCGATATTGTGTTGTTGCAGGAAACGCATCTGGTTGGGAACACGTGCCATGCCATGAATCGGCGAGGGTATCGTCTGGTGGCACATTCTGGCTTCACTTCTGGTTCTAGGGGCGTGGGTATCCTCGTCAGGTCCTCTCTCTCCTTGGCAATAGATGATGTGATTCTTGACGATAGGGGGCGCTACGCTGCTCTCACTGGTAAATGGGAGGGGAGGACGGTCTCATTTGTCACTGTCTATATCCCGCCAGGTCTACAGACCTCGACTTTTGCGGATCTTGGGCGTGTAGTACTGGGGCTCCCTGAGGGCATCTTGGTGATAGGCGGAGACTTCAATTCGGTCGTCTCCGGTAACATAGATCGCTCCCCCCCCAGGGATCTCCCCAAGTCGCAATCCTGGTTGAGTGGGTTCCTGGAGACACTGGGTCTGGTGGACTGTTGTAGGCTGCTGCACCCGGATCAGGCGCAATACACCTTTCACTCTGGAGCCCATGACAGTCTGTCCAGACTCAACTATATCCTGTTGCCGGCGGCGCTGTCCTCCTCCATTGGGGAGGTGAGGCACCTCGCCCGGGGCATATCCGACCACTCCCCAGTCTGGCTTAGCATGGATACTACTATGAGTAATGAGGGATGGATTGCCCCTATAAACCCCTGGTTTCTTCGCAATCCCAAGACCCGTACCGAATTGGTGAAATCCCTTGATCATTATTTTGTAGAAAATGTGGGGTCTGTGTCATCTGCTGTATCGTTGTGGGAGGCGTTTAAGACTGTGATACATGGACAAGCTTTATCTCTGATTGCTACCGCCAAGAAAAGTAAGCGTGAAGAGGTGGTCAGTCTGGAGGCGGATATAACCGCACTGGAGAGTGGCTTGGAGCGCGGAGTGTCCCGTGCCAAACTTCACTCCTTCAGCCTCAAACAATTAGATTATAGGGCCCTGGTTACTAATGCTGCGAAGGTCATGAGCAGGGAACAGCAGGGCAGACTATATGATGTTGGGGATAAGGCAGGTAAATTGATCGCATGGCTGGACAAGAAAGAAAGGGCGAGTCGTGTGGTCCCTGTGATTGAGAACCTGGACGGAGTGTGCGTGACTGACCCGGCTGCAATTGTTGAATGCTTTGCGGAGCACTTCCGAATTGTGTATGCCCCGGTCTCTGACATGCCGGAGGCTGACTCTCATTTGTTGCTGCGCGATATTACTTTGCCCTGCCTGTCTGCGGCTGACAGAGACCTGATGGACGCGGTGCTGGCGGCTGATGAGGGGGCTGCCGCCATTCGTTCAGTCCGCTCTGGCAAGGCCATGAGTCCTAATGGTCTGCCCATTGAACTGTATAAATTGTGTCCGGATACGCTGGCCCCGTATCTTCGTGACATGAGTCCCGCGACTCTGGCTCCCTCCCACGTGACCAGCGTCTTGCTACTATCGTGGTGATTCACAAGGAAGGGAAGCCACAGGATCGCTGTTCATCTTATAGACCAATCTCGCTTCTAAACGCTGAACCGAAAATTCTGGCCAAGGTATTAGCTACCCGCCTGACGAACATCATCAACGACCTGGTAACACGGCGCTCAACCTGCGGCGCTTGCACGGTGTTCTCGCGAGGGCGGCGTCTTTTCATGAGCCGGCCATCTTGGCTTCCTTGGATGCTACGATGGCCTTCGATACTCTTGATTGGCCTTATCTCTGGGCCGCTCTTGAGAAATTCGGCTTCGGCCCTGGGTTCATCGGCTGGGTGAAACTTTTGTATGCGGAGCCACTGGCGCAGGTGGTTGTGAATGGTCGGGTCTCAGCGTCTTTTGTCCTCGGGAGGGGCACGCGACAGGGCTGCCCGTTGTCACCACTGCTGTTCACGCTCGCCCTTGAGCCGCTGGCTGCCTGGCTGCGCTGGGAGCCCTCGCTTAAGGGGATCAAGTTGTCCCCGGACTTTGAGGATCGCGTCTCGCTTTACGCGGAAGATATTTTATTGTACCTTACGTCCCCTCGAAAATCTCTTAATGTTTTGTTCGATGTGCTTACTTCGTTTGGGAAAAACTCGGGCCTTGTGATCAACTGGGCTAAATCCTGTGTATACGTGCTCCCGGGCGGTCCCCCTCCCTTGCCTCCCAGATGCCCCATTCCGGTCTCTCCGACGGGCTTTAAGTACTTGGGGATTTTTATATCTTTGGACCCTGTGGCTCGCTACGAACAGAATCTGCTCCCTCCCCTTCAAAGACTGAGACTTGATGTTGTGCGCTGGCGCGGGTTGCCGCTATCACCACTCGGGCGCGCAGCCCTTTTTAAAATGATGGCCCTGCCGCGGTTTTTGTACGCGCTTCAGAATACGTTCGATATTATTCCAGCGAGCTACTTTAGAGAGGTTGAAAGCCTGCAGAGACGGTTAATCTGGGATGGACGTTCGCGTATTGCCCTCGCTAAACTCACTCTTCCATGGTATGATGGGGGTATAGCGCTGCCAGATATTAGGCTTTACTATTGGGCCTCGCAGCTGAGTGCTATTAATCATGCGACATATGCCCCTGCTCCTAACCCGGCGTTCGAGATGGATAAATATTTGCTACCGGGCGGGGACTACAGGAGGGCGCTGTACTCCAAGGCGGCGGGCAAGGATTTATCTGGACCCACCAAGATTGCTGTGCGCGTGTGGCATGCTGCGAATGCGTCTGTGGGATAGGAAGATCGATTGACTCGTGCGACCCCCTTGTATGCTTCTGAAAAGTTGGGATGTCTCTGTAAAACAAAAGGGTTTGAAAAATGGGATATGATTGGTATTAGCTGCGTGGGCGATCTCTGGGTCAAGGGCAAAATCAAGACCTTTGCGGCACTAAAAACAGAATATGAATTGAGTGACAGGGAATTCTTCCGATATGCACAGATTCACCATGCCTTGAGCTCGGTTCTCCCCGCGGGTACTCTCATCCCCGAGTCCTCCCCCCTCGAAGAGAGGGTTCTTGACGGCCACGTCCCCGACAGTACCATTTCCCTGATATATAAGAAGTTGATCAACACCCGGGTGGATCTGATGGTGCGTCTTAGGGAGGTCTGGACCGGTGATGGTTTGGAGCTGGACGACGAGGATTGGCAAGCTGCATTATCCTCGCCTAAGGAAGTCGCGATTCCTGCCCGTCTCCGTCTTGTTCAGCTCAAAATCTTACATCGTGTATATGTCACTGGTCCGCACTTGATTCGTATGGGTTATTCCTCAGACGGGTTATGTAAGCGTGGATGTGGGATGCTTGGAACCTTCCTCCATATACTTTGGGAATGTCCGGAGGTGGCGCGGTTCTGGAATAGTGTGCATGCAGTGATGGGTAGGGTCACGGGGGTGGTGCTGCAGCCCGAGGCCAGGCGATGTCTGTTGAATGTGTGGGAGCCGAATGATTATAGTGTGGCCCAGACGCAGTGGGCGACCCTTGGGAATATGATTGCCAAAAGGGATGTGGCGCAGTTGTGGGTTCCCAGCGACCGCCCACGGTTTCGGTGTGGAAGGAGAATATGGACTGGTGTATGTTCAGAGAGAAGACTGTGTATGTGGCGCGGGGCAAACCTAGAAAATGGAATAGTATATGGAGCCAATGGAACGCATACCGTGGAAATATATGTGCGCCTCCATTCGTGGAAAACCCCGAAGTCCCTTTGTCCCCCTGACCCGGCATTCCATATATTGTGTGCTTTCTGTTATCCTTAATTTGTTTTCCCGCTGGCCCCATCCCCACAATATGTGCTACTGATCTGTTGTATAATATTGTGCCTAGATGTCCTCCCATGTGAACGCATGTCCATATACACTGTCTCTTTTTTGCCTTGTACGTTGTTTTTTCATCTTTCAATAAAAATGTATTTAAAAAAAAACGGTTCAATATATAATGAAAATAAAAGAGGCAAGCAGGGGCAACCTTGCCTGGTGCCCCGCTCTATTCGAACTGCCGCCGACTCGAGTCCCATGGTGCTTATCCAGGCTACTGGTTGGCTATATAATGACTGCAAAGCTTTAATAAATTCAGGCCCAAAGCCCTGGCGCTTCATGACATCCCATAAGAAGCACCATGAGACCTGGTCGAAAGCCTTCTCGGCATCTAATAAAATTAAACATAGTGGTTCCCTGGTTACATTAGCATAATCAAAAAGAGTTATCACACGGTTGACGTGGTTCGCCGTACCTCACTGTGGAATGAACCCATGTTGTATAGTAGAAACAAGTCCAGAAATAACAGAAGATAGCCTGTTGGCCATGATCTTTGAATAAATCTTCCCATCCGCATTTAAAAGTGAGATGGGACGATAAGAGCCGGGTAAATTCGCCGGTTTATCTTTTTTGTGAAAAACAACTATGCATGCTTCATTCCAAGTTTTAGGGGGAGCACCTTTCTGAGCCATTCTCATCGTTGCTAACAAATCTATTTTTAGAACGGGAAAACAAGTTTTATACATTTCTAAAAGGAGCTTACCTGGGCCTGCTGCCTTGCCCCTTGCCAGTACAAAAAACAGGAGGGGGAGGCAGAGTAAATAGAGAAGGATTCTTACTCCACAGACTTACTTACATAAACAAAAAGAATCCAACTAAAGGTCAATGGGAAGTGTTCACCACGGTAGTGTGGGAGCACTTAGTGTTTTGTAAAATGCCCCTCACACACCAAAAGGCCCCTTGGTGTCATGCTTCATCATTGGGGTGTTCGCACCCCTCTAACGGAATGCGGCGTGCTACGACCTACGACTACGCGGGAGCACTTTTTTTGGTTTTTGACTATATGTGGTGCATGTGTTTGGGGAAATTTTATGTGAGTGGTGGGACGTGGTGAAAAGGTTAAAAAGTACCTGGCTCGTAAGTTTAATCGAGAAAAAATAAAAAAATACAAAAATACAAAAATTATTCCTAACCCTGGCTGGTACTATTAAAAGCAAGTGCAGTGCGAGGTAAGATCTGTCGTGTTAATGGGCAGTACGTCATGTGTGCGTCGACATGTTTCGGAGACAGGACTCCTTCTTCAGGACAGGGGCACAACTACCCCACCTTACTCACGTTTCATTAATATTACCAAAAAATTTATTAATGTTGATAACAAAAAGTGAAGAATCATTAAGAGTCTATGTGTATAGTACTCAAAGATATAGTGTGCCTACAGCGGTATTTTTCAAGTTCAATGCGATTTGCATGACTTGTCAAGTTTGCTTGCTTGCTTCATGAGCATTGGGAACGTCTGGGGGGTGATTGCTAATATGCAATGAATTCGGGATGAGTTGTCCTCCGTCTTATCCCACACGCTGCTCCGCTGAAGTGCCCCTTGCCAGCCCATTTACAGCTAATTTCAATTCCTCAATTGAAATAGGAGCTTCCAACCCTTCAATCTCTTCTGCAGGAAGATCCGACGTACAGTATTGGTTGATGAGGGTGGCCGCACTAGCCTCATCATACTCGTCACTTTGGTATAATGCCTCATAAAACTGACGAAATACCTCCAAGATACCACTTTCGTTTTCGACAGAATCCCCATTCGAGTCTAAGATTTTATCTATCCGTTGGGCTGCCTCCTTCAATCTTAATTTTTTGGCGAGACATCTGCCACATGCCTCGCCATATTCATAATGAATTTGTTGTTTAATAAAAATTTTTTTGCAGTTTCCTGGGACCAAAGCAAATTTAACCTTGCTTTAAGCCGAACCACCGCCGTAATCAAATCAGTTATATCAGTGCTAACCTGAATGCCGTGCATAAGTACTTCCTCTGCCTTAATCAACTCCTGGTATAGCTCCTGCAATTTAGCTGTCTGTTTTTTTTGGCTATATAAACCAAAACTCAGAGCTTCCCCACGGAAGGCAGCCTTGAAGCTGTCCCAGACACAACCCACACTACTACTCCCCCGATTAATATAAAAAAAGAAGTAATCCATTGTTTCATGTGCTCAATGAATTGCTGCTCCAATAGTAATTTGCGATCAAAGGAAAATCCCCTTGGCCTTATGACTGCTACTATGTCAGTTATAGAAATAACTACCGGCCCATGATCAGATGTGATTCTCGGGTAGACCTGTATCACAGCCTGATTTAACAATAGTTGAGGAGTAAAAAAATAATCCAACCGAACCAACTTCCTGTGGGGAAAAGAAAAGAAGGTAAATCCTGGAGCCACCCCCCTTAAAAAAGCCCAAACATCCACCAACCCATGTGCGGTCGTTAGTGCCTGTAGTGCTTTAAAAACTCGCGGTTTCCTACCACTGTATCTCATCTGTTCATTACTAAGGATATTAGGTACTAAATTTATATTAAAATCCCCGCACAGGATCAGTGGTGTAGGCCACAACGATAACTCCACATTTAAGAACTCAAGTGTGGAAGCTTCATCTAGGTTTGCGCCATAAACTAGACAAATCGTAAATATTGTAGGACCCACGACACATTCTACAATTGCCCACCTACCTAATCCATCAGCTAGAATTCTGCCCGTGTTACCTATGTGTTTTTTCCCAAGAATTGCTACTCCTCTAGCCGTACCGGAGTATTTAGTACAGGCTATTAAATTAAATCCCAACTCTTCCAACAAATGCCGCTTGGACCATACTATATGGGTCTCCTCAAGACAAATTATATCACAATAGAGGGCACGTAGCTCCTGAGCCACATGACGCCTTTTATCCACTGAATTCAGTCCCCTAACGTTCAATGTACCTGTCCTGATACCCCTGCCCACCATTTAACTATCTCTGAGTTCCTTCCCCTCATCCACAAATTGCCTGAAAAAAGATCACTGACTGCCCACAATAGACTCCTATCCGTCCTGTAGTCATGCATCATTTTCTTTTTCACCCCCTCCCTCCACCCTCCCCATAACCCCCACCCCCACCCCTCCCCTCCAAACCCACACCATCCATTGTGAGGCTTAAGGACCATGTCCTCAGCGATGTTAAAGTGCTTTTCCCGTGCCCCCATGTTTGACTCCCCTACCCCCTCAGTCTCTCACTCCCCTCATAATCCGCTTAGCAGCCTGACTTCAGGCTCTCAAAAAAATAAATAAAAGTAGTACAGATTCCACTCCCCTCTCTTCGTATCACTTCAAGAAAAAACAATAGTCCATAAACTCCCTTAGACATATCCCCATAGCTCAGTGATCTACATCTGCACCTTTCGATGTATCTTAGAGAACCAGCATTCACCTGAGTTTTGGGAAAGTGAGCTATAAAAGAAAAAGGACCAAAATCAGAGCAAAAAAGAAGTAGAAGGAGGAGAAGCTTTGGGAGAGGAGACCCCTATAATCTGAAAACAAAAGTCGCAAAAACAATTATGCTTTACAACCCATGCTAAACCCAGATAAGCATAACATTAACAAACTCCTTGGTTTAATCAAATGTCCTTTAACTTTTCGGGTTCGGACTTCTCGGTTTTTTATCCTTTTCCTTTAAATAATCCTGTGCAACCGTCCCGGATGTAAAATATCTGGTTTGGCCTCTGAATATGACCTTCACCTTGGATGGATTTAACAAGAAGACCTGGGCCCCTTTTGCTTGAAGAGGTGCAATTAATTTCCGAAGTTGCCAGCGTTCCTGCACCGTTGCAGGGCAAAAATCCGGTCGCACGAAGAACTCACATCCCATGCCTTTCCGTTTTTTCTCGGGGCGCGCTAGATCATATAGCGCCTCTCGTAACAAGTAGTTATTCAGATATATTAAAATTGCCCTAGGATATGAGTTCTGATCTTTCCCACGCTGCCGTGCCACAAATGGGAACCTGTGCGCCCTAATCACTTAAATTTCCCAATTCCAAGTATTAAGTTCCGGGAACGCTTCCTTTAAAAGCTGGATGATGAATTTCCGTGGGTCAGCACCTTCCTTCGCCTCGTCAATACCCAGCACACGCAAGTTGTTGCGTCGCGCACGGTTCTCCACATCCGTAAGTTTCCAGTCATTATCTGATTTAGATTTTTGCAGAGTCTCAATGGCTGCTTGCTGCTTCACTAAACAATCCTCAGCAGAGGAAACTCTCTCTTCCACCTCTACCACACGGGTGGTAACTTCTGCACAAATTTTGACTAAACGTCGTACTGTGTTTTGGAGTTTCCTTACTGCCCCTTGTGTGCGTAAGCCTTCCGCTTTAGTTTCGTTGCGGTGTGCCATTATACTCTTGTAAATTAAGCCTAGCGTAATGGAGTCCTCTTCAAAATCATCGTCCAAATTAAACTGCGCTAGTGGAGGGCTCTGCTCATGCCCAGATGATTCTCCCACCTCCACCACCTTTCTTACTGTTTCATGGGACAGTGATAGGTCAAAATCATCACCTTCTTCGTCATCCGGGAGAACCCCCAGTCACCTGGGTTGCTGAGATTATCCTCGTCCTGTTCCTTATCTGATAAAGTCGTTAAATCGGATATTGAATAGAACTTGCCATCCGATCCAGCATACTCCGACTCACCACCTTTCTCAATTGCTGCATCAGTGCATGGCCTTGGCATTATACTATTGTCTTCTGCTATGGCAACCCCATTACTGCCACACACCGCTGTGGCTTCTGTTTGAATCCTTTGACCCCCTTCTTGATCAACTAGAGACAGAGCCAACGATATTTCAGAAGAAACACTCACAGTTCCCTGTATTTCTTCATTTTGGGCCCCAAAACCTACTCGAGCTGTATGAGCTTCCTCACTCGCAGCCTCAACCAATTTTGCTTTTATTCCTTGTTTTTTGTTGAAGATTGCCTGCACAGTCCGCTGCCTTGCTGGAGTATCTTGAATTGGCTGTGCTGTCTTACTCTGGCTCAGACTCGATTGGGTACCCTGCCTCCTTGAGGCCGCCAAATTCAGCTGTAGAATATCGCTGACTTCAGACACCAAGGCAATGTTATCTGTACTGCCGTTACCATTGCCGCTGTTATTAACATTAGAGCGAGTGCCTGCGTGCATATCTGTCAGAGTATTATCGCTATTGTTAGCGCTATTAACCGCGCTATGTTGCACACTCACTACGGCCGGTTCAGTCCCTCCTCCAGCAGGCGCACTCGCGGTTGCTCCCCCCCCGGTTCCTTAGACCACCCCGTCCTTTCGGTGCCATTGCCTATGCCGGGTGACCACGTATATCCAGTCCAGATCACAAAAGTCACACAGGTGAGATGATAGCACTGTCAAATTCACTTGCAGGAGAAACTTCACCCCACTTACTTTTATGCAGCTTTCACTGTTTGCAGTTTTCTGCCGAGGGGTCAGAACCGATGGAGCAAACCGAAAATGCGGCCCCCGGGGGAAAGCAGGTCGGCAGACCAGTCTTTTCCCCGGGGTGTTCGCGCGATGGCAGGCAAGGCAGGAAGTAGTTTAGGGGGCTTAGGTCAGGGGTGGGAGGGGTTAGGAGGTTATTTAAGGGGACAGGAGGGGGAAGGACTTCCTCTTCCTGTCCCCGGTGCCTCAGGGAAAGAAGCTAGTTTTAGGAGCTGTAGGTGGAGTGTGAATTAGGGATTATTTTGGTCGCGTTCTGGTGCCCCAGAGCGACTTGGTTAGGTGGTTTTACTGTGTCCAGCTAGGCGGGATCTACATTTAGGCAATTTTCAAGGTTTTTGTCCTCGGTGTCCCGGTACGTCGAGCGCGGGTGCCGTATCTCACGCATCTCGCGGACGGGCCGAGGGTGCCGAATCCCACGCATCTCGCGGACGGACTGGATTTGGGGTTGCCAAACCTCACGCATCTCGCGGTAGGTAGAAAAACACTTTTAGTGACATGGCAGCACCTGATGCAGAGGCAGTGAGGGCTGCACTACTGGTTCTTGGACGGGCAGGGAGGTCGGACCTCCTGCAACCCGGGGTCTTGGACCAGGCTTGGGTGGGGATGTCCCGCACGCCCCGGTCGGCGTCCGCGGGGGTGGCTGCAGCTGTCGCAGCCTGTATGGACGAACCCGCTGGGGCTCGGGCGGGTGCGCCTAAAAAGGCTAGGGGTAAGAAGCAACAGGAGGTGCCCAAGAAAGGGGGGAGGCGGCTGAGCCTCCCGGCTAAGATCGAGTCCATTGAGGCTTTTTACGGTGAAGATGGTGGGGCGTCCGGGACTCCGCTGGCACTGGGTGCCGGGGGGTCGGGAGTGTGGGGCCACTGGTGGGGTACGATGAGAGCAGTGAGGGCAGTGGGGGGGAGGATCTGGGTGAGTGGGAGGCGGCGGCTGGTGAGGATTTTGCGGTCACCCTGTCGGGGGGGAGTCTGGGGGGAGGAGGAGTTCACCATCCTGGAGCAGCCGGTTGACCTTTTGGGGGGCCGGAAAGGGGTTGTCAAGTAGCAGGGTTCCAAGGGCAAAGGCCCGTTGAAGACGCAGCAGCAGCCTGGGGCAGGGGGTGCTGCGGCACCCGTGCCTGGGGGGGGGGGCCTGGGGTTGCCTGGGCGGTCGTCCATTTATGACAGGTGGGAGCACATGTCCGAGGAAGAGAGGGCCCGCGACCAGCGTCGCGTCATTTCCGAGTATGAGAGAGAGTGGCAGCGTTTGAGGGAGGCCAGGGGGGCGAAGGCGGGTGGGGCGCTCAAGGGCGATGGGGCCCTGGTGCCTGCGCGTGGCAGGGGGACGTCTGGAGGTAGAGGTAGGGGGGCCCCTGGGTCACGAGGGCAGTGGGTCTGGGTGGAAGGTTCAGGGACTGCCTTGACGGATCAGAGACCTGTTGGCACCGGGGCCTCCCCGAGCGCATACGGCTCGGGGGGGGGACAAGCCAGCGGGGTCAGCTGGCAGAGGCCGGGGTGGGCCGGCGGGGCGCAAAACGGCCTCCAAACGCCAGGACGAAGAAGCAGGGGGGTCCGCGGCGGCCTGCCCTCCATCGAGGGAGCGGGAACCATCGATGCTGGAATGCAAGTTTATGCCTGGTGTGAAAGGAAAGGGTGCCAAGAGAGTGGTGACGGAAGTGGTGCCGCTGGATGTTCAGGATGAGTGGTTGGACTATGAGGATGAGGAGGATGAGTTGGAAGAGGGTGAGTTGCGCGAGTCGGAGTGTGTTGACAGGGCTAAGGTGGCATCCGCCACGGTGGGTGTTTCCCATGAGGCACGAGATGGCGCCAGTCGGGCCACCAAGGGGACCATGAAGCCGGCGGACGCACGGCGACGGGAGACGGACGCTCCTGCAACCTTGTCAGGTGAGGGCTCTTGGTGGGACGCATGGACTGACGGGGGGAAAGGAGGGAGGAAGAAACCCTGCCGGTCGGTGGGGGTGGGGGATGGGTCTGTGAGGACGGGGGCCTATGTTGGGGCGGAGCCAGTTGCGGCTGCCGGGGGGAAGCGGGTCACGACGGCCAGTGCGCAAACCGACAAGGTGGAGGATTTGGGGGGCAAAGATGATGGTGTGGGGAAGCTCCCCAAGAAGTAACCTTATATGGGTTTGGCCGTGCCCCTGGGATCGCATCTGTCGGAGAAAACGAGAGGGAAAATTTGGAGGCATGAGTATGTGGATGTGTTTAAACTGCTACATAGGGAGATTCAGGCGAAGGAAGGGTCTAAGGAGGAGGAATGGGAGCTGACCAGGCGGCCGAGGGTGCCGGTTACGATGGAGAATTGGACGTCGGCTTTCCTGATTTACGCGAGTATATATTGCGAAAAGCATGGTGATCGGGCGATTGCTCTGCTCAAGTATATGGACGTGATTAGGAAGGCGGAGCTGCATTTCGGGGGTTTCGCTTGGCTGAGCTACGACGAGGAGTTTAGGGCCAGGATCAGCGTCAATCCGGACAAGCCATGGGGGGAGGTGGACCAGGAGCTTTGGATTCAATGGATGTCTTCGACGCAGGCGGCGGCTTCCACTCATACGGCTAGCGGTCTTCCGGTGACTTATCGGTCTTTTCAGTCGCGCCCCGCCCAGTCTGGGGCGGGTAGCCAAGGAAGTTCAGGTGGTTCAGGAAACCAGGCAGTGTGGTCCGGGGCTGCGGGACAACAGTACAAGCCAGTGTCTTCAGGAGCCTGTTGGGGTTTTAATAAAGGTTTCTGCAACCGCCCCTCCTGTAAGTTCAAGCATGAGTGTTCGAAGTGCGGGGGGCGGCATGCAGTTACACAGTGCCTCACGTTGGCTTCGCCGTCAGAGCAGTGGAAGCTTGCCAAGGGTAGGGGTCAGCCTGGGCCGAAGGGCCCATACTCCGGTTAGGTTGGAGGCCATGTGTCCATGGCTCTCACGGTATCCTGATAAAGAAGCGGCGCTGCGTTTGTACTGGGGTTTCATGGAGGGTTTTCGGATTGGTTACCAGGGGCCGAGGGAGAGACATTGGGCTGAGAACTTGCGGTCAGCCAAGGAGTTGCTGGAGGTAGTGGCGCGTAAATTGGAGAAGGAGGTTTCGGAGGGCAGGATTGCGGGTCCTTTTGTGGACTGGCCGATGTCGGATCTCATTGTATCACCTCTTGGGGTGGTGCCCAAGAAAGAACCTGGGGAGTTTCGATTGATTCACCACTTGTCTTGGCCTGAGGGAGGATCTGTGAATGATTTCATTGCTGAGGAGGACTCAAGAGTACTGTATGCGTCGGTGGATGATGCCATAGGCTTGGTGAGGTCCTGTGGGAAGGGGGCGGAGTTGGCCAAATGTGACATCAAGTCGGCCTTTCGCCTCCTCCCCGTTCACCCCGCGGATTTTTCATTGTTGGTCATGCAGTTTGGCGGGTCCATCTTCGTGGACATGGTTCTACCGATGGTTTGTGCAATTTCCTGCGCGCTTTTCGAGACTTTCAGCTCCTTTTTGCAGTGGGCCTTTGTGGACCGCAGTGGACACCGGCTGGTGTCTCACTATTTGGATGACTTCTGGTCACTCTGGCGCTTGCGGTGCGGCTTTGGGGCAGTTTCAGTTGTTGGCACAGGATTTTGGGGTGCCTTTGGCACCGGAGAAGACTGAAGGGCCTAGTTGTTGCCTGACTTTTCTCGGGATTGAGTTGGATTCGGAGGCTTGGCAGGCGCGGCTACCGGTACGGAAGGTGGGGGAGATGCAGGAAGCTTTGAGAAGTGCGATCGAGGTTCGGAAGCTGGAGTTGAGGTCCGTGCAGCGCCTGTTGGGGTTGTTGACCTTTGCGTGCAGGGTGGTGAGGGCAGGAAGGACGTTTTGCAGGCGGCTCGGCATGGCCATGTCGGGGGCGGCCCTCCCGCATCACAGGATCAGGATCACGCTGGGGGTCCGGTCGGACTTGCGAGTGTGGCTGGTTTTTCTGGAGGACTTCAATGGTGTGTCCTTGGATTTTGCGCGTGACCGGATGGTGTGGCAGATTCAGCTCTACTCTGACGCGGCGGGTGCTGCTGGTTTCGGAATTTTCTGGGACGGCCGCTGGTGTGCAGAGCAGTGGCCGGCTCATTGGCTGCGACAGGGCAGGAGCATTGCGTTTTTGGAATTCTTCCCCTTGTTGGTTGCTTTGCTGGTGTGGGGCCCGGAGTTCAGGAACAGGTCGGTGTTGTTTCATGTTGACAATATGACTGTAGTGGACTTGGTGAATAACCAGAAGGCAAGGGACCTGCGGGTGCTGCGCTTGCTGCGAAGTTTTATGCTGCTGTGTCTGCGTTGCAATGTGCTGTTCCGCGCGCCACATGTGCCAGGCGTAAGTAACGAAATTTCGGATGCGTTATCTCGTTCGCAGTGGCAGCGCTTCAGGGAGCTGGCGCCGGGAGCGGAAGCTTGCAAGACCAAGGTGCCGGAGGGTATCTGGGCCTGGGGGGAGTGAGAGTGGTTGGGTTGGTTGAAAGGTCAATAGCGCGGTCCACTAGGCGGGCGTACAGGTTGGCGTGGGCTGAGTTTGGGTCCTTGGTGGGGGGAGCGTTGGGAGTGGGACGATTGTCCAAGGAAGAGTGCGAGCGTGAGGTGGTGCGCTTTGTGTTGGATTGCATGGATAAAGGGCTGTCGCAGACGACGATTGCTGGCAAGTTGGCGGGCGTATCTTTCTACAGCATGGTATACTTGGGTTTTGATCCAGCTAGGGCGGATCTGCTGAGCCGAATGTTAAAAGGTTGGGGTCGGGTGAGGGCGGAGATGGGTGGGGGGGGAACTGCCACGGGAGGCGGTCACGTTTGAGTTGTTGGTGCAGGTTTTGAGGGAGTTGCATTTCTGTTGTTATGACGGTGACGAGGTGGCGCTCTTCCATTTATGTATGATTTGGATGTTTTTTGGTGCATTTCGGGTGTCTGAGTTGCTGGGAACGCGTGGGGTGCCGGGCCGAGTGTTTGCGGACGTGCGTGTGGACGGGTTTCGTTTGGGTATATGGTTGGGACGTTCCCAGACAGACCAGTTGGGTCGGGGCAAATGGGTGAGGTTGTCGGAGAGTGGGTGTGAGGGTGTGTGCCCGGTGCGTGAAGGGCTGGCATATTGTGGTCGAGTGCAGAGCTTGGAAGGGGAGATTTTTGTGCATGTGTCGCGAAAGCGCTTGACGTCCTCTCAGTTGTTGGTGGTTCTGCGGATGGCTTTGCGGAAGTTGGGCAGGGACCCGGCGCGTTTTGGCACGCACTCGTTTCGGATCGGGGCGGCCACGGCTGCGGCGGGTTTGGGTTGGTCGTGGGAGGAGATCCGGAGGATTGGTCGGTGGAGGTCGCGTTGCTGCGAGCGCTATGTGCGTAAATAGATGTGGGGCGTGCTGCTTGGCCGGCTGCACTGTTTTTTGGTTGTTGTTTCTCTTGTTCTGCTGAGGTACTAATCTCTTTCTCTTCGTAGGTTGTGTTCGTGGGCCGGGGGCCAAGACGGTCACCTGGATTGTCGGGCACTCTTTTGTGCACTGGGGGGAGAAGTATGCTGCCAGGCGGGTGTACGGCCGTAACCTGGGCCTGAGGAGCAGTCATCATGAAGTGCAATGGTGGGGTAAGAGCGGAATGCGTTGGGGAGAATTGCTACCATGGCTCACAAGGAAAGTGGCGCAGCTGGGCTGCCCGGACATGCTCATCATCCACTTGGGAGAGAATGACTTAGTGAAGCAGTCGGGGGTGTCACTGTTGCACTTGATGCAGAGGGATTTGGATGCAATGAGACGCAATCTGGCTGGCGCCTGTATTGTGTGGACTGAATTTGTTCCACGACGGATCTGGAGGGGTGCGCTTAAGCCTGCGGCAGTCGAACGGGCACGCAGGAAACTGAACAGGTCTATGAGACTCTTTTGTGCAGATAAGGGGATCCACGTGCTGGCTCATGTCGGGCTTCAGCTGGAGCAGCCACTTCTTTTCCGGGACGACGGCGTGCACCTTTCTCACATGGGGAATGCCTTTTACCTAATGGAGTTGCGCGACCTGATTAGCCATTTGTGGAATGAATCTATCTGGTGTCCGAGAGTATGAGTTCGAAAGGTGCACGTGTGGTGGGGCAGGTATCCGCCCTCCGGGGGTTCCCTGGGTGGCGGGAACTGGGAGGGGTGGGGAGTCCATGACGGGCAGAATCACCCTTTCAGGGAGGGGGTTACAGGTGCAGGATGGGGAGAGTGGTAGATGGGAGTGCGATGGATGGAGATGACAGAGGAGTTGGAAAGTGAAAAGGGGAAAGTGAATGAGATGCAAAGAGGTCATGGTGTGAAGGGGGAGTGACTGGTGAAGCACGTGAGTGGATGATGGGTGAATGGCAGGATGTTGGGGGGATAGTTAAAAGTTAATGTGTTATGTTTATTGCTGATGTCATGCCTGTCCTAATAAATGGCCTTTTACGCTAACTGATGCGTGGAGTGGTTATTGCGCGAAAGACGGAGGGAACAGCTAGCAGCCTGCCTCGCTGAGCCCAGCGGTCCGAGTGAAGCACGTCAGCACCTCCCTGATCGAATCCGATGCAGCTGTAGCTTGTCAAGCCGACGTCCGGCAGCGTTGGAGCGGTCAGGTCAGTCAGCACGGTCGAAGCAGGGCAGCTGCCTCTGACACCAGGAGCTGAGAGAGCGGTAAGCCCTCTACTTTTGCCCCCCCGGTAGGTAGATAGGTTGTTCCACTGATACCGACAATGAGCTTTATGGAATTTACCAAGCAGGAGCAGAAGCACAATTGTAGCGGGGTAATGGGGAATCAAACGGAGCCAGGAGAAAGCACCTCACTCAGCCACAGTTGCGTCCGCCATCTTGCCTCCGAACAATGAATAATGAATTGTTAAATAAATATCACTCAATTAACTTCCCACACTATACATAAAAGCGCACAAATAGCATTTAATGAAAATGAAATCAGTATCACATAAATTACATAACAAATATCAGTCATATAATTACATATAATTTATTACATAATTCATCATTATTACATACTTAACTCCCCACCCAATCTCCCTACAAACCCACTCCAAAACTATAAATTGCTGTTAAAAAAGAATAAAAAATTTGAAATACCTTAAAATGACAATCTTTATTTAAAAATAATTAATTAGATTTATATAAACAATAGTAACACACACAATTAACATATCAGCTAAAACACATTAAAATAATTGCAAAACAATGTTTTTCACCAGTATATAAGTGAAAACGATATTAAAAACATATGTATTATTTACAACAATATTATTCACCTCAAAAAATGATATTCTTGTCAATGATATTTGTGTATCACGATATTTGTGTGTGACAATATTTAATTTCTGTCTCATGATATTTTTAAAGTGATATTTTGACCAAACACCAATAATAACACTGATTATGTGCAAAACTTGAAAGAACTATTACATAGCTAACTTATTATTTGTATCCTTTGTGTTTTTTAGCCATCAGCAAAGGTTCATGGAGTTGTATGAAGGAATGCATGACATTGCAACACGTACCGTTACCACTTGTGCCTTTACTACACAGTCTTTACCACACATGCCTTTACTCCACACAGACATACAGTAACATTGAAAGTGTCTTTACTGGGCACTTGTTTATCACGCATACCTTTGCCACGCATACTTTTACAAAGCATTTTCGTTTTTAATAGAAAAAATAGTTTTTTAAATAAAAAAAGTATATTGAAAGAAATGACTCCAATATATTTCTCCGAAAAAATGAGCTTAGCTATGTAAGGATTAAAAAAAAAAAAACACAAATGTACCAAAAATATTAATATAAGTGTGTCACGCAACGCCACGCAAAGGAGTGCAATGCAAACAAATGGTACAAACTGTTTATAAAGCCATGCAAAGGTGAAATTGAGAAAACTTTTATAAAACTCACATAATAAAACTGTACTTCTTTCCCCAACCAAGATGGCAGACATACATATTGTAGAAGGTCAAAAACTCATCAAGATTAACTTTTAATTAAAGTATTTGTTTATTCACATATTTCTTAAGAATAAAATTAGGATCTAAACGGTTATTTTACTGAAAATTGTAGTAAACCCTTAAAATCATAAAAAAGTGGACATCAACCATTTTGGGTTTAGTGTGAGACTCTCTTGTTAGCTGACCAGACGCACTGCTGACAGGAGACGACTGTGCCACCGACTCTATTTACAATACTGCTCTATACATATCAATGTGAGTATTTCTAATTTAAAAAAAATGTTTGTTAAATAAATAAATATTTAAACCAATAATTACAATAATTTTTTTTACTATGTTTTCTGTTTCAGACAGCTTTCAGAAAAACACCTTTTTCCTAAGTACATTGTACTGAGAGACTTCTAATTACTTATGGCCTTATTACAAGTATGGTGGTCCTGGGATGATGGACTAACTGCCTCCACCCTGGCAGTTAGACAACAGTATTATGAGTGTGGCGGTGGGACCGCCACAAGACCGACACTTCCACTGGTTCAAGATTACCTCTGTGGCGGCAGTCTGCAAACGGCCTAAATATGCTGGTGTACCAGCACCACTGAGCATATTACGGCCTGCATATCCCCAGCCCTTTTCGTGACAGAGACCCTGCCATAAAATGGGTGGCAGACATGCAGGTAGGGCCGCTGGCGGCATCTAGGCATCAGGGTGCGTGCGGGGAGCACATGTTGTGCCCCCTGGAATTGCACCTTAGTTCCTGCACAGTGTGGCATGCACAACATGGTTCATGCCACACCATGCCCGAACGTGCTGCAGGCACTCTCATGGCGGCGATATGCTATTTAGGCTCTCCTTTGAGCCTAACACAGCCGCTGTTGAGAGACCGCCATCGCACTCCCTGCCCACCCTGGATTAAACTCATAATCGGGGGCGGGCTCACCACAGCCTTGGTAGTCTTCTTGGGACAGTTGAAGTGGCAGTCCCATTGGAAGACCACCAAAGTCATTATAAGGCCCTTGTTCTAAACAAGCATTTGCAATGCAATAGGTCTCGCATTAGGAAAGTTTGAGCTATTGGTATTGGAAATGACACATTTTTTATTTATGTAATGGTTTTGAAATTAGCTAAATTAATCGGTTTGTCATTTACAATGCAAATAGTTATAACTTTCACAAATGTGACACCTATAGCATTTGTAATGCAATATGTGTTGCATTTACGTGACTTAGATGTATTGATATTACAAATAACATTGGCTTTTCATTTTTTTTAATAATTAATACTTAATTATAGTTAATTAATTTATAATGGCAATAGCTTAAACTTTTGTAAATAACTTTTGTGAAGATTATTTTCACTGTATTTTATTGTGACGAAAATCCAAGAACAGAAGTGGAATACTAACATATTTTTGTGGCATTTGTAATAAAGCTTGAAATATTGATAGAACATATTTGAACCAGTTGTTGTTGAATGGTTGCACAGATTGATGCTGTGGTGGCTCTGAGTGATGTGATGGGGACGAGTGATGCTGTGGCGTTCAGTGATGCTGTGGTAGAGCATAGTGATGTTGTGGTGCCCCGGAGTGATGCTGTGGTGGTGCTGAGTGATCCTAAGGTGATGCGATAGATAGATAGATAGAGTGAGTGCGATAGATAGAGGGAGGGCGATCGATAGATAGATAGAGGGAGGGCAATAGATAGAGGGAGGGCAATAGATAGATAGATAGAGTGAGGGTGATAGATAGATAGATAGATAGATAGATAGATAGATAGATAGATAGATAGATAGATAGATAGATAGATAGATAGATAGAGTGAGGGCGATAGATAGACAGATAGAGTGAGGGCGATCGATAGATAGATAGAGTGATGGCGATAGAGTGAGGGCAATAGATAGATAGACAGATAGAGTGAGGGCAATAGATAGAGTGAGGGTGATAGATAGAGTGAGGGCGATAGATAAATAGAGTGAGGGCAATATATAGAGAGAGTGAGGGTGATAGATAGATAGAGTGAGGGCGATAGATAGAGTGAGGGCGATAGATAGAAAAAGTGAGGGCGATAGATAGATAGATAGACAGACAGATAGATAGATAGATAGATAGATAGATAGATATATAGATGGATAGATAGAGTGAGGGCGATAGATAGAGTGAGGGTGATAGATAGATAGAGTGAGGGCAATAGATAGAGTGAGGGTGATAGATAGATAGAGTGAGGGCAATAGATAGAGTGAGGGTGATAAATAGGGTAAGGGCGATAGATAGATAGATAGATAGATAGATAGATAGATAGATAGATAGATAGATAGATAGATAGATAGATAGATTGAGGGCAATAGATAGAGAGAGTGAGGGGGATAGAGTGAGGGCGATAGATAGATAGAGTGAGGGCAATAGATAGAGAGAGTGAGGGTGATAGATGGAGTGAGTGCGATAGATAGATCGAGTGAGGGCGATAGATAGATAAAGTTAGGGCAATAGATAGAATGAGGGCGATAGATATATAGATAGATAGATAGATAGATAGATAGATAGATAGATAGATAGATAGATAGATAGATAGATAGATAGATAGATAGATAGATAGATAGATAGAGTGAGGGCGATAGATAGAGTGAGAGTGATAGATAGAGTGAGGGCGATAGATAGGGTAAGGGCGATAGATAGATAGATAGATAGATAGATAGATTGATAGAGTGAGGGCGATAGATAGATAGAGTGAGGGCGATAGATAGAGTGAGGGCGATAGATAGAGTGAGGGCGATAAAAAGAGTGAGGGCGATAAAAAGAGTGAGGGTGATAGATAGAATGAGCGCGATAGATAGAGTGAGGGTGATAGATAGATTGAGGGCGATAGAGTAAGGGCGATAGACAGATAGATTAATAGAGTGAGGGGCGATAGATAGATTGATAGAGCGAGGGCGATAGATAGATTGATAGAGTGAGGGCGATAGATAGATAGAGTGAGGGCGATAGATAGATAGATTGAGGGCAATAGATAGAGTGAGGGCGATAGATAGATAGAGTGAGGGCAATAGATAGATAGAGTGAGGGCGATAGGTAGATAGAGTGAGGGCGATAGATAGATAGAGTGAGGGCGATAGATAGATAGAGTGAGGCGATAGATAGAGTGAGGGCGATAGAGATGGATATGAGGAATGTGTAAAGAAGTGTGACAAAGAGATAGATCTGAGGAATGGGTAAAGAAGTGTGACAAAGAGAGATGGATCTGAGGAATGGGTAAAGAAGTGCAACAAAGAGATGGATCTGAGGAATGGGTAAAGAAGTGTGACAAAGAGAGATGGGTCTGAGGAATGGGTAAAGAAGTGTGACAAAGATGGATCTGAGGAATGGGTAAAGAAGTGTGAGAATGGATTAGTGGTGAATTAGTATAGTGAAATGTGAAAGTATTTTGAGTGGTGGATATGTTAGATTGGTAAAAACAGCACAATACGTGATTTGTTTTTACTTTTAGCACAAAGGTGCAAAAAAAAAAAGAAAAAAAAGAATGGAAAAGCAGGTTGGGGCAGGGAGTGGACGGTGGGCGAAGCAACGTGGGGTGTGGGCAGGGGACAAGTGCATGGGTGAGAAATCGCAACGTTGAGTGCCGTCCAGAGGGAGAGCACGACACAGGCAAGAAAGAGGACAATGTGGAACACTGGGCGGGGGAAGAGAAGGGTGTGAGAGAGATCAACGTGGGGAGATCAAAGTGGAGCGCTGCATAGGGATGGGGTGAGCACTCTGAGAAAACAATGTGGACTTCATATCTAATGATAGAATGGGAGGGGGGAAGGCACATTCATTCCTCTCCAGACATTTCTCAGACATTGACCCACTCTGTGCCCACTATAGGACACTCTCACCTGCCGGCTGGAGCAGGCCACACCTCTAGCAAATAACGAAGAAACCCTCCTTGCTTGCCTTAGACTGGGGTCGAAAGGGCCCTGAGAAAGGGTTTGGTCTCTTGGGCACACTCCTAAGGAGCCAGTCAATCGAATGCATGCCACTCTACAGTTTGTGTGCCAGCTATTGCCTTTGTCCACAGAGCAAATTTGCTTTACTTTATTTTCCAAGTTTTAGACAACTTAATTAAATTTTAAGACGTGCGAGAGAAAGTCCTTGAATTAAGATTAAACTTATACATATCGTTGCAGAAGTAAAACAATACACTGGCTGTAAAAGAATGTTATTGTTCACCCCCAAAAACATATATCAAAATCTTCATGGCTGTGCTGATGTCTAAAGTGAACTGTGGAATGAGTTGTCGAGCTGACAGCATTCATGCTTCGCATGAATGCCACATCAGCTCGACCTAAAAATCTGAACAAAAAAGTAAATTAAATGTTTTTATCAACAGTTAAATCATTTTCAGACAGCAGTTGGTGCGGTACACTGCGAGGAGGCAGATTTACTATTCTAACTTCAGTCAGTACAAACTCAGGGCCGGGACTGAATGCTGTTAGGAGTCAGATTTACTATTCTAATATCTAGTCAAGGCATACTCAACGAAGAGCTGGACACTGTGAGGGAGCAGATTTACTATTTTTAGGTCGAGCTGATGTGGCATTCATGCAAAGCATGAATGCTGTCAGCTCGACAACTAATACTATCCGTATTTGGGAGAGTGGACACCAAAGTGTCACGAGCTTTCCCAGTGTCGGATTTCACCGCGGGAGCGAGCGCGCTTGCGCAGACCGCAGGGCTTGCATGCAAACACGGCGCGCACACAGGCAGGCCCCATCCCCTGCACGCACAGGCACACGCGCGCACACACACGCAGACAGGCACAACACACGCAGGCACATACAAGCGCGCGCACCCCCCCTCTCCCCTCTTCAGGCACGCACAGACTTCACATCAGCCCTGGGCCCCACTCACCGACTGCGCTCTTCCGGCGGGGCTCCTCACGGCGCGTCTCATCTTCTCAATCGGGGCTCCCTCAGGTCAGAGGAGCCCCGCAACAGGCGCCACACTCCTCCTTCTCCCCGGCCCCCTCCTGGGGACCCGGGCTACCCAGGACCGGCAGGGAGCTCCATGCGCCGGCAGGCCGCCTCACGGACATCAGGAGGCGGGACTTCCGGGCGGCCGCGAGCGGATTGGCCGGCCGGCCAAGAGCTTCCGGGTCGCCGCGGGCAGCGTGGCGGCACTCTTCCGATCACTACAACAACAGGAGATGTGCACGCGACTGGCCGCTGGCGTCTCGTTTTAGAACTTGTGCCCTGAGCCGTAATCAGCATGGTAGTACAACCTTTTCCATACAGTGCGAGGCATTTGGGGAACTGCGATGAAAAGCGCACTATTAGTGATGCTGGAACTGCATGTGAGAAGAACCCCACGCGCTCGCACGGCAGGGGGGGGGTGTGGGGGGGGGCTAACTGTTCTCCCGAGGGCGACGCGTTCATGATCTATCTGTGTTTAGCTTTGCAGAAGAGGTAGGAGGTATGAAGGGGTCATGTCACTGGTGTTTGGGAAGCCTTGGCTTGCTCCCTCGGAATTGCGGAATCCACATGGCTCCTTAGCCCTGTATGGTGTTGTTATATTCGTGAGCAATAATAAATTAATCGGGCGGCATTCATTTTTTTCTATCGCACCTTTATTTAATTTAATATAATTAATGCGTCAGCCACAGTGGTGTTTCTGCTGAGGGCATGGTTGGCTTTAGCCCTGGACATGCACCAGGAATGGATCTAAATTTGGGATTGTTGATTCTCGGAACCACTTGTGTACAATAACTAAACAAATCTGTGTTCCCTGTTCCACTTAGTAGGAGTCATTGGTTTTGTTGAAAGGTTATATTTAAATAAACAGTTCGAGGTATTTAGCCCTGGTTCTTGCCTTACTTCTGACCAAAGAAAGAGAGGCTCAGGCTCCGAAACATATGATGTGTGTTTTCTGTTAGATAAATATCACGGGAAAACATCGTAATAGCTCCATGTGAGGCCACCATGAAAGAATTGAGAGTTGGGAACTGAGAAACTTCATACCTAAGGGTCCTTATTTATATATCTATTGTTAACATGTAATAGCCACTATCAAATGCTGAAAGATTAAAACGGGGATTAAACTAACTTTTTCTTTCTTTCTTTCTTTCTTTCTTTCTTTCTTTCTTTCTTTCTTTCTTTCGCTAGAATGTCACATTTGTGAGCACCTTAGACTGCCTGCCCTCTAGGGCTAGTACAGTTCTGTCTAGAGGTAGATTACATTATTCCCAAAGCATTTTAAGCATTAACATTTGACTAATGCAAGCAGATACCATTCTTTATTGGTGTAAACCAACTTTCGCAACTCACAAAAGTTGGTCTCACATTGGTGGAAGGACTATTTAGGGCTTCTGGCAATATGGGTTGGTGACGAGGACATTTTCCACCCTTCAGATTGTTGGCTGGGATTGGGGGAGGTGCTCTTGAGATATGATGGGCATGTCATGTAGGTCCTTTCCTGAGAAACAGCCATTCCCGTGCCAGTTGAGGAAAATGCAGTCTGAAAAGCCATCTTGATTGGGAATGTATCAGAAGACTATACTAAGAAGCCACATCAAGAAGGTGGGTGAGAGCAGCATAGCATCGTTCAGTCATGCAAAGCACAGTTGCTTGTGGTCTTCACTGGGAGCCATTGAAGGGTTTTCATTATGGGGACAGCTTCTATTTTCAGTGGACTCTGCAAACATCAGACACTGATTTTATAGTTGTTTTATAGAGACCGTCCAGTATAGAGAAAGAAATTATGGTCTTTGCCCAGGGCTGCATTTTTAACAGTCACCAACCACAGGCAATCTAGAAAAACTTGTCTGAAGATGCCGCCTCAGGTTTTTAGACCTATTGTGACTTTATAAACTAGATGATCTCTTTAAAACTCAAAGAAAAATTAAAAAGGTGACATTTTTACTTCAACCTTTACTGTAACTCGGTATCCCTCACAGGACCAAGTGCCTAAAGCTTCACACATCACTTGGGAACCATTTCCATCCTCCTAATGTTTAACTTTTTATTTCTGAAAGAAACATGAAGAGCAGGTTTTGTTTAGTTTGGGGTGTATTTATAGTGTGGCGAGGGATGGGGTTTAGCATGCCTGGTTGACAGGGGCATTGGCTCCCCATCTCCTTCCAGAAGAACTCACACTGTATTTAGAGATTTTTTGTTTTGCAAAAACACCCCACTCCCCCTAAAGTGTGGCCGTTCTCATATCCCACCAGGCTGTAAATGACCCTCTCTATATTTATCACAAGATACACTCATTCCACAGTTCACTTTAGACATCAGCACAGCCATGAAGATTTTGATATATGTTTTTGGGGGTGAACAATAACATTCTTTTACAGCCAGTGTATTGTTTTACTTCTGCAACGATATGTATAAGTTTAATCTTAATTCAAGGACTTTCTCTCGCCCGTCTTAAAATTTAATTAAGTTGTTTAAAACTTGGAAAATAAAGTAAAGCAATTTTGCTCTGTGGACAAAGGCAATAGCTGGCACACAAACTGTAGAGTGGCATGCATTCGATTGACTGGCTCCTTAGGAGTGTGCCCAAGAGACCAAACCCTTTCTCAGGGCCCTTTCGACCCCAGTCTAAGGCAAGCAAGGAGGGTCTCTTCGTTATTTGCTAGAGGTGTGGCCTGCTCCAGCCGGCAGGTGAGAGTGTCCTATAGTGGGCACAGAGTGGGTCAATGTCTGAGAAATGTCTGGAGAGGAATGAATGTGCCTTCCCCCCTCCCATTCTATCATTAGATATGAAGTCCACATTGTTTTCTCAGAGTGCTCACCCCATCCCTATGCAGCGCTCCACTTTGATCTCCCCACGTTGATCTCTCTCACACCCTTCTCTTCCCCCGCCCAGTGTTCCACATTGTCCTCTTTCTTGCCTGTGTCGTGCTCTCCCTCTGGACGGCACTCAACGTTGCGATTTCTCACCCATGCACTTGTCCCCTGCCCACACCCCACGTTGCTTCGCCCACCGTCCACTCCCTGCCCCAACCTGCTTTTCCATTCTTTTTTTTCTTTTTTTTTTTTGCACCTTTGTGCTAAAAGTAAAAACAAATCACGTATTGTGCTGTTTTTACCAATCTAACATATCCACCACTCAAAATACTTTCACATTTCACTATACTAATTCACCACTAATCCATTCTCACACTTCTTTACCCATTCCTCAGATCCATCTTTGTCACACTTCTTTACCCATTCCTCAGACCCATCTCTCTTTGTCACACTTCTTTACCCATTCCTCAGATCCATCTCTTTGTTGCACTTCTTTACCCATTCCTCAGATCCATCTCTCTTTGTCACACTTCTTTACCCATTCCTCAGATCTATCTCTTTGTCACACTTCTTTACACATTCCTCATATCCATCTCTATCGCCCTCACTCTATCTATCGCCTCACTCTATCTATCTATCGCCCTCACTCTATCTATCTATCGCCCTCACTCTATCTACCTATCGCCCTCACTCTATCTATCTATTGCCCTCACTCTATCTATCTATCGCCCTCACTCTATCTATTGCCCTCAATCTATCTATCTATCGCCCTCACTCTATCTATCTATCGCCCTCACTCTATCAATCTATCTATCGCCCTCACTCTATCAATCTATCTATCGCCCCTCACTCTATTAATCTATCTATCGCCCTTACTCTATCGCCCTCACTCTATCTATCACCCTCACTCTATCTATCGCGCTCATTCTATCTATCACCCTCACTCTTTTTATCGCCCTCACTCTTTTTATCGCCCTCACTCTATCTATCGCCCTCACTCTATCTATCGCCCTCACTCTATCTATCTATCGCCCTCACTCTATCAATCTATCTATCTATCTATCTATCTATCTATCGCCCTTACCCTATCTATCGCCCTCACTCTATCTATCACTCTCACTCTATCTATCGCCCTCACTCTATCTATCTATCTATCTATCTATCTATCTATCTATCTATCTATCTATCTATCTATCTATCTATCTATATATCTATCACCCTCATTCTATCTATTGCCCTAACTCTATCTATCTATCGCCCTCACTCGATCTATCTATCGCACTCACTCCATCTATCACCCTCACTCTCTCTATCTATTGCCCTCACTCTATCTATCTATCGCCCTCACTCTATCACCCTCACTCTCTCTATCTATTGCCCTCAATCTATCTACCTATCTATCTATCTATCTATCTATCTATCTATCTATCTATCTATCTATCTATCTATCTATCTATCTATCGCCCTTACCCTATTTATCACCCTCACTCTATCTATTGCCCTCACTCTATCTATCTATCACCCTCACTCTATCTATTGCCCTCACTCTATCTATCTATCACCCTCACTCTATCTATCGCCCTCACTCTATCTATCCATCTATATATCTATCTATCTATCTATCTATCTATCTGTCTGTCTATCTATCTATCTATCGCCCTCACTTTTTCTATCTATCGCCCTCACTCTATCTATCGCCCTCACTCTATCTATCTATCACCCTCACTCTCTCTATTTATTGCCCTCACTCTATTTATCTATCGCCCTCACTCTATCTATCACCCTCACTCTATCTATTGCCCTCACTCTATCTGTCTATCTATCTATTGCCCTCACTCTATCGCCATCACTCTATCTATCTATCGATCGCCCTCACTCTATCTGTCTATCTATCGCCCTCACTCTATCTATCTATCTATCTATCTATCTATCTATCTATCTATCTATCTATCTATCTATCTATCACCCTCACTCTATCTATCTATCTATTGCCCTCCCTCTATCTATTGCCCTCCCTCTATCTATCTATCGATCGCCCTCCCTCTATCTATCGCACTCACTCTATCTATCTATCTATCGCATCACCTTAGGATCACTCAGCACCACCACAGCATCACTCCGGGGCACCACAACATCACTATGCTCTACCACAGCATCACTGAACGCCACAGCATCACTCGTCCCCATCACATCACTCAGAGCCACCACAGCATCAATCTGTGCAACCATTCAACAACAACTGGTTCAAATATGTTCTATCAATATTTCAAGCTTTATTACAAATGCCACAAAAATATGTTAGTATTCCACTTCTGTTCTTGGATTTTCGTCACAATAAAATACAGTGAAAATAATCTTCACAAAAGTTATTTACAAAAGTTTAAGCTATTGCCATTATAAATTAATTAACTATAATTAAGTATTAATTATTAAAAAAAATGAAAAGCCAATGTTATTTGTAATATCAATACATCTAAGTCACGTAAATGCAACACATATTGCATTACAAATGCTATAGGTGTCACATTTGTGAAAGTTATAACTATTTGCATTGTAAATGACAAACCGATTAATTTAGCTAATTTCAAAACCATTACATAAATAAAAAATGTGTCATTTCCAATACCAATAGCTCAAACTTTCCTAATGCGAGACCTATTGCATTGCAAATGCTTGTTAAACCAGTCGGGGAAACTTGAAGAAGGTAAGGGCTCTTTGACAATTTTCTTTTTTCAACAGAATTACAATGGAAAATAAAGTTTCTCAAATTGTGCACTGCCAATAAAATATCCATTAAGTCCAAGAACAAGAAGCTAAATCATAAAGTAATCTACTCCAAAAATATAAAAAATAAAACTCTAACCAGATTTCTTATCTTCTCTAATGGAGTTGGAAGCATGTGAGAAATACAGCACATTAACCCCTTGAATGCTCATGACGAGCTCAGCTCGTCATGAGGCACAGTGGAGCTGTGCTCATGACGAGCTGAGCTCGTCATAACTGCGCGGCACTCCCACGAGCGGCTAACTCCCCGCCTATGCGGGAGTTCTATGGGAGTGGGCGCCCCCCCCGTACCATGGGGGAATTAGCCCCGCTTGAAAGGGGTTAAAGCACTTCGTGCCACTTCTAATGAACCTCGTAGATCAATATTTAGGGAGGTAGCCTAGAACATTCCCATGCATGTTGCGATCAGTAGGCCTACTATTCCAAATTTAAAAAGATTATTTTACATACAAAACAGGTGAGTAATCCCTTACTAATAACTACTCATTCCAACTCTGACATTAACATTCCCCCTGAATTAACAGACTCTTTAAACAATGAACCTTTCATTCTTTATGTCAATCAACACCCTCTAAAACATATCCTTATCTTTGCTTTTCTTCATAACAATGTCACCCTTGGAACCAATTACATTTGGTTAATCGGTGCTACCTTTAAATTCATGCCCGTATCATTTAACGGAATTAACACAATACATGCAAACATTAACTACTGTACCATTAAAGTATGCTTTACTCCCTGACAAGCAATCCTCAACCTACAATGAATGTTTGTCAATTATAAATTAAAAAACAATGAATAAAAGTCCTACGAAAATTATAATTGATTTTGAATTACAAATGACAAATGCAATTGTAAAACTTCAACCAAATACCCAAATTCAAGGTTGTTTTTTTCACTTTTCCCAGGTATATTGCAAAAAATCCCCAAACTTCCTTAGCTGAGGATTATATGTTGAACAGTAGATTACAATGTGAAATTAGAAAATGAACATTGTACCACCTGAATGTGTGGGTGACCTCTACACTGAAACTGTACAATCAGAATATTTTACCCAAAACAAGGAAAAATTGCTCCCCATCTCAATTATTTTGAACATAAATGGATTGGCCATCCATGCAGGTTGGGTCACAAAAGAAAACCTTGCTTTCCTATTGAATAGTGGAACTGTTCTATCGTCATCAAGAGTTGACATAACTCCTTCAAAAATGCAAATTTCATCCCAACCTCTATCATTTTGAAAAGGGAACATCATTTTCAACCTCGAGTTTCTAAAAAAAAGCTAAATAAATGACTGGCAAGAGCCCTTCTTACGCCTAGCTCTGTCTGAGGTTCTTGTCTCTCCTGATGCAGCGCTTTTAGTTGGGGGAGACTTAAATGTGGTGATGGACCCAGGGCTGGATAGGTCGGAGCAGAGGTCTAATCAGTCAGGGGCACTGTCACAGGGAGGGAAACAATGGTTGACTGAATGTGGATTGGGGGATGTGTGGTGTCTTCAACACCCTAATGAGCGCGACTATACCTACTTTTCAGCAGCACACAAAACATATCTGAATCATTTTTTAGCCTCCTCATCTCTCCTCCCTGATTTGCATGCTGCGGATATCACTCCCATCTCCATCTCAGATCATGCCCTCATTTCAGTCCTCCTCACAGTGCAATGCTCGCGTTCAACGCCACCGGGTTGGCGTCTCTGTGACTCCCTTCTTCACTCTGAGGAGGTCACCAACCGAATTTGAGATACTATATAGAACACTACCTCTTGGAAAATGACCAAGTGGGCACTTCCCTCGCCTCAGTGTGGGAGGCTCTGAAACTGATGGTGCGGGGTGAGTTTATTGCGGTTGCGGCATCTTTTGCACGGCTGCCCAAAGAAAAGCGCACAGAATTGGAAAAGGAGGTGGGAGAACTAGAGGCGGTCCACAAGCGGACAGGGGCGCCGAGAGTTTGGAGGGAGTTGGAGATACGGCGACGCATTCCGAAGCACTTAGATCTCGATAGAGCTCTCCTGAGGCTGCGGCACAAATTCTATCTCAGTGGGGATGAGTGTGGGAGGATGCTTGCACATAGACTCCGAGCGCAAGCACAGAGGTCCGCAATCCAATATATCTGGGACCTGAATGTGGTGGAACATAGCACAGATGCCCTTATTGTGGACACCTTCCGTCAGTTTTATCAACGCATTTATGCGAGGGAAGACACCCGCTTGCATGACCCAGGGGAATACTTGAATTACTGCGATATCACTCCCTTGCTCAAATCATCGGCTGACACCTTGGATTCAGCCATTCGCATAGAGGAGGTCATATCGGCGATAGCGCGGCTAAATGTGGCTAAGTCGCCAGGACCGGATGGCTTCCCGGCGCTGTTATTATAAAATTTTCTGCGTGGAGCTGGCTCCCCTTTTAACAAGGCTTTTTAACTCCTTCCTCGACACTGGAGAAGTGACGCCCTCAATGTCAGAAGCGGCAATTTCTGTAATCCTTAAGCCTGGGAAGGAACCTAAAGATTGTGGGTCGTACCGGCCAATTTTGCTCCTTAATATCGACGCAAAGTTATTTGCGAGTGTTTTGGCCTCACGACTTAGCCCCCTTATGGATGGTCTTATAAATCCAGATCAGTCCAGTTTTATTCCTACGCGACAGGGAGGGAACAACACTAAGCAGCTCCTACATCTTATTGACCTTGTACACCGATGGCATACTCAGGCCTTCATGCTCTCGATTGACGTGGAAAAGGCCTTTGACCGCGTAGATTGGGAGTACTTATTCGCAGTACTGAGAACGTTCGGGTATAACTTCATCCGATGGGTTTGTTGTTTGTACACCTCCTCCACGGCAGCGGTGCGGGTTAATGGTTGCAAATCAACCCTTTTCCCCATTGCCCAGGGTACGCGGCAGGGCTGTCCCCTATCCCCGCTTTTATTCGCGCTCTATATGGAGCCTTTTGCCCAGTGCATTGGGTCAACCCTGACATTGTAGTTATCAAATTTGGATCTGACACACATAAAATGAGTATGTATGCCGATGATGTCATCCTCTCACTCACTCAACCTCGTTCAACATCGTGGTACTTGTCTAGGGAACCCTACTGCCTTTGGAGTCGCAAATTCTTAATATCTCTATCCCTGAGACTGAGGTCCAGGACCTACAGCAAGACTTTGCCTTTCAATGGGTGCGTACAGACATCACGTATTTGGGCATTTGGCTGACCTCATCCATCTCTAAGACAGCCGCCCTCAATTATGCATTATTGATGGAACAAACGACCAAGGCGCTATCTGCCTGGTCACGTCTCAATCTGGCATGGTACGGGAGACTGGCGGCAGTGAAGATGACGGTGCTCCCTCGCATCCTATACATCTTCCAAATGCTCGCTGTGAGCCCGCCGGAAGGCGTCCTTCGGAAATTACAAGTACTCCATAACAAGTTCCTGTGGGACAACAAGAAACCGCGGCTCGCGATGGTGCTTGTAACCTCATCGAAGGCTTGCCTCCGCTACATCACGGAATGGAATAGGCCCCTGTCCAGTAAGCACTGGAACTTTATGGACCAAACAGTGGCTGGCCGAAACATATGGCGCGAACTGTGGCTACCACGCCGGCACAGAGCATGGGGGCTATACTCCTCTCCAGTCACCTCCCGACCCTCAACGTTTGGGACAGGCTAGTGCGTCAGAATGGGGGGACCACGTTTCCTTCCCCTATGCCCCACATCGTGGACAATCCTGTCTTTCAACCAGGTTGTGCGTCCCCGATCTTTCATCGCTGGAGGGAGGAGGGTTGCAAAAGGGTAGGTTCCCTTTTTGATCTTGAAGGCTTGATCCCCTTTCCCCAATTGCGTAAGGACTATGATCTCTCAGCATCTAATGCCTTTCACTACTCACAGCTCGCATACTGGGTCACACGATCTGAGAACTTCGCTCTCATGTCCCGTCCCCTGACAACCTTTGAAAAATGGCTGGTGTGTAAGAAAGATGACCACAAACTCATATCTGAACTCTATTCTATGATCATTACACAGCCTAAGAAACTCCGCACAAAGGCGCAAATCAGGTGGGAGACTTTGCCAAAGCCATATTGAGCTTATTAAAAGACTGGGCAGAGGAAAATCAGATTATACCCCCGGAACAGGGAGGGTTTAAAGCAGGGCACTCAACAATCGACCATTGTTTTGCTCTCTGGGCAATAGCGCGGAAGTCGATGGAAGTACGGGGTAGTTTGTTCTGCTGCTTCGTAGACTTCCGAGCAGCTTTCGATCTGGTTGATCGGGAACTGGTGTGGGAGGCCCTAACTAGCTTTGGTATTCCTAAAGATCTGCTATGCCTGATTCAATTGCTCCATACTAAGAACTGGGCCCAGATCATTTTAGATATAGACGGTAGTTTAACTGGGAGAATTGAGATTGGAAATGGGCTGCGGCAGGGATGTGTATTGGCACCTCTGCTGTTTTCCTTGTTCTTAGCAGATCTGCCAAAAATTTTGGGGAATGTGATTGGAGCAAGCCCGAAACAAGATGGTAGGCATATTGCATGTTTGCTTTATGCCAACGATCTTGTGATCATGGATCAGACAGAAGTTGGCCTGCAAAGGAAATTGAATATATTTAATGATTACTGCTCCAGGAAAAAACTTGTGATCAATATGGATAAGACTAAAACCTTGAGCTTTGGTAGAAGGAAAACCGGGTTCACATGGTGGCTTGGGACAGAGAAAGTAGAATTGGTTACTGAATACAGGTACTTGGGGCTATGGTTTGAAAAAAGTATGAAATGGTCCACCCATCTAGAGGCATCAAAAGTAAGAACTTCCGCATCAATTAGTGGCCTGAAATTGTTTAACAAAGCCTATGGTGAGATATAAGACAGACCAGTTCTAAAAGCTTATTCAGCCATGGTACCGCCGCAATTTCTGTACGGTGCAGAATTGCTATACCTGAGCGGTAAAGAGAGCTGGGATGTTGAGGAAGGTAAAAACCTAAAAAATCTATTTATATTGCCCTTGTCAGCCATGGTCCAAGCAGTAAGACTAGAATTAGGACTAACTTCATGGGGCATTCTAGCTGGTATGGCCCTACTTCGATTCTGGCAACGTCTATGAGTAGACGAAGACACCAAAATTTCACAATGATGTAAAAACGAAATACGGAATAGCGAATTAAAATGGGCAAGAGAGGCTAGGGCGATTATGATGAAGCTATGTCACATGATGGAGGTTAAATTGTGCCCTACGACCCTTATGATTAGTATTCACAAGAAGATACTTAAGACATTGGGGAAGGAATTATCCCATGCACAGGACCAAAATTACCTTGCAAATAAAATCTCAGTGCTTTTTATGTTAGATGCATGGAAAAATGAGCAAAGTTTTCCCTATATTGATAGGCTGCCGGACTGCCGATTACGAAGTGAGGTTCTCAGGGTAAGAATTGGGGTGAACCCGTGTTGTATGAATAATATGGCAAAACACGTAATGATCGATAAGACAGGAAGATGCACTTGTACCTTGGGCACCTCTTGTGACTTGTTACATATTTTACTAGATTGTCAGAAGTTTCTTGACTTGCGAATTATGTTTTTAAAACCGATTTTTAAGAAATATGAAATTAAATCAAGGGCCCAGGCTGTAACTTTAATGACTGAAATGATCCATCTAGATATTGCTGTTGCTATTGGGAAATTTATGCAAAGAGTGAAGGCATTCCTTCTTACCTTTTCTAATGAGTTTTAGTAATAATTTAGCTCCGATCAGAGTTATTGGAGGGTTTTATATTGAATATGTTTTACGATATGTTTTAGTGTGTTAATGAAGTGTCATTTTAAAGAGAAAATTTTAATAGTATATGTTTTGTTTGTGGACCAATGGTCCAAATAAACGTGATTTTAAAACTGAAACAGGTGGGAGACTGAGCTGGGAAGGCCTTTAACACACAAGGAGTGGGAACACATTTTCTATTGTGCGCATCACACTGCCTCCAATACAGAGGGTGCGGAATCTGCATACAAAGTGACCACTTACTCGTATTATACTCCGGTGTGCATTAAGTCTTGTGACAGCTCAAGGTCGGACCTCTGCTGGCGGGGGTGCGGCCTCACCGGTACTCTGGTGCATTTGCTGTGGCACTGTCCGAAGTTGGTGCGCTACTGGACAGCGATCCTAGATGACGTAGATGCAGCATTTCAGATTACATTGCCACGGGCTCCTGAACATACACTCCTGGGACTTCCCCACTCTAGGTCCTTCCCGTTGAAATCACTGAGGGGCAGGCAGATAGCCTTAGCACTGCTTGCAGCGAGACAGGTGCTCTTAGCGCATTGGGGATCTTCTTTAGTTCCAGACCCTCGAGATTGGATCCGAGACTCTGGCAACTCTTAGCAATGGAGCGCCTATCGCTCAGCGTAGACGGGAAGGGCAAGGAATATGTGAAAATACGGGCCCCATTCTTACAGCTCCAAGTATTTGTGTGGCTGCTGAAGCAGACGCAAAGTACTGTGGGCATATGCCTCTGCTTTTATTTGGTCTGGTCGAGGGTTATGCTGGGCTTTAGGTTTGGGCAACCGAGTCTGCCATAATTCACCACCATCCCGCCCATGAAAGAAGGTTTAGAGGGCAAACGCCTGATTACTCCTAGATTAATTTAGGTTGAGGAGCATGGGGAACCACAGTAATTTTAAATCAAAACATGATTTTACGCCTAGATGTGTTTCTCCTCCTAAATGTGATGTAAGCTCCTAAAAGTGTTTCCACATGCCTGCAATGATGCATGAAGTGTGATTGTGCACCTAAATATGATTTTACAGCTAAACATGATTTATATTGTAAAAGTGACACACAATATTACTTATTTTGCCCCCAGACTAAATATGAACATATATATAATTTATGCTCTTAAATGTTTCCACACTCATACGATGTTGCTCCAAGGGTGATTATTGCACTTTAACAAGTCCTTTCACAGAAAAACTCAACCATCAAAAGGCAAAATTCACATGGCAGGTGGTGCAGAGCAGAATAGAGTGGTGTAGATTAGATTGACGTAGAATGCACTGGCGTACAGTGGAGTGGTACACAGTAGAGTGCATTGGTGTAGAGTGCAGTGTCCTAGAGTGCTGTGTTGCAGAATGGAGTGGTGTGCAGTGGAGTGGTGTAGAGTAGAATGGAGTGACCTAGACTGGAGTGGAGCAGAGTGCAGTGGCAAAGACAGCAGTGGTGTAGAGTAGAGTATAATGGCGTAGAGTGCATTGGCATAGAGTAGAGGGGTGCAGAGTAGAGGAGAAAGACATAGAGTGGAGTTGCGTAGAGTGGAGTGGTGCAGAGTAGAGTTCAGTGGTGCATAGTGGTGCAAAGTAGAGTGGAATGGCATAGAGTGGAATGTTGAAATACCATTACATATGTACAGTTTTACTGATAAAAGTATACAGCAGACACATGATAATGTGTGGAAATGTCCTCACCTAGTGCATTGATTTGTTTTGATTGTATTAAAATATGTGTTTCTACCTCATTTCAGAATTACCAAACAATTTGCTTCATTTGTGCTTGCCTCATTCTGATATATTCTTAAATATCTCCACAGTTCATTATCAGACTTTCACATTTTGTTGTGTGCTAGAAAAAAAAATAACATCCTCCAGCCTTCTCCAGCACACCCAGAGTAACCAGCATTATCGTCACATAAATCCTCTCACTTTGAAGCTAGGGAAAGTAAGGTAAACATAAAGCTCCCTGTATACTTGACCTCTGCATTTGAGCGCACAACAAATGTGACAAGATAAGAACAAGATTTAAAGGTCTGCTTACAGAAACACTGGTGGAAGGATACAGAAAACAAGATGTGCACTACTGAGGGACAAACTGAAGCTGGACAAATGCAGCACACATAGAAAAAGAAAAACCGAGGAAAAATAAAAGTATTTCTCCTAATTTTGCCATTCTAATGCCTGCTCTTGCATGGCATTCGTTTTTGGCGCTGCCTCAGATTTACATATACTTGGAAATCTGGGGAAGCGTCAAAAAGCAAAGGGTGTTACGGTGGAACGCCAACAGCAACACCCATTGAATGCCCCTTTCACGCTCAGTGATGCCTGTACAGGGGGATGTATTTACAAGGTGTCACTCAGCCACAAAAAGTGAGTTAACACTGCTTTGTAAATATGCAGAAGGGCATAGCGCCACCAGAACATCACTAAAAGTAACATTCTGGTGGCGCTATGGCACTCCACGCCACTCCACGAATCTCTACGCCACACCATGACACTACACTGTGCTCCACTTTAGTACACTCTACTCCACACAACTCTCCTTTAAGCCTGCTAACTTTTAGCCATGCTGAACACCAGCCACGCTGGTGTATAACATGGATAAAATATATTGGCAAAGCTAATAGCTCTTGCGTAGGCGAGACCTATTGGCTTTGCCAATGCTTGTTATACTTGAGATCCTGATAAGGCACAGATAAACATATGAAATTTGCCATGAGGAAGAGACTGGGTCACAGCCGCCCCCAACCACCCCCGCTACCACCACACAAAACACAAAACCTCATAGGGTCATCCCACTTAAATCAAAGGAGATAAAAACAGTTTTGGGAAGGTGGAAAGATTTTCCGCACTAGCGATACCACTAACGTCTATGTGAGGCATTTTGTTTGTTTGGTGGGTGAACCGAAGTCCTAAGTGGTGACACCTCTGGCCTAACCCTGAGGTGTCTGGTAGTTGGTTCTTCTCAGAGCTTGTGGTAGCACACAGCAAGCTCCCACGACAGATGAGATTACACCAGCATGGCCTGGCTGGCCACAGACAGAACAACCAAACCAAAAACATTCATCAGCCCCCAAGGAAGCTCTGCTGTATGCATATCCCAGATGTGCAGGAGGGGGCTGGGTAACAACTGCCAGGAACAAAAGAGTAAAACGCTCTCAAGTTTCTGTGCACATGTAGAACAGACACCGGCCTGCAGAGGGCGACAGATGCAGTATAAAGCCTATGCAGTGCCTTGTCACATACAAGCAGTGTTTGTGTAATTATAATAAAATCTCCTTGTAGACGTAATGCACATATATCAAAAGGCGTCCAGGTGTGATTGTGCACCCAGTGAGTACCTCCCTCCCTTAAACGACCTTGGATATACACAGTAGTTTAAAACCCCCACAGATTTTATGAACGGGAAACATCGTTTACAACCACCCGTTACAACGCATGTCATTACAACAAATGTTTTACAACGCGAAATCCATTACAACGCATGTCATTACATCGCATAATCCATTACAACGCATTCCCCAAAGTAACCCCCCCAGCGGAGTTAGAATAGTAATTGCGTTGTAATGGATTATGCGTTGTAATGACATGCATTGTAATGACATGCGTTGTAATGGATTTTGCGATGTAAAAAATTCGCTGTAATGACACGCATTGTAACACGTGCGTTGTAAAGTGTCATATTCTTTATGAACATACAGACGTTCTCCTGAAATCGTCCAACAACTCCTCGCTCAAGTTGGCCCACAGCATTACAAGCCCTCCACACTCAGAGCAAGCCTCGCCCCGGCATCCGCTGCGCCCCCAGACATGAATCTCAGGTGAGAGCTGGCCCTGACACTCTTTCCTTTTGCCTGAGGTGCTCCAGCACTTCCCGAGCTACACTTCAAGTGCACCGGACATTCCACGTGTAGCCTCCCCTCAGGGCATTGGACTCTGTACCCCTCCAGACCCATCTTTGAGTATCTCTTTCCCGACCCACCATAGCTGACAATACCAATCAAGAGCAGTGTGCTGCACCGGTCAGTGTGCTGCACCGGCCCTGACATTGGCCCACATGCCAGGGGGCCCACCCTGACGCCCCAGTTGATACTCTGCTACCGTTTAGTGAGCTTGATGACCCTGCCACTCCCGCACTCCAATGGAAGACCCGGGTGGACCAGCCTGTACAACTATTTTAGGGCCACCAGTGAAACAGATGGGGCTGTAAAAAGATCCCTGCTGCTCCACTATGTGGGGGAAGAAATCTACAAACTCTTCGAACACCTTCCAGCGACGGGTGCTGATGATGACTACACAGCAGTGATGAGAGCCTTTAGCGAACATTTTGACGCTCAATCCTGATTTTGAACACTTCAAGCTATGGCAAGCACTCTAGCGGGATGGGGAATTCATGGATACCTTCTATGCATGCCTCCACGAGTTGGCCAGCACCTGTACTGGTGACGATCAACCAAAGGAAGTGCGTTTGCAGCTCATCCAGGGGCGCAGTTCAAAGACACTAAGAAGTCTGGTCCTGAGCCAACCAGGCATCAACTTGGAGGACATTCTTATACTTGCCCGGTCTCACAGCCTCTCTGCTGCAAGTGCAGCCGAAATGGACTCGGCACTCTCTCGCACCCACAGTGGCCCTCCACCCCACCAGCCATAAAAGCCGAAACAGTAGATGCTCTCAGAACACACCCGAAAAGTTGGAGAGGGCTACCGGCTGACTGGACATCGAGTGTCCGATGCCGGAACTTCTGAAGGGAGCATTCACCGACCTGCACAGGGCAACACGTGCTCCACTGGTGAAAACCCCAACCCCTTTATGAAGGTCTGTGGAAGTGGGCCATGGGAAGAACACCACACACAAAAGCGGGCTGGTGCCTCACGCTGGACAAGGCTCAACAGCAGCTCCAAGGCCCACGATGATCATGGGCATTGAGTCACCATGATGACACTAAGTCCAAAGATGACGAAGAAATATTCCCAGTATCATTCACGGCGAAATATTCCCAGTATCATTCACCGCACACATGGAGAAAAGCCACAGGCCTCAGCCAATCTGCAAAATGTAAGGGGCAGAAATGGTGGTTAGGGCTCTAATCCACGCAAGGGTATCCGTAATTCGCCCACCTGCGACCCAAGCCCATTCTGACACCCTCCTCCACAAAAATATACACTTCCAAGGAGAGGCAGAAACTCTTGTGGGGTGTTGATAGAGTGCGCAGGTCACCCGACCAACCAAATTTACCATATACGTTTTGGGCCCATATATTTCAATTTACCATATTCATTACTCAGGTAACCTTACGCTCTACTACCAGTATCCCAGTTCCTTCCTATATATTTCTCTTATACCCGACTTACCAATCCACCGTTACGGGTACCTAATGACCACGATGAATCAGGGAGCTAGCTGTGAAGAAAAGGCTAACAACACAATACTAACTTTATATCCTTCTGTATTTCATAAAAACCACAGACTCCGGGGAAGTTTTAAAGATTTTATCTAGATTTCAGATTCGGAAAGCATGAGATTTATAACAAGTAAACAATCAATAACCAAGATAATAAAGAGTACATATCCATAAAGGAAATAGATCAAGCTGATCATTTATGAGTCTAAGGAAAATTAAGAACAGGGAAACTGCTTAATCGGAAATCTCAGAGTTAGTCTTTAACCGGGAACACTAAATATGGGAAAGAATTTTAGAACACACTATAATGTCACAAGTAAAAACCCTATACCTGGGATAAATGGAAATGTGAAAGAACTTTGAAATTTGAATTACTAGAGCTCTAAAATAACATATACCTATGGGAGGGGAAGAAGTGGAACATACTAGAATTTCAGAACCATCATTGAGTCAGCTTAAAGGTAAAGATCAGACACATCTATATTTAATGAATGGTATTGAGAAAATGTAATTAAGGAAAAGGGAAAAATAGGAACATGCTAGATAACAACAATAACGTATGAGCTTTTCATTCAGTGGTTTGCGAAAAAGCATGGAAAATCAATATATGCAAAGATATGTCTTTATTAAAGCAAAAGACAGAAAAATAGAAAGGTGCAGTATAGAGTTTCAGCACTATATTTACCTAGAATGGTGTGAAGACCAACCCTGGCCACAGGTCAGTTAAGAACGGGAGGGACCCCAAAGGAAACCCGTCATCAGTAGGACAGCAGGTGCAGAATGGACACCCCAGGACATGACAGGAAACCCAGATTAGGATCAGGACAGGACCACCAAGGCAAGACCAGCACCCGCAGTTTGGAAGAAACGCCTGCGCTCCACCCTCAATGCAGCTATCGGCCAGAACCCCGATTGGGTTATCGATTTCCCCAGCAAAGTGCTCCGCCAGCACTTAAGGTTTAAAACCTCTCGAGTCTATGGAAATTTCGAACAGAGTGCTCCGCAGCCCTCTGTATCAGTCACCTATTGAGTGCGTTGGGTCAGTGACAGGTCAGCTATTCAGACAAGTCGGACAATTTCTCTAGCTAAACCTAGGCTAGTTATACTGTTTTCGGGTCAGTGTACCACCCCCCAAATGTTGCAAGTGTCAGAATCCCCACTTTCGATTGGTCCCCAAGAAGGATAGGTCAACACACCAATCACATTTCAATTCTACAAGCCTCTATTTACATATTCTGGGACCGCCTATTGATTTTGGGGTTCCCATGACATGTTCTACTGAATACAATGGATAAATTACAAATGTAGCATTTGCAGAACAGTTCAGCTTCTTCTGCTAGGTGAGGGTGCATCTTCCCAGGCACATTTGGCTGAGACCTCTGGTTGGCAGGGATTCAATGCCACCGGCAGAAGACTGTCATGCGCAGAAAGGCTGTTCAAGATGGATTCACGAGTGTCTCTCAAACCCTCAAGAACGCAGTACATGAAAAGTAAGCGAAAACAAATTAAAACACAGAAATAAATGATTACACTGTATACCATGAATAGCTACTCTATACCCCTTACTTTATATAAACTATTGGCATTAAGGTTTAGTGCAAATAAACTACAATACGAAAACATCAGCGCAAGCTTCACCATGTGAGGACACAAAGCGGCCATCTTAATGCAAGTGCGCAAGCGCAAAGGTTCCCACCAGAACTGCAAGTATGTCACGTCACGTGAGTGTGACTAACGCATGCGCAGAAGAAACCCCGCCAAGCAGCGGCCATTTTTAGGGACAAGCGTTATTTGAGTTAGTAAACACATAGGCAAGCGTCTCTAGGGCGTTCCCAATGTCAAAATAAAAAGGAAATTAGTAAGACAAAACATGTTGGGTTACTCTGTTACATGTTATTCGAGGTTCATGAATTCAAGCAAGTCGCGTAATGTGCGAATCCTTGCTCCATCAATCCCCTCTTTGATGATATTTACTATCATCACAAAACCAATGGAATCAGATGCCAACTTTTTTCATTTCAATTTCTTCTAACATTCGATTCAATCTCTCTTTCGTCTCTTTGTTAGGGTGTGAATTCTTCACCCTTTTATAAATCTGATTATTCAGTTCCTCTAATTCAAGTTCATCCACGTTCCGTTTCACACCTCTCCTATTCACAGTATATTTCTTTTGGTGTTTGCGACATTTGCAACAGACAAATATAAGGAATATGATAAAACCTACTACTGCGATTGGCATCAGTACCTTTAACAAAAAACCTTTACCTAAATTAGAAAACCAATGACCTACAGTGGAGAGACCATCAGTGAGTCTCTTCCAGGCACTATCAACCTCCAGTGGTTTGAGTTCCTTTTCCAAATTTGTAATGTTCCTTACATACCTTTTGATTTGCACACGTTTATCCGGTATGTAAGTGCAACAATGTTGCGCTTTCAGCATTCTGCAGACTCCGCCCTCTTTTGCTAATAAGGTGTCAAGAGCAAGTCTGTTCTGCAAAACCATAGATCTGATCGCAACCATTTCGGTATTGACCATCAGAAATCCACTAGCAGTGTCAGTAGACAACCGATCCACTATAGTTGACAATTTGCAAATTCTGTGTGTATTCAGAACCACTCCTACTGCAGGTATCAATGTACTAAAAATACTACCCATTATTTCACCTACACTTTCTCTTTTACTACGCACTAAACTGTTAGTGTTTTCATTGCTTCCAGCAATTTCATTCACATGGTATATTTTCGGGAAGACAATTCCAAAATAGCAGCTTCCATACCAGTTATCCGGCAATTTGAAATAAGCCTTGTTTCCACATATGTAATAAATTCCGGGAAACACAGGTTCTGACCCATTTTTAAAACCCCAACCTCCAATTACCTTGTAATTGTGTTCACGTTGACTGGAACCAATGATAATATTATTATAATAGCTAGTCTTTTCTCGGTGAAGACAAAGCTTCCCTTTTCTCTCGAAACCCAGCAACAAAGCAGGACTAGCCCCACCATTTGAGGTGCTTCCCATGTTTTCAGCCCACTTAGGAATTTTCTGCTTTTTATCATTCGCCTTCCTTTGGAAACTTTCTCTTCTTTTCTCTGCCATGTTTAAAAACATGTTCTCTTGTTCATGTAATGAACAGGTCAAGTTATCTCTATGTGCTTCACCTAAATCTATGGTTCCTATAGTCAGAAAGTATTCTCCCATATAACGTGTCACGTCACTTTTGGTATGTACAGGGTTCAGATTTCCACGTATAGGAAGTTCAGAAAATATCACGTCTGAGTTAGAGTAATAGTACTGTAACGGTCCTCTTTTGTAAAATAAACTAGCTAATATACTACAAGAAATGTTAGTGGCAAGTGATGGTAGGTCACTCCCTCAGCTACAGAAGTAGGTAGCTTCATGCAAACATAACAGTCCTCTATTTCCATGGTTTCTACATAATGCACTAAAAGGTTAGCGAATACGTTTAAATGAGTCTGGTTCTTGACTCCATGATAATGCAGTCCTTCCTCATCTGATGCTTCTAAGTCCGGTTTAGTTTGTCTAATGCTAAGTGCTTTCTCATGTCCTTCTACACTGTCGTTTCTCCTGCATTTTTCGTCACAGTCTCTGTGGTGTTAGTATTAGTACTTTTACTCATCTTATAAGGAATAGTAATTGTTAGTCCTATCCATAATATTAACACTAAGGCTACACTACATATACATACTTTACAGCATGTTTTACAGCAATTATGTCTAGGTCTTCCATTCACATTTGAATCAGACATTTCGGCTCAAAAGAAGCTTTTTTTTTTCAACCCCTCTTTGTAACTTTGCACAGCAGCCGCGGGCCGTGGAGGGAGTTACGGTGGGGCAGGGAGGTGGGGAGGGGGAGGGGCAGGGTGGAGAGGGCTAAAAACTGGCACCTGGATAATTACAGGTAAGTAAACAATTTAAATAATAAAACGAATTTCGTAGCGCGCACTGCATCGCAAAATGCCCCACCGTAACTCCCTCCACGGCCCGCGGCTGTTGCACAGGTAGCTTACACTGAGCATCTTTCAGGTTGGTTCTTCTTCTTCGGCAGACTGATCAGCTGTCACTTCTTCATCACTGTCGTCAGTTATCTCAAGTTCCTCAAATTCCTCCAACACCAGGTAAGTCCATTCAGGATCCTGGTACTTTTCGTTCTGTCTTTTTATTCGGGCACTTCTTCGCTTAGTGTTTTCTCCAGTTGGCTCTGTTTTACTTAAAGCTTGTTTCCTTTGCTCAAGCTTTTCTTCTACTGTTTTCAGTCTCAGTCTCAGTCTCTTAATATATCTTGGCTCTTTATTCTTTTTCATGAGTCTTTTAGCTGGCACTGTGGTTTGACTTTCTTCTAATGTTCTTTTATTCTCGTTTTGCTGTGGCACTTCTGCTTCTGCTTCTTCCCTTCCTGTCTGACTAGTCCCAGGTCTTATCTCTGTTTCTTCTGCCTGGTCACTAAGCTGGCCTTGTTCAGGTGTAGACTGGTTTTGACTTTTTGGCGTTTCAATTTCTGTATCCTGAACACATTCGTCTATTTCTATCTGATCCTATTCAAGCACTTCGAACCTTTGATTTTCTTCCGCTTGAACTTTCGCCCTAATATCTGTCTGTCCCTTTTCAATTTCAGGAGTTCTTGGAGGTGTGTCGATCACTTGTTCGGTCCCTATCTGATCTTCTTCTTCTTCAGATTTTACATGGATTTCGATAATCTGATCGTCTTCTCCTATTCCTGTCTCTTACTCACTATTCCACTCTCTGTCTGAGTAGGTTTGACCTCTTGTTCTTATGGGATCATCTGTCAGGTCGATTATGGGTATCTACTCATTTCGACTGGTGCTCGGTTGTTCGTCATCAGCTACTTCAGGACCAACGTCTGGAGACCCCTCAGCTGGACAACCTTCAGCGTCAGTTTTCTCGTCTTCGGTCACCTTCTTGGTGTGGCTGGCATGGATCCACTTCGGCACACCGGCACACTTCACCGCTGTCGTGGTCACCAGGATCACCTGTCTTGGCTTTCCCCACTTCGGTGCAAGGCAACTCGATCGGGTGTGCTTCTTAAGTACCACCCAATCGCCTGGAATCAATTTATGGACTGGAGTTGCTGGACTGGCGACGGCGTCTTCCCCAATCTGGCGAGAGATAGAACGCACTTGGTCACCCAGTTGCTTGCAGTACTCAAGTACCAAATCATCAGAAATGCTTATCAGTTTGTGTCCTGGTACCCATGCTTGTCTCATCACTCTTCCCATCAGGATCTCATGGGGACTCAGACCTGTATTTCGGTCTGGAATACTTCGGATTCCCATCAGAACAAGAGGTAAAGCCTCTATCCAGTTCATGCCAGTAGATTCACACATTTTCCCTAATCTCGACTTGATAGTGCCATTTACTTGTTCCACCACTCCAGAAGCCTCTGGACGATATGCACAGTGCAGCTTTTGTGTAATCTTGAAGGCTTTACAGAGCTGATCAATTATTTCATTCTGGAAATGCCCACCTCTATCTGATTCAATTGTGACCGGAACCCCGTACCTAGGTATTAGTTCTCGTAGTAATAACTTGGCTACAGTGATGGCATCATTCTTTTTGGCTGGGTAAGCTTCTACCCATTTTGAAAATAGGCAGACAATGACAAGGACATATCTCATTCCTTTGCAAATGAGTAACTGGATGAAATCGATTTGTAATCTTACAAAAGGACCTCATGACTTTCCAATTTTTCCCATCTCAACTACTGTTTTCTTCCGAGCGTTGAACTGTTGACATGTCAAGCACCTCTGGCAGAGTGACTCTGCTACTTTCCTGAACTTCGAGCTATACCATGTCTGTTGGAAAACACGAATCATGGCATCCCTACCAATGTGTGTATCTCCATGTATTAATCTGGCCACAGAAGCAAGCAGGCTGTCAGGCAACACAGGCATACCATCAGGGCCAACAATGACACCATCCTCGCCTCTCTGGCGACAACCAAATTTTCTCCGTCGTTCCTTTTCCTTTGGTGTCACTGCATTCTGTAAATCTTTCAATTCTTCCCAGGTAGGCACATCCTCAAACACCATCAGTTGGCAGCTGTTTCCATATCCCCCAATTTGATATTGACAGACATTCGATGTCTGGCACAATGTTGGGCTACTTGGTCAGCATATTTATTACCTACTGTCACATTGTCATTGCCAGATTTGTGAGCAGCACACTTGACCACTGCCAATTCTTTTGGTAACTGGATTGCGTCCAGTAATTCTTGTACAACTTTCCCATTTCTGATAGGAGTACCTGAAGAAGTCAGAAACTCCCTTTGCAGCCACAATTGGCCGAAGTCATGCACAACTCCATAACCGTACTGACTGTCAGTATATATGGTTACTCTTTTATTTTTCCCAATTTTACAGGCTCTTGTCAATGCAACCAATTCAGCTACTTGTGCATACTTTACTCCAAATAGACAGGATGCTTCTATAGTGCGTGATACCGTGACTACAGCATAAGCAGCACTTAGGCCTACAGTTTCATGTCTCAGACATGAGCCATCAACAAACAGCTCGTAATCTTCTACAGGCAGGGGCATTTCCTTGATATCTGGACGTGGTTTGGTACTAAATTCAGTCAGGTCAATGCAGTCATGCTCGACCTCTCCCTTTGCTTCAGCAATCAGTGACTCAGGTAATAATGTTGCTGGATTCAATATGTTACACCGAGTAATGACTACATTTGCAGCACCTACTAGAATCCTCTCATACTTAGTCAGCCGACTAGGTGTGAGATACTGGGTCTTTGTTCTGGTCAGTAGGATTACAACTGCATGTGGAACATACACAGTTACATGATGTCCCATGACAATGGATTCACTCTGTTCAAGACTCATGCAAGTTGCAGCTACTGCTTTCAGACATCCAGGTAATCCAGCAGCCACTGGATCCAAAGTAGCAGAGAAATATGCTACTGGACGTCTAGTTAAACCATGCTCTTGAGTTAGGACTGACAATGCACAATTATCTCGTGTGTCACAAAACAGTGCAAATTCCTTTGAATATTCAGGCATTCCCAATGCTGGAGCTGTACATAGACATTCTCGTAATTTAGTAAATGCTGTCAGGCTTTCCTCGTCCCATTCCACTGGGTCTTTTGCTCCTTTCTTTGTCATTTTTATCAATGGTTTTGCTAGGACTGCAAATCCCACAATCCATTGCCTGCAGTATCCTACAACTCCAAGGAACATTCTGATTTCTTTCTGAGTATTAGGTAACTGCATGTTTCGAATTATCCTAATTCTTTCTGAAGTAACTTTCCTGACTCCCTTTTCTATCTGGTGCCCCAGATATTTTACTGAATTGGTACAGAACTGTAGTTTGTCAGGGGATACTTTGTGTCCTCCTTCACCTAAATGGTTCAGTAGGGCAATAGTGTCAACAACACAATCTTTCTGACTTTTAGACGCCACCAAGAGGTCGTCTTTATATTGCACCAAAACTGCATTTCCAGGTAAGACTAGGGATTCAAGGCACTTTTTCAGAATCTGATTAAAGATTGAGGGGCTTTCTGTGTACCCCTGGGGGACACGATTCCAAACGAACACGTGACTGTCGAATGCAAATGAGAAAATAAATTTGCTGTCTGGATGCAATGGGATCGAAAAAAATGCGTGACATAGGTCAATCACGGTGAACCACTCAGCATCCCAGGGAATTTGATACAGGATCACTGCAGGGTTCGGAACAATAGGACAGCAAGGAACAACAATTTTGTTTACCTTTCTCAGGTCCTGTACTACCCTGTATTTGCCACTAGGTTTCTTGATTCCAATTATGGGTGAGTTACATGGGCTACTCATCACTTCTTGTATGATGTTGGCTTCTAGCAATCTTTTTATTTCAACGGCCACTCCTGCTCTCACTTCTGCACTCATTTTGTATGGCTTAGTATTGGGGTAAACTGCATCTTTTTTTATGGCTATTTTAATTGGGTCTACATTTGCCATTAGTCCTACATCTTTTCCAGTAAAATCCCATACTTCTAGTTTCACCGTCTGTTGAAGTTCTCCAGGTAAGTCTTGTATTGTCAGTCGTTTAATTTCTGAGTCAGGTCTTATTAACATTAATTTGTATATTCCATCTTCGTCTGGGGTTTGAATTTCAACGTCCTAATAAGTTTACAGGACTGGTATCACAGACAACAAATCTATCCATTTCTTTGAAATTCCCTATTGTAATCTCCATGGGTTCAGTAACTGGGGTACTAATCAATTGATTAGATACACCCACTACTTGGATTGCTTCTCCCGAGAGGGGTAGGTTTGGAACATCTGCTGTTCTTACAGTAGACCGGGTAGCTCCAGTGTCCAACAGAAAGGTGACATCATTGCCTTCAACCTTTCCTTCAATGTGTATGGCCCTGACTAGTCTACCGGCAAGGAGGCGCCAAGTACGCACTTCTTGTCCTCCCCCCTCAGGCACCGTCAGTAAGGTTCATCACAGAGGAAAATGTCATTCAACAGAAATTGCGAAGTTGCTGCATTTCTATCCTCCTTACCTCCCCAAATTTCTATGTCTTCACCTTGCGGTGTCTTTCCCTTAAAATTCGGTCTAGGTGCACGGGGCAACTGACTCGCTTTTACCTGTTGCTGGTTCTTTCTTGGTTTTTCATTCTGCGTCTGTGGATTTAAATCAGGGGTTTGGGGGTTATTATCTTGTGCGTATGGACACTCGTCTCTCCAGTGCCCTATCTGTCCGCACCCGTGACAGGGGAATTTCTTTTTGGCTTCTTCTCGACTCATTTTTACTCTGGGCTTCCCTCCACCCCCAGAACCTTGATTTTGGGAATTACTATTCATTTTACCCAATTGTTTTTCTTGTTGTTCAGCTAGTTTGACTTGTGCCCACATAACCTTTTCCTTCAAAGCCTTTCGCTTATCAGCCATCTCGTCTTCGCAATACTTTGCGTATCGCAAGACTTCATCTATTTTCTTAGACTGCCAACAGATTTTATTGTCTTTGATCCATTGACAAATTTCAGGTCTTAAACCATTTAAAAACCTGTAAATATAGTGGGTCATATCCTTCATCTCAATGTTATCTATACCGCTGTATGTTTTAAACACCTGTAACAGTCTTTCATAAAAGGAATGCACAGTCTCATCTCTTTCCTGTGTAGTTCTATCTATTCTGGTCCAATCAGTTTCCTTTGCAGGCACCTTTCCCTTCAGGTATAACATTACTTGCTGGTATTTTTTCATTACCACATCAGAAGGTGCTCCCGTATTAGAGTCCCTCGGGTACTCCTCACTAGGCCAACCAATGGCAATTTTACAGTCTGTCCATAAATCTACGGGAACAACTATATCGAAAAACCCATCCAGATCTTTCCACAGGCATTTTTGTACTTTCACAAACCTTTCTACCTGCCTGTACCAATCCACTGGTTTCTCTCGTAGTTTTGGAAAGTCATTAGTAAAGGACACAATATCCTGTCTGGACCATGGAACGTGCACATACTTCCCACCTGGCACTTCTCGCATGGGGTATAACTGTTCTGGTTTGTCTGCTTCCTTTAAAACAAACTCAGAAGTCGTCTGTTTGGATCTAACCTCTTCCTTTTTCTTTGCCCACCTGGCTTTCCATTTTTCCAAGTCTCCCCATTTTTGCAACACGGTCAACAATTCTTTGATCTGCACCTTTTTCCCTGACACATTCATATTTTCCAGATCTTTGTCTAAGAACTCAGCTCTATAGGGTTTTTGTAATGGCTTTGATTTCGAAATATCTATTCCCATACTAGCTGCAGTGTCTCTTAATTTCTCATGGAGCACTCTGGTATTACGGGTAAGACTCTTGCAGATGAACAGCAGCTCTTCCTCAGAATAAGTATTTAATCTGTCTAACCCCACATTTCCAGCCCTCAGTTCTTCCATTTCTATTCTCAATTTGTAAATATCTAATGGTTTTGTCTGAGGAGTTTGCCTCTCTAGTTCTCGACTCCATCTCTCAATTTCTTCAGGAGTCACCAATGTGACACTTTTGGTACCTGAAGTCGATTCCATTTGAATCTCTCTCGTATTGAAAGGATTATGTCTCTTCTGCAAACTCCTTCCTGAGTCCCTAATCGGTAAATCCATTAAAGAAACTTCAGATTCACATTCACTTGTCTGATCATCTACAAATAAGGGCTCTTTTCTTGGCTGCACTACAGTTGGGGTAATGATCGGAGTCTTTGGACTCCCCTGTCTATCCCCATACAAAGGAACAACTGGTCCAATAGTTACTGGGATTGTCAAGGCTTCGGGGCTTGTATTTAACTGGGAAATTTTCTGAATTATTTCGGTTCTTTGTTTGGCTAGAGCCTCTCGCTCTCTTTCCTGCAGTATTCTTTCCAGGCGTATTTCAGGTACTATTTGAGGAGACAATGTTGGGGCAGTTGGATGCGTTATACTTGGTCCTTCACCATAATTTGGTTTTGGGAACAGGCTTCCTGTGTTTAAGGATTTCGGTTCTTCCTCATAAGGAGGTCTTGGACAAAAGTCTCTTTCACCTGAATATCTTGATTCTCCACTAAATGGTGGTCTTAGACAGGTGTCTCTGGCACCTATGGGTCCTAGGCCCTCATTATAGGAAGGTATTTGACAACTGTCTCTTGCGTTCACAGATCTATTCCCTTCCTGACACGGGGGTCGTTGGGAAGTATCCCCTACACTAGAGGATCTGGGTCCTTCATTATAAGAAGGCGGATTTTTCATAAACATATCATCCAATAAATCGTCATCTGAATCCCCACTGGACACCCAATGCTTGGTCTTTTCGGTCTTTTTCTCTCCCGCAGGACCACCCATTGGCATCATTGGATACAGTCCTTCTACAATCATATTCTGTCTCCACTGTTTCATTTTTTTATCTCGGGTCTCTTGCTTTAATTTCGGATACCATTTGGTTAACCCTTTATCCATTCGAGGCTTATCTCTTTCAAAAGCCTCTATCTCCCACTCCTCTAATGCTTCGTACTGTGTCAATCTAGGTCTGGGATGTAAATCATTCATTCACGTTCTCAAATTAAATAAAATCCTTCCATTAAATGTACCTTCTAACGGAAAAGCCAAAATTCCGTCATCCTTTGTGTACTCCGCCCAATTTTCCAACCACACACATGAGTGGTACCCTTTATCAAACATCATAAAAGATGCAGGAGTATTAGGTGGCGGTATGACAACACCTTCTCTGGTTTTGATAGGTTTATCCTTTTTGAAATAATTCTTCACTTTATTTACAAGGGACAATTTTCTCTTATTTCCGTACATAATGCTGGTGTTATGACCTTTCCACTGATCGTTCTCAAATCCCAAATGTCTTGGATCAGGTCTAGTTACTGGCCTATACGTATGCCACATATAACTTCCTACAAGCGACTTTGTTTACAAAATCACTCCCAATCCAAATGCGGCTTTTATTTTCGTGCAACCAATCAAATGCACGGTTTCAAATAATCTCGACCAATGGGTGCGCGGCCTTTTCGCGAGACAGGTTCTCACGCTTTGGCACTCACCCCTCCTTTACAATTCCAGCTCCGCTACACACCCGCTGTTTCGACCAATACCAGCGCGGCACAGAGTGACGTCAGAGCAGCTCCGCAACTGACTCCCTCCTTCACAAGGTAACGGAAACTTAATTTCTTTCTTAAAGTGCAAGTGCTTTAGTTATTTAACAACGTGAACACATTCGCCACTGTACTCGAGTGTCTAGAAAGAAAAGATACTTTCACTACAAGTAAACTACTTCCATTTACTACGAGTAGAACCCTTCTGCCTACCCTTCACTCAAGCGCTAAGGAACCTGCTACTTCTTTGACTCATCCACTTCTTTTCGGGATATATACTGAGTCTAAAGTTTCACTAGCGAACCCCTTTGCTATCACCCAAGCTCAGACGAACCTGCTGCTCCTCCCGTGTGACCCTTACTAGGTTATATCACAATAGAAGTTTTGTCAGTGAACTCTTTGCTATCAGTTATTCAAACATACATTCCGAAAAACCCTAATTAGTGCTTCCAGTTCTGCCTAACCTGCACCAATTTTCCTCTAGCCAGTGACCTCAGTACGGCGTGAATTCTCCTCACCACCCGTTATTCATTTCCCCGGGGATTCCAGACAACATATAACATTCACTAACAAGTGGATTAGTACATATATCAATATAACAGCAAGAAAAACAATTTAAAACATTTCATAATTTTCAAAGCAATAAAACAATTGCAAATGCGTTTAGCAGCAAAAGTTTCACAATTAGCAGCAATAACTTTTTAGCAGCATCCGACCTACCTAGCTATCTTAACTAGTCCCTAACCATTTCTTTAACTAGTCCCAAAACCATCCTCTGCTACCAGAAAAATACTGATAGAGCGCGCAGGTCACCCGACCAACCAAATTTACCATATACGTTTCGGGCCCATATATTTCAATTTACCATATTCATTACTCAGGTAACCTTACGCTCTACTACCAGTATCCCAGTTCCTTCCTATATATTTCTCTTGTACCCGACTTACCAATCCACCGTTACGGGTACCTAATGACCATGATGAATCAGGGAGCTAGCTGTGAAGAAAAGGCTAACAACACAATACTAACTTTATATCCTTCTGTATTTCATAAAAACCACAGACTCAGGGGAAGTTTTAAAGATTTTATCTAGATTTCAGATTCGGAAAGCATGAGATTTATAACAAGTAAACAATCAATAACCAAGATAATAAAGAGTACATATCCATAAAGGAAATAGATCAAGCTGATCATTTATGAGTCTAAGGAAAATTAAGAACAGGGAAACTGCTTAATCGGAAATCTCAGAGTTAGTCTTTAACCGGGAACACTAAATATGGGAAAGAATTTTAGAACACACTATAATGTCACAAGTAAAAACCCTATACCTGGGATAAATGGAAATGTGAAAGAACTTTGAAATTTGAATTACTAGAGCTCTAAAATAACATATACCTATGGGAGGGGAAGAAGTGGAACATACTAGAATTTCAGAACCATCATTGAGTCAGCTTAAAGGTAAAGATCAGACACATCTATATTTAATGAATGGTATCGAGAAAATGTACTTAAGGAAAAGGGAAAAATAGGAACATGCTAGATAACAACAATAACGTATGAGCTTTTCATTCAGTTGTTTGCGAAAAAGCATGGAAAATCAATATATGCAAAGATATGTCTTTATTAAAGCAAAAGACAGAAAAATAGAAAGGTGCAGTATAGAGTTTCAGCACTATATTTACCTAGAATGGTGTGAAGACCAACCCTGGCCACAGGTCAGTTAAGAACGGGAGGGACCCCAAAGGAAACCCGTCATCAGTAGGACAGCGGGTGCAGAATGGACACCCCAGGACAGGACAGGAAACCCAGATTAGGATCAGGACAGGACCACCAAGGCAAGACCAGCACCCGCAGTTTGGAAGAAACGCCTGCACTCCACCCTCTCTGCAGCTATCGGCCAGAACCCCGATTGGGTTATCGATTTCCCCAGCAAAGTGCTCCGCCAGCACTTAAGGTTTAAAACCTCTCGAGTCTATGGAAATTTCGAACAGAGTGCTCCGCAGCCCTCTGTATCAATCACCTATTGAGTGCGTTGGGTCAGTGACAGGTCAGCTATTCAGACAAGTCGGACAATTTCTCTAGCTAAACTTAGGCTAGTTATACTGTTTTCGGGTCAGTGTACCACCCCCCAAATGTTGCAAGTGTCAGAATCCCCACTTTCGATTGGTCCCCAAGTAGGATAGGTCAACACACCAATCACATTTCAATTCTACAAGCCTCTATTTACATATTCTGGGACCGCCTATTGATTTTGGGGTTCCCATGACATGTTCTACTGAATACAATGGATAAATTACAAATGTAGCATTTGCAGAACAGTTCAGCTTCTTCTGCTAGGTGAGGGTGCATCTTCCCAGGCACATTTCGCTGAGACCTCTGGTTGCTAGGGATTCAATGCCACTGGCAGAAGACTGCCATGCGCAGAAAGGCTGTTCAAGATGGATTCACGAGTGTCTCTCAAACCCTCAAGAACGCAGTACATGAAAAGTAAGCGAAAACAAATTAAAACACAGAAATAAATGATTACACTGTATACCATGAATAGCTACTCTATACCCCTTACTTTATATAAACTATTGGCATTAAGGTTTAGTGCAAATAAACTACAATACGAAAACATCAGCGCAAGCTTCACCATGTGAGGACACAAAGCAGCCATCTTAATGCAAGTGCGCAAGCGCAAAGGTTCCCACCAGAACTGCAAGTACGTCACGTCACATGAGTGTGACTAACGCATGCGCAGAAGAAACCCCGCCAAGCAGCGGCCATTTTTATGGACAAGCGTTATTTGAGTTAGTAAACACATAGGCAAGCGTCTCTAGGGCGTTCCCAATGTCAAAACAAAAAGGAAATTAGTAAGACAAAACATGTTGGGTTACTCTGTTACATGTTATTCGAGGTTCGTGAATTCAAGCAAGTCGCGTAACGTGCGAATCCTTGCTCCATCAGTGTCACATGACTGAAGATCTCGACCTTGTGTTTTTTGCCCAAAACCTCCAAGCACATCAAGTGGACCACATACTGCATGACTTCCCCCATCTATTTCAAGGACTTGCGTACCTAAAAAGGGCCCCCGTACAGCTACACAGCTATATAACAGTGAAGCCAGTAGCCCTGCACCACCACAGAATACCATTCCACCTACGGTCCCTGATTGAAGAAGAACTGGACACGCTTGAGTGACTCAGTGTCATCGAGGTGTCAGGCCCCACCAGAGGCGCAAGCCCCACCAGAAAAAAATTCGGGGGGGCTGAACCTTTTATTAGTAGGCAGAGTGGAGCTGCAGGGGCTCTTAGATGGGGTGAAACAACTGGAAGGCCTAATTAACATTCAAATGGTCTGTTAAAGACCTGTGAAACGTTCGGGTGCGGCTCTGTGTGTGCCCGGGATCTGTCTTATCCCGGGCTGCCACACACGACGGGGGGGGGGGGCTGAAGCCCGGTGAGTCCAATGGGTGTTGCGCGCCTGGGCCCCACTCCCTGGGTATCACGGCCACAATAGGCTGCCATTCCTAGGAAGCTGCACACCTCGGCATTTGTTGGAGTAGGCGCTTGTCTGATTGCCTGAGACTTGCGAGGGTCAACCTAGATGCTGTCTTATGTGAACACATACCCAAAGAATTCAATTTTGTTTTGAAGAATGAACACTTCTAGTCGTGGAGGGTCGGTCTGTAGTCACTGAGGCGTTTTTTTTTGTTGTTGTAAAATAATGTATTTACATTTTGTTATTTTACAAGGTTCACATTTTATGAAATCAACATTGCAGATGGTTAGTACATTAATTATAAGCATTTTTTGTTCTCGGATTGTATAACATTAACTATAAGCATGAGGCATTCTTCTTTGTATCTAGGGGTGAGGTACACGTAAAGCCCGTGCGAACATATGTTGTCCTCTGTCGGATGTGCTATTACTCATGTGTGGACCTTTTACTCTGGTGCTGCTGGGTAACACCGACTATTCTATTTTCTCATAATATAAATATAACTCTTCAACGTGGGTAATTTGAACTGGGATTCACTGTATAGAGGTGCTCGTGTGTTTATGAGGGCTAGGTAATCCAATGTGTGGCGTCGGTCGCTCGGTTCTGTATGGCAGGGTGCGTGTTGTGAAAGACTATGTGGAGGGTGGCGGCGGCCTCCTATGGTCAGATTGAGGGTTGCATGACACTGAGGGACCAATTTAGGGGGGGTATCCTGTGTGTCCTCCTGGTGTGCCCCGTGTACCAGGGGGATAGTGGCCTGCGTGGGTGGCTCAGCCGTTCCAACTTGTGTGAAGGCGTGGAGCAGTCAGTGTCGCCCATTGCATGGAAATAAGATGCTTGGTGTGCCTTGGATTTCTTCCGAGCCAAGCACCTCTTCCTCAGAGGCCCCCACTTTTTACCTGCGCCTCGCCATGCCTCATCGGATGCCCCCCCTGACGCTCTCCAATACATGGCTATGCATCTCTTCGCCAGGAGGATCGCCAGGGAGACAAAGCGTGTTTCCACTTTTTGGTGCTTTCAGCGTTTGCCTATGCCCAGTGCGTATAATAACTTGCTCCAGGCATCAGGTACGTTCTTAATTATTTATTAGCAACAGTAAATCAGCTTCCTAATTCACTAGTCCATAACTATAACTGACTTGTACCTACTTGAAAATTCCCCAGCCTTCTATTCTAGAATTCCTTACATCAGAGTGTGCATGCATTACATCACATCATCACATTTCGCCCCCCTCCCCGGAAAGAAAAAAAAACCCAGAAAGAAAAACACATTTAGCAATGTTCAATTAAGCGAACAGGTTTCTAGAAAATTCTTTCAGATCTTCTGCTTAATTGTTTGTCTTGAGAAGTATTTTCACATCCAGTGAAATTGGCTTTTTAACAGAATGTCTTATTTCTTGTTATGGTCTTGCTTTCATTTTCTGCAGTTAGTGCTGTTCCACGAACTTTTGTTATTTCTAATGGCATTGGGTGAAATCTACTTTGTGACTTTTTTATTTGCTGTTGTCGAACCAAAACCAAATCACCCACTTGGTATTCTTGGCTGTGACACTTCCTTTTACTTTCTGCATAATATTTCATTTTTAGGTCTCGCCTACGCAGTGCATAGGCGCTGCTTAGGAGACCTTTAGCCGTCGTGCATCTCTTTTTCAAAGCACATACTAATGCTTGTGGCGGCATACCGCTTGCGGGAGTGCAAAGCAGCGCGTCACAAGCACGAGTATGTGCTTTGAAAAAGAGCAGACTGCTCTCCCCAGCAAGCGCACCACTCGCGGGTGCATCCCTCCGCCTCTCTCTCCCGCTGCAGCCTGCAAGTACAAGCAACTTGCTCATAGTGTCAATCAAGTTAACTGCTTTTCCCACATCACATCACGGCACCCAATGAAACAACCGTTCGTTCCCTTAGCCCGCCTACCCATCAGCAAACAGCCTCTGCTGAAAGACTACGCGTGGCGCCCTTCAACAGCAGAGTCATGGCATCACTCGTTTTCAGGATGGGACTTGCAAGTCGCAGGAGCTTCTTGTGAGTTTTCATATTTGACTGACAATTGTGGGTGGAAGTGATGCTTTACTTTGCCCCTGATATTGGCCTCATCTCTCATACTGTAAAATTTGCGAAATACAGTTGAATCTCGCAGGGTCGCAGTGTAAAACACAGTTTACGACAATCTGTTTACACTGTACAGTGCTTCAAGGGGCATGGTTCTAGTTTGTGCTTTTCTGCCCTACAGGCAGGGCTACGGCTCACGCAGGCTTTGTCAAAAGACCAATAGAATAACCTTTAATGTAGATGACATGAAGTTGGTGTAATTTACAGCAGCATCACTCAGCACCACCACAGCATCACTCAGGGCCACCACAGCATCACATAGCACTACCACAGCATCAGTCAGCACCACCACAGCATCACTCAGTACCACCACAGCATCACTCAGGGTCACCACAGCATCACTCAGCACCACAACAATATCATTCAGCACCACCACAGCATCACTCAGCACCATCACAGCATCACTCAGCACCACCACCGCATCACTCAGCACCACCACAGCATCACTCAGCACCACTACAGCATCACTCAGCACCACCACAGCATCACTCAGCACCATCACAGCATCACTCAGCACCACCAAAGCATCACTCAGCGTCACTACAGCATCACTCAGCGCCACCACAGCATCACTCAGCACCACCACAGCATCACTCAGCACCACCACAGCATCACTCAGCGCCACCACAGCATCACTCAGCGCCACCACAGCATCACTCAGCACCACATCAGTATCACTCAGCATCGCCTTTGCACTAGTACACCACCACCACTACCACCTCAGCATCACTCAGCACCAACGCAGCCTGCTCTCGGAATCTGGCATCTGTTGATTCCCCCCAAGCGTCTGGCCGCTGCTAGTGTTATAATACAGGTACTAGTTCCCAACCTTCACCCTCCGATTGTTTATGCCCCCTCAAAAAAAAGCGTTAACAAACAACCATTGGAATAGGCAGAAACAAGTTGGCAGCATTGCAAGAACAAAAGAAAACTGTGAACATTTTTACATAATGCCTTCTTGGTCATATATAAGGTAACAAAAATGCTTCTGACACTTTTTTATTATAACTTTTCAGCATGCTGCACAGCAGCCACGCTTCTCTACAGCACAGCTTGAAGACATTGGCAAAGTCTGGCTAAACACTTATAAGGCCCTAAAGGCGAGACCCATTGGCTATGCCAATGCTTGTTTCTTTTGACTCCTTGTCTTTTTTTAGCACTTCACTATGAGTTTCTGGCGGGTTTGCTGGCAAGTGCGGTAGACGAGTATGCCTTGATTGTCCAAACATTAATTGCGATGGACACATTCCAGTAGATGTGTGGGGAGTATTCCTATAGTCTCTTAACACTTGGCCTCAAGCTTGATTTATTGAGAATTGTGTTAATTTCGCTCTTTGCACAGCTTTCTTAATGGTGGCCATTAACCTTTGTACCATTCCATAAGCTTGCGGCCACATAGGAGTCACTCTCCAATGCACAATCCCCAGATAATTCATACTTTTTTAACACACTTCCACTGAAAGGAGGACCATTATCGGTTTTTAACACATTGGGTATTCCCCACGTAGAGAAAATTTCATCAAGAACTGGAAGCACTAATGAAGTCGAAGTTGACGATACCACTTTAACAATGGGAAATCGAGAATACTCATCAATTATGGCTAATAGATAATGCCCTGAATCCAAGGGGCCATAAAAATCTGCTGCCACATTAGCACATACAGCATCTGGCAATTCTGACATATGAAGTTCTTGTGTTTCTGTTTCTCGTGATGTGCATTGGCATATGTGACACGATTGAACTACTTCTTCCACTTGCTGGTCCAACCTTGGAAACCACATTTTCTCTCTTAGGAAGTTTTTAGAGGCGGATATACCTCTATGGCTTTCGTGAGCTAGATCAATAACTTTCCTTTGTAAGCAAACTGGGACAACTATTTTGTTTCCTCTCAGCAATATGCCAGAAGAGGCTACAGATAATTATGCTCGTAAATTTTTATAAGCCAAAATATCATTTTTTTTACCATTTGGCCTAAATTGCTTGCAGTATTTATCAGTCTCCAGTTATTTTTATGTATACTTTTGATTACTTCTTGAATGGTATCATCTGAATATGCGGCTTCAATCAGTTCTTTTTGCGAGACAACTTCAGTTATTGGTAACTTTATTATAAAACAGATATATTCTTCTGCCTCCAATTGTTGTCTTTCCTTTGAATCACAGATAATCTGCAGGATTGTATTCTTTTCCAGGTTTATGAATAATTCTGAAATCGTAATCCATTAATCTCATTCCCCATCTTTCTATTTTTGGACGCATCTTTGTTTTTGGATTCCCGAAAATGGAAATGAGGGCTTGGTGATCGGTTATTAGTACAAAAGGCTTCCCATAGATGAAATCATGATAATGTTTGCATGCCCATATGACCGCTAAACTCTCTTTCTCAGGCTGAGAGTATTTTTGTTCAACCTCTGAAAGACTTTTGCAGGCATGAGATATTACATATCTTGGAGTTTCTCTTTTAGGCTTATGTTGTATGAGCATAGCACCTAGCCCTGCAGGACTGGCATCCACTACCAATTCCGTACATAAATTTGGATCAAAGTATTTTACATTTGCTGCCGTAGTTATTTGTGACTTTATTTCTTGGAACACCTGTTCACAGCTTTCATTCCATTCAAATCTTCGACCCTTTTTTGTTAAACTCCCTGAGAGGCGAGCTTAGAGTTGCAAAATTATTAACATATCTCACACAATAACTGGCCATTCCCCTGAATGATCTCAATTGTGTTATGTCCTTGGGTTTTTGCATTGCGTTCAGCGCAATTATTTTCTTAGGATCAGGCTTCATTCCGTCATGGGAAAATATATGCCCATAGAATGTTAGTTCAGTTTTGTTTAGTTCACATTTTTTTAGGTTTAGAGTCAATCCATCTTTAGGAAGTTGTTGACATACATTATCAAAGGTCTGATCATATTCTTCTTGATTTTTTCCAAAGACTAAGATGTCATCATTATAGTTCATGCTGTTTGTACAGGCCTTATGATGTTTTTTATAATTTCGTGAAATATTTCAGCAGCAGAGCATGTACCAAAATTGAAGGGTTTATATCTGAAAAGACCCAGGTGTGCTGAGAATGTTGTAATGTATCTCGATTGACTATCAATTTCTAGTTGATTATATCCCTTACATAAATCAAGTTTCGAAAAGACAACTGCACCATTATTATTGCTCATCATATCATTTAAATGAGGGCCTGGGTATCTCTCTCGTTCAATTGCAGTGTTTGAAATTCTCATGTCCACACAAATTCTGATGTCCTCAGTGTCTTTTTTGGGAATAATCACAATGGGAGATACCCATGGCGTTGGACCTGTTGCTTCTTCAATTATGTCTTTGTTTAATAATGCTTTAATTTTATTTTCAACTTTCACTTGCATGTGAACAGGAACTCTTCTGTGAGACTGAGCTACATGCTTTATTGTTTCATTTATATGTAGGGTTATTGCTTTGTCCTTCAATTTCCCTAAACCATCGAACAGTTTGGGATATTTTCTAAGAATAAAATGATCTGTTGTTAAATTACAGGTGACTGCTGGTTCCCCCATAAATTGAGCAGTTAAATTACTCAGTAAACATGGCCCTGGAACCTCTCCTTGTAGAACATGTATTTATTTTTTACTGCTTATTTGTTCATGTTTTAGAATTTCTTCAAATTTTCCTAGACAAGAAACAGGATGTTTTGCTCCCCATTAAAAAAACACTTACATTTGATGGTTTGAGGGGGGGTTGTTCAGTCATTTTTAGGTCTCGCCTGTCGATGTGCATGCGCATCGAGCTTGCGAGCCTATTGCGGCTTAACCACTCTTTAACTAACAAGCAAGGAATCGTGGCGATTCCTTGCAGTGCCCGCGACTTTTAAGCTCAATGCGCATGTGCATTGAGCTTAAAAGCGCGTGCACATCAGTTCCCTCAGCCGCAATCGCCGTCTGTTCCCTCAGCCGCATTCCTCCGACACCTTTTGAAGTGAAGCTTAGCTTCACTTCAAAGGCCCCGGCTTCTTCACACCCACATGCCGCTCTCCCCGCTCCGCCCCCTCCCCTGCCCGCCGTGTGCATTTCTCCTCCACCCCCTCCCCACAGCAATGCCCTCCCCTTATCTGCCTTTCCCTCCGTCTTGTTTTTTTTTTACCCGCTCCGCCCCCTCCCCTGCCCGCCGTGTCGCATTTCTTTTCTCCTCTTTGCGCCCCCCCCCACCAGGCTCTCCCGCCCCCATCCGGCTTCCCTCCGCGCAGCCATCTGCCTGCCACACTTCTCCCCTCGTTCGCATTCCCGACCCCCCCCTCTCACCCCCCCTCCCCCCCCCCCTACGGCTTTCCTTGTTTCGTTTTAAGCTTTCTCCTCTTCTTTGGGTACAGCTGCTTGGACGTCGCGCTTTATTGGCCGCTTCATATTTACAAAAAGCTCTCACTGTACACGCCCGCTCCCCATCCTTGGCTACAGCTGCTTTGGATATTGCACATTATTAAACGCTTTTTATATTTACAAAAAGGGCATGCTGCGACATCTCGCTCTAACTTAAAATATGGTGGCCGCAACTCTTGTGTGGCCGCTTTATATTTACCAAAAAGCACTTGCCTGGACGTCGCACTATAACTTTAACTATTTTGTTTTTATTTTCAATGCGACACAACATGCTTTAGATTTAACATTTCAGCTGCGCACCTTACTTTTGTGCTGCGCGGCTCACCTAAATCCACTTTTAAAATATTCGTAATTCTTTTCAACAGCGCACCTTGCCTTGCTTTAACTTTAACTATGGTACACTTTAACTATGGTACCCATGCGTCTATTGTCAGCAGCTCACCGGCCCTTTACGATGCATGCTGTCCTCAAGGCCTGCTCCTCCAATTGGCCACTGCCTGGGCTTTTAAATTCTGACTTACGTCCTGCTGCAGAGACCACCCACAGCATATACCTCTTCGGCTTTTCAGCATTTTCAAAACCAAGAGCTTTAACTTTCACAAATGCGACACCTATGCTTGTATTTGTAGTGACTGATCCAACACAGATCGGTAACCAAAATTAAACAAGTATTTGCATTGAAATAGGTCTGCATTAGTGAAATTTCAACATGGCGGGCGCCTGCCTTCACTTTCTATTTTTTAATTTGTATAGCATTGACGGCACCCCGCGCTTTAGCTTTAAGCATATAAAGTTAAAACGCGGCACACCGCAAAGGCTATAAAACCACTCAAAAAACGCTTGTCCTTGTGTAAGTCTTTCCTCCTGCACTCTCTGTTGTTCTGTCACCCACCGGCTTCACCCTGATTCCTCTCTCTTGCGCTTGTCCATGTGCTCTATCCACGGCTTCCACCACCGGCGCCCTTTGTGCAACTTATCACCTTGTTGCTTCCACATACTCTCCACCTCCCCCCTTTGTTGCTTCGTTCTCTCGCCCCCCCACCCATCACGTTCGCCCTCAGAATCACCCATCCACTTTAAAAATGAAATAAAACCACTTTCATATGTTTTCTTCTATTTTTAGTCACTGATCCGACACGGATCGGTAACCAAAATGTAACAAGTATTTGTAATGCAATTGGTCTTGCATTAGTGTAACTTTGAGCTATTGCCATTGCCAATGCTAATGTTTTTTTGTTTTGCTTTTTACGACACTGCGTAATTCTATTTCCATGTTAGGTCTCAAGGAAAGGGTGCAGTACCACAGGCTGTTACTAGGTGTCCCTGTAGAGTTGTGAAGTACTGCACCCTTAATGCAAATATAAACAGATACATTTATTAGCAGTGACATTTTTGTTAGCTTGTGTTTTGAAAATGCACAATTGTTTTTATTTAACTTTATTTCACAAACAAAAATAAATAAACAACAATTTTGCATTTTCAAAACGCCACTCACCCACGCAACGCCACTCACCCACGCAACGCCACTCACCCACGCAACGCCACACCACTCACACACGCAACGCCACTCAAACACGCAACGCCACTCACACACGCAACGCCACTCACCCACGCAACGCCACTCACCCACGCAACGCCACTCACCCACGCAACGCCACTCACCCACGCAACGCCACTCACACGCAACGCCACGCCACTCACACGCAACGCCACTCACACACGCAATGCCACTCACACACGCAACGCCACTCACCCACGCAACGGCACTCACTCACGCAACGCCACTCACACGCAACGCCACTCACACGCAACGCCACGCCACTCACACACGCAATGCCACTCAAACACGCAACGCCACTCAAACACGCAACGCCACTCACCCACGCAACGCCACTCACCCACGCAACGCCACTCACCCACGCAACGCCACTCACCCAACGCCACTCAGACGCAACGCCACTCACACGCAACGCCACGCCACTCACACACGCAACGCGACTCAAACACGCAACGCCACTCACACACGCAACGCCACTCACCCACGCAACGCCACTCACCCACGCAACCCCACTCACCCACGCAACGCCACTCACACATGCAACGCCACTCACACACGCAACGCCACTCACACATGCAACGCCACTCACCCACGCAACGCCACTCACCCACGCAACCCCACTCACCCACGCAACCCCACTCACCCACGCAACGCCACTCACACACGCAACGCCACTCACACACGCAACGCCACTCACACACGCAACGCCACTCACACACGCAACGCCACTCGCCCACGCAACCCCACTCGCCCACGCAACGCCACTCATCCACGCAACGCCACTCATCCATTTGCAAAACGAAAAATGTTAAACTCTTCTATTGCGAGACCTATTGCATTTTCAATGCTTGTTGTATATTCAGTCACACACATTATATTGCAAGTTGCTCCACTATCTAAGACAAAAGGTACTTTTTGAGAACCTACCAAAATATCAACTGCGGTTGTCTTTTTAATGTCTTCTTTTCTAATCATGTTTAATTGCTGAATTTCATCTTTTTCTTGCATCATGTATAATCTCTCACTATGTTCAAAATCTTCTTCAGATTCATCTTCTTTCTCAATTGCTTCCATTTCTCTTATTTGTTTCACGTTTTCATTTCTTTTTTCTTTATTTAATTTAAATTGTTTATTTCCATTTTCTTTTCTTGTCCAGTTTCCTTTTTTTCTTTTTTAAATCTGCACATACTTGAGAAATTATTATGTCTGCCACATTCTTTACATTGCTGTCCCTTAGCTGGACAAAATTTTGGATGAGAAAATTGAAATCCACATCTATAACATAGTCTTTTCTCCTTGTAATGTGTCCCCACTTTCTTTTCACTGTTTATTTTTGATGACATTTGTCTCACTTGTTCTAGAGTTTTTATTCTTCCTTCTTCCATGTTTGTGGCATGTTTTTTAGCTTGTAGTTCTGTTCTTGCCATATACGCAAAATTTCTTGAAGATCCTATATTTTCTCTAAGAGTTTCTTTCTGAATTGTTTTGAGCAACAGCATTGTATAATTCTCAGTCTTATTGCTTCTTCGTTATTAAATTGATCAAATTCACAAACTGTTACTAGTTTTTTAAGTCTGGTGACAAAATCATCCATTGTTTCATCCTCTTTCTGACATTGTAATATTCCATCTTGCACGTGTCACTTAGAATTGTTATGATTCATTGCCATCGTCACATTCTTAGATGTAGAGTGTTGTAGAGTGTTCTATCAAGCTTCAGTTGAGCTTGTGGATTTATCCATGGTGGTTGTGTAAGCTGTCTTCCACGAATAAACCTCCTTCAAGAACTTCCTACATTTGTGTATTTACTACACAATTTGGCGACGATCGGGATATTCGAGCATTTAACTCAGAAAAGACCCGCGCTTTATTTACAAAACGAGGTTTGGAGACAGCGTTCACCGTTTCCAGCGAAGACTATATAAAGGTATTTCTTAAAAATTCTTTTAAGTGTATATGATAGCACCAGCGGCAGCTTTCACCACCCTATGTGCTTTGATTGCACCTGCGGCTGTTCCCTAATTGCAACTTTTATTAGTACCGGAGCTTCCCCGCTCTAACTGTTCAACTAATTTTATCAATTTTTACATCTCTGGTTCCCATATAACCACGCGAAGCCTCGCTTCGTTCTCGTTTCATTCCTCTTGTGGCTATGATCGCTGTTTACCCGTAAGTTATACGAAGCATTTTTAAAAGAAAAAGTAAAAAGAAACGGTAACCTTTTCTTCCACACGAACATTCTCTGCTGAACATTCCCTGCTGCTGAGCGCACAGACACCGCGCACTCCACGATCCAAAGCGCATTCAAGTCACGGCCGCTCACCTCATCATAACGTCCCACAATGCAATTGCCTAGCGTGCTTACCTCATCACGCAACGCTGCGCTCCAGCAACCATCTTAATCCCCATAGAAACGGAAATCGAGTCGGTCTAGTCCTTATCGATTATTTTTCTAAATGGCCAGAATTAAAAATTGTTGACAAAGTTGGGTCAACTCAAGTGGTCCAATTTTTAGATGAAGTCTTCTGCAGAGAAGGCATACCTGCAGAAATTGTATCGGATAATGGACCACAGTTCGTTAGCAAGGAATTCACCTCTTTTGTTCAGAGATGTGGCATAGTGCACAAAAGGGTGTCCAACTACAATCCTCAGGCCAATGGTCAAACAGAACGCTTCAATAGGGTCATCAAAGAATCCATCCAGTTAGCTATTAAGAGTAATCTAGATTGGAAAAAAGCTTTACGTTCTACCTTGTTGTCATATCGGACCTCGCCCAACTCGGTTACAGGTGTATCACCATTTGAGTTACTTAGGGGTAGGAAACCTGGTTCAAAACTTCTTCCCTGGTGGATGAAAATCAAGTTTCCTAATGAGTCCTTAGTGAATCCTGACAGCGTTAAAGACAGAGTACTAAGATACCAAGAGAAAATGAAAACTAGATTTTTATCTCAAAAAAGTTCAGGCCAGAAGATCAAGGTAGGTGATTTTGTACGAGTCAAATTAGGCAGGGCCTTTGATAACAAGTGGAACAAGTGGTCAGATCCTTGCAAGGTTACTGAAGTATTTTCCAAAGCAGTGAGGGTCGCAGATGGGAAAGTGTGGAACTTCAGGAGGATTTCTCTGTATAAGGGTTTAAATCATTCATCCTCCACCAATGATCATCCAATTCCAAAATCTTATGTTTCAGTCGAACAAAATGATGCATCTTATTCTCCACTGTTTGACACTTTTAGTCATGAAAATCAAGATGTGAACAATCCCGTTGTAAATGACAATGAATCACCTAATGCTTTGCAAGTTAGAAATACTGTAATTAACGAAAATGTTCCTATGCAATATCCTGATGTTTCAAATGATAATTCTGTTCAAAGGAAAAGTGTACGAGTTAAATTTGCTCCTGTTAAACTGCGTGATTATCTTCTCTAAGTTTTTTTTTTAATTTTTTTGTTTTTTTTAAAGGGGGAAGGTGTGTAATATTCCATCTTGCACGTGTCACTTAGAATTGTTATGATTCATTGCCATCGTCACATTCTTAGATGTAGAGTGTTGTAGAGTGTTCTATCAAGCTTCAGTTGAGCTTGTGGATTTATCCATGGTGGTTGTGTAAGCTGTCTTCCACGAATAAACCTCCTTCAAGAACTTCCTACATTTGTGTATTTACTACACAAATGCCATGCTAAAATTGTTTCTTTCAAAGTCTAACTTTCTATGAAGATCAAATTTGTCATTTAGACATTTCATAAGTCCCTTACAGGTGTTTCGTTCCTGTTGAGGAAATGTAATTATAAGGTCTTCCACTTCATCTCCTGCTAAATTAAGTAACAAGTCATTTGCCTGTTCATCAGTGTGATTTTTGCACGTTGCATTTAAAAAATGCTCAAATCTCCTTGTGCATTTCTCCCATCTTTGGGCAACATTTTGTTGTTCTGAAAGATCTAATGGCAGAGGTCTCCTAAAAACAGTACTTGATATTTTCCTGCGTCAATTTCTTCATCATTGATATCGGAATTCATACTTATTATTGCTTCTCTATCTGTTGTAATAGTTGTTGTTGTTTGCTATATGTTAATAAAGGTTTATTATTCCATTTGTTTACTCATTATTAATGAAATGCTTATTTTCACTTATTTATTGATGTACATATAGCTGTGTACATCAGCGTTGTTAACTATTTAAAGTTGCTGTGTGTATCAGTGCGTTAGATACATCATTGTTAATACTGCCCACACAGTTTTTTACTTGATTGTATTATAACGATATGCCTGACTTTAAAATGGCCGTACATCACGCACGCGCATTTGTTTGGCCGAAATTCAAAGTCCGATTCAATTTTCCTTTTTATGCGCTTCTATACGCTTACTTGTCCTTACTTGCCACAGGCGCGTATCCACCGAGCGACTGTGCTCTTCAATTCAAAAACAAAATTGGAGCATCACTCACCACATTGAAGTCGTAATTAAACGTTCAAGAGAAACAGTGCATCTCACCGCCTTCAGCTCGCCGTAAGCCCGGTGATCTCTAGTAGAGTTGCGTGTTTTGCTGGACAATCCCAAATCTCAGAACATGTGCAGTAAAGAGGCCCCGGGCATCTACGGCAGGTGAAGTGTGAGTTGGGGTAATAACGCTGTAGCATTTCTGGGGTCAGACATGCCCGATGTAGCATGCGGTATTGTATGTTTTTAAAACGGTAGTTACGGGACACCTTCTTTGGGAACTCAAGGGGGCATTCCCACTCTTGATCATAAAGGGGCCATTGGAACTCCACCTCCCATTTTTCCCGATCGTAGAGCACCTCCGGGCACTGACCAAAGATAACATGAAGCGGATCTGGGGCCCCATGGAGGCGAAGTCTTTTGAAAAAGTCAAGAACATATTACTTGGCAACATCACAGTGGCCTTCTTTGACCCTGAAAAACTGACAGAGCTAATTGTAGATGCTAGTCCCATGGGGCTAGGTGCAGTACTGACCCAGGAAACTCAGCCTGGGAGATGGGCACCCCTCGCAATCGCCAACCAAGCTCTTACCTCAACCTAGGCAAGGTCTGCTCAAATTGAGAGAGACGCTCTCACCATCACATGGGGGTATGGTAAGTTCCATTTATACCTGTGGGGATGCCTGCTCCGTATCATCATTGTCCGTGTTCAAGGGAACAACACCACACTCATGCCTCCCATCGAATAATGGGCCATACAACTGCAACAATACCAGCTGGAAGAGATATACAGACAAGGGTCAAGGAACCCGAGCGACATCTTATCATGCTATCCTGTGCCGATGGAAACACACACCACCACTGACAATGCACAGACAGAGGAATATTTGAAGCTGGTGAGCCAGGGAGGCTACCCACAAGTGCTGGTCCTGCAAGAAATAAGCCACACCACAGCGTGGGATAGTGTCCTTCAGAAAGATGTCAGCACCCTACAAGAGGGCACTTGGTAGATGTTGGTGAAGGATGCCATCAGTGGGTCAACCCTGAGAGAGACAAGCTAAAACAACTATGGAGGGTCATGCAACAAGCTAAGTACCACAGCTGACGACAGGTGCGCAACACCCATAGGGCTCACTCGGCTTCAGCCCCCCCCCCCCCATCGGGTGTGTCAGCCCGGCCGAGTCAGCTTCTTGGGCTTGCGACCCACTAATTGCAGTCGCACCCGAGTACTTCACAGGTCTTTAAAAGACCATTTACTTGTTAATGAGGCTTTTGTTGTGTTTTCACACCTTCTTAGAGCCACTCTGCCTACGGCTGAAAGAATTAGCCTCACCCCTCCCCCTCCGAAATCTTTTTCAGCTCTCCATTCCCCCAAATTTGGCTCCAGATGCCAGCCTGGCTGACAGGTTAGTGTTGAGAGGACATCGGCTAGTAATACCATCTACCATGACCCAAAGGATCTCCGAGCTAGCCCATAGCGCGCATCAAGACGCCGCCAAGAAGAAACGCTATTTGAGCGAGCGCGAGCTGCCAGCCAACAGTGAGTGCAGCTGGGTGTTCAGGCAGTCTCAGATTCATCTCCGGATCGAGAAGAGGTGAATTTACCATGCATGACAGGTCAAGGGCAATGCGAATATGTGGTGCAGCGGTGACCAAGGCTTCCAAACGGGATTTGTACAGGCAGAATTTCGGGAATGTTTTCTCTCCCTAGGCCTCTGTTCACAACTTACTGGGCCACAATGTTGTCTTCCCCTTCAGAGTTGCTGTTGAGGATTTCAATTTTGAAATAACAACGAAAAACTGTTCGCTAAAGTTGTTTTGTGCAGCAAATGAGGTGTGAAAGGTCTGTGAGTTGCCACTGGGCATAACGGTTCATTCATTTGATCATTTTTTCTAATATAATGAGACATGGTTTGGCTACTATCATTGTGACCCTTATTGTTATGATTTCTTTAAATACCTATGAAAAGGCTGGCTTGATTTTTATAGGGTTTCATTTAGTGTTTTCTCTAAGAGGTGCATGTTTGCAATGCCTTAAGGACTACAGTTTATTTTCACGAACCCTTCGTTCTTACCAGACTGAGGGTGCCAGTCTGCGTAGCAGTTAATAGTGGGTTTATTCTTTTCACTTAAATACTTGTTGAGTGGGATATGTGAGTGTTCACGATCAGCATGTGGAATACAAAAAAATCTACGATGTGGCACTTTTTTATGAGGCGTCAAAGCACTTTTTCGGAGTGTAGCACTCTACTCGGGAACCCAAACAGGATTATTGGGAATTAGTATAGGTAAATATGAACGCTGACTTGTATAATCTGTTAAGTTTCTGTAGGCGAAGTTTTTCTTGATTGGTGTTTGTTTTGAGCCAGGCAAGTTGCAGTTTTCTAATTTGTTGTTTATCTCTGCATTTCTCCAAGGTGCCTGTTTACTTTTGTTGTGTTGTGTAATTTTTAGTGGTATTAGGATATCAAAAGCTAACTGTAGCCACTCAGATAGTTTTTTTTTACAGAATGTATTGTGTCTAGATTGGTACTGGATGTTAGTTTTGTTTCTAAGTGTTCCAAATTGAGTTTGTTCCATGGTCGATAAGTGAATGCACGTATGGTGGTTTTAGGTGTGTTGCTTTGGTTTGGAAAGCAAGCAAATGGTGGTATGACCATGTGACCAGAGTCATTGTTTGAAAGGTAACTAGTTCTGTATTTGCAAAAATGACATCTATGATATGTCTAGCAATGTGTGTGGGCTTGTGGACGATCTGATGCAGGTTCAGACCGTCTAGGCCAGTGATGATTGTTTTCGGATGGGGCAAACCAAATGTTGAGGTCACCCAGAATGCATAAGTTGGAGTGTAGTGTTATCAGGTTTGAAACAGTGTCTAGACATGTGTCTGGGAATGCTACATTGCTTGGTGGAGGTCTGTAAAGGAGCAAGAAGTTATAGGAGGAAGATGGTGTCGGCTTGCATCTGGTGAATAGGGCCTCACAACCTTATACGGAGATGCCGTCAGCTTTAGTGATGTTTGGCTGAACACAACAGCTAGGCCACTTCCTCCTTTACCTATACGATTTTGCTTGATAGTTTGATAACCTAAAGGAACGGCTTCATGCAGGACTGGAGCCATATCATCTCCCAACCATGATTCAGTTATGAAGAGTTTGTCAGGTTTTGTGTCACTGAGAAGGTCGTAGATGTGATGTTTGTTTTTAGAGAGCAAACAAGCATTTATTAGTAGACAGTTTAGAGAATGTGCTTTGGTGTAGGTGTGACTTTGTTTTGTAGAAGAGTCAGCAGTATTTTGTGGGCTTTTAGCAGGTGTGTATGAGGATAGCAGTCGTGTAGATGTCTGTTTTGTATTCCTTGTCCAGCAGGTTAAGAAGGCATATTGATGGGTCTGCATGTGTAGGTGGTGGAGATGGAGGTTGAGAGTGAGTTGGTGAGCTGTGTTGTTTTTGTAGTGTAAACTTGTTGTGCAGTAGACATGGAGAAGCGAAATTGTGAGGAGTGTCATATTGCTTATTTTGTTTGCGTCTGTTTAACGCGGAAAGTGTATGAGTTAGGGGTGGTGGTGCAGCATGGGTCATGTAGTAAGGTTCTAAATTGTCCAATGGATGAGAGGAGGTTGAAAGAGAGTTGATGTGTTACTGTATATGTGTTAGGTGTATGGGAAGAGAGAAAGCTCGGCATTGGAGTTTGTTCATGGTGTGTATCATTTGTGTAGTCTAGAAGGTAGGAGTGGATGCATGTTTGTAGTTTGTCATGGAAAGTATTATGTGTTGTGCGTGAGAGATTTTGTTGAGCTGGTGTGTATGTTATGTTTTGTTTTTGAGGAGTAGTGAAAGGAGGTGATGATGTATTTGTTTTCTGAGAGGGATTTGTATGTAAAGTATTGTAGGTGAGGGGAAGTTGTAAGTTAAAGGGGGTGGTGATGTGTTTGTGACTAGAGTGTGTGGGGTGTGTAAGAGGGGATGAACGAGAGCTAAGAGTTTGTGTTAGATTTGTTTGCTGAAAGAGGTAATGTGTGTGGTGCAGTGGAGTGTAAGTGCTGTGTGCTTGTGTTATTGTGCTAGAATGAAGAGGAGGGTGTTGGTGGCTGTAAAGATGGAAGGCTGAGTATAGGTTTGTTAGTGACAAAAAGGGGTCTGTTAGGAGTAATTAGAGTAGGGAGTGTATGTCTGGATCGGCTATAGTTATGTATGGTGTGGAATAGGGTTGTGTTAGTAATGAGTGAATTGGTAAGTGATATAGGATAGAGTTATGTATTATTTGTAAGTAGCTGGGATAGAAGGGTGTATAGGTGTGGTTTCTGGGGGTTTGTAGTGGGTGCTGAGACATTGACTTTTGTCTAGAGTACGTTTGTAGTAAATGAGTAGAGTACATTTGCTGTGCGTGTGTTAATCTGGTTGTGGATGGGGTAGGGTGGGTGCTGGTGAAAGTATATTTGAGCAGCATTTCTGGTCCTAGTCCTGACCAGGCTCGAACAGGCTCAAACAGGAATTTGCCCATGGCCTCTCCACCCTTAACCTTGATGCCCATGTCGGGATGCCTTAAACTCTAGTAATCAGCGGACCCCTTCGGCCAATAAGAACTCTAGCCCTAACCCTATCCAATCATACCACTAGCCCTAAGCCCTGGGATCAATAGGAGACCAGACCCTTACAGGCAATCACAGCCCTAGTCCCAGCCATCAATCAGAAACCAAACTGTAAGTCCAATAGAAACCAAATAAAAACCATAGGCCCAGCCCTAGTCCCAGCAGCCAATCATGCACGAAACCCTAAGCACCTGATCCAATAGGAACCCTAGGCCTGGGAACCAATCAGCAACCCTAAACCTATCCAACAATAGGAACACTAACCCTAATCCAAAAGAAACACCAGATACAGCCACCAATCAATGCACAGATGTAGCATCCAATAGCAGCTTATATCAGGTGTATGTGACCTCATTCACAGGTTACTAGGCAGGGGGCTGGAAGCTGCTCCTCAATTCAGAATCTCCTAGGAGACAGACAGTCTCAATCCACACTCTGGAGTTCTGCAGGTAAGGGTCTAAAACTTTGTTCTCTAAAAATACAGTTTTTTCAAAACTTAGCTCACTCTCCTAGCCAAAAAACGAGTGTTACATTCCCTTTCCCAACACAGCTTAAACGTTTTTTTTTATTTCTTTATTGGCATTTTGAACATTGAAATAGACAATGCCAACAAAGTACAATATTTACAAATGGTAGTGGTGGTCTTATTGGTAGCACATCACTCTCAGTGTGCATTATCCATTAACATCACAGTATTGGTGCCCTCAAGGTTAGAGATTTACACCCCATTACCTAAGGTGTCAACCCACTGTGGCCCCAATGAACCCAGTAGTAATATCAAAACATATACATAAACCTCGGCACTCTAATCAATTTAAAATTGATTCATAAAAACTTCTCAATGTAGGTCAATTTGAAACACCAGCAAACAAAAAGTTTTTTACTTGCTGTTCAATTTAATATACAAATGGAACATACAGATTTAGGCCATATAATTGGAAGCAATAACATTGTATTTACACGATGGAAGGCTTGATACAATGATCCTTCTGTCAGGCGTTAGACCGGCAGCCAACACGTGTTTCTTTTCAAATAAACTTTTTCAAGGCCTCAGTAAATAATGGATTACTTCCCAAAGTATTCCATAAACATTCAGGTCTTCCAGTAGAGATATTCAGTCTCTATTCAAAATAGTATTTTCATCTGTAACAAAAGTGACGCCCCTTGTATTAATCATAGATTCGTCAGCAAAGAACGTCGGGCTATGATATGCCCCTATCTTTGAGCATTCCGCCGTCCACCGAGGCCGTTCCGAGTAGGTCAAGGCGGAAAAAAACATTTTGTTTGCTGGCGTTTCAAATTGACCTACACTGAGAAGTTTTTATGAATCAATTTTAAATTAGAGTGCCGAGGTTTATGTATATGTTTTAACACCAACAAAGTAGCTAGCTAGTTCCAGTCTCAGTACAATCCAGCTATTTGTGAATTATGACAAAATATCTGTTACAAACCGGAGTCTACACATCTCCAGTGCTAGAACACAAAACATATTATACATTGTACATCCAGTTAACAGTTGGTATTAGCTCTACCGATCAAACACCATTGCCCTTGATTTTTTTCCCAAGATAAAGCCCATTTGTACTTTCCAATATGAACCTGGATCATTTTACAACGACCAAACCTCTATGTAAGCTCCTTATTTGCCCTTAGGCCTACATAGGCATGCCTACTGGTCGACAGGTGCCCCTGAGGGGTCTGCTATCTCCTGTTGATGTGTGAGTGCCCACTCGAAAAAAGGTCCCCATATGTCCCTTGGCATGGATGCCGATGGCATCAGCTCCCAAAAAGTGGTCAATTGTGTGTGGCTGAATGTTAGATCCTGAATCCATTCGTTCATGAAGGGGGCACCCCTTCTCCCCCAGTGCATAGCCACCCGCCGCTAAGCAAATAGCAATAACATGGCATGGAACTTTCGGGTGCCAATTGGCGTGTCTTTGACATATCCCAAAATTCCCATGAAGAGATCCGGGTCGCCAGCAGTGCCAATTATCTCATATATAGTAGTAAAGATTGTAGACCAAAAAGTGGCTAACCTAGGACAACCCCATGCCATGTGTAGGAATGTAGCTGGGGCGGATCTGCATCTCCAGGAGCCATCATCGGCCTTGATCCCTAATACGGTGAAGCTGAGAAGGGGTCCTGTAGAATCTATGGAGACATTTAAAATGAATCAGGTGCAGCTTGTAATTGGGGGACACAGTCGTTAATTAATTGCAGCAAAATGCCCACTGTTCCTCAGTTAGCGGAGTTGGCAATTCAGCACTCCACCCTTGAAAGGCCTTGGGTATCAACAGAGGTGCGGAATTCTGCATATTATTATAAATCCTTGTAATGAGTCTACAACGGGAGTCAGTCTTTAGCACGTACTCAAGGGCAAGCAATGTAGGGGGAGGGTTGGGGAATGTGTTGTGCAGTGCCCTACATGTGGCCCTAATTTTTGTGTTAGAAAAATAACTTGGAGAAGGATATAGCGCGCTCTTCGGGGGGGAGCTCTGAACACCTCCCCCGGGTAGAGGTCCGCATAGGTTCGTATTCCTATCTTCTGTGCCAGTGCTCTGCTTGCACCCTCCCCCATGGTGGGCAGCATAGGGTTGTGTGTTAGGGGAATGGATGGGGCATATAGAATTTTGAGCTGTGCTCTTTCCCGTAGTTTATCCCATGCCCTCCTCAATGTTTCCACCGTATCAATGTCTATGCGAGGTCGTTTACAGGTCTGACATAGGGCCACCTGGAGAGGAAATGGAGCCTCTACATCCATCTCCACAGCCGTGTGCAGCTGAAAAGGGGTTGGATGTGCCCAAAAATGTAAAAACTGTGCCTGTGCACTGAGAGCGTACAGTTGGATGTCCGGGGCACCCATACCACCCTGGTACAAAGGTAAGGTCAAAAGTTCCCATGAAGTCCGTGCCTGACGGCCTGCTCAGACCAAGGAGATTAATAATGATCTAATGGAATTTTTAAAAAGTTTACGTGAAGGGAATTGGGATATTGACAAATAGATACAATACAGCAGCTTTGGCAGTACCACCATTTTAGCAATGGCTATTCTCCCAGCTAGAGACAGGGGAAGCCCAGCCCATGCAGTAACCTTATCTTCCAGCCACAACACTGTACACCCTTAATTCATGTCCCAAATTTCCTGCATGTTTCTGCTAAGCCAAACTCCGAGATGTTTTACCGGGCCAGTGGCCCATTTTAATGGGTAGTCGAGAGGAAAGGGCGTGGTAGCATCAGTCAGGGGGAATATGGTGGACTTTGTCCAGTTTATAGAGACTCTGGACAGACCACCAAATTTAATCAATTCATGGAGTATGGGAGCCATATTCGTCTCCGGATCGCAAATGTATAAGGTGACATCATCGGCATATAATGAAATTAAGAGGCTCCGCAAGCTAAATCCCAAGCCTCTAGCCGTGTGATGTTGCCTGATTCGAGCCGCTAATGGCTCCATTGCGATCGCAAAGAGTAAGGGAGACAACGGGAATCCCAGCCTCGTGTCCCGCGAGATAGTGAACGGGTCCAATAGCATTCCGTTCACTCTGATCCTAGCATAAGGCCTCGTAGAAAGCAGTCGCACAAGACTGAGAAAAAGGGGACTGATCCCCATGTGGAGAAGTGTGGCTTAGGGGTTAGAGGCGGCAGACCCGGAAGCTGAGATCGGTCCCGGACCAGGGTTCAATTCCCCGCCTCGGCGGGTCTCGGGCTCAAAAATTCCACGGACTCGACAATTCTCGCTCTGGTGCCTACTCGACTCACGGGTTCACACTCTGCGACTCTGGGCAATAGCTTGCTTAATCTCCACAACGGCCCCTCGCGGCGGGATGCCTGCCTTTCACCTTGTGGATACCCTGCCGGGGTTATCTCACAGGGGAATACCAGGATGGGTTCCCTAAGCAAGCGCTTAGATACCGACCTCGGTTGGTGATTTGCGCTATATAAATACATGTACATTTACATTTACATCCTCTCCAGGACCGCATAGAGATATGTCGACTCAAGTGTGTCAAACGCTTTTGTAGTGTCCAGGAAATCCGCGATGGCCTTCGAGTCCAGATGGTGATAATGCACAACAGAAAAAAAGGTCAGAAGGTTGTGAGATGTGGAATGCCCGGGGATAAAACCTGATTGGTCTGGGTGGGCGATCAGCGGGAGAAGAGGCTGCAGTCGATTGGCGACCAGTTTAGCCAGAATTTTAACATCCACATTTATCAGCGAAAGTGGTCGGTAAGAGTCGAGTTTGTCTTCGGGTTTCCCCGTCTTAAGCAGGGTGATTAAAATGGCCTTTCACATTGAGGGTGGTAGTATACCTGTGGTTTGAGCCTCCGCGTAAAGCATTATGAGACGTGGGGCCAGTTCCTCTGCATACTCTTTATAAAAAGCAGTGGTCAACCCGTCTGACCCCGGAGCCTTGTCCCATGGAATAATCCTAATCACTTAGATCACATCCTCCACTGTAAAGGAGACGTCCAAGTACTCCCTATACCCCCGTCCCAGCCAAAGCAGCTTGAGAGAGTCCAAGAACGGCTTGAGATTGTCCTGCACCTAGTCATGGGTTGTTGTGTATAGTGTGGCATAAAACTGTGTAAACGTATTCAATATTTCCTGGGGGCCTCTGGTCACTTGAGGGGGGTCACCCCTGACCTCCGTAATGTAATCAGTCGTACGTGGGGCACAAAGCATAGTCGCCAGGGTTCTCCCAGGCCGGTCCGCCTGACTTGTGTATATTTGCCTAGAAACCTTACTTCGGGCTGGGCCTCCTCTTCAAACTCCAACAACTTCTTCTTCAATTTCGCCACAAGAGTGGAATCATCAGTGGTGTAAAATTGTGTTTCAGTCTCCTTAATCTGTTTCTCCAAAGATGCCAGAGCACCCCAGCTTGCCGAGCTATACATTGACCCCTAATTACCACCGTAGATGCCTCCCATAGGGAGGCCTGGGTTGAGACCGAGCCAGCATTAAGAGCGAAGTAGTCAACTATGTCCCCTCTTATCTCCTCCTGAAAGGCCTCATCAAGTAGTGCATTAGGGGGAAGCTGCCAACTGACTATTTTGGTGGGGGAATCTGGCAGCACAAGGCATAGTAGACTTGGTGTGTGGTCTGACAAGGACCTTCGGAGGTGAGACACTGCACATGTCGATGTCGCAACGTCCCTCGACACCAACCAATAGTCCAGCCTAGACCAGGCCTTTTGGAATTCTGATATGCAGGTACCTTCCCTAACTAGGTGGTGGTGATGACACCATATGTCTACTAGATTACCATCAGATATGATAGCATTTAGTGTAGCACTTGCGTTAAGATGTAGGGTTCGGGACTGTCCATTCCTGTCTAATGTATCATCTAGTATCGCATTAAAATCCCCCCCAAGATGATGGTGTCGCACTCCGTCGCACTCACCTTGGCCCATATACCCTGGAAGAAAGCTGGCGTATCCACATTGGGCCCATAGACTGCCACTATAGCCGCCCGGATCCCACCCGAGGCGTCCAGTAATATGGTGTACCTGCCCTCTGGATCAGCGTAGGATTAGCTCTCGTTCCAATATAGTCCCCGTCTCTCGAGCACCACCACCCCACGGGAGTAGTTAGATTATATGGAGGAGTAGACATGTCCCCAACGTCTGTGTTGCAACCTAGTGGATGGTGTGGCATCACATTGATGTGTGCAACAAGCACAGATCAATGTGATGCCTTACTAGGTAGGAGTGGACTAGACGTGTCTTTCTATGATCATTTAAACCCCAAATGTTCCAGGTTAGAAAACTTAGACTCATCATGTCAACATCCTTTTGGTCCAATGAAGTTCCATGACATGGGCCCCATAGGCATCAGTCCCCCTAGGAGCAATACGGTGCAATGATATATTGCGCCTGGTCGGATGCCAACCATCTGCATTTATTATTGGGTACTGGAGGAATATAGACCTCGATGCACAAGCAAGGTATTCTAGACTGTGAAGCATTAAGCTGGCCAACAACAAAACATTAACCTCCCCCCTCCACCCACTCCAACCCCCGAAACAGGTTGTGTGAACCCCTTCAACATTTACGAATATAAGTTGCACCCCAATTAGGGCAAACCAGCAAATGGGAAATCTCACTCAGGGCGCACTGTCGCCGGCTTACACCCCCGCCGAGAGCAGGGTGGCCAAGAATAAAGCAGAGGGTCAAATCAATGTAACATAGCAAAGTGCACAGTTCCTCTAACAACTCGCCGCAGACATTGCACAAACTAAATGTCCGACCTCAACAGTAAGAACAGTGCTGTATCTGGCTGGACCTAGAGAGGAATAAACACCTTTAAAGACTTAGATAGACCCTGCCCAAACTAATCATTGTCACTCAGCCTGTCACCAGATGCCTCCTCGGCACAGGGACCTTGTGCCTCCTTTTCTTACCCCCAACATGTTTAGCAAATTTTAGTGCGGATTTGGCGTTCGTAAAAAACTGTGCTGTGCCCTCATAGGACACCGTGAGCTTGGCTGGATACAGCAGCGAGTAAGGGATCTTGGCCTGTAGCAGAATACAGCTTAAACATTTAACAGCAGATTACTGAAGTCTCAAAGCACACTCTGCTCTGTCTCAGAGGTATAGGATGTCTTTTTCTTGGGTGGTGCAGTGTTCAAACTGGTTTCACTCACTTACTAATACAAAACAGGAGCTGGGGTGGATTGCTTAACACACTGTTCTGAGCACAGATTAAGGGAGAAACTAGGAAGTAAAATCAGGTTGTCACGGGAAATTGCAAAACAACAGATTTTGGACTATAAAACCCACAATGGTAAAATGAGGTAGGACAGGCAGGTAAAAACTTCAATATTTAAACTGTAACAATCACAAACAAAATAGGTGAACATTATGCAGTCACAGGTAGAGATATGGCATCTTTGGTGGTTGACATAGATTGAAAGGTTTCCTAGAAATCGTAATGGAACTTTCAATTCTATTAAGGACAAGGAGGCAAGGACTATTCCCACCCAGGCAGGGCCGGCGCTCGGCATGGGCAGTGTGGGCAGCATAATAACATGGGCCCCCGTTTCGTGTGAAATACCACACTTTCACAGGCAGCCCTCCTTCTCCCGGAGGCCCCCCTCCCCAACCCGATCACCTTGCTAATGTATTTATAAGCGAGGTGTCTTGACCTCGCTGTTCAGGGCATGGTGGCATTCCTGGGTGTGAAAGGTGGGGGGAGGGTAAACAAGGGGTAGAGGACGTGAAAGCAGCAAAGCCAGTAGTTACCTCAGCATTCTGGAACAAGGGCGGGGCAGCACCTCTGTTAAAAACCTGTGGTGAAGTACTTGTCTGCCCTTTGTGTATTTCGTCTCCAGACGACAGAAGGCCCTTTTGTTTCCAGGGGGGCCCTGTCCTTGGCCTCGCAGCACTACTGTTAGATTATTCATTTTTATTTCCCAGAGAGACTAGCATGTTTGCTTCCCAGTCTAGGCCACCAGTGATAAACCTGAACGGTTGTCTAGTAAATGCAGCTAAGTGCGTACAAATGGATTACCATCCAATTTCCCCAGCAGGAAGCTCCGTGGCCCCTCTTATCGCGAATGAAGCAGATTGACTGCTTTGTGACACACTTTGAGCCCCTCACTTATGTCAGAGTGGCAGGGAATTTCTTGTCCATTTAATTACTTGTAGGGGATTTCATAGATATTGTTTTGACAGCCCATGTTTGTGCTGCACCTGGGTCTTGTTTAGCAGGGCAGGGAAGGTGGGGTGGGGTGTTGTGGGGTAGAAGGCAGAAGGGAAGTACTGTAGCTGGACAAGGTTTCTCGTTGTGAAAGAGTGTGACACGCTGTCAGCTAATAACCATGAAAACATCTTGTCTGCCTTTTCAGATGTAGAAATGACAAGCAACTTCATTGATATTATATAAGTTCAAAGACATTGAAAAACCTATTCAGTGTAATGTGCAAAGGAATAAATGTATTCCGATGAACTACTCCCGTCAGAGCACCCTTTATCCGTAGGCCCTTGTCCCCAATCAGTTCCTCAGAAAAGCAGCAAGGGTCCTTAAACATCCATCTTTTTTAGCTCTTCCTTTTGATCTCTGAAGATAGCAAAATGTGGCTGCGCACGTGATTGTTGAAAATCTTTTAGTGCTACTCTGACCCTTTTTAGGGTTGTGCCTGCAAGAGCATGCGCTACTGCATGCGTCTTGCTTGCGAGACACTGTTGTATGCATAAAAGGGCTTGGAATCTGCCCGTTGCTTACCACATTTTGATTTGCGTGGTACTCTTCTTTACAGCCTCATAATTGGTCAAGGCAGATCTAACATCACTTCCTTTACTCTCTGTGGAGGAGGGACCAGGCACTGATTAATTCAACTTAATCAGTGCCCGTTTGCTGCTCCGAATGTGATTGAGGTACTATTTTATTCTGTTGAACTTTTAGTGTCCTGCAAACAGAAGACGAGAGACCGGTAAGAACGTGCCCAGCAGGACAAACAAAGTTCCAAAGAGTTATTTTCTATAGTTACGTTTCTTTTATTTTGCCTAATCTTCTTTTCTTACTTTTCACTAATGTTTTCTTTTGTTTTTGCTTGTGTACGCTGTTCTCAAATATTATTGCAAATTGACAAGGTTTTGTTCTTATGTGTTTTTTTCTGAAAAATGCTTTAACACATAATAGTTCAGTACACCTCCAATCGGTCCCACTCTAATCCACGCCAATCCATCCCACATCACCCCACACCAATCCATCCTACTTAATCCAATCCACCCTAGACCAATCCAAACCACTCCACTCCGCTCCACCACACTCCAATCCTCTCACCCCACACACCAATCTGCCCCACTTCAATCCAAAACAATCTGCCCCACTTCAATCCAAAACAATCTGCCCCACTCCAATCACCGAACTCCAATCTGCCCCACTCCAATCTCCGGACTCCAATCTGCCACCCTTCAATCTCCGCATTCCAATCTGGCCAATTCCAATCCAAAACAATCTGCCCCACTCCAATCCAAAACCATGTGCTCCAATCCAATCAGCGCCACTCAAATCCAAAACAATCTGTCACACTCCAATCAGCACCAATCCAAAACTATCTGCCCCACTCCAATCTGCACCACTCCTGTCTGCCCCACTCCTGTCTGCTCCTCTCCAATCCAAAACAATCTGCCCCACTCAGTTAAATCCCTCTCCAATCCAATCCGCCCAACTTCAATCCAATCCACCCAAATCCAATCCAATCCACCCAAATCCAATCTACCCCACTCCAATCTGACCCACCACACTCCAATCCAAACCACCCCAATTCAATCCGATCCACCTCACCCCACCACAATCCAATTCACCTCAATTCAAGCCACCACACTCAATAAAATCCACCCCACTGCAATTCAATCTACTCCACTCAATCCACCCCACCCCAATCTAATTCACCACAACCCATTCCACCCCACCTCACTACATTATACCCCACTCTAGTTACCCCCACACCACTCCACCCCACTCATGTTCACTCTTCTCCACTCCAATCCACCCCACCCCAATCCAGTCCTCCCTTCCCATTTTAATCCACCCCAGTTCAGTCTAATCTACCACATTCAGTCCACCCCTCTCCACTGCAGTTCAATCCACCCCACTTTACTCCAATATACCCAACTCTACCCCAATCCAATCCACCCCGCCCCAGTTCAGACCACCCCACTCAGTCCAATCCCTCCAGCCCACCACACTCCAATCCACCCCACCCCACCCCACCCCAAACCAATCTAACAGAACCTACTCCAATCCACCTCACCCCATTTCAATCCATACCACTCCAATCCAATCCACCCCACCTACCCAGTCCAACTCACTCTACTCGCTCCATCCCAATTCAACCCAATCCACCCCAATCTACTTCAATCCACTCACTACCGCAGTTCACCCAACCCACTCCACCGATTCCACCCTACTCCAATATACAGCACTCCACTCTATGACTCTGAACTTGATGACACTGCACTCTATGGCACTCTCTGACACTGAACGACTAAACTCTACTCCGCTCTACTCAACTGTATGACACTCTACTCCCCCTATTCCACTCTACAACTACTACTCTAAAAAATCCAGTCAATTACACTCTATTCCTATCACTTCACTCAAGGACACTCCATGCCACTAACTTTTAACCATGCTGAAAAACAGCCACACTGGTGTACAACACAGCAACTCAACATTGCCAAAGCCAATATTTGTTCTAGGCAAGACTGATTGGCTTTGCCAATGCTTGTTAATGGTGATGTTATTCTGAGCCTTTGCCTAAAATATTTAGCATGAAAAGAGGCACACAGCACATTGGATATTAACCTAGTGGTGAAACGCACAATACCTATGTGGTGGTGTGGCAAAGGTATTTTTAGCTGTCATTTGAATTATCCCGTACATATAAAGGTGTTTCATTCCACTTTTTCTAAGGAGTTACTATTATATTATTTATTGATGCTCAGATAATGGATCCTGGAAGAATGATTGTGTCTTGCATAGATTCAAACTACTGATCAGCAGTTATACAGCCAGGGTGCAACTCACAAAACTATTATGCTATCAACTGTGAACAAACTGAGGCCTTTGCTTGCCTCCTCTCCAGGCTTTGTTTGTCAACAGATTTACTATCCAATCCTAGGCCCCAATTATTAGCAACAACACACAATGATAAAGGCCCGGCAAGTATTTAGCCATGTTTGTTGAATGTACTGAGTACAAATCCACTTTACGGAGAGATCAGAAAGAAGATAGACATTGTGCAAGGGGTTCCTATTGTCCTCGCATGTAAAGGTGTAGCCATAGTATTGCAATGGTGCTCACTAACTCATTCCTTAATCCCCATCTTCAGAGTTTGGTTTTGGTACATTGGCAAGATGGCAGCCATTTGGAGCTTTCCATTTCAAAGGTTTATCTTTGAGAAACGTAATTTGTAGTGTTGCGAAAAGCATACATTACTGTTACCAAGTTTAAGGATACGTTAATTGTAGGCTGGACAGCCTGTTAAGTGAGTAATTAAATAGGTACACTTCTGAAATTCTACATGAAAGGTGAGAGGTCTGAACTTCCATGCCAACCTTATGTCAGCTAGCCTGCTCCAGGTTGCACACTGATTACAAAAGACATTACGTTACCCCACCAAGCAGCCTTTTAGATTAACATTCAATGCTGTGTGATCCACAGCAGCAATTTGGAAGCATTTCTAATTCATTTGAATGGGATTTTAGCTTTTCAAGTGTCTTACTTCGATGTGTCCAATTAACATATTGTATGGTATTGTAGCATTTGTTTAGTGCTTACTATTCATGTGTGAGGCGCTGAAGCACTTACCAACATAGATACCAAGCTACAACATGTGTGTGGTTGGAAGGGTGTTGTGTTGTTTTGAGCTTATGTGTAATGTTTTTATGTCCTGCTTGATGGTACAGCTTACTTTATAGGACGCAGCACCAGAGGGTGAGGGTATGTGAGAGGGAGACTCACAAACTGTAATTATAATAAGGAATTCCCAGCTTAGCCACAGTGATAGGGAATGATGTGTGCCTGTTCCCCAAAAAGGGTGATAATCATAGAAGGCCCAGTAATCCACATGGCGACATGTACCTGGAAGCAAAGGCTTTCAATGAGTAAAAAGATGCCCTAATTGCTAGAAAATATTAATTGGTGACATAAGCTGTAGCCATGCACTATTTTATATATTTATTTATTTAGAGGCAGAGATACGGCCTAATGCTAAAAAAGTACACCTAATTAAGGAGGAAGGAAGCTGAAGAGAAATCAAGGCTGACAACCTCAGCAGACACAAAACATACTTTAAAACATCCAAATTCCACCGAATTCTAAGGGCCGAAGGAAGCCAAGATTTTTAGCAGGACTTCACACAAGCCTCTCTCAAGCTGCAGAAGGCTGTCAAACGCAGATAGTCACCAGTTGGACGGGTCTTATTTGGATTGTGGTTCAGACCTCAGACACACTGGTACCCTGCGGGGATATGCTGCACTAGGATCAAGTGCTCTCACACACCTGTATGCGTGTCATGCTTCTTCATCGGGGAAAGCTCCATTTCAGGTCAGCACTGCAATGCCCAATGGGCACCCACAAGGGGGTGCTTTACCGGAGATCTTTTCATAGAACTTTTGGATCATGATATATATGGAGCATGTATGCTGGACCTAACCACACCTAACACCTTGTGATGTCACAAGCAAATTAGAGGGGCCTCACATCTTCACTTTCGCCCAGGGCCCCACAAGTCCTAGGACCGGCCCTGCACCCAGGTTTCTGTAAACTTCTAACCCGGAATGGTTCACTCATAGAAAATGTGGTCAAGAAGGTTGGGATTGTGGGTCACTTGGTCGTAAGGTCTATGTACAATTGTTCTTCCTTACCTGAAAGTTCTGTGTGTTTTGCATGCTTTCCTGAAATTGATTGTTCATCGTTTGCATTGCAACTTTCATTTGGTCCCGATGTATGAGTTATGGCTCTTATTACTTCCCAGGTTCCAAATTAACTTAAGTGGAGTAACGATTGGTACTGGAAAGTTTTGGTCGCACTCAAGAAAGAGGGGGTTGAACAGGACACAGTCGGTGCCATGGACGTGACTCCGGCTCCGATAGACTGAACCTCTGCTGCAGTTCTCCCCGGGGTTTGATGGGAAAGGTGGTCCCCAAAGTTGACCACTCCTTGATCGAACAATAATCTTCACAGATATCTTCTGCTATGTACCTTTTTTGTTAGAAGCCGATATTTGTAACCTGTTGGTGGTGCAAAGATCGTGTCTAGGCAATAATTGTATTCTCTACTTGTTTTATTGTTTGTATAAGGGTCACAATTTTTAGTGTTGGAGGTTTATGCAGGAGAAGTGTACTTTGTTCTGTTGTGTGAGTGAAATGTACAGGAGCTCGCAGGAAGAGATTGTGGTAGGAAGGGTAAACCTCTTATTGTCTGGTTGGTTGTGTGGTAGTTTTTAAGACCATAACAAAAGAATTACATTTTTATTTATTTATTTTTTTATTTTTTTATTTTATCATTACACAAAGGGGGTTATTTCTACAATGTATTTAATCATAGAGATGTAACTACTTCGTTCTTCTAGCGCTAGTATATCACTCGGCGTGTCACACATAAGGCACCAAAATGTCATACTAAGCACCCTGAGAATATGGAAATGTCACCCTTATGCAAAGCAAAAACCTGGCAGCTATGTACATGCCAACATGCCAATCCTTTTCCTACAAAATTGATATGGGGACTTGGTTGCTTAAGATTCTATTGTATTCCTAACGAATTTCACAATCAATTGAATTCACAGTGTAATGTGTGGTATTTAACTGTAGGAGCATTTTTCGACCCTCCGTGCATTTGCAGCCCACTAAATCAGAAATCTAGTTAGGGATGCTGAGTCCATGGTAAAGAAAATGCAAACTTCACAGTACACCCTTATGCGCTGTCTTATTTGTGTGGATGGTACCTAAATCCCTCTACACAGTGGTGTGGAATGTAATAAAATATCTACTTGTCTATGTGACAGGTTGCTTCATAAATCTACTTGTCCTGTAAAAAAAATCCACTGTCCCTTTTGCACCTCGTAGTGTGGTGATAAGTTAAGGCAGCAATCTCATTATATAAGTGCTCTGATAATAGCCTGTTGCCTATGCCAATTCTCATACAATAGTAGTACAAAAGCATGAATTCCAGCAATTCATGCTTTTTGCCACCTTTCCATGGATCTACATACTGGGGCAGGAGGTAGGGTTAACCAATAGTTTCAGGGTTGGAATCCACTTTGGTGTCTGTGCAAACTAATAACGTGCATGTTTTAGGGGTTTTCGCCAGCTCTTTTCTAAGAAAGGTTTTAATTTACTCCTGACAAGTTCTTCCACGGTTGGCAAAAAAAATAGTTGGAGGGAAAAGCGAACTCGTAAACGCTCAACAGATTTTCGCATGAGCAAATCTACCCATGCATATTTGCTTGTGCTAAAATGCAGTACACAAATAATTTGTAGGAGTACGATTTCCTGGCCTACTTCTGTGAATTATTGTGAATTCAGAAAATCTGTAAATCTGCAAATCTGCACTAATGCATGGGCATACACAATGGATGCAATGTTGTCACTTATTTAAGAATTGGGCTCTTATGTAGGTCTTGAGTTAACTAAAGCCTTTTGTTTTTATAAAAATTCTGTCCCTACGTACCTACCTACCTATAGATTAGCTTCACTGTGAGTGATGGCATTCTGCTTTCACAAGGAGCATATCGGCACACCTTTTTCTTTGTTTTTTTTTTCTTTCTTCATTGCCAGAGACTACTGTGGCAAGGTGTGATTTTTGAGAGCAAAACGTTATTGCTTTTTGCCAGTGCTTGTTATAATGGTGGAGGCCCAGCAGCTCCCACAACAGCTTTAACAAAAACAAAAAGCTTACTACCAATGTCAGACGTATTGGCTTTGCAAAGGATTGTTTATTTTCATGTTTCCCATAATAAACTAGAAGCACGGTTTCTCCATAATGATTTTTTGTTGCGAATACTAGCATGGATCAACACATTTTGCAAGATGATTTTCCAAAGAAATGGTACTTAAACTTTAATTATAGTTTAGTGAAACATTTTTTCCTAGTTGTGTTTTATGTGTACATTTAATTTGAAAGCAAGGACTCGTCAATCTTGCTTTCAAACTTGTGCAAATATTTGCATCTAATCTGAGAGCATTCTGTGAGCATTATACTTAGCCTCATATTGTTAAACTTTTCAAACGTGTGTAGATATTTTTATAGTGGGGCTGCTGTCAGCAGTGCAGTCTAAGCTTACAGGTCAGCTCGTCATGAGCTACGCGCTCCGGTGCTCATGACGAGCTGAGCTCATTATGGTCACACCCGTTCCCATGGAACGTTCAGCACTGCAGGGGAATCAGCCCAGCATGCGAGCGTTCCAGGGAACGGGCGCGGTCATGACGAGCTCAGCTCGTCATGAGCACCGGAGCGCCGTTGCTCATGACGAGCTGACCTCGTCATGAGCATTCAAGGGGTTAACAGGTGTTTGCTGCACTATCAATGGGTCTGTAAAAGGAGATGTGAAGCAAATTTCCTGTTTCTGACTCGCAGCTTCTAAAATAGCATGTTAAAGAGACAGGGGTCCTTTAAGTGTTTAAAATTACTGCAAATCACAAATTATTTTGGCGTTTGTGTCACGGAGGTTGTGTTTTGGGTGATGTGAACGTATTGTTGTTACTCTAGTCTTGAAGAAAGAGGTTGGCTTTTATTTGCTCTAGTCTTGTTACTCTTAACTTTTTAGGTTTCGCCCTGGCGTTGCAACTGCGTAGCAGTTGCTCCGCCCAGGGCGAAATCTAATGTAATCTCAATAGTGGGGACTTGAAACCGCCCCTTCTTCCATTGGCTAGCTCCATAAATGGAGGCTAGCCATTGGAAGACACAGTTGTCCATCACTCTTTCCCGGTCAGAACGCGAATCGTGGGTGTTTCTGAGTCTTTTTTTAAGTCCCGCCCCTTGTTGCCGTGTGTCCCAGGCCGCGCTGTGATTGGCTGCCGGCCCGGGACACCCCCGTGACGTCATTCCCCGGGCCGCGCTGTGATTGGCTGCCGGCCCGGGACCTGACTTGTTTTTCCTGTGGGCTCCTCCAGCGCTGTGCCACTATGGGACGGTAAAAACAGCACTGCGTAAATACTAAATAGAATTTCTAAAAGGTTTTTTACTCGGGTCTCTGAAGCCTTCGCTCCTCGTGGCCCTTCCAATATGTGAGCCATCTCCCTTGTTTAAGGGACTATTGCTTTTACTAGTGTATCTCGCCCTCCTACTCCTACCCTTTAAGTGGTGTGTATTATTTGCGATGACAACTAAGGGATCGTGAAATGGGCGAAAGGATGGCCTTTGGGGGGTTTTACTCGTTGTTCTAGTCAACGTTTCTTCATTTCTGTCCGCATTGCATTGTGGCCCTCTTAACAGAGAAGTGCATTAAGCCCTGTGACCCAGGAACAGTTAGGGTACTGAACTACCATAAACCACGGAGCAAACCCAGTTGCACTCTTTCACCGGCTTCGGGAAAAGTGTAGATTATATACTGATCTCGGCAGCAGGAACGTTAATCACTTAAGCTGCCTTTTCGCTGTTACTCAGCGTCTTCTGTCTTGCTATGTACCCTGCTAAATAGACTATGTGGATCAATTGCGGCCTTTCGCAGAAAAAGGTCGTCAATTTCCCAAAAGGGTCCGGTACTTTTGACCTCACTCCGATCGTCCTCTTCCTACTTCATTTTAGGTTTACTCAACATGGCTGGGGTGGCGTGTTACATAACCTCAGATGCCCTGTTATACTATCCCCCGCCCCAGGGAGTGCTGATGAGCTCCAGTCCGGGGCCAGTGGTACTGTGCGTGGTAGTTGGGGTAAGAAGTCGGAAACAAGCATTTTCAATGCAATGGTTTCGCCTTTGGAAAATTTAGAGCTATTGGCATTGTAAATGTCAAAATTTGAATTTATGTGTTTGTTTTGAGAATAGCAAAATAGATGGCATTGTCATTTACATTGCCATTAGCTATAACGTTTCCAAAGGCGAAACCATTGCATTGAAAATGCTTGTTTAAAGATGAAGTCTCTTTTAAAGAGCATCTGAACCACCACTTGGATGTCTTTGTGTGCCATTTAAAAAAAATATATATCACAGCAAAACTGGAAAACATTGATTAAACTAACTAGTAAAACATTAATATCGAAAATGTAAAGAAAGGATTGAAGAGAACACATTACATCTGGTATTTGTGGAAGAGATGTGTATTTAAATTTCACCTGAAAGTGTCAAGCATGGGTAAAAATTCTGATGTTACAGGCTAAGAAGTTCGAGAGATTTTTAAGTTTTACCTTCTGGCCAATTCTTTTAACCACAGATTCCCCACCTTCAAAATATCCAAGTCATCAGACTGGATCCAGAAAGTTCTCCCAGCATTGACTTCTGCAGGTGGTACAGTGGCAATCTTGCACGCCCCAGAAGTGAGGGGACTGAGCCACATATAGTGTGCTGATGTCAGTTCTTCTCTTTCAATACCATTCAACGTAGATCTGCTCTGTTTTCTGATGACTCTCAAAATAATTTAAAGCCAATGGATGATGTTTCAGCTGAAAATGTCAGGATTCTAATGATGCCAGGAGTTCAGAAAGCAAATGTCTCACAGACTTGAACAACCTGTGCGTTAGGTGCATGGGCTCCAGGAACTTCTCGAAGTCAAGTGAAAAGTGTAACATCATGCACCTGAAAGTTAGCAGGGAGTGGGAAGCATGGCTGTATATCACTGAAGAGAAGAGGTGGTGTTTGAAGGGTAAATGGTCTATATATCGATTCCAAAATATCGAGTAACCTAAATATCGAGTCCAAAATATAGACTGGACAAAATATCGACTGGACAGAATATAGTCATCCAAAATATCGTTTTGAAGGTAAGTACTGTAATATCGAATGTAAAAATATAGACAGTCAAAATATCGAAGTACATAATATAGGTGATTAAAAATATCGACTTTTTAATAATGTCAATTTTTTTAAAGTGTTTTATATGTTAGTTTATGTGTGAAAAGTGTATATTTATTTGTAATTTATTGTAAGTAATTAATTTTATGTTATTTAATTTTTGCGTAATTTAATTCTGTAGCGGGTTGTGGGTTTATAGGGGAATAGGGTGGGAAGTAATTTAATTATAATTATTTAAATTAGTTAATTAATTAATTGGTATTTATTTTGAATTAATTGTTAATTAATTTTTAATTGATAATTAATTAATTGTTCATTGATCATTATTTTTTATTAATTGTTTAATTGGCAATTATGTGAATAATATTATTTTATTTTCTGTAGCGGGTTGTGGGTTTATAGGGGAATAGGGTGGGAAGTAATTTAATTATAATTAATTAAATATGTTAATAAATTAATTAATTGGTATTTATTTTGAATATATTGTCAATTAATTTTTAATTGGTAATTAATTATTGTTAATTAATAAATATGTTTTATTAATTGATTATTTGATAATTATGTGAATAATATCATTTTATTTTTAGTAGCGGGTTGTGGGTTTATAGGGGAATAGGTTGGGAAGTAATTTTATTATAATTAATTAAGCATATTAATTAATTAATTGGTATTTATTTTGAATAAATTGTCAATTAATTTTTAATTGGTAATTAATTGTTAATTGATAATTAATTTTTATTACTGGATTAATTGATAATTATGTGAAGAATATTATTTTATTTTGAGTAGCGGGTTGTGGGTTTATAGGGGAATAGGGTGGGAAGTAATTTAATATTATTAATTAAACATGTTAATTAATTAATTGGTATTTATTTAAAATAAATTGTTAATTAATTTTTAATTTGTAATTAATTAATTCTTAATTGGTAATTAAAAATTATTAATTGATTAATGTATATTTATGTGATTTATATTTTTTTTCACTAGAGTGGGGATATTAAAATTTACCTCTATGCTATCCAACGCTTTCCCTACTGTTGCACTCTCCGGAGTGGGAATAGTAATTTTTACCTCTACGCTATCCAACGCTTTTCCTACTGTTGCACTCACTGGAGTGGGAATAGTAATTTTTACCCTTACGCTATCCAACGCTTTCCCTACTGTTGCACTCACTGGAGTGGGAATAGTAATTTTTACCCCTACGCTATCCAACGCTTTCCCTACTGTTGCACTTACTCGAGTGGGAATAGTAATTTTTACCCCTACGCTATCCAACGCCTTCCCTACTGTTGCACTCTCTGGAGTGGGAATAGTAATTTTTACCCCTACGCTATCCAACGCTTTCCCTACTGTTGCACTCACTGGAGTGGGAATAGTAATTTTTAGCCCTACGCTATCCAACGCTTTCCCTACTGTTGCACTCACTGGAGTGGGAATAGTCATTTTTACCCCTACGCTATCCAGCGTTTTCCCTACTGTTGCACTCTCTGAAGTGGGAATAGTAATTTTTACACCTACGCTATCCAACGCTTTCCCTACTGTTGCACTCTCTGGAGTGGGAATAGTAATTTTTACCCCTACGCTATCCAACGCTTTCCCTACTGTTGCACTTACTGGAGTGGGAATAGTAATTTTTACCCCTATGCTATCCAACGCCTTCCCTACTGTTGCACTCTCTGGAGTGGGAATAGTAATTTTTACCCCTACGCTATCCAACGCTTTCCCTACTGTTGCACTCACTGGAGTGGGAATAGTAATTTTTACCCCTACGCTATCCAACGATTTCCCTACTGTTGCACTCACTGGAGTTGAAATAGTAATATTTACCCCTAAGCTTTCCAACGCTTTCCCTACTGTTTCACTCACTGGAGTGGGAATAGTAATTTTTAACCCTACGCTATCCAACGCTTTCCCTACTGTTGCACTCACTGGAGTGGGAATAGTAATTTTTACCCCTACGCTATCCAACGTTTTCCCTACTGTTGCACTCTCTGGAGTGGGAATAGTAATTTTTACCCCTACGCTATCCAACGCTTTCCCTACTGTTGCACTCTCTGGAGTGGGAATAGTAATTTTTACCCCTACACTATCCAACGTTTTCCCTACTGTTGCACTCACTGGAGTGGGAATAGTAATTTTTACCCCTACTCTATCCAACGCTTTCCCTACTGTTGCACTCTCTGGAGTTGGAATAGTAATTTTTGCCCCTACGCTATCCAACGCTTTCCCTACTGTTGCACTTCCAGGAGTGGGAATAGTAATTTTTACCCCTACGCTATCCTACGGTAATAATATTGTGTATTTTTTATTAATGGTATGTTTATATATATATATATGTTTTAACAGATATGATTGTATTTTTTCTTTTTTATAAGTTAAATTAATTATTTAATAATTTTAAGGTAATTTAAGTATTTTTAAGTATATTTTAGCTATTTATTTTTAATAATATTTTAATTTTACATTATTTTTAACAAATTCGATATTTTTACAATGTATATATATATAAACGATATTTTGGACTCGATATTTTGGTACTTACCTGTTTGTAGATAGCAATTCGATATTTTGTCCGTCGATATTTTGGCGTCGATATTTTTGGTAGTCTATATTGTGTCCGTCGATATTTAGTCAGTGATCCGTTTGAAGCTGTGGGCCCATTCCAAGTCATGGAACCACTCCTGATCATGAGGCCGGGCCAGAGCAAAAGTCCCATTCTCATTCAAAGTCTTCAGGTAAGTCGAAAACATACAACACAAGAATACCAAGTTGGGATCAATTCCATTCCACCACATGATCTCAAATGAGAGATTAGGAGGGTGACACTCAAAGGGTCCTGCAAATCCAGTGTCTTCTGACACTGATCCAGTCCCTCAGCTAATCCTAGCATGCCCTGAATTTATTTCCCAGGCCATTCTGAGCCCTGCAGTTGATGAAGGCCCCTCTTGGACCTCTCAGCTGCCTTTGACATGGTTGACCATGACACTCTATAACAAAGACTCTATGAAGCCGGAATAGAGGGAACCGCTCTGGACTGGATCATGTCCTACTTTCAGAACAGAACTAATGTCATCCATACCCCACTTTTCTCGTCAAAACCGTACTCCACAAAAGCAGGGGTCCCTCAAGGTTCTATGATCTCGCCCATGCTTTTCAACATCTACATGAAGTCATTACCTGTACTGATCAATAAATTTCACCTTATGTGCTATAACTATGCAGATGACACGCAAATACTCCTTCAACTAGAATGCCCCAAAGAAATTGGAAAATCACCAATTTTCAGCTGTCTCAGAGCCGTGGATCAGTGGATGACTTGGAGCCATCTCAAATTGAATGCTTCAAAAACTGAAATACTCATGTGTGGTGAATGGAAACATTACAACCCACTTGCCGTATGGCCTAATGAACTGGTATCGAAGGAAGTAAGAAACCTCGGAATGACCATGGACTCCAAGCTGTCGATGAATGCCCAAGTGAATAAACTAGCAAGATCAATCTTTGTCACTATAAAACACTGCAACAAATTTTCCCTCATTTGGGATTTCCACACAAGGTCAACAGCTACCATCTCCCTTGTTCTGTCCAAACTCGATTACGCCAATAACCTCTACCACGGATCACCTTTAACGACCATAAAAAGACTACAACGGATTCAGAACTCGGCTGCCAGACTACTCTTGCGTATCAAACCGCGAGACCACATCTCCCCTGCCTTGAAAGCCCTGCAATGGTTACCGGTTGCCAGAAGATCTACGTTCAAGCTGCTTTGTATCACCCACAAAGCAATGGAACCACTCTTCATCAGGAATAAAATCACCAAACACATTCAACAAAGAAACCTCCGCTCTTAAGGAGCATCTCGCCTCAAAACCCCACCATACAAGAAAAAAACCATGGGTGGCACATCCTTCTCTGTTCAAGCAGCCAAACTATCTAACTCTTTACCCCCTTACATAGGGTCCACCAACAACCACCTTTTCTTCAGAAAACTACTAAAAATGTGGCTCTTCCCCACATAAGCACCATACACAAACAGAAATTTACAGCATATTCCTCTGTATATAATCATTTGTGTTCACTATAGATATGTACGTATCTTTGTGTACTACTTTGTATAAACATGTAAAATAATTATGTTGCTGAGAGAATTTTTTTTTAATAATAATAATAAATAAATAAAAATCATCGTTGGTCTACATGTACATACTTTCATTGTGCATCTATGTACCTTCCATGTACTGAATCTGTGTTTCTTTTCTCCTGAAAAAGCATATTCAATGCACTACCCTATTTCTCATCCTGTGCCTCCTATCAATATTTTTAATCTACATATACTTACCTCCTTTACGTATCTATATACTTTCAATGTACTTATGGATCTATATATTTATCTATTTCTTCTAATTTGGCATTTCCAATGCATTACCCTATTTCTCAGCCTATACTTCGTTCAATATATCTTCTAGCCCGACCTTCTGACTCATCTCAAACTTCTTTCTACTACTCTTTCCAATGCACTCCCCTATCTCTCATCCTATACACCTATCAATATATCCTCTACATCCAGACTCTAATTTATCCCAAACCCCATACCACTACTATGATCGCCAAAATAACCCTTTCTACACTCTTTTATCCCTCCACTATCCTTTTCAATCAAGATTAACAGACTAACATGTTCACTTCTCAAATTCCATATTCAACTATACTAATTCACCACTAATCCTTTATTGGGTTCCAGAGTAGCGTGCTACTCGCCAATAAAGAGTCTCAACACCCCATCAGGGTTACAAGTGCTATATAAATGCAAACCTTTTTCCTTTCCTACCACTCCCCAACCCTTTTTAATCCAAATAACTGAATAACATATCCACCACTAAATTACTCTCATGTTTCACCATACTAGTTCAACACTAATCCTGATGGGTTCCAGAGTAGTGTGCTACTTGCGCTTCAAAACCCCATCAGGGGTAGCAAGCGCTATATAAATACAAACCTCTTTCCCTCTTCTATCCTGCCACCTCCCTTCTCTACCCAAATAACCGAATAACATATTCACTACTCCAATTACTTCATATGTTACTATACTAATTTTCAACACTAATCCTTTATGGGTTCCAGAGTGGCGTGCTACTCGCCAGAAAAGCGCTTCAACACCCATTAGGGGTAACAAAGTGCTATATAAATGCAAACCTTTCTTCCCCTTTTATCCCTCCACTATCCTTCTCACTCCAAATAATCTGACTAAATATCCACCACTGAAATTACTTCATATTTCACCATATTAATTCACCACTAATCCTTTATGGACTTGCTGAATAGCCTGGGTCAACAAGCGCTATATAAATACAAACCTTTTCCCTCCTCTATCCTTCTGCTATCATTCCAAATCCAAATAACTGACTAACCTATCCAACACTTAAAATGTACTTGCACGTTTCACTATACTAATCCTCTGTGGGTCCCGAAGTAGCGTGCTACTCGCCGAAAAAGCGCTTTGACGCCTCGTCAGGGGTAGTAAGCGCTATATAAATGCAATTACAATACAATAAATAATAATAATAATAATAATAAATAATTTCCCCCGTCGACTTCTACTGAAGCAGAGGCAATTTTAGGCGGGAGAGCTAAAATATAGACATTTTTGGCTTCAAAAGTCGGGAGTATCCTGTCTTCTGAATTGGGTATGTTGACATTTATGCCTATAGGACCTGTGCATTTATTGTATACCACCCTCAGAAGAATGTGCGCGCACACACTATAAAACTATTGGAATGCAGAGGGTGCGCATGTATAGCATAATACTCCTGCAGCACAGCCTGTGCACGTGCAGGTTAAAGTTCGGGCACAAAGTGTGCAGAGAGCCAACATAACACAATGTACAGGGTTTATGCATCCGGTTCCAGGACAGTTTACAGTAAGAAGCCCCCGCCCGCGCCACCCCATCCCCGGACATCACACCCGCAGTCCTTCCCAGACTCCAGCCCTCGCATGTACCGCTGTAAAACTCCCCCACACCGCACCCCTCCCCCGCACAGCCAGCCGAGGGATGCACACATTTTTCACATTATTCCAGCGCCGCCCATTTCCTCCCTCCGAGTCACATGAGCCCCGGACCCCCGAGTGGAACAACTTCAGGAGAACGGAGCAGAGTCGGGAGCTGAGAGGGACGGGCAGCGAGACAGACCATACTGGCCGAGGCTCGGGGGCAGACGAGGCTCGGGGGCTGAGAGGGACATCCGCGGAGCCCCTAGAGCTGCTGAGGCACGAGGTGGAGTGCGAGGGACAGCGCTGCAAAGTAAACTCGCGGCAAAAACACGGGCTTGAGGCGCAGGGGCACCGTGGGACGGTGGCCATTTCCCAGAAGCCCTTGGGCTCTGAAGAGACAGCGCATAGACAGGGCCCTTGAGACAGGAGTCTGTTGCGGCCCTGGTGTCTTGAAGCAAAGAACGCAAAGCGGGGAAGACCTGAAATTTAGAACCCTGGGGACAGGGGAGCTGAATATCTCGGGCCTCAAAGGTACACTGCCGAGAGTCACTCTGCAGGGAGGAGACTGGAGTCAAACCAGTGACCATTCAGAGCATCTCCACATGCGAAGGAAGAGTAGCTCCCACAGCTCTGGTCACGTAGGAGAGTGGGAGTGTGAGCTGCAGACCCCTTCCTGGCAGAGCTCAAAACAGGACAGACAACCTGTGACCCCCACATGAGCTCCTCAGGTCTGTAGCAGGGTCGGGAGGTTCACTGAACACAGAACAGGACCTGGAAATGTGAGACGCCCTGGAGCTGGTCGTGCCAGAAAGGACAGAGGAGTCTGAGAATCTACATCAGAGCTGAGCAGAGTACATAAGGAACTTTGAGACTCTATCTACAGCTGGGCCGAACAGAGGACAAAATCATCGTTGAGACTGCAGCTGGGCTGAGCAGAGGACAGGCGGATCTGGGGCTCTTCAGATCGTCTGATCAGAGGGTAGGAAAATCTCTGAGAATCTACAGCTGGTCTGCCAGAGAGGACAAGAGAATCTGAGATTCTACAGCTGATCTGAGAAGAAGAAACTATATTGCAGTCTGTCCCCCCGACGGACTGGAGAACTCAAGTGACTGTATAGCTGGTCTAGCACAAGAGGACAGGGGGGCCCCCACAGCTGCTATTGAAGGCCAGAGAATTCTGTAAAACTTTATCCTGGCTCAGACCAAAGAGCAGAATCGGTGAGAATCTGCCGCTGGTCAGACCCAAAAGGACAGAGGAATCTGTGAGACTGTACCACAGGTCAGACTCAAAAGGACATAGGAATCTGTGAGAATCTACCGCTGGTCAGACCCAAAAGTAAATAGGAATCTGCTAGACACCAGGTCTGATCTGACCCAGGAAGCCAAGAGAATCTGTGAGATTTCAGCTGGTCTGCAAACAGGGCAGGAGAACCTCAGATTTCGGAACTGAATTGAGGGGAAGCAAGTGGGTGCTTTTTGTGCAGGTCATACCTAGGGCCCCTCTGACCAGCAAGAAGGATCCACGCGGAGCCCACTTCAGTGTCCGTGGGACAGTCCAGAAAGGTGAGCTATGTTCCTTTATCTTTCTTGAGCCTGTGGGGTGGATGACTCCTATGAGTTTGAAAATGGAGGCCAAAGCTGGATGGAGTTGGAAAGGTCGAAGGGGTTATCTTGATTTCTTGAATGGAAATGGAGCTGTAGATGTACTAGACATGCACTTATGCAGGCTTCTCAGTTATATTAAACTCTTCAGTCACTGACTTAATATTTCTTTGGGTCAAGCAACCCAGACGCTTAGAATGCGGCCACTGTGTGCTGCAGAAGTCTGGTTGCAGGGTGGAGGGTGTTACGTTTTCTCAGGAAAGCAAATGATAATGCAACAGGAATTTTGGTATCTGTGGAACTTCTTTAAAGTTAGGTACTTACCAGGAAATATGAGCATCTTCAAAATAACTGGTCTGATTTACAACTTTTGCTGACTCTGTGTGCTTACTGTGTATGCAGGGGCTTGTATCTTGAAACGGGCTGGTTGTGGTGAAAAGGGGCTATGGTAAGTTAGCTGGAGATGGTAAGGCCTACCGAGAAATCTTTAAACTTAGTATGGCAGTGACCACTGGTAGCGGTGGAAAGATGCCTTGAATGGCCAACCTTCTATAAGTATTACCAAACTGGGACACACCAGAGAGTGCCCACAAGTAAGACACAGTGACAGACCCCCAGGAATGGGGTGGTCTTCCCTGCATTCCTAAGCACTCTACAGTGTATAGATGACAGCCAGGACTGGCAGTGGAACAGCATGAGGGCTTTGCCAGGTATTCACAAAAAGAAGAGAGTCCTCTGTGGATAGTGCCAGCCTCCCATGCAGCGTCGGTGATAACTGCAGGCCCACTTGCATGCTTGCCATGGTGTCACAGTTCATTGGAATCCACCACAGCTTGGTCCCATTGGTACTCCTGATCTACAGAGCAGCACAAGTAGGTGCCCCTTGAATCTTGATGGCTGCCTGGGCCTCTCTGGGCTTCGGTCTCCTCCAGGTGGATATTTGGCAGGCTTCTGGCATCCCCTGGCTTGGCCATAGCTGGCAAGTGGGACACCAATGTTCCATCTCTCAAAGAACATCTCAAACTAGTGCTGCAGGTCAAAAAGTGGCCCTGTCTATATTCTGTTTTTGGAGCTAGATAACAGAGATTTTTAAGGCATGGGCAAAGTGGGATCTGGCCGGGGCCACAGCTATTCAGGGGGCCCCCAGATAGAGCCAGCTGTGTTCTACAGAGAGTCTTGCCCTGAAGACCTTGAATAATTCTTAAACAGATTGTTTTAAATACTGTTTCCCTATAATTTATTTTTAATGTGGGTGATGTGTGACAGTCTATTACAGACAATTTGCAGAGAAATTATGTGTTTGTTTCTTGCAACAGCCATAAAAACGTTACTTTAGATCAAAACAGAATCTGACATATGAGAAATGGGAGGCGTTCACAGAGATTATTAACAGTAATATTAGTGAGCTGCTGCTGCGTCACAGTATTGAAAACATATCACAATCCCTGAATATTAGATGTAAACACATTTTGTCTCTGTGCACTGTGAGTGACATGGACAAAGAGGGCATGAAAGAGCAGAAATTGGATCAAAAGAAGAGGGGCCCCCAAAATACGTTTGGCCCAGGGCCTCCAAAATCCTTAAGATGTCTCTGGCTAGACACATGTGCAGCTTCAAGTCAGTCACTCAGTTACAGAGATCCATGCCATGTCCAGTTATACAGTACTCACAGGATTGGACAGCTGGCAGTACAGATGTTTGTCAGGACGCACAGATCTCGGAAGCTCGGGCTTCTGACAGCAGAGTGGCCCTTTCGGCTGTATCTATTGCAGACTCGAGCATCTGGCAGCACAGCTGTTTCACAGGATACCCAGATGCTTAGGACAGCACGGCTTTATCTCAGTTCACAGAGATTTTATAGGCCCAGTTTCCAGCTGTAGTACTAGTCTCCAGTTTACAGAAGTATTTCGGCCTCGAGGCCCTGACAACAAAGCAGTGCACAGATGTTTGAGGTTGAAACTCTGGACAGCAGCCTTATCCCTCAGCATGTGGAGAGTTTACAGAACAGGGTCTAAAGACAGAAGAACTAAGGTACACAGAGACACCTCTTATCAAGCTGTTCTCAGGGTACACTGATTTTACAGACAGGGGGGCTTCTAGCCGCACAGCTTCAGGTTACTGATTTGCAAAAGTATCTAGAATCCTGGGAGATATGTAAACTGAGTGGGAGATAGGTATTGTAAGTGGAAGGTGTGTATTGTAAGTGGAAGGTGTGTTTTGAAAGTGGGAGGTATGTATTGTAAGTGCGAGGTATGTATTGTAAGTGGAAGGTATGTATTGTAAGTGGGAGGTATGTATTGTAAGTGGAAGGTATGTATTGTAAGTGGAAGGTATGTATTGTAAGTGGGACATGTATTCTAAGTGGTTGTCAAAAGGTACATGTAAAGCGCGATTCAGGGTGGCAAGCTTTCAGAGGCGTCGAATAATGACAAAGTGCAATTGCTACACTACCAAAACTCCCTGAGTAATAATAGATGTAAAACAAGAAGTATTCTAGGTCCAACACATTTCACAAATTTTACATAGTGAGTACGTACGACTGATATTGAGAGTCTTTAGCAGTAGAGGCAGCCATAGACACTGTTTTGTTTCTATTTTAAAGCAGACACACAACGAGCAAAGTCAAGTTTTTTTAGTTACTAAAAAGTTGTGGCCGTGGGCTTCACCCCCATTGGCCCATGCATGCTTAAAATGTCCTTGCGTCTAACTCAGTCTCTGTTCTTGTTTTGTGAAATGTGGAACTGATAGTACACTCACCAGCGCTGCTTTTCATTCGAGTTTGACCTTGGTATATGAATCTTTTTTTGTGTGTGCTTAGGGAAGAAAATACATGACGTCCAAAATAAAAGTTTCGTTCTGCAGTGCTCTCAGCAAAGCCAGATGGCTGCAATGCACTCCGTAAAGGTCACAGAAAAGACACGCTGAACTAAATGCAGTGTGCAGCAGTGTGTGTAGTACTCTCTGGATTGACAACCGATATCAGGGATGGGGGGCTGAGGGGTGGGGGCGGGAGCTAGTGGCAGGTCCAAAGTCTAGATGAAGACTCTTGGAATGGAAGGGGAGTTACTTTATACTCTGATGCTCCGACTCTAAAACCTATCAGACACATATAAAGTGCAAGTTCATCCTAGTGCGGCCCCCTGGCAATATAGACGTGTCATAGATCTTTAATGTTACCCAACCTAAAGGTACTCGTTTTATTGATCTTGGAAGGATGAAAGGCCGAGTTGATCCAATGTGATTCAGATGTGTTACTCTGTTTACAAACACAGGTCCCTGCAGTGGATGCATTAATCCACTTAACCATTGCACCCAGAATATCCCCTGTCAACAGTTAAGGGGGTTGATCGGTTGTCGCTCTGGTTAGTATAGAAGGCACTGGTTGAAAGTAAGACTGTGTCTGTATCTTGTCTCTCTGATGTAATTGTCTGGAGCGTTTTGAGACTTCACAGATGTTAACGTGCTACAAGAATTGCAAAATAAACGTGTAATAAAGAAACACGGAATTTTAACTGTCACACAGTGTGACTCACATTTTAGTGCCAAAAGGTCTGTTGGTTTTGTTCATAATCTTTACAGAGCTCGCTTAGACCTCTTTTTGACTTCCCACTCGAGTCCTCGCCCCCACATTTATTTTAATTCGTAAAAGTCCAGGGCTTCTGGTGTCAAACGCAGAATCCTCAAGCTATTTGATAATGGAAAGATAGATGCTAGATATTGGTGATGTCTCTGTCCTTGTAATTCTTGAGCTCAGTGGCTTATGACACTGTTGACCGTAGGGCCCTTCTGTTCACTTTTGCCACCCTCATGGGCTTGAGTTGGGTCATAGATTGTTTTTCTCTTTTTCTCCTTGGATGTGCCCATGAGTTCTTCCAGTTCTTCCAGACATATTGCTTCTGATGGTTGCTTTCACGACCTGTACTAATCTGCGCGCTAAAAGACCTGGAGCCAGGAGGAAGTAACTATTGCAGGACTCATTTAGAGTTTGGTGGAAATTGATAGATATCTCTACTCCACACTAGCCTCTCCCTGCCTCATTTTGAGTGGGAGGGACTGCTAAGTTTCTGGTGAAGTGAAGCTTCAATTGGCTCTGCCACCAGAAACTCTTATTTGGCGACCTCCCCTCCAATGGGCCTGTGGCTTTTCTGCACCCTCCTTAGTGAGGTATTTCCGCTCCTCAGGAGGGCAGAGCTTTCCATAGGACACAGTGGTAAAGAACAGGAAAAAAGACAATGTTGCCCACATGCAGGAAGAAAACGCCCTGTGTGTCAGCGCATTACTGTTTTGTGTTATGGAAACAAAGACTTTCCTCAGGAGGATGTTTCCTTAAAACAAATACAGTTCCAAGCTGCCCATCATGATAAATGAGCCCACCAAGCAATTCATTTTTCTCCAAAGTGGGAGCACTTTCAGAAAAACATCCTATATAGTATTTTGGATCTTCTCCTGCCTTCGCGGTTTGGCAAAACCACCCGCTGTCCTCTAAAGGACACAAGGGCAGGAGTATTTCTAAGAGAAATGCTTTGTTTGGGACGGCGGAGCCCTCTCAATTGAGGCAGGGAGGACAGACATCAATCTATTCAGATGATTATGGTTCTCTTCAGGAAGACAGTGGCCTCTTTAAAGCGAGGGTCTTTATATGAAAAAAAAGGTTCATTTAAGGGGGTCAGGCTGTCTTCAGGGTGGGAATGACACACTGGAAGAGGGCAGAACTCTCTTCCACTGGACAGGACTTTGTTTACAAAGACACAGTCCTCTTTAGGAGGGCACAAGTTCTTCAGTAGGACAGAGCTCTCCTTTGAAGGACAGCTGCCTTTGGGAGGGCAGTAATCGTTTTAGGAGGACTGCAGGACAGAGCTATCTTTAAGAGGGGTTGGGTTCCTTTAGTAGAACAGAACACTCCTCAGGAGCGCAGGTCCCGCCTTTTGACGGCATCGATACATTTAGGCGGACAGCTGTCTTTGGAAGCACCGTAATCCTTTTAGGAGAACAAAGGCCTCGACAGGAGGCAAGAGCATTCGTCGGGAGGACAGAGCTATGTTTAGGAGTGCGTGGATGCTTTCAGGAGGAGAGGGCCCACCTTAGGAGGCTATGTATACTTTTAGTAGCAAAGAGCTCGCCTCAGGAGGACAGTGCTTTGTATAGGAAGTCATGGTTACCTTTAGTTGTACAGAGCAGTCCACAGTAGGACAGCCTCTTTGGGATCCCTTTAGGAGAACAGAGATCTCTTTAGCAGGGCATGGACCCTCCTAGGAGGATAAAGCCCTCCTTTGGAAGGCATGGATCCCTTTAGGAAGACTGAGCTCTCCATAGGAAGACACACCTCTCTCTAGGAATGCATACATCCATTTCAAACGCCTGAGCTCTCCTCAGAGAGCAGAGCTCTCTTTAGGAGTGCACGGGTCGATTTAGGAGGACAGAGCTCTCGTTAGGAAGGTGCGGATCCATTTATGATGGCAGAGCATGCTTTACAAGGGCATTGATCCTTTCAGAGGGCATAGCACTCTTTAGGACAACAGATTTCCTTAGCAGGGCAAGGAACTCCTTCGAAGAGTGTGGATTCATTCTGTAGAACAGAGCTGTCTTCAGGAACAGGCTCTCTTGGGAAGGACATGGATCTCTCCAATAGGGCAAAACTCCATTTAAGAGGATATAGGTATCTTTAGGAGGGCATGGCTCCTTTAACTGCACTGACATTATGAATGTATGAACCCTTTTAATTAGACAAAGCGCTCCCCAGCAAGACAGCATTCATTTTAAGAAGTCATGCTAACCTTTAGAAGAACAAAGCTTTGCTCAACAGGAAATGCATAGCTCTCTTTAGGAGAACAGAGTTTTCTTTAGGATTGCAAGGATCTATTTAAAAGGACAGAGCTCTCTTTAAGAAGCTCAGATTCATTTTGGGCAGCAGAGCACACTTTTCAGGGGCATGGACGCCTTTAGGAGGATAGAGCTGTCTTTAGGTGGACAGCGTTCCTTAGGACGGCAACAATCTCTTTAGACGGGCATGGATTCTTTCAGAAGAATAGAGCTGTCTGCAGCAGAGCAGTGATCGCTTTAGTAGAGCTTAGCTCTCTTTAGGTGGGTATGGATCCCTTTAGAAAGCCAGATCGCTCTTTAGGAGACCATGGATCCCTTGATAAAGACAGAGCTCTCCATAGGAGAACAAAGATCTCTTTAGGAAGACAGAATTCTGCGTAGGAAAGCGAGGATCGCTTTAGGGTGACTGCGATCTCTTTAGGAAGAACAGGAATTTTCAGGAAACGCTGGACTTTCTTTTGAACACCATGGCACTTTTTAGAAAGACAGGGCTCTCTGTAGAAGGCAAAGAGTGACACTTTCTAGCTGGCAAGAATCTCTTTAAGAGCATTATGCAATTTACAGGAGAGTAAAACTTTCTTCTAAAGAGCACGCGTCTCTGTATCATAGCGGGGGTTTCTTAAACAGGGCCCAGTTTGCTTCAGAAGACAAAGACTGTCTTCAGGCCGGCAGGGCTATCTCGAGGGAACTGGCATTTTTTCAGCCTGGCAGTGCTCTTCGTAGAAGGCTGTTTTTTGTTTGTTTTTTTAAATCTTTTTTATTTTCCAATAGTCAATACATTCAATAATCAATATTACAATCATTGGTCGCATAGAAACCCTGTCCTTTTCAATAGAAACCCCTGCCTTCCCCATGCTGTATGTTACATTTGTTCAATACCATTGCTCATCTCATATCCGTTACACTCCCCTGTGGACCCAGAAATAAGGATAGACTGGGAATCTTCACCAGTAGGGCGGATCTTCGTTGTTTACCCTATGTTTCCTTTGTGTATTTTGTGACATGGAATGTGTCATATCATCCCACGGGTCAAGCCCAAAGTGTCGTCTCCACAGACCCCATATTTTGTGATTTTTTTTTTTGGGCCAGCCCCTACTTTGGAATGTGGTGCGATCAGTGTCCGTATAGAGGTCGATCCCATTTGTCCATTCCTGGACCGCTTGGTTCCCCGTCACTCCCCACCGTCTAGCCACATCTCTCTTAGCCACCACTAATCCTAGGGAGGCGAAGATCAGTTGTGAAGACTGTGGTTTTGATCACCGGGGCATGTCACGGCGTTCACTGGAAGGGCATCTCTGTCTTCTCAATGGCATGAGTATCTTCAGAAGGCCATGACTTGCAAAGGACATGGAATTCTTCAAGAGAACAGTCTCTCTTGAGTTCTTGATCTTGTGAACTATCCGAAGTAGTATCTGTGAGTGCCTGATGCCTCCAGTAGACCGTGTCCATATTCTCATGCCCGGCTCCATCTGGATCCCTGGCCCACGTGCGCCCGGATTCCTCCAGCCCTCATCCTTGACTGTGTGCACTGTCTCCTGTTGGATCTGTTGATCCCTCCTCCTTCACTGCTGCTGATGCTGCCTCTAGCCAGCACATCTGGGATGATGGTTAATGCAGACTAATATTGATGTTCCAGCTGCCGCAGGGTCCTGGATGCCGCTAGCCCCTTGGCCAGTCTCCCTGGAGCCAGAGCTCGCTGGGCTGCATAGGTCTGTGCCAGTGGGCTGCAGTGAGTGGAAAACGCGGGGCTCGTCAAATATCTTCAGTATCTGCTTTTTGAGTTAAGATGCTGATAAAAAGTTTCTATTTTTTTGTACTGTTTTTCATCGTAACCCATCATGTGACATGTGCATGTTGAAATTGCATTCCAAAATGTTTTTGGAATGTAAGTCTCTCTTTGACCTGCCTCCATTTTCCTTCAGTTAATACAGGTTTGACTGGTTATGGATCAATCTACCTCCATTTGTAACATTGACGAATTGGGCTTCAGATTATCCAATATTTGTTTCGACAGGGCCCTCCAGGCGATCCCACCTCATCCTCCTATTTTATGCTTAAGTTGGGGTGTGCAGAGAGGTGCATACTCCAGTGCACTAGAGCCAGCACTTACAGAGGTCACGAGACCAGCATTCCAGTGCTGAGCCTTCCTTCCTGGCGCACGCGCAGTCTCAGAACAGCGGGTGTGTGGATCTGTGTCTAAGCATGAGGTTTGCTAACAGTGGCCACATATCTTTATTCGGTGTGGCAGCAGAATATTGTAACCAAAATATCGTCCAACAGAACTGTTATGTCCTTGGTATCAATTACGTCATTTATAGATCTAAAAACCAGTGACTACTTTCAGGTGGTCACTGATCACATCAGAATGACGGCAGACAGGGGTGGTGTAGGACCACGCTTTACTAGTACGCATGCGCCAGTTGTTGGAACACGAGGAGGGGGACTTGAAGGAAAACATCATGGGAATGTAATTTCCCTCTTAGCTTGCGTTGGAGTGAGAGAAGTTTTGAGTGGCAGACAGCTAAAAGAAGCCATACATTTTAGGTTAAAAAGTCTCCCGTCTAAATTGAGAGTGTTGGCATGCATTCTGCTGGTTGTCTCGGTGGTGCGGGTGAGTGCCGGGTCTCCTGAAACGGTTCTGGTCTTTTTCTTATTATTTTATTAAGATGTGACATTTTTGCTCTGCCTTCTACCCTAAGCTGGGGTTCCCAGGCCTTGTGTGTATTATCGACTAATTAGCGTGTATGGCAGTGCAACAGCCCTCTCCAATTCTTTGTGCTGTGAGGGTGCGTGAGAGGGGTGAAGCAGGCCTCTGGTTCTCTTTTTGCACCACTTATATAGTCTACACTTTACATTTAGGGATATTAGGAAATCCTATACAGTGAGTCTGGAGAAGCAGGCCGGTCATATACTTTATACATTTAAGGTGCTTGTCAGGAGAACAGAATCCCTCTCTTACACTGTGCAGCAGCGGTACCTCAGATGTGCAGGGGTGGCCTCTCCTGGCTGCACCTGAATAGTATGTGTGTCTAAAGACCCTTTCAGCTTATTCCCCATGCGTTCTATATTTATTTATTTGAGAGTTTTATATAGCGCTAGCTAGACCCGAAGGTATCTATCCCACACGCGTTCTACATTTATTTATTTGAGAGTTTAATATAGCGCTAGCTAGACCCAAAGGTATCAGAGCGCGTTACCAGTTCAACTTAACCCACAGGCATTCTATATTTATTTATTTGAGAGTTTTATAGAGCGCTAACGAGACCCAAAGTTATCAGAGCGCTTTACCAGTTCACCTTATCCCACACACGTTCTATATTTATTTATTTGAGAGTTTTAAATAGCGCTAGGTAGATCCAAAGATATCAGAGAGCTTTACTAGTTCAGTTTATCCCACATGCATTATTTATTTATTTGAGAGTTTTATATAGCCCTAACTAGACCAAAGGTATCAGAGCGCTTTACCAGTTCAGCTTATCCCACACAGGTTCTATATTTATTTATTTGAGAGTTTTATATAGCGCTAGATAGACCCGAAGGTATTAGAGCACTTTACCAGTTCAGCTTATCCCACACGCGTTCTATATTTATTTATTTAGTTGAGAGTTTTATATAGCGCTGGCTAGACCCGAAGGTATCAGAGTGCTTTACCAGTTCAGCTTATCCTACACGCGTTCTATATTTATTTATTTGAAGTTTTATATAGCACTAGCTAGAAACGAAGGTATCAGAGCGCTTTACCAGTTCAGCTTATTCCACATGCGTTCTATATTTATTTATTTGACAGTTTTATATAGCGCTGGCTAGACCCAAAGTTATCAGAGTGCTTTACCAGTTCAGCTTATCCCACACATGTTCTATATTTATTTTTTTGAGAGTTTTAAATAGCGCTAGGTAGACTTAAAGATATCAGAGAGCTTTACTAGTTCAGTTTATCCCGCATACATTATTTATTTATTTATTTGAGTTTTATATAGCGCTAACTAGACTAAAGGTATCAGAGCGCTTTACCAGTTCAGCTTATCACACACACGTTCTATATTTATTTATTTGAAAGCTTTATATAGCACTAGCTAGAAACGAAGAGCGCTTTACCAGTTCAGCTTATCCCACACACGTTCTATATTTATTTATTTGAAAGTTTTATATAGCACTAGCTAGAAACGAAGAGCGCTTTACCAGTTCAGCTTATCCCACACACGTTCTATATTTATTTATTTTAAAGTTTTATATAACGCTAGATAGACCCGAAGGTATTAGAGCACTTTACCAGTTCAGCTTATCCCACACGCGTTCTATATTTATTTATTTGACAGTTTTCTATAGCGCTAGCTAGACCCGAAGGTATCGGAGTGCTTTACCAGTTCAGCTTATCCCACACGCGTTCTATATTTATTTTTTTGAGAGTTTTATATAGCACTAGCTAGAAACGAAGGTATCAGAGCGCTTTACCAGTTCAGCTTATCCCACACGCGTTCTATATTTATTTATTTGAGAGTTTTAAATAGCACTAGCTAGAAACGAAGGTATCAGAGCGCTTTACCAGTTCAGCTTATCCCTCACATGTTCTATATTTATTTATTCGGAAGTTTTATATAGCTAGCTAGACCCAAAGGTATCGGAGCGCTTTACCAGTTCAGCTTATCCCACATGCGTTCTATATTTATTTATTTGAGAGTTTTATATAGCACTCTCAAGACCCGAAGGTATCGGAGCGCTATATCAGTTCAGCTTATCCTACACGCATTCTATATTTATTTATTTGAGAGTTTTATACAGTGCTAGCTAGAAATGAAGGTGTCAGAGCGCTTTACCAGTTCAGCTTATCACACACGCTTTCTATATTTATTTGAGAGTTTTATATAGCGCTAGCTAGAAATGAAGGTATCAGAGCGCTTTACCAGTTCAGCTTATCCCACACGCTTTCTATATTTATTTGAGAGTTTTATATAGCGCTAGCTAGACCCAAAGTTATCAGAGTGCTGTACAACAGTAAATGTTCACACCAAAGATAACAAGTGTGCACAGAGCTTCGTTTTTGCAGCTGTATTCAGTGCACACCTGGCTTAGGTGTGTTCGAATGATGTACAATGGATGCTAATGGCTGGAGTATCTGAAGGTGTACAGCAGCGCCTCCCCGGCAGTGTGTTTGCAGAAGATACGAGTACGGCTGGGCTCTACTGCACCGCCACCGTTTGGGTCTCAGCGGTAAGCTGAGTGTAGAGTTATGTAGTCCGAAAAGAGTGCATCAGGCCTCTGCTGCACGCGGAGAGGTTGGTTCGAATCCCCTCAGACGTCCTGTGCATTCAGCATGCAGGAAAAGCCTGCAGCAGTCTGACTTGTAGGGTGCACGAGTTGACTCTGAGGCCTGCTGCACCGCTGAGCCTTAGAGTGTGCACGAGATGAGGGCTGCTGTGCATTGGGCATGATTGAGTACCCTGGGCCTCTGCTCTGCAGGTGTGTGGGGTCTGACATGAGCCTAAAGACCTCTCCTGCTCCCTGAACGGTTGACTGCGTTAGGTTCAGCAGGCCTCTTCTGGGTACAGCAGGACTTTCCTGTTATACAGAAGCCCTCTCCTGTGTACAGCAGACCTCTCCTGTATAGAGTAGGCCTCTCCTGTGGACAGCAGGCCTCTACTGTGTACAGCAGGCCTCTCCTGTATAGAGTAGGCCTCTCCTGTGTACAGCAGGCCTCTACTGTGTACAGCATGCCTCTACTGTGTACAGCAGGCCGTTCCTGTGTACAGCAGGCATCTTCTGGGTACAGCAGGCCTCTACTGTGTACAGCAGGCCTCTCCTGTATAGAGTAGGCCTCTCCTGTGTACAGCAGGCCTCTACTGTGTACAGCATGCCTCTACTGTGTACAGCAGGCCGTTCCTGTGTACAGCAGGCATCTTCTGGGTACAGCAGGCCTCTACTGTGTACAGCTGGCCTCTCCTGTGTACAGCTGGCCTCTCCTGTGTACAGCCGGCCTCTCCTGTGTACAGCCGGCCTCTCCTGTGTACAGCCGGCCTCTCCTGTGTACAGCTGGCCTCTCCTGTGTACAGCCGGCCTCTCCTGTGTACAGCTGGCCTCTCCTGTGTACAGCCGGCCTCTCCTGTGTACAGCAAGCCTCTCCTGTGTACAGCAGGCCTCTCCTGTTTAGAGCAGGCCCCTCCTGTGTACAGCCGGCCTCTCCTGTGTACAGCAAGCCTCTCCTGTGTACAGCAGGCCTCTCCTGTTTAGAGCAGGCCTCTCCTGTGTACAGCAGGCCTCTCCTGTGTACAGCAGGCCTCTCCTGTTTACAGCAGGCCTCTTGTGTGTACAGCAGGCCTCTCCTGTGTACAGCAGGCCTCTCCTGTGTACAGCAGGCCTCTCCTGTTTACAGCAAGCCTCTCCTGTGTACAGCAGGCCGCTCCTGTGTACATCAGGCCTCTCCTGTGTACAGCAGGCCTCTCATATGTACGGCAGGCCTCTCCTGTGTGCAGCAGACCTCTCCTGTGTACAGCAGGCCACTCCTGTGTACTGATGCGTATGGAGCCTGTGCACTGAGTTGTGTATGGAACATGTGCACTGAGATGTGTATGGAGCCTGTGCACTGAGATGAGTATGGAACCTGTGAACTGAGATGTGTATGGAGCCTGTGCACTGAGATGAGTATGGAACCTATGCACTGAGATGCATATGGAGCCTGTGCACTGAGACAGGTATGGAGCCTGTGCACCGAGATGCGTATGGAGCCTGTACACCGAGATGGGTATGGAGCCTGTGGACCGAGATGCGTGTGGAACATGTGCACCGAGATGGGTATGGAGCCTGTGCACTGAGCTGTGTATTGACCCTGTGCACTGAGATGGGTATGAAGCCTGTGCACTGAGATGGGTATGGAGCCTGTGTTCTTAGATGAGTATGGGGCCTGTGCACCGAGATGCGTATGGAGCCTGTGCACTGAGATGCGTATGAGGCCTGTGCACCGAGATGAGTATGGAGCCTGTGCACCGAGATGCGTATGGAGCCTGTGCACCGCGATGCGTATGGAGCCTGTGCACCGAGATGCGTATGGAGCCTGTGTATGGAGTATGTGCACCGAGATGAGTATGGAGCCTGTGCACTGAGATGCGTATGGAGCCTGTGCACCGAGATGAGTATGGAGCCTGTACACCGAGATGGGTATGGAGCCTTTGGACCGAGATGCGTGTGGAACCTGTGCACCGAGATGCGTATGGAGCCTGTGCACCGAGATGAAAATGGAGCCTGTGCACCGAGATGAAAATGGAACCTGTGCACCGAGATGCATATGGAGCCTGTGCACCAAGATGGGTATGGAGCCGGTGCACCAAGATAAGTATTGAGCCTGGGCACCAAGATATGCATGGAGCCTGTGCACCGAGATGTGTATGGAGCCTGTGCACAGAGATGGGTATGGAGCCTATGCACAGAGATGTGTATGGAGCCTGTGCACGGAGATGCGTATGGAGCCTGTGCCCCGAGATGAGTATGGAGCCTGTGCACCGAGATGCTTATGGAGCCTGTGCACTGAGATGCATATGGAACCTGTGCACTGAGATGCGTATGGAGCCTGTGCACTGAGATGCGTATGGAGCCTGTGCACTGAGATGCAATGAGATGGGTATGGAGCCTGTCCACTGAGCTGAGTATGGAGCCTGTGCACCGAGTGCGTATGGAGCCTGTGCACTGAGATGCGTATGGAACCTGTGCACTGAGATGCATATGGAGCCTGTGCACCGAGATGGGTATGGAGCCTGTGCACTGAGATGCATATGGAGCATGTGCACTGAGATGAGTATTGACCATGTGCACTGAGAGGAGAATGGAGCCTCTGCACTGTGGTGAGTATGGTGCCTGTGCACTGAGATGAGTATGGAGCCTGTGCACTGAGGTGAGTATGGAGCCTGTGCACTGAGATGCGTATGGAGCCTGTGCACTGAGATGAGTATGAAGCCTGTGCACTGAGATGAGTATGAAGCCTGTGCACTGAGACTAGTATGGAGCCTGAGCACCGAGATGCGTATGGAGCCTGTGCACCGAGATGCGTATGGAGCCTGTGCACCGAGATGCATATGGAGCCAATGCTCTGAGATACGTATAGATCCTGTGCACTGAGATGTGCATCGAAACGGTGCACTGAGATGCGCATGGAGCTTGTGCACTGAGATGGTTATGGAGCTTGGGTACTGAGATGAGTATTGAGCCTGTGCTCGGAGATGCATATAGAGCCTGTGCACTGGGATGCCCATGGAACCTGTGCGCTGAGATGCGCATGGAACCTGTGCACTGAAATGCGTATAGAGCCTGTGCACTGAGATGCACATGGAACCTGTGAACTGAGATACGCAAGGAACCTGTGCACTGAGATGCATAATGAGCTTGTGCACTGGGATGGGTATGGAGCCTGTGCACTGAGATGAGTATTGAGCCTGTGCACTGAGATGGGTATGGAGCTTGTGCACTGAGACACAGCGAGATGGGTATGGAGACTGTGCACTGAGATGAGTATGGATCCTGTGCCCTGAGATGAGTATGGATCCTGTGCCCTGAGATGAGAATGGAGCATGTGCACTGAGATGGGTATGGAGCCTGTGCACTGAGATGGGTATGGAGCCTGTGCACTGAGATGCATATGGAGTCTGTGCACCGAGATGCGTATGGAGCCTGTGCACCGAGATGGGTATGGAGCCTGTGCACTAAGATGGGTATGGAGCCTGTGCACCGAGATGGGTATGGAACCTGTGCACCGAGATGGGTATGGAACCTGTGAACCAAGATGCATATGGAGCCTGTGCACCGAGATGTGCATGGAGCCTGTGCACTGAGATGGGTATGGAGCCTGTGCACTGAGATGAGTATGGAGCCTGTGCACTGAGATGCGTATGGGACTGTGCACTGAGAGGTGTATGGAGCTTGTGCACTGAGATGGGTATGGAGCCACTGCACTGAGATGGGTGTGGAGCCTGTGCACTAAGATGGGTATGGAGCCTGTGTACTAAGATGGGTATGGATCCTGTGCACTGAGATGCACTGAAATGGGTATGGAGCCTGTGCACTGAGATGCACTGAGGTGAGTATGGAGCCTGTGCACTGAGATGCGTATGGAGCGGTGCACTGAGATGCACTGAGGTGAGTATGGAGCCTGTGCACTGAGATGCGTATAGAGCCTGTGCACTGAGATGCACTGAGATGAGTATGGAGACTGTGCACTGAGATGCGTATGGAGCCTGTGCACTGAGATGCGTATTAAGCCTGTGCACTGAGATGCGTATGGAGCCTGTGCACTGAAATGCGTATGGAGCATATGCACTGAGATGCGTATGGAGCCTGTGCACTGAGATGTGTATGGAGCCTGTGCACTGAGATGCACTGCGATGAGTATGGAGCCTGTGCACTTAGATGCGTATGGAGCCTGTGCACTGAGATGCACTGAGATGAGTATGGAGCCTGTGCACTGAGATGCGTATGGAGCCTGTGGACTGAGATGCATCTGGAGCATGTGCACTGAGATGCGTATTGAGCCTGTGCACTGAGATGCGTATGAAGCCTGTGCACTGAGATGAGTATGGAGCCTGTGCACTTAGATGCGTATGGAGCCTGTGCACTGAGATGCACTGAGGTGAGTATGGAGCCTGTGCACTGAGATGAGTATGGAGCCTGTGCACTTAGATGCGTATGGAGCCTGTGCACTGAGGTACACAGAGATGAGTATGGAGCCTGTGCAGTGAGATGCGTATGGAGCCTGTGCACTGAAATGAGTATGGAGCCTGTGCACTGAGATGCGTATGGAGCCTGTGCACTGAGATGCGTATGGAGCCTGTGCACTGAGATGCACTGAGATGAGTATGGAGCCTGTGCACTGAGATGCATATGGAACCTGTGCACTGAGATGTGTATGGAGCCTGTGCACTGAGATGTGTATGGAGCCTGTGCACTGAGATGTGTATGGAGCCTGTGCACTGAGATGCATATGGAGCCTGTGCACTGAGATGTGTATGGAGCCTGTGCACTGAGATGTGTACGGAGCCTGTGCACTGAGATGGGTATGGAGCCAGTGCACTGAGATGGGTATGGAGCCTGTGCACTAAGATGGGTATGGAGCCTGTGTACTAAGATGGGTAAGGATCCTGTGCACTGAGATGCACTGAAATGGGTATGGAGCCTGTGCACTGAGATGCACTGAGGTGAGTATGGAGCCTGTGCACTGAGATGCGTATGGAGCCTGTGCACTGAGATGCACTGAGGTGAGTATGGAGCCTGTGCACTGAGATGCGTATAGAGCCTGTGCACTGAGATGCACTGAGATGAGTATGGAGACTGTGCACTGAGATGCGTATGGAGCCTGTGCACTGAGATACGTATTGAGCCTGTGCACTGAGATGTGTATGGAGCCTGTGCACTGAGATGCGTATGGAGCATGTGCACTGAGATGCGTATGGAGCCTGTGCACTGAGATGTGTATGGAGCCTGTGCACTGAGATGCACTGCGATGAGTATGGAGCCTGTGCACTTAGATGCGTATGGAGCCTGTGCACTGAGATGCACTGAGATGCGTATGGAGCCTGTGCACTGAGATGCGTATGGAGCATGTGCACTGAGATGCGTATTGAGCCTGTGCACTGAGATGCGTATGGAGCCTGTGCACTGAGATGCGTATGGAGCCTGTGCACTGAGATGTGTATGGAGCCTGTGCACTGAGATGAGTATGGAGCCTGTGCACTGAGATGCGTATGGAGCCTGTGCACTGAGATGCGTATGGAGCCTGTGCACTGAGATGCACTGAGATGAGTATGGAGCCTGTGCACTGAGATGCATATGGAGCCTGTGCACTGAGATGTGTATGGAGCCTGTGCACTGAGATGTGTATGGAGCCTGTGCACTGAGGTGAGTATGGAGCCTGTGCACTTAGATGCGTATGGAGCCTGTGCACTGAGATGCGTATGGAGCCGGTGCACTGAGATGCGTATGGAGCCTGTGCACTGAGATGTGTATGGAGCCTGTGCACTGAGATGCGTATGGAGCCTGTGCACTGAGATGTGTATGGAGCCTGTGCACTGAGATGAGTATGGAGCCTGTGCACTGAGATGCGTATGGAGCCTGTGCACTGAGATGCGTATGGAGCCTGTGCACTGAGATGCGTATGGAGCCTGTGCACTGAGATGCACTGAGGTGAGTATGGAGCCGGTGCACTGAGATGCGTATGGAGCCTGTGCACTGAGATGTGTATGGAGCCTGTGCACTGAGATGCACTGAGGTGAGTATGGAGCCTGTGCACTGAGATGAGTATGGAGCCTGTGCACTTAGATGCGTATGGAGCCTGTGCACTGAGGTGCACAGAGATGAGTATGGAGCCTGTGCAGTGAGATGCGTATGGAGCCTGTGCACTGAGATGAGTATGGAGCCTGTGCACTGAGATGCGTATGGAGCCTGTGCACTGAGATGCGTATGGAGCCTGTGCACTGAGATGCACTGAGATGAGTATGGAGCCTGTGCACTGAGATGCGTATGGAGCCTGTGCACTGAGATGTGTATGGAGCCTGTGCACTGAGATGTGTATGGAGCCTGTGCACTGAGATGCGTATGGAGCCTGTGCACTGAGATTCATATGGGACTGTGCACTGAGAGGTGTATGGAGCTTGTGCACTGAGATGAGTATAGAGCCTGTGCACTGAGATGCGTATCGAGCCTGTGCACTGAGATGCGTATGGAGCCTGTGCACTGAGATGGGTATGGAGCCTTTGCACTGAGATGAGTATGGAGCCAGTGCACTGAGATGGGTATGGAGCCTGTGCACTAAGATGGGTATGGAGCCTGTGTACTAAGATGGGTATGGATCCTGTGCACTGAGATGCACTGAAATGGGTATGGAGCCTGTGCACTGAGGTGCACTGAGGTGAGTATGGAGCCTGTGCAATGAGATGCGTATGGAGCCTGTGCACTGAGATGCACTGAGGTGAGTATGGAGCCTGTGCACTGAGATGCACTGAGATGAGTATGGAGACTGTGCACTGAGATGCGTATGGAGCCTGTGCACTGAGATGCGTATTAAGCCTATGCACTAAGATGCGTATGGAGCCTGTGCACTGAGATGCGTATGGAGCATGTGCACTGAGATGCGTATGGAGCCTGTGCACTGAGATGTGTATGGAGCCTGTGCACTGAGATGCACTGCGATGAGTATGGAGCCTGTGCACTTAGATGCGTATGGAGCCTGTGCACTGAGATGTGTATGGAGGCTGTGCACTGAGATGTGTATGGAGCCTGTGCACTGAGGTGAGTATGGAGCCTGTGCACTTAGATGCGTATGGAGCCTGTGCACTGAGATGCGTATGGAGCCGGTGCACTGAGATGCGTATGGAGCCTGTGCACTGAGATGCGTATGGAGCATGTGCACTGAGATGCGTATGGAGCCTGTGCACTGAGATGTGTATGGAGCCTGTGCACTGAGATGCACTGCGATGAGTATGGAGCCTGTGCACTTAGATGCGTATGGAGCCTGTGCACTGAGATGTGTATGGAGCCTGTGCACTGAGATGTGTATGGAGCCTGTGCACTGAGATGTGTATGGAGCCTGTGCACTGAGATGCACTGCGATGAGTATGGAGCCTGTGCACTGAGATGCATATGGAGCCTGTGCACTGAGATGTGTATGGAGCCTGTGCACTGAGATGTGTATGGAGCCTGTGCACTGAGGTGAGTATGGAGCCTGTGCACTTAGATGCGTATGGAGCCTGTGCACTGAGATGCGTATGGAGCCGGTGCACTGAGATGCGTATGGAGCCTGTGCACTGAGATGTGTATGGAGCCTGTGCACTGAGATGCGTATGGAGCCTGTGCACTGAGATGTGTATGGAGCCTGTGCACTGAGATGAGTATGGAGCCTGTGCACTGAGATGCGTATGGAGCCTGTGCACTGAGATGCGTATGGAGCCTGTGCACTGAGATGCGTATGGAGCCTGTGCACTGAGATGCACTGAGGTGAGTATGGAGCCGGTGCACTGAGATGCGTATGGAGCCTGTGCACTGAGATGTGTATGGAGCCTGTGCACTGAGATGCACTGAGGTGAGTATGGAGCCTGTGCACTGAGATGAGTATGGAGCCTGTGCACTTAGATGCGTATGGAGCCTGTGCACTGAGGTGCACAGAGATGAGTATGGAGCCTGTGCAGTGAGATGCGTATGGAGCCTGTGCACTGAGATGAGTATGGAGCCTGTGCACTGAGATGCGTATGGAGCCTGTGCACTGAGATGCGTATGGAGCCTGTGCACTGAGATGCACTGAGATGAGTATGGAGCCTGTGCACTGAGATGCGTATGGAGCCTGTGCACTGAGATGTGTATGGAGCCTGTGCACTGAGATGTGTATGGAGCCTGTGCACTGAGATGCGTATGGAGCCTGTGCACTGAGATTCATATGGGACTGTGCACTGAGAGGTGTATGGAGCTTGTGCACTGAGATGAGTATAGAGCCTGTGCACTGAGATGCGTATCGAGCCTGTGCACTGAGATGCGTATGGAGCCTGTGCACTGAGATGGGTATGGAGCCTTTGCACTGAGATGAGTATGGAGCCAGTGCACTGAGATGGGTATGGAGCCTGTGCACTAAGATGGGTATGGAGCCTGTGTACTAAGATGGGTATGGATCCTGTGCACTGAGATGCACTGAAATGGGTATGGAGCCTGTGCACTGAGATGCACTGAGGTGAGTATGGAGCCTGTGCAATGAGATGCGTATGGAGCCTGTGCACTGAGATGCACTGAGGTGAGTATGGAGCCTGTGCACTGAGATGCACTGAGATGAGTATGGAGACTGTGCACTGAGATGCGTATGGAGCCTGTGCACTGAGATGCGTATTAAGCCTATGCACTAAGATGCGTATGGAGCCTGTGCACTGAGATGCGTATGGAGCATGTGCACTGAGATGCGTATGGAGCCTGTGCACTGAGATGTGTATGGAGCCTGTGCACTGAGATGCACTGCGATGAGTATGGAGCCTGTGCACTTAGATGCGTATGGAGCCTGTGCACTGAGATGCACTGAGATGAGTATGGAGCCTGTGCACTGAGATGCGTATGGAGCCTGTGGACTGAGATGCATCTGGAGCATGTGCACTGAGATGCGTATTGAGCCTGTGCACTGAGATGCGTATGGAGCCTGTGCACTGAGATGCGTATGGAGCATGTGCACTGAGATGCGTATGGAGCCTGTGCACTGAGATGCGTATGGAGCCTGTGCACTGAGATGCGTATGGAGCCTGTGCACTGAGATGTGTATGGAGCCTGTGCACTGAGATGAGTATGGAGCCTGTGCACTTAGATGCGTATGGAGCCTGTGCACTGAGATGCACTGAGGTGAGTATGGAGCCTGTGCACTGAGATGAGTATGAAGCCTGTGCACTTAGATGCGTATGGAGCCTGTGCACTGAGGTACACAAAGATGAGTATGGAGCCTGTGCAGTGAGATGCGTATGGAGCCTGTGCACTGAAATGAGTATGGAGCCTGTGCACTGAGATGCGTATGGAGCCTGTGCACTGAGATGCGTATGGAGCCTGTGCACTGAGATGCACTGAGATGAGTATGGAGCCTGTGCACTGAGATGCATATGGAGCCTGTGCACTGAGATGTGTATGGAGCCTGTGCACTGAGATGTGTATGGAGCCTGTGCACTGAGATGTGTATGGAGCCTGTGCACTGAGATGCATATGGAGCCTGTGCACTGAGATGTGTATGGAGCCTGTGCACTGAGATGTGTACGGAGCCTGTGCACTGAGATGGGTATGGAGCCTGTGCACTAAGATGGGTATGGAGCCTGTGTACTAAGATGGGTAAGGATCCTGTGCACTGAGATGCACTGAAATGGGTATGGAGCCTGTGCACTGAGATGCACTGAGGTGAGTATGGAGCCTGTGCACTGAGATGCGTATGGAGCCTGTGCACTGAGATGCACTGAGGTGAGTATGGAGCCTGTGCACTGAGATGAGTATGGAGACTGTGCACTGAGATGCGTATGGAGCCTGTGCACTGAGATGCGTATTGAGCATGTGCACTGAGATGCGTATGGAGCCTGTGCACTGAGATGCGTATGGAGCATGTGCACTGAGATGCGTATGGAGCCTGTGCACTGAGATGTGTATGGAGCCTGTGCACTGAGATGCACTGCGATGAGTATGGAGCCTGTGCACTTAGATGCGTATGGAGCCTGTGCACTGAGATGCACTGAGATGCGTATGGAGCCTGTGGACTGAGATGCATCTGGAGCATGTGCACTGAGATGCGTATTGAGCCTGTGCACTGAGATGCGTATGGAGCCTGTGCACTGAGATGCGTATGGAGCCTGTGCACTGAGATGCATATGGAGCATGTGCACTGAGATGCGTATTGAGCCTGTGCACTGAGATGCGTATGGAGCCTGTGCACTGAGATGCGTATGGAGCCTGTGCACTGAGATGCGTATTGAGCCTGTGCACTGAGATGCGTATGGAGCCTGTGCACTGAGATGCGTATGGAGCCTGTGCACTGAGATGTGTATGGAGCCTGTGCACTGAGATGAGTATGGAGCCTGTGCACTTAGATGCGTATGGAGCCTGTGCACTGAGATGCACTGAGGTGAGTATGGAGCCTGTGCACTGAGATGAGTATGAAGCCTGTGCACTTAGATGCGTATGGAGCCTGTGCACTGAGGTACACAAAGATGAGTATGGAGCCTGTGCACTGAGATGCATATGGAGCCTGTGCACTGAGATGTGTATGGAGCCTGTGCACTGAGATGTGTATGGAGCCTGTGCACTGAGATGTGTATGGAGCCTGTGCACTGAGATGCATATGGAGCCTGTGCACTGAGATGTGTATGGAGCCTGTGCACTGAGATGTGTATGGAGCCTGTGCACTGAGATGGGTATGGAGCCTGTGCACTAAGATGGGTATGGAGCCTCTGTACTAAGATGGGTAAGGATCCTGTGCACTGAGATGCACTGAAATGGGTATGGAGCCTGTGCACTGAGATGCACTGAGGTGAGTATGGAGCCTGTGCACTGAGATGCGTATGGAGCCTGTGCACTGAGATGCACTGAGGTGAGTATGGAGCCTGTGCACTGAGATGAGTATGGAGACTGTGCACTGAGATGCGTATGGAGCCTGTGCACTGAGATGCGTATTGAGCATGTGCACTGAGATGCGTATGGAGCCTGTGCACTGAGATGCGTATGGAGCATGTGCACTGAGATGCGTATGGAGCCTGTGCACTGAGATGTGTATGGAGCCTGTGCACTGAGATGCACTGCGATGAGTATGGAGCCTGTGCACTTAGATGCGTATGGAGCCTGTGCACTGAGATGCACTGAGATGCGTATGGAGCCTGTGCACTGAGATGCGTATTGAGCCTGTGCACTGAGATGCATATGGAGCCTGTGCACTGAGATGCGTAAGGAGCCTGTGCACTGAGATGTGTATGGAGCCTGTGCACTGAGATGAGTATGGAGCCTGTGCACTGAGATGCGTATGGAGCCTGTGAACTGAGATGCGTATGGAGCCTGTGCACTGAGATGCGTATGGAGCCTGTGCACTGAAATGCACTGAGATGAGTATGGAGCCTGTGCACTGAGATGCATATGGAGCCTGTGCACTGAGATGAGTATGGAGCCTGTGCACTGAGATGCGTATGGAGCCTGTGCACTGAGATGCGTATGGAGCCTGTGCACTGAAATGCACTGAGATGAGTATGGAGCCTGTGCACTGAGATGCATATGGAGCCTGTGCACTGAGATGTGTATGGAGCCTGTGCACTGAGATGTGTATGGAGCCTGTGCACTGAGGTGAGTATGGAGCCTGTGCACTTAGATGCGTATGGAGCCTGTGCACTGAGATGCGTATGGAGCCGGTGCACTGAGATGCGTATGGAGCCTGTGCACTGAGATGTGTATGGAGCCTGTGCACTGAGATGCCCTGAGGTGAGTATGGAGCCTGTGCACTGAGATGAGTATGGAGCCTGTGCACTTAGATGCGTATGGAGCCTGTGCACTGAGGTGCACAGAGATGAGTATGGAGCCTGTGCAGTGAGATGCGTATGGAGCCTGTGCACTGAGATGAGTATGGAGCCTGTGCACTGAGATGCGTATGGAGCCTGTGCACTGAGATGCGTATGGAGCCTGTGCACTGAGATGCACTGAGATGAGTATGGAGCCTGTGCACTGAGATGCGTATGGAGCCTGTGCACTGAGATGTGTATGGAGCCTGTGCACTGAGATGTGTATGGAGTCTGTGCACTGAGATGCCTACGGCTGCCAGCCTCTGCCTCTCTAGTCAGGGATGCTTAGACAAACCAGATTTATAACACAGGTCCTGTGACTCTCCCCTGCCTCTTCACAGGTTGTCCTGCCACCACTGCTCTTCTGAGACGCCGCTCCTCATCTGTGTTATAGTAACCAGAGCGTGGAGCAGTGGAGGAGTGTGGCTCAATGGTTAGAGAGGCAGACCCTGATGCAGAGGTCTGGCCTGGGACCAGGGTTAAATTCCCGCCTCGGCGGCTCTTGGACTCAATTTCCCCGGACCTGATAATTCTCGCCTCGGTGCCTAGTCTAATCATGGGTCCCACTCTGTGACTCTGGGCAATAGCTTGCTTAATCTCCACAACGGCCCCAGCAGCGCTTGGATGCCTGGCTTCACCTTGGGGGTGCCCAGGAGTGGACATTTCACAGGAAAGCCAGGATGGGTTCCACAGCGGTATGAATACAGCGCTGCGAGACCTCTGGGTAGAAGTGCGCTTTATAAATACAAACACACATCTTGGGCCTCTGAGGCATAGGTGCCTCTCCAGTCTTGCAGAAGAGTGGCCTGAGAGTGGCAGATCACCGGACAGCACAGTACAATGTAAAACTAAAGCCGCTGGTATGGAAGGTTCCCCCAGCCTACACCTCTTTCCTGCCACAAGCAGCATATATAGGATAAAGTATCCCTGGCCTTCAGCTGCGGTCCAGGCAGGTAACGGCGGTGGGGCCTTGTAAGGGGGGATTCCGAGGAACGATGCAGAGGGAAACATTAAAGACATCATTATTTTTCCCTCTGCACCGTCCCTCGGAATCCCCCCTTACACACCCCTGCCCCCCACCCCCCACAACCCCACACTCCCGCCCCACCGCTGTTACCTGCAGAGACTGCTGTTGCTGGGCTTACATTATAGGGATATTCCAAGTCACCTTTAAGGTATGTGACCATACAGAGGAATGAGGTGTGGTGTGTCTTGCAATGTCATACCTTCTTTATAGGGTCAGAAGTGGCTTGCAGTACCCTTTAAATAAATATACAGCAGAGGGTATTTTATTTCTTATGATACATGGTCACATAGGGCCAGATGTAGGTAGCCAAATACCGGTCGGTAACGGCCGAATTCGGCCGTTACCGACCGGTATTTGGCTTTTGACATGTAGGGGGAAGGAAAGAGGCCAATTCGGTAGTTTTACCGAATCGGAAAATATACCGGTCTGTAAATTTACCGACCGGTATTTTTACAGAATCGGTAAAATTGAGATGTAGGTGGGACTCTTCTGAGTCCCACAAGCCCTACAAATTCGGTATTTTACCATCAAATTCAATTTGATGGTAAAATACCGATTCAGGTGTGCATGCACATGTGTGCATGCACACCTGTGCCATATGACAGGCAGACCTGCCCTTAGGGCAGGTATGCCTGCCACATGGCCCCCGAACCTTTTTTGGGGGTGCTAGAGGGTGTCAAAGTGACACCCCCTGCACCCTTGTCAAAATCGGTATTTACCGATTCGGTAAATACCGACCGGTAATGCCCATTCATTCCTATGGGCTTCAAAGCCCATAGGAAGGAATGGGCATTACCGGTCGGTATTTACCGAATCGGTAAATACCGATTTTTACCGATTCGGTAAAAGGAACATCTGGATGTTCCTACATCTCCCCCCTTCTTATTTACCGATTCTTATTTACCGAATTGGTAAAATTCGGTAAATAAGAATCGGTAAATTTTCCCTACCTACATCTGGCCCATAATCACCTTTCGAAAGATATTATAATTAATGGGGTCTTGCTCTTTTATGTGAAAGAGATAGGATGGTTTTAGACATGGGGGAAAAGGCCAAATCTGTAGTGCGAAATTAGATACATCAAAAAACTGTTTCATGTAAAGCCAGTTCACATTTTATTATTAATTTTGCAGCTGTAATTATGCTCTGTGTTATGCTCTGCATATGTAAAAAGTACAGTTGTGAATGCAAATAGGAAACATAAAAACACAAGCAGAGCTACAAACACCGGCAGACGTCTTCCTTCCCTCTTCCCAATCCAACTCGCCCTTCCAAGGTGTCGGAATCCGAGTGCTGCGGCTTCATTCGCACCACTTCGGAAGTGCTGCGGCTTCATTCGCACCACTTCGGACTACTTGGAGTGCCCAACTTTGCCAGCTTCTCACTGCTCAGCAGTGCCAGTTGCTCACTCACCATAGCTGGTCTCCCCACCAGTGACTGCTCTCTAACTCTGCCAGCCAGTGCCCACTGGTGCTTGGTTCTCACAGTACCAATCCGTGCCCACTCTTTGGCTCCAAAGATGCCTACTTTGGGCGGCAGAGCCTCAAATAGGGTGACCAACCGTCTGTAAATTTCACGGACAGTCCGTAATTTTGGCCGTCTGTCCGTTGTCCGTGAAGGATTCTTTAACGGACGCCATTTGTCCGTCATTTTAGCCGGCACCGGTCGCCTCACCCTAACACCGGCACAGCTTGCCCCCACCTCCCTTCTTGACTTCGATGCTGCATCAAAGCTCAGATACCCGCAGCATTGGAGAGGCACTGTGGAGTGGCACCCCTCATACCTCCAGCCCTTGATGACATGTTAAGAGGTGATCGATGGTGACTGAGAGGGAGGGGCTGCAGGTTCAGGAGCAGCGACATCTATTCAGATGCAAACAGCCCTGAATGGTCACGTCTCTGCAATTTAGAGGGGCCTCACACATTCCCCTCAGCCCAGGGCCCCAAACATCCTAGACTCGTGGTTCTCTTCAAGGAGCTTAATTACTGTCACTAAATTGTAAGCAAACCTCAGTTCTTCAAACATGCAGTCTATAATGTAATAAAATTAAGAAAAGGCACAATCGCACCCACACTGATTAACAAAGTATGGAGGACAATCAGTTCAATCAGTTCTCTTAGAGTATCTCCTGTAAGTACTGTACATCACAGTGGGGGGTGGCATTTTGGACAGAGAGCCCGTCTTCCTTGTCTTGTGCAGGAGGGGGCGAGGAGCCCAAGATGATACAAGAATACTGCATGCCCTCCCCTGTGCCCACCCTGGTGGATCCTGTTCCCCCTCCTCCCACCTGTGATGGCTCCTGTCCCCCCCCTGTGATGGCTCCTGTCCCCCCATGTGGTGGATCATGCCCCCCCGCCTGTGATGGCTCCTGCCCCCCCTGTGGTGGATCATGCTCTCCCCCCCCCCCGCCTGTGATGGCTCCTGCCCCCCCTGTGGTGGATCATGCCCTCCCCTGTGATGGTTCCTGCCCCCCCTGTGGTGGATCATGCCCCCCCGCCTGTGATGGCTCCTGCCCCCCCTGTGGTGGATCATGCCCTCCCCCCCCCCTGTGATGGTTCCTGCCCCCCCTGTGGTGGATCATGCCCCCCTCCCCCGCCTGTGATGGCTCCTGCCCCCCCTGTGGTGGATCATACCCTCCCCCCCCCGCCTGTGATGGCTCCTGCCCCCCCTGTGGTGGATCCTGTCTCTGCCCTGGGTGGCTTCTGTCCCAGTCCTGGAATGGCTCCTGCAGCGAGGGTGGAGTTTTCGATGCGCCTCTTCTCAAAAGGGCTCAGCTCAAAATTAATATGGAAATGTGGGTGAGTAAGTAAGTGAAGGGATAGGTGGATGGCTGGATGAATTAGTGAAAGGGTGAATGGATAAATGAAAGATTGAACACATGGATAATGAGAGAGGATGGATTGATTGAGGAGTGAGGGGAAAGATGGATGAGGGGAAGGATGGATGGATGGATGGATGAAAGGAAGGATGGATGAGGGGAAGGATGGATGGATGAGGGGAAGGATGGATGAGGGGAAGGATGGATGGATGAGGGGAAGGAAGGATGGATGAGGGGAAGGAAGGATGGATGGATGAAGGGAGGGGTGGGTGAAAGGATGGATGGATGATGAGGGGAAGGATGGATGGATGGATGATGAGGGGAAGGATGGATGGATGGATGGATGATGAGGGGAAGGATGGATGGATGATGGGGGGAGGATGGATGATGAGGGGTAGGATGGATGGATGGATGATGAGGGGGTGGGTGAAAGGATGGATGGATGATGAGGGGAAGGATGGATGGATGGATGATGAGTGGGTGGAAGGATGGATGGATGGAAGGATGGATGGATGGATGATGAGGGGAAGGATGGATGATGAAGGGAAGGATGGATGGATAGATAATGTTGAGTGGGTGGGTGGAAGGATGGATGGATGGATGATGAGGGGAAGGATGGATGAATGATGAAGGGAAGGATGGGTGGATGGATGATGAGTGGGTGGGTGGAAGGGTGGATGGATGGATGGATGATGAGTGGGTGGAAGGATGGATGGATGGATGGATGGATGGATGGAAGGATGGATGGAAGGATGGATGGATGATGAGGGGAAGGATGGATGGATGGATGATTAAGGGAAGGGTGGATGGATAGATGATGTTGAGTGGGTGGGTGGAAGGATGGATGGATGATGAGGGGAAGGATGGATGGATAATGAGTGGGTGGGTGGAAGGATGGATGGATGGATGGATGATGAGGGGAAGGATGGATGGATGAATAGGGGAAGGATGGATGGATGAGTGGGTAGGTGGAAGGATGGATGGATGATGAGGGGAAGGATGGATGGATGATGAGTGGGTGGGTGAAAGGATGGATGGATGGATGGAAAGTGGGTGGGTGAAAGGATGGATGGATGGATGAGGAGTGGGTGGGTGAAAGGATGGATGGATGATGAGTGGGTGGGTGGAGAGGTGTGGCGCCGCGGCCAGGGCGACTGACGCTGTAATCTGGGGACAACGGTTCGATCCCCGGCTCCGGCGGCAGGTTAGCCCAGCACCATGTGACTCTGGGCAATAGCTCGCTTAATCTTCCCGACGGCCCCCAGCGCCTAGAGACCCTTACGGGTGATTGTGCGCTTTACAAATGTGGACTTTACTTTACTTTATTAATGGATGAGTGGATTGGTGAATGGTGGATGGGTGAAAGGGTGGGTGAAAGGATGGATGAGTGGATGGGGGGATGGATGAGTGGATGGGTGGGTGGGTGGGTGAAAGGATGGATGAGTTGGTGGGTGGGTGGATGGTTGGGTGGATGATGGGTGGGTGGGTGGATGAATGAAATGATGGATGGATTGATGGATTGATAAGTGCAAGGGTGAATGAATGGACGTATGAGTGAAAGGGTGGATGTAAGGATGGATGAGTCAGTGAAAGGGAGGGTAGATGCACAAAAGGATGAATAGATGTGTGAAGGAGTGAAATGATAGATGGATGAGTGATAGGGTCAATGGATGGATTCATGAGTGGATGAGTAGATGGATGGATGGATGGGTGGGTGGATGGATGGATGGAAGGAAGGTTGGCTAAGTGAAAAGGTCGATGGAGAGAGAAAGGGAGGATGGATGACTAAAAGAGTGGATGGGTGGAAGGATTAGTAAGTGAAAGGATGGCTGGATTGGTGAAAGGGTAAATGGCTGGATGGATGAGTGAATGGATGGATGGGATGAAGAGTGGATGGATAAGTGTACAGATGGATAGGGTGAAAGGGTGGATGGATGGATAATGGATGGATGAGTGAAAGGATGGATGAGTGAAATGATAGATGGAAGGATACATGATGGATAGGTTTGCAAATGGTTGAATATGTTTGCAAATGGCTGGGCTTACTTATATACTATTGCGCGACCTCTGATGTGTCTGTAAAACTTACCTATTGTCCTGAAGTTTTGTCCTGAATTTTGACCTCCTGTCCTGAATTTGTGTCCTGAATTTTGACCCTTTGTTCTGAATTTTTACACTCACTGTCCTGAATTTGCACCAATGCCAGCCTCAAACAGCGGTTCAGGGCTGCATGACCAGAACGGACATTGAGCTGAAAGGACTGTAGAACGAGATTGTGCCCTTGCATCCCAGCAGGCCGCGCGCTTCAGCGTTTATTGGCCTCAGCCTGTGTAGTAAAGAGCCTTTGTTCTGCTTTCCTGTTGGCTCCAGGAATCTCTGCAGCCATTTCCCCTAAGGCCCAAGGCCTCGGGCTGGAATGTGAAACTCTGTTCGGCTTGTAACCAGTCTGCGGCGCTGCCGTAGATGGCTTTGTGTGCGCGCATGCGTGCTTTACATCTGAGGGATGCCAGGCCATCTCCACAGAGAGGAGTCTGCTCTAGCGCCTGAACTGGGAGCATGTAGCGCTTTATGATATAATTTTGGAGGTTTCTATCAGACGTTTTTCAAATGGGAAAAGGTTATTTTATTTGAGAGTTTTACGGCAATTTTAGAAATAGAGCGAATCCCATATAGCAGTTTTTAAGCCACATACAATAGTAGGGCTGCCTACATTATATTACAATAAGCCGGATCTTATTCCATTTATTGTGGGGCTTTCTGATTTCTGCTGCTGCCACTCAGGCAGCAGCAGAAAATAGTGATGGACAGGGCACTTTAAAGTGCGCATTTATTTGTGACTGGCTGTCTTGCGATGGCCAGTAAGACATGCACATTTTAAACCTCTCTTACCAGGCTATCTTTGACAGCTGGGTTAGTAGACACAGTATAGTGCTCCAGTGTTCTCAGGAGCGCCAAAGGAAGCCGCTCCCTCCACTCCTGGTGCTCTTTTCATGCTGCATGAGAGCAGCGCCAGGATTGGTTACTGCAGTTTCCTGGGGCCTGCCTGTCCTGGAGAAGGCCAGAGTGAAGAGGACGTCGCAACAGGAAGCTAAGTGGATTTTTTTTTAAGTAGGTTTACTTTTATTTTTGTCCTTCCCAGCTCACCACCCACCTCCCTCCATGCATGCAAGCCGCCACTGCAGCTGAGAAGGTTTAACTGAGATGGGATGGTACGTCTTTCATTAATTTGGATTTATAGATGCTGTTTTCAGCAAGAGTGTTGCTCCAGCTTTTTCTAATGAGCCAGAGATGGAACCAGTTTGGAACGAGCTATTCATTAAATCAATGGTCATCGGATGAAGATTGTCTCTTTATTCTGTGATAAAATTAGCAGAACAGGCATCATCCACCTCGCATCCTCGGGTGTGATTTTATGGAATTAAAAGGAACAATTGCTTCTGAATTTAGCAGGAGTCTCTTTTCGTTTCAATGGTACGAAAGACCCGCGGTCACATTTTCAGTGGAGATCTTTTTCAAGATGTTTACTGTTCTGTTGGAAAATAATTTTGCAACCCGTGAAATCATTTGAATTAGCTGAATACCATCCTAGCCCTGTACAGGGGATTTTCTAAAGTTTGCTAAGTTTTCAACAGATTTTGCAGGTATTCCAGCCTTGAGTAACACATTTTTATGGCCCTAGTAATCGCTGTTTAGTACTCTTTATAATGAGTACATTTCCACAGCGTGGCCATTTGTTTGCAGGGAACGCAGACATTTTCTGTGTTTAGCAGTAGGTGAAGGTGATGGTACATTTTCCAGTCGAACCAGAACAAACGCAAGACGATATTGGGACAGTTCTCAAGAAAGGCTCTCACAGATCCTAGGATCTCCGGCTTGTGCCTTCATCACAAAGGGGACAGGCCTCCTGTGAGCAGCAGAGCTTCTAGAATGTTAGATAAGTTGAAGAATAGAATGGAAACAAAGATAGTCAACATGCCAGATCTAAAAGTACCGTACTATGCTCAAGCCTGACAGTTTTAGTTCCTAAAAAACCTAGTAATGACACACGTGGGTTATTGTTTCCTAATTGATGCAATCAAGACTGATGTCCATTCCATAAAGAGAGAGATATGAATTGCTGGATCAGTTATGAGTGGTGGTATTCCAGAGTATCTTTGATATTGGCAGCGGATAATGACACCTTTCCCTTACTCATGGTGCTAAGCGAGACATTTGCACACCAGTGCGTCTCTGCCAGTTTGTTTGTTTTGAGTATTGCGTTTCAGATAAGCAACACCTGCCACTTTCTGGTCACCCGTGTTGTGCATCAGCTGCCTCATCCTACTCAACCGCTGCACCTAACCTCCACTGCCATATGTGGTAGACCTCGGGGTGCTGGCCCAGCCTTCTTTATGCGTGTATGAGGATGAAGGAAGTGTCCCAAAGCAAAGGTTTAAATTAGCTAAAACCAATTCCATTGGTTCCTTGTGGTTCCTTTGATAGCAAAACATAAGCATGGCGGGAGGATGTGCGTCTTCCTACTCAATGCTTGTTCCATTGTACCCAATAGCCTTTGAGCCTTTCGTTGAACTTCTCAACTATACTATTGGTTTGAAGGTGATAAATAGTTGGAAGAATTTTTCTTCAACCTCATCGCACATCTGAGATGTTGGAGGGGATCTTTGACAACAGGCATTGATAGATACTAGCCCTGCTTCCAAGGGATATTTGGTGCTGTCCTCCTCTGCCTGAAATAGAAGGATAGGTGTCTGTGGATGTCTGGTTAAATTCTACCAGTTTCTTTTCATGGTGTCCTACTCCGCACACTTGTAGCCACTGTCAAGGTTAGGTTTAGATACTTTCCCTAACTCCTTTTACAACTGGCGTCCTGCTGAACCGACCCATTCTACCTAGGCTTCTGGGAATTAAATTGACCACGCTTAAGGTTCTGGGCTGGTTGATGACTTTTGTCTCCATTTGCTTTTAACAACTGAGAACCATGCCCCTTGGGAGCTAAAAGGTACCCTGAAATGCAGCCATGCCACATTTTATCATAATCAAACCTCCTACAATTACTGGATTGGAGAAAGTGTTAACACATTTCATGAGGCAACATGTCCCCCGCCTTAAGGCACCTCCCAAAACATCAAAAACTATCAAAATACAATCTATTAAAATAGATTACATTGAATGAGCAATCAATAACTGATTTTTAGATCAATGAAAAATTAAAGGGTTTGATGACAACATTTGAAAATGAGTGGTACAGAATCAATACCATGAAGGCTCTCAATTGCAGAGTTACACAGAGTGTGCAAAAGCCAGGAAATATTTGCAATGGGCAGGGAAATCAGAAAGACAGCATCCTTAGTAGAACAGGAAAGTCTTCTGGCTCACCCCCATAATCTAGGGTTTTTATACAACATTCTTTCATAGAAAATAAGAACGTTTGCAGAATCATCATGGTGTGAGTGAATGTATCATTTCTTCAGCAAATCAGAACACAAAAAATAAAAGTTGCATTACCTTAACAACTAAGCACTATCCCATTGTATTGAATTATTCAAAATCCTCTGTGCGAATACCACCCAGAGATATTTGAACGAACTAGGAACAGTAACAGAAAGACTTTCATCGCATGAATAGATCTAAGTGAAGAAACTCAAGATGTGGTTACATGTTGCAAATTACATCCGAACTGTGGAAGGTTCACCATGAACAAAATAACAGCAATAAAATGTATCTATTATGATTTCAGCTTGACTGTGTTCTGTGCAGCTTTTGGGGAGAGGGTGTGTGCAGTGGGACGAGCATAGTTGCGTGACAGAGATAACTTCCACCTTAGTTAAAATGGCGATTGCATAGAAATGTGGCCTGAATCAAATATGTTAGAAAATACACTTTTACGCATGATTGAAAACTTGTTTCAAAAGCAGTTCTATGAAGTCAGTCTTTAGAGACGAAATCGTGTGTGAAAATGCATATTGCATATTGTTAATGATGCACAGAAATATAAATCCATAAAATGATTTTACTCCCTTCTGTCTCACCCACTTCTCAGCTTTTGCTGCAGGTTTTATGGGTCAGTCATCTGCGAGTCAGTCGAGTGATGTGGCAGCTCTGCTGCAGTAGCACTTGGAAATACCCAAATTAAATCACCATCTAAAGTGGTTAACTTGTTTCCTTTCACTCAACAATCCAAACTTTTGTTATGAGATCATGTTTCCTATGAAGCATACTTCAACTTCTCACCATTCATAAACTTATTACAGTATTGGGCTGAATGATCCCGTCCCTTGGACTCACAGCCTCACTCATGCCAGCAGACTCCTTCTGCTCCCCATAATAGTTGTCATTGATAGATTTGACCCTCAGCAGCACACTACTCATTAGAGCAGCTGCTTTTTCCATCATTGTTTAGTTTGGCAGGTCACATGTTGGGTCAAAGGACCTCAGCCACACTGACAACCCAGCAATGTAGGTCCACTGAGTTCTTTGGGGGCCTGAGAGGGATAGAGCTTGCTCTGCACAGGTGTGAGATATTCCAGTGCTGAATATTTTAACACAAGGAGACTAAGGGCCCAATTACGAGTTTGGCGGTGTGGTCGCGGATCCCTGGTGGTTGCGGCTGTCCCAAAACGGTCCTACTGCCGAACTCCTAATACAGCAGTCAGAACACTGGTACAGCGGTCCCCAACCGCCACTGCATGTCCACCACGGTTTTGGCGGTCCAATGGATCGTCAAACTCATAATCAGTCCCTGGAATTCTCTTTCTGGGAGTTTGGGGTGTTAGGCTGGCAATCCTAATCCCTTTTTGCCAAAGCTATTTTTGAACTCTTTACAAATCGGGGTTTATCCCACTCAGACTCCCTCCGCTGAGCGGTCACTACCTAGGGTATTCACATCCCGCTAGGTCATTATGTACATTGTATCCTGGCCTGAACTTTTCATTGACTAATTCTTGAGTTCAGAAGTATTAGTGTACTTAGTTCAGGTGAAACAAACTAAGACTACAACACCCAGAATGCATTAGGCGATGACACAAAAGACCAGTGCTGGAGGGAGGTGGTCACCGTATCACTACCTCTTAGTCATCTGCATGCCAATCAGGTTGTATTTTTACCCTGCAGTCACAGTTGTCTACTGGAACGTTATCTCTATGCATGGCTTTAACCTCTCCTGCTCAGGCGTTAATATTTAATGGCCATTCATCAGTACTACTTTGCATCCATGTGCAAGGAGATTATTTTTATAATGTTTTTCCAAGTCTCATACTCAAGCTTTTAGAGCTCCAGAGCAGTGCTTTCTCCTCGTTGTACAGATACAGTGTAAGAAATGGTGGCCTGTGCATTTTAATGAATGAGTTTAGTCTATCATTAATTAATACCATAACAATTCAATTCAAATAATCTTTATTTCGATCGTTACAGATCCTAAAAGATATACACAAAATCACACCATAAAATTTATAAAAGAGATTCGGTGTTGAAAATTTAAAAGTTCATAATTACAGTCTAAAAAGGCATGTACATATTAGATTGGGATTAAGAATTAGTAGAGCGTGCCTCATTGGAGTCCTTTATGATTCTTGTGCGAACTCTCCACATTTCCGCCAAAAATTTCGCCATTACAAACACCGTTGGAGCTGTTGTGTCTGTTTTAAGCACTCTGTAGGCTGGGGCATAAGTTCGAAAACCCAGATTCCTTAAATAGGGGACCAGCCAATAGCTCCTAATCTTGCTATATGCTCTGCAAAACAGGACCACATGAAGGTCACTTTCCAGTTTGTAGTTGCATGCTGGACAGTTGGCCAACTCCAAGTTACCATCCCAAGATTTAGTAAAAGACCTCAGCGGAAGCGAGCCGTATCTCCATTGCAGAAAAATCTTTCTTACATACACGGGGGACATGGCATCCAAGACATACTCAGGGCTATAGAAGTCTTTCGCTTGGATAAATGTGTCCTTTAAGGAGCCTTCCCGAGTTAAGCTCAGAGATCTCTGAAACATAAAGCTATAAAACAGTCTGGAAAGTTCTTTCCTCGGAAGCCTAGTGGACATCACTTCCGGGTTACACCATAGTTCAGGGACTCCAAGGGTCGTACACATGTCCCTAATGTATTTCAGCCAAGGAATTTTGGACACATGTATTGACCTAAGTAGCTCCTGTAATTCGCTTCTGTAGTGGCCCAGGTCCTGACTGCTCCACAGACGTCTCCAGTATGTCAAAGGTTTGAGGCCCAATTCTTCGGTGATAGGGCGAAGTGCCAAGTCCATTCTTAAGGGAAGAAGAGGGCTACTCAGTGGGAGGGCCGCTAATTGTCTAATAAAGTTATTTTCTGCGACCTGTATAGTCTGGAGCGGTGTATGTCCCCATAACTCGGCCCCATAGGTAATACCTCCTCGAGCTTGTGCTTTGTAGATATGTACTGCAGGAGTCAGAGGGCGCAAATAGGATTTATTGGCAATTCTCATAATAGCACCAGCCCTCTGAATTAGTTTAGTGGTTGCCTTTGTTTTGTGTGGTAGCCAAGTTAAATTCTGGTTCAGGGTTATACCCAGGTACTCAATTACAGAAACTCTTTCTAGGGATACGGATCCCAAGCGGGGATTTGGGCAACTTTTGGGTTTTTTGCTAAGAATCATAAATTTGGTCTTGGAGGGGTTTATTTCTAGTCCCCTTTCAGTACAAAACTCCAAGAACCCATTCAAAACCCTCTGTAGCCCCATTGGTGTTTTTGACAACAGCAGGGTGTCGTCCGCGAACATAATCGCAGGCACCCTGCTGTTGTTTAATTGTGGTGCGTCAACATTAGGGATCCTGCTTAGATGCTCTATTACCCCGTTCGTAAATAGACAGAAGAGGGTCGGGGCCAGCACACATCCCTGCCTTACTCCTCGTTGGACAGGGAACCTATCTGTCAGCCGACCGCCCTTTCCATATCTTACACAGGCGTAATTGTCTGTATGTAGCCTAATTAGAATCTGGAGTATGTCCCCGGGTACGCCCATGTCCGCCAATACCGCCCACAACTTGGCCCGGGGGACCAAGTCGAAGGCGGCGCGGAGGTCCACAAAGACCGCATACAGTGATCCACCTTCTAAATGCGTCGTCTTCCAATACAGGATGTTTAATCTAAGTATTTGATACCATAACAATTAAAAAATATGTAATAAGCCATTAAGTTTAAACAACATGCAAAAAACTTTAGTGTAGTAATAATAGGGATCAAGTGTCTATGATTAAAGCACGTTGCCTATGTTACAGAAAGTAAAAATTGAGTTAGTCATAGCGGCCTCCAGGTTCAAAATCAGATCACAGCAAGTTACTAGTTAACATTAAAAAAAAACAATTTCAATAAAAATGCCTACAATCAGGTACCTGTATAAAATAAATGAATGATGCTTACTGACGTAATACCAAGTTGGTTCTTATATAACTGATATTGGCTAAAACCTCTACAAATTGGCTTAACAGCAGCAGGCTCTCGTTTTAGCTGAATCAGTATGTGACGGGTTACATTCGGGTGAGCGCCTAGACTGTGCAGTACCAAAAGCGCAACAGGTTCGGACCTGCTGTACTTTCTTGTCTCTGTGTACCTCAGGGTCAAAGAGACCATGGTGTATTAGTATGTGACCTAACTTAACAACCAAACGATGGAGCTCAGTAGGTGGCAGTGTTCATAGTAACTTTGCTACACAACGTTGTTGTGCATTCTGATTCCAAACTTAGTTGAGTAATTTGCATATGTTGTGGCTAGCACCTGCATTTAGAATGTAATTTTTAAATTATTCCAAAGAAATACCTTGTTCCCGGGTTGGTCTCATGCTAAGTTGCATATCCAACAAGCATTTTTAATGCAATAGGTCTCACGTTTGCGAGCGTTTAATCTATTGGCATTGTAAATGACAATGCCTTTTATTTGTGTGTGTTTTTAGAGCAACACATATATAAAAAGTATTTTCATTTTTAATGCCAATAGCTCAAACTCTTGCAAATGCGAGACTACTCTCTTTCTTTAGATGCTGCTCGCTGTATTCAAGTTACAGCGAGCAGCGTGTAAAGAAAGGGGCGCAGCCAACATTAAAGTGAAAGCTTGTATAGTGCGCTTTAACCTAAAGCGATTTTGTTTTTAATTTAAAAGGTTCTGTAGTGTGGCTGCTAAAGTGAAAGCGGCCCGCACTGTTAAATAAAGGAATAAGTGTGGCCGCTAAAGTTGAAAGCTGCCCGCGCAGTAAATTAAATAATTAAGCACGGCCGCTATAGTTAAAGCAAACCGTGCTATCATTTAAATACAAATAATATGAAAGCCGGTTGCCTGCTGCAATGTCGTGGGTGGAATAGGGGAAGATCACTAAATCATTAAAGAAAATAGTGCTCACCAACTTATAAAGCAGACCGTGTAACTACACAATTAAAAAGTTAACTCCAAGGTAACTTTGCCATCTTTCACAGCTAATTTTAATTTTTGCCTGCCTGAGTAAGAGCGCGCTGCGCGGTAGCGCATTTGATTCTCTGTGCAGTATTTAATATTTTATTTGCGCCGTAGTTTTGGGTTTGTTTTTTAGTGAGACCACTTACCTGCATTTAAAAAGGAATTTCACCGCTGTTTGGCGGGTCCCGGGTCCTGGGAGACAAATCTGGGTGGGTGACATCTTGGGGGAGGAAGGGTCGTGTTTGGCCGCCATCTTGGTCAGCACTCTAGCTCTAGCGGGTCTCGCCGGACGCTTCACCGCTACATAAGATGGATTAGAAGAGGGCTCTTCCCTCCAAGGTAACTTTGCCATCTTTCACAGCTAATTTGAACTTTTGCCTGCCTGAGTAAGAGCGCGCTGCGCGGTAGCGCATTTGATTCTCTGTGCAGTATTTAATATTTTATTTGCGCCGTAGTTTTGGGTTTGTTTTTTAGTGAGACCACTTACCTGCATTTAAAAAGGAATTTCACCGCTGTTTGGCGGGTCCCGGGTCCTGGGAGACAAATCTGGGTGGGTGACATCTTGGGGGAGGAAGGGTCGTGTTTGGCCGCCATCTTGGTCAGCACTCTAGCTCTAGCGGGTCTCGCCGGACGCTTCACCGCTACATAAGATTGATTAGAAGAGGGCTCTTCCCTCCAAGGTAACTTTGCCATCTTTCACAGCTAATTTTAACTTTTGCCTGCCTGAGTAAGAGCGCGCTGCGCGGTAGCGCATTTGATTCTCTGTGCAGTATTTAATATTTTATTTGCGCCGTAGTTTTGGGTTTGTTTTTTAGTGAGACCACTTACCTGCATTTAAAAAGGAATTTCACCGCTGTTTGGCGGGTCCCAGGTCCTGGGAGACAAATCTGGGTGGGTGACATCTTGGGGGAGGAAGGGTCGTGTTTGGCCGCCATCTTGGTCAGCACTCTAGCTCTAGCGGGTCTCGCCGGACGCTTCACCACTACATAAGATGGATTAGAAGAGGGCTCGGGGGGAGGAGCCAAGATGGCGACCGGAGCGGACGCGTAGGCTCCCGGCTCCGCCAGCCCTTGAGCCCCGTCACGCTATCCTGCCTACCATCCTGCCCGACCCGTCGACTGCTTTGACGGGGGCGAAGCGCTGCATTCGCCCGTGATCCGCCGGACTCTCAGCTCGTCCGGAAGGCTTAGATAGCCGGGTGCCCGTCCCGACGCCATTGCCCCAGCGCTCCTCGCCGCTCACTACCGGACCTCGGCATAGTGGGGACGAGAAACCTGCCTGCAGAGCGCCCGCATCCTGACAGTGGCGGCTTTCCCTGGAGCGTGGTCGACGGCATCCCGGATGCCGCAGAGTGCCACACATTGTGATCGGCAAGCACTGCAGGGATGACCGCACGGCACTCCGGCTCCTTTGTTTCGTGCTGAGAGGGGGTGACTCGAATCCATTGCGGGACTCTCCTGAATCTGGCTGACCGCCCGTTTGCCCTGAATCTGCTGACGGGGGCTCCTCACTGGCGACGCTATATTTTAACTCGCAGCGGTGGGAGACGGAGTGACTGCTGCCCCGTGTCGCACCCCCCAGGCTCCTGCTACTGGCTTGTGGGCGCCATGGATGTCCCCGCTGATTTGTGGGACGGGGGTGGCCGTCCGCCATTGCCCCTTGCTCGTGATATCGTGGCTGTGCCGGGGATCGCCTTGCCTGCTCCCACCGGTGTTATGGGCAGTGGGGGCGCGCTGCCTACTCTGTCTTATGGAGATGTCCTGTCGGCCCTGTGTGACCTGCGGGCGACGCTACTGCGAGGGTCCCAGGGGTTAAGTGACACGCTCGACGACATTGCCTTGGACCTGGCGAAGATTCGGAAGGGCTGCTCTCGTCAACCGCTGATCGCTCCCTTGATGATTCCTGCTAATGACACTGTGTTGCCAAGTGTTTCCAGTTGGACTGAGTTTAGTTCTGCCGTGACTGGCGTTTGCGGACGATCGCACATCGACTCTGCCTGTGACACATTGTTCCCACAATTGGCTGCGGTTTCATCGCCTTCGCTGGTATTACCGGAGATGGGACTGCTGTCTGTTCTACTCCTGGCCCCCTTGAAAACTATCTCGTCAGAGCCTCCGCCTTTCCCACTGTTGTATCTGCTTTCTCTGAGTACTTTTGTGACTCTTTTTGTTGTGAGCGATACATTCGTGGATGTGTGGCGCCGTCCATTTTGTATTCGTGAGTCTACCCCCTCCTTTTTGTTTCCATCTTATTCCTTTGTTGTGGAGGGGATCGACACTCATGGAGGGCTATGTACTGGAGGGCGTCTGAAATCGGGCCAGGGTTAGGCGGTCTCTTTGCTGTACTGTTCTCTTACCTGATGGGGGTTGGGTTCGAGATGTTGTAAGGGGTGCTGTGTGACCGCACGCAGAGCGCGCCTTGATTTTCCAGCTGGTTGGATGTTATTGGTTATGGCTCAGCTCTCGCTCGCAGTGCATCCATTCTACCATAGCACTCTTGTCTGCGGCGTAGTCGGCGCTACAACGGGTTATCCTGGTACCTAGCGAGCCGCCGGCTCTGTTGCAATAGTTTTGGGTGCCTGACTTGCCGGCCATGTTCCGTGGGACGGGGGGTTGCCTGTACAGGGTGGCGTCCATTTTATTTCTCTTTGTCTCTGCACTGCCTGGGGCGGCCATCTTCCTCTTTGTTCTGGCTGGGGCGGGTTTCGGGCGGGTACCATGGTGTGGTTATCGTTTGCGACTTATATAGGGCTAGGGGGTTCCGGTTGTTCACTTGCATTGGCCTATTTTCTGTGGTTTATAACTGTGGCGCCTTTTTGGCGCGTTTCAACGCTTCAGCTCCTCACATTTACTTTGCTTCTTGTCTATCCTGACACCTTCGACTGTGGTTTGGAGCTGCTCATATCCTGTTGTCTACTCTACACTTGGGGTGGTTTTTTCTAGATCCGGTTTGCGCTCTTGTGTACCGCGTTTGTAACCCCCTTGTTTTTTAGGCCTTTGTCCTTTTTCGATTCTAATGGCGTATGGGTCCTTTTTGGCTGGGTGTCCGGGAGTTCTGTTGTATTGGCTCCTCCCCCCCCCTCTTTAATGGGAGTTCTGGGACTGTCCTTCCTTGCTCCCTTTATCACTTGTGAAGGTTTTTTCTTTACCTTTTCTCCTCTTCATGAGTGAGAATCTTTATTTCTTTTCGTTTCTTTCTTCTCTTCTCTATATTTCGGGTTCTTTAGAGGGCGACAGGCACTTTACCGGGGGGGGGTAGGCCGTAGCCTCCGGATTGTTGTAGGGCGGGGGGATGGATTTAGTTTTTCTTTTTAGTTTCTATGGGCCTTGTTTTTTCTATCGTTTCTGCGCTTTCTTGTTCTTTTTCTGCTCTGGGTCTGACATGGGATTAGTGGGGAGTGGGTGGCGCCGTAGGTGGTGCATAAATGTGTACTGATACTCCTGTTGTTTTGCATTGTACTGCCATACCATGGGGTGTTTATCTCTACTGTTGCTTTTAAATATGCTGCCTACCCGAGTTGTGAAGCTACTGTACGGACTCAGCTCTTCTTGAATCTATTCTTCACTGATTTCTATTTAGATCGTATTTAAAAAAACTTAAACCTCATTGCTCCTATCCTTGGCGACCTGTTCCCGTATAGTGTAACTGCTACTAATTGATGCTGTATTGTCTGATGCCGCTGGGGAATTGCATTGTTTCCATCTGTGCCTACAGTATCGTGGCCGGCCTGCTGGTTGTAGGCCCGTATTTGTTCTCCTTTTCACGCACAATAAAGGTTTTTGAAAAAAAAAAAAAAAAAAAAAAAAAAAAGAAGAGGGCTCTTCCCTCCAAGGTAACTTTGCCATCTTTCACAGCTAATTTTAACTTTTGCCTGCCTGAGTAAGAGCGCGCTGCGCGGTAGCGCATTTGATTCTCTGTGCAGTATTTAATATTTTATTTGCGCCGTAGTTTTGGGTTTGTTTTTTAGTGAGACCACTTACCTGCATTTAAAAAGGAATTTCACCGCTGTTTGGCGGGTCCCGGGTCCTGGGAGACAAATCTGGGTGGGTGACATCTTGGGGGAGGAAGGGTCGTGTTTGGCCGCCATCTTGGTCAGCACTCTAGCTCTAGCGGGTCTCGCCGGACGCTTCACCGCTACATAAAGCTGCCAATGCTTACGCGCAGCGTTTGCGCGCAGCGTGCGAGCCATAGGCGCGCCGGAGGCGAGCCCATCTGCGCCCATCCGCGACCAGCCGGGGCCTGGGGCCAGGACCCCTGGATCCCGCAAGCTGTACACTAGAGGTGAGCTGCTGGACATAAATCAGGGGTATTTATATCCTAGCCAGATATGTATAGACGTACTTAGCCAGGAAGGTCTGTTGAAACGGCATGGTGTTAACATAGATCCTAACACAGATTGCCCGGCACAAGATAGATGAGCAGGGGCCCCGTGGTACACTGAATCCCTTAGGGGGAAAAAGAGGGCACTGCGTAAAGCGGAGAGAGCATGGCGGAAGGGCCACAGCCTCAACGCACGGAGCATGTACGTGCAGGAGCTTGCCTCGTACAAGCAGGCGATCCTGATAAGAAAAGCTGAGTTTTTTACGAGGATAGGATCTCTAGGGCCTCAGACCCACAGAGAGAAAATTTTAAGGTCCTTAACGAACTTAGGAAAAACAAGGAGCAGAGTCCGGATTTTAAGCAAGAAGATTGCCAAAAATTCCAGGACTATTTCTCCAAAAAGATTGAAGATCTCCTATCGGAAATTGCCATCACGCCGATTTTAGACTGCCCCTTACAGACAGTCCCAGTCATCCATCGGGTTGATGACCCTTTGGTTATCCTGCCCTTGATTACAAAGGACAGACTGACTAATCTGGCGGGGCGGGTTAAATCTGGCTCTCGGGCCGACCCTTGTCCCCCGGAGGTCTTCAAATTAGCCATGCCAGGCATTGAGGAAGAGGTCCTAACTCTTCTTAATAGCTCCCTGCAATCAGGTCAGGTCCCCCCCCTCCTTTAAGGAGGCCCGGTTGATCCCCCTGCTGAAGAAGCCGGGGCAGACGTAAAGAACCTAAAGAATTTTAGGCCGATTTCTCAGCTTCCATTCTTGGCCAAGGTCTTGGAGCAGCACGTCCTTACGACTCTTACTGACCATATGGAGAAAAACGGCCTTCTTGAGCAAAATCAGGCTGGGTTCCGTGCACATCACAGCACAGAGTTAGTGATGTTATCCATCTTAGACGAGCTACGGAACAGAGCTGACAAGAAACTCCCTGGGGCCCTGGTGCTATTGGACCTCTCCGCGGCTTTTGATACCGTATGCCACAGCCAATTGCTGTTGCGGTTGAGGGACTCTGGTATCCAGGGTTCAGTACTTGTCTGGCTATCCTCCTTTCTCGAGGGGAGAACTCAGAGAGTTCAATTGGCAGACTTGTCTTCTACCATATTGCCAATTACCTGTGGTGTTCCACAGGGCTCTGCCCTTTCCCCCATTTTATTTAATGTTTATTTGCAACCTTTGATATCGTCCCTCAATCAGATGGACTGCCAAGTCTATAACTATGCCGACGATACCCAGATCGTTATACAAATGGAGGACTGTCCGGACGCACATGCAAGAATGCAGAACATCCTAAGATACACCACGAATTGGATGTCTCAGAATTCTTTAAAAATTAATCCGGACAAGACAGAGGAGTTGCCAATTACAACTGCTGGCAACCCATGGAGCGACCGGTTCTGGCCAGAAGATCTTGGTACACCTCCAGAACCCGCAGTAGTTGTAAAAAGTCTGGGTATCTCCCTCGACGGCAGTTTGTCGCTGCAAAAACAAGTGTCTGGGGTGGTGGGCACCTGTGTAGGCCTGCTGCGACAACTCAGGAAAATCTCTCCACTCTTGTCCTTTACCACCTTAAGACGTGCTGTCTCTGCCATGATTCTAGGGAGGATGGATTATGGAAACTCATTGTATGCAGGGCTCCCTCAAAAACAGCTGAGCCGTCTTCAGATCGTTATGAACGATGCGGCTAGGCTGATTTTTAGGAAACCTCGGAGATCGCACGCCTCCCCGCTATTGCGCGAACTCCATTGGCTTCCGGTCAAACAGAGGGTCCTGTTCAAAGGGCTTTGCATCACGCATAAAGCCCTGTACGGGAAAGCACCAGGGTACATCAAAGCTTGTCTGGCCTTATACAAACCAGGCAGACAGCTGCGCTCCACAGATGCCTTTCTGTTAGCTCAACCGCGCTACAAACTATCTACCCTTGGGGGTCGCGCCTTCTCTAACATCTTTCCAGCTGTTTAGAACAATCTACCCACTGAATTGCGCAAAGAATCCAACTTGCTGCCATTTCGAAAGAAATTAAAAACAGTGCTTTTCCAGCAAGCATGGAGTGTGAGGTAAATCTTGATGATTGTCTGTGGAATTTGGGTGGCCTTATTTACCAGGAAAGCGCTTAGAGACCCCGGGGTGATTATGCGCTATATAAATTTAATAAATAAATAAATAAATAAAAAGTCCAGTCGTTATGGGAGGTTACAAATGCAGACAAGGTGGTACCAAGGAGGGACTACTAAGCCTAGTCACAAATGAAAAGCAACCATTTCACAAGGACAGTAACAGGAGCCAATTGAAAAGATGGGCGGGAAATGGGCAGAGCTTCTATGCCGTACCTCAATACAGCATGCCTCGCAGAGCAGCGCATGCGCTGCCTAGGCTCGACCTAAAATGGCATAGGTGCGCTCCATCTGGGCGATACAACATGGCATCCTCTTCTTTAATATTCCCATGCAATACCACTTTTATCCCTGTACTAGGACTAACACTTCGCACTGCCCTTTCCATTTTTGGCTCACTGTGCCCACGGTATTGTGTTTCAAGGCACCCCACCACATTCTTCTCGGACCTGACCCACTCCATAGGATACCTTTTTTCACCCACAGTTAATTCAACATTACCAAGTCCTCTTTAATGTTCTCCAGGAAAGAGAGGCCCAGCAGTTCCATCAGGTAATTTTCCCCAAGATGTATTGTAGTAAATGTAGACATCCTCTGATCACCTCCGGCAACCACTGCCCCCCCCACTTCTTCCCACTCATACCCCAACAAAACACCTCATGTCTGCTGCTTCATAATCCAAATGAGCGGCCATATGGATGGCTGTAGGGGGCGGCGTACTATGCTGCCCTCCAAACCAAAGAATGCCCTACAATAGACTTCATGATGGGACTTGTACACACCCAAAAATGCAACATAAAGTACATAACCAAATCATACTATGCCTTCAAAATCAGACAATCCTACCCCCTACAAATGTACTTGCTATGTGCTTAGCCAGCGCCGGTAGTGTGAACACCATCCACTGCAACCACAATTCTGAATAAATCTTCCCCCCGATACAGGGCTTGTCTGCAATGATGCGCAAACGGGTACTGAATTCCTCATTGTATCTATCCCATGCTAAGCCCCGAAATCCTGCTGTGCTTTCCGAATAACATCAGTGTGGATGAACAAAGCTACAGCTCTATCAGCGTAACTCTTGCAGTGTACACTAATGTAAATTAAAAACACTGACGTCCATGGTTCGATATTTACAAGGACTCTGGATGCCTGGCCAGTTCCCATTCTTCTTCCTGTGATCCTCTTTCGCTTGTGTCTCCAGGCCTTGAAAAATCAAAACAATGTACTAGACCTGCAGGTCTAGTGACTTAAATAATCTACTCAACCTAATTGTAATGCTCTTGACCCATAAACTGGTTTCATATGATGGGATCCTGGGAATATATTTTAATTCACTCAGCAGCAGATATCTTCTCTATCACATATGAGTTCACCTTAAAGTATGAAAAGTTCAGCATGTCTGCTGTACAAAACAAGCATTGGCATAGCCAATAGGTCTCGCCTTTGGGACCTTATACGTGTCATCAAGTGTTGCATTGCTAAACACTTGTAAGGTCCCAAAAGTGAGACATATTGGCTTTGCCAATGCTTGTTTTTAATGCAAGCATAATCCTCTATTAGTGGATATCTTTTATTCTAGTTTTTTCCAATGATGATGCTTTTCACAGAATGTTCTTTAATGGGACCGCCTGAGCAGAAAATGTCGTGTGCTGCACGAGCAGGGTTTGCAGCAAGACTGTGGAAAGCCTATGAGCAATACACTGAGATGGTACATCCAATGTCACCTTTGGGATTGTGGGGGCCCCCCCAGCAAGAATAATGTTGAGGCACCCATAGAGAACAACTACGTTTTATTACCCAAAACCTTGGGATACCAAACAATATTTACTTATTCAACACGGTTGAGATATAGAAAAATAATAGAAGAGAGAGATGGAGACACATTTCGATTTTACAGGGACCCCTTGGAAGGTGAGGGCCCTCGGCAATCGCCCTCATTGGACACATCTCTGGGTATCTTGCCTACAATTTGCACACTAGGCCATATCTCCGGTACAATTGACAGGAGAACGGCACTGCACAAGTAATAGCAGTATACCGTGAACCTTACAAGAGTTTCTCACATACTAAAAGCAGAAGTATTTAATTTTACAGCCAGGATCAGTGAAAACATGGTACTATTTGACTGAAAAGCGGACGTCTTGATTCAGGGCCTACAGCTCGTACTGTGAAATTGTTACGTTACAAAGCAAAAGGGAATTTGGCACACTAAAGAAAATAATTATGACTTGGAAATAGATTAATGCAATGTGCCACTAGATTCTGTAGCCAGGTACAAGGATACCGACCTGGCAAGTCACTCACTTTTACTTATTGCAGCATTTTATGCTTAAGTGAGAAATGAGAATTCAAAATACAATATCTGAAAAGGATTGCTTACATCAACGACACAAAAAGAAACAAGTTCCCGCTTCCCGCCGGGCCGCCGCGCTGCCTGCGACGACCCGGAAGCGGTTGGGCAGCCGGCCAATCGCAGCGCGGCCCCAACCGGAAGTCCCGCCCCCATCGCGGCGCGAGAGAGAAGCCACTGTCCGAGGAGCCCCGAGGGCTCCTGATCGAGTCCCGGTCCCGAGATGGGGGACCGGGTGAAGAGCGGCCGGGCGCATGAAGAAGGCGGGGCTCTCATGTGGTGAGAGAGCCCCGCAAAGCGCAACCGCCGCCCGAGAGGCACGCCGAGCACCCCCAGAACAGGTGAGTGTGTTGCGGAGGAGGAGGGGTGAGTGGGGGTGGGGTGTGCGCGTGTGTCTGTTGTAGTGTGTCTGTGCGTGCGTGTGTCTGTCTGCGCGTGTGTCTGTTAAAGGGGGGGTGCGTGTGTGTGTGTGTGTATGCAGTGTGTGTATGTGCGCATGCGTGCGGGAGCCTTTCTGTGCATGGGAATAGCAGGGACGGCGACGCGACGTGCGCACTCACGAGATACAATCGCCAGGAGGACAAGCTCATCACAGTCTGCTGTCTACATTCCCCGGAATCCCTGGAAAGTGGCGACATAAGTTGTCTCCCTAGACAGCAAAAGCTTCGCTTTTGCTTTCGTCTAGGCGAGACCTAAAAACTCTTTTGTTTGATTTAATAGACTAAACTTGTTCTCCATGTATAATACAAATCTAGCCACATATAGAATACGCCTCTTAGTTCATTAACAGCATTGTCACCAGGGCACGGGCAAGCATGTTCTTAAATTATGTTTAAAACCTATCACTTTTAATAGATGCACAACTAAAGCATGACGTGGTAGCACACTGTCATTTGCAATCAACAGATTTTACATTGAAATGGCCGCAACATTTCTCACTGACATGCCATTTTACTGATAAAACTATATAGTGTATAAACAATAACATTTGGAAATAGAGTTTCTGTAAATATGTTTCATTAGCACATCACCAAGTAAAGTGTTCTGATTTGTTTTGCTCCTATTTAAATATGTTTTGCATCACACTTCTCAATTACAAAAAAGTGTGCTTTCATAATTCCTGATATATATTGAAATATTTGTACTATTCATTTACAATCTATTTAAATGTAATGTGTTAGAACAAAAACTGGCATCTTATAGCTTTTTGTTTCACAATAATTGTCAGACAGCTCACTTGACAAAAACCTCTAACTGTAGCAAGAGAAAGAAAAATAAACTCTGTTTTCCAAGAAGCAATTAATAAAAAGACAAACTGACATTGACCTCTTTCCTTGAACAGACAGCAAATGTGTCAAGATAAAAACAAGATTTAAAGGCATCTTTATTGCTCATCCACTTTCTGGATGAAAAGAACACCTGTTCCATTCCAGATTATGTTCATTTACCAGAATGGACCAGTAGGTTCTAAAAATAGCGTGACCTAATAGAATCTGACTTGCCATTGGGAGTGGGTGGGTAGATTTTTCTAGCAGTGGGCGAATAGATTTTTCAGGCCCAATCTCCCTGTGTAATAAATTGTATAATCCACAAATTCTCCCCACCATATCTTCTCCTTCGTTTTATTCGATAAATGCACTACCAACGACATTGTTAGTGCCATGTAAGGCAACCTATTTTCTTTCGCATTCTTCAGTACGATAGCTCCGGTAGCCCCTTTCTTGTCTTCCTTCCTATTGTGCTCCCCAAACTTCACCTTTAAATCTCATCAGTGCCTTTTTCAGTCTATCTCCCTTGAAATCACTTACTTCTCCTGGCCCCCACAGATGTTTCCACTTGGCCATTTTCTTGGTTGTGATAATACCATCATTAACTCCAACCAATTTTCATTTCACACCCTCTCTACCTAGACACCCCAACATCCATACCCACCACATTTCCCCCCACTTGCTTCAAAGGCATTTTTTCTCTTTCAATCCCTTCAGGTTTGGAGGATACTTGGATTTGCAGTTGATCCTGGGAGCAAAATTCTAAACGTATTTGATCCTGTGTTGTTGATTGAGAGGGAGTGAAAGTGTTTACATTATATGAGCTAAATCAAGCTTTTACATATCCCTGAGGGCTAAGAAGTCATATTAACATGGTCCCTCTGTGGTTCATAGTGATGTTTTGAGCTGCCCTGTGTTACCAAGCTTCTTTATGGTGGCTCTATGATCTGGTACAATCTTTAAGTGATTACTGAAAGATTGTCTTTCTTGTGATAAAATATCTTTAATGAAAATGCGACGGCACTTATTAGCCATTGCCGTGGTAGTTCTGTAAATGTTGACAGCCAGTAAATGTATTCCTGTTCTAGACAGGGTTATATGTAGGAGGCTAGAGCCTCCTACATGATGATGCAGTTGTGCTAAATACATTCTCTGCCATCTCAGCCTGTCGTGTAGTAGCTTAGATGCAGCCTCAACACTTTATGTAACTTTCTGAGCTCTAGCACCACCTTTCAGATTTCCTTTTAGATATTGGTTTCCCATTCTGATTATTGGCTAGATGTTGGGTGAGCTCCATTTTACTGACTTCTATTGTGTGATAACATGCAGAAGACTTTAACATTGAGGCACCGTTGTTATCACTGGTGTGAGATCTTTTCTTCAAATCATGTTAAAATCAGTGATTTCCTATCAGTCTTTGTGTGAGGAACAATGCAAATGGGAATGTCCTAGTATTTTTTGGTGTTGATATAGGACCTCAAAAATTATTATAGGGTGTCACCATCAAATGCTACCAACAGTATGAAAAAAAGTCTTTACATGTCCATAAACCAATCATCCAGGACTTTTCAGTAAGATACCGGACTTGAAAAGAGGCCGACCATCTAATGATCTCAGATGTGTATTTTGCTTACAAACATCCTCGAGTCCCGGCTTCTGTTGCTGGGACATTCTGCTCATTAACACAAGAAGACAAGACCAAACATATGCTCAGTGAGCCTGTTGTGGCTTTCAGCTATGAATTAGCAGCCCATCGCCACACTGAGAAAAGCAATACAGGGATAGAAAAAGAGGGTCCCTTTTGGGTGCAGTGTGCCTGGGCACCAATAGATAGGCTTCTTAGAAAAGAGTACAGGGGAAAAGACTGACAAGCTTCTATCAATTATCAGTTTCTGCACATCACTGTCAGCTACTTTATAAGGCTATGGGGCCGTATAATGGATGGGAGTGAAAAGAACACTTTAGGTATTGTGTAAAAAACGATGAGGGCTTATTCAGTCAGTGAAAAAGATATATTGACATATTGTTAGTCAATTGAAAATGTAAAGTGTTTTTGTGAGGTAGAAGATTTGATGTTAAAAGAGATCACACATACCTTTGTTTTTTTCTGAAAGGCAAAGTTGCCCTCAATTATATTGCGGGCTTCCTTCTAAAATATTACGATACCAGTTTGATGTAGATTTATTCCCAGGCAGGTGAAACATGATGCGCATTGTTTATCATGTTTACCTGGGGGCGTAGAATGTGAAGCAGAGAGTGAGTTGGATGAGGAGTCTTTAGGTACATCTGAAAGTTGAAGTCTGTTTCTGAGCTTGATTGGTTTTCACCTATCAAAAAGGATAAAGATGTATTGGTGGTGAAAAAAAGTTGTGGGTCATTAGATGGCCACCTGGAAAGTTAATTGAACAATGTATTCAACTCCTTGTAAACATTAATGAAGTGAAGTCGATTGAAAATAACATTGCCTTGCCTAAATTACAAGTTTGTGTTGCCAGTGGCTTTGAGAGGTAAAATTGTTGATCTTGGTCACAAGAGTCACTTACAGTTAACTTTGACAAGGTGCTGGGTGGAAGCAGAGTATTGGCTGTCCCCAAATGGCCAAAGTATTTCGAGAATGTGTTAAAAATGTGTGAGTTCTTTAATTAGTGATATAGATGTATGACTGTGGCACCTTAACAACCGCTTGAGTAACCAGAAAACAAATGGAATGAAAAAGCACTTGATTTCTTAGTCCCTTTTAGTGTATTGCCTTATCATCAAATACATGCATTGGTCTTAGTATATTATCTCACCAAATGGTGCTGGATCATGTTTGTGTCAAAGCCTAATTGTATGCATGTGTTTTTGCTGTTGTATTTAGATACCTGTTAACAGTTTGTATCCTGAGAAATACAAGGTTTTGTGGAAGAATGTAGCTTTTGACATCGATGGTTGGCTTTGTACCACTCTCGAACTAATGGGTAAATGGAGAAGTTGAACAGTATTCTGGTTTATTGAGTGTAGATGGCAAGAAAACTGGTTTGGTGTTCTTGGAACATATTCAAAGTTTGTTATAAGCCCATAGAATACCTCTGACCCCCTCAACCCGCTAAAAGGGATGCAGAATTGTTTCACTATGTGTCCTAGTTGGATAAAGTGGGTTGATTGGAAAATAGTTATAAACGAGTTGGGTGCACAAAGTAATGAAATATTCGAGCAGGATAGATTAGTCTAAATTTAGAGAATGTGTTGTGGTGGAAGGTGTCAGTGGCAATGCTGTTATAGTTCTAGATAGGGGATGGTGGAATCTGCAACAAGTTGTTAAGGTGGAGAGAAAGTGATGTTAACAATTTAGTCAAGGTGTAGGTGGACATTAACACAAGTTTAAAGGATTTTGAGGACAATTCAGATAGTTAGATTATAGGACTAATAAGGCAAAAAAGATAAGTATAAGAGTTTGTAAGGTTTCAGTTAGATTTTGTTGGCTGAAGTTGACTGCCTGTGGGAGGTTTGGTGTTTTGCCTATAATTATGTGAAATGGGGTATCTGTGTCTGTCTCTTTTTATCTTTGGCTCGTGTTTGTGTATTCCATGTCTCCATGGTGTTTTTGTGCCATGTGTGGGGTTCTGGAACTATGGTATTTCAAAGTTTGTCTTTTTAACTGTTGACGTTTGTGATGCACTTTTGATGAATAAAGACTTTTGAACAACACATTGCCCAATGGGCATCACAGGACACTAGTACAGCCATGGTAACCGCTATTCATCTCTGCAGGATAAATCCTCCTAGGAGGGAAAGTGGTATTCTTGACAGATCCATTTCGAGTGCCTTTTATTTATAGTTCAACCTAATTTAACTCACTCTTTTAGGAGAAAAAACACTTTCTTACTAAATAGCCATCCTATCAAGTCAATGTTTTTTAATGGAAAGTTTACTCTGAGTTCACATTTTTGTCAGATTGAGAGTTAATGATCACAATGAAAATGGTGTTATTTGGAAGTCTCGAAAGGCCCAAACTAAGGCATTGGTAATGCAACAGCAATATCTTTTTATTATACAAACGTCAACACTATTGACTGCTTTGTCAAAGAATGTGTAATCTTGCTTGTGTTTTCCGGTTAACTGTTTTGCCCTCTCTGTGGTTATTTCCCCAAGATTGATGTAGAGTTTTGCCTTTTCTGATAGACTTCACCTAATTGTCTTTGCATTTGTGTAGAGTTGATAAAGTATCTCTCAGTTCCTACTTCTTGTAGGCCACATAATTGTGTGTTTCTGTTCGAATTGAGGTTTTTGGTGCTATCTGTAATGTGTAATCTGAATGTCCATTCTGTGGTTACTTAGTATGTATTTGTTGAGTATTTGCATGTGATTTGTGTTCCCGAACCATGTACCATTCTAGTTTGTTGTATTGCCCTCACTGCACCACCAGCAGACTGTACAGTGGCTGTATTGCTTTTTTTGGGTTCCTGGGAAGTCTCTCTTCCCTGGTGTGATTACATTTAAGTAATGAAAGGGTGGCTGATAGTGGGTCTTTTGGACTCTCTGGTTGGTGCCTCTGGACAGTAAGAAGTTGATATTACTCTGTGCTCATAGTTTGCACAATTTCTCTGCATATGTAGCAGAGTACAAGAGGTGCAGAGTTTTCCAAGTGTTTTTCCAGTCCAAGCATTGTATGTCTAGTCAAACTTGTCATTTCCTAAGGTTAGTCCAGTGGCAAGCATGAGACGAGTATATATGTATATAATTTAATGTTATAATAATCCTAAATTGTACAACATGGCTAAAAAACAAGCCAATAGATCTCGCAAGGATAGAGCAGCAATTCAAAGAATAGCTCTACTCTCACCTACCGATGGTGGATAACTCTACTTTTTGTCCGGAACAAGAGGTTAGTCCACTGAGCAAGAAATTGCTCTGCCAAAGGCGGATAGCCGTGATGTCTGTAGCAAGTGGGGGACAGCTTTGCTGACTTTGGCCAGTGAGGGGCAGCAAGAAGATGAAGAAGGGACGGCTCCGCTGTCTGTGGCAAGTGGGACATTTGCACTTTTGTTCCTGATTCTGCAGGGGGGGGGGGGGCAGTTCCTTTCCTGTCCCTATGGTGTGTTCTCAGAACTTTACCCAGACAGAATGCATGGGTATGTAGGGCTTCTTGCTTCCCTCACTAATTGGTGTATTTATTAGCCCAGAGTTGCAGAGAGAGTTTGTAAGAGGGGAAGCTAATGGTGTTTCACTTGCTCATTTCCCTACAGAGTTCTTGCTTCAAGGAGGAGATGGACACAAGGGTTTGAGACTTGGGTCAAAGTCCAGCTGTTGAAGGATGGGTTGTGGCAGTATCCAATGTCGGGGCATCGCAGCCTTGGCTGCTAACAGCCTTGCCCTGACCCTAGGGTGCAGGTGTGACTGCTCCAGTGAGTGAGTTGTTGCCTAAGCTCGATCAGTGCTGTACATTGTTCGGATGTGATAAGAACCAGGTTCAATGTAGGTTTTCGGAGACGACAGATACCCGTACCGGGGGGGCTGCCAGCCTCCAGTGCTAGAGCGTCAAACACACTTGTACAGAGACATACCTGCACACCTACCTCCATTCCTAGCCGGCTTCTTCCAGCCCCAAGTGTGCAGCAACCGCCTCTCCCACCATTGTTATTCTTAGACACCCTGGGATGTCTTCTCCAGGTGTCAATATTAATCCCATAAAGTCTCTCTCCAGGTAGCTCTGACAGTGCTGCAGCCATAGTGATTTTACAGACACAAACCAGCCCCTATATTCTCCCAACTGCTCTCATGATTCATAGAGTGATGGATGGCTCTTCCTATGAGCACCTCCAGGCCTGCGGTGCTTCGGTGAGCATCATTCATTCCCCCCCTGTAGCAATAATGTACAGTCAGCCCTGTGTGTCGTCTGTGGATCGAGCAGTGAACATCTGTTCCCTTCTGTGCTTTTAATACATTGCCATGGCAGGGTGAGATGTGGCAGCAGTTCACACATCCGCAGGGAATTTCCATTGCTTTGCTCAAGAAGAAACATTCTTGGTGGAAACGTACATCAAATCTGCTGAGAACATTCCTCCACCTCGTGTGTTCATTTGGCTGGAGTCGTGTTCTGCCTTATCAGTTGTGAAGGAATTCTTTCGGGCAGCGGTCTCAGCTGTCCAGGCAGCAGATGTGTTTTATGATCAAGTAACGTGTTGTACTCTTGCAAAGATTGGGTAAGCCCTGGCCGCCCCGGAAGCCAGTTTCAAAGCACATGAATCACAAGCAATGCTTCTTCTTCCAAACTGATTGCATCTGTAATAAACAACATTGCATTTCTAAGATCATGAGTAATTCTCCTAACATTTCTATAACAGTGCAAATAGATTGTCACCCAGCCCTATAAGGGTGTTAAACCTCTATTTATAATTACTACCCCTTCTGAGCTAGCGGTAAACAGCCATAACAATGCAGGCATTACCCCGCGCTGCTATTACAACGCTGCTTTTACAACGCAAGCCGTTACCACGACTTGCACTGGAGGGCGCTGTTGGATAGGGAATAGTTTAACTTTCTATTCCAACACCTTCCCTACTGTAACGTGGGCTTGAGTTGGAATAGAAAATTAAACTATTCCACTATCCAGCGCTTACAGCGCAAGTCGTTGTAACGACTTGCGTTGTAAAAACAGCGTTGTAATGGCACGCGGGGTAAAAGCCCGCGTTGTAATGCCATACAACCAAGCTAGCCCAGTACTGCCAGTAGATTGGAGAGCAGAGTCCAAGGCCCGGGGTCACCACCAAGGCAATTCAAGGCCTGGAGCGGTTGGTTCACTGTCGCCTTCCTCTGTGGGAAGGGCCATAGAGCGAGACCCTGAACTTATAGCAGATGCTTCTCTTTAAATGACCAATCCCCTTCAATGGAGCGAGCACCGGCTGCTGCCTCCCATGGCCCTCCTTCTTCAGGAACCTGCATCATAGGGCCCACTTGTGTCATTCCTTCTAATGGCGCCGACCTTCAGCAGAACAAGATCTAAGACCTTCATTTTCGAGTGACTCAACTGTTTTAGCAGAATGAAACCCACGATCTATGATTTCTCATTAGGATTTGCACCCTTCTACGCAATAAGACCGATGACAGAGACGCAAGACCTCTCCAAGCTGATTTGTTATTTAATCTGCATAACACCCATGCCAGCAAGACCTCTCCAAGTTGATTTGTTATTTAATCTGCATAACACCCATGCCAGCAAGACCTCTCTAGGTTGATTTCTCATCTAATGGTGTACATCATTCTGCACAACACCCATGCAACTACACCTATCCAAGTTGTTGCTTCTCAAGGTGCATGTTATTCTGCACAGACGGACACAAGAGCTCTCCAAGTCGTGTCTTTTGTTGGTGCATGTCTTTGTGTGTAAGATTCTTTGCCTCTCCCCTGTGTGTTTTCTTGTAAATGTGTGCCTCCTTGTGTAGACCAGATCAGTCACCTATCCCAGGTGAAGCTCCTCTTCCTATAACAGAACTATGAAGCAGATCGGGATTGGGAACCCATCCCAGTTGTGTCTTCCAAAGGCAGACTTCCTTCCGCTGGGTAAGTTCAGTGACCTATAAGTGACTTCTTCTAACCTCGATAGAAAAAGGCAGATTACATCATTGAAGGAAGGAGGGTGGAGTGAACGGAGAATGGGCCAGTGGAGTCTGGGCTGTGGACTAGGCAGGGCTTCTAAGCTCCCAGACAGATGAGGTGCATGTCTCTGGCAGCAGGTTCAGCATTTCATGGGGAGGCTGAGTAGTAGCAGGGGGTGCAGGACTTCATCTCACAACTACTTTTGGTTGTATTTTCTCACTGCTAGTACATACATAACCAACAGACCTGATTCAGATGGGAAGTTGTCTTATACACTAGGTTTTCGCTCACTATGACCATTTTCTCCATTCCTTTCTCTTGGTTTTTCTCTGTGGCCCTTTTTAGGGCTCGCCTGGCGTTGGAGCGCGAAGCGCTCCCGCCAGCGAGTTCTATAGTCGCCGTGTTCAATGCCAAGGGAGTCTAGAGCTGTGCACGAGCCGCTACTGGCCTGTGCACGAGCCGACTCAGCTCTGTGGACGCGCACGTCTCCGGAAGACGTGCTGCGCCCGAGCCGCCTCCCGCTTGTTTTATGACAGATTTATATCCCGGCGCCCTTAATGTCATGGACTAGGTTAAGAAGAAACTCAGCTCGGAGGCGAGTGCTTCATCGAGTGAAAGAAGTCCCTTGATGAGGTAAATATTTCAGATTCACTCACAAACGAAAGGTACCTGCATACACTGCAATGCGAAAGTGCACAAAGTTCGTAATGCACATCATTTTGGGGCATAGTGCAGCATCACTTAGGGTTTTAGTTTCATTTTTGCGTTAAAAGCCGAAATTGTTGCCTTTCAGAATATTTGCAGCCGGGCCTGGTATTGTTCTGCAGCTGTTGTTTTCCAGTTTGAAGACTATATTGACATCTCAGTGAACCACAAATTAGCGCGCACAGCTGCTCTCAGTAGGGCCACTTGAAGGCCCCACAATAGCACTTGTCAGCAGAATGGCGGCCATGGTGCAGTCTCGAAGAAATAAAGTGGTATATGTCTTCTTGTTGATATAGCTGGCGCTGTAGGATCTTGTGTTCAATGCGCACTTCTGTTTCATTCATGGAGAGGATTTAAACTGGAGTATTTCATGTGACTTTGGGTAAATAGGCGCTGTGTATACCAGAGAGATGTAGTTTAACTTAAAAATTCTTAAAATTGTAACACTTTCTCTGAGTTAATCCAGATTCAGTAATGTTTTTCCTCGTCATGAAAGCTAATAGGAAACTGCCAATCAAAGTAACAATCACAGGACATGTGCAGGGTAGTTAGCTTACGATAGTCACAGTGGTCTCTTATTAATAAAATAAAATAAACACTTTAAGGTGTCGTTATATCTGGCCATTATGTTTAGGGGCCCAGTTAATTTGGTAAAATCTACCAGCGCTCACAGAACAACTTTCTTCTACAAGAGATCAAGAGTGAATGTGTCCCCAAAAGTCAGTGCACTTGATGCTCTTTTTACCTGATTTTTTTCTGCCGTTTATGTCTCCTTCCTTCTTGCCCTGAGGCCTGTCTGGAATTGTGGGTGCAGATTGTGGGTGCAGATTGTGGGTGCAGATTGTGGGTGCAGATTGTGGGTGCAGATTGTGAGTGCAGATTGTGGGTGCAGATTGTGGGTGCAGATTGTGGGTGCAGATTCAGAGTGCAGATTGTGGGTGCAGATTGTGGGTGCGGGGTCCGGTTCCGAGGATTTTTGAAGGTTAAAAAGCGGGTTGTGAGCGCTGAGGGCGATGTGCCAGGCAGGGTGCAGATTCAGAGTGCAGATTCAGAGTGCAGATTCAGAGTGCAGATTGTGGGTGCAGATTGTGGGTGCAGATTGTGGGTGCAGATTGTGGGTGCAGATTGTGGGTGCAGATTCAGGGTGCAGATTCAGAGTGCAGATTGTGGGTGCAGATTGTGGGTGCAGATTGTGGGTGCAGATTGTGGGTGCAGATTCAGGGTGCAGATTGTGGGTGCAGATTGTGGGTGCAGATTGTGGGTGCAGATTCAGGGTGCAGATTCAGGGTGCAGATTCAGGGTGCAGATTGTGGGTGCAGATTGTGGGTGCAGATTGTGGGTGCAGATTGTGGGTGCAGATTCAGAGTGCAGATTCAGAGTGCAGATTCAGAGTGCAGATTCAGAGTGCAGATTCAGAGTGCAGATTGTGGGTGCAGATTGTGGGTGCAGATTGTGGGTGCAGATTGTGGGTGCAGATTCAGAGTGCAGATTCAGAGTGCAGATTGTGGGTGCAGATTGTGGGTGCAGATTGTGGGTGCAGATTGTGGGTGCAGATTCAGAGTGCAGATTCAGAGTGCAGATTGTGGGTGCAGATTGTGGGTGCAGATTGTGGGTGCAGATTGTGGGTGCAGATTGTGGGTGCAGATTCAGGGTGCAGATTGTGGGTGCAGATTCAGGGTGCAGATTCAGGGTGCAGATTCAGGGTGCAGATTCAGAGTGCAGATTGTGGGTGCAGATTGTGGGTGCAGATTGTGGGTGCAGATTGTGGGTGCAGATTGTGGGTGCAGATTCAGAGTGCAGATTCAGAGTGCAGATTCAGAGTGCAGATTGTGGGTGCAGATTGTGGGTGCAGATTGTGGGTGCAGATTCAGAGTGCAGATTGTGGGTGCAGATTGTGGGTGCAGATTCAGGGTGCAGATTCAGGGTGCAGATTCAGAGTGCAGATTCAGAGTGCAGATTCAGAGTGCAGATTGTGGGTGCAGATTGTGGGTGCAGATTGTGGGTGCAGATTGTGGGTGCAGATTGTGGGTGCAGATTGTGGGTGCAGATTGTGAGTGCAGATTGTGAGTGCAGATTGTGGGTGCAGATTGTGGGTGCAGATTCAGAGTGCAGATTCAGAGTGCAGATTCAGAGTGCAGATTCAGAGTGCAGATTCAGAGTGCAGATTGTGGGTGCAGATTGTGGGTGCAGATTGTGGGTGCAGATTGTGAGTGCAGATTGTGAGTGCAGATTGTGGGTGCAGATTGTGGGTGCAGATTGTGGGTGCAGATTGTGGGTGCAGATTGTGGGTGCAGATTCAGAGTGCAGATTCAGAGTGCAGATTGTGGGTGCAGATTGTGGGTGCAGATTGTGGGTGCAGATTGTGGGTGCAGATTGTGGGTGCAGATTCAGAGTGCAGATTGTGGGTGCAGATTGTGGGTGCAGATTGTGGGTGCAGATTGTGAGTGCAGATTGTGAGTGCAGATTGTGGGTGCAGATTGTGGGTGCAGATTGTGGGTGCAGATTGTGGGTGCAGATTCAGAGTGCAGATTGTGGGTGCGGGGTCCGGTTCCGAGGATTTTTGAAGGTTAAAAAGCGGGTTGTGAGCGCTGAGGGCAATGTGCCAGGCAGGGTGCAGATTCAGAGTGCAGATTCAGAGTGCAGATTCAGAGTGCAGATTGTGGGTGCAGATTGTGGGTGCAGATTGTGGGTGCAGATTGTGGGTGCAGATTCAGAGTGCAGATTGTGGGTGCAGATTGTGGGTGCAGATTGTGGGTGCAGATTGTGGGTGCAGATTGTGGGTGCAGATTCAGAGTGCAGATTGTGGGTGCAGATTGTGGGTGCAGATTGTGGGTGCAGATTGTGGGTGCAGATTGTGGGTGCAGATTGTGGGTGCAGATTCAGGGTGCAGATTCAGGGTGCAGATTGTGGGTGCAGATTGTGGGTGCAGATTGTGGGTGCAGATTCAGGGTGCAGATTCAGGGTGCAGATTCAGGGTGCAGATTCAGGGTGCAGATTCAGGGTGCAGATTCAGAGTGCAGATTGTGGGTGCAGATTGTGGGTGCAGATTGTGGGTGCAGATTTAGAGTGCAGATTCAGAGTGCAGATTCAGAGTGCAGATTGTGGGTGCAGATTGTGGGTGCAGATTGTGGGTGCAGATTGTGGGTGCAGATTGTGAGTGCAGATTGTGAGTGCAGATTTGGGTGCAGATTGTGAGTGCAGATTGTGAGTGCAGATTGTGGGTGCAGATTGTGGGTGCAGATTGTGGGTGCAGATTGTGGGTGCAGATTGTGGGTGCAGATTGTGGGTGCAGATTCAGAGTGCAGATTCAGAGTGCAGATTGTGGGTGCAGATTGTGGGTGCAGATTGTGGGTGCAGATTGTGGGTGCAGATTGTGGGTGCAGATTCAGAGTGCAGATTCAGAGTGCAGATTGTGGGTGCAGATTGTGGGTGCAGATTGTGGGTGCAGATTGTGGGTGCAGATTGTGGGTGCAGATTGTGGGTGCAGATTCAGGGTGCAGATTCAGGGTGCAGATTGTGGGTGCAGATTCAGGGTGCAGATTCAGGGTGCAGATTGTGGGTGCAGATTGTGGGTGCAGATTGTGGGTGCAGATTGTGGGTGCAGATTCAGAGTGCAGATTCAGAGTGCAGATTCACAGTGCAGATTGTGGGTGCAGATTGTGGGTGCAGATTGTGGGTGCAGATTGTGGGTGCAGATTGTGGGTGCGGATTGTGGGTGCGGATTGTGGGTGCGGATTCAGAGTGCGGATTCAGAGTGCGGATTCAGAGTGTGGATTCAGAGTGCGGATTCAGAGTGCGGATTCAGAGTGCGGATTCAGAGTGCGGATTCAGAGTGCAGATTCAGAGTGCAGATTCAGAGTGCAGATTCAGAGTGCAGATTCAGAGTGCAGATTCAGAGTGCAGATTCAGGGTGCAGATTCAGGGTGCAGATTCAGGGTGCAGATTCAGAGTGCAGATTGTGGGTGCAGATTGTGGGTGCAGATTGTGGGTGCAGATTGTGGGTGCAGATTCAGGGTGCAGATTGTGGGTGCAGATTGTGGGTGCAGATTGTGGGTGCAGATTCAGGGTGCAGATTCAGGGTGCAGATTCAGAGAAAACTCAGCAGCACCACCACCACAGCATCAATCTGTGCAACCATTCAACAACAACTGGTTCAATTATGTTCTCTCAATGTTTCAAGCTTTATTACAAATGTCACAAAAAGATGTTATTTCACTTCTGTTCTTGGATTTTCATCACAATAAAATACACTGAACATAATCTTCACAAACGTTATTTACAAAAGTTTAAGCTATTGCCAATATAAATTACAATCACTTTTATTTAAGTATTAATTATTTAAAAAAATTAAATGCCGTTGCTATTTGTAATATCAATACATCTAAGTCACGTAAATACAAAACATGTTGCATTACAAATGCTATAGTCGTCACATGTGCGAAAGTTATAACTATTGGCATTGAAAATGACAAAGCTATTAATTTAGCTATTTTCAAAATCAACACATAAATAAAAAAATTGTCATTTACAAGACCAATAGCTCAAACTTTCATAATGCGAGACCTATTGCATTGCAAATGCTTGTTTTCTTCTTTTTCATCATGCCAGTCTTTTTAGGTTTCACCTAGAGCATGGGTACTCACAAACCTTCTCTCAGGGGCCAAATTTACAGTGTGGTTTGTGGCCGAGGGCTGCACTGGTGGGGGCGGGGTCAGTGAGAGAAGGGGCGGGGCTAGAGCAAGAAAAACAACTATGACCATGAGGTTGAACACAGGCCCCTGCAGCGGATGTCTCCAGATCCAGCATACACACATATCTCTCTCTGTCTCTCTCTCTCCCTCTCTCTCTCTGTTCCTCTCCCTCCCTCCCTATCTTTCTCTCCCTCCCCCCTCTCTCCCTCTCTCTTGTCTCCCTCCCTCTGTCTCCCTCCCTCTCTCTGTCTCCCTCCCTCCCTCTGTCTCCCTCCCTCTCTCTGTCTCCCTCCCTCTCTCTGTCTCCCTCTCTCTGTCTCCCTCCCTCTCTCTGTCTGTCTCCCTCCCTCGCTGTCTCCCTCCCTCCCTTACTCTCTGTCTCCCTCCCTCACTCCCTCTCCCCCCCTTTCTCTCCCTCTCTCCGTCTCCCTCCCTCTCTCCATCTCCATCCCTCCCTCCCTCTCCCTCCCTGTCTCCCTTCCTCCCTGTCTCCCTCCCTCTCTCCCTCCCTGTCTCCCTCCCTCCCTGTCTCCCTCCCTCTCTGTCTCCCTCCCTCTCTGTCTCCCTCCCTCCCTATCTCCCTCCCTCCCTGTCTCCCTCCCTCTCTCTCTCCCTCCCTCTATGTCTCCCTCCCTCTCTCTGTCTCCCTCCCTCTCTCTGTCTCCCTCCCTCCCTCTCTCTCCCTTCTTCCCTGTCTCCCTCCCTCACTGTCTCCCTCCCTCCCTGTCTCCCTCCCTGCCTCCCTCCCTGTCTCCCTGCCTCCCTGTCTCCCTCCTTGCCTCCCTCCCTGTCTCCCTGCCTCCCTCTCTCTGTCTCTCTCTCTGTCTCCCTCCCTCTCTCCGTCTCCCTCCCTCTGTCTCCCTCCCTCTCTCTGTCTCCCTCCCTCTCTCTGTCTCCCTCTCTCTGTCTCCCTCCCTCTCTGTCTCCCTCCCTCTCTCTATCTCCCTCCATCTCTTTCTGTCTCCCTCCCTCTCTCCCTCGCTCCCTCCCTCTGTCTCCCTACTTCTGCCTCCCTCCCTCCCCCTACTCTCCCTCTCTTTCCTTTCCCTGACTCTCCCTCTCTCCCTCCCCTGACTCGCCCTCTCCCTCCCTCCCTTCCTCGCCCTCCCCTGACTCTCCCTCTCTCTCACTCCCCTGACTCTTTCCCTTCCCTGACTCTCTCCCTCCCTTGACTCTCTCCCTCCCTCTCTCTCCCTCCTTTGCCCTCCCCTGACTCTTCCCTCTCTCGCCCTTCCCTCACTCTCCATGCCTCCCTCGCCCTGCCCTGGCTCTCCCTCTCTCTCCCTCCCTCGCCCTGGCTCTCCCTCCCTCACCCTGGCTCTCCCGCCCTGGCTCTCCCTCCCTCGCCTTGGCTCTCCCTCACTCTCCATCCCGCCTCGCTCTCCCTCCCTCTGACTCTCTTCCTACCTCGCCCTCCCCTGATTCTCCCTTTCTCCCCCTCCCTCACCCTCCCCTGACTCTCCCTCTCTCTCTCCCTTCATCGCCCTCCCCTGACACTCCCTCTCTCTCCCTCCATCGCCCTCCCCTGACTATCCCTCTCTCTCCCTCCTCTGTCTCTCCCTCCCCCGACTTTCCCTCCCTCGCCCTCCCCTTTTCACACTGTTAAAAGTAGGTTGTGAAGGACAGCCCTGCCATCAGCCAGGGGCAAGCAAGCTTATGTATGTGACCACCAGAAACCTGCGTGCCAGGTCAAAGCCCTGTAGGAAATATATGTGTCACATACAGGCGTGCAACACCCATTGAGTTTAAAATCGCCCCACCCCCTTGTCAGCCCGGGATGAGACAGCTTGCCTAGCGCGTGCAGAGCCGCGCCGGAGCATTTCACAGGTCTTTAAAGACCATTAACTTTTTAATGAGGCTTTGTTGTGTTTCACCTCTTCGGAGGCCCCTGCAGCTCCACTCTATGGCTGGAATCTCTCGGGCCCCAGAGAGCAGAGCCTCTCGGAGTCCAGGCTGCTGCAACCAGTGGTGTTTACTGACACTCAAGATTTTTTTTTTTTTAAACTGGTACATGTCTGTAAGGTCCGCAGGCCGCCAAGGAAGGCTTGCCAGGCCGCGGGCGGCCCGCGGGCCGTACTATGAGTACCCCTGACCTAGAGAGTGCATGCTCTGTCTCTGCAAGACTTGTTTGCATATAGTGGGCCTACAGCCCGCTCAGAGCTTACCATTGGTTAGCTTCAGCGATGCGCTCATTTGTTTCGCTCCAGTTTACCACGACATGAGGGCGTCATGTCCACTTCTTGTGCCAGGCCCTCCCCTGGAGAACGGACCAATTACTTTTGTCCATCCACTTCTCCTTTTTTTGGAGCTACTTTTCTCTTTGTGTTCAAGCACTCAATTTAATTGCTTGTGTTTTCATTCCGTCTCCCATATCCCCGTTCATGTTGCTTCTATTCCCTCTCATTTGTCCCCCTTCCATGTTGCACTTTTCCCTCCCACACCCTAAGATGTACTGTACACCACTGCACTTTACGATGCTCCACTCTTCACCACTCCATGCCATTGACGCTCTGTTCTGCACTACTCTACTCTATGCCATTGCACTTTACACCACATTACTGTACTCTAGAGCCCAAGGACTTTACACCACTGCATTCTGCGTCACTCCACTCTATGCCATTGCACTCCACTCTACTTTGCATTACTCTAATGTACGCCACTTAACTCTGCATCACTCAATGCTACTGCACTCTACGCAACTGTACTCTACTTTGCCCCACTGTATTAAGCGCCAATGCACTCTATGCCAGCGCATTCTACACCACTCTACTCTGCACCACTGCACTGTACGCCACTGCAATCTACTCCACTGTACTCTACGGCACTCTACCCCACTGCAATTTATGCCATACTGTTCTACTCTGCCCCACTCTTCTCTATAGCACTGCACTCTGCAACGCTTTACTCTGCACCACTGAACGGTACACCACTGCAATCTAATCTGCACCACTCTACTCCACTGCACTCTAATCTCCATCACTTTACCCCACTGCACTCTGCTCTGTGCAATTCTACTCTGCACCACTCTACTCTGCACCACTACACTGTACCCCACTGCACTATAAGCCACTCTACTCTACACCACTCTATGCCACTGCACTTTACATCATTGCACTCTACTCTGCACCATTCTATGCCACTGCATTCTATGTAACTGCACTTTACCAGTCCACTCTTCTCTACGTCACTCCAATCTACTCTATTCCACTTCACTCTGTCACTCTGCTCAATGTCACTCCACTCTAATCCATGCCACTCTACTCTACCCCATTTCACTCTCCCAGACTTCACTCGATGCCACTCTACTCTACGCCACTCTACTCTCTGCCACTCTACTCCATGCCCCTCTACTCTATGCCACTCTACTCTATGCCACTCTACTCCAAGCCACTATTTGCCACTCTACTCTGCACCACTCAGACCAATTTGAACTCCATTTTTTTAAACTGGATCTCAGAGACCGATTTTTGTTCACTTGAGTTCAACCTAGTCTCCAAATGAAGTATGACTTTAATAGGTTTGGTAGAAGTCATTGGGTTGAAAAAAAGGCCTAGTGTCTGTACAGCATGAGGCATGGCGAGGCTTTTCCTGCAGTATGGTCAGTTTGCCAGGGATGGAAAAATATGGGTCGAGCCACATAACGAGTGATTTAAATTCACTGGCCAATGAGGGGTGAATCCTTAATTTGTAGATCATGCAGCTATTTAGTTTTAGTTTTAAGTCATGTGGTCTGCGGATTAAAATACATTCCGTTTTTCCCGGATTGTGTTTGAGAATGGCGATCACATCCAAAGATTTAGGAGTGAGAGTCACTTCAGAGCACAAATGTCCTGGATTGATCCCCTTGCTTACCAGAAGGCTCTACTCACCAGATCATTGCTCCAGCAAGTGAGATACGTAAGTAGGAATGAGCTAGCAATTCACTACTCAACAGCCTTAGGTAGCTCAGTCTCCTGGTCTGTCTGCTGTTGTCAGCATGATGATCAAAGAGATTGCTTCCTGTTTTCGGGACCTCCCTGGAGACTTAAACATTTTTTGCAGAGCTCACTGCTCGAATGGCACATTTCTTCCAGACAGTTTCCTCCTGAGTACCTCTTCTAAGCAAACCATATTTAGGGATATCTAGATCTCACCTTTAGTTAATGTGTGCTGAGCTCAAGGCTTACAGTGGAGGGTGAGGGGGGGTCAATGCAAGGAACAACTAAAATAACAAGGCAGTTAATTAAATATGCAATGTAAGGTGCAAACAAAATTCATTAAAAAAGATGGTACCAGGTAACTCCTGCACGATTAAAAATGATAAAGGGAAGCTTGGGAAAATAAGGGTAGCTCTACAAAGGTGAATTTGTTGGCGTGAGTATTAACATTGAAGACTTCATTGTATCGTGTGTGAAATAGTTAAATTGTCACATGACTAGTTTATTTATTTATTCTATAAGTTTTATAAAGCACGAACATGACCCATACGGATCTCAGAGCGCTGTTATGACTGTGTCCTTTAAACGGGGCGTTGGGAAAGTTAGGATGACTTGTGAGAGTAACCAGACCACTTAGCTGTGGTACTTTGGCCCACTTAATAGGACTTCAAATCTTCGGAAATTTTGCAGCCTATCAGCTGAGGTGGTGGCGCCACTGCTTCCAAAGAGCCAGCCACAGCCTTTTTTGAAAACGACAAAAATCAATGCCCTCATTTGGTGGGAGTTTATTTTTAATCTTTAAAAAGGGCTGATTTATTGTTGAAAGGTTTGCTGTAAAGATGGTGGTCTTTTGACGCTGTCCCATCCGGCAACTGCTGATCACGCTGTTCTGATGGCGGACTGGTTTTGGGCTCTTCTTTGGACTCAGTGTCACATCACTTCTAAACAAGGTTGCGGGGTCTGAGAGGTCGGCTAACACATCTGTTACTTTTTGGTGGATGCCCATTACGCCTATCCTTGAGTGAGGCCATCGGTCTTCTTTATGGACCTCGGTCCTTGCTAAACAGAAAGACTCAAGTCATTTCTCCCTGGTACAGTGGCACTCTGAAAAATGCTTCATTTGTTACCGACACAGTTGTACTGTGATGTTTTGTAATCGTACAAACCACACATTCAGCTTCAACAGTATGTCACACATTTGAAAGGTTCTACTCTCACTGGTGCCCATTTCTAGCAACAAAGATACCTTAATTCCCTAGGCACGTGCACACCAACTTTTACAATATTGTGGCATCACCAAATGTTCATAGATTCGGTTGGAACCTGTCCAGATCACATAGTCAACTCCCTTTCAATTCTGACACGATACAGGTCTTTCTTTTTGGCAAATCCTATTTCTGTCCTTCGAAGGGAATGCTAATTGATGAGTGGGAAGAAGAGGATAGCCCCGCTATTCCAACAGAACTTTACAAATTTGCTGATCACCATTTGAGTACGCCAATTTAGGACGGGCCCATACAGGTATATTTGTACAGGATCTTTAGTTGCAATTTAATTTAGATTTAAGATTTTCACAAAATACATTCAGATGTATGGGTGTAAAAAAATCGAATTATTTTCCTAAATAAGGTATTTTTAAACTATATATTATTTAACCTGCAAGTTTATCAGTAGCAAGGACTGAAGCGTTCAGTATGTTCCATTCATTTACGGCCAAAACGTTGTGGCCAGGCACATGCCGTGAGGGCAAATTTCTCTCTCCCTGACCATTTTAAATGTAGCTTATTTTTATCCACATGCTTGCAATCTCTTTCTAAGGTACACTTTGCATACAAAATGTGCCTCTGTATTCAGATAACCTCACCTCACTCATTTTACAAGTGTGGTTTCACAGTCGTGAAAGTAAGGTCCATTTGTCAGGCGTACGTGAGATGCGGAAGCATAGACCTCAGTCCTCGCCGTAGGTCATAAGGAGAAGCAGAAATGCAAAAGGTGTAGGGATCTAGCCAAGTTTTTGTGGGATGTTTCTACCATTAGTTACAATAAAGAATAAACAAGTTGATCTTGAGGCAGAAAATAGACTATGTTTACTTTAACTACACACTAAGAATAGCTATACAAGCAACTGTACCGGTGCTTTCCAGTTCCAAGCCTTATTGGAGTTGTCAGAGCACCATACTTCTTATCCAGTACTTTGTAGTTGGCGACTCATAACACTTAACTCCATATGTGTTGGTTGGGTTCAAACAGGACGGTCAGACCTCTCCACCGACTATTAAAATCGGATTATTAAAGGGTTTGACTCCCAGCTATACTCCAACGTTGGTGGGACACAAGGTCTCTCGCTTCTGTAATCTCTGATTCACTAGTGAAGACTAAATAAAAAATCCCTGAGTTTTGGGAAGTTAAAATTACTGGATGATGATTGTGAATCAACATCTCATGATAATTAAACACCAGAATTATTTATATATAATATATATACTAAAAACATACCATGTATTTTCTCTTAGGTGGCAAGTCCTACATGAAATTACGTGATACACTGTTCATGTTTTTATCAGCTGAACATGTGAGGTCTTTATTGGGGTCATATATTAGAGGATTGCATTATGTTTTTTGTATTATGGTTGTTATACAGAGTTCAGAGGGTTCCTTGCTGGTGGTATGAGCATTTTCACAAGTGTACGTTTATTTATTTTATTTATAAAGTTTTGTATAGTGCGAACATGACCCTAGTGGGTATCAGAGCGCTTTACATGACGAGGAGTAGGGTATAAATTGGACTGGTAAACAAAAGATACATGTGTGCATGACAAACATATTACGAAGGTACATAGAATAAAAAGCTTATTCTCAATTAAAATCGGTAATAAGATGGTCAATCGTCATAGAGAAGTTCATATGGTTACATTTACATAGACACAGATAAATTGTCTTAGGGTAAAAACTTAGTCAGCAAAAAAGATTTTGTTTCTTTTTTGAAGGTGGCGGTAGAGGAGATTAGGCGAACCTCTGGTAGTAGAGAGTTCCATATCTTAGGAGCAACAACAGGGAAAGCTCTGGCACCCGTTTTCCTTTTGTAGTTTCGTTGGGGTTTCAGAAGCAGGGTGTGCGCACTTCGCAAGGGTCTGCATCCCCCTGATTTTCTAGCTTTTTAACCAGATATCTGGGGGTATTGAAATGTAGCGCTTTATGTGTCAAGCATACAATTCTTAATTGGATTCTTGCTTCATATGGTAACCAGTTCAGGGATTCTAGGGCTGGGGAGATATGTGTATTGCTTTTTGTTCAGGAGACAAGTTTTGCTGCCGCATTGAGGGAGGCTCTTAGAGGGGCCAACTTGTATCGAGGTAAGCCACATAGTGTGGCACTACCATAGTCCAGTCTGGGCAGTACAAGAGCTTGGAACGCTTGTTTTAGGTCTTCAAGTGGAAGGTAGGGTTTAGGTTTTTGCAGAATGCTCAGTTGGTATTTCGCTACTTTGGTGGCAGCATTAATGTGTTCCTGCATATTCAAATGTTTGTCTAATGTAATACTCAAGGATCTAGCAGAGTCTGTGATGAGAGTGGAGTAGTTAAGGGCTGTAAGATGTTTCTACCAAAGCTCGATCTTGGGGAAGTCATGCGGCGGTGAGATGAGAAGGAATTCGGTTTTGGCAGTGTTAAGTTTGAGATGATTATCCGTGAGCCAGAAATGTGTGTTTTGCAAGATGAAATTGAGGGATATAATGTCCTCTGGGTAGGCGATTTTGAGATGCAGCTGAGTATCATCAGCATGCATATAATAATGGATGTTAGCAGATTTTTAGTGGTTTGCTAGTGGTTCCAGGAGTACATTGAAAATACCTATCCATTTTAAAAATGAACCCCATTACTCCTAGCAGGGTCATCTTCTTTTCTGTGTTGATCACCAGCATGGCCGCCATACCTTGAGCAGTTTTCATCTTAAGCCGGGGACTTGCCACGAGGCACCACTCCTCCAGCCAGTGGTGGCCATCTTTGGCCTGCCGCTGCTGGACCGCTGTGGGCCACAGAAGCTCCATCCCAGCTGCATCTTCTGGGTTTGTTGCAGCGCAGCTTCGGGTACAATGGACCATCATTGTGATCCACATCAACCATCATCTTTCTCAACACCATCATTTATCATCATCACCATCACCTTGAATGGCGCTAAACCTCCTGGATGGCTTCTATGTGCTAATGGCTTAATACAGAACCAAGGAATCACACTCTTACAAAGGATTTAGCACCTTCTGTCAGCTGATAATACTCTATTGAAGGCTAGCTGTTCCATTATCCTATCTGAGACTCTTAGCCATTGTCCTCTTGTACCTGATCTGAGCACCAAGAAACCACTGCTCGGCGATTTATGGCCCTTTAAAAAACTATCAAATTTAAATAAGTAAACCCGGAATAATATTAGGGCGTTTTAAATGTTCATCTGATGACTTCTACGCTTGATGTACAAGAATTAATTCAATATTTTTGTTGGCAGCTCCCTTTATGTCTGAGATGGGCTAACAGAATTTTCCACTTGAGCCCAGTGTGGAAAAGTAAATTTTGCCATGTTATGTGTCCCTACGTGTTCCCCACTTTATGTTATATGTGCATGAGTAATATGCATATGTATTCCCCTCTGATCGATTAAAGACGCAATTATAGTTGTGTCCAACTCTAGTATGCCAGTTTCCAGTTCTCGTGAAAACAACGAGTATAAGGCCTATGTAAACCTACGTTGCCACATTTCACAGTGTGCACGTTAATTCAGTAAAGGTCCCCGTTTCTAGGCCTCAAAAGGGCCCGGACACCAGATTCAGCTCCTGTCTCCTGAACCCTTTCCAAGGAGCGATACAGCCCCCACCTGCATCCCTGACCCTTCACTTACTTCCTGCCTCACAGTGCCCGGCTCGGCCTGGCTCTGCCTCCCAGTCTGCCAAGAGTATGTTATGTTTCTAGTTATCAGTCCAGCCCTCCTTCTCTGCATTCCTAAGCTACTGAATCGCATCAATAGTTTCAGCCATAGTCTAGCCTTTCCGTCTCCATGTAAGAGAAATACTGTATTATATTCATAGAATATTCCTCGCACACGCAATACATGTAGAATAATGCATGCACCAGTCTTAGTGTCAAGTAGCCTTTACCCTGATAACTCTTGGATTCTATCAACATGTTCTCTAAACACCAGATACCAGATAGGCTTTAGGTACATGTCGCTCTGACTCCGCAGACTTTAGTCTCCTCTTCTAGCGCAGAAGTCATAGCCCCCAGTTCTCCCTGGTAACACGTCATTGCCCATTTGCGCGCACCACTAGGTTAGAGGTCCCGGCTCCTCAGGTAGCCCCCTCCATGTTTCCGCCCCATTTATGACACTTCTGTTACGTTCACATCACATGTCTATGTATACGCCCTGTACACGCCTCTTGTTACACCTACTCTCTGCCTTATCTTTCGCGACTGCTACTAGAAACGCCCACTGCTACGCCTACTGTATTGAATGTAATGCAATTGTTTTAGTATATATATGTTATGCACTGTTATTAAAAGTTGCTAGCCATTCCAGATCCTGCCCCCGGCAGCTGCCATCCTATCCCCATGCAGGTTGTCCTGTTCCTGTCCTTTATGCTTTATTAAAACCTGCAGACTCAAGATACCTCGAATCCTGACTCTTATTTATTGAGCTATCTGTTAAATATGAGAATCCTGAAAAATAGAACCGGTATTTAATTATTTATTTACCACATAATGGCGCCCAAACAGGGACTTGCCCTTTCCCCACGCGCCGGCGAAGCCACGCAGGCCCCCTGATCCTCTGCAGCCGTGACGGAACCATACCGTGCACGTGCAGATATTTCTGCTTCAAGTATCCCTCAGGCCCACGGAGGAGACGGAGGTTGCGGTCCAGCATCCAGACGAGGCGGTGTGGAACGCGGCGAGTCCCGACCAGAGCCCAAGCCGAGAGTACAAGGTCCGAGGTATCCGGAGGCCCACCTGTAACTGAAGTCCGAAGTTCGTAGTCCGTCGTCGTAGCAAGTCCAGTCCAGTCCGAGGCCTTCCGTTCTTGCTGCCCGGTGAGTACCGTTGCTGGGGTAGTATCTAGACAGGGTCAATTCATTTGTCTCTGGTCCGTGGGTTTGGGTACGCAGATCCAACACGAAGTGTCCACCTAGGTGGATGCGGGTCCTGACGTGTCTCTTTATGGGACCGGTATGTTTCGTACTGTTTTAGCAGTGCATCTAGTAATTCTAGTAAGTTCCGTTCTCGAGAAATTCATGTGTTCTGTTCTCAGTATTCCAGGTAATATTCTGTTCGAACTGTTATTTTAAATGTTATTTCAATGTGTTTTCAATGTCGTGGTATGAGTGATTTGTTTTTCAAGTTATTATTGTGCTTATTGTGTATTGTATTGTGTCTAGATTCCAGTCTAAGTCATGCCTTTATTCTCTAAATTACGTCAGTTAAAGACTAGAAAAGGGCTGCTCGAGGAAGCAGTCCCTGTCCCTCCTAGGGACAGTCCAGGTCATTTTATGTATCATAAGCATGGCTTAAGTGCCATAATATATCTAGACTTATGGTCAGATTATACTAAAGATCTCGAAGAGAAATATAGATGGCCTGTATCAGGCACATGGGATGCCGAGTGCATCATGCGAGTAGAAGAAGCATTATGGAAAAAGAAAGCCAGACAGTCCCAGAAAGATGCCATCGAGTTATGGCGCAAAGAATCTCATAGAAGAACGGAAAAAGAAATCAGAAAAACAGAATTAAGTAGGGAATCCTCAGAGAAAGCCCAAGAAAGGGAATTAATCGAAATAGGTGAACGAGTTAGAACAGAACAGTCAGACAGACAGAGAAATGCCCTTATTAAGGGTATGTATCCTCTTCTTGCCGAGGGCTTGCCAAAAGCAACCCCGGAAGCATCCAGTAATTTTCCGCCGCCATTAGTTCCGATTAAGCTACGTCACAAACAGACCGCAGCTGATATTTTTCTCTCGTCCTATTTGGACGACACAGTCCCAGAATACGCCAATCCTGTTCCGCCAGCTCCCGTAAATAATGTAATTCCTGTTCCTCCAGCCACCGGGGCACCCGTTACAGCACCTGTTACGGTACCCCCGGTCCAGCCTACAGTACATGTACCCGCTACATCAGTCACTCTCCCAGCCCGTACAATACCCGTCGACGATTCTAGTCAAGGGGCCTCGGGGGGAAGTCCTCCTGGAACCCCGCCTCAGCATAGACGTGTGACATTAATCGAGCTACATGCCCGAGCGTTACAGCGTTCGCCCAAGCATCAGTCCGTTGCAGATATCAAGCGAGCTCTTACCGAATGCCGTTATGATCCAGTCCCAGGTGATGATAATATGGTCATATATTCACTGCGTGTAAGACGGGTGACCGAATATTTGGACACCCTGCCCAATATGAAAGGTTATCTAGACAGAATATATCGTTTCATCCGTACAGGAAGAGATCCAGAAAGTATTGGCGACACCATGGTCCAAAGAAAAGTCGAGATTCAGCTCATGATTTTAAAGTTTTTAATTAACTGTTTAATAAGAGAACAAGATTATCCAGGAAAAGATCCAGAAGAAATGAAAGTCCTGACTAGGTGGAGTGATCATATAGCCGAGGGAAGACACAAGACCCAGAACTGTATAGAAAGTATGTACAAGAAAATACGTAGGGAAATAATAAAGTTACACGAGAAACGAGAAGCATTACAAGCAACCGAGAAAGAAGACGCCTCTGATACAGAAGAGATAGATAGCGAGAATCCCTCCAGAATAGCGTATGTAGGTAGAACTAGACTTCCCGACCGACATTCACGCCTAGATCACAAGAAAGTTTTTCCCTCTCCAGCACCAGAACAAGGTTCTCTAGAACAAGTATTCCAAGCTACCGATCACATTCTGAAATCACGAATAGGTTATAGTGAACTTAGTACCATGCATGAACAAGAACTAGCCCGATCAGCAGTCCGATGGACTACTGATTCTACCACTTTTCTAGACAAAATAGTGGCACAAATGTTTCTGAAACTGCCCCCAGCCGAACAGCGACTGGTGGGTATGTATATGATCCAGCACCTCATCACACTGTATGAGGGACAGCATTCTGATCCAGGTCCACTACATGATGTATTAAACGAGCTACTACAGTATAGATGGAAAGGTCTAGGTACCGATTTGATTAGTATCATTCTAGAACAGCGCCACAAATATAGAACGTTTCTGAATCCGCATTTGGCTCATGTCTCACCCCCCGAAAGTAAACCATTTTACATAGATAGACAGCATCCGTTACGAGAAGTACACCCAGTTAGGACAACGGGTGGTGATCTAGAACGAGTATTTGTTTACACCCCTATTACAAAGATGGAACTCTTAGAGATGAAGAAATTAATTCCCTGTCATGACAAAGATCCAGCAGGGTTCCACCGTGAATTAAAAGACATGCTCCGTATGGGAGAATACACGTATCCTGATATCATTAAAATGTTAAAGGTCCTGTTGCCTGCGGGCATATATGAAAAACTCAAGGAAAAAGAATGGGAGGTGGGAGAGAAAAAGATAGATTGGACAGCTCTAGAAGCTGAAGACACTACACGAGTACCAGGTACCGGTCTTGGAGATAAATGTAAAGAATTGCCCGAACTGTTAATACAAGTTTTGCCAAGATTACTAGCCACGAAAAAGGAAGACTGGGATGCCATCTCAGCCTGTAAACAGAAACAAGATGAAGATACTAGTGATTTTTATTCCAGATTCGAGAAATGTTTTATCATTAACAGTGGTTTGAAAACAAGTAGCGAGTCATACCCTCATCTTTTTGTTACTAAACTAGTCGAGAATTCAAGTCCACAAGTTAAAAACCGAGTCCTGAAAGTCGAAAGTACCTGGCAAGCTAATACTCCGTCACAAATGCTTCAAATGCTCCAGTACCACCAGAACAGAATCAGGGAAGAGCAAGAACACGAAAGGAGACGTATGAAAGACACGAAAATGAAAGTATTAGTTGCACAATCTGTTCCCCAAGACAGTCAGAAGAGGGGTCCGAATCAAGTCAGTCATCCTGCAGCTCCCGTTAAAGGGACCTGCAATTACTGTAAACAGCCAGGTCATTTTATAAACGAGTGTGCAGTTCTGAAACACAACATAGCTACTGGTAAGACTAAAGAAAGACCACGTCCGCCTAGACAAGAACAAGTTACACAGACTTCTCAGTCACCACAGAATGCACAACAGACAGTTACAGTACCGCAGCCTATAGCTGCAACACAGCATGTTACACAGCAGATGTACCAGTATGCACAGTCCGAGTATCCAGATTATCAGCAGTATTCATGAAACAGCCTAGAGAGGGAGGTAGGCTTGCCTCTCATCGAGATACCTGTAGATCAAGAGGGTCCCTACGTTCACAGTCAAGTATTAGGGAAAGACAGAAAGTTTTTGATTGATACAGGGGCAAGTAGGACTACAATCAGTCATGACGAGGTTCCAGGGGCTTCGCTCTCAGGCTCTAGAAATGTTTCCCTTGGATTTTCAGGAAAGCCTATTGTTAATGAAATTTCGAAACCAGTTTCTCTAGAAGTTGGTCCATTGTCCCGAACTACTGATTTGTTACTTACGAAGTCTTGTCCTGAAAATTTGTTAGGCATTAAGACATTAAAAGAATTAGGTACAATTATATGTTGTTCCCCAGAAGGAGTTCGTTTGTTCCTTAGAGACTTTAAAGGTCATTATGTATTACGTGATTTTGATCCAAGATTATTGAATGTACCACAGCATTTATGGGCGCAAGGTCCAACTGATGTAGGATGTATGCAGATCACACCCCATCGTGTGACTCTGAAGCAAGGTATAGTTTTGCCACGAATCCGACAGTACAGATTGCCACCTGAGGCTGTAGCAGCCTTATCCAAAATTATTGACGAGCTTATTGCTCAAGGAGTGGTTGTAGAAACTGACTCCAATGTATGTAATTCTCCTATCATTCCAGTCATGAAACGTAGCGATCCAAATGCACCTCCAGTATATCGATTAGTGATTGACCTTCGAGAACTTAATAAATGTATTATTCCTCAGTACCCAGTAGTCCCAGATATTTCATCCCTATTGACAGCCATTGATTCTGAAGCTACGTTCTTCACAGTTATCGATCTCAAGAACGCATTTTTCAGTGTTCCCAGTCATCCAGACAGCCAGTACCTTTTCGGATTCTGTTTAAATGGAAGGAGCTATAAATTTACACGAGCTCCTCAAGGTTTCACAGAAAGTCCTAGCATTTACAGTCAAGCACTTAAGAGACAACTAGACAATATTCACATGCCAACTGACACTGCCCTGCTCCAGTATGTCGATGATCTACTGATCACAGCCCGTTCTGAACGTGACTGCGAACGTGCGTCACTTAAAGTCCTGTATTTTCTGGCCGAGATGGGGCACAAGGTGTCCCCTTCCAAATTACAATTCTGTGTCCAGCAAGTGGTCTACTTAGGACACTTACTGTCCAAGAGGGGTAGGCAGTTGACACCTGACCGTATCCAGTTAATAGCGAGTCTTCCACAGCCCAAGACCCAGAAGGAGGTACGAGCTTTTATCGGCCTCACTTCTTATTGCAGACAATGGATTCCTCAGTATGCATTTCTAGCCAAGCCACTGATACAGTTAACGACACAGGAGGCAGCCGTATCGACTGTCCTCCCTTGGACCCAGGAACATACACTTGTTTTTAATGAGTTAAAGAAAGCCTTATGCCAAGCACCTGTTCTAGCAACACCGAACTACAGTAAGCCTTTTACACTTTTTGTCACAGAACGTGATGGTACTGCATTATCCGTTCTCACACAAGATCAAGCAGGACAATACAAGCCCTGTGCTTATTTTTCGAGCACATTAGATCCAGTGGCCCAGGCTCTGCCTGCGTGCCTCAAGTCAGTTGCAGCCACAGCACTAGCTATCAGACAAAGTGATTCCATAGTATTAGGACACTTCCTGACAGTACAAGTTCCACACTCCGTGGAAGTTCTTTTAAACCGAACACAGACTCAGCACTTGACAATTGCACGTTTAACAGGTTATGAACTGACACTGTTCCAGCCACACATAGAAATCAGACGCTGCAACATTCTAAATCCTGCTACACTGTTACCGTCAGTTACTTCAAATCCTGCCACACATGACTGTGTGGAAGTAGTTAACACCATGACTAAGCCAAGACAAGACTTGACAGATATTGCATTACCTAATCCCGACCTGACACTTTATGTGGATGGTTCATGTATGAGAACAAGTACAGGAGAACTAGTAGCCGCGTATGCAGTGACTACTGAAACCGAAGTTATAGAGACACACCGTATTGACACCCTGTCCGCTCAAGCAGCAGAGCTAGTCGCTCTGACCCAAGCCTGCATACGTGCCAGGAACCTGAAAGTAAACATATATACAGATTCACGTTATGCATTCGGAGTCGTACACGACTTTGGAGTGCTCTGGCAAGAGAGAGGTTTCATGACTTCTCATGGAACCAAGATTCAGCATGGTCTCCTCATTCAAGCTTTGTTAGATGCAATACATTTACCGACAGCTATTGCTATCATGAAGTGCAAGGCACATACGAAAGTCACTGATATCATTTCCCAAGGTAACGATCTAGCCGATCGAACAGCCAAGCTTACAGCTCAGACTCCAGACGTTCCAGTTAACATAACACTGACACACACTCCAGATCAGACTACTTGTATGACTGTTAAGGACCCTACACAAGATGTCATAGACATACAGTTACATGCTACTCCTGAAGAAATCAAGAAATGGTCCGAACAAGGAGGGGTCCAGACAGATCAGGGATGGGTGACGAAGGGAAAAGCCACATGGTTTCTCCCCGACTCTATGGTTCAAGTCATTATTAATACCGCACATAGTCCAGCACATTTAGGAGAAAAAGCTATGTTAGACAGTATCCAGAACATTTGGTTCAACAAGCATTTACGAGCTGCAGCCAAGCAGAAAGTCCGTACCTGTATGATATGTTGCCAGTTCAATCCAGGTAAAAGTGTCCCGGTGGAACAAGGTGGTTTCCAACCTCCTGACCACCCTTTTGAAGTCCTCCAGATGGATTATATTCAGATGGAGCGATGTCGAGGTTTCAAGTATGTCCTCGTGGTTGTATGCGCTCTGTCCAGGTGGACAGAGGCATATCCAGTCCCAGAGTACACAGCCGCGACCACTGCCAGGCAGTTGGTTCGTGAATTCTTTCCCCGTTATGGACTCCCTAGGGTCGTGTATTCAGATAACGGCCAGCCATTCTCATCTGAACTTATGAAACATGTTTCCCTTCTGTTAGGGTACCAGTGGAAGTTCCATTGTGTACGCCATCCTGAAGCAGCCGGTCTCGTAGAGAGACATAACCAGACTCTGAAAATCCGAATTGCCAAAGTATGTAAAGAGAAAGGTGTAGACTGGCTAGTTGCCCTGCCAGTTGCTCTATTTTATATGAGGATGGTTGCACATTCCAGATCAGGTCTGTCCCCGTATGAGGTCGTATTCGGCCGTCCCCCTAATATGTGGGGTACACCTAGACCCCGAAAGATTACCGATGTTTCCAGTAATATGCTGACAGATTACCTAGCTTCCTTGATGTCTGCCCTACACTCTTGTCGTTCACAGGTTGCCGCCGCATTTCCAGACAATACCGAGGTGAAACCGCATGAAATCGTTCCTGGCACCCTAGTACTGGTCCGCAATTTTGATCGTTCAAGTCCGCTGGAGCCCCGTTGGAAGGAGCCTCGTCTAGTCTTGCTTACAACAAGGACTGCGGCCAAGCTGGAGGGAAGGAAAGGATGGATCCACCTGTCCCACATAAAGAAGTTCCACGGAGTGCGAGAAAAGACATTTGCTAAGGACTGCCGCATTTCTAAAGACTGCCTAAAAACAGACTCTGAACTCAAAGTTCCCCTGTCAGAGAAAACTCCGCAGCAGGAGTATAAACAGAAACTCAGGTCTAGTAAAATAAGTCAGCCAGTTTAATTGTCTAAGTCCCTCTCGGGTGAAACGGTTAGACAGGTTTCTGACATGTATGAGATAGACCCCCACAGTGACAGAGTTAGTCAAAACTCTAAAAGTTGTATCGTTATTTTATGTTTTTTGTTACTCTTGAGTCTAATGGTTACCTGCACAAGTTATGCTTTATATTTATGTTTTCCAATCTCACATGTACATATGTTTTCGAATACTACAGTAGAGCACACATTTAGTGATCTGCCTCCTCACGAGTTATCCTATCGTCTTGCTATGCGAAATAATACATTCATCAGAATGTTACACTATTCACACCAGACCAGCAATGCTACTAATTGTTGGGTGTGTGGTCGACTCCCCCCTTTCCAGACACCAAAGGGAGTTCTGCCACTCTTTCCTTATCCATTTTCACATAATGGTTCATGTGGAGCGTGGTCCACGTTCACGTCATCCTCAACTGACATGTCCCTTCTGAATAGAACATGTTTCCCAGACAAGCAAGGTCTCACCCATAGAACAGGGTTACATCTAGAAAATGAAGTATATGATTTAGGTAATTATTCTTCGAATTTCATGGTCCTGAATGTTCAGTCCGATACTACTCCAGATCTGCCTGCTATATCAGTACTACCAGTCAAAGGCGAATTATGTGTCAGAAAGAATGGTTCCGCACATGTAGGACATAGTGATTGTACTACTATTGTCAAGTATAGTGACAGTGGGAAATCTATTTTCAAAGCCTCACGTCATTCTTATTTTGTTTGTGGTCAGACCGCATATGTTCGTCTGCCCCTCGATTGGGATGGAACATGTTACATTGCCTTCCTACTGCCACCAGTTTTTTTAGCCCCATCTGATTATCATAGAAACACACATCTAGTACACATTAGACATAAAAGGGAGATCGAGTCCCCAATTGTCGATCAAACTGAAACTGCTCTAGAACAGTATACAGACTTCAATAGAGGTTTCTTCTTCTTTATAGGACCTATCCAGAATAGTAAGTTAATACGTAGGTTAACCAGAACCCTTGAAGCAGTAGTGAATGAGACTACTTCTGCTCTAGGTAACTTAACCGAAGAGCAATCTGCTATGAGATTTGTCGTGCTCCAAAATCGTCTCGTTCTTGACGTCATACTGGCCGATAGAGGAGGAGCATGTAGAGTAATCGGATCTAGTTGCTGTATTTTCATTCCTAATAACGCGCCGTCTGTTTATTCAGCTATAACCAGACTTCATAAAATTGCCCATCAGTTACACCAGAATCCAGGCACCTGGACATGGTCCGGTTGGCTCTGGAGTATTATTTCTGCCTGGGGATGGAAAGTATTGTCATTCCTAGGTATTGCAGTAATGATTATATTCAGTTGCTGCCTCTGTTTACAATGTGGCCCTGCGATTTGCGGCATTTGTGCTACCTCTTGTATTCCTAGTCCTAGTCCTAAGTCCCGTTCCAAGACAATTCGAGACGAGCAAATGATGCTATATGAAATGATAGATGGTATCATGAATATTGATGTTTCCTGATGGAAACGTAGGGCACAAGGAGGGAATGTGGAAAAGTAAATTTTGCCATGTTATGTGTCCCTACGTGTTCCCCACTTTATGTTATATGTGCATGAGTAATATGCATATGTATTCCCCTCTGATCGATTAAAGACGCAATTATAGTTGTGTCCAACTCTAGTATGCCAGTTTCCAGTTCTCGTGAAAACAACGAGTATAAGGCCTATGTAAACCTACGTTGCCACATTTCACAGTGTGCACGTTAATTCAGTAAAGGTCCCCGTTTCTAGGCCTCAAAAGGGCCCGGACACCAGATTCAGCTCCTGTCTCCTGAACCCTTTCCAAGGAGCGATACAGCCCCCACCTGCATTCCTGACCCTTCACTTACTTCCTGCCTCACAGTGCCCGGCTCGGCCTGGCTCTGCCTCCCAGTCTGCCAAGAGTATGTTATGTTTCTAGTTATCAGTCCAGCCCTCCTTCTCTGCATTCCTAAGCTACTGAATCGCATCAATAGTTTCAGCCATAGTCTAGCCTTTCCGTCTCCATGTAAGAGAAATACTGTATTATATTCATAGAATATTCCTCGCACACGCAATACATGTAGAATAATGCATGCACCAGTCTTAGTGTCAAGTAGCCTTTACCCTGATAACTCTTGGATTCTATCAACATGTTCTCTAAACACCAGATACCAGATAGGCTTTAGGTACATGTCGCTCTGACTCCGCAGACTTTAGTCTCCTCTTCCAGCGCAGAAGTCATAGCCCCCAGTTCTCCCTGGTAACACGTCATTGCCCATTTGCGCGCACCACTAGGTTAGAGGTCCCGGCTCCTCAGGTAGCCCCCTCCATGTTTCCGCCCCATTTATGACACTTCTGTTACGTTCACATCACATGTCTATGTATACGCCCTGTACACGCCTCTTGTTACACCTACTCTCTGCCTTATCTTTCGCGACTGCTACTAGAAACGCCCACTGCTACGCCTACTGTATTGAATGTAATGCAATTGTTTTAGTATATATATGTTATGCACTGTTATTAAAAGTTGCTAGCCATTCCAGATCCTGCCCCCGGCAGCTGCCATCCTATCCCCATGCAGGTTGTCCTGTTCCTGTCCTTTATGCTTTATTAAAACCTGCAGACTCAAGATACCTCGAATCCTGACTCTTATTTATTGAGCTATCTGTTAAATATGAGAATCCTGAAAAATAGAACCGGTATTTAATTATTTATTTACCACACCAGACACCTGTATTTTAGTTTTTGCTTCAGATATCTTAGATTTGGAAGCCATCCTAAGATGTAAAGAGTGAACCTTGCCCTTCGCAGACAGCCGGTGCCCAGGTTAAAGGACAGGTGTGATGAGATCTAGGTGAGAGGTCAGACACTGCTCTGCTGTTCTATTTTCATCAACCTGATGCTGCCTTTTTGCAATATTGTGGTGCACATCGCCAGTTCATTCACTTGTGATAGCCTTTTAGAATTGCATTCTATGCTTGTGCCTAGTTTGACCTTAGAAATAAATGTACTTTGTATATTTTGCAAACTTTTGCTTTGCTAGAGTGTGCGGTTTTATTTGATAATGTTGACTTTTATATATCAATGTAAATTATACTTGATAAAAGTTTGTTCTGGCAAGTCAGTAATTTTTTTAAGGGGTTTGTTCTGCCCACAGTATACTTTTCTTGATAGAGGTATATTCCGTCTCCCTCTTTTTTTCACCTCTATTTTAAAAAAAAAAAGACTTTCATTTGTGTGTTTTTAATGTATTTTCTTGCAAATCTGACATTTTCCCGCCCTCAATTTTAGCATCACTTGCAGTAGAAACTGTACTTTATGTTTCTGATGTGCAACTGAAGCACTTCTTTGAGTGTTGAACAATATGATGTAAGAAAGTGATTGACGTTTTAAGGTCTCGACCTCCAGGCATATTTGCTGTCTAATATCTGCAATCCACTATACACATAGTGGGCTTCAGTCAGCTCCTTGCCCCTGAGCGGATAGCTTTCTTGTCTTTAGGTCGAGCCTGGGCAGTGCATGCGCTGCTCTGCAAGGCATGCTGTATTCAGGTATGGACTCGAAGCTCCACCCATTTCCTGTCCATCTTTTCAATTGGCTCCTGTTTCTGTCCTTTATAAATCGTTGCTTTTGATTCATGAATAGGCTCAGTAGTCCCACCTTTGTACCGCCTTGTCTGCATTTATAATCTCCCGTAAGGACTGGGCTTTTTACTTGTGTTGTTACATGGTCTCCTTTATCTAGTCTGTGAGCACTATTTCTTTAATGATTTTCCCCTTTTCTACCCATGACATGCTTTTCTATAATGCACTCCGTCCGCTTTTATATTTTTAGGTCTCGCGTCTGCGTTGCAGTGCGCAGCATTGCTCGCGCAGTGCGAGACCTCTTGTACGGGGTTTACAAAGCTACCCACACGCTCGTGCGTGTGGGTTTGCTTTCCCCATCTGGCATTGGCTTGCGCGTGCATTTAAAAAAAGAAAACGGCACGTGATTTGACAAAGGCGGGACAGAAACGCCCATTCCCAACCGTGGCCAGCACGTGCAGCAGCGCACGTTCGCCTCGCTGCCGCTGCCGCGCTCCCTCCCCCCGCCCCTCTGTGATGCGCACGCACCACTAGTTTAATATTGAAACAAAGTTATCAAAATTAAATACTTCCTTTCAAATACGACAGGCGGAAAATAATGCAAATTATTGGGATTTACAAAAGGAAGACTCAGCTGCATTCTTTAAAGGACAAACAATACCGTGCTATTTTTATTCATTTCAATTTAAAAAAAAAAAATCAAAAGTATTTATGCCTAATTACCTCAAAGGAGCGGGACTTTGAAACGTTTTAAAGTTGTGCGTTAACAGAGTGTCCCACCTCCCCGTTGCTAACTGCTGCCTGCAGAGAGACTGGACTTTGCTTTCCCATTTCTGTGACATCTTTTAATTACTCTTGAACGCTCGTCCTAACTATTCTTTATGCCTCACTTGCGTTGCAGTGAAGTTTCTTCCTTTGTGAACAGCACTACCGGCGTGGCTTCCACATGTAGCGGTGTCTTCTGGAACCGTAGAGGCCCCTCCAGTGCAGGACTATTCCGGTCGGACCCCCTGCTGCCAGTGGCATCCAGCGCCCCCACCCCCGGCAGCAGCAGCGCGGTGAGCGGCATTAGCACCAGCGGAGGCAGCAGAAGCCCCAACCTGCTCCCCAGCAGCGGTGGCATCAGCGGCGGCGCCTGCACCCCCGGGCTGGCCGTAGCCATCAGCACCACCTCTGCGGCCGGTGGCGGCGCCGCCCCTCCCGAGAAGCCGGTATATTCTATCCCGTCGCCAAAGAAGAACACTCCGCAGAACAATGAGTGCCGCATGGTGGAGCTGCACGGAGACAAGGTGGCCTCGTTCACAGTGGAGGGCCGCGAGCTCATCTGCCTCCCGCAGGCCTTCGACCCCTTCCTCAAGCACCTAGTGGGCGGCCTGCACACCTTCTACACTAAGATCAAGTGGCTGGAGATCACCCCAGTGGTGTGCAACGTGGAGCAGGTGTGCATCCTGCGCGGGCTGGAGGCCATCCAGCCTGGCTTCAACCGCTGCAAGATCATCTCCCGCCGCGACTTCGAGATGCTCTACAACGACTGCACCAACGCCAGGTAAGAAGGAGGCGCCACTGCCCAGAGCCTGCAAACCACCCGCGGCATACAGCACCACACCTGCCCTTCAGTAGTAGACACATCAATACCCTGCAAACCCACAGTAACCTGCATCACTGCCACTCCAATGTCAGCAAAACTAACACAACCCCAACCCCCTGGTGCCACTCAATAACCTCAGCACCTCCATCGCCTGTAACCCCGCCAAAACATTCACCACCCCCCTTTGCACCACCACAAAACCACCCTTAAGCCTTCAGCGCCACCTCATATCCCGCACAACCACTCCATGGCCTTCAGCACAAACCCATAACCAGCAGTACTATCTCAGACTACCAGGCCATTTCAGGGCCCGTAGCAGAATGTTTGTGGTACCGACACCATTCTACAGTGCTGTAAAGCCATATTAAGGGCACATGTGCGCTACAAAGTTTCTGATAAGACAACAGAGAACCCACAGCACTCTCTTGTGCTAGGACCCTTTAGTCTTTAATTCCACCTAAAGTCTGTAACACAGTCATGGAGCCCGTAATGCCACCTCGGTGCCACCCAGACCCTGCAGAGAAGTCCCAACGCCTATCCTTCAGTATCACCCAGAGCCTTCAACTCCACCTCAAACCTCACAGCCACAGCCAAAGTACAACCACCGAGCTTACAATCATATTCTAGAGCTTTCAGCATCTCACTAGATTTCACAGCTAAGTTCCAGAGCCGAAGTGCCACCTCAGAGCTCACAACCATATTCCAGTGCCTTCAGCATCACCTCAAAGCTCATAACCGTTTCCAAAGCAGAAGTGCCACCTCAAAGCACAAAACCTTATTCCAGAGCCAAAGTGCCAACTCAAAGCACACCTTATTTCAGAGCCGAAGTGCCCCCTCACAACACACAAACATATTGCAGAACAGAAATTTCACCTCCAAGCACACAACCGTTTGCTAGAGCATTCAGCACCACATCAGAGATCACGACCCTATTCCAGAGCCGAGAAGCACAGCCTTATTTTAGAGCCCTCAGCACCACCACCGGGGTTGCAACCTCATTCCAGAACCGAAGTACAGCCATCGACCTCACAGCCGTATTCAATAGTCTTCAGCACCACCTCAGAACTTATTCACATGGCCGAAGTACAGTTGCCTGGCCTTCTGCATTCTCCCAGCCAACCCTGTCATAAGGTGCACCGTCCACTGCAGCCTTTCAACTGGAGCACGCGTGCGTCCCATCTTGAAGTCGCAAATTTAATGCAAAAAAGTCCAACCTGCTCCCGACATTTTCACGCACCATCCCATCCTGAAAGTAGCTATGCGGACCCACGTGCTTACCTCTCACTAAGTTAGGGTGACCAGGTATCGCGGACTTACTGGGATAGTCCCAGTTTTCATCGGCTGTCCTTGCAGATTTCTGCACATTTGGCTCATTCCCCAGTTTTCACAGAAGATCGACTTGAGAAAGTGTGAGGCAGGTTCTGAGTCCCTCTAATGAGAAGCATTCATTGAATCATCGCAATAAACTCCACCACTGTCTAAACAAGCATTTGCAATGCAGTAGGTCTCGCATTATTAAAGTTTGAGCTATTGGTGTTGCATTATTTAGCAATGCCAATAGCTCAAACTTTAATAATGTGAGACCTATTGCATTGCAAATGCTTGTTGTTAGTAGTGGTGGTCCATTTTAACTATAGCGGCTGCGCTTCTTTATTTATTTAATTTGTCAGCACGGTCCGCTTTATCTATATCAGTATTTTTTTTGTCAGCGCTGTCTGCTTTAACTTTAGTGGGTGTGCTACGGAACCTTTGTTTTTTTTTATTTTTGAGTGAAAGTGCCCCATACGGTGCTTTCACTTTAATGATGGCAGCTCCCCTTTCTTTAGACGCGGTCCACTGTAACCTGAATACCGTGAGCAGCATCTAAAGAAAGAGGCGCGGTCGCTATTAAAGTGGTCTCGCCAGTTTGAGCTATTGGCATTGTAAATGACACTGCCTTTTATATGTGTGTTGGTTTTCAAAACACATAAATAAAAGTCAATGTCATTTACAATGCCAATAGCTTAAACTCTTGCAAATGCGAGACCTATTGTCTTGCAAATGCTTGTTTCAGTTCCCTACTCCTTATTCTATGACTTGCCTCTGCATATTTTTTGACCCGCTTCTGGAGCATTCCTTATTTATTTCTGATAGGTTGACCTATAGGCTTCTACTGCTGGCGTGAGGTGTTTTTATGTTATTTAGCTTTCAGCATTCCATGGCAATGCAAGGTTTTGTCACTACTCTCCCCAATTTCAAGATCACCACCCCCATATGTTTAATTTATTTATTAATCTATCTTCAATTTATTTTTTAGTATTCAATATTTTTATTGAGCAAGAAACACAGTACATGCATCAACAATCAAGAGGTCAAATCAACCGTATCTTCCGGAGCTGGGGCTCGATCTCATCAGAGGGGTCGGGAGTATGCAGTATGTCGCAATACGAGATTATACACAGCAAGCCGCCTACAACCCATGACGGGCCGGCCGCGTTTCAAACAGTGCGACGGTATTCAGGGGAGTTCCAAGTCCACTTGCTAGTTCAACCCAACCCTCGCCCATGTAGAATATGGCACACCCCCACAGCTCGGTCTTGCAGGTCGCCAGCACCCTCTGAAACTTTCACCCACACCCCCCTTGACCTGAATCAACCTACCCCTCCCCAATTCCCCCTCCCCAACAGATCCAACCCCCTACCCCAACCCCTTCCGCACCCCTCCCTTCTCCCCCCCCCGGTCCACAGTCTCGAGTCAGTTGATCCCACCTCAACACTACCCCGATGTAGGGATAGGTACGTTGTTCCCTTCTTTCGGAGCTGGCTCTGTCAATCTCAACAGGCAGAGATACCTCGGACAGGTGACTTCTACGAACTCCGAGGACAGGAGAGCTAAAAACGGCTGCCACAGCTCAGCATACTTTGCCCCTTCCCCCGCTTTATATAGGGAGAGCCGTTCCATACCCAGGACCATCCACAGACGATGGAGCCAACCCTGATATGTGGGAATATGGGTCGTGCGCCAATGTGTTGTGATATTTTGTATCACCGACCCTAGAGCTATGGCTATCAGGCGACCCCTTCGTGAGCGCAGTGGGTAGGTCAGCGCATTTGGGAGCCCCAGGATGACGTAGGAAGGAAAGCGTGGGATTTCGGTGTCAAAGGGCTTGTCCACGTCGTCCAGAACACGGCCCCAGTACTCCTGCAGGAGACTACATTCCCATAGTGTGTGTGTGAGAGTGCCTAGTTGCCCGCAGCCCCGCCAGCACAGGGGATCCCTGCTACTGTCCATTTCGTATAGTCTTTCAGGTGTGTAGTACCAGTAGGTCACCACCTTCGTCCGAGTGTCAGTGAGCCCCATATGATACGCCGAGTGCCGAGCTCTATAATATATATCCTCCCACTCCTTGCGCGCTAAGGGCCTCCCCATCTCCCTCTCCCAGCGGGCCCTACTCGCGCTATAAGTGTAGTCGTGTTTGTGTGTGAGCATCTTATACAGGTCCGAGATTAGCTGCTTGTCCGATTTGCGAGTGATCAACCAATATTAAAAATCTGTTAGGCGCCGGTCCGCATCCGCTCTGACTGTCTTGCTGAGGGCCCAGTGCCTGACTTGGAAATAATGGAGCCTCTCGGTCTCCGGGAGGCCGAAGTCCTGGCGCAGTTGCGGAAAGGAGAGTATCCCCTCAGAATCATACACGTGGCAAAGGGATCGACAACCGGCAGACTTCCATCGTTCGAAGGCTTTCTCGTCTAGCCCCGGCTGGAAGTCGGGGTTGTCAAGGAGCGGGGTGAGAGGCGAGATGGTAGTGGTAAGACCGAGCTCCAGACCAACCCGGTCCCAGATCTCAAGGGGGACCCGGGTGATGTAGGAAGCGTACAGGTTAAGGGGCCTGTGTATCCTGCGCATGAACGGGATTTCTTGCAGGGTGCGCCCCGCCACCGCCTGGTCCTGGAATAACCAGTGCTTCCCGGACTCCCATTGAACCCACTCCGCCAGAAAGCGTAGTTGTGCCGCCTGGAAGTAGGCAGTGAGATTCGGAATCCCGATCCCTCCCCGTTCCGGCGCGAGCATCGCGATCTGGGCTTTCATACGGGGCTTCCTCCCGTTCCAAACAAATCGTGAAAGTTCCGACTGCATCATTTTGAGCCAACCTTTCGGAGAGGCGAGAGGTATATTGCGAAAGACGTAGAGGATCTGAGGTAGGATCGTCATCTTGATCGCCGCCACCCTGCCCAACCAAGACAGCGGGTAGTGCTTCCATTGTCCCAATTCCTGCCTCACTTTCCGCCGAAGTTGATCGTAGTTAACGTCCACCGTGGTTTGGAGGGAGGCCGCCAATCTGATTCCCAGGTATGGGACCGCCTCCGTAGCCCACTGAAGTGTAAAGTGTGACTGTAATGAGGCGCGCGTGTCCGCGGCCAGGGATAGGTCAAGGGCCACCAATTCCGTCAGGTTGACTTTGAAGCCCGACACGCTACCGGACCTATCAAGGTCGGCCATGCAAGCGGGAAGAGAATTCCGGGGATCCGCGAGCGAGAGCAAGACGTCGTCCGCGTAGAGACTGATGACGTGGACGTCAGCTCCAAATTTGATGCCTCTGACGTCCTGGTTAGATCGAATGAGCTGAGCTAGCGGTTCCATGTAGAGGGCAAACAGGAGAGGGGATAGCGGGCACCCCTGCCTGGTGCCCCTTTCAATCTGGAAACGTGGGGATGACAAGCCATTAACTCTAACCGAGGCCGAGGGGGATTTATAGCAGTTCAGAACCCTGGTCCGAAACTTGGGTCCCATACCTGCCTTCTGCAGGACCTTCTCCAGATAGGGACAATGAACCCTGTCGAAGGCCTTCTCTGCATCGATGGCCAGCATCATGTATTCGCCCCGTGTGCGGGCCGCCTTCTCGATAAGATGGAGGGCCCGTTTGGTGTTGTCAGAGGTCTGGCGCTCCGGGATGAAGCCCGACTGGTCTGGATGAATGAGACCTCCCATGCAGGGGCCCAGTCTGGAGGCGAGGATCCCCATGTAGAGCTTAAGGTCAACATTCAAAAGGGAGATGGGCCTGTATGCCCCACAGTCGGTGGGGTCCTTGCCAGGCTTGGGTATGACCGCAATGGAGGCCTCTAGCAGGTCCCGGGAGATCGCCCCATCTTCCGCAAACGAAGTAAAAAGTCTGGCCAAGAGTGGTGCAAGCTGAACACAAAAGGTTTTGTAGAAGCACGCCGGGAAGCCGTCCGGCCCCGGCGCCTTCCCAAGTTTGAGCCGAGAGATCGCGGAGATGACCTCTTCCGGACGTATGTCTCTCTCCAGAACCTCCACTTGCTCCCGAGTCAGGGCAGGCAACGGAATGCTGTCGAGAAAGGCAGATTCCGCCTCAGGGTCAGGTGGGTCAGCGCTGTATAGAGTGGCATAGAAGGCGCTAAAGGCCCCCGCTATCGCCCGATCCTCGGTGACACTGGTGCCGTCCCGCCGTTTCAGTTCCTTCACCTCCCGTTTCTGGGCAACCGTTCGGAGTTTATGCGCCAGGAGACGCCCGCACCTGTCCCCTCCAGTGTAATAGGCATGTTTCAGCCGCAACGCAGCGTATTCCGCCCTGTCCATGTCTAGTGCCGCCAACTGTTGACGGGCAGCTCGCAACTGACGCCAAATTCTCGGGGCCCCCGTCCTTCTGTGGATGTGCTCTAACTCCCTGGTTTTGTGGGTGAGCTCGTCCCTCTTGGCCTGGCGTTCTGCGTTTTCAGCGGCGGAAATCGATATAAATTCACCCCTCAGTACGGCCTTGAGCGCAGCCCACTGAGTGGCCAGTGCGGTGTCCCCATTGCTGTTGTGGGACAGGTAGTCTTTTATGGTTCTTTGAATTCTGGTAACCGCATCCTGCTTAAAGAGCAGAGAGTCCCAAAGCCGCCAAACTCTACCCGAGCGCGGTGCCCGCGGCCCTGTCAGGGTGATCATGACTGGGGCGTGATCGGAAAGGGACGCCGTGCCGATTTCAGCATTGCTGACCAGTGTGCGCGCCGCTGTGGAGACAAGCAGGTAATCTAGGCGCGCATATGTTTTACGCGCTGCTGAGAAGTGCGTGTATTCCGTGTCACTCGGGTGAAGCTCGCGCCAAGCGTCCACCAGCCCCAGGTCTTTCAAGCGGGCCAAACCAGATGCTGACAGCGCTCCAACTTGACTAACGCGCTGACAAGAGCGGTCGAGCAGATTGTCTAGAACTAAATTCAAGTCTCCCCCTAACAGGATATGACGATCTAGTGTCGCAGTCGCCTCTGTAAGTGCGGAGTGTAGGAACTTCTCTTGACCCTCATTCGGCCCATATATTGAGCCAATCGTGTAGTGTAAGTCTCCCAGTGTGAACTTGTAAACCAATAACCGCCCCTTAATCTCCGCTATCTTACCCAGTATCTTGCCCTTAAAAGTGCGCGCTATCAGAATAGCCACTCCGGCCTTCTTCTCGGTGCAGGAGGAGAAGAATTGCTGCGGGAACTTAGGAGAATGGAGGCGGTGGCAATCTTTAGCCAAAAGATGCGTTTCTTGCAAGAGGCAGATGTCCGCCTTGGAATGTTCTAGAAACAGGAGCACTGCCTTGCGTTTCACTGGGTTATTCAGGCCTCTTACATTCAGAGTGAGAACAACAATGTCACCCAACGCCATCAAACAGGATAAAGATGGACAAATAGCTATGAGGGCAGTGCCCAGCGCACCGACAGGCAGACTCATCCAGCCCCCGGGATCGCCCCCCCCTCCCCCCTGATAGCTGACTCAGCACCCCACCCGTCGACCATGGACCGTAAACCCCCCCCTCCCTCCCTCCCCTCTTCCCCAACTCCCAGGAACTCCCCCCCCCGCCCAACTCGCCATCCCCCTCCCCCCAACTGCAAACTTGCAATGCATACCCCAAAAAATGTCATTGTCTCTCATCCAAGGACGAAAAGAAGAATAGGAGGTAAAGTAAGGTAGTCTTACTGTGTAGTTCGGGAGTCTTCCTCCCGCCAACGGCCCAATGACCAGAGCAAACGGTCAAATCAAACAGCGTCGTGGAACGTTCATCCTGGGGGACCGGTGCCGCCGTCCGCAGCCACTGCATCTACTGCCGCGCGTTGTCCCGCCTCGATTTCCGTCGCCTGCGGCTTCCTGACCCGCCTCCGTCGCCGTTGTTGGGTCCATTGTGGCCTCCTTCCCTCTGTTGCATGCGTCGGCCCCGGGCCCTCCGCCTCTTCCTTTGGAATCTCAATGCCAAGCAGGGAACAGGCTTCGGAGACTGAAAGGAGCTGGTACTGCTTATTCTCCATCCTGAAGACGAGGCGGAAGGGATGGCCCCAGCTGTACTGGATGCCCTTTTGCTGCAGGAAGGAGGTGACCGGTTTGAAGAGCCGGCGCTTGTGAAGCGTGAGTGCCGCCAAATCCTGATACAATTGCGGCGAGGTGCCTTGAAACATAATCGGATGATTCTGGCGCGCCTTTTGCAGTATGTCCTCCTTGATCCGGTAGTCTTGAACGCACACCAGAATGTCGGGGGGAGGGGCAGTAGCCGCGCGGGGCGGACCCGTCCTGTGGGCCCTGTCTAGCTGTAGGGGTGAGTCCAACGGTCTCCCCAATACATGGTTGAAGAGCTCCCTGGCATATCGAAACACATCCTGAGTGGCATCGGATGTGGCCACATTGCGAATGCGGATATTATGTCGCCTGGAGCGATTTTCCAAGTCTTCCAGGTGAAGTTGCAAGTCCACCTGTTGATCGTGTAAGCGGATGATCTCCTGTTGTTGGGTAGAGAGTTCCGTCTCCCTCTCGTCGCCCTTGGCCTCCAGGTCCGCCACTCGTTCTCCTATGCCATCCATTTCGCGCCGACCTCGCGGATCTCACTGGTGAACTCAGTCTTGAAGGCCTGGATATCATCACGCAGGGAGGCAAAGAGGGATTCCAAGAAGACCTTCGTTATGGGCTCCGTGCCCTCCCCCGCGGCCCGGTCCGCTCTCTTCGTCGCAGGGTCCACGGCGTCTTTCTGTAAGGGGGATTGCGTCTTGGCAAACATTTCTTTTACTGTCTTGCCTCGGGGAGGCCTTCCCGTGGACATCCCTCTGTCTCGGCGGTCCGAACGCCCCCGTTCCCGTGACCAACCTGCGGACCACCGGTCGTGTGCCGGAATGCGCTCGCCAACGTGTGAGGTGCCCCCACCAGACCCCCCTCTCGGTGGGCGTCTTCCCTGGTTCCCAGGCAAATATGGCGGCGTATCCTCTCAAACCCTGACACTGCGGCCGCTGTGTGTTCGTTGCGGCTTCGGGGCTCCGGGAAGCAGGGTGTCCAGGAATCGATGAAGGCCCGCGGGGCCGGGGCCGAACGCCACCGCCCACCAGACGTCCGCTGACCACTGTTCCTAGGGCTGGTGGGCCATCAAAAGGGGCCTCAGGCTTCTCAGGCGGGGGACCACGTGGCGCGGTCAAAGTCCACAACACCACGCCGCGCGTGGTCAGGCCCCCGGGGCCGGTGTGGGGGCTCGCAGTCCCAAACTGGTGTCCTTGGTGTGTTTCAATGGGCCTCCCTCAGCTGCCCCCCCTCGAGCGCCGCCACTCACACGAGGAGGGAGGGTGCCCCAGCTATGGCCAGCAGGTGTATTCTATCATGATGAGTCAAGGGCCCCCACCTCGCCGGGCTCTCCGTGTGGGAGCAGGCAGCGACAGGGAGGCGAGCCCGCAGGGCGCCGCAGGCCTCGGGCCGATATGCCCGCCGGTAGGCCCGCCGCCGGGTCCCCCTCACCACAGCTCAGCAGAGAGCAAAGCGCCGCCCACCACGCTCCCGGGGCCGCTCTCACCTCCCGTCCTGCGGTTCTCAGGCCCCTCAGCGGCTTCGCTCCGGTGGGCTGTGTCCTTGGCGGCCGCCGGCCACGCTCTCAGGCCGGAGGGGGGGATGGGCACCTCTCGGTCGCAGACCTCCGCGTCTTCCGACTGCAGCGCCGAAGGCTGCCGCAGTCCTCCGCCCCTGGCGGGGCCCCCGTTGGTGCTGTCCGGCCGGCTGGCCCGCCTCCTCCGCTGTCAGGCCCGCAGGGCCCTCCGTCGTGGCTGCGGTTCTCAGGCCCCACAGCGGCTTCGCTCCGTTGGGCTGCGTCCTCGGTGGCCGCCGGCCACGTTCCCAGGCCGGAGGGGGGATGGGCACCTCTCGGTCGCAGACCTCCGCGGCTTCCGACTGCAGCGCCGCTAGTACCCCCAGAGGGGTCCGCTCTGGTGCGAAGACGGCTCCGGCAGCCCTGGACACCGACTGCGGTCGGGAAAGGCGCCAGAACCGGTGCGAAATGCAGGCCGTTGGCAGGAGCTACGGAGAGACACGTCCTCTCACTCCGCCATCTTGGCCACGCCTCTTCAATTTATTTTTTATTGTATTTGTGTGTGCTCGGCTGCTGCACACTTCTGCCAGGCTCCTTGCCTATCCACCTATTTGCAACATTGTGTGCATAATTTTTTTAAATGTAGCATTCAGAGCTAGGCAGCCGCCACCCTGGAGAGTCAAATAATAAAAAGATGGCCGCTGGGTTTGCATGTGCAGCGGGCATGTATGAAGAGCAACCATGCACGAAAGGCAGTCATCTTTGAACACACTCTTCTTTTGCTTTCAGAAAAATCCTTTAGAGGTAACAGCCATACACGCGTTGACCCAAATGTTGCAATCATCTAGGCGAGAAAAGCATTTCACACAAAAGTTTATACGGGCAAGACCTATTGGCTCTGTCAATGTTTGTTGCAGTTTATTGATATCACATTTGTTGTAATTTTTATTGGGCATCATGAGTGTCACTTCCCTTGGTGTGGGGATATTTCACTACACGTTTTAAGCGCCACTAACTGCAAAACTATTTTTCTGAATAGGTGTGTGACAGATGCATCTTCTACTTCAAGGTCACCTTAGAATGTGCCATTATTCACTCCTTGGTCACCTTAGCATATACAGTGCTTGACATGAGTCATATCTCTTATCCACCTTAGGATTCAACGTAATTGTGTGGTGAAGTTATTATTTCGTATTTAAAGAAAACAATGGTTCCGGGATGGCCTAATAAGGTCCTAGAGAGGCCATATAAAGTGTGTAATTAATTGACACTTAGGGAGCTAAGGGTGTAGGTAGACATAAACTCATTAGTTTATTTCCTTTTTTTGCATATAAAAGAATCAAAAACGTTTCAGGTGCTCATATGAGTGACATAGTGCAGAATGTGACACGTCACACAACAACAAGGTATAAACCACATAAATATATACACTAGAGTGGGGGTATTTCCTTGAATGGGTCGACGACGTTTCGATCTATAATGATTTTAGATCATCCTCAGGACTGATGAGCTTCCTGAAATCTCCAATTGAATTTGGGAGCTTGAAAAATCAGCCCGAAATAGGATCGGTGTCCTCGAGAAATCCAAAGCGGAGTAGTCAGATTTCTATCTTATTTTATATACAATTACAGTCAAAGTCCAGCGGTCATTGGGGTAGTTGTTCTGCAGTGGTGATGGAGTATTTGTTCTGTAAACTTAGTCAATGATAATTCAGGATTCTATGATTCTTGGATAGTTAAAATTAATGGTAGTATGTAGGTCTCTGGAGTGAATTGTATTTAGACCGTAGTCCGTAGTTGGGGGTCCGGATAGCGGCTTAGTCGCTATAAAAGAGAATGATTCGTCCTAGAAACAGTTCGCCTCGACTTAATCGAAGCGATTCGGGGACTGCAGAATGGGGTCCGAGCGTCTCGTTTCCTCGCTGTTATTATTTCAGCATTTTATAAAGAAGTCTGTGAGTACTATGACTAGTCCAGAAAGGTTGTATGGCATTACAACGCGGGCTTTTACCCCGCATGCCATTACAACGCTGTTTTTACAACGCAAGTCGTTACAACGACTTGCGCTGTAAGCGCTGGATAGTGGAATAGTTTAATTTTCTATTCCAACTCCAGCCCACGTTACAGTAGGGAAGGTGTTGGAATAGAAAATTAAACTATTCCCTATCCAACAGCGCCCTCCAGCGCAAGTCATTGTAACGACTTGCTTTGTAATAGCAGCGTTGTAATGGTAGCGCGGGGTAATGCCAGCGTTGTTATGGCTGTTTACCGTCCAGGAGAAGTGGACAGGTGCAAAAATTGACTACAGATTATAACCCCTAACAAACCTGGCCGATATTAAGAAAAAAAGTTTAACAATGGCTGTCAGTTTTGGAGTCAGACTGAACTCAAGGTTTCCCCTCCATAGTGATGTGGGTGAGATAAATACCGTTTAAAACAGTAGAAAGGAGTGCATCCATTCAAGATAAACTAAAATTAACAAAAAACAATTAAGATACTTAAAAAGCAAAAGGGTATCAACCAATAACTAACAATACTACCAATACATATAGCCACCAAAGCAATCAAATTAATAATGTCTGAGAGATATGCATGAACAGTTAGTAAAAAAGAAGAAAGTTGCCTGTGTGTCTTCCTAGTAGTTCTGTGGGCGAGCTGTGCGGTTGAGACCTCTTCATCTTTACTTCACGCATCCTGAAGCATTGAGTTCACCAGCTGGGGCTTCCTTGGCCATCTCCAGAGAAACAAGAAGCAGAAGTTCCTGATGAAGCCTCCCCACTTCTAAAGGGTTCCACTTTCAGCCCAGTGATGTCTCCACGAAGTGCTACATTTAGATGTGAATCCACCAGCAACGTAGCCTTTACTATATCGCTAGCATGGTGGAGGAGATTTATCCAGTCAATTCTTCTCCAAATTTACCATCATACTCCAAACCAGACGCTTCATTTCTGGGCAGTGTGGGTCTAGGGCAGTTTGAAGAAAGGCCACCCTATCTGGTCTGTTGAAGGCATTGTGGAAAAGTCAGCCCATAACACACCTGATGCCCAGGCTGCTGGCGCAGGACGCCTCTTAGTTCCCATCTTGAACAATTACCAAATAAAGAGACGGGCGCTGGGAGCAGGAAGACAAGAATAGAGTTTTATTTCTCATGAGGAGAGCCTGTCATTTCGGACACTCGCATAGTGTCTTCAGGAGGTGCTCTAACAAGTTTCTCTGAGGCTTCGTCTTTTATACACAGGTTTATGGCACACAGACATTCTTCATTACAATCAAGACATTGTGAAGTATGAAGATATTCCAACACGTGGCTACAGTAGGGGCCCTGATCCTCCATACAATAGGAGGGGGCTGTCACGCAGCTGAGTGTTCTGCTGATTCCTTTGGAATGTGTGCGCCTGATCGAATCTCAGGGGGTGGGGCGGTCATGATCAATAGTAGCCCCCTTTGAAGAGGGGCGAGTGCATACAGTAATGGGCAATGAACTGTATCCTCAGGCTGAGGGATGACCAGCGGTCCGTGCAGACAATCAGGCTCAGAGGAAGGGGTCATAAAAGGAGGGGTATTCATGGAAGAAAAGGAGGTGTTGGTCAGGCGCGGGGTGTGATTCCCAGAGACAGAGTCATGCGGGAGGGGAGGGTTCACGACTTGTGCATGTGAGAGCGGGGGCGGTCAGGGTGCATGGGGGATGCTTGCAGGGTCAGGGAAGGGGCTGATGATCGATCGCAAACAGAGAGACCATGGTACCTAAAATGGCTGTTGTATATATGTGTGCATGGGTCTATGCTGGCGGGATAACACAGTCAGTGTTTTGCAATATCCATTCTGCTTACGACAAGAGGTACAGCGAACACAAATGAACGCCGCTTATGTACACATACATTGCCATTTTCAACAGTCGCCGCTTTTTTTACATAAGCAAGTTCAATTCTATATAGTCGATACGATAGGCAGAATGCAATACATGTGAATTTACATTTGTTGGGTTCTTCATACAAGTCTAGAGATCGATATTATACTTAGTCGGGGTTAATCAAGAAAAACGTTCAGACACATTATAGAATCATGTTCTGACTTTCTCTCCGGTGACATCAAAATACAGTAGAAAGAGCTCTTATACCTTCGGGTCTTGTCAGTGCTATAAGAGACTTTTGGAAAACTAAATGCATGAGTGATCGATGAAACATTTTAGAAAGCAATACAAAATGGCTGAGGGAGGAGTTCAATTCGATACAAGCAATTTAGTCAAGGGGGTGAGTAGAAAGTTCAGGAAGGGGGTTTTCGTCACAATGTCTTTTTTAACAGAGTCCGTCTTCTTTTGTTGGCGCTGTTGAGCACCGGCGGTGGAGCTATAGGTCCAGCTCGGATGCATCCTTACACGTTGCAGGGTGCGATCAGTCCTCTGCTGTTAGATCACAGTCCTGTTTCTTAACTGATTTTCTTAGGGGTGCCTCATGCTGGGCACCTACGTGTCTTTCTTTTTCCGTGGCAAAACCTCATTCTATAGTCAAAAGTTATGCGAAAAGTGTGATGTTGTCGAATAATCAAGGGAAGAGAGGGCGGAGTGGGATCAGATCTTTGAGCACATCAAGTGACCAAAAGGAGCAAAAGATGACGAGCAGGCAGGCCCATCAGTCGGGCTCAAAAGGGACGAGGACTTCAGGCACGAGTGGGTCAGCAAATCGAGGGCTTCAAAGCAGCCCTTCATTCCTTAATCTGCCGAGTTTGAGAGTGGTGCCTCGTCCCGCGTCTCGTTGCTCGGTGGCTCCACCTTTGGTCGCGGTCACACGTGCTTCATGATCTGCGGCCAGGCTGTGCGTCACGTCCAGCTCCTCTCCTCCGGTGATTGTATCTTTGAATGGGTAAAAATAAGTTTTCGAAAAACTTGCAGGAGAAGACATTTATACATCTCAATTCCGTCCTCAATCCTATGTAGGTGGGGGATAAGTTCATCGGTCACAGTCAGAAGTCATCACTTATGGAGTATGTAGGAGGGCATTACCATTGAATTCATAAACCTGTTTGGCGTTCATTCGCGACGTATGTGGAGAGAAATTGGACTTTTATACACAGTGTATTATATTAAACTCAAAATCGAGTCCTTATGTAGAGGCTCGCCCTTTTCCTTTTTAACCCAAGTACCGACAATCTTACATTTCCCTTCGGGGTCGGCTAACTCTTGCAAGCAGGGGCGTTATCGTCATGAGGTAGGGGGAGGGGGGCAGGTGTTAAACATGGTTTTCTTGGGGAATGACCGTTAATCAAGGTCACCAATTACGTTTCGAGGGTAGCTGACATGAAGCTGGGGTTAATCGGGGGAAGCGGGGACGCTTTGGACAGGGAGCTGGGGTCAATCGGGAGAAGCGGGGGCACTTTGGACATCCGCACTTAAGTGCAGAGGGGTGAAGTGATCGGTGCATTGGGAATTGCGTTTCTAGCAAACTGGAAAACAGAAGGCCATTGACGTTATAGTCCCCCTATAAAAGGCCAGATTAGGGGACATCCGTCGTCTTACCTGTCCTTTCCTTCATTACCAACTCGGGTTCTATCGTTTTTGCAGAAAGGAGAGGTAGTAATATGGCAAGTCACAATCGTTTTTAGTTCCTGTCAATTTTGCCGAACACCTTTGTGTTCGAGGAGACCCAATTAAGTTTTGTGCCGGGGGGCACAACGTCACCATACAAAGAAAGAGGGAACAGGGGCTTTTGGAGAGAGAGAGAGAGAGAGAGAGAGAGAGAAAGAGAGAGTGAGAGAGAGAGAGAGAGAGAGAGAGAGAGAGAGAGAGAGAGAGCGCACTCTAAATGGTCCACTCGGTACACGTATGACATGGAGAGAGAGAGAGAGAGAGAGAGAGACGTGTACAATCATGGGTCATTCAGTGCGCGCACAACACAGAACAACAGGGGTTAAGTAATACGGAAACACAGGCAGAGGGATGACGTAGCTCCATACATTACGTACACACATACTCAGGTGAGGGAGACAGTACATGTATTATATACAAAAATCCAAGACAGGACATATAACCGTTATTGGCCATAATGATCTCTTCCTGTATGCTGCGCATCCTTAGCATCCTACGCTCTTTTTACCCTTTTCTTTCCTTTTATTGTCGGCTGCCTTTACTGGTCTTTGTGGTTGTACACACTTACGCCTTTGGCAACCAGTCAAGAACTAACCTGGTCGGGCTAATGTGTTTCCAGGCTGAGGCAACAGTGGGTGTCAGTTGGGGCGAACAATAGGGCAGCTTTGAGTTTCCGGTCCATGAGGGTGCGGAAAGGACGTAGTAATTTCCAAACACTGACAACATTCCTAGTCCTCCAAGCGGAGGGTACTAGAGTAAACCTCACCTCAGAATATTCTTTAAACCTTTCCCTATTTAGTTAAGTGTAGAGTGCTTAATCATGAGTGCACATTATTTTTGGTTGTATTATTCGGGGTGCCAAGCGAAGTCCCATTTTGTATTTTCGCTTCAAGCTGTCCTCTCAAGCGTTAAGTTCAGGGAGGAAAAATAGTCATGGTTTGCTTGTTGCGGTTAGGTACCATAATCAAACCCTCTTTCCCGTCTCTTCGTCCGCTAGATCACCATTTTCGTACATTAATTGACATTCCGATGCGACCTGCAGAGAGAGGGAAAAAAGAAGGGGGCAGGGGCTACATTGATAGACACATTTGCGCGCATAAACCCAGAAAGGCTTTTACTTACTGCATACTCGGCCTATCTCCACGGGATGCAGTCCCTGCCAACTGGGCGTTCAAGCCCAGGTGGACCGTTAGTGTGACTTTTCTTATACAGGTAGCACATAAAGTATAGGCTAAATACCAGGATCTTTAGCGGTTGTTTTTGGCTGTACAAAAAGGGAAAAATACACAACTAAAACTTGGACCCTTCATATCTGCAATATCTCTATATATTATACCTTTTAACCCTTAACTAATCGAGCTGAGTCATTTCACCTGTATTTTAGTTATATCGGAAATAGTGATCATTTATTCGAAACGTATCAATCTACGCGTGACAACTACGTTTGCTTTTTCCAAAGATCTTTAATAAGAATGTCGGTGCACAAATACGGGCCTACAACCCCGTGGGCCGGCCACGGAGCAGGCTGGAACTGTAGATGTGGGGATACTTTATTAATGAAAAACCTAATGGAGTCGGGGGTTGTATATTTCATAATAAAAAGTGCGACAAGTGCAATAAAAACATGTCGAGAATTCAGTGTGAGCGAGTATCATAAGTGTTGAAATTCGAACTTACAATAATCACGAGGCGCCAAAACTTAACAACAATTCATTGTCCGAATGTTCAATCAGTACCCATCTGATGTCAATTCACTGTCTGAACACATAATCAGTACCCATCCTATATCAATTCATTGTCCGAACATATAACCAGTACCCACCCCATATCAATTCATTGTCCGAATGGACAGTACACATCCCATATCAATTTACTGTCTGAACATATAATCAGTACACGTCCTATATCAATCCATGTGTTTTTAAAAAACTGCATACATATCTCATGACACCAGGGCTGAACAATCGGGGTACAACAAGGAGTTGATAGTTTCATTTGCATCGGCGCCATTTTGGGTGCAGTCAGGCATATCCAGGCATAGTCTAAATCTCCACTAACTCGTGGTTAGCCCAGAGCTTCTTTTGGCAGCCCAAAAGTTCCGTTAAAGGGCGAAAGAAAGGATCGGTGGTCTGAACCATCAGTCAAAGGAGGAGGGAGGCAACAATTTTCCTACCGGGTCATACTGGGTTTTCACCGGAACTGATCCGAACTGTAGTCTGCAGGATTCTAGTCATTCAAGTTGAGGCTGGCGTCAGCATGGGAGCGCCGACGTCCCGCGGCTACATTTTCATCGTTCCGCGGGCAATCATGGCAGTCATTCCCCATCGGGGGTATCTGCGGGGGTCGGGGACTCCCGCGGCTCCTATAGAATCTTCAAGGTCGAGGAGAACTTTCATGATGGTGGAGTCAACAAGCAACCGGGCCATTCCTTCATGCTGGGCCCGCTCTTGCAAGGTCGACCGCCATTTTGAGAGTTCGGCAGCTACCGGCAATCGCGGGGTCAAATGAGCAGACGGGCTCCAACCTGTCGGGCGAGGCGTCGCAGCATCGCCACAGTGGACAAACCCTTTGCCGGGTGCGAGGAGCGTTGGGGGTGCAGCTGGGGAGCCTTCACCTGGGGAGGTGGGAGAGGCTCGTTCGCGCCGCCTCTCCCTCCCGGTGCACCCCACGGCGTCTTGCTTGACATTTGTTATGGCCGGACCAGGCGATGAGGACGAGGGGGGGGTCGGAGGCATGTGCAAGACATCCCCCCCCCAGTGTTGTCGCAGCCATTATTGAAGAAGTGGGGACGCCTGGCACGTTTCGGGCCGGGCCCACAGCCGATGGCGGCCGGACGCTTCTTCGCCCTGGCCCCAGGAACGGGTCTCTTGGTTCATCCTGGGGACAGACCTTGGCACGTGGTGCCGTCTTCAGGCTATTCGCGTAGTGGCCTCTCCACCCCCAGGCCTCTTATGGAAGCCGGCCTAGGCTGTCTGAGAGGGGGGGGGTCGGGGGCATGGACATTCCCCCCTACAACTCTCCAGTGTTGTCGCAGCCGCCACCGCGGCCGGATCCCGTCGGCCCCGGCCTCTCCTCAGGCCCACCTCATGCGATGACCTCCGGCCGACGGCTGGCAGCAGGACCCGTCCTACATGTGTTGAAGCTCTCGTCTTCCGGCTGGGCGTAGCCGCAAACCTGTTGCACTTTGGGAGTTTCCAGAATGGGGGCGGATGTCTGCTGACTTGTATCTTTCCCAGGTTGCCGTTATTGGGGCGTGGCAGGCGGTGGGACAGACATGTTTGGAGCAGTGAGGGGCGATGAAGCCTCGTTGCCTCGTGGCCGTCGCAATGTCAAGCCTGGCTTCTCTTATCATTTTCATGTTTCCTATTAGGGGCTTATTTCTAACGTTTCTTGTTTCTAGGACAATCATATGTTTTATCATTAAGTATTGTTATCGTTTCCTTATTCGTTATTTAATAAAAATTTCATCAGTGGCCTACTGATTTCGTTTTCTTATTCCTTTCTTTCTAGTTTGTTTCGTGCTAAAGTTTCTGTTAACAGGATACAGTGATCACTTCGTTATTATTGCGTATGTCCTTTTCACTAAGGGTGCTCTCTGGTCGGGCCAGATGACCTACCTCTAGTAAATGGTCCGGGTGGAACTGGTTTATCAATCAGTGGGGAGTAGATAGGCATGACAGATTACAACGGGGGACAAAGGTCCGCATTACCTACCCTTCACTACTTGCAAAGACTAGACAGAGTATTTCTTTTCTATGTTATTTGCAAACAGAGAATACCTAAAAAAAAAAGAACAAATTCCAAACAGTCAATGTTCGGACAACCAATCAAATCAATGAGGAACGAAATAGGCACGACGGGTTACAATGGGGGCAAAAGCCTGCGTTACCTACCCTTCACTATCTGTAAAGGGAGAGAGAATATTCCTATTCTTCCCCGTTTGTAGGCAGAGAAGATCCTTAAGAGAACCAACTTCGAACAGTTCAATGTTCGATCAAACAATCAATCAATGGGGGAGAAAAATAGGTATGACGGATTACAATGGGGACAAAAGTCTGCATTACCTATCCTTCACTATCTGCAAAGGGAGACAGAATATTCCTATTCTTCCCCGTTTGTAGACAGCGAATGTCTCAAAGAGCAACCAATCAATCAGTGGGGAGAAAAATAGGCATGACGGATTACAACGGGGGACAAAAGTCCGCATTACCTATCCTTCACTATTTGCAAAGAGAGAGGAACGTTCCTATTCGTCGCTGTTTGCAAACAGAGAATGTCTCCAAGAGAACCAATACTTCAAGTAGCAACCGAGGCTAAATGAACCAATCAATGAACAATACCAGTATTTCAAATACTGATTTCAAAACAATCAATCAATCAATCAGATGGATAAGCCATCCTACCAATCAGACGTAAAGACGTCCTACTTAACCTTACCCGGACCGGACCATGTGGGCAATTCTTCGCCTTCCTTTTTCCAGCGCCCCATCGTTCTCTTTTCTCCATGTTTTTACCGCAGCATTCCTGTGGGATTCCAGTCAGGACAGTAGGTCACTTGAGAGAGGTCCGTTCAGAATCGGTGAAGTTCATTCAATCGGCAGCCGGACGAGGGCCCTCTCAAGGCAGGTATACTCCAATCGTTTAGATGTTCACCCCATCGCCTGGACCTCTCTTACCGGACCTTATGTCGCTGATGGGCCCCACGTTGGGCGCCAATTGTGGAAAAGTCAGCCCATAACACACCTGATGCCCAGGCTGCTGGCGCAGGATCTTGAACAATTACCAAATAAAGAGACGGGCGCTGGGAGCAGGAAGACAAGAATAGAGTTTTATTTCTCATGAGGAGAGCCTGTCATTTCGGACACTCGCATAGTGTCTTCAGGAGGTGCTCTAACAAGTTTCTCTGAGGCTTCGTCTTTTATACACAGGTTTATGGCACACAGACATTCTTCATTACAATCAAGACATTGTGAAGTATGAAGATATTCCAACACGTGGCTACAGTAGGGGCCCTGATCCTCCATACAATAGGAGGGGGCTGTCACGCAGCTGAGTGTTCTGCTGATTCCTTTGGAATGTGTGCGCCTGATCGAATCTCAGGGGGTGGGCGGTCATGATCAATAGTAGCCCCCTTTGAAGAGGGGCGAGTGCATACAGTAATGGGCAATGAACGGTATCCTCAGGCTGAGGGATGACCAGCGGTCCGTGCAGACAATCAGGCTCAGAGGAAGGGGTCATAAAAGGAGGGGTATTCATGGAAGAAAAGGAGGTGTTGGTCAGGCGCGGGGTGTTATTCCCAGAGACAGAGTCATGCGGGAGGGGAGGGTTCACGACTTGTGCATGTGAGAGCGGGGGCGGTCAGGGTGCATGGGGGATGCTTGCAGGGTCAGGGAAGGGGCTGATGATCGATCGCAAACAGAGAGACCATGGTACCTAAAATGGCTGTTGTATATATGTGTGCATGGGTCTATGCTGGCGGGATAACACAGTCAGTGTTTTGCAATATCCATTCTGCTTACGACAAGAGGTACAGCGAACACAAATGAACGCCGCTTATGTACACATACATTGCCATTTTCAACAGCAGGTGCCACCTTGAGGCATATTTTCTGCCTACATCTTTGGTAGAGCAAATGCTTCTTCTGGATTCATTGTAATTCTGCTGGGGGCTGTGCGTTTTGTAAAAGTTTGAGTTTACGTCTAGGTTGTGTTCTTGTGCTGTGTATTCCTGAGATGAATGAGGCAGTGCGAACACCGACATGAAGCTGTGTCACTCTCCACTGTAGTCAGTCTTCTGTCAGCTAGAGTTGAATGATCTTACCCAGCTGGGAGAGGTCCTGTTGATCCCAAACAGTAACTGAGGGGCTAATTTTTTGAAAAATATACAGGTCCTTGTGGCACACATTTCCCCCTCAAAATAGCTCCAGTATGCATGGCAGCATCTGCTTTGGCGAGAAATAGTAAATATGACGTGTCATGCTGACATGACGGATTGGCCTCCATTTACGTGACTCTAGGAGTCCAATTTAAGAGTCACATAGCAATGATTCACCAGAATTTCTCCAAGCACAATTTTTTTTTCTGTTTGAGATTACCATGGTGGTCCCGGAAAAAAAGGGGCATCTGCAGAAATTACATTGAAAGGTCTACCCTTATTTGGCAGTCCGTCCAGCGTTTTTCTGTGGAGGGCTGGGCTATAGAAAGTGTCATGCCAAAGCATGTGTAGCTCCGCCCTTGGGCTACCACAAAGTGCACTCTGTATATGTGGTGGGGCGAACGGAACTTATACCGAAAAACCCTCCTCAAGACGAGGTCATAAGCCTTGAATTCTTGTTGCCATGATAATTCAGGCTTCTCTCCATGACTCCAATAGCAAGTAGCACTATAGTACTTACGGGTGATGGGTGACGGCACAGTACAATGTCCACACACTTCTCGCTGAGTGGCACTCTTTGGCACAACTGTTGTTGGCAAGGCAAACATTTATGTCCAAATGTGTTGCACAGGCTGGTCGTGGAGCAGGTGTTTATGCCGAAAAGGGCAAGCCAGATTTTCTGCTTAGTATGGTTTCATCACTTTCAAGAGACTTCAAGAATAGGCACCTACATTTGCTTATAGTGGAATTGCCTCTGTGAATTTTGTGACTCTATCAGTCCCTAACTGGACCAAGAAATCTTTCACAAGGTGGAAGGAAATTCCTCGTTTTGGATGATCACCCTCAAAGTGTTGGACTGTTGCTGCTCCTTTTTTATATTTACATTGCTTGTACCCAATTGGCATAAGTTAACACACCTTTAAGCCCCTCATATATGGTACCATGGATACCCAGGGCCTGTAAGTTAAAGTGTCCCTCGAGGACTGCAGCACTTATTCTGCCTTCATGAGTGTGACAAAGTAAACATGTCTCCCAACCTTTCACTGCTGACAGGTAGAGTAGTTTTAAACTGCTAGCTCGAGTTTTCCATTTGAACTAATCAGAAAGTCCAGACATCCCTTTTTAGGGCGAGGCCTCCGCCCACGTAAGTGGGAGGAGTTTCGAGATCCTAATGTTAAAGAAGAGAAAAAAAAAGTATCTCCTAGGGCTTTGGCGAGACAAATTCCACACATTCCTTACTGTGTTCTGTCATCTGGCCAGTGATTCGTCTTCGTTGTGTTGTCGTTTTAATAGGCTTGAAGTGATAGGGTAAATGTAGTTTTGTTCCGCCATCTTGGGCATTTTTCGTTCGTGCTCGCGCAAAGAAGAACATTAATTATAATTAGGAGCTGTCAGGGTGCCTCCGTAAGTGAATCCAGATGGCCGGGCGCGTTCACCATTCAGCAGCGCTCAGCGCGCAGCTGCTCCATGCCAGACCGGGAAAGGGCTTCATTAGCCTCACTCATCCGGCGCTGAGACAGGCCCCCTCCCTCATCTGTATCGGCGAAACAGGACAACTGGGGGGGGGGGGGTTGCCTAAAATATCCTGTTAAACGAGGTTGCTGAACTTGTAATAAACTGCGTTTTGCTGGACCCATAAAGGAAATGCAGTTGTTTACTATTCCATGGGTGAGTGTGTTGAAAAACATGGATGTAGGTTCGTTGTTATAAAAAATCCTGCTTGTGCAAGACTAATGTTTACTTGTTTTTATATGGTGTCTGGTGCCCTGGCGTTTAGATTTGCATCGATATAAATACTATTTGGAATTCCCTACCAATTCGGACTCCGTGATTATCGGCATTGACCAGAATGGAATGGAAGATGGAGGCCGCCTGCTCTAACTCAAACCCAAGGCACCCCAAGTCATCTTACCACCCTAACACTTAATCCTCCTATTATGTTGACATGGGTACCGGAAGCCCACTTGGCTGGGAGAGGCTCGTTAATGGTCTCTGGCATCTCCAAGACTGACCGCGCGGCCGGCCCGAAGCCTCACAGTAGCGCTCCAATGGAAAGCGCCTGCTTCAAAGCGCCCGCTCTTTCTGAAATGTTGGCCCCGTAAACTCGCTTGGTGTCACATGTTTGGGGTAATAATATATGGCTGTAGTTTGTAAAGGCAATGCCTTGTTTACAGCACAGACCATCAAAGCCCCCCCCCCAAACCTCCTCGGGGGACTCCCCACTCCACTGATGCCAGCAATAAACAGATTGTATGATCGGCTCTCCCCCGTTTTGTGTTTGTGGCTGCAGCGCTTGACAATGCTGATCCCAGACGCTATCGGGGGCACCACACCACAACAGAGGCGCTTGTTATGGGGGCGGGGGCGTAGGGTCAGCTGTCTGAGACGAATGGGGAATCGAAAGGGGGCGTCTCTGTTCCAGTCATGAGACCGAGCCTGAGGGGCTTCACCTTTAATGTCGTAGATCGCGGTCACTGGTACATTCACCCTCTGTGACCTCCGTCGAGAACCAATGGCATCCTTTACAGCCCGACACGTCACTAATAAGAGGCCCCATTCGCATGGATCTTTAACTTGTACACGTTCAACCCTGTTGCCTCGTGAATATACAAAGATTGGAGCAACATTAACCAACTGAGCTATCTTACCCGGATACGAGGGTGTGATCTGCAAATTAAACACGGAGCTTAGAGAATGTACAGTCGCTCACCTAGGTTTGTCCATTGGATTCTTCCCTGAGACCTGCAGGCTACACCCATACCTCAGCAGCAGGAGCATTAACCCTCAGGACTGTTTTACCAGCTAGTGCGCTTCCATTTGTTTTCGGGCATAGCCGCCTGCGTGTGATGGGACTATGGGCAGTGCAGAGTGCAGAATCAGAGTGCAGAATCAGAGTGCAGTTTGAGAGTGCAGAGTGCAGATTGAGAGTGGAGAGTGCAGTTTGAGAGTGCAGATTGAGAGTGCAGTGTGAGAGTGCAGTTTGAGAGTGTAGTTTGAGAGTGCAGTATGAGAGTTGAGAGTGCAGATTGAGAGTGCAGTTTGAGAGTGCAGTTTGAGAGTGCAGTTTGAGAGTGCAGTTTGAGAGTGCAGTTTGAGAGAGCAGAGTGCAGTTTGAGAGTGGAGAGTGCATATTCAGAGTGCAGTTTGAGAGTGCAGTTTGAGAGTGCAGTTTGAGAGTGCAGTTTGAGAGTGCAGTTTGAGAGTGCAGTATGAGACTTGAGAGTGCAGATTGAGAGTGCAGATTGATAGTGCAGATTGAGAGTGCAGAATGAGAGTGCAGAGTGCAGATTGCAGTTTGAGAGTGCAGTTTGAGAGTGCAGTTTGAGAGTGCAGAGTGCAGTTTGAGAGTGGAGAGTGCAGTTTGAGAGTGCAGTTTGAGAGTGCAGTTTGAGAGTGCAGTTTGAGAGTGTAGTTTGAGAGTGCAGTATGAAAGTTGAGAGTGCATTTTGAGAGTGCAGTTTGAGAGTGCAGTATGAGACTTGAGAGTGCAGATTGAGAGTGCAGATTGATAGTGCAGATTGAGAGTGCAGAATGAGAGTGCAGAGTGCAGATTGCAGTTTGAGAGTGCAGTTTGAGAGTGCAGAGTGCAGATTGAGAGTGGAGAGTGCAGTTTGAGAGTGCAGATTGAGAGTGCAGTTTGAGAGTGCATATTGAGAGTGCAGAGTGGCAGTGAGTGCAGACTGAGTGCAGAGTGACAGTGAGTGCAGACTGAGTGCAGAGTGACAGTGAGTGCAGACTGAGTGCAGAGTGACAGTGAGTGCAGACTGAGTGCAGAGTGACAGTGAGTGCAGAGTGACAGTGAGTGCAGAGTGACAGTGAGTGCAGAGTGAGTGCAGAGTGAGTGCAGAGTGAGTGCAGAGTGACAGTGAGTGCAGAGTGACAGCGAGTGCAGAGTGACAGCGAGTGCAGAGTGACAGCGAGTGCAGAGTGACAGTGAGTGCAGAGTGACAGTGAGTGCAGAGTGACAGTGAGTGCAGAGTGACAGTGAGTGCAGAGTGACAGCAGAGTGACAGTGAGTGCAGAGTGACAGTGAGTGCAGAGTGACAGTGAGTGCAGAGTGACAGTGAGTGCAGAGTGACTGTAGAGTGAGTGCAGAGTGACAGTGAGTGCAGAGTGACAGTGAGTGCAGAGTGACAGTGAGTGCAGAGTGACAGCAGAGTGACAGTGAGTGCAGAGCGACAGCGAGTGCAGAGTGACAGCGAGTGCAGAGTGACAGCGAGTGCAGAGTGACAGCGAGTGCAGAGTGACAGTGAGTGCAGAGTGACAGTGAGTGCAGAGTGACAGTGAGTGCAGAGTGACAGCAGAGTGACAGTGAGTGCAGAGTGACAGTGAGTGCAGAGTGACAGTGAGTGCAGAGTGACAGTGAGTGCAGAGTGACTGTAGAGTGAGTGCAGAGTGAGTGCAGAGTGACAGTGAGTGACAGTGAGTGCAGAGTGACAGTGAGTGCAGAGTGACAGTGAGTGCAGAGTGACAGTGAGTGCAGAGTGACAGCAGAGTGACAGTGAGTGCAGAGTGACAGTGAGTGCAGAGTGACAGTGAGTGCAGAGTGACAGTGAGTGCAGAGTGACTGTAGAGTGAGTGCAGAGTGAGTGCAGAGTGACAGTGAGTGACAGTGAGTGCAGAGTGACAGTGAGTGCAGAGTGACAGCAGAGTGACAGTGAGTGCAGAGTGACAGTGAGTGCAGAGTGACAGCAGAGTGACAGTGAGTGCAGAGTGACAGTGAGTGCAGAGTGACAGTGAGTGCAGAGTGACAGTGAGTGCAGAGTGACTGTAGAGTGCAGAGTGACTGTAGAGTGCAGAGTGACTGTAGAGTGCAGAGTGACAGTGAGGGCAGAGTGACTGTAGAGTGAGTGCAGAGTGAGTGCAGAGTGACAGTGAGTGCAGAGTGAGTGCAGAGTGACAGTGAGTGCAGAGTGACAGTGAGTGCAGAGTGACAGTGAGTGCAGAGTGACAGTGAGTGCATAGTGACAGTGAGTGCAGAGTGACTGTAGAGTGCAGAGTGACTGTAGAGTGCAGAGTGACTGTAGAGTGCAGAGTGACTGTAGAGTGCAGAGTGACAGTGAGTGCAGAGTGACAGTGAGTGCAGAGTGAGTGCAGAGTGACAGTGAGTGCAGAGTGACAGTGAGTGCAGAGTGACAATGAGTGCAGAGTGACAGTGATTGCAGAGTAACAGCAGAGTGACAGTGAGTGCAGAGTGACAGTGAGGGCAGAGTGACTGTAGAGTGAGTGCAGAGTGAGTGCAGAGTGACAGTGAGTGCAGAGTGAGTGCAGAGTGACAGTGAGTGCAGAGTGACAGTGAGTGCAGAGTGACAGTGAGTGCAGAGTGACAATGAGTGCAGAGTGACAGTGATTGCAGAGTGACAGTGAGTGCAGAGTGACAGTGAGTGCAGAGTGACAGTGAGTGCAGAGTGACAATGAGTGACAGTGAGTGCAGAGTGACAGTGAGTGCAGAGTGACAGTGAGTGCAGAGTGACAGTGAGTGCAGAGTGACAGTGAGTGCAGAGTGACTGCAGAGACAGTGTGTCAGGGTGCACATTGTGTGAGTGTGCAGAATGAGTGTGCAGGGTAAACAGTGTGTGACTATGCAGGGTGACATTGGGAGTGTGCGGGTGAGCAGTGTGTGAATGTGTAGGGGCAGTGTGTGAGTGTGCAGAAAACACCACACACACATACACCACACACACATAACGCACACACAAACCACACACCTCAGACTCTCAACACCACACACTTGTCACCACTCAACACAGTGAGTGCAGAGTGAGTGCAGAGTGACAGTGAGTGCAGAGTGAGTGCAGAGTGACAGTGAGTGCAGAGTGACAGTGAGTGCAGAGTGACAGTGAGTGCAGAGTGACAGTGAGTGCATAGTGACAGTGAGTGCAGAGTGACTGTAGAGTGCAGAGTGACTGTAGAGTGCAGAGTGACTGTAGAGTGCAGAGTGACTGTAGAGTGCAGAGTGACAGTGAGTGCAGAGTGACAGTGAGTGCAGAGTGAGTGCAGAGTGACAGTGAGTGCAGAGTGACAGTGAGTGCAGAGTGACAGTGAGTGCAGAATGACAATGAGTGCAGAGTGACAGTGATTGCAGAGTGACAGTGAGTGCAGAGTGACAGTGAGTGCAGAGTGACAGTGAGTGCAGAGTGACAATGAGTGACAGTGAGTGCAGAGTGACAGTGAGTGCAGAGTGACAGTGAGTGCAGAGTGACAGTGAGTGCAGAGTGACAGTGAGTGCAGAGTGACTGCAGAGACAGTGTGTCAGGGTGCACATTGTGTGAGTGTGCAGAATGAGTGTGCAGGGTAAACAGTGTGTGACTATGCAGGGTGACATTGGGAGTGTGCGGGTGAGCAGTGTGTGAATGTGTAGGGGCAGTGTGTGAGTGTGCAGAAAACACCACACACACATACACCACACACACATAACGCACACACAAACCACACACCTCAGACTCTTAACACCACACACTTGTCACCACTCAACACAACACACTCACCACCACACTCACTCCCCAGGCTCACCCCCACAGACTCACCACCACACACTCACCAGCACACAGAAAACAACACACACAACAACACACCCCCAGCCGTCAATGAATGCTTTCACCATGCACAAACACCAACAACCATCATCCATCTGTGCACGCTTTTACCAAGCACACACCCACCAGCCGTCAGTGCACCCTTCCACCAGGCACACACACCTCCAGCCGGCAGTGCACTTTTCCACCAAGCAATCGCAGTATGGTACACTTTACTTTTAAACATATTCATATAAAGCACAGCATGCCACCATTGGTAAAATTACAATTCAACCAAGATACTTCCACTACACACCACATGCACACAGTCCATAACACATGGCAAAAAGACATTGGCATTTACAATGCCATTAGCTCAAACTCAAATAAATCCGAGCCCGATTGCATTTCTAATGCTTGTTAATATATATGTCATCTCTAAGGTAGGCCTATCGCGGCAAGGTGCTGTATATGGATAAAAAGTAGGACATCTATTTCCATATGTCCTAACAATAAAAAAAACAAATTGTCGTTTTACAGACAGTACTGGGTTACACACCGACAGCTTAGCTGTACTAACTGCTAAATGGGACTACTCAAGTTAGTGCTTCAAGGTATCAAAAGAACAGTTACATTAAACCTGGCATGAAAACCAAATCGAATATAATATAACGTTTGAGTTAAAGGAAACTTTAGAAAGTTAACATTCTGTTGCCCTAGTTTTCCAGTGTCCATTTGCAGATGCTGGCCACATGACAGTCATATGCCCTCCTGGGGAGAGGTGTGAACGACTCTCAGGAAAGGACACAATAGAGGCCTGTCATTGGGAAAGGTGTTACCTCTCCCTGGCAGGAAGCGGCACAGGGTGTGAGCCCAAAAGGCGAGCTTCAAAGAGGAAGCCGCCTTTGAAAGGGCAAATGGCGGACATACACAAAAGGGATGCTCTTTTGTTCTGGTATACAGGTTGGCATTGAGGACAGGGGTAAACAGTTGTCAAACCGTTTTTTTTTCATGGGTGTGTAGCCTGGGGACAGAAAGGGGTAAACAGTTGCCAATCCATTTATACATGGGTGTGTAGTCCTCAGGTAGCCACACCTCTTGGGTTGGCTACCAAGCTTCCCAACCCGAGAAAGGGGTTTTGCCATCTTATGAATGGGCAGAGTATTCACTCTGGGATAGTTAAATACCATACATTGCAGGAAGTCGTCATTAGACCAGAGTGGACCTGGTAGGTAATTGGCTAGTAGTCACTGCGTCCCGAGGGAAAGTTGTGGGTATAAACGTGGCACCTCTGGTACCCATACCTCATTTCACATCTGTACTGGAGAGAGGAATGTAGAATAGCCGCCCTGCTGTTCCCTGAACCTGGCAAAGAGAGGCTGCACCAAAGACTGGACTGCACCTGATGCAAAGACATGGGTTCCTTGCTCACTTTGTCACTGGATTGAAGCTATCCTGTCTGATGAAGGGTGACATACCCTGAAACCGGTCCCAGGAGGCTTGTTTCCGGTCCAGGGAGAACCTGGCTTGGAAGTTTGGTCTGGACGGTTCCCATGGGGCACAGGGTCAAGACTGATTTGCATATGGCTCGGCCCAAACTGGGGTGGCGTAGTGGGCAACAAAACAAAGGATTTAACCCAGATCTTTTGACTGGGGGAGAATGTTTGCATTGTCAGCATTCCGTCCATCATTAGTTTGCTGTAACGCCTTTCCATGTCGGGCAGTCCATCACACGCTCCACTTTTTTCTCTCCCCCACTACCCTCTAAGAAGAAGGAAAGGCTAGGTTTTGACCTCAAGAGAGCCCTAGTTTCTTTATCGATCAAACTAAGGAGCTCAAAGTGGACAAGCAACTCTTTGTTGAATACACTGATGCAAAGAAGGAAAGGGACGTTCACAAACAGACCCTAAAAGATCACTTGTTCTCTCTAACAAGGCCTGCTGTGCCTTTGCCAAACAAGAGCCACCTTAAGGGCCTTTGGGTTTGTTCAGCCAGAGCCAAAGCTGCCACTATCGATTTAGCTAAAGGTGCTCTAGTGCTACAGGGGCATACATCTACATCTTCACCAGCCACTATTGTATTATCTCTCAGGTCTACAGTGAGGGCTATTATTGCCCGATCGGTCCTGCCTGACTTGCTTGTGTTAAGTCTACTCCCCAGCTCCACCACCTTTGAGGAGGAGATACCTGCTTTGGTATCTATGAAAAAGGTGAGGAATCTGTGGGTTGGAGTATCCATCAGAAAAGCAAGTTATTTACCTTCATTAACCCTTTTTCTCTTGGATGCCATATGTCACAGCAGAGAGTGCTGTTGTATGCCAGAATATTTTCTGAGCTGACATGTTCCTTTGGTTGTTGTTGTAGAGTCTGTAATAAAGCAGGTTTGGTCTGTGACCAATAGATTTTTGATATATCTGTTCTGAGTTGGATATATGCAAAGAGTTCTATCTAATGTGTTTTGTATATGGATGTTTCTTTGGGGGTTGTTTGTGTTCTTCTTTGAGTCTGGTGCTGTTGTGAGCCATGACATAGCCCTTAAACGAAATACTTGTGGCATTTCGGGTGTATGTATGATGTTCTATCTGATGCATTCTGTATTATACTAATTCTGATGCAAGTTGGTGTGTATTGTTTTTTTACAAATGTATTACTGTTTTGAGTCACATCTTAGCACCTATATTTAGCAATTTAGGAAAGAGTTGAAGACTCACCTCTTTAAAGAACACTACATTATAATGCATTAACTGTCGACAACCTAGCTACCTCTCCTCTTTAAAGAACACTACATTACAATGCATTAACTGTCGACAACCTAGCTACCTCTCCTATCGCTCGTTGACTTTACGCTAGTCTTTTAGCCAGTGCAGCGCTCCGCTGACTTTTGGCTATGTTTGCCCCATACAAAATCCATATACATACATACCTCTGTGTCTAATGTGTTCTGTTAGATGTTGTTGCATCCTGTGGGATCAGTGCAGAGAGTACACAATATTTCGTAGCTTACTCGGATGGATATCCTCCTGTTGCTTATGATACCAGCATTTTCTCATGATGGAAGGAATTATTTCAGATTTTAGGCAGTGCATTTAGTTTTAATTCAACAACCATAACATACCACAGTTTATTGTGATATTTTACGACATTTGCCTATTTTTTTGCTAATTTGTTTTATAATGAGATTTCAAATTTTTTGTGATGTAGCATCTCACAGAGTAAATAAATGTCCTAATTTTACAATATCCTAGCAAAAATGGGCCGTTTTGTTTCCTGAACCCCACTAACGACTGTAGAATTCTAAGTAGTTAATGAGTCAATAAAAGGTAGAATGGGTAAAAAGATGATGCTTGGGAATTTAGAAGTTGGCAACCCTTTGATAGACAGGCAGTAACAACGATTGTAGGTAGTACAGGTTCTTAGTTCTTGTTGGGTCAGCAGTCAGGGCAATTTCATGGATGCGGTTTAACAAGGAATACAGAGAGTTACTCAGTTCCACCGTATGATATTTGTGTTGTTCATCATGAGGAGTGAAGACAGCCAGGCGCAACACTGGAAATGGCCAGGGATGGTGGCACTAGTGGAATTGGTCAAACACCCAGCCGAAAATGAAGGGGGAGGGCCAGGTGGAGGTGGCGACGAACGTGCTGATGGAAGCAATTGAGGCCTGACGGGGTTAGAGGGAGACGGAACTGGAGGGGGGCGAACACGGATTCCCTTGCGGTTACCGGACCGCATTAGGTTGAGTGCTGTGCGGCATGTATGTTGCAAATGCAAGTGTGTTAGGAGGCAGATTGAATATTTTAATGGGCCAGCTGCATGCCTGGGAGGGGGTGGGGGTAGAGGGGGGTAACTACTAGTTTGGGGGGTTGGGTACTGGAGGGGAGGGAGGGATGTTGGGGACTTTCTTTTGGACCTAGTTTTTGGACCACACTCAATGCGAAGAGGGACCGAGCCATATGCTGCTCTGTCTACGAGGGGAGTGAGGGAAGGTTAAGCAGGGTGCCTGTTCAGATCGGAGCATATACCGGCAGCTAGCTCTGGGAAGGGCCTCAGGTTGTTACTGACTGTAATTATAAGGTATATTGCCTTCATCCTGTTTTCCCCACATTGCCCATGGGGCTACGTCTATGATGTATTGTTTGCTTTTTCCTTTGAAAACTAATACAAATCTTTATTTTTTTTAATGAGTGAAGACATTCAGAGAGGTTCTCAGTTACAGGGAGTTATTTGCAAAATCCACACATGTGAAGTATGGGAACCTCAGAGGGTTAATTTGTTGCCCTGAAGATGGATGTGAGGTCTACTTTGATGATTAGCAAGGGGAGTGAACAGAGAGATACTTAGGAGCTCCACCCAATTGAGGAGCAAAGGAAGTCAGAGAATGGCTCTTTTTTCCAGGAAGGTATTTGTGAGGTTTACCAATGTGATTTAAGAATAAAACCTAAAAAGACATTCAATTAATTTTTATCTTTGTGAGAAAAGCCTGGTTGTGTTTAGATAAACCTCTTCATGTTAAAGAGAAATAGATTAGTGGGGTGAAAACACTTCTGAGCTTTGGTAGGTAGGTAGAGAATGGTAGAAAGTAACCTGGATGTCTTCTCCACAAAGAGATTATAAACTCTCAGGTGTGATGGGGAAATGTGAATCTGGCACTTATGGCCCATAAGACACTGTTAATACCCCTATCTGAAGTATTGCAGATATTTAGTCGGATGAGCGGCAGATGTGGAAAGGTTTTAGACAATTTGCATTGCTTCCTTGTTCCTCCACCCTCCCCGCTTGGTGGAGTGAGGTTGGTCATTAGGAGACTGGGTTCTAGCAAGAATTCCTCCAGGGCCAAAGAGGGAAGTTGCCAGAGAGTCATTCTTTACATCAACCACCCTATTATCTGAAAAACACACAGGCAGATAACTCCCAACAAAAATCACTGCTTGACTCTCAAAACAGAGGGGCCGATTCACAGAACTAACTTAAGACAAAATCCTAAACGTACTACCTTTGGTATTCACAGAAGGCATTTAGTAGTAGTAAAGTTAGGATTTTGTCTTAATTTTGACTTAAGACAAACTGAAGACAGACTTAAGACAGACTTAAGACAAAATCCTAACTTAAGTCTGTCTTAAGTCTGTCTTAACTCTATCTTAAGTTTGTCTTAAGTCTGTTTCACACCTTCTCCGCTACATATGTAGGTGTGGCATTCTGGTCACTCTGCCATATACTCGGGTGTACCATTTCTTCAATCCCTTCACATGCTTTCCTGCACCCTCCCGCCTCTGTCGGCTGCCAGCCTCTTCATGGTGACAGGATCAGTGATCACATAGCAGAACAGGAACGTCCTGGATAACTAGGTGCCCTAGATGCCTGCTTGAGGTCACATAGGTGGTGATGTACATTGGAATAATGAAATATCTCCTTCTGTATCATGCCTGTGTTTCTCTTTCAGAGCTGCGAAGATGGGACTGTCCAGGGGATGTCTTCTCTGTATCAAAGTACAGATGTTCATCTTCAACCTCATCTTTTGGGTGAGGAGCCATCATGTATATGTGTATCTGTGTTGTTGTGCTCATACACCATCTACCTCTTTGTGTAACCACAAATGTGTTTATGTACCCAATATATAGATTCTGTCCACAGAGTGCATGGGTATGTATGGTATGTGTATTTCTGCATCTGTCTACCCTATATATCTGTACCTACGTGTGTGTACTCTATATTTCTGAGTAGATGTGTATTTGTGCACAGCTGTATATATTTACATTTTATATCTGTGTATATTCACACCTGCGTACCCTATATATATATATATATATATATATATATATATATATATATTTAGTCACCAAACTGCTCCGTTACCGGGGCACACTCTTAGTCAGCCGGTGCAAGTTCCAGGGACGGGCTTTCCCTGTAAATTCAATTTACCACCAAAAGAAATACTCGCACTCCACCAGAAGTATTGTTATGCAGGTTTAATTATTCAGCTTTAACCAACGCGTTTCACAGCATCCGCTGCTTGATCACGGTTCCAAACATTGGTCCCTTTTCAGTTTCATCTTTTTATACCAGGTATTCACAATCGCCTGATTATGAGGCATTGTGGTCCTGGTAGTTTAATATTTACATTTTTATTTTTTAAACAAAACAAATGACGTTTTTTACTTGCATGTATTTACACATATTTACATGTACAGGTGATTTGCAAATGTAAAGTACTAAGAATAGTTCTTTGGGTAATTTGTTACTGTTCGTAAAGTCATAGTTTCAGCACTGTGTTCTTTGTAAAACACTGGAAAGCTCATAGTATCCACCTCTCTGTATTTTTTGTGTATATATGTATAGGGACTTAGTGCCCTTCTTGTATACAGATATAGGATCCATTGATTTGTCACTCTATCATGATGAGTAAGTTTTTAAACTTTCATGTGTTTTCAATTTGAGGGCTAAGTGCCCTATATTTACCCAGACATTGCATATTGTTAATATCTATTTGTGTTTCTATCTTTTAGCCTTTCACAAATGTACATGAAGTTCCTCGTCTCCATTGAGGCCCCCGGGAGTCTTAGTTTTAAAGCGAATGATCAGCCTCGATTCCAAACGCCGCAGCATCATCAGTCTGTTTCCCCCTCTTTCCTTTATCGGAATTGTTGCCAACCCACTGTATGTCATATCTCTCCAGTTCTTTTTTTCTTTTTCATGAGTTAGCATGTGTTTTGCCATAGCATAGCTCATATCACGGTTTTCTATGGCTCGGATATGTTCTAAAATCCGTTTCTGGAGGGGGCAGATGGTACTTCCAATGTATCTTTGACCACAAAAGCACTGTAGCAGATAAACCACATGAGTGGTTTTGCAGTTAATTTTGTTTTCTATTGAGAAAGTTTTTCCTTTTGGGTCCATTAGTTTGGTAAGATTGCGTCCAATTTGGCAGGCTTTACATTGACTGCATTTGGTGAATCCATTTCGTTTTTTCTCTAGCCAATTTTTTGATTTGCTTGTTCTTTCAAAATGACTGTTGACTAGTTTGTCAGATAGAGATGGAGCTTTCCTGTATGTTATTTGTGGGAACTTGCCCATCTCCTTCCCTATATCAGGATCCTTTTCCAAAACGTGCCAGTATTTCTGTAAAGCTTTGCGTATTTTGTGGCTTTCTTTTGAATAGGTTAATATCATTCTAATTGGCTCCCTGATTGTGTTCTGTGTTTCTTTTCCTTTTTCTTGATCCCTTTTCGGAATTAATGTTTCAAGTCTACTTTTTTCTCTAGCTCGTTTTTCACCTTGATCAATATCACACTGTTTGTATCCTCTTCTTTTGAATCTGATAGCAGTTTCTTTGAATTTTTTGTTCATTTCTTCCTGATTGGAGCAGTTTCTCCTCATTCTTATAAACTCCCCATAGGGAATGTTCTTTTTCAGAGTTGCTGGATGGAAGCTTTGCCCATGTAGGACACTATTCGTGGCTGTTGCCTTTCTATGGACTGTTGTCTCCAGATGACCATTTTCAACATATACTCTGGTGTCCAGGAATATTATTTCTTTCTTGCTGATGTTATGGGTGAATGTCAACCCTTCTTCATTCTCATTTAGAATTTTTAGATATTCCAAGAATTCCTCATTTGAACCGTTCCAGATTATGAACAGGTCGTCTATAAAACGCAGCCAGAGAACTACTCTGGCTGTGTAGTGGTCGTTTTCCTCTCTCCAAGCTACCATTTTCTCCCACCAACCCATCACTAGGTTGGCGTAGCTTGGAGAGAAGGAAACTCCCATGGCTGTCCCACACGATTGGGTGTAATATACCTTGTCAAAGAGAAAGACATTGTTGTTCAGGCACATTTCCACCATTTCCATGATCATTTTGCAATGCTTCAGTTGTTCTACAGGTTTCTGTTTCAGGAAATATTCAGTTGCTTTCAGTCCAAGTTGGTGATTGATTGAGGTGTAGAGAGAGACTACATCAATGGTTACCAGCCGGTATCCCTCTAACCATTCTATATTCATTAGATGCCTCAAGAAGTCCCCCGTGTCCCTTATATATGATGGTAATAAGGGTACCATAGGGGCTAAAAAGTGGTCTACATAATTTGCCAAGTTCTCGTAAAGTGAACCACAACTCGAGATTATCGGTCTTCCGGGGGGTTTGTTTAGAGTTTTGTGCACTTTCGGGAGAAAGTAGAGTGTACTAAGACTCCCGGGGGCCTCAATGGAGACGAGGAACTTCATGTACATTTGTGAAAGGCTAAAAGATAGAAACACAAATAGATATTAACAATATGCAATGTCTGGGTAAATATAGGGCACTTAGCCCTCAAATTGAAAACACATGAAAGTTTAAAAACTTACTCATCATGATAGAGTGACAAATCAATGGATCCTATATCTGTATACAAGAAGGGCACTAAGTCCCTATACATATATACACAAAAAATACAGAGAGGTGGATACTATGAGCTTTCCAGTGTTTTACAAAGAACACAGTGCTGAAACTATGACTTTACGAACAGTAACAAATTACCCAAAGAACTATTCTTAGTACTTTACATTTGCAAATCACCTGTACATGTAAATATGTGTAAATACATGCAAGTAAAAAACGTCATTTGTTTTGTTTAAAAAATAAAAATGTAAATATTAAACTACCAGGACCACAATGCCTCATAATCAGGCGATTGTGAATACCTGGTATAAAAAGATGAAACTGAAAAGGGACCAATGTTTGGAACCGTGATCAAGCAGCGGATGCTGTGAAACGCGTTGGTTAAAGCTGAATAATTAAACCTGCATAACAATACTTCTGGTGGAGTGCGAGTATTTCTTTTGGTGGTAAAAAATATATATATATATATATATATATATGTATATTAATATGGAGGCGGCATTGGACATTTTTAGTGAAACAAATAGTGTTGATAGTCCCACCACATCGGGACAAGGTGCAGATCAACCATCTGAGGGAACCACCATCAAAACTCTATTAAGAGACTTTGAACGATTCAGAAAACGGGAAATTTCAAAATGGTGGGAATGTACATCATTGGGTCAATACTTGGAGGTGGGTCGGGTACCTCGAGGACTGAGAGTATTGGTAGTACCGACCTATGAAAACCCAGATCCAGCGATGCTGCAGGAATGGGCAGATAACAACTCCCAGTATTCCAGGAATTCACTACAAATATTGGTAAAATATGCTGCCACTGATTGAGAGAAAATTCTGGCGCAACTGGAAGTTGTCAGCAAAGAACTGGAGAGTCATGTGAACCAAGTAGAAATTAACAAAGCTATGGTGGATATTAAATCAAGAGTGGAAAAATACGAGCAAACCATCAAAGAACGTAAGGCAGTCAAATTTCAAAGAGACCGCAATGATTATCTAAAAGGAAGGATCTATACTTTCGCCCGAAAGTTCGATAATATCAGAAGGCAAAAATTACCCACCATCACGGGCGATTCACAAGAAGGATCTGTCCCCAGCGAATCAGAGGCGAGCTCTGGAGCAGAATCCGACCCAGGCACTGAAGCCACTCGTGGTCCGTTACAAAACGTGCCAACTCCCGTGGATGAATTTGTTTTTTTACGGGAAGATCGCCTGAGAAGTCTCAGGTCATGGCAACCACGCCCAGAGTACAACAAGAAAAACAGAAATCAAGGTGCAGACGGCGCAAGAACAGAAGATGGGGTAAACAGAAAACAACAAACAACAAAAAAACAGACATACAGGGCGAACAGGAGACAATAAATATAGACAATGAATATAACAACACAGTGATAAACTTATCAGATATGGCGCTCTCAAACAAGGATGAAATAATTTTGACAAGAGGTTTGTCGTATTGTAAAAGAACTAATTTCGACTACATACAAACCCGCATAGACTTGCATCAGTTTATAAGGAAACTGAAACTGCGCAAACACTACATCAACACCAAAGACAAAAATATGAATCGGGATAAGGAGTTAACATCTGTTAATGAACAAACTAGTTGGACAGTGGCAGACATGGATTTTATCCAGGAGATGGCTGAATTGGATAAAGATGGAGGAAGCCAAGAGTATTTGTGGAACACAGAAATGGCAGCACAATATGCCGGTATCAACATCTCTGAATCCGCTAAAACATCCTTCAGACCAAAATCAACCTTTTGTCCACTAATGCCTAAAGACAATTTAGACATCTTTTCAGATAAGGTGATCAAAGATTTGAAACAGTTGTCCCTAGAAAGCAGCAATGACTTTTTGAAATCAAGGAGAAATGAAAGAACCGAATACGAGAGTGTAATGAATAAAATCAAGGCGAGAAAGGACATTATGGTACGAATGTCAGACAAAGGTGGGAATGTGGTCTTATGGCCCCAAGAAATGTGCAACAAAGAAGCCTCTCTGCATCTATCTGACAGAGAGTGTTATGTCAGAATCAGCGCCACCAACGTAACAAATATACAGGAAAGATACCATCAATGTTTGTACACTTGGAAATCTGCAGGACTAATCTCAAAGCAAGAATTTGATTTTTTAAGAAACAACTATCCGGTGACACCGCACCTGTACCTCATTCCCAAAATTCATAAAGATGAACTGTGCCCCCCGGGGAGGCCCATAATATCGGCAATCGGGGGGCTCTTTGAGAATACCAGCAAGTTCATCGACTTTTTCTTACAACCCTTTGTACGTAACTTGCCCTCGTACATAAAAGACAGTGGTGATTTTTTAACAAAAATCTACGATACTGACTGGCATTCGGACCTTGTCCTGGTAACTTTAGATGTGCAAAGTTTGTACACAAGTATTCGACACCATGATGGGCTGCACGCAATAAAACATTATCTTGACACTAGGGACATAACACTACACCAGCACACAGCCATGTTATTACAGATGGTGGAATGGTGTCTCGAAAACAATACATTTATGTTCAACAGGCTTCTCTATCGTCAGATTCAGGGGACTGCCATGGGTACTTGCTTCGCCCCCAGCTATGCTAATTTGCAAATGGGCTGGTGGGAGGAGCAAGTACTCATGGCAGAACACAGCACAGAAATGTCCAACAATGTGTTGAAATACGGTCGTTATATTGACGAAATGTTTTTGCTGTGGAAGGGCAGTGAAGAAAGTGCAAGATTATTTGCTGAGAAACTAAATGAGAATTCTTTGAACTTAAAGTTCACATGCAACACCAGCAAATCTTCTATTGTTTTCTTGGACTTAGAACTATTTGTTTCTGAGAACAAGATTCAAACAAGAACTTACAGAAAACCCACTTCCGGCAATACCATCTTACATGCCGGATGTTTCCACCCACACAGCCTGATTTCCAGTATCCCCTATGCTGAGTGTCTCAGAATGAAACGAAATTGTAGTACGCAAGAAGGTTTTGAATCATCCAAAGATCAGTTATTCAAGAGACTACGTACAAGAGGCTACTCAGATAAAGTGTTAAAAACAGCAGAAGATAAATGCTTAACGAAGAGTAGAGAGAGCCTGTTGTTTCAGAACAAATCAATCGTAACATCTATAGAAAAAAATGAAACACCTAGAATTATCACAGGGTACAATGCCTACCATACCCGAGTACGTAAAATCTTGTACAGGCACTGGCCCATAGTGCGTAGTGATCCTGCATTAGGAACAATATGTACCAAGTTGCCGCAGATTACCTACAGAAGGGCAAAATCCATGAAACAGGAACTGGTATCGAACATTCCGAGCCAACCAAAAAACACCAATTGGCTCTCCAATAAGAAAGGATTTTTCAAGTGCACTAAGTGCAAAGCTTGTCAGTACGATGTCAATGTTAACAAAGTACACCTTCCATTAAGGAAGACACCATTAGAGTTGAAAGGGGCCTACAATTGCAAGACAGATTACGCAATCTATGTCCTTCAGTGTACTTGTAAAAAGCGTTATGTTGGAAGCACTCTACATCCGGTCCATGTAAGAATTTTACAGCATTTGAGAGCAGTGACCAATGACGATCAAAGCTATCCGGTGGCTCGCCACATTAACGCTTTTCATAAAGGGAGAACAGAAGACCTGCAATACTTTGTGATCGATAGTATTAGCAAAACAAGCATTGGCATAGCCAATAGGTCTCGCTTTTGGGACCTTATAAGTATTTTGATATGCAGCACAATATCGCTGGTGCAACATCAATTTTTGCGTGGCTAAACACTTATGAGGTCCTAAAGACGACACCTATAGGCTATACCAATGCTTGTTATTTTTTGTTCTTGGGGAAACCGGCTAGTGCCAGGAGGGTTAAGGGTGAGTGCCAGGGAGGTGAGGAGTGAGTGCCAGGGAGGGGCAGGGTGAGTGCAAGGGGCGAAGGGTAGCTGCCAGGCCAGGGGGGTGAAGGGCTAGTGCCATGGAGGTGAAGGGTGAGTGCCAAGGGGGCGAGTAGTTAATGCCAGAAGGGACATGGGTGAGTGGCTGGCAGGGGAGGGGCCCACTCAAGTGGGAAACACTTGAGCGCATCAAAAAGCAGGGAGGTGACTGCTGAAGGGAGACGTATATTGGCACAGAGAGGCGGAGCAAGGCGCGTGCACTTGGGAGAGCGAGAGGAAAGCCAGATGGCACCTCCGCTCGTGCCTGTACATGTGTAAGTCGGACGGAGAGAGGGAGGGAGTGAGAGAGGGAGGGAGGGAGAGCAGGAGGGATGGAGAGAGGCAGGGAGGGGGAGAGGGAGAGGGAGGGACAGAGAGAGGAATGGAGGTAGGGAGGGAAAGAGGAAGGGACGGAGAGAGGGAGAGCGTGAGGCAGGGAAGGATAGAGAGGGGGTGGGAGGGAGGTGGGGAGATAGGGAGGAACAGAGAGAGGAAGGGAAGGAAAGAGAAAGGGAGTAGAGAGGGAAGAAGGGAAGAAGGGAGAGAGGAAAGGAGGGAGAGGGGGAGGGACAGAGAGAAGGAGGGATATAGAAAGGTAGGGTGGGAGAGAGGGAGGTGCGGAAAGAGGGATTGATGGAGAGAGGGAAGGGCAGATAGAGGAAAGGAGGGAAGGGTAGGAAGGGACGGAGGGCAGGTGGGAGGGAGAGAGGTTGGGATGGAGAGAAGGAGGGAGGTGGGGAGAGAGAAAGGAACGGAAAGAGGAAGGAAAGAGGAAGGGAGAGAGAGAAGAGGCGGAGAAGGGAGGGAGGGAGGAAAGTAGGTAGAGGGAGGGAGGGAGAGAGGAAGGGAAAGAGAGAGGGAAGGAGGGAGGAAGGAAGAGGGGGAGAGAGGAAGAGAGAGAGGATGAGAGGGAGAGAAGAAGAGAGGATGAGAGGGAGAGAGGAAATGAGGGAGGGAGAAAGGAAGAGAGAGAGTAAGAAAAAGACAGAAGGAGAAATAACAATAAAGTGAGAGGGTGTATAAAGAGAGAACAAAGAAAAGGATAAGAGCTAAAGAGAGAGGAGAGAAAGCAGAATGGAAAGGGATAAGAGGAAGAGAGAGAGAGAGAGAGACACACATCTAGAGCAGAAGCGAGACAATGTGAAAGAGAGCAAAAGAGACCGAGAGAGAGGGAGCAGGACAGCGAGCGAGCGGGAAACAGGAGAATAAGAGAGATGACCAGCCAGAGAGGGAGAAAAGAGACGAAGAGAGAGGGGTGTAGACTCTGTGTACCTTGTGAGAGAGAGGGGCAAGTAGACGCCACAGGCAGCAGAGCTGAAAGCACTCACACAGATCCGTGTGAGAGGCACAACTTTGCAAGCGCTATGTTTCATAGTCTAACTAAATACGAAACAAAGGGCTATGCTACACAGTCTAACTAAATACAAAACAAAGCGCTATGTTTCGGGCGGCATCAGAACTGCGCACTTTTTTTGTTAAGAAGAAAAACATTTAAAAAAGCTCATCAATGGCATGCAGGCATAATTGGAAAAACAAGAGAAGGCAAGCTATCAGAAGGGGCTGTGTCCTGTGTTGTGGCCGCGAACCGGAGCACCGGCTGTGTTTGTCAGGAAGGTTACTCAGCTTTGAAACGCTCTTCTAACTTGGTTTTCTGCACCTCAGATAAATGCGTGAATGTGCAGTCTGCTTTGAACTCTTCAAGGATGAGCCTGTCTGATCAAAAGATCCGAGCTGGAGCTGCAAGCAGTGATCCTGTGCTGTGGCCGCGCGGACGTGGACAAGAAAACAAGATAAAAGAATGAGGGGTAAAGGTGGATTCGTGAGAGTGAGGAAGGACGGACATGGCGGCCAGCAGAGTGGAGTCGAAGGGACTAACATACGAGGCGGGAGAGAGGAAAGGAGGGAGAGGGGGAGGGACAGAGAGAAGGAGGGATATAAAAAGGTAGGGTGGGAGAGAGGGAGGTGCGGAAAGAGGGATTGATGGAGAGAGGGAAGGGCAGATAGAGGAAAGGAGGGAAGGGGAGGAAGGGACGGAGGGCAGGTGGGAGGGAGAGAGGTTGGGATGGAGAGAAGGAGGGAGGTGGGGAGAGAGAAAGGAACGGAAAGAGGAAGGAAAGAGGAAGGGAGAGAGAGAAGAGGCGGAGAAGGGAGGGAGGGAGGAAAGTAGGTAGAGGGAGGGAGGGCGAGAGGAAGGGAAAGAGAGAGGGAAGGAGGGAGGATGGAAGAGGGAGAGAGAGGAAGAGCGAGAGGATGAGAGGGAGAGAAGAAGAGAGGATGAGAGGGAGAGAGGAAATGAGGGAGGGAGAAAGGAAGAGAGAGAGTAAGAAAAAGACAGAAGGAGAAATAACAATAAAGTGAGAGGGTATATAAAGAGAGAACAAAGAAAAGGATAAGAGCTAAAGAGAGAGGAGAGAAAGCAGAATGGAAAGGGATAAGAGGAAGAGAGAGAGAGAGAGACACACATCTAGAGCAGAAGCGAGACAATGTGAAAGAGAGCAAAAGAGACCGAGAGAGAGGGAGCAGGACAGCGAGCGAGCGGGAAACAGGAGAATAAGAGAGATGACCAGCCAGAGAGGGAGAAAAGAGACGAAGAGAGAGGGGTGTAGACTCTGTGTACCTTGTGAGAGAGAGGGGCAAGTAGACGCCACAGGCAGCAGAGCTGAAAGCACTCACACAGATCCGTGTGAGAGGCACAACTTTGCAAGCGCTATGTTTCATAGTCTAACTAAATACGAAACAAAGGGCTATGCTACACAGTCTAACTAAATACAAAACAAAGCGCTATGTTTCGGGCGGCATCAGAACTGCGCACTTTTTTTGTTAAGAAGAAAAACATTTAAAAAAGCTCATCAATGGCATGCAGGCATAATTGGAAAAACAAGAGAAGGCAAGCTATCAGAAGGGGCTGTGTCCTGTGTTGTGGCCGCGAACCGGAGCCACGGCTGTGTTTGTCAGGAAGGTTACTCAGCTTTGAAACGCTCTTCTAACACGGTTTTCTGCACCACAGATAAATGCATGAATGTGCAGTCTGCTTTGAACTCTTCAAGGATGAGCCTGTCTGATCAAAAGATCCGAGCTGGAGCTGCAAGCAGTGATCCTGTGCTGTGGCCGCGCGGACGTGGACAAGAAAACAAGATAAAAGAATGAGGGGTAAAGGTGGATTCGTAAGAGTGAGGAAGGACGGACATGGCGGCCAGCAGAGTGGAGTCGAAGGGACTAACATACGAGGCGTGCTTTGTGGTGGGGGAGGGGGAATGGCAAAATGCAGACGCCGAGTGTGGCGGCCAGCAGAGTGACACGATCTGTGGTAGGGGAGGGGGAGGAGAAATGAAAGGAAAGGCTGTGTTTGCGGGGAGAGAGAGGGGAGGTGCTGGTGTGGGAGGGGGAGGTGCTGGTGTGGGAGGAGTGCTGCTATGGCAAGGCTGTGTTTGCGGGGAGAGAGAGGGGAGGTGCTGGTGTGGGAGGGGGGAGTTGCTGGTGTGGGAGGAGTGCTGCTAGGGGAGGAGAAGCCCTGGCCGTGAATGCTCGTGCATGTTCACGTGAACTGCAAGAAAACGCCGGGCTGAAACCCCTTAGTTTGAAGAGGATTTTGCCGACATGAATTCGATCCTATCCATTCCTGCGGAATGGGACAGGCTCGACCTAAACATCAGAGGTGGCAATAGACTCCTAGCACTTAGGAGGCTGGAGTCGAGATATATTATTCTTCTCGACACCAAAACACCAAACGGGTTAAATTCTGACGAAGCTTTAAGTGTACACCTGTAACATCACATTTTATTGGAAAGTAGCCCGTTACCTGTAATCTCATGAGTAGATTAATATAGATTGGCTCCATGCTAACTCACGTATCCCACTCCTCTGAACCTTCACAGTGTGGATACTAGTGTAATACCAGAGTATCAGCACACTTCAATTAAAAAACATTAGGCACTCTTAATTTCAATAGTCGTTAGGAGCACATAGGGTAAGTAGAATAGGAAAATCACGTATAATGATTCCACACAATTTTGTACTGAATGGTCTTAAATTATCATGAATTATGGTGTATACATGAAAGCACATAATGAGCCAACAATGATTTTGCCCACTGGGGCTTAATTCTATTTCAATAATTCTATTGTCACTTTGAATTAATTGTCAGAATTATAGATGATTTACATGGTAGTAATTTGCAAGGCATATAACGTTTAAGTACTGAGACAAACTCAAAGTGTGGTTTGATTATTCTGTAACAATGCAATTAGTCACAGTTGGTGTTTATTTTTAGCACTTTTAAAATTATTATTTTGGCTGTTGGTCGCGTACATATATGCATCTATATTGGCACGTGCATTTGTTAATGAGTTCATCATCATTGTTTTGGGCATAGAGTATTTAGAAATATGAGATTTTGCGATGTATTGTATCTGAGAAAGTTGAATTAATTTACAATCATGTATAATAATCGCAAACTGCACTTGCAGTAGATTTCATTCATAAAGTAATGCCCAAGCATGACAAAATCTTACATTAGAATCATGTGTAAAAAGATTTCTTCCATGTTTATTAAACAGCCGATGTAAACAATGAACGTCATCAAACTGCTCCGACGATCGAGTTGTGCATATGTATATAAACTGTCGTTTTTATATGGGAAGTTGTTGTGACCAAGGCGGTTTGTCCGCCGAAACGCGTAAAGCCATCTGCACAGGGTAAATAAAATTCCCTTTTCGTGAAGCTCACAGAGTCAGCGCCTTTTCTTTTTATCTCAACGTTAAAGGTTTGGATGTTATATATATATATATATATATATATATATATATATATATATAAACGCTCCAAGGTTGTCCCAAACTTTGAAAATGCACTCCAACTCTCACCGATTACGGGTGAAAGCGGTGACAGCACACCGCAGGTAGCAGCAGCATCTCGATCTTCCTTCTGCTTAATTCGTGACGCCTGACGCGTTTCAGTGCCTCCGCACTTCTTCAGAGGCGTGGTCTCCACATGCCCGACCATTTCAATACCACTCATCCAATGAGCGGCTCGGTTGAGCTCAGATGGCATTCTGGGACATGTGGTTTAGTTGTGGCATGTTGTACCGCTCACAATCCCTTTATTTGTGAAAGTTTGTCCATATGAGACTCAGTAACATCTGGAGTCTCATGGTCCCCACTTTAGCGAGGCGGTGCATTTTCTGCGGCAGGACGGCCGCAATGTATAAACGCTCCAAGGTTGTCCCAAACTTTGAAAATGCACTCCAACTCTCACCGATTACGGGTGAAAGCGGTGACAGCACACCGCAGGTAGCAGCAGCATCTCGATCTTCCTTCTGCTTAATTCGTGACGCCTGACGCGTTTCAGTGCCTCCGCACTTCTTCAGAGGCGTGGTCTCCACATGCCCGACCATTTCAATACCACTCATCCAATGAGCGGCTCGGTTGAGCTCAGATGGCATTCTGGGACATGTGGTTTAGTTGTGGCATGTTGTACCGCTCACAATCCCTTTATTTGTGAAAGTTTGTCCATATGAGACTCAGTAACATCTGGAGTCTCATGGTCCCCACTTTAGCGAGGCGGTGCATTTTCTGCGGCAGGACGGCCGCAATGTATAAACGCTCCAAGGTTGTCCCAAACTTTGAAAATGCACTCCAACTCTCACCGATTACGGGTGAAAGCGGTGACAGCACACCGCAGGTAGCAGCAGCATCTCGATCTTCCTTCTGCTTAATTCGTGACGCCTGACGCGTTTCAGTGCCTCCGCACTTCTTCAGAGGCGTGGTCTCCACATGCCCGACCATTTCAATACCACTCATCCAATGAGCGGCTCGGTTGAGCTCAGATGGCATTCTGGGACATGTGGTTTAGTTGTGGCATGTTGTACCGCTCACAATCCCTTTATTTGTGAAAGTTTGTCCATATGAGACTCAGTAACATCTGGAGTCTCATGGTCCCCACTTTAGCGAGGCGGTGCATTTTCTGCGGCAGGACGGCCGCAATGTATAAACGCTCCAAGGTTGTCCCAAACTTTGAAAATGCACTCCAACTCTCACCGATTACGGGTGAAAGCGGTGACAGCACACCGCAGGTAGCAGCAGCATCTCGATCTTCCTTCTGCTTAATTCGTGACGCCTGACGCGTTTCAGTGCCTCCGCACTTCTTCAGAGGCGTGGTCTCCACATGCCCGACCATTTCAATACCACTCATCCAATGAGCGGCTCGGTTGAGCTCAGATGGCATTCTGGGACATGTGGTTTAGTTGTGGCATGTTGTACCGCTCACAATCCCTTTATTTGTGAAAGTTTGTCCATATGAGACTCAGTAACATCTGGAGTCTCATGGTCCCCACTTTAGCGAGGCGGTGCATTTTCTGCGGCAGGACGGCCGCAATGTATAAACGCTCCAAGGTTGTCCCAAACTTTGAAAATGCACTCCAACTCTCACCGATTACGGGTGAAAGCGGTGACAGCACACCGCAGGTAGCAGCAGCATCTCGATCTTCCTTCTGCTTAATTCGTGACGCCTGACGCGTTTCAGTGCCTCCGCACTTCTTCAGAGGCGTGGTCTCCACATGCCCGACCATTTCAATACCACTCATCCAATGAGCGGCTCGGTTGAGCTCAGATGGCATTCTGGGACATGTGGTTTAGTTGTGGCATGTTGTACCGCTCACAATCCCTTTATTTGTGAAAGTTTGTCCATATGAGACTCAGTAACATCTGGAGTCTCATGGTCCCCACTTTAGCGAGGCGGTGCATTTTCTGCGGCAGGACGGCCGCAATGTATAAACGCTCCAAGGTTGTCCCAAACTTTGAAAATGCACTCCAACTCTCACCGATTACGGGTGAAAGCGGTGACAGCACACCGCAGGTAGCAGCAGCATCTCGATCTTCCTTCTGCTTAATTCGTGACGCCTGACGCGTTTCAGTGCCTCCGCACTTCTTCAGAGGCGTGGTCTCCACATGCCCGACCATTTCAATACCACTCATCCAATGAGCGGCTCGGTTGAGCTCAGATGGCATTCTGGGACATGTGGTTTAGTTGTGGCATGTTGTACCGCTCACAATCCCTTTATTTGTGAAAGTTTGTCCATATGAGACTCAGTAACATCTGGAGTCTCATGGTCCCCACTTTAGCGAGGCGGTGCATTTTCTGCGGCAGGACGGCCGCAATGTATAAACGCTCCAAGGTTGTCCCAAACTTTGAAAATGCACTCCAACTCTCACCGATTACGGGTGAAAGCGGTGACAGCACACCGCAGGTAGCAGCAGCATCTCGATCTTCCTTCTGCTTAATTCGTGACGCCTGACGCGTTTCAGTGCCTCCGCACTTCTTCAGAGGCGTGGTCTCCACATGCCCGACCATTTCAATACCACTCATCCAATGAGCGGCTCGGTTGAGCTCAGATGGCATTCTGGGACATGTGGTTTAGTTGTGGCATGTTGTACCGCTCACAATCCCTTTATTTGTGAAAGTTTGTCCATATGAGACTCAGTAACATCTGGAGTCTCATGGTCCCCACTTTAGCGAGGCGGTGCATTTTCTGCGGCAGGACGGCCGCAATGTATAAACGCTCCAAGGTTGTCCCAAACTTTGAAAATGCACTCCAACTCTCACCGATTACGGGTGAAAGCGGTGACAGCACACCGCAGGTAGCAGCAGCATCTCGATCTTCCTTCTGCTTAATTCGTGACGCCTGACGCGTTTCAGTGCCTCCGCACTTCTTCAGAGGCGTGGTCTCCACATGCCCGACCATTTCAATACCACTCATCCAATGAGCGGCTCGGTTGAGCTCAGATGGCATTCTGGGACATGTGGTTTAGTTGTGGCATGTTGTACCGCTCACAATCCCTTTATTTGTGAAAGTTTGTCCATATGAGACTCAGTAACATCTGGAGTCTCATGGTCCCCACTTTAGCGAGGCGGTGCATTTTCTGCGGCAGGACGGCCGCAATGTATAAACGCTCCAAGGTTGTCCCAAACTTTGAAAATGCACTCCAACTCTCACCGATTACGGGTGAAAGCGGTGACAGCACACCGCAGGTAGCAGCAGCATCTCGATCTTCCTTCTGCTTAATTCGTGACGCCTGACGCGTTTCAGTGCCTCCGCACTTCTTCAGAGGCGTGGTCTCCACATGCCCGACCATTTCAATACCACTCATCCAATGAGCGGCTCGGTTGAGCTCAGATGGCATTCTGGGACATGTGGTTTAGTTGTGGCATGTTGTACCGCTCACAATCCCTTTATTTGTGAAAGTTTGTCCATATGAGACTCAGTAACATCTGGAGTCTCATGGTCCCCACTTTAGCGAGGCGGTGCATTTTCTGCGGCAGGACGGCCGCAATGTATAAACGCTCCAAGGTTGTCCCAAACTTTGAAAATGCACTCCAACTCTCACCGATTACGGGTGAAAGCGGTGACAGCACACCGCAGGTAGCAGCAGCATCTCGATCTTCCTTCTGCTTAATTCGTGACGCCTGACGCGTTTCAGTGCCTCCGCACTTCTTCAGAGGCGTGGTCTCCACATGCCCGACCATTTCAATACCACTCATCCAATGAGCGGCTCGGTTGAGCTCAGATGGCATTCTGGGACATGTGGTTTAGTTGTGGCATGTTGTACCGCTCACAATCCCTTTATTTGTGAAAGTTTGTCCATATGAGACTCAGTAACATCTGGAGTCTCATGGTCCCCACTTTAGCGAGGCGGTGCATTTTCTGCGGCAGGACGGCCGCAATGTATAAACGCTCCAAGGTTGTCCCAAACTTTGAAAATGCACTCCAACTCTCACCGATTACGGGTGAAAGCGGTGACAGCACACCGCAGGTAGCAGCAGCATCTCGATCTTCCTTCTGCTTAATTCGTGACGCCTGACGCGTTTCAGTGCCTCCGCACTTCTTCAGAGGCGTGGTCTCCACATGCCCGACCATTTCAATACCACTCATCCAATGAGCGGCTCGGTTGAGCTCAGATGGCATTCTGGGACATGTGGTTTAGTTGTGGCATGTTGTACCGCTCACAATCCCTTTATTTGTGAAAGTTTGTCCATATGAGACTCAGTAACATCTGGAGTCTCATGGTCCCCACTTTAGCGAGGCGGTGCATTTTCTGCGGCAGGACGGCCGCAATGTATAAACGCTCCAAGGTTGTCCCAAACTTTGAAAATGCACTCCAACTCTCACCGATTACGGGTGAAAGCGGTGACAGCACACCGCAGGTAGCAGCAGCATCTCGATCTTCCTTCTGCTTAATTCGTGACGCCTGACGCGTTTCAGTGCCTCCGCACTTCTTCAGAGGCGTGGTCTCCACATGCCCGACCATTTCAATACCACTCATCCAATGAGCGGCTCGGTTGAGCTCAGATGGCATTCTGGGACATGTGGTTTAGTTGTGGCATGTTGTACCGCTCACAATCCCTTTATTTGTGAAAGTTTGTCCATATGAGACTCAGTAACATCTGGAGTCTCATGGTCCCCACTTTAGCGAGGCGGTGCATTTTCTGCGGCAGGACGGCCGCAATGTATAAACGCTCCAAGGTTGTCCCAAACTTTGAAAATGCACTCCAACTCTCACCGATTACGGGTGAAAGCGGTGACAGCACACCGCAGGTAGCAGCAGCATCTCGATCTTCCTTCTGCTTAATTCGTGACGCCTGACGCGTTTCAGTGCCTCCGCACTTCTTCAGAAGCGTGGTCTCCACATGCCCGACCATTTCAATACCACTCATCCAATGAGCGGCTCGGTTGAGCTCAGATGGCATTCTGGGACATGTGGTTTAGTTGTGGCATGTTGTACCGCTCACAATCCCTTTATTTGTGAAAGTTTGTCCATATGAGACTCAGTAACATCTGGAGTCTCATGGTCCCCACTTTAGCGAGGCGGTGCATTTTCTGCGGCAGGACGGCCGCAATGTATAAACGCTCCAAGGTTGTCCCAAACTTTGAAAATGCACTCCAACTCTCACCGATTACGGGTGAAAGCGGTGACAGCACACCGCAGGTAGCAGCAGCATCTCGATCTTCCTTCTGCTTAATTCGTGACGCCTGACGCGTTTCAGTGCCTCCGCACTTCTTCAGAGGCGTGGTCTCCACATGCCCGACCATTTCAATACCACTCATCCAATGAGCGGCTCGGTTGAGCTCAGATGGCATTCTGGGACATGTGGTTTAGTTGTGGCATGTTGTACCGCTCACAATCCCTTTATTTGTGAAAGTTTGTCCATATGAGACTCAGTAACATCTGGAGTCTCATGGTCCCCACTTTAGCGAGGCGGTGCATTTTCTGCGGCAGGACGGCCGCAATGTATAAACGCTCCAAGGTTGTCCCAAACTTTGAAAATGCACTCCAACTCTCACCGATTACGGGTGAAAGCGGTGACAGCACACCGCAGGTAGCAGCAGCATCTCGATCTTCCTTCTGCTTAATTCGTGACGCCTGACGCGTTTCAGTGCCTCCGCACTTCTTCAGAGGCGTGGTCTCCACATGCCCGACCATTTCAATACCACTCATCCAATGAGCGGCTCGGTTGAGCTCAGATGGCATTCTGGGACATGTGGTTTAGTTGTGGCATGTTGTACCGCTCACAATCCCTTTATTTGTGAAAGTTTGTCCATATGAGACTCAGTAACATCTGGAGTCTCATGGTCCCCACTTTAGCGAGGCGGTGCATTTTCTGCGGCAGGACGGCCGCAATGTATAAACGCTCCAAGGTTGTCCCAAACTTTGAAAATGCACTCCAACTCTCACCGAGACTCCAGATGTTACTGAGTCTCATATGGACAAACTTTCACAAATAAAGGGATTGTGAGCGGTACAACATGCCACAACTAAACCACATGTCCCAGAATGCCATCTGAGCTCAACCGAGCCGCTCATTGGATGAGTGGTATTGAAATGGTCGGGCATGTGGAGACCACGCCTCTGAAGAAGTGCGGAGGCACTGAAACGCGTCAGGCGTCACGAATTAAGCAGAAGGAAGATCGAGATGCTGCTGCTACCTGCGGTGTGCTGTCACCGCTTTCACCCGTAATCGGTGAGAGTTGGAGTGCATTTTCAAAGTTTGGGACAACCTTGGAGCGTTTATACATTGCGGCCGTCCTGCCGCAGAAAATGCACCGCCTCGCTAAAGTGGGGACCATGAGACTCCAGATGTTACTGAGTCTCATATGGACAAACTTTCACAAATAAAGGGATTGTGAGCGGTACAACATGCCACAACTAAACCACATGTCCCAGAATGCCATCTGAGCTCAACCGAGCCGCTCATTGGATGAGTGGTATTGAAATGGTCGGGCATGTGGAGACCACGCCTCTGAAGAAGTGCGGAGGCACTGAAACGCGTCAGGCGTCACGAATTAAGCAGAAGGAAGATCGAGATGCTGCTGCTACCTGCGGTGTGCTGTCACCGCTTTCACCCGTAATCGGTGAGAGTTGGAGTGCATTTTCAAAGTTTGGGACAACCTTGGAGCGTTTATACATTGCGGCCGTCCTGCCGCAGAAAATGCACCGCCTCGCTAAAGTGGGGACCATGAGACTCCAGATGTTACTGAGTCTCATATGGACAAACTTTCACAAATAAAGGGATTGTGAGCGGTACAACATGCCACAACTAAACCACATGTCCCAGAATGCCATCTGAGCTCAACCGAGCCGCTCATTGGATGAGTGGTATTGAAATGGTCGGGCATGTGGAGACCACGCCTCTGAAGAAGTGCGGAGGCACTGAAACGCGTCAGGCGTCACGAATTAAGCAGAAGGAAGATCGAGATGCTGCTGCTACCTGCGGTGTGCTGTCACCGCTTTCACCCGTAATCGGTGAGAGTTGGAGTGCATTTTCAAAGTTTGGGACAACCTTGGAGCGTTTATACATTGCGGCCGTCCTGCCGCAGAAAATGCACCGCCTCGCTAAAGTGGGGACCATGAGACTCCAGATGTTACTGAGTCTCATATGGACAAACTTTCACAAATAAAGGGATTGTGAGCGGTACAACATGCCACAACTAAACCACATGTCCCAGAATGCCATCTGAGCTCAACCGAGCCGCTCATTGGATGAGTGGTATTGAAATGGTCGGGCATGTGGAGACCACGCCTCTGAAGAAGTGCGGAGGCACTGAAACGCGTCAGGCGTCACGAATTAAGCAGAAGGAAGATCGAGATGCTGCTGCTACCTGCGGTGTGCTGTCACCGCTTTCACCCGTAATCGGTGAGAGTTGGAGTGCATTTTCAAAGTTTGGGACAACCTTGGAGCGTTTATACATTGCGGCCGTCCTGCCGCAGAAAATGCACCGCCTCGCTAAAGTGGGGACCATGAGACTCCAGATGTTACTGAGTCTCATATGGACAAACTTTCACAAATAAAGGGATTGTGAGCGGTACAACATGCCACAACTAAACCACATGTCCCAGAATGCCATCTGAGCTCAACCGAGCCGCTCATTGGATGAGTGGTATTGAAATGGTCGGGCATGTGGAGACCACGCCTCTGAAGAAGTGCGGAGGCACTGAAACGCGTCAGGCGTCACGAATTAAGCAGAAGGAAGATCGAGATGCTGCTGCTACCTGCGGTGTGCTGTCACCGCTTTCACCCGTAATCGGTGAGAGTTGGAGTGCATTTTCAAAGTTTGGGACAACCTTGGAGCGTTTATACATTGCGGCCGTCCTGCCGCAGAAAATGCACCGCCTCGCTAAAGTGGGGACCATGAGACTCCAGATGTTACTGAGTCTCATATGGACAAACTTTCACAAATAAAGGGATTGTGAGCGGTACAACATGCCACAACTAAACCACATGTCCCAGAATGCCATCTGAGCTCAACCGAGCCGCTCATTGGATGAGTGGTATTGAAATGGTCGGGCATGTGGAGACCACGCCTCTGAAGAAGTGCGGAGGCACTGAAACGCGTCAGGCGTCACGAATTAAGCAGAAGGAAGATCGAGATGCTGCTGCTACCTGCGGTGTGCTGTCACCGCTTTCACCCGTAATCGGTGAGAGTTGGAGTGCATTTTCAAAGTTTGGGACAACCTTGGAGCGTTTATACATTGCGGCCGTCCTGCCGCAGAAAATGCACCGCCTCGCTAAAGTGGGGACCATGAGACTCCAGATGTTACTGAGTCTCATATGGACAAACTTTCACAAATAAAGGGATTGTGAGCGGTACAACATGCCACAACTAAACCACATGTCCCAGAATGCCATCTGAGCTCAACCGAGCCGCTCATTGGATGAGTGGTATTGAAATGGTCGGGCATGTGGAGACCACGCCTCTGAAGAAGTGCGGAGGCACTGAAACGCGTCAGGCGTCACGAATTAAGCAGAAGGAAGATCGAGATGCTGCTGCTACCTGCGGTGTGCTGTCACCGCTTTCACCCGTAATCGGTGAGAGTTGGAGTGCATTTTCAAAGTTTGGGACAACCTTGGAGCGTTTATACATTGCGGCCGTCCTGCCGCAGAAAATGCACCGCCTCGCTAAAGTGGGGACCATGAGACTCCAGATGTTACTGAGTCTCATATGGACAAACTTTCACAAATAAAGGGATTGTGAGCGGTACAACATGCCACAACTAAACCACATGTCCCAGAATGCCATCTGAGCTCAACCGAGCCGCTCATTGGATGAGTGGTATTGAAATGGTCGGGCATGTGGAGACCACGCCTCTGAAGAAGTGCGGAGGCACTGAAACGCGTCAGGCGTCACGAATTAAGCAGAAGGAAGATCGAGATGCTGCTGCTACCTGCGGTGTGCTGTCACCGCTTTCACCCGTAATCGGTGAGAGTTGGAGTGCATTTTCAAAGTTTGGGACAACCTTGGAGCGTTTATACATTGCGGCCGTCCTGCCGCAGAAAATGCACCGCCTCGCTAAAGTGGGGACCATGAGACTCCAGATGTTACTGAGTCTCATATGGACAAACTTTCACAAATAAAGGGATTGTGAGCGGTACAACATGCCACAACTAAACCACATGTCCCAGAATGCCATCTGAGCTCAACCGAGCCGCTCATTGGATGAGTGGTATTGAAATGGTCGGGCATGTGGAGACCACGCCTCTGAAGAAGTGCGGAGGCACTGAAACGCGTCAGGCGTCACGAATTAAGCAGAAGGAAGATCGAGATGCTGCTGCTACCTGCGGTGTGCTGTCACCGCTTTCACCCGTAATCGGTGAGAGTTGGAGTGCATTTTCAAAGTTTGGGACAACCTTGGAGCGTTTATACATTGCGGCCGTCCTGCCGCAGAAAATGCACCGCCTCGCTAAAGTGGGGACCATGAGACTCCAGATGTTACTGAGTCTCATATGGACAAACTTTCACAAATAAAGGGATTGTGAGCGGTACAACATGCCACAACTAAACCACATGTCCCAGAATGCCATCTGAGCTCAACCGAGCCGCTCATTGGATGAGTGGTATTGAAATGGTCGGGCATGTGGAGACCACGCCTCTGAAGAAGTGCGGAGGCACTGAAACGCGTCAGGCGTCACGAATTAAGCAGAAGGAAGATCGAGATGCTGCTGCTACCTGCGGTGTGCTGTCACCGCTTTCACCCGTAATCGGTGAGAGTTGGAGTGCATTTTCAAAGTTTGGGACAACCTTGGAGCGTTTATACATTGCGGCCGTCCTGCCGCAGAAAATGCACCGCCTCGCTAAAGTGGGGACCATGAGACTCCAGATGTTACTGAGTCTCATATGGACAAACTTTCACAAATAAAGGGATTGTGAGCGGTACAACATGCCACAACTAAACCACATGTCCCAGAATGCCATCTGAGCTCAACCGAGCCGCTCATTGGATGAGTGGTATTGAAATGGTCGGGCATGTGGAGACCACGCCTCTGAAGAAGTGCGGAGGCACTGAAACGCGTCAGGCGTCACGAATTAAGCAGAAGGAAGATCGAGATGCTGCTGCTACCTGCGGTGTGCTGTCACCGCTTTCACCCGTAATCGGTGAGAGTTGGAGTGCATTTTCAAAGTTTGGGACAACCTTGGAGCGTTTATACATTGCGGCCGTCCTGCCGCAGAAAATGCACCGCCTCGCTAAAGTGGGGACCATGAGACTCCAGATGTTACTGAGTCTCATATGGACAAACTTTCACAAATAAAGGGATTGTGAGCGGTACAACATGCCACAACTAAACCACATGTCCCAGAATGCCATCTGAGCTCAACCGAGCCGCTCATTGGATGAGTGGTATTGAAATGGTCGGGCATGTGGAGACCACGCCTCTGAAGAAGTGCGGAGGCACTGAAACGCGTCAGGCGTCACGAATTAAGCAGAAGGAAGATCGAGATGCTGCTGCTACCTGCGGTGTGCTGTCACCGCTTTCACCCGTAATCGGTGAGAGTTGGAGTGCATTTTCAAAGTTTGGGACAACCTTGGAGCGTTTATACATTGCGGCCGTCCTGCCGCAGAAAATGCACCGCCTCGCTAAAGTGGGGACCATGAGACTCCAGATGTTACTGAGTCTCATATGGACAAACTTTCACAAATAAAGGGATTGTGAGCGGTACAACATGCCACAACTAAACCACATGTCCCAGAATGCCATCTGAGCTCAACCGAGCCGCTCATTGGATGAGTGGTATTGAAATGGTCGGGCATGTGGAGACCACGCCTCTGAAGAAGTGCGGAGGCACTGAAACGCGTCAGGCGTCACGAATTAAGCAGAAGGAAGATCGAGATGCTGCTGCTACCTGCGGTGTGCTGTCACCGCTTTCACCCGTAATCGGTGAGAGTTGGAGTGCATTTTCAAAGTTTGGGACAACCTTGGAGCGTTTATACATTGCGGCCGTCCTGCCGCAGAAAATGCACCGCCTCGCTAAAGTGGGGACCATGAGACTCCAGATGTTACTGAGTCTCATATGGACAAACTTTCACAAATAAAGGGATTGTGAGCGGTACAACATGCCACAACTAAACCACATGTCCCAGAATGCCATCTGAGCTCAACCGAGCCGCTCATTGGATGAGTGGTATTGAAATGGTCGGGCATGTGGAGACCACGCCTCTGAAGAAGTGCGGAGGCACTGAAACGCGTCAGGCGTCACGAATTAAGCAGAAGGAAGATCGAGATGCTGCTGCTACCTGCGGTGTGCTGTCACCGCTTTCACCCGTAATCGGTGAGAGTTGGAGTGCATTTTCAAAGTTTGGGACAACCTTGGAGCGTTTATACATTGCGGCCGTCCTGCCGCAGAAAATGCACCGCCTCGCTAAAGTGGGGACCATGAGACTCCAGATGTTACTGAGTCTCATATGGACAAACTTTCACAAATAAAGGGATTGTGAGCGGTACAACATGCCACAACTAAACCACATGTCCCAGAATGCCATCTGAGCTCAACCGAGCCGCTCATTGGATGAGTGGTATTGAAATGGTCGGGCATGTGGAGACCACGCCTCTGAAGAAGTGCGGAGGCACTGAAACGCGTCAGGCGTCACGAATTAAGCAGAAGGAAGATCGAGATGCTGCTGCTACCTGCGGTGTGCTGTCACCGCTTTCACCCGTAATCGGTGAGAGTTGGAGTGCATTTTCAAAGTTTGGGACAACCTTGGAGCGTTTATACATTGCGGCCGTCCTGCCGCAGAAAATGCACCGCCTCGCTAAAGTGGGGACCATGAGACTCCAGATGTTACTGAGTCTCATATGGACAAACTTTCACAAATAAAGGGATTGTGAGCGGTACAACATGCCACAACTAAACCACATGTCCCAGAATGCCATCTGAGCTCAACCGAGCCGCTCATTGGATGAGTGGTATTGAAATGGTCGGGCATGTGGAGACCACGCCTCTGAAGAAGTGCGGAGGCACTGAAACGCGTCAGGCGTCACGAATTAAGCAGAAGGAAGATCGAGATGCTGCTGCTACCTGCGGTGTGCTGTCACCGCTTTCACCCGTAATCGGTGAGAGTTGGAGTGCATTTTCAAAGTTTGGGACAACCTTGGAGCGTTTATACATTGCGGCCGTCCTGCCGCAGAAAATGCACCGCCTCGCTAAAGTGGGGACCATGAGACTCCAGATGTTACTGAGTCTCATATGGACAAACTTTCACAAATAAAGGGATTGTGAGCGGTACAACATGCCACAACTAAACCACATGTCCCAGAATGCCATCTGAGCTCAACCGAGCCGCTCATTGGATGAGTGGTATTGAAATGGTCGGGCATGTGGAGACCACGCCTCTGAAGAAGTGCGGAGGCACTGAAACGCGTCAGGCGTCACGAATTAAGCAGAAGGAAGATCGAGATGCTGCTGCTACCTGCGGTGTGCTGTCACCGCTTTCACCCGTAATCGGTGAGAGTTGGAGTGCATTTTCAAAGTTTGGGACAACCTTGGAGCGTTTATACATTGCGGCCGTCCTGCCGCAGAAAATGCACCGCCTCGCTAAAGTGGGGACCATGAGACTCCAGATGTTACTGAGTCTCATATGGACAAACTTTCACAAATAAAGGGATTGTGAGCGGTACAACATGCCACAACTAAACCACATGTCCCAGAATGCCATCTGAGCTCAACCGAGCCGCTCATTGGATGAGTGGTATTGAAATGGTCGGGCATGTGGAGACCACGCCTCTGAAGAAGTGCGGAGGCACTGAAACGCGTCAGGCGTCACGAATTAAGCAGAAGGAAGATCGAGATGCTGCTGCTACCTGCGGTGTGCTGTCACCGCTTTCACCCGTAATCGGTGAGAGTTGGAGTGCATTTTCAAAGTTTGGGACAACCTTGGAGCGTTTATACATTGCGGCCGTCCTGCCGCAGAAAATGCACCGCCTCGCTAAAGTGGGGACCATGAGACTCCAGATGTTACTGAGTCTCATATGGACAAACTTTCACAAATAAAGGGATTGTGAGCGGTACAACATGCCACAACTAAACCACATGTCCCAGAATGCCATCTGAGCTCAACCGAGCCGCTCATTGGATGAGTGGTATTGAAATGGTCGGGCATGTGGAGACCACGCCTCTGAAGAAGTGCGGAGGCACTGAAACGCGTCAGGCGTCACGAATTAAGCAGAAGGAAGATCGAGATGCTGCTGCTACCTGCGGTGTGCTGTCACCGCTTTCACCCGTAATCGGTGAGAGTTGGAGTGCATTTTCAAAGTTTGGGACAACCTTGGAGCGTTTATACATTGCGGCCGTCCTGCCGCAGAAAATGCACCGCCTCGCTAAAGTGGGGACCATGAGACTCCAGATGTTACTGAGTCTCATATGGACAAACTTTCACAAATAAAGGGATTGTGAGCGGTACAACATGCCACAACTAAACCACATGTCCCAGAATGCCATCTGAGCTCAACCGAGCCGCTCATTGGATGAGTGGTATTGAAATGGTCGGGCATGTGGAGACCACGCCTCTGAAGAAGTGCGGAGGCACTGAAACGCGTCAGGCGTCACGAATTAAGCAGAAGGAAGATCGAGATGCTGCTGCTACCTGCGGTGTGCTGTCACCGCTTTCACCCGTAATCGGTGAGAGTTGGAGTGCATTTTCAAAGTTTGGGACAACCTTGGAGCGTTTATACATTGCGGCCGTCCTGCCGCAGAAAATGCACCGCCTCGCTAAAGTGGGGACCATGAGACTCCAGATGTTACTGAGTCTCATATGGACAAACTTTCACAAATAAAGGGATTGTGAGCGGTACAACATGCCACAACTAAACCACATGTCCCAGAATGCCATCTGAGCTCAACCGAGCCGCTCATTGGATGAGTGGTATTGAAATGGTCGGGCATGTGGAGACCACGCCTCTGAAGAAGTGCGGAGGCACTGAAACGCGTCAGGCGTCACGAATTAAGCAGAAGGAAGATCGAGATGCTGCTGCTACCTGCGGTGTGCTGTCACCGCTTTCACCCGTAATCGGTGAGAGTTGGAGTGCATTTTCAAAGTTTGGGACAACCTTGGAGCGTTTATACATTGCGGCCGTCCTGCCGCAGAAAATGCACCGCCTCGCTAAAGTGGGGACCATGAGACTCCAGATGTTACTGAGTCTCATATGGACAAACTTTCACAAATAAAGGGATTGTGAGCGGTACAACATGCCACAACTAAACCACATGTCCCAGAATGCCATCTGAGCTCAACCGAGCCGCTCATTGGATGAGTGGTATTGAAATGGTCGGGCATGTGGAGACCACGCCTCTGAAGAAGTGCGGAGGCACTGAAACGCGTCAGGCGTCACGAATTAAGCAGAAGGAAGATCGAGATGCTGCTGCTACCTGCGGTGTGCTGTCACCGCTTTCACCCGTAATCGGTGAGAGTTGGAGTGCATTTTCAAAGTTTGGGACAACCTTGGAGCGTTTATACATTGCGGCCGTCCTGCCGCAGAAAATGCACCGCCTCGCTAAAGTGGGGACCATGAGACTCCAGATGTTACTGAGTCTCATATGGACAAACTTTCACAAATAAAGGGATTGTGAGCGGTACAACATGCCACAACTAAACCACATGTCCCAGAATGCCATCTGAGCTCAACCGAGCCGCTCATTGGATGAGTGGTATTGAAATGGTCGGGCATGTGGAGACCACGCCTCTGAAGAAGTGCGGAGGCACTGAAACGCGTCAGGCGTCACGAATTAAGCAGAAGGAAGATCGAGATGCTGCTGCTACCTGCGGTGTGCTGTCACCGCTTTCACCCGTAATCGGTGAGAGTTGGAGTGCATTTTCAAAGTTTGGGACAACCTTGGAGCGTTTATATATATATATATATATATATATATATATATATATATATATATATATATACACTTAATAACTGAGTATGTCTGCATATGTGTAACCTGTATTTCTGCATATACCAGCCCCATATCTGAAACGTATACATTGTACATCTGTATAGCTGCATGTTTACAGCACAGGTCTGTATGTATCTGCAGGTATGTATCAAGTTTATCTTTATATTGTCTTGAGTGTAGAGCATGCACTTGTGTTCATCTACATATATGTACCTTGTAAAACATGTGTAGCTGAATCTATTCTGTATAGTATTATAGACTTGCAAGTGTGTAGTGTGTGTGTGTGTATGCCAGTGCATGTCTGTGTCGGTCTACATCTGTGTGTATGCACGTTAACACTGCACATGTGTATCTGCTCCCATGTGTGTGTGTATCCTACATAAGTGTAGGTGTGCATCCCATATATCAGCTTGTGTGTACTCTTTATCAGGGTATATCTAAATGCACATAAGTGTATATATCAATTTCTTTGTGTATTCCTCAAGTGTACGTATTTGCTTAGAGTTTTAATAGAGAACTATGTGCCTTCTCCTGGTTACACTTATGCATTGGTGTGCTATTCAAATGCAGTGAAGTGAATTTATGTTATGTTACGTTATGTGTATTGTAAAGTGCACCATCACCCACAAGGTATCCTGGTGCTGAGCAGGTGTGTGTGTGCAGGACACATAGCTTGATTAATTGAAAAGTCAGGTTTTCAACTTATTCCCGAATTCAAAAAGAGAAAAGGCTTTGATGTGGAGTGGGAAGTCATTCCATGATGTAAGAATGATGTAAGAGAATGCCTGTCCTCCTGATCTGGTTCTGTCTATGCTTGGAATGTGTGTGCGAGTAGGAGTCCTGCAGAGCAGATGTGTGTGGGTGGTTGGCAAAAGGAGATGCAACTGTTCAGGTAGGAGGGGCCTAAGTTGTGTAGTGATTGAATGTGTGCGTGATAAGTTTGAGATGAGTGTGTTTGTGTATCGAGAGCCAGAGGAGCTCCCTGAGGTGTGGTGTGAGTTCTGTGTGGGAGGCTGAGGATGAGCCTAGCAGGCAGGTTCTGGAGGATTATCTAGTGAATTGCTTTGTGATCCCGGCTTAGAGGGTGTTTCCATAGTCCAACTTGCTGGTGACTAGAGCATGAGTGACAGTTTTTTAGTTCTACTTGGGAGCCATTTGAAGATCTTCCTCAGCATCCTCACGACGTGGAATTAGCAGTCGAGGCCCGCTTGACTTGTTGGTGGGGTGGGGGGGGGGGGGGGGGGGGGCACGGGGCTTGGCGCGGGGGTTTAAAAAAACATTTTAAAAAAACTTACCTTACAGGGTCCCGCACCGCCTCTGTTCCTGGCCGGGTCCTGCTGCTGGAACAGGCAGGAAGCATGCATCCTCCCTCCCATAAGCAAATCACAACTCTGCAATGGCGGCATTGTGATTGGTGCAGACAGCACCCAGCCGGGCTCCTGTAGGGAGGCCATTTTCTCTATGTAGGCAGCCTATATAGAGAAAATGTGGAGTGCGCATGACTGGTTTGGTCGGCCCCAGAGGGCTGACCAAACAGTCAGGGCCACAATAGTGGGCAAGCCACTCCTCCCCAACCCGATCACCACCCCCCACCCCCCTGCCCCTAACCAGGCATACACTCCTGGCCACCCCCAACCAGGCATAACCTGCCTTCTGCTTTCTCGTAGCGCGAGAAGCAGTAACATAAAATGGTATTTAAAATACCATTTTATGTTTCTGCTTCTTGCACTGCGAGAAAGCAGTGGGGCGAATCAGGATGCAGTGATGCATTGACTTATATAGGTCATCTCCAATTTTCTGTCAGTAACCACCAATAATACAGATTTCTTTCTTGGCACAATTCTTTTAAAGTAAATGCGTGATTAACACATGACCCAGGCAGCTGTGTATGTTTAAAAGATGAAAGTGGACTTGAGTGCCTCCAGGGTACATTTGGAGGAGCCCCTAGTGCTGCTGTAGTAGCAGTTTCTGCCGGGCACCACACGTAGATTTTTAGGACCAGGCATGAAAGGGATGATGTGTGTATGTGTGTTTGTGTGTGTGTAAGTAAACTGTGTGTCTGTAAATAATACACTTAGGATTGAGACATGAGTATGCATTTGATCGAGGCCATGGTATGACTTCCAGTCTCGTTAGGGCACATGGTTTTTTAACACTTCCACCTAAAATGTTATTGAGTGCTGTAATGAGAGTGGGTGTCGTATTGTGGCCTTCATCTGATGGAAAATCAGAGTTTTAGATGAGAAGTCACTAATAAGCCACTTTTAAATTCACCTATGCTTGAAATAATTGAGGAACCAAAACCTGAAACACCCAGTTTAGGACAGAAGTGTTACTAGAAACAATATAGCTTTGAGAAAATGGTACTTAAACCTCAAAATGTGTTGACTGTTTCTGTGTCGAATGATTGATTGACACCATGGCGCTGGCAAGATAACTGGTGCATTGTTGAGTGCACTGCCCGGTGGGCCTGCATCGCCTGTTCCTTACCTTAAGTCTCCTATTACGTTGTGGGTCTATTTTAGGCCCACATATGGGCCTATCTGCATATGTTTAAGTGTGGGCTTTTTTGGCGTATATTTAACAAGGACCCCCTGAAAACATAGATACTATAGTTCCTAGGTCAGGGAAAAGAGAGCAATTGACAAAAAACAGCCTAGGCAACCGATACTTTGAGCAGAACACAATATAAAAGGACAATTGACTACAACTTACTACAAAACTGGGTATTATATTAATGGTTTAAAAATAAAAAAATCAATGACATATTGCAGTTTTCAATTCACATGAAATAAAATAACGACGAAATGACAAAATTAAAATCCTGCATAGTATATTACCAATGAAAAATACATTACAAAACTCTACACAAACATAAGTTAAAAAATGGCAAATAAGTGGCACAATGATTCTCTACGCGCGTTTCGGCGACCAGCGCCTTCTTCTGGAGCAGCCACGTAAATTCTACAAAATGAAAATACATACAAGAAAAATATATAATTACACACTGATAATACAACACATTATACAGATAAGATCATAATATCACGAGTTTTAGTTTAGTAGCCAATTAGTACCTTTTAAGTGTGAACATGTGTTCATTTGTGATCCTATATTTGTTTGGTTGTGGATCCTTTGTCTTTGTTTTCGCGTCCTTGTTAGTGTGTATTTTAGTAGTCTTTCTTCCTGGTCATGTCTGTGCCATTTGCCGTTTGGGTGTGTACGGTATCTCATGTATGAGTGCATAGTATCAGATGCAGACAGGCCATATTCCAACTTTGCTTCCAGAGTTACAGCAGCCCCCATCATTGTAAACCTCTTTCAAGCATGCTCCTTCAATGATTTGGTCTCCTGACAATACAAGCTTTCTAGGAAAGTGCTGGATTTGTTGTTTGCCCATAGCTGGCTCAGGTGTGAGTCGTGATCTCCCAGCTATTACTGTTATGGTGAACATGCTAACTCTCTTCTTGCCTTCCTCTAGCTGAGTGGTTGTGGCATCTTGGGTGTCGGCGTGTGGCTGGCCGTCACACAAGGGAACTTTGCAACATTGTCCTACACCTTCCCGTCTCTGTCGGCGGCCAGCCTCTTCATGGTGACAGGATCGGTGATCATGGTGGTGGGCTTTATCGGCTGTCTGGGTGCGGTGACGGAGCGTCGGTGTCTGCTGCTGTCGGTAAGACATTCATTTAATATCTTGTGCTGGGATAGAAGTGGTTTGGGGGAAGCTTAGCTTCCAAAACCTCAGGATCCAGTGTGCCATTGTGATAATGATCCAGCGGCCTATAGAAAATATGTCATAAACTACGCTACCTAACTTCACCACACACTCTAAAATTCACCACTTAAAAACATGGACCCATTAATAAAACCTGACATATTTTGACCAACTGAATCATGTGGCCTAATTAAACTTATATACAACTTATATACATTTATATACATCCGCGGTAAATAAGGACATCACTCAAACAAATCCTAACTATTTAATTGGCCACCATGGCGATGGCATCTAGCTAATGATAACCTGCACTCCTGAAATAACAAGACCAGCTTGTTTCAAAAGTAAGTTTTTATTAGCTATTTGTTTGAATTATAAGAATATAGTTTTATTTATGCATTTTTATTAGAATCATTGTAAGCATATTTGAAAGCATCATATAGAATTCAGATTATTTGCAAAGAATTATAAGTTTAGCATTTTCTCAAAACCTAAGTCCCTAAATTAGCTAAATAAATGGAAATAAGGTAAAGTCTTCAGAGTATCTTACGTGCTCCAAGCAAAGTCCGACAGCACGACACCCTCATCCAAAGGTTAGAAAGCAGCAGCGTGACCCATCCACAGGACATGGGTCTTTATACCTTTCTGCGCTAAGCTAATCTAAGTAAAAGTAAAACTTTCTGCAAAAGTCGATGTCCCATTGGCTCATAAGTGACAAGTGACATGTCACCCCATAATTTCAAAACATCAGTTCCGTCACTTTCTTAGACTCCATTGTCTCTACTGTACGTGCTCCGAGGCTTCCTTTGCTTGCAACAATTTTGCCATAGTTTTTCACTGGTTTCATTTCACTTCCTCGGATGCCAAGTTATCAAATGATCCTTCTGCCGGTTCCTGACCTTGGCCACGTCAGACCAGAATAATGTCAGAGCCTCATCGCAGTTCAACAAATGTTACTTCGATGGAAAACTTTAGAAAGGACATCTCAGACTTCGTGCAGAAATTAAATTCATCTTTTTTAGTAAACTCGAGTGAACCAGGCCCAAAGCAGTTAACTTAATTTCTCTAATGTATAAACAAACACAAGAAAATAATTAATGAAAGAAATATTATTCATTCTGTTTCCACCCTTTGTTTGCTAATTATTTAACCCACCCATTAGTCTAATGTTACCTAGCACAAAGCAAACAAATAAAGCAGCATTTTATATCTACCAGTCTTCATTATTCCACGAAATCCTTTATGCACCTATAGAGAGTAGAATGACATCACATAGACAAGGAAAGCAAAATAAGCACATGCCACTTTTAAAATTCAGCTGCAGTTAGTTATGACATGACAGAATGACAAAATTAATTTATTATTTATACACGAACAAAAAGAGGCAACGGTAACGCACATTTATGAGCACATGTGTTAATATTCCCGCGTGTATAAGTTTAGTCTAAGTTGATTTAGTACAAATACATCAAAAATCATTAATAGAATTATTTTAATTTATGGAAGTATGACTTCACGAGTTGGAATAAAAAGTTATTCTCTATCTCGCTCCATCAACTCCCTCATCTGGTGATTAACAAATCACCACACCACACCCAAATTTTAGAAAATTTAAACTAAATAGAAAATGATTCAAATTCACTTGAGTTAGTATTCTAAAAATTCGTTTCTGCAAAATCTCTGCAATTATTATAACGAGCCCTATGTAATTCTTGTAATTCTATTTCATTTTCTTCTTCCTTTTTTATTTTATAAATTCTCTTCTTTTCTTTCAATTGTTTCTTTCTCTTATGTAATAAACAACCAATTTTTGTTAGAACTATTATAAATATTATCACAATCAAAGGTGTTAAAATCTTGCCAAGAACTGAACCACCTATTTCTTGAAACCAGGTTTTTATAGCTTGAAACCTTTTTGAAAGTCGTTCTGAAAAATCTTCCTCTTCTAATGGAACAATCTCTGAATGCATTTCTGTAATATTCTTAATGTACATATCAATATTTTTACTTTCGTCAGGTATGTAGGTACAACAATGTTGTACATGTAAAATGCCACAAACTCCTCCCTCTTTTGCTAAAAGTATATCTAAAGCAAGGCGATCTTGCATCTCCATAGTTCTAATTGCAATGACTTCAACATTCACTAATTGGAAACCATCTGCTGTATCAGTGGACAATCTATCGACAATTGTGGATAATTTTCTAATTTTCCCTGCATTCAAGGTTATACCTACTATGGGTATCACTGCTTCAAAAATATCTCCTAAAATTTCTGTGAAACTTTCTCTTCTGTATCTATTTACATGATTATTAATTTTGAACAATCCTTCTGTATTTCTATCGACATGAAATATCTTTGGAAAAACAATTCCAACAAAACAAGTCCCATACCAATGATCTGGAAGATTATAATAAGCCTTATCACCACAAATAAAATAAATCCCAGGAAAAATTGGATCCTTGCCACCTTTGAATCCCCAACCTCCCATAATCTGATAAGTGTCTTCACAATTACTAGCACCCACAAAATAATTATCAAAAAGTGTATTATCTCTTCTAATGCACAGCTTACCATTAACTGGTTTATCTATGTGAATTGCAACATTATCAAAAGTTTTGCCATTAAGCTTCTAATCTTCTTTTTGCCAGAATCTAGATTTAGTCTGCTTAACTAATTCGTTCCTTTTATAAATTGCTCTCCTCTCCTCAACAAGGTTCAGGAAATTCTTTCCTTCAGTACTTAGTTTACAAGTTAGATTATTCTTATAAGCATACTCATAAGTGAGTTCATTAGTTACTAAGAAAAATTCCCTCATCTGTTTGGCTTTTTTATGTTTATTCAAAACACCCTCAATTTTTAAGTTCGCAAATATTTCATCAAAATTTGAATAATAGTATTCTAAACGTCCAGTCTGATAGAACAAACTAGCTAACACACTACATGGTATACCATATGTAAGAGGAAGCATATTATATGTTACTCCCTCAGAAACAGAAGCAGGTAACTTTACACAAACATAGCAGTCTTTAGCGTCCATTACTTTAACATATTCTCCTAAAAGCCTTGTGAATGTATTGCTTGAAAAATCACTAATAGATTTGTCCTGATGAATTTCAGGTTTGTGTTCAATAACTTTGCTTGTTGCACTATGTTTGTTTTGACTAATTGAAGCTTTGCTTGTCATATTGACTTTGTGTAAATTTTTGTTGATTTCAAAAGGAATAACAACAGCTAAAACTAACCAGAGCAGAATTAACACGAGCACACACACCAGGGTCATCTTACAGCATCTCTTGAATATCGAACATTTCGAAGTACTCCGTTCTATAACGTAAGGCATTTTTTTTTTTTAAACTTTGTCTTAGAAGATAAAAAGAAACAAAAATTATTTTAAAATATTAATTTCTAAAATGTACACCCCCCTTTTAAAAGAATTTTTATTATTTTTTTTTTTAACTTAACCCTAACAATGTATCTTCGACCTTATGTCACAAAAATTTCACAGCTAAACAAGTTTTCTTCGACCTTGTGTCACCTAACAAAATTTCTTCGGCCTTTTGCCAAATAATAAAAATAAAAACCCAATTCAATAAATCAGTACTTCAATCATTGTCACTAATTTCTTCAATTTCATCTTCCTGACTACTACTATTAATCTCAATAACAGGAGGAATTATCAGATAAGTCCATTCAGGAGACCTATATTTCTGATTTGGCTTCACAACTCTCTTAGTTTTTCTAGACACTACTTCTATTTTCCTCCCTTTTTCAGCTTTCTTTTCAGGCTCGTTTTGACTAGTGATTTCATCCACCTGCTCCTTAGAATTTTTAATTATCCTGACTCTCAATCTTCCACTTCCGCTTGGCCACAAATCACCTTTTCTCAAGATCTTTCTTTTCGGTTCTGAAACATTTGTTTCTGACTTCCAAGATCTTTTCTTTACTTTTCCATCTTCATCATTCACGTCACTTTCTCCAGAGTCACTGTCAGAAATTTCGATTCTTGACACATGAACTTTTCTACTCTGCAGTTTCACTCCGTTAGGAACTATACTTTGTCTTCCATCACTGGTACTTGGTAATTCGTTCTCCTCCTCTTCTTCAATTACCTTTATCTTCCCAGTTCCTGGATTACCATTCCTTCTTTCAGAGTCTAGTTTCTGCTTTTCGATACTCTCCTGGTCAGAAATTTCTATTGTCTCAGTTTCTCTGTCTTCAAGATTTTTAATATATTTTACTCCATTTACTTTCTTGACTGTTTCTTCTGCTACTTTCTTTTCTAGCAGATCTTCATTTTCAGAATCTATTTCAATGATTTCCAAATCTTTTCTTGACAACTCTCCATTCACAGGTACAGTTCCCAGATGTCGACCTCCTTGTCGATCTTCAAAATCTGGAACTCTCTCACTTTCTACTTCAGAATCTGAATCTTCTGTTGAATCACTTTCTTCATCAGAATTATCAGGAGTTTGCACTGGAATAGTATGACTGGGATGAATCCACCTTTTCAATCCTTTACATTTTACTGCATTTGTAGTGACTAGAATTATCTGCCTAGGCTTCTGCCACCTAGGGACCAAACAATTTCTTCTTCGATGAACTTTTGTCCTGACCCAATCTCCAGGTCTCAGATCATGAGTCTGTATTTTTTCATCTGATTGTGCTTCAGTTCCCACCTGATTAGACACAGAAGTCACTACGTCAGACAGTCTCTTGCAATATTCTAAAATAGCACTGTCATTAATGCTCAACAATTTGCCAACTGGAACAAAAGCTTGCCTCATGACCCTGCCCATTAAAATCTCATGAGGACTCAGACCTGTCATCTTATCAGGTGTACTCCTTAATGACATTAGAACTAGTGGAAGAGCATCTGTCCACTTTACACCTGTATCTAGACACATTTTTCCAATCCTGTTTTTAATTGTTCCATTAATCTGCTCAACAACTCCAGATGCCTCTGGTCTGTATGCACAGTGTATTTTCTGCTCAATATTTAATGCTTCACAAATTAATTTCATAAGTTTGTTATCAAAATGGCTCCCTCCATCACTTTCAATAGTGACAGGAAAACCGTACCTTGGAATGATTTCTCTAAGCAACAGTTTTGCAACTGTAACTGAATCACAATGTCGAGTAGGAAAAGCTTCTACCCATCTTGAAAATAAACAAACAATTACAAGAACATATTTCAAACAATTGTGTAGGGGCATCTCAATGAAATCCATTTACAATCTGGTGAAAGGACCACCCTCTCGACCTATAATTCCTGTACCTACAACTGACTTTCTGTTTGGGTTCATTTGCTGGCAAGTTAAACACCTCTGACAAAAAGACTCAGCAATAGTTCTAAATTTGGTATTAAACCAAATCTCTTTAAAAAGTCTGATCATGGAATCTCTTCCAATATGGCCAGGACCATGATATAATCTGGCCATGTCAGCAATTAAACAATTTGGTAAAACTACTCTGCCATCTTTGTAAGTCCATACTCCATCCTCATCAAGTGGTCTACATTCCGCTTTTAACCACGAATCCTTTTCCACATCATCAGCTTCATTTTGCAAATCCCTGATTTCCTGCCATGTTTCCACTACTGATGTTAGCATTAATGAATTTGAATCACATTCTTTGCTTTTTTCCCGATTGTAAGCACGACAATTTTTAGCACAGTACTTTGCTGTTTCGTCTGCATAAGCATTACCTTTGGAGATAAAATCCACACCTTTTGTATGTGCTGCACACTTAACCACAGCAATTTCTTTAGGTAATTGTATAGCGTCAATTAATCTTTTGATAAACACTGCATTTTTAATTGGTGACCCTGCTGAAGTTAAATAGCCTCTCTGAGACCAGAGCTGTCCATAATCATGCACAACTCCGTACCCATACTGGCTGTCAGTAATTATGGTAACTCTCAAATCCTTTGATATTTCACAAGCACGAATTAAAGCAATTAATTCAGCCACCTGTGCGGAACGAATTCCTTCAAGACATGATGCTTCTTCAACATCTGCAACTGTGCAAACTGAATAAGCTGCTTTTAAAACACCTCCTTCTGACCTCAAACAAGAACCATCTACAAAGTAAACAAAATCTGATTCAGGCAAAGGAACATCTTTAATGTCCTGCCTAGGCTTGGTGCAATATTCCATAACATCCAAGCACTCATGTTCCACATCATTTTCATCAATAATTTCAGAATCAGGTAACAATGTGGAAGGATTCAGATTCACGCATCTTGCAATAGAGACATTATCTGCTCCCTGAATAATTTTTTCATATTTAGTCAATCTACTGCTAGTTAAATGCTGAGTTTTACCTCTAGTCAGTAATATTTCAACTGAATGAGGCACAAAAAACTTTCACAGGAAATCCCATTATTATTCCTTCACTTTGCTCAAGGCTGACACTTGTTGCAGCAACTGCTTTTAAACAACCTGGTAAGGCTTTTGCAACTGGATCAAGAACTGCAGAGAAATATGCAATGGGCTTCTTTAAATTCCCATGTCTTTGAATTAACACAGACAAAGCACATCCCTCTCTTTCACTGCAATATAGTTCAAAACCTTTCTCATAATTTGGCATGCCTAGAGCTGGAGCTTCACACAAGCTTCTTTTTAGATTTTCAAACTCAGCTTCATTTAAAACAATTGGGTCTTTTACATCTGATTTTGTCAATCTCTGTAGTGGTTTCGCAATTACCGAACATCCACTTATCCATTGTCGACAGTAACCAACCATTCCCAGAAACATTCTGACCTGTCTTTGTGTTCTTGGAGGTTGCATTGCTTGAATCATTTTAATTCTCTCAACTGTCACTTGTCTCTTTCCCTTTGCAATTCTGTGACCTAGATATTTTACTTCCTGTTTACAAAACTGCAATTTAGCTGGAGACACTTTATGTCCCTCATCTGCTAAATGATTTAGCAGAATAATCGTGTCTGTCACACAATTTTCTCTTGTTTTAGCAGCTATTAACAAATCGTTAATATACTGCACCAACGTTGACCTGCCAGGTAAATCTAGATCTTCCAAAGATCTTTTTAACAGCTCATTAAAGATAGAAGGACTTTCTGTATACCCTTGAAGAATTCTACACCATGCGAGGGTCCTACTCTGGAATCTGAAAGCGAAAATTTCTTGACTCTCAGGATGTAATGGTACAGTAAAGAACGCATTGCAAAGATCAATAACAGTATACCATTCTGCATCATGTGGAATCTGGTATAAAATAACTGCAGGATTTGGAACCACAGGACAACATGGTATAACAATTTGATTAATTTTTCTCAAATCTTGAACTATCCTATATGTTCCATTTGATTTCTTTATTCCCATAATCGGTGAATTACAAGAACTGCTCTCAATTTCTTTTAAAACACCTTGTTTAATGAACTTTTCAATTACAGGAATAACTCCCTCAATTGTCTCTGCTTTCATTTTATACTGAGGAATATTTGGAAATTCTATTCCCTGCTTTAAAGTAATTTTGACTGGATCGACATGTTTCATCAGACCCATCTCATTTCTAGTTAGATCCCAAATTTCAGCTTTTACTGTTTCTTTGAGCTCATCTGGTAAATTATCTTTTTCAAATGTAGGAAACAATTTAGATTCTTCTGTTTCTACCAACATCATAGTCATTCGATACAAACCATCTCGATACAAAAACTGTTTGTAGTTCAACTCCCTCAGGAGAACAATATATTCTGCAATTCATTTTGCACAATATATCCCTCCGCAGCAAATTCACCGGACTGCTGTTACAAACTACAAATCTGTGTTTGTCTTTAAAATTTCCAATTTCAACTGGTACTGGATCAGTTAGGTCCGTTCTGATCTGCTGATTACTTACTCCAACTACTTGGATGGTTTCCCCAGAGAGAGGTAGGTTTTCAATTTCCACTGATCTAACAGTAGAACGGGTAGCACCAGTGTCCACTAAGAAAGTGATGTCTACATCATTAACTTTCCCATTTACAAATGGACCAGACTGGTCAACCTCAAGAGTGGCTCCAATAACACACTCTTCCCCCTCTCTCGGGCACCGTCAGAAGTAATCATCAGAATCACTTTCTTGTTGCTCAGTTAACAAAAATTGTCTTGAAGCATTTTGCACAATTTGCCTTTGTGTTCTGATTACCTGATCATCTCCTTGAAATCCCACACTTGGATTATATTTTTGACTTCCCCCACAATTTAGGGAAAGGAGGTTGCGGGATTTGATTTTGCTGGTGATTCAATTGGTTTTGCAGCTGTCGCTGAAGACTCAAATCATTTAAATTCTGTTGCAACTGTAACTGTCGCTGCAGATCAACATCACTCTGCATCTGTGGATTTAACAATGGACTTTTTAAATTTCTAGGTGGTTTCTTACACTCGTCTTTCCAATGTCCAATTTCTCCACAATTGAAACAAGGTAATTTCTGTTTTAATTCCTCAACTTTAGGATTAAATTTTCTATTAATATTAAATTTAAATTTTCCTTGACCCTGATTTGAATTTTGAGTTTGAATAAAATTAGTATTTTTATTTCCAAGACTAGCAATCTGTTGTTCAGCCACTTTCACTTGAGCCCACATCGCTTTTTCTTTGAGCTTTTTCTGCTTCACTTCTAACTCATCACTGCAGTATTTAGCTTTTCTTAAAATGTCATCAACTGAAAGTGATTGCCAACCAACAATATTATTTCTGATCATTTCTCCAACCTCTGGTCTGAGACCATAAACGAATCTATAGATAAAATGACTCATATCCTTTTCATCCAATTTCTCATAGCCACTGTATTGTTTAAAAACTAACAGTAACCTCTCATAAAATGAATGAACTGATTCTTTCGTTTCTTGATTAGTTCTATCTATTTTAACCCAGTCAACCTCTTTTGGTGGAATTTTTTGTTTTAACCATAAAATCACTTTTTCATAAAAATCCATTACTATTGGAGCTGGAGCACCTGTTTCTTTATTTCGCTCAGGTTCCTCTTTTGGCCAACTTATAGAAATTTTACATTCTGTCCAAAGATCTGATGGGACAACAATGTCAAAAAATCCATCCAGATCAATCCACAGAACTTTTGAAACTTTTATAAACCTGTCTACCTGACGATACCACTCAACAGGCTTTTCTCTTAATCTAGGAAAGTCATTTGTAAACAACAGAATGTCCTGTCTTGACCAAGGGATATGAACATATCCTCCACCTGCAATCTCTCTCATTGGAAACTGTTTTGACAATTTTTCTAATTTCTCATCTTCCTTCTTTCTTGTCCATTTTACTCTCCACTTACTCAACTCACCTAATTTTTTGATGTAAACAATTAATTCTTTTATATGCATTATTCTTCCCATTGAATTCAAATGTTCAATATCCTTTTCTGTAAAATCTAATCTATAATGTTTTCCAAAATTCTTTTGCCTGTTTAATTCAATTTCAAGTTCTGCTGCCAGTTCTTCTAATTGATCATATTTTTTGTTTTCCACTGAATACTCTTACAGATGAACAGGAGTTCATCATCACGATAAAATTTTAAACTATCAGGACCAATTGTACCAATAATTAACTCTTCCAAATTAGCTTTTAATTTTGCTACATCAAGTTTGGAATTTTGTTTTCTAATTTCAGAAGTTTCAGCATCAGATTCTGCACCCATCGGTGATTTGGAAAAAGAACCTTCATTAAAAGTCAGATCAGGCATTCTCGTTTTTCCCGAATTAACTTCAGATATATCTGAGTAAAGTTTTTCAGCAACCTTTTGAATTTCAGCATTTAGAGGAATTGTTAAACCTGTTTTGTTAATTTCATTTCGTTCAAAAACAGGCTGAACAGGACCAATCGTTACTGGAACTGTCACAGCTTCCATGCTTTTTGTCATTTGCCGAATTAATTCTTCCTTTGATCGGAAATATTCAGAAGAATTTTCAACTTCTTCAATTTTAACTTCTCTCATATAGTTTTTTGGAGCTTCCCTTTCCCTTGGAATTAGCGAAAAATGTTTACCTCCAATACAGACATCAGCATTTCTCCCAGTTTCTAATTTTTCTGGAGTTTCAAAAGATTCAGAATTATTTGGATATAGTTTAGAAGATCCACTAATCGGAGGTGCACTCGGTGTAGTCTCTGTAGAAACCATCGGAGTAGACCATGATCGAGGAGGTCTCAAAGGCTCATTTCTTTTATTAGAAGTGAACATTTCTTCTAAAACTGCATCTTCAGTCTCACTTTCTAATGGGGCATTATTTTTCTTTTCAGTTCTTTTTTCACTAGGAGATCCTAAAACCATTTCTCTAATTAAATAAAGTCCATCGCTCATGCTTCCCTGTCTCCACATTCGCATTCTATCTTCATGAGTTTCCCTTCTATAGCTTGGTATTTTAGGAGGTCTTTTAATACCACTCGCTTCTCTTTGTAGTTGAAACATTTCATCCTCCCATTCAACTAAAGCTTCAAATTGAGTAGGTCTTGGCTTTGGTACAAGAGCATTCATCTTTTCTCTTAAATTTCTTAAAACTTTTACATTAAAAGAACCATCATCCGGCCAGGTTAAAACACCATCATCTTTTGTGTAGTGTTTCCAAATATCAAACCACAAAACAGTTTGATAACCATATTCACCTTCCATATATGCTGCAGGTGTTTTATATTTATGAAGTAATTTACCACCTCGCGTTTCTATTTTCTTGTCAGGTGAAATAAAAATTTTAAGTTTTTGAAACAACGTAGGCTTTTTCTCAACATGTTTAAAATGATAACTCATTTTTAAGAATCAAATTCAATTAATAAAATTGTTTTAAAATTATTTCCGGGATGTTCCGTAAAATCAGCCAATCCGTGCGCGAAACACACCAACAAGCCAATCAGGATTTAGTTACGTCACCACTTTGCTCACCCAATAGGAATAGATTTTTACTGAAGAGCCAATCAGCTTACAGCTCATCAGAGATTCAAGAGCCAATCAGAACACAGCTTATGACGTATGTCACCCAATCACAGCGCGGCTCTGTGACGTACACAGCAGCTGCGGTTTCTCGCGTCTCACTCTCAGCGCTCACCCCTCCTTCACAAAACCTTTTCACAGCGCCATTTTGAGAACGCCTTTTCGATGAAAATTAATTTTAACAATGACAAGAAAGACTCATCTGTCTGTTTCTCTAATAAGTGATAGAATTTCAATCATACAAGAATTCTATACGTGGAATAGACGACGCTATTCTCACAGAATACACATTTGCCAGTATAGTAATCTTTTTACTCTACCCTTCAAGCAAGTAATTAATGAACTCGTTTTCCCTCCAGAATGCACAACTAAGTGACTTATTTCAAAAGTTCAACTTGAACACAATTACAAAACAATCACGCACTTTCAAACGGAAAGACCCTAAAATCAAACACACATGAAATCCGTATAGGACTCTCACCTGTTTATAGATATCATGCACCGTTAGTAAAATACACGACGTTATCCGTACAGGACTTTCACCTGTTTATAGATATGAAACATGTATCCCTACAGGACTCTCACCTGTTTATAGATAATCATGTACCGACGTTATCTTACCCTTCACTCAAGCTCGAATATATACTATTACTCTTATCACAGTGAGTTTTAGAGCGGGCTCATTGTCCCTATTCTCATGCTGTTCAAATTTCTTAGATAATCCTCACTATGCAACATTCACACCTAGCCCTAACATGTGTTGCACGGCCACAACACTAGTGATACACGACGATACCACAACTCTGAAACAGATCAAATGTACTGTGTGACTACCTTCTCATCACACTATCTGTACCGGTACAACTCACTTATAGCACAAAAAACAAACTCAACATGTGTTAAACATCGATCCTATATCTATACCATAATACATTGATTACCATAGCAACCATCAAATTCTGCTACCAGAAGAATTGATCCAGCGGCCTATAGAAAATATGTCATAAACTACGCTACCTAACTTCACCACACACTCTAAAATTCACCACTTAAAAACATGGACCCATTAATAAAACCTGACATATTTTGACCAACTGAATCATGTGGCCTAATTAAACTTATATACAACTTATATACATTTATATACATCCACGGTAAATAAGGACATCACTCAAACAAATCCTAACTATTTAATTGGCCACCATGGCGATGGCATCTAGCTAATGATAACCTGCACTCCTGAAATAACAAGACCAGCTTGTTTCAAAAGTAAGTTTTTATTAGCTATTTATTTGAATTATGAGAATATAGTTTTATTTATGCATTTTTATTAGAATCATTGTAAGCATATTTGAAAGCATCATATAGAATTCAGATTATTTGCAAAGAATTATAAGTTTAGCATTTTCTCAAAACCTAAGTCCCTAAATTAGCTAAATAAATGGAAATAAGGTAAAGTCTTCAGAGTATCTTACGTGCTCCAAGCAAAGTCCGACAGCACGACACCCTCATCCAAAGGTTAGAAAGCAGCAGCGTGACCCATCCACAGGACATGGGTCTTTATACCTTTCTGCGCTAAGCTAATCTAAGTAAAAGTAAAACTTTCTGCAAAAGTCGATGTCCCATTGGCTCATAAGTGACAAGTGACATGTCACCCCATAATTTCAAAACATCAGTTCCGTCACTTTCTTAGACTCCATTGTCTCTACTGTACGTGCTCCGAGGCTTCCTTTGCTTGCAACAATTTTGCCATAGTTTTTCACTGGTTTCATTTCACTTCCTCGGATGCCAAGTTATCAAATGATCCTTCTGCCGGTTCCTGACCTTGGCCACGTCCGACCAGAATAATGTCAGAGCCTCATCGCAGTTCAACAAATGTTACTTCGATGGAAAACTTTAGAAAGGACATCTCAGACTTCATGCAGAAATTAAATTCATCTTTTTTAGTAAACTCGAGTGAACCAGGCCCAAAGCAGTTAACTTAATTTCTCTAATGTATAAACAAACACAAGAAAATAATTAATGAAAGAAATATTATTCATTCTGTTTCCACCCTTTGTTTGCTAATTATTTAACCCACCCATTAGTCTAATGTTACCTAGCACAAAGCAAACAAATAAAGCAGCATTTTATATCTACCAGTCTTCATTATTCCACGAAATCCTTTATGCACCTATAGAGAGTAGAATGACATCACATAGACAAGGAAAGCAAAATAAGCACATGCCACTTTTAAAATTCAGCTGCAGTTAGTTATGACATGACAGAATGACAAAATTAATTTATTATTTATACACGAACAAAAAGAGGCAACGGTAACGCACATTTATGAGCACATGTGTTAATATTCCCGCGTGTATAAGTTTAATCTAAGTTGATTTAGTACAAATACATCAAAAATCATTAATAGAATTATTTTATTTTATGGAAGTATGACTTCACGAGTTGGAATAAAAAGTTATTCTCTATCTCGCTCCATCAACTACCACCATGTACTGTTGAAAAGTCAAGGTTAGACCTTCCGAACCATGGCTGTGGAGCATTCTCCTGGATCCCCTGGTACCCTTTCGATCAATTCCACACAATCCAACATTCACCTGGCTATCAGCGGGTGCCCTTAGGTCGCACCATTTGTGATCACTATATCAACCTAAACTCAACCTTTCCCATGACGTCATCACCATATCTGACTTTTTTTCTAGATATTTGTATATGAGACAAGAATTTCATCTTCCCCTCACTAATTTCCTCACTCCAATTGCACATTAACAGGCATCCTCTCCAAAACTTGCCTCCAGAAGACCTCTGTTGACCAATGCTTTTGCCCACCAAGACTGCAGCCATCTCTTTCCCACATCCAGAGCACCCCAAACTGTTCCATCGCCGATCTTCTTCCCCTTTTTCCAGTTTTCTTTCCTCTCTGCCCTCAGAAATGTAGTGCAGTAGGCCAATAAACTGTCTCTCACCTGCATCACAACATCTGCTCAACATTTACAGAACCAGTCAATACCTCACCCTATACTCTGCCGCAAGCGTCTTATGTTGTACACCTCAACAAACTGGACATGTAGATATTCTACTTCCTGCTCCCCCCCCCCATTAATTCTGAACTCTTGGAAATGTCATAAACTCTGCCCTCTGCCTTGCCAACCTTTCCCAATAACAACACCGCAGGTTCCCGGCAGGGCAGGGTGAATGCAGAGGGTATAACAGATACCAATACTGGTGGCTCTTGCCCATTTTCAGAGCAGTCCAAGGCATCTGTCCTTTAATATACATCAGCCTGCCCCATACTCACCCAAACTCAACACTGCCTTAATACCTTAAATACGCATTGGCAATTCTACTGTACGACCCTTCTTAGCAACTTAACACCGGCACAGACTCGCTCCTGAATACACTTAACTTTTCATTCCACAATGGCATCACCAGTTGTTGGGCACCCAACTCCCTATCACATCTGTCCTCCCTAACTAAAACTAATCTGACAAGGAACCCCATGGTTACTGCAAGGATTAATGTATGTTGCACTGTGTATCCTGTGTGGTCCTTGAGTGATACTGTTGTCGCTATACACAGCAATGCAAGTTCCATGCACCATTTTTGAGAAAACGTCTGTACAACATTTCTGTTTGAGATTCTGAGCAGATAAATACACAAAGAAAGGAAAAGGGTCTAAGGTTTCCATGGTCACTAGAACAAATGTGCTGTCAAAAGAAAAGCTAGAGGCACTGAGTAAAAGGAACTCATTGTTAATACTAACTTAACTGAGCATTGGAGGAAAGTGTGCTTGTAGATGTGCTGCTGTGTTTAAAGTATGGCGGTGCGCAGTTGTCTCCTCCAGCTCCATGGTTTTGTTTTAAAACTTCATCATCATCAATGTATTAAGATGGAGATGTTTTAAAAAACGTTTGGTGGAAATTTCTGCAAAAAAGAAACCTGTGCTTGGGCTGCAATATTTTCCTTTTTTTTTTTTTTTTATATTTTTATTGATCATTGCAAGAGAGACATCATAAAGCGTTAAAATCTTATACAGTAGTAGGCTGCAATATTTTCCAATCAAAAAAGTTTTTGGGGGATAAATCTCAGTCGACTTGTTTCAACAGATGTGAAACTTGGAAAGTAGCAAAGATTGCCTCCTTCGCAAACCTGTGGAACTTGTCTTATGCTGTGCGGACTCCTAGCTCGCAGACGAATGCTACTGAAATAATAAAGAAAGCAGAATGTGAGAGTATCGCACTCCTGGCACCGACATGTGATTATGACCCTAAATCAGGATTCCTTCAGATATGGTGATTATCACACCAAGAGTTTTTTCCCACTCCATTAGGCCAGGCCGAACGAGCAGTTTATTGATATCAGAACAGAGTTGAACGTGTTATTACTGTCTTGCTATGCTACCATTCCAAGGTACCATCGCAAACATGGTATGACAATATCAAATCCTGTACTATCTGTAACTGCATGCAGTGTTACTACCCCGAGTACCATGGGAGTTGTAATAAGGCCCTAACTTTTCTGTTCCTCCATACAGCACTGATTACTTAGAAAGGAATGTGTCTAGATTTCTGGAACTCAGCACTGTCCTTGAAAAATGCAAGCATGTTCTATTTTCTTCTTGGTTGAACATGAGGAAAAGGAGAAGACTGTACATGCTGGCGTCAGTTGCTTTTTTACTGCGCCTCATTTATGCAGGTCCAGATCTCTCTCTGTGTTTCTCTGACGCATTCCTCAGTATTTTAAAACTGACTCAGTCAAATGACTCCTAATATTTCAGTGGTTAAACCCTGGCACCGATGCCACAGCACACCGTTTTTATCAGACCAACATGACATCTGCAGGTGGTGTTTGGGTTCAGAACATGAAGCTATTGCTTGCAACTTTCATTTTTCGATGCATTCAAAAGCCATATCGAGCAGGGCTCCAGGCAGTTTTTTAGTCAAAATCACAGACGTATGCCGAAGTGTTTTATTTTGCCTTCAGGTAAGTCTCCTAACAAGGAACTATTACAAAAGGTCAGAAAATGGCTCTTAAAGCCCATTATGCAATATCTCACAGCGCATGTAACCTGCATAAAGTTGATGTAAATGTACTGTACCAACGTTGCAATGTAATATCGAAAAGTAATAAAACTTTGTTAAAATTTTTTTTTTTAAAAAGGTCAGAAAAAACGCCAAAAGTGTCATAGGAAGCAGAAACCCCTTTCTCAAAGAAATGTGGTTTGCAAATGATTGGCAAAAGAAAAGGTCAAAGCTTGATTTGATGACATGCATCTGACAGAGCATCTTCCTACTGCCTGAAGATTGAGGATTATGCCTGCTCAAAACATGATGACTCGGAGGCTGATAACCTTCTTTCCGTCATAATACTGATACTGGACTCTTGACAAGAGTCCGGACTTCTTCCTTGAAAATCAGATGCCTTTCCCACTGACCCTTCAGATAGATTGGGAAAAAACTGGACTCCATAGGCTGTCTTCATGTCTGGCAGCTTTGCCTCTCGAACTATGGACCCCACCTGCTTCCTGGGCTGCCAATTCAACACCTTGTGGGAGCTGGCAAAACTTATATTCATCAACCTACAATGCCACCTGAATGAGCCATTTTGCAATTGGTCAGTGGGGGGTTGGATGCCTTCAAACAGATCCTGGAGTGTGGGCTGGACTCTAGAGGTTGTAGCTTGATCCTTGGGCGCCCTATGCTGGGCTGCCACACTGGGATACATTTTTCTTTCTTCTCAGATGTTGCCCAGTGAACGCAATTGACCATGTTGTTAGGACAACTCTTCAAAAATAGCAGCCCTACTAACAGACTGCTTTATGTACAGTCTGTCCGGAACCTATTTCAGATTGACTGTGAATCTGAGATGAATGGTTGTGGCTGGTCAGTGCGCATATTTAAAGTATAGATACTTTAGGAGGGAGGCGCTGTCGCAGAATAATTTTGTCTTGCCAATAAAGGCTGGTATTCTCTCTGCTGAGGGAGGTCCATTGTTCCAAACCAAAATCATCAGGGAAGCAGCCTCAGGGACATTGGTGCACCCAGACAACTGGGCATTCACTGTTTTCTGATAAGTCTGGAAAGCTGAAGAAACATCAAGTTAACCCATGCCTCATGCGACTGACTCTGCCCAAACCCCGTCAGTCTTTTAGTGGTAACAGCCCATAGGGGAATCACCTGATTAGGGCAGTCTCACAGCATTTTTCCGTGTGCTTAATGTTACTTTTCATTTGTTATTTGTCATGATATTTCTTCTGGTGAGATTGCTCAGTAGGTTAAAATCTTAACGGCTGGGAGCTGTGTAATCTCTTGGTGACATGTTTCTATCCTGGAAGGATTAACTCTGCCTTTTTTTCTTAAAATAAGTAGCACATTTGTTTGAGTAATTGTCATTATATATCAAATGTTTTTATAAATCATATATCGTTTCCTCGATTTCTGTCTTATTTCCTTGTCTTCACAGTTCTTCATCATTCTTCTGGTTATCTTCCTATTTGAAGTCGTGGGTATGCTCCTCTTCATCACATCGAGGGACCAGGTACAGGAAACTTTCCCCTGTTTACCCAATGCCAGTCCCCTAGACCAGGAAAAACATTTTATGAAAATATTATAAAAATGTAGTTTATCTGATCCAGTGGGAAAATTATCATAGTCTGTGTCCTGAGATGTAAAGGTTTTGTGATGGGACAGTTAATTTTCTAACTACAGACCCCGCTAATGATGATGAGGTACCCAAGAACTCCTCATACATACTAGAGAAACACGTAATCATTTAACCATTCTTCTCCACCGCCCAATCAGTGGTTTGTAAAGCGCGCTACTCACCCCAGAGGGTCTCAAGGGCTGGGGGGGGGGGGGTGGGGGGGGGTGAATGGCTGCTCCGGTCAGTAGAAGAGCCAGGTCTTGAGGTCCCTCCTGAATGTGTGCAAGGTTGGAGAGCGTCTGATGCTTACAGGCAGTGCGTTCCATGCTATGGCTGCGGTGTAGGAGAAGGCCCTTCCGCCCGCTCTGCTTCCGTGGATGCGGGGAACCTCTGCCAGGGTGAGGTCGGCGGAGCGGAGGTTCCTCTTGGGTGCGTGGAAACATACTTGGTCATTGAGGTATTTGGGTCCGATGTTGTTGAGGGATTTGTAGGCGTGGGTGAGGAGTTTGAAGGTAACCCTCTTCTCGATGGGGAGCCAGTGGAGCTCTCGCAGGTGTTGGGTCATATGTTCGTGGCACGGTGTCCCTAGGATGAGCCTGGAGGCCGCGTTTTGGATGGTTTGGAGCTTACGTAAAAGGGTTTTGTTGATTCCGGCGTAGAGGGCGTTGCCGTTGTCAAGTCTGCTGGCGATGAGTGCGTGAGTAACGGTCTTTCTACAGTTGGGGGGGATCCATTTGAAGGTCTTTTCGCAGGACCCGGAGACAGTTGAAACTGGCGGAGGAGATAGTGATGATTTGGTGGTTCATGGAGAGGGAGGAGTCGAGGATTATGCAGAGGTTCCGTGCATGGTCTGTCGGGGTGGGTGGGATCCCGAGGGCGGAGGGCCACCAGGTGTTGTCCTTGGCAGAGGGGCAAGTCCGAGGATGAGGACCTCGGTCCTCTCGGAGTTGAGCTTCAGGCAGCTGTCCTTCATCCAGGATGCCACGTTTCTCATTCCTTCCTGGAAGCTGAGTCTGGTGTTTTCCGGGTTGTTGGTGAGGGAGAGGATGAGCAGGGTGTCGTCAGCGTAGGATATAATGCTGAGCACGTGCTGTCTGACGATGGGGGCGATGGGGGCCATGTAGATGATGAAGAGTGTCGGGCTTAGTGAAGATCATTGGGGCACTCAGCAGATGATGTCAGTGGGGTGAGAGAGGAAGGGGGGAAGTCTGGCCCTCTGGGTTCTGCCGGAGAGGAAGGATCGGATCCAGTCGAGGGCGGACCCCTGTATTCCCGTATTGTGGAGCCTGGAGGCTAGTGTGCGATGTTAGACGGTGTCAAATGCTGCGGAGAGGTCTAAAAGGATGAGGGCTGCGTTGTGGCCCTGGTCACGCATCATGCGGATGTCGTCGGTGGCGGTGAGGAGGGCAGTCTTGGTGCTGTGGTTGCTGCGGAAGCCGGACTGGGAGGTGTCCAGGATGCAGTTTTCTTTGATAAAGGCGGTCAGTTGGGCGTTCACGAGCCTTTCGGTGATTTTGGCTGCAAAAGGGAGGAGAGAAATAGGCCGGTGGTTCTTAAGGTCAGTTGGGTCGGCCGTTGGTTTCTTGAGGAGGGGTTTCACCTCAGCGTGTTTCCAGTCGTCGGGGCAGGTGCCGGATGCAAGGGAGGAGTTGATAGCATGGGCTAGTTTGGGAGCAATGGCAGTGGCGGCTCTGTGGAAGATGTGCGGGGGGCAAGGGTCCGTTGGGGCTCCCGAGTGTGTTTTCTTCATGGTTGAGGAGATGAGTTCGACGGATGCGGAGTCCCAGGTGGTGATGAGTGGCTTCTCAGTGGTGGTGGGTATTGTGGTGCTGTCTTCTGTCGGCTCCCTGAAATTGTCGTAGAGAGCCTTGATCTTTAGGTGGAAATAGGAGCTGAGTTTGTTGCAGAGTTCCTGGGAGGGTGCGATGTCAGTGGCTTCGCAGGAGGGTTTAGCGAACTGCTGAATGACGTTGAACAGTTACTTCGTGTTGAATGCGTTGGTCTTGACTTTCTCACTGATGAAGGTTCTTTTGGTGTTTCTTATACTCTGGTGGTAGTCCCTCATGGCGATCTTGTGCTTGTTATGAGCTTCCGTGGTCTTAAGCTTTCGCCAGGCTTTTTCAAGACGTCTGCAGGTGCTTCTGGCTTCTTGGAGTTCGGTGGTGAACCAGGCAGCCTTAGGTGGGCTTTGTTTGGCAGTGTCGGAGAGGTGCCAGTTTGTTGGTGCAGCAGGTGACCCAGTGGTGGAATTCCCTGGCTGCAGAGTTGGTGTCGGTTGTAGCCTTGGGGGGGATTTGGAGGAGGGTGGAGTTCAGGTTTTCCTTGTTGACCTTACTCTAGTTCCGTCGAGGCGGGGGCAGGGTAGGATTTGGGTGTGGTGGTGGTATTGGACAGTAAAATGGACGCCGTAGTGGTCTGTCCAGGAGGGCTTGGTGGTGGGGCAGAACGGATGTTTGATCCTTCCGCAAAGATGGGGTCGAGGGTGTGTTCTGCTTTGAGAGTGGGAGTGCTCACGAGCTGTTTCAGTCCCAAGATAGCGAGGTTCTCGAGGAGAGCGGTGGAGTCGGGGTCCTGGCTGTTCTCGAGGTGGAAGTTCAGGTCTCCAAGCAGGAGGTAGTCAGTGGAGGTGATGGCGTGGGGTGCGGCGAGCTCGGCGATGGCGGTAGTGTGCTGGGCGCGGGGTCCTGGTGGTCTGTAGATGAGTGTGCCGGGTAGCGTGGTCCTGGGGCTGGTCTGGATCTGGAAGTGGAGGTGCTCTGTGTTGGAGTGTGGGTCGTTCGAGCTGGATGTGGAGAGTCAGAGGGAGGTCTTGTTTGCGATGGCGAGTCCTCCACCCGGGCGGTGCGGGCGGTCCTTTCTCTGGAACTTATAGCCGTCAGGGATGGCTGTGGCGATGTCAGGGACGGAGGTGGTGTTGGTCCAGGTTTCAGTGAAGAATGCGACATCTGGTGAGAGCGTGTTGATCATGTCCCAGATCTCTACGGCGTGTTGGTGAAGGGAGCGCATGTTGAGAAGGATGCAGTTCAGGGTTTCAGTGGGTTGAATCGTCGGCGATCCTTTGTTGACTGTTGGCAATGTGTAGACGGTGAAAGCTACGGCAGTGTCCGCACGAGAACTGTCCTTGGGTGTTAACTGGCGAGGCTCGTACGCAGTTGGTGAAGGCGCCTGGGTTTGAGCACGTGGAGGCTGGCGGAGTTGTAGCGGTGAGGACCAGGAGAACCAGGGTTCCTGGTGCTGGTCGTGGTCGGGTCGCGGACAGGCGCAGACGGGCTTGCAGCGGCGCCCCCGCTGCACGACCGCGCAGCGGTCGCAGTTATGTAGGGGAGGGAGGCGGGATTCGAGGAGGATGTGGGAGTGTGGCTGGTCAGGGGGCGGGGCTAAGAGGAGTGGGAGCGTCGGTAGAACAGGAGGGCGGAAGCGCTACCGCTGAAGAGAAGCGGGCAGAAGCTGAACATGTATGAGGAAATAGACACGTGCAAAACCAATTACAGTACACACAAGCTGAGGCAATGGGAGACTTCAAGAGCACAAAAACCTGTGGCAGAGTTGGGCGCGAGGCTCGAACTCTGCTTCTGAGGACTGCTGGCGGCAATCAACCAACTGACGGGGCTGCCGGGGAGAGTTCTGCCTGGATCGAGGTCAAGGCGAATAAACGCGCTCCCCTGCAGCGGTCGCCATTATGTAGGGGAGGGGGCGGGATTCGAGGAGGAGGCGGGAGTGTGGCTGGTCAGGGGGCGGGGCTAAGAGGAGCAGGAGCGTCAGTAGAACGGGAGTTGGGAAGGGCTAAGGCGCTGAAGAGAAGCGGGCAGAAGCTGAACCTGTATGAAGAAATAGACACGTACAAAACCAATTACAGTACACACAAGCTGAGGCAATGCAAGACTTCAAGAGCACAAAAACATGTGGCAGAGTCAGGCACGAGGCTCGAACTCTGCTTCTGAGGGCTGCTGGCGGCAGTTAACCAACTGGCGGAGCTGCCGGGGAGAGTGCTGCCTGGACCGAGGTCAAGGCGAATACACGCATTCCCCCGCAGCGGTCGCGGTTATGCTGGTGTCAGGCCTCCCTCTATGTATCTTTACAATTTAAATGGGCTTTGTAGTCTGGTAGGAACAGGACAGAGTTTTTTTTCTTAGGGAGTTCACGGAAAGTAGCTCCAATTGAAAAGAATTAGGTAACTGATAACATTTTGTGGAAATTATACATTTCGAACCAGACAAGCAACAAAAACAGGGTTATTCACTTTAATCACAAATGATTTCTACAGCTCGATCAAACAAAGTATATGCGTATGACGATAAAGTAGAGGGAACACCGCTAGAAAAATTCCAAGTTCTTCAAATTATTTTTTAATGTCCTTCGATTAATTTGTACGTTCAAACAGAAACTAGCAAAAGTGTGAAGATTCATAAAATCCTCGTTTTGTGGGCTGGCTGACCTTTAGAAAGTCTTTTTAACTCAGAAATAAGGGACTGATGCCTTTTCGTTCGACGCTCTGCTACATCTGTGATGCTCTCGTCCCAGGCATTTAGAGAAATAAAAAGATACTGGATGTAATATTAAATTATTCTCAGCCACTAGTAGTTATTTGGAGCTGAATCACAGTCTGTTGTTTTGTGCCCATATGTCATTCCAGACAGACTCTAGCCAAATGCACATCTGGCATGATCCTCGCCCAGTAAGAATTGATCAGCTCGAACTGCTAGCCCAGATCTTCTGTAGACAGGAAAACAAGTCTATAGGAGTTCTGGTCCTGTTGTAGCTCCTCAGTGAAGTGCATCTTGAGTCCTTTGACATACTGAGCACAGGCTCATGTCTGGGTGTACCCATCACACTTAGGAAAACAACAAAATGGTAGGTCAGGAATTCACAGGCTAGGTCCCCTGTAGATAGACTAGTTTTATACTTGTGGTGCCTCCTCAGTGAGGCCGAGCTTGAGTTCTGTGTCATAGTGAACACAAAACCCACGTCTGAGTATGTCCATCACACATGACCCGTCATACTGAGAAAACAAGTGATGGACGCAGCTCTCTTTCAAAGGCAGGCATAATACCAGCTTTCATGCAAGGGGTATGAGAGGCAACATGTATAAACAGTAAATTACAAGTTCTATTTTTTGAAAAACGAGTCCGCGTTGCTGTTTCTAGTCTTGGTGTCTCTTTATTACAGACATTTTTGGTTTTCATAGAGTCACTGCCAACGCATTTCGCCCGGACATGGGCTTCTTCAGGGCGATATAAGGGTGCTGTACTCTCGCCAGGGGAATAACATAAGATCCGCAAATTTTCTGGTCCGTGTCAGGACATAGAATAAGGAGAAGTTAACTTATAGTGAAAAGGTAACTAATGGTCCATAAAGTCAGCGACCATAATTCTCTGTCTCTGCAGCGATGGTCTGTGTCAGAGGCAAGGAATGTCTTTGATGCCGGCAGTGCTCATTATTTCAGGTGCTCGGTAGCAAATTAAGCCCTCCGTTCAACTTTGAACAAAGGCAGCAAAATTTACGCAAAGTTGCGCTCACCCCTTTGCAGTGTGACTGAAGCCCAGTTGCTCTTCAGCTTTCACCTTGTTTTGAACATTTTCTCTGAGTAAACTTTGCTGCCTTTTGTTCAAAGTTGAACGGAGGGCTTATTTTGCTACAGAGCACCTGAAATAATAAGCAGCCTAGGTAAGGTAACTTCTCCATATTCTACGTCCTGACACGGACCAGAACATTTGCGGATCTTATGTTATTCCCCTGGAGAGAGTACAGCACTCTTATATCGCCCTGAAGAAGCCCATGTCTGGGCGAAACGCGTTGGCTGTGCATCTATGAAAACCAAGCATTTCTGTAATAACGAGACACCAAGACTACAAACAGCAACGTGGACTCATTTTTCAAAACATAGACCTTGTAATTTACTGTTTATACATATTGCTTCTCATTCCCCTTGCATGAATGTTTAACTTTATGGTCAAGTGGGAGCTGGCCATCTGAGGTGGGCAATATTTCATAAGAGTAGTGAGTAGGCTGGGCAGAGCAATCCTTCAGATACCCGGCTGCCTTTTCCATCAGTAATAATACCAGCTTTGTCAGACCAGTAAGGTAACACACTGTGCATTAATATAGTCCCAGTGGAGATGGGCTTGAAGAAAAAAAGGCTTTTAGGACAGATAGAAATCCAGACTGCGAAGGGAACAGTATCTTGCGGCTAAATCAAAGGGATCCGCTCTCTGAAAGAAGATGGAATTTGAAACATCTCCCTACACAACGTCACATACACATAAAACACTCTGATATTCAATCACTTACTTTCACAATTACAAACAAACACTATTGCATTATGGCTACAGGTTATGCACAACCACTTCTATTACTAAAGACAACAAAATGGAGGCAAAGGAAGGTAGATGGTAACGAAAGATAGAATGTAAAAAACACAAACATTTAAGCGTAGATTTAGGATGCTCATTCACAGTGGATTAGGACCCTCTGCAAAGGAAGGGATCCTATGGCAGAGCTCCTCACAGGACTGGGCGTCTCAGTTATTGAATAGCGGGGTGTAACGTCAGGGTTAAGGGTCATTGTCAGACCTGTGTCCATGTCCAGGTACTGAAATAGAAGAGGCTGAGGTCTGCTGGCAAGGCTGTATGAGAGTCTAATAATTAAGCATCAGGCAGTAACAGGTCATCATGGAGATAAGAGGCAGAGCTGTGTATGGGTCCCAGTACTGGACCAGAAGGCGGTGCTACAGGTCAGGATGGAGGTATCCTATGAGAGCTGTTTTTGGTTTTCATCAGGGCCAGTTTTCCCATTAGGCACAATCTTTGTGGGCCTAGATGTGCCAGCAGGTAGACGCTTCTTGCTCTAACATATCTTCGGATGTCAGAGCATCAGAGTCGCAGTGATGCCTCTGTTGAGAGGCAACAGACAAAGCAACAGGGGTACGTATGAGAGTTTACATTCCAACTAATGTGTCAGAAAGATCTCTTCCAAGCTCCTAAAACACAGGTAGGAGACCAAAGGCGATGGGTCTGGAGGTACTTGTGGGTAATGTCTGAATCTCAGTACTCTAAAAGTAAGGGTGGCAGGCAGGGTTGAGCTGCATTGGCAGAGGTGTGAGTGGTCTCTCACGCTGAAAATTGCAGGGCTGCTTTATAGCAGCCCCATGGTGCATTAGCAGAGCTGTGAGTAGATCTTACTACAGGAATATTTTTTTGCAGGGAAGCTGAAGTTCAAGTTAGAGGGGCGTTAGTAAATCTGTGTTCCACCACCAGGATTACCATCGGGGCTAGCCTAGATCCACCGTCATCTGCATAACAGGGACCGCTGTTTCTCAGGATATGGTTGAGTTTTAGTTGAATATAGTTTAGTATTGCCCATTCTGGATATAGTAGTAAGAGCCCCCATTTCCCCAGTATTGAATCTTTCATGGATTCACACGCTTGAATCGTTCCTGTCGTTGAGGTGGGACCTTCGACTCCCTTCTTGTCGATGGGGAATGATTCAAGCATGTAAGTCCATGAAACATACCAATGCACGAGGACTGTAGTTAAAGATACATGATCTATTTCTTTTCTCACAGTTTAACAGGTATGCAGAAGACGATCTGAAGAAATCTCTAGCTCTGTATGGTACAGATGGGAACCTGGGATTTACCAACGCCTGGGATATGGTGCAGATTAAGGTGGGCGGAGATGCCTTTATCCAATTCTTTCTTCCCTGCAGTGTCTCCTTTGCTTCTGTGCACCACCCCCTTGCAATCCTGCCCCCCAAATGAGGTATTGTTCTAATTTCTGGCTCATGGTTTTGAAAGCATATTGGTATATAAAACTAACCAAGAACCGTTGTGATTTCATAAACCCTTTACAGAGGTATTAGGACCCTCCATTTAGGATGTTTGCAGAAAATTCATGCAAAGTAGTGTTTTAAGCACCTCCAACCAAAAATATTAGTCATATCTGATAGTAATGAAAGAGATATGTAGTGAGATGTTTGAGTGGTGTCCACTTTACAAAGCAAAGTGAGTATTTAAGTGACTGGTAACACGTATTTCTAGTTTCTACATATCCAGTATGATGTATTGCTCGCTTCAACATGTCCTTTAGTTGGTATTCCCATGTACTTTTAGCTAGTAAGAGATATTGACAGTTCCGTATTGCTAGTAAGTGCAGAGTAAACTATATTACATATGTAGAAATATGGACTAGTGCTACACAGACCTTGACATATTCAATTCATTCAAATGCATTCCTCCTTGTTCATGTTTTATACTTTTCAAGTACGGGCATTTGCATGCAGTGTCTCGGCTCTCGATGGGAGGTGTGCATTTACTTATTCATTATTGATACATTTAGTTTGACATTTTACAAAGAGCTGTGCATTCTCTTTGTTTATTTCAGACCATTGACTATTTTGTAGAAAGGGTTCTCCAATCAGTGGCGTAGCAAAGATGTTATAGGCCCTAATGCAAGTGAGGAAAAAATGCTTCCATGCCCCTGTTTGGGTAGTAAAATAGAGCCATAATTGGAATGCATAGCTCTCCTCTTGTCACTGGGCCCCACTGCCTTTACTTTTGGGGAAAAACCTGGAGTTGCTCATAAGACATGGAACTACATGCCCCCAATGGGCATTCATAACTTCCCCAAAAGAGTTTACAAACATGTTAGTGGTAAACATATGTACACCCATATGGCACACACAATTTTATATACAACAATATTGGTAAGAATTCAGTTTTCGGTTGATGTTTTTCAGTCTTGCTCTTTGGGAGTGCTTTATTGCATTCCATAATATTCAACACATGTTTCGTCATAATCATGACTTCCTCAGGGCTGTATATTAAAGTTCTCTGCACAAAAACTTCGATGCGGTAAGTCATATATAAATCACAATTCCACCCTATCACAGTATAAAACAACTTTTTTTTTGTTTAAATTTTCTTAATTGAATTTTATCGTTTCAGAAAACACACAGGTTAGAGTGATACAAGTCATGTATATCGATTTACACACGCATCAATTTTACAGCTTACAATATACCGCGAAGCTTTCAGAGGCCTTACAGGTTAGACTCGGTATACACTATACAGCAATGTTTGTTATATGCATCATACTGTTCCGACTTCCCATCTGTAGTGTCTCTCGTATTGGGGCGAGACCTCGTGGATTACCCGATTATGGCGCCAAACAATTCCAGACACTTTGACTTTACACCTATAATGTGTACGCAGCGCATTACAGCATTGGTATTAGATTCCTGAATCCGGGTCCAAGTTTACCCAAACTCTCTAGCCTCTCCCCCGTAGTCTGTGTGTGTAGCGGGTTCACGGAGATCCTGGTAAACATATTTTATCATAGACGGATACTGATGTAGTTATCTAATCTACACTTGACAGGTTGGATAACTAAATAATAGAGGTTCAAAGCAGTGTTGAGGTTTTGCGAGGGGACAAGCATGCAGCCTCTGTCATTTAACCAATTCGTTATCACTCTTGAAACAAAATTTGGCTTTAGCCTGTGCTTGGTATCACTCCCACTATTTAAATACACAGCATTCTTAAGATGAGACTATCCAGTAGCTTCTCCTGGCCACATAGCTTCCTGTGACAGCACTTCTGGCGATCTCACTTCCGTCAGGTGTTACGAGGTTGAAGGTCATGCCTTATACCTCAGTTCCCTGGGAAATATTTGGAAGTTGGTTCCCTGATCAAGAGTATACATTTGAGGTGAAGTATTACAACAGAAGTAATACTTCACATCAAATGTTTGTGTGAATCTGAATTGTCCAACTCCCTATTAGTAAAAGTACAAAGAGGGCGCTATTCTTTTTAATTTTATTTGAATAATACCATTTTAGACGTTTTATGCCCAATTCATAAAGGCATTTAAGAGTGCTCAAAGTACTACTTCTAGAGTATTACATCACAGTCATAAATGCCCTTGGAAAGGTGCAGTGATCGAGGTCATTTAAACAAGAGGTAATTGAAATGATCTTGCAATCCTATGGAGTAAAATTCACTCCTAGATAACACTGTCAAAATATTTGCTAAGCTGGCGATGCTATGACTTGAAAACTGAGTAGTTGCCAGCAAAATAATACCATAGGAACATGTGGGATTTTGCACATAGAACGATGGACCATTGTGTCTCACTTTGATATCTGCAAAAAGAACAGATGATGGACGGAATGCTGAACGAATCAAACATTCACCCCCAGTCACAGATCTCGGTGAAATATGGGTTAAATCCAAACTGGGCTGGCATGGTTGGCAAAATAGCAGCCCTAGCGATTGCCAGTGGCTAAGATTAATTAGAGCATTCCATCCATCACGTTGCTGTTTTTGCATTTGCTACCCCAAGTGTGCTGGGTATGTCCAGACGTGGGTCCCATGCTCACTGTGCCCCTGGATTCAAGTTAGCCTGGCTGATGAGGGGTCCCAGGATGCTTGTTTCCAGTCCAGGGAGGACCTGGCCTGGCAGTTGGGGCTGAACTGTTCCAGGGTCAAGACTGATTTGCATCACGGACAGTGATAGGGCCCTAGTTGACCTGCTACTCACCGCAGCTGTGAAGATAATTCTGAGCAATTGGAAGGACACCCGTAAAGCCTCCTTTAAATGTTGGTTAAATTGGGTCACTAATCTGAGAGGGGCTGATAATATCGCACTCCAAAACACCCCTCGGCGCCCTCCCCATAGACAAATGTGGATTTCACTTGATAACTACTTCAGCGTACATAAACCTCCCTGAACTCATAACACACTCCATAATCTACGAGCCCATGTGTCCACTCATATTTTCCAATGGGCCTATTCTGTAACTTACTGAATGGATCCGTGTATTCTCTCTCAAGGAAGTTTGCAGACTGTATCCCTATGTCCCCTACCCGAAAGAAGATACTACACACATTATATATGTTTGTTGTTATATTGTTTTCATTTCATTGCTTTAGGTATGTCTTAGTTCTAATTTCCCTTCTCTTCTTGCATATGCTTGTCATTGCCCACACAGATATTATTCCCCCTTTCAGTTATTTTACTCTTCATCATACTATTTGTATCCATCAATGACGCTTATGTTTCACTGTATGTTTCTATATGTTTTTTCTTCTGTTTTGGAAACTACCAATAAAAACATTTGAACTTAAGACTGATTTGCATGTGGCTGGGTGCAAACTGTGGTGGCATGGTGGGCAAAAAAACGATGCATTCGGATGCAGCCTGAGCGATTGCCAGTGGCTGAGATTAATTTAAGCATTCCATCCATCACCTTGTTTTTTCACTTTGATATCTGGCTCAGAAGACCACTCCTACAGCTGGGAACAAAATCAAGACTTCTCCAGTCTCTTGGCCTGCCTGGATCTGATCTTGATGGAAACAGGCTACTAACATAGGCTTGCTCCCTGCTTGTTCACTGTGTCTTCCAGAAGTGCATGTGAATTATGAATTACTGACTTATGTGAGCCAGTTTAAATCATTCTTTAGGGCACTAGCAGGATGCCGGAGCTAGCCTGTGTACTAGCTTGTTTGAAAATTCAAAGCATTCCTCCTGTCCAGTTCTTTCTTGGACTTTCCAGAATGGCAGGGAGAGGACAGGCTGTTCACCACTGGTTAAGATGCTTCCTTACTTAGCAATCTAGACCACCACAGCTCAGCGCAGCAAAGAGTGAATGGTTCATTTATCCTGAGGAAAAACAGTCTTGCCAAGAAAGGATTTGCAACTTCCCCCAGGTCAACAAACACAAAAAGTTTTGTAGCAAGGACCCCTGAACAGAGAAAGTGAAGGTTATTACGTACGCATAGGATGAAGGCAACAAGCAGAGGAGCCAGCATTTAATACATACTTATTCACTGTATTGTGGTCCTTCACACAGCAAGTTTAAGGCATAACACAGTATGCCACACATACTACATATACTCAAGGAAAGACAGGAACGCATGTTATGAGCGACTGGTTGAATGCAACTAATACCCTTTTCCACCAACTGCCAGTAACCCTATAACCTGGTTTGAGGGGGTAGTGCCCATCCAACTACAGGTAATTGTATTGCACCTTCTTACAGCGGAGCCTACATTTAGCTACTTGAGTTTGAGGAAAAAGAATGGATTATCTACAATAGACTGACAGTTTGGTGAGATTCCTGGGGAGAGTGTAAGACAGGCAAGAAAAAATTAACAGTGGAGGTTGGGACAATGTTTCCAATCCCTGCTAGGACTTCTGTTCATAGACTACCATAGCACTCACAGAGGAACGTCTGCAAGCATCCAACACTTTTGCTATCCCTGGCCTCAATTGTGTAGTTTATTTATCGTTGGTGATTAACAGTGTGTCACTTCTTTTAGGATCTTTGGATTTTATATATGTCTTTTAAGTATTGAGAAACCAGCTACATCGTCTCAAAACCACTTAGCTGCAACCCTTGCCCCATAATTTGACTAGCACTAGTAATTCTCTTCTCTTCTGTGTATCAAATTAATCATACACCTGCAACATTTTTTCTGACTCAGCCTCACTAACGTTGATTTATAATCTGGTTGCATTTGTGTTTGTGTTTTGTATTCATATTATTTCTGCATTGATAACCTCTCATGCAGTGTAAAGCGAGCACAAACAGAACATAAAGCAGAGATACGGCCACTCCTCGCTAATGCCCAAACTTTAAATGTGGGACAATGTTGGCAGTAAGCCACGGATATGAACATGTCATCAATTAAACATGTTGCTTTACCACTAATAAATGTGACCATTGCCTGTTGATTCTGACTAAATTCCCATATAAGGAAGTACTTTCTAATACAGCAAGCATTTTAATGCCTTACAGCTTTTTTGCGTTCATCGTTAACTCAGCAGACACTGCTTCAAGAATGTTAAGTTCTTTGATTCTTCAGAGACAGTTGTAGTGTTAACTTTACCTCCCACTATTACTATAGAATCAAGAAATGCAGTCTTAATCCAGAGGAAATCCCATTCTAGCATTTATATTGCTGTAAAGGTTTCTTTATCTTTAGCTGATTATTATTGAAATAGTAAATGACTTCCCCGATATCTTTTATATAATGCCATCTCATTTACCACTGAAGAACAATGAGACCTCCGTACATTTTGTAGAGTAGTGTATATATCAACCATACATGCCCCTTCAGTTATATTCTGGGAAAGGGAACACACTCAGAGGAGCCCATGGAAGTCTCATACGTGTTTAATGGCACAACGTATAGCAAGCATTAGAATTGTCTACATGCGAATTTTCAATGCAAGGGACCGACGCGACTTGTATGAGCCACTGGAGCACACATTGGTAAATGTGCTTTTTTTCACTTTCTTTTATACTTTGCTCATGGGAAGAAAGGGAATGTCTTTAAAAAGAAGAGACAGTGGTGTACATACATTACGAAGGTGACTTCACTGAATCCGCGGTTTCTCGCTTGTCTGTGCCACATTTAAAATGAGGCTGCTTTTACTCGAACAGCCAGGCTAAATGTGTCATTTACAATTCTGAAATATAAAGTGGCAGTGTGTTTAAAGTGGGTGTTAATGTACAGTAATAAAAATATTTCGGTAGTACTTCAGGCTGGTATAAAAACAAATTAATGGGTTATTACAAGCAGATATACATGCGTTTTCAAATCTCACCCTGTATACAATTTCTGGGTCCCGATTATTGGTAACTTAGTTGACTTTAAGTTCCACAACCATAGCTTCAAATAAAGAGCGGGACCTCATCCCTACGTCACTTGGCATGTATGTGTTGGCAGTGACATTTTATTTCGACTGGGGCAATGAATCTTTTTTCATCCCAGAGAGCTCTCACTCAGGGTCCAAAATGTACAGAGGAGCCCTAACCGTCCACTGACGATGCTTCTGTGCTGTCTCAGGGGCTTGTGTCACAATATGAATGGGGAAACGCTGTTTGGAGCCTCGTGACCTGTCGCTGGGGCTCGGGGAGAGAAGTGTGCTGGTGACTCCCTCGCTGCCGCCGTCGCGGCTGGGCTTTGCTCCGTCCCCCCCTCCCGCATCCTACCACTGACTACCTGCGGGTGTCCGGCCGGGGCTTGGCTCCGCCGGCCCCGCTGGGTACTACATCGCCCAGGATCCCTCTTCCCAGGACGACCCTTCACCGTGCGCCAGGAGGCGCATATAACCACGCCTGGTGGGGAGCCTGGTGGGAAACGGTGTTTGGAGCCTCGTGACTTGTGGCTCGGGGAGAGAAGTGTGCTGATGACTCCCTCGCTGCCGCCGTCGCGGCTGGGCTTTGCTCCGCCCCCCTCCCGCATCCTACCACTGACTACCTGCGGGTGTCCGGCCGGGCTTGGCCCGGCCGGCCCCGCTGGGGACTACATCGCTCAGGATCCCTCTTCCCAGGACGACCCTTCACCGCGCGCCAGGAGGCGCATATAACCACGCCTGGTTCCTCGCCCCGCGAGGTCGCGCGCGGGTCACGCCGGGCTAAGCCCGGGACAAGGGCGGGGCCATCTGCGGCCATCCGAGGCCAGAGGAGGCCGGGACGGGGCCATTCCCTTTGGCTTCGATCTAAGAGAGGAAGGAAAAGTATTAAAGGTACTGATACCCTTTGCCTATCCCCGCTTCCTCATATGTCCTTTCCATTGTCATCATAGTGGATCTGTTGAACTGTTTTCCTTGGGCAGATGATGCTGATATGACCTGCAAGGGGGATACCAGAAATATCTCCCCCCAGAGTGACTTGTTCAGGGGAACGATGGATTATTATATAAAGAGCGTAACGCTCCCCATTGTCAGAGAACTTGAGAGAATAGAGCGATCCCCAGCCATGGATAGTCCTCCCACTATGTGCTCTCCCTTACAGACCGCCAATGTAGCCCCAAATATATCATTACTGGAGGAACTAAATATATTGTGCAAATCCACGTATGCTCCTGTGGACCCAGACAATGTACAAATTAGTCCCCCAATCTGCGTCACAGCAACGAGCAGTCCCCTGGCCAACAGTCATCTTCAACTAACCCATAGTTCACAGGATACTTCATTTTTACCACGACAGGAAGAAAAATCGCTAGTTGCAATTACCCCTCAGGTCACTATTGCTAAAAGGAAGAGAGATGGGGCCAAACAATTGGGGAGTCAGGCCAAACATCTAAAGCTAAACCCAAATCCCCCATCGCCCAATAAGCCCAACAAGCCCAGCAATGCCATTCCGATTGCCCCTACTCACGCTTCTTTAATGGCCTCGATTGAAAATATGATTAAATCTATAATATCCCGTTGATCGATAAAATGGCTAGTTTAGGGGATAGGCTCTTTGGTGTTGAAGAAGCAATCAAGGCCAATCCATTGCTTGTAAAAACTATGGCGGTTCCTACTCAGCCACAGCGCCCAGCCTCCATAGAAATGTCTGAAACTCCTACACAAAGCAATACCACCCGCAACCAACGAATAATACCACATGTGAAAACTTTTAATCCCCCTGCCACATTTGTACGGAGGTCTCATCCTAGAGTAGGGCCAAATAAGGAATTGCCATTACGCAAAGGAACAGCGGTTAATCATGACAATACGCTATTTAAATCTGATCATCTACATCTGCCTCCAGAGGCCGCCCCTATTGTGTGCGTCCTTTCGGGAGTACCAGAACTTATAAAGGGGAAACATGAAAGCCATCTGGACCTAAGAAACAAGGTTGTGTTTTGGCTAACCAAAAATAGACCCCTACCACCCAACATTGATGGCACCATATTAAATGTCAGAAGGGCGGGTTGGCTAGGACCTCTCCCTAAGGATATAGCGGGCGATTTGGTACTCGTCAAATTCAGGTCTAAACACGTCGTTCCATTTCTCCAATCCTGGCTGCCACAAATAGGAGATGGTCCTATATCTATTTGGAGCATAAGCGACTTTTACCCCAGATCATTATATACCCCGTGGAAATGTCAGAAAGCAGAGAGCAACCTTTTGACGGCCAGGAGTGGCCATGTATTGAGTGGCCGTATCATCTCCACGCCCAACCAATTTGACTTATTATCTCGCTCTAAAATGATGAGCTGATTTATCTTTATATTTGAATAATGTTTGCTCCCTTGATGAATTGATCCTAGCACTTGCTATGTTCGAATTATGTGCCCCTATTGAAGGCTTATGGTTATTTGGTCTAAAATAGTGTGAATATGGACTTTAAATTTTGGTTTTTAGTGTTTTAATTTATAAATGTGTTCATAACAAATTTTAATGATTGTGATTGAACTGTATGCTTTTATGAATTGTTTTTACATTTCGAATAAAGCTTTTTGAACTGAACTGAATGCAATTGTAAATCACTTCAGTGCAACTTTGGTCTCTTGTAACCATGCATAGGGATTTCAGAGTACCCAATAGCTTACTTTGCCTAAGTATCAGTTGCCTCCATTACTGCTGATGGGGCCAGACATGTCCCAAAAACAATATGGTAGTCATACATCTTGGATTAAGCTACCTCTGACACTTTCTGTGGTGGTGTAGAGCCTAAACTTCTCATGATCTGTAGGGCTTGTATGGTACAGGGCTATAAAAAGCATGCGTATAGTCAAATACTGATACAGAGAAGAAGCTAGCACACCCTCACTTTGTTCTGTTAGTGGTTTTGGTGCCTAATATTGGAGCAGTAGAGGTAGTATTATCTATCACTAAAATGTTCAAATTACAATGTATTCCGGTTGCAACTTACGGGGCAGAGGTTTGGGGATATTGAGGTTGCAAGGGTATCCAAACTGAGGAAAATAGATTTTGCAGGAAACTGCTAGGAGCCCCGAGCACCGCATCACAGTATATCTGTCATGGGGAGTTGAACTTGACATACATAGAAGATTTCACCAGAGCCCTGCCAGCTATTATCTGGCTTAAAGTGTGGCAGAACCCTTCAGCAATACTAACATGAAGTATAATTTCTGATTACCTCACTTGCGATAAGAGGATGGACATACCATGGCTCTCGGCTGTACGAGAAAGTCTGTCCAGCGTAAATCTCGAGCACCTTTTTCTGAACCCTAGTGATTTGGGTAGCGTAACTAAAAAATCACTTCAGGGGATGTTGTATGGAAAGTATAATACGTTAAGACAGGATGAAGAGATGTCCAAACCGTCAGTAGCAAGGTACATGTTAATAGAGAACATTTCACCTAAATTGCCATCAGGTTATCTCCTGAAGAATATTAACCGATGGGAAAGAGAACTATTGTTTCGGTTAAGAGTAGACACTATGAAATACATGCTTTGTTTTCCATTAGGGCATAACACTAAACTCGAGCAAATGACGTGCCCATGTGATAACCATAGCAAACAAACCATGGTACATTTCTTATTTTTTTGTTATTTTTATCAAATGTACATCAAACTGTTTTTATCCCGTATTTTAAGGAAACTGTCATTATTTACCATAAAACAGCTTATACTAAAATTCTTAGTCTGGAAGAAGAAGCTTTGGTCATTCGAGTAAGCTCCTTTTTGAAAGCAGCTGCTCGTGCACGCATTACTATGGGCTATGAATGAATGATGGATGAATTTTAGTCTGTGTCTACAAAATATGGCCATAAGTGAATGGTAATAACTAACTTTTGTGCATATCCCCACACGCCATCCTCTTTTTCTTTTTTGAGCACTGTATTTCTATGTATTTTATAGATTTTACAGTATTCTGTATAATCGATTTATTTGACCTGTGCTTTTATGGATACGATATATGAATCCAAATAAAGATCTATTGAATTGAATTGAATTGAATTGGAGCAGTAATCTTACTGTCTGAGCCAGCAATCCCTCCTGGCTCCAAAACCTGAGCAGGAACTTGTCTCTCAGAACTGCTGGGAGAGGGCAGTCGACCAGGTACCTAGTTTCACACAAACTTTGTATGCCATTTTAAAATGTTTTGCTGTAAAATTCCATTAATGATTTAGTACGCTAATGACCTCCTTCATTCCTTTGGGAAGTTTCTCCATTTGTGTTCTGGGTTGCACAAGGTTTATTTTTGTAATTCAGCTGGTGTTTATTCCCTCTCACCCATTTCACCAGCAGAGTAGGTCATCTTTATTTTCCCAGTCGTAGGGAAGGGACTCTGGCCACTAGGGACTACATACATTCTTTTGAACATTGCTACAAACAAAAGGGCACCATATGTATTGCCAACATGCTTTATGCTCCTGCCATGCTTTTGCGTCACTAATATGTTGCATCATTGTGCTTACTTGAAATAAAGGAAGTAGGAATCATGGTGACACGTGACCAGTTGTGGCAGTGGGTGCCAATCCCTCCAAATGTCTCTTCTCCCGCTGCCCATCGATATTGTTCACTCAGTGGTTGCCATTCATGAAGGCATGCCATTGGTGGGTCAGATGCAGCTCTAGTCTGACAAGGAGGGTCTGTGCAGTCGAGGCGACCCTGAAGTGCAGTCTGATGTTGACCTGGCCTTGATGCATGCGTGGGCATAGAGTGAGGTGCCAGTAAGGAGCACGGAGGAAGGTGCAATGCTGCATAGGGGAATTGGGCAAAGAAGAGAGCAGGAGCGTGGGAACAGGTAGTAGGGGGCCGGACAGGGAAGAAATGGTGGTGCACCAAGGCAACATCAACATGCAACTAAGATTAATGCAGCTGAGCATTTGCTTCAGAACTAGTGAGCAAAATGCCAAGTTGATAACACACCATAGTGATAGGACGCGGGGGTGTTTTGGTGAAAAGAGAAGTACAGACACATGGTGATGACACGAGTGAAGATTTCTGGGGTGGCATTTTAATGCAGATTCAAGCTGTGACTTGTATGTGTTGTGGAAAGGACTAAATGTAGGTTTTGTGTTGGTCCTCGAGAGGCAGGATAGAATGGAAGATTACTGACTGTAGCACATCATTAAGGTGAGCTTGTGGGTGAAGTATCATTTCTGCAGACAGTTAATAGGATTGGTGTCAGGTTCTGGGACTGTGCTTCCCTGTAAAGTGATACATGGCCTGACAGTCTTTTCTTTGCCTCTGTGGGTGTCCATAACCTTTCATCAATACCTTGCAAACTTTAAAACAGTTTTAGGTACTTATAGCCCTTAGTTGTGGCTCTAGTGCTCCTGTGATACTGTATGAAACACGATAAATCAAAAATGTCAAATATGATGTGATGGAGAAATATCTGCTACTTACCTGTAACATGTATTTCCAGCATTCAATTTTGCATAGCATGGCAAGGAGCTCTCCAGTCCTTGATTAATTCTAATGCATTGTTCGACCTTTCATGTTACTCAGGTGTGCACGTTTCATGAAAGAACAGAAACTTGGGCCCTGATGCACTATTTCCAATTGCAAACCAGCCAGATTGTAGACAGACTGGTTGGCGAATAGGAACGCAATCTGCAATATGCCTTCTGTAGTAGTAGTAGTTGGCATTCCAAATTGCCTATTCACAGGGCAAACAACATGGCCCCCCCACCCACTATAACAAACCGTTATGGAGAACCAGTTACTGCTCTCTTCTCAGAGGCCCTTAGACACTTTAATACCTGATAATTTGTTTTCAATAATGAAACACTTCGTTTCATATGCCCACATTTTAAGTGACTTCTTTATCGAATGCATGAAGAAGATCAAAGCTCGGGGTCTATAGCGGTCTGATTGTTATGTTACCTTATGTGTATTTGTATAGTGCACAACTCGCCCCGAAGGGTATCCTGCCGCTGCTTGTAATCCTCCTCCTCCTATAGATGCCCTGGAGAATGTCATCCACATTCTGCCTCCCATGTCTTCAGTTTCTTTTAGTAGTTGGCGTGCTAGCCTTTGCATAACATTTTTTTAATTTTTTTTAAATTTTGTTAATTTATAAAACACTGTCTACTGAAGAGACAATGGAGCACTGTACGAACAATTGTAAAATGCTACAAACCAAAAGAAATAGACGCAAAAAATCATAGCTGTCTGCAGGAATGGACGTAAACAACATTTTGTCAGACCATTAAAACCATGCAGGAATCATAAAGGTGCCTTGAGATGTATTCAATAGATTTTAGAGATACTGTCTTGTTGTGCAAAGGTAACCCGCTAAGAGAAAAGCGAATAGGTGTGATCTAATCAAATTTGGAGATGCCAGGGATTGGGCGCGAAGTACAGTTTTTAAATGAGAAACGTTCGAAAGGATGGCATTACCCACACCCAGTCTTGCAAAAAGAAATGTCTGGATGGTGGAGTGAAAAGTCAGCAGGAGGTAGCAGACGCTTGATTTTCTCTAGAAGTGAGAGCTGAACTGGAAATGCAGAACCAGTGCGATGATCTGTAGTGTGAAGTTCAGAGGAAAGTCAAGAATTAAATCCAGAGACTTAACAGAAGAAAATGGAGTTATAGTGATACTAAAGGTAACGAGGGAGAAGAACCATAAGGAAACTAAAAAGGCCTCAGCAGAGGAGGAGAAAGGAGGAAAGTCATCTGTAGAGGACTTGAACTTCCAAAGGTGAGTGGACACCCACCCGATTACTACCAGCAAGCGAATAAACACTCGAAAATGGGGAAACATCTGGTGAGTATGGACTAAAAAGTGAGTAAAAGGGAGGGAAGCATCTTTGTCAGATCATCGTATGTTCAATGGGAAGTTGGAGGTTTCCTCCTTTCATCTTGTGGTCAATATAGTCCAACATGGCAGGCGAGCTAGATACATTTCAAGGTCATATCAAGAGATATTGGGCCCAGATAGGTATAAAAAAGTAACGGCCACTTCCCCTGACCTTTGGGGTCTGACTTTGGTGACACATATGACAAATAATCATTTGGGGTTGTGGTTGTGAATGCATAACACTGCTTCTAACGACCACGTTATATCTGTTCTCTTATTGTTTTAAAACTGTACAGATGTCTGCAGTGTTATTTAATGACGGACTGGATGTCTGGACATACTGAACACTTGATGCATTCATTCGAGACCCAATGAGTAAAATTGTAATTTTATTTGTGACCATGTTGAGCCCAGTTATATAAAAAATGTTCAATAAAGAAATATTGGGGAAAATGTAATAGAAAACAACCTAAAAAAATAAGTTTTTTTGTAATGAAACCATAAATAAAAGTGATCTTAAACAAAACTGAAATTGGGACTTCCATCAGAGGAATGTTCATAATACATGGCCCAACAACAAGCTCTGACAGCTCCACTGTGGGACATTAAGTACACTAGGGCGCCTCCATGATCACATACGCAGCTTCATGTTTCGATGACAATAGAAGCTCGCTGGTTGTTAAAAGATTAGGGTCAGTTGCTGCTTCCATGTCCAGTCTCAATGCATTTTGTCTACTGCAGTTATCTATTTACAAACTTTAAAGCCCGTGCCTAGACATACGTGCGGCCAGTATAAGTGTGGCTATGACATGGATTTGGTCGAGGGTCTTCGTGGTTCCATTTTTTATCATTCATCAGGCATTTGTCATCACAAGATTCCTAACACCGTTCCACATAGATCATGTATTTTCGGCCATGCATGCAATTTCAGATTTATTGCGTTCCAAGTTCATCTCAGGACTGATCATATATAGGGGAATATCTTATTTCTAGATTGTTGGTTCTTTGATGTTTCCTGGCTTCTTTTGTGTGATTTTACCATACAGATGTATCAGCAGGAAAGGGCATGGAGATGCCTTCTGGTGGTTGATGCTTGATGCAAGGTTGTCAGATTGCTGCAGTTAATTCCTTAGATTGTATAGATGCGGAGCTAGGACAATAGCAAATTTGTTCAACCAGAATTTGTTCGTCATGCTTTTGCATTTCAAACGTTCATTCCTGCTAAATGGAATCCTTCCAACCTTGTCTGGATAGGGTACCTGAAGAAAAAGTTCAGCATCCACATTTTGCGTCCCCATTAAAGAAGAAATACCAATTTAGCCCACGTTAGTACCAGAAATATGATGTATAGGCTCTGTGGGAACTCATCTGCTTGGCACATATCTGGTTCTTTAGTCTCCTTCTGTTCAGGGCTGGGCTGGACATGTCAGACATGGTGCAATCCGTTAAGAAGCTGGAGGTATGGAAGCTGCTTTCTTAAGTCCTGCGGCGGCTTCAATGGAACCTGACTCTCAGTTCAGGCACTGCTGTCCAGGGACTCGTTAAGGCGTATAGTGGTTCAGTTCTTACTATATGTCCAGAAAGGCACCTTAGACATTCTGGTACCTCTATCTTGAAATCTATTGGTCACTACAGAGATTTTATACCCACGGAAGTCCAAGGTGACACCAGTAGCTGCTGCCAACTGGTCTGGATAAAGATACGTTAGACTTCAACTATAAACGGCAATTGCTACGGACATGTTAGGGCTAGAACTATGATTCATAAGAATCCAGAATCAGGGCGCCCTTCTTCTGCCAGTAGTTTCAAACCCAATGCTAGGGGTTCGGATCCTGGCGGTCTCCTAGTTCCTTCAGGGTTGAGGAAAGGTGATCAGGTGCTACCTAGAGGCATGAAATGGGCCAGGGATGCTGCAGTCTCACACTTCTCAATTTGTGGATGTGATGGAACAGCTCCTCGAACCATAGGCCCTTTTTGTGCTGCCCCGGGCAGCGGCACTGGCATGAAAACGATGTTCTTCTGCAGTCCCTTTCCATTAACCGGTCCTAAAATTGGGCCTTGTTGATCTTCCTGGCAATCAGGCCACTCCTGGCAGAAGGTGCCCAGGTCCTAGTGGGACGAGTATAATGCCAAAGAAGCTGCGGATGTCTGGATAAAAACTGCCGCTAAAGCGGCGATAATGGGTTTGATAATATGCCCTTAGAAGCCCAGGTTATGGTGTTAACCTGGGCTTCTATGGGAATTCACAAGGGCATATTATCAAGCCCATTATTGCCGCTTTAGCAGCAGTTTCCTGCCGATAAAAGCGGCGATAATGTATCGCTCTTGCTTGATAATATGGCCCTATATGCCTGTCACATTACCATATCATACTATCATTCAAGTCAATTATTGTGTGTTTATCCAAACCTGATGAATAAAGGTTTAAAAAAAAGCCTTGGGCACAGTCAGGAGGAAGACTGGCAGCCAATCAGGGAGTCCATTCCTGGACCAGTGTCTTCTTTTGTTCACTGCTGTGCAAGCTTCGTTGGCATCAGGATGACTGCAGTGTCCAAACCACTGACTTAGGGGCCCAGCACTTTTGGCCTCCTGGTGGTTAAGGTGGGTGACCAGATTTATCTTCCAGACAATGGTGTCCCTGCTGGTACTGTTCTCCTCATGGAACCCATCTGACCTGCATTAGTGCAGTGATACTCAAAGAAGCTTGAGCCCTCCTGGCCTTCACATGCAGCCTCCTGGACACTATCAGCCCTCGGCCGCTGCTTGCTTCACTCAGCACTAACATTCAGAAAGAAGACGTTAGATAAAGGGGCAAGTATTTATTTACAGATGAACTGAAGTTAAAGAAAGGAAGTAACTAAGGTGCCCTGCACCACTCAACTCTAGGAACACCTTCATTTCTAAAGACTTCCTGCAACAAACGTGTAAATATGAAAGTTTATTCAAAAAGTGTATTTCATTAACATGCAAACACATTTTACTTTAGTACATCAGATCACACCAGTGCATTGAGAAATATTGGGGCATATTATCAAGGGGGTTTATCTCAGCTTTTTTGGCTTTAAAAGCCAAGAAAGCGGAGATAAAATGATCTCCCTATTACCTAGCTATTGCTAACACCAGTTAGCGACAACTAGCAGGAGATAGCGACCATCTTGGGCCCGCTTTGCATGTCAGTGAAATTTATCACTAATGACATGCAAAGTGGGCGTGCCAAGATGTTAGCGACTGGAAACAGTCGCTAACATCGCTATCTCCTATTACCAACTTTTGGAGATATTCGCGCTAAGCGCTATTATCTCCAAAAGCTAACACCTGCCCCTGAGCAGTTCTTAGCCATGTTATCCAATGGTAGGTGGATAACATGGCTAAGAGCATTAGCTCGGTAATGCATGAATATCGCTGACTTTTCAGCGATATTCATGCATTTCGGCCGATTTTTATCGCTTAGGAGATAAACCTTGATAATAGCAAGGTTCCTAAGCGATAAAAATCGCCGCAGCTCGGCAATAAAAATATTGCCGCCAAGCCAACATAGCGATAATTATCGCTAGTTGTTGGTAATATGCCCCATTGTTTTAAAGTGATAGTTTTCTAACATGAAATTAGCAACATTTATGCCCCCTGCCCCCAACACAACGTCAGTAGTGAACTAAGCCAATTTAGTTGTCATGCGCACCCTCTGGGTGGCCTTGGTTGATATTATACATGGACAACACTATAGTTTATTAAATCAAACACAAGAAGGTTTTGTGCCGCGCACATCCTGAAAGGAGTCAAAGTAAAAAAACATTTTAAAAAAATGCCTAGGATCACACAATTTGGTCAAGTGGGAAAGCTGGAATTGAGCCCAGATTTTCTGGCTTCACCATGTGCTGTTCAGCCACTAGAAGTACATGCTTCGCTTCCCCTCCCCCCACCTTACAGCTGGTCCTAACCCCAGACCATCATCCTGCTGCCATCAGTGTGGCCTTCGATCACACCACGGACCATCATTTTTAGCCCCTTGGAAAATGTTAGCGAGCCCTCTTGCTATAGTGCATGTTTTAATCAATCACAGAAAGCGGTTGCCACTGTTGACGAAAAATGATGAAATCAGGTACAGAGCTCGTCGCATAGATGCCAGTGATCTCGAGCACAGTGAACATATGAAAGCCCACCACATCTGTGCGCCAGAAGGAAACGCAGCAGCCACATTTAGAGACAGAACCGGTACAAGCACAGGTTTCGTACACAAGAAAACGGCCAGTGAAAGAATGCAGGGGCATATTATCAAGACAGGCGATAAAATTATCACCGTTTTAGCTGCCGAAAACAGCCGCTAAAACGCCGATAATGGGCTTGATAATATGCTCTATGGAATTCCAATTGAAGCCCATGTTAAATGTGAAGGATATTTCACATGGGCTTCAATTGGAATTCCATAGAGCATATTATCAAGCCCATTATCGCCGTTTTAGCGGCCGTTTTCTGCCGCTAAAACGACGATAATTTTATCGCCTGTCTTGATAATATGCCCCGCAATTACACAACCGTGGTCAGACATCCATTTGTAGGTCAGGCGGAGTACGGGGGTGCCTGGAGGACCAAGAGTGAATAGAGAAGAACTTTGTATATCGTGTGTATTCACCAGTATGTATCCGTAGCGCGTGCTGCAGAGACAGGTGAGATATCTTTACTCTGCAGGTGATAACTATCTTCAGTCTCTCCTTTAAGAGATGCCGCTAAATCAGGGGCACAGTCACGACTGGTGCAGCAGGTGCAGTGCACCGAGGCCCAGAGCCCTGAGGGGCACACCGAATCCTGATACCTGCTGCATTTTACTACCCCCGCAGCAGTCAAAGGGGACATTGTGTTGCTTGCATCAGGGCCCATGGCATCTGTGCTATGTTACTGAGCTGCACGTGGGCTATCTGTGGGTGTGAAATGGTTTCATGCTTTCTTCTCTCTGTTTTGGCTCATGTCGCTCACTGTCCTGACTTCTCTTGTTTATCTAGTTCCACTGCTGCGGGGTCAGGGGTTACGCAGATTGGGGAGATGACACTGGTAAAACTACCGTGCCCAAGTCGTGCTGCATGGAACTCACCGAAACGTGCACGACAGACACTGAAGCCTGGTGGAAGAGGGTGAGTATGACGGGTTGTACCCTGGCAGTCACTGAGTACACTGTTACGAACTGCACTGCTCACTGTAACCCACTGCATCGACTGCCCCAAGCAGCACTGGATTTGAGGTCACTATAACCATCACCCATAGTAGTGACTAGGGGTCACAGCACTGACAGCTATATATAAAGCTGACAGTCACTCACTGCACTTACCGTCACTCTTTACTGCACGGACTGCTGCACACAGATATGCATAACGAAGACGGTCATGCACTGCACAGTACTGAAAGATATGTACAAAGCTGACAGTCACACACTGCACTTACCATCACTTTTCACTGCACTGAAAGCTATATATAAAGCTGACTGTCACTCACTGCACTTACCGTCACTCTTCACTGCACTGAAAGCTATATATAAAGCTGACTGTCACTCACTGCACTTACCGTCACTCTTCACTGCACTGACTGCTGCACACAGATATATATAACGAAGACGGTCATGCACTGCACTTACCGTCACTCTACACTGCACTGACTGTTGCCTACTGAAAGATATGCACAAAGCTAACAGTCACTCACTGCACTTACCATCCCTCTTTACTGCACTGACTGCTGCACCTAGTACTGAAATAAACAAATAAAGAGGACATTCATGAACTGCACTTACCGTCACTCTACACTGCACTGACTGTTGCCTACTGAAAGATATGCGCAAAGCTAACAGTCACTCACTGCACTTACCATCCCTCTTTACTGCACTGACTGCTGCATCTAGTACTGAAATAAACAAATAAAGAGGACATTCATGCACTGCACTTACCGTCACTCTACACTGCGCTGACTGTTGCCTACTGAAAGATATGCACAAAGCTAACAGTCACTCACTGCACTTACCATCCCTCTTTACTGCACTGACTGCTGCACCTAGGACTGAAATAAACAAATAAAGAGGACATTCATGCACTTCACTTACCGTCATTCTACACTGCACTGACTGTTGCCTACTGAAAGATATGCGCAAAGCTAACAGTCACTCACTGCACTTACCATCCCTCTTTACTGCACTGACTGCTGCACCTAGTACTGAAATAAACAAATGAAGAGGACATTCATGCACTGCACTTACCGTCACTCTACACTGCACTGACGTTTGCCTACTGAAAGATATGCGCAAAGCTAACAGTCACTCACTGCACTTACCATCCCTCTTGACTGCACTGACTGCTGCACCTAGTACTGAAATAAACAAATAAAGAGGACATTCATGCACTGCACTTACCGTCACTCAACACTGCACTGACTGTTGCCTACTGAAAGATATGCGCAAAGCTAACAGTCACTCACTGCACTTACCATCCCTCTTTACTGCACTGACTGCTGCACCTAGTACTGAAATAAACAAATAAAGAGGACATCATGCACTGCACTTACCGTCACTCAACACTGCACTGACTGTTGCCTACTGAAAGATATGCGCAAAGCTAACAGTCACTCACTGCACTTACCATCCCTCTTTACTGCACTGACTGCTGCACCTAGTACTGAAATAAACAAATGAAGAGGACATTCATGCACTGCACTTACCGTCACTCTACACTGCACTGACGTTTGCCTACTGAAAGATATGCGCAAAGCTAACAGTCACTCACTGCACTTACCATCCCTCTTGACTGCACTGACTGCTGCACCTAGTACTGAAATAAACAAATAAAGAGGACATTCATGCACTGCACTTACCGTCACTCAACACTGCACTGACTGTTGCCTACTGAAAGATATGCGCAAAGCTAACAGTCACTCACTGCACTTACCATCCCTCTTTACTGCACTGACTGCTGCATCTAGTACTGAAATAAACAAATAAAGAGGACATTCATGCACTGCACTTACCGTCACTCTACACTGCACTGACTGTTGCCTACTGAAAGATATGCGCAAAGCTAACAGTCACTCACTGCACTTACCATCCCTCTTTACTGCACTGACTGCTGCATCTAGTACTGAAATAAACAAATAAAGAGGACATTCATGCACTGCACTTACCGTCACTCTACACTGCACTGACTGTTGCCTACTGAAAGATATGCGCAAAGCTAACAGTCACTCACTGCACTTACCATCCCTCTTTACTGCACCGACTGCTGCATCTAGTACTGAAATGGACAAATAAAGAGGACATTCATGCACTGCACTTACCGTCACTCTACACAGCACTCACTGCTGCCTACTGAAAGATATGCGCAGATCTAACAGTCACTCACTGCACTTACCATCCCTCTTTACTGCACCGACTGCTGCATCTAGTACTGAAATAAACAAATAAAGAGGACATTCATGCACTGCACTTACCATCATTCTACACTGCACTGACTTTTGCCTACTGAAAGATATGCGCAAAGCTAACAGTCACTCACTGCACTTACCATCCCTCTTTACTGCACTGACTGCTGCATCTAGTACTGAGATAGACAAATAAAGAGGACATTCATGCACTGCACTTACCGTCACTCTACACAGCACTCACTGTTGCCTACTGAAAGATATGCGCAAATCTAACAGTCACTCACTGCACTTACCATCCCTCTTTACTGCACCGACTGCTGCATCTAGTACTGAGATAGACAAATAAAGAGGACATTCATGCACTGCATTTACCATCATTCTTCACAGCACTGACTGCTGCACACAGTACTGAAAGATGTACACAAAGCTGACAGTCATGCACTGCACTTACCATCGCCCATCACTGTACTGACTGTTGTGCACATCACTGGCCATTATCTTATATAAAGCTGACACATATTGCACTGGCTGTTACACACTGAACTCGTTTTTGCACACTCAACGTACTCATGCACTGAACTGATTTACACACAGCTGTATGACTTGCGTTGTACTTACACTTGCAACCTGCACTGAAGGACACATATTACTGTCACCCCTACCACGGGCTGTCACACACTGCAGTGATTGTCACTACACTGTCACATACTCTCACTGACAAACACTGCACTGCCGTTAAATTTACATCCTGTGCCATACTGTGCACTGACCTTTGCACATCTGAGTGTTGCATGTGGCACACACAGTTGTGACTCTTGCACACTGCTGTAACTGCTGCATACTGCTTACATCGCACACTGCCCTGTCACCCACTTTACTAACTGTTGCGTGTGAGTGTGACCCACAGAGTTTTGACTATTGCCCACTGCTGGAAATGCATACTAAAACATCAAATGCTGCCCTGACTCTGACCTAATTTACTGACTGTACATATGGCTCACACAGGTGTGATTCTTGCACACTGCTGTAACTGCTGTGTACTGCAAACATCAGATGCTGCCCTGTCACCTACTTGACTGACTGTTGCATATGACACACAGTTGTGACTCTTGCACTCTGCTGTAACTGCTGTGTACAACAAACATCACACACTTCCCTGTCACCTACGTCACTGACTGTTGCATGTGACAGAGTTGTGACCCTTGCACTCTGCTGTAACTGCTGTGTACAACAAACATCCCACACTTCCCTGTCACCTACGTCACTGACTGTTGCATGTGACACAGTTGTGACTCTTGAACTCTGCTGTAACTGCTGTGTACAACAAACATCACACACTTCCCTGTCACCTACGTCACTGACTGTTGCATGTGACACAGTTGTAACTCTTGCACTCTGCTGTAACTGCTGTGTACAACAAACATCAATATCGTTGCAATAGGAATCATCAGTGAGGTTCCATCAGGCGGCGCTGCCTATTATTCACCTTGGATTTAAATCCAATGGACCAATTTACTTGTATAAGTGTTCTCCATTTTTTCTCTTTATTTAAACAAACATTTTTTCCATTTACTCCCATATTTCTTATCGATTCATTATATTTAAACGAAGGTATTTCACAAAAGCTCAGGAGTCGGAAGTGGGTTCCACAAGCCGTGACGTTTATTAAAAACTGCCCGATGCATTTCGGGAACATATTTCCATTCTTCGGGGGCATCTATAATATATAGAAATAAAGTAATTAAGATAACTTTATCCTCTTTCATACAGCAATTCATTAAATGCAGAATAAACAGGTATTTCAATTATTCACCAACAACTTGCTAAATGCATGATATACACCAGCCTTTAAACATATTCTTGCCGTAATGGCTAACTCATGTCATTCATGTTCCCTGGTTTTTTCACAATGTTTATCAAAAATTCACCCAATTTATACGCTACGCAGTCATTATTGTTACTCAAACATCTACGAAGTACACGCTGTTTTGCTCTTACCCGAGCTTGTGTTCACCCCGTTTTAAAAAACGAATCCACCCGTCTTGTCTTACAGCGCAGTGAAGCGCTCCTGATGTCGATTAAACCAATGCTGCAACAGCAACCTCATTTGAATAGTCACCCGTATTCGACGTCAGACGGAAATTCAGTGCACGTGATTACCTCGCAACTACGCAGTAAACATTAACAAGGGTCTACCTAAACTTAAAAACCTGATTTACATATTACATTATGAATTTAGCTAGCGTTGCTCGTGAAAATGTGGCTTCTATACCCATTCTTTCATAAAACGTTTATATACTGGTTTATACCAATACATGTGTTTTTATATGACAATTGCTAAATGATTTAAACAGTGTATTTATAGTCAAATGTTCGACATAGATGAAATAAATGGAAACCCCACTCCTCGATTTTTCAACTTCTGTAATGTGCCTGTAGTCATGTTCATTCGTTGTAAGTTTATTCATCCTTAATCCGTGGGTGCAATCTCCGTGTAGAGACGATTAAGCATAAAACAATACAAGGAGAAGAGATGCACTCCGTGTGTACCGAGTTGTAGTCGTTATTTTGATTGATTGTGCTAGCAGTGGCGTGCTCAACCTGCATAGCGCTTCGTCTCTGTAGCGCTGGATACATGAATATCGTTGCAATAGGAATCATCAGTGAGGTTCCATCAGGCGGCGCTGCCTATTATTCACCCAATTTATACTATACGAATTGGGTGAATTTTTGATAAACATTGTGAAAAAACCAGGGAACATGAATGACATGAGTTAGCCATTACGGCAAGAATATGTTTAAAGGCTGGTGTATATCATGCATTTAGCAAGTTGTTGGTGAATAATTGAAATACCTGTTTATTCTGCATTTAATGAATTGCTGTATGAAAGAGGATAAAGTTATCTTAATTACTTTATTTCTATATATTATAGATGCCCCCGAAGAAGGGAAATATGTTCCCGAAATGCATCGGGCAGTTTTTAATAAACGTCACGGCTTGTGGAACCCACTTCCGACTCCTGAGCTTTTGTGAAATACCTTCGTTTAAATATAATGAATCGATAAGAAACATGGGAGTAAATGGAAAAAATGTTTGTTTAAATAAAGAGAAAAAATGGAGAACACTTATACAAGTAAATTGGTCCATTGGATTTAAATCCAAGGTGAATAATAGGCAGCGCCGCCTGATGGAACCTCACTGATGATTCCTATTGCAACGATATTCATGTATCCAGCGCTACAGAGACGAAGCGCTATGCAGGTTGAGCACGCCACTGCTAGCACAATCAATCAAAATAACGACTACAACTCGGTTCACACGGAGTGCATCTCTTCTCCTTGTATTGTTTTATGCTTAATCGTCTCTACACGGAGATTGCACCCACGGATTAAGGATGAATAAATTTACAACGAATGAACATGACTACAGGCACATTACAGAAGTTGAAAAATCGAGGAGTGGGGTTTCCATTTATTTCATCTATGTCGAACATTTGACTATAAATACACTGTTTAAATCATTTAGCAATTGTCATATAAAAACACATGTATTGGTATAAACCAGTATATAAACGTTTTATGAAAGAATGGGTATAGAAGCCACATTTTCACGAGCAACGCTAGCTAAATTCATAATGTAATATGTAAATCAGGTTTTTAAGTTTAGATAGACCCTTGTTAATGTTTACTGCGTAGTTGCGAGGTAATCACGTGCACTGAATTTCCGGCTGACGTCGAATACGGGTGACTATTCAAATGAGGTTGCTGTTGCAGCATTGGTTTAATCGACATCAGGAGCGCTTCACTGCGCTGTAAGACAAGATGGGTGGATTCGTTTTTTAAAACGGGGTGAACACAAGCTCGGGTAAGAGCAAAACAGCGTGTACTTCGTAGATGTTTGAGTAACAATAATGACTGCGTAGCGTATAAATTGGGTGAATTTTTGATAAACATTGTGAAAAAACCAGGGAACATGAATGACATGAGTTAGCCATTACGGCAAGAATATGTTTAAAGGCTGGTGTATATCATGCATTTAGCAAGTTGTTGGTGAATAATTGAAATACCTGTTTATTCTGCATTTAATGAATTGCTGTATGAAAGAGGATAAAGTTATCTTAATTACTTTATTTCTATATATTATAGATGCCCCCGAAGAAGGGAAATATGTTCCCGAAATGCATCGGGCAGTTTTTAATAAACGTCATGGCTTGTGGAACCCACTTCCGACTCCTGAGCTTTTGTGAAATACCTTCGTTTAAATATAATGAATCGATAAGAAACATGGGAGTAAATGGAAAAAATGTTTGTTTAAATAAAGAGAAAAAATGGAGAACACTTATACAAGTAAATTGGTCCATTGGATTTAAATCCAAGGTGAATAATAGGCAGCGCCGCCTGATGGAACCTCACTGATGATTCCTATTGCAACGATATTCATGTATCCAGCGCTACAGAGACGAAGCGCTATGCAGGTTGAGCACGCCACTGCTAGCACAATCAATCAAAATAACGACTACAACTCGGTACACACGGAGTGCATCTCTTCTCCTTGTATTGTTTTACAACAAACATCACACACTTCCCTGTCACCTACGTCACTGACTGTTGCATGTGACACAGTTGTGACTCTTGCACGCTGCTGTAACTGCTGTGTACAACTAACATCACACACTTCCCTGTCACCTACGTCACTGACTGTTGCATGTGACACAGTTGTGACCCTTGCACTCTGCTGTAACTGCTGTGTACAACAAACATCACACACTTCCCTGTCACCTACGTCACTGACTGTTGCATGTGACAGAGTTGTGACCCTTGCACTCTGCTGTAACTGCTGTGTACAACAAACGTCACACACTTCCCTGTCACCAGTGATGTATGTAAGGTCTCCTGAGGCGGAAAGCCGGGAGCTGTGTTTGTGTAACTTTTAAATATCTTTTAAACTTTGAGAGTCACTTAACTTTGTGGACTATTCCCCCCCATCCCCCTCCTGGCACTTTGACTCTGGGCATTGCCTCACCTGCTCAGGCTGTGCAGCGGAGTTCAGCGCTGCCGCCATTCCCGGCGTTCTTCGAGGCCTCGCCCCCTTCGTGAGGCCACACCCCCTACATCTACCACCTGCCACTATAAATCATGTGCTTACCTCGGAAGCGCAGCGGGCGCGTCGTTGGCGCGTCGGAGGTGCGCCAGAGGTAAGCCCGTCTGCGCCCGTCAGCGCTGAGGAAGCGCCAGACGCCAGACACCCTGACACTTACCAAAACGGTAAGATAATGTATTCTAAACTAGAGCTACTTAAACTACATCATCCCAAGCAAGGATGCTCCAACTTCAACCTGGCCAACACAAATGCGCCCCAAGCTTGCTTATGTGGGTTCTCTCTTACAAATCCAGATCGACAAACATCCCATACCGTTGCCAAGCCCTCAGTGATTAAAATTGGTCAGTTGAATGTTCAATCTATGTCGAAACATCATGCCGAAATCCACGATCTAGTCACTAACCATGCCCTCGACATTCTTTTTCTCACCGAGACGTGGCTTAAAGATGACATGGACACTGTCCTTAATCTGGCCACCCCTACAGGATACACCACCCACACGGTCAATAGAAACTCCAGAGGTGGTGGAATTGCCATAATGACCAGATCGCATCTTACGTGCCAGCTAACTAAAGCAGATATTAAAGATAGCGAGTGTGCACGCTATAACATCAAAATCAATCCCCAGCTTAGCATGGTAGGACTCCTGATATATAGGCCACCAGGAACGGATGTTAAATTCACTAACTCACTCCTCGAGTACCTATGCTCACAGATCACTGAAACTGCCAACTTCACTATTATTGGAGATTTGAACATCCACTTCGACTGTAAGGGAGACTCAAAGATCAATACTCTACTAGCTGATCTGGAGGCCCTTCAACTAGACCAACTTATACAAGGCCCTACCCATAGTGGCGGCCATCTCCTGGACCCCATTTTTACGAACATAATTAATGCGCAGGTCGAAACGCCCCGCCCTATGACCTGGACTGACCACTGTCTAGTAACTATGTTAATACCCTGCAAGAACATCCTGTTTACTAAGCCCACTCAGCAGGTTCGAAAAAGACCCTGGAGAAAGCTCCATATAGAGGACTTCCATGCACTCCTCACTACCCATCCCCCCCACCTAGCGGAGATCCCGATCATGAATACGACAAATTTTGCGATTGGATTAACCAAGCCCTAGACACCCTTATCCCAACTAAATGGATCAAAGCTCGCGCCCACGATTCCAGTCCCTGGTACAACAAGGAACTCTCCGCACTAAAAAAAGAGTGCAAGAAAGACGAAAGATGCTGGAGGAAAAACGATGACCCCGCCCTTAAAACTCTGTACACACAATCGCAAAAAACTTACCACCGTAACATATGCAGGGCCAGGGCAGCCTACTACACCACTGAGATTAAGAACAGTCATAATGCCTCTAAAACTATCTTTAAAATTCTTAAAGAACTCAGTGCTAAAAAAACAGTGGCTAATCCTAACACCTCATCTGCATTATGCGATACCATGGCCTCTTTTTTCTTAGAAAAAATTCGGAAAATTTATATCACCTTTCCCTCCACCTCTGACCTCATCCCATCCAATGACCCCAGCAGACCCAACCTCGCTAACATCCCGGCCCTAAGCTTAGAAGATTTTACTAAAATCTGTAATAAAATCAAGTCTGGCTCACCGGCAGACCCTCTCAAACCTGAAACCTTCAGAGAAGCTGACATGACTGTCCTAGGCCCCCTGCGAGACATCATTAACAAATCTTTCTCTACAGCTATAATCCCTTCCAAGTGGAAACAAGCCTGGATATCACCAGTCATCAAAAAACCTACGCTGGACCCTAACATTGCCGAAAACGTTAGACCTATATCCCTCCTACCATGGCCAGCCAAGGTAGCAGAAGCCCATGTAAATACCATCCTGACCAAATACTTGTCATCTAATAACATCTTAGATTGGTCACAACATGGCTTCCGGGCGGGACATAGCACGGAGACAGCCCTACTAAGTGTGACAGAACACCTCCGCACCATTTTAGACTCTGGTGGAACGGCAGCACTGATTCTACTTGATCTCAGTGCTGCCTTCGACACGGTGTCACACGAAGTTTTGCTGTTCAGGCTAAAAGAGGTTGGGATATCAGGACTCGCTCTTGATTGGTTTAGAGACTTTCTTTCTGGCCGATCATTTCGAGTCTCCACCCCCCCTACCTCTCCACGGAATGTCCCATAGAACAGGGCGTACCCCAGGGGTCAGCTTTTAGCCTCACCCTGTTCAATGTGTATGTCCAGCCCCTGGCAGAGGTAGACAGGAGACACGGAATGTCTCTTGTATCCTACGCTGATGATACGCAGCTGGTGGTGGCATTAAACGATGAAAGTGGTCACAGCGCCCAAAAATTCCAACAAACCCTCATTGACATCACAGAATGGATGACAGCAAACTACCTCCAGCTCAACGCCGGTAAAACAGAGGTGTTGTTGGTGGGAAAAAAGACAAACACTTGGGGGAACAACTGGTGGCCAGAAAACCTGGGACAACCACCTGAGCCCAAAGACTGTGTCAAAAACCTAGGAGTATGGGTAGACTCTGCCCTCAAATTTACTCACCATACTAAAAAAGTGGCAGCAACTTGCTTCGGCATTTTACGGAACCTTAGGCCCATCTTGGGATTCTTTGACAACCAAACCCGTCAGACGATAGTCCAAGCAGCCATCCTCTCCAGGCTGGACTACGCCAGCTCCCTTTTGCTAGGAACGAACGTTGCAGAAAAAGCTAGACTCCAGCGAGTCCAGAACGCTGCCGCCAGGGCTCTGGTAGGTCTCCCTCGCCACACGTCTGTGGCTAGCGTCCTTATCAAGCTCCACTGGCTCCCAATGGAGAAAAGGATATACTTCAAAACGCTATGCCTAGCTTTTAAAATCCTAAAAACGGCCCCCCCCCCCATGCTTTGCCCACTCTTGTCAACCTACATCTCTCGCAACGGTTCCTCGTATCAAAATATCCAGGATGGGTGGTCGTTCCTTCAAATACCAGGCCGCCAAATTCTGGAACGGCCTCCCAGACCAGATCCGAGGGATACAAAATCTATTGACCTTTAGGAAAGCAATAAAAACACACCTCTTCTGTTAACATCTCCCTCCCCTTCTACTTCCTATCCTCTATACCCTTTCATACAGTAAGCGCCGGGACGCCCCTTTGCTGGGGCAGCTGCGCGCTATACAAGCACATATAACATTAACATTAACATTAACGTCATTGACTGTTGCATGTGATAGAGTTGTGACTCTTGCACTCTGCGGTAACTGCTGTGTACAACAAACATCACACACTTCCCTGTCACCTACATCACTGACTGTTGCATGTGACAGAGTTGTGACCCTTGCACTCTGCTGTAACTGCTTTGTACAACAAACATCACACACTTCCCTGTCACCTACGTCACTGACTGTTGCATGTGACAGAGTTGTGACCCTTGCACTCTGCTGTAACTGCTGTGTACAACAAACGTCACACACTTCCCTGTCAACTACGTCACTGACTGTTGCACGTGACACACAGAGTTGGGAGCCTTGCACACTGCTGTAACTATGTGTACTGCAAACATCAAATGCTGCCCTGTCACCCACTTCACTGACTGTTTCATGTGACCCACATAGTTGTGACTATTACATACTGCTGTGTACTGCAAACAGCATACACTGCCCTGACTGTCACCCACTTCACTGACTGTTGCATGTAGTGCACACGTTTGTGACTCTTGCACACTGCTGTAACTGCTGTGTACTGGAAACATCACACACTGCCCTCATTATCACCCACTTTACTGATTGTTGCAGGTGGCACACACAGTTGTGACTCTTGCACACTGCTGTAACTGTTGTGCACTACAAACATCTCACACTGCCCTGACTATCACCTATGTCACTGAAAGTTGCATGTGACACACAGAGTTGTGACACTTGCACACTGCTGTAACTGTTGTGTACTACAAACATCTCACACTGCCCTGACTATCACCTATGTCACTGAGTGTTGCATGTGACACACAGAGTTGTGACTCTTGCACACTGCTGTAACTGCTGTATGCTGCAAATAGCACAAGATGCTCTGACTTGCAAACTGCTCTGACTGTCATTCATGACTGAGTGCTGTACATTGCACTGTCATGTGCCCCACTGACTGCCCTACAGTGTGCAGACTGACGTGTAGGACACTGGCTTGCACACTGCTGGGGTTGTTACTTCACAGGCTGAGGTATGGCTGTGGGGAATGCTCCCTCACATACACAGCAGTGGATGAGGTGGTTGGATATGGCCTCCTCACAGGAGTAGGAGGGGCTGGGGTGATTAGATCGGAGGGGGGGGTTCTTTAGAAATGAGGGGTGGTGGTGGTTGCCTCCTCATAGGGATAAGGGGGGCTGGCTGGTTGGAGATGAGGGTCTTTGGGGGGTTGCCTCCTTGCAGGGCTGATAGGGGTAGGGGGTCCTAGTAGTAACACTTCTGCTTTCCTCCCCAGGGATGTTACGCCACTGTGCAGGAGTACGTCAACGAGAACATCTCCTTCGTTTGGATCTTTGCTGTCTGCATCATCATCATACAGGTTAGACCCCCTCGACCACGGTTTGGGGGGCAGACGGGCTGAGGAGGCTATAGTGGCTAGGAGGACCATGTTCTCCAGAACCTAAATCTTCCCTGTATGACTCTGCCCAGTGATAACAGGGGTGTGTGGGTGTTTGATTCTATCTTCTTTTGACAGGTGAGCTGCTCATCTAGTGGTCCATGTGCGACGTTTGTGTGGAAGTGTTTGTGTGATTTCCCCTTGCACTGACAGGCGTGTGTGATGTGTCTTTAGTGTGGCAGGTGTGTCTGTTGGTGATTCTGACTGTGAAGATTCTTTTTACATCAAACACAAAAGGTGATGGGGGATTTTGCAAGAGGTCACTGTCTAAACATTGCCAATCACTCAGGATAGCATTCCAACCCATTATTCGCTTGCCCACTAGGCCACCTCAGTTTGGACCCAGCCATATGCAAATTAGTTTTGACCCTGCTCCAATAGGAATAGTCCAGCTCAAGTCCTCTCTGAACTGGTAAACAAGCAACGTAAGGCCGTTTTACCCTCATTGGGACTCGTCAGTCAGGTGTAGGTTGGTTTCAGTGGCACAGTGAGCACAGGACCTGGGCATACCCTTGGTTCTCACAGAGGTACATCAAACAAAATTGCACTGGCCTTGGGTTGCTTGTGTTTCGATTCAGAGAGGACCTGACATGGCATTGCGGGCAAAAAAACTATCAGTTGGAATGCTACCCGAGCGATTGCTATGGTTTAGACAAACTGCAAGCATCCTCCCGTCACCCTTTGTGTGTTTGATATGAATGATTTTACTTCATGTCCCTGGGCAGTATCCTCTGTGGCTGTTGTTTTCCACTAGTGTGGTGTTGGGGGCCTCCAGTACTGCTGCACAGCAATGTTAAGAAATCAAAATCATTCCCTTTGGTGACTTGAATCTCTACTGGCAGCAAAGTATAGAAGTCAAAAGACAATGTTGAGCTAGTCTCATAACTTCATAGAACCGGGCTTTCAATTATGGGTATGTAAAAAAAGAACAGCAAAAAACAGTTGCTGCTTACACCTTCCTTGGTTATGAGAAGACCCCAAAGGCAGTACACTGTAATATTTGTATTGTTTGGTTCTATCCAAGCATAAATACATAGCAAGCGCAGAACCCGCCTTTAAGAGCTCACACTTACCCAGGTTGATTAGTTACCAAACGAAATAGGGACATTGCATGTCCTTTTCAAAGTCTATATTGACTATATTTGGTAACAGTTGGATATCAAAATAAACATGGTAAGCATAACCAACTGTACTCTCATATTTTTTGGTAGGACCCTTGCTGGAATATACATCCATCACATAGCTAAGAGTACAAGGCTAGAAGTAACTTGTGGCATCTAAGCTGAGCGACTCTGCCAATACCTCCCTCGCTTCCGCCGCCTCTGCTCCATCCATCAGTGATTTGACACTCCTGAGCCAACCGTCTTAATCCCCAGCATCTCTGAACATGTTTTCTTTCTCCTTATACGTCACTCAGAGCTTCACTGGTTGGAGCAGACGCACCCGCTCTCCTTGGGTTATAGATTTCTGTGTTGAGGATCCTCTGTTTGCGGATTGTCTCTGGTGGTGCACGGCCTGGAAACAATGGGCCCAATGCCCTTGGTATTTGATATTTCTTTTAGCTCTTCCTTCTGTCAGGAAACTCTTCCTTTCTACCCAGTCACTTTAAAGGCACTGCTGCCTCCTTCTTTGTTTGAGCCCCTGCTGTATTTTATTCTGACGCTTGGATCTTTCACCACATTGAGTTCCTCTTTGTTTACCAGCTTGTTAAGAAGTGTGGAGAATCCTGGCCCTCTACCGTAAGACCTAGAATTCTAACTTGGTTCTGTCTTGCTGTGTTTTTCTGCATTTCCTTCCTACTGGCAAGTGATCAGTTTTCCTTTCTCAGCTATTTGTTTTCTCATGCTGAAGAGTTTGGGGTTATTGCTCATCAGCTAACAACCACCACCAGTTTGCTGTTCATGTCGCCCATCGTCTTCTCCAGTGTGGTCACTCCTGCATGATGTTTGTTAAACTTCCCACTCCTCCTAGCTTTCAACATTTCAATGTATCCCAGAGCTACTGTTGCAAGGTCGCTCCTTCAGACATGGACCATCAGCGATCGGTCTCCCCCCCCCCCTCTCCCCTGTGAGACTGACGAAACCAGTTTCTGCTGCCCTCTCTTTCCTTTCCCCCTGGTTGCCTCCATATCATCTCTGTACACTTCCGGCAAGCTCTCTTCTTACTTATTTCTTGAGTCCCGCTTCAGGACTGTGTCTCAGTTTGCACTAGCCAGTGCCTTGCGTTTGCGCAATAAGGCTACATTTCTTTGCAACGAGCGGGTCCCCGTCTTTGCCGTGAAGCACCCCTGTGCTTACAGTCCCAGACGAGCTGTGTGCCCCTTCTTTGTATCAGTCTGGATCGTTTAAATCTCCCCCACAAACTTCAGTTCACTCTGTCTGGTGCTTATTGATTGAGTGCCTGGCCCAGTGGTTGATTTGTGCCTATTGTTGCCTGTAGGCAGCACCAGGACTTAATTTAGAGAACCATGGCCCATATTTATCAAGGTTTTGTGTCGCCCTTGGTCCGCGCAAGGAGACGCAAGGGCGACGCAAAACCTAAGTGAGATTTACCAAGCCACGCCAGGCCTCCCTGCGCGGTCCAGCATGGCTTGATAAATCTAGAGCAAGCTTCTTCATTGAGTAGCTCGCAAGCTACTGGTAGTTTCCTATAAGTAGCTCTCTTATGTGCAGCCCAGCCTACTAGATCAGAAGATTATGCTGGGTTGAATTAATATATGTGTAGCATATTTTAAAATTGTCTCACCTCTGAAGGAGGCCGGATGCTGAGTTGATCAGCCACTCAGCAGTTGAAGAGATATCTGGAGTTAAAGGAGGGAAATGGGAAGACAGATTACGAATGGTTAGATGGACAGCACATTTTAGGTAGGAAGATGAATATGCTTGAACAGGGCAGGTGTCCAGTGGGCTGAAGCGGACAGGAAATTTAAAGTGGGAAAGGGTAGTTTAAGTTCTGTATCAGTGAGCTGTGTGTTTAGGCTGTAAGGTGATAGGCTAGGTCTGCATTTTTGTAAGAGCAAGCTTTTCATATTAAAGTTGGCTTTTACACACTAATTTCCTGTCTCACCCAATTCAGTGCAACTTTAAGTAGTGTATACATCAGGGGTTATGTGTGACTAGCCGTTAGGTGAGTGGAGGGTTGGGTGATAATTGTTCTAGAATTTATAGCGGCAAAAGGTTTGTTTAGTTAATCACATTGTTCAGTTAGAAAGTAGTTGGTTGACCCAGTCACTGTCAGACCCAATTTGGGAGGCCCTCCAAGCAGGAGCTGCTGGGCCTCATCTGTGAAGGTTGAAATCATTTACAACTGATGTCTCTGGGTCCATCCTAGCTTTCAATATGCAGGTAAGATAAAAAGGGGTGACCTGTGGTTCACCGTGGCATTATAGAGTTATGATTTTGCATATATATAAGTAATGGCCCACAAAAATACTTACACCATAATATGCACTAGTTAGTAGAAGATTGTGACTTACACCTCTTAGATTCATGTAAGACATATATGATATTAGGGGTGTCCTTCGCCAGCACTGTACAGCTAAAAACCAAACTTCACCAATGAGCAGGTATGGAATGACTGAAGAGACCTGTCACACTTTGCTGGACAGTATAGTCCCCCACTGCGTCCCTTAACATGATAACCGCACCTCGGTGGCCATCTTGCACTGCATGGAAACATTTTGCTACATAGGATCAAAACAAAGACTACTTGCATCCATCCACGCAACCTACACGGTGAAGCATGCTACCCATGTAGGCAAACTCTTCTGCGCATCACATAGGAGTAGGAAGCGCTGTATAAATGCAGCGATACAATAGAGTAATATTGCTTTGTAAATTGTGCCAAGCAGAACCCCTTCATCACTTGACTGTCAGTGGTAACGATTACAGCCAGTCAGGGCTTTTCAGGAGGTAGTGTGGAGGTGCGAAACTCAGCCCAACAATCACCCAGCAGCGCAGTAACTGAATGTATAACTCAGTGCTTTAATTTGCTGAAAGTCCTTTAATCTACCCACTTATAATGTAATACTTCACAGCACATAAAACAGTAACTATTTTTGCCCTACTGTTCATTATATTCACCCAGGCTCGCCCCACTCTCAGGTGTCACCCCATTTATTTGGTAGGTCGCCCCTGGGGCTTAAGTGTCTCAAGTCTTAGGTGCATATTACCCCAGAATCCAGTTCTAGTGCTCAGTCCTCAATCAAGTCTATGCTATTGTATTCTCACCATAGCGCTTGCATCAGAGCCACTTTTCTGGCATCCGGCAAGGACCTGCAGCACGTGTCTTACTTCACTCCCACGTCTGGGTGGAGACATGCTGCCCGCGTAGGGTGGCAGCAGGATGACTACAGGAACCTCCATCAGCCCTCTACGCAGGTAGGCAGTGACCCTGGCTGGCTGGACATCCTTCTCGGTTATCTTTGAGGTGCAGGAGATGGACTGCCAAGGTCAAAGGTCACAGCGGCAGGAGGGTAGCCAAAGAGTGGGTGTCTTGCTTGCAATGGCACGACACATCTTAAGCATAGACTCAGTTGGTGGTGCATGGTCTGCCCAGGCACAACATCTGGATGGCAACAGACTCTGCTGCTGGCACAATCTTTTCAGCAGTTCACTTTGCCTTGGGCAACACTCACTGCCTCAGGCACAAACTTCTTGATGGCAGCAGTAACAGCCTCTGCTTGCACTTTCTTCCTGGAATGCTTTCATGGGCAGATCGTTGCCCACAAGCCTCGGGTATGCAGATCACTCTCCCCAGTCTTCCGTTGGCCGGTGGACACATACGGCACCTGGGGTCAAGCTGCTCTAGCACTTCAGGTAAGTCACACCTTTGCAGGGTTGGCAAGCTCATTCCTTCTCTCAGCACAGCAGCAGATTGAGCTTCAAGCCAAGCAAGGCCAGACTTCAGGTGATGTTCCCTCATCTTAGGGAAGCTGACTGCCAGTCAGGCACCAGCTCCGTCTGCAAACAAGGCATGTAGATTCTCTGTCTGCACTTTCAGAACTGGTTTCGGTTGGTTCTCTTTTCATATGTCCTCTTCCGGCAGTTCTCCTGGCACAGCCTGGGTGCACCCGCACCATCTAACGAATAACAGTGCTACAGGAAGACTAATCAGCAGCCCCTATTAGCAGAAGGCCTAATTGAATTCCTAAAGGAGTCCTATCTCCTCTTCCCACTTCAGTGTGTAAGTCTCCTCCCCCCGTCTTCAGTAATATCCGGTATACATTTCCATTGTCTGGGAAAACAACCAAACTTTCAACTTCTTCACAGGAACAGGCTTGGGGCTTCCAAAATGGAACTCACAAGCCTCTGCTACTCTGGCTCATTCATTCCAGTGGCTCCACCGGCCACATACACGCACATGCGTAACATGCACTTGGGATGATAGCATCAGGACCTAGGTTCGTGCACTTTACACACAGAGCTCCACTCCAGTGAAACATAAACAACTACTTATCTTCAAAATATGGTATGATGCCACCACTGATCTACATGGCATGACAGGGACGGTAGTCCACTGTCAGTCAAACATTGGCATACTTGGGGCCTCATTTATGAGCCCTTGCGTCACTTTTACGCCGCTGGTGCGTCACTTTTAGTGACGCACCAGAGGAGTAAAAAATGTGCCTTGTTGCACCACATTTACAAAGTGACGCATCTAAGCAGATGCGTCACTTTGTAAACCCCTGCGCCACATTATAGCTGCGTCAGTTATAATGTATGCAGAGGGGGCGTTCCCCCGCAAAAAGCCTCGTAATAGTGATGCAGTGAATTCTATGAGATTTCACTGCGTCACTTTTAGGACGCTGTTGCGTCAAAATCTTGCGCCTGCCTCACAGCAGGCGTAAGACTGACGCAAGCCCTTTCACATGGGGCTTTCCCCATGTGAAAGGACGCATTGCTGGAGTTGCGTCACTTTTGTGACACATTCCAGCAATGCGTGACTTTTGCGCTTACAGATACGTCAGAAATACTGATGTATCTGTAACTCCTTGCGACATGATGCGTCATACTGTAAATATGACGCATCATTGGTGACGCAAGGAGGGTGCAATGAAAAGTGACGCATCGCTGCTTTCACGCAGCGATGCGTCACTTTTCATAAATGAGGCCCTTGGTGCGCCCCTCCAGGTCACAGAACCTCATTCATGTCAATGGACAGGCGTAGGCCTTTGCGCACACACTAGGTGAATGTGAGGCGAGGACAAAGCCAGAACTGCTACTAAAGCCAGATACTCACAGCCTGGCACTCCCGACGGGGAACACAAATGTACACCATGCAGGGGATGTTCCTGTCCCAAGTCGCCATGCAGAGTGAGTGCATCTGGCTCTTAAGCTGCATGTGCCTTACATGGACCCAGGGGACAGTCTTTGGATAGGGGGTGTGTAGCGTAGGGGTAGCGAAGCAAAAGAAGACAGCTGCAGGTGTATCCAGTCGTAGTCTTTGTTAATTTAAAAATAGGATACAAAGTAAGCAGCAGGGAGAACTTCGCAGCTCAAGGCTCAAGGACGGAATGCTCCTTGATACAAAAGGAAATACATTCTAGAAGGCCATGAGGCAAGGGAGAGAACGCATGGATTAAAGGGGAAGAGAAACAAAAGGAGGAAGAGACGGCAACATCAGGATATTACAACATCTCCCTTCCCACAAATAATTAAGTCATGACAAAATCATTGTAACGCGCTGGCAATCTAAAATTCCTTTAAGAAACATATTTTAGTAGGGCATAAGGCAAGGGAAAGAACACAGGGATTTAAGGGGAAGAGACAGAGAAGGGAAACAACAGGAGGAAGAGATGGCAAAGTCAGGATATTACAGAGTGGCTTGCTAAGTTGGAGAATTGACAAGGGATTTATCTCAGCTTTTTTGGCTTTAAAAGCCAAGAAAGCGGAGATAAAATGATCTCCCTATCAGCAACAGGGTGCTAACACGCAAATTCGCATGTTAGCACCCTTTTTCTCTACGCTTCCCCTTGCATCTCTAATGAGATGCAAAGGGGGCGTTCCAGAGAAAAATAATAGGAGAAATGTTGTTAAGCGACATTTCTCCTATTATCAAGGATTTCGCTAACCCTGTTAGTGATAAAAAAAGCAGCGCTAACCACGGTTAGCACTGCTTTTTTTACACCTGGTATTTTCCTGACTTAGCCATGATATCCTATGGAAGGTGGATATCATGGCTAAGTTTGTGAGCCCCTATCATCAAGCTAACGAGTAACTTCGAGAGATTATCGTTGGTTTTCCAGCTATAATCTCTCATTTGGCAGTTAGCGCGAAGATTTTTATCACTTCTGAGATAAACCTTGCTAATAGCAAGTTATCTCTGCAATAATTTCCGGCGATGCTTAGCGTTAAAAAAATCATTGCTAAGCCTCGTTAGCGATAAATATCGCTAATCGTTGGTAATATGCCCCTGAGTTCTTTATGTCTCTGGTGAGCCACCTTAGCCAGAAAGTTCCCGTCTTTTCTCGTTCCGATCATTTTTGTGCTGGTGAATCCTTGAATGGATACTGGAGGGGATTCACAGGAAGCCAGTCCTGTTCTCCAACATATCATTCTATAATGGTAGTTCCTGGAAGTAAGGTCTCTCATTCTCACAGCAGATCGCTTTGGAAATCAGAGGTATATGAATTTGCCCTGCAGTGATATGTGTGCATGATTCTGACATCAGTCGATGCTGGGTGTGACTGTGACCTGCCTCGAGGGAGGTGATGAGGGGAGAGAGAGATGGATGGGTTAGGATGCATTTGCCATCTGAGTTGACGTAATGAATGCATAACTCTTATCTGGGGGGATTACTATGCATTGTGATTCTGACATGGGATAAACGAGGTGTGCGATTTTTGCTACACTTGTGAGTGGTATATTCATGGGTCATACACGTTATGATTATGACGTGGTTTTAAATGTATGATTCTGATCAGAAATTACATGTACCACATATGTGCTGCTTGCCCTCTAACCTCTCCTATTTGACCTTTGCAGGTCCTGGGACTTGTATTTTCCATGCTCATGTACTGCCAGGTGCTGAAAGCTGAGAAGAATTATGATTGAAATTACCAGCTGTCCCATCCATTTTCAGTGGAGCCGAGGCAAGGCACTGGCGGGGCGACCCCTCCCCCTGACCTGAACTCAGGCCCCAGCCGTTTGCCCAATTTTAACTGGGCTCAGGCACCAATTTTCTGTCCATCACCTGAGGTTAGGCACTAACTGCTCGTCTACCCCCGGAGGAGCTCATGCGACCTTTGTCCATCAATCATGTGAATTCCGGCTACAGTCAGTCCATTACAAACTCACCTGTTCTCGAATCACCTCAGGTGCTACGTGGCTACCCATTTGTAGAATGACTGAGACAACTGCGGGCCCACTGTGATCATCTGAGCTCAAGTGCCGGCCGGCTACCTATCTTCAGCAAGCTTAGGCACCATCTGGCTTGCATCCTGAACCACGTTCAGGTACCAATCTACTGCCCATTTTCATCGCAGAACTGGAACCAGTTACCCCCATTTGAGTTACCAAGGATACCCAAGTCCATTCCTTCTGTCAATTATCTCTTGTGTACTAGGATTGCTATATAAACCTAGTGCTCACTCTCATACAAGTACTAACCTCCAATTCACCAGTGCACTAACCTCCCTCTCACCATAATTTGACCTATAACTAACCCAAGGACTGACCTGTTCATACAGGACCCACCTCTGACAAAGTAGGGCTCAAATTGCCTCCCATGCACAGCAAAACATATCTCACATGAGCAAAAGAAATGACTTCCTGCCCCATCACTAGCCATTCACCCAGTAGAAACGACCTCCGCAGAGCGCGGCTTGCCTCGAATCCACTTAAACCAGAGAAATCACCTCTCACTCATGACTGACCTTTTACACACTACATACCTGGCTTCTTGTCCATCCTAAGACTGACCTTGAACTCACACAAGGTCTGATTGTAACTGCAGAGACTGACTGCTCGCCGAGAACACCGCAGAGGGCTCACCTGCTCTCTTTCACAACTTAGCTCTGTTTACTTCCCCTCTCAAACCACAGTTGTCTACCTCCCCCTAACTTTTTATTCACCAATCTCCCTTTCTTTTTTCCTAACGTCCTTCCTTCAGTCCGTTTTTACCCTCCTCTGTGGCCTCCTCTCCTCTTGCTTTTATCCCTCCATATTCTCCTCTTCCCCTGACCTCATTTATTATTACTCTTTTTTCTCCACTCCCTCTCCACTTCTGTTAATTTTCTCTCTCTGGATGGGGATATTTTCATTGTTGCTGTGCTCGAGGTCATGTACCGGCTGCCTGCATGCTTCGTTCTCTTCCACAGCCTATCTGGGCTGCGCTGCGTCCCTTGGCCCTGAAGGACGCCCTTTGTTGGGCTTTGGCGTTTCCTTGCATTGCGTGTTGTTTCCTGGTATTGTTCTGAAGCTCTCTGGTTCTGTCATCGCACCTTCCTGCTTGTCTGATGCCCAAAGTGCTTGGTTTATTTCGGTTTCTCATGCTTTATTCCTCACTGCATCCATTCTAGAGACCTTGCGCTGTGATTATGAGTCAGACGGAACACAATTGACCGATGACGACTGCCCAGTATTACCTTACCAGGGGGCATATATACAAGCCCTTAGCGCCACCGGAGCATCTCTTTTATTGACGCTCCAGTGGCGCTCTATGCTAGCCCATATTTACAAGGCCGTTCTAGTGACTTACCGTGGTTAAACACAGCCTTGTAGATATGGCCCTCTGCAATGCAGTTTTTTATCACAAAGGGGCATGCAATGCGGGTTTCTGTGGGCGTTCCCAGCAACACCCATAACTTTGTGACACTGCGTCAGATTTACAAGGCTCTGTAAATTTGAGGCAGCGCCAAGAACGTAAGCCTTTCGAAAGAAGGCGTTAATTTGGTGCAACAAGGAGAAATTCTTTTACTTCTCTCTTTTTTTTTTTTCTCTTTATGTGTGCAGCATTCTCCAGCATACATAGCAGGAGCAAAACACCATTAATGCTTGTTTTTGTGCAGGAAAGTGTCGCTTCCTGCACAAACACAATCATCCCTGCAATGTAGGCACATTTGCACCACGGTGCAAGGGTGCCTGCATTGGCGCTAGGCAGCTTTTTCAGCGCAGGGGTGAGCACAAGGATGCACAGTATTCTTGTTAATAAGACACATCCCTGCATTTGAAAGTGACGCAGCTCTGCACAGTAAAACTGCTTGCGACACAGCGTTGCGCCATGTTCATGTAAATATGCCCTCTGGTTTTTGGGAACATCCCAATTTTGTCTGCCGTAAAGCTCGATGCTTTAACTGCAACAGTCGGGCCTCGGAAACCAGCCCGCCTGACACTTTTTCGTCTGTAAAGGGATCATGGCAAGTGGGAAGCATGCAACGCTCCCCCTGCCAGAACCGTTTTTATCCTGTCTTCTCCAACCCTTGCTACTCCACTCCTCTCCTCAGCCCCACAGACAAGCCCTAACAGACAATTACTATTTGCCAGAGCAGGTGATAAATGTGTTGGAATAAAGTTCGGAATACCACATTGCAGTAACTCTCAGAGGGGTTTAGCTTGTGAGTGCATGGAACAGACAGTATGTTACCACACAACAACAGTAAATGTATATGCTTAGTTTGCACCCTGTCAGTACCTTCCAAGTTGTAATTGGGCCCATGGTGTGCAGAGTGCTGCAGAAACAGTTTTTAAAAATTTGTATTAATGTGCAGTATCAATAATAAATGTAACAATTCAGGTCATTTTCTGGCCCCCAATCTTTAGTTTTTAGATGTGTTGCTTCATTTTATCAATAATGTACCTCAACTCTCTTTTATTTTCATTTGAATACTTAGGGGCATATTATCAAGGACGGCGTTAAAATTATCGCTGGTTTAGCGGCAGAAAACTGCAGCTAAAGCAGTGATAATGGGCTTGATAATATGCCCTGGAGAATTCCAATAGAAACCCATGTTCACACCAGAACATGGACTTCTATTGGAATTCTCAAGGGCATATTATCAAGCCCATTATCGCCGCTTTAGCAGCAGTTTTTTGCCGCTAAACCGGCGATCATTTTTAACGCCGTCCTTGATAATATGCCCCTAAGTTGTGTCAGAAAAAGGGATTAGTGGTACCATGAAAAGCCTAAGCCAGGAGCGCCACTTTCTGCAATACAATTTTCAGCCACATTGTGTTGCACCCATTGCCGTAGTACCAGCATCAGCCAAGAGGGTGTAAAGCTATCAACAACCAATAGGATAGAAGCACCACCTGCTGTAGTATGAAACGCACGCCGCTTCATGCATACCAACAACATCTACTGGTTGCTGCATTAATTGCCACCATACCAGCATCAACAACAGAATGGAAGTGCCACATCTAAAACAGACCTAATATGTAAGGACTCATCTTTTGCAGTAGCTGCAACAACCAACCACCCACAGCTTCAGCCGACGAAGCTATCAATGCAGAATCAACAATCCCCTACACATATAGCATGTATGTTTTTCATCTCTCCACACGTTTTTAGATACAGCCACTGTGTACATGGCTGAACACTTGTCAGAGGCTCAAACACATCAGATGTGGCCCAGTTAAGCCACTCTTTTACTGCACACTAAACTTACACAGTTACACTAAATGCCACCCCACCCTTGAGGCTTGCTTTAACTACAAGGTAGCACTATTAGACACTAGAGCAAATAACAACAGCATAATATGAAATGTTGGCATCACAGCAGCAACAGCCACAGAAGGGTAGTGCCAACTGTTGTAGTGTGAACAGCTGCAGTCAAAGAATAGAGGCTCAGAAGCAGATTAATATCAACAAATCATGTCTAATACTGACTGCGTTCCACAAGACGTCAAGACGATATGCTGACTCTTGACTACCCGATTAATGCTGTAACCTCATTGTTCATCAAGTTCTTTCCAAAGAGATGCTGATGGTTGATGGCAAGTATACGGCATGAATTCAAAATTCTTTAAAGAACCAATAAACGTATGGTTCTACATTGATTTACTTCCCAAAGGGTCCTTTATTCTACATAAAAACTTTCTGTCCTGAAGATGGTCTTATAGATGGATTCATAACAAGACTGAAACATCGACCAACATACCCAATTTCACTGTTTAAATAACTTTTGTGTATAATAAGTCTGTTGTTCAATGTTTAGCAAACTTTATTTGAAAGTAGTGATTAGAAATAGGCATTTTACTTGAGTGGAAAGTAGATTATGGATTGAAGTATTGTTAATCTCTGTCATTCTTGTTTATGAGAATATCTTTGTACCTTTGAATCAGATTTATTTGAATATAATTTTTACCAAAAAAGAATACACCCGTTTTTTTGTTTTGATCTATTCTCTATATTGGATTGTATGAATTTTCTGAATCTATATGTTTGATGCCACTGTTTGGGTACTCTTAACAGCCAGTGTGAAGCAATGTTTTTGTATATGTAAATTAATTCCCTTGTAGGCACCTTTACCTGACAAAATAATATGAGATGTTGGCATCACAGTAGCAACAGCCACAGAAGGGTAGTGCCTACTGCTGCAGTGTGAACAGCTGCAGTCAAAGAATAGAGGCTCATGAGGATGTTTATAATGCCCCTGCAGCACTTTTATGCCGCCAGAGCGTCACTTTTGTGACACTCGGGAGGCACAGTGTGCCGACCCATATTTACGAGGCCACGCAAAACCACAATATGGAGTAAGGAAATGCCTAACTCAGTGTGGAAGGGGCGTTCATGGATGTTTTGCTGTGGGTGTTCCCTCACAGCACCAATGGTTTTTGACACTGTTCCAGATTTACAACGTGTTGTAAATCAGGGGCAGCACCAAAACCAACGCCTTCCCATAGCAGGGATAACAAGGAGAAATGTTTAAATGTCTCCTTGTTTTTCCTCTTTCTACGTTTGCTGCATTCTGAGGCACACATAGAACGAGGAAAACACCTCCTTTAATTATTTTTGAAAAAGAAGTTGTCTCTTCCTACACAAAGACAATCATGCCAACAACACAGACACCCTAGCACCACAGTGGTTATTTACCAAATAATGCGTTATCGCCCACTTATTACCCCTACCAATCTGCATTTGTCTCCCTTTCCATTGCCCCTTTAACTCCTATCATGCGACGTGCTTATCATGTAATGTATTTTAATATTGTGTGCCAGCGCCATTGTTGAAAATCTGAAGCTCGCCACTCCCTCGTCCTCCCCAATCTTACTGACCCAGCTACACCCCTGGCAGGGACCCCTCTGTTAATACCAGCAGCAGCCACAATGTGTCACCTGTGCAATTTCAGCAAAATAGCAGCACCTTCCTATACAATACAGTCAGAAACCACTGGAAGGCAGAGCTAACTGCTTCAATACCTGCAACAAACAGTGTAAAGCACTGCCGGCTTATGTGCCAGCCTTATCAATGGCAAGTTGGCATCAGTGCTGGTAATGTGGCAAAAGGAATACAGCACCACGTTCTTCAGGACCAGCGACAGTCGGCACAATTGTCTGGAAAATCCGCTATGTCAATGCTGCAATAGCCATACACAAAGGTGCCACCTTCTGCAGCCCAAGCTGCAGCCAGTCCCTGCACCAACCAGATCCTGCTGTGGTACCAACAAATACATAGGATGGTAACGCTGCCAGCTGCAATCCTACCCACAGCCACAAAGTAGCACTAAGAACATTTTGTGATGGACATTTCAAACTGCAGATTCCTCACTTTGTGAATCGCCCCAGTTGCCAGACTGGCTCCGAAAACATCTCAATAGCCCCATCATGCTGGCAGGTGTTATCTTTTTTTTTAAAAATCTTTTTATTGTGCAGCAGAACAAGTTAGTGATACATTTACAATGATTATATAAAACGTCTCAGCAATTATCTACATTGGTTATGATACCCATCTTTTCAATTTGTTCATCATTAGTTCCTTCAGTATGGCTGCCGGGCGCATCGGGCGAGGATCCTACATCGCTGTTAGCGTAGGGCCTTGAGAAGTCAGAGTGCATTGCCCTCCCCTATGGGCATTCCATCCTCCCACAACTGGTCCCATTCCTTAGGGCATCCCCTGCTTATATAGACTGTTTTCTTGGCTACCATGGCCCAATCCGTGTCATTACATCATTCAGTGTGGGTTGGTGCAAGCTGAACTCTCCAGTACTTGGCAATGTTGCACTTTGCGATCATCATCAGTGTTGCCCAGTTCTGATTTTTACAATTTAGGTCTGTCGCCTCCCAGTTGTTAAGAAGGCATCGTTTGGGTTCTGGTTAAACTGGGACCCCGCATACCTGTGTAATTGTGTGCATGATTGTTTCCCGCTAGTTCCAAATCTTTGAGCATTCCCATATAATATGGTAGAACGTACCTGTCCTACAAGAGTGGGGAGTCAGCTCTTCCCATTCTAACTGGGTTTCTCTGGTTAGGTAGGTCCTGTGGAGCCCTATAGGTTGTATTAATCTCAATTTGGAGGGTATTGCCACTTCGCGCGGGGGCAGGTGTTGTCTTTGAACCACATTTAGGTACCATCCCTGTGTGTTAACATCAGTTCTGCTTTTTCTGTCCCCTTGTGAAATGGATCCCGATTTCTACTCCTAGCAGTTTCAGTAGTTACCGAAGTCTTTTTGAACTTCAAAATTTCTTGGCCTTTTGCAGGTATTTTTCTCCTGAAGATGGCAAGTTTCAATCCATGTCGCACGTACTTTCCTTGGCACCAAACAATAACCCAGGTCCTGTGACAAATCCTCCAAGATGCACCCCACGACCATCAGGGAGTGGGAAGTCAAACTCTGTCGCAGAGCAAAAAGAGAGGTTGATCCTGATGTAAATGACGATGGCGCTCAGCAGGTAAGTCAAAGCCGATGGAAAGTCAAAAAGGAAGCTTAGGTAAAGTGAGTACGTTTCAATGTCCATATGCTCCTGATCTCAGGAGAGATCTCGGTCAGCATTCCAGGAACCCGACACCAGCTTCGCCTTCCTTTTTGAACCCCATGTCGAACCATGAGCTAACTTTGAGTTTCCCAAGCCATCATTGACTCCGCAGCAACTTTAGGCCTTCCGAGAGATTATACTGCAGATATTCGAAGAGCTATGGCACCAACAAAGTCCAGTCCACTCGAGCTCTGTCCTGTGTGAAGCCTCATCACTTGTTCCTCCAGCACCAAGGCAGTGCCAGTGCTGGATTCTGTATGGACTCCAGATTGGTATCTTTCTTCATCCAGGGTTCCACCTATTTTGCACTGTATAATCACAAACATGCAACCAGATGTGGAAAGCACCTCTCCAGCTCTTCTACCTAGGCATCACTACTTCAGAAGGCTTCTTCGAGGCTATTTTGGTTCTCAGTGATACTATACGTGGTCTTCAACCTGTACAACATGATGATAAAGCGGAGGCAGATAACTTATCACCCCCCTCATTAATCTGATGCTGGCTTATATCTCGATTTGTAGAATGCCACAAGCATATATACCTCTCCATAATCTGCCCTTTAGAGTCTCTGACCGAAGAGAGTGCCTTCTTCGCTGTTGAGGTTAGGAGGGTGGCAGAAGTGGTAGAACTACCCCTTCCCACTCTGGAGACTTAAGATACATCTTCATGAAGTTTTGCAGCCTAGACAGTCTGTGTTGGAACCTCTGCTCACCTTCAATGAGGCTCTAGTTGACCCTCTAATGTTGGTCCGGTCAAAACCATTTCTGTACCAACAGTGAATTACCTCATTGCCAGGCCCATAGACCAGCACCTGATGATCCTTTTTGACAGAGAATTCCACTCTAGAGGGCCTTGTGGTAAAGGCCTCAGCTTCTAAGGCGAACCCTAACTCTTTTCCTGCGGTTGCTCCTGACAGGGAGTTCAAAAGAACTGATGATATGGGAAGGAAAGGGGCCATCTAGCTGATGCTGAGTGTTCTCTGTTCTTGGATATAGCACAGGGCATCTTGGCATGGTGGTGTGGACCCTTGGCAGACATTTTTGACACTTCCAAAAACATTAAAGTGTTCTTCTAAGAGATACTTTCAGTCTTTGGTTGGACTTTAGCCTTCTGTATTCCTTTCCACCCCTGCCTCGGATACGGCGGTGCTGAAATAAGTCAGGACTGAGCACGGCTCATTGTCCCAGCTCTGGATTAGGACATGAGAGTCTGGTACTCGGATCCTGCCTGTGAGCATATGCCCTCTACCTCCATTGCCTCTTCAGGAGGATCTCGTCTTAACTGAATGGCAGAGGCTTACACCCAGACTTTCACAATCTACATGTCCTTGTGGGGAAACAGAGCAGACTCAACTAAGAGGTTTCAATCTTCCTAAAAAAGTGGGGGATCTAATTTTTCCCTCCCACCAAGACTATATATCCGAGCTTAATTTGTCACTTGGTGTGAGGAGAAGCAAGTCGACCCCTGTCAGGTAAAACTGCCTGATGTTCTGTTGTTTATTGTGTCTCAGTCTCTGCAAGGCTTTTGCGTTTTTTTCATTTGCCATTAATCAAATCACCGGTTGTGTTCCTTTTTTTGAAAAGGGTTTTCACAGATGTTCCCGTGCTCCCTTCATTGTGCTGCAGTTGGACCTACATTGGGTTCTCTTTTTTCTAATATATACTCTCTTTGAGCCTCTCTACAGCTCTCCTCCGAGACCTTTGACCCTGAAAACTGTGGGGCATATTATCAAGGAGGTTTATCTCCGCTTTTTTGGCTTTAAAAGCCAAGAAAGCGGAGATAAAATTATCTCCCTATTACCAAGCTGTCGCTAACACCAGTTAGCGACAGCTAATAGGAGATAGCGACCATCTTGGGCCCCGCTTTGCATGTCAGTGATATTTATCACTAATGACATGCAAAGTGGGCGTGCCAAGATGTTAGCGACTGGAAACAGTCGCTAACATCGCTATCTCCTATTACCAACTTTTGGAGATATTCGCGCTAAGCGCGAATATCTCCAAAAGCTAACACCTGCCCTGAGCAGTTCTTAGCCATGTTAACCAATGGGAGGTGGATAACATGGCTAAGAGCATTTGCTCGATAATGCATGAATATCGCTGACTTTTCAGCGATATTTATGCATTGCGGCCGTTTTTTATCGCATTTGCGATAAACCTTGCTAATAGCAAGGTTTATCTGCGATAAAAATCGCCGATGTGCGGCGATAATTTTTGTCTCTAAACAAGTTAGAGACAAAAATTATCTCTATTGGTTGGTAATATGCCCCTGTATTTCTTATTGCCATTTCTTCTGTTTCATGTCTGCGACCTGTAGCCCTTTTTGGTTCAATCTCCGAATACTGCTTTATTCCCTGATAAGCTTGTGCTTCGAACAAGTGCATCCTTCTAAAAGTGGTGTCTTCTTTCCACAAGGGGCAGTCGACCATATTTCTGGTGTTCTTTCCTTCACCACATCCATCTAAAGTGAAGAGACTACTCCGACTAGGCTCGCTGTGTGCCCTTAGTGTATACTTTGATAGGACTAAGGTTTACTGTGTTGTACTCAACTGTTTGTTGGGTTCCCTAATGTGAAGAAGAGAATGACGGTCCAGAAACTGACCACTTAGTTTATTGGGGTTGCCCTGTGTCCCTCAGAACGTGGGTAAATAATTAAAACTACAAGTGGTTCGGCCGGGTGTCACAGTTCTGGTGGGAATTGTGAGAAATGTTATTTACTAAGCATGGCTATAAAGTGTCCAATAATTATCCCTATCAGTCAGAGTGTGAGAGCTTCTATTAGTGACTTCTATCAAGCCTCTGCACATTGAAATTCTTACTGTCCACAAACCACGACACAAAGAGTAATTAATCAATAACGTATTATTCAGCTGTCCATAACACATTGATTACATATAATACAATAGATTAAACTGACATAACAGAGAATCAAGAGTTTACAGTGTTCACATATACAGACATGAAAGCATAAAGGACCCATGTAGTCAAATGTCCACACTTATGAAGCTCAAGGTATCCTTGATATGTTGCGGTCCTATTGATCAGTTGGACAAAACCTACATTATCGTCTGGTGGGGATGGCTTTGAGGGATAAAGATCTGGGTCTGTTAAGTCAGAATCTGTGCTATAGTCCATCCATGGATCTGGGTCCTGTGGGGGATCATCATTGTCATTATTATGTTGTGGGATTATATTATCATCCCCTTGTCCGCCCCCATCTCCATTATCACTATCATCGGATTGTGAGAGTGGAAAAGTGTGTTCTGGAGAGTGCACAGGAGAGATAAGTAAATTGGGACCAAGAGGTGGAGGAGGAGGTGTAGGGGGTGGAGAGGTGCTAGTGCCCATGTCCATTCTTTTAGCCGGAACCAATGAATCTTGCAAATGGTCCAGGTTCTTTTTTGTATGTTCTTTGGAGAGAATATGACCAGTTTTTAGATGGACATAAATTGTTTTCTGGTTTGGATTCAAGACAAAAAAGTTATTCGGAGCCGGTGTTCTTTTTCGGTGCCAAAGATTTCTCTCGGTGAAGAGTCTTAGAGATAGTGTCCGGTTTAGCAGCGTTTTGTGGTTCCGAAGACTTCAGTGCTGATTGTTTCGGCTCCGGAGTAGTTTGCTTCGGGGGTTTAGGCGTCAAGGGTTTTTCCTTGGATAGTCTTGGCTCCGACGTCTTCGGTGTTGAAGGTTTCTCCTTTTGCTTCGGCTCCAAAGGTTTTTCCTTCAGTTGTTTCGGTGCCAGAGGGTTTTCCGGTGCCAATGGAGGAGGGCGTGGCATATCGGCGGCCTTGGACTTCGGTGCCGAAGGTGGTTTTTCAGTATAGGAGTGTGGTTAGCTCGAGCCAGATGGCTTCTCTTTGGTTTTCATAGCCGGGCCCGGGGGCGAAGCATCTGAAATGTTCGAGCAGTGTGGACCTAGGCCTTGTGACTAAGGTGTTACCGTAGCCTTTGGTATGGGCTTTGGTGGGGCAGGGGTCTCGGTACTCACGGTTCGCTGAGCTGAGGTGACTTCGTCTTCGGAGTCATCTGTGGAGACTTAGACCGGTTCCTTCTGGGCTTGTTCCTGAAGGCTGTCTGGGCCTGGATGGAAGATGTCTGGAATGGAGCCGCTTCCTCAGGACATTTTGTGGTGTCCGGCCCGGCGATCATGAATGGTCTTCTTAGACTTGAAAGATAAACAAGCCTCACAGTTATCCTCTCAATGCTTCGGAGAGAGGCAGAGATTGCACACTGGGTGTAGATCCAAGTATGGGAATTTAGCACCACACTGGGGACATTTCTTGAAGGGAGTCCGTTCCATCAACTTCCGTCAGTATCGGTGCGGGTAGGCGCAACGGCCCGCATCGAAGTTTTTTTCGATTGTAGAAGATGCGCATCGAGAAAGGGAAACGCGATCAAGACAATACCGTCAAGTAATAGTGATTTCGCGCCGAAGGGGGTTTCGATAAGGACATCGACCCGGAGCGCAGTAAGTCTCATCCGAACCCGATGGCGGAAAAAAATATCTGGGGATGGAGTCGACGCCCATGCGCACGTTCACCATAAGGAGGAGTCACCTATCTCATGACTAACAAAGACTTCTTCGACAAAAACAAACTGCAAACATCCGAGCCCAACACCAGATGGCAATCTATGCTAACGTATAGAATCTACAGCTCATATGCCTCGAACATAGCATTTCTCACAATTCCTGCTAGAATTGTGACAAATGAGAGAACAACTTGTAGTTAATAATCAGAAACTGACCACAGTAAAATGGATTATCCTTTGCCTCTATGGGTGTTTAATGCCTTGGCCCTGAAGGACCCCTTCATGCCTTTTTGGCTCATTCTTCCAAGTTAAAAGTGCCTTTCCGCTTTGGACATTTGCTAGGCAGCCCAATTGATTTCTGTCCATAATTTCACCAGGCTTTAGTGCACTGACTGTCAAGTACACAGGGAGGTTCATTTGGACCACTCGGTCCTCAGCATTTCTTCACTGCAAGGCCATTCCTCACACCCACCTCCTGGGTGGAAGTATTGATTTGGTACTGATTCATAAGCTCCATCCGAAGAATCAATTACTTACCTTCAGTTATGCTCTTCTGGTGAATACCCCATCTAACGGAACATTCCTCACCACCCACCCACCTTCCACCAGTTTCTTAAAATTGTCCTTCCCGTATAATAACGTTCCAATTTGTTTTTTGTACATTGTCAGTTGAATTGAATATTGTCAGCCATGCTCTGTGTCTGAGGGCATAAAAAACTTTGGAAATAATTGACGTCAGCTTGCATGGGTGTTGCCTAAATGTTGCTCCGTGTCGTCAAGTCCAAAGGCGGGAATGGAGTCATGAGGTCGAAGGCACCATCTGTCGGCACACACAGAAACAACTGCAGTCGTTTTTCAGATAAGTATGGTGTCTGGGGAGATTCACTAGTGAGGAATCTGTGTTTAGATAGAGTATCCACCAGAAAGAGCATTAATGAAGGTAAGTAAATAACTTATTCTTCAGTACCACAATCTGCATTATTCGTGACCATAGTGGCATTGACACCTGCTGTAATACCAGAAACCACCAGTGGTTAGCAAGGTGACGCAATAAAACAATTGCAAATTAAAAATGTTTGCGGCATAATGACATTCAAAAAACATATTTGTGGGAAAATATTATTAAACACTGGTTGACTTCTAATGACATGAGCTCTAGTATCCTAGTTCGATTGGAAAATGATGGGCTTTATTTTTTATTGAAGGCGGGACTCGTCAATACCCGTTGGCTATACAGTATACAAAATGAGGTATTTGCGAGTGTCAAAGGGGCAAAACCTGTTTATTTATGCAGTATCAGTTGTTCAGAAACCTAACTACGTGCAAAATGGAGAAAGTGTGATAACAGCTCATGGATAACAACTGCAACATTTGCACCCTTTATTCCCCGCATTTAAAGCAATAATAACTTTGATGCAACAACATGGAGGACACCTATCAAGAATGTATTTTGCGTGAGGGAATATTTGTGCTCCTATTTAGCTAGGCCGTCTCAAGGATGCCCTTACAGTAGTAGGAGCATCACTTTTAATAGAGGGTTGTAAAAGACTTGATGATGTATGCTGTTAAGGTTTTTATATATTACTCATATCAAAAGTTGTTTACTAGAATGACTTTTTTTTTAATTCAAGTGCCAAAGGCAGGATTAGAACTCTGACTTCATCCATATAAAGGACCACATCTGCTTCTAGCCATAAGTACAGTCTTGTTGAAAAAAAGTTTGAACGTCTTTCTGCATCAGTTTTCAGTTAAATGAATTATGTGTGTAAATATGCAAACTGAGGCAAGCAGCAATGGTGCACTGCATGTGGTCTAAGACAAAGACAGCCAATGTGTGATTAGAGGGAAAGATGGTATTTAAGAGAGAACGTGGGGGTATATTATCAAGGACTGGTGTTAAAATTATCACTGTTTTATCGGAACATGGGCTTCTATGGGAATTAACAAGGGCGTATTATCAAGCCCATTATCGCCGTTTTATCTGCAGTTTCCTGCCGATAAAATGTCGATAATTTTAACCTTGATAATATGCCCCCTGGACTGTTACAGCATCATGATGTAGTGTTGTCTAAAGGTGTGTCTTACGCTCTTACCTAAATTGGAACAGGATTGGGGCAATCCTGTTGGATACAGAGATGTCTCACAGACGGGGACGGCCTGTTGCCTTGTTGGTTTTATTTGTGCACTACTTTTTTGGCAGTCTGGTGGTGTCCTGGCTGCAAATGTTCCTAGAGTCACCGGCAATGATGAGCCCGTCAGTCAGAAATGCTGTTAGTTTTGAAGATAGCGCTGGCTAGAAAGGTCAGCCAGTGGATTTCCGTCACAATGGAGGCCATGTGGGCATATTTCTACATACCCTTGATGAGGCATACTACTGTCCAATGCCTACCTAATGCCTAAATACTTTCATATTTCACTATACTAATTTTCAACACTAATCCTTTATGGGTTCCGTAGTAGCCTGCTACATGCCAGAATAGCGCATCAACACCCCATCAGGGGTAACAGGCGCTATATGAATGCAAAACTTTATTTCCCTTCTATCCCTCCGCTATCCTTCTCACTCCAAAAAACTGACTAATATCCACCACTCAAATTACTCTCATATTTTACCATACTAATTCACCACTAATCCTTTGTGGGTTTCTGGAGTAGCGTGCTACTCGCCCAAAAAAAGCGCTTCAACACCCCATCAGGGGTTAGAAGCGCTATATAATTACAAACCTTTTTTCCTCTGCTATCCTTCCGAATCCAAATAACTGACTAACATATCCACCACTTAAAATGTACTTGCATGTTTCACTATACTAATTCAACACTAATTCTCTATGGGTCCCGGAGTAGCGTGCTACTCGCTAAAAAAGCGCTTTGACGCCTGGTCAAGGGTAGTAAGCGCTATACAAATGCACTTACAATACAATACAACACCTGAATCTCAACCCAACCAAGACAGAGTTCCTGTATTTTGATAATAACAGCAAGCAAGAAGCAGTATCAACCTTTCTCAGTGACATAAACCCTGGGGTCTTCGAACCCCAACTTTCTTCGAATGCCAAGTCACTTACACTCATCCTAGACACCAACCTCATTCACAAGTAGCACATTGACAAAAAAACACATGGCCTGCTCTCTTATAAAGAAAGTGAAATATTTTGTTCGAGAAAGATACTTCAGAATCACTGTTGAGGCCCCAGTAATCTTGCATCTGGATGGTGGTAACACCCTCCTTTAAGGACTCCTAGACTCCACAATGGCACCCCATAAGGCATTCAAACCACAGCATGCTTCATCTAGAGTCTGGAGAAATATGATTACATGACCCCATCCATTTGGAACCCCATTAGCTCTGCTTGCCGCCCTACACTACCTTCAAAATGAGTTGCTTCATTTACAAAGCACAATACAAAAGGGTATGTAGTTCCTAAATTTTACAGGAGGACAAGAGGGTTAGGTGGTCATAAGTTATAGGGGAATAGGGAGCTCCTCCTGTTGGAATTAGGGCCCTCACACACCTGGCTGGGTGTCATGCTTCATCATAGTGCTTGCTTCTCGTCAGGTCGGCGCTGCAGTACCTGACGGGCACCCTATGAGGGGCTCTTTGCCGGAGATCTTTTATCCCAATTAGCCATTTGGTGCCGTGGGGGTGAGGGGCCTAGAGGTGTAGACGGAGGGAGTGGAGGTGAATAAACCATAGGAAGTTAAAATAGGAACTGGAAGTACCAGAGAGAACAATTGTAATCAATAGGGCTTCCAACCTGATTAAAAACTGGGTGGCGCACTTCTGAGGTAATGTCTCAGGATTGGTGCTCTGCCAGATGGTCAACATGTTTCTCGCCTAATAGTCATACGATCTAGCGGCGATGAGTCCGGACCAATATACACAAATCTATCTACACGAAGGTGGTTGTCTGGTGAAATGTTATTATTATTATTATTAATGAGTTTTGTATCGCGCGTGGTTACCCTTGGGCATCCCAGCGCTTATCCAGAGAGAGCGGCCCTAACAGAAACGACTCATTAGGCAGGGAACAGGTGAGTCTTTAAAAGTTTACGAAATCGTAAAGTGCTGGTTTCAAAACGCAGGGCAAGCGGAAGAGAATTCCACAGCGCTGCCACGTTAACAGAAAATCTTCTGCCACCAGACCTGGCCTTTCTTACTCTTGCGACTTGCAGGAGATGTTGGTGGTCTGAGCGAAGGGCGCGGGGGGCCTTGTAGGGTTGAACCATACCCCGAAGAATAGGAGGCCCTTTCCCCTGCAGGATTTTGTGGGCCATGCAGAGTGCCTTGAACTTCACCCTCTCTCTGACTGGAAGCCAGTGAAGTGCCTTCAGCGCCGGGCGGGCTGATTGCCACCTGGGAAGGTCTGTCAGAAGCCTGGCAGCGGCATTTTGTACTTGCTGCAGTTTGTTCAGAGTGGATTCTGGCGCCCCCAGGAACAGCGCGTTACTATAATCCAGCCGGGAGATGATGAGCCCCTGGATTAATAGCCTCCTGGAGGCCATCGGGAGGAGGGGTAAGATCTTCCGGGCTGATCGGAGCAGGCCAAAGCACACGCCTGCGATCTTTTTGGCGTGTGACTTAAAAGAAAGGTCCTGCTCCAGCCACACCCCCAAGCTCTTAATCTCCTGTTTAGGGGTAGGTGGCACTCCCAGACAGCTGGGCCAGCTGCTTAGGGGCAGGGAAGGAGAAGAGTTCCCCAACATCATCAGCTCGGTTTTAGAACCTGATAAACCAACCTAAACAAGCCTACAGTGTAGTACCTGTAAAAGGATGACCAACCCGAATTGGGTCTGTAATTTACAGCATTGACACCAGGCAGGTAAGACACTTGGAATTTCCTAGTGTCGTTTACTTAGTAGCAACACAGTCAGAGGACCTACCCACTTGCTGCCGGGGACCGGGAGGTGTTGATGCTGTAAATTACCGACCCAATTAGGGTTGGTCACCCTTTTACAGGTACTACACGGTAGGTTTGTTTAGGTTGGTTTATCAGGAACATTTCCCCAGACAACCACCTTCGTGTAGATAGATGAATCGCCGCTAGATCGTATGACAATTAGGTGAAAAACATGTTGACCATCTGACAGAGCGCAAATCAGTCTTGACCCTGTGCCTCATGGGAACAGTCCAACCCGAACTGCCGGGCCAGGTCCTCCCTGGACCGGAAACAAACATCCTGGGGCCGGTTTCGGGGTGACACCCCTCATCAGCCTGGCTAACTTGAATCCAGAGGCAAAGTGAGGAAGGGACCCACGTCTGGGATACCCTGCCAACTTAGGGCAAACACAAGGAGATGATGGTCGTAGTGTTGAAACTTATCAGATACTGACCCCCAGTCACAGATTTGGGTTGAATACATCATTGTTCTTTAGCTCACTTCGTCACCCCAGTTTGGCCCCAGCAATATGCAAATCAGGCTTGACCCTGTGCCGCAGTAGAACAGTCCAGCCTGAACTGCCATGCTAGGTCCTCCCTGACCAGAACAAGCATCCTGGGACAGGTTTCGGGGTAACACCCCTCATCAGCCAGGCTAGCTTGAATCAAGTGGCAAAGTGATCAAGGGACCCACGTCTGGGCATACCCTGCCAACTTAGGGCAAACAAAGCAAACTCAAGGAGATGCTGGATGGAGTGTTGAAACTTTTCAGCACTCACCCCATGTCACAGATCTGGGTTGAAACCATCATCGTTCTTTAGCTTACTTCGCCAACTCCCCCCAAGTTTGGACCCAGCCATATGCAAATCAGTCTTGACCCTGTGCCTCATGGGAACAGTCCAGCCCGAACTGCCAGGCCAGGTCCTCCCTGGACTGGAAACAAGCATCCTGGGACCGGTTTCGGGGTAACACCCCTCATCAGCCAGGCTAGCTTGAATTTAGTGGCACCGTGGGTTAGCGCATTGTTGTTTACTGACAGCACATTTTCCATTGAGAGGGCCGCTAAATGTACACCGTTTTACTGATAAAACTATATTGCACACTAATGAATATGTGCAGAAATCGGGTTTCCATGAATATTTATCATTTGTGCATTACCAAGTAGAGCGTCTTGATTATTTTGAGTTTCCATCACCTTAGATTTAGAAGAAAATGTGCTTAGTGATTGCTTTCCTAACTGCTGCATGTGTATAGTTCGTTTACAAGTATTTGTTGTGTTTTGCAAAACAAATGACACCCTATAGCCCTTCCTTTCACACTTTCTGTACCCTAGCAAGACTGTCACATAATTCACTTTACTTTTCTTTCTCTGACTGCAGTGAGAGGAACTTGTAAACACCAAACTCCATGTTAAAAAATGTAAGCAGCAATTTGTCAGAAAACATAACCTAATATTTGACCTTTGTCTTTAAAGCGCAGTAAATACCACAAGATAAATGCAGAATTTAAAGGCATCTTTATTGTTTGAACTTTTGCAACCAACCAAAAATTGGCAAGCAACCCATCAGTGGGTCGCAACCCATAGTTCACAGTGCGTGAAACTGTCCACAACCCAGTTACCTCTCCTATCACTCGTTGACTTGATGTTCGTCTTTGACCCTATACAGCCCTCCGCTTGCTGTGGGCATAGGTTTGCACTATAAAAATACCATATACATACAACATGGCGAACCAGCCGCTATCTGTCCCTTCCCAGCTCCGAAGCGTGTCTGTTCTGCAGTTTGGGTTATTTCAAGCCAGTATCGGTCTGCTTCCAGGCTCCTACTGCACTGATAATGTTATGTTATAACAATTTATATAGCGCGCTAATACCCTTAGGTGTCTAGGCGCTTATGGGCCGATGCTGTAAGAGGGAAGCTATGCCATTTAACTGACAAGTGCAAGGCCATCAATCAATCCTTTGCTCAACAAATAGGAAAAAAACAAGTGCCTGATCGATAGTACCATATACTGAGGTAGACTTCCATATTTTATTCTATTCTGGAGAGCTCCAACTGCCGGAAATCCTTACAGGAGGTGTGGAAGACAGGCGGACGCTCCGCGCTGCAAAGAAAACAAAGGAGACCCGCGCCCGCTAAAGCAGGGCGCCAAGGGACAAACATGAGGCCAACGGCTGCTAAAGCACACCACAACGCATGCGTGAGTATTCAAAAAAGGCACAGACGGCAGCTAAAGCGGGCCGTGAAAACATGCACCACGCAGCATAAACAAAGAACCAGGCAACGGCTAAAGGAGGCCGGCAAACAATAAAAAACACACAGTAAAAGGATCGATACACTCACCGAACCCACGTCCTGCTTGGCAACGAGTCTGCGAAGGCCCAAAAAAATTAACAGGAAGTGTTGTAACGCACTTCCCCCCATATGCTCGCCTGATTGGTGGCGCCATATTGGGGGAAGTGCTAAAAAAGTTCTGCTAGGTATAGGGTTCTGGGGAGCAGACTAGCTGCTCACTGATAAGGAATGGGACGGGAAGACTGGACAAGGAGGTAATGAGCATAGCTACACGACGGGCCTTCCAGACCTAGAGACAAAAACATCTGCCACAAGAATCATTGCACATCTATGAGACTACCTAAAAAAGGAAAGTCTTCGAGTGTTTCCTAAAACTAAATTCCGACTGGATCACTCTGAGCTCCACTGGGAAGTCATTCCGCAGTTTGCAGGCTAAGTGGGCAAAGGTGTGTTTATCGGTCCTGGTGTTCTTAATCCTTGGGACCAACAGAAGCCTTTGTTCTGTGAGCTCAAGGATCTCCTGGGATTGTAATGACAACAATTGCAGTATACGCTGTGGGTTCTTCATATGCATATCTCAATGAGCTAAACAGAGGGTCTTGAGTTGGATTCTCTTATGCACCAGTAACTAGTGCAGAGATGCTATGGCCAGTATGAACGACTAATACTTTTGAATTTTGAAAGGAATCCTGGCTGGCTCACTTGAAGCCTCTTCACCACAGACTTGGCACTCCCCAGGTTCAGAGGGTTTCCATAGTCCAAGTGTGAAATCATTAGCTCTTGCACTACAGCTTTCCGAGAGGAGCCCAACAGCCAACTTAGCAGCTTTCTTTGTGTCCTTAGAAGTCCAGAGCAGCTGCATGTAAGTTTCCTAGCCTGGACCTCCAAGGAGAGTTTGTTGTCAATGGCGGACATCCAGTCTGTTACTTGTTTTAGGCAGGCATTTAGTTTAGAAACTTTTCCTATACGCAGGCTAAGAGAGATGATAATCTGAATCTGTGTGTCGTCTGTGTAAGACACCAGTGAAAAAAGATTGGGGGCCTTATTTATGAAGGCATAACGCCACCAGTGCATCACTTTTCAGTGACACTGCAGCGGTGTAATCAATGCACCATACTGCGCCCTATTTACAAATTGACCCATTTAGGCAGGTGTTTAACTTTGTAAATGCCTGCGCTACGTTATACCTGCATCAGGTATGATGTATGCAGGGTGGGTTTTCCCACATAAAAAAAGGCTTGCAGAAGTAGTGCAGTGAACTCTATCAGATTTCACTGTGTCACTTCTTCGACTTGACTGCAGGCGTAAGAGTGACACAGGACCTTTCACATGGGACTCGCCCATTTGAAATAACACCATTGCTGGAGTTGTGTCCGTTGACAGACACACTCCAGCAATGCGTCATTACTGCGCCGACGTATCTGGTCAATCCTTGCGACATGGAGTGCCGTAGTGTAAATACGGCGCATCCATAGTGTCGCATGGAGGGCGCAATGAAAAGTGTTGCATCGCTGTTGTTCCCCAGCGATGTGACACTTTTCATAAATGAGGCCCTGTGAGCCTGCACCATCTCCGCCAGAGAGAGCTCATATAGATTAAAAAACGTGGGGCGTAAAGAAAAAATCCATGGGACCCCGACTTTAAGGGATGGGTCACAGAAAACAGGCACTTTCCAAATACTTGGAAACTTCTGTTTTCAAGAAAGGCTGCAAACCTTTTAAGCACCACCCCAGAAATTCCGGCCTCCTTTAAATAAGCATGGGATAGACATAAGACATTAAACTAGGCATACCCTTAAATATGCTCGGACATTCAGACCTTGCTGACCTCTTCATCACACCAAAAGCTAACACACTCGAAAACAACACCCTGCCATCCAACATCATTGTAAAATCACTCTTCAGGATGCTAAAATCCAGGCACAACTGTCAGATGCATACAGAGGAATTCTGAACAACTGGCTTACCCAGTGTGGTGCAAGTTTGCGCCACCATGTAGTGCAGGAATACATGTGTTCCGTTTATTTGCAGCGATAGCTTGATGACACCCAGAGTAAATGGAAATTGCAAGTCTCCTCCAGAAATGTAATGTAGGTCCTAGTATGATGTGCTGGTTCCTACTGTTAACATGAGACTTGTTGCAGTGGATGAATTTTCCAAAACTAAGATACAGTGGAAGCTCCCTCTTACTGCTATTGTTTACACTGTGCTGGAAATGCTGGCAGATATGCCTTGTGCTCAGTGTGGGGAGAACAGCATGAATTTGGTAGGATAGACTCAGGTTGTCGCTCAGGAAAGGCGGCAACCAGGAAACTGTCTGTGACCCTGAGCTACATTTTCTGAAGTTTCTTGCCACAATTGAGAGACAACGCACATTGTCCGGAGTACTTGGGGCCAGATGTTTTCAATGTTCATGCAGCGCAGCGCGCCAACTTGCTGCACTGCATGAAAGGGAGAGGGCATGAATGTACCATATCTTTCAAGATGTAGCACATTTCTGTCCTCTGCCTGCACTTGATGCACAATCTGCAGCCTAGAGTCATCTCAGGCACCCTTGCGCCATGGAGCAAGAGTGCTTGCATTGTAGACTGGCTTGTTTTTGTGCAGAAAGAAACACCTTCCTGCACAAACCAATCCTGAGAGGCATTCTTAGAGTGCTGCACACCTAGAAAGAGGAAACAAGGACAATTACATATATTTCTCCTTGTTGTGCCTCTTGTGGGAAGGTGTACAATTCTGATACATTCCCAATGATACCAGTGTTGGTAAATCTGGAAACAATTCAGAATAAATGGGTGGAGGGGTGGGAGAACCCATGATCCACCCATGTAACACCCCCACCACAAAGAGTAAACCAATGCAGCAACTTTCCCTGCCTTGCAACACTCCAGATTTGCTAGCCGCGCATGGCCGCGCAAGGTGGCCTTGCGTGGCTTGGTAAATCTCCTTCTAGGTTTTGCATCGCCCTGTGTCCCCTTGTGTGGCGCAAGGACAACACAAAACTTTTATAAATCTGGGCCTTAGTGCCAATCTTTGCCAGTCACCAGAACAAACACATATTTGATGGCACTGAAAATCTTAGTTCCCCCACACAGGGTTGTCTGAATCAAAATTCCTATGGTGGCTTCCTGTCTTTTCCCTCCAGGGCCAAGCTTTCATGCAGGGCAGTGGCTTTTAGTATGATCATGATGATGAAACCGTCATGTTGATGCTTTTGATCTGGTCCCGTGGCTATGTGACTACCATCAAACCCATTATCGGGATTGCCTATCATCACGCCTCTGCCTTGCCTGTGAGTGGTTAATTTCAAATGGGATGGCTCAGCTATGGCAGAATGGGTAGCAATGCGCAGTGTGGCCGCAGCTGGCAGGGCATGTTCTGCCCAGTACTCCTGTCTTTATCCGCAGGTCTGCTCTGCCCCATTAATCTGCCTGTGCCACCTGCAAACCCCACTACAATCCTGGCAAACCAAGTTCAGCCTAGTCATGGACTCTCCACCCAACTTGCGATCAATCTCCTGATGTCCAGAGCCATCAGCACAGAGTGTGACAGAAAGATGAGTACTGTCACGTCAGCCTACATTGAGTCAAATCAGCCGGCAACAGCTTGGTTATGACAAAGCAGGAGTAAGTTGCCAACCAATCGGAGCCCAGTAGCTGAGCAGCACCGTCCGCATGTGATCCTGACCAAATGGCACAACAGCAGGGTTGGGCTTGCACCATAGTCTGAAACATTTGGTAGTGGTGACAAGAGCTGTGTTGAAGAACCAACTGCAACTGACAATTGTGCACCCAACAATTGCACATCCTAGGTCTAACATTTAATGATTCAGATACAAAATGTTTGTTGTATACAGATGAACTAGCACCCACCGTAGACACTTCTGTACATGCTTAATCTCCTGAAAGAGTACTGCAAGACGTGCTCTGGAGATAAACCTTCAAAAGACCAAAATTATGATTTTACAGACAAAGAACAACAACAGAAACAATTTTTAAATTATTTTATTGGCATAGAGATATTGAGCACAGCACAAACCAGAGTTACCATGGACTTACAGTATGCACATTCAGAGGCTGGCAATAAAGATATTTCAAGAAACTTCTCTGATTTCTTTGTATGGGATTACAAGATGGATAGCATATTTTAACCCACCAGTGGAGGTAATTGTTTCACAGCATCATCTCCACAGTCTTACTTTATGAAGTAGCAGCATCGGCTATCCAATCTGACTTTCTGGAAGTAACTGCATCAGCTCATAACCACATCATCTGTACAATCTTATTTTATGGTCGTAACCGCGTTCTCTCATAACCACATCATCTGTACAATCTTACTTTATGGTCGTAACCGCGTTCTCTCATAACCACATAATTTGTACAATCTTACTCTATGGTAGTACATTTGTCATCTCGTAACCACATCATATGTACAATCTTACTTTTTGACAGTAAGTGTCATCTCCCAAATTTTTCCTTTTAAAAGTAATAGTGTAAAGTGTCCACTCTTACTTTATGGAATTAACAAGGTAGTAGATTAGTAAAAAGTTGTTCTTTTTTTTCTTACTTGTGGATTAGTTGTAGTGTGATAAGTTAGTACTCATTAGGGCATATTCACAAGGTCTTACCTCCGATTTATGACCATCTTAACGCATAAAAAGTGGAGATAGAACTAAGACCCCATTCACAAGCTGGTGCAAACAGCAGACATCATCAGAATTTCCGCAATAACAGCCCCAAGACCTAACACCACTTCGGACACCACCAACTAACGCTAATGAGACGCAGAGTAGGCGTTCCCGTGCACCACTTTCACAACGAACTGACAGATCCGCGAAGCAAACCAAAAATATGCAATAAGCCGCGGTAGCCGCAGGTATTTAACACCTGCCTCAAGCAGGTGTAAAGAAGGACGACTACCTGCAGTAGGCAACGGAGCCCCGCACACAGCCACACCCGAAGTACAAAATGACGCCATGAAGCTACTCATCATGCAGCTCGGAGCCCCAACAGGGCCACTACACCCACCGCCACCACTCCCAGGACCTGGACCCCCACCTTCTCTGGACCACTACAGAGGCAGCGCAGAGTAAGACAGCGGACCTACCGAAAATGCACCACTCTCGCAGACCTAACGCCCTAGGAAGTCATTGCCCACTATAGGCTCAAAAGGACAACCATTCACGGCATCATGACCCACATCGCCCACAAGCTGACGGTCCCAACACAGCGGAGAACCAACATCCCTCCGCGGACAAAGCTGCTGGTTGTGCTGCATCTGTTGGCCTCTGGTACCTTCCAACCAACAACTGCCAGAGTCGGACGGGTCTCACAGCCAGCCCTATCAAAGTTCATCACACCTGTCCTGGATGCCATCCTTAGCTTCATAACCCAATACCTTCACTTTTCCAACACTGCGCATGAACAGCTGGAGACAAAGCAAGGCTTTTACGGCATAGCTGGATTCCCGGCCATGTTGGGGTCAATCAACTGCACACATGTCCCACTTGTGCCCCCTGCGGATACTGCACACCACTACCGCAACTGAAAGCACACACATTCCATCAATGTGCAGGTAATAGTGGACCACCGGGGACTCTTCACCAATGTCGTCGCCAACTACCCAGGCAGTGTGCATGATTCCTTCATCTTCCGACAGTCCATCATCAACCAGCGCTTCCAGGATGGCACATATGGAACGGGACTGTTCGTTGGTAAGTACCAAGTCAACACACCACACATCCCAATGCCGCCAAAGCACAATGCACCACTGTGGGGATGGACACGTGACCAAACCACTATCAACATGTCAAACTACACAACCACCTACCAGACACGACCACACCCCTCCATGGTCATCCTGGCCTACCCCTGCACCCAATTCATTCATTTCATGGCACCACAACCACACAACAGTTGAAAGTGTGGAGACGCGGATGCAGCCATAACACATTTGAAGCACTGCTCTGCCCACATGACCCTACCCCAGTCTCCCGCAGGTCAGCGGTCTCATGGCAGTGGGCCCGTGTCGCCCGCTGTGCATCCGGGGCCACTAGCCCTGTGCGACTCGTGTCATCACCCCTTGTAGTTCTGACATTGCATTTCTGAGTGCCTGATGACTGTTGGTGTAGTTGCCAGGATCAGCTACTCCCTGCGGGTTGGCTTACACTCACCCCACACACAGCCAGCAAGTGCGTCACTGGATTGGTGGACCTGCCGTCACATTCTGCCGAACCAAGTATTGACTCTTTTCTCCCTGCACTGTCACAGGTGATCAAGGATATGCACTCTGCCCTTGGATGATGACACCCCTCCGAGACCCGGCCACACCCGCCCAGAGGTAGTACAATGTGGCCCACATACGCACCAGGGCCATCGTTGAACGGACATTTGGTGTTTTGAAGTCACGTTTCAGGTGCCTGGATGGCACAGGTGGGGAGCTACTGTCCAGCCCGGACATCATGTGCAAGCTGATCGTTGCATGCTGTGTGTTGCCCAACATCTGTGTTCGCACCAGGGCCCCTTGGATCCCAGTTCCAGAGGTACTGGCCGATGATGGTGGGGATGGGGCAGGTGGCCCACATCTCACTGCAGCAGCAGCAGGAATGGCCCGTAGGAATACTATCATTGACACTTACTTCTCATGAGCACGTCACATTGTGACCGTCCATGGCAATCAAGCGACAGTAGAAAATGTCCAACTGCTCTGCATGTGTGAATAAAACATATTTGCAGGTTTCAGCTTGTACTTGTACATTTTAATGTTACTTTTCCCTGCGATTTCAGATGTGATTTGGCAGGTTGTGCACATTGGCTGAACCATCTGTGTCCTGTGTTCAAATGTGGTGGGGGTGCTGTTTGTACCGGGATGTTGTCAATGTCGGGGTGCACTCCTGCTTATGCTGCACGGTGGGTGTGTCGCTCCTGCGGCGCTGATTTGTCTGCCACTGGTCTCTTTCGTGCAGGGTGCCGGTCGGTTCTATTCTTCCATGGTGCTTGGATGTTGTGGTGTACATGATGTCCTCTGCAGAGTATTGCTGCCCTCGCGCTGGTTGTCACTGTTTTCTTTTAGCGCTTTTGCCCATCGCAGGTTATTCAGTTTTGGGGTTTGTCATTTTATCTCCGTTGAGGTGGTTGTATCGCAGACATTGTCCGCGGTGTCGGCAAACTATGGCATGCTACCGCAGTGATGTGAATCCCACGTTGTCATGGAGTTGTTTTCCCGCGATGGGCTGCCATGTTGAAAGTTACGTTACGCTACTCTTGCAGTAGTTATCACATGTTCTTACGAATATACCCCATTGAGTGCTCATACATTTACTGCAATTGCTTTGAAAGGGATGGAAGGAATTAAGTGGATTAGTAAAAGGAAGAAGTTACTTTTTTTTATAGTGGTGGACATGTGCGACTGGTAATTAGATGAATTGGATAGAGGGAAGAGTTTGGAAAGGGTGTTTGGGAGTCTGTAGTAGTTGAAGACGTTTGGGATAAATTAGAGTGGGGTATGGGCAGAGGTTGGGATGGAAATTTTTTTTTTTTTTTTACTCACCCCAGTCTAGGAATTAAAAAATAAATATCTAGAGACATAGAGTCCCATCTAAATATATGGAAACATGTATACATACACACATAAAAACATTATAATTGTGTACTTTTATGTACAAGGTAACAATTCCACTATATAAACACCCATATCTTTGTACATGTAGAATATTTACATGCTTAGATATTCATGTGTGTGTGGTGCAGAAATAAACATATTGTTCGTAATTCCATACTTCTACAATCTAGTATTGGGCTCAAATGTTTGCAACATATTTTTCTTTGAAGAAATGTTTTGAGTCACAAGATTTCGGTGGCTCCTCCTCTGGTCATTTATGCACATGGCCACTGACTCCATTGTAAGATTGTTATTCTATGGCATTGGGTTCAGTCGAGTATTAGCATTGCTCTTGGTCCTGACGAGTTAAACATTTCCCATCACACCCAAAGGGCCCTTTGTCTTCCTTCCCATTGCCCAGAATATGTCTGACATCTTTTCTCTTCCTACTATGTCTACTCCACCCCTCTAATCCGTCGTAGAAGAGCAACCAGGACACTAGAGCCTTGAGGGACACCTGCTTTTATGCTTAACAGTTTGGACGAGAAAGGAGGAATATGGATGACATTTATTCTACACTGTAAGTAGGATGTGGTCCAAGTGAGGTTGGTACCCTCTATGGCAGCCTCATCAAGTTTTTGAATTAGTGTGTCATGAACAACTGTGTCGAAGAGAGCTGAAAGGCCAAGATCAGGAGGACAGCATCCCCATTTTGATGTTTTGAAGGTCATCCCAGATGGTGATCAGGATAGATTTAGTGCTGCTTCCTGGACGGAATCCTATTTGGAAGTCGAAAGGTAGGCAGTTTTCTTCAATGAATGTTGACATTTGGGCAAAGACTGTTCTTTCTATAATTTTGCTCTGGATTGGCCTGTTTGCTAAAGGTCTGTAGTTAGGATATTGAGGATTCAAGTTTGTTTTCTTTAATACTGGGCATGTGTATGCCTTTTATAAATCGTCTGGAAAAACTCCTGTTGTTAAGGAGTTGTTTATCAGTGTGGAGAGTGGGGTGGTGGCTGAAGTTGTTAAAAGAATTTATTTAAAGATTTATGGAGGACAAGGATCCGAGGGGGCAACTGGCTGGCTTACTTGCCTCGACAACATCCAGAAATTCAGTCGGTGGCAACTCTTTGAAGGAGTGGTGTTTGTTGGAAATGGGCTGGTGCTGTTTTTTTCTTGTGTGTTAAACAAGAATCCAACATGTCTACTTAAGTTGTATAATGATTTGCCAGTTTGTCTGAAAATTATTGAGGAGTGGGTTGGGTCCCTCCTGTGCAGTTCGTTTTACAAAAGTCTCCGAGTCATTTATAAATGTCTTTCTTGACGCATTTTGCATTGTGGATTGAGCTTGAATAGTAGCTTTTACGATTACTCTATGGAAGTAACTGTGCCATCTCCCCAATCTTACCAGATGGAATTAACATGTGTTTGCCCAATCTTACTTTATTGAAGTAACCCCATCATCTCTCCAATCTTACTTTGTAAATGTAAATGTAAATGTAGTTGAGCTTATATAGCGCACAGTGGGTTTCCCGGCGCTTGCTTAGGGAACCCTTCCTGGTATTCCCACTTTATCAAGTAACCCCATCACCTCTCCAATCTTACTTTATGAAGTAACTTCATCATCTCTCCAATCTTACTTTATTAAGTAACCCATCATCTCTCCAATCTCAGTTTGTGGAAGTAACTCCATCATCTCATCAATCTTACTTTATGGTAGTAAAAATGTCATCCCCCCGATCTTACTTAACAAAGTAACAGTATTGTCTATTTAGTCTTATTTTATGGAAGTAACCACATCATCTCCTCAATCTTACCTTGTGGAAGTAACAGTGTCATCTACGCACTCTTACTTTATGGAAGTAATAGCATCATGTGTTCGGTTTTACTTTATGGAAGAGACAGTATCATCTGTCGAATCTTACTTTATGAGGCACAGCAACATCTTTATAGCTTTGTTCAGCCCGACACCTTCACCAGTTCTATGTTTGTGTTGCCATTGTAATCTGTTAGTAGTTCTCATATTTATGTTTTCAGACCTTTAATTGGGCAAGTCAGAATTTTAAATTGGCCTTAGGAACATGTTTGTTAACCAAAAGGAGATGAGTTTGAAGTGCAAAAGAAGACCAAACACAACAGTGGCACCTGCAGAAACAAATCCCAATGGCTGTCCTCATGCAGGTGTATTTTCAGTAACAATATGTCTGGAGAAGGTGGGAAAGAGGTAAAATATGATAGGTGGAATTAATACTAATTATATACTTAGAACAGCGAGCAATAAGATGCTCAAAAAGGTATCCATGAATTCGATTTTTTTTATTTCAAGAAGCAACGTTTCCCTGGAATCATCGCTAATTCATGGTGTAGGCAGAATACAACTGGGGTTGCTTGTCTTATCCTGCAGTGTATGTTTACTGGAGCACTAGATAGATGCATCTTTTGTTTCCTGTGTGGACCTAAGACCTTTATATATAAATCACTAAAAATGTCACATTACACAGTGTCCAGTTCTGGGAGGTCAGCCATCTCACACTTTGAATGTGGCCTGCAGCAGTGTTTCTGAGACCCTCCTGTGAGTGTCTTTGCTGTCTGCTGCGGATCTACCTCACGTCAGGCTGTGCTCAGTCACTCTCTACCTTTCTAAAGTGCACTCATATAGGGCAACCTGTGTCCCAATGTTTCTGCTTTAACATGTTCCCAAGAGGATAAGTGAGGTATACAGTGGGTGGTGCCAGAGATAAAAAATGGATGGCGACAGCAGTTGTAGTGCGGGCCATATTTTAACTGTTTAAGTATATAGAAGTCTGTTTTGTGGTGTGTGGCTTTTCCCAAAGTGAGCATCCATTCTGGTTTGTATTAAACTCATGTGCAAAGGAAAGGAATGTTTTAACTAAACGGTTACCTAATTTGATCACTAACTAACAGGGGTGGTATTACAGTAAGTGCCTTGGAGGCACAATGGGCGTTTGTGCCCGCTTTGTGCACCCCGGGGCAATTTAGTATTATAGAAAGGAGGCGCAGACGCTTGTGCGTCTCCTTCAGTAATACCAATAGCACTAGCGCACTTAAAGCGCCAGCACTATCTGCAGGGGGTGTTTCCTCGTTTCCATGGGGGCGTGCCCTATGCAAATGTGGGAATTCCTTTCCTTTGCGCCCATGCCGTATTACCGTCATGGGCACAGATGCAAAGAGGCTCTCAGGGGGCACACTTATAGTGTGTCACCTAAAAGGTGGTGCATTGTGAGTGCGCCCTCCAGAGGGGAGAAAAGGGGGCCCTATGGACCCCTCAGACAACCCCTTGCAAAGAGGTGCAGTCACTGACTGCACCCCCTGCAAGGGGATCTCCGGCTGCGCTCCATGTTTTCACATGAATGCGCTGCCCTAGGGCAGTGCAAGTTTGTGTCTGCCCTGGGGGCAGCGCATTCACCGTCATGGGGCGCACTTTCATTGTTTGCAACGGGCGCACCTTTTAAATAGGTGCGCCGGGCACAAACAATGAAAAAGCATAACACGGCCCTAGGTATCTACACTCTCCTACCCCATATTCAATAGGCCATAGGAAGACACTTCTAATATAGGAAAACACTACCCTACAAAAAAGGTCTTTAAAGCTTACAGAGGTTTCCCTCTTCTTGCTTTTCCCTTTACTAAGTAGCTACGCTCTCAGTTACTATATGATAACTTCACTATCCCCTCTTAGGACAAAATACTCTACCTCGGATCCAATATTCTGCTTCCTCCCTTTCGTCTCATTCTACTGCCCGCACAGTGACATCATGTGCATGTTTACTGACTTCTCAGTAGTTCGAATCCAAAATATGCAATATGAATTTACCTAAACCCAACAGCAGCACCTCACCACAGTGGCAGTGATAGAGTCCATACAGATTAAGGGGCAGTTTTACTACTTCTGGCGCATCTCTGCTAATCAGCAGGGAAGCGCCAGAAGAGTTGCGATGCATCTGCCCACCCGTGCGCCACCACTGATGCTCCGCAGTTACAATGCGGCACACCGTGGCAGACGGATGGGCAGATGCGTGTCGCATCCCCCGGCGGAAAGGCGGTGCATTGCTGGAGTTGCGTCGCAAGCGCAACGCAGCTCCAGCAAGGGTCGGGTGCCCCTATCCCGAACATGCTGCGTCAATCCTTATGCCTGCTTCAAGCAGGCGCAGGGTTTTGACGCAGTATGGCCGTAAAAGTGACTGAGTGAAATCTTTTAGATTTCACTCAGCCACCTTTCGGAGGCGTTCTTGCTCCAGAATGCCCCCCCCCCCCCCCCTGTGCAGGAACGCCCACATGTGGCGCAGGGCTTTACAACATGACGGATCTCCCTAGATGCGTCACTTTGTAAATAGCCCGCAGCATTGCGCTGGCTTTGTGCCACCCCCGCTCACAAAAGTGACGCAGCGGCGGCGCAAATCTGGCGTAAGGGGCTTGTAAATTTGCCCTTATGAGTGAAGCCTCACCCTGCTCACCTCCGCTTTAAAATACCCTAAGATTACTCAACTGTTAAAGAAGTCAAATTCCAACATAGAGTCGCTGGCCAAGTTCTGTCTGCTCTCTGTTCTTCCCTGCAGACCTCAAATACTGGGGTCTGCAGTCAATTCACAACTTTGAACCCACCTAGAACAACACAACCTACTGAGTGATTTCCAGTCCAGCTTCAGTTGCTCCGTGAAGTGAAGAAGACTCTTGTCAAAATCTGTGAAAAAAATACTCACGGAGATCAAAACAATTTTGTACCCTGATCTCCCTCAATATCCCAGCAGCTCTTGACATGATTGAAAATAAGATCCTCCTGTTTGAGGATGAAACTAACTTAAGCACTTAGGAAATGCCCTCCAATTGTTTTTTTCTCATTTCCCTCATAGCTTTTGGCAGGGGAAATCATATGCTTTCTATTGCGCCCATCTCTCTCTCCTGCTCTCAACATCTACATGATATTTCTTGCATCCATCTACGAGACACGTAATTTCACATCTGCGTGCACCGTCTAAAATCATCTAAAACTTTCCATTGACTGCTGTATCTGCCTTCAGTGCAAGGAATGCTGGTGGAACTTTCAAAATTTAAGACATACGAATCAGCTTGGTCTCGCCTCCTCCAAAACAGACACACTGATCCCTGACCGAGGGAATCCATGCTCAATCTTTTTTGTGTGGCTGTCTCACAAACAACCTCAAAATGCCTGGGAGGGCGGACTTATGTCTGATGCCAATATACTACTGATTACTCAAGTGAATGTCTAAAAAGAAATGTCCTATGTCTTTCTTATCTTTCAATCAATACTTCTATTGTTGCTTCCGAAGTATTGAGATGTTCCTCACAGTGACTTTCAAGGAAGGCCGCTCAAGTAGGGTACATGCAGACCAGCCTGCCAAAAACATGGCCTACTGTACGAAGAAGAGCAGCTACTTCCAACTGCTGTCATTCACCCAGCAACATAGAAAGACTAGCGCAGGTCATTGCAGTTCAAGGATCCTCCCTCTGTCACTGCCAGATCCACTGATGACAACTTAAGGACACTAGTTGCCACTAAGCACCAAACAGACCCGGACAATGAGGCAGACTCAGTATGTTTAGATGCTGCCACGGCTTTCGATTCTATTGCATGGACATCCCTCTTCTTTATGCTGGAGAGAATTGGACTGGGACGCAACGTAATGAGGTGGGTTTGTATACTATACAAGCAACCAATAGCCCGGCTGAGGGTGAACGAGATGTTGTCTGGGCCAATAAACATTCAGCAAGGCACACCCAGGGTTGGCCACTGTTGCTGATATAATTTGCTGAGGGGATGGAGCCCCTAGGGGGCTTACTAGGGGAATTCCATGGAGAGGGGTTATCAAGTTAGGTAGGCATAAAATACTCTTTTCGCTCTGCGTGGATGACATCATGTTCCTAGTCAGAATTCCTGTGGACACACTCAATCCCATTATCGGAGAAATAATATGGTATTGGCCGAAGGTCTGGTCTTACTATTAATTGGGACCAATGCATTATGATCTCTTTGACGGAGGGAACCAGTGCTGTTACATTGGAGCACTCTAGACAGTGAAGTGGGGACCCGGTCAGATTCTTAAGTGTACAATACGACTGGGATATAGACACTTCGAACCGTGCCAACTCTGGGGTGTGCATGGAGTAGATAGCTGCTCGTGTTCACAAATGGAAGAGGCTGCCAATATCAATGGCATCCATGAAAATGATAGCCCTACCTCAATTAATTTATCTTTTGCAGAGCCTACCACTAAATCATACTATGCAACTACCATATGAGCTGGGGTGGTTTGCAGCCCCAAACTTTGAAATGTACTATCTGGTAGCTCAAGCACCGTACGCATACCATTGGATTCATAATATTAGCCAAGCACCACATTACAAGATAGAAAGGGGATATTGAACAAATGTTACTGGGCCAGCCATTAAATATAGTACGAGTCATTGACCTTGTATTTGTACCATGTTAACCTACATAGTATGGTAAAATAGCGGAGATGCTGCTTGTTGCCCAGTTCAATTATGACCACTCTATTAATGCTTGATAATACATTTACATGACTACATGAAAGAAACTGATTGTAATGTTTTGATGTTTCGGTTATTGACGACATTTTTCAAAATAAATAATAAACAGGATCCTCCCTCTGTAACTTGCTTCCTAAATCGTTCCAAACTGAAAACAACTTAATCAGATTCAAGAACACAGTAACTCAGTGAAGACTCCCTTCTGACATGCCTTTGATGTGTTTTCTGAAAGATATCTTGACTAACTCATTCTCGTTAACAGATTAGCTTCGTTCTGTCTGCCTTTGCTTATATATCAGCTTCCTTTCAAAAGTTTTCAGAGGACCTTTGGGTTGCCCAGTGCAATTCTAATTCAGTAAATAGAATAAAACAAGCAATGGTAAAGCCAATAGCTCACATGTATGAGAGATGGGTGGAGTAGAATGTTGTCGAGTGGAGTGGCACAGAGTGGATTTTTGAGTCGTTGAGTAGAGTGGGGTAGAGTGGAGTGGCATGAAGTGGAGTAAAGTAGCTTGGAGTGGTGTAAAGTGTTGTAGAGTGTGGTAAAGTAGAGTGGAGTAAAGTGTTGTAGAGGGAGTGGAATTAAGTGGTGTGGAATTGAGTGGTGTGGAATTGAGTGGTGTAGATTGGAGTGGTGTAGAGTGGAGTAAAGTAGCATGGTGTGCAGTAGAGTGTCAAGGAGTGCAGTGGAATGTCATGTCGTAGAGTGGGATGACAGTGGAGAACAGTGGAGCACGCTTTCTCTCCATCCCATACTCACACTTGCCTTGGTTCATCTTCATTCCCCATATGTCCCTGTATTGTGCTAATAAGTGTTATTTGTTTTTGACATTTGCTTGTATCCCATTGTGCACGAGCTGCAGGGCTGTTTCAGTCATGCCGCTCCTGTCTTGCTGTTGTTGTAACTCTAATCTGGTTCCATAGTCCAACCGAGTTCTTGTTGTAGACCGTTTTCCTTAAGATCGGTATAAGCGGTTCACACCAGGACTTGGTTATACATGAGCTCCATTGTTTCCTGACTTTTAAATAAACTTATCTCCTGGTTTTAAGAATTGCTTAAGAGTCTTCCTGCCACAGTCCCATTAATCCTATTTGGTGTCTAATGCCTTACTCTGGACACCGAAGAGACACCGAAGAGACTCCTTAGACAGGGTACTCCCATGCACCCTGTTAAGAAGAACAACTCGGTAAAAAGGTGATGAAGGCAAGCTTGTTCATTGGAAGAAGGAAACCTGGCATCCAACACCCTCGACGGTACAGCAGCAACGGCCCACGGTCGAGTGTTGTGAGCCTTGCATTCTATGGAATACATGAAGTTCCAGCACGAGGTAAGAATGGAACATACATAACAAGAAGCAGGAGAAAAGGTAAGTTTAAATGTTACATTAACAAATTTACATCATAACACATCCTCCTTCTTATAGTAAAAGAACAACAAGCATTTACAATGCAATGGTCTCGGCATTGTTAAAGTTAGAGCCATTGGCATTGCTAATGACATCATTTTTATTTATGTTTTTGTTTTGTAAACATAAATAAATGACATTGTCATTTACAATGCCAATAGCTTAATCGCTCGCAAATGCGAGACCTATTGCATTTGCACCCACACAGAGCCACCCACACAAAGCCACACACACATACAGAGCCGCCCACACATTCATTCACATAGAGCCACCCACACACACACACACAGAGCCACCCACACAGAGCCACCTACACAGACAGAGCCACCCACGCACACACAGACAGACAGAGCCACCCACGCGCACACAGACAGAGCCAACCACATGCACACAGACAGAGCCACCCACGCGCAAACAGACAGAGCCACCCACGCGCACACAGACAGAGCCACGCACACAGACAGACAGAGCCACCCACGCACACACAGACAGAGCCACCCACGCACACACAGACAGAGCCACCCACGCACACACAGACAGACCGAGCCACCCACGCGCACACAGACAGACAGAGCCACCCACGCGCACACAGTAGCAAGTAAACAAGAGTACCAATAAAGCCAACCAGAGGTAAGCAATGGGCTGGCTCCAAGTCTAAGCCCATTTAAAGTTGTCGGACCGCACGTGGAAAGCAAAGCAAGACTTCATGCTATCTGTTCGGCAAGACTTAGCCCGAGGGAATTCCGACTCTAAACTGAGGATCACCAGCATGGAGCGAACGAAGCAATGCGGAAGAAGAGGAGTCCGTGTAAATGCAAACTCCATGGAAACATGACAGAAACAATGCAAAAACCAAACACAAAATACACTGGTTTTAACCGCGTGTTAATTAGACGGTACTCACAGTGGCAGGGCATGAGGTAACAGCAACAAACAAAAGCAGAGACAGCACCGAGACATTTTCTGCCACAAATCAGATATCTATTTATCAAAATAGTACGGTCTGTAAAACTGTTCTCCTAATGCATGTTGAACCCTCCATTCACGCTATACTCAATGCAAAGAAGCAAATTACTTACTACACAGTAGGGTTTTTCTCATTAAAATAATCTTTCCTCCTGCGTACAGTTATTTTTGAAGCACAATCTATGCTGCACAGATTATCCTCGTTTATACGATATCACTATTCAAATATTTATGAGAGTAAAGCAAACCCTGTAAATCTGTAACTTAATGCTAAGCTAACAACTGCTTATCATCTCAAAGAGTCGGGCCAGGATAGCAGCAGGTACGTTTAAAATGATTCAAACAGTCAACTGCACGGTACAACTATCAGAAGGCTCTAGCTGGCGATTTTAGGTCATTATAATATCATAGTAAAATGTAAATTCTTATTGCGTTGGTCAGGCTACAAAAACATCTGGCTCTTCTCAGACCTGTGAGGGTAGCGTTCAGTGTCTTATGCTTTCAGATGACCAGAAGCATGAGAAAGGCCTCTCTTCCGTGAAGCACGACAAGAGAGGCCATTATTCAGAGCAGCCCTTCTCTTCTAACCCCAGGGTTACGGCGTGTTTGCCAAAAAGGAGTAACTGCAAACGTAAGTTTTATTTGGGTCTGGCAGTGGCCCGCCTTGGACGCAAACTCAATGTTTCTGTCATCCCCGCTCTAATTTCCAATGAAAGAGCCGGCAAAGATTTAATATAGGAGGAAGGAAAGTGAGTGTCGGTATGAAATGAAGAAAGAGTGGCTGCGAGGTGCCCAGGGGAAAAGAAAAATATAAACATTTTTTTGGGAAGGTGGAAAAAACGGAGCTGGCACTGCAAAACGCGTCTAGAGCTCATGAAGAAAAAACCCCACAAAAAACAAAGTTCAAACACTGGGCAGGAAGGTGGGGAAGACACGATTTAAAAGGAACTTGGGGAAAAGATACGAGTGTGGGAAAAAGCAAAACGTTTGGCCACGTCTTCGAATCTTCTCGTATAATGCCAAGAGGGGAAGCTTAGGGAGTATTTATATGTGTAAGGGGAAAAGAATGCACCTCATTCAGAAATGAAGTAATGTATACAATGACCCATGCAACAGCACTGCTGATGAATTCTAATTGAACAGCTTATGGCAGTCAAAGATTCAAGATGACTTTAAAAAAACAAGCATTGAAAATGCAATAGGTCTCGCAATAGAAGAGTTTGACCTTTTTCGTTTTGCAAATGGATGAGTGGCGTTGCGTGGATGAGTGGCGTTGCGTGGATGAGTGGCGTTGCGTGGATGAGTCGCGTTGCGTGGATGAGTGGCGTTGCGTGGATGAGTGGCGTTGCGTGGATGAGTGGCGTGTGTGAGTGGCATTGCGTGTGTGAGTGGCGTTGCGTGTGTGAGTGGCGTTACCTGATGGATTAGCTTTGCACTTTGTTTAGGGTCACATTTTTTGCTCAACTCATGGCAAACATGTCAAGCAATGTTCTTTAACTTAGTGTGCTCTGACCTATCTGTGTATAAATTATTGGAACATATTTAAAAAAAAACATTAAATGTCGAGTGTGATATTTCCATTTACACACAGTGGATTCAGATGTAATATACAGGAAAAAGGCTTCCGTCTAGTGGGAAGGCATCTTTTTCGTACATATATCTTTAAGAATATTGCCCATATCTATATCTGCATGTGACCAATAATAGTTTAACACTGAATTTTAGTTATCATTTTTTTTTGTAATTAATGGCATGTATTGAACATGTTTTTAATAACTGATGCCTTAGAGAAATGGTTATTAAAATTATACTTTAAGAATTGCGCAATAATTACGAGAAAACATCCTGTAATTTTCTTACTTCTTTTTTTCAAGGTACACATTTTGTTTGGGTACATTTTATTTTGAAAACCGTCTCCAATCGTGCATCCTTTGTTTTTCATGTAATCAAGAAACATTCTTGTCGAATTGTAAATGGTCACAATGGTTACATTTTGTAAACATGTAGACGTGTTTATATTGGAACCACTGTACATAAAGCGAACTGTTTTTACTGTACTTCTTGCCTAAGAGTAGTTCCTACTAAAGACTTTGGGCACCAAAAGTGACATATTGCGAGTACGCTGGGATTGGAGGTAGAAGCAACGGATAGGCAAGCGACCTGCTCCTTGAGATTAGTTGATCCGCGCTGTGCCTCGTCAAGAGGACCGCCGAGAACGGCAAAGAAAGCGCCTAAGAAGCCCAATCCGTTAGCTCTTGGTGTGATCCCCGATCTCAAAACAGAGTCAAAGCAGAGGCGCTAGAGCTGTTGCCGGGAGGCAGGCAGGCGAGCAAGTGGGCGGGTGGTAGCCGATAGGAGGAGCAGCCCACTTGTGGTGAGCATGAACTGTCGTGGACTGTGGCTACTAAAAGAGCAGAGCTGAGCTGAAAATACATTTTGTAAACATGTAGACGTGTTGATATTTCCTACTAAAGACTTTGGGCACCAAAAGTGACATATTGCGAGTACGCTGGGATTGGAGGTAGAAGCAACGGATAGGCAAGCGACCTGCTCCTTGAGATTAGTTGATCCGCGCTGTGCCTCGTCAAGAGGACCGCCGAGAACGGCAAAGAAAGCGCCTAAGAAGCCCAATCCGTTAGCTCTTGGTGTGATCCCCGATCCCAAAACAGAGTCAAAGCAGAGGCGCTAGAGCTGTTGCCGGGAGGCAGGCGGGCGAGCAAGTGGGCGGGTGGTAGCCGATAGGAGGAGCAGCCCACTTGTGGTGAGCATGAACTGTCGTGGACTGTGGCTACTAAAAGAGCAGAGCTGAGCTGACCGTGCAGAAGTGCAAGAAGTGTAAAAGAAGACCTGCCAACTTCATCAAACAAGTTTAAAAGGGAAGAGAGAGAAGGGGAGGGGGGAGGAGAAATGCGACACGGCGGGCAGGGGAGGGGGCGGAGCGGGTAAAAAAAAAAAAAAAGACGGAGGGAAGGCAGAGAAGGGGAGGAGAAATGCGACACGGCGGGCAGGGGAGGGGGCGGAGCGGGGAGAGGTGCGACACGGCAGGCAGGGGAGGAGAGTAGGAGGAGGAGGGGGGAGGAGAGCACAATTTATTGAAAAGTTGTTGAAATGCTATTACATTTTTCGATTGGAAAAAAGCTGTGGTGTGGGTGGTGTTACGCATTTGTTCCTTACTGGTGGTTATTAAAGATGGGAAACGTGTTATTGCCTTCTTTACCGAAAGTGCGGAATGTACGGGTTCGACCTATATGAACGGTCAATGAATAAACAAGAAACATGCTGAATTCTTTCCAGGGATGGTACACAACCAGCCATTTCCAGGATGGGGAAACAGTTGGCGCCTACAAATGAAGATATACACATCACAATTACACTGTCTGTACACATTGTCAGAGAGCATGCACGTTTTGGTACAAGGAGACGCACTTACACTATCCACATGCCTGTGATGGTGAATGCCGGCAGCGTAATCGGCAGCACCACGCAGGCATTTTGGATCCGGGCATCCAGGAGGGATGCTTTGGCAAGGGAGGCCGGGGCCTCCAGGTGTGGCCCTGAGTGTAGCAGGCCAGCTTTGGTGCATCGGCAGCAAGTCCCCAGTGGAAACAAGCTTCTGTGTTCTGCGACACGGCCGGCAGGGGAGGGGGCGGAGCGGGGAGAGGGGAGAGGTGCGACACGGCAGGCAGGGGAGGAGAGTAGGAGGAGGAGGGGGGAGGAGAGTAGGGGAGGCACGGCCTAGCGGCCGTGCAATCAAGAAGTGAGGGGGCGGAGCTGGGGGAGGCTGTGAGAGAGAGAGTGGGCAAGGCAGGCGGCTGGGGGCATGTGCACGCGCTTTTAAGCTCAATGCGCATGCGCATTGAGCTTAAATTTCACGGGCACTGCAAGGAATCGCCACGATTCCTTGCAAGTTGGTTAAAGAGTGTTTAAGCCCCCATAGTCTCGCAAGCTCCATGCGCATGCGCATCGACAGGCGAGACCTAACAAGCACAACGAACGCGGGGGCGGGCTGCACAACCAAACGAGGGAGAAGGGACAGCAAGCACAACGAACGCGGGGGTGGGAGGGCAGGCAGCACAACCAAACGAGGGAGAAGGGACAGCAAGCACAACGAACGCGGGGGCGGTGGGCGGACAGCACAACCAAACGAGGGAGAAGGGACAGCAAGCACTCACCTGAGGACGACTTCTTCCGGCGGCGGTCGGGGGAAATGGCAAAACAAAAGCGTCGCCCAAAAAAAAAAAAAGTAAACGCCCACCTCGGAATGACGAAAAAAAGGGGTGGGTTTTTAAAAAAGCAAGAAACGCCCACGAATCTGCTCGAGCCGGGGACAGAAGTGAGTGACACACATCTCTTCCAATGGCTAGCCTTCATTTATGAAGCTAGCCAATGGAAGAGAAGGCGGGTTCAAGCCCCAGTACTGGGGAACATAAGATCTAGGCTGCGCAACACTGCTGCGCAGTGTACGCTTGGCCGAGCCCTAAAAAACATTTTGTTACAATCCTATAATAAATAACACAACAAAAACTTAAACAGTGACATAGTCACGTAAATAAGAGGGAGGTCTAATAACAACAGCAAAACGGAAGTCCAAAGTAAGCTCTAAAATAGGACCAATGAAGTCTAAGCAAATTGTGTGCCAAGGTTTACCAGGATCAGTAATATGTCCCAAGATTTTCTGATTGCCTACCTTCAACCTGGCATCCAACACCCTCGACGGTCCAGCAGCAACTGCCCATGGTCGAGTGTTGTGAGCCTTACATTCTATGGAATACATGAAGTTCCAGCACGAGGTAAGAATGGAACATACATAACAAGAAGCAGGAGAAATACGGTAAGTTTAAATGTTACATTAACAAATTGTCATCATAACACACCCCTATTGGTGTAGGGAGGTAGGCTGCTGAGTAAGCATGAGGCAGAGATTACACAATAGAGGTTCCTGGATAACATAAAAGCCTGATAGGGTTCCTACTGAAATACATAACCACCGACCACTACTTCACATTACACACTCTTAGCACCAGATGTGCAGAGAAAAATAAAGTATAATATTTGCTTACTTTATAAACTTCTGGAAAGCATTTGATTCAATTATAACCCAGGACTAAAGATCAAATTACTCCAAGCTGGAACAGGGGGAAGCATACAACATAATAAAGTCTATCTACACCGTAGTCAGCAGCAAGGCAAGGGTCAGTTTTAAATGGCCGAGCAATTCCTAAAGAGGCGAAGAGGGAGAGAGCAAGGAAACATGCACTTTGCCATTGAGCTCATTGTATGTATAGAAACTGACCAAATTACAGGTAAAGAGGAGAGCTAGAGGCTAGAGGCATTTCCACATTATTAAATATCCTGAAGCACCTCTTTAAATGCTTGTGTCACATCAATGAAAGTGAGTCAAATACTCTCTACTGTCAAACGCTGAAACCTCAAGCAGACAGACCCTCCTGAGACTTCCTAGAATGCTATCTGGTAGCCCTGGAGTAGCGCATGAGACCACCAGCAGAAGGAACGTCCCAGAACTTAGAACATGCACAAAAGAGGACCCACTCGCCTAGTTGGAGACACACCTGGAATGCAACATGCCATAGAGCTACAGGTCACTGCAGTGTTGGATTGGGATTAAAAATCGGCCCGGGCACACTAAAAAAAAGAGGCCCACATTTGCATATTGCCTTTCCGCAAAACACTGCTTCGGCGAAATTTTATTTAAAAAAAGAGGAGGGGGTGTAAAAAAAATGTGTTTACACTAGTGAAACACACCTGAAAACAAGTGAGGCCATTTTTGCTCAGGCCCTCTGCCCCCGCTCATTATGCATATATTAATGGGCCGGCCCAACGAGAGAGTCAGTGACACCCCTGCGGTTGATAAAGGGAGGTAATGGACGCCAATCTACCTCCAGAAAGGCCACTCAGGCACCCACTGAGCCGCTGGCGGCATCGAACAACGCAGAAACCGCCCAAATCGGTCCCCACAGGCTGTTCAAAACAGCAGCCCACAGCTGGAATTTAGATACCAGCCCCTCGGTCATTGCCCGAGTGCCCGTGTTACCAATCCGATGCTGGGTCACCGGGAAGAAATTTTTGTCTGTTAAGGGCCAAACTGCATTTGAAATCCCTGAGTGACCAGAGTCTAGAAACAAAGACTGGCCGACACAGAGCAAATCAAAAATCCACACAGGATAGAGCCTTCTAACTGCAACTAGCGAGAAGTTGAGGATTGAAGAATGTTTCTCAAATATTGATCCACCTACCTGCGCACATTCTGCAAATAAAAGCTCGTCTTTGATTGTAAAACTGAAGAAAAACTTTTAAATCTTACCAGGACATCTGGAAGAGTCTGTGGAAAAGGCAACAAATTGTATAATGTCGGAGCGTGCAACCAAAAAAGGACACAGTGCTCAAAACATGTACTTCAAAAACAGCCTGAAAACTGCAACGACCACTACTGGATAGACAATAGTATTAAGTTAATTTTATGTGTTTACTTTGACTCCAGAGTCCGATGACAGTTTCTTCAAGTTTTATTAGAAGCAGGCTCCAACCGCTTCCCAGGCGGATTTCAACTAACTCCAGGAACCACAGACGTTCATGTCATAACATTGTACCAGATGACATTCTAAGGAATCTGCATGATAGAACACGACACTTGAAATACAAATAATATACTTTTTCACCTACACGGGGCATGTGCTGTGCTACGAGACGCACTGTTTACTATTCAGTGAGCTTACAACCCATCCCCAGTTTACCATTCGTTGTTTTTGTTCTCACTCTCTGTTGTGTTTATTAATAAAGTACTTTCCTCTAATGTATTGCTCTCGTGCCATGTCTCTGCACGAGCGACCTGCCGGTGCATTGTGACGTCAGTGTGTCTAACTGACCACCGGCAGGTTGACAGTTGATTGTCAGTTACAAAGTTATGGTGGCAGCGAACAGATGTGCCCTGGTGTCAGGTTAAGATAATAAAGACCTTTCACTTACCTGTTGTGTTAGTCATCTTTTTTTAGGTTTAAAAGAGTACCCTTTGGACTGGCCTCTGCTGCGGCCATGTTTCAGAGGTTAATGAGTGAAATATTCAAGAAGGAGAAAAATCTACTAATTTTCCAGGATGACATCATGATAACGGGCAAAAGTAGAGGTGAACATGATGCTAAATTAAACAGAGTCCTAGGGTTGCTAGAACATCATGGACTTACAGCTGATCTGCGTAAGTGCAGGTTTGCGACTAATAAAGTCACATATTTGGGACACGAGATTGATGGGAATGGCATTAAACCAAAAAAAGAACTACTATCAGCCATCAGGGAAGCTCCCTCACCTAAGAATAAGGAGGAAGTTAGAGCATCCCTAGGTTTATCAGAGTTTTATGCCAAATTCGTGAAGAATTTCTCATCTAAAACCTTACACCTCAGAGAACTAATAAAACAGAAAAACAAATTTGAGTGGAATGTTGTGTGCGAAGAAGCATTCAAAAAGATAAAAGAGGATATTTGTGAGGCTCCACCCCTTCAAGGGTTTAACCCCTCTCTAAAAAGCATAGTGACAACTGATGCAAGTAACAAGGGTTTGGGTGCAGTCCTGTCACAAATTGATGAAAGTGGTAAAGAGGTCACTGTTGCTTTTGCCTCTCGTTCTATCACTACCACAGAGGAAAAATATTCTGTGATTGAGAGAGAAGCACTAGCCTGTGCTTGGGCTTTGAACTATTTCAGGCAATACATTTGGGGGTACAAAATCACCCTTAGAAGTGATCATAAGCCTTTGGTGAAAGTGCTTTCTACCAAGGGTCTTCAGGTTGCTTCTCCTCGCTTGTCCAGAATTTCAATGAAATTGTTAGAATATAACTACGAAGTTGAATACCTTCCGGGTGTGAGAAACAAGGTGGCGGACTGTCTAAGCCGTTTACCTCTTCCAATCAGAGATGACCAGATTCAGGACATTGACACCTTCTGTGTAGCTAATATCACGGAAGAAGTACCATGTATCTCGGGGGCAGAGTGGAGTGAATAGATGGGAAAAGATGTCATTCTAATGGAAGTGAAGGAGAAAATAAGAACAGGGTGGCCAGAAAAGAAAAAATTGTCTCCCCTTTTGCGTCCATTTTGGGAAGTAAGAGATGAGTTATCTGTAGAGGGGGATCTTATCTTGAGAAATGGAAAAGTTGTTCCACCTAAGAATTTACGTGAAAAACTGTTGGAAATTTGCCATGAGGGACACCTTGGCATTGGAAAAACCAAGAGCAGGGTCAGGAATTCTTACTGGTGGCCTGGGTATGACTTGGAAATCGAAAGGGGTGTCAGAGATTGTACAGCTTGTGAAAACTCGGACAAGACAAAACACACGTTGAGACCACCCCTTCAACCGTTGTCATGTCCTGATATGCCTTGGACAAGATTGGGAATTGACATTTGTGGGCCCATTCATGAACAAGGTGAGATGTTGTACCTAATAGTGCTAGTAGACCATTTCTCAAAGTGGCCAGAGGTTGAGGTGGTGAAGGAAGCTGATGCTAAAAGTGTTGTAGGATTTTTGAGGAAGCTGTTCCTTAGAGAAGGCCTTCCCAATTGCATGGTGTCAGATAATGGTCCACAATTCAAATCTAAAATTTTTAAAGAGTTCCTGAGAAACCAGGGAATAGAACATAAAACCACGTCTGTGTATCACCCGGCAGGGAACGGAGCAGTAGAAAGGTTTAACCAGGTGATCAAAGGCATAATTCAATTGGCTAATCAGAATGACATGTCATGGAGGAAACAACTTATGAAAAACCTTTGGTCATTCCGAGTTACGCCATGTGTGTCCACTGGTACTAGTCCTTTTGTGATTCTGAGAGGGAGGACCCCCATTACAAAAGATAATGTAGGATGGGCTACTCCTAAAAGAGAAATGTGGTCTCCAGAGGAGATAAAGGAGAATGTAAGAAAGTGTCAAACCATAGGAAAAAAATACTATGACAAAAAACATTCATGTAAAGAGGTTAACATTAAAGCAGGAGACTATGTGAGGGTGAGGAATAACAAAAGTGGCATCAATGGGAGACACCACTACTCACAACCATTGCAGGTTAAGGAAGTGTTTTGTAATTCCGCCCTTTTGAGTGATGGGAAAACTTGGCATTTTTCTGCTTTATCATTATGCAAAGAAGGGAAAGGAATGATTGACTTTCAATCCATTTCTGATGAGGAAGGGGTTTCCGGTTCTCAAGACTATGATTGGATTCTAGACCGAGAGGATAGAGAAAGTTCTCAACCGAGTGGTACCAATATTGTATCTCTGGGTATGAATGAAGTGCCTTCGGGTAGTGAGAATTATTCGGATGCCTCTCAGGTAGAAGACAGTGGTAGTAGTCTGAGTAAGGAGGCAGGTGAAGAGTATAGGTACCAGACCAACAGTGAAGCAGATTCTGATTCCGATGACTCAATTTATGAAGATGTTACGTCGCAAGACGCCAGTTGTCAGGATGAACCTTCTATGAGCAGGTATGGAAGAGTGGTGAAACCACCAGCTAAATTACAAGATTACATTTGTGATTAGCAGTGGTTATCCTCCTCTTTCTCATGTTCCAGCCGGACATCCTCTTTCTGTCCAGTTGCTTTGGGAAGGGAGATGTGTTGTGTTTATTAATAAAGTACTTTCCTCTAATGTATTGCTCTCGTGCCATGTCTCTGCACTAGCGACCTGCCGGTGCATTGTGACGTCAGTGTGTCTAACTGACCACCGGCAGGTTGACAGTTGATTGTCAGTTACGAAGTTATGGTGGCAGCGAACAGATGTGCCCTGGTGTCAGGTTAAGATAATAAAGACCTTTCACTTACCTGTTGTGTTAGTCATCTTTACACTCTCATTTGCAAAATGTCGTTTGCTAAGCTTCTGTAGGCTTCCCTTCCTTTCTTCTGTTAGTTCCTCCCTGGAGCATGGCCCAAGTACGTTTTCTTCCTAATCTTTTTGCAACACACTACTTTTTTTAATGATTTGTGAGCATAGCCCTATTATTTCTGGACGTGCTATGTGCTTTTCCTAATTTTAACACATAGCAACTGGGGGAAACACAGAGGAGAGCTCACACCCCTTATTTGAGAGTACACCAAAAATAAGAGCCCTGTTCAGATATGTGGGCTAATCCTCGTTTGTACAAAAAGCACAAGGCTTTTTGTTGTAGAACCTTCACCCGCCGGGGTTACCCCTATAGAGAAAAGAACTAAATAAGAAACCATTTTGAGGAATGTGTGTGTGGAAAGAGAGAAGGGTGAGCGGCCGACTCGCTTCCATCGGGCACACGTTCGTCACGCTCTGGAATGTGGAATTCCCGGGTGGAATGTCATGATTTGAGTGCTGGAGTGTCAGGATTAAAGTGTGGAATGTCATGATTTGAATGCTGGATTGTGACGATCTCTCGGGAGCCGCGGTGATCAGCAGGGGGCTCAGTGATGTAAGTCATTCCCCTATAAACTTTGAGGGCGCGGGAGTGAGGAGGGGGCGGGGCAGGGACCCCGCCCAAGGGTCACCGAGGGAGATACACGGGGCTACAGAATATGCTAATGAGGCAGACTAGGCGAGTACCAATCGCTGGAACAGGACCCTGTGCGGCCACTGACGGGCCCGCGACACCCCGGCTGCTCTCACTTGGACCCCACGCTCAGGGGCCTAACGCCCCCAACCCCCCCAATATGACGAGAGGGTCCCCCAGAGATAGTCCTTAGCTGAACTGGAGGGGGGGGGGGGGGCTAGTGCTGTTTCATCACAGCTCTCTTTAGATGGCTCCGATACCCGCTGCACTCACTGGCTGTCACACTGCTGCTTTACTCCTCACTGCACTCTTCCAGCTGCCAGACAGCAACCCGGCCACCATACTGCCCTCTCCCGCCACCATACTGCCCTCGCCAGCCTGCTATACTGTACTCCCCGCCGTACACACCACCCCTACTTCCCCCGCTCCTACTACCCCCTCTGCACTTCCGATCTCCCATCGAGCACCGCCGGAATCCAGGATTCATACTGCAGTCCCACATACTCCCTTCCCGCTACACTGCACTCTGCGGGCTCCGTGGCCTGGTCTCACTGCTCTCCGGGGACTTTAGCTGCTACTCCTACACTCCGCGGCTGCCACCCAGTGTACAGTCTCTGTGCAGTCCCTGCTGGAATATTACACCCCGGATCACCTGGCCTGATGCCCTGCTTTACTTCCGGATACCATACTGGTGCTATCCTCACAAACTGCCACACTGCACCCCGCAGCACTGCACTTCATAGACACCGCACTGCATTCCCGTGCTGCTGCCCTGCACACTCTCGAATGCCAGGCTGCCAGGGGGGTTGTTATTAACAGTGCAACAGGTGCAGTGCTACCGTGATCCAACTGTGTGGCACACATTTATGGATGTTTTTTTTGTTGCTAAAAACCCATGGGATGAGGCTTATTTCCATTACTTGCACTGGGTCTTCTGATGCACTTGCTACGCCACTGTCTATTACACACCTTGTTGCAGGACTGCACTCCAGCAGGCTATACTGCACTCTTTTCGATTTTATACTGCACTACTCACCTCCGTGACTACTCTGGCTGGCTGTCAAACTCCATTTCTGGCTGTGTTACTGTGCTCCTCAACTACTAGTTTGCACCTATTTGCATGGCTGCACCTCCTGGTTGCCACACGCCCTGTCTGCCACATATCACCTGACGACAATATTGCACACCATCTGACTGCCAGTCTGAAGTCTGGGCAAAACTGCACTCCGCTAGCTGTTGTACTACACTGCTCAGGCTACTAAACTGCACTTACCACCCAGCATCCTACTGCCATACTGTACATTGGGACACATGTACGACCGTTTTTAGCAGTTGAAAACGGATATTCAACCTTTTGCAGGGGCGGCTCCTCCGCTATGGCGGAGGAGCATCGCCCCACTGCTTTTAAGCAGTGCAAGGAAGAAGAAACATAAAATGATAATAACTTAAGAGTTATAATCATTTTATGTTTCCTCCCTCTTTTGAGGGGGCAGTGGGGGTGGGTCAGGGGCGGGGGGGGGGTCAGGGGGGGTCAGGGTAAAACGGGCAACCCAAACTAGTCATGCGCACTTTTCCCCTTCTTCATGCAGGCTGCATTACTGCCTGCATGGAGAACAAGCCCAGGCCCCCATTTCCTAGTTGAGTGTCGAACCCAGATGCTCAAAACCAATCACAACACTGCATTGCAGTGTTGTGATTGGTCGGGGGTGCCTGGGTGCTTACCAAGCACAATGCTGCATTGCAGCGTTGTGATGGGTCAGGGGAGCCTGGCTGAACTTACTGTGCCTGTCTGACGAGGACAGCAGAAACACGAGACCCGTCGAGTCAAGGGTTTTTTAAATTGCGCACCCTTCGCCCGCCCCCCCCCCCCCCCGAGCCAGCACCTATTTTGCGAGTTAGTAACCTATTACAGACTTGCAAAATAGGGTTTGGTTGTCGTTATTAGGAAAGGGTGTGCCAGGGCTTTCCTTTCTAATAGTGATTCACAGGGGGATGTAAGATTGCTTTGCAACCAGAATGCAGTTGCAAAACAATTGCAGTTTACTGTCTACTTCAAATAGGTGGTAAGCCAGTCGCAAATGGGAAGGGGTCCCAAGAGACCTCTTCGCCTTTGTGAATGGTTGCGAAAACGTTTTTTATGAGCAGGCAGTGGTGTTCTTAAATAAATGAAACTGAAACATTTCATTTTTTTTTTAAATGCATTAAAAAAACTGCTTAATTTAAAAGGCAATCACAGACATGGTGGTCTGCTGACCACAGCAGGCCACCATCCCTATGAGTGCTGGCCATTCCCAATGGGTCCCAAGTTACGACCTGCCTCATAAATATTAATGAGGCAGATTCCTTGTGACCCATTTGGGAATCACAAACTGTATCTGAAAGACTGTTGTACAGCAGGTTTTGCGAGTCGCTAAAAATCACAGTTTGCGATTTGCAAAACCCGACGGTCGTACATGTGGTCCTAGCTGTCCTGTATGAGCACCCTCCACTGGTCTTTACGACTGCCCCTCAGGCCACTTTACTGCATTCGCCAGGGTCACACTGCGCTTCTTGACGCTGCCATAGCAATAGCAACAGTGCACACCTCTGCTCTTCATATGGTAAGGACACCTGTCCAAGCCATGCCGTACTTCTCCGGGTTAAGCTAGACTCATCTAGGCTATATGGAATGCCTAGTAGCTGCACTATAGTTTCCCATGCTGTTCTGCATTCTCCTGGCCATAGTGCACTCCCACAGGCTATACATCACTCCCAGACTATACTGCAATCTCTAAGAAATACGGCACTCTCTAAAGCAATACTGCACTCCTTCTTGCTAACTTACTGCAGGCTATAAAACTCTGCCCCGGAGAGCACAGCATTACCCCACATTCTGAGCCATGTACAATCATGATGGAGGGAATCAAAGACCTCATCCGAAAGGTGAAAGGTTAAACCCGCCCACTGTGGATGGAACACAGAGCCTGGGAGGTGCCTTTCTACTAAGGGCAGTGACTGGTGAACCACAATCAGGTCAGAAATAAGGCATTTTTGTGAAAGCAGCCTAAAGAACGATATAATTCCAGGCCGATGCGTCACACACAGCCAGGGCCAAAGATTGTGCCATGCTCAAAATCCGTGTACAGGGGCCAGTTCCCAATATTCCCACAGAGGAGATCCTGGGGTCCATGTGTGACGTCAGGCGATGCAAGGAAAACGCAAAGGCTTCAGTTCAGTAATACTTACAAAGCCACTCAAGGCCTGATTAGCGTGACTTTATGTTGCTTTGTAAAGAATTGTAACAAGGCAGCTGCTTGTGCTACATTATTATTAATTTTTTTAAAGTGTCTATTAGTTTTTCAAATATAACAGGCGGACAACAGTAACAAGCTGTTTAGAATTACATTACCATACTTTATTTATTTTATTTTTATTTTTATATACACGTCATAAGATCCAAGTAAAAGGGAAAAAAGTAATAGGAGAGCATCAGGGACACCATTACTACAAGATGTCGCAGGTGCACAGTGTGTACAAATGGAACATAGGTGGTGGCCTATCAATAATAATAGAGACGAGGTGGGGGGCTGAATTCTGAGTAGTAGAGCCCTGTTCAAGGGTAGGAAGATATTCACGGAAGGGCTGAGAGATATCCTTTGGCAGATGCAGGTGGTTGAAGAAAAGTGTAGTCTTCACTAACACGGTGACAATATCTCATGCTTTTAAGCCAGTCTAAAGGGGTAGGTGGTCTGTTACTTCCCCCAATGAAGTGTAATTGACCTTTTAGCTAATAAAAAAGCCAATGAAGTGAGTTGGCACGTACATCGTGATATGTCCCTAATGTATCGTAACAGAGCAATCAGAGGATCGTCTGTGATCTCATAGTCATTTATGGGGTATCGTGTGTGAAGACAAAAGCCCAATAAATAGAGATCACTAGGCACGCCCAAGTGAGGTGTGAGAAGTCTGCTCTCGGAGAGTGGCATTTTGGGCAGAAGTCAGACCCAGTTGGGTCAAATTTTGTAATGTCCAGTGGAGAGAGGTAGACACGTTGGAGGAATTTAAAATGCAGGAGTTTATGCCTGTGTTTAATCGAAATGCGTTTAATCTGAGGACAGCAGTAAGACCACATCTTGACCATGAGAGGGACGCTCAAGTCTCCGGCCCACACCTCCCTTACACATGTTGTAGTATCCTGCTTCATGGTAAGACACAAAAGGTATACTCTAGAGATCATTCGGTCACCATCCGATACAACAAGCAATAAGGGAGGGAAATCAACAGGAGGTAATGGGTATGAGGGAAGGAGGGACCTTAAAGCATGTTGTAGCCTGCAAAAAAACGAAGAGCTCCATAGGTGACACATTTGCAGGTGAGGGTCAGCAGGCGGTTACACAACATGGCTATCAAGGAAAAGATCCGCCATGGTGAATAAATTATGGTGTTGAAGCGTGCACGGCACTATTTTTTCCAGCGTAAAAGAGAGCCACGGATTATCATGAAGTGGGAGGGCTGAGGAATGAAGAGGGCCATGGCCCAAAGTCCGTCGTAATCTGCGCCATGCCCAGCAGGTTGTGGTGACGGTTGAACATCACCTTCTGCAGGATATTAGAGTGCAAGAGGCCTTCCAGTTGATCCCGCTCAGGCCTCAAATTGGGAATTCTGGCGTCAGGGTGGTACCAACGGTGTGTGTATTGACACTGAGCAGCAAGATAGTAAAGATGAAGGTCTGGTACACAGAGACCTCCATGGTTGTAAAGGAGGGTGAGAGTATCCCAGTGGACACGGAGGTAGCCCCCTGCCAGATCAAGCGTAAAAGGAGGCTATGTGTTGAGTTGAAGAAAGCCAATGATATTGGGATAGAGATGTTTAAGAAAAGGTACAGAAAACAGGGAGCATGACCATTTTAATAATAGCCACATGTCCAGCTATAGAGAGATATGTAGTTTAACCCAATGTTCTACCTAGGCAGCTAGATCAGCCAGTGCCGGGCGGTAGTTAAGTTGTATAATTTGCTCCTGGTCTCTGTGGATCCTTATGCCAAAATATTTGGTACCATCCACAGCCCATTTGAAAGGGTATTCTGCCGGAGGCGTCTGTGCAGAGTCAGTTAACGGAAATAGTTCTGATTTGTCCCAATTGATATGTAGAGCGAAATATTACAATAACGGATAATTTCCTGCATGGGGGGAGGAGGGGTGGGAAGGGCGAGGTTATCTTAAGGGTGGCAAATAAATGACATATCAACATCTGCATATAAAGAAAGCAATAAAGGACTATGAGTAAGCTGTCGACCACGATGTGCATGGTGGTCTATCAAATATCGAACTAGGGGTACATGGTTATAATGAAAAGGAGGGAGGACAGAGTGCAGCCCTGTCTAGTCCCTCACTTAATAGGAAATTGGTTCAGTAAGCGAACCATTGAGTGTTATCCGGCCACGGGGTCGGAGTATAAGAGCTTGATTAGACACATGAAAAGGTGAGGAATACCTAGCGTACCTAGAACGGCATGAAAAAAGGACCACTCCAAAGAGTTGAATGCTTTTTCAGAGTCCAACAAGACCGCGACTGCAGGGATAGCTGGTGAGACTTTATTAGGAACAGCAAAAGTGGTGCATAGATTGAAGGAAGTTTATCGGGGCAAACAAAACCGTTTAGACAGGCGAAATGATCTGCTCCATCAGCAACGACATTCTTGTAGCGAGGACTTTCGTCAAGATGAAATTATCGAAATTCAAGAGAGAGAGGGAGCGGTAGGAAGCACACACGTCCGGGTCTTTTACTGGTTTTAACATTAGTGTTAGAAACACCATGTTGAGTGAGAGGTGCAATGTGCTTGTAGTGAGAGACTTATTATTTAATGCCAAGAGATGGGGAGTCAGCTGCTGCTTAAAAATGCTTTATAAAAGGCCTCTGCAAGACCATCAAGACCTGGGGTCTTAAAACCATTGAGGGCGTTAATAGCCTGAGTCACCTCCTCCAAGACGATTGACGATGAAACTGACGCTGGCCATCCGTGAGCCAGACCATCGCAATTCCCTCAAGGTAAGAGGAAATCTCAGACGGGACGTCTGGCACTCAGGAGGCATAGAGACATTGGTAATACTGTTAAAACTCTACCATAATTTCCTCTCTGCTCACAATTCATGTCCCAGAGTTTGTCTGTAGTTCAGTAATATAATTATGCAGTCGGTTTGGATGCAACAGGCAAGCTAGGGTGCGTCCAGGACAATCACGCTCCCCTTAGCAAACGGCTCTGGCGTGTTTTTCCAGATGAGCGGCCTCCCCGTCAGCGAGATCACAGAACTCCATCAACAATACGGAACTTTGATGTAGTTGAGAGTCCCCAAAAGTCATGACAGCGCAATCTATGTTTCCCAATTCTATCTCGATACGTTGTAGTTGAGTAGGGATGTCGGAAGGAAACGAGTATGCTTGGAAATGCACACTTCACGAATATAGGCCTTAGAGGCCTCCCAAAGGGTGGCCTGGGTCGAAACCGTTCCCATGTTCCACAAAAAATAATCAGTAATAGATTCAAGAAGTTCGCTACGAAACCCTGGGTCATAAAGGGCTTCATTATGGAACCGCCAGTTGTGTTCCACACCACAACCAGACAGTATCTAGAGCAGGACGGGACAGTGGTCAGAAAGCGTCCGAAGGATGACAGATCTCACAGAAACCTAGAAGTTAACATTAGCCGACAGAAACCAGTAGTCTAGTATTGTCCAGACCGAATGGGGAGCAGGCTAAAAAGTGAATCCGGAAGCAGACAGATATTGTGTGTGCCAAGCGTCACCCAGCGAATGTGTGTCAATTATGTGTCTAAATACATCTTGGGCCCGGGGTTTATCAGTAGGGAGTATGCTAGTGGTATCGGAATGTAGACATTGCAGCATATTGAGGTTACCACCCAATATCACCTGTTTGGCGTCTACTTGCCCCAACAGAGCAAATAGTTTTTTAAAGAAATCAGGGTCATCTACATTTGGTGCATTGATGTTCAACAATACTATGCATTTTCCGAGATGGTACCCTGAAGGAGAACATAATAGCCGTTGGGGCCAGAAAGACATGTGAAAGGCGAAGGAAACACTTTAATGGATGAGAATGCATGTGCCACGAATATTCAAACTGTAACAGGAGAAATAACAGTGGGTTACCCAGGTTTTGGCATACGTGTGGTTGTCTCTAGGAGGGAAATGGGTTTCCTGGAGGTAAAGGTTTTCAGAATTATGTTCAACGCACATTCTGGCCGGGTAAAGCATTGTGTACCAGATATCATGTTTACGAAGTGTATTCTTAACATCACCAAACTTTCGGTGGGCCTCCTGCACAGTGAGGGTAAAGTCCGGGTAGAGAGAGATACTGGTGCCCTGGTAGTGGAGTGGACCACACTCCAGGGCAAGAAGGAGGTCACTGTCCCTGTCCTTATATGGATGTTGAGATAACAGGCTATGAGATAGCGAGATGGAGTGCCTTCAAGGGGCCGAGGACCAAGGGAGCAATGGCCACACTTCACAGCAACGGTGGTAGAAAAAACTGGTACGGTCAAAGAGAACGATAAGAAGTTGCTCCGCGAATACATCAGGTCATCCCATGTTGGTGGTTTCTGCGAAGCCAGAAATGCAAATGTCATTCCTTTGAGACCAACTTCAAGGTCCTTGTTCCGAGTCGAAACTTGCTTCAGGATGCGTTCCCTCTTGTCCAGTTTTTTCTGCATGGTAGCAGCGCCGTCCTCCAGCCCAAATAGACTCTCCTCTGCCCGTCAAATCTTGTTTCCTGACAATCCAACCGCTCTCCCTTCTTGTCTATGCAGCCTGCCAGTGTGTCCAAACACACATCCATTGCGGGAAAGTAGACTGAGCTCAGCCATATTAGTGGACATGTTGTTGGGGGTAGCTGCATATGGTTCACGGCCCGCAACGTCATCTATGTTAGAATAGCAGCCATGGGCCCCTGTGGGTCTGGGCTGGTCAAAGGTTAGCCTGCGCTGTTTAGGGTCCATGTGGCCCATTATGGCATTGGGGTGGACCACACTGGTAACAGCGCTGCACCACCTGCAGCAACGGCTGTACAGGAGGCCGCTGGGAGGAGATGCACAGTCAATGTAGACACAGTAAGATAGTAACGGTACCAATGGGAGGATCCAAGGTCTGGAGTGCCAGGATGACCTCCAGGGAGGCACACCGTGTCTCCAACAGACGCAGCAATGGGTTGGGGGTTTCCCTGGACAAAAGATCGAAAGGCAGGATGCAGGAGAGATATATTAGACATGTCCCTTCAGTAAACGTGCAGTTGTGTAAGGGGCCAGATTAGCCGGGCGCAAGATCTGGCATACTCTGTCTATACACCAAGCCCCAGCCAAAATCCCACGTTGATGGACTTGGGAGACAGCCCAATTACACAGCTGGAGGCAAGAGGTTCAAAAAGGGCCCCCCCAGCGGTATGATTCAGGAATGCCCAGGGGGGCCGGATGCACAGCAACCCAAGGGAGGCACAAGGTATGGCAAGCCGGTGGTCCCGACCTGCAAGTCGGCGGAGATATGGCCCATAGATAAGAAGGGGGCCCTGCAAGGGTGAGGGAACACCTACTGCATCAGTGGATGGACGAAGCAGGGCCCTCGCCTATGTAGAACAGCAAGTCCAGGGTCATGTTTACACAGGGAGTGGCAGAAGCAGTATCGGCGAAGCAAGAGGCCGTCATCCTAGCAGCCGACAACAGCAGCAGGTGTCCGCAGCCAAACAGGAGCCCCCAATAGTGCCTGTAGAGCATGTCACGCAGCGCCGGGAATGCTGAGCGGGATCACAAGCAAGGAGTGATAGGAGCCGCCAGTCCCGGGGTCCCAGCAGACGAGTCAGAAGCCCCAAGCATCTACCACATAGAGCACAGCTTTCTAAACTTTTCATGTTGAGGACACACTTTTTGGAGATGCATAATTTTGAGACACAGTAAGGCAGTGTAGCGAGCGAGCGTAGCGTAGCGAGCCCGAACCACCGAAGGGGGCCACTGGGGGTTTGGGGGGGGGGGTTCTCCCTCACTCTGTCTGTCTCCCTCTCTCTCTCCAACTGTATCCCCCTCTCTCTCCGTCTCCCTCACTCTGTCTGTTTCCCTCTCTCGCGGCCTGTCTACCTCTCTCTGTCTCCCTCCCTCTCACTCTGTCTCCCTCCCTCTCTCTCCCTCTGTCTCCCTCTTGTCTGTCTCCCTCCATCTGTCTCCCTCCATCTGTCTTCCTCCTGCCTCTGTTGCCCTCCTCCCTCTGCCTGTCTCCCTCTGTCTGTCGCCCTGTCTCCCTCTCTCTGTCTCCCTCCCTCTGTCTCTCCCCCTCTGTCTCCCTCTCTCTCTGTCTCCCTTCCTCAGTCTCCCTCTCCCTGTCTCCCTCCCTCTGTCTGTCTGTCTCCCTCTAGCTGTCTCCCTCTCTCTGTCGCCCTCTCCATCCCTCTGTCTACCCCGGATTCCCTCCCTCTGTCTCCCAGTTTCCCTCTCTCTCTGTCACCTCCCTCTTGTCTGTCTCCCTTTTGTCTGTTTCCCTCCCTCTTTCTCCCTCCATCTGTCGCCCTCTTCCCTCTGTTGCCCTCCTCCCTCTATCTACCTGCCTCTGTCTGTCTCCCTCTGTTTGTCGCCCTCTGTCTCCCTCTCTCCGTCTCCCTCTCTCTCTCTCTGTCTCCCACGGTTTCCCTCTCTCTCTGTCTCCCTCCCTCCCTCTGTTTGTCTCCCTCTATCTGTCTGTCTGCCTCCCTCCCTCTGTCTCCCTCTCTGTCTCCCTCTCTGTCTCCCTCTGTATCCTTCCCTCTGTCTCCGTCCCTCTGTATCCATCCCTCTGTCTCCCTTTCTCCCTCCCTCACTCCCTCCCTCTGCCTGTCACCCTCTGTCACCTCACCCTAGTTTGGTGCAGATGTAATTCGAAGAACACAGATGTCTACTGTTTCTCCTTAACGGAGATAGCTTACGTCTGAAACATTGTTAAGAATCAAATGAGGTTTCATTCAAACTAACATTCCCTTTAACTCTAAAATTAGTATTGGCAAAGCCGTGCCAGTTCGGAAAGGTGCCACATTGTGCAAATTGCCCTTATAATATGCTGGCAAGAATAGCACGTACTTTTTCTTTTTAATCTCATGATTAATCACCAGTCCAACAGGATTTATTCATGGACAAAAGTCACAGGCTACATTTTCGAAAAGACTTGTGTCCTACAATGGGACATAAAATAAAAGTTGGAAATACAGCATAAAATCAAGAAGGTGCAAGCACCGCAGTACATGCTATTACACATGGATGCTAATAACGTTTCACTTTCCACCCTTTACTTGTTAATGGGGCTTTGTGTTAATCGCCCGGCCCCCACAGAGCAGAGTGTCTCGGAGTCCGAGCTGCTGTGGCTGACTCCGAGACACTCTTTCAAAGGAAGGCCTCTTAATTAGCAGCAGTTATGTGCTAAGTGCCCTTAATACTGGTGTCATCCTGCGACACACCCACCATTTGCAGGCGACACAGTACTGTGTCGGGACACACAGTTTGGAAAGCTCTAACATAGAGGGTTAAGCACACTGCGAGCTCCCAGCAAGGTCGAACGACCTTAGCCTCAGGCTCACCCGCAGCCCCAGTCGCCACGGGCCTCCGAGGCTGCGCTAGGCCGCACTGGCATTCAATTGTAGAAATGGGAGTCAAGCCTCCGAGGCTGCGCGGGCCACACTGGCCGTCGATGGTAGAACTGGCAGTCAGTGGGCACAAATCTCACTCGCAGGCTGCCCCCCTCCCCCTTAAAGATCAGGCCCTTGAGTGCAGTATCGGGTGGTGTCTCTGCGCAGGATGCGAGGATGGCAGTAATTTAGAAATTCTTAGAGGCTGCCACTACCGGAGCCTCACAAGATAACTACCATCTAGTCGGTGGTCGTGGCCACGCCCGTTGTGCTACATTATTTTACATTTCAACTTCAGTGGCGTTCCATTGGAGGAGCATGGTCGTTCCCACACATCCATCCATGGATTTTGGGTGCATTCCCAGATTTACAAAGCCTTGTCGAACTGGAAATGCGCCAAAATGCTACGCCTTCCCAAGTGAGGCTTAACAAGGAGATATTTTTCTGCTCGTTACTTCCTCTTGCCACGTGTGCTGCATTCTGAAGTACACTTAGAAAGAGGAAGATGCCTCTAAAGATTGTTTTTGTGCAGAAAGTGACTTTCTGCACAAAGACAATCCTGCCCATAACTCAGGCACCCAGGGGCCATCTGTGCTGAAGTCACATCCTGGGCAAAACCAAATTAAGCACCTCTCCTAATCCACCATCCCATAGTCCCCCCATCACTAAGACACACAACTTAATACTGCTGCTTCTGTGCTGTGCTCTTTGTTGGAATGAGATAAGCTTGCAGTGCTGTCCGACACGATTTTGTGCTGCAAACATTATATTTCTCTAGAGCCGTGACACCCATGCCTAAGACCGGCCATGCAGGCACCCTTGCACTAGGGCAAGTAGAAAGTAGAAATGCTTTATACCTTTTGAAAAGTGGACCATTTCTGCTCTCTCCCTTTCACACAACACAACTGTACTTGCTGCACTGCGTGAAAGTTCAGTAAATGAGCTCCCCCCCTCCCCAGTTTAATCTGATCTCCCTTGTTCACCAGCTTAAAAATGTCAGCAGCTTGTCCTGCCCATAGCTTCAGCTTTGAGTCCACATGTTCCTGGCTCACAGAACCAGCTTATGTCCTCATACTGTGGCACTTAGAGGATCCCCACCAGCCACTCTATCATAGCAGTTCAGTATTTGGAGGAGCAAATGATGCTCAACATCCCACAGTCTCATTCCATAATATCTCAGGGTTTTGAGCATCCAGTTCAGATTGCCTTTCAGCTAACCAAGTACTTGTTGCTGGGCGTCAGTCCTCATTCACAAGCCCTGGTCACAGGGGGTTGGGATGAGTGCTAAGCACATTTAATTTGTTTCTGGGACTGCAGTGGCATAACTCTTGGGACACACTTGATAAAGGTGATGCTTCCTTACAGGAAATTCAGGCTTTCTACACCCAACTGAAGAGTCCCAATCAGGGTGAAACTGGTCTTGAGTTGCTTGTGTTCCAGTTCAGGGAGGTCCTGGCCTGGCCGTTCGGGCTGGACTGTTCCTATTGGAGCAGGATCAAGACTGATTTGCATACGGCTGGGTCCAACTAAAGTGGCATAGTAGACAAAAGAACAATGAGTTGAAAATCTGCCCGAGTGGTTGCAGAAAGCAATTCCTCCCAGCAACATCTGCGTGTCTGATGTACCGCCCTCATTGGCAAGGGTAGGGCCAGACATGGGTACCACGATCACTGTGCCACTGGAACTAAGCTACAACCGACTGAAAAGCCCCAGTCAGGATGAAACCGGGCTTAGGTTGACTGTGTTGTGATTTGGGGAGGACAAGGCTTGGCAGGTCAGGATAGATGTTCCTATCATAGCAAGGCCAAGACTGATGTGCATATGGCTAAGTCCAAACTTGGGTGGCATGGTGGGTAAAAGAGATGGGTTGGAATGCTACCCCGAGAGATTCCCAATGTTTACACTAATTGCAAGCATTTTTCCTAACACCCTTTGTGTGTTTGATGTACGCCCTAAGTGGCAAGGGTATGCCTAGAGGCGGGTCCCGTGCTCACTGTGCCACAAGAACCAGCAATATCCCAATCAGGGCAAAACCGATCTTGGGTTACTTGTGTTTGAAAAAGAACGATGGGTTGTGAGAGGTAAAACGTATTGCAAGCATTACTCACATCACCTTCTTTGTCCTTTTAGGCACAGGCAGACCTGCCAAAATGGCCTCAATCACTGGGATAGACACTCAGGAACTCTTGCTCTTACATTGAGACTTTTGTGGATTAGAGCCAGACGCACAACAATCAATGGCTTGGGAAGAGAGGAGTAGGGCTATGCTATGAAGGCATATGTAGTGGGACAGAGTTATCACAAGACCTACGCGGTCTATACTAGCAACTCACCTTCATGGGCCTACACATATACTGGTGGAACACCTTCCCAGTGTATCCCACTGCTCATCTACACCTCATCCATGCTATACATACACCCAGCACATCACAGTACAATGCATACCATACAGAATTACTAAAGGTCAGTGGGCCCACATTTGAGGTGTAGGTAGAGCGGCATATACCCCTTGCTATACCTTACGTAATCAGCTACCACCAACCTTTAGTTGGGCACGCTCTCAAGCTTGGTCCGGGAATCGCCCATGTTTAAAGCAAGACCACTCTGGGTGGGTTCCATCTCCAGCAGAAGAAAGTCCTCTAATGGCGAACACATCACAAAATCATGCAGAGCACCTGCCAGGGAACTCAGGATGTGAGTCACCTGCTAAATGAGTAGCAATGAATTCAGGAGCAGTGTGCAGAGCACGACTGCACCCGAGACTTTTACCCCAATGCCTCTATCTGTGGTCAAAGACAAGTAAACAATGGAGAAGTGAAGGACTTATTATCTTGGCTTCAACATACGTATAAGTCAGTCCTGAGAACTACAGGCTACCAGTTTTATCATAATGGATCCCTAGTTATGTGCCATAGTAGTACTCACATCATTGGGTGTAATCTAACGAAGTCTCATAGACTGTAGGCGTGCACATGTTCTCAACCTGTTTCATGTTTTATCTTTCCACACTCAGGGACAGAGCATGGGGAGCAGGTTCAAACCCTGCATTAAGCTTGGCTTCCATATTTTCAAGACTGCAGGACTCTTCCTCTTTGGTGCAGCTCTGCTGCTCTCCATCTTCTTCCACATCGTTCCAATGATCATCATAACCCAGCCCTCCATACGGCATCCAAACATCTACTGGAGGAAAGAGAAGGCTGCCTCGAAATGGATTCCAGCCAGCATGGAGTTGGATTCAATGAGTGTGTCCAGAGGGATGTGGACTGTGCAGCCCATCGGAAGGTTGGGGAACCTGATGGGCCAGTACGCCACACTATATGCCCTAGCAAAGCGTAACAGGAAGCAGGCCTACATTCTGCCAAAGATGCACTGGGAACTGTCCAAAGTATTCAAGCTCACACTGCCCGTTCTCCACGAGGAGGTGGACCGCCACATACCGTGGATGCTGTATAAATTGCATGACTGGATGTCATCAGAGTACCTACACATACCACTAGAACATGTCAAGTTTGTTGGCTACCCCTGCTCCTGGACCTTCTATCACCATGTGCAGGAGGAGATCTTACGTGAATTCTCTTTCCATGACTTCATCAAGGAGGAGGCGAACACCTATCTGTCAATGATTCGAGGGAACAGGCAAAATGTCACTTTTATAGGGGTGCATGTCCGCCGAGGAGACTATGTTCACATCATGCCCAAGGTCTGGAAAGGGGTGCTAGCAGACAAGGCCTACCTAAAGAAAGCCATGGACTATTTCCGAAACAGATACACTAGACCATTATTTGTGGTCACCAGCAATGACATGGACTGGTGTCGACAGAATATCGATAACACTCTGGGGGAAGTTCATTTTGCAGGAAATGGGGTTGAAGTCTCACCTGGGCGGGACTTTGCACTGCTCACCCACTGTAACCACACTATCATGACTATTGGCACCTTTGGGTTCTGGGTGGGGTACCTGGTGGGTGGTGAGACTGTGTATCTCAACAACTTTACACTGCCAGAGTCAGATTTCCTTCAAGTCTTCCGGTACGAAGCTGCCTACCTGCCTCAGTGGATAGGTATCCAAGCCGACCTTTCTCCGCTCTTGAGAAATGAGACAGAACTCCAAGAGGTGACTTGAAGGCACTAAGTGCCCATTTTGCAGACCAATTTATGACCTTCAGGAAATTGTAGAATGCTGGAGGGCAGCTATGACCGACCTCAGATCTGACATCGAACAAGGAGGATTAGACTGGGAGAGTTCATGAGATGTGAGAAATATTGGCAAAGAGTTGGGTAGAAATTGACAGTATGGGTATTATAGCAAGATATACAGAGTAAAAAAAAGTGAAAATGTGTGGGGGAGCTGCACACATCCTGGTAAGGTGACGTAGTGCGTTTGGGCCGTGGAAAATGTGAGTATGCCAACAACCTAGATAAACCCCAATGTTGGCATTAGGTGGCGCCTGCATGGGCAATCATATTTGTGCGAGGACTAAGTGACCTACTGGGAATTATCACTAAATGTGCAGAGGGCCTGAGAAATAGCATCCGGCATGAAAAACAAAGATGAAAGAAGAACACGTGTGCTGAGCGCAAGTTCCACAGGAACTCTCCAGCCAATTTGTAAACCCAAATAAATACTTTCTGCTCCACCAAATCTATTGGTCATGGTTTGTACATATTCTACTTTGGCTTGGACACTCCTATGAAGTTCAGGGATGTCTTCCAGGTCCAGGTCCAAAGGACTGGAGTGTCTGTGATGCGAAAACCCCATAGCTAGGGGTACCGTGGTCACCCACAGTAGCACTAAACCTCCCACAAGGCTTATAGTTCCTGAGCTCCACCACCAGGGCCTACACAGACAGCAGCACCATACACCATCTCCAGTACTCCACTGTGATTGAACTCTTCCCTTTGCGTGCCTAACATCAGCATGGGGGTACTGCCAGTGCCTATACAATCCTTTGGGATCCCCCTAGCATACAGAGAAACCACACCCTCAAAAAACTGCCCCTCAAGCACAGAGCCTGCATGGTGTTGCAGCAGAAAGTTTCAGACTGTTCCTCAGATTCAAGGTTACTACAAAGACAAGAATCCAACAAGCCTGGTCTCTTCATGAAATTCCCAGCTGAGACCCAGGATAGACCATTAGCAGTTGCGTCTGTCCTCTGCTATGGTCCCCACATATCACTTCTAGTGCTGCAGCATTCTTAGCCTCTTAGAGGGTCTAAACTAGCACTCCCCGTGGCCGAGTGAGAGGACGGGATCCAGTCTGGGTTGAAGTGTCTGCCCAGAACATGGAGTGGAGTTTTTTCTAAACCAACCAGCACTTTGACCCTCCAGGCAGAATATTGTAAAACAGCTAAACATGAAAAAAGCACTTCAATATTGTTTCAATGAAAAACATAAGCTGAAGAGACAGGGATTGTTCTAGCATCGGTCCATGGGTCATAATCCACCATGCCATTGGTGAGAAGCATAGGCTACAAACCATTGGTGAGAAGCATAGGCTAGAAACCATTTGAACAGGGTGTAGCTACAATGACACCAGAAAAAGTAGGGTTGAGCCAAATACTTGAAATAAACCTGCATATGCCTCCCTATACAGCTCCCAAAGACCAAGAGGCACTTAAAACATCTTTCAGGAGTGTGCTGAAGTTGTGGTTCGGCCAATTAACACGCTCTAAGACCTCACAAAAATTGATGTCACTCAAAGATGCATAATATATCAAGTATATCCTTGTCATTAATGGACTGGATACATTTTGAAGTATTTGACAGTGGAATAGAAACTTTATGTCTAATCCTCATGATGTGAATGTGGTTAAATCTGTCATATACTGTCACATCACCCTTAGTGGTAACATTCAGTACCACAGTCCATGGACTTATCAGCTTTGGAGACCAAGATGAAGGTCTTTGACAGTCAATGCAGAACATGTGAGGACTTATTTGCTGACCCCTCCTGATGTATGTCCTTCAGAAGAACATTAGCAATGCTGACATCAGCCTTCACGCCTTTTACCGTGGCATGCGTGGTAGAAGGCAATATCTGTGAAACATGAAAACAGACCAGCATGTCTGCAACGTTGCCCTCTGAGTGACTGTGTCTTAGAGAGCTACAAAGAGGTAACGCTAGCAGCCTTTTTGCAGCTCTTAAAGAGTGCCTGGATTTTTTTTCTCTTTTCTGGTAGCGCTCTTTTTGGCCAGAGCCCAGCATGGTACGCTTGTATACTAGGAAATCTCATCCTGACAAACAACCACGCAGAGGCGATAATAGGTAACATAACCTTAACAACAGATAGAGAGGTTAGCTCACCCTATTAAAGACCGCTAATGAGCAATTTATAAAAATTACAAATTATGGGTGTTTCTGGAATAATATGGTCAAATATTGACCACTGTTATTAACAGTTAATATACAAATAATGATTGTTTTATTATAATGAAAACTAAGATTGACATGAATACATAGTTAAAATACAGTCTTTACTATTCCAGTATTATCAGTATCAAGCACCAGGAGCGTTTGTTTCCTCGAGCACCCATCTTCGTCGGTTCAGCCATCTTGCCACTACATGCACACGTACTAGGCCTCTGCGCCACACATCAGTGTCTGCATGTTTGGCACTATACAATACTTGCAGGGCCCTTCATAGGTATTGGGCCATCCAACTTGCAGGTGGGAGTTTACCAGGAATATACTGAGGCTTCCTAACAGTCAGGCACTCAGCCCATGAGTGTCATCAGTTTTATTAATGTGACGCTTAGTCCCGGGCTGTTGGACCATGTGCTCGCTGTGGGGACACTCAGCCCTTGGGTGCTGGATCAGTAGAGTCTCAGTAAATGTGATACTTATTGCTGGGTTGTCCAACCATGTATATGCTGTGATGACACACGGCCTTGGGTGCTTGATCACTACACTCTCAGTGATGTGAAGCTTAGTCCCTGAGTGTTCAATCATGCACTCACTGTGAGGACACTCAGCCCTTGGGAGCTGGATCGTTACACTCTCAGTAACGTGACGCTTATTCCCTGAGTGTGTGACCTCCTTAACAACGCAGTCACTACAACGACTGTGACTTAACCACAATTTTTTTACTGCGTATTCCTTTACCACAAATTTTTGTGGTAAAGGCATGCATGGTAAACAGCCATCTGTGGCTACCTCCCACCCCTTAATACTACTCCAAACCTCCCACCCCCTAAAAACTATCCCATAGCCCTCCCACCCCCTAGAAACTACCCCAAATCCCTCCCACCCCCTAAAAACTAACACAAAACCCCCACCCCCTAAAAACTAACACCTCCCAACCTCCTAGAAACTACCCAAATCCCTCCCACCCCCTAAAAACTAACGCAAACCGTCCCTAACTCCTAAAAACTACCCAGAACCCCCTAAAAACTAACACAAACCCATCCCTCCTAAAAACTAACACAAACCCTCCCATCCCCTAAAAACTAACCCGAACCCCCCCTAAAAACTAACATGAAACCCCTACCCCCCCAAAAAACCTTAAAAACGACACCAAACCCCTCCCCCCTAAAAACTAACAACACCCTCCCACCCCCTAAAAACGAACACAAACCCCCCTAAAAACTAACACGAAGCCCCAACACTCCAAAAAAAACCTAAAAACTACTCCCACCCCCTAAAAACTAACATAAACCCCCCACCGAGCCCCTTTTACATGTCCTGTTCGACCCTCCTCTCAACTCCGCCCATCCCGAACAATAGACCGACTTAGCCTTAACCACGCAAGTCATTGTTCGGGTAAGTCGTTGTTCGGCTTGCATGATTCCGGAACTTGCTTACAATATTTCCCCACAGCCCTTGGGTGCTTTACCGCAACACTCTTAGTAATTCAATGCATAGTAAATGGGTATTCAAACATGTGTACACTCTGAGGATATGCAGTACTTGGGTGGATAATCTGACTGATGGGGTGGGCACTAAACTCACTGGAAGACACTCAGACCTTCAGTGGTTGACTTTCTACTTGTAACTAGGACAACACTCGGCCCCTGGGGCACAGGTATTCCCACTCCGAGGAGGACATACACTGCCTCTGAATGTGGTTAGTATCCCTTGTCCCTGCAGAGGGAGGGACAAATTCATGCAGAACCTTTGAGACAATCTTTTATTAAATTCTTTAAAGTGGGATGAGTCCACTATTCAGAGAAACACAGTACAAACATCAGTATCAAAACCTACAACACATCAGATACCAATAGATTAGAAATCCCTGGGGATGTGTTATTTAAACGTCATAGGTGAACACAGAGGCCCTTCTCCTAAATGCAAGTTGTATTTAATGTGTTTTGAGCTGTGTGGTCATTCTTACCCTGAATGACATGTAAGAAGGTGCTTAGGGGTGTTTCAGCCCGAGAGCCGTTTGGTGGTAAGTCCTTTATAAATGTTCTTTTAGGATATACTAGGAAGATTAAAGGGACACGTTGAACCTGTGTGGTGAGCTGTGACTTTTTCTGGTTGCACTCAAAGGAGTGATTCTGCTGTGGATACTGCGCATGGAGTGCCCTGGAAATATTACTAATATACTGCTGATGGGCTTCAGTGAGCTATGTAGCTCTCCTCAGGGAACATAGCAAAGGCTGAGAATCATCCTGCCGATCCTGTGTGGCGACATACCCAATCCCTTCAGTTCCCACCTAGCAGACCGAAAGCTCAAGGACCCATGGTTTTTGGGGTGCATCACCTCAACTGGGTGTTCTAGTTGGGTTTTTCTTCTGCATCATGCAGGCTTCTCTGGACCATCACTCTTTGTTGTGCTCTTGTCTGCCATCACAACACCGTTTCCTGCAGTGGATCTTGCTGCGTATGCCCAGTTGTGCACTTGCTCTAGTGCTATTCAAGCATAGTCCTGCAGCGGCTTATATTCATTGGGCAGCCAAAGAGAGGCTGCCCTATGTTTTGCCCCTCCCCGCCTCCTGGTTTAGAACAAAGAGTCCTTGGTGAAGAGCTGCAGGGTCTTCGTGGCGGTACTACGCAAGGCAAAGGTTGGCACGTCCGGCTTGTAGAGCAGGAAAAGCTGGTGCTGCTCGGTCTGAATTCCATAGCACTTGTGCTCCTCAGATGCCACGTAGCACTCGAGGGCATTGTGGGTAAATCCAGACTGGAACTCCTCATGATGGGGTACTGGAAAAAACAAAACATTTTTGTGGTTAATCTCTAAGAGCCAGGAAAACAGGGAGTAGCTCCTTGTGGTATATGCCTTGTGAGCAGAAAAGGAAAGGTAACTAAACATGTCATCCTTGAACAATGACATCCAGGTCACCACACTCCACTGTGTGCGACAGGCCCCTCTGAGCCTCAAAATGCTCCTCTCCTCATATGGTCTATGGTACAACTCTCCGTATAAGCCGCCTGTGCCTTAACGCATGTTCTACCCACAGAATATTCATGTCTTTAAGCATTTCACTCTATAAGTTACCACTTAAAACTGTCCACAGTTCCTCTATATGCCTCGATTTGCTCATAGGCATGTCTCTTAGAGTCTGAGTCCCACTATAAGAACTGTTGTCCCTGAATACCAGGGTCTCTTCAATAGGATCCCCAATACGTCTCCTTATTCCCAGAAGCCAGGTTCTCTTTGTAGTCAGTTATGTTTAATTAACAAGATTTAGGTGTGTATATACCCCTTCTCCAACCCAGCTCCTAGGACATTGGCCAACCCTTTAGTAACTAGCTAGGACAGCAACAGAAATGCAAGGCGCAGCTAGTTGTTAAATACCCTATATCCTGCAGAAGCACAGAGGCCACTTCTAAGTAAACAAGCATTGGAAATGCAATAGGTCTCGGATTTATTTGAGTTAGAGCTAATGGCATTGTAAATGGCAATGTCTTTTAGCCATGTGTTATGGAGTGTATGCATGTGGTGTGTAGTGGAATTATGTGGGTTGGATTGGAATTGTAGCAATGGTGGCATGCTGCTCTTTAGATGAATATGTTTAAAAGTAAAGTGCACCATACTGCGATTGCTACAATAGTTAATTGTGGATGCGTTAACAATTGATGTGTGCACTGATGGCTGGTGGTGTGTGTGCTTGGTGGAAGCGTGCACTGACGGCTGGTGGTGTGTGCGCCTGATGAAAGCATGCACTGACGGCTGGTGTTGTGTGTGCCTGGTGAAAGTGTGCACTGATGGCTTGTGGTGTGTGTGTGTTTGGTGAAAGCGTGCACTGACGTCTGGTGTTGTGTGCCTGGTGGAAGCCTGCACTGACGGCTGGTGCTGTTTGTGCCCGCTGAAAGTGTGCACCGACGGCTGGTGGTGTGTGTGTGGTTGTGTGTGTGGTGGTGAGTGTGTGGTGGTGAGTGTGTGGTGCTGAGTGTGTGGTGGTGAGTGTGTGGTGGTGAGTGTGTGGTGGTGAGTGTGTGGTGGTGAGTGTGTGGTGGTGAGTGTGTGGTGGTGAGTGTGTGGTGGTGAGTGTGTGGTGGTGAGTGTGTGGGGGTGAGTGTGTGGGGGTGAGAGTGTGGTGGTGAGAGTGGTGTGTGTGTGTGTGTGTGTGTGTGTGTGGTCTTATGTGTGTGTGTGTGTGTGTGTGGTGGACTTAGTTTGAGTGTTCGTACCCTGCACACTCACACACTGCCCCTACACACACACTGCTCACCCTGCACACTCACACACTGTTCACCCTGCACACTCACACACTGTTCACTCTGCACCCACACTCTGCACCCCCTCACACTCTGCACTCACTCACACCCTGCACTCTCTCTGCACTCACTCTGCACTCTGCACTCACTCTGCACTCACACTGACTCTTAACTCACACTCACACTGCACTCACACTGCACTCACTCTAATTCTGCACTCACTCTCACTCTGCACTCACTCTGCACTCACACTCTGCACTCTCCTCTCACTATGAGATTGTTCTTCAAGTTGGCACTCTGCACTCTCTCTGCACTCTGCACTCACTCTGCACTCACTCTTAACTCACACTCTCACTCACTCTGCACTCTCACTCACTCTGCACTCACACTCACACTGACTCTGCACTCACACTGCACTCGCACTCACTCTGCACTCGCACTCACTCTGCACTCACTCTCATTCTGCACTCACTCTCACTCTGCACTCACTCTCACTCTGCACTCACTCTCACTCTGCACTCTGTACTCACTCTGCACTCACACTCACTCTGCACTCACACTCACTCTGCACTCACACTCACTCTGCACTCACACTCACTCTGCACTCACACTCACTCTGCACTCACACTCACTCTGCACTCTCCTCTCACTATGAGATTGTTCTTCAAGTTGGCAGGTATGAAATGCAGGTGTGAGAGAACTTCATCAGCTCCTCCTTGAAGCCACAGGTGGCCTTACAGTGGCCTCAGGGCTTTAAGTGGGATGAAAAAATTGGGGAGGTCTCTCAAAGGGGTGTGTCCGTTCTCATTTAGAGCGTGACTTGAAACACGTAAGCTTAAAATCTGTGCTTACCATAGTGTGATGCCCAGCTGGCATTTTGCTGCTTCTGACTGCATCCAGATATATAATACAGCAAGTAACATTACCCCTACAACAATCCAGGACTATTGGCTTTGTCAATGGTTGTTAGTTGCATAAGATAAATAAGCAAAAACTTTGGCTTCGTTGTATAGAACATTGAAAATGCGTCAGGTCTGAAATGATGAGACTGTGAACGATATATAACGAGTCTCTTCGAAGTTACATCAAAGACAGAGCTAAGATGTATTTTAATAGAGGGCCCAATCTCAGCACCTGCTTTTTGACCCGGCTCACTTAAAGCCGTGAGTGGCCTCATTCACATACATACTACGCTGTGCTTTCTACGCTCTGAAAAACAAACCCCACACCTCAAGAGGAGGCGGGGATTCCAAGGAAATCGCAAAAGTCTTACTTCCTACAGGTCAGAGCGGTTATGTTTCCTGTTCCCTGTGAAGCTCTACGGTGATCCTGGCTTTGTCCACAGTTTATAAATATCATTATCGCAATATTGAATATTCATCTCCATGCCTGTAATAGAAATTAAAATTAAAAGTGCAGATCCACGCAATAAGCACTACAGATATATTTTAAAAGGCAGTCGCCTATTATTGGTAATTATCGTGTCATCTGCTATTTCTGAAGAATGCACGAGCCAGCGTTCCAGCACAGCTCCAATTTCCTCCCGCACGGAAGGCATTGCATGTCAGTGGGGGATTTAATCTGCACAGTGGGTGCTGCCGGGTTCCATCTCCTGCAGACGCTCAATTACTCACTCCCGACCTGGCGCCCCTCGGTAAGTGCGGCGGGCATGGCCTCACTCACCTGCCATCCTGGGGGGGGGGGGGCAGTGATGGGCTGTTCCCTAATGTGCACGGAGGGCCATATTTCCACTTTTCACAGCCATAAATACCTGCGCGCCGACTGCAGGAATTATAGCGCCTCTCGGCCCTGCTCTCTGCGCAGTATTATAAATGTGTGCGTAATATGGAGTGTTGAAAGGGAGAGGCCATTTCTGCACAGAGGTCGGAAATTGAGTTTTCTTCCCAGATAATCATTTATTTACATACCAGCCCTAAAGCACCTATGTGTGATTTTTTTTCTGACACGCGAGGTGTCGAATGCTGCGGCTCGTCGGCTGCCGTCAACATCAAGTCTTTTCCCGCCGTGCCAGCCTTTAAATGCTAAAAAGAACCAGAGCCGCGCTTTTAAAATGTGTTATATGTCAACTTTTACGAATACATTTTTGGCTACTGTTTTCTCCTCACTTCACAAACCTTAGATATAAAACATTACCCATCCTGATCCATTGCTGGGTACAGCTCATCTTCTCCATACACTCCCCCAGGGCTTTAAGCAGGATGAAAAAAGCTGATAACGAGACCTACAAAAGAAGCTCGAGTGGTGCCATGCGCATGCCACTGCGACCGAAGAGCAGAGAGTAGCCGGAGGCATCTGAAAAATGCACGGCGAAGAGCGGGACGGTTCGTGGAGGCACGTCTGCGCTGCGAGGGGGCCTGGCCACGAGAGCACACAGCAAAGAATGGTGCACGCGCGCCCAGCATCTGTCTTTAATTACCGCGGGCCCTGACAGCTGGTAATTGAAGAAATATGCCCTTCTGCTCCGCATGTCCGCACGGAATATGCACTAGGCGGAGCAACTCTAACGCCTATGGCCTATTGCGTGCTGGCTTGTAAAAACACACGCATGCGAGGCCCAATTGCCATGCAGCTGCCAAAAATAACCAGCAAAAATCACGAGCTTTCTGGAATTCGGTAGGTAAGATTTTCGAAGCCCTCAGAAAAGGACTCTTAAGCCACGCCCACTTCGTGGGACGTAGGCCGAGCTCTAAAAAGCGAAACCAAGGCTCTCTCTCTCAGTCGCCATATATTTTTGCATAGGGGGCATAAACCTTGTTCTCAGAGTTTTAGGTGATCCGGTTTGTTTCTCCCTTCCCTGGATTATCAATATGCATGACCCTTTTCTCGACAGATGCACCTGGTCCCTTCTATCGAGGTCCAAACCCACTCAGGGCCTGCATAAGCAGGAAATGGCAGGACAAGGATTACCTACAATGGTGTACGAAGGCCCGTGGTGTCACGCACTGGGTGGAGATCCCATTCACTACCATCGACTTCAAATAATGAAAGGTCATGCATGAAGTTGAGCATCTGAGCAACATTTTTACTATATCACTTAATCGTGGGGATTGCATATTGGAACATTATGTGAGTCGGTGCTCAATTACCTTGTGTACCAAAATCCCGAGTGCAGTAGAAATTCTATTTTCAATTTCTCGTAAAATGACTGCCCTTAGAGCCAATCACAATGCTCCAGAGCACCTTGAGATTGATTTGCTCACTTTTTTGTGGGGGGAGTTTTATATAGCACAGACTAGACCCGAAGGTATTAGAGCGCTTTACATGAGCACCAGTTGCGTTACATTTGCTGACGCACAACTGTGGAAACCCAGGAGAATGCATATGCGGAGAAATTCTACCTTTGTGTACGACACACCTTGATCAGCCTATTCCCAAAGACAAACTCCTTATTTAAAAAAATACAAATTAAATTCTCCACCTTGAGTTACTCATCATGCGGGCTAATAAAACAAGACTACTTAAAAGTATGGCTGGAGAGGTGACCATGTTTTGCACTACCTTATTCCAAAATGCACCTTGTGCACCTAAAATCCATTGTTTACCACTTTTTGAATTATCTGTTGATCCACAAATAAAATTTGAGGTTAAAAAACATGCCGGACGTCATGCTCCATCTATCCAGCTCATTTGATACACATGACCGTAGGACCACTGCCACCGCATAGGAGTAGAGGTGAGCTAACCGATGTGTCTAAAATACCCTGGCTTTCGCCATGACTTTACTAGTACCAAGACTTGCTGTCCACTGAACTGCAGTACTGTCGCTGCTGTTATTTTCACTCTCCGACTCCGTATGGATCCCTGTTTAAATTCCAGGTCCATCCACCTATTTCCCAAACTGCCTCGCCTAATCTCGGTGTCACACTTACACGGTCCGAATAAAGCAGCAACACCTTCTTTTCCTTCCTAAGAAATCTTATCCAAACTAGACCATCCGTCCTATATTCAACCAAACTAGCTGACTTTCTCGCATCAGAACAGCTCTGATCTTTCTTTGAAAGAATGGGGACCTTCTGCGACACACTCATCTTAACAGTTTTTGGACAGATTTGCACAAGGAACCCTTTTCTAATATGTGAAATTAACCTAAAAACCTAAATACATTATTCCATTACCCATGTTAATCTGAGTAGACCTGTTTTAGTGCATGTTCATTGTTGGTGGTTCCACGGTCTATGAGACCAGTACAACCAGAGGAAATAAAAAAAAAAGCTATGTGAAGAGACACATTTTAAAGACTGGTCGAAAACCTAACAAGGTGAAATGAAAGGAATGGACATAGTGATAATGTACCATTGTCTGGAGGCGAGACCAGCACATTTTTTGCCTTCTCTGGCCCATTGATCTTAAATTTAGGAACCATAAGCAAGATCAACTTGAAGGAGCAAAGACGACTAAAATGGCAATAAGAGGCTTTAACAAAGGCGGTGGACAGTACAGAGAACCTCAAGGCATCAATAGCCAGTGTAAGTGGGACATGAAAGGACGAGCCTGGCTAAACCCTAAGCAACCTATCACTCTTACTCATTCTATGATGATTTCATTTTTCTGCTCCACCACAGCATTCATCAAAGGATGATAGAATCGTCTCCAGTATCCAATCCATTGCCAGGTGAAGGTCATTAGTCTCCTCTGCTCTCAGTTGCACCCAGTGTCTGTGAGCAGCCCACCAGCAAATCATTTCTCCATAAGGCACTTTTCAAAACCCTAATGTTGGCTACAAGCAGCAATGGTCCATGTGCACTAAGACGACACTAATCCCCTGCGCCCTATTGCACAATGGGAGGCCGAAATGTCAAATCACCCCTTTGCCAAGGCAGTCATAGCGCAAAGGTTGCACAGCTCATTTCTGAACTATACCCGAGTACATTCGGTACAATTGTATGACTTTTCTAGCACTTGTCTAGCACTTCATACCCATGGTAAGGTATTGAAGAGCACCGCCTTGCCTTGGGATCCTGCGTGTCTTTTTCAGAGTGCAGGGTCGAGAAATTCACTGGCTGTAGAATGATGTATATGGGTGATGTGTGGTGAGGCGCGGAGACATGAAAGCTCTTACAAGTATGAAGTATGGCTGATTGGTGTGAACAACAAATGCTTTCCAGAAGCAGATTCCCGACTAGTTGTCATGTTGAGAACACGTTAGTTATACATTGGAAGGGTCAGGCAGGCTCTTAGTGCTTTCCGAGAGTCAAGATGGTCGACAATTACCATTATTATTGCTGAAGGCAGTTCGAAATATAAAGGAATTCCCTCCTGTTCGAGATTTGTTGTAGGAAGGGACCAATTAGAGCATACATTGAAGGGGTCAAAAGTCAATAAAAAGAAATAAAAAGGGGGAGGAGCCTAGCCGGCGACCAAGATGGCCGCGTAAGGAATCGGCTCCGCCGACCTTCGTTCCTCTCCACAACATCCTATAGCCCATCCTGGGCCGAAGCCCTACCCCGTGCTCCGGAATGCCCACGGCGCCTGCCGGTGCTGTCCTGAGCCGTTTCCGGGTCGGGTGGCTGAGCTACACCGACCAAAAGTTTGGGGCCTTCTCCGGCGCGGAAGCCGGGGAATCAAGTAATTTGGCAGCCGCCTGCTGACTCCGGTGTGGCTCGAGGGGAACAAAGCCGATTCCTCGGAGTGCCCGGGGAGCCCCGCTCAAACCAACTGATGGCGTGGCTGAATGGTGGGGGTGCAGGTGCTTGTGGTGCGTCCCCCGACCCAAGGAGCTCCCAATTGGACTGGTTTCTGCCCCACAAGGCGACTATCCAGGGCCGCGGTCTGACGAAGACCTGCCCGGCCTGGATCTTGAAGGACTGGGTCCCGAGGACAGCAGAAGAGCCAATAGTGCCCCACGGAGGCGTGGGGACATGCAGGAGAGGTGCGAGAGCTGAGCGATGGGCCCGCTGGGCCCAGAGGAGTTCGGGTGTGGCAGGGCCTGTGGAGAAACCGCATACAGGCCCGTAATTAAAGCAGGGCGCATCGGTGGCGGCACAGAGGGGGGGGGATCTGCCAGGACTGCCCTGGGCCATAATTGACTGCCCTGCCATACAGGCTGCTGGTGTTGTGGTCGGAGAGTGCCTGCGGGATGCCTACTGGCGGTGCTGCCCCAGCAGGGAAGAGTGAGACGCGCCAGACATGAGGAAGAGTGGATAGCCGTGGAATATCCCCCGGAGCAACGAAGGGGCACCGGGAAAGGTCTCCGCTGAGGATAGTCGCGCCACAGGAGAGTCACAGTGTGGCACGCCAATTATCGACGTTGAGTGCCAGGGGAGATCCGAAGTGGTGCGGTTCGACCTCATCGTAGTTGGCGGGTCGATGAGATTGGACAGGAAACCTCGCAGTGGTGTGGAGCCAATGGTCTTGTGGTCGCCTTCCAGGGTGCTGTGGTGCTTGCCAAGCGTGACTTGAAGCGTGTGGCTGAGAGGGGCCGTGTGGAGACCCCGGGGGTGCCAATAGTGGGGGCAGCAGTGTGGGCGACTGCCCTGTGACTTTGACCTCAAGTGCGGGGTTTGGCTGGGACTGACCCCTGAGGGTAAGCTGACGTGATGGCGACAAAGACAGACTCGGACAGGTCTTTGCCTCGGCCCTCCAAGGGATCCAAGAACACACAGTAACTAAAGGATCCCCTGTGGAGCCTAAAAAGTCAGTGTCGGGGGCAGAGGAGGTCTCTCTCGCCCCCACTAAGCCAACTTTGACGGAACTCATGGTGGCCATACATGGAGTTCAGACAACACTGAGCCAGAAGATGGAGGCCCTTGACAACAAACTTGACACTGTCACGATTGAGATGGGGCTGATACGGGCGGACCTCACAAAAGCAAGTGAGAAGGTAAAGACGCTGGAGCTTAAGACGACTAGCTTGATTGATGACGTGTATCTGTTGCAGCAAGAGGTGCGGGATCTCAAGGCCTCAAGGGTCCTCACAGATCGCAAGCTCGATGATTATGAAGGCAGGGCCAGGTGCAACAACGTCCGTATTCTTGGGGTGCCCGAGAAATCTGAAGTCCTGACACCGGATCTGTTCGTTGAAAACATTGTTCTCAACCACCTTAAACCTAAAGGCCTCAGCAATGTCTTCACTGTTGAGCGTGCACACAGAGTCCCGGGGGGTAGGCCGAAGCCGGGGGCGCCCCCACGCCCTATGATTGCAAGGGTCCGGAACTTTCAAGATAGGGATGTGATCCTCCAAGTGGGGCCCCCCTTGAAATATGAAAATGCCATTCCCTCCTTTTTTCCGGACTTCACGCAAATGGTACAAAAGCAGCGCCAGGGCTTCTTGTCGGTGAAGAGGAAACTGAGGGACAAGGGACTGAAATATGCTATGATGTTTCCGGCTCGCCTTTGGGTGGAACTCAATGGGAAGGCCAAGTTATTTGATAATCCTGAGGAGGCGGCGGATTGGTTGGACAGTACATATGCGGCCGAGACGGAGAGCCATGACCGAGGAGGAGAGGATGAACAATAATCTAACGTAACGGGGCAACCGAAGGGCTTTACTGGCAGTATGTTGAGATTGGGGGGTGTGGTGGGGGCATAATGGTTCCTCTATCATGTTGTGCCATTACAGAAAATGCAGTGTGTTGACCTGTACAGGGGTAGCGATTGTGGGCAGGGGGAGGAGGGGGGGGAAAGAGGCCGGTTCGATCGGGCCCTCCCTTTATTTTCTACCTTTAGTTAGCTTTAGATTAGTGTTGGGGCGACATGCACACTGCTAGTTGGGGATTAGCGTATGCTACATGCAGGGGTGCAGGGGTGCAGGGAGGGGGGAGGGGGGTTGAGAATTAGTTTTTTTTTTGTAATTGAGATTCTATTCTGTGTAAAGATGTTGACAATGTCTTTTTGTTTTTTTCTTGCATCAGGTGACCTTGACATGATTTACCATTACTATGTCTCCTGGTAGACAGGGATTGGGGATTACCGCGCTTAGTGGGAACGTGAATGGCCTAGGGGACAAGATTAAAAGGGGGATGGTTAGTCAAATGATCACGAGACACTCCCCGGATGTGGTGCTGTTGCAGGAGACACATCTGATTGGTAATCATTGTATGGCGCTATGCAAGGGAGGCTACAAGTTAGTGGCGCACGCTGGATTCACCACAGGGTCTAGGGGGGTGGGTATCCTAGTCAGGAATTCCTTCCCACTGACTGTCCAAGCCACATGGGCGGACAAGCGAGGCAGATACATTGGCATTTCGGGGCTGTGGGAGGGTAGAACTGTGACGTTTCTGTCCGTGTATTTTCCGCCAGGTCTGCAGACCAACACCTTCCGGGACCTGTCCACAATTTTTTTTAACTTTGCCTGTAGGGCTGCTGGTTGTGGGGGGGATTTTAATGCGGTGGTGAAGAGTGAAATGGATAGGTACCCAGCCCGAATTTTGACACCGTCTCAGAGGTGGTTGTCGGATTTTGTAGAAACCACTGGACTTGTGGATGGGTGGAGACTGAAGAACCCACGTGGAGTGCATTATACGCACGCCTCTGCTGCACATCACTCCTTCTCAAGAATAGATTATGTTTTGGTGCCGGCTTCACAGGCGGCATGGCTTCGAGAGGTGCGACATATGGGTAGGGGGATTTCCGATCACTCCCCTGGTCTGGCTTAGTGTGGAGGTGGGACAGAGAGATGTGGGCATGATTGCCCCTATAAATGCATGGCACTTGAAAGACCCTGACACCAAGAAGGAGGTGATACGGATCACGGAACGATATTTCCAGGAAAATGTGGGGACGTTTGAGTCGATGCAGTCCCTGTGGGAGGCGTACAAGACGGTCGTCAGAGGGGAGGTGTTATCGCAGGTCTCGAGGAGGAGGAGGAAGGGTCGAGCAGAGGTGGATAAAGTAAAGGCAGAATTGATGGCTTTAGAGGGGGAGGTCTTGAAGGATGCCACCCAGGAGGGGTTGCACCGACTGAGACGTCTCCGAGATGAATATAGGAGTCTGGCTAGGGATAGGGCTAAAGTTCAGATTGCCGACACTCAGAGCAGGGTCTATGAGCATGGCGACAAAGCAGGAAAATTGATTGCGTGGTTGGAGAAAGGGGAGTGGGCATCAAGGTTAGTGCCAGAATTGCAGACGGAAGAGACTCAGGAAGGGTGACAGACCCACAAATGATAGCAGATGCTATGATATCCCAATGCCCGGGCTCTCGGAGGAGGGCGTGAAGTACCTGGACTTCCCCCTCACGAATGACGAGGTAGCGCAGGCTATTAGGGGGAGTTCATTCCGGGAAGGCCTCTGGCCCGAACGGAATCCCCATAGAGCTATATAAACTTAATGCGAATAAGTTAACACCGTTTCTTCGCGCCATGCTCGTCGAAAGCAAAGAAAAGGGCAGCTCCCATACGACCAACGAGTAGCAAATATCTTTGTTATCCATAAAGATGGCAAGCCCAAAACGGTGTGCTCTTCTTACCGCCCAATCTCACTACTAAATGCTGAACCTAAGGTGTTGGCGAAATTGCTGGCGACCAGGCTGGTCAAGGTCATTACGACCCTGGTCCACACGGATCAGTCTGGCTTTATGCCGCGCCGGAACACAGCCCTTAATTTGCGGAGACTGCATGGGATTTTGGGCGGCGCGTCGAGCATACATCAACCGGCGGTCCTGTTGTCGTTGAATGCGACCATGGCCTTCGATAGGGTCGAATGGCCCTACTTGTTCGCAGTCCTGGGGAAGATGGGTATTGGCAAGGAATTTATCGATTGGGTCCGTCTCTTGTATGCTAGCCACCTTGCCAGGGTTGTGGTGAACAACCACAAATCCGCAGACTTCCCTTTGGAAAAAGGCACATGACAGGGGTGTCCTCTTTCCCCACTGCTATTTGCACTGGCGCTTGAGCCGCTGGCGGCATGGGTCCGTTGGGACCGATCGATTCGAGGGCTGTGCTGGATGTCCGAGTGGGAAGACAAGATTTAGCTCTACGCAGATGACATCCTGCTCTATCTCACTACTCCCAGGGACTCTCTGATAAATTTTATGGAGGTCCTGGCCATATTTGGGAGACATTCTGGTTTTGCCATTAACTGGGCGAAATCGGTGCTTTTCGTCCTTATCGGAGACCCCCTGGTTATCCTGAGTTCCTGCCCATTACGGGATGAGCCGGTGGGTTTTCGGTATCTGGGCATATATGTGACCAAAGATCCGAAATTGAGATATGATAAATACCTGGAGCCCCCACTGGCCAGATTCCGCAGGGATGTGGCGAGATGGAAATCATTACCACTCTCCCTGTTGGGTCGTGCAGTGTTATTTAAAATGATGGCTCTTCCCCGATTCTTGTACACAATAGATCCGGTGCCCCCCTCATATTTCAAGGACAAAGAGTCCCTCCAACGACAGCTTCTCTGGAAGGGCAGACCCCGTATTGCTTTCTCCAAGCCTACTCTTCCCTGGTACGACGGAGGGATCGGTTTGCCAGACCTCCGGAAATACTATTAGGCTTTCCAGCTGGCGGCGATAAACCACGCTATCTATGGGTCTCCCCGGGGGCGTGGCCACGGCGGCAACCGTAATGGCCGCATCGCTGTGAGGCTCCTCCGGGCGGGCGCCCGAAACGGACGAAAAAGGAATGTAAACTGCATCCCCGCTGCTACTGCCGGCCGTGTCCAGCCTCCGGATGATCACAGGCGGCCCGCGAAAGATTGTTGAGCTGTGGGGACGGCTGATCGCTTCAGACACGGCGGAGGGGAGCTGAGAACTCCGGACCTCGGCGCCATTTTACCTGCGACGCTGGTGCTCCGGGTGAGTGCCGCTCGGCCGATCGCGGCCGCGGCTTAGTCCCTCTTCTCCTGCCCTTCACTGCCTTGCGCATTGCCTCGCTGCTTCCGCTCGCTTCCGCTCTTTCCCCGTTTTTTTTCCGGGCTCTTGGGTGCGGCTGCGGCCGTGGGCCTGTTGGGGCCCGGGAGCCGGGGACTAGATTTTGGGCTCGGGCGGAGCTGGGGGACTTGCTGCGGGCGCGAGGAGGGGGCGGGGTGGGGTGAGCTGTGTGCCTGTTGGACGGTTTGGGGGCGCTCCCGAGCCCACGTTACAGCCCCGCTGAGAGTCTGGGCGAGGTGCCGCCCTACATTGCGGTCATAAGGCCTTACCTGCTGCACTACGATGGGGGTGGCTCCCGCCTGCACACCGGAGCTTCATATAGCGCTGCCTGCAACTGCCTGGTCTCCCCTGCTTCTGCTCCTCTGGCTGCGGGCTGGCCACTTGCCCGTCGTGCTGCCCAGCGATTCCTGGCCTTGGTGGTCTGTTGCTTGGCCTGCTCTACAATTGATCCCTGCTCCCCGCCATTGTCGCAGCGTTTGCGACCTCGCCAGCCATCCTCCACAATGGTGAAAAAGGACCCTGCTCAGAGAACTCTACAGTTCGACAAGCCTCCCCCCCCGGCTGCTGACCTCCCTCCGGGTGCTACATCGGGAGCCTCTGTGGCGCTGGATACAGGTGACGCAGCGACAATGATGGCCGCCATGATGGGGGAGATGCGTGCAGGCTTCAAGGCACTGGATACTAGGTTCGACAGTCTGGAGCAGAAACTCTCTGCCATCAACTCTACGGTGCAAGCCCACGATCGGCGCCTGGATCTTGCGGAGTCTAGAATATCCGACCTGGAGGATGGGTCTTCCAAAGCTTTGAAACGCCTGGAGAGGGTGGAAAAGATTCTGAAGGATGTCGCCATTAAGAACGAGGACTTGGAAGCACGCAGCCGGAGGAATAACATCAGGATCCTTGGCGTGGCGGAGACTACAGCCACTGGCCGATTTGACACCTTCGTGGAGAACCTACTTCTTGAACTGTTTGGCAAAGACACCTTTACGGTTGGTTTTGTTGTGGAAAGAGCACACAGGTCCCTGGGACCCAAACCACGTTCTGGTCAGCTGCCCCGACCCATCATTGCCAGAATAATGAACTTTCGTGACCGTGACGCCGCGCTTCGGGCGGCACGTGAGATGGGTGAGGTGAGATGGCAGGGGAGCAAACTGTCCTTTTTTCCTGACTATACTGTTATGGTGCAGGAGGCTCGGAGGAAATACACCAGCGTCAAGGCAGCGCTCCGAAACCTGGGCCTCAAGTACAGTATGCTCTACCCGGCCCGGCTGAAAGTGGAGGCCCTTGGCCGGTTCCGTATCTTTGACTCTCCAGCTGAGGCTCAGGACTTCTGCCACTCGTACAAAAAGGGGCCTGGATCGGCTGCGGGCTCCGGATCCACTTCTCCTATAATTCATGACACACAGGCGAGCGATGATTTATTTACTGACGCTGGACAGGGCTGAATGCCCCTATCGCTCTAGTTCTGTTGCATTCTTCTTCTTTGCAGGGATGACTTCCAGTTCTTCTACTAACATTCGTCCTTGACCTTCCCACCGTTCCGTTGGGTTGCCCGCTCGGGGGTTTGCGTTGCCTCCCCCCATGGCGCGTGCCGCACTGTTTTGTTTCCTTTTCTTGGTTTTGCTAGATCGCAATATGCAGCAGATTTCGCATGTTTTCCCCATTTTGCATTTATTGTTCTGCATTACTGATTTGCAACTAATGGGGTTCTGCCTCTCGTGGGGTGTTGGGAGGCTGGGTGGTGGGTTGGGAGGGGGGGTTGTGTTTTTTCCTTGTTTTTTCCTGTTTTTGGTAACTGATTGTGAGACGCAAGACAAAGGTTTGCTAAATGGCCTCTTCACGCCCACGATTCTTGATTTGACTCTATGGCCCGGATAGGATTAGAGATTGGCCCTTCTAGTTTAACATTAATGACATGGAATGTCCGAGGCTTGAATTCCACCCGGAAGCGGAAACAGGTTTTACAGTATGCCACGAGACATAATGTTGATGTGCTTGTTTTGCAGGAGACACATATGGCTCAGTCTGACACACCTTCCTTTGCGCGGGGTTGGGGTGCCCATAGAGTGTTTTCGTGCTTTAGTCGATATGCACGGGGTGTGGCAGTCTTGGTGCACAAACGTATACCTTTTGTCTTGACGGGTAGCAAGGTGGATGGGGAGGGGCGATATGCGATTCTCCAGGGGGTGCTCTTTGGATATAAGATTGCAATTGTGGGGGTATATGGTCCTAATGTAGACTCCCCGGCCCATCTTGAGGAGTTGCACCTATCTCTACTACACGCTGACATTGACCTGCTGGTGATGGGGGGAGATTTTAATTTGCTGATGAACCCAGGCAGAGATAGCACATCCATCTCCCCTGACCGCAAACCGCTATCCCGCGCTGTGATGGCTGATATTTGCTCCCACTTTTCACTTTAGGACATAGAGGCGACGCGACACACTGCCTCCCCTTCCTTCACGCACCACTCCGGCTTCCACAACACGAGCACCAGGATAGACTACTGGCTCCTTTCTCCGGGCCTGGCGGGCTGGGTCACTGATCTCCGCACCCTACCGCGCACACTCTCTGACCATTCTCCTGTGGCACTGGCGCTTGCGATCCCAAGGTTGGGTGGGTACGAACGGCAGTGGCGATTCCCTGGGCGCACACTTGCGGATTCAGTTTTCACTGAGGGGATCCGCTCTGCGATCGAGGACTACTTCGACCTCAACACTGGCTCGGTGGCCACATGGGCCACTCTGTGGGAGGGGTTCAAGGCTACTATAAGGGGAGTCTGCATTACCAAACATGTCGGTGCGCTGCGTGAAATCCGAACTTCCCTGACCCGCTTAGAGACCGACCTGTTGGCCATCGAGTCCCAAATTCTTGCTGATCCCTCCCCTGTCAACGAGGCGAAACGCATTGAGCTCCTTTTGCAGTTCAGGGACGAGGCGGACAGAGAGCTGAAGTATCTGGGCAAGTATCACACAGCGCGCCAATACGGTGAGGGAGACAGACCTGGCAAACTATTGGCCCAATTGCTGCGCCCACCCCGACAAGCTGCGTACATTACACAAATAACTGATGACGATGGCATGCCACACTACACTACTCCTGCCATATGCAATACATTCCTGACCTACTACAAACGCCTTTACAGGTCTGCCCTTTCCGACGACCACCGTGACCCGGGTCCCTATATTGATGAAATAGCTATGGTCTTCTTGGAGAGGTATATGCAGGATTTCTTGGCACATCCCATCACACTCGAGTTGATCGAGGAAGCGATAGACTCACTGAAGGGGTCTTCAGCGCCGGGCCTGGATGGCTTTACGGCCGATTTCTATCAGACGTACAAAGAGGAACTGGTGCCCATTCTGGTTGAGGTTTATGCCGAATCTTTGGAGTCCGGTATTCTCCCTCCCACGCTCCGTGAGGCGGTTATAGTACTGTTACCCAAGCCGGGCCGCGACCCAACGGTTTGCAGCTCTTATCGCCCGCTGTCCCTCCTGAACTTGGATTACAAAATCCTGGCCAAAGTGCTCGCGTTGCGGCTTGCGCTGCTGGTGAATTCTATTATTTCGCCGGTACAGTCTGGCTTCGTCCCTCAGAGATCCAGTTCCCTTAACCTTCGCACTCTTTTCTCGGTTCTGCATAGAATTGACCCTGACGTCCCGGCTGCTGCGGTCTTTCTGGACACCGAGAAAGCTTTTGACACTCTGGAGTGGCCCTTTTTTTTAGATGTTATGCGTAGGATGGGCATGCCTGCAATGTTTGTGGCGACTGTTGAACTGCTGTACACAGCTCCCGCGGCTCGCATTCACCTTAATGGCACCGTCACCGATAGGTTTACTCTATCCAGGGGTACACGACAGGGATGCCCCCTGTCCCCCTTACTTTTTATACTGGCCATGGACCCCCTGGTCTGTCACTTTCAAGAGAAGCATCTGCACAGGGGGCTCCAGTTCCGCACTGGGCCTCTTCTGGTATCACTCTACGCAGATGACATGGTTCTCTATGTCCGTACCCCTGAGTCCAACCTGCAGCCTTTGCTTTCGGAAATTACGCGATTTGGGGACTATTCTGGTATAAGGGTTAATTGGCACAAATCGCAGCTGTTCCCTCTCACCAACGCCACGGCGAGATGGCCTTGCTCCCACCCGCTGGAGTGGTGCGAGGACTCAGTCAAATACTTAGGGATACATATCCACTTAGATACTACGTCCATTATCCGCCTGAACTATGGCCATGCCCTTGATTTTTTAGAAGACAACACTGATCGCTGGCTCCGCCTTCCGTTATCGATGGCTGGGCGCATAGCAATAGTAAAGATGGTGGTTCTGCCCCGGTTTTTATATCTGTTCAATAACATCCCCATCCCTTTAAAGCAGGTTTTTTTCACCCAATTGCGCACAGCCCTACTCAGACTGGTTTGGGGGGGGAAACGCCCTCGCCTCGCCTGGAGCACGCTGACACTGCCTTACGAGAGGGGCGGATTTGGGGTGCCGGACTTCCACATATACTACCTGGTGGCCCAATGCTCTTACTCCCACCCCTGGTACCACCCAGATGCCAGGATTCAACATTTAAAACCCGAAGCAGACGCAGCGCTCCCAGTGTCGCTGGATGCCGTGCTTCCCAAAGGCTTCCCCCGCGACCCTCACGACATACTCCCTCTCACTACTACGACTTGGGCTTGGGACAAACTCAGACGCTTGCTGCGCGTAGACATACTATACTCCCCAGCCCCAACACTTCCCAGCCCACATTGGCTCCCCATTACGGGCGAAACACTGATTAGTCGAACACTTGCTAAGTACCAACTGCACACTATGGGTGACTTATTCCCTGACGGCCACGCTCTTTCTATTTCCGAAGACCCCCGCTTCACCGACCGCACTTTTATGGACACGTTTGTGTTTGCAAGACTGAGGGCACTGTTGCGGGCTACATTCCCCACTTTCCCGTTGCCGCCCACAGACACTCTGGCTCTCACATACATCATCCAGACCTCTTCAGGGGCCCACGTTGTGTCCAAACTTTACAAACTCTGCCTGTCCTCCCTTCCAGTGTCAGACGAGGCGGTGCGAGCCGCATGGGAACTGGACCTGGGCATCCAGATAACTGATGACCAGTGGGGCGCATGTTGTGCCATGACCAGGGAAGTTTCTATGAACAGCAGGCACAAACTTATACATTTTAAATTCCTTCGTAGGCTGTATCACACCCCCGCGCTGGCTCTCAGAATCGACCCGAGTCGTCCCCATACTTGTCCTAAATGTAATGCCCCCCAGGCCGACTTCGCTCATCTTGCCTGGACTTGCCCGAAGCTGCACTCTTATTGGGTTGAAATACACGACACACTGGGTGCGATCTTGGGTCTGTCCCTATCGGTCCTTCCAGAAATTGCCCTGATGGGATACATGTCCAAATTCCCCCGCACGCTCCGCAAATTGGCGTCTATCTGCTTCCTTCTGGCCAAGAGAGAGATCGCGCTGCTATGGTGCTCGAAATGCGCTCCCTCAGTTGCCACTTGGCTTAGGAGCGTGGCATTCTGCAATGTAAATAGTGTGGAGTATTCTGACCAACTCCCGGCCTCCTCCCGCCCTACAGACATCTGGGGTCCGTACCGCCAATACATTTCACGGAAAACGCTAGTGGCTCCCTCCCAGTCCCTGCATCCCAACAATCCGACCGGAATGGGTTAGACCTTGGGTCCCGCATTCCACACTTCCACACTGGTTGTGCCTCTGCGACTGTTGGCCGCTACCTTCTTGGTGTGGAGACGGGGCCTGATGGGCGGGGACCCCGATGCTGTTCCCGATACTAGGGGTCTTCGGGCCTATGCAGGTGTATGCCCCCTCCACGCTCACGCAGCCCACCTTTCAGCTCTTACCGACGACTCGGCACTATGCGAACTCATGCTGCTGGTCCAACTCCTTCCTGGGTGGAAAGGTTCCGGGTGTACGTTTACGGTGATGTGGTCATTGGCTAGGATGCCACTTAATGTGATACTGATAGCTTTACTGTACTAGTCTTGCACTCTACTTATCGTTATTGTTGTCCTTTTTTATTCTTTCTTTGTTTTCTGACCTATTGGTACTGTTCAATTTGTATTTAAGTTGCTTTATTAGAAAATGTTTTCTACTGTAACAGTTTTCATGCTGCATGGTGCAACCCGGATGTCTGTCTTACGTACTCATCACTTTGCGGATTAAGCTACTTGACAATCTTACGTACAGACTCTGTAACATGGCATTGTTTTCTTCATATGCAACTGTGGTTTGCAACATTTGCCTCAATAAAGTGTTTAAAAAAAAAAAAACATCTATGGGTCTCCCCTGGACCCCGGATACGCGATGGACCGACTAGGGCACTGTACGCTAGTAATGGCCGGTTCCCCTCGTTGGGCCAGCGGCGCATGCGGTCCAAGTGTGGGATGCCGCTAATCGATGTCTTAAGTGGGAAGGGAGGCTTACAATGGCGACTGGGTAGCCTGTGGAAAACGAAGGGCTTTGATAGATGGGACCTCATCGGGATCTCACAGATTAAGGACGTGTGGGGGAAGGATGGAATCCTTACATTTGCCGACCTACAGGAAAGACACCAGCTGCAGGAGTGCGAACTGTACCGATACCTCCAGGTCAGACACGCCCTGCTTGCAAATATTCCCAGAGATACAGAGCCTCCGGAAGCCTCCCCATTGGAGGACCGGGTCTTGAACGGTCATCTTCCAGCAAAAACTATTTCACTGATATATAAAAAACTGATCAATCACATGGGGGATCCCTTGGTGACTATTAGGGAGCAGTGGGGCGCTGGATGGCTTAGTTTTAGACGAAGATTGGACATAGGCGGTTTCCTCCCCGAAAGTAGTTGCCATCCAAATGCGACTTAGATTGGTGCAATTGAAGATTTTACCCAGAACCTACATTACAGGTCCATGGTTAGTACATATGGGTTTGGCAGAGAGTGGGGAGTGTCGGAGGGGATGTGGAGAGACTGGAACTTTCATGCACGTTCTGTGGCACTGTGCGGCAATACAGGACTGTTGGGTCAAGATTCACGAAAAAATCTGAGATGTGATGGGGGTGGAGTTGGTGGTGGAGAACCGATGTTGTGTCCTAAATGTCTGGGAGCCAACTGATCTGAATTCACACGGCAAACAATGGGTGACCCTGGCGTACATGATAGCCAAGCGTAACATAGCTCAGTTGTGGGGTGCCAGCCAGGTGCAGCAGATTGGGAAGTGGATGGAAGATCTAGACTAGTGCATGTTCAGGGAGAGGTCGGTTTACGTTGCCAGGGGGCGCCCCGTGAAATGGGGGAAGATCTGGGGAGCTTGGAATGGTTACAGAGGGGATATATGTACTCCACCGAATGTTGGTGAAGAAACTGTAGTGTTGGAATCCCAGTGATCCCTAATGTTATCCTAAACGCATTATTGCCGCATGGAAATGTATAATTGACTAATGTGAAAGTAATGTATGTCACCTGATGCTTTTCTTTTGATTATGTTAATAAAATAATTAAAAAAAAAGAAATAAAAATGCAGCCGCACGCCCTGTTTTCTGTTTCTTTATATTTGTTGAAATCGCGGCACCCGCGCTTTAGCGCAGGTGCCGCAATTGCTTTGAAAATTAAGAAATAGGAAGTAAAAAATGCAATGGAATAGTGACTTGGGACTCCATCTGCATTTAGCAGCATTTTTATTCTACTTGTGCGTCACTCTGCTACTGCATGGCAATGAAGCAGCAACACTGGATGCTAAAGCTCTGCTTCTGCTGCCTGTGAGGAGAGGCCATCGTGTGACGAGGCATTCCCACAACACCAAGCAGGGGCCCCTGCTGCTGCTACTGCTTCCACCCTGGCTGCCAGAAGCATCATTTGAGCCCCAAGGATTCTCTGTTTTTAGGTCTCGCCTAGCAGCGCGCATTCGCAACTTATTGTAAGGGGCTTTCAAAAGCTCACCACACGCGAGTAACCGCAAACAACAAGCCACACACGCACGAGCATTACTCGCACGTGCGCCATATGTTTACAATTATAAAGACACGGGCGCGATAATTCAAAATATATGGCCTGGTGCTCACTCTCGCGGGTGCCACTCTTGGGACGCTGCATTCCTTTTTTAAAAAAACTTTCAGTGCGATATGCGCGCGCTTGTTAAAGCAGCGCGCACTACGAGCTTATTGCCTGGCATCTGCACACACTGAGCCCCTCCCTCATTCACCAGACCCCCTCCCCCTCTCTCACCCCCCACCTCCCTGGCCCTCACTCGGTGCGCTGCCAGGGACTTAGTGTGGTTGCTTCCGGTTGCTTTCACTTTCGCAAGCACTCCATGGCATTTCTCGGGAGCTGCCAGTCACTTTCACGAGCACTCCACGGTCCCTCTCTGCCTGCAGCGCATGGCCCCTCCTGCAGCGCATGGCCCCTCTGCCTGCAGGGCATGGCCCCTCTCTGCCTGCAGCGCATGGCCCCTCCTGCAGCGCATGGCCCCTCTGCCTGCAGGGAAAAGCCCCTCTGCCTGCAGCGAACTGCCCCTCTGCCTGCAGTATATGGCCTCTCTGCCCATCGCTTCTAAAGATCACAGCGGCGTGTGACCCTGCTGTCCAGGCCCCGTAGAGGTTCCTGCCTTCTCGTTGTATTCCTGTAACGAGCCACATGTAATGTGTGCCCCTTATGGGCACTGTTCTAGGGAGGGTTCTGTTTCCTCGTTCTTCCCACCTCTCTCTCTAAACCTGAAGGGCCCACCGCCCATGGAGTTTGTGCCCCTTCAAAGCGCTGTCTACAGGGTCGCGCTCTCTCTTTTTATCCCTCCCTCTTTATCACTGTAAGGAGGCACAGTGCCTTTTCAGTGCACGTCTGGGAGGACTTGCTCTCTGTGTATAACTGCAAGGAGCCACATCCCCTGCAATGCAGGGCCTCTCAGTGCGCAGCCTGTGCAGGGTGCCCCTCGCTTTGTATTATGTATTCAGGGCCCACAGCTCCTGTAATGTGTGGCCCCACGGTGCATGGCATGTAGAGTATCCTGGTCTGAGTGTTACTTCTAAGTGACCCACATTCCCTGTAACGTGGCCATTTTTGTGCACGGTCTGTTGGGGGACCTGCCTCCTGTCTATCGCTGTAAAGTGTGGCCTCTTGGTGCATACTGCATAGTATGTGCAGGGGCCTTTCCCCATCTCACTCTCTCTCTCCCAAATGTACTCTGCCTTCTCTGCTCCCGTAATGTGTGGCTCCTCGGCCCACGAGATATAGGCGTTCCTTGTCTCCCAGCATGTAAGGGCCCCACAAGCCCTGTCACGTGTGGTCCAAGGCAGGCTCCTGTAGTGCGCCCGAGCTCTCTCTGAGGTGAGTAGTCACAGCTGCAGTCTTCACCTGCTCGCGCGCCCATCCTGCAACGCTGCCGCACACATTGCATTACTTTTATCACTTCATTAAAATTTATTTAACTTTGTTTTTATTATCTCTGTGTAGAGCAAGCCCAGCCATCCTTCACGCAAGCTCCTGGAGAGCAGACAGGTGGGGAATGCATAATGGGGAGAGTTGCAGCTCTCTCCTCGGAGGGCGAGTTCTCAGCTCTACCTCAGTCCCTGAATAATCAGCAGGAAAGGGAGGTACAAAGAGATTCCAGAGAGACGCTCTGGTACCTCTCTGCACTCCCCTTTCCCGCTGTATCTTCTCTCAATTCTTGGAATATGCTTGGCACTCTCCTCTCCCTCTGTATATTCTCTGCACCCCTTCAATGAACCCTGCCTTCTCCGCCCCCTCTGTATATTCTCAACACCCCTTCATGTACCCTGCCTTCTCCGCCTCTGTATTCTGTGCACCCCATCAATGTACCCTGCCTTCTCCGCCCCATGTATATTCTCTGCCCCTTCAATGTACCCTGCCATGCCAATAGCTCAAACTCGCAAATGCGAGACCTATTGCATTGCCAACACACTAGCAGTCATAACACACTAGGGGTCAAATATATTTTCAAACTGCCAATAAAGTTACTCTTATCTACCTATTATAAATATTTTGCAATTACAACATCGTATTTAGTAGTGTGTGTATATAATAAACAAATGTGTGCTTTAAAATAACACAAAAAGTGACTACGTTTCTAATGGTGTTTTAAATGCATTATAATAGATACTAAGCACTAGCCAACACAAACTCCCTTTAATAGGCCTTCAACTACACTACAACTGTAAACTGCTGCAATAGGTAAAAAAAATTCTTTAACAGAACACTTTGCAAAATATTACTAAGCACTCATATTCACAAAAACGACTTACACCTACCAACGGCAAGACCTATTGGCTATACCAATGCTTGTTTTAGATTAGCATAACGTCTTTCCTCAAGTACTGGAGCAGTAGCTGTAAGAATAGTTCACTCAATTTGCACTAGATTACCGACGTCTTCAAACAAGGTATTTAAGTGTTGGCGACGATATGCATTTTGCAGTAACTTCATTCATCGTGTTAGAGCCATGTCTGAGCGTTATCATCTGCTGCACTAAAACCAGTGCCGCATGAACTGCTAGTTTGAAGTGGTCTGTCCATATGATGAGGCTTATAGCGGACGTTCATTCTGCTTCATGAATAGTGAGAGGTAGAGCCGGTCTACTGGACGAATATTGCTAGAAACTTGCCTGCACAGGTCCTAGAGAGATAGTGCTCGAAAGGTCAATATCTAGCTTAGCGTGCTCTGCTGTATGAACTACCAGAGGGCTGCTACATGCTGTATCATGCCCCGCATGAGCAGGGGACAGACAGTTAAAAATAATCAAATCAGGTCTAGAATAGACCCCTTAGTAGCTTCAGCCTGACTTTGAACGAAATGAAAGTAGTCTGGTATAAGCGATAAATTCTACGTATATTTATGGTTACTGCTGACCGGATCTCATAGCTTGTTATAATAGAACCAACATATTTCATCTACACTGTGTTTACTAATAACATTTAATACCAGAATGCCCCCACTTGCTAATCTAAATACCTAGATTGCATTACAAGAAAGCGGAAATACTTAATGTGGGAAGTATTTGCTTGTATTGATCAGAGACTGGGTGCAAAGTGAGGCAATATTATAATAATGCATTGTTGAGGTAGATAGTTCTTGGAGTCCAAAGGCTTTGATAGCTGTTCCTTAATATCCCACTCACTTGTATCTTACACGCAGTAGCCAGATGCCCAAATGTCGTTAGAATACAGGCAGAACACTGGGTCATTTGAAGCTGACTTTCACTTTTGGACGTTGTGTGTTTACTGTGCATCACTGCAATAAAACTTTTCTCGTTACATAAAGCACCCGAATTTCAGTTCTGTGTCCTTATGTAGTGTACGGATGGTACACTTTAGGGTATCCTTTATTTTTTATACATGTGCAGTAGTTTCATCCCTTCTTCCTCAGCTTGCTTAGCTGGCAGAATGTTGTTGCAGTGATGACTAGGAGTTGATTATAGTTGAGCTTTTTTCTTTCAGTTAAACAATGAAGTAACATTCATACGGCCTAGATACAGGATGTTGACTCCCTGCCAACATTTTAGGCATCCCTTTTTTAAAGCCTGGAACATTCAGTTAAAACAGCTGTTTAGCTAGGATGTAAGGTATTACCACTCACTAAAGAGACTGAATTGTGATATTCATGTGCTGAATGCAGCCATGGGCCTTCGGAATCAATGTAAATAATTGCAGTGTATAGTACCTAGTGTACTATATGCGATTTGCCTTCAACTAGTAATTACCATTGGATCATTGTGTTCTGTCTCACTCTAATGCCTGTTTAAAACAACAAGCATGTGCAATGCAATAAGTCTCACATCACTGAAAGTTTGAGCTATTGGTGTTCCATTATTATTGTCACACCAATAGCTCAAACTTTCAGTAATGCGAGACCTATTGTATTGCAAATGCTTGTTTTTGCTTGCTTTTTGCACGGCAGTGCAGATAAAGCTGTATTTTGGAGCAGCGCTGCCCTCGAGCACCGAGTAAATGCAGCGCAGGCTTGTCATTAGAAGGGGAAAAGTCTGCTAGAGCTCCTTCAAAACACAGATTAAATACAGCATGAATCAGTAGTTCGAGTTCCATTCAACACATTCGATAGAAGCCCCAACAAGACATGCCTGCTTACACAAACAACACACACACACACACACACACACACATGCGTGAATTGTTCTGAAAAACAATAGTCTGGAGTGCTAGTTCTAACTGTGCCAAAGATCAGACCTAAACAAGCCATTGGAATAGCCAACAGGTCTTCCCTTTAGGGCCTTATAAGTTCTTAGCCATGCAGCCCATTATTCTGGGTGCTGTGCCACCAGGGGTTAAATAGCTATACAATTACTACACACTGGGTCATGCAGTCTGATTCAGGAATACATGCTTGCCTCTGCTGTGCACTTCTTCCTAGGCGGCATTCAGGAATTAAAAGCAACAATGGGACGGTGGGGTGGGAGAGAACTGAAAGCAACAGTGGAAGGATGAGGGGAATTGAAAGCAGTGATGAGAAGGTGGGAGGGGGGATTAAAAAACAATGATGGGAGGGTTGGAAGGCTTGAAAACATGGTTCCCAAAACAAATGGTTCCAGCCTGCAGCAGATTACAAGCGCATCTGGGCAATCTCGTGATTCGCAGATACTGTGTTAGCAATTAGGACGGGGTACATAATATCAAAGATGACACTCTGACCCATTCTATTGCCCCAGGCTGTTGGGTTTGTGGCTCAACAGAAATGTGTCTCTACAAGTGCAACCGCAAACAATCTCAGCGTTGTCTGGCCCTCGACACCTGGCTCCAACTCCAGGCAACAATTCCGACAAGAGCGATACTGCTGGGCTACTCATGCCAGGTCCTCTCACTTTCTTGCTTACATAATAATTAAGAAAATTTAGTTTTTACATGTTTTGGTATAAAAGATATAAGTCCTAATTGTGCACAGATCCTGCTCACGAGTCTGTGCTGAAGTCTGGCTTAGTCGGTATATCCAGTCTCGTGATTCAACTTCAGAGATTGAAGCCAGTAGTTTTGGATTCAAATCTCCACATTCTCACCTGAGCAACCTGCAAGGCGTAGGACACAAGCAGTACTCGTCACATGGCTACCAATTATTAGAGCCAACCGTCGGGGCCACTGAAATTATGCGGACCGGCAGGGTAGGACCAAATTACGCAGCACATTGACTATATTATGCGGCAAGAAAAGACAAATTATGTGGCGTAATGCAGAACACTTTCTGATAGTATAACTTTATCATTTTGTTATTTTTACTCGTGTCAATACTGTCTGGGCAAAGGTTTCACCTCATTAGTGCCAGTTTAACACCCAAACACAACAATAAGCAACTGACAAGTGATCAGCTAACCTTTCTGAAGTACCTTCCAATGCGCAACGTGTCCCCACATTTTTAGTAACTTTTTATACATTTGAACTAGAATCAAAAGTTTTTGTTAAAATCTGCAGATTATGCAATGTAGGATGGATTATGTGGTAAATCCAAAATTATCCGGAAACACTACAGTGCAAAACTGCATAATTCCAATGGCTCTGTCTAACGTCAATTTAGCTATATATATATAAATAAATGTATTGCTGATAAAAAGTTTCGATAATGATGAATAGCACAGTTACACCGTAATTTATTTGGGTCATGGGAAGGAGACCGAATGTTGCAAGCAGTACACAAACACTGAATGGTTGCTTCTCTTTAAAAACATAATATATAGGAAAGTGAAAGGGCGATGTTTATTGTGACTTAGACGTGGGCGAAACTTCTCCAGTCACTGAAAGAAATAGCAGGTAAAACTCGCAGGGCGGACAGGCTTAACACAAGATAGATACACATTGTTCTTCTGCGTTTTGCCTCACGCACTGCAACCGAATCCCCGAGAATAAAAACAACTACAGTTCAGTTACACTAGTCTTGGGATCCCAGGTAGCGGAAAGCAGGGCTTCAAACGCTTGAAAGTTACAAGTTTGTGTGTACTGAATGAGGCAGAAAAACAACTCCACAAAACCAGGATACAGCATTCAGTGTAAGTGTAGTCCGTCTGCCTCAATCGGGACCATCCATCTCGCTAATGCATTCCTCTATAAATTTCTCTGCATTAGTGTTCTTTGTGATTAGTGCTCTTTGTGAAAGTTAGTTTTTGCTGTGAAGTTTTAAAACATAGTTTACGTTAACAACTTAAAACAGAGCAATGGACAAGTATTACAAACTGTGTAGCTACTGAGTCCACCACCCTGAAAGCACATTGAGCCTTGCAATGGGTTGGCAAGCACTCACAAAATGCCAATACCACGCATGCCATCAGCAACACAGAGTTCCAGTGCAGGCTTTCTATTTACTAGCGTGAAGCAGCCTGGGAGCGGTAGTCCAAGATCATCACAATCAGAACAAGAAACGTGGCGGGAGGGATGAGGGATGGGAGCACGAGGCACAATGAGGAGTGGGAGGGGCATGCAGCAACATGGGAGGAGCATGCATCAACATGGGAGGAGGTGGGAGGGACGAATGCTGCATTAAATGCATGCAGCTTTGGGCGCCGAGGCTGAACACAGGCAAATAGTAACATGAGCAGGAAACCAACAAAAAAAGTCCCACTAACGAACAGATAAACAACCAGAGCGTAAAGATACGGGAATTGGTCCCTGCTGCATGGGAGGAAACAAAAGACGAAAAGGGAGGCCAAAGAGGAAGGATTCACCACTAGCCAGCAAGCATTTTGGAAGCAATGGGCAGGATGGAAGCCCACAAACTGTATACAACAGGTCTTAAAGGCTCGATCTAAACCGAAAACAGCCATGTGGCAATAAACTCAAGCTAATAAATATTGATAACTGTGTTTGAAAATAGAATGTCAAAAAGGTTTCAAGAGGATTAGAGCAACATGTGCAGAAACGTTCTTTTACGGAGAATGAAGTTAAAAATACCACCAAGTTTGGAAATAATGATGGCAGCATAGATTTGTTTAAAATATTGATTTAAATGAATGCATTTGTTTAGGCTAACAATGAAGAAAAGCATTTCCTATTGAAGGGTCATTTGAACTAAAAATGTAATGAGTTAATAATATTTGTTCATGCCACCGAGGATAAACATGGCATCGAAGTGCTCAAAAATAAGGTGTAAAAAAGTTTACATGGTTAGGAACAAAAATGCGAAAAAAATAATTGTGAGTGAAAAGATGAATATATGGGTGCATTGGGCAGCTATGGTAGTATAGCTAGGGAACCTGATTACGAAAGCCTCTTTTGTGAAAAACCCATCTTCGCTAACAACAGAGGAAAGAACTTGAAGGAACTTCTAACACAACCCACCAAAGCTATCTTTACCAAGTCTTATAAGGGCACCACACCATGTTTGAATTGCAGTAACTGCAACAATGTTATCAAAGGTTCATGGATGACTAATCTCATGAAAGGAACGCAAATCAATATTAAGGTGACTGCTACTTGCGATACTACCAATGTAGTGTATCTTTTGAAATACCCTTGTGGGTTACCCTACGTGGGTAAGACAGAGAGAAAAATCAAGACGAGAGTGCATGAACACAAGAGTAGTATCCGAACCAAGAATTTAAAATCAACAGTAGCTGCTCACTTTCTAGATAATCATCACAACATAAGTCAACTGAAGTTTTTAGTAATGGAAACGGTTGAGAAGATTGAAGGAAGAAACAACAGTAATTATCTTTTACAAAGAGAGAATTATTGATCAGAGCCCTCAACTCTTTGAAACCTTTCGGTTTGAAAGACAGAATGGAGTTTTCGTGTTATCTGTAGCTCCTGTGAAACTCTCTTTTAATATGTTCAGTAATCATTACATTTGCCTATCCTTGGTCTATCCTAGCACTGGTGTATTTTTCCATGTGGTTTTATCATTTCCTTTGGCAGCACACCTTGGTGGCTTCACCAGCATTTATTTGTTTCTCCATTTTCCGTTAGAGTTCCATGTTTAACATGAGTCACGTATTGAATATGCTACTTACCAGTATGCATCTGTTCTTGGCATGTAGGGCTGCTAACATTCATATCTTAGCATTAGATCGCCGCCTAGTGTTGGGCTCGGATGATTGCACATTGTTGTCCTGGAAGAGTCTTCGAAGTATCCTGAGATAGGTGGCTCCTCCCCTGGACTACAGTGCGCATGGGCATCGGCTCCATCCCCAGATTGTTTTTCGCCATTGTGGCAGAAGATGGAGTGAAAAGTGTAAAGGATGTCCATGCTAATGAGTAAATACAATAGTATATCTGCAGCTGCGACAGGCACCGGGGAGGAGGGCGGGCGATATGAATGTTAGCAGCCCTACATGCCAAGAACAGATGCATACTGGTAAGTAGCATATTCAGTTCGAGGCATGTGGGCTGCTAAATTCATATCTTAGCATAGAATACATAGCAGTCCCTCCATCAGCGGCGGTTGCCCGTGCCAGCTGCAGAAACCTGAAAAAGTGTTTTGAGAACAGCCTGTCCTACAGCAGCTTGCTGTTTGGAATGCACATCAACACAGTAGTGTTTTGTGAAGGTGTGTGGTGTGACCCACGTGGCTGCTCTGCAAATGTCCTCTAAAGGAATGTTCCCCAGGAAAGCCATGGATGCCCCCAGTTTGCGTGTGGAGTGCGCTCTGGGGGGTATTGTTAAAGTGCGCTTTGCTTTTTGATAACATATCTGGATGCACTTAACAATCCACCTGGCTATCCCTGCCTTGGAGATTGGGTTGCCTTTGTGTTGTGGTGCGAAGGCAACAAAGAGTTGTTTTGTCTTTCGAAAGTGTTGTGTTCTGTCTATGTAGTACATCAACGCCCTTCGTACATCTAATGTATGGAGCATCCTTTCCGCCACCGTTTGCGGGTTTTGAAAGAATGCTGGTAAGTCAATGGTCTGGTTTAGATGAAACTGTGACACCACCTTAGGAAGGAATTTAGGGTTAGTGCGTAGCACTACCCTATTTGGGTGAATTTGAATGAATGGCTCTTGTATTGTGAGCGCTTGCAGCTCACTGACACGCCTCAGAGACGTAATAGCTATAAGAAAAGCCACTTTCCACGTAAGGAATTGGAGCTCACATGAGTGCAGTGGCTCAAATGGTGGTCCCATCAGTCTGGTGAGGACGACGTTGAGGTTCCACACCGGAGCTGGTGGTGTCCTTGGGGGAATGACTCTTTTCAGACCTTCAAGGAAGGCTTTAATGGCGGGCACTCTGAAGACAGAGAGGTGCTGCCTGTTCTGAAGATAAGCCGCTATGGCGGATAGATGTATCCGAATGGAAGTGTACGCCAGATTGCACCTGTAGAGATGCAACAGATAGCAGATGATGTTGGGGATAGATGCATCTAGTGGGTTGATGTCATTAGATGTACAGTAGATGACAAAACGCTTCCACTTAGCAGCATAGCATGCTCTAGTAGTTGGTTTCCTCGCCTCCTTGATGATGCTCATGCATTCTGGAGGTAGGTTAAGGTACCCAAACTCTAGGACTTCAGGAGCCAGATCGCCAGGTTGAGCTGTTGCGGATCTGGATGCTGAATTTCTCCATGGTTCTGCGTCAAAAGACTGGGCGTGAGGCGCAGTCTTTGATGCGGTACCACTGAGAGTTCGAGGAACGTGGTGTACCAAGCCTGGCGCGCCCACGTTGGAGCAACTAGGATGAGGGTCATCTCGTGTTGCCTTAGCTTTCTTGCGACCAGCGGTATTAGGGGGGCTGGCGGAAAAGCGTACGCAAATTTGCCTGACCAGTTCATCCATATCGCATTTCCCTGCGACTGTGGGTGAGGGAACCTGGCGGCAAAGTGTTGGCATTTTGCGTTCTCTTTTGTGGCAAACAGGTCTATCTCCGGATGACCCCACTGCTGGAAGTACGGGTGGAGGACAGATGGGTGTAACTCCCACTCGTGCATTTGATGGCTGTACCTGCTGAGCAGATCCGCCATCTGATTGTCCTTCCCTGGGAGGTGTTCTGCCATGAGGAAAATGTTCCTCTGAATGGCCCACTTCCACATGCTCTGAGCCAGGTGAGACAGCTGTGGCGAGTGGGTGCCTCCCTGCTTTTGGATGTAGTACATTGCGGTCATGTTGTCCGTCCGGACTAGCACGACCTTGTTGCACAGATGTACAATGAAGGACTTGAGCGCCATGAAGATTGCCATCAGTTCCAGATAGTTGATGTGCATCTTCTGTTGTTGCGTTGTCCATAGTCCCTGCACCGTGAAGTCGAGCACATGAGCTCCCCATCCCTGGAGAGATGCGTCCGTTGTCAGGACAATCTGCGGCACAGGCTCTTGGAACAGTCGGCCCTTGCAAAGGTTGTGTGGAGTCCACCAATGCAGAGAGTCGTATGCCCGACTGGTAACCAACACTAGGTCTGTCAATTAGCCACGAGCCTGTGTCCACTGATTCGCTAAGCACTCCTGGAGCGGGCGCATGTGTAGACGTGCGTGAGGGACTATGAAGATGCAGGAGGCCATCATGCCTATCAACTGCATGAACACTCTCGCTGGCAGCGAGTGTTGTGGCCTGAACCTTTGGATCAGGGCCTGCATGCTGTCTATCCTGACTTGGTTTGGCTGAGCCATGGCCGTCAGGGTGTTGATCGTTGCACCTAGGAACTGCCGGACATGTGCCGGCTGAAGGTGCGATTTTGGGTAGTTTAGGGAGAAACCCAGATCGTGAAGAAGGTGAATTGTAGTTGACATGTCCGCGGCGCACTGCTGCTCTGACTTGGCTTGTACGAGCCAGTCGTCTAGGTAGGGGTAGACATGGATGTTCTGCCTCCTGAGGTGCGCCGCTACTGTCGCCAGACACTTGGTGAACACCCTCGGGGCTGTTGTGACTCCGAAGGGTAGGACCTTGAACTGGTAGTGTTTTCCTTGAATAGTGAACCTGAGGTATTTTCTGTGTGACGGGTGTAGTGGAATATGGAAATACGCATCCTTGAGATCCAAGGTTGCTAAGAAGTCCCCTTGGTTTAGCAAGGGAAGAATCTGTTGCAGCGTAAGCATGTGGAAATGTTCTGATAGTATGTACAGGTTGAGGGGGCGTAGATCTAGAATGGGTCTGAGAGATCCGTCCTTCTTTGGAATAAGGAAGTACAGGGAATATACCCCTGTTCCTTCCTCTCCCACCGGCACTTGCTCGATTGCTCCCTTTTGCAGCATCACCACTACTTCCTGCTGCAATAAGAGCAAGTGCTCTGCGGACATAGGCCTTTGCCTTGGCGGGATGTTGGGTGGAGTGGACTTTAATTCTAGGCAATAACCATACTGGACTAGTTGTCGCACCCACCTGTCTGTGGTGATGTTTTTCCAGACGGGCAGGAACTGCTGCAGTCTCCCCCCGACAGGTGTTAGGTGGTCGGGGGGCAGTGACAGAGAGTCACTGTTTGCTTGGAGTAGAGGAGCGGGGGTTGTTGTTTCCTCTGCCGCGACCTCTGTTGCTGTTATTCCTGTAACCTCCCTTGTTCTGTTTAGTGAAAGAGGATTGTGCCCCACCTTTCGAGAACTGGGATTGTTGACCCATTTGTCCTCTGGTGACCCCACGTGCGCCTGAGCGACGAAAATTGCTGCCACGAAACTGTTGTGACTGCAGGGCCCCCATGGATTTAGCAGTTTCCGTGTCCTTCTTTATTTTCTCTAGGGTGGTGTCAACATCTGGACCAAACAGACTATCAGGATTGACCGGCTGATTAAGAATTGTTGTCTGAATATCCGGTTTAAAGCCTGAGATGCGTAGCCACGCCTGTCGTCTTAGCATAACACTAGTGTTGACAGCCCTAGCAGCTGTATCTGCAGCGTCAAGCGCACACTTGATGGCTGCGTTTGAGATGAGCTTCCCCTCGTTAATGAGCAGTTGTGTGGCTTCCTGGAACTGTGGAGGCAGGTGTTGTACAACCTGTTCTAGGGTGTCGTAGTGCGCCCTATCGTAACGCGCCAGGAGCGCTTGTGTATTGGCGATGCGCCAAAAGTTTGCTGCCTGTGCAGCTACTCTTTTGCCCCCTGCCTCTAGCACTTTGGACTCTTTATCCGGGGGAGGAGCTTCACCCGTTGTCTGGGAGTTGGCACGTTTCCTGGCATTGGCAACCACAAGAGAGTCCAGTGGCAATTGTCCCCGGATGTAGGCGGGGTCCGCAGGTGCAGGCCTATACTTCTTTTCAATGCGAGGGTTGACCACTCTCGCTCTTGTAGGCTCCTTAAAAATGTCCCCAGCATGTTTGAGGACACCTTTTAGCATAGGAAGTGTTTTTACTGTCCTTTCAGAGATGGCAAAGGTGTCGAAAAGGAAGTCTTCCTCAACTGGGTCGGCATGCATGTCCACATCATGATTGGCTGCCGCCCTTTCAAGTAGTGCATGAAAGCCTGCTGAGTCCTCAGTCGGGGATGCACGTGCATTAAAGAGCTGCGGGTCCTGGCCCACACCTTGGGTGTTCTGGTCACCAGTGTCATCGTATGAATCCGGTTGTACATCAGGTTCATCGATAGGGAAATTGTACTGCTCATCCTCATCATACCCCTCACCCACAGAGTGCTCTGGGGAGGGAGTAGGGCTCCGTCTTGGAGGAGGCTGGATTGGTTCCGTGAGGCCTGAGGCGTCAAGGGGCACCCTCTTTTTCTTCAGTGGGATGATGTAGGAGTCCACTGGCTCCGAAGTGATTTTCCTTTTATAGAGGGTCAGCTTGCCTGTTGCAGCGTCGATGAAATGCTCTGAATCGTCTTCCGATTCGAGTACCCGACGTGGAAGAGGGTCAGCCGGCGAAGAAACTTGTTTCGGAGCCGATTTTGTTGAAAACGCTTTCGGCGCCTCCTTAGGTGGCAAGAGAAAGAGGAGTTTTCCAGAAGGCTTTGCCGGAGTGTCCTTTTGCGGCTGCGGCGATGGTATCGGAGCCGATGGGGCAAAGGCTTTCTCCCTGATTCTCTGCAGTGACTCCGCAATGAGGGACGGTTCACTCCCCGTGGGTTTCGTCGCCGACAAGGATGCTTTGATCGGTCCCTCGGATCCGACGTCTTTGTGGGCCTTGTGCGCTTTGGGCGCGGAACCCGTCTTCGGCACCGCCGATTCTTGAGGCTGGGGCGCAGACTTCTTGTGCGTAGCCTCTTTGGAGCCGACCTTGGCGGGCTTGGACGGCGTCGTAGCCGCTGATCCGTGCCGACCATCTTTCTTGGAGGACCCCTCCTCGGGCGTCGGTTTCGATTTTGCAGCATCGGAATCGACAGACTTCTTCGGCTTCTGCGGACCGGAGGTCGACGGAGCCGATGGGGTGACGGGCACCGTTTTCTTCACCGGCACGGCAGCCATCTTAGGGACACTCGAGTCCTTAGGTTTCAGTTTCGTTTTCGGGTCGGCCATTTTAGGTGTCGTCGATCCCGACGGTTTCAGTTTCGGTTTCGAAACAGTGTGCCCAGCAAGTGAGTCCGTAGCCGGGCCTGAAGGCGGGGCTGTGGCTTGCGGCAACGGGTCCTGGGTAAGGCCGACAGGCGATCCCGTGTCCCGGTCGGTATCTTCGTAACCTTCGGGGCAGAGCTCGTCCCCCGAGCTGTCTGCCGCGGCCCCATAAATCTCATCGTCGTCTCCTACCTCTTCGACGTATTCGAGGTCTTGACCCGCGACTCCGTCGTCGTCTCCCGGATCCGCTTCGACCTCCGTCTCCGGTGGGGAGATTTGTAGATGGTGACCCTGGACCTCTTCGTCCTGGTCGCCGAAGATGTTCTCCGGATCCGGGGCCGCTTGCCTAGCTTCCAAGCGCACCGCGCGCCGAAGCTTGAGAGTTTTCTTTGATCGGAACTGTGCACAGGCCTTGCACTTTCCGTCGTCGTGGTCAGGCGAAAGGCACTTGTTACAGACGGGGTGTAGATCAATGTGTGGGTACTTGGACCCACAGAGCGGGCAGTACTTAAACGGGCTCCGCTCCATGTCCGAAAAGGCTTGCAGTCGTGTCGCGACGAGAAGGCCTCAAAGTTTAGAGAGCGAAGAAAACTCCGCTTATTCCGGCTCCAAGAGACGGAAGACTCGAGACCGTGCGCAGACAATACCGACGCAAGAAAATCGAGGCCTTTTGGCCGCTAAAAGTTAGTTTTACTTGGTTCCGACAGTAAGACGTCGAGACCACATCCGAACCCAATGGCGGAAAAAAACAATCTGGGGATGGAGCCGATGCCCATGCGCACTGTAGTCCAGGGGAGGAGCCACCTATCTCAGGATACTTCGAAGACTCTTCCAGGACAACAATGTGCAATCATCCGAGCCCAACACTAGGCGGCGATCTAATGCTAAGATATGAATTTAGCAGCCCACATGCCTCGAACCTTCTGTTTTCACAGTTACACATGCTTGGGCTAATAGTTTCCTTTCTTCTGTCTGGATTTTCCAATCATCTTTGCAACTGAGCCTTAGGGCCCATCTAGGGCTCACCAGAATACTTTGTTCTTATTTGGCTCAAATTCTTACAATTTGGTCATCCTTAGTTCTGACATTGGTTATTGTATACATCATGTTTATTTATTTTCCATTTTTCATGGTAACATGTTCTCTTTACCTCATGGCACTGCTTATTTAGTGTTACGTTACTGCTAGTTGCGTACACTTTGTTAACCGTTGTTTATATTTCTCTTGCATGGTTTTTGGATGCACGTATGGCACTGGCTAGATTTTTTCCTCCTTCATATTTGCGTTGCACACTCGTATTTTCACGAGATGCCGCCTCCCGGAACCATCCAGTCCGTCTTCACGCACTAGTATTTTTATTCAAATATGGCGGTTCATACACCGTGGGGCACATACTCCCTGCTTCCGGTTCACGCGGAAAACTTTGACTCAAGTAAGCTGCGGAAACATATAGTTCACAGTTCTTTTTGCCCCTATGCACTTTATCTTGGCTTTCGCGCACTGACACTCGTAATCTTAGCACACTTCATTTTCGGTTCTGTATATTTGTTCCACACTCGTTTTTAGTTGTACATCATTTTTTTCATTTTAATTATGGTGCCCAACTACAAGGATATAAGGAATTTGTCAACGCTAGAGCGACTGTACGCGCTTGGTTTATACTTGTTTGGGATCACTCAAGATTTACATCTTCACTTTTTATAAGATCACCATTGTTATTTTGGTCCAGTTTGTTTCCTTGTTGATTACTTGCAGATATCAGGCCCCTGATGAAGGGCTTGGAGTGCCCGAAATGCATTGGGACTTTGCATTCTCTGATTGTTTTGTGATTGACATCATGCTTACATGTTGTGGATTGAAATGAATAATATAACATCAACCATCAATGAACATTAAATGCAAAGTTTCAACCATTTTGATTTAAATCTCTTTTGTGCGGCAATTGTGCCTATTATATTTATACCAACTTTTTCGTGGGCTCCAGCTGTGCTCGGGGGGACGTCACCAATACAGGCGACGCATTTCAATTAGTATAGCCACCTTACCATACTTGCTACCATTCAACTTGCTGGTGAAAAAATGTCTAATGCTGAGGGCTGCAGTAATTTACATTTGCCACCAACAGAGCACCTCAGCGCCACCCGGTGGACAGCTTGGAGCAGTAGGAGAATTTTCTGCAGAAAGGAAAGCTGTAAACTGACCCACATGATCACCGCATTAACTTATGCTAGGTTTTCTATGCCACGTCATTGGCAGAAGCAAAGTGAGGCAGAAGCACTCTTCCTTAAAGGTGTGAGAGGAGGAAGGGAGCTGTGAAGGGAATACGATAGGAGGAATCAGTTGTGGTGTGAGTGGAGATGTGACTGTGTGAAGGCAAGTGGAGCTGTGTGTGGGTTTTGGTTGAATGTATAGGTAAGTGACCAGCTTGTAAACAAAGGTATAGGAGAAGTGTGCATGTGTAGTATTAATGTTCATGAGTAGGTGATTGAAGTATTGTGCCTGCATAAGTGAGTGGAGAACTGAGAGTAAAGAATGAATGTAAGTGAGTGTAGAGCCAAGTGTAATATTCGGATTGAGCCAATGATATCTCCTCACAAAGGGTCCTTTGTAGTGAATACTAGCCTACAGGCGCAAAACCTACAGCAGCAGTGGTAGGTGAATTTCCAAATAACAGCCAAAAATCCCCATTCACGCTTCCAACTAGAAAACACCACTGAGCCAGGCAAATGTCAACGCGTACTTGGTCGACTTGTTCAGCAGCGTGAAAGCGCTTACTTCATCTGAATGGAGCCAAGATGGAGATCAAAGTACTGGCGGAACAGAATCTACCTTTCAGATCTTGGAACCTACAAGTCCCATTTACCTCTGGGCTCTCCTTTGCTTCTGAAGTTGATTGGCCTGGGGCACCTTTCCCTACCTCAGAAAATTCTTGCAATTCTCCGAATGGACAACGACTGTAGACTCAGTTAGACTGGGATTTCAAAGGAACTTACGAGGTAACAAAGGTTTCTAAACATGGAGGCTTGAATCTGAGGATGCACTACATATACAACAAGATGTAAACACGCATTTTTGTTGGATGTATGAAGTTCAAGGTTCTTTTCAATGTTCATAAAACCAACTGAGGCGAAGAGACAGGGTATCTGTAAAATCTAACACACCGCTCCTTGCCCCTGTAAAACTGTGCACTCAGCAATGTCACAGCCCATCACCCAATAAGTGTTCAGATGGCTTGAACATGGAGGGCAGACCTTGAGAGTTCATGGCCACAACTCTGGAAGAACAGGATTCAAATCTGAGGGAAGAATGCAATTGTTTGCCAATCACAGCAGGCCGGAAGCTGAACTCGTTCGAGCTTGCCTACAACTGAATTACACACACACTTGGCAGCAGGTGTTGAAGTTCAGACTGGGACCCTCCCATCACCGATTGGATTCGTATTTCACTTTTACACACATACCTGGCCTTATCTAGCACTCTGAAGTGAAAGTAAGGTGAGGCAAGTGCTAGGCAAACTCTCTCAATAAATACATCAGTAAGTGGAGTAGTGTGTAAAGAGGTGCAAGGAGGTGAGTTGGGTAGTGGCATTGCATAGTTGAGTGGGAGTCACTTAATGGAGTACTGAGGGTGCGGAGTAAAGATGGCACGACCAGGAAAGTGTGCGTCTTTGTGTGGTAGGGTCACACAGAGTGCCGGTGATGCAGAGAAGTGTTGTGGAAAAAGGAAAAGAATGGCGAGTATTCACTGCACACAGAGACTGACACTCAAGAGGCTTCCAATACACCCCCGGTGGTTAACCCCCCGCCCCCCCAATAGTGCCAGATTAGGGAATACAAGTATGAGTGGGCGGGAAAGCACATCGAAAAGCTCTCTAAATAGCCCCATCAGTCCACAGACGGCTGGTGCTGGTCCTAAACATAGGTTATCTATCAGCAGTGCTCAGAAGCAGCCTTACCTTTCTTCTCGTCCCCCTGCTCAGAGGGAAAGTACTGGGACACAGCCAGGGTGTAGAAAGCACGCAGTGCAGCTCTCCGCTGCTCAAGAGAGAGGTTGACTCCTGAAGAGGAGAAGACACAGACATCAATGCTAGGGCAAAACTGCAGAGATACAGACAGAAAACACAAGACAGGTGCTGCATTAAGCGCAGCACAAGAGGCACACACTAGGACAGCTATGGAGTATGCCGCAGCGGTTTGTGTACATCGCTACCGAACAGTACTGGGACCACAGCTAAGGATTAAGGTGCATCTGCAGAGCAGAGGGTGGAGCTCAGTACTGAAACAGCAGAATATGCGACAGGTCAGATCGAGATACACAGACAGTCATATGTAAAGGGTCTAGTACTGAAGCAGCAGGGTTTGCTGCAGGGCACGACTGATGTATATGGACAGTGCTGAAGTAGCAGGGTATGCTGAAGCTCATGATTGAGGTACAGGGACAGTGTGGTACATGGGGCTCAGTACTGAAATACCAGTGCATGCTGCAGGTAATGGTCAGGTACATGGACAGTACTGCATAAGGGGCTCAGTACTGAACTGGCAGCGCAGGGTATACTGCAGACCATGATTGAGGTTATGGACAGGTCAGGCTATGGATGTTGTGGCTGAACTGAGAAGGTCTGGACTCTGGTGGGTCCATTCAATTGACAATGAATATTGATTGATTCATTCATTCATTCCTTGCCAAGATTCCCACATCACAAACCCAAGATCCAGGAGTGCTTTATATACTGGAGTAGAAAAGCATTTGTGTACAGAAAAGAAGTAAATGTCAAGAGGGCCTTGTCAGTAAGGAGGGGCAGCCCATACTCCACACACACACCATGCATACAATTGAGAGGGGCAGAGCACTGCTGTCACCTTGTTGCTGCTTGTCCTCAGACGGCTGTGCCTGCACAGTGTAGACCCCCTTCTTCTGCTCACGATTGATTAATAAAAGTCTAAAAACAAAACAGAGGCCATGGTATGGCTGGTCTTTGTCAGGGTGGGTCACACAATGCTAACTGTGCTTTCATGCACTCACTACAACTGAGAAACATGAGCAACGTGTCTCTGACTCCCAGAGACATGTTGTTTTAGACAACAAAATACACAGCAGCACACTCTGATAGGGACTTCTAGCTGCAGATACTTACCTTTGAATTCCCTCGGCGTCCGGCTGGATCTGGAAATTTTTGCTGAGCAATACCCTGTGAGCGAGACGTCAGCTGGCTTCATTCGGCTCTGCGTGCCGTGACGTTGTTGGCATCGGTAGCGTTGGTTATGACATCGCGGTGCCTACGTAGGCGCCACCCAGGTGTGCGGACCTCAGTTCTTTTCTTTCCACGCCAGTTAAGCGCCGACCAGGGAAGAGCTACCCCTCTGCCGCAATTTGCAGGCATTTTTCTCGACTTTTGTCGACATTTTTTGAGTAGCGACTTCGTGTGCGAGGGATGTCTGGTAGGAAAAAGGTTTTAAACCATGGAGGACTTGTTCCCGCATGATGTCTTTTTACCGATCACACCACGTTTGTCTGTGGTGTCTTGAACATGACCACAATTCGAAGTCATGTCGGGCGATGACTCAGAAGACCTTGAGAGAGCGGGCGATGAAGTTACTCGTGGCCGGGCAGTCAACACCGTAAAGCGAGACTCCGAGGAGTTCACGGTCCCGTTCCAAAGAAGAGGAGGTCACAGGACTGCTCACAGAGCCCTAAGTCCTCTTCCTCCCATTCGAGGTTGTCTGGACACTCGGGGAAGAGGTACAAGAAGAAGAAGAAGTCCAAGCGGACTTCGACTTCACCTCAACTGGCGTCTGTCGTCGAGAGAGGTAAGGAGCACCAACGCTCTAGGCATGGTTCTGCAGAGCCGGAGCCTGAGTCGACTTCAGGCCTCCCTCCCTTTCCGGGAGCCGGAGCGACTCCCGCTCAGATTAAAGATTTTTACAAGGCCATGTGCGGTGTATTTGAGTGGGAAGACCCTGTTGGTGAGTCCTCAGGCCCCGCGGTGCCAGATGGGGCCCCATCGGGTTTGAAGACGTTGGCTCGGCCACAGTGCTGGTGGGGCCTCAGGGATCCGAGCCAGGTCGATGCTGGTTGTACCAGCACGATATCCCCCAGCGTCGAACCCAAAGTTGGTGCCTGCAATGTCGCTGATGCCAGTCAGTGACGCAAGCCCCTTCCTCATCCCTGACGAACTGGAGCCGGAACAGCGTTGAGCGACGCCGATTCCGATGTCGACAGAACCCAGGGGTTCTATGTTGTCGCCTGAGCACTTTGTGGACGTGCTGGACTCAGGAGAGGAATGGGAGGAGTCTGGAGACCCACTAGAGAACCAGGATGTCTCTGAGGAGACTATGGACCGGTATGGGGAACTTGGGGAAGCCAGTAGTCTGGATACTTCCCCACACACTGGTATGCTCTCTCCAGGGGCTTCCAATTCTGAACCCCTATTGCCCTTTATTGTGGCACTTACAGACGTCTTTCTAGGAACATAGTCCAAGCCTAGCACAGGGGCTCCTGTGAATAGGACGATTTCATGCCGCCATCGTCTAGCTCCGGGTTACCCAAAGTTCCTCAGCCAACAGCCCACCCTAGAAAGTTTGGTGGCGCAGGCCTCTACTTCCCAGGGCGCATTTCCCTCCGCCCCTCCGGATAGGAAATACAAGAGACTGGACTCATTTGGGAAGAAGAGGTTTTCTTCCTCCAGTCTGGCATTGGGGTCAGTGAATACTGCATGCTTGTTGGGCCGTTTCTCCCACTCTCTTTGGGAGACGGTTGCACAGGTGCTGCCACAAGTGCCGGGGGAGGCCTGGGCTGTGCTCTCCCAAGCTGTCAAGGACAGGAGAGATGCAGCTACATTCGCCATACTGTATGGTTTGGATACAACCGATTCGCTAGGCAGATCAATTTCAACGACAGTGGCCTTGAGGCTTCACGCCTGGCTGGCTTCTTGGGGATGGCCTGGCCAATTTGATGGACATGCTCTTTAATGAAACCCGCCTGTTTGGGGAAAAGGTAGATTCGGCCCTGGTCAGGTTCAAGGACTCTCGAGCTACGGCCAGATCCTTGGGGTTCTCCTCCACTCCTCGTGGCCAATCTTCTTTTGGTCCCTTTCATGGCAACGGAAGGAGTTTCCAGCCGCATCAGCCCTATCCCAGCCACCGTCCTGCACAGACTGCCCAAGCCGTGCGTGGACACGGTACATTCCGTCCTCGGAATGGAGGCCAGAAGTCATTTACCACACTGTCCCCAGCAGTCGCAGCCTCCAAGCACTCCTAGGCTGATTCTGCAGGACCACACTACTCCAGTGGGTGGGAGTAGTCATCATCATCTCCCCCGCTGGTTGATCTATTACAATGGACAAGTGGGTCTTGCAGATCGTCAGGAGGGCTATTCTCTTCCTTTCCTTTCTTTTCCTCCTCCTATTGCGCTGTTAGACCCGGGATCCCTGGTTGGCTGAGGTAGGCCCCCGAGACCAACTAGGGACCCTCGTTTCCACGTTAGGGAAAGGAAGGACACCTTTGCAGATAGCACCCGCTCACTCACTTGGTAGCTTGGCACGAGCAGCCAGGCTTATCTTCAAGGCAAATCTGTAAAGTATTTGCAACCACGCTCACAGCAACCCAACAATGACACCACAAATGGACTCCAGACAAGTTTCATAAAAAGGAGTATAACCTTATATAAAAAGATATACGATAAGACCACACAATATAAATCCAACATATGTGTATTTGTAATATTCCTTCTCGCCGGTTGTTAGGCCAGCCAGCACTTGTAAGTTCTGGCGATATTAATGAGCACTTCTAAACTTTCCACTGCAGTCCTAATGCAATGCTATGCAATTTGTAATGCTAGAATCAGGCACTTTGCAATGTAAATATAATGCAATGCGTAACGCAACAATCAGGTACTTCGTTCTGCAGAAATAATGCAATGAGTAATATGACAATCAGGTAATTTGTTATGCAGAAATAATGCCATGCATAATACACTCATCAGGTAGTTCATTATGCAGGAATAATGCAATGCGTAATATACTAACCAGGTAGTTCATTATTCAGAAATAAGGCAATGTGTAATATGACAATCAGGTAGTTCGATATGCAGAAATAATGCAATGCGTAATACACTCCCACACCGGTCACGGTGCCTTAGGCGGTCTCTCCGCCACTCGTGCTGACTCGCAGTCAGCCTCTGTCAACAGTTGCCCCCACACAGGTATGGGGTAACAAAAAGAGCAGCTCCACACTCCGGGCCCGGTACTGCCACTCCTTTGGCAAGTAGGGGCCGCGATACGAGCCGAAGCAGAGGCTTGCTCTGCAGGAATGGGAAAGCATCTCCCTCCGAGCCCGCACCCCAGGAGTCGACACACGTTACCTGGAGGGTGCAAACTCACTCCCCTCTCCTCTTCTAGCGACTTGGGCCTCCGATGCATGAGGTTGGTTTAAGGTCCCGATCTGGCAACGGCGGGCTTGGGCCGGTGGCTCTGCTCCTCCGGGGCTGCCAGTCCGGGCTGCTGATGCTACGAAGATCTCAAGCTGCCACAGGGCACATTCACACAGCGTCGCTGCGACTACCTTGAGCTTCGGGTGCACCATCACAGAGCACTCCTCACGAAGGTCTCAGGCTGCATGAAGCGCACGCAAACAGCATCGCTGAGGCTCACTTGAACTCCGGGGCAATCCTCACGAAGGTCTCAGGCTGCACAAAGCACACGCACACTGCATCGCTGAGACTCACTTGGACTCCGGGTGTGCCCGATAACAAGGTAATCCTCACGAAGGTCTCAGGCTACACACAGCACATGCACACAGCGTCGCTGAGTCTCACTTGGACTCCGGTGCACACGATAACAGGACAATCTTCATGAAGGGTTCAGGCTGCAAAAAGCACATGCACACAGCGTTGCTGAGCTTCACTTGGACTCCAGGTGCCCACGATCACATGGCACTTCTTACGAGGGTCTCAGGCTACAAAAAGCACCGCACACAGCGTCGCTGAGACTACTGGAAACTTTTGTGTTCCTGAGTTTCTGCAACAGGGAGCCAGTTCACCTCAGGCCCTTGGGGATAAGTTACTTTCGAACACAGCACACAGCAAAGTCCTTCCAAGCAGGGGGACACAGAACACAGCAAAGTCCCTTTAGCCTCTCCTTGGTTAAAACAGCAAACTGCAGGTCAGCCCCAGAACACACAGCAAGGGTAACTCCTTTCCTTCAGTCTCTTCAGTTGTTTCTTCCTTGGCAAAGGTTCCTCTTGACCACGAAGAAGCTTCAGACTTGTTCAAACTTGCTCAATCCATTCTCCAAAGTTAAGGGGCTTCAGCTTTCATAGTTATACCCTAAATGTCTTTGAAGTCTTTTTGTTCAGGGGGGCACTGACCCCTGTTCAAACCAGTTCTGGGTGCCTCCCTACCAGTGACACCTTCTTCCTTTGATTAGTGGGGTCTGGATTCTCAATCACTCATCATGAGATGGGACCATTGTTTTATGGCAGCAACCCAGGCCTCTTCACCTCTAGGGGCTACTCCTCCCCCTGCACTCCAGATGCAGGTCAGCCTGTTGCTGTCTCACCTCCTCCCCTGGGTCAAGACGTTCCTCAGATCTTATCAATTTCAAATCCAGGCAGTCAATGCACAACCAGGCAGAGACACACAGAAATGTTAGAGCACAAAAACCCAGCCACTTCTAAAAGAGTGGCTTCTAAACACACAATGCAAAATCCACCTTCATAGAAGGATGTGTTATTACATTGTGAGTTCAGGCATACTAAACTTCACCTCTCCATCTTAAGCCTTTGGGAAGATAGGCTGGAAAACATATTACACAGCCTCCCCATTCTATCCTATGGGCAAAATGGCCTTTTCACAGAAAAACGAAATGGAGATTATTTCACTGTCAGGACATGGTACACACACACCTTAGTACATGTCCTACCTTTCTCATGCACTGCACCCTGCCCAGGGGGTACCTTGGACCCACCATAGGGGTGTCTGATGTGCCAAGAAAGGGAAGGCTAAGGTCTGGCAAGTGGGTGCACTTGTCAGAACAACATGGCAGTTTAACAAACTGCACGCAGGCACTGCAATGGGAGGCCTGAGTTCCCTCTTTAGGGCTACGTGTGTGGGTGGCACAATTAGTGCTGGAGGCCCACTAGTAGCAGTTGCCTCATCAGACCTGGCACACATAGTGCACTTTACTAGGGACTTTACTATTAAGGCAAACATACTAATCAAGTGCAATTACCACTGCACTTTACACAGGGAGGACTTGCACTTTGACACTGATCAGCAGTGGCAAAGTACCAAAGCATCTAAGTTCGCAAAACGAAACCATCACAGTACCAAAAGTAGAGGAGGTAGAGGCAAAAAGTCTGGGGTAATCACACCAAGAAATGCTATGTCTAACATCCGCCAACTCAGGAACAGCTGGCGGAGGATCATTTGAGACTGCTCTAGGAGGACGTTACAGATCTTTTGGCCAAAGGAGCTATAGAAAGGGTCCCAGCTTTAGAAGTAGGCAGTGGCTGTTATTCCTGCTACTTTCTAATTCCGAAGAACAACAAGGGGCTTTGCGCCATTTTAGATCTTGGAGTGGGACTTGAAGTTCCAATGGGCACATCATTGGGGAAATCTCACCGACGTGGTTCAGACCTCGGAAGGACCTGCAAAGGATCTGCAGTGGTGGTTAGCAAACCGAGAGTGCGTCAATGGCCTACCTCTCTCCCTTCCCCAACCAGATTTCACAGTTGTGACGGATGCGTCTGTTCTGGGATGGGGCGCCCACATGGAAGAGGCGGAGATCAGAGGGTCACTGGTCACCGGCGGAGACGGGGCTCCATATAAACTTGTTGGAGCTCTAAGCAATTCGGTTGGCATTGAAAACATTCCTTCCATCTGTCAAGGGGAAGTTGGTGCAGGTGTTCACGGACGATACCACCGCCATGTGGTACTGCAACAAATAAGGCGGGGTGGGGTCGTGGACCCTTTGTCGAGAGGCCCTGCGTCTCTGAACATGGCTGGAACAGCAGGGCATAACCCTGGTAGTTCAACACCTGGCAGGTTCTCTGAACGCCAGGGCGGACGACCTCAGCCGTCGATGTCTTCAGAAACATGAGTGTCGTCTCTTGTCGAAAGTGGTGCAAGGTATCTTTCAACAGTGGGGAGAACCTTGGTTAGATTTGATCGCCTCCGAAGAGAACGCGCAATGTTAGCTGTACTGCGCTCTGGAGTTTCCAAGGCGGCTATCGCTCTGCGACGCGTTTCGTCGAGAGTGGAGCCCAGGCCTATTGTACTCCTTTCCGCCCATACACAGGGTTCTGAAGAAGATCAGAAGCGCCCGGGCCCAAGTCACCCTTGTGGCGCCGGACTGGACAAGGAGAGTCTGGAGCTATCCAGAGCTTCTGAGCATGAGTGTCGATCCTCCAATCAGGCTGTCCGTTCAGAAGGATCTTCTATGTCAACTCTGTGCCTCCATGCGTGGAGATTGAGTGGCGGCAGTTGATGGCCTTTGACCTTCCTCCCAAAGTACGTAATGTTATTTTGGTGGCAAGGCGTCCCTCCACTAAGTTGTTATACGCCTGCCGTTGGCGGAAATTTGTATTATACTGTACAGAAAGGTCTATTGACCCTCTTTCTGCTCCTCTTTCTACTGTCCTTTTGTTCATTCTAACCCTTGCCCAGCGGGGCTCTGCTTTGGGATCTCTCACGGGTTACCTTTGTGCTCTCTCTGCTTTTTTGCAGCTGCCAGATCAGCCCTCTGTCTTTAAATCTCCTATTGTTAATAGATTTCTGAAAGGGTTGGTTCATTTATTCCCACCTACACCCTTTGATATGCCACAATGGGACCTTATTTGGTCCTCACTTATCTAATGTGCGGTAATTTCGAGCCTTTGAACAATTTTCCCCTCTGGCTGTTGACCATCAAAGCAGCGTTCTTAGTAGCGATTACATCAGCTCGGAGGGTGAGTGAATTGCAGGCGTTATCCAGCTCGTCCCCTTATCTCATGTTCTTTCCGGACAAAGTGGTGCTTCGCACCAGGGCATAATTCTTGCCAAAGGTTGGGACCCCATTCCATCTGGGTCAGTCCATTACTTTGCCCACCTTCTTTGTTCCCCCACATCCCTATAAGGAGGAAGAGCTTCTTCACCGGCTGGACCCAAAAAGAGCGTTGTCGTTCTACCTTGACCGCACAAAAGAATTCCTGGTGGATGATCAACTCTTTGTAGGGTATGTGGGAGCAAAGAAGGGAAAGGCAGTGCAGAAAAGAACCATCTCTCACTGGGTTGTTTCTGCATTAAAATCGGTTATGCCTTGGCGAAGAAGCAGCCCCCTGAGGGATTAAGAGCCCATTCTACCAGGAGAAAGGCTGCGACTACGTCCTTGGCATGGGGTATCCCACTTCAAGACATCTGTCAGGCAGCGACTTGGGCACCATTGCACATGTTCGCAAAACATTATTGCCTTGATGGTCAAGTGCGCAGGGAGGGGCACTTTGCCCGCTCAGTCCTGCAAGACTTTCTAGACTAGCTCATGAGTCCGCATCCCACCGCCGGGATAGTATGGCTCGGGTATCTGATTCAAAGGTAAGGAATCTGCAGCTAGAAGTCTTTATCAGATGAACAAGTTACTTACCTTCGGTAACTCATTATCTGGTAGAGTCTCTATCAAGCTGCAGATTCCTTAAAGCTCCACCCATGCCTCCCCGCTTTGCGGACTGATGTTGTACGTCTAGGGTTTCTCCCCATTCAGGGCCCTACTTTTGCACACGTTTTCGTCAGTCACTTCGTGGCTCTGCACTTCTGGTATGGAAAAAACTAAAAGTACGGACGTCTGTGCGCCTGCGTGGCGCCTATGTAAGCACCGCGACATCATAACCGACGCTACCGACGCCAGCGACAACACGCGGAGTATTGCTCAGCTAAAGTTTCTGGGTCCAGCCTGACGCCTGACGCCTGGGGAATTCAAAGGTAAGGTACCTGCAGCGAGATAGACTGCTTTACTTAACTGCGTTACTGAAGTTAAGTAACTTTTCGTATAGTCTAGTATTATATAAAGTCATAGATGTTCAACTCATAAGTTCTAGAATTACTGATCTTTGGGAAGAACAATTCTGTTTGGGACCACAGCTAGTGGCCATCAGAATTTGGACCAACACCCACACTAACAGACCATGCACGTAACCTAGGCCTCATCCTCGACAGCGAACTGACCATGAAACAACAAGTCAAAGCAGTCGCATCCTCCTACTTCCACAACTTGCGAATGCTCTGAAGAATCTTAAGATGGCTCTCAGTCAACACCAGAAAGACCATCACTCAGGCTCTTATCACCAGCCGCCTTGACTACGGCAACACTCTCTACGCCGGCATCTCCACCCAGCTCTTCAAGAGACTCCAGGCCATACAGCATGCTGTAGCCAGACTCATTCTAGACCTCCCCAAACGGACCCACATCACAGCAGACCTCAGAATCCTCAGAGATGCCTGTTCAAGATCCTCGCCTATGCCTGCAAAGCTCAAAACAATCAAGGACAGTCCTGCATCAACTAGACTGAACTTCCATCTACCTGTCAGACACCTGCACTCCTCCTCACTAGCCCTCGCGCACCCACCCCACAACTGTCGCAGCCACAGCGTGGGCCCCTCCTTCTCCTACATCACTGCAAAGACCTCGAACGACCTGCCACTCCACCTCCGAACAGTACCCTCCCATGCGGACTAAAGAAGGAAGCTCAAGACCTGGCTTTTCGAAAGACATAGGACCCTCAGCACCCAGATTACCCCTAGGGATGACAGTGCTGCACTATGCAAATGCTGATTGATTGATTTATTCCAAAGTCGTCCAATGTTTAATAGAGTTTGATTGAGAATTTGAGTACAACAAATGGCAGGCTAGGCACAAATGCTGGTCTACAATTTACTGACAACAGCTAAATAATGTGATAGTGACTTGTGAAAACACAAGTGGCACTGCAAGGTCATTGTTGCAAATTTTACCAGAAGCAGCAAAACCAGCTCAGGGCGGGTACTATATAACAATGGTACCCAACATCTCTCAACCCCCGCACTCCAAATCAATCTTCTCAAAGGTTTAAACCATCTATTCTTCACGTAGACTTCAGAACTGCTGTAAAAAACTTTAGTTATGACACCTGGATGGAGGCAGCACAATATTAACGGATAGTCCAAAAAAAACAGGGCTTCCCCCTCCCAAAGCCATCCACCATGCTGCAGGCCGCCTCGTCGGTGGTGCCAAATAATCAGGCAAAGGCATACCTATTATGATAGAACTCAAGTGGCTCCCACTCGAAGCCTAAGTCCAAGTCAAAATAGCGCGTTACCCACAAAGTCTTACATTTTAATCAGCTCAGTTATTGGAAAGATAAACACTAGACAGGAGGCAAAGGGAACACTAGCTAGAAATCCTGAAAACTAACCAAACCAAAAAGACTTTGGAATTACATACCTGAGGATCTCAGACTCAATCTAACCCTGCTTTCCTTCAGGAAAATCTTGATTAAGCAATCTATACTGAGCCTACATAGAAGGCTACCATGACCATCTACTCTGCAATTTTAATAAGCTTGGTTTGTGTGATGTGCCCATCATTTCATGTCCATGCTTTATAAATACATTTGATAAATAAACAACGCCCACTGTGGGGAAATTCATTTAGGCGAGTAGAAGAAATGTACTTCTCCCTACAAAGTATCAACATCACAGACAGCTTGTCTTAAGTAGGCTTGGCACTTTTCTCGAGGGAAAAGAGGGCTGATGGTGTGTGTGCGCGTGTGTGTCTGAGTGAGAGAGAGAGTGTGGGAAGGCAAGGAACTGGTACTTTATTAACAGTTATTGTATAATCCTCTGTATTTTGCCTCCATATGTTCTAAACCCCAATTAGGAATACTCTACAGTGTTAAAATCATTTAGGCAGGATTTCATAATATATTTGTTAATTTAAGTTAATATTTGAAAGGGACAAAAACACAATATTTTTATACTTTTAAAGAATTTTTGCATCCGTCTTGAAATAAAAATATCGTCCAGGCCGCTACAAGACTACTTTACAGGTGACAGCCATCGCATCAAGGAAGGGGTAGAACTGAAACTTTGACAACTTTAAGTAAAGGGACATAAGAGTGTTCTATTTAACCAGAGAATAGATTTGCTCATGAGGGTTTGGGGGTGTAATACAACAAGAGGAGCCCTATAAATATTAGTCTTTGTAGAAATCTGGGGGCCACCAACATGATCAAATATGGTTTTCTGAGGTAAGGAGTAAGAGAAGCCAAAACAAGGCATGGCCGCGTGAGGTTTTGGTGCGCAATGGCCTGCTCTCCACCATGACACAAACTAACAGGTGCAATGAACACGTACCCCAGAATTCCTTGATGCAGAGGGAAGGATGCTGGGAAGGAGCGCAGCTGCACTCTCAGGCAGGCCTTCACAGGATCCTGTAGGGGTCGCCAATAGCGCTCCACTAACTGCAGAAAACAAACAAGTGAAGGGAAAAGAACATCAGAAAAATCAAATGCAGCAGGTGTAGTGGCAGGAGTTCTAGCTGGTCCAGAAAAGCTGTATGGCCCCGCGAACCCTGCCCAAGCCTACCTTATGCTTTTCCCATTGAACTGGACAGCATGCAATTTCACTGGAGGGGTTCCTATCCTGACGTGGTAGGGAGTGTACCCTCATCCACAATTGAGAGTGGGTACTGCATTCCACTGGCAGGACTCCTGGTTGGTAGCAGGGATTATATACACAGGCATTATGACCTGTACTCCAGGAAGGAAAATGCCCAACTTCTAGGTCCCCTATAAGATATGTGCAGTCCTCCATTACTTATATGCATTCTTCTATCCCTACTCATCATCATATTTGGTGAGCAATGCTGTGTGTTACATGTATACTTGCTGTTTGGGACAAGGAGACTATTATACATTCATGCATTTGCCATACACACAGTGGATGTCCTACACAAAACGGCGGGACCCCTCCCCGTTTCCTCGTGCTCTACTGATGTGACATGCACTTTGTCCCGAAACGTAGGAGGTGCTTTGTGGGCTGAGACATGTGCATCTGCTTCCCCGAAAAATTATTTTGCCTTTACTGGGCCTGAAACTCTTCCTTCCCCCTTCATCTTTTGTGCTAGGGTTTGTCTGGCAACCAAGGAGCCCTGGCAGAAGATGCCTTTGGACAAATCACAGAACATCTTGACTGGTTAAAATCAACCCTTCAATTTCCTACAAGCTCAAAAGCATGGTAAATAGACAGAAAGTCTTGAGAAAATAATACTCCTGATGAGAATGCCAACACTTTGTAATAAAGCTGCATTTTGGTTTACACTGGGCACACATTCTAGTTAATACTTAACTCAGGGACTAATAGTTTGTAAATCCTGAGTCCTAAGAAGGCGGTGTGCACCACCCCAAAGAACATGAATATGGATGCTCAGGACAGGACTTTGCTGGTATCTGGAAATCACACACCTGATGTGATCTGTTTGGCAGAAGAAGGGACGTGATGGTGTGAGATGTCTAGGAGCTACGAGGGAATTGGAACTCTGCTGGGCAGAATAGTCCGAAAAATAACTACTACCCAAATTAAGATCAAGAACCTGAAATGACAGAATGTAGCACTGAAAGTGCAGTCTACCTCACCCTGACGCGCCTGGTACCATTCCTGACCCCAGGGTAACCCACATCTGCTGATAATACGCTCCAGAATAGCACCGAGTCCTTTCCTCTTTGCCGTCACATCCCGGGGTTGTGGACTGTTGGTTCAACTGTTCCAGGTTACGAGTCCTTAAAATCCTAGCAGCCTAAATGCCAGGTCCCAGTATTATCTGGTCAGGCCAGTGGATTCTAAAGGGTAGCTCTAATTCCATGTGTGTTACTAAAAAGTAAACCTTTGGCCACATTCACGACACAGGACCTGAAAGCTTTGTACATTAGGCGCCCTAAAAATCTGATCACCCGGTCTCCTTTGTGACTGAGGAATAAGTCACTTCCCAAATGGTTTTTATTTTTGCCTGTTATTTGTGCATTGCACCCCAGAATTTCCTACTTTACCAGCTTCTAAAGAAAGGCAAGTTCCTCTAGGACGTGATTGCTCTAACAAAGAGTTTAGTCGTATTCATTATCTCATCCGGTATCCATGTTTCCAACCTTTGCTACCCTTTAGAGTAAACCTTCATTGCTCAACTTCGCCATCACTGGAGTGACAAGTTCTCAAAGTGAGTAACTTGGCAAACTCACTGGAGTGGTGCAGTGTGGCACAGTGGTGACCCACAGCACCACCAAGCAAACTGACAAACCCAGGACCAGAGAAAAGGAGAGCAGGAAGGCCTCACCATGATGGTGGGTGAAATGGGGAAAGGCGAGAGATAGAAAAGGCGTAAATAAGATAGAGAAGGATAGAAGATGGAGAAGGAAATCGAGCAGTGTACAGAGAGAGTACTGAAAAGGATACACCAAGAAACCATGGTTAGACGAAAGAAGGAACTAACAAAACGGAGAGGTGCAACAGTGACGATAGGATGGGAGGGTAGGGAAGGTGAGAAAGAAAAAAGAAATGAGAAAAAGAGGGGGGGTGAGAAAGTGAGACAGTTGTCACTAGGTTTGTGGTTAGCAACTCACAAACAGGCCGTGGCAAGGCACTTTGCTGGATGTGCTGGGTTCCAGTAACACCTCTAGCCTCATTTTGTGGGGGTTTGACTCACCAGGATTAGAAGACAGTGAATTTCCTGTTTCTTATTTAAACTACAGAACCAGACTCCATATGCTTTTAAGATTCAACATGACCCAATGAGGTTCTGAAGTTACTCACCTTCAAAACCAGGACAAGCATGCCAGCAGCAGATGTGGTTCATAGGCATGCATCCTTCACTCACTTAGGCATGAGCTGCTGTCATAGGGTCCTATTCCAGACCTCTGGACACTGGACAGGAGAAAGATATTGCTGCTGCTCTGGCATGAGACATATGTGCACACTCATTCACTCACCTCAGTCTCCACCTTCTGAAGGGAGGGGGTCGGTCCACAGAGAACACAGACATCCACCCCGGGCACCAGCTGGAATGTGAGCAGCCTGTGGGGCACCTAATGAGCACACAAGAAAAAAGTTAGAGAAGCACAAGGATTAAAGAAAGGTGATGGGGCTTGTGACATGAGACAAGAGAAGACATAAGTGCAAAGAGGCCATCTTTTGTAGGACAGGCCAAGGAAAGAAGATGGGTCTTATGAAAGAGGCCACGTGGTAAGACGGCTTGAACTCCATCCATCTCCAGGCCAAACGCTGAACACACAAATATCCAACCAGTACTTAGAAGAACAAAGAGATGGCCCAAATGACTTGCCGATTTCTAAGGGCCACAATCAAGTCCATTGTGCCACTAGAGACCAGGTACAACCAATTGCAAATCATTCTTGGTGTCACATCAAAGGGGACAGTCTGCACTGCAATTCTAGGGTTCATCTCTGTACGCACTACCTGGAGCGCTTCCCTGTCTAGGTTTAAAAGCCAAAAGACTCCAAAGAAAGCTCTACACACAGGCTTTCAATCAACATGGCCTGGGTCTCTGGATAAACTAACCTCCCAAAGCTCCTCAGACTTCTTCCTTTGTTGGTGAAATTCAGGAAAGGCTAAGGATAACCGGACAATGGTAGGTCGTGTCACCCGCCTTGCCTACCCTGGGTTACTGTCCTCAGTTCATATCATACACGTCATGTTGACTAGACATCCTGTTTTTAGTTAGAGCGACAGACTTCTACTTTATAAACATCCCCCAATAACAAATAAAATATGGCACATTGGTTTATCGGAACAAAGCTCCTCCTCCTCAGCACAACTAACAACCAGACAACAGCATATAAATAGTTTAAGAAAAATAAAAGTATTTATCGACAGACAACCATCTAAAATATGGAAGCGGAAGTATTATTAATAGAAAAGTAATGGTAAGGGCACGGAAATTGTAAAATTCATGTAAACAAGTAAAAATGTCCAATGTACACTGTCAATCCTTGATTTGTTGCAGTGATTCCCAGCTTAACGGTGAAGAGCTCAGTGCTTCAGAAACCAGTCTAAGGAAGTAGCTCTAAACTTGAGAATTCTAGAAGGGTGCATGCTGAACTGCACCCTTTAAAGCTCTTGTAATTTCAGAGTTTTTCAAAGCTTTGTCTTGAGGCGTCTTTGTAAAACAGAACTGTCCTTTGCCCAGAGTAAAATCTCATGTTTTTAAAGGGACGAGGCATTTCTTCTTTCTTCCAAGTTCCTATCAGATAGTCTGCTCCAGAGCATCACTTAAGGCGAGCGAGTACATGGAAAAACATATGTAGCACTTTAGTGCTTCACGTTGCTGATCTTCACTGGACTATCCTACAACAGGGTAATGGAGGAATTCTTTAGGCAAGGGAGGTGGTTTTCCGGGAACAGAACAAGCATTGGCTGAGCCAACAGCTTCACTTTTGAAAGGCGTTAGCTGACCTTTTGGTTTTGCCAATACTTGCGGATGGTGTTGAATAGCATCTGCAAAAAGAAAAAGTGCTTGTTGCCAATCCTGAACAGCAGCTACATAAAAAAGATGACCTTGTGGTTGTTACGCAATAATGTATGTGTGCATATGCCATTATAGAGCAGCCCTATAATTTGCCATTCTTAGATGTCAGACATTCAATAAAAGGTGCACACAATCGCATTGTAAAGAAAGGAGAATCTCAGCAGCAAAACCGAAGCTGCAGGGCTTCCCTAAAATGTAAAGAACAGTAATGTAAACAACAGAAAGGACAAGTGGGGGAGCGACAGAAGACTGGGAGGATGAGTTAGCAAATAAAGGGTGAGGGAAACAACCTTTAACGCAGTCATTACATCGCACTACCTTTACATAGCAGTTATTACATCGCAACATCCTTTACATCGCATGTCATTACAACGCAGCCATTATATTGCATGTCACTACAACGCATGTCATTACAATGCATGTCACTACAAAGCAGGCATTACACCGCAAGTCATTACAACGCATACCATTACAACGCACAGTACCCTTACACTATCCCACACTTACCCTACTGTTGCACTCACTGGAGCTAGAATAGTAATTTTTACCCCTATACTATCCCACAGTTACCTTAAATGCAATGTAATGGTATGCATTGTAATGGTATGCGTTGTAAAGGTATAATGCGATGTAATGGAATGCGTTGTAAAGGTAGTTTCTGAAAATGCAATGTAATGGCAGGCTATGTAAAAGAATGCATTGTAAAGGATGTTGCGATGTAAAAACTGTGTTGTAAAGGCATGCATTGTAAATGTATGCGTTGTAACGTCATACATTCGAAGAGTGAATGTTGTTGGGTCAGAGCGGCACAAGGGTACAGTGGAATCAATCAACATGCTGGGGGGACAACAGAGTGTAGAGGGCAGAGATGTATGAGGAAAGGCTGCATATTGGGGTGAAAGCAAGAACACACATGTACTCTCATGGAGTGCTGAAAGGAAATTAAAACTGTAGTTCCCTTAATGCAAGTCATGGAAGGATACAAGTCATGTAATCAAAAGGAAGGTAAAGTAGGAATTATGTTACTACCTTGTAAGCATCTGTGTGTTGCATATAGTGCTGTAGATTCACACGCTCTGTATAGTCAAACCATCTAGTGTTGGGCTTGGGTTGTTGCAACTTGTTTTTTCGAAGAAGTCTTTCGATTCACGAGCTCTCGAGGACTCATCCACTGGTTGCAAATGCACATGGGCACAGTCATGGGCATTGTTTGTTTTTTGGACATCATGTGAGAGTAGGTATGGAGTAGTGAGTAGAAAAGGACAGTAGCTGTGCATGTGGTATAAGTAAATACTTAGGATAGATACAAGATATCTGTTGAAAACACAGGCTTCTGGGGAAGAGGGTGGGCACATGTGGATCTACAACATTACATGCAAACAGATGCTTACAGGGTAAGTAACCTAATCGGTTCGTAGCTTGTGTGGCTGTAGATAAACATGGTCTGCACTGACTATAAAGCAGTACTCCGCAAAACGTGGCTAGCCAGTGGATGATGCAGAGGTCTGAAACAGAGTTCTAAGAACAGTTTGAATAACTTTAGCTTACTGCCTTGCAACCACACAATAGTGCTTTATGAATGTGTGTGGAGTGAGCAATATGGCAGCTTTACAGATCTCCACTTTGGGTATTGTTGGAACTGGCCTTTTTTTGCAGGGTCATCCTCAAACTTTTTGCTTCTTCCTCCCTTATTTTTCCTGACCCGTGGCTGTTGGCAAGAGGACTCTGCGCACTTTACCACTGCTGATCAGTGCTAAAGTGCATATGCTCTCTGTGTAAATTGTTATTATGATTGGATATACATGATTAGCATATTTGTATCACCATGAAGTCCCTAGTAAAGTGCACTGGGTGTGCCAGGGCTGGTGATGACAAATGCTACTAGTGGGCCTGCAGCACTGATTGTGCGACCCACATGAGTAGCCCTAAAATGGTGTCTCAGGCCTGCCACTGCAGTGCCTGCATGCAGTCTGTGAACGGCCATGTCCTCCTGGTTAGTGTCCCCACTGACCAGGCCTAACCCTTCCCTTTTTGTGCACATTGGTCACCCCTATGGAAGGCCCAAGGTACCCCCCTGGGCAGGGTGCAGTGTATGTGAAAGGTAGAGCATGTACTGGTGCAGGTGACATGCTCTGGTAGTGAATGGCAGCCATTTTCATTTTTCACTATTGTAAGGCTATCTTGCTCCATAGATTAACATGGGGGATGCTGGCTACAGTGGCTACCAGCATTTCTTCCCATAGGAACAAGATAGGACATAAGAGTCTAGTATCCCTGAACTCAGAATTTAATAACACATCTTTTAGGAAAGGTTGTTTTTAAATCCTGTGTTTGAGAACAGCACTTTTAGAAAGTTGCTGTTCTCTTGTCTGACCCTTCTGTGTGCCTTGGCCTGTTTGTGTATTGACTGTCTGGTTTGAGAGTGACAGGGGCTGGGGATTCCCCAGGAGACTGGCTGAATGACTGCATTTGCAACTTGAGTGGTGGGAGGAGATAGCACCTGGGCCTGAATAGGGCTGTGCCTGCCTTCCACAATGCTGGCTCCACCTCCTGCTGGGCGGCTGACGACCCTGCCCCTCACTCTGAAAGGAAAGGAGAAGCCAGGAGAACAAAGTGCTCAAGCAACACCCAGAACTGGTTCAGACCGGGCTCAGGGACACTTGCACAAAGAGAACAAAGACTTTTAGGGGTATAAGTACAGGACCCCTGACAACAGAAAATTAGATAATCCTGGAATCAAGAAGGAACCTCTGCCAAGGAGAAAGCTGAATCTGAAGAAAGAAGACTGTCCTACTGTTGCTCTGCTGGACTGACCTGTTGCTTTGCTGCCAAGGAGAGGGGAAGGACTTTGCTGTTGTGCTGTGTCCCCTGTCTTGAAGGAATCTCCAAGGGCCTGAGAAGAGCTGGCTCCCTGTTCTGAAGTCCCAGGAACAAACGGACTTCACCCCAGCTTCCCTGAACTCTGCTGAGAGAGTTCTGTCTTTCCTAGAGTGCTTGATCCAGTTGTGGGGCCTCTGGAAGTTGTACCGGTGCTGGGAAGCTTGAAACTAAGCTTGAGAGACTTTTGCAATTGAAAAGTTATCGCATCGCTCGCTGCGGAGCGCATCCCCGACAGTGCGAGGAAATTCCCGCCGCTACGAAGGCCGAGATTGTCGCAGCGCCTGTTGCCGCTGTGAGAGCCGTCGCATCCTTCGTTTGCGGGACGCACCAGACCGGTGCGGGAAAGTCTAACATCGCTGCGAGTGTCGTCACAGAGCCTGTCGTCGCTGGGTGAGATCGCCGCCCCGCTTGCTTGCGGACCGCATCACGTCGCTGAGAGTGTTGTCGCAGAATCCATCGCATCGAGGAGCTGCGAGAGAGAAGATCCCCGCTGGTCCGCGCATCGTCGCCCCGGAGATCGTCGCACCTCCAAAGATCGTCGCAACGTACCTGTTGGACTTGGGCCTTCTGGCAGGGTCACCCCTGAACTTTTTGCCTTGAAATTATAGTGATTTCTGGTCTTTGCGCACTTTGACACTGTGGCGCAGTGTAAAGTGCGTGCTCTCCTTGAGTGCGTGTGTGAGATAGGCCTGCCCTCCCATAGGAATGCATGGGGAATGTATGTGTCCCTGGTAGTTCCTGATGCGTGGGGAGTGCAGGTTCGAGTTTGGTATGTGTGAACTCGTGGGAGGGAATGCTGCGCAACGGTATGTGTGGCATGTATGTGTCTAGTAGGGAAGCGCCATTTCTAGACATGGCTGTACGTGTGCTGTGAGGGTGCTGGCGCATGATTGGCTGGAGCTGGCTGGCATGCCAGGCTCCAGGAAGTCTGGATGGGTCTGCCCGGTGGTGAGTGGGAGATTAGCATGAGTGATGTGTGGGAGGAGTGTACCTGTGTCCTGGATGGGCTGGGTTTTCCCCACACAATGCTTGCTCCGCCCCCCTGTGGTGTGACTGATGACCCAAGCCCTGCCAGTGAATAGAATGGGTGGTTGGGCCATCAAGAGTGCTCAAGAACCAGCTGCGACTGGTTCTGCCCCCACCCTGCACCTACAGACAAAGGGTTGCTCTGTATAAAAAGAGGCTGTGACCTCTTGAAAAAGGTTCTTGTTTGCTGCTTGAATCTTGCCAGGGGCGTGCTGCTGCTTGGGCTCAGGGATGGCTTGCCTCCCTGAGCCCTGCCCAGCCCCTGGACTTCTGATGACCACCTCCTGAAGGACTTTGTGGCTTTTTGTGCCTTCACAGCGCTGGGAGCGCTCTCCTTTGACCCCTGGTGCATGAGAGCTTTATTCTGTGTGCCTAGCGCTGGGCGAGCGCTTTATTTGCCTTATAGCGCTTGAAAGCGCTGTGTTGTTTCCTAGCGCTCGGAGTGCTTTATTTTGACTTTTGCCCCGATTTTCGTGATATTCATGCACGGGTGCCACCCCGCTTATCAGAGCCCTAGCGGGTGCCACCCCGCCATTTACGTTGTATTTCGAGGGTGCCCACCCCTCGCTATGGCCCTGAGAAATCACCGCCGCGGCCGCGGGCAAAACCAGGAAGTCAGGCAGCATCGCACCTGACTGTAGGCGGGACTTCCGGTCTGCCGGAGGAAGTCCCGCCCGCCGCCGCGCTGTGATTGGCCGGGGCGCCCGGCCGGAGAAGAGGAGCCCAGAGCCTTGAGGGCTCCACTTTCCAAGTCCCGGTCCCGAGATGGGGGACCGGGTGAAGATGCCCCCCTCCCCTCCTGGAGCCGGATGTTGCGTGTTGGGGCTCCCAGGAGGGAGGGGAGCCCCAGAGGCGAAGTCCTGCGCTGTCCCCGGAGAGGGGACACTGAGAGAATGGACGCCCGGAGCCCGGTAAGGAGAGGGGCCTCGGGGCTGTCCTGATTGTTCTTCGAGCGGCCCCACATGATAGCGGGCCGCTCCCACGATGTGGCCATATCTGTCGCCAGGGGCAGAGTGATGCCTAAAGCCCGAGTGGCCCCCACCTGTTTTGGCCCCATTCGAGTCTTCAGAGCCCCGTGGCTCCAACGAAGCCCCCATTAGTTTCAGAGCCTAGATTGCTCCGGGGGCACAGCTGATCTCCAGGCCTAGGGGGCTCCAAAGTGCACCTATGTTTCTTCCAGAGCCTAGAGGGCTCCCAGTTTGTGCAGTTTTGGTTCCAGAGGGCTAGTAAGAGCCCTGTCGCCATTCTGTTTTCAGCTGCCCAGCAAGTAGTGGGCAGCTGCACCGTGTAGGTCTTTCTTTTCCTAGGGACATGTACTTTGGATCAGGAGTGAGGCGCACTCCTTCATCCCTGGCCTTTCCCCAGCTGCGCAGCACTTAGTGCCAGCTACAGCGTTTAGGCCCCCTGTCCTGTCCCTCAGCTGCCCAGCAAGTAGTGGGCAGCTGCTACGTTTAGGTCCTGGCGCAGTGGCGCAACCTGGACTTTGTGAGTTCTGCGCTAAAGGTGATTTATGCGCTATCTGAGGTTTAGATGCTGTGATGATCTATGTCCTATTGCTTTTGGGTGTTAGGAAATGTACAATGTGTAGTATGTTTTGCGCACCCTGTGTTCTGCACCTCTGAATGTGTTGTTGATACATTATGTGCCCTGTTCCTTACACCGCTGAACGTGTGTTGATGCGTCATGTGTTCCTTACACCGCTGAATGTAGGTTCTGCATCATGTGTTTTGTCCCCAGGTCTATGCCCCTACTTGTATTGTGATACTGAGGTGGTTGTTCTTGCTAGTGCAGGTGGTGCTAGTAAGGTCCTGGTTCCCTGCGTGACCTGTTCCTAGGGTGGTTAGGATTGCGTAGGGGGGACTTACCAGTTACCAGTGGGTACTGGTTGTGTGCTTTATGTCCTATTTTGTGTTACAGTGATCTTCTGTTATAAGTGATCCCAAGGGCTTGATACTAAGCTTGCCCCCTGACCAGAGTCCCAGGACCAGTGGACTCTATGGTGCCTTCCCTGCCAAATTGCTGGGACTTGTCTGATCTCCCCTGGCCCCTGGGGCCTCGCTGAAGTGTGCCTCGCTCGTTCCCCTCGGCAGCTCGTGCCGGCAGCCCGTCCAAGCCTCGAGCAGCGCCGCTCTCCCCTGAGCCGCGCCGCTTCGCTGGGTCGCCCGCTCAAGCTTACTAAGGAGGTCACTCGCATTATCCTGTGCAACCAGGACGGAAGGTACTGTCTGATAGGCTATGTTCTAAGTTCTAGGCCTACAAGTATTGTATTGTTACTTCTAAAAGTGCTGATTCCTGACAGTGGTCCAGGTGGCCCTGTCTTGTAAATAATCCCTTGTAAATTCTGCCCGTGCCTCTGGCACATTGTAAAGTGTGTTTTATCTAATGTGTTTTGGTGTAATACAAAGGCTATTTTTATATAACCTTGTGTGGAGTTTCCTTTGTGGTGGGCCTTTGGGTGTTGTTGCTGGGGTGTGTGCGCAAATACTTAACTTACATCGCCTCCAAGTTTAGCCTTGCTGCTCGCGCCACGTTACCTAGAGGGTGAGTAGGGGTTATCTTGGCGTGTAACTCCCTTGCCCTGACTTGGGGGTGGTGGTCTCTGACTGACTTTGGCGAAAGCCCTGGCCAGCCAGGGATCCCATTTCCAACATTGGCGGCAAGCGGTGAGGATAAGGATTTGTGTTTGCGTTGTACCTTAGTAGCAGCTGGCTGCACCACAAAACTCTGCATTTTAGATAACAACATTTTGGGGATTATTGTTTAAGTTTGCTGAAAATGTCATTTCTGTGGAAATGTGTTTCTTGTGCACTTCGAGTTAGGTGTCCCTAGCTCGGGAGGGTAGATCATCCCCCTAAGTGCAGTATGTTTTCTGGATTCACCAGAAGGGTGGGATCCAGTGGTGGCAGCATAAGTGTGTCCAGTGCATGTGTCCCCCGTCCCTGCCCTGGAGTAATGGTACCTGTGTCAAGTGTGGTCAGGTTGAGAAGTCAGGGGTGGTAGAAACTGCCTTACCAGTCTGGGGAGGGGTGTGTGTGGATGAATGGTGTGTGGCACTGGACGTGTTTGTGAGTTCTCTGGACGGGGAGCTTGCTGAATGCTAGTTTTGCTCAGATATTTAAGTCCTGTGTGTTGAACTTTTCCCAAGAACGTCTGCAGATAGTGGAGCCTGCTTGTTGATTTCTGTGGTCTGTTGAGAGACAGAATTTTGGAGTTGGTAATGTTCTGGGAGGAGAGAGGCATAGGGGATGGAGTGATTCCAAAAGGAGTGTCTGAGGTGTCTTCCAGCCCAGCGTGGTGGAAGAGGCTCAGTGTAGCCCAGCTAGGTCTCGGTGTAGGGGCCCACGTCCTGTCTCAAGAGGAGAAGGAGTGGGTGGGACTGCATGTCTCCAGGTGCCCGAAACCCAGTGTCAGGGCCTGGATTGTTTCTGAAGGGAACATCAGGCCGGGGGCCTAGGCTGTACCAATAGGTCATTTGAGGAGGATCTTCCAGAGTGTCTGGAGAACGTGGAACCTCTGTAACCAGGGTTCCAGTAGTTCTGGTGTCTGGCAGTACCGCTCCAGTTGGGAGGGTGCAGAAGTCCAGATGGAGGGGTGCGAGGGGGATAGGTTCCCCAGTGGAAGAGCCAGTGGGTCAGGGGCCAACCAGAAGGGTTGTGTCGCCAGGGAGTGACCATGGTGATGCCACTTCTGTCCTGAGTGTCAGGCAGACTTGTACACGACACATTAGTTGTGTCACCCTCAAGGAAGTCCTGGTGCGCCAGGCATCTGACCAAAGGGTACGTCCCTCGGTTGGGGAGCCAGTAGCCGGTGTTTCCGGATCTGGACGTCAGGGCAACTGTATGTAGTGTCCTGAAGTTACAAGAGGGAACTCCTGCCTGAAGAGAAGGAACCGGGTAAGCTGTATGGGGTATTGACCTGCAGTGGTTGCCTTGCTGCTGAAGGAGGAGAGAAAGTCTTAGATTTTTGTTTCCAACTTGTAGAAGTCCTGGTGCGCCAGGCATCTAACCAAAGGGTAGCGTCCCTAGGTTGGGGAGCCAGGGTCAGGTGTTGCCTGTCCTGGACAGCAGGGCGACTGTAGCCAGTGTCCTGGCCGGTTTGTCTTCTAGGGGTACCCCTGTGAACACAGGTGGGGCTCATCTTAAGTGAAGAGACCCTGTGTTTCCCAGAAGGGGTGGTACAGGCCTAGCAGGGATCTTTAGGGTTCTTGGCTGAGTGTTGTGGTACTACCCTGAGAGCAGGTGGGGCCTACCTTAAGTGGAGGGACCCTGTTCTACAGTGGGAGGGTGCAGAACTCTGGAAGGGGGTCAGAGGGAGTCTGACCCCGGTGCATTCGGTGAATTTGGATCCCAGGTGGGAGATTTGTGTTCTGGAGGGTGCTTCAGAAGTAGAGGTAGGGTGGGGCATTCTTGCCCGTGACCTCTGGTCAGCCTGAGGGTGCGGACCCTAGGTTGGAGGATCAGTGGTAGTTTGGACCTACACTGAGAGGGAGTGGAGAATGGCTAGTGCAGGCCAGGGGTTACTACCCCCCACTCTGTGGATTGGCAAGGACCAGTGGTATCTAGGTGGCCTAGGGCCTGGTCCTAGCCGTGGACAGCTAAGGAGTACCAGTGGGGTAGCCTAGTTGGGCCGGTGTTTTTTTTAAGGATGTGCTTGTCTTATGGATCAACTTGGAGTAGAACCGGAGGGTGTCCCTGCAGTGCGGGCCCGCGTCCGTGTTCTATCGCCCCAAGCAGGGAAGTCCATCACGGTGGTGATTGGCCTACCCTGCGTTTTGGCTGGAAGGGGGTCGTGTTGGACTTGGGCCTTCTGGCAGGGTCACCCCTGAACTTTTTGCCTTGAAATTATAGTGATTTCTGGTCTTTGCGCACTTTGACACTGTGGCGCAGTGTAAAGTGCGTGCTCTCCTTGAGTGCGTGTGTGAGATAGGCCTGCCCTCCCATAGGAATGCATGGGGAATGTATGTGTCCCTGGTAGTTCCTGATGCGTGGGGAGTGCAGGCTCGAGTTTGGTATGTGTGAACTCGTGGGAGGGAATGCTGCGCAACGGTATGTGTGGCATGTATGTGTCTAGTAGGGAAGCGCCATTTCTAGACATGGCTGTACGTGTGCTGTGAGGGTGCGGGCGCATGATTGGCTGGAGCTGGCTGGCATGCCAGGCTCCAGGAAGTCTGGATGGGTCTGCCCGGTGGTGAGTGGGAGATTAGCATGAGTGATGTGTGGGAGGAGTGTACCTGTGTCCTGGATGGGCTGGGTTTTCCCCACACAATGCTGGCTCCGCCCCCCTGTGGTGTGACTGATGACCCAAGCCCTGCCAGTGAATAGAATGGGTGGTTGGGCCATCAAGAGTGCTCAAGAACCAGCTGCGACTGGTTCTGCCCCCACCCTGCACCTACAGACAAAGGGTTGCTCTGTATAAAAAGAGGCTGTGACCTCTTGAAAAAGGTTCTTGTTTGCTGCTTGAATCTTGCCAGGGGCGTGCTGCTGCTTGGGCTCAGGGATGGCTTGCCTCCCTGAGCCCTGCCCAGCCCCTGGACTTTTGATGACCACCTCCTGAAGGACTTTGTGGCTTTTTGTGCCTTCATAGCGCTGGGAGCGCTCTCCTTTGACCCCTGGTGCATGAGAGCTTTATTCTGTGTGCCTAGCGCTGGGCGAGCGCTTTATTTGCCTTATAGCGCTTGAAAGCGCTGTGTTGTTTCCTAGCGCTCGGAGCGCTTTATTTTGACTTTTGCCCCGATTTTCGTGATATTCATGCACGGGTGCCACCCCGCTTATCAGAGCCCTAGCGGGTGCCACCCCGCCATTTACGTTGTATTTCGAGGGTGCCCACCCCTCGCTATGGCCCTGAGAAATCACCGCCGCGGCCGCGGGCAAAACCAGGATGTCAGGCAGCATCGCGCCTGACTGTAGGCGGGACTTCCGGTCTGCCGGAGGAAGTCCCGCCCGCCGCCGCGCTGTGATTGGTCGGGGCGCCCGGCCGGAGAAGAGGAGCCCAGAGCCTTGAGGGCTCCACTTTCCAAGTCCCGGTCCCGAGATGGGGGACCGGGTGAAGATGCCCCCCTCCCCTCCTGGAGCCGGATGTTGCGTGTTGGGGCTCCCAGGAGGGAGGGGAGCCCCAGAGGCGAAGTCCTGCGCTGTCCCCGGAGAGGGGACACTGAGAGAATGGACGCCCGGAGCCCGGTAAGGAGAGGGGCCTCGGGGCTGTCCTGATTGTTCTTCGAGCGGCCCCACATGATAGCGGGCCGCTCCCACGATGTGGCCATATCTGTCGCCAGGGGCAGAGTGATGCCTAGAGCCCGAGTGGCCCCCACCTGTTTTGGCCCCATTCGAGTCTTCAGAGCCCCGTGGCTCCAACGAAGCCCCCATTAGTTTCAGAGCCTAGATTGCTCCGGGGGCACAGCTGATCTCCAGGCCTAGGGGGCTCAAAAGTGCACCTATGTTTCTTCCAGAGCCTAGAGGGCTCCCAGTTTGTGCAGTTTTGGTTCCAGAGGGCTAGTAAGAGCCCTGTCGCCATTCTGTTTTCAGCTGCCCAGCAAGTAGTGGGCAGCTGCACCGTGTAGGTCTTTCTTTTCCTAGGGACATGTACTTTGGATCAGGAGTGAGGCGCACTCCTTCATCCCTGGCCTTTCCCCAGCTGCGCAGCACTTAGTGCCAGCTACAGCGTTTAGGCCCCCTGTCCTGTCCCTCAGCTGCCCAGCAAGTAGTGGGCAGCTGCTACGTTTAGGTCCTGGCGCAGTGGCGCAACCTGGACTTTGTGAGTTCTGCGCTAAAGGTGATTTATGCGCTATCTGAGGTTTAGATGCTGTGATGATCTATGTCCTATTGCTTTTGGGTGTTAGGAAATGTACAATGTGTAGTATGTTTTGCGCACCCTGTGTTCTGCACCTCTGAATGTGTTGTTGATACATTATGTGCCCTGTTCCTTACACCGCTGAACGTGTGTTGATGCGTCATGTGTTCCTTACACCGCTGAATGTAGGTTCTGCATCATGTGTTTTGTCCCCAGGTCTATGCCCCTACTTGTATTGTGATACTGAGGTGGTTGTTCTTGCTAGTGCAGGTGGTGCTAGTAAGGTCCTGGTTCCCTGCGTGACCTGTTCCTAGGGTGGTTAGGATTGCGTAGGGGGGACTTACCAGTTACCAGTGGGTACTGGTTGTGTGCTTTATGTCCTATTTTGTGTTACAGTGATCTTCTGTTATAAGTGATCCCAAGGGCTTGATACTAAGCTTGCCCCCTGACCAGAGTCCCAGGACCAGTGGACTCTATGGTGCCTTCCCTGCCAAATTGCTGGGACTTGTCTGATCTCCCTTGGCCCCTGGGGCCTCGCTGAAGTGTGCCTCGCTCGTTCCCCTCGGCAGCTCGTGCCGGCAGCCCGTCCAAGCCTCGAGCAGCGCCGCTCTCCCCTGAGCCGCGCTGCTTCGCTGGGTCGCCCGCATCCTGCCTTCCCCTCCTCTTCTGAGCCGCACACATTGGTCGCTCCAGAGAAACGCTTGTACCGTGCCGGCAGCCCGTCCAAGCCTCGAGCAGCGCCGCTCTCCCCTGAGCCGCGCCGCTTCGCTGGGTCGCCCGCTCAAGCTTACTAAGGAGGTCACTCGCATTATCCCGTGCAACCAGGACGGAAGGTACTGTCTGATAGGCTATGTTCTAAGTTCTAGGCCTACAAGTATTGTATTGTTACTTCTAAAAGTGCTGATTCCTGACAGTGGTCCAGGTGGCCCTGTCTTGTAAATAATCCCTTGTAAATTCTGCCCGTGCCTCTGGCACATTGTAAAGTGTGTTTTATCTAATGTGTTTTGGTGTAATACAAAGGCTATTTTTATATAACCTTGTGTGGAGTTTCCTTTGTGGTGGGCCTTTGGGTGTTGTTGCTGGGGTGCGTGCGCAAATACTTAACTTACATCGCCTCCAAGTTTAGCCTTGCTGCTCGCGCCACGTTACCTAGAGGGTGAGTAGGGGTTATCTTGGCGTGTAACTCCCTTGCCCTGACTTGGGGGTGGTGGTCTCTGACTGACTTTGGCGAAAGCCCTGGCCAGCCAGGGATCCCATTTCCAACAGTACCTTTACGAGAACAAACTTCCTACGGAACCTCCGCACCGGAACCCATACAAGTGGCCTTCCTCCCCATACAGACCGGATTCGTCGCAACACGACCGCTGCTGCAGCGGGGCTGTCGCAAACGCCTCCCCAGGGTCTCGGGAGCAACGCATCGCTTGTTTTCCACCACATCAACTTCTGCTTTTGGAACTTTGTCGCAACTAAAAGGTACTGTGAGCTAACTTGACGCAACTGTGAACTTTTCACGTAACTGTGGATTCTTTTATCGCAACCTAAAGAATTTTAACGCAACCTGAAGAATTTTTATCGCAACCTTAAGAACTCTTTTGAAACCATATTGCTGAACTATGTATGTTGGATTTTCGTCGTTTTGGTCTTGTGTAGTTTAGATTAAATACCTTTATTTTTCTAAACTGTTGTGGAGTCAGTTTGTGGTGTTTTCACTGTGTTACTGTGAGTGTTGGTACAAATACTTTACACATTGCCTCTGGTTAGCCTAGACTGCTCGTGCCAAGCTACATAGAGGGTGAGCAGGGGTTATCTCAGAGGGTTTCCTCCTTACCCTGACTAGAAGCAAGGGTCACTATTTGGACAGTGGTACCTACCCCTGCCAACTAGAGACCCCCATTTCTAACAGGTATGTTCCCGAGAAAAGCCATAGTGACGCCCTGCTTGCTGATGGAGTATTGTCTGGGGTAGAAAGATAGGATTCTTTTAGGTTTCAGGTAACAGGTTTCATGCATTTAACGATTCACCTGGCAATATCTGCTTTAGAAATGGGATGACCTTTATGATGCTGTGAAAAGACAACAAAAAGCTGTTGCGTCTTGTGAAATTACTTGGTCCTATCTATATAGTACATGAGAGCACTGACATCAAGTGTGTGGAGTGCTCTCTCAGCTACCAAGTTAGTAGACTAGGAGCTCGATTGTTTGGTTGAGGTGAAACGGGGAGAACACCTTAGGTAAGAATTGTAGGATTGGTTCTAAGAACCACTTTGTCATTGTGGACCTAGAAGAAAGGTTCCCGTAGTGTGAAGGCCTGGAGTTCACGGATATGTCAGTGTGACATTATGGATACGAAAAAGGCAACCTACCAGGAAAGGCACTGCAGAGGGCAAGAATGCAGTGAGTCGAAAGAAAGCCCATGAGTTTGGTGAGGACAATATTCATATTCGAGATTGGGGCAGGAGGCACCTTTGGTGGAGTGACACATTTAAGGCCCTCCATAAAAGCTTTATCAACAAGTATTTTGAAGAGTGAGGATTATTCCCTGTTCTGCATGTATGCAAGTGATATTGGCTAGGTGTAGCTGAATTGATGTGTATGGTAATCCTGACTTTTGCAGGTGTAGAAGGTAGCTAATAATGTGTTGTACAGTAGACATAAAAGGGTTTATGTGGTTTGGAGTACAGTAGTAGACAAATCGCTTCCACTTGGCAGCATAGCAGGTGTGTGTGGTAGGCTCACAGGCTTCTCTGTGTATGTTGATGCACTCTTGATGTAGGTTAAGGTAACCAAACTCTAGGACCTCAGGAGCCAGATTCCTAGGATGAACTGCCTGGAGTCTGGGTGTTTGACTTTACTCAGATTTTCTGTGAGAAGCTCCAACCTGTAGGGGACCTTCTAATGGGGGGCGATGGACATCTCTAGAAGGGCTGAAAACCATGGTTGTCTAGTCCATGTGTGAGTCACCAGGCTAAAGGTGAGGCATGCTTGCCTCAGCTTCCTGGCTACGTATGGCAGAAGTAGGAGATGAGGAAAAGCATACGAACAAATCCCTGACCAGTTCATCCACCGAATATTGCCCATGGACTTGGAACCTGTGGCAAAGTTTGGGCATTTTGCGTTTTCACACGTGAAAATGTCTGAGTCTAGGGCGTCCGACTGGCAAAAGTAAAGGAGTTGGTGGAGTTCCCACTCAAGAACTTGTTGACACAACCTACTGAGCAGGTCTGCCAAGTTGTTGTCTACTCCCAGAAAATACCTTGCCAGGAGAGGAGTAGGTGCGACAGAAGTGTCCTAAGGCCTTTTGTATGGCAGTGGAGTGTCCGAAGATGGAGCATCTTCGAAGGCGAGCCTGTGATTCTGAGGCAAAGTCTTTGCTGAGATCTAACCTGTGGGTGGACGGATGGTGATGATATGCCACTGCCTTTCATCTAGCTCCTGTTGCTGGTTTTCGAGGATAGATCTTTTCTCGGAGTCAGCTGTTGATGGCCAACTGATTTTTCCACGCCAACGGGTGGTTTCAGCTTTGATGGCAGCGTTGACTTCTAAGCTTCAGTGCCGACAAGCAATTTCGGACTTGCGGGTCCCCGAGGGTGGTGGCTCTTGAGTGCTTCCCTTCCAGGACCCAAGTCCTTGCTTCAGTGTGGACCAAACTAGGGCCAGACGGTGGTGGTGCACCTAAAAGTGGCGGGGGCCTCATGCACAGGTTTTGACACTTGTCCCCCTGAGGTCCTATTGATGTAAGTAAGGCTATTGTGTCTTTTCTCATCTGATAATGTGTCTCTGCCCAGGCACTGCTCCTGCCGAACCCTTAGATACCCAGTTTTCCAAGCCTGTTGTTTTGTCTGTTTTAAATTAAGCTGCAGGGCTAGGAGTCCTTACCTTCTTCCTGTAGATGTGAACAGTGGCACAAAGATAAGCCAAGCAACTGAAACCTGGAAAATGGACCATCGGGGAAGTGGAGCTAATATGTCAGATAATTTGGTGCTTTTTGGGTTTCGCCTGCCGAAGGCTGCGCTCTGCGCAGCTTTTCAGCGCAGGTGAAATCCTATGTTGACAATAAGCACTTCGGGAACGTCCCCCGGCTCTCATTGGCTAGCTCCATAAATGGAGGCTAGCCATTGAGTGCCGGATCTGTCCGTCAAGGCCGGACCAGATTCGGGGGCGTTCCCGAGATTTTTTCCCAGGGCGGAGTTACGTTTTTTCCCGTTCCCTCCCCTTTCACTGAAAGTGAATTCAGATGCGCTGTCCATTCCCGCCCCCTCCGTGTGCCTTTCCGCCCCCCCCCCTCGCTGTCCTTTGCACGTTTCCCGCCGTCCGTGTCCTCTCCCGCCCCCTCCCGCCGTCCGTGTCTTCTCCCGCCCCCTCCCGCCCCCTCCCGCCGTCCGTGTCCTCTCCCGCCCCCCTCCCGCCGTCCGTGTCCTCTCCCGCCCTCCTCCCGCCGTTCGTGTCCTCTCCCGCCCCCTCCCGCCCCCTCCCGCCGTCCGGGCCAGTTTCCCGACAAGAACTCCCCCGGTTGTGCTGTGCTGAGTTGTACCGCTCCCCTCCTCTACCTTCCTCTGCTAGTTAGACAGCACGCTCAACATGCCCTCAGTGCGCCTCCCTGCCACAGTGCGAGCGCGAGCACTGCTGCTGCCCTCTTTTCCCCAGAAAAGGAAAGGGACTCTGCTCGCTACTTTCTGGAAACTCCTCCGTGCTTCAATCGCAGCGGTCCATAGACTGATGTAGGGGGTTAGCGTCGCCCTCCGCTTTCCATGAGGGAGCGGACCGAACGAGTAGAGGTAAGAGTATCCTCTGTTTCCACCGTTGCCTTCACTCATTCTTGGTATTTGGGATTTATGACTGCTCTTGTTTGTCTCCGGTTTCATTGACTGCTTTTTCTTTTGGACTCGTTGTTTTCGATTTTGCGTTATATCCTTGAAGAAAAGGGAAAAATCAAATTACCTATGAGGTTCACATATCGATTAGGTAGGGTTAGGTATGGGTAAATACATGCTGGACGTTATATTTCACCACGATTTCTAGTTTTTTAATAGCCTTACTATAAACTGTATAGTGTGTGCACTTGAAGTACTAACGCGTATGTTGAAAAGGGTACATACGGCACGCTTTTCTTTTTTTCAAATAGAGAAGCCCGATTGTATTACCACACTGCCCCATCTTCTTCTGTTTTTTATCCCTCAACGCCTTCTTTGCGGCGTAAGAGGAATCGCTTTTAAACTACAAGACCCAGAATGCAAAGTGCTGGTAGCTAAAAGCCCGGAGTACCTAAGAGTTGCACGTATGGCAGGAGGAGCGTGTCATGGGCTGCCCAACAGGACCACTGCCTACAATATGCAGTCTTACTCAGGCTAAAGACCTGATTTTTCTTTTCTTTTACTTTTCTGTTTCTATAAAATGACTCCACTTCAATGTAAGTTCGTGGGCAAAATACATTTCCCCGATTTAGTTTTCATAATCTTCCCTCTTTCCTACTGCCAAATGCTGGTATGTATGCTACACATACTTAAGGGACATGTTGTACTTGATCGAACAGAAGATTTATGGCAAGCCGATTATCCCAATGGCCAGGCCTCGAAAAATCAACTCGCCCACTTGCTATGGCAGATTTTATAAGCGCCAACTTTTATTAGGGACTGCTGGCCAAGTCTGGGGAGATACTCCAGCTGCAAAAGAACAGGTGTTCGTTAAATCCAGAAAGTGAATGAGCAATAAAGGTACCTTTAAGTCTTGTTACATTTGCTATGGCTTCAAAGACTGCCAGATATCAGCTTATATCTACTTACAAATTACTCTTTATTTTATCCATCGAGATCGTGTTTACAAAATACTCTGACTGCGCAGTCAGAGAAAGAAAAGTAAAGTGAACTGTTATGCTTTGTGAAATGTAAGGCTATAGGACTTCAGTTTCCTTCTAATATACAATTAAATTGATTGTAAATCACTTGTACACATATTTCAAAATTAATTCAGCATTTGAGAAACAAGTTTTTGTTTTAATTCTGCAGTGTGAAGGAAACAAATATTTTATTAGGATAGCTCTAACTTTTCCAAAGGCGAAACCATTGCATTGTAAATGCTTGTTCATTTATCCTCTCTCTTTTTTTTCGTACTAGAAAGCCCAGAAAGATGCATACATGTATTTCACAGGGAGAAGCCCCATTAATTGCTTTCACTAAAGTGTCAACAGCTTTGAATATTTATAGTTAACACCTCTGAGCTGGTACTTAGCTCTTCTTTGAATCTAAATACAATCTCTAAACTTGCATTGAGAAAGGGACAAGCCACTAGAGGGCTCCTGTGTTGCTGTGTGTACGTTAGTGGGCTGTTTTCTAGTTCAACCCCTTAGTATGGTGCGCTCCTATATAAGCATGCCATTTAACTTTGTTTTTTGTACTGCAGTACGTCAATTCTTTAGTAATTGTATATACAGGCACTTGCTTTCCGTAATATTTCAATATATATTAACCTGATTTTTCAAAAGGCTGCTACCCATGTATTTTTCACTTACAATCAATTGAATGTTCTCCCCCTACGGTGCCATTCAATCAATCTGTCCTTCCACACTCCAGGAACTCCCCCCCCCCCCCCCCATTAGTTATCTGGGAGCAATAGATGCACAACGATTCAGAGCAGAAAGGAGAAAGTTTATTCTTGAACATAGTCTTGGACGAGAGGGTCAGCACATCCTCAAGATGTCTTGTATCATCTCCGGTTGCATCTGCAAAAAAACGTGGGAGTCATTTTTGATTACTCTCACTTTAGACTCTCAGATCAGCAGGACTACGAGCTCCTGTTTCTTCACCTTTAGAACCTTGAAGAAAATCTTTGCTCTTATCCCTTCTGAACTTTGAGTTGCAGTGGTCATCACCTTAATTGAATCACACTTAGACTATTATAATGCTTTATATCTGAACATCAACAAGTCCTCGCTGAACAGACTGTAGGTCATTCAGGATGTGGCAGCCCGCCTTCTCCTGAATGTGTCGAAATATCTCTTGCTGAGAAAGGGCAGCCATTTAGAAAGCGGGTGGTAGATATAAAGCTCTTTGCATGATCCTGGACCTTTTAGAACAGCCTTCCAGTGGTACACTCCTAAAAGACTGCTTAGATCATCCTCTCAGGAAGGCGACGGTTCCCATATCCCCCTAAGTCAGGTAGGGTGGCCGCTCCTTCTCGGTGGCAGCAACTAAATTATGGCACACTTTATCTGTGCATATTGCGGCTCTAGAGTCTGTACAGTGTTTTGCAAGCAACTTAAAACCTGGCTCATTTTTCTTCAGTGAGTGCAGTTCCTTGGTCTCCTTTGGTTGTTTCTTTACTTGCACTAGCGCCTTGCCACCTTCAGGTTTAGAGCATTTTACAAATCTCATTCCATTCCATCTCAGCTTCTACTACTGTTGAGGGAAAAGAGTTGGGTGAACTTCCAGAGGCTGTTCAATGCCCGGAGGAATGTTTCAGTTCACAAAAAAGTATTGCAGTCGGATGCTTCAATTTGTTTCAAGGTAACAGCAGTTTGATGAATCTGTTAAGAACCATGTTATAGCTCTTAGAATTCTAGCTTCCATCTGCCAATTTGAAAAATTCACAGACCAGATGATTAAGGATCAGTTAGTTGTGCGAGGTCATAGTAAGATAATGTAGTAGAAATTACTCTAGTTTAACCTCTTTGCCGCAGCCCAAATTCCGCTGCGGTGCGGCGGAATTTGACGCGTGCGCAGATTGGACGGCCCCTAGCCGTCCGACGCACACTCCCACCGTTGACTTAAGCTATTAATGCTGCCAGTACATTCGATTCCTCACGGGAAGAAATTAAAATAAATATAAAAGTTTCCAAAGAACCATTCTGTGCAATTTAGAACTATGCTATTTCCTCATCAGGAAAAATAGATCACAAGAAGACATTTTTGATCAATTTCTTTGCAAACTAACAGTCAAGCGTGTAGTGGATCTTCAATACATGTGGGGGGTCCTTCAAATTTTATGCAGCCGCAAAAAAGACTTGTAACCTGAGTGAAATTTTATGTTCCTGTGAAAAAAAGTTTGAGTTAGTGCTAATGATGATGATGATACACAGGAAGATCAGGATTTTTTTAAAGATGAATTAAGCCCATGGAAGAGTTTGAATTAGAGAATAAACTCAAAGAGGGCTCAATTCCTGTTAAGCACAGCATGAGGAATTTTCCACTGAGTAAAACAGGGTCTACCTTGCACGCTCTGCCCGGTGCCATTGAACTAGTGGAATTTTCCATTTGGCTTTACCCTGGTAGTCAGAAAACAAAACAAAGAATTGAATGTATGCATGGACCTCAGAGCGCTGAACAAGGTTTTTTGGGTGGATTCTCGCTGGCTATGCAGAATCAATGATCTAATGGTCAAGTTAGAGAGTGCCACTGTTTTCAGTCGACTGGACCTCCAGTCAGGGTATATCCTATATGCTCTTGCAGCCTCATTGTGTCACTTAACAGCATTTGTCATTCCAGATGGAGTCTTTCAATATAAAGAAAATGGTATTTGGTTTGGTTTGGTTCCGACAGCCATTCTTTTTCACACTGTGATAGAGAAGATGCTGGGGAAGTGGATGATGATGTTCTTAAAGTTTGGAAGAACCGGCAAGAGCACAAACATAGTCAATTTTCTTTTGGGAAGGCAGAGAGTGAGGGATTTATGACTGTGGTGTGAAAGATGAATATTTGGATGGAGACAGTTTGAATATTTGGGACATTAGTGCAGATGGTGTCAGTCCAAGGCAGGGCTCAGTTTAGGCCAATAAAGAGGCTCCTTTTCCAGCAAACCCAGTAGAAGGCATGTTCTTTGGAGGACATTGTGAATTTTATGAGCTATATCTACCAAACTTCGCCACTGTGGCTGAATCGATCACAGAGTTACTTTACTTAAGAAAGAAAGAAAAAAAGAAAAAGATTTCCCGGGGTGAAGAGCAGAAGGATGCATTCTCATGCATCAAAAATGATTTCTTGAAAATCCCCCTCTTACATCCATCTGTTACTGGTTACCTGTCTTGTATTAGTGCTAATGCAAGTAAAAGATATTTATGGGCTGTTGTTGTGCAGACATGAGTAAAATGGGAACACACTGTTGATTTTGCATCCTGTGTGTTACGGAAAAAGCTGAAACCCCCTACTTTGTTATTGAGAAGTGAATGCTAACCTGTTCACAGGCAATCCAGAAGTTCTAAAGCTACCTTTGGAGCACCCATTTAACCAGCAGGATTTATCACAACCCTCTTATGTTTATTTGGAGTAGACCTGGTGTACGCTACATCAGATTAACAGCAAAGTTGGCCAGCATAAGTGCAAAGTTACCGGAGGTCAATTCGCCTATAGGATAGGTTTCGGGGATGACTACCTGAGCTGAGGGAAGCAGCGGAATAAATACTCAATGGCACCTGTTCCTTCCAGTTTCCAAAGATATTTGTCACAACAATGCTGAAAGGTCTGATCGTTCGAGGGATTTTCCCATCTCCAGCTGTTCAAACCCTTCTCTTGACTTTGAGTGTTCCTACTACAAAGTCCACAACCACTGATGGACGGATGCCCCTTGTTGGGAAATGGTGCAGAATTACACCTGCATGGAAGAAACATTATGTTTTATTTCTGTCTTCCCAGTGGTTGCTTTTTGTGTCCAATGCCGGGTTCTTCCTTCCAGTACATCTTGTGCACATATTATTGAACATCTCTCTTATTCAATGTAGTGGCCTATTTTTGTCTCAGTTCTTCCTCTTGTTTATATATTACTTTTGATGAGTTAGTCTCACTAAAAAAAGGGAGATATAGTATGTCTTTTGACTTGTGTGTCCATGCGAAAATGTTTGAAATTTGGGTTTTGAAGAAGAATGGTAGAGGTGAGTGACTAGAGAGCTGAGGCAGCTACTCCAATTCTTTGGGCATGAAGGAAAACAACAGTTTATCACCCCATGTGCATTTGAGTGGTTCTTTTCAACACCATCCTAAGATCTACGGCTGAATACTGATTTACCTTCTAATGTGGCTAAATGTTCAATGATATTTGGGAGTGGGTGGCTGTTCACTATTATGTTAGCATTGAATGCACTTAGACCAACACATAGTTTGAGCGAATTGTTAGCTTCTTAGCCAGTACAATCAAGATACTTATTCAGATGATTCTATGTCATCAATAATGCCATAATTTACAAGCTGATCAAGAATATCCCTCAGTTCTTCCCTTACATTATTAGGTACTCCTCAGGAGGTACGTGCTCGCAGGTTTAGCTCCTTCTTCAATAGTATTCCACGTGAGAAGTTTTTCATTCTACCAAATTGATTGTAAAATGGTTTTTGAAATATTTCCATGGTTGTGTCAGCATCAAAAGTTGGCCTGACTACCAATAATTGTTCCTCTGCCCATGGGTTACATTTAATACGCAGGTCCCTCTGGTCATATGCTCATAACACATCTATCCATTTTTCAGCAACATACGATTTTACATTGTGGTCTCTGTCTTTAAATAAACTCTTCAAAATCTTATTATATCAACAGTGTCTCCTTCAAATGCTTTGGGTCATATTTTAGATTATTGCGCATCGAACATCTCAAGTACACCCTTAAATTTCTCAATACATTTTTATTTTGCAATTATGGTCCATGGAAGCTCAAAGTCAGCCATTAAGGTCAATTCTTGGTCCAAGATTCTAACTTGACACTTGGGTTGTTCTTTGGGTAGTTCTTTCTTCAGTACCTCTTTCCTCTTTTTGTCTTTTACAGCCAAAGCAAATACACTTTCTTTGTCACATTCACTGTAAGTCAAGTTGTCTGATGTTCTGTTCTTGTTACTCTCACAAACACAAAATATTCTGCATCTGGAGTATAGGTTTTTATGTCCCTACAAATCCTGGAAAAGTTAGCACAGTTCTTACTTTTCTTTCCTACTGCAAGGCAGTTCTTTACAAGGCAACGTGGCTGTAACTTTCACCTTCGTTAACACTTAGTTCCAATCTTTTTGACGTTTAACTCTTCTTTGGATAAGGAAATGGTTATGCTACATACTTCGTGGTTTCACACTCTCATTCTTTTCTTCATTAACTGATTGAACCCATAAAGCTGTATGCTTAATAGCCTTACCCATAGCCATAGTTTCTTGTAATAAGGTGTTACCTAATGCCCCGTGCCATTTTCTGAGTAAAATAGCCAAAGTTACATGATATTTATCCCAGCAGTCGACATTTTATCACCTTCTGTGGCAAACATGTATGTGGTAAACTCGTCCTTCCACCATATCCAAGGTAGTGGTGGAGGTTTGAATTGCATGTTTGAATACTACAGGGAAATAATACAACACAAATCTTAACTAAATAAACGACTGATAGTATTAATAAAGTCATATGTAAGCCCGAAAAATGACAGTCTAATACTACGCTAGTAGATGAAGAGCGTCAAAGGTAAAAACTCCATTAAATTGTGTGCACACCACCGACGTGCAGAACATGGAGTTGTGCTTCCAGGACTCGCTTAGTCGTGTTTGTGTGCACAGCACAGATGTACAGAAGCATCACTATTTTTCTGCACTATAATTGTGCACACATCTCAGCAACATTCAGGGGTTGAAGTTGGATAAAAAATATCGGCTCTGGCGATTAAAAAAAGTGCCCCCCATTAGCGATCCAGCTAGCTAAGAAAGGGGCAAGCATTTCATAACCAGACCAGTTGTAAACTTGTAAAGACTCGCTGTCCAGTTATTGTGCAAGGTATAGGAGACCTAATGCATTTGTATTTACTGTAGCAAATATTAGTGGTAAAATCAGGGAAATCAACAGGGAAAACAGGCCCACCCAGCGCTAAAACATGCCCAGCTCAGACCAGCTCATCGGGCACTGTCTGATAGCCCTTTAAGCCAGTCCGACCCTGCCAAAAGGCAGCTATCATTCACTTCCAGGAATTCTTAAGAGAACTGTAAGCATATTAAATGCACAATTATAATGTACCCCAGTAGGTGGCGCCAAAATACAACAAAGAGGACAGTCTTGTGCGGCTATTCAGTTTCGTCATTAGTTCGGACTTAAATTCAAGAGTTTTATTTAGCTCTCTCACTTCAGAGACATGTTCATGCAAAGTCAGCAGCAGAGAGCAAGCAGTTCCGCTCACAGCACCGAGATGGACCTAAGACAAGTCAGAGTGAAAATCAGCGATGTCCTTAATGGCGGATATAAAATGTCGGCCAGTGCCCATCTCCGGATGCCACTGCCCCTCCCAGCGCTGCCAATGGCAGAACCAGCACAACAACTAACCATCGCACTCCTACAAGTGGGACAATTCAGACGATTCTAAGGCCCCAACGGGGTAAGAACGAAGTGGGCTGCAGTATCATTCATTTTCAATATATACTGATTTGTTAACTAATGTTGTGCTAATCTCAAAATTAGACAGACAGCACCACCGTGTGGTGAACTGGTACTAGGGCCAGTGCTGACAATGAAGTGCCGGAAATGAACGGCTCGGATAAAGAACGAGGTGCGTCAGTTCCGGCACCTTGACCTGCTAGCAATTAACAGTCTGAGCTACAAAAGAAACTTGTCGCCAATCTAGCAAAGTAAAATTCCAGCACACGAAGGTATAAACTATTTAGATTATTGCAGACATAGTGCACCTACAGAGTAAGTAACTAAATAACATTTAGGAAAAAGAACATTTTAGTGCCTAATTATGAGTGGCTCATTAAATTCCGTCCTGTGCATAAACCCGTTTACACACAAGACGGAATTAGTAGCAAAGTACCACAAGCATTTGCATAGCTGCCAAGGTTTCAGATTGCTATGTGTGACATTTGTATAATTTCAGTAAAATTATGAGTGACATTTCAACGACTATGAGTGACACTTCTCGCGAGCAAAAGGAAGCCATGAAGACGAGGAAAACATACATACATATATCAGATATTGCACTCATTTGAGGAATGAAAACTCTAAGATCTTAAAACTGCTGTAAAGCACCAGAAATAGAACGGCACTTAGGTGTGAATGTGCGAGGTGTTTTGCTTCTAAGCACTTCCCTTCACCGACCCCACAGGACCTTCTGCCTCCCTGAGTTCGCCGTACTATGCCTCACAATCCTAAGGGGACACCCGGGTTGTAGGCACAGAAAGCAGGTGCTGCCTCGTACTACAGGTGTAAATGTGTGAGGTGCTCTGCTTCTAAGCACCTAACACCAATGATCCCCGGCACCTCCAGCCCTCCTTGAGTTCTGAAGCACTCTCTCCGCCCTACCATGCCTCCCATGCTCATAAGGGGGACACCCAGGCTGCAGGCACAGAGGGGGAGTGACAGATGAGCTGCCTAAATTTAAAATTAAGAGTCAACACAGCTGACTTGTGAACGCCGCTGCAGACAGGCACGGACAGTGATTGGGCAACAAGTTAGTAGCACTAATAAGCTGAGGTACACAGGTCACTCACAGCAGGCAGCATTATTTTTTATAACAACGACCCCTCGACTCAGTGACACCAAAAATAATTACAACATATCCTCTGCACAGATCACACCACAGCAGGGCTCTCACAGAAATCTAGACAAAGCTGTGCTGATGACCCTGCTGAAAGTAATATGTTATTGTGGGACGACTGGTCGGGTCCGTCACCACTGACCAGAAGCACTGCAAGTCACGCCAACCTTTACACTGGTGCACTACCTCCATTTCATTAAAACATGCTCACACTGCTCCCTTAGCTTAGTATCAACTGAACTGCAACTGACGGAATTGGATATGCACCTTTGACTGTTGTGGTCCATGGATTTCAGTTCAGGTTTGTGAATTCAGTATTTGCCTGAACTGGTGCGGGCCAATTAAAACCATTTAGTAAACGCTGTGTGACTTCAACTTATGTCACCAAATGAGGGATCGCTCCACAACGTGACTCCTAAAAAATTGTATGTAACTAAGACTGCAGCCAGAAAGATTAGGATCAGAATGTACAGGTACAGGTACAGTGAGGGGCACCGGGTAAATGCAGAGCTGAATTTCTGTGCGTTCTTGGTGATGGTTTGAGCGTGGGGTAACGTGAGGACACAGCGGCAAGGACTTAGAAAGAGTCCACTGAAGATCCCCAGGCGTGGCAGGAGAAGAGCCCGAGTGGGGGCCTTACCGTTTTACCTGAGGGACCAGCATATTGTGTGCTGACAGGAAACAATGATTGCCAGCACACAGGGCCGGAGAGGAGTGAGTCCTCGAATTCTGAGGCCCTGTGTCTTCTCAAGGCACAAGAAAATCTGTGTGGGGCAAACCGTGGTGAGTAGGAGAGAGTGAGAGGAAAAAATGGGATGCAGCCTGACATCGGACACAGCAGCACTAGTGCCAGCTCAGGCCGTGATGATTCCAACTCCCCCCATTCCCTCCCCCACTGTAATCATTTCCTTTCAAAATTCCGCCAGCCTTAGTGCTGGCTGACTGTCCCTGTTGTGAGTTCTGATGAGCCTGGCCGCGCGTTAATGCACGAACCTTACTGTTCAGTTATTGTGACAGATCACTCCTACTCAGGCTGTGACTGACATTAACTCAAACAAATTGTAAAACGGCATACTACGAAAAATGAACACTTCAGACCTGGCGCATAATATTCCATTTCCCCAGCCGAAAGAATATTGAGAAAAAAATGATTAATCCTATTCCTAGAACTGGAACCCTTCCCTTGGGGCCAGGAGGTCAACTCCTCTTATACCTTTTCGTTAGTTTTCAGATTAACTTGGCTCGTACGGTAAATAATTAATACACAGCTTTGATTTTTTCATCACTACTTACCCAGGGCACATTTTGAAGAGAGTGAAAAATATTAGCACAGCAAGGAGATAGGGGGCATGCGGGGCGGGGTAGGAGACACTGAGTCCCACGTCGTTCACTCCACTGCACTCTTCCTCTTTCGGGCTCGGCAAAATCCCATTCACAGCATGCGGCGGCGGCAGCCATCAGAAGGCCACAGCATGGGGGCCCCTGCAAGCAGACAGCAGCTCCGAGATAGCCGAGCACCACCCGCAAACCAGTGAGGCCCCACGGCGCGTTGGCCTTCCTCTCAAACTTCCCACTGCACTCTGGCAGTAGGACGTGACGTCCCAGACACATCTATATCCGGCCACTTGAATCAAAAAACCTGACTGGTCCCAGCCCTGGAGTCATGGTGTCTGACGGCCGCACAGCGCCGGGCGGGGAATCATCTCATAAATAAGATACATTTTGTTGTAGCACTAAATGATGAGCCTGCCAGCGGCACCCTAAGCATAGCTCTCCTTCGGCCAGGCAGTGGATCGGAAAATAACAATTCGCCGGCGGCCAGCGTTATACGTATTTAGCCAACACAGCACAGGAGGTCTGACTGGTGCAAGCAGCAGCATTGCTGTCAGACAGAGGCCGCAGCGGTGATTGACAGCTCTGAGCTGCAGTAATCCACTCACTGAGAGGGCAGCCCGCCCCCCTGCAGACTGTGTTGAGGAGTGAGACTAGTAGCCGCGGGCCGGCGCTGCTGCACCATTTGCGCATTCTACTTTCCAGGGCAGAGTCGGACAGCAGCCTGGCAGCTCCTGGCAGAGACTGATACATTGTAGCGCGCCGCTCTCAGCCACTACAGAGCTGAGAGCTGCAGTCGGATTAACTTTCTAGGCACTCGGGCTGAGCAGAACCTCTCTCAGAACAGCAGAGAGAGGTTGAGAGCCGGGGCACAGGAGCGCCCTGGCACAGCCTGGAAAATGCGTGACAATGCATTTCAGTGCGGTGATGCGGATCACCGCACTGACATGCGTGAGCGTCACGCCTGTTGCGTGACGCTTGGCAGGACTGCATTTGAAGAACATATTAGCTAAAAGGATGCACCTTGGTATGATACATTTAGAAACGTTATCCACAAATGAATGCCTTCATCTTTTCAGGAACAGGACCCGAACTAAGAACATGCATTGCTATGTCGACAAATGTTGATGCCCTTATTGACTAGGTAGGTTTTAATCCAGCGCATGTAATACATACTGATAGATCGACTGGCATTGCCATGTTCTTGTTTAAATAGATAAGTATTTGTTTGGACTAAGCCTCACCCTACATTTCCCCAGAGATTCGCGCTATTGTGAAACGTATAGAGTTGAAAAGAACAAGAACTGGAATACTGCTTGTATTCTACTAATGTATATTTGATCCTTCTTTATAATATAAATGATTAAATAAAAGGTTTAAAAACATGTGATCTCTGTTGTTACAGAAACTCTTTACCAACATAAATTTATACCAATTATATATAAAAAGCTCGTCCTAATTGGGTCATTAGCCATCACGTCTCCATAGTCAAATTTACAGTATCTCCTTGAATCACAAACCTAGCTCGCTTTAAAAAAAATCCTTCTCTACGTGTTTACCACACCCTGAATTGATAAGATTTATCGTAACATTTAGAATTCACAGCTTTTAATTTTTATCGACATGATAATTCTTGGCTTGTGTAAAGGCTATACTGTCTTGCGGACACCGGATTTAGATACTAGCCTCTGTTTTAAAAGGAGGGAATGGAGATATGTAGGCACTGTATAGAGACCACGTACCCGTTTCCACACTCTTCTCCCATAAACCTCAAACCTGCAGTACACACGCATGGATCATCAGTCCAAACAACCTCCTGCCCACTCAAGCCTCCCGCAGAAAAACTCCACTACCACACTTCATCCTCAACTATGTATCCGCCCGCTGCAGTGCGTCACGCTGCTAACATGTCAGCCAGTCAGTCAGTCAGAAATACTTTTATTTGATCTCGTTAAAAATCATAAAAGAGTGGAAGAAGTTCAATGATACAAACATGTTAAAAAAAGCAAAAATGCATAATTAGATAAATAATTGAAGGTTAAAAAGGTGCTAAGAAAATGAAAAAACAATGCTGTCATGACCTGGATAATCATCCATAGATAATACATTAGATATAACTTTCATATTAAAATGAAATTTTGAACAGTGAGAGGCGGTACTGTACACAAGGGGCCCAGAAATAATGTTGGTGCAGGAGAAGAACAAGGGTCCAAGCAGTCTTTTCGGAACCGCTCCAGTTCATTCTTGTTTGTTGTCTAATTCTTTGGCTGCCATTTTCCAAAGCATAATGGCTTTGCAAGAAAGTTCTATGGAGTGGCCTCAAAGACATTGTATGACTGCAGCTCTGCATGTCCGTAGCTGATTTTTTATCAGCAACTTGCGGAGGACCCTTTTCCGAATTTCTAGAAGTGTGGGGCAGATGCATAGGAGATGTAAGAGGCTCTCTTCTTCTTGTTCACACAGCCGGCATTCTTTTGTTAACCATACTTGTTTCCATTTTGGGGTTAGGTTCTTCCTGGGGAATGACCCCAACCGTAACATAGTCAGATAATGCTTTTTGTGTTGTGAGAAATGTTCTAACAAGTATGGTTGTGGTTTAAGCAACTGATAAGACCGAATCACTGCCCAAGCGTGTTTTTTCTTTGAGAATGCAGTTTTGTCCATTAGCTGTGAAATTTGTTTGGTTGCGCTGTTTACTGCCTTTTTGAAACCAGAGAAAGAAGTATTTGTGTGCCATGCCCCTTCGAGGTGTAAGTCCTTAAGTGAACCTTTTAGGACCGTGGCGATGGAATTATTTAGCCTCGCTTGCTTTTCGATTTCTTCCCAGCAGGAGTGGGCTAATGTGTTATCTTCTGCTTGCCTCATCCACCAATAGTATTTGACAACCGCCCCTTGTCTGGCTGGTTTCGGTTTTTTTAGCCCGTATTCCAGTCGAATCTGGGCTTGAGCAATGTGCTGGGGAATTGTGAACAACCTCTTGAAAAAGCTTGATTGGGCTTGGTTAAGGGCGGCTGCGTCTATTGTATGCATTATTTCTGACCCGTATGATATAGTTGGTATGAATTTTGCTGCGATTACCTTCTGCAGATGCCCTGTTGAGCAGCCTTGTAATTTCCTGTGTAAAATTTTAAATGCGTAGAGAAGTTGTTTTGCTTTCGTTCTCACTTGATTCAGCTTATGTTTGAAGTTAAGATTTTGATCAAGTTGAAACCCTAGATATTTGTAAGATTCCACCTGGGTTATTGGTTTGTCACCCAGGTTCCAGATGAATTTGCCTTTTGACCCTTTTTTATGTGGTTTTGAGAAGCACAGCACCTTAGTTTTCTTGAGATTAATTGTTAATTGGGATACAATGGTGTAGGCTCCTAATTGAGTCATTGATCGTTGAAGACCTATCGGTGTTTGTGATAGAAGGACGATATCATCTGCGTATTGAAGGCTAGTGATTAGTGTTTTGCCCAGTTTTGGGGGGTCAGTTTGGACTCGTTGAAGGTATTTCTCGAGGTCGGCGGTGTAGATGTTGAAGAGGCAAGGGGCCAGCACGCACCCCTGTTTCAGCCCATTTTTAGTTTGGATCTTACTTGTTATGCTGCGCCCGTCTCCTTTTTTTATTTGGACCCATGTATCCGAGTAAAGGTTGATAATTGCCTCCAAAAGTTTTGTTGGTGCCCCCAAGCTTTGCATTTTGGCCCATAGCTTTGCCCTCTGTACTTTATCAAATGCTGCTTTAAGGTCAATAAAGCAGGCGTAGAGGGAGCGGGATTTGGCCATGGCTTGATTGGCTAGGAGTGTGACCACAGAGATGTTGGTAAGGGTGCCCATTCCAGGCCGGAATCCTGTTTGTGTCTTTGGCATCAAGCTTGAATAGCTCACCCAGTCTTCTAGATCTGTCAGCAGGTTTGAGGTGTAAATCTTGGCTTCAACATCGATGAGTGCGATCAATCTGTAGTTGGCGGGGTCTGAACGTGGACCAGATTTATATATGGGATTTAGGATGCTTCCTCTCCAGGAGTCTGGAACCGTATCTGACGATAGTGCGTGTGTGAATAATGAAGTGAGGATGTCAGACCAGAATGAGGGGTCATGCCGGAATAATGCATTAGGCAATCCGTTAGGTCCTGGAGCTCCCTCAGGCCTTAAGTTTTTTATGGTTTTAAGGACCCGTTCTTGGGAGATCTGCAGAAGTGGTTCTGGCAGTTCAATCTTAGGTGTATCGTAAGCTATTGCTGCAATGGGGATTTCCTGATTTGTGGCTCCTGAGGGTAGGATGTCATTATATGTTTGCTCGATGTGTGCTTTCCAGGTGTCCTCCATTACGTCAGAGTTGAAATGCCTGTTCTTGCCGTTCGATAGCTGGTTAATTAAATCCCAGAAGAGCTTAGAGTCTTTTTGGTTGCTGGCATGGAGGAGTTTTGCCCAGAGTTCTTCTCTGAAGGCTTTCTTGGCTACCTTGGAGTGTCTTTTGAGGTCTTTTCTTGATTTTGATATTAGTGAGAGAATGTCCTGAGTGGATTCTGGGCCTCGAGTTCGCAAATGCCTTAGATGTATATTCAATTGATTTTTTTTTTCTTAAACTTTTGGTGAGCCATCCTACCCCTTCTGGTCTGCCTGGTTTGCGGCCATTTTTTGAGAATTCTTTGTTTAGGTCTTAAGCAAAGATTTCCCAAGCCTTTATGCATGATGGACTGACTTTAAAACTCTCCGAAAGGGTTATACATGTGGCCATGATGTCACCAATATTTTCCTTTTTCCAAATTAAACGTCTCAGATTGTAACATTTTGTGAGTTGGGACATCACTTTTCCTTTTACTGGGTCGGCCGTATTTAGGAGTAAAGTGAAGGTTTGAGGATGGTGGTCGCTTTCTGACCTATCTTTTATTTCAAAGTTAGTGATGTGTGGGAGAAGGTCTAGGTCTGTTAATGTATAATCAATGATGGAGCATGTTTTCGGCGTTACCCGGGTATATGCTGGGTGGCTCTCTGATGTCACTTGTCCGTTTAACACGCCCAATGTTCGTTCTGCCAACAGGGAAGCGCATCTGTTACCATGTGTATCACCTTGTTTGCTAGATGGAACGTGGCCTGTTGGACTATCTTTCCTGAGATTTAGTAATTTCATGTTAAAATCTCCTGATAAAATAATGTTGGAGTGTGGGTGAGCCAGTTTTAATGTATCCAATGTTGCTGCTAGGGTATCGATATTCAATCTCTTTTGTTTGGATGATGGGTGGATGTATATATTCAGTATTAATAAACTGTAGAAGGTAGGAGCTGTTAATTTGATACATAGCATCCATGTTGTATCTAAATCTACTTCCGTGGCCTGCCAAGAGATGTGGGTCGAGACATAGATTGAAAGCCCTCCTTTAGCTCTTCCATATTTCGAGTCTTTCTGGGCCGGGTTAAGATATTCTTTGTATCCTACTATTGGTGAAGGATTTGTTTGCCATGTCTCTTGAAAGAGGATTAAATCGTGTTGATTGAGGAATTCCATGAAGTCCGGATCTTCAAGTTTTGAGCTCAGGCCGTTTACGTTCCAAGAGCAAATATTACACCCGTGGTCTGTTGTTTTAGCTTTGGATGAGTTTGTTCATGCCGTACATTGGCGGGTTCCGGCTGGGTTCTGTTTCCTTTGCCCTGTGTGTTTTCCTGCTTCCGGATGAACGAAGGTTATGGTAATTTTCCTCCCCTCTTGATCTTTGCCAATACTTGGGCTTTGGTGTTCTGGGCCTTTCGCGCCTCTCAACAAGCTCTCTGATGACTTTAGTTGTTGAAGTGGGGTTGGATAGCGGGTGGGGGTTGTTTTTTTTAATTCTATACCCCATTTAGCAAATGAGACCTGCTGCTGCCAGATTTGCTCTGTGATGGAATTATCAGTAAAGCTTACTATAGTGATTTCTCGACCAGATGGGTCAGGATTTGGACTAAATTCAACGCTTTCAAGATTGCCCGTCTCGATGTGACGCAGGGACGGGAGTGCTTTAGGCAGTTTTAATATTACGCTTCTGTTAAGGATATCATGGGTACCCCTCAATTCGAAGTGAGGGATGAAATGCAGCTTGTTGTTGTAGAAGTTATTGCTGTCGGAGGAGACCAGCTCGGTGTGATGGCTTTTTTTAAGTTCTTTTCCCTCTGAGGGTTGTCCCGCGGTGATTGGGCGAAGATTCTGAGTGTTGCATGTAGTGTTTAGAGGAGGTATATCATTGTTCATTGCAGTGATTGGGACACTGCTTTCCCTGTGGATCCTGTATGTTTTGTCGGCGGTACTCCCGTCCTTGCTGTCTCCCTCATTGGGCCAAATTGCGTCATTTAAGCTGGTTTTAACAGATTCTATCGTGTTGCGTCTGGTAGTTTTTTTTTTAGGGTTTGAGTGGGCTGAGGTGTTATTTATTTATTTTGGAATTTTATAAAGCGCATGGCATTACGCACACCGGCGTGTCCCCGCGCTAGGAGAGAAGGTGAGAAGACATGACAGGGAGGCTATACCACTGCTGAGCAGAAGAGATAAGTTTTCAGCGCTCTGCGGAATTTTACTTCGGAGGGTTCGAGGCGTAACTCCCTCGGAAGCATGTTCCATCTCTTCACCGCCAGTAACCTGAAGGATCTGCCACCCATTCAGGTTTTCTTAATTTTAGGGACAGCGAGTAGCCCGGTGTCAGAGGATCTAAGCCTGCGTCCAGGACTATAGGGAGTGAAGAGGGTAGAAAGAGGGATAGGTGCTTTGCCGTTGATGATACGGTGGCATACGCATAGTGCTTTAAAAGTTATCCTCTCCCTCACCGGAAGCCAATGGAGGGTTTTTAGAGCCGCTCTAGAAGCAGTTCTTTTTGGGAGCCTCAACACCAGCCGTGCTGTGGCATTTTGTAGTACCTGGAGGCGGTTAAGGCTTTTAGCTGTTATACCCAGATAGAGAAGGTTGGAATAATCCAATCTTGATGTAACCAAGGCGTGCACAAGAGTCTGTCTGGCACCGACCGGAAGTATATCCAGGATCTTACGTATACTCTTTAGGATACCAAAGCACATCCCGGTGACCCGGTCTATCTGGGGAGCAAATGTGAGGGCAGAGTCAAACATAACCCCAAGATTTTTTGCCTGTTGACAAGGCACTGGGGTCGTTCCTAGGCAGGCCGGCCACCATGTCGATGACCACACACTCGGACCACCCCCTACCACGAGCACCTCAGTTTTGGACCCATTCAGCCTCAGGCAGTTGTCAGACATCCAGGATGCAAGCTCCTGCATGCAGGCACTGAAGCTGATCGCCGCAACGTCCGGCGCCCGTGACAGTGAGATGGCCAGTTGTGTGTCATCCGCATATGACACTAGCTGGATTCCATAGCCTTCAACTATGGTGGCCACTGGGGAGACATACAGGTTAAACAGGGTGGGGCTCAGGGCCGAGCCCTGAGGTACCCCCTGGTCAAGATTGAACATCCGGGAGTAATGTTCACCCTGTCTAACCTGAAAGCTCCGACCAGTGAGGAACGATTGAATCCATCTCAGTGCTGAACCCGTTATACCGCCTTTGTTTAGACACTGCAGCAGAGTGTAATGTGCTACAGTGTCAAACGCTGCGCTTAGGTCTAGAAGAATGAGGGCCATGGTTTGGCCCTCATCTACTCCTTGTCTGATGGTCTCCGTGGCCATCAGCAGCGCAGACTCCGTGGAGTGGCGGGACCGGAAGCCAAATTGAGTAGGATGTAATAGATTGGCTTGCTCAACAAATGCCATAAGCTGGAGGTTCACTACCTTTTCCGCCACCTTGGCCAGATAGGGAAGGAGTGAGATGGGACGCAGGTTGTCCATCCGGTCCCAACTAAGATTCGGTTTTTTTTGAAGAGGGAGGACAACAGCCTGTTTCCAGGTTTTGGGTACAGTGTAGGAGTTAAAAGATACATCGAGAACCTCCCTAATATATGGTTCAAGAGTCTCAATGCTTTCTGCAAGAAGTTTAGGTGCCGCCGGATCACGAGGAGACCCAGACTTAATGGTACGGCATATCTGTTGGAGCCTGTCCGGGGAGGGAGTAAAGAAATGGTCCAGTCTGCTGACACCATCAGCCTCTGATGTGTTTTCCCTCAACTCAGATCCCTTTTTCCCCCCCCCCTGTAAAGGAGGAATAGATGGTAGCCACTTTGTTCGAAAAGAAAGCGCCAATCCGGTTGCAAGATTCCTCCGAGACCAGTGAAGGGTCGACAGCTGAGTTGCAAAAGGAAATCTCCTTATAGATTCTAAACAGCTCTTTGGTTGAATTCTTGGCCTCTCCTATCCTGCCTGCAAAGTAAATAGTTTTAGCACGTCTGATGGAATTATGATATTCTCTCCGTTTATTTAAATAACTCTCTTTAGCTAGGTCAAGGTAAGCTACCCGCCACTGTCTTTCCAATTTCTTGCATTGTGACTTCGCTAAGCGTAACTCATCACTAAACCAAGGGGCAGATTTCTGGGGTCTACTGCCGAATTTTTTCTGACAGAGAGGGGCAGTTTGATCTAAGGCATCATTGATGCGGCTTTCTAGTCTATCTGATAACGTATCAGCATCTTCACCTCCAAGTCTACCGCCTTTAGTCAATTCAGCCTGGAATTTGGATGTGGAAAAAGCCCGCCAGTTCCGGCTCATATATTTAGAGTTAGTACATTTACGACTATTTCCAGTGACAATCGTAATACTGAACGGTACTATCAGGTGGTCGGACCAAGGAATGGGAACAGGCGTTTTTACTTCAATGCCTTCCCAATTGGCAAAGATAGGGTCTAATAAGTGACCCTTTTCGTGGGTAGGGTCATTGGATTTAATGTGGAGTAGAAGGGATGATAGTTGTTGACAGAGGTCGGTAGCACCTTTATCAAGTTGGTCATCTAGGTGGATGTGTTATATGCCGATTCACTTCCCTTTCTGCGGGTTTGAATATGCTGTATACGTTTGCTGGCTGCAAATGTTCCGTTTTTGGTTGCTTTTGAATTGTTGAGGTGGTAAGCTTATTGGTGGGTGGGGTTGTCTCGACCACTAGGCTTGCTTTCTCTGTGTTTGTTATTGATGTGTCGTCTTCACTTTGGGTAACATTTAGCTCCGTTGCGGTACCAGTTACGCTTGGTGCATGTCTTGTTTGTTTTCCCTTTCTAGCCTTTCTTAGTCGTTTCCTCTCCCGCTTCGATAGAGGAGCTTTAATATTTGCTTCTTTTGCAAGTGTCTCGTTGCGATGATCAACTGATGGACTGATCGAGACAACTATATTGTCCGAAACGGTTTTTAATTGTAATGTTTCTGTGCTTTCCGGTGTTGGAGCACTGTTAAGCCCCCCTGCTTTTACATTGTGCTCTTTTGGGGGACTTGGATAAACCTGATCCATTTCCTGCTGGGCTTCTTTGAATTTCTTAGTTGGTGGTTTAATCTGTGCTGAGGTGTCCCTGGCGACCCCCAGTAGTTCGGACATTAAGTTTGGGACTACGGCTAGTTGATCTATTATTTGCGTGCAGTGGCTTGTTAGGTAGCTTGTTTCTCGATCTTGCTGCACCCGCTCTATCATTTCATTAAGGTTTTGCAGCTTTTGTTCCACCCCCTGAACGTAGGGAGCTAGTATGTTTAACAGGCCAACTTGGGTATCTAACTTGTCTGCGTGATAAGTCATGGCTTTACCGATGGTGTCCAAAGTGTTTAACAAATGGGGCCAGACTGCTGAGGGTGGTGAGCTGGCTGCCTGTACCGATGAAGGTGTATGCTCGAGAGGCAAGAAGTCCAGAGAGGCTGGAATTTCGTATTCTTTCTCCCTATTTTGCGACTGCGGCACCGTGGGAGAATTTTTGAGATTTTTTAAACTAAGAAATGAGTCATCATGTTGCCTTGAGGGCAGTGATTTTCTACTACTTCGATGAACGGAATCCGGTAGATAATGCTTGTTGGTTTTGGCTATAACAGGGTCGTCTGTGAGTAGGGCCGGCGACGGCATGTGTATAGTTCCGAAAGGGCTTAGAATGCCCGTGCTTATCTGATGTATTGAGATGGCTTCTTTGTTACCGTAAAGACCGTTATGGCTCGGTGACAGTTGTTGTTGCCCCTTCGACTATGGTTCTAAGATAAGCGGCTGATGGTGTATTTCTGCTTCTATGGCATTGACTTTGTGGGAGTGACCACCTACTGGGAGGGGTATGATTTTTGGAATTTGGGGGCCATGGGCTTCGCCTTTTAATGCGTGATCCAGATCTGGTCCTGTTGCCCAAAGTTCTGCTTTTTCGTTGATGTAGCTCTTGATGCACTTATCGTGGGGGATATTCGTATCGGCTTCACTTAGGCCGTCAATGGTGTCGATGCGGAGACTGGTATCTTGAGAATATTTAGATTGTTTAGGGTCGTCGCATTCCTGGTTGTTTTTAGCTGTTTTTGTTTTTGTGGCCACTTTTAGGAAGGTGGTGATCAATGCCCGTTTGCTGATGTTTGGGCATGAGTAATGCCTTGTGGGTGCCAATGGTATGCCCTTCTTGCCGCCTTCATTAGTGACAGGCGGGGCTGTCTCAGCCACTTTTTTGCTGACAGTTGATTTTGCGTTTGCGAATCCGGAGGTAACTGCGATGCCCTGTGTTACGAGTTCCGTCGCATACTGCTTGTCGCTGTTTGTTTGCCTCGGCTCCGTAAGTGACATTCCTTCCTGCGCGGTTCCTAATGCTGTACTGTTGTCCTCCATGACCAACGCCTTGGTGACCTCCGTTTCTATTTCCGATTCCATCTCCCTTTCTTTTTTAGGTTTTTTGGAGTTAGATGGTGATTTTTTCTCTTTTAACTCATCCCCCCTTGTTCTTCCGGATCTCATGATTGGGTTGTTGCCCGCCCACCTTGCGACTTGGTTGCTTTTTTTTAAAAAAATTTTATTGCTTAAGGCGAGGCTGTGGATTTTTTTGAAGAGGGTCGTTGTTATTATTAATTTTTTTGCAGATTATTAAAAATTGTGTTCTCTGTTTTGTTTGTTTTCTGTTTGTTTGTGTGTTTATTTTTATTTTTCTGTCAATTCGTCCTCCTTTTTTGACAAACCGCATTCACCAACCAGGAGTGTTAGGCTCCTGTTCCTGCCTGTGCTTAGCCTGTGGGTAGGGAGGGAAGACGTCCACCGGGGAAACAGCTAGAGAGCAGGGGAGCGGGGACCGGAGCCGTCAGCTGTTCAGCGTTCTCCCACTCGCGTCCTCCTGCTTCTGTTCTCCCCCAAGTCCCCAACACCCCCAACTCTCCCCCAACTCCGCGCTACTGCCAGACAGTTACAGGCAGTTGCCGAGGGACGTTATGGAGTCGTTGGCGTACCTCCCTGCAATCCTCTCGCAGTCCGCCGTCAGTGCTGGAAATGCCACCAAGGTCCACCGAAGTCCGAGGAGCGGAGGTGACTGGGTGGTACAGCGGTGATTCGGGAACCGGGTGGGGGGTAAGGCTGACTCGTAAATCGCTGCCGGACCGAGCTAGAGCATGCCCCTGCTGTCGACGGACGTTCGTGCTCAGCTCGTGCTCAGCTCTCTCCGCCTCACCTCACCTCAGCCTCCGACCGGCGTTTCTCTATTTCGCCGGTGTCGCCCGCTGCCTGCAGATCGCTGCCTGGCTCAAGCTCCTGTGAGCTCCGAGCTCCGATGTCGACTGCTGCACCGATGCTGACCTGCGGCGGGCTGATTGAGGACACCTGCGGGGCTCACGGGGCTCACGGAGCACTCGGCAGGCTTCCTCACTGCTGCTGGTCGTCCGACTCCTCGCTCAGTAGGTAATCTGCACTCAAGAGAGGTAAGATTCTCCTTCGTGTCAGCCTTCATAACCACACACGACCTTTACGCATTGTTATCGATGGCCTTGAACCAGGCCTTCCACTGCCCCCACGTTCACGAACACCATATGCGGTTTCCTTCGACACAATAACTGACCAGCACGCACCGGTACACACAAAAGAGAAGCAAGCACTAACTCTCACTGGAACATAGACATCTAGACAGGGAGTCACGGCCAAGGTAATAAAGACCATTGAGAATGAGGGTACAGGGGCAGAGAGACCACAGAATCAGCAGAGACGAACTGAAAGGGGATTCTGGGTCGGGGAGAAGGAAACGCAGAATCACAAGGGTCTGGGAGAGGAAGACACAAACAGCTACCCCCTCGAAGATCAGAACACTACAGCAGTCAGTTTCCTTTGAATGCTGGGTCTTCGGAGGTGCATCCTTACAACTGGCCAAGATGTCCCCTGGTAACGTAATCCTGAAGCTGCCCAATGGTTGACGTCCTGGGGTGCATCCCACACATGGTCTGTGCTCGCCAGACACACTCATGAGCTTATAATGAGTATAGTATCACACCTCAACTCATGAAAAGCTGATCTAGACACCGCATTCAAAATGTGATTTAGCAATCATTAATCATTATTTTCATTTTAGCTACATGATTTAGCACGGACAAAGCACAGTGGAGCAGCTGAGCACTTCACAGAGAACATTATAGAATGGATTTGTCAAACATGAGGAACTTTACTTAGAAAAACATCAAATCTTATGGCAGTGAAACCTAGAATGTAGGAAATCATTGGGAGGAAGGGATAAAAATGAAAGTGGAGCAGTTCTAGACAGTAGACTGTGCATTTCATACATGCTTAGACTACACATATTTACAATGTGAAGCACAAAGCATAAACATTTAACTAGAATCGCAGATGTACAAAAGATGGGATAAGAGCCAGGTCTTCAGGTTCCAATACCATCCACTAGACCACATTTAATCCCCCCATGCTTACAGAGGCTACGATTTACACCCTCATTAAAGTATGCACACAGCTCTAGGGCCGTACCTTGGCTTTGCAACCTTACCGTTGGGCTGCCGTGTGGTAGGTAAACCGGATAGTCGCGAGATGAGTGAAGAGCTAATGAAGCCACCAGCCATGCCAACAGCATCACCTCCTGGGCTGCCAGCCGCCACCATTTCTCCGTCGCCACCACCACCCTTCCTGCAGCCATCAGGCAGCCAAAGTTACTCTCCGCGGCATGTGTGAACGCGTCCAGACATTCCTGTGCAGGCAAAGAACAGGATCATTACAAGTTCTACATTATATGCTGCTGGGCTAACAGGGGGCCAGGAACTCCAATTCCAGCTGTATCCTAAGACCAAATGATTGACATTACGCGTTATTCACTTGCGAATGGGAAAGCACGTGGACCCGGTATCACCAGGTTCAAGTCCACACCTCAAACCTGGTTCAGGCCCAACAATCCCATTTACCAGCTCCTCAAAGTAGGTGTGAAATGGGTTTGGGGGAATGCGGAGGGTTAGGGGGTGGTGGTAGCAGGCTGGAGCAACTTGTGGGCTGCACAGCATTGTCTATTCCCCTTCCGGTGGTGCAGGGGGGAGGGAAGGCTGGTCTATGCCAATGCCTGCAGCTCCTCTCAAGCAGCACTCTGGACCGCAGATACTTATCTACTGTTCCCGGACCTGGTGATTTCAGACCCAGAAACACTGAACAACTCAAAGCGTGGGGGAACAGTATCCCCTTTGGAAATACTGCTTCGTTGTACTTATAATGCGACCCAAAATATGTTTATGACATCAACTAATACTCTTGTTGCAGGTGTCTCCCCCATACTTACTTTTGGGATAGATTCGTTGTAATTTTTCATGCTGTTTTCATTGTTAAACATACTTTTTAAAATAAAATCGGATGCTGCAGATTTAACTTATTAGATAGTATTGTTCACTTGTCTCTTTCTGGAATGAACACACTACCATAAGCATGAAGTTATACAACAGACCACATACATAACTTTTTAAAATTCAAATAACTCCTAAAAATATTTATTTAAAAATGACATAAAAGATCTCCTTGAATAATAATTAAATGTTTTCCATCATTTGTTTCCTGTTGGATAGCTTGCACTAGGCAGAAACACTCCTTACTCTTAACCTTTGATCTGTTTTCGTATCTTCAGTGCCCCAATTTCGAGTTTATTTAGTAACCAACAACTCTGCCTACATAAGAAGCAGGCAGTAACCAGAGCCACCATTTACTAGATCCTACCCTTCCCACGAACACAACTAGCATGGCACTCTCTGATAGTTTTTTGTAGAGCGCTGCTTGTCTCCCATGAGGGTATCCAGGCGCTGAGTAGGCATATATTGAGTCTGGGCCAGAGTACAGGCAGTCACGATGGTCCCATAAGACGACGAATTGAAAAGCCAGGTCTTCAGCAAAAATCAGCCACTTGTCATTTTTAAACAGGGCACTTGATGTCTGTGCCATAAATGGAGAGGGCAGAGAAGCAGAATGGGGAATGAGGAGGTTAGAAGCAACCAGGACGGGTGGCAGTCGAAGGCATTGACTTCCTCTTTCCTGAAATCTAAAGATGTTACTTTTCTCTGAAATGTACTAAACTGTATTATTATTGATTTCTTGTATAGCGCATAGCTACTCATAGGTCAAGTCAAATGTATGTTTATTATGACCATTGGTCTTTAAACAATGCAGTGATCATAACGCAATATGGAGAATGTACAATAAATTCATAAACCTATTTTTAAAAGTTAGATCATTAAAAACAGTTCTACACATCATTATCACAAATACAAAATTCAAAGTACAAAATACAAAATCCCAATAAAAATTCCAATTACCTTAAAACTTATGATTGTAAAATTAAAACCTGTCGGCTAAAATTCATACAGTACTACATGTTATTCCTTGGTTCTCTGTGCACTCAGGGCCACCTTTATAAATTTCCCGAGGGCAATTGCAATGTCAATAAAGGGGATTTCTGTTAAAAGGCTGGCTGCCTGCGACCTTGTTTTTATATCATATTTTAAGAAGACCGGGCGCAGCCACAGTTTTCTCTGCTCTAGGAGTGACAGACAATCCAACAAGATATGTAGCAGGTCTCCCTTAGTTCCCAGCTTACACCTGCAACGACCTTCCTGATCCATCATTTTTGTTTTAAGGTCTTTATTAATTAGCCATGGGTTAATCCCAATTCGAAACCTCAGGATCTCTTGCCTAAACCCACGGTTGGGTAATCTATCAAGGTAGGGGAACCAATTTTCATAGGACCAAGCATTTAGCATATGCGCCACTGATTTTTTCTTTGTTAAATAACCTATATCAAGCGATTTAGAAGATTCTTTCCCCCTTTGCTTCAGCTCACCATTGGTACTTATAACTTGAAACGTTTCCTGGTCCCAGTCGATCTCTAATGAGTTACAGATTCCCTTCAGTTTTTCCCTACTGACCTTTGCCCATTTTAGCTCACTTCTCAGAATTTCTTTGCGGCACCAGTGTGCTACTTTTTGGCTTTCGGGGTCTTCCAATCTCTTCCAGAATCTAATCACAGCCGTCTGGGTTTGTATCGCCCAGGACTTTGTGCCTATTTCAGTTCTGATGGCTTGTATCATAGCAGACTGAGGAAGTGATAGGAGCCTTTTTATGCAATTCCCCTCTATCACGTCCCAGGATCCCTTACCGCTCAAATAAAGGATCTCAGCACCGTATAAAACTTGAGAGGGGATCATTGCTTCAAAAGCTCTCAGCAGAGGTCGGTGTGACATCTCTCCATAGTCCCCATTAAATCTTTTTAGGCCACATATGGAAGAGAGTGCCTTTGCTTTTTGAGTTTCCAGGTGGGTATTCCAATTTAGAGCCCTGTCGAACCATATACCCAGATATCGGTACTCATTAACTGTCTCCAATTTGAGATCCCCTATGTACCAACTGAATCTGCTTATCTTTTTCCCGAAGCATAGGGTTTTAGTTTTATCCAGATTGATAGTTAAAAATTTACTGGCACAATATGTATTAAAAGCATTAAGCTTTCTTTGAAGGCCCCTCTCGGTCTGATCTACTATTACCAGATCATCCGCGTACAATAGGCAGGGTATCTTGTTGCCATCCATTTTCGGACTGGCACTTCCCTCCACCTCTAGATGTGCCGGGAGATCTGACAAAAAGATCGAAAATAGCTGTGGTGCCAGCACACAACCCTGTCTTAATCCATTAGCAATGGGTATTTTGGGGGTCAGAGAACCCACCGTATCCTTAATTACTTGCCCCCAGTTTTCCCTGTGTAGTTCTTTTATTATTGTGAGGAGATCTTTAGGAATATTTAACCTCTTTAGTAGCTCCCATAGGTAGACCCGATCCACAGAGTCAAAGGCTGCTCTGAAGTCGACGAAACAGCAACACGACTTGCCGTTCTGTTAAGTCGACTTCCTTGCCATCGCCCATAGAGCAAATCCATGATCTATTGTAGAGTGGCCTGCTCTAAATCCACCCTGTTCTGTGGGTATTATTTGAAACTCGTCTACCCATGCATTTAATTGTTTCAGTACAATTTTAGAAAACACTTTCTCACCTATATCTAGGAGATTTATCAGCCGGTAGTTTTGTGGCGCCTCTTTGCTCCCTTTCTTGTGGATTGGCCTAATTATGGCCCCCTTCCAGGTTGGTGGCATTATACCTTCTCTTAGAACTACCTGGAACATCTTGGCAAGAAATCTTGCCCACCATTTAACCTCGGATTTCAAAATTATAGCAGGAAGATTATCAGGTCCTGCTGCCCGAGTTAGTTTAAGTTCTTTTATAGTGAGCTCAACTTGTTCTTCATTAAATTTAATAAATAGGTCATCTGAGATTTCTTGCCATATTTTAGTCTCCACCTCCTCTCTGGGCGTCCTTACCCCGTACAGTTCCCTTATGTACCCATCCCATGCGGCCTCACTCGCCACACAGTTTAATTCTCCATCTGATGTTCCTGCTACAGCCTTTACTAGTTTCCAAAATTGCCTTAGATTTTTATTTTCTATGGCTTCTAATAGTTCTATCCAGCATTTTTCTTTATATATTCTTTTAGCATTGGTTACCATTAACTTGAATTCTTTTTTCTGTTTAACTAGCTGGTCCTGTCTCTCTTGAGTAAAGTTCTTTTTTTGTCTTCTTTGTACTGCTCGTATCTCCTTTTTCTTATTTTGGCACGCCACAGAGAACCCTTTGCCTCGATTTATTTGTTTTACCCTTGTGGGTCTAACCCATTTTAGTTTTGTCTTTAGACATTGAACCACCTCTTCTAATTTCCCTATAAACCATTCCAATTTTTTATTCTCGCAGTTTTCGGGTGCCTTTTTTAATTGCATGGCCTTCAGTTTTTCCATGTATTCCTCAGTTAGCCGTGTCGTCACCCGTTTGGGGTACTCGACCTCCTGGGTAATCACCGTTTCTCTCTGTAATTCCCTCCCCCCCGATATTATTATGTGTAGGAGTTTGTGATCACTCACTTCTTTTAATTCTAACCTAAAGTCCCTAATCTGGGTGAAATTCCAGGCCTGCAAGAATATATAATCAATTGGGCAGTTCTGTTGCCCTTGGGTGAACGTCTTTCCTGCTGGTGAGTCTGTCTCTATTCTCCCATTTACGCAGGTCATTATAGGGTTTCAGAGCGCTTCGGAACAGGTGCCACAGCCTCAAAAGTGACCTAAAATAACCAGGTTTTTAGCACCTTGCAAAAGGTGGACAAAGAGGTAAACTGTACTGCAATGAGCAACTGAAAGTCCAAGTCCACTGCTGTGAAATGTGAGAGTTATGCACCAAAGTTGTTTTAATTCAGAAGGATTATGATTTACACAAATGAAATTGTATCAATTATATCAAATGGATGAGACAGACCAGCTGCAAGACTGAGTTAGTAAGAATGAGTCTAACACCCAATAAATGAGACTCGAGTCTAGATCCTAACACAATTATTATAACTAATTGTCCTCCTGCAGTGACATTCTGGCCAAAATTCAACATTTCAATCAAAAGAAAGCATTGTGGTGGGTGAGTTTTTTTTGGAGGGGCCCATGCTAATGTAAATCAGCAGATTTGTAAACCACTAGTTATGATTTCAATTTGCTTGTTTCAGTTTGATGATCAGTTTTGGGACCAAGGGAACCAGTAGAAAGACAGCAATTTTTTTCACACCAGTGCATTAAAAATGCATCCATGAAAAGGGGACAAGGATGTGAAGAGTTTTCCCATTCCAAGATGACTTGGCCAATAATGCTGCGATAACTCTCCTTGGCGCATCTCCTTACTCATCTTGTATCACCCGCAACTGGAATGTTAGATTGTGGACGTTCCCTGTGATAAGCCTGAGCGTCATCAAAAGGGTCTTTAATCTTGTCTCTTCTTGTTTATTGTTGTAGTTATTTGTACGAAGATTGAAATAGCCAGTGTCAAGAAAATGTAATTGGTCCCACGAATTCTAGAACCAACAACACAAGGAGCCTTGCAGGGCAGTATTGTTCACTTTAAAAAATAATACATCTTGGACATCCTATTGCTAGAGAAAAGGAGAAAGGGGAGCTAGGCTGAAAGTGGATAACCCCAGGAAATCCTTGTGATTATTTCTTAGTGCACTTACTAAATGGATGTTATGCTTCATCATAAGGTGTGCTCTTCATCAGGCCAGCACTGCAATGCCTTACGGGCCACGCGAGAGGGCTACTTATAAGACAGATCTCTAAGGGATACCATATTATTTTAATATGATGGTTCCCTTGGCAGGGATAAAAACAATGAAAAGGAGGTTATCACAAGGGCTCAATGGACCAAGGTAGCCTAACATATAAACGTGGTTGACATGTTCCATACCTTGTGCTCCAGCTGAATTAATGGCGTTTCTTCATGACCTAATCGATCCCTAACTACACCTAAAGAGGAATGTGCAGTGCAGGGTACTTCCCTGCGTAGGAGAAATACCTCAATATATGATTGCTAAATAAGTGGTCCGTAATTCCGGGCCAGCAGAGGAAGGGTAGGACTCTGGGGCTCTCTGCACAGGACCACTTATTTAGCAGCAGCACCATACTCTCGGTTTTTGCGCTAAGGGTCCCGACAGATTGCTTGCAAAGAGTTGGACAATCATATATCGAGGTATTTCTCCTAAACAAGGAAGCACCTGGAGAAGGCTCGACTGCAGGTTCTGATTTTCTGTATGCATGGGACTTGTTCAAGTAGGAATCTATATGAGCACAGGTCGTCTGGAAGGTTTGTGAAAGCAGATGCAATTGTTTAGGTATGCTGGACCAGTGTTATGTAGTGCCTTGAAAGTGTGTGTGCGGAGCCAGTGGAGCTCCTTCTGGTGTGGTGCGAGTGTGGCGTGGGATGTTGAAAGTGATTCTGGCTGTGGAATTTTGAACAATTTGCAGCCTTCTGGTAATTTTTATGGTGATACAGGTTTAAGAGAGTTCTTCCGGAATCCAGCTTGCTTGTGACCAGGGTGTGCGTGATGGTTTTTTGGGTGTTGATTGAGAGGCATTTGAAAATCTTCCTCAGTATGTTCAAGGTATGCAAGTATGAGGCAGTGAAGGGGTTCACTTGTTTGACAAGTTTGCTGTCAATGACAATCCCAAGGTTTTTGGCATAGGTGGTTGAGTTGAGTGTCTCCCCTAGCTGTGTTGGCTACCAGGTGGAGTCCGACTGTGAAGAGCTCTTCCCAAAGATCACGATTTTAGTGCTGTCTGTGTTCAGCTTCAAGCGAGGCAAAGAAAATAGGAGAATGAGAGGATGAGGTAAGCATGTTTCTCTTCCCCTTATCAATATAACAAATGAAAATGAGCTAGCTACCAAACCAGTACAACGTCATGAATGCCTTTCTCTCATGTAGCCAGACAAACCTTTAGGTTTTTTAAATGAACCTTCCCCCACCAACCTAGTTGATGGCATGCTTCATCATTGGGTTCCCACCCAAGACGCCTAATGCATCTCAGGTGTGCTACAACACCTGATTACAGTGGAGCTGTTATTTTTTGTAAAATCGTGAATTTGTTGGTGAATTAAAACTGCCTCAAGGAGATCCGTCCCTTAGAAAGTTTTAATCGTGGATCCCTTATGTAGGATTAAAAACAGTGATGGTCGACGTGAAATAAGATAATAAAGGCCGCTCACATCCTAGTGTTAGGTCGACATGTTTCAACCAAATATGCATGCTGTTTTTCCAGGAGCAAGTTACTTGGGAGATCCTAGTCAGTGCTCACATGCGAGTAAACGTATGTGTAAATGGTGTTAAGTGTTCAGCTTCAGGCCGTTGTCTTCATCCAGTCTACGATTTTAGTCATGCGGGCATTGATCTTGATCGGAGTAATGGGCATCTATCCCTGAGGGAGAAAATTAGTTGCGTGTCATCGGCATAGAAGAGGATGTTGATTTTGTGAGACAGTATGATGCTGGCTAGAGGGATCATATATGTACTGAAGAGGGTCGGGCTCAGGTAGGATCATTGTGGAACTCCTCAGACGAGGTCACAGGTGTATAAGGTGCACAGTGCCAGACTGCCTGATTGCATCATTCCAGTCAGGAAGGAGCAGATCCATTGGAGTGCATATCCTTGGATTCAGATTTTATGCAGGCATTGGATGAGCATGGGATGGGAGACTGCGTCAAATGCTGCACAGAAGTCCAGAAGGATGAGGCCATGTCTCCTCTATCTAGAGTCATGTGGATGTCAAAACAGAAGAAGGCTGAGCCAGGCTCTTTTGCACTTCAAAAGAGTTCTTTAATTCTGTAAAGATCACTGGTCAGTGGGGCATGGACACATCTCAAGGAGTAGATGGGCTGATCTGAGAATCATGAAGAACAGAGCTGAGAGCTGTGGTAACGCTTTGATAGGCATATATCAATGAGGCTAACATCCAGGAGTTGTCCTCTAGTCAGTCCCATGGCCTGTGTGTGGGGTTATCAAGTTTGAAGTCGCTCCTGCTGTGACAGACTGCTTCCTGGAAAAGGACAGAACACTGAAGTGGGCAATTCAAAGGAGGCAAACCCCACATCACAAACTTGAAAGACTCAGACAATAAATAACACCTGTGTCTAGTAAATGATTATAAAGAGGAGAGCTTCAGCTTCGCAGAATTGTCAAACTGGAGCTGTACATCAGCGTGGAGAAGCTCAGCATGACTTTTGCCTGTTGTGACCAGAACTGGGGACTTAGGTCTGCCAGTCTCCGAGCCTCGTGAGGGCACACTGCCCAAGAAAATCAAGACCACTTGCCCTGGAGCACCAGCGTCTGCCTGCCAAGACCAGATGACAATATTAGGAGGAGGAGAGCGCCTGGAGAGAGTAAGGTCCAGTAGAGACCCCGTTGACGGGATACCTGAAACAGAGGATGAGATTCTGGGTCCATATTGAGGATTGTTGCACTGATCGGGCTGTACGCCCAAGCACTACTGTTCGCGACCCCCATTTCCTGTTGGGAGCCGTGGTGAACATAAGGGGTGTCACCTTAATACAGCGCTATGGCAGGAAATGGAGCATCGCCCATGCTGTGTTGTAACACAAAGGTACCGCCATTTTATGGGTGCTGTCATGACTGCCATTGCAAAGGGAGGGGGCAAGTTGAAGATAAGGGCCATCACCCTGGTAAAGCGCTGTGGTAAGAAGCTGGCCCTTGCCCGTGCAACAAAGTGGTTCGAAGGGGCGATAGCCTGGTCTAAGTTTGTTCACGAATCCCGTAATTCCAGGTAGGGGCTGTAGTGAAGATAGGGGGCCATTGCCATCTGCTGGAATGCACTGTTCGCGACGCACGTTGCCAGAAGAGGGCTGGGTTGAAGAAGAGGGTTGTTGTTGTGGATCTGAGTAGGCGGTTGTGAGCCACAGTAGAAGAGCACAGATTCCATCACCTGCACCTAAGAGCCGCCAGACTCTTGAACACTAACAGCATGTTTGGAGAAGCACCACAGATCCATGTCACCTAGCCGCAGCATCCAGTCTTCTGCTCACCGCCAGGCCACTGATAAATGCACAGGCCTGCCAAACCGCAAGTCCAATAGAGAGCAGGTAAGACTGATTGCTGGGTCATCAAGCCTCTAGGGGGAACAAACTGACTATAAGCGCTACTGCACCTGGACATTTTGACTTTTAGGAAGCCATTGTGGAATTTCTAAATGATCACCTCACTTAAATGAGGAATAACTACAGGACATACCTGGAGAACGCTAGAGTGCCGGCCTAACGGAGACTGTGAGTATTATTTGTTTTTTGCCGTATTTCACTTTGTATTTGTATATAAATACCACAATTCATAATAGCAAGTATTTGGCTGGACATTCATTTACTGAGGTTGCTGAGCGTGTTTTGATTTGTGAGTATGTGTACACCTTGCATCTGCCTCCTCACATCCCACACCTCCCCACAACCCCACCTTTGAGAATCCTTGGACAACTCAACCATCACTACCACTGGGAATGACGTTCTGAATGGGTAGTACTTGGCCCAGCAGACACAAAGTAGTTTTAGCCATGGGGCCTCAGGAGTAAAACGCCCTTACCCTTGTGGTTGGGCCCAGTACCTCTGGCTTGCACAGAGGTCCCCTGCGAGGGGTCTGACAATTAACTATATATGTTAGTCTAACACGTCATGGATGACACTTGGCAGAGCTGCTCATCAGTATGGTATAGCACCAGTCCTGCAGTACAGTGAGCACAGGACCCATGTCTGGGTCTGGATGCCTATCGCACTGTGAGCCTCATACTGAGGAATGCAAGCGATGAGAGGAGTGCTAGAATTAATTTCTGCCAGTGGTAATAATTCAGATCCGCATCACAGTCCATTGCTTTTCTCATATGTAGGGCTGTGCTCCCAAGAGTGGCCCCATCAGGGTCTACATGGGGGTACTTAAACTCCAAGTAAAGAGTCTCCATTCCCACTATAGCTCCATCTGCTTACACTAGTAGTGGGTGCAATTTGCTCTAAAGTTTCCGATTGAGCCAGTCCTGGTTTGGCCTGGGTTATGTTTACACAACTGGACAGTGCGTCAGCCACAAAAAAAGTTCACTAGGCCTCGTCCAGACCAGGCTACCAACTTCCTGCTGCTTTTGGGCGACTCCAGACTGGGAGTGCGTGCAACAACTCCGCTCAGAGAACCTGACCTCTGCGGTCTTCACACAGTTTTGTTTTCAGAGAAACATAAGGCTACCCTCTAAACCCCTTCCGCTGGTGTGTGGTTTAAATTTTTTTATTTTTTTATTTCCCTCCCTCCTTCCCATGGAATTAAAAGATCACTGCTGGGTGCAACTTTAAATAAACAAGTAGAACACCAGCAGTGTCCTTTTTATTAAACGCTCTTTCCTTGAGGGCGTAAAGTTAGTGTTGGTGTTTTTTTTAAATATAGGTACTAAAATCCACAAAAATGTGTTTGCATATCTTGGAACAGTTCTTCGGTGGCATATTTTCATAATTATGTATTAATAAAAGATTTGGGTACAGGTTTGGGTTTGCTGCACATGCTTCATTTACTAATGCAAGATTTTCAAATGTGCTTCTATCTGATTTTTAGAAATGTGCACAGAGACTTTTTGTACAGGTAGGACGTTTCTATTATGTAGAGTATACATTTTTTGAAAATGCTGATAGAGACAATGTGTAGGCGTTCGTTTGGTTAAAAGATTTAAGATGGCAGCCGTTGTGGCGGTGATTGGGGCCCACGGACTTCTTACCAGATCTTTCTACTTCTGAAATTGCACAACCCCTAATATTCTTCCTATGGTCTCCGCGATTCACACGTTTGGACGTTCAGCCTCTTCCCAATGAAAAAGAGAACCTTTCGCAGCATATTTTTCATATACATTTCCAGCAATTTTGTCAATGGTTATGTAATTCCTAGTGATGCTGTCATTATAACAATCAGTATTTTTAAAACCTGAAAATTCCTACCTCATTTTCTACATGTTCTACCATTTGTATCATGGTGCCTATTTGGACGCCCATTTTATGTAAATCTAGGACTTGTAGGTTATCCCCAGAATCAAGGAAAACCGGGCCTACATTTGGCCCATTAGAATGCACCCTTGACACATTCTGATAAAAATTCATGAAGCCAGATATCTAACAGTCGGATCCCTTTAATGTGAATGGAGCATGGCCTAGTGAAAGTCTACTTGCACATGTGGTGATTTTGAATGGTTTATATACATTATAGAAAAGAGGTCGACACCTGTCAAATGAGGGGGAGTTGGAAGGTATGATTTACTTTATCATATTCTGCACCATAGAAGTTTATTTGAAGAGAGCTTTTAACATTTATATTTCCCTTGTTAGGAACGTTCAGTTAGCTGTGAAATTAATAAAATAACTCAAATTAGTGCAAGACAAGTCCTATGAGACTTCTAGAATTCAAAATATGTATACTCCATGATTGTGGAACAATTGAAAATTTTTCAAACTGTGGGTCAGACGCCCACATTATTTAGTTCCGTGAAAAAAACATCTTAGCTGCTAACAAGTTATATTTGGGCTAAAGAATCACAGTGAATCAATAAAAAAATTAGAACACATGCACAAGTGACCTTTTTTGTACCCATCACAGCCCCCTTTGCGCGAGCACGTTACATCCCTTCTAATTTCTGTTGTGGGTTGTTGCTCACCTGCAGAATGGGGCCATCGTAGGGCACCACACAATCCACGCACTGCGTCAGGTCACCACTCTTCTCGGACACCATCAGGAAGCTATCGATCAGCCGGTAGCAGGCCTAGAGAAGTGACCAAACAATGTAAGAGTGGAGCAGAGGACTAGAATGCAAAAAAAGCATCTCAGACCAGAGCAGGCAAGACGTCTTAATGGAACGGCAGAGCAGGCCTGGAAGGGGACAGGAGGTCTGTTTGTAGGGCCGTATCCTACAGAGACCTGAGATACAAGCAAAGAACATGTAAGGAAAGAGTGTGTGGCATGATGAGAAAAGGGTAAACATATACTGAATTGTTGTAATGAGCGCTTTCAGCTGGTAGCACTTTGCTCTGGAACCCAAAATCCTGTGGTTATTTCCATTAGTCATATGCTATAAGTCAGACCATTTCATGCATTTGCTTCAGGTTATTTGTGGTACCACCCTTTGGGTGCTGGTGACGGAACAACTCCGTCACCAGCCATGGATGAGCTGTGCTAATGACGGAGTGGTTCCGTCACGGCCCTGCCGCCACACCTGCGCGGCAGCGATTTCGCGCCTGCGCTGAGCGTTCTATTGAGCGGGCGGGGCCGTGACGGAACCACTCCGTTGCAAGCACAGCGCGCCCGAGGCTCGTGACGAGCATGGCGGCGCCGCGCGGCCCCCCTCCCCCTAGCGCTGCGGCGGAATTACAGCTGCAGCCAAGGGGTTAAACTGATAGGGTTAAATTTGATTATTAGAAGGGGCTATTTAAGTTCATGCAAACTGACAGCTAGAGGAGATCAGGTATTGTTAGATTGCAGTGGAATGGTTTCAAAGAAGGAGAGCTTGTGATCAATGAAATGAGATGTGGGCATGGTGGAGAAATACATTAAAGGTAACTAATGTAAACATGCAAGTGATTTAGAGAAGGCCAAGAAATGAGGCATGCAAACGATGGAGTGTTTGGGGCGAGTCACTAGAAAGAAAGCAAAAAAAAGTAATCAGTTGAACGTTTTAAGTCAAGGTAATTTTTCAAGCACAGTTTTAGGACGATAGAGGAGCCTTTTTGAAGAAACATGCAATCTGAGGATGGAAACTGCTGAAAAAACACCACTATTTGCATGCGAGACGGTGATAAATCAGGAACTTTGAGAAACTGGCAAACAGCCTGTCCGCTACTAGGCTACCTCTAGATCACTGGCATTAAATAATAGAACATCATCTGAGGATTATACAACATTCTGGGGATGGAGACACAGAGAGCAAAAGTCTGAGGGAGTAGACAGCAGTTTACTAGGCATCTTGCGGATTACTGCCACACTCCAGGGAGGGGGTGCTGGAGGCTCATGAGAAGATCACAGAAGCCACATGTGTGCACATGATGGTTGAGGAGTGCAGAAACCTGAAGCAAGAAGGCCCGGGTGGGATTGTAGAAAAGATCAGCATATATAGCAGGAGTCTGATAACAGACCCCAGACTATTGTGCTCAGGAGAGCTAATATCTATCAGCAGCCAGAGGAAGGAGACAAGATATTGGAAAGCAGAGAAGAAGCCAACACAAGACTGAAGATGGGTACAGGGGACACATGGGAGAGCAGGAGGAAAATGCAGCCTATTGTGGTGGAAAGGCACAAGCCTAAAGCGATCAGGGACAGTGGGAAAGATGGAGGATCACAGACATCTTCAATCCCATTTTTAATTGCACCTCAAGGGCAGATCTGCTCTTTTTTTTACCCTGACAGAGACAGAGCGAGAGACACCACTTGTGATTTATTCAGCTATATGTCACACCTATTTCCATCTCCTGTTGTGACACACAATTATCAAATCAGAAGTACCGACTTACAAATTGTAGGAAAAGGCAATACTTGGAGAGGTTTCTGAAGCCCAAAATGGGTCAGACTATTTTCACATTTAATGCTGAGCATATTTACACTCAGAAAAGGCATTTGCCCCACTCTAAAAGCGCTGCTGGAACTGCCAAAATACACTGATGAAGTTGGCCTTTCAAAACCCTATAATAAACGCCTGCTGGAAGAAGGGCGGGACCATAAATAGAACCTTTGCTCAACATAGAAGCAATACAGTGCCTTTAAAAACAGAGATGTATGAAGTCGACTGTAAACTCAAAAAAAAAAAGAAAAGCCTGGTCTCTGGAAACAGCTTGTTTGTCGTAGAGCCCATGTCTAAACTCTTCGATTCTGGGAAGGCGGACACTTAGAGTCTACGTGAGCGAAACCAGACTGGATTCATCCTCAGGATCCAACCTGAAAAGGTGAAGAAACTATAAGGAATAACGAAAAATGAATGAAAAGTTCCTGCTCTAAGTAAACCTCTTATATGAACTCTTGTTTCCCTTATATGAACGGTTTGTGCAACTCACCTTTAGGCATCTCTGTTCCCAGAACTCTCATATGTTTCGCTCCCTGTTTTTCACCCAAATTGCTTCATTTACTTCTCAATGCCTGTTATTCACCAAAGGTTACTATGTCTTCTGGAATAAAACTTGCCATCTCTGGGCATTATTATTTAAATCACTAATTTCTGTGTGTTAGTCCAATTTGTTTAGTTGACAAGAACAGGAAACACATCTCCCAAAATGTTATATATCGTAAAAGGAAATAACAGGCCTGGACAATTGTGTCTGCGAAATGGAGCCATCCACTATCCACTATCATGAGATGGCTCACACTAGACAAAAATGCTAATATATAAATGTAAAATATACCCTTAAATCTTTCTTCAGCCGTTCCACATTTTTAATGTTCACCAGTTCGTCCAAGCCGACCACCAGCACCTGCAAGACGACAAACCAATCACAAGTGATTCATGCCGACAATAGCTATAAACATTAATAATACTGTTGACAATGTCGTTCATCACTAATGCAGCAGGGAGAACAAGCACTGGTAATGTCTAGTTATAACCCACCAGAGTTACACTGACTCAGCAAAGGTCACATGCATCAGGGATAATAATGTCACTTTGGGCATCTATCAGTCAAAATCGCATTTGTATACATTGATTCCTAGCGGAGACAGTGTTGATCCATAATATCTGGGGAAGGAGGGCAGCGTCTTTCAGGCACATGCATCAAAGGAAAAACTGGTCGCAAACGTGCAGAGTTTCAGAATCTGCCCCTTTGCGACTAGTATTTTTGCATTTGGGATGCATCATCCCAAATGCAAAAATCGCAATTTAAGGAATCTCTAAATTGCGATTCCTTAAATTGCGATTGCATTTAAGGAATCCCAAATTGAGATTCCTTAAATGCAATGCATTAAAGTTAAAAAAAATAGTGATTTCGCTAATAGGAGTAGCAAATTACCATGAAGTTGAACAAAAACTTTGAAAAATGCACTTTTGTGCATTTGTCAAAGTTTCATGTTGCGCACACACATGCCCTTAGGGCACGTGTGTGTGCAACATATGTGCACAGATCAATTTCAGGGGGGTGCAACAGGGTGTCATTTTGACACCCTTGTACCCTTGAAATTGCTCATGCAATCTCCAATTCTTTCCTATGGCCTGGAGGTCCATAGGAATGAATGGGACAGCATTCCTTAATTGCGACTAGCAATTTGCGAATAGCAATTACGGAATATGTATGAATCGCTATTTTTATAGCGATTCCTACATGCATAGGCTTTTGCGATTCCTAAATAGCGATTCCTTAAAAATCACTATTTAGAAATCGCAATTCCTTCTGTTGATGCATGTGGCAGTTTATCATTTAAAATTAGGTAGATGGAATTGAATTTAAGTAAGCGGTTTCATCTACAGTCATTTGATTGACAGGCAGTGTACCCGTGTTAAAGAGATTGTTATCTGTCGAAGGAAGAGATGAATAAACAGCCCTCGTAACTACTGAGGTGTATAAAGGTAATAAAGAGATAGAGGTGAGAAGGACTACTGCTGTAGACTATTTTGGCTCAGACAACGTTTGACCAATTGACATCGATTACTCCTGTCAAAGAAGGATTGGGAGATTTTGACTCCCTTTAAAGAAGATACATAAAATGTCAGACCTCTGTGAAACAACTGTGAAGCAAAGAAATTACAGCTGTCATTGGATATGCAAATGTCCAAGAGAAGGTAGATTAGTGCAGATCATCTTCAGAATCTACATCACATCTTTGGGGGCATTGGAAAACCTACAAGGAAGGATCTTAAGAAAGTGGATGAAGCTGTAAGCATTTTGTTTATAAAATACATTGGCAGCACCTGATTCCATAAAAACAGCTGCTAAACACAAATGGCCTAAAATGTTAGCAGGGAGGATCTGCCTTCCTTCAACAACACCCCCTTCAGCAAGTGGAGTTCTACTGCCCACAGCCAAAGTCTGAGAGACAAAGCCTCGTGAAACAGCCACAGTCACATTCCAGCATCTTCAATGCTGCAGCAACCACACATGCTGGAGAAACTATTCACTGTCCTCAACTGCAAATCACAAAAGCCTTGGCATCCAACCAGATGAAAGATGCAACTCACCTTTGTTGTTGGAAGTCAATAGAATACTTCACAGATCAAAGAGCACTTACCATTGCGTGGAAGACATTGTCCAGCAGTCGATTCAGGTACAGATCATTGGAGTCTACCTCTGATGACATCACAATCAGGTTGATGCTGCAAAGATCAAAGGGAAAACACAGCATAGGTCTTTTACAATAGAGGCTGTAGTGGGATGAATGGCTTGGATGCTCCAAGTCTGTCCCTGTCCACGTCTTGCTCGGGAGTGGTCAGTCCGTGCAAAAGAAACCGCTTTCATGCTTGGTGGCATGGGGAACTTTACAGAGGGAAGAGGGAGGTTCACTGAAGCCCCCAGGCTCATGGCTGGACCCGTGGAAGCCTCACCTGCCGTGCTCCCAGACTCCCGCTACTTGGAGGCTCTTACTTTTAAGAGGTCATTACTTAAACCTAATCATGGAGCTTCATTTCGGCTATTCTTAATGTAAATCTTTAGCATGCTTTAACAAAGTAAACTCTACTTATTTAAATAATATATCCCTTTTGGATTGCCATGTATTCAGTGAAATTCTTCTGAAAGAGAACATGCCAGAGGGCACAAAAGTAGTGGGGCAGAGCAGTGCAGGAGGGTAAGCATTGTGTGAGACGAGCAGCATCTGAGCTACATCTGAGGCAGAGGGCAACCCCAGTGCAGTAAGGTAAGCAGTGCGCAAACAGGGATCAGCACACGTGGAGGCGCATATGGGAACACGCCAGGAGGAATCAATGGAGGACTGAAAGCAGTGCAGGATCAGCACATGCTGAACGGTGGAGGGGGTCACTCTGGTGCATGGAGGTAAGCAATATCAAAGAGGAGCAGCACATGAGGGAGCTGTGCAGGCAGAGCAGTCTGGCAGCGACCCCTAAAGGAGGAAGCAGCCAGGAGGGGCAGTGCTGGAAGGAGCCAAGGAAGGAGTACTGCAGGAGCAAGAAGTCATTAATTGAGCAGTACAGGATGGCGCTCTCTAGAAGACCACAGTGCTCTATGGCCACCAGCCAGAGGTACTAGTACAGTGCTTGAGAGCCACAGCCCCAGAAGGGAGAAGGTCTGGAGTAGAGCAGCATAGGGGGGGAAAAGTACCGGAGGGAGAAGCGCACATGGTAGCAGGGTAAGAGGGCAGCCCAGGATGGAGGTCCCTGGAATGGCCAGGAGGGAGCAGTGCTGAACAGTACTACCCAGAATGCAGCACTCTAAAGAAGGCCAGCACAAAAGGGAGTACTGTAAAAAGAGCAACTTAGGGCAGAGCCTAAGAGCACAGAGCTGGAAAGGAGAAGCATAGAAGGGGGCAGCATGGGAGAGAGAGCAGTGCAGGAGAGAGAGTGGACCATGATGAACAGGGCAGTGCTTGAAGACAACTAGCTGAGGAGGAAGCAGGGTGGGGTGGACACTAGGCTAGCACTGAACAGCAGTACCCGCTCACACACTCACCTGTCGTGGAAAGACTTCCATACCACCCTGGTGTTCTCGGTGCTGGTGGCCGTCAGCAGGACCTCCTGGTTATTACCGAACATGTGCACGCCATTTAAGGCACCGATGACCGAGAAGGGGAGCTGTGGACCAAGAGCAGATTGTTATGAACACAGCTCCACAAGTCACATAGAACTGAGAAGAATTAGAAGCAGAGCATCACCAATGTCAAGCCACAGACAGTGCATGGCATCAACAATGGCATTAAACAGAGACAGTTAAGGCAAACAAAAAAAACAACAAAAAAAAGTAGCACCATGCAGGAGCATCATGGCACAGAAGGGATCAGGGCATAAGAAATTGTGGGATATCAGTGGCGGTATGCCACAAAGTGGACGGAGAGCACTGGAATGGCACAAAGGGAACCACAGCACTACCATGGAATAAAGACCCACAGAATCACCATGGCTTTTGAGGGCTGACAGCTTTGACACCGAGGGGAGGGAGGGGAAATAGTGTATCAGAAGCAAATGGCATGGCACAATGGCTGTTCAAGGAATCCAGAGGTGACCCGGATATTACCCACTGCACATCAGCAGTGGCATGGTGCAGAGTTAGTTCGCAACCTCCGCATGGCATACAGTAGGTAATCAGAGTGCATTAGCAGGATTGGCCATGGCTAGAGTCCAGTGTATCAGTGGCTGATATCAGCAGCAACAGAGAGCTCAGAGTACAACCAGCAGATGCATTAGAGGGAGAACGGTACAGAAGGATGGTGCGGGAGGGGGTAATGCAGCAGCATTACACAAAAGAGACCCAATAAATCAAAATTGTCACAGATGATGCCAATGGATGTCCCCATCAGGCAAAACAGAAGGTACTATCAAGCCATTATGCAGATTCCCCTTGCATTTATTTGTTGAGTATCCCTTATTGGTAATTAAACTGCACCCAAGAGTAGCGTACACGCCTATTTCTATTCCTTATTATTCCCCTACGCGGAACTCACAGTTCAGGTCCTACTTGGCCTTTGCACCACTGAGAGCCGCTAATGTAAAATCTTGTATTTCAAAACGAAAGGTAAAATCAAACATCTTCTTCCATTATCAGCCTATAAATTACTGCTGGAAATGCAGATTTTTCCCCCATTTTGGATATCGTTCATCTGTGTATGTGGGCTTGCCCAAATATTTAACACTTACATTACAGTCCATTCAGAATGCCTGTGTTTGTCTTCTTTTTAGGTCTCACCTACACGCAGCTTTTAGCTCTCCGTTGTCAAAAGACTTCTTGTGGACCATACCAGAAAATTACAGTGGGTTTGGAGCCATCCCATTGCTTACCATGGGTTGGATACTTGTCCCTCCTATTTGCTAGGACCTCATTCTATAGTTTTCCTTCCTCTTCTTGTATTTGTCCCTCCCCTTAAGCATAGCTTCTTTATCATTGATTTGATAGCACGACTTCCACTGCTCGCATTCAGGAACTAATTTTTCATTTTCTTTGAGCACGTCATTAGAGTACATATGTTTCTTGCTCAGTGCCCCGTGTGCTGCTTCCCCTCCCGCAAAACCCCACCCGCCAACCTCCTCCTGTGCACTCCGTGTTGCTCCTTTTTGGCCACACCTCCAACTCGTTCATTCTTTTGCCTTCTGGTTTTTTTTTTCTCCATCCCACATCCCCTCCACCTCAAGCTCCTCCATTGCTTCCCCTGCCCATTTTCCTTTGCTTCCACTTGTCCCTCTCCACAATTCTGTCTCCTCCCATTGGTTACTCTGTTGCTCATCACCCCTCCTGATACTAATTTTTTTTGTTAATTTTTTTCAGGGGGCAGACAGCTTCCACTTGCAGCCAGACTGCTCCATTAAAAACAATAGCTTTTACCCAATTCATGTTTTACTTGCGGCTCTAAGTGGTATCTGAATCTTGAAATAAAAGAATGAATAAAATATCGCCCACGTCTTTCAGATTGTGCACGCATGAGTAGTCATGCATGCATGCACATACAGAATGAGGCACTTTTTATGTTTTGTTTTTAAATGCTATTCTTATTTGGCACCCTGCGAATCCTCCTTGATCTCATCCTATGTTCCTTGTGATTCTCTATGCTCTGCTTCGTTATGACTGATGTCTAAATCGAGTCCTCCTTGTGCCTCATTCTGATTTCATTCTTTTGAGCTACTAACTCCTTGGTAATGGAGTCACCTTTGTTTTGCAGTACGATCTTCCTCTTTGTTGCTTTAAATTCAAAGCACTATTGAAACATCTCTTGCTAACGACCGGCTATCAGTTGTAGCATGGCTGTTCCAATCGTTTTTTATTAACTTACTCTACTGCTCGCTGCATTTTTAGGTGATTTAGAGAAAACATTTTAATAACAAGTAAAAAAATAAAATACATACATGTGGTGGGCAAACTATTTAGGACTGAACTGAACTTTTTTCTTACAGATACATTAATAACATTATAGCACTGATGGTGATACTTCTATTTAAACACATTACACATGAGGCAAATCCGCTGGCAGGAGAGTTATTAACATATTTACATCAAAGGGACAAAAGTCAGGTGGGAAATAAAGTCAGGAGTTAGAATGTTCAAAAGGAAAAATATGGTCTTGGAGTATTCCTCTGAAATTGTCAATGGGCTGAGTGTCTCAAACATGGTGTGGTGGGGCATCCACAGTATTAGTCCAAAAAGCCGGAAGAATCAGATCTTTCAGGGAACTCATCCAGACCTCTGAATGGAGCAAACTGGCCAACCAAAACCGTTTTTTCGCCCATTGGGGAAGCGAAGGTGTGTCGGAGCCTGGTCAGGTTCAGGCGCTAGGGCGAGTAGCTTGAATGTGGCCTGGTCTTAGCAGAAAGCCACCGACTAGTTGTCTGCACAACGTGGGTGTGTTGGTGGTAGGTTAAAAAAGCTTCTTGTGGTAAAAGGTATATTTTTAAATGTATGTTTGGGATGTCTCATCAGCAAGCTATTACGGAAGCCCAATTTGTTAAAGACTACGTCGTTTCTCGAGCTGTCCATTTCCAAAGGGAGATGCTGATGGATTTTTCATATGTTAAACAAGAGGGAGTGGTGGAGGCAGTGAAGGATTCATACTGTACATAAAATGTACCCTTCATATCTGGCGTAGTGGGAGGATGTCAAGAGGAAAAGAGATGGGAAGGGTATGGAGAGTTCAATACTTGGATTAAGGAAGTACATTTATTCATTGATTTGAGGTCTTCTATAGAGCGGACCACATCACAGACAACAAAGCACTTTACCCAGGCAAGATCACATCAATACACAATATAGAGATATGTACAGAGTACAAACTGCAGACTAGATTCACTTATGAGAACAGTCTGTGAGATATAGTCAAGTGATAACAATACTATGACTTAGATCAGAAAGCAACCGTTTCCAGGAGGAAAAGGTGCTGACACTTGGAGAGAACCTTTTTTTATAGGTTTTGAGAACTTTAGCATGAGAGATCAAAACACATCCAATGTCCGATGGCTGTGATGCATTTGGAAACTTTGGATTGCAGCTACAGCATGATAGTCGGGAATCCAGACACTATTTCAGTGTCTCCAGCATGATGATGATGAAACGACAAAGAAAAATAGAAATTCCCCAGAATATGTAGTGTACAGGAGAACTGTAGCGGTCCAAGGACAGGTTCCTGAGGTACACTGACTGCTTTGGGAGACAGAGAAAATGAGAGGACACCAGCAGAGAGAAAAATAATGATTAGTAGAAAGAAAGCAATTCTATAGCTTTTCCAAAGCTATCCGGGGGAGCAGGAAAGATCATCAACAGCACTGCAGAGTGGTTCATACAGAAGGATGTGGTGAGTGGAAGGGATAATGTTGGAGACACCCGTAAATGACAGAAGGCAAATTGCAACAGACAGTGGGATAGCACTGAAGGAAGGTAGTTGGTATACTGGATGGTAAGTGGAACAAGAGGAGAGGGGGAATTCAGTTTTTTTAAAACAAAGGCAGGATAAATGCAACTCTGAAACAGGCAGGAAGGAGAGGTTGAAGAGTGAGGTCAGAAGTTAGGTGCTAGACAAAGGGGCTTAACTAAGTGGCTGGGCAATAGCTCTCAGGAGGTGCGTGAAGGTTTGGCAGGGGAGAGAAAAGGGATTATTTTCACTAGGAAAATGTGGGTAAAAGAGTCAACACAGGTAGAGTATATGGCAGCAGAGGGAGGAACCGAGCCGGATGGAGGAGCTAGGGCCTTGTCTAGTGTGCAAGGCTGTTTCTTGTAGTTGAGATCCTTAGTGGTGAGGTAGGAAGCAAAAGCATTAACAGTGAGTAGGGAATCGAGCAGGAAGGAGAGAGCTGATGGTGAGACATACCCTCCCAGGCAGAGATTAGCGTGAGAAGAGAAGGTCTGTGCAATACCTTGATTTGGCTTCATCAAAAACACAGGTACTGCGAGCCTCTTTGAGAATAGTTTTTGAATTTGCCACTTGGATATTTTGCTTGGGGATGCATAGAGTATTAAATATAGTGGTGGGTGGCAACATTTAGACAGATATGTGAATAAGAGAGTAGTCCGAACAGGAAGGAATGACATTAGATGCAATGTGAATTAATGAGATAACTAGTGGTTTCGAATGTGTGTGACATGAGAGTGAAAGTTGGAGAGCAAGTGATCACAAGAAAACTGAAATGTGGGAAGTTGTGGAATTTCTTAACATAAAGTTTAAAGTTGAAATACTATGATGGGGTCCCAGTTGGAGCTACGTAAAGGATGGAGCCAAGATCAAAGAAAGAGGTCCATGTTGCCAAAAGGGCAGTAGGAGTTTATAATGTAGAGTCAGAGAGGGGGAATGATGGATGATGATAAAGTGCTCCACGTAAGGTAAGCAGCTTTCAGAGAGTGGGCACAGTATGAAGATCATATATTTGTTTTGGAGTATCCCACTCATTAATTTAAAACATCCTTCTCAGTTTCGGAGACAGAATAGACCCAGTCTAAGCATATCACACCATGGGTGGGATGCCTGTGTCACAGCCATATTATACATGAAGAAGCACAGTGTATATTGCTGGTTTGTCAAAGACATCAGCAAACCAACGATACACAGCAAGAACCTTGGACAAGCTGGCCAAAGCACTGGGTTGTTCTTTTTCAGCAAGGGCAAGTGCTTCTTCTTCAATGAGATCAGAGAAGGAAAGCAATATTTTAAAGAGGAGAAAGAGCTCCATGAAATAGAGTGCTTAGACCTATTTATGCATGGCGTAGGTTGTTTCTTCATCTGTGGATCAAACTATCTTTGAATAATCTGGTGTAGCAATAATACTTAAAGAGACAGTTTGCTTAAGCTTCCCAAAGGTGACATTCAAAGATCGTTTTAGAACATTTGCAGGGTCATATGATTTCCAGTCTGCACCATATCTGCCAGTTAATTCACCTTTTGCCTTTTCAGACCAAGTTCTATGTTTGTACATACCGGGAGCTGCAAAATTCACGAAGGCAGGAACCGGAACCAACTTTCCAGTATTAGGGAGCATAATTATCTTTTGAGGATGCACATAAACCTGACATAGCAGGATCTCCAGGCAACATGAGTAGGAGAGTAGGGTCTGCTTCTTATAGTTCCTTCCACTTTTTGCGGATGTTTCACTGTTTTTGACTCAGTCTGGCTGGGATTCCGCTATCCAGTACCCCAGCCTAGCGGCTTTCTCTCTAAATTGTTGCATGTACTTTAGGTACACTCCAGATTGGATTCTGGGGTACCCTTATAAGTCCATAGTAAATGGTATACTATGTACCTAGGGCATAGGTACCCCAGAGACCTCCCAGGGGCTGCAACATGTATTGTGCCACCCCTGAGAGACCACTCAAACTGACACCACAGGCCTGCTACTGCAGGCTGTGTAAGGTGGTGCATGCACCCCTTACTTGGATATAGGTCTACTATATCTACCTTATATCACTGCACATATAAACCTATCGGTCACCCCTATGGCAGGCCTTATCAATCCTGAAGGCAGGGTGCTGGGTTTTATGTGAGAGGGTGCCCATGCATGAACACAGCCCCTCTGCAGCCTTCAGAACCTATTCTCTGGGGTTGTTCAGTGATGCAGCCAACCATATACTCTTAAGTGCAATATAACCTCGCGGTAAATGCTAACTTTAAAACGGCTGCTTAAAACATGTCGAGTTTGGTGTCAAACATCTTGGAATCATACCTCCCCGCCAGTAACAGGCGGGCGGGGTATGATTCCACTCTCTTAGAGGGAGAAATATGACAACACCAGTACACCCGGTACCAGCTTTCTCGACCCTGGCATCACAAGACGGATGCTGCCAGCCACAGACACAAGTCTGCCCTCCTGCTGCTGGACGAAACTCCAGTAAGGGAAAGCTGTCACAGGGAGGTGTAACCACCTCCCAGACAGGCTGGGTGGGTGCACTCTCAGAGTGCTTTGATGTCTGCACTGGGGGCACATTTGGTGTCCCTGTGCATAGCCCAGCTTAAACCGGCTGCGGGAGCCATTTGCTCCTGCTCTGGCGCGAAACTGGACAAAGGACATGGGTGTAGCCACCCCTCTGTCCTTACCCTCCCATAGGTGGGTCCCCAGAGTTTGTCCCATCCCTTCCTTGGGTATAAAGTAGGAACCCCTGACTACAGGACTTTAGATTTTACCTGGACTAAACTCTGCTACAGAAACCAGGTAATTGGACGATCTGCACAACGCTGGACGGCTGAAAAATCTCCCTTGGAGTAAAGGAGTTACTTCCCTGCTGAGCAGGCACTGAAAAGCATCTGACCGGTTCGCATCTCTGAAACTCCTGAGGACTCAGAAGACTTCTGCAACACAGGAGGTGGGTTCCTGTGGTCTCTGAGGTTGATCTGCGCTCTCAGCTATTCTGAGGCCTGTGTCCCTCGTGGGGACCGTGCAACCCGAACCCCTGGGCACTGTGTACTTTTGCAGCAGCATATGCTTTCCGGCGACCTGAGGTTGTGCTTTGGGCTACTTGCAATACTGAACCCAAGCCGTGTTTCCACCGAAGATTTCCGGCCTACACTCCACGAGTGTTCAGTGGGCTGGTATTTTGTGATTCCTCTCGAGGTCCCTTCGCGATCCATGGTCCGTTGGCCTGTGGGTCCCTGTGAAGGTAACTTTAACTTTCCGTGGGCTTAACTAGTTGCTCCAGACGTGCCCGGACTCTCCATTGCTTGGAGAGTCCCCAGGACCTTGCTGGTCCTCACCGGAACTGATTTCCTCTGACAGCGTGCGTTGCAGTTGCCAAGGCTTGTTGGTGTTCCATCCAAACACTGACCCCCCCCAGCAGCCGACATCCTTCGTAGGGCAGCTCACCTCTGGACTTTGGTTGTCCTCGACATCTCCTGGTCCACGTGGCTGCAGAGTCAAGCATCGTGTCAACTCCCCTGAAGCACCCGACATGGGTGGTCATTCGTCTACCGAGCACCTGGTCACTCTGAAGTGACCCAGACTCTGTCCCATCTGCTTTCAGGTTCTTCTCATCTCCAATCCAGGCTTGGATCACACCGGAAACTTTTCCTCTTCACTGTAGTAACACTTTTCAGCATCACGCCATTGAAATCGACGAAGATTCCCGACATCACTTGACACCTATGCACCCGGCTTCCCTGGGTTAGGTAACACGAGAACTCTGATGCTCACAAGGGTGCTGGCCTTAAAACCTTCTATGTTTGAAAGGGTTTGCTCAAAGTCCTCTCCGAAGTGTCCTTAATCTTTAAAATTCCAACCGCGACTTTCCCATAGAGTTGTACGGAGCTCGCACCTGTGTTCTCACACTGCACCAGTCCACTTTGGGTCCCCTGTGTCACTACCTTGGGTGGTTCCTTGGGGTCCCAGTGATTCTACGTGCTCTAGGCACTGTGTCAAGTCAAGTCGTGGTTGTTATACCACTTTCTTAGTATATAGCCCGCTGTGTATTGTGCGATTTACTGTAGTTCTAGTAATTTTATATTGTGTGCTTTGTTCTCTAATCTCATAAAGAGGTTAGTAGAGAGTGTTTAGTAATAAATACATACATTTTATATATTCCTTGTGTGGTTCTTCTTTCATTTGGTCACCCAGCAGGTTCTGATCTGGTAAAGCAAGCTGCTTTACATTACTTCGAGACTTAGCCTGAAGGCTGCTCTCCATAGCTACCACTAGGATAGCTTTCAATAACGGTTGTCTTTAACTTAATCATCAATAAGGGTTGTTTGGACTGGTACAAGGTGCCCACTTTAATTAGTGGTCCGCATATACCAGGCCAACTTCTCACAACATGTTGGTCCACCTATTCACAAATGTCCATGTTCCCACATTTATATTTTCTGGGTGCAGGAACACCAACATGGTTTTATCAGCCTGGAAAAGGCAATCTGTAAAATAAAGGGAGGATTAGGCAGGGGCTGCGGGCACAAGCAAAGCTTGCCCCCTGCCTGACCCACTCCTGCGGCCCTTAGGCAGCATAGACTACTCGGCTCTGCCAGCCCACAGTTTCCCCTGCTCGCTGACAGTCTTCAGACCCCTGGGACTCACTACGCCTCTTGCTTTCACTTAACCACCTGCTCTGGAACTTAACTGTCCCGGAATGAGGAATCTCCATGCAAAAAAGAACCTTGTAATTCTTGGTCCACATCTTATTCCCTGCCAGGGACACAGACATGTACAATTACCGGTCAGAATCAGTTATTCCAGGCCCGGTAATTTTAGTAATCATGCAACTCATAATAGGGAACAAGGCTGCAAAACCTACGTTACTGGTACTTATCTATTGCTCAGGATATGAGGATGCTCAGGGTTTGTTACCCTGATTTCTGAAAAAATCATTTGGAGCTCTTCAAAATAGTGAGATGATTCAACAGTTATAAAGGCCGTAACCTGTTACAGACCGACAGGTACTACTGACACTTTTCTCCACCAGTAGTTGAGGAAGCTCATGTATGCTACTGGATTCTGCCTATAGTCTTCGTCTGGGTGGTTTTAATGTCTGATGGTACTGCTTTTCAGACTCTGATACGCTTGCCTTTAATACAATAGTTTTAACAATTGAACACAAGGTTAATTCCTCTGTCCATCACATATTATGTGTATTGTTTGGATTTGATCCTTTGTATGGCAGAAAGTAGTCACTTTATCCAAGTCCTTCCAGTTCCGTGGACAGATCAGTTTGTGCAACACTTCCTGACTAGGTGACCACTTCTATGAGTTTCCAAAACCAATAAGGGCATCTCTCAAAAAGGTTTTTGGTTAAAGCGTAAAATAACCGGCAACATTGTATGATGTACTACAAAGTAGTCCTAGGAACCTTGATATTTCACTTGATTGTGTTGATCAGTTATATTGGAAAACGAAGTGACATTTGGGCACCGGTTTGCTCAAGGAGGAACCAGCTTATTAGTGATAGCAGCAGAGAAAATGTTATGTGGGCACCATGAGTGTCTTTGAAGGTCCTCTAAGAGTGAAACTGCCCAGGATAACTAGAAGATTGCTTGCAGCAGCTATTTGAAGATAATTTTTTATAGCAAAAACAAAAAGAATTATCTACTTAAGTGGACTCTAATCACAATACATAAATAAATTACGATAACTGTTTGAAGCAGTTCAGTATATATTTTTAACTCCGCTCATAACTAAAGAGAAAACCATTGCTTCTTTGGATTGCACTAAGTTGTACAATTCTTTCTGTCTGTCCAACTTGCACTTTTAGTTGAAACGTCCTACTCAGGATGCTGCTAACTGGAGTTCTCAATCTCTCAGTTCAGTGTTCAGGAAGTTCCCAATAAGGATTGCATGAACAGGTTACAATTTCTAAAACCAGCAGGCAAGTCGACAGCTTAATGGTTCCCACTAAGAAACGCATGCATAACTGTAAGTCTTGAAACTTCAGCCATTGCCCATCTTCTCTTAAAGCAGGCCAGTATGACTCATTTACAAAACACATTGGGTCTATCAGTTTTGAACACTTGCCACTCAAATGCTGGGTAGAGAAGATACTTGAAACCAGCCACAGAGGAATATGAGCAATATCAAATCCAGAATACACATCTGTCCGGTTTCAACCGTAACATGGCATTGACACATCACTCGTGAATGTTTAGGATGTCTTACATGGCACAAACTAAGGAGAACTTTCTGTACTAATTATTTTGGACCCCTCCTCATCATTTGGAATGTGCATCGCCCATGTAAGATTATTAGTGGCAGCATCTGTTCGGGCTGTTTGTTAGACCACATCTTTTCTTTGTAGGAGGAAGAAATCAGCAAGTCAAACTCTCCTCTATTATCTCATCATCCTTGTACATTACTCATGGAGTAACATAGGGTTCAGCATTATTACCAGCTATATTCAATATCTATATTTGACCCCTGTTAGAATAGTCAAGAGCTGAAGGCTTGAACGTTATACGCCGATAATACAAAAAGTGTTCTTCATGTTAACCGACCAACTAATGATTTGTGGCCATTGCATCAAGTTTATGAAAAAACGCTGAACTTGTTGACGGGGCTGAAACTAAATGTGGATAGAACTGAGGTAGGTTATCCAACTTAGCATCCAAACACTTACTGTCTACCTGGCCACTCTGCTTGCAAACTCTAATGGTACTATGGGTTCTTACTACTTTTAAATACAAAGTTAAAGACCCCAGATTTGTGTGGAATTCAGATTGGAGTATAATTCCACAAATTGTTAACGTGATCAGAGATGGGTAGTATGAGCTATGTTATCTACTAAAAGTACTCCATTTTCTACCTAACGAGTCTTGCAAGATATGGTGAGAGCCTAGCCAAATTCAAAACTAGAGTATGGAAACACCCTTTGCACTGGTCTTCTCCACTCACAGGTACAGACTACAGAACAACTTCAATATGAAGCAAGCCGTTTTAGGTCTCACCTCAGAGTGCATGCGTTGTCACTGCAAGATCTTTTGTTCCTTAAAAAAATAAAAATCTAAAAAGGGCTTAGAGAGCCCACCTATTACGTACCATTGGTTGGCTTCCTAGTCACTCTTATTTCTTTTGCTTTCATTGTTCAGTGGCACGTGGTTTCCCTTACGCTGGTCTCCAGAATTCTCAGGTACAGAGGACAGCATCTTCAATATGAAGTAGCTTTTAGGTCTTGCCTGAGACAGTGCATGCAGTATCACTGCGAGGTCGAGTGTTCTTTTATTAAGCAATACAAGCAAGAAGGCAACACCAGGGATGAGCACAAGTGGAATCCAGAGGTGAACCTAACAAATAAGCAGTTGAGTGAGGTACAAATACAGGTTCTAAATAAAGGACTAGGATATGTACCGACCCCTGTTTTAGACAAGCTCAAGTTACACTGAGAACTTGTAGAATTCTTTAGGAGAATTAGACTTGGGGCATTTGTCCATGATAAAGAGGACACAACTGACAGGGGAGACACAGGGCTAAAGATAAAGTCTACTTTTAACCCACCGACATCAGCAATTCCCATTTAAATGTTTGCTTTTGAGCAAGCAGTTCTTAAGAAAATTCATCTGATCAGTGCGCCCACAAAAAGTTCCAAAATATATCCAAAAAGGAGAAAAAAAGAACTAAGGGAACTAAGTGGGGACGAAGAGATAGTGTTTTTTAAACCGGCAGATAAAGGGGGTGCTGTGGTTCTGCAGATGAGCGAGCATGCATATAACTCCTAGAAGACAAAAGGAATTATCAGAAGATCAATTTCGATCCAACACACAGGCTCACTAATGAGATTGGCAATATGGTGGAGGAAGCGGAAGCAGGGGGATGGATATCTGAATGGGAAACAGGATTTTCTAAGCAGTAAAGATCCGGTCACACCGTACTTCTATACCATCCACAAAATCCGTAAGAACAGGAGACCACCCCGAGGCCACCCTATTGTGTCAGGCATTGGGTCCGTTTTAAAACCTCTCTCACAGTTCTGTCACACATTATTAAGAGCCTTGGTCCAGAAGACTCGCATATATTTAGAGTACACAAAAGAATTGTCAGATTTGATACAGATAAGAATTTACTGGTAAACTTCGGGAAATATGTGTGCAGAATTGCCTAGGCAGTCAAGGAATTACAATAAAACTAAACAAGTGGGAAACCAAATCAGGGACAATTGAAAAGGTGTATGGGTGATAAAAACTCGCTATGTTTTAATAAAGACACAATTACAGTTCATTGATCAACACATACAATGTACAATAAAGATTAAAATTAAACAACTGAATGCTAAAAAAATCCACAATGAAAAGGTTACATTAAAAACAATGACCATATCAATTTATAACAAGAACACCAATCAAGGGGGTGTCCATAAATCAATAATACAGTACTCGACGCGCGTTTCGGCGACTGAACGCCTTCTTCAGGAGCCACAAAAACAATCTGAAATGATAATACAGAAACATTACATAAGAAAAACGGTACTTTATACCTTCTAAGGTGTGGCAATACAAACATGCATACATCGTTCTATATTTCATTTAAATTGAAAAGGCCATTACATCTATACACGTAATACAATTGTCAACAAGAGAAAAGGTTTCCCGAACAACTTTGTTTACTTTATGTTCACTGATTGGTACATATAATCTGATATTACAAGAGTACAACACACATTTAATCTTTAGACTTTTAAGATACACTGTGAGAGCATAAGCCATGAGAACATACATTTCGCTCCCATATGTTTGATAAGTTCATGTAGTCAGGTACGGTGATAATACCTAGAACAACTTACTTAACATAGACCAGGGATTTGCTCGGTCAATGCTCAAGGGTTTGAATGTATTTGGACCAATTTACATCTAAACAAGAAAGAAAAGAAAGAGGGAGGAGACGGTGTTTAAGGAAGGTACCATTTCAATCTTTTCAAAAAATAAAAGATAATTAAAGGGAAAGGAGGATACACACTTGTTAAAAGATTTGGGCACAAGTAATGGCATTGGTGCAGGCAGCCAAGAGTATTTACTCTGCAGGTACTATGCATATATATTTTTGTAACCCCCCCCCCCTTTCTTGTGGCCCGCAAATTGCGATACCACTGTAGGACCACTAGTATGAAAGATGTAGTTTTTTAGATTAAGCATGCAATACTTAACTATGGCCGCACCACAGTCCAACAGAGTGAGGGAGCAACTATCTGTTTAAGCATCCTTTGACAACAAGAAACGTGTCATTATAATCTAATAAATACTCTTGGCTGCCTGCACCAATGCCATTACTTGTGCCCAAATCTTTTAACAAGTGTGTATCCTCCTTTCCCTTTAATTATCTTTTATTTTTTGAAAAGATTGAAATGGTACCTTCCTTAAACACCGTCTCCTCCCTCTTTCTTTTCTTTCTTGTTTAGATGTAAATTGGTCCAAATACATTCAAACCCTTGAGCATTGACCGAGCAAATCCCTGGTCTATGTTAAGTAAGTTGTTCTAGGTATTATCACCGTACCTGACTACATGAACTTATCAAACATATGGGAGCGAAATGTATGTTCTCATGGCTTGACAATTGTATTACGTGTATAGATGTAATGGCCTTTTCAATTTAAATGAAATATAGAACGATGTATGCATGTTTGTATTGCCACACCTTAGAAGGTATAAAGTACCGTTTTTCTTATGTAATGTTTCTGTATTATCATTTCAGATTGTTTTTGTGGCTCCTGAAGAAGGCGTTCAGTCGCCGAAACGCGCGTCGAGTACTGTATTATTGATTTATGGACACCCCCTTGATTGGTGTTCTTGTTATAAATTGATATGGTCATTGTTTTTAATGTAACCTTTTCATTGTGGATTTTTTTAGCATTCAGTTGTTTAATTTTAATCTTTATTGTACATTGTATGTGTTGATCAATGAACTGTAATTGTGTCTTTATTAAAACATAGCGAGTTTTTATCACCCATACACCTTTTCAATTGTCCCTGATTTGGTTTCCCACTTGTTTAGTTTTATTGTAATTCCTTGACTGCCTAGGCAATTCTGCACACAGGTTGTTTACCCTGCCCTAGGAGTCTAATAGAGTATTACCCAGGGGGTCCTTGCTAATCACGACGAAACTTCGGGAAATAGCCTTCCTCAAAATGAGACACTACACGTCCTAGAAGACATTTTTTTCCAAACCTCGACATACAATACACCACGGCAAAGTGTCCTGGAGTGTGCAAGGATGGCTTTGGTAGAAAACCTTTTTGAATCAGAAGGCACTCGCTATAAACAGAAACACGGAACAATGATGGTGAGTACCTTTGCCCCAAGCGCTTGGGCTTTATGCATACAACTTTGAAAGGAAATTCGGGTGGAGCAAAGTTAACCCTTTCTAGGATGGGATCCTTATCTAGAAGAGATATATCAACAACATTTTCCTCGTCTGGGAGGGTGACCGGGACTCTATGACACCTTTTTTCCCCTGGCTGGATAACCAGGATCGTTTTTTGAAATTCACGAATATAGTTAGTAATTCCAAACTAATGTTTTTGGGCATGAATATCTGTACAGAAGAAAGGGGCCTGTATACAATTACACATCACAAACCAACTGACAAAAATAACATACGTATATTTGACAGTTTCACCCTCGACCATTGAGAGGGAATTTACTGCATGACCAGTTCCTAAGGCTAAGAAGAAATTGCACAAGAGTAATAGATTACAAGAGACAATCCGAGGAACTGGTGAACACATTAAGGCTACGGAAGCACATAAGGAAAACACAAAAGAAAGTAAAACACCAGAACAGGAACGCTCTGTTGGAGACAGTAAGGAAGCAAAAGACAGAAGTGGGTCTCATTTACCTCACAACGTTTTTTTTATTATTACGTTTTTATTATTGACTGTTCAATTAATTAAAATCTTTACAGTATAAAAGATCAGTACAAAAGGCTAAAAACTGTGATTCAACACCTTAATACTGTTTAAAATTTTGAGGTCCCTCCCCAAGACCCGTATTGTCTTTCCCCGGCGTGTGAGCACGTGTTCTTGACGCCCCATTTGTGCCCTGAAGATGATCTGGTATGCAGGGCTCTTAGACTGCCCTTTGTGGTGCAGTAAGCGTCTCTCAGTAGGTGAAATTCTCTTGTAGAGCATGCAAGGAGGGCACTGTTGATGCAACACTGGTTCCTCGTTGAGAAAACCCATTAGCTTTCCTTCACGGAGATTACCATGCTCTTCCCCGGGGTAGCGCTACTTTTGTCAGCATCTTTTAAGGCTATCCTGATTTGGTGGATGAGTTTCGCCAGTCTCGCTAGTACCGTAGTGTTGGTATTTGAAAAACACAGGGCTGATGCTTCGCTGCATGACTTTATACCATTTTTAATGCAGATCCGGCGCAGGAGTCGCCGACGTTCGTTGTTAAAGTTGGGACAGCAGCATAGGAGATGCAGCCAAGATTCCCTCTTGTAGTGGCACAGTCTGCAGGTTGTGAGTTCCCCTCTTCGAGCCCATGCCAGGTTGAATTCCGCAATCCCTAGCATGGTCAGCCTCATGAGCAAAATTTTGCTACGGGCCTGTGTGGTGAGGGCCTCGCTTAGGTAAGGTTGAGCTTTACCTGCCACGTAAGAGTTATTCAATGGGTCTAAGTGAGCGCTTCGACAGAGAGATTTAAGATCTCGTTTGAAGGAGATTACACGCACTTGTTTGTTGACTGCTCTCTTCCAGGCATTCAGAGGGATGTCCGGCCGTTTGATGCTTTCTTCCTCGATCTTCAAAGCTTTAATTGCGTTAGCAAGGCTGGAGTGCCAGGCCGAACCTGGCCCCTCAAAGATTGGTTTCAGCTGATTTTTTAGGGAGTTAGCCGGTGGCCTTAAAATCCTTAAATATAACGTTATAGTCTCCCCCTGGCACGGGGGGTGTGGCTAAGCACGCATCGGGAATGGACGCCTTGGGGTAGAGCTCCGCTCTGAGCTCCCCTTCCCGGCGCATTTCTCCGGAGAACCACCGCCTGCAGCCGGCTGAAAACCGCCGGCGCTGCCGCAGGACCCTGCCCCTGAGCACCCAGCCGACTTTGGGCGAGATCGGCACACATCGAGCGCACCGGAGATTCAGCGGCGCTGGGACCGCGCGCGTCGCTTCGAACCTTGGGAGACGCCCAGGAAAGGCCGAGGCTCCGGCGGGCGCAGAGGGCCTGAAACGGCGGCCTACGTGCGCGGAGACCACACGGAGCTGCGGAGAGGAGGCGGGCCGTGGCGCCCGGCCTGGCCCAATCGAAGGTCCTGCTGACTGTGTGCTGCGAGCCCGAGCACCTGACCAGCGGCACAACTGCGCGCGACCGGATGGGGTGAATTGGACCTGCATGAGGTAGGGGAAGCGGAACTGACCCGCTGACTGCGGGGGCCTACTCCTGCCCGCTAGGCGTGCCAGACACCTTGACCCCCCACCGTGTGGTTGACAGTGCTGGAGTCCGGCACACGACCGACCGGCGGACTTGGCCGGACTGTAAAAACACCTACTGCCTCACACCCACTTACTGGCGGGAAGCGGCGGGACCACTGGGGACATACAGCGCCCACAACGCCACGTGCGGGACGCAGTGGTCCGCGTAGCCCGCCACCGTGCCTGACCAGCTGCAGAGGGACGCGCGCTGGCCCTGTGCTGCCTACAACCTCGGACACACCGTCCTAGCGGACGACGAACACTGCACTCTGCCGCCACGTGGATACGGGAAAAGGTGCACACCCGCCTGCAGGCCGCGAACGTTGAGGGATAGTCCGGGGCCCAGCCGCCTGACGGCTACACACACAGGCTGGTCCTTTGGGGGTGAGACGCGCTGCTGGAAAGGACTCGACGCTGTGACGCAGATGTCTAACGGACCGAGGACACGAACCGGGACCGGCAACGCGAACTCGAAGGGCAAGATGGACAAATCCGGGAAGGGCAATGACCCGGACCAAACGGCGACAAAGCTGGACACCATGCTGGCAGCGATGGAGAGGCTCGAAGAGTCAATACACCTCACCCGCACCTTCCTGGCCACCAAAATTGACAGCGTAGTCATCGACCTAACGCACCTACGGGCGGACCATAAAAAATTGGCGGAACGCACTACGGCCCTGGAGGGCCCCATACAGACGCTACAGCCTCAAGCCGACCAGTCACACAAGCAAATACAGGATTTATTGAAAAGGGTGGAGTTCTTGGAGGACAGAGCCGAGGACGCAGAAGGCAGGACCCGCAGAAACAACGTGCGCTTGGTTGGGGTCCCGGAGAAATGGGAAGGGAGGACCCCAGAGGAACACATGGAACAGTGGCTGAAGGGCATACTACCGGAGGGATCGCTCTCCCCGCACTTCGTAATTGAGCGCGCTCACAGGGTCCCCACCAAACCTCTAGCAACCGGCTCCAACCCGAGGCCCATGCTGCTCCGCATTATGAACTACCGAGACCGAGACTCCATATTGCGCGAAACTCGCAAACTTCAGGAGATCCGAATTGAAAATGCGACGATAATGTTCTTTCCGGACTACACTGTACAGGTCCAGCGGCAAAGACATGACTTTCTGGCAGTGAAAAAACGACTGAGGCAACTGGGCCTACAGTACTCTCTGCTGTTTCCTGCGAAGTTGAGGGTTGTGGCCGGAGAACGGACGCGTTTCTTCACAGACCCTTTGGCAGTGGAATCTTGGCTGGACAGCGGAGTGGACACGGACCCCAAAATGTCTGAGGGTCATGCGCCCCGACGACAATCCGGAGGTAACAGGCGGAGACGTCGACCCCGCCAGAGGTCCCAGACCAGGCCACGAACACCGAAGAGGACTTCCCCTCCAGCGGATGCCACGAGGCAGGAGAAACAAGACGCCCTCCGCCTGGTGATGGAACTCAGCGGGTCCCCTACACGGAGTGACGTGGCGGGCAGCAGCGCTCAGGAACTACACAGTGACGACGAGGCCATTTATGGTGTGCCGGACTCCCCCGCATCGGAAGAACAACCCGATGTCACTCCCCAAACGGCGGACTACATCAGCTAACTGCGCGACGAGTACAGCACTCTGAAGAGATATCAGCCAACGACCGCCGCAGGGGAGCTCATGGAACATGATAATGCAGCGCCGCCGCAGTGACAACGAGACTCACTCGCGGCAGCAAACTCTACCACAGACCCTGCGTGCTGCACAAGTGGCACGCACATACCAGACACCTCCTCAGCGTGCACGAGTCCGAGACGCAACACTGAGCACCCGTGCTAGGCCGGGGTGCAGCTACAGAGACGCTTTGCTTCGCCTGGTTGCAGCTCGGTTGGGACACGTAATGTATAGAGTTGCATGCATGTACATACAGGGTTTACTGTACGCAGGGGCGGTTTAGGCTGGTACATTCCTCCCGGGAAGGCGATGGGCTTTCATACAGAAACTGTACTGACTCAGAACCGTTGATAACGTGCGCATAGCACAATCACCCCCTTAGATTTGAATTTTGTTGCTCTCCTAGAGAGTATGGACGGGAGCATGTTTCGCATCCGACCTTTTGGTATTTTGATTGTTCATGAAGTTTATTGGCTTATTGTTCCGTTAGCCATGTTTCCTCCCCCTCATTTGGTCTCAGAGAAGTGGTGTGACAACTTTAATGTTTATTCGATTGCAGGGACCGCTTGCATGTGGGTGGGCACGGAATGCATGGACGGGTGGCGGGAGGACCGGGCGAGGGATGTTATCATTGAAATATTGTAATGCCAGCCATTAAGATTTGTACGTGGAATGTGAGGGGCATACACACGCCATCCCGACGTTACCAAATTTATTCGTACCTCAAACGCCACCACATACAGATTGCCCTCCTACAGGAAACACATCTTGGCGCCACAGAAATCCCCACGCTACGCCACAGATGGCGTGGACAAATACATGCTACGGGTTACTCGTCGTATGCTAGAGGGACACTGGTATGGGTCAGGCCGGGCACTCCGTGGACCACACTAGACGTGCACATAGACCCCGGAGGTAGATACGTGGCAGTCCACGGCAGGCTGGATAGCAGCCCGTTAGTACTGGCCTCGGTGTATGCACCGAACGCGGGGCTGGCGGAATTCCTTGCCCAGTTGTCACAAGCGGTTCCATATGCACGCAAACAGCACATTACTTCGAAGAAAACTCGGGCACGGCATCAACACCACAGATTGAATGGGACGCCTTCAAGGTGGTCCTCAGGGGGCAATGTCTTGGCACTCAAGCACATTCCCGAAGGCAATTGGAGACGGATCTCAGGCGCTTGGAATCAGACTTGTTGCAGGCGGAACAAACAGCGGCTGCGGGCGCGGACACGGACTTACTGGAGGCACGGGCAGAACACGGCAGGCTGATTGACAGGCTGAAAAATATTAATTACAAGGCCCACTCAGCCCGCACACATCACACCGGCGACAAACCTGGCAAGTTGCTGGTTTGGCTGATACAACGCGAAGAACGCGCGGCGCCAGTGACGGCGATCCAACCAGTAGCTGGCCCGACGGTACACACCCAGGCGAAAATTCATGAGGCCTTTGTGACACATTACAGCGCGATGTATGTGTCCCGACTTCTCACCACACAACCCACCATAACTGAGTACCTAGACGGCGTCGCACTTCCCGCCCTCACGGGAGACCAACAGGACGACCTCGGGTCGCGGTTAATAGCAGAGGAGCTCCGCGAGGCCATCTTTGCCCTCTCAAATGGCAAAGCCCCTGGCCCTGATGGGTTGCCAGCGGAATATTATAAAGCCTGCTCTGACATCCTGATTCCGGAGCTCCTCAAGGTGTACGCAGCGGCACTGGACGACTCGGCCTTACCCCAGTCGATGAATGAGGCGACATTGGTATCCCTTCTCAAGCCAGGTAGAGACGGTACGCTCCTTGGCTCGTATAGACCCCTAGCGCTGCTGAACACAGATTACAAGATACTGGCATCGACCCTCGCCCGGCGACTGGCGAGTCTGGTATCTGACTTGATACACGGAGACCAAAACGGTTTTGTACCCACTAGATGCACCTCCCACAACATACGGAGGCTGTTCCGAGTGCAAACATACGCAGTACAAACTTGGCCTAGGTCAGGCTGCCTAGTTCTAGACCTAGAGAAGGCATTCGATTCGGTCGAATGGCCCTACCTACTGGCCGTGTTACGGAAGTTCGAGCTTGGGGAAGACTTTATTGAACTGGTCGGGTTGCTATACAGACACCCAATAGTGCGGGTCCGCACGGGCAAGCTGCTGTCCGACGCCATAAGGGTACGACGCGGCACCAGACAAGGCTGCCCATTGTCCCCATTGCTCTTTTCGCTGGCGATAGAACCCCTTGCTGAAGTACTACGCACTAAGGGCACGCAATGGGGCATCCCCCTGGCAGATGGTATACACATAGTCTCGCTGTATGCGGACGACCTGCTCTTATACGTCAGGGACCTCACCCAAATACCGCCGGAACTCTCGGAGATCTTCCGATCCTTCGAAGCAGTGTCGGGCCTCAGGGTCAACTGGGCCAAATCAGGGGCGTATTCATTCAACCCCGATATTCCAGACGCTGAAATTAGGATCAACGGCGAGCAATTGCCGTGGCATCATACCACGTTCAGGTACCTGGGAATATATATTTACAGGACGCCCCCGGATGTCCTAGATGGCAACCTAACACGCGCCATAACGTCCATTAGATCCCAAATTACCTTTTGGAAATCACTACCACTCAATGTCCCAAGCAGAGTGACATTGACGAAAATGATCATTCTCCCCAGACTCCTATATTATTTCGCCAACATCCCAGTATACATACGGGTCCGCACCTTCAAAGAACTAGCATCCATGATCAGGGAAATGATATGGAACACTGGGAGGCCCAGAGTAGCCCTGCAAAAACTATATGCACCAATTAGCGAGGGCGGCCTTGCAGTACCGAACTTAGAACTTTACTATCTAGCAGCGCAACTGCAGTGGGTGACCGCTTGGCTCGCGGGAAACCGCCTGGAGGACACGGCCACGACAACAACTGTCCTGTCCCCCATGCAGATACATACCTTGTTCCACCCCCTGACACACCCGAGGAGAACGTCACAACTACATGTGGATGTGGCGGTGCGATGCTACGTCAGGAGCTTACGGCTCACGAAACACATCAAACCATATGCCCCGGCACTTCCGCTCCTAGGCACCCCCAAGACCGCCACTATTGTCACGGAAACAGCACTGGAACATTGGTCGCGCACTGGAGTGGACACCATGGCGGACCTGTACAATGACGGTGCCCTGATACCTTTTGCGACACTAGCTACTGACACGGGTCTCCCAGCGGGACAGTTCTTGCAACATACCTCCATAATTCTGGCATATACACAAAGGTGGGGCTCAATCGCTGAGGAACTACCAACACATCAATTAATACAGACCCTACATGTCATGGGAAACGGCACGCATGCGGTACACTGGCTGAATCAGGCACTATTGACACACACGCTGCAGCCGCTGCGCGACAAATGGGCAACTGACAGAGGGAGGGACTGGACAGATAAGGAATGGCAGATGATACTGATGGGCCCCAGGCACATCCCCCGCAATGCTCGCTTCAAGCTAATCCAGTTCTATATACTGCATAGAGCGTACCTCGCACCCGACAAAATTAACCAGTACTTCCCAGATACTGCGGCCAGCTGCCCGAGGTGCGCACTGGAGGGAGCGGACCTGCTACACATGCTGTGGCGGTGCCCACAGCTTCAGACGTACTGGCAAACTGTACTAACAACACTAGATAAATGCACAGCTGTGTCGATACCGCACACATGGGAGGCATGCGTGCTAGGCCTATACAAACGAACCAAATTGAATAGAGTCCCCTCTCGCTTCTGGGACCTTGGCCTCCTCACGGCCAAACGGCTGATCACGAAACACTGGAAGCGAGTTACCCCACCCCTGACGGCACACTAGCACGTGTCCCTGGACAACTGGGCAGGAGCAGAAAGCGCCACACTCCATAGCGAGGAAACAGCAGGGCTACGACAGTCCCAATTGCAGCACTATGGGATGAAATACTAAGCTCCTTACGTAGGGAATGTCAACAGGCACGGAACCCCACACATGACGGCCACCCAGACAATGCCACTGATACGCCCCTTACTGGCGCTCCGTGCGGACAGACAGGGTGATACTCTGCCCGACACTCCCCTCATACCGACTGCCTACCACGGCAGACCCATTGTCCTCCCCAACGCCACACTCATGCCGTTTGTCCCTATCCAATAGCGCCTGTGCGCCCCCACTGCATTGATGAGCCCTCAACTTCACACACACGCCACACTTCCAAAACAGATGACCACGAACCCCTTTACATTTTTCCCCCTTTCCTTTCTTTTCCTTCATTGTTTATCTCAGAATGTTATTTCCTTTATCGTGCCGACATGGTAGAAACATTTGTGATGAACCAATGCCTTGATGTATGGAGCGAAGACCTACTGCATTGTATGACATGCCCCACACACATGACAGACATCTATGAGATGTAGAGATATGTATGTTGTAGCATTCATGTTTTCATTCCTCCTGTGACATCAATAAAGGATATTCAAACAAAAAAAATAGTCTCCCCCTGGCACAACAGGTCTGGGCTTGCCAGACCTAACTCCAGTCTTAGCCTTGTATTACCTCACAACGTATAATAAACCGTTGAATCAAGTGGCAAGAGTCACCCAAAAATATTGGTATCTCTTGAACACAGGTTCCCTAAAGTTTTATCACCCCGCCCTTTTCACATAGGAGGAGTAGGAACCCAACAGATATATTGGTACAAATGTGAAATAACCCTGAGCATAAACATCAGAGCCATACACAGACAATTTGGGGCCTCCCAAGCTTTACGGGCATTTTCCATGTGGTAAATGCAGTGAGTGTGTTTTAACAACATCACTGGACCTTAGTTTAGGAACACTTTGGTTTTTGTGAAGACACAAGAACTGCAAATAGAGATATGTGGGGATGACATGTAGAAAAGTTGAGGTTAGAATAGGGAAGCACAGGAGTAATTTGAAGTGCAGGAACAATACAAAAAAAATGGCCAGTCACTATATTATCAAAGACCATAAACTGACAGACCTGAAGTGGATTGTACAGGAACAACTTGAGGAGGGTACACGGAATCCCAGCAAAATACTCTTTAGGAAGGGACAACGCTGGGTGTTCCACTTACATTCCCACTTAGAAGGGTTAAATGACAACATCCCCTGGACACAAATGAAAATGTGAACTTTTGTCGCTGGAAGTTTATAGGTTTGGGAGACACGGTGTCAAGATTTTCTGTCTGACACACAAAAATATGAATGGAAAAGGCCCGGCGTACTGGTCCCGAACATTATGTTGGTACCAGCCTCGTAGGATGTTAAGATCTAGCAACGAATCACTTCTTACACCTCTTAGAATTCGTACTGCCAGAAAAGGAGGAAGGTCTTTTTCCTTTCTTGCCCCTGCGTCCTGGAACAAAATCCCCTTAAACTTACGTACTATAACTGATCACAACGGCTTTCGCAAGAAGCTGAAGTCATGGCTATTTGACAACTAATCGAGTACTATCAGAGCCGTCTGCAAGCGCCATGAGACTTCCGAGTGATATGCGCCCTGTATAAATGCCCCTGATTTGATTTGATAACATATTCCATGATAAATCCTCCCCGAAAATGGCATCTGGTAAAGGGGGACCTGATATTATGGAAAGCAGGAAGTAAATAAGTGACATATTAACAATGCAGTAACAGACTAAATACCCAAATAAATAGGTTATCCCCTAAAATGAAGAAATCAAATAGTAGCACTTTGACAATGTACTAATAAGTGATAATATTGACACCCATAACTATACACCAAATGGGTGCCAATATAAGAGGCAATATCCTGCTTATTTTGAGAAGGATCTTAATAATTCTTGGTCCAGATGAAAGCCAAGTAACCTGGGACGGGCACAGGAAGGTAGAAACATGTTGACCAATCTGCAGATGCAGAGTGCATAAGGAAACTCTTTTGAATCAGCATTTTGCTTTTAATCTGGTCAGGGGGCACATAGATTAAAAAGACAATACTTTGATTGAGGGCACTTGTGCGCTTAAAGTAGTGCCAATTACATGTAATGGGGTAACCCTATAATCCTCAGAACCTGGGCGGGTAATGAACTTAATAATGATGGTTCTGTCGGACAGAAATACCTAGTGATTTAGTATTTCAATGTTGTTTTTTGTTTACTTCGTCCCTAATCGGGATACAAAGTTGGCAATATTTATAGCAAAAAAATTAAATACACTGACCATAGGATAAGAAAGAAAGCAACATTTTTACTCAAATACTTTCATATTTTGAATTTGAAACACAAATAACTACAGATGCTGTCCCTAAAACCTACTTAAAACATGATTGACACATAAATTTTGTGCAAATGATTGATACACAATTAAAACAACAAGTAAAATTGTTAATTCATATACTCATTGACAAAGACAACTACATATACAATAATCTGATAGGTGCAATGATTTGATGTTGATTCCTAAGAGATTTTGAATAGTTGGTTCAAAGAAAGAAGGGATTGCGTCGACGTTTCGACCCTAGGGAACAATGCGGTGATTTAACACATCAAGGGCGGGTCTTCATCAGGACTGTATATACGTAGGACAGGCTCTTGTGAACCTGCTCCGCATGGAGTCCTGGTCACTTTCTGAAACGTAGTGCCGGTCAGCCGACTCAGACAGCGTAGATGCTCCTCGTACCTCTGTAATGATCACCGCATCGTTCCCCAGGGTCGAAACGTCGACGCAATCCCTTCTTTCTTTGAACCAACTATTCAAAATCTCTTAGGAATCAACATCAAATCATTGCACCTATCAGATTATTGTATATGTAGTTGTCTTTGTCAATGAGTATATGAATTAACAATTGTACTTGTTGTTTTAATTGTGTATCAATCATTTGCACAAAATGTATGTGTCAATCATGTTTTAAGTATGTTTTAGGGACAGCAACTGTAGTTATTTGTGTTTCAAATTCAAAATATGAAAGTATTTGAGTAAAAATTTTGATTTCTTTCCTATCCTATGGTCAGTGTATTTAATTGTTTTGCTATAAATATTGCCAACTTTGTATCCTGATTAGGGACAAAGTAAACAAAAAAACAACATTGAAATACTAAATCACTAGGTATTTCTGTCCGACAGAACCATCATTATTAAGTAAAGTAGTGCCAAGGCCAAAGGACTTCTCATCGTCCCATTTCCCCTTTATTTTGTGTCCGTTTATTATTACTGTTTTTTTTTTTCTCTTCTTATCCGGTTGCCGAGGTCTCGTTTCAAACGAGTGGGGACGGATCAGGTCAGCACACAGCAGGAAGGACCGCACTCGCGCATCCAGCGCGTTCTCCGATGTATGCCAGGGCCTCCCCAGACCACGTGGCGTGCACCAGACCGCACCGCAATCCCAACGGGCGTCCGGAGTCTCAATGCGGCGTCGGCACACCGCGGTACCAGCGGGAGACGCAAGGGTTGGGCCCCCTCGTCGCCAGTGTTGTGTAGGCCGTGGGAAAGTCGCTGTTGCACTTTTCAAGAAGAAAGACCCTTCCCAGAGGGCCCTGAAGAAACCCTGTGGAAGACAGAAGGTTGGAGAGTCATCCCACCAGTGGATACCACAGGAACCTGGATACCAACACCAGGGAAGCCGGGTGCAAAGTAATGTCGGAAACCGCCGTAGACCACAATGGAGGACTTCAGGAAAGGTGCCGCTGGCATAGAAGGTGGAAGGGTCTGGAGGAATCCATGGATGGATTCTCAAAGAGAAGTACGTGCAAACAGAGGGGACAGAGTCTATTCCACTTGGAAGTGACCAGGAGGCACGGAAGACCAATGACCACCGATGACCGAAGATGCAGGAATGATGACGGTGACCTTGTCGCTGCAGCTGTGAAGACCAGGCAATGCTGTGAAAGACCAGCTGCCCCACTTTGAGAGTCAAGAACCAGGGGGTCGGTGTCCGGCGGGAGCACCAACAAGCCTTTGCAGCAGCAACATATGTGGTAAATGAAGAAAGTGCAACTTTGGGACCAGCAAGGTCCAAGGGACTCGCCAAATGCAGGAGAGTCAGAGCAAGCTCCGAGCAAGCAGGGGAGCCCACTGAAGCCAAAGAAGACCCTCAAGAGGACCCACCGGCCAAAAGCACAGGAGTTGCAAGAGGACACAAGCAGCTGATCATAGATGCATGCCCACAGTGCAGAGGTTGTGGTGAGGAAGAAGATCTTGGCAGGAGGAGATCATGGAGACTGGGCCTTCTTGTATCCCGAAGATCTCTGGAGGGCAGAGCCAACAAGCCTTGGCAACAGCAAGTCGACACTGACAGCAGACCGGTCAGCTTCATTTTGGTGCCTACCAATGCAGGGGAATGACTCCTTCACTCCAAGAGAGATTCCTTCGGGGGTCTTTGATGCCCAGATGCCTAGAGAGGAACCTGGATAAAGCACAGGCACAGATGACAAAGAAGACTTGCAGAACAGCGAGACCAGGAGCAGCAGCAGTCTTTCCTTGGTGCAGTCTCTGTTCCAGGTGAAGTCCAAGGTGCCCAGACGGTTGAATTTGAAGTGGTTTTTGAGTTTGAATCTTGTCCTATGACAAATCTGAAGAGCCACCCACAGGTAAGCCCTTAAGTACCCTAGGGAAAGGGTTGTGACGATTCAAGGGTCCCTCCCGGAGGAGGGGGCTGGACTGAGGGGAAGATTGTTCCCATTTCCTTTGTCCAGTTTTGCGCCAGAACATGAGCCAAGGGCTCCCTGAACTGGCTCAAATTGTAGTATGCAAGGAGGGCACCAAACGTGGCCTTCAAAGCAGTCTGGTGGTGCTGGCTAGCGCCCCCACCCTAGCCCAATACACTAAGTCCTGTCTGGGGAGGTGGTCACACATCCCTGCAACAGAAAACCTGTTATTCTACCTTCCCATGTGGGGAGCTTTGCTCAGCAGCAGGAGGGCAGAAATTTTGTCATTGGCGGCAGCAGCACTGGCTTGCTGTTAGACCCTGAAAGGCTGGTACAGGGAATACAGGGGGGCGCCCTAGGAGAGCCCCCAGCACATGGCATCGTACATCCAACACTGGAATAGGGTTTGGGTATCAAAGTACTAACCATTGTCAAATTTAGGGCGAGAGCACAGTGACTGGGGTCCTGATTATCAGGATCCCAGTCAGACTAGTCAGAAAACACCATAATACCAGCAAAAAGAGGGGGTAACCATTAAAGCAGATTCTACTTTCCTACAATCTTTGGGCGCAGAGAAATCAGAAGTAATGCGAGCTCAGTGACACAAAGGATAACAGTGAAGACCAAGTAAGACGTGAAGGAAACTAACCAGGTGACAGTCTGAGGTTTGTGCCGCTGGGACCTATACCCTACTGTACTTTAGTTCTTCCCAGGCTCCTCTTTATGTTGATGTTATGGGGTATTTATAAAGCGCATGTCTAATCCAAGGAGTGTCCCGGCGCTAACAGGTTCCCCTTGAAAGAAAAACAGTGTGCAATCTCATCCCAACAAAGTCCCCATTGCTGATGGAACAACCAGGTCTTAAGTTGGTGCCTGAAACTGAGAAGCTCTTGTTCTTGTCTGAGAGAAAGAGGCAGACCATTCCATAGTCTTCCAGCTACCACCTGGAATTAACGTCCCCCCCCCCCTTCCTAGCCCGGATGAATTTAGGCACCGATAGCAAATGTTTGGTCCATGACCTCAAAGTCCTGGCTGGGGTGTAGGGTATAATTTTATTTATGATGTACTGAGCCCCGCTATTATGGAGCCTCTTTAAGGCCAACACAAGGTACTTAAAATGAACCCTATTTTTCACTGAGAGCCAGTGCAGAGCTTTTAAATGAGCCGTCATATGAGTCCTGGACCCAGCCAGAGAAATAGCTCTAGCGGCCGCATTTTGAACTACCTGTAGGCTGCCCAATAGATGATTTGGGATGCCTAGAAAAAGCACATTTGCATAATCCAGCCTTGACGTGATCAAGGCTTGGACCACAGTTTTCCTGTGGGACAAGGGGAGCAGCTGTAAGAAGTTTCTCATCATTTTTAAGAGCCTAAAACACATGCCGGCCACAGATTGAATCCTGCGACTTCATGGAAAGATCTGAGTCAAGCAAGAATCCAAGGTTTTTCATGGTGGTAACTGGACCAGAAGATGGAGGCTGATCCTGGGGCCACCAATTTCGCCGTTCGTCATCCGGAGTATGTCCGAAGAAGATTATTTTAGTTTTGGCGGAGTTGCATGACAGTTGATTTTGTCGGAACCAATCAAACACTTTAGTCAGCCATAAATTGATTGAATTATCATTAAACAACTAGTCCTTCTTGCAAGTGAACAACAGTTGGGTGTCGTCTGCATAAGTTAAGACTTTTGCCCATGTTGTTCAGCTAGGGGTGCCAGCGGTGCCATATAAATATTAAATAAAGTTGGACTCAAAACTGAGCCTTGAGGCACTCCAACATTCAGCGTAGGAATATCCTCTGAGAAAGGGGGGGAACCAGACAGATTGCTGAAGGCCTTCCAGAAAGGAAAAAAAAAACACCTGAAAACTGTGCCCCCAATGCCACATTCACAGAGTCTCTGTAAGAGTCGTGTGTGGGGCACGGTTTCAAAAGCCACAGAGAGGTCCAGCAGTATCAATACTGCCTTTCCTCCTCTATCAAGGGTGTCTTGATAGTTTCAGTGACTTCCAATAGGGTAGTTTCTGTACTATAATTTGCTGTAAACTCCGATTGACTGGGATGAAGAGCGTTAGTAGCCTCAGTCTGTAATAACCGCATTCACACACTTCTCCAACGCCTTGGCGAAAAAAGGGAGCAGTGTTATGGGCCTATAGTTGCTTACCACTGCTGGGTCAGCTGAGGGTTTCTTTAAAAGAGGAAGAATTTTACCCTGTTTCCACCTCGCAGGGACATTTCCTTCTAACAAGGGCAGATTCAGGACCTGATTAATGGCTAGATTCAGTGCCTCAGCGACAGATGCCACTATTTTTGCGGGACATGGTTCCGAAGTTGAACCAGATTTAAGCGCCTTCATGATGGTAAGCGATGTATCCAAGGAGATAGGCGAGAAGTCCAAAAGTATTACATCCGGAGAGTGACTTTCAGGATCTGGTACATCGTCCAGACTCATACAGATAGGATTGTCAAATGAATCCTGAATGGACTTAATTTTGTCAAAGAAAAATTTTGCAACCTGATTCGTCCGTTCAAGGGTGGGAGTGAAAAGGCTCTGAGTGACGTTGGGGGATGCAAAGTCTTTGACAATTTTAAACCGTTCTCTACTACTGTTCCTGGCTTGTTCAATTTTAGTTGCCAGAAAGCTTTTTTTCTCAACCCGAACTTTAGCATAGTGCGCTTTAAGTGCCTGTTTGTAGGCGTTTTTTGGGTCTCGGCCTAGAGACGCGCGAAGAGAGTTCTCGGCAGAGAACTATTGTAATCATTTCAGCCGGCAAACGAGACAAGAGCTGGGCACGCGCCCAGCATTCTGAATGGGAGAGGAGCGACAAGAGCTGGCCACGCGCGGATTTAGTCGCGCTCACAGTGCCAGCGTCTCCGCCGCGCCCCGATTACTGCTCTCTTCCTGGCCGGCTTCACGGAAGGTAGCATGCTTGTTTATACATGTCCCTGCATGTTTGCTTTGCCCATGTCCCTCGGTGTTGCTGTGCCGGACCATGTTTTTTGATGTTCTTAGAGCCTGTGTCTATTTACAGTTCCTATGAGTTTACATTTTCCATGCCTGGGTTAATTTGTGTCCTTTTCCGTGTTTCTGAGTGAGTGTGTGATATGTGCGTGTGTGCGTTGGACCCTTCGTCTTTGCTGTGCTTGTGTTTAACTGTGCTTCGTGTGCTTGAGTACATTTTTGTTTGCTTTTTCTGGATAATGGTGTTTGCTCGCAGGCCGGTTTTCTTGTGTGTTTGCAGTGCCTGTCTTTAGAGACCCATTTCTGTTTGTTGTGTCGCGATCATGTGTGCGTTTCCTGTTCCCCACTCCTTATGCGTTTATCGTTTCTGAGTTGTTAGGGTCGACCAGTAGACCATACAACTTATATCTGATTAACCAAGCATAGATGTACCCATGAACATATGTTGAGAACGGCGTGTTCAGGCACAAGGTAAACGTCACAAAGTATAGAGAAATTAAGGGGGAAGGCTGGAATGTAGTTTTTGTAACAACTTATATCTGATTAACCAAGCATAGATGTACCCATGAACATATGTTGAGAACGGCGTGTTCAGGCACAAGGTAAACGTCACAAAGTATAGAGAAATTAAGGGGGAAGGCTGGAATGTAGTTTTTGTAACTTTATTTACTGTCTCGGTAAAGAATTTTGAATTAAAATCAAGGCAAAAGGACCAATGAAAGGTAAATAATTAAATGGTTTCAAAAATTCCGACTGGATTGGCACCTGTTTTGGCGAGTGTTATAATATATTTTAGTCCAAGTCAGAAAATGTGCTGGCCAATTCGACCGTGGCTGTGTTTTTGTGTGAATCGCGCTGCCCGCCTCTTGTTTTGTCTGGGAAGGCCTGGCGCCAACAGATCTGCGATGAATCCGTCTTTATTCTATTTTCTCGCATGAAGTTTTACCATGAAACATTCGGGTGCTCCCAGTGGAATCCTGGGCCTGTTTTCGGATTGACCTGTTTATTAGTTTGCGTTAATCTGGAAACGAAACAGGACATGCCACAATTAATATAATTTTCATTGTAAATCTGCAAGTGGAGACTTCTTATTAAAAGCACATTAACGTTGTGAACTAGGTATTCAGTGGGCAGATGAAGTTCGGGGGTAGTTAAAATTTCAGGGCGCATTTACATTTTACTGCAGTGAAAATAACTCGCCCACTAAAACACAAAACTGCTGTTGAGCAAGGAATTGAACATGTAAACATATGGACTTTGTATACAGATGAAAGAAAATCTCACCAGCATGCAACAGGGTTCAGTTAAGAGTCACAGGATGTTATTTTTGGTTTGTTGTCAAACAAGACCTTTTGAGTTTACTAAAATTATATATTCAGTGTACTTCCTCATAGGGTCTATCAGCCATCCCTCATCATCCACTGATTTGCTGTTGCGTCTTTGACGTTTTCTTTTGTCTATTACAGTATTAAGCAATAGGTCAACCTTTGGCTAACTTCACTATAGGCAGGGGCACTGGAATTATGTGGTTCTCTGACTGCAGATTTTTCACATAGTTAAGGATTCGCCACAGTTGCTTCATAATCTATTATCTGGTGCATTTTCTGCATATTTTAACAAAAAATAAATTGGTTTCTAGCGCAAATGGATCAAAAGTTATTTAAAATGTGTTGTTATGTCTTTACCCGCATTGGAACATCCTTCTCAGCGGTTTACTGGCCATCTTTCAGTTGCTTTTTAATGTATTTTGGTTGTTAAACTGGTACTAATGATGTGCAATGTTTGCCCAGAAAGTATTGACATATGTAAAAATGTCACTATAATAAACTAATACAATAATAAAATTTCACATATTTTGGCTTTTCTTCCTTCATAATTTAGTCAACCCTGCCACACAATTTACTGCATACTTCCTTGCCTATTGGTGACGGTATCCTGCACTTTCACGAGGATCACAACCACACACAGTTCAGTGCCAGGAACCACTTCAGCATAGTATACTTTTTGAGACCGAAAAAATATTTTTGCTTTTCGTAAGTGTTTCTGTTTTTTTATGTTGTTGAAGGCCCAGCAGCTACCACAACAATACCGTTTTAAAAATCGTAACAAAATAAGCATTGACAAAGGTAACCCCAGACCTGTGTTTACCAATGGCTGTTTAGAATGTCATGTTTGGAGGAAATTAACAGGTGTTGATTTTTTTCGCTCTATTTAGAGTAATACGTCGCTCAAAATTGCACAAGCAGGTTCTAGTGTGTTTTGTATATTGGGTAGCATTATTCAACTGTCATTCACAGTTTTGTTTGTTCAGTTACTTGCTCAATAATACGTGAATACTTTAGAAGTGTGTGCATTGTACTTAAATGAAACTGTTAGCTAGGCGTTGTGGGTTGAGTGGTGTTGTAGGCGTTGCGGGTTGAGTGGTGCTGTAGGCGTTGCGGGTTGAGTGGTGCTGTAGGCATTGCGGGTTGAGTGGTGCTGTAGGCATTGCAGGTTGAGTGGTGCTGTAGGCATTGCGGGTTGAGTGGTGATGTAGGCATTGCGGGTTGAGTGGTGCTGTACGCAATGGGGATTGAGTGGTTCTGTAGGCGTTGCGGGTTGAGTGGTGATGTAGGCGTTGCCGGTTGAGTGGTGATTTAGGCGTGGCGGGTTGAGTGGTGCTGTAGGCTTTGCGGGTTGAGTGGTGCTGTACGCGGTGGGGATTGAGTGGTGCTGTAGGCGTTGCAGGTTGAGTGGTGATGTAGGCGTTGTGGGTTGAGTGGTGATGTAGGAGTTGCGGGTTGAGTGGTGTTGTACGCGGTGGGGATTGAGTAGTGATGTAGGCATTGCGGGTTGAGTGGTGATGTAGGCGTTGCGCGTTGAGTGGTGCTGTAGGCGTTGCGCGTTGAGTGGTGCTGTAGGCGTTGCGCGTTGAGTGGTGCTATAGGCGTTGCGCGTTGAGTGGTGCTGTACGCAGGGGTGATTGAGTGGTGCCGTAGGCGTTGCGGGTTGAGTGTTGATGTAGGCGTTGCGGGTTGAGTGGTGCTGTACGCGGTGGAGATTGAGTGGTGCTGTAGGTGTTGCGGGTTGAGTGGTGCTGTACGCGGTGGGGATTGAGTGGTGCTGTATTCGGTGGGGAACTGAGTGGTGATGTAGGCGTTGCGAGTTGAGTGGTGCTGTACGCGGTGGGGATTGAGTGGTGCCGTAGGCGTTGCGGGTTGAGTGTTGATGTAGGCGTTGCGGGTTGAGTGGTGCTGTACGCGGTGGAGATTGAGTGGTGCTGTAGGTGTTGCGGGTTGAGTGGTGCTGTACGCGGTGGGGATTGAGTGGTGCTGTATTCGGTGGGGAACTGAGTGGTGATGTAGGCGTTGCGAGTTGAGTGGTGCTGTACGCGGTGGGGATTGAGTGGTGCTGTAGGCGTTGCGGGTTGAGTGGTGCTGTAGGTGTTGCGGGTTGAGTGGAGGCTGTAGGCGTTGCGGGTTGAGTGGAGGCTGTAGGCGTTGCGGGTTGAGTGGAGGCTGTAGGCGTTGCGGGTTGAGTGGAGGCTGTAGGCGTTGCGGGTTGAGTGGAGGCTGTAGGCGTTGCGGGTTGAGTGGAGGCTGTAGGCGTTGCGGGTTGAGTGGAGGCTGTAGGCGTTGCGGGTTGAGTGGAGGCTGTAGGCGTTGCGGGTTGAGTGGTGCTGTAGGCGTTGCGGGTTGAGTGGTGATGTAGGCGTTGCGGGTTGAGTGATGCTGTACGCGGTGGGGATTCAGTGGTGCTGTAGGCATTGCGGGTTGAGTAGTGCTGTAGGCGTTGCGGGTTGAGTAGTGCTGTAGGCGTTGCGGGTTGAGTGGTGATGTAGGCGTTGCGGGTTGAGTGATGCTGTACGCGGTGGTGATTGAGTGGTGCTGTAGGCGTTGCGGGTTGAGTGGTGCTGTAGGCGTTGCGGGTTGAGTGGTGATGTAGGTGTTGCGGGTTGAGTGGTGCTGTACACAGTGGGGATTGAGTGGTGCTGTAGGCGTTGCGGGTTGAGTGATGCTGTACGCGGTGGGGATTGAGTGGTGCTGTAGGCGTTGCAGGTTGAGTGGTGATGTAGGCGTTGCAGGTTGAGTGGTGATGTAGGCGTTGCAGGTTGAGTGGTGATGTAGGCGTTGCGGGTTGAGTGGTGCTGTACGCGGTGGGAATTGAGTGGTGATGCAGGCGTTGCGGGTTGAGTGGTGCTGTAGGTGTTGCGGGTTGAGTGGTGCTGTAGGCGTTGCGGGTTGAGTGGTGCTGTAGGCGTTGCGGGTTGAGTGGTGCTATAGGCGTTGCGGGTTGAGTGGTGCTGTACGCAGGGGTGATTGAGTGGTGCTGTAGGCGTTGCGGGTTGAGTGTTGATGTAGGCGTTGCGGGTTAAGTGGTGCTGTACGCGGTGGGGATTGAGTGGTGATGTAGGCATTGCGGGTTGAGTGGTGCTGTACGCGGTGGGGATTGAGTGGTGCTGTACGCAATGGGAATTGAGTGGTGCTGTAGGCGTTGCGGGTTGAGTGGTGAAGTAGGCGGTGCGGGTTGAGTGGTGATGTAGGCGTTGCGGGTTGAGTGGTGATGTACGTGGTGGGGATTGAGTGGTGATGTAGGCGTTGCGGGTTGAGTGGTGCTGTAGGCGTTGCGGGTTGAGTGGTGCTGTAGGCGTTGCGGGTTGAGTGGTGCTGTACGTGGTGGGGATTGAGTGATGCTGTAGGCGTTGCGGATTGAGTGTTGATGTAGGCGTTGCGGGTTGAGTGGTACTGTACGCGGTGGGGATTGAGTGGTGATGTAGGCATTACAAGTTGAGTGGTGATGTAGGCGTTGCGAGTTGAGTGGTGCTGTACGCGGTGGGGATTGAGTGGTGCTGTATTCGGTGGGGGACTGAGTGGTGCTATAGGCGTTGCGGGTTGAGTGGTGCTGTAGGCGTTGCGGGTTGAGTGATGATGTAGGCGTTGCGGGTTGAGTGATGATGTAGGCGTTGCGGGTTGAGTGGTGCTGTACGCGGTGGGGATTGAGTGGTGCTGTAGGCGTTGCGGGTTTAGTGGTGCTGTAGGCGTTGCAGGTTGAGTAGTGCTGTAGGCGTTGTGTGTTGAGTGGTGCTGTACGCAGGGGTGATTGAGCGGTGCTGTAGGCTTTGGGAGTTGAGCGGTGCTGTACGCGGTGGGGATTGAGTCGTGATGCAGGCGTTGGGTGTTGAGTGGTGCTGTAGGCGGTGCACGTTTTCAGCAGGCACACTCCTCCAGCCATCAGTGCACACTTTCACCAGGCACACACCACTATCCGTCACTGCACGCTTTCACCAGACATACACACCAGCAGTTGTCAGTGCACGCTTTCACCGGGCACAAACACCACCAGCCGTCAGTGCATGCTTTCACCGGGCACAAACACCACCAGACGTCAGTGCACGCTTCCACCAGGCACACACACCACCAGACGTCAGTGCACGCTTCCACCAGGCACACACCACCAGACGTCAGTGCACGCTTTCTCCAGACACACACACACCACCACACATCAGTGCACGCTTTCACCAGGCACACACACCACCAGCCGTCAGTGCACGCTTTCACCAGGCACACACACCACCAGCCAACAGTGCACACTTCCACCAGGCACACACACCAGCAGCCATCAGTGCACAATTTCTACAGGCACACACACATCAGTGCACACATCATTTGTCAATGCATCCACAATTAACTATTGTAGCAATGGCAGTATGGCGCACTTTACTTTTAAACATATTCATCTAAAGCGCAGCATACCACCATTGCTACAAAAATAAATACACTTTTTTTGGCCTACAATTTATAGACTTTTGTTGCAGTTGGTGTTGCAATGTTTAGCAATGCCAGTAGCTCAAACATAATTAACCCGAGACCTATTGCATTGTAAATGCTTGTGCTTATTGGATCAACATTTCTTCTCCATAGGTGCTCAAGGCATTTACACAGACGCATTTCCTGTGTGATGTGTAAGGATATTGCGCACACCCACTCAGTGCAAACAACGCCTGTAGTGAAAAGCTTCACGTCTCCCTATCACTCACCACCTTAATATGTCCGCATAACACTATAGTAAATCAAAGGAGGGAAGTAGAAGCATGGTAGTGGATCCACTCAGCGCACACTCAATTTATCCATGCTAATCATATACAAGAATGGGCACTTGTATTAGAGTGAATCTAATTAAGGGAAACCATATTGTTCAATAAGAGGACTCCCACCCACTGAATTTTACTCTAGTGGCATGCTTCATCATCAAGTCCTTCCCACAGATTTTAGTATTGTGTCTGGGAGAGCTCTATGCGTGGTATAAATCCAAAGTCATCAAAGACACCCCGGCACCGCGATCCCCGACGGAAATAAGAAGTTTTCTGGAGATGGCCACTTACTGTGGTCGGTTCATACCCGGTTTGGCCACCTGGAATGAACTACTACATGCGTTGACTAAATCAGACGCGGCCTAGCACTGGGGCCCGAAAGAGGACGAAGCTTTCCGAGGGATAAAAGACGCCCTTCTAGAAAAAGCCACCCTAGCATACTTTGACTCTACCAAGCGAACGGAAGTGCTGGTTGATGCCAGTCCCGTAGGCCTAGGCGCCGTGCTGACCCATGAACATGAACCAGGCCAGTGGACAGCACTATCTTTCGCCAGCAAGGCCCTCACCCCGACCGAAACCAGATATGCGCAGATCGAACGAGAGGCCCTAGCCATCAAATGGGCCTGCAGCCACTTCCATCTGTATCTGCGAGGCCATCCGTTCGTTATGGTCACTGACCATCAACCACTAGTATCACTCTTCAAGGGGACAGCCCCGCACCCACCACCACGGATAGAACGGTGGGTGATCCAACTACAACCCTACGAAATGGAGGTAGTGTTCCGACCAGGAGCCAAAAACCCCGCGGATTTCCTTTCCCGTCACCCCTCCGCGCTAGAACAGACACACGAGGATGGTGACTGCGAAGAGTTTGCCCAGTGGGTAGCGCTCACATCATGCCCCCAAAGCATGACGCTAGAAGAGATCAGGGAAGCAGCCGTCACTGACACTGTGTACTCCCGGAAATTGAGAGCGGTTCAAGAAGGTTCGTGGGCTGAATACCTCCGCCACACCAACTCCTGGACCTCGGAAGACCGAGAATCAATCACGAAAATGTGGAGGGTCCGGCACGATCTAAGGGGGTCCCGCTTGGTCATCCCCCGGAATCTGAGAGATCGAGCAGTACAGCTTGCCCATGGTGGGCACCAAGGAACCACGAAGATGAAAGCAAGAATGAGGGAGAAAGTATGGTTCCCGGAGCTGGAGAACATGGTGGAGGAATACGTGCGAGGATGCATGGCATGCCAGCTGACGAGCGACCCTGACAAGCCCCTGCCCATCATCACTGAAGAAGCCTGCTCATCCCCCTGGACTAGGGTAAGCGTAGACTTTGGGAGCTTTCCGGGAGATGGACACACGCTGGTTGCTATTGACGCATACTCTAAATACCCGGTGGTAGACAAAGTGACATCCACCACCTTCAACCACGTGGGACCAGCATTAGAGAAGATATTTTCGATGTTTGGATACCCGCAGGAAGTACGTAGTGAAAACGGAACCCCGTTCCAAGGGGCAGAATTTGCCACATTCCTCCAGCAACGTGGAATTCGACACCGTCGCATCACACCTCAATGGCCACAAGCCAATGGGGACGTGGAGAGGTTTATGCGTACGCTAAACAAAATGTTTCGTATAGCTCTGGTGGAGCAAGCTGATCCAGAGCAGAGACTGCATGAGTTCCTGCGCGAGTATCGTGGCACCCCTCACTGCATGACCCAGAGGAGTCCCTGGACTCATGTTTCAGGGGCCCCGGAGAGACCTTCTCCCCAACGTAGAGGAGGCCCAGGAAAGGAGAAGATAAGGGAATCAGCGAGCAAGTTGTCGCCGGAGGGCGACACTAAGGAGGGTGTCACCGGGGACTCCGGTCATCTTACGGAACAGGCGCCCTGGGGGGAAATTCCAAACTCGGTTTGAACCAGGCACATGGACGGTCACCTCAACCAGAGGCACCATGGTAATGGCACAGAAGGGAGCAGAAGAAGTGTCAAGAAACACCTCATGGTTCAAAGAAGTCCCGCTGGCAAATGGCAGAAGAGCAACCCTGGATGTACCGAGCCCCAACACGAATGTGACAACAGATAGCGAAGATGAAATGCCGATGAGCGGACAGCCGAGAGAAGATGAAGGCGCGCAAATTCCCCTGACGCCGGAGGCAACTTCCAGTAGCCCCCGTCGAGACACAGGGAGAGGGGATGCCCACTCACAGCGGTATGGTTTGAGGCCCAAACCACAACCAAGTCAGAGACTGAGAGACTATGCCTGCTTGTTGAGACCCATCAAGGGACACGCAAGAACCGAGCATATTTACCTGTACCTTACCTAACGCAATGTGTACCAGAATGTCAAATGTCTTGAAAAAGGTTATAGTTGGATAGGGATGTAATGGTTAGCGGTCTAGTGTCTCGCACCCCTCATGCATCCACACATCCGCAGGCCAGGCGTGGCCTGCGGGGATGAATAAAAGAAGAGCGGCCGGACGGGGACGTCACTTCCGACTGCCCACAGAAAGTGGTACTCCATGATTTGCTGCCGCTCCGCGCTCCTGCCTACGCGCGCAAATCACTGTGCCAGTAGGCCGCTATCACACAAGGCCTACACAACACCTATGTCATATGCCCTATTCAGACTGCCCGGGCTTTTAACCAACAGCAAGCTCTTCATGTTGGGATTTTACAGCGCTCAGTATACAATTCCCACATTGCAAAATGCTGATAACTTAAAGAACAGCGCAGTCGCTGACGGGGTCACACACGTCAATGGAGTGCATGCATGTATCATATATTCAAAAATAGCAGTCGTGCCAAGCGTCACGCAATAGGCGTGACGCTCACGCATTTCAGTGCGGTGGTCCGCATCACCGCACTGAAATAAATTGTCACGCATACCAGCGGCGCCTGTCACTGTGCCCGGCCGGGCTCTCTCTGCTGCTCCCTCCGAGAGAGGTGCGCCGCCCGTCGTGTTCCTAAACACTCACACACTGTCCTGCAGCTCTCAGCTCTGAGAGCGCTGCAATATCGACTCTGCACTCTGCCACAAAGGAGCAGCCTGTTGCCCTGGAAACGAAATGCGTCTGCGACACATGAGTTTTAATGGTGGGGCTGCCTGCGGCTCATGACACAGGGGCCGGGCTGCCAGTGCCCTGCTCTCGGCCCGACCGGTGATACTGCAGCCAATCACCGACGACCGTGTCACCAGGGGGGCCGGGAATAATTAATCCGGATGTACGGCGGTACAGTCTGGCGTCACGTCCGGAGGCCCGGAAGACAGTAAAGCCGGCGGTGGGGGATTTAAATCTGAGAGTGCCCTGCCACAGCGTGCTCTCTCATGCCATGATGGCCGCAGGGGGCCGCAAACCGATTCCGGGCGGGGCGGCCGCCTGCATCCCGCAAACCTGAGGCTGCAGCAGCTGGCGAAGGTCAGCTGGTCTGACCAGGAGGACGACGAGTGGAGGCAGCAGCAAGCAGAAGACAGGCAGTGCCCTGGCAGTAGTGGCAGTCACTGCTGCACATCGTGGCTGGGCAGCAGCAGGTGGTCAACAGTAGTAAGTAAAGTTTCAGCCCCCACGCAGCGCTGGCTCGAATATTTTCAGTGAGGGGGCGTGGAAGAGATGCCATGAACGGAGAGCTGTCCAATGTGTCTTTGGAACAGAAACTTTGGGGTTTTAGCCCCTCATCTGTTGTTACACAATAAAGGTTCGTTTTTAAAAGGATATTTTTACTGCAAGAGCTCAGGCTGTGAATGTTTGTATAGAGGCCGGCATAGCTGTACTGCAAGTAACAGGCAATTTACTCCTGCATTGTTTCCTCCAAAGTTTGGAGTAAGCCTCCGAAATTCTGGAACTCACAAAAGTTCTGAAAGTGCACTCGGAAAACGGTGACATTCGCAGATTCAGACTTGGAGGAGTATTCTTGGAAAACATTTACACTTCCCTGTCCCACTGATGCAAAGCCAGGGAACATGCAGTGACTAATCAGCGTAGGTCTCTCATGAACGGAACTGCACTTCCCAACTTCTTTAGTTTTCACCAAAGAGAGCAACTTTAGGACAAGAGGAACGCTCTCTTCTACACCCCAACAGTCGACTGTTTTCAGGGTCTTGTATTCCAGTTACGACTTTGGGAGATGACTTACTACTGCCCTTGTCGGGAGTAAATGTGTAACACCTTCCAAGATGAGAAAGAGCCACATCACCCTGGACGAGTGTGCTCTGAACACAATCCAGATCTCAATGATCATTAAATGAAATTAATATTATCTCATTTGATTGATATATACGTACGAATCAGTCAAATCCTGCTGTTTGTTTAATTCTGGTCAGGTGAAGTCCAACTTTCGAACAAAGAGTATATTTTATTTAATTACAGCGTCACTGCTCTGCCCGACTGCCTGTAGCTCACTGCTCTCAGGACGCACTGCCCCAGCCCTCCACGCAGCTGACACAGTGAGTGCAGTCCATGAATTAATTTGTAATATTTATTAGTACTAAAGGTCTAAAATATTATTACAGCTTGACTAACCCTGTAACACAGTGACTGAATACATTAATTATAATAAGCAGCTGAGATCCTCACTGGGGCCTCTCAGCCTGCTTGGTCAGGTCTTACATGTGGCACAGCCTGGACAAACTATTTGTCAATTGTTATTACCTTTTAATTTCTGGTGGTTTACAGCAGTTTCAAGATCTTCCGAGAGTTTTTCGTTGCTCAAATGGGTGTCATTTCTTATATTGATATGTTTACCTGGTCTCCATTGCTTGATTTTGCTCACGAGAAAGTGTCACTCATAGTCGTTGAAATGTCACTCATAATTACAAAGAAATTATGAAAATGTCACACATAGCAATCTGAAACCTTGGCAGCTATGAAATAGTAAGTCAGAACAATGTATTCTTATTACACTTTTTCTAATAAAGGCGCATGCCGCAAATTAACACGGAACCTTTAGCCACTGCAACATTAACATCTACATTAAAACACACACACACACCAAAATATGGCATTAAGCATTTGCACTTAATTTCCCTATTATGCCATGGACTGCGCCGAGGCTGCCACCATACTTCGAGCAGTAGTATTATACATGAACCTTTCTCGCCGATAACAAGCGCTGCCGTGTAGACCTAGCACCTGTATATGTCACAGATCATTATAAGACTCGCTGTAAGACGGCCACGGCAAACATTGGAGATAAAAGAAGGACTGGGCGGTTTGGGCGCTAATGTCAATGGCTCGCTTCATAGATGCACGTCCGTCTGTCTACTCACCTGCCGGCCGCTCCCTCCCCTGCTGCGGCTGTACAGCGGTACTCCGCTACTAGCCGTCAAGCATATCAGCGACAGCCCCACGCCTCCGCTGTCCTCCATTCTATCAATGGGTTCTCCTGCAGAACCTCGCTGCCATCTTGCAAACGCAGAGCTTGCCGGGAAGGGCGGGACGCCGTGTCTAAGCAACCGCGGAGCAGCCAGCCGGGAGCGGCTCTGGGGCTGTTAGAACTCGAGGACAAAACCTCGAGACCGACCTCAAAATGAACTGAAACGTAACCAACTCCCACCTCAGCCTCAACGCCAGCTTTGTGCTACTGTTAGCTACTGTACGCACCTTGCAGTATGCGATATGCTTCCTAGCGCAGAGGTTGAAAATGAGGGTAATTAAGAACTATAATTTTAGTTTTGTTGAGGTAATTGGACGGGAGGCGTGGGTGTGTAGCAGGAGCATAGTGTGTTTGCTACAGATGTCGCAGCTTCTGTGAACCGAGGCCACGCCTATAAGAACTATTTATATACATACATATATATGCAATAAGCAGAGTCCCCTGTTATGGACGTTATAAGTGAGATGGGCGAGCCAACAAATCATCAGCTGGCTTGTTTCTAGGCCGTGCTGTACTCGACCCATGCGTTTAGAGCCCCAAGTGTTTAGTTTTAAACATAAACTTGAAAACATTCCTGGCCCCTCCCGATGACAACGCCACTGCTGAATTTAGAGGGTTGTCAGTTGTGGTTAAATAGAACTTTATATTTGTAATAATCTTTAACGTCTTTTTAATTTTCAGTCAGTGATCCTTATAAAGTAATAGTCTATCCTGTTCGAATGTGCTTTCTTCTTAGGTTTACTGTTTAAAGTTTGTACTGATAAGGGGGAAAAGACAGTTTTTAGGTGCTTTTACCAATTTTTGTACCGACTGTGTCAAAAATGCTGATCATGCCAGTATAAAAGCGGCCAAGTGGCTACCCTAGGTGTATCCTACATGTGGCCTAGATTCTTATTATATATGGAGTAACATTATATACAGTCTGTAAAATCAAACAAGAAGTGCTTGTACAGCAATCTTCCTGAACTCTCATATTTGAAGATGCTCTTATGTAATAATGGACATCAAAAGTCACTGATTTGTTGTCAATTCTTGACACATAAGGTTAGAGTGTGGTGGCAGGCAGGCATAAACCACATACATGAAAGCTTGGCGATTTTTGGGCTTGAGTACCTGGAACTGAGCTAGAGCTAGGCATCTTGTTTGAGATTTCTGTTGCTCACCTATATCTTTATAAAATTGGAATTTGAAGAACCTTGTATATTACATTGTTTTGTAGGAACGCATTGTTTGAGCAACCAATGGAATCTTATCAACTAAGAATCATTTATGAACCCAAAAATGGATGTTGCTGGTGAATCATTAAAGATTTGATTTTTTTGAACTTCAGATACATTTCAATTTTATGTGTTCAAACGAATAGAGCCTGCTGGCAATTTTGGCACAGTGCACACTGGGAACGTTTTTGACCATCTGCAAATTTTTCAGCACTCGATGATGAAGCATGCCACAGTCATGCCTCTGGAGTGACACTACAGGGTAACTATCATTGTGTAGGAACTCTACCCTACTTTATGCATAGATAGTGAGCAGTATCTAATATTTTATAAGACCATCTTCAACTGCCAGGCAAGCTAGAATGACAGAAGAGAAGACATATTGCTTGTCAACAAACACCTTGTAGCAATATTCCAATGTTCCTGCTGTGTGACCTTGCATGCTAGTGACAGCTTTGTGGTGCATAGACTCGTCTCTCTGTCAAGAACCTTAATTTCTATATGCTATTTCGAGACATGTTATGGGATAGTTGTAATTCACCTTTGATAGATGTGGTAGCTTTAGTGAAGAAAGTAGAGTACCCAAAGAAGGTGCTAAGCAGCATTGTATAAGGCTTATGAAAATTCAATGGCTGAAAAAGTGATTCAACAAGCGAAAGTGTGTTATCCCAGTATGCAAAACATCAATCCAGAGTGGAGACGGGATCTAGAATGTGGAAATACAGTACGCAAGATTCCAATAAAGATAAATATTTTTTTTGTTACGGATGTGGAAGTAGCAAATACTTTTCTTTTACCAGGAACTGCCGTACAGTCAACCACTGGTGTTCGGGTTGTGGCATTGTTTTATAAGTACTTAAGGTATGCTAAAAGAGACCAAAAGTATTCTAGAGATTCAGATCATCCAAATGGTAATGGTTGTGGGATGATCATGGGAGGAAATATGTTGGGGCTGAGTGCATTACTCTTCAGGCCAGATGTAGGTAAAATCAAATTTGCGAATCCTTAATAGCAAATTTTACTGATTCGCTATTAAGGAATCGCAAAATTGAATGTAGGTAGGAATCGCTAAAATATTAATGAATCCTTAATATTCCTTAATACCGAATCGCAAATTGAGATTCGCTAATAAGGAATACCTACCCATTCATTCCTATGGGCTTAGAGGCCCATAGGAATGAATGGGAAGATATTCTCCATTTGCGATTCACTATTAGTGATTCGCAAATAGCGGGCGCTATTTCAAGGGTATCAAAAGGACACCCTGTTGCACTCCTGAAATGTGCATGTGTGCACATGTGTCACACACACATGCCCTAAGGGCATGTATGTGTGCCACATGGCACTTTAAAAAAAGCAAAAAAGTGCTTTTTTTTAAAGGAAATCGCTAATTACCACCACCTTGAAGTTGGTGGTAATTAGAGATTCCTTAAAGCTAAAGTACACTTTCTTTTGTGTTACTTACATTGCATTTAAGGAATCGCAATTTCCGATTCCTTAAATGCAAGAGCAAAATAAGGAATCACAATTTTGCGATTCCTTATTTTGCTAGTAGGTTTAAACTCGCCTACATTGCTCGCAGCAATTTCAGCATTAGCGCTCGCTATTTGGCCACCTACATCTCTCCCCTAGTCTCAGTAGCCCAGCGCAAGTTTTGCTGTTAGGTGAAGGGGAAGACAGATGAGAGACAATGTGTAAGAAATGTTCTAAGGTGTTTTCTTGGTATATTTAGAAATTGTATTAACATAAAATCTTTTTGAAGGAGGGGCAAAGCCAGGCGTACATAAGGTAGTAGTGTATACTTAAATGTATTAGAGCAAGTCACACTGGACATAAACTACATAAGGCAGGTATCATAGGGAAGGTCTTGTCTGTAGAGTGGGTGTGCCTTTGGTGGTGGCCAGTGGCAAAAATCAGGCTTTGTTTAGTTCTAAACAACTTGAATAGTAGAATTTAGGGTGACAGATTTCCCCAAATTAGGCTAACATAGTTTTTGAGCAATGCCATGAATTGTTTTTCCAATGTAGATCTCTTGTCTGAGTATCATCAGATGCCCTTCGTCACAGATGCAAATATTCATTAGCATTCATAAGGGGGTGTTACCAATATGCTAAAATGGCTTTTAGATTGGCATTCACAGCGGCAGACCTCCAGAGACTCTGTACCAACTATTTAAGGATAATGGGGAAACACTAGCAGGAGCACATCCGATGTTACAGGAAGGCATTGGGAATGATAGAGCAAACCATGTAGGCTGGTTGATAGTTCACTGTGCATTCTGTCACATATCTGGAGTTTGACGTTTACGAGGATGGCATCAAACCAAAAAAGCCTATAAAAATGCTTCTTGCCCAAGCAGTAGTTTCCGATGTTAGGGCTTTCTGGAATTTAACTCAAAGTTTATCAAGAATTTCGCTGAGAAGACTTTCAGGTTGCAACAGTTGTTGAAGAGTGCAGTAAGGAGAACCTGAGATGAGATCAAGAAGACATTTTATGAGATGAAGGAGATTTGCAGAGTTAGAAAGCTGCAGCCTCGTTCGTTATTACCACAGATGTAAACGGGAAGGAGCTAGGGTGAGTCAGGACCAGACAGTCAGGAAACAACTATTGCTTTAGCGTCTCATGTCAGACTAACAGTACAGGGATATCTGGACTTCGATACTGTTCTGGCTCGACAACCTTGTACTCCAAGGAGGCTAAAAGCTGTTCCTGAAAACACATGGGAAAGGGAAATTGGGAAGACACACATGACTTTGCAGCACCCCTCCTTGAATTTGGTGTAGATTTGTCTCATGCATTTGAGTCCTGAAGTGCAAAAGCAAAAGTGTGGTGAAAGCGGTTTTTTCCTGGTCTTGAGGGGACAGAGGCACCTGCCAATAACCCTTGGTGAGGTCAATAGTTGTTATATACTGGGCCTCACCAAGGCGCTCAATCAGTTAGTCGACCCGTGGTAGTGGGTACCCGTCCAGTTTTGACACTTTATTGACCCCACGGAAGTCAATGCAAAAGCGAGTACTTCCGTCAGGTTTTGGTACGAGTACCACTGGGGAGGACCAATTGCTTTTTGATGGCACTATTATTCCTGCTTTGAGCATGTTATTTACTTCGGTTTGTAATAACAACCGTCGTGCCTCTGGTGTTCGATAGGGTCTTTGTTTGACAGTGATTCCCGGTGGTGATGGTATGTGATGTTCTGCCAGTGTGGTTCTGCCTGGTTGATCGGAGAATATGGACGGATGTTTGTACAACCCGTCCAGAACTTCCTTCCTTTGTGTCTCCGACAATTCAGGATTTATCACGGCTTGTTCAATTGTATGTGGAGTGGGCATGGCTAGGGATACTGACACTGGGGTTCGGGGAGGGGGACCTAGCCATTTCTTCAGAATATTGATGTGATAAATTTGAGGCATAAGTGGTTCTCCCAATTTTTCTTACTATCGGGAAGGGTCCCTGCCACTCTTTACGTAGTTTGTGGGTAGACGTGGGAAGTAGGACAAGAGCCCAATCTCCAATGTCTAATTCTCTCCACTTCTTTCCTTTGTCATAAAAGAACTTCTGTTTGGCCTGGGCTTTTTCTAAGGTGTCATAGGCCAATGTCCTTAGTTTATGTAGTCTATTTTTCAGCTGTTGGGCATAGTCCATTAGTTCTTGGGCGTCCTGTGCTCCTTCCTTTTCCCAACTGTCTTTTGTTATCTCCAACAAGGTGCGTGGTTTCCTTCCAAACAACAGCTCAAAAGGGGAGGCTCCTAGACTGCTCTGGTGTTGACTCCGTAACACGAAAAGGGCCAGCGGAAGTAGTTGATCCCACTGCTTCCCATCTCCTGATAGAAGTTTTTAAAGTGTAGTTTTAATCAGGCCATTGTAGCGCTCAACCAGCCCGTCGGTTTGCGGGTGGTAAACCGACGTGCGCAGGTGTTTTAACTGTAAAAGAGCGCAGACCTGTTTCATGAGCCTGGAGACGAATGGTGTGCCCTGATCGGTGATAAGGTCTTTGGGGAATCCCATTCTAGAAAAAAGCTCCACCAATTTTTGCGAAATGGCGTTAGTGGTGGCAGCCCTTAATGGAAACGCTTCCGGATAGCGGGTATCATAATCTACCACTACCATCACATACTGGTAACCCCTATGAGATTTAGGCAGGGGTCCTATGATATCAACTCCTATTCTTTCAAACGGTTTCCCAATGATGGGAAGAGGGACAAGGGGAACTTTGGGTGGAAGATATGGATTGCGTTTCTGACAAATTTGGCACTCCTGGCAGTATTTCTTTATTTGTGCGTACACCCCAGGCCAATAAAAGTGCTGCACAATAGCCTCGGTTGTTTTCTCAGCCCCGCAGTGACCAGCCAATAAGTGGGCATGGGCGTAGAACAATACCTGGTCACGGAACTCCGTTGGTACAAGTAACTGAGGAGTGGCTTTCTCATGGCTCAACCTATACAAGAGACCGTCCCTCTTTTGGAAACAGGGGTACGTACGCTGGCCCTGCCCTTGAGCGTCCTGCGCATTCTGCCAGGCTGAAGCTAAAGACGCATCATTCAACTGAGCAGCCCTAAAGTTACAATCGTTAGCCCAGGGTTCAGTAGTGAGTAAGCCGGGAACAATCACAGGTGATTTACACTGGTTCAAAGCTTCGGCCATTAGAGTGGGGAAACACTTGTTGTCAGTCCCTATTATAAGGGGTTCGGGCAAGTTTGAAAGAACTCCTACCTCACACTGAACCTGAGTCCCCTTTTCTGTAACTAGTCGTACCCTAGCTAGGGGATAGGTGTGAACATCTCCATGCACACATTTTATCCTAACAGTACGATTCAAAAAAACAGAGGAGTCAGTCAGGGAACTACTTTTCACTACAGAGTGACGGCAACCGGAATCTAACAATGCCCGGATAGGGCGGTCATCAAGGAGGACACTTACGTAATAGGTCGGTCCTGTTTCCTGGGCATAGAGGATGGCACGTGGAACGTATCCCACCTCCATCGGCTCTTCTTCCTTCTCCTTCCTTTTTCGGCAATGTCTTGCGATGTGACCCCATTCACCGCATTCGTAGCATTGAGGTCCACTGAGGACTGGGGGTTCAGGTCTTAACGGTCTAGGTTTTGAGGGTGGTGGAGGGTCAGTAGAGCTCTTGGTGGCTTTCTTGTCAAATTTAGCGAGGGCTTTGTTAGGAAGAGGTTTTTCTGTTTCTCGGAACGTTGGACGGATTTGAGCCCGGGCATATGAGTTGGCCATCTCAATGGCCTGTTCAAGCGTCAAACCTGCCTGTTGCCTGAGCCACCTCTGTGTCCCATAGGGTAATGCATCTATGAACTGCTCAAGATAGATTTTGTTCATTACATCATCTAAATTGCCATCTTGAGGCTTCAACCACCGATCAGCGGCTTCTTTTAATTTGTAAAAGAGCGTCTTAGGTGTATCATTGGGTTGTCCTCTCTCTTGTCTAAACCTTATTCTATGACTTTCGTCGTCTACCCCTAGTCTGTCTAGGACTATTTGCTTTACATGTTCATAGGCAGCAGTGCCGTCCTTATTAGCAAGTTGGTAAGCCGCCTGGGCTTCACCAGTCAAAAGGGGCGCCAAATAAAACGGCCACCTTTCACCTGGCCAGGCGCTAGCACGGGCTGCTCTTTCAAAGTTAAAAAAAAATGAAACGGGATCGTCTCCTGCCACGTACTTTTGTAGAGGCACCACTGCACCTGGGGGTGCAGCAGATCTCTGCTGTCCTAGAACAGTGAGGAGCTGGGACTGTCCTTCCGTGAGCTTACTGATGTGGTCCGCTTGTTGTTGTATGGCGGCGGCGAACGTGGCCCTATCATTGTCAGCCTGCTCTGTTGATTGTCCAGTGGCCCACTCTAGCTTGGCCTGCCCCTCGGACATCTGTGTGAGAATGGCCTCCATCTGTTCAGACGGATAACTCCTATCTGGCTCGCCACTTGTAACCTTTAGGTACAAGGAGGGACGGAACCAAGACTGAACGTTGTGGGTTAGTGTTGTTTATTGTAAACAGGGCAGGTTTAACATAAGACAAGATAGTGGCTTCTCCGGGAAGTTCCTCTTCCAGGGCGTCTCCTTCCTGGTTGTTCGGGGTACTGCTTACACTTGCCACCATAAAACAAAAGAAAACAAACGTGACTGTTAGGGCACAGCACTTAGTAGCACATGATATGGGAAAAGGGGGTTGTGAGGAGTACGTTTGTGGAACACAGGTACCACCACCAATAAAGACTTTAGCCCGAAAGTGCAGTGCGGTTCAGTGGGTAACGTGGTCCTCTCCTCCCTTCTACCCGGTCCCTTCCCTCTTAAACTTCAGCAAGGCATGTAAACGTTCACGCATCTGGCTTAGCCACGCGTCCTCCTGCGCGTGGCTGGGCGAAGAGCGGTACCGGTGGCCTCCTGGCTTCTCCTGGTCGTCCTTCCGCTCCCATTCTGCTTCCTCTGCGGCTGCTTCCTCCTTGTCCGTCTCGTCGCACTTCCTCTCGACCTCCGGATCTTCATTCGGCCATGCCGCCTCTGCTCCCGGGACCTTGCCTTGGATACCGTTTCGCGTCGCCTCGTCCTCCGGGTCCGCTGCAACGTCCGTCTTCCACGAGTCCCAGGACACGAACACCCTGGCGTCTTCCGCGTCCGCCTTTCTCTCGGATAAGGATGCTCCTGATAGGTGCACTTGACGCTGTGTCAGAGGGGCGGAGCTGGCCTCGCCGTAGCTTAAACAGTTCTTAAAGGGGCCAGCCCAGTCCTGTAGGGAAGAGGGAAAGTCTGTTACGGGGCTAACTTCAGGCGTGCTCCCGACCCTCTGACACTGACATTCATGATATAGCTGAGGCCAGGCAGGACTGAAAGGTTTCTGAGTTTGAAAATATGAATTTGTCTAGGTTTATCATAATCTGATTTTCAAATGCATACATTCCAGCCAAATGTTCTAGTCAATCTTACAAATGGAATTTTATGAAATTTAAAATGTATAGTTATATTTTGTATTGCTGTAACTGTACCATTTATACTTAAGTGTCCTAGACATCGGTTTCTATCTCATAATTTCCTCTAAGCAGCCAGTTCAGATTGTTTGAGGACCAGGGATGTACCTGATCACATAGCAAGCTGCAATGACTGTAGAAAAAGCATATATCTATTAAAACACGGAGTCACTTCACTTTAAGAAAGTGAAAACGTTACAGTCGCAGCAATACAAAAACACGTTTTACACCGTTGCGGCTCCTCAGCTAAGGAGAAGGAGTGTTGCCCCACTGCTCTCAGAGCTGGAGAAAGGAAAAAGAAAATGATAATAACCCTGTTATTATCATTCTATTTTTCACTATGTGCCTAGGTTAGGGCGGGACGGGTCGGGGCTGGGGTCACAAGGGTAGGAGTAGCCGGCCATACAGTAATGCTTACTTTGCATGTTCCCCACCAGGCTGCGTTACACAACCTGGTTGGGAACAGGCCCACGCGCCCAATCCCCGTTTGAGCGCCGAACCACGGCACTCAGACCAATCACAATGCTGCATTGCAGAATTGTGGTTGGCTTAGGGGAGGGAGCCTGTGTGCTTCCTGCTTCTGCCAAAGCTGAGAAGAAGGCGGCATGAGAATCGACCGAAACTGAGGAGAGACGGCAGGCAAAAAGGGTAAGTGTTTTTTTTAATTTATTCATGCCACCCCCTTCCCTGCCAGTCCCCACTGCTTTTACACTTAAAAACACAAGTTGTTTGGGCATCACTTCAGATCAAACTGATCTCATCCTTCTTATCTGCTCACAAACCCCTTCTCCCATATAGTGTTTTCATATTTTTTAGACAAACTGGGGAGGAAATGTTGCTTAATTGGCAGAACTTCAGACTTTGGAACAGGGGAACAAGCTTTGCTTCATGCTCTGGCATGAGCTCAACATTGTGTGATTCTGGGTGGCAAATCACTTATTTTCCCCGCATCACCACACCAACATGAATTGGCCCACAAATTAAGCTGCTCTGTGGCTTCTCAGAGTGATCACATGGTGCACAGCTCTTCATATTTTAATAATTTTTCTGCTCTGACTTTCTTAGCACTAGATATATGTGCCAGGTATTCAAATAAATCAATAGTAGTGGCAATTGTTCTCCCTGTGAGAAATTTAGCTTAATTATTTGGAAGATTTCCACTTTTTTCCAACAGAAAAGTTAAGTAAAAAAAAACAAATTGTTTCTACATCACAGATCAAGCTTCAGTGAACGAAATATGTGCCTGTCAAATGGCATCCATTACATCAGACACTAATGCAAAAATTAAGTTCAACACCTTATTTATTTGTCACACATGTGTTAATTAAACTGCAACGACACTTTAACACATTTTAAAAATTAACAAAGCCTTTCCACCTTGGATCACTGGACCATCTATCAATGTGGTGGGTGATTTGTACTCAAAAGGCACTATTTTTCAATACTTAATTAGGAAATATTATCAAGTACTCCTCAAACACCCCCACATGTAGTTGTATTTCAAGCATATTCACTTATTTCTTTCTTTCAAAATGCTGCATTTTATTGTCCCTTTTAAAAAAGATTCTTGGAAGAGGCATGCACTCATAACTCCTATTCTGTATACTCTGAAGTCATTCTTTGTTTATTGTATTTCTCTCTTTTGGCAAATGACCCCAATGCTTCCAGCAGACCATCAATGCGGCCCTTGGTCATACCCCAGACTGTAATTTTGGCCCCCAAGCAAAGGTTTGTGAGTACCCATGATCTAGGACTACCACTGATACCGTTACTGATATGCTTGGCTCGGAAATCTGATTGACAGATTTTCTTGGTCCAGATGTTCAATAAGTTGCAAATTTATTTCGTTTTAAAGCTTTTTTAAAATTACAAATGGCATTTGACAAATACGCCCGTGAGTGTTGGGCTGCATAGGGTCAGCTGTCTTTCTTCACGAAGAACATTTCGGAACTAAACCATAGTTATTTGAGGTATTGCATAGTTCCTGGACCAGGGGTAAAATGCTCTGCTCTAATAGATATGGCAGGGAATTGATTGAGTGGGAGCTTGATTTGATGAATGCACTGTAAGGTGAACTCTACGTTCTGAAAGTGGGATCATATTTTGTAAGAAGTGACTTTGATGAATTGTTGGAAATCACTAGTAAGTTATTTTATGAATTTTTAGTTATAGGGATTGGGGTATGTTAGAAACGTCTTCATGGAAAAAACTAGAATCATATAACACAACCTATGGAGGGGGAGTGAAAGAATTCTAACACTACTCCAGGTTAGCTAGTGAGTTGATAACTTCAAAAAATCTCTTTAGTATATTTGGTAGCATAGTTTTATCAGCGTAATAATACGCAGTTGTTTTACGAACTAAAGACTTGGAAGGTGTTTTGTAGTCTGATAGGTTACAGGACTGTCTTGAGAGTAGGAAGATCTCCAAATCTTCTTTGGTCTTTTACATTTCAACATTAAAGCTCTCAAATCTTAAGCATTATATTTAAGTTAGATAAAAGAGGCATGTGCGTAACACTGCAACTTTTACAAATTTGTAACCCTGATGTGACCATTGGGGGGCAGCTAGGCTGCTGGCATATGGAAGGTTGTTTACTTCAGTCAAAGACCTTGGGACGGAGTAAGGAGACCCCAATGTTCTTGCTATAAATTTGCTTTGTTGACAGACTTATCTTTCTTTATGAAGTATACCTATCATTCTATCGAAGTTTGGACATTGCAGTGGCACGTGGATAATGAGTTTAGCACTTAAAATGGAAAATAATGAGTGTTCAAACATAGATAACAACCCAAGCAATTTCAAACATTTGACAGATTGCACTCTGTGTGTTTCAGTCATGGGCTGAGAGGAAATAAAATTGCTTCTTTAGATGACCATGACTGTGTATTAACTGATAATTTCTTTCCAGATAAATTATGCTTTTACACAGATGATGATGTCTACACGTAAAAGTAAGTTTGTTTTAGATGCCGATTTTCAAGTAAGTAAAGGAAAAACAAGTGTGTAAAGGTGTGAAATCAAAATGGCCAACGGAACATTCCAGAGGCAAAGCTCAAGGCACACCCACAGAGCCCAGCGGAGGCCTCGGGTATTACAAATCAACTCTGAACAAAGTCGATTGTCATTTAAATCATCGTCAAACAGTTCATCCATATGAGTATCAATTGAAAGTGAAGAAGATGGTTGTGCCATGTCGAAATTTACTTCAGAAAAACGTGCACATGTCAGACTGGCCGCATGGAAAGAAAATTGTCAGTCAAAGAAAAGTTGACATACCAAAGTCATATAAATATTGTTCGAAACTTTCCCTGAAGGTTAATGGTTGCTCAATAACTTTCATCATCGACAATGGTGCGTCGATAAACATTATGCCAGAGAAGAAATATAATGAATTGCAACAAAACTTATGCCATCAAAAACCAAAGTGTATACTTTGGCTGCATCGACACCCTTAAAAACTCAAGGTTCCTTTGTAGCGACGATGAAACAGGAAAATGGAGTTGCAAGCACCCATCTATGTGCTTCAAAAGACAGCGTCAAGTGCCTGTCTGGTCACCTTCAGCACAGCCGCTGATATGGGACTGATTTCAGTGAACTACAACATGATTTCTCACCATGATATAGTAAGTCAGTTCCCTTCATTGTTTCATGGTTTGGGAAAGCTTAAGACTATGGGCCATATGTATCAAGCAAAATTGCGATCGCAAACGTTGAAATTCGCAGAATTTCAGCGTTTGCGATCGCAATTTGGCTTAGTGGTATGTATTAAGGCAAAACTGCCTCACAAAATAATGAATCGCAAAATTTGCTATTCCTTATTTAGGCCCATAGGAATGAATGGGGAGGTATTCCCTAATTGCGAATTACAATTTGCGATTCGCAATTAAAGAATATGTAGGATTCGCAAACATTATATGCAAATCCTGCATACATAGCGTTTTGCGATTCTCAAATAGCGATTCTCTAATAATCGCTATTTGAGAATCGCAAAACCAAATTTTCATACATATGGCCCTATGAAAGTAAAGTTTCATATTAATGAGGACATCCGTCTTATTGCTCAGAGACCTAGGCAAATTGCTTTTCATTTACAAGATGCAGTTGGAAAAGAACTTGAATCGCAACTTAAGCATGATATCATTGAGCCTTCTACTGGTCCAACTCCTTGGTTGTCTCCCAACTTGGTTGTGTCCAAAATGGACAGTGAAGGCGTGGTACGCATAAGCTTTGATAGACATCAGGCAAACAAGGCAAATGAATGAGAATGATATCCAGGTCTACACATTGCTGACATGTTGACACAACTAAATGGTGCAAAGGTCTTCCCTTGCCTTGATTTAAATAAAGGTTATCATGAGTTGGAACTCGAAGAAGACTGCAGGTTTATTATAACCTGTACTGCACATGTTGGTCGTTTTCAATACAAAATACTTTTTGTGTCATCTGCCGCAGAGCTATTTACAGACGTCATTTGATGGGGTGTGGCCAAATAATTTCATTACAAGAACGGAGGCTAACATTATGCTTAACATCTTTTATTGCCACTCCTGCAGCTCCTTTAAAGAATTCACAAAAGAACAGAACACTAGAATTAGAAAACACAAGTCCTTAAGTACTCCTACATCCCAACATTCTTCCTCTTTTAATTGCTGTTCCTGAAAGAGATAAGTATATATTTTTCATGCTTATATTTAATATGAAAGAGATATTATTTATATATTGATATTTTTAACAAAAGTATGTTTAGTATTTAATGAACTAGCTTCTAATTTATGGAAGAAAGTAAAAAAATATATAGGTTTGTGGAAAGGATTTTATAAAAGTTTAGTGTTTAGAAATGTATTATGAGGTATTTTTAACGTAGTTTACTGAAATTTTAAATAATAAATAGCGTAGTTTACATGTGGTCTATAGTAGGAATTAAATGAGAATATGTTTAGCGTTTTTGTTTGGGGATAAGATTTCTGTTGTATGCGAGTTAGTTATGAAGTATCGCATGCGGTTTATTTTTTAAATTTCCCCACGTGAGGAGAGTGTATTTTTTAGCTGTTGCGTACTGTATTTTTTCAGGAGCCGTACATACGTGGGTAGAGCGTGAGTGGAACAGATTTTTTGTTATAAAAGAAAACAGTATGAGCACGCGTTGATCGCGAGAAGGACCTATTACATTCTCTCGCAGGATCTTGTCGGCCATTTGGATTTGGAAAAAAAGTAAGATTAAGAAATGATGTTATGTTAGTGCTTTAGGCGGTTACGATCGTTGAACATTGCGCAGATTGATTTTAAGGTGTAAAGGTGTGTTTTGAAGTGAATGGTAAGAGAAATAAGAGAAAATTAGATTTTTGTTTGATAACAAATAAGGTTTTTAAGAGGAGATTGATTTAATATAGAAGGATTTTAAGATGGAAAATGATATGAGTAATGGAATTGAAATAACAAATAATAGAATAAAAGAAGAAGTAGGTAAAAAGTTAATTGAATATGAGATGAAAAAGCAAGTAAAAGAGCCAATGGAGGAATATATGAAAAATAGGAAGAGAAAAGAGATTCATATGAGGAGAGGAATTTTATTCACTATCGGAAGGTGAAGGAATGAGTTCTGATGTGGGAAAAAAGAGAACTAAAAAAAACAGACATATTGAAGAGTTGGATATAACTCAGAAGGGAAAGGTTGGTGGAAAATCAACCGAAATAAAAGGTGTACTCGACAGCACAAAAAGAATAGATATCCCATGCGGCACACAAAGAGTGGATGCCCTTGGCGGCACTCATGAGGATGAGGATTATGATTACCAAAATATGTCTGGAAAAGAAAATGAGGTTTATTACAAGAGAGGAGGAAGGCGATATTAATGAAAATAAATCCAAAGTTAGGAGATATGGCACAAAAAGAGGATAAAGAAGATACAAAAGGCTTGTTGTTTGGTGATGGTTCCGGTGAAGGGAAGAGGTAAATATGTTTGAACTTTTACTGCGTTGGATAAAGCGCAGGGAAATATGAGTAGAGTGTTTGGAGTTTTTGGAAGGGCCAGTTGGCAGGGACCCTTTACTGGCCGGGGTATGCAGAGGTCCCAATATGGTTCACAATTCAATTCACAATTCGCAAAATGGCTGGCAGAATAGGGGTAGAGAATACCAGTATGGTGCAGGATTCTATTTGAGTAGATCTAGGACAGGAAGAAAGAGAAGATATTCAAGAGGACGTGGATCTTACAATAATGGAGGACAAGGTGAGTATTACGATTTCAATTGGTTCTTCCCAAATAGAAGTAGGAGGAAGATTGAAGTTGTTCAGAGAAGAATGGGAAAAGATAACAAGAGATCCATGGGTATTGGAAATTGTAAATGGTTTTATAATAGAATTTACGGATCTTCCTTTTCAGGAAAACGAACAAAGAGAAATCAAAATGTCATTAGAACAAGAAAAAATTGTGGATTTAGAGATAGTTTCAATGATTACAAAGAATGCAATAATAGAAATAGAGGAAAAAGAAAAATGTTTTATAAGCAATTTGTTTCTGGTGGAGAAAAAAGACAAAAGGTGGCGTCCGGTGATGAATCTAAGAGATCTAAGCAGGTTTTTAGTGTATTGATATTTCAAAATGGAGGGGATACATTGTCTAAGGGACTTATTGGAAGAGAAGGGTTATATATCTAGTCGATATCCTAATTTTATCACAAAGCAAGGAAGAATTGGAGAAAACAAAGCAAGAAGTGGTAAAAAAAAAATAGAAGATTTAGGTTTTATTCTGAACAGGGAAAAGTCTTGTATGGAACCTACTCAGGAGATAGAGTTTTTAGGTTTTCAAGTGAATACAAAGACATGTCAGTTATGTTTAACAGGGACAAAGTTGAAAATGATAAAGAAAGAAATCCAACACAGTTTAAAGAAGGATTCAGTTTCTTTAAGAGAGTTAGCAAGGATAATAGGATTATTGTCATCTTCAGTGCAGGCAATTTTTCCAGGTCCGCTGCACTTAAGAGATTGAAAGGAAATGCCTTGTAGAAAGGTTTATGGTATGGAGACAGAATTGCTTGGGAGGAGCTTTTATGGTGGTTGGACAATATGGAGGCTTGGAATGGGACAGCAATTTTTGCAATGACGCCAGATTTTGTGATGGAGTCAGATACGAGCTTGACAGGTTGGGGAGCCCGTTTGGGAGATTTGGAGACAGGTGTTATATGGTCGAGGAAAGAGAAAATCAGTCATATAAATTGCTTAGAACTGACAGCAGGTTTGTATGCTTTACAGAGTTTCAAGGGGAAGATAAAGGGACATACGGTGTCCCGAAATTTAGCAGAGTTAGCGAGAGATTTTTGGAATTTTTGCCTATAACACAAGATAGGGATAAAGGCAGAATATTTACCAGGAGAAATTAATGTGTATGCAGATTGGAATTCAAGAAATATGAGGGAATTCAGCGACTGGAAATTGGACAGGAGTTGTTTTTGCAGGATAAACAATGTGGATCTTTTTGCAAGTCGATTGACTTTTCAGTTGAAGGATTATTTCAGTTGCAGAGCGGATCCAAAAGCAGCAGCTATGGATGCATTTCAACAAGTATGGAAAGGGAGGAAGGGTTATGCTTTTCCACCTTTTGCACTGATTCAGAGAGTATTGTTGAAGTTGAGACATGAGAGTAGTCAGATAGTCCTAGAGACTCCTTTTTGGGTATCTCAAGTTTGGTTCCCATCAGTAATGAAGCTAGCTTGTGCAGAACCATTTTTGATGCCTGCAAGAGAGGGACTACTCAAGAATGCAGAAGAAGAAGAACATCCTTTGGTTTTGAGTGGGGTTTTGAACCTTCCTGTTTGGAAAGTGTCTAGCGGAATCAAAGGTCGGAAGAGGATGCAGAATTGTTGGAGGAGTCATGGGCCCCTGGTATAAGGAGTAGATACAAAGGAGTTTGGAGAATTTGGAGTAGTTGGTGCATGGATAGGAGTCTGGATCCCGTGGAGGCTCCTATAGTGGAAGTTGTGAATTTTTTAACAAAGAAATTTCATGACGGTTTATAGAACCATTAATTATTATAGATCTTCGATTTCGGCAGGGCATCCATTAATAGATGGGAAGTCTGTAGGTAGAAATGTGTGGAATGTAGGATCATGAAGAGCATGAGAATAAGGAGACCAGCTAAGATTCGTTATAGTGTTTTATGGGATGTTAATGTTATGTTGTCTTTGTTTTTGCAATAATACGTATTTGGAAATCAAGAGACTTACTGAAAAGTTGGCGTGTTTGTTATGTTTGGTATCATGAAAGAGGGTTTCCGATGTTAAAGCTTTGGAGATAGATAAAAGAGTAGTAGGACCAGATGGTGCATTATTTGAGATTAGTAAAAGAACTAAAACAATGTCAACTTCTGTTTTTTATCCAGAATTTAAGGAGGAGAAGTTGTGTGTTGTGAGTTGTTTACATGAGTATGAGAGTAGAGTCTTAGAGAATAGGAGAGGTGGAGATAATTAAGTCTTGATTTCTTGTGTGAAACCTTTTCATCCAGTTAGTACTGCTACTATTTCGAGATGGGTGAAGAATGTGATGAGAGAGTGTGGTTTAGATGTGAGATTATTCAAATCACATTCCTTACGTGGTGCAATGGCAAGTAAAATGTATTTGTCAGGTGGCAGGTTGGAGGAAATCTTAAAGGCAGGAGATTGGTCAAATGCAGGGACTTTTCCAAGACATTATTTCAGACCAATTGAGCATGTTTCAAATGTGGTTATGAGAGGCTTTGAACATGCATACTGTTAGCCTCCGGTCTTGTAATGAAATGGCGATTTTCTAAGCCAAGTGAAATGAGATTCAAAATTTCATTAAAGATGCGGAGGCTAACATTATCCCACCCTCCACGACCCTGTGGGTAATTATGGAGGAAGTAGTTGTTTGGGATTTAACTGATTATAAATGATGTGTAAAGTTTAATGTTTAAAGTTGGTCTAAAGAGTTAATTTTATTTTATTTTATACAGAATAATGGAAGAAATTTTATGAAGAAGATGGGCGATTGTAAGAAGAAGAGTTTATTTGAAGAAGTTACAGTTCACTGCATTAAAAGAGGAAGAATGTTGGGATGTAGGAGTACTTAAGGAATTGTGTTCTAATTCTAGTGTTCTATTCTTTTCTGAATTCTTTAAAGGTGCTGCAGGAGTGGCAATAAAAGATGTTATGCGTAATGTTAGCCTCCGCGTCTTTAATGACATTTTGATTCTCATTTCACTTTGCTTGGAGAATTGCCATTCTCCATCATCTTGCTCACGGGTATTCCAGATAAACATTCAGGAACCAGATGGAACCTAGAACAGGCGTGGCGTGGCCCGTCTGTGAGGTTTACTGGGCTGCGGTAGCCGGCATTTGGTGATAGAGCGGCCCGAGAAGCGTGGGCCCAGAAGACACTGTTCGGTAGTCTGCTGCGGGTTAGAGCGGGGGACACTACCCCGGAGCGAGATTGCAACCGGGAATCTGACTGCCATGTCAGACAGAGTTCTGGGCCGACGCTCCCGCCATGCGGTCTGTCACCCTGAGTGAAGAGACACCCTCGGGCTGGTGAAAAAAGTGTTTAAGGGTAGACGAGGGCCGTCTTGTGGCCCCTGGTGAACCCGGGCTAGCGACATGCAATAGTGTGAGGACATGGCCACGGGGGCTGCTGGGGAAGGCCTCCAGGCATGGTTGGTTGATGGCCCTGCGGCCGTTGAGCAGGGTTGCGGCCGCTAAGGGCTGCGGGATCCGGTGTGGTGCCTGTTCAGTGCGGTGTAGTCAGCTGGGCCGCATACCACTGGAGAGAAACCCAGGCCACAATAAGGTAGATCCACCTCGGTGAGACCCAGGTGGCACCCAGCAGGCCTCCTACTACGGGTCAGAGAGGCAAGACCCATAAGAGACTAGACAGATGAGGCCCAATGCCCAGTGATTGAGTTGACGGGGTTGCTGAAGATCGTACTAAGCCTAGTGGAGCCAGAGCCTGGAGGAGGGCCTCGTAGGCTGCGGTCTAGACCTCTGGGGAGTAGCGGTATTGCAAAAGGGGTCCTACTCACACTATCCTGGTGTTCACACGGTGGGCTGGAGATCCAGCGTGCTAGATCCCATTAGGGAGGCTGCTTGGAGGCTGGTCCTAGTGCGGTAGAAGTGGCCGGGCTAGGCCCCGGGGTGGCTTGGGGCCTCGGACAGGTCTAGCCTGTGAAGCCAACATGCAGTGCGTTGCCCCCAGGAAGACTTGATTTCTTTATGTTCGGTCATATGTTAAATTTTCCCCCATCTGACCTTTTTGCCGGGTCCCGTTGGGCCTGTTTAACTGGGGCATGCACTCCATGCATTGATCACAGGCAGATTCATCTGTCGCTCCCCTGAGCACTCGCTTCCATGTATAGAAGAACATCATGAACAAGTAACTATACCCAATGTCCCTCACCCCACCCTGCTACCCTGCTAACCCGGTTGCGCCAACCCCAACTACCCAACCTGCAGAGTGCCTGTCACCCCAAAACTTGTTTATAATATATATAAGAAAGAGTGTCTCAGCCTCCTCAGAAGGAAAGAGAGAAGAAAAAAAAATAGAAAATAGAGAACAATGGTGACAAACCCTGGTCGAACAAATGCAATTGGCATTCCCCTCAGTAAGTAAGCTGAATTGGACCTAAGTATCGTGTACATAGTCCCGGTCGCAGTTCAGCCTCGCGCCGGTCCTTGGCTCCATCCTCTTAACATATCCACATTAACTTGTTCCTCATTTAAATGGGCCTCCTCTGCCATATTCATAATTTTGCCAAAGGCCCCAGAACATCTAAGAGCTGATCTTTGCATTGTTTCAAAGATCGCTCCAAGCCCTTGCGTGGATCTCTTCTCATTTGAAGGAAAAACATTATCATGCCAGGTTCGGAATATTGCACACATTACCCTCAATCACAGGCCGTGATCACTCCGCCCTAAACACATTTTTCACCTCTTTCTCCAAAGTTTTCCTTATCCATCCCTTAATTAATTTACCTACATCATCTTGAGGCATCCAATCAGCACTCCTAGAATGGTGAATATCATAAAGACCACATATGTCCTCACCTAACGGGTTTTTTATTGTCACCTTTGATAAACCACCCGCTTCAATCCTCAGATCATCATTTAAATCATCATCTTGATTTATATCCAAAATGTATTCATCATACATCTTATCAGAACTCTTTATGAAGTCACCATCTACATTCATATATTCGTCATTAGACAGATCTTGCGTGCGGCTGCGGACACCTTTGCTCTGTGTGTCTCTGCGGACACCATTCTTTGTGATGGAGTTAATTCCATCCTTCTTTATTTTATTTAATGGTTTCTTCTCTAGATGTTTTGTATTTCACCTGATTTCACAATCCTGTCTTCTCATCTGACAAAGACACAAACTCCTCACCAGATCCTATATCCTTCCTTCTTTCTCCATTACAAAATCTACAACCTCCTTTACTGAATCTCTCACTTCTTTAGGAATCAACTTCCTAATACTGTCCTCACTCATCCTACCGTCTGACACACCTTGCTGCACACCAATGGACTTTCCTACTAAAATTAAAAACTGTCATGACGCTTTCTCAGATCCGAAGAAAACTGCTGCTAACCAACAGATGAAAAGCATGTTTCGCTCATCCGTGATACCTATTAATAACCTGGTAATCAGCCCAATTAAAAAAGGCTGCCCAAATCACATGATAAAGTGTGACCTCGCATGCTCCCTCACGTGACCAACTCCCGGCAGAGAGATGGATGCACATGAGGAGCCGCAGTCAGTTGACTCTGTGAGATTGTGGCTACGGTGAAAGTCTTCAGGTGGCCCTCAACGGTAAGCACTTCGCCTCGCGCTGCCGTTGGACTTATTTCAACTGTACCACGGCTGCACGCAATTAATCGCTTTGAACTTAGTACACTTCATTATAGTTTGTTATAATTTTGGCATTTCAGATTTTTTATTTTAAATAGTATTAAAATCCCAAAAAAATATTATAACCTCTTTCGCTACAAATAGAGACACATTGCACTAACTCCTCCCACTACAAGCCGCTTACTCTTTAAAACCTTTCCTACTGCCCAAACATACAAAACGTATATTTTAAAATCGCTTCGCTACTAGTAACATCATATTTTCACACACATGTACTGCTTCTAAAAATTAAAAGCTTACACACTGATATCCAATCATCTGTATACCTCATTCATTATAGAAAAACTGAACTAAGGTAATTATCTGAACAGAAACAATATTTAAAAGAGGAGGACCATTCCTATCTTGTGTTATTTATGGTTTATTGAAGTTCCAGTTCTGGGTTGTTTATTGTTGTGAAAGTTCTTTAATAAGGTGCTGGAGTGGTAATTAAAAAGCCTGAGCATAATTGGAGCCTACGGTCTTGTAATGAAATCACTTAGCATTTTCTTTCTTAGAGCACCTCCGCTACTGGTGAAACACTGAAAATCCATCACTTATATCTGAAGATACACTTATATGTAAAAGAGGGAGTAGTGTAGGGTGACTGACTACTCTTCCAGCACAAGTCGGGTCTGGACAGTAACTGAGCACCACTGAGAAAATGAATCATGTCATCAGGATTTTGAATCAGGCATCTTTCCCTTTAAATTACAATGTTAGATTGGCTCACACCTACAATGTGTGGATGACCACTAGAATATAGTTTGGGCACTGAATCAATCTGGCACACCCATGATATTGGACCTTTCAGCTTGATGTTGTCTTTGGCAGGTTATTAATCTCAATTTTATTTTGTTGCTTAACGTTAAAAGGGTTACCCATACATAGTGATTTTATACTTGTATTTATATACGTGTAGGCAGATCTGTTCTTGACCTTGGCTAGTCCACAAAATAGTTCTGGGAAGTGTTTGTTTACGTCACAGTGTTCTGAAGTTTCAATTTGTGCAATTAGTTGATGGCATACTTGTAGTGGAAGCAGTTTTACTGCCATTTGAAAACTCAAATGTTCCCTTTTCAGCATCTGCTGCACTCACAAATATCTCACAATCAACTTGTTTGTTTTTGTGAGATTGAGGTACTGAAATAACCTCTGCAGGGTAGCAAAAAGCTCTACTCTAGTCTGCTTAAGAGCTACGCTGTTTGGCAGCTTGGCAAATTCATTGTCTGTCATCACAATGATGATAGCTTCTTTGTGGATGATAAATGGAAATGTCCTGCTGGAAATGCTGATGTCTAGCACACGTTGAGTAATGGCATCATCTACAGTACTGACACTGTTTCGGATACAGATTTTGGCTTTTCTTGATGGTGTGTGTTTAGTGAATAAACGAAAGTCTCTTGCAGATCTTTTTGCTTTCTCTTCTCGTACTCAATATTGTGAAATGTGCAGTGCTCACAGTGAGCAGGATCATCTATTCCCAATCTTTTAAAATGCTACAAAAAAGTTCCCCTACTTTTTTGCTAAAAATAAACAACCATTCCCGACCGTTAATGCCAACCTTGAGGTGCCTCTGGCTGAAAGGGAAGGGGGTAGGTTTCCTGTACTGTGAAGAAAAGTGAGAGCAGACTGGGAAAAAGAAGCTTTCTCACCACAGATCCTGTAACATGGAAGAAATGTCAAGACTACTTCGGAGCCAGTATATGGCTTTAATTGATGGAGTCATTAGATGCCTCATGGTGACAAAGATGTATTCTTTTTGAGAGGTAATGTAAAGGTGTTACCATCTAAGTTCTGGAGTGAGTCCTACTAATACTTATTAAAAAAAGGTTTGTACTTCATATATAACTATTTTGAAAGCAGTAGTTTTATATTTAAAACTAAATAATTTTACACATTTTGGAGCAGCCTATCTTACACAATCATAAAATAATGCATAATTCAATATTAAAATAATGACTTGTATGTTCACAGTGCTATCAGTCGCAGGTTGGGACCTTGTAGTACTGCAAATACATGTCACTATTCCTCAATGCACCAACCAGGATTCACTGATGTGAGTGTCTGTTTACACAGAAGTACATCTGCAGTAATTAACCAATTGAGCTTTCATATGGCAATAGTGTGCATTTCCCACCGATTATTTTAACTTTATTTTTAATGTAAGGTCTAATGGATTATATTTTTAGATATGTCCCTAAAAGTGAAAGGCCAATATAATAGTTGCAGACTATTTTATTTTTTGTAACTACATTTCAGGCACTGCACCCAAATTAACAGGCTTAGTCCCAATTGCACTTTGGATCACAGTTCCCTTACTTTCTTTTGCACTTCAACTGCTGTTAATGACTTCAACCTGTTAACAAATTGCAAAATGGATTTAGTATATAACAAAAAGCCGTTTTGTGGTCTCATACCCTCAGATTTTGTGAATCACAAACTTTGTGACAGCAAAATTGCTATGTACATCTGGCTCTTAGTCCCTACTAATTTTAAGATCATTTATCGTAAGTATTTATCCCTAACTGCAATCTCCTATTCACAATTTCCAGATTCAGAAGCTTTACAGTGCTCTGTTGAATAACAACAGGTTTTTTTAGGGGGGCGTGGCTTGGCACGCAATGGCGGCGGCAGCAACGGGGTAGAGCTCCGTCCTGAGCTCCCCTTCCCTGTGCCGATTATCCGCCACATTTCACCAGAATCGTCTGGGACTCGAGGCGGAGTGACATTTTGCCCCCCACTACACCCTCAGCGACTTTGAGGCACATCGCTGGTCGAGAGCCGCCCGGCGCTGCCTGACAGTTCGCGGCCGTGTGAGCGGCTCCCCGACCGGCGTGCGCAGGCACGAGAGGCCGCGGTCTGTATCCTGCCACTAGGCCCACTGGTGCGGCCTGCACGAACCAACAAGGGGGCACCCGGAGCCACGAGGACGAGACTTGGGAGATTGACCCCGCAGCCGGAGAACACGCTAACTCCGCTGGTGCCCTGCGGCACTACTGACCGACCAGTGCGAGATCCGGTGAAAGACGGAGATCTCGCAGGGGAGGGAGAGGGGGCAGCATCCGGCCCTGTGAGGCAGCGGTCGCCGGATCGTAGGGGATTTGCGGACGGAGCGTTGCCCCCCCACGGTGCTTACGCTGGGAACAACTGCACCGAAGTGCCTGCGACACACCCTGAAGACAGGTGCGGACCTGCGACGGAGTGCTGCGGCCCCATCGACTGCTGTAGCGCCCATCACGCAAGGCCTCGTCAACGCGACGGCGCGGGACCTGCTCTAACGGACAGCACTATCCCCTGCGCCTTCACCCGGAGGCTGTGGCTCTGGACTGGACACCTCCCGCTGCCCTACGCATTGACTAACTGCGGCGGGGATCCCCCTCTCTCCCCCCCCCGCTCCTGAGCGACGCCGCTTGCCCTTCACCTGATGGGAGGCTGCCGCACTGCTGGAATAGGGCGGAGATGACGCCGAATAGACACCGGCACTCGACAAAGCAGCAGGCGTTATGATGCATTGAACGCCCCACTGGAGCCTCACTACGGCATACGTATCAGACGGGAGCTTGGAGACGCCAAGAGAGGGTGTGACGCGCCATTGGCGCTGACGTGATCTGCTCCCGGGGGTGACTGCCTGATGGACACCGCGCTATAATCCCGCACGTCTGACCCTGGGGACCGTGAAGCACTGCGCAGGTGGGGACCACCTACCTGTGAGCTGCTGGGTGAACTGATCCCCTGCGAGGTGGGAGACCTGGACTGGTGAGGAAGACAAACTGTTGAACGCGGCCTGCTGGCGACTTCCTGAGAAATTGGCACCACCAAGGTACATCGCAGCGCAGTCGAGGGCGCTCTCCCTGACGACAAACCGGTACAATAGCCCCAACCGCTGCCACGCGGCCCCCCTTCCTTGCCTATTGCCCCCACTGAGAGACCGCACGGAGAGACGGAGTAGCAACATCGCCAACGTAAACACTGGATGTGACACGTCGCCCCTAGGGGCCCTGCTCCTGTAAGGTGACACGCGGTAAGTCACTGACGCCTTACGCCCCCCACCGCACTGCTGACTGAGGAGTTACCACACCCCTTTGGATATCATTCCTGCTTATCCCATCCTGATGACCTTGCCCACATACGGCATTCCCGCCCACCTGCTACTCCTTAACGCGAAGTAGCGCAGGTACCCTACCGATGCTCCCGTTGCGACTGGGGCGGACCCCACTGATCGAGGGAAGACTGAAGACCGGGTGAAACACTTGCCCCTGGACTACCACAGGGGCTGCTCCCTGAGACCCGCCTCCCCTGTGAGCCACGATCACTCACACGCGCCGTTTTGCTCATGTCTGGAGGAGTGAAGACGCGCACTGGAACCGGTGGAACATCTATAAAGGGGAAACAGACCAAATTGCCTCCCGCAATGGATACCGATGTAAAATCCAAACTGGACAGTATGCTAGCAGTGATGGAACGACTGGAAGAATCTCTACAGCAGACCCGCACCTCCCTAGAAAATAAGATTGACAGCGTGGCAATTGACCTGACCCATCTCAAGGCCGACAACAAGAAGCTACAAGATCGCACCTCCGCGCTGGAAACCACGATGGCTGACCTGGGAATCAAACAGACAAACATGTCGGTGACCTCCTCAACAGGGTTGAATTTTTGGAGGAACGTGCTGAGGACGCAGAAGGACGGGCGCGAAGAAATAACATCAGACTGGTTGGCATACCGGAAAAATGGGAAGGAGCGAACCCTGCACGTCATGTAGAGGAGTGGCTAAGAGACCTCTTGCCAGAGGGAACACTATTGCCACACTTTGTGGTGGAGCGAGCCCACAGGGTACCCACGAGACCCCTCCTTCCGGGATCTAACCCCAGACCGCTGATCTTTCGTATACTTAATTACAGGGACCGCGACGCCATCCTGCGCAAGTCCAGGAAACTAGGAGACATCCAAATAGACAATGCCACGGTAATGTTCTTCCCAGATTACACCATTCAGGTGCAACGGCAGAGACATTCCTTCCTAGCGGTGAAGTGCAGGCTACGACAAACGGGTCTCAAATACTCCCTCCTCTTCCCGGCGCGCCTACGAGTGGTGGCGCAGGATAAAACACACTTCTTTACCAGCCCTGAAGAGGTTGAGGCTTGGCTGAATGGAGGGGTAGAGGAGGCACCTCAACGAGCGCGAGGCACTGTCACAGCGGCGCGCTCCCGGGGGCCGAGACGATGACGCAGGCGCAGATCACCTACACCCTGCGACTCGCAAGACACAGCGGCCCGCTCCCCACCAGCGGATCTAGTCCTGCAGGAACAACAAGATGCACTACGCAGGGTGACGGAAATTAGCAGCTCTCCAACACCATCCTCTGCCCCACATGCCAGTCAGCGCACTTTCCCCAACGACGACGAAGCAATCTACGGCCTACCAGACTCCCAACAATCCGCAGACCCACCTGAAGTCACGCCACAAACAGTGGATCTGCTTGGCTGATCTCCAACCACTCATGCAGCGGTGACTGCCACACATGCAACCCCCCTGTTTGCCATGAGGTGAGAGTCGCTTGACGACAATGGACGAAAGGGGAACCCCCTCTTGCTCTACATGGAATCGAGTCAGCGGAACGCAGTGAGTAATACTTTACAAGCAATACTGACTCTTGAACCCTGTCATTGCGGCGCCATCCCACCTTTCGCTGTGGCGGCTGCTGGCCTGGTGATCCTCGGCCCGGCTTTGTCGGAGATGGGTGCCAACGCACAGACTTTAACACAAACTCCTACAATGTACAGTTACTCTTCCTCTGTAGTGTATCTGCTGATACCTGGTAATGCTTGTTAGATATCACCCACCCCACTCCGGCCCGGGGCGGGATATTACTCCCTTTACGAACACTATTGTTGTGTCGCTCCTGTGCCACCTGCACACCACCCCCCTAGAACTGTCAAGTTAGTAGTTTATCCCAGCTCACTAGAGTGTTTGGACGGCGGCATGTTACGCTGCCGACCTTTTGGTATTTACTATTGTGTTGCCTCTTACAGGCGCTATGTTTTCCTCATTGCCATCACCCCTTGGGACCTGTCTGGGTCGTTCTTTAATGTGATTGCAGCTGTGTTTGTCCTGGGGTGGGGGAGGTACTGAGAGGCCGATGGGGGGCCCCATTCGGAGGGTTGGAGCTGGATGACAGAAGTGGGACTTGCATGAGTGAGGACAATGGCTGAAATTAGGATATGTACCTGGAATGTCAGGGGCATGCATACACCGACGAGACGATACCAGATTTACTCTTACTTAAAACGACATAAATTTCATATAGCACTGTTGCAGGAAACACACCTGAACAAGGTGGAGGTACGTGCTCTACACCGCAGATGGCGTGGGCAACTATATGTCACTGAATACTCTTCCTTTGCCCGCGGGACGCTTCTGTGGGTCCGCCCTGGAACCCCATGGACAGTCATGGACATACATGTAGACCCGGACGGCAGGTATGTAGTGGCCCGCAGCAGATTAGATGGACAGCCCGTAGTGCTAGCTTCTCTATATTCACCAAACACTGACCAGGGTAGTTTCTTTACCCACCTATCGAAGACACTGGTGACCTGGCATGGAGTCCCGTGGATCCTGGGGGGGAGACTATAACTGCGTCTTAGATGCGACCCTGGACCGCTCTTCCCTACCCCCGGCTGGGGTGCCGCCAAATATCGCTACGAAAGGAATAATTAGTTGGGCTACACAGTGGGACCTACACGATGTATGGCGGGCACACAACCCTGCACCACTAACCTATTCCTCCTGGTCGGGTGCGCATAACCTACATGTGCGTCTTGACAGATTCATGGTGTCCTCCCATTGGTAGAGGACACACAATACATGGGCCGCACCCACTCGGACCATAACCCGCACACTCTGACTATTGCATGGGAGCGCCCACATCCACCCATTCCCACATGGCGTCTCCAGCCGGATCTTTTGCTAGATGCGGCCTTCCGCGACTCCCTCCTAGCGCAAACTGCCCAATACTTTGACGACAACACTGACACGGCATCCTCCCCCCAGATTGAGTGGGACGCCTTTAAAGTGGTGATTCGGGGACACTGCTTGGGCACACAGGGTCACATGCGGAGGCACATAGAAGGTGACCTGGCACGACTGGAAACCACACTACTAGACCACGAGCGAGACGCGGTGGACGGCACGGCCGAACCCCTGGCGGAAGCAAAAGCCGAACATGCACGCCTCCTGGAGCGATTGCGCAGTCTCAACTTTGCGGCACATTCTGCCCGCACACACCACCTGGGTGATAGGCCAGGCAAACTGTTGGCCTGGCTGATTGCTCGGGAAGAACGCGCGACACCAATATCGGCGATATACGTGGAGGGGAGGGGGCTACTCTACACACAACGCCACATACACGAGGCATTCGTCACCCACTACGCAGACTTATATAACTCCCGGCTTTGCGACCCGCAGCCTGACATAACAGGATATCTATTGCCTTTGCAGCTGCCTCACCTGACGGCTGCGCAACAAGACGACCTCGGAGCATCACTTACTCCTGAGAACTCCATGAGGCCATTTACAATCTCTCCAACGGCAAGTCTCCTGGCCCAGACGGCTTACCAGCCGAATTTTACAAGGCCGGCTCAGATTTACTCATCCCCAAGCTCTTGAAGATGTGTGCCGCGGCCGCAGAGGACTCCGCCCTCCCCCCCACGCTCAATGAGGCTAATCTCATTTCTATACTCAAACCCGGCAGAGATGGCACACAGTTGGGCTCATATCGACCCTTGGCCCTCCTCAACACAGATTACAAGATCCTCGCTTCTACCCTGGCTCGGAGACTGGCTCCCCTGGTCCCGACCCTGGTACACCATGATCAAAATGGCTTTGTCCCAACACGCCACACCTCATATAATATCCGCCGCCTGTTTCGCATACAGGAATACGCAACACACCACTGGCCACGAGCCGGATGCCTGGTGCTGGACCTTGAGAAAGCATTTGACTCGTGAAGTGGCCATACCTGAGGGCGGTCACGGAGAAATTCGACCTGGGGGATGGCTACAAGACCATGGTTGGCTTATTGTACCAGAGGCCCACAGTTCGGGTCCGCACGGGCACGTTGCTCTCTGACGCGATCCGGGTACGAAGGGGCACTAGGCAGGGCTGCCCCCTGTCACCTTTGCTGTTTTCCCTAGCCATGGAACCCCTGGCCATGATCCTCCGAACTCGGGGTGAGGAGTGGGGACTCCCGATGGGGGATGGACTCCACGTGATCTCGCTATACGCAGATGATCTCCTCCTCTATGTCAGAGACTTAACTAATATCCCGCGCTCTCTCGCTGCCATTTTCCGCACTTTCGAGGAGATGTCGGGCTTGAGAGTTAATTGGGCTAAATCTGGAGCAAATTCCTTTGACCCGGATGCGCCCGAAAGTGACATATACCTCGGTGGGGAGAGACTGCAGTGGTATCCCACGACATTCCGATACCTGGGAATCTATATTTACCGTAACCCTACGGATGTATTGGAGGGGAACTTGCTGAGAGCGATTGCCTCCGTCCGCGCTCAAATTGGATTTTGGAGGACCCTGCCACTGAATGTGCCCAGCCGTGTAGCACTAGTCAAAATTATAGTCCTGCCGCGGCTCCTATATTACTTTGCCAACATCCCGTCCTATGTCCCCACCAAGATATTCCGGGACCTCGAGGTCCTGCTCCGGGATCTGATCTGGAACACAGGCCGACCACGTGTTGCGTTGACAAAGCTATATATGCCCACTGACTCGGGGGGTCTGGCAGTGCCTAACATGGAGCTGTATTACCTAGCGGCACAGATGCAGTGGGTATCGGGATGGCTGAGTGGTAAAAACCTGGAGGACACCGCCACGGATGTCGCCGGCTGGTCACAGCTGCTGGTGTGCACTCTGTTTCATCCACTGACCCGGGCCCCTCGCCCCTCGCAGCTGTACCTGGCGATGGCGCGCAAGTGCTTCCTACGAAGCCTGCGACTCACCTGAGGGACGGTACCATATGCCCCGATACTTCCTTTACTAGGCACCCCTGGACAGCCGGAACATTGACAGACACTATGCTGGAGAGCTGGTCCAATGCGGGCGTGTAAACACTGGGGGACCTCTACAATGACGGTACCCTTCTCTCTTTTGCGGACCTCACGGAAGGCACGACTCTCCTGGCTGGGCAGTTCCTACTGCACGCATCCCTTGTCCGCACACTGACCACAGCCTGGGGCGACATGCCTGAGGAACTGCCAACGCACCACTTTATACAATACCTCCATGTCATGGGAAACGGCTCCCACATAGTGCACTGGCTGGCGCAGGCCCTCCTGATTCATACACAACCCTCCACCACGCAGTTGAGAGAGAAATGGGCGACAGACAGAGGAAGGGATTGGACTGACAAGGAATGGGCGATGGCGCTAGCTGGGCCGGTTAACGTCCCACGCAACCCCCGCTTCAAAGTCATACAATTCTACATATTACACCGGGTCTACCTCACACCTGACAAGATAAACAAGTACTTCTCGGTCACTGATACGGCCTGCAACCGCTGCTCCCTAGTAGGCGCAGACCTCCTACACATGCTTTGTGTGTTCCCCCGATATCCAGCAATATTGGGCTGAGGTAACAGCGCTGCTAACACACTGCACCAACGAAAAAGTGCCGAAATCATGGGAGGCCTGCATCCTAGGACTATGCAAACGCACGAAACTGAACAAGGTGCCGGTCCGATTCTGGGATCTAGGGCTAATCACGGCCAAACGCCTGCTTACCAAGCGGTGGAAGGCCACCAAACCTCCGCATGTACGACACTGGTCCATGTCTCTCACCAACTGGGCTCGGGCGGAAAGCGCAGTCCTACGACGGGAAGAGACGGCGGGTCTTAGAAAATTCCCCATCGCACACCTCTGGGATGACATTCTCCAATCCTTTCAACAGAAATGTCTGGAGCAGGGAATCACTTGAGGGAACCCATAAACACTCCTCGCACTCATATAGGAGACACTACGAAACGTGCCTGCGCCCACTGCTTCCCCCCCTTTCCCCCCCCCTGTCCGGCGGAGAGATTCACACTGGAACCTGCGCCTTCACGGCTCCGCCACACTGCGAACGTTACACTACGCTACACCTGCGACCCTCCCGCACTCCAAAATGTTCATGACACTTGCCCTGCTACCTGCGGTGAAGCACCCTTCACCCTATCTCCCCTTCCACACATCAGACTCTTGCCATACGCGCGGATCGAGACCACTGCACTGACCACACTCTGAGGATGTCATCCACGAGCCACCGAGGTGGAGCCCCCCCCCCCGCACACAAACTAAGTGAAAGATACATACCTCTTCCCAACCGCCGGGCCTATGCTGACGCTGCAACCTTACCTTCCTTTTTCCCGAACACATAGCTGCAACTACCCATACATTGTCCTCTCCCACCCACGCCCCCATTTTATGGTTCATGTATTCATTACTACGCTGGCCCTGTTTGCCGACCAGCCTTCTTTTTAGTTTTGGTAACAAAGACATTGTACGCGCTACGCAAGAGACTTTCGGCATCACGTTTAGGCCACCGCATCAAGCACCTCCTCTATGCCACTACATAGCGCCAACGTAAAAGACACGACCTAAGGGGCAAGACTGCCACACGCACTACTCGGGGACGGATTAGTCACCCTGGCTATACCCTCGCAAAACTGGCCATCGCGCTAACATCGCCACTAAAGCGGGGCGCTACAAGTCCAAGACCGCTAAAATTCACAGCCAAGGCTATGGCGGCTCCTGCCGGACGCTGCTGTCAGAGCGAATATCTCGTCTTCAGACATAGTGAGCCATACTGACGCACATCTATTGCCCCACTTGCAATATCGCAAGGGACTGCTTTTCGAGTCTATGCCCCCTGCCCCCATATTAGACTTCCTGATACAGCCACCTGCAATACCTACAAATGGGAGGGGACTGTTATTACTGTGATGAAGATAACAGAGCGTCATAGCTATTCTACAAAATGATAAAACCTTGTAGACCTATTTACCTATTCGGATTTGTGATATGATTAATGTGCACACTACGAAGACGATATGCCGCCGGACCCCAGGGTTGTCGGCCATACGGCTGTGTAAACTTGACAGTGCTTTACATGGTTATTGCTCTACGCGGCTGGCCCTCAGAGGTTGTAAGCTGTATGCTGTCTATAACGCACTTTGTACAATAAAGGTCTTTAAAAAATTAAAAAATTAAAAAACAGGTTTTTTTAGGTTGCATAGTACATAATCAGCATCTAAATGTATTATCTAAATAGTTTTCATGGTTTGAAGAGCTTATTGCCTGTGTATTAACCTTGTCCCCCCACTTTTACGGTAGATAACATCCAGAACACCGAGGCGCTGGGTTTCACTCTCCATTTGTCTCCTCATTATGCTTGTACTGGCATTTTGGTATATCGTGCCCCTGGTCCATTAGGTTCTTTTCTGGACGAGCTACAGGTTGCTCTTTCAGTCCCATGTCTCAAATCTAAACATTGTTTATTTTTGGGTGATTTGAATATACATATGGATGAGGCTGTAAACCCCGACACGATGAAACTTCTGGAGGTTACGGCTACATTAGGACTTACTCCTTTCATTCATGATCCTACTCACAATAAGGGTCATACTTTGGACCAAGTATTTTCCACTGTTTCGATTAATGTACTCGCCCCCCAACCCGTATTATGGTCAGACCATTCCTTAATCACTTTTAGTCTTTCAAGTGTCTCTTCTGCCAGATTGAACCCCGTTAGTTCTGCCAAACGTTTGTTTAAGCCTTTTCATCTGCTATCTAGTGACACGTTACTCCAGGTCTTGGCTCGTTCACCCTGCACTTTGTCCGGTGAGGTGGAAGTTGACCTACCCCGTTATACGGAGTGGCTCACGGCCATACTGGCGGATCTCGTGCCTGAGAAAGTTGTCAAACCTGGAATGAAACGTTCTTCTGCTCCTTGGTTCTCATCTAAGCTTAGAGAATTACGTCAAAATTGCAAGAGAGCCGAAAGAACTTGGAGGAAAGACTATAACCCTCGTGAGAGAGAAAAATTTAAAGATCTGACCAAATCCTATCATAGGATGATCTGGAGTGAAAAAAAATCCTTTCTTGAACGGCGGATAGATGAATCGGATAATTCCTGTAAGGAAATTTTTAAAATTGTTAGAGACTTCACTTCCCCATCCTTAGCCACGTATGTGCAGTGTCATTCAGAATCTTGGCTGAATGAACTTGCACGTTATTTTGTTGAGAAAATAACCACTATTCAAGCCGACCTTGCCACTCATTCCATTCAGCCTCGGGCTGTGGATCCTGATGCTATCTCTCTTGCTATTCCCACTCTTTGGGAATTTCCGCAGCTAAGCCTTACTGCTTCACTGGATCATTTGACAAGCTTGAAATCGGGCTCTCCCCTTGATCCTTGCCCGGTCTCGTGTCTTAACAAAATAGCCTCTGTGCTAAATAGTCCCATTAATTCCATTCTAAATTCCTCATTGTCCGCCGGCATTGTGCCACAGGCCTGGAAGAGCGCCTGTATTATTCCTTTAATAAAAAAACCAACTTTGGATCCCATCATACATGCCAACTATAGGCCTATTTCCCTACTCCCTGCTTTGGCAAAGGTGGCGGAAAGACATGTGCATCGATCCATCTCCGATTTTATCGAGATTAACAACTTATTGCACAGTACTCAATCTGGGTTTCGTGCGAATTATAGCACCGAGACCACATTACTGGAAGTCACCACTGCCATTAGGGAGGTTTTAGACTCAGGAGGAAAGGCCATGTTGGTTATGTTAGACTTGTCGGCGGCGTTCGACACCGTTCCCCATGACACTCTCCTAATTCGACTCTGGGATTGTGGTCTAAGGGGGACGGTGTGGAAATGGCTTAAATCATTTCTAGCCAACCGTCGACAAACGATCTGGGCGCCACCTCACTCCGCAGCTATGTCAGCCCTGGAAGTGGGGGTCCCTCAGGGGTCTATTCTTAGCCCCCTGCTTTTTAACATCTTTATGGCCCCCCTTGCAGAGGTTGCGGAGTTGTTTGGCGCCCAGATCGTGTCTTATGCTGATGACACCCAGCTCTTGTTCATTCAGAATAAGAACGAGGTGTTTGATGGGACCCGCATCAGAGGCTGCTTAGAGGCAGTCTTTGATTGGTTCAGGAGGCATGGCCTGAAATGCAACTCCGATAAATCGGAGCTGCTCTTTTTCGGGTGTGTCTCCGAACCAAACTGGAAGAACTGGTGGCCTCAGGATCTTTTTCCCCCTGCCAATGCCAGTACCAAGGCTAAAAACCTTGGTATTATTGTTGACAACGAGTTGACTTTTGGACCTCAAATAGCCTGTCTTGCAGGGAAGTGCTTTGGTATCCTACGGATGCTTAGGAAATTCCTCCCTTTGGTTTCTGTGAATCATCGAAGGGTTATTGTCCAGGCATTGGTAGGGTCGCGCCTGGACTATGTTAATGTCCTTTATTTAGGTCTTCCTAAGTATCTTGTAAGAAGACTTCAGGTCGTGCAAAACTCAGCTGCTCGGGCCATTTATGGTCTACCTAGACGAGCTAGTGCTTCCAATCTGCTGAAGGAATTGCATTGGCTTCCTATAGCCAAAAGGGTGCTGTTTAAAAGCCTGACGCTTACCTATAAGGCCCTCCATGATTTGGGCCCTAGGTATATTAGAAAGCGCCTTGCTTTGTACCAACCGAGCAGAGCTCTTCGCTCCGCCTCCTTGTCTACAATGCGCGTTCCATCCATCAAACGAGCCAGACAAGGGGGGCGTTCGTTTCATTACCTGGCCCCACGTGCTTGGAATGAACTTCCAATTGCTCTTAGACAGGCCCCTAGTCTGTTGTCTTTTAGAAAGGCATTAAAAACATGGCTTTTTATTTAGGAATCGTGTTGTCTTTTATTTTCAGTTATGTTTCCTTTCCATTAAAGGTCCTCTTCGCCAAAGCGCCGGGACACTCCATTGTGAGTAGCCGTTGCGCTATAGAAGAGCCAATTAACATAACATAACATAACAACATAACATTTATTGGTGGCTGGGGGTTTTAACATGAGTGAAGTCTTATAAAAATCTACTTGCTTTGAAATCTTTGGATAATATGATCGTTTTTCATTTAGATCAAAGTGTTTCTACGCCTACTCATCTGTCTGACTTAGGATTTTGTAAATACTTACTAGCTCTTTCCATTCCCTGGTCTGATCATTGTTTCGTTGCTTTGTATATGTTATTAGTATAAGTGAAAAAAGTGAGGTCAATGTTAGACCTGGCGTGTCCCTAGAATCAACTGGCAATAACTTTGAGCTGAGTTTCAAAGATACTTGAACACTGTCTGTGCTAATAACAACAGAACAGTACCTTCAAATGATCTAGCAACAATCCTTGAGCACCATAATAATAAACTAATGATTGCGATGAATGAGATTATTTCCTATCACAGATCGCCTTCTCAAAACAAACCACGAAGGGCATGGATTGTTTAACGCAGAGTTTCTAAAGAAGCAAAAGCTCTAAAGCTTTTTGTAAAGATGTGTCACAATTTGGAATTAGCAGCTGTGGTTTAAATTATCGCACACTCTAGTCCTTTCCCCACAACCTGAATTCTGGCTGGCTGCTGATCCTCCTGGGCCGAGCTTTATTAGCTACAGCTATTTCTTTTGCCTATTAAGATTTGGACGGCACTTCAAGATCCACTGAGCCTCCAATTTCGGGCTTTCATTTAAAGAGTGCTCCCAAAGAACAATAAGTTTCCACTTTTCTGGTTAACTTCTTTATTTGTTCCTTTAAATCAAAAACAGACAGGCTAGCCAATGCATTTCGTTCTTCTCAATGGAGATTGTTCAGGGTTGAAATAACTTAACATTGGTTTTTCCTTTTGGAAGTTCCTTGCTTAAGAGATCATTTGCCTAACAAATCCAAAGTAATTTACAGTAGGGATAACACAGTTTACTATGTGCTGTATCTCATTTACAATCCACCAGAACAATAAGGGAAAATTGGTTCTCCACAAAACCTATGTTTTTTTTAAATATAATGTGTTCTTATAACATTTTAATGAAAACTGCCTCTACATATGTTTTGAATAAGTCTTGTACTAAGATGTAACTACAGGTACATAGCAATGTTGATTTATGGAGGTGATTCATCTCTTTAGAACCATCACATTATCCTTGCACCTGTTAGGGGTCATTGTCTGTGAAACTACAGTTGGATAATATTTGATAGTCTTTTTGATTTTTACACAGACCTGAAATGACTGATATTCTTTTGATTTACAATTCCTACTTGACGAATGTCCGATAGAATCATATATATTATTCATTTAAATCTTTATTTCGGCTCACATAAAACCATTAAAGATGCTTCACAAAAAATAAATGTTTTAAAATTGTTTAAATATGAATGTGCAAACGTAGCAACTTCACCTATATTAAATGGTATTTCAACGGGTTTAGGGCTATCGTTCAGAAGAGTAAATTCCATTTCTTAAGCGCAATGGTCGACAATATAAAACATATAAATAATTAAAACTAGACATAATAGAAATTTAAAATTCATTTTCATTATCATTTAAACTGGTATCCTTAACACCAGGCGGCATAATATACAACTCTAAATAATATTCTCTAAAATTAAGCACGAATTACAATACTTTAAAACAATCAATTGTAGCATCAGCCTTGTAGCACCAATAACCCTCAGATCATAGATTAATCATTGACATGATACTACATATTCATTGGGTTTATGGGCCTTACAGTTTTAACCCTACTTTTGCCCTTATAAGACTTACATTCAATAAGAATCTACTTACATTAAAAACTATTTTTTGTGACGTATCAGTTTTCAATATTCGTCCTGCTTTTGTGCAATGTCTGATATTCAAATTGCGACAAATGGTTTAATCCATTTGTTCCTCGGTTTGGCATACGCCGGGCACGAGAATGATATATATGTAAATCAGTTTCCTTGGACATGTTTTGGCATAGTTCACATTTGTTACTGTTACCATCTTGATTTATGGCCCAATTTAATGTGTTCATATTTGTTCGTAACACTCCATATATAAATTTCATGTATAGGGATTTGGCCAATTGTGGACGAACTTCATCTAAGAAGGACTCGAAACTGGCTACCTTCTTAAACAAAAATAATTTGATTGTTAGTGAACCTTTGTTCCTAGCATAAAACACATTGTTTTGAATATAAGTCCAGAATCTAGGTTTAAGCAATTCCCTAGAAAGTGATGTTAGCTGTGTAGGAAACTCCCAGAGATGGTACAGGCCCAGCTTCTCTAGCCAGGAAGAGACATGTTTGAGCCACGGGATGTTTTTGCTCTGATCAAAGCTCAGGATCTCCTCTAGACCTTCTTTATAGTGGATCAATTGTGAGGTTGACCAGAGCCGGACCCAGTATAGTAAAGGTCTTAAGATTGCATAATGGTCTGTTCGTTTAATGTTTAGATCCTTGAGAATTGGAATTAAAGGTATGCATACAGGCAGACTTAACAATCTTCTGAAAAATGTTTTCTTTTCTGGTTCAAAGCTCTTTTTGCAATTAGGCCCCCATATTTCTGCCCCATAAAGAGAAGCTGATTCAGCTCTATGTTTAAAAACCTCTAGGGCGGGAGACACTGCCTTTGAAATGCTGCTTCCACGTTTCTTTATTATGGGCAATGTATTCTGGAGCAAGATAATCTTATTTTTTTCTAGTTGTGGTTTCCAGGACAACTTTGTATCCAGGGTTATGCCCAAATAATTAAAAGATTGAACATATTCAAATTTTTGGTTGTTGAATACTAGATTCTGTCTAAAAAAACTTATGAGGGTTTATAGCCATGCATTTCATTTTGCTGGCATTTACTTTGAGGCCCTTGCTCTTAAAATATGCATTGAAGGAGTCAATAAGCTTTGTAGGCCTTTGAGGGTTTGTGATATTAGTATTGTATAGTCGGCAAATAAGAGTGCCGGCACCAGATCCCCCTCTCACCCCCAACTTAGGCGAGTCATTGATACACCGAGCAAATATTTTGGGATGTCATTAACATATAATGAAAATAGGGTGATCGCCAGTACACACCCCTGGCGCACGCCCCTTTTGACTGGGATGGCCTTATTGAGTTCGCTCCTCGGACCCTATCTTACTTTGGCGTAATTGTCCTCGTGTAATTTTTTTATCTGTACGAACATTTCATCTGATAAACCTTGAGATTGCAATGATTCCCAAAGTAAATTCCATGGGATGAGGTCGAAGGCGGCCCTAAGGTATACAAAAGCAATATATAAATGGCCCTTTTTTATAGTAACGTATTTCCAACACAAACAAATACATCTAAAAACTTGATCTATTGTGCTTATTTTTTATCTAAAACCCACCTGAAATTTGGACAGCACACTGTTCTCATCAAGCCAGTCGTTTAATCTCATTAAAATGTGCCTAGGGAAGATTTTTTGTAAAATGTCGATTAAACTTATTGGTCGATAATTTGCGGGATTGTAACGATTCCCCTTCTTAAAAATCGTGATTATCTCTGCCCCTTTCCAAGATTCAGGTATGGGGGCACCAGATGCAATTGCATTGCATAAACGATTTATATATGGCCTCCATATGCTGCTATCATGCTTCAACATGTCCCTCGGAATTTTATCGGGCCCTGGCGATTTGCTGCTGATCATTAGTATTATAATTAGCTACAAAAGCTACGCTTGCAAGGGTTTCCTCACTTTGAGCAGCCGCATAAAGACTGGAAAAGTGGTCCTCCCAGGTTTTAGCATCAAGGTAAAGATCCTTAGTGTCCTTACCTGTTTTATTGCCCTTTGTTATTAGTCGCCAAAAGCCTACTTGGTCCCTTGACTTAGCTGCACTAATTAGGTCCGTCCAAATATTATCATCCCATATTCTTTTCACTTGGTTAAGGGTGTGTTTAAAATTAAGCCTTTTCTCCTTTATGCCCATTAGGTCATTTGTTTTAAGTGCCATTGTGAGATCAGCCTTTGCTTCTCGACACTCCTTGTTGTACCATGGATTGTCTCTTATCTTTGGGTCTCTACCACTACGGTCTTTAATTATTCTACTTACCATCGGAACTAAGCCTTCTATCAATGCATAGTGTGCAGCCAATGTCGGAGACTCGGCTGCTGGTGAGGCCATATGTAGGGAGACAACCCTATATTATTCTTTTTTTTACATTATATCGATTAGGATCAGTTAATAGTTCTCAGATTTCTTATTCCTTATTCCTCATAAACTAAAATCTGTGCTTGTTGATATACTGTACTAAAGTGCACTCAATATTATTATGTGTTTATAAATAGTTAATATATGTAGGTATATGTTTGGTGACATCTTTGATATAATATTTCACTAGTAGACAGTCATATCTTCTCCTACCTATGTTTCCAATGTTAGAAATTTGCTGCTTGTCATTAAACTATATAATTCTAACACATTTTTCTGCTTTTTACATATTCGCACCCATTACTTTGGTGATACATCCAACATGGAGGTTGCCTGTTGGCAATACATTTAATGTGGCAATCCAATGATGTCTTTAAGGTTATGCCAACATGCTTAGCATAAAAGGGAAAACAACGCACTAGTTGATGCTTTGATGCGCAGTGTGAGAAAGTGATTTATTAGTTGAGGTGGATTTGCGTCCACCACAGGTAATAAAGTTTCTGTTTTGCTATGTCCTGTCAAACGTTCAGTATTTAAAAGCTGAACTCAACTCCTAGTAGTTATGGCATAAAGCAGGGGAATCTGTGGGAAGTGAAGAGGTTATCATTTTCTCTTCCGTGTCGCGAGGAGAGCTTAGCTATTCTACTTCACTAGTTTCTTGGAGTGAGCGGGCCGCTTTTGAACTGCTTACAACATCGTAACTTCCCTATTTGGATGGTGGAAGCACAGACGCACAGCGGTCAGTAAGGGCAAATGCTGCTGTGAATTTTAAAAGTTTTACTTTTTGATGTTTATAGTTTTTTGCTTGTAAATTCTTTTTATGTGAGGGATCTGTGGGAATTTAAGAGGGTTTTCATTTTCTCTTCCGTGTTGTGAGGTTGGCTTAGCTAGTCCCCCTCACTTTTGGCGTCCCATTTTAGTTTCGTAGAGTCGTGCGGCTATTTTTGGACTGCTTGCGACCACAGTAACTTCCCTATTTAGATGGTGTAAGCATGGACGTATGCAGTGGGCATCCCGCTGGAGCGCTGAAGGCAAGCCTGTCTGCGCCCATCAGCATCCATGAAGCGTCCAGCGCCAGCCACCATGTCCATTTGGTTGAAGAAGAGGAGGTCAGCTTGCCATACGCGAGGGTGGACTTACTCGGTTTTAACTCTCCTTTGAAATGCCTATCTAGACTGGACCCCGAACTGTCGAGCAATACCTTTTTGTGTGACCATTGTGGTTTTTGCCTAAAGACTAAACCACTTACCTTAAAAAAGAACCTATATGCCACTATTAACACCTCTTAAGACACACCCTTGTCAAAGCTTTCCTTATTAATGTCCGCTCTTTCCAGAAGCATGCAGTCTTTGTTCATGATTTTCTTCTGGACGAAAGTCCTGACATATTATTCATAACAGAATACTGTCTGGCAGCATCTTCTAAACCGGTGGTAGAAATTGCTATTTCTATTTCTATTTTTCTATTTCTATTTTTAATGTTTGTAAAGCGCTCGATTGCCGTGGCGTCTTGGCGCTAATGTGTGTGAATCCAAATCCTGAAAGCTACAACCTGAGCCAGCCTAAGTTACAAAAAGCAGCGTCTTCAGACTCTTCCTAAACAGCCTCATGTTTGGTTGAAATCTCATATCCAGAGGTAGTCTGTTCCACAGATGTGCTGCTCTGTTGGATAGTGTCCTACCTCCCCATCTGGCTCGTTTGACTCTGAAGGTTTTAAGAAGTCCTAAATTGGTGGATCTCAAAAGGCGAGGGGGAGCATAAGGCGTGAATAGCTTGGAAACTTCATCGGCACCCCCTCCATAAAGTGCCTTTTGAACCAAGCACAAGGCCTTGAAGTCAACCCGCAGCTGTACTGGTTGCCAGTGCAATGATTTAATACCTGATGAGGTGGGGCAGCCCCTCGGAATTTTCAGAAGCAACCTGGCTGCCGCATTCTGAAGGGACTGAAGCTTTCCCATCTGCATTCTGTCTATGCCCATGAACAAGGTGTTGCAGTAGTCTAATTTGGAGAGAAAAAGGCTCACCATCACCGTTTTCTGTAGATCCTGCGAGATGAATGGGAAAATCTTTCTTAAAGTTTTTAGGAGAAAGAAACAGGACGATGTCAGGCTATTAACCTGAGCTGAGAAGTTTAGCTTATCATCAAAAATGACCCCCAAGTTCCTAACCTTAGAGACCAGGACCGGGCATTTCCCAGCCTCAACTTGCCACCATGAGTTGTTCCATACGGGGGGTCCCCCTCCAAATTCTATCACCTCCGTTTTGTCTGTGTTGATCTTCAGAAAATTGTGGTTTGTCCAGACCATGATCTCAGATATGCAAGCGTGGAATTTAGCAGCTGTGACCTCAGGCTGTTTACCAGTGGAGATAACAAGCTGTGAGTCATCAGCGTAGGATACCAACACGAAACCATGTCTTTTGATGAGCCTTGCTAACGAGGTGACATATATGTTGAAAAGTATGGGGGATAGGGATGATCCCTGTGGGACACCGCAAGGAAGATGGAAACTCTTGGACTCCAGTCCATCCCAAACCAGCCTTTGCTCTCTCCCCTCCAGAAAGGAGGTGAGCAGGGAAAGGGCAGTGTCCTCAACCCCCAGATCCTTCAGCCTTTGCACTAACACCGTGTGATTCACTGTGTCAAATGCAGCCGATAGGTCTAGGAGTATGAGGGCGGCCCTACCTCCTTCGTCAACCACCCGCCGAATTTCCTCCATTGCAACAATCAGAGCAGATTCAGTGGAATGGCAGGCGCGAAAGCCATGTTGAGTTGGGTCTAATAGCTTGTTAGCGTTTAAATAATGACCCAGCACTTTGTTCATTGATTTCTCAATGACCTTCGCCACCGTCGGTAATCCTGCAATCGGGCGGTAGTTCTTTAAAATCTCCGGGTTTAGGTTTTTTTTTTTTAGTAAGGGCCTAATGGGCGCTTGTTTCCACCGAGCCGGATATGATCCCGTTGTCAGTGCTTGGTTGATAAGGGGCATCAACTTTTCGCAAATCTTCTTAGGGGCTAGATGCATGATGGCTGAGGGGCAGGGATCACTTGGAGAGCCTGATTTTATAGAGAGGAGCAGCTCTTGCACCTCCTTGTTTACCAGTTCAGGGAAACAGGAGAGTTTACATTGCGTCGCCGGCCAGACATCCTCTGCATTGAGTGTAATAGTAGTCTGGAGTCCCTGAGCTTTTAGAAGATCGTCAAATATCATCTGTACTTTATTTTGAAAGAAAAGGGCCAGATTGTTACATATCTCCTGATCAGCCTTAAAAGCATTATTCTGCTGAGGTTTTGCCAAAGAGTTAACTACTTTAAAAAGTTCTTTACTACAGTCGGCCGCATCTCTAATTTTGGTGGAAAAATAATGCTCTTTGGCAGAGATTATCTCATTTTTATATTTCTGCAATGCAAGGTTGTACATTGCTTTGCTACTTTCACTATAATCTTGTCTCCACCGGCTTTCCGCTCTTCTACATTCAACCTTTAGAGCCTTGAGCTGAGGACTATACCAAGGAGAAGATATCCTTGGCTTCCTTAAGGTTATCTCTTTCACAGGGGCTACCTGTTTAGCTGCCATGTCAATCCATTCGTTTCTTCGGGTTTCAAGAAGCTGAACCTGGATAGAGTTATAAGAAGTTGGGGAGGCATCGGTATTATTTATAAGGACATCTACTCTTGCTCCTCCTTTCCAGTTTTAGACCTTAGGGAAGCAGAAGTGCTCAGTTGTTGCCCCTCATTTAATGCCCAAAGTCGGTAGGCGGTATGTTTATTTATAGACCTCCTGGACCAGCTGGGATGTTCCTAAACTCCCTCCATGAAGCTATCTCTCAGGTTTTTGTGCTTTTTTCCCAATATGTAATTTGGGGGATTTCAATATTCTTTGGGACTGTCCGTCTGATAAAAATAGACATACTTTGACTGACACTATGTTCCAGTTGGGATTTTACCAATGGGTTCTCAACACCACTCATTCTGGTGTCCATATAATTTACTTGGTTTTCTCCAAATTCAGTCTTGCTATGCCGAAACCTCCTCTGGCTTGGAGTGATCATTATGGGATCCACTTTGATTGGCGCACCTCGCCGCAGGGCAGTCTTGGGATCCATGCTACCTCACGGTTGACAAGACCTTTCTCTAAGATTTCTTAAAACAGCTGGCTGCTGGCCCTGGAAAACAACACACTGATTCTGTCGGGCTCCAGTGCTTCTGACTTGGTCAAGGTAGATAATTGGTTAAGTACCACAGCGGAGAACTTGTCACCTGCCACAGCGGTCTAGCAAAATCAGGGTTTCGAGCCCCTGGTTTAGTGAGGAGCTCAGACAGGAGAAAAAACTATGCAAAAGGGCGGAAAGGGAATAGCATAGGAATTACAATGTGGAGACCAGAGCACTGTATAGAAGGTCTCTCAAAAGCTATGTGACGCTGATAAACCATTAAAAGAGAGAATTCTATGAAGGTAGGACAAAAACGGCAAGTAACAAATCAAGAGCAATTTTTCAGATTGTAAAAGGTTTCTCAGACCCAGTTGCATGCCGTAGAAGTCAGGCCCCCTCAGACCAATGGAGCGCTGATTTGGCTTCTTATTTTCTCACACAAATTTAGGAGATCCAGAAAAGTCTAATAACAGCTGTATCATTCCATGTTGAGGCCTTTAAATCTATGCAGTCCCTTGATGCGGTTTCCTGTGTGATGACTGATTGTAATGAGATTTCCCTTGAATACTCCATAAGGGCTATTCTTAATCTTAAATCGGGTTTACCTGCCGATCCTTAACCTCCTTCCCTCCTGGCTCTGGGAGTGGACATTATTATTCCTACTATGAACGCCCTTTTAAATAAGTCCCTGAATACAGCTACAGTTCCGTGCCTCTCAGAAGCAGACTCAAATATTACCACTTTAAAAAAACAACACAAATGCAGACCCTGACATCTTGGGCAACTACAGGCCTATTTCCCTTTTGCTTGCACCATTCATATTGCTGAATAAGTTTGTGAATGACCAACTCTCTAAGCATCTGGAGGTCAATAAATTATTACACCCTAGTCAGTCTAGCTTTAGGCCATGATTCAGCACTGAGACAGCCCTCTTGAAGGTATCTGAACTGATCAAAGGCACCATCGATGCTGGGAGTCGGGCGGTCCTGGTACTGCATCAGGGGCAAGGTTTGGAAGTGACAGAAATCTTTTCTAGAGAATAGGCGGTAAGAGGTCTGGCTACCTCCTTTCTCCTCGGGTAACCCAATTGTCCCGGTCAGGGTTCCACAGGGGTCAGCTTTAAGCCCCACGCTGTTCAATATTTATATGAATCCCCTCACTGAATTGGTGGAGTCAGTTGGGAGCAAAATAATCTCCTATGCCGATGACACAAGGTGATATAAAACCATGCCTCTCGGCCGTTTTCTGTCAGATGAGTTTCTTCCAACTGAAATGTAATACCGAAAAGACGGAGGTGCTCTGTGTGAGGCACAATTTTTACCTCATGTTGGAAGTGCACTGGCCAGAGGGGGAGCCTCCACCCAATAAACATATGGAAACAGTCAATAACCTGGGTGTGAAATTTGATAATAAATTGCCCTTTCATAATCAGATTCAATCTGTGGTTGCCTAATGTTTTGGTATACTAAATATGCTCAAGATATTCCCAAAACGGATTACACATATCTTGGCGTTTGTCATGTCCAGGCTGGACTATGTCAATGCACTATATTGTGGCCTCCCGCAATATTTGTTGAGGAAACTTCAAACTGTGCAGAATTCTGCAGCAAGGCTCATTCTCAGTTTACCTACAAGGGAGCACATTTCTCCCCATTTACAGAATTTACACTGGCTTCCTGTGCACAAGCGGACCATTTTTAAGACCTCACTCCTTATGCTCAGAGCACTTTACCACTCAGGACCAGATTATCTGTTGTCGAGGATTTACCTCTACAACCCGTCGAAAACATTACGGTCCTCCAACTCTCTCTTAGCCACAGTCCCGAGAGTCCAGCTTGTAAGAGTAGGATCTTTCTCTCTTTTGGGGCCAATGGGCTGGAACAACCTTCCTTTAGAACTCAGGCGTATGAAGGATGAAAGACTGTTCCAGAAAATGCTTAAAACCTGGCTCTTTGTCCAGTAGATAGCTCTCTTGTGCCCTTACTGTTCCGTTAGCGTCGGGACACTCTTTTGAGTAGCTTCGCGCTCTATAAATCCGACATAACCTAACAGAGAGGCCTAACTTAGAGAAAATGTGTAAAGCATTTAGTAGTATTTAAACTATTATAAAGTCAAAAAACGACGATATAAAAATCTCATTCCATTGTAAAGAAACAGAGTACAGGTTAATGAACAAAATGACACCAACAAGACAAAGATCCAATATGTGGAACCAGAGAAATGAATTTTTAAAGATTTAAATGAAAATAGCACCAAAAAAGCATAAAGTGCCATTGGTAGTCAATAGTTGCGGTAGACTGGGGCAGCAGTGTAATTTCAGGCAGACCACGTTGGGGTGCAGGTCAGTTACACCAAGTGGATTGTTCCTGGTGAAAGTGTGGAGGTCATAAAGCTCATAATAGTTTCTAAGTCCCACTGGGCTGAAGGAAAAGTTTAGAAACATTTTGTTGATTGCCCAAACAACCACTGCAGTACAATTTTAAGATGCCCAGGACCTCAGGGGAGGCACTTGGAGACCCACAGGATGTGAGGCAGAGACCAACAGCAGAGTCCAGTTCAGGTCCAGTTGCTAGTAGTCAGTTGGGGCACTTTAGGAGGAAGGCCTTTTGCAGCTTGATGTGTTCCTTTAGCTGTTCCGCCACCACTCACAGGTAAAACCAACCCTGCAGGAGCGAAGAATGTCCCATTCCACTACCCATGCCTTAATCACAACTGCCTATGTATGTATAAAGGCAAATTTAGAAGAAGGCACAGAGAGAAGGTGGGTAAACAGGGGAAGAGAAAAAACAAGGTGTGGACTATCCGTCTTAGGCTACCCCTCTCTGGCTGTCGATGGATCACAGGTAAAGAACAGGCAGCTTTTGTATAAAGAGAAAAGGAGAGGGTAGGTACTGAAAAGAACTCCATTCACACATAACCAGTTAGTAGCTCATAAAGCAATGATGTTTGTTTTCTTACCTCTTTCTATACACAACTTTGCCCAAAGAGGGTAGTCGAAACATCCTAGGTTCCACTTAATCCATTTAAAGTAGATAACACACAATGTTGGTTAAGTGAAAACTCATAAAGGCTGAAATGTCCAAATATCATCGAGTGCCACCTTCTCAATGCGGGAGAAAAAAACAGAATGGCAAAAACCGCTCCTATTTAAGTAAACATATAAGGGATCCCTTTAGAAATGATTGGTTTCTCTACGCTTCGTAAAAGCGCCCAAGAAACCCACAACGAAAATAATATTTTGCAAAATAAGGGTGGTCAGAGAATAGTGTGAGATGGGAAAATCAAACAAACAACCCTGTTACCTCACTGGCATGAGTCCCGAATGTTCAATCCAGTGAAGGATGGGACAGAGTGCCTACCAGAGAATCCACGGAAGTAGAAAAGATACCTCAGGAACCAAAGTCCGACAAGCAAGTCCAGAGTGGAGCAAGAAACGAGAAGGCAGCGTGTAGTCAAAGAGACGCTGCGGGCAAAGTCCTTCCGGCGGTGTGCTCCGGATGTGAAACCAAGCACGGAGGTGAAGGCGAGCGGCGTTTATATAGCCGCCGACTTCACACAGGAATCACTGCAGTCGCATCAGTTCACTCTCAGTACCAGGAAAAAAGGTAAGAAGGAACAAAAGAATATTAGACCCAAACCCCGCGAGACCCTAACTAAACTTGGGACCTCACAGTACCCCCTACCAAACAACCCCCCACTGGATGGGGCTTAGATGGATGAAGCGCATGGAATAAACGCACCAACCGGGGGTATAACCTTTCCAGTCCAATAAATAAAACAGTCTATCACACCTTTTCCAGGGATCCAGAATGGCATTAACTTCAAACTCCTCATTCTCATCATTCACCACTGGAGGAGGCGGGGCAAGGTCTGGGAGGTGATAGTGTAGGGTTTCAATAGAGATGTATGGAAAACAAGGTAAATCTTGTAGTCATCAGGTAAGTCTAGTTTCATGGCAACCGGATTCATCATCTGCACCATCTTAGAGGGACCCACATAACAAGGCTGTAACTTCCTAGGACCCCCCAATCTCAAGTAGACAACCAAACCATATCCCCTGATGCATAGGATGGAGCCGGACAACAATGTCTGTCTGCCTGTCTCTTCATACTATTCTTAGCTACCAATAGGTGTTCTTGTGCCTTTTCGCATATCTCTACCAAACCATGGCTCAAAGTGTCTACTGCTGGTACCCTCCCGAGGGTTGAATAGGTATAGCTTTGGGATGAAACCACATGGAACAAAAGAAGGGGGTCATACTTAAGGCTGAGTGTATGCTGTTGTTATATGCAAACTGGGCTATAGGGAGCGCTGTTACCCAACTACCCATTAAAGAAGACAATAAACAACATAGATAATGTTCCATAGGCTGGTTGGTGCGCTCCGTTTGGCCATCCATTTGCGGATGGTAAGCTGAGGACAACCGGAGCTCCATTTTTACGAGGAACACTATTCCCTCCAGAAATGGGAAATGAACTGCGTCACTTGATCAGACACAATGGCAGTGGGTATACCATTTAATTGTAATACCTGTTGGATGAAAACATCAGCCAATTCTTTAGCTGTAGTCACTTTAGACAAAGGTATTAAATGAGCTGTTTTAGTAAACAGATCCACAACCACCAATACGGTGGTGTACCCTGCTTCCAAGGGAAGATAGGTAACAAAATCCATACTAATAGTATGCCACGGAGAAGTGGGTACAGGTAGTGGGTGTAACAGACCGACAGGAGGGGTATGTGAAGTTGTACTGACTGCACAAACAGGACATGATGCCACAAGCACCCTTATATCATGCCCCAACGTGTCCCACCAGAACCAACAAAGACAAAACTCCTTTGCCTTAGTCATCCCAGGATATCCAACTAATGAAGAGGAATGACACCAGGTAAGTACTTGATGCCTCAACTCTGGTGGTATGAACAGTTGGTCACCATGATACAACAATCCATCCCTCAACTGAAATAGGGGATTTATCAACCACGGAGTCATGTCAATGTTTAACAATTTTTTCTTGACTGAAGCAAGGAATTCATCAATAGAAGTACACCCACCAATCTTTTCCCTTAAAATCATGGGCCTATCTTCTGATACATCATCCAAGGGAGCCACATGTATATGAGACAGGGCATCTGATTTAGCTTGTTGAACCACAGGTTTATATGTAATCGTAAAATCAAATTAATTAAAAAAACAAACACCCATCTCATTTGCCTTGGAGTTAAAGCCTGTGCAGATCGAAAGAACTCCAAATTTTTATGGTCCATGGAAATTGTGATTGTATGTCTGGCTCCCCACAAATGATGTTGCCATTCCTGAAAGGACATCTTTATAGCCAACAACTCTCTTTCGGCCACAGTGTAATTCTGCTCAGCTGGTAACAACTTTTTGGAAAAGAAAGCAATGGGATGCATACGTTCCGAATCTACATGCCATTGTGACAATACCCCCTCCCCCCACACACAGCATATTGTGAACCATCTGCCTCAACAAAGAAAGGAAGGGTAGGATCTAGATGTTTAAGGATAGGAGCAGAAGTAGACCACCACCAATGTCTCCAAAGCAAGTTTCTTTAAAAAATAAATCTTTTTATTGTTTTTTTAATAGGAAAGTAACATAAACAGGCTTCAACAAGCCTTACGTCATGACACAATAGCAGCATTGTTGACAATACATGATATCTACAACAGATTACAAATCTTGTATGCATTTGCATTAGCTTAGCTACTAGTTACATTTTATGAGTCATACGTACATTCTTGACTGCATTCTATACATTCCTCACGTTTACCCTCCGCCCGCCTCATTGCTCACTCTAGATCCATATTGAGTGACCTATGGGTTTTCCGTACTTCTCTTTACTGTCTCCGCTCGTCGGATCGTGCCTGCAAATATATTCGCAAGTGTTCCCAAATGTCCCTAAGACGGGACATGGGTGGCATCAATTCTGCATATATAGTTAGCTGCTCCTTGCAGAATATAAGGTCATTTAGCCAATCCTTAAATGTGGGTACCCGTCCCCTTCCCCATCTGCAGGCCACCCTGCGTTTAGCCAGAAGTAAGCCTAGCCAGAAGTACCTTCGGATTGAGGCTTCAAGATCCTTTGGGTGTCCCAATAGTGTGATGAGCGGGGTGTTAGTTATGGGGGTCCCGTCATCTGACTCAGGGCTTCAAGTACTGACTCCCAGTATTTCTTAATAGGGGCGCATTCCCAGGCTAAATGTAAAAAGTTGGCTCCCTCCTTCCCACATCTGTTGCAGTCATCGTTCTTCCTTAGACAGAAACAGAGTAATTTTGCAGGAGTATAATAGAGGTGGTGGAGGTATTTAAAGTGTATGGTGCGCAGTCTACTACTGGCCGATACCCGCCTCGTTTGCTGACAGCAGTATTCCATTTATTGTCACTAAGGGAATTTCCGGGTCCTCTTCCCACCTAGATCGCGGCTATCTGTCAGGGTGGTCTAGTACAGCAGAGATACCACATATGTAGGAGTGGATCTTTGGAGTAAGGCATACAGTGGGGCCAGAGTTGAGGTTCAGCTGGAAACTTGGGAGAGGCAGTCCTAACGTCATGCCGGAGCCTTACATACATAAAGTGCTCCATGGAAGTAGGCTGACAATCTTTAAAAAATTGTTCTCGGGTGTGAAAAGTCCCCTCTTCATACAGTGCCCCCCAGGTCTGAGCATCGAATTTGCAGAGCATTTGTATACATCTCCCCTCTTGCGTGACCGGGATATCTAAGCAGCCTTGTAATGGCTGCAGGGGAGAATATATTGTGTCTACTTTCAGTCGATTGGCTATGGCACTCCATGCTCTATTTGTGCATTCAATTGTGGTAGGGTCTTTGCAGTTAGGGTTGTTCGGTGTACTTAAATATGCCATGTAAGGAGCTGGTACCATATGCCAATGTTCTACTGCAAGATGTTGCATGTACAGTGGCGGGTCCATCCAGTATGCAGCGAAATGCGCCTGAGCGCACCAGAAGTACAGCTCCATGTCTGGCACCTCAAACCCACCCTTGGCAAAAGGTTAGGTCAGTATCTCCCACTTTAGTCTGGGCTGTTTGCGCCCCCCAGGTCAGCCGGATAAGTTGAAAATTGAGGGTTTTAAAAAGTGTTTGCTGGACACATAGGGGATGTTGATAAAAAGATAGAGTAGCTTAGGGAGTACTGCCATTTTGATCAATGATACCCGTCCTGGTAGTGAGAGAGGCATAGCGATCCATCTAGTGATGGAATCCGTCAGTGTGTCTAGTGCCCTGCCATAATTGACTCTAATAAGTTCTGCCCTGTATCTGGTTACTACTATCCCAAGGTATTTTATTTCGCTATCGCACCAGGTTGAAGGGTAGTCAGGTCGTATCTCTTAACCGCATCTGTGAGGGGGAATATCTGGGACTTACTCCAATTGATATTGACTCCCGAATACATTCCAAATTGTAAAAACGCACGCAGTATTGGGTTGAGGCTAACCTCAGGGTTGTGCAAATACAGTGTAAGGTCGTCGGCATATAATGAAATTAGGATTTGCCTTTCAGGATATTGGAGAGCGTATTCTCGATAGTGCTGCTGGAGTTTGGCCGCCAATGGCTCCATGTCCAAGGCAAAAAGGAGGGGGGAGAGCAGGCATCCCTGTCTCGTCCCTCTTGTGATATGAAAGCTGGAGGAACACGTCCCGTTTATGAGTACCTTAGCCTGCGGTTTAGTATACAGCAGCTTAATCCAGGCTAGGAAGGGTGAGGGAAGCCCTTACGCTTCAAGACGTCCTCCAGGTAGTCCCATTCCAGGGAGTCGAATGCCTTGGTGGCGTCCAGAAAGACGGCAACAACGGCTAGGTCTGGTCTAGGTCTTTCATGAGGGCAAAAAGAGTGCGCAGGTTGTGCGAAGTCGCTCTGCCAAGCACAAAGCCCTTTGGTGTGGCAATACCAAAGCATTCATCAGGGGACTTATTCGATTTGCGAGTATTTTTGCTAACATTTTGGCATTGCAGTTTATGAGCAAGAGCGGTCTGTATGAATCACATCTGTCACCTGGCTTCCCTGGTTTTTAATATGGATATGATAAGTTCTTTGCGGGAGTACGCCTGCCTCATGTGCCTCTTCGTAAACATTCTTTAGGATCGGGATGAGGGAATCACTGTATGTCTTATAGAATTCTGCAGTAAGCCCATCTGGGCCAGGGGCTCGGCCAGACTGTATCTGCATGATTGCAGTGCGTATCTCAGCATCCTCAAAGTATGCCAATTGAAATTCTCTTGGGAATCCCCCAACCACCCCAATGCTATGTCTTCAATATATGTTTCAAACTCTACCGGTTTCATGTCTATGCGTTGTATAAAGGGGCTTGTAAAATGCGTGAAATGTTTTTAGTATGTCTGGGGTGTCTCTGTTTGTCCATCTGATCCTATCATTTCCAAGATGGTGCTGGAAAATCTTGGTTTTCGGGTCAGTTTCGCCAAAACCTTTCCTGGTCTTTCCCCTGCTGGGCAAAATGATATTTCCCCCGGAATTTGCATTCCCTATCCGCTGTCTCCTGATATTCTGTCAGCTACTCCGTGAGCCTTTTCTGCAGTTCAGCACTGGGTTCGGATTGCATTGTTGTTATGTTATGTTAGGAACACTTATATAGCGCACGACTCACCCGGAGGCATCTCGGCGCTTACTTAGTGTCAAAGAGTTCGCAGAAGCAGGGGGAAGACTATGTTAATTAGAAGAGACATTCTTTTACTTGTTTCCTAAAGATATTATAGGAAGGACATTCTCGCAAGGCAAGGGGCAGAGAGTTCCAGTAGCGTGGGACCAGGATTCTATGATGATTCATCGGTAAGTAGGGTAGAATCTTACGCAGAAGGCGAAGACTGTAATAGCATGAGCAATCTGATCTTTCATCATTAAAGAGTGGTCCAGGATTAGGCTCTTCACAGATTGTTTTGGGATGGGGGCCAGTCCAAGCTGGGATGGCCACCAGTCATCTGTCCAAAACATTGATGTTTTTCCCATCAACATTACCTCCGTCTTACTTGGATTCAATTGGAGGCAATTCTCAGACATCCAGTTTGAGATAGTGACCATGCCCGCCGAGAAACGTGCTTTCTCCGATTCTATATTAGAACTAATTGTGAACATAAGCTGGGGTCGTCCGCGTATGAGATTATTTCCATATTTTTTGCCGGGGGGGGCCATATAGACATTAAATAATGTTGGGCTCAGACAGGAGCCCTGGGGTACACCCTTGTCCATACAGGTTTTCTTTGAGAAAAATGGTCCCAACATTACCGTTTGATGTCTATCGGTCAGGAAATTCTGTAGCCATTTTAGGGCCATGCCCTGGATGCCACAGGAATGGAGTCTCTCCACGAGTTTTAGATGTGAAATAGTATCGAAAGCCGCGGAGAGATCCAGGAGGATCAGGACAACAGATCCTCCGGCATCCACTACCTGCCTCATGGAGTCAGTCACTGCTAGAATGGCAGACTCAGTGCTGAAACCAGGACGAAAACCAGATTGCGAGGGGTCCAGGTAGTTATTAGTTTCAAGGTATTGGCTTAATTGACTATTAATGGCTGTTTCCAATTTCTTGCCCAGTAAGGGGAGTAACGAAATGGGGCGATAGTTACTGAGTATCAGGTGGTCCGCTGTTGGCTTTTTCAGTAATGGGCGGACATAAGCTTCTTTCCATGGAATAGGAATTAGGCCTGTTTGGATTGAGCAGTTGAACAGTTTTTGAATCTCAAAAGCACATACAGGGGCTAGCCGAGCTATTATTCTGGCTGGGCAGAGATCCTTAGGCAAGCCAGATTTAGCAGAGAGTAGTAAGTTGGTGGCCTCTTGAAGTGTGATCAGTTCGAGCTGCTTGAGGGTGCTTACCATCGACACGTCCGGATCTACTGGGTTACTGGAGGAGTCGGGGTTTTGGGGGCTCGGATTAGCAAAGTTGGCGTATATCTGTTCAATTTTATCATGGAAAAATTCCGCTAATGAGTCACATAGTTCTTGTGATTCCAGCGGAGCTTGTCTGCAGGCTTTAGGGGATACGAAGTCCTTCACTATGGTGAACAGGGCTTTAGATGAATTACTGGCCTGGTCGATTTGGTTCATGATAAAATTTTGACTAGCGGATTTAATATTTTGATGGTATTTGGACAGGGCTGATTTATAGGTCTGTCTGTCTAAAATATTTTTGCTAGTCTCCATCGTCTCTCCAAGGTCTTGCACTTGGATTTTTCAGTTTTAAGCTCGAGGGTGTACCAGGGTGCTGATTGCCGCTGTTGTGTTGGATACATTTTTTTTAGGAGGGACTATAGAGTTAAAAGCGGACTCTAGGGAGAAGTTGAAGCCTGCCAGCAGTCGAGATGGCTCAGAGACAGCTGGAGTGTTCTCTGCTGGAAATGGAGAAAATACCTCTTTAAAGGATTCGAGGGATAGGTTATTCCAGAGTCTACGTAACTCTGTAGTTCGACTCGATTTTCCTATTGACGGCTCACTGACCTGGGTTTGGATGGAGAACAAGACCATAAAATGGTCGATCCATGTTAAAGGGAAAGGGAGGTCACATGTCAAATGGTCAATATTAGTGAAGATCATGTCCGAGACGTGCCCTGCTCGATGGGTGGGACCTACGACCCTTTGGGAAAGACCTATCAGATTAAGCCTAGTTATAAGCTTGTTCACGTCCGGATCAGAGATGTCTTCGCCATGAAAATTAAAATCCCCCAGCAAGATGAATTTGCTGGAGGCTAAGACCTGCAAAGCTATATGTTCAGTCAGAATGTTGGAGAAGTTGACTCTAGATCCCGGTGGGCAATAAATCAAGGCTCCATTCCAGCTCTCCGTTGATGTTCTAATGATATTAAAAATGCCCAATTCTAGGCTATCACAAGTTAGGGTAGAAGTCCATTTCACCTTAAGATTTTCTTTAAAAGCTAAGGCAATACCACCTCCAATTTTTCCTTCCCTGTCTAGATGAATGAATGTATAGCCATCAGGAATGGCAAGATTAATCTGAGGGTGGTTAGTTGAATTTAGCCAGGTTTTGGTGAAGAAGCAAAGTTCTGGGGAATGCGTCGTAATCATGTCCCAAATTTCAAATGCGTGTTTGGCTAGCGATCTAACATTGCACAAAAAATACTTAGAGCTGGAGCTTTCTTGCTCGAGTTTGTTATTTAGTAAGGAGCTGGTCATGGTGAGATCTTTTTGAAAGGAACAGAGCCTACATGCTGCCGGCCCGTCTAAAGAAATGGGAAACTTACTGGAGCAGCAGATGGTAGGTGATAAGTTGAGTTGTTCCTTTAACCTAATATTTAGCAAAACTTTGGGTGAATAAGTGAGCCTGGTTTGAGGGGAAATGTAAGCTCTAATTTGAGCAGCACTTCCTGCCCCTGGCCCCATTCGGGTGCGGACGATCGCAGACGGGCTTGCCTCTGGCGCGCCCGCTGCGCGCGTCCGCTGCGCGAACACCCAACAGCTGACATTTATGCAGGGAGGGCAGAAGAAACTAGCCCGCTACCTGCTTGATAGCCTCAAGATGGCGGCCACTTCGGGTAAGAGAGGAGACTGGTGCAATTAAAAAAATTAGAGCGTGCACAGGTTAAAAAATAGGCGCGAGGGCAGGTACAAAGATTCTAAAACTCCCGGCTTCCGCCTCAGGAGCCAACTAAGTGCTGCGCAAGCACTGTGTCGCTGCCTTTATGCAGGGAGGGCAGAAGAAACTAGCCCGCTACCTGCTTGATAGCCGAAAGATGGTGGCCACTTTGGGATTACAACCTCCAATTTCAACAAGTTACCCCTCCTGACAGCGCCTAATCGGCTGTGAAAGGGGGTGAGAGAGGAGACTGGTGCAATTTTAAAAATTATAGTGGGGTACAGGTTAAAAAATAGGCGCGAGTGCGAGTGCAGGTACAAAGATTTTAAAAGTTCCGGCTTCCACCTCAGGAGCCAACTAAGTCATTTTGGGTCTCTAATTGTTTTTGTTCAGTCTCTAGCTTCCAAAACGCATTTCGGATATTCTTCAGGATTCATCCCCCCTTTGCAATACATACTCCCTGAATGGTTACTTTAAATGCTTCCCAAACTTCACAAATTGGGGCACTGTGTTACTGTTGCGAGGGAAGAATTTTGTTATTTCTTGTTCCAGTTCCGTACGGAATGGAATATCTAGCAGGGCATTTGCCGGTAGCCTCCAAGATTGGTAGGGTGTTGCTGTACAGGGTGGGGTGCGGGTCATCAATACAGGTGAGTGGTCAGGGTATGTGCACGATAAATGTCGCAAGTTAGTTAGCCATGTTTTTAACCCTCTGGACAGTAGCCATCCATCTATACGTGACCATGAGGAATGCACCGTAGAGTAGCATGTGCCCTCCCTTTCAGACCCTCTAGGCATCCAATAGCGAATGTTCAGTAATGATCTCTCGTAACTGGCGCTGGGCTTTCATGTAATGATAGGGTTGTGGGTGTAGCCGGTCCATTGTCGGATCTAAGGTGACATTGAAATCTCCGCCCCATACTACGTGAGTGGAGCCTATGTCTAAAGTTTTCCCCCATAGTATATTGAAGAACTCCGTGTCGTCAGTGTTGGGGACATAGCAGCATGCAAATGTTATGTATAGAGATGCCATCTTCCTCCACATGATGCAGTATCGACCCTGTGGTTCTGCTATTGACCCCAGGGCTACTTAGGTACGATCTTTCTAATGAGAATTACTGCTCCCCCAGCGTAGGTGGAGTATGCCGAACAACATCTATGAGAAACCCATCAGGCCTCAAAAGTGGTCAGAATAGAGGGGCTGATATGTGTTTTATGTAACATGGCACAGGGTATATTATGTCTGTCTAGGTGTGCCAGGACGTGACGACCTCCCCGTGGTGGTTTTGCCTAGGGCGCGATATTAGAATGCTGTTTTAGATCTTTGTTATAACTTACTTGTATTGTGATTTTTTTGCTGTGTTGGTCCTAATCACGCTTCTTGACTCAAAGCTGTGTTGCTATTAGGGAACGCTTTCCTCAATTTTTTTAAACTTCTTTGGCACCTCAAGCACTCTATTATCCTCACTTCCTTTACCCTGACGGCACTTCCGCTGTTGTTAAGCGGTCTAGTGCTCTGGGACACTCAGCTGCTGCACAGCAGGGCTGATTAGTGGGGGGGAGGAGCTGACATGTTATCTATCACGCTGGAGCAAGCATGCAGCGGACACGCCGCTGTCGCGCCTAAGGCAGGCCGTCTGCGCCTGTCTGACCGGGGTCAGGGGCCAGAACCCCTGGTCCTTACACCTCGTACTCCGTGGAACAACTCCTGGCCTTAGCCCGGGGATCTGTCCCCCCAAACAATAATGTAGTGGATATCCTCAGAGCAGAAGGCCTTTTGAGGACACCAACTATGGTAGGAAGCGTAGGTAATATAACACCCCCCCCAGACTCGCCAGGTCTGTTAGCTCACATGAATTACCGGTGGCAGTTCTGAATACTCGCTCCCTACAGAAGCACAACTTAGAGGTCTTCTCGCTCCTCCAGGATGACTCCTTGGACATCCTGGGAGTCACGGAAACCTGGATTGAAGACTCATCTACCCCGGTCATAATAGCATCTCTGCCCCCGGACTACGCGGCTCTATGGTGCAACAGAGATGGAAATACCAGAGGTGGGGGGGTAGCAATCCCCTACAATCGACAACTGGCGATTGAGATGCTAGTAACCGAAAACATCGAGGGCGCAGATGTTCTGGGAATAATAATCCTCTCCAAAGCATCTTGCCTAACCCTACTGGTGGTTTACCCCCGCCCTCGCACACCACCCAAATGTATTGAGCGCTTCACAGAGTTAGTCAGCGACCTCCGCTCCCGCTATCAGCACATCATGGTGATAGGGGATTTTAATTTTCACTGGGATCAAGTATCTAAAGATAACTATGCCAAACAACTGGAAGAGGCACTGACTGCCCTGGATCTTACCCAACTTGTGAACATGCCCACCCATGACAAGGGCCACACCCATGACCTGGTCTGGGCAACCCACCTCTCAGCTAGTGTGACAGATATTAGCCAGTGCGCCTGGTCAGATCATTTTCTGATCAGGTGCTTGCTTCCGATCATGGGCCAAATGGCCCCAGCTCTCCCAGAGTGGAAAGTGCTACGGGGGTGGAAGAAAATAAAAGATCACAACTGTGGTAGAAACCCTGCGGAACTCAGCCAGAATATGGCCAGTACAGGGAAACCTTGACCAGGAAAGCGAGTTTCTCTTACTCAGGCTGAAGAATGCCATAGATAAGGTTGCCCCCGCTCACAGGGAAAGAGTGAGGAACAAAGGCAAAGGGGCTCCCTGGTACAATGAGGCTCTAAGAGGAAAGCAACAAATACTACGCCAATTCGAGAGAGCATGACGGAAATCATACGATCCAGGTGCTCTCTCCAAATATAAAGCCATGTTTGCTACCTACAAAAAAGCCATTATAACCAGGAAGGTGGAAAACTATGAATCTAGGATCCTGGCAGCCGATAACAAACAAAAATAAACTTTCCGGATCCTAACTGAGTTGAGACAGTCACAAGCACAGAAACCCCTGGATTGCCCCGATGACTGCAATAAATTCCAATCGAATTTTTTGCACAAAGTCAATGACCTCCTGTCAATCATCACCCACACCCCGGCCATCCACCTTATTCCAGTGACCAACCCGTACCGCCTGCCTACGATAAACCCCTCTCCACCTTCCCCAAGTTAAACCAGGAATCCATGAGCCTCCTAATGGGCAGCATTAAATCAGGGTTACCAGCGGATCCCTGTCCCCCTAGGGTGTTCCGTATGGCACTCCACGGGGTGGAGAGTGAGATCCTCAACCTGCTACATCGATCTCTGGAAATCGGCCATGTCCCGACCAACATCAAAGAAGCCAGAGTCATACCCCTGTTGAAAAAACCAGGGGCAGATACTACGAACCTTAAAAACTTTAGGCCAATTTCCCAGCTCCCTTTCTTGGCAAAGGTACTGGAGCAACATGTGCTGAAAACCCTATCCCATCACAAAGAGAGAAACCAGCTTTTCCAAACGAAACAGGTAGGATTCAGGGCTCACCACAGCACTGAACTGGTAATGCTGGCAGAGCTGGGTGAACTTAGACAGATGGCCGATAACAAAAAGCCATGTGCCCTGGTCCTGTTAGACCTGTCCGCGGCATTCAACACGGTCAGCAATGACCAGCTCCTGTCGCGGATTAGGGAGCTAGGTATCCAGGGACCAGCATTCCAATGGCTTGTGTCCTTTCTTTCAGGTCGGTCCCAAAGGATCCAACTGGCTGACCAAGTGTCAGATCGGGGCGATAGAACGTGCGGCATCCCACAAGGGTCGGCATTGTCCCCCCTTCTTTTCAATGTCTATCTCCAGCCCCTGGTGGCCACCATAACAGATATGGAGAGACAAGTCTTTAACTATGCGGACGACACTGAAATCATCATCCAGATTGACAACTCTCCTACCGCCCATGAACGGATGCAGAATATTCTGAAGTACATAGTCAACTAGATGGCCAATTCCCTCAAAATCAACCCAGACAAAACCGAGGTGTTGGCTATTACGACAGACATTAACCCTTGGAGTGACCTTTTATTGGCCATAAGAACTCGGCCCCACCCCCAAGCCAGCCCCAGTTGTAAAGAGTCTAGGCATAAAAACTGACGCCAAGCTCTCCATGTCCCATCAGGTTTTTTCTTTGATGGGAACATGCGTGGGCATACTAAGACAGCTACGGAGACCGGCCCTGTTCTCTCATCCATGGCACTTCGTATGGTAGTGTCTGCAATAATCATCTCACCCCTAGACTATGGGAACTCTCTGTATATTGACCTCCCTGAGAACCTGCTAACAAAGCTCCAGGTAATCATGAACGATACTGCAAGACTCATTTTCAGGCTCCCTAGGCAAGCTCACGCCACCCCCTTACTGCAGCAGCTCCAATGGGTCCCAATCAAGCAGAGAACCAGGTTCAAGGGCCTGTGTATTGCCCACAAAGCAATCTACGGCCTGGCCCCAGCATATATTAAGGAACGCCTGGTAAACTACGTGTCAGGGCGCTCCCTTTGGTCTTCGGATTCGGGCCTACTGATCTGCCCCCGCATTAACCTCACCTCCAAAGGGGCAGAGCCTTCTCTACAACCATTCCTCAACTCTGGAACAAGCTGCCCCCAGACCTTCGGCAAGAACCAGTCCTCCTCCCATTTAGGAAGAAACTAAAAACTCTCCTTTTTACTGAAGCCTGGGGCACATACTAGGCCAAATTGGATGCACACCCCTGCAGATATGCTGAGGTTGAGCTCTCTCTCACAGCGCTTAGAGACCAGTACGTGATAATGCGCTTTAGAAATCCCAATTAACCATAACAATAACATGTAGCAAAGTTATAGCTAGGTATGTCTGGGGAATTCTTTTGGTGTGTGCAACTTATAATATGCATGGTGTGCCATCTTAGTACATCTTATCTGGGTAATGTAGTGGCTTACATCTGTTCCTGTGGTCATCGCAATTTTAGGTGTTGCTATCAACCCTTCACCCCACCCCTAACTGACATGAGAAGCCCAAACCTGAAGTGGTAATTCCCCTCCCTCTCCCTTCCCTTCAACATTCTAACTTGGTCCTTGTCGGGATCTTGTGGCAATTTAACATTAGAGAGGTTATTTCTAGTCATATTAGGGGTGGCCTTCTGGGTAGCACAGGAGGACGCCATGGTTCTCCTTCGTGGTCACAAGGGTGTTCAGGGCATAGTTCTGATTCCCTTATATCTGATTAGTCCAATGAAAGATCAGAAAGTTGCGTTGGTAGCATTCCATTTTTTGTGGCATCCTTAGTCCACATGGGATGTTTCTCAGTGGATCAGTGGCTTCGGACTCACTGTGCGGCAAGAGGTTTCTGTAAGTTCGTTTCAATCGTATATTGTCTTGTCTCTTTCTCTGATAGGCTAACAGTCATTGATTCCCTATCATCTCATTCTATGTCTGAGAGAGCATCTGTGGATCTGGATGGGCTAGAGGCAGCTTTATGTTGGGGTGATCTTCGGGCCATTGTTTTCAAGAAGTCAGCCACATGCTCTGGATTTGTAAAGATACGCTGTGTAAAGATACGCTGTTTGACCTGATGTATAATGCAGAGGCGTGCTGGGAAGAGCACAGTGTAGGCGATGTTTGCCTGCTGGAACATCTTTTTAATCGGTATGAATTTCTTGCAGACCTCTTGGACCGCCATAGGAAAGTCCGGATAGATCGCCAGTTCCGTGCCTTCAAAGGAGAGAGTTTGTTTTTCTCTTGCTAATCTCATGGCAGTATCACAATCTCGATAATTGAGCAGTCCAGCAATTATCGGTTGTGGGGGGGGGCTCCAGGCGGCGGTCGAGTGGCCAACGAAATGCAATCCTCTCAAACACCGTTGTGAGCAGTCGTTCTATATAATCCTCCATGTTGCCCGTATTTGTGGATTCAGGTATCCCCAAAATTCAAAGGTTATTGCGGCTCGGTCTCGATTCCAGGTCTTCATTTTTAGGGGCAATAACTTTTAAGAGGTGTTCCATGCTTAGTAACCGTAGAAGTGTCCTCCAGGTCAGATATGCCTTATTCTGCTTCTTTGATGCGCTCATTGGGTTGGTCAGTCTTGTGCTTGATATTGTCCATGTGTGTTATTGTCCATTTTTGCCTCTATGGAAGTAAGGCTATTTTTCATAGCGAGCAAAAGTTCTTTAAGGTCCTCTGTAGAGGTCTGGTTGTCTGAACTTGGCCCTTCTGTCATTGTGTGCACAGGTTATTTTTGTGTTTGGGCAGATTTGCGAGTGTCAAATTGTAGTCAGGTTTGTTTCCCATCTGCTTTCCCCAAGTTGCTGCGTCTTTGCGTCTTGGCTTGCTATTAGTTCCTTATGGCCAGGAGGGAAGGATTGGGAGCCTTAGTCCAATGGGAGTATTCATTATATGTTAATTTTGTGATATCTGTCACCGTACAAATATTGCAGCTTCTGGGCGCCTTTCTTGTGTTTTCCTGTGGACCTTGTGTTAGTCTTCTGTATATCCTCCGCTCTTTTCTATAGTCTATATTTGTGTGCCGCTTATTGCTTGGTCTTATTTCTTTCAATAACGGCTATTTCCTTGTCCCCCTTCTAGGATACTGCAGGTTGGGCTGCTTTCAGCAGTCTTCTTCCACAGACATCGTGAATGTAGCTACCTTGTGCGTTCGGGGTGCCTGAGCTCAAAGCTGATGCCGCTGTGTCTGGCCGTTGGGGCCTTCGAGTTGCTGCCCCTAGGGGAGTCCGGGAGCCTCCCCTCCTCTGCGATCGTCCGCAGCTTATTGTATCTTCCCGGTCCGTGCGGCGCCTCCGTTGTGTGGGAAGCTCGTGGTGATATTCTGCTCGTTTCGTTATTTGCTCTAGGTTCTTGTCAGTGTAATGGCTGCTGTGTAATAGTCTTTATCACGCGTGCAGCCTGTGTATTATGTGCGAGTTCCTCCCCATTTGGTCCCCGCATCTCTGCCGCACAGTTCTTTGGATGCACAATAATTTAAGCCCCCTACTGGGAGTACTTCTTCGTCACTGTGCATCAGAGTATGAGCCCTCTTCATAGCCTGTCCTTCATGTGCAGCTCACTATAGTCTTCCTCTTTTCAGTATGCGTAGTCAGGTGAGACCCGCTCTGGGTGCTTTCTTTTCCTGCAGTCTATTTAGGCCGCCCTCTGGACAGAAGGGGAGATAAGTGCCTTCCAAACCACACAATTGGAGGGAGCCGGGCTTATTGTTCTTCCTGCTTGTCAGGCGCTATGTTGGGCCTTAAACGGGGCTTCTCTAGTGTCGCCAGCGGGGGGAGCGGGGTGCCGGTCATCGCCGCCGCTGCCCGCGCCCTTTTACTTACAGTATGGCTTTGTCTAGCCTCTCTAGTCTCCCCGCTCGATTCTTTGTCAGTCCGCCGGATCTCTCACATGTTCTGGGATCCTTTCTCTCGCCTCAGCACCACCTCCTTGCCGTACTTGCTGTTTCTTGCAGCTGCCTCTCTCCGTCTCTTGCTGCGTCTCCAGCAGTCAGTCTCGGGCCGCCTCCGCCATTTTAGGTCTGCTCTGGAGCTCCGTGCATCAGGCCGGATTTCATCGTGCAGCAGTCGTTTTGCTTTGCTCCTATGACTTCTTGTGGTGTCCCTGATGTTTCGACACCAGTACCAGTCGCAATTTTCTAATTATCTCAGCATCCGGGAAGGATTTTGATGCTTTTTTGGCCCGGAACTGCAAGAGCCTCACTCAAGTGCGGCCATCTTGGTCGGCGCCCCCATCTCCAAAGCAAGTTGGGCTGCAGAAGACCAAACAAAGGACACCCCTTTTCTCAACAGATTAGTCATTGGTGTTATAAAGTCCAAAAAATGTGAGATAAAGCAACTATAGAAATTGGCAAATCCTAAGAGTACCTGTACATCCTTCACACAAGTAGGAGCTGGCCAAGTAGTGATTCACACAGTCTATTTAGGGTCCATCTTGATACCAATAGAGGAAATGAGAAAACCCAAACACTCCACACAAGAAACCCAGAATTTTCACTTGTCCAATATCACAAATAAACGATTATCACGAAGTTTCTGCAACACCTGTTTTACATGTAAATCATGCTCCTCAGCATTTTTTTTAAAGATCAATATATCATCGATATAAACAATTACGCTCACATCCAGATAATCCTGTAACACTTCCTTAACCCCTTCTATGCTCATGGCATAAGTGCTGTAAACAGCAGAGGGATTTCCCTTTTTTTTTGTTGCTTTGGGAGGTGGGGAAGAGCTTCCCCACCTTACCCCCCCCAAAGAAGGCACAAGACTTTCTGCCCTCCAAGGAGGCAGATGGGGCAATAGCCCCTGATCTGCCCCCGGGGGGGGGCAGAAATCTCACTAGGCCGCAGGGATTTTATTTTATATTTACGTTGAGGTGGGGGCTGCCCAGAATGGGCATGCCAATGCCCCCACCCAAATGGTACAGTCTTTCTGCCCCCCTGGAAGGCAGATGGGGCAATTGCGCTTATTTGGCCCCCCCCAGGGGCAGAATGCCTACTAGGCACCAGGGATTTATTTTTTTCAAAGTTCGGGGTGGGGACAGCCTAGAATGGGCATGCCAATGCTCCCACCATGCCCCCAAAAATGCCATAGTCTTTATGCCCCCCCAGGAGACAGATTGGGGCAGTCGCCCTGACCTGCCCCCCAGGGGCATCAGAGAGCACACTAGGCGCCAGCGATTATGCTGGCTTTTTTTATGCGTTGGGGTGGGGCGGCCCAGAATGGGCATACAGTGCCCCCAACCCCCAAAGTAATAGCGACAGTCTTTTTTCCCCCCTTAAGGGCATATCGGGGCAAACCCCCTCCCCGTTTTCCCCCGCAGGGCGGCAGAAAGCCCACTAGGCACTGCCTTGTTTTTAGCAATGTGCCTACCTGTGGATTTTGCGCCCTAGCGCAGTTGACACATAAGGAAACCTAGAAAAGCTGTACATTTTTGAAAACTAGACACCAAGGGGAATCCAGGATGGGGTGACTAGATGTAATGACCTGATAATTTTGCCAATCACCAGGGCTTACTTACCTTATCCCTTCTCAGGACCCAAAAGGATACAACACTTCACAATACTTACCTAAGAAAGGAATGATACTAACAAATAACTAAAGATATATGGCTCGTGCTGGGGAGCTATGGAATAACAACGCCAACTGGCGACAACAATGCAAAAACAATACCAGTAACGACAGAAACAACAACCCGGGAAAACAACGTCACTCGGTAAAACAACGCAAGAAACCAAGGGCCACAAGGTAACAACGTACCCCAGGGCACGAAAACACAACCCAATACCAAGGGCCACAGGGTAACAACAATGCGAAACAAAGCCCACCCTGGTGTAGCTAAAACAACGCGCACTCCTCCTAACAATGCCTCGGGGTGGATTACTTATTGGTTTTGGTTTCCTTGGATAAGAGCGGAACCCAACCTTCAACAACTACCTGCAGGAAGGGAAACTTACCATCCTTCCGATGCTACAGCACTTGGACCAGAAAGGCCCCGACCTCCTATCCCAAGGAATAAGGGTATTTATTCCAGGGGTTCTTTATTACACAATGATGGAGGACAAAAAAAATTACTACTATGTCACGATAGGCCTTCTTCACATCAATCCCTAAGCAATTGGGTTTTTTTTTAAGTTTGAATTTATTGAAGATTAAAGAAGCAAAGACAGAAAGTGAAAAAACAATCAAAAATTACAATCAATTGACAATCATCTCACGTAATAAAAGACTAAATTAAATATAAAGAAGCATTAGGAATAATTGAAGATAAAAAGTATACAATAGAGAGAGAGGCAATGGAAAAACATAATAATTGAAAGCATGTAAAAATACACATTCATTAACAATATTAATATTAATAGCAATGGTAAAAGGCATTGGAAGAAAATCATGGTGGTTTACGAACTTCAACAGTTTCAACGTGGGAAGACTGGGGTGAGGAAGCAACTGAGGATAAATAAGTGGTTAGAGGGAGCCACAGAAGATCCCATTTGACTGCAAGGGTAATGGGAGTAACAAAATTTGTGTCTAGCCTGTGATGGAAACAAACCGCATTCCACCAAGCACGAAAAGTGACATCAGCAGCTTGCTTCCAATTAGAGGCGATGAGGTGAAAAGCAATAGCTATCAAGAGATCCAATAAGGCGTAATGTTGTGTGGATTGGGGATAAAGAGGGGACAGGGAACCTAGAAAAATATTGACAATGGAGAAGGGGAAGTGAAAGGTAAAAATCTTCTGAAGTTGAGTCCAAACCAGATTCCAAAAGCGGGAGATGGGTGGGCAATCAAATAGCATATGTTTCAAATCTGCAGACGAGCAAGAACAAGACCAACAAGTGGCGGGAGTATCAGGGGAAAAAGTCGATAAGGTTAATGGTGTAAATAAAGTGCGATTATAAATAAAATAAAGAGTTTGGGTAGTATTAGCAGCTCTAGAGGTTCTATGTATTTTCTACCAAATTTTATCCCATAAGGGAATGGACCAATCTTGCAAAAGATCTTTTTCCCAAGCCAATTCAACCTTGGATTTCGCTCTATCTAGCACATACTGAAAGGATTTATACCCCCCACCGCCACCCTCCGCACCTGGACCACGGTGACCACCGAAGACACAGCCCGCACGATGAACACCATCCACTCCGGATCTCCAACTGACCCCTGCCCCCACCACGTCTTCAACAAGGCCGACTCCACCATCGCACCCCACCTCCAAAACATCATCAACACCTCCTTCAACACCGCCACCTTCCCGGAGAGCTGGAAGCATGCCGAGCTCAGCGCCCTACTGAAGAAACCAACAGCGGGCCCCACCGACCTCAAGAACTTCCGCCCCGTCTCGCTCCTCCCTTTTCCTGCCAAAGTCATCGAGACGACCGTCAACAGACAGCTTGCCACCTTCCTCGAGACGAACGGATCCCTCGACCCCTCGCAGTCCGGGTTCAGAGCCAACCACAGCACCGAGACTGCCCTCATCGCAGCCACCGACGACATCGGAACCCTGCTCGACAACGGGGAAACAGCGGCACTCATCCTCCTGGACCTCTCCGCAGCGTTCAACACTGTCTGCCACCGCACCCTAGTGCAGTGCCTGACCAATTTTGGAATCCAAGAGAAGGCACTGGAGTGGATCATCTCGTTCCTCGCCGGAAGAACACAGAGAGTCCGCCTCTCCCCGTTTCGATCCGAGGCCACCGAAGTCATCTGCGGCGTACTGCAAGGATCATCACTCAGCCCCACCCTCTTCAACGTCTACATGAGACCTCTTGCAGCCATCGCACGCCAGCACAACCTCAACATCATCTCCTACGCCGATGACACACAGCTGATCCTCTCCCTCACCAGAGACCCCGACACCGCCAGAACCAGCCTACACGAAGGGATGAAAGACGTCGCCGATTGGATGAAGAACGGCCGCCTGAAACATAACTCAGACAAGACGGAAGTCCTCATCCTGGGACCATCGCCCTCCGCATGGCACGACTCCTGGTGGCCCCCCGCCCTGGGCACCACTCCCAAGCCAACAGACCACCTGGGCTTCATCCTGGACTCCTCCCTCTCGATGACCAGACAAGTCAACGCCGTCTCCTCATCATGCTTCAACACCCTATGCATGCTCCGCAAGATCTTCCGGTGGATCCCGACCGAAACCAGGAAGACGGTCACCCAGGACCGCGTCACCAGCAGACTGGACTACGGAAACACCCTCTACGCCGGAACCACAGCCAAGCTACAGAAAAGACTCCAACGCATCCAAAACGCCTCCGCCCGACTCATCATGGACATCCCCCGACGCAGCCACATCTCCGGCCACCTGAGGGACCTGCACTGGCTCCCCATCAGCAAGAGGATCACGTTCAGGCTCCTCACCCACGCACACAAGTCTCTCCACGACCTGGGCCCCAAGTACCTTAACGACCGCCTGACCTTCCACACGCCCACCCGTCATCTACGTTCTACAAGCCTCGCCCTCACCGCCGTACCACGCATCCGAAGAGCCAACGCCGGAGGTAGATCCTTCTCCTACCTGGCGGCCAAGACATGGAACTCCCTCCCAATCCACCTTCGGCTGACCCAAGACCATCTCGCCTTCAGGAAACAACTCAAGACATGGCTGTTCGAGCAATAGCGGACCCCTTCCCCCAAGCGCCTTGAGACCCTTCTGGGTGAGTAGTGCGCTATACAAATGTTATGATTGATTGATTGATTGATTGAAAAAGGAGGCCGAAGGAGCGCTGTCCAATGCAGAAGAAATGGGACGAAAAGAAGTAGGAATATCATTGGTAGGGGGTAGTGAATGAAGATATTGAGTGAGAACGGGATAGAGCGAGAGATATTGAGAGCGAGAGGAGGAGGGAAGGGAAAAACGTGATTGTAGATCAGGAAAAGAAAGGGGGAGTTTAGAAGAAGTGAGTTGGGAAATCCATTTGAGACCACAGAATGCCAAGATTTCCAAAAAATAGAACGGTTTCGAATCTTAAGGAGTTTGTTATGCCAAATAGGTTGTAAATGATTCGAAACAGCAGACAGATAAGAAGAGGACAAATAAGAGGTAAGAAGTTTACGAGAATGAGAGATGACAGGATTGCGTAAAGAGGTTATATTAGAAGTAAAGGCTAGGATTTCATGAAAATCAAAAGGAATAAGAAAGGAGGACTCTATTTGAAGCCAGAGAGGAGGATAAAAGAGAAGATCAGAAGAAAGCCATCTAGTAGCCTGTTTCAAAGAGAAGGCCCTGTGACAAGACTTAAAGTCAGGAAACTTAAGACCGCCAATAGATTTGTCTTTCTTCAAGGAAGCAATGGCAATGCGTGAGCGCTTACCTTTCCACAAAAATTTAAGAAGAATGGAGTAGATCGTCTTAAAATAGTGAGCGGGAATATGAATGGGGATCATAGAAATAGTATACAATATTGGCGCTAGCATCATTTTACCCGACCCCACCAGGAAAGAAAAAGGGGATTCCATCGTGTAATAGCAGTGGTTAGTTTTTTGGAAATGCAATCAAAATTAATTTTAAGGGTGTCAGAAAGGCGAGGAGCAAACCAAACCCCCAAATATTTAATTTTCAGTGGTTGCCAAGAAAAACCAGAGTGCTCAAAAAGATGTTTTTGACAAAGAGGATTTAAAGGCAAAATTTCACACTTATCAACATTTAATCGTTACCCAGAAACTGCAGAAAAAGAGGATACTTGTTGTAGAAAAAACGAAGGAGAAGATTGAGGATCAGAGCAATATAAAAGAATATTATCAGCGTAAACCGAGAGTTTAACTTGCTGAGAACCAAACTGAAACCCAGAGATATTAGTGTTGTTCCTAATTTTAGTGAGAAAGGGTTCCAAAGCTAAAACAAACAATAGAGGGGATAAAGGACAACCTTGTCGTACTCCTCTTTGTAACGGAAAATAATCTGAGACCATACCATTTACAAATATTGAAGCTTGAGGGCTTGAATAAAGTAATGAGATAAGGGAAATAAATTTAGGGGGAAAGCCCGCCCATTTGAGAGCCTGAAACATAAAATCCCACCCTATTCTGTCGAATGCCTTCTCTGCATCTAAGGAGATGGCAGCCAATGGAAGAGAGAGTGAGGAAGCCTTGCTCAAAATGTTAAAAAATACACGGGAATTATCGGACGAAAGGCGACCTTTTACAAAGCCTGATTGTTCCGGGCCAATTAAGTCGGGGAGAAAAGGATCCATTATAAGGGCCAAAATTTTAGCGAAGATTTTGTAATCAGTGTTTACCAAAGAAATAGGACGATAATTCTTGCATAAAGGATGATCTTTATCATCCTTCGGTATCAGACAGATCAAAGCCTTTTGGAAAGAACCACGAGAGAAGCCGGAAATAGCAAAAGAATGAAACAGTGTAATTCTTGGAAGTAAATTTTGGAAGAAGAAGGGAAGCAAAAGAGTTATAAAATTCAATAGTAAAGCCGTCAGGGCCCGGAGCTTTAACAAGTTTCAATGACGAGACTGGGCGGGAAAGTTCGGAGAGAGTAATATCAGAGTCCAGGGAATGAAAATCAACGTGAGAAGAAGGAGGGGAGGGAAAAACCTGGGAAAATAAGAAAGAAGATTGGCGGAATCAGGAGAGTGTTCAGGAGTATAAAGAGTTTTATAAAAAGAAACAAATTCGTTTAAAATATCTTTATCTTTAAACAAAGACAAACCGGTAGGACTCTGAATAGATTCAACCTTCTGTCTGTTTTTACGTATTTTAAGATAATTGGCTAGCAACTTCCCCATTTTGTTTTGACCACCATAATAACGTGAATTGCATTTCAACAAAGAATTTGAAGCAGCGGTGGTGGTAAATTTATTAAAAGAGAATTTAGCATCGATAAGTTCTTTGAGGGACGATTCAGTGTTGGACTGATATTATGTATATTCAAGTTTTTTAATATTATCTAAAAGCTGAGTCGAATTAGCCTGGGTTTGTTTCTTTTTTTGAGACACAAAATTGATAATAAAACCTCTAGCAGCCGCCTTAAAGGAATCCCATCCCATCACAAAAGGGGTATCAAGGGTTTGATTAAGATCAAAAAATTCCATAGCAAAAATTTTACATTTGGTGCAAAAGAAGGGATCAAGGAGAAGTGAATTATTAAACCTCCAACGTCCAGGATGGGGGGAAAAGGGAAGGAGATCAATGTCCACAAACACAGGAGCGTGATCAGAACTTAAAATGGATCCAATGTCTGAGTGAAGGGTAAGTTGGGCTAGGGACTTACTCAAAAATAAATAATCAATGCGAGATTGGGACTGATGGGAAGGGGAATAGAAACTGTATTCTCTAAGGTCAGGGTTACATAAACGCCAAATATCAACTAGAGCATTGTTGCGGATAGAAGCAGTGAATTGGGGATGCATTTTGGAAGCAGAAAATTTTACTTTAGAATTTCTGTCTAAAATTGGATCCAAGACTTGATTACAGTCACCACCGAAAATAACATATTCATCAGAAATTGTAGCAGGTTTGCCTGATATAGCAGGCCAGAACAATTTATCAATACCAGTAGGTGCATAAACATTGTATATTCTATCTATGGATAACTTAACCAGAACCCACCGACCCTCAGCATCACATTCTTGAGAAACAAGAGAAACAAGAGAAACATTCAACTTTTTGTGACAAAGCAATACAACTCCATTTTTCTTACCTATAGCCGCTGAATGAAAAACATGACCCACCCAGCAACGTTTAAGCCTCAAGGCTTCAGCATCAGAGAGGTGGGACTCTTGCAGAAGAGCTCCATCCGCCTTAAGTCTAGCCAAATGGGATAGAACCCGTTGCCTCTTAATAGGGTTATTCAACCCTTTAACGTTCCATGTAACAACTCGGAATTTAGAGCAAGTAACGTATATGCAGAAAAAAGCATTAGAAAAGAAGTGAGAGAAGGAATGAGTTTAAGTAAAAGGGAAAAATAGCCGAGAGTAAACTGGGAAAAAAGACCAGTAACATTGAATTATACAAGTGCAAAGGTAGAAGAAAGAAAAGGAAAGGAAAGAGAGAGAAGAAGAAGAAGGGAGAGAAAAGAATGATAGTAAATGACAAAGAGAAACAATGAAAAACATAGTTACAAATACAAATTAAAGAGCAGGAGTGACGACGCCAGGAGATGACGACTTCAACAGCGAGAGCAAAACAGCACCGAACATCCGGGAAAGGACAACATGATAACTGACTAAGGGTAAGTCGGGATGATGAGAAATAGGAGAATTCTGCGAATGTAGAGAAAGAAGACGATAAGGTGACGAAAGCGAAAACAGACCCAATAAGCAACAATACAAAGACAAAGAAATAAAAACACAATTGTACATATGTAAATGAAGGGAGGGCACAAGAAGGACGGTACACAATAATGAATATGTGAACAAATTAGGTTACATAATAAATGAAGAAGTAATTAAACAACTCTGGAGGTGTCCATAACGTCAGCTCCATGTCGACGAAGAAATTCCTGCAGAGCAAGAGGATCTTCAAAAGTTGTGGTTTTTTCTTTGTAGGTAACCTTGAAGAGGCATGGATGAAGTAGGCCATATCTGGCATTGAGGGCACATAATTGTGGACGCATATCCAAGAATTGCTTGCGCCGGTCAGCCGTTAATTTAGCCACATCCTGGGAGAGATATAAACGGTGACTTTACCAAATAATCTGCTTTTTAGACTTGGCAGCAGATAAGACTTGAAGAAGGTCCGTATATTGTAGGAACAACATAATGACACCTCGAGGTTTAGTGGAGATTTTCGGACCCAGTCTATGTGCTCGTTGGATATTGAAAGTAGAGGAAGTCGGAAGGTTCAAAATCTTTGGCAGAAATGATTGGAAAAACTCCGTCGGGTTTGAACCTTCTGTATGCTCCGGCAAACCATAAAGACTGAGGTTATTTCTGCGATTACGGTTTTCTAAATCCTCTGCTTGGCGCTTGAGAAGGGATATATCTTTTTCCAGGTGTGTAATCCAAGAGCAGGAAGACTGAAGAGATTCTGTAGATTGTTCCAGAAGAAGAACACGGGATTCCAAGGAAGACCATTTATCGTGTAGAAATCGCAAAGTTTTGGTAGTTTCAGTCATGAAAGGTTTTAGAGCACGAATTTCTTCCAGGAAGAGATCCATGGCAGCAGAATTTGAGGAAGTGCCTGGAGAAGGCGGATCTTTCTTGAGCCTTTTAGTCGATGACAATTGCGGGAGCTTACTTGAGGACTTTGTTTTTGGAATAGCCCCAGAAGTTGCATCAGTTTTTTGTGACATAGAATCCTCCATGTCAGGAGGAGTAGAATCGGAGTCTGAACAAGTACGAGGCTGAGAGGAGGTGGAAAGCTTAAGGTTGCGCAGCTTCCCCATAAAGAAAACGTGGAAAAATAGAAAAATATCAGCCCAGTCAAATAGAGTGCAACAATCCAGAAAAAAATGATCGCAAGTGCACGTACCAATTAATTATGTCCACAATAATGTAGCAAAAGAGCGTCAGAAATCCTCAAGAAGATATTTATGAGGAGAAAAATGCTCAGACTGCCTCCTTAGACAAAATAGCAGCACTGTTATGCATACAGAGGTGCATGACACGCAGAAATCAAGAAAAAACAGTAAGCAAGAGTTATTATAAGAGTCCAAACGAAAGAAAGGGAAAGTTAGCAAGAAAAAACATCATTGGGGCATTTCTGTGGTATTCTGCGCTTAAAAACGATTTCCAGCGCGAACAGAGAAAAAACAAAATGGCGGCAGCGGCAAAAACGGGCCGAGTTTCGGCGAAATTCAAGGCTTGCGAGCGATTTTGGAGGTTGCAGAGCGGATCATGATGCTCACCTCGTGATCACAAGCAGGAGACGACGTTTTGTTGTGCAGCAACGTGTAGTAAAAAGTCCGTATTTTGCCCTCGTCGGATGCTCGGCAGCGGAGCCCCGCTACAAAGCCGCCATCTTAGGTGGCGCTCAAGCCAAGCCCCCCCTAAGCAATTGTTAATGCAATTAGAATGTACATATATAGAAATCATATGTAAATCAGCATATAACCCGAAAATAGGAGACAATAGTTAGATAAGAACAGTCAGGAAATAAGAGTTAGTGGAACACCTCACCAAGTTTCGACACATCCCGCTTCCACTTCGCCAGAGGGGAGCCCGTTTCTCCAGCCGAATCAGGATTCTCTGCCCCACTGTCACAGCTGCACGTCTGCAATGTGATGGACTACCAGTGGTCGAGACCCGAACACCCCCTTTAGTACAAGTGGAGACGTTGGTCGAAGCTTCTAGCAAGCCTCGCCCTCTGTTCCCATCAGATTCTGTACCACTCCACACCAAGGTCACAGCATCAGCTAGCTAGGCGTCTGTTATGACTCCGAGGCAGAGCGAGCACATTCCTCCGACAAGAACCGGTTCCTACTGGTATACGAAGTACGGAAAACAAGTGAGAAGTAAAACATGACTCCTCACCCAGAAAGGCTTAGAAGATGGCGACAGCTTAGAAAATGGAGTCGCTTAAGCATAGGCCACTTTTCCCGCAAAGAGCCCAAATTAGTATGCAAGATGGCATTAGAGTATGCCAAAGCCAATAGGTAAGCCCTGCCTTTAAGGAAGATACAGTCAGATACAAAAAGAACATTATCGAATCCTATTTTACAGCTAGTTCACATCCTGCAGGCCTACATAGCACTATATTAGAGCAAAATATATTGAGATGGTAGTGGGCAATGGTCATAATTGAGCCAATTATCCATAAAAATGGCTCAATCACTACATTCCACCCATGACCATTGTCCAATTCCAGCGAATGTATATAGACATTAAACAGGTCATAAATCATTACTAGAATAATAGGAAACATAACTAACAGATCTTGATAAAGTACCAGGTCGAAACATATTTAAAAGATTAGGTACTCATTGGATGCAGCAACATATAGCAATAAGAGAGGAGACTGCTAACAGTGCACCACCCAGAATAGAACGAAGGAAATTAAAATCAGGCAGCCACCCAAAAAGCCAATTAAACCACCCCTGATCCAAATTTTGACGAACTTCCATGGACAAATTATGCAGAGCATTAATGTGGGACTGAATGGATCTCGAATGGTCTGACAGATTAAAGCAACATAGGCCCTCAAAATCGGAGCACCCGTGATCATGTTTTAAAAGAAGATAGTCAATGGCAGCCCTATTTTGTAAAATAGCTCGGCGCTCACCCTGTGCATCTAATAAAAATTCTGATAAAACAGTTGAAGTGTGATTGATAGATTTGGCCATGAGACATGCTAATTTACTAATGGCTCTAGAATTGTAAATTGAGAGCCCAGGGATTCCCACAATTGAAGCAGCTAGGGTAACATATTCTGTTTTAGAAAGTAAATGCAGATTAGATTCACAATGTTCATCCAATTGAGGTGCCTCACGTGCAGTTCGAGTATGCATAGATGGTAGCAAAGGAAACATAGTCAGGCTGAGTCTGGCTAAGGCACATGGTCCACCGGAAATGTTCGCAGGAATAAAGGACCAAGACATATTCCCGCAGGAAAATAACCATCTGTTTGGCAATAGAACGTGTTTGTAATAACTGACTGAAAGAATTGTCGTTCTACAGGACATAGAGTTACGAACCGAAAGGCACATATGGGGTTTACGATTATAACACAAAATCTGTACATGTCGGGGAGCATGGAAACATTCTCTAATTTATATTGAATACATTTGCCAATCAATCGTGGATCACACGTAAAATCAAAGCAACTATCGCCTACTGTAATGTTATAAGTGGTAACGGTAAAAGTCTTCGACGGGTCAAGATCAGGTAACACTGCAGGAGGCACAATAGTCATACACTGACAGCCGACTTCACCGTGTCAATGTCAACACTGCTATCGATATTTGTAACGTTGAAAGCTTTGATTAAAACTGCCGTCGGAGTTGGAACTGAAACAAGGCATGTGGACAAAATGTCAGGGACGCTTTTCATGTTGGACATGCAGAAATAGGAGTGATTCAGTACTTTGGTAGCCAAGATTTCCCAAACATTTGCGGTGTCAAAAAGGATCAAATCCGTCCTGCGCTCTCTGATGATCGTCTCGCTTTCGATCCTCCACGGCCCATCTCGGCCCCAAACGCACCATGCCAAAAGGAGTCCAGCGACGACACATCCCGCAGCGGCAATCCATCCAATGATCTAAAGAAAGCAAGTCAAAAACAGGCATTATTCATTCTCATAGATAAAATTTGTCAGCGGGCACGTGGTCCCATTTTTCCTGTCCAGGTTTCATGACTAATATAGTGTTATCACCGCCCGTGGCGATTATTTCAGCTGGTTCAGGGGGTCGATTAGGCGACTGTACCTACACTTTGGCTCCTGGGTTTTTATCAGCTGAGCCAAAACCTCCTTCTCCACGTACAGTTAGGAGGGTTGGGGCAGTCCCTTTTCTCACCGCCCATCCAAGGACTGGCATTATAACCAACTGGGCAACTCGATCACCAGGTTGAACTGTCAAATTCAGATCACCACTGTTCAACAGAATAATTCTGATTTCACCTTGATAATCAGAATCGATTATACCGCTCAGCACCTGGATGCCTTTCAGCGCTAGTCCAGAGCGTGGGGCGATCAAACCAAAGTGCCCTACTGGTATTTGGACACCAGTTCCAGTTTCAATGAGGACAATATCTCCTTGCTTTAATATATGTTTTTTCAAAGTATGCAAATCTAAACCAGCAGCTTCAGGAGTCGCTCTGTGTGGAGCCAAGGCTCCAAGAGTAATTTCCCAATAAACAATGGTAGCTACTGCGGTATGAGGTTGCACATTCACAGAAGGGGACAACATTCACATAATGGGTGTCTCAGAATTATGTACAGGTCTATTGTTAAAAATTTGTAAGGCATCAACTAGGTGAATTTGCCAATTATGTAAAGAACCATTAGACAGTTTTTTCAATTGATCTTTTAAAAGGTCATTCATACGTTCGATGAGGCCCGCAGCCTGTGGGAAATAAGGAATATGAAAGACCCACTCGATATTGCGTTGAGCACAATATTCTTGCACCATCCTCCCTTTAAAGTGTGTGGCATTGTCTGATTGAATTTGTGAAGACACCCCATAATAATGAGCAATCAAATCCAAAGTTGTCAGTGTATTTACCTGAGTAGCATGTTTATAAGGGGATGCAACCAAATATCCTGAATAAGTGTCTACAACTGTACATACATATTTACAACCTCTGCATGTTGGCAGGGGACCTATGTAATCTATCTGCCAAATTTGTGCTGGTGACTTACCTCGGTGTAACTGACCTCTCACTATCTGTGGTACGTCACGTTGTCGAGAATGTTGGCAAATAGGACATTGCAAAATTACTGTTTTAACCATATCATAGGGAAGATGTATCCCTCTATCTGCTGCCCACCTGCTAGTAATCTTTTCTCCAAAATGTCCACACTTTTGATGGGCCCATCTCGCCAATCCAACCAGTCAGAATTCTGTGTTTCCACCTCTGCCTCAGAGATCTTAGCATTTTCGTCTGCAATGAGGTTAAACAACCTATCGAGTGAATCAACAGATGAGTGGGCATCCACATGGAAAACAAATACAGTACTTTGAGGAAGAATATCCCACATTTTCTTCCACAATTCTTTTCCCAACAATTATTTCTTATTGATAAGCCAATTATGAGCATACAATGTGGGAAGCCAAGACGCCAATCCATTAGCGGTCGACCAAGAGTCAGTGTAAATATGGCAAACTCCCGGTAATTCCTGTTTCAAAGCCTGATAAACAGCATAAAGTTCTGCAAACTGACTGCTCTTTCCTTCACCAGTTGTACTCAATAATTTCTGGGTAACAGGGTTATAGGATACTGCTTTCCATTGTCTCTTTGCTCCAACATACCTGGCTGAACCATCCGTAAACCATGCATGCTTCCTCTCCTCCACGGAGAGATCGCTAAACGGCTTACCCCATTTACCAGGGGATTCCTGTACTATAGGTACGTTGTACTCCACATTCGTCTCTTCTATTGGTGCCTGCGCCACCTGCTCATGCAACATTGCTGTACCCTTAGGACCCACTTGAACCCTGTCCTGTATGTAAAACTTCCACTTGATCTCGCTAGCTTCTTGTGCGTGTCCAATTCTATGAGTTTTAGGGGAGCTCATAACCCATTGCATAATCAGAATCTCAGGTCTCAAATTAACATTGTGTCCCAAAGTCAATTGTTCTGTGTCTACCAAAGCCCAATATTATGCAAGTAACTGTTTCTCAAAAGGTGTATAACGCTCACCAGCGTCGGGCAATTTCTTTGTCCAAAATCCATGGGGTACTTTTGTCTTACCATGTTTTTGCCATAAACTCCAATTTGCATATAAGCCTTGTACGGTCACATTCAAGTCGACATCACCATCACGCACTGGCCACAAATCCAAAGCATGCTGAATAGCCTCTTTCGAGTAATCTTGTACAGAGGGGCCAAAATCTGACTCAAATGGGGAATGTGTTGTCTCCAAAACCCAACCAAGCTAATAAAGCTCTGAGTCTCTTTCCTCTTTCGGGGTACTGCAAACTCCTTAATTTTCTGTCTCACTTGTGGGATCACCACTCAATTTCCCTGATGCCACTGAATACCTAGGAATTTCACACTCTGTGCTGGACCCTGTAATTTATCAGGATTAATCTCTCACCCTTTGCTTTGCAAATGAGTTACAATTTGGTCTAATTGTGTCTGAACTTGCTCCTGTGTTTCACCGTGTATCAATATATCATCTATGTAATGACAAATTTGCACACCAGAAGTTATCTGTACCTCATCTAAATGTTCTGCCACCAGCCGGTGACATATTGTCGGACTGTGTAAATAACCTTGTGGCAAACTTCGAAATGTCATTTGTCTGCCACCCCATGAAAAACTGAATTGTTCCTGACATTCAGGAGCTATAGGAATGGAAAAGAAAGCATTGGCAATATCAGTAGTCGCGTACCAAGTCCCTGGTTGTTTCTGAATTCTCTCAATAAAAGTGACAGTGTCAGGGAAAGCAACAGTCAAAGACGGTGTATGTTTGTTCAATTCGCGGTAATCAACTGTCATGCGCCATGAGTTATCACTTTTGCGCACCGGCCACACGGGATTGTTCCATGCAGAAGTAATCGGAACCACAACCCCGGCATCCATCAAGTCTTGGATAGCACTGATCTCATCATGCCCACCTGGAATTCTATACTGTTTCATGGAGATTACTTTAGTCGCCTGAGGCACCTTCACAGGAGGAATTTTCAAGCGACCTACTCTCACAGTATTAGCTAAGATATAGCGTTTCGTTCTAAAGTGGTAATATCCATCATCTAAACATAGTGTCATTCTTTTAAAATGTCAATTCCAATAATATATTCAGTAAGGGGCACAACTAGTACACTATATTCTTTTTATTGGTATTTGTCCAGTCTTTAATTGGAGATTAGTTTGTACTGCTGGGGTCTCTTTACCACCTAATCCTGTAATTGGAAAATACTGTCCTCTAAATGTCTTGGGATTTCCATATATCAAAGTGGCCTCTGCTCTTGTATCTACTAAGGCTCTTGGCCCATTGCATGTTACGATGCCTCCAGAAAATTTCTATGTCTACATAGGGTCTATGATCTTTATGAGCCCAATTCTGTACTGGAGCTTGACCTATTTCCTAGTCGTTTTTGTTCCTGTCTTGCGCCCAGGACAATTCAGGATACAAACTTTCATAGAGTTTAGGAAGTACATCTTCCTCATAGACTCTCTCTTCATAATATGAATTTCTCATATTCCTGCCACTCTGTGATCCTCGATAGGGAGATCTTCCATCTTTCTTTCGTTTCTCATTCTACGTTCTGGAGATTCACCTCTTTCGTTTCTCATTCTCAGTTCAGGAGATCTACCTCTTTCATTTCTCGCCCTACGTTCTGAGGAGTCTTCCCTCCTGTATTGTGTTCTATATACTGGGGATCCTTCCCTTCTTCCCCTATATATCTCATCATCACTTCCCTCTGAATGTCTCTGTTCATGATCCTGTTTATTAACTCTCCTACTCCCTTCTTTTCTATCCAAACCTCTTTTTCGATATATTGTCCATAGCTTCTGAGTAGGTTCCCCATCTATGTCTTCCATTCTCACCCCATCCTTCATTAGGGCTGTAAACAGATCTCGTCTAGTCAATTTGTTGTTGTCTGTACGGACTTCAGATCTAGATGGTCTTTCTGTCTTCATGCATTCCCCCAGTTCGCCCAACTCACAAACTGCTTCAATCACTTGAGCTAATGTGTTTCCTGTTTGATTTATTAACAATGTCATCATTACCTGCTTATAAGCAGGAGGAGCAGTACAAGTTATCCTATTTCTTACAGAAGTGTTAAGTAGTCCCTCTATTAGTCTGTGTGCAGTATCTAGGAAAATAGAGGTTTTCATTACCTCTTCCTTCAGTCTCTGTGTCGCATCTCTCAACGTGTACCATGGCTTCTCATTTACTGGCCAATCTGATTCAGTCGGGTATTTATGACTGCATCCGGCCACAGCCAATTGTAATAGGCTAATCTGATCGTTAAGCCCATAGTTTCTGAAATGTTCTTTAATTGTCTGGTCTGTGCTTATTGTACAAAATTTCAAAGCATCTCCTTGGTCTAACATTACGCCTGCCGCACCCAAATTATAGATGCGGACCCTCCTTGTAAGCAAGTTCTCACCAGGTCTCTGCCGAAACCTGTCCAAAATGTCATTAATTTCTTGTTGCGTAAAATCTTTCAATCTATCTAAAGCTATTCCCTGGGGATGTTGTGGACCACCCTGCAACTTTCACCGATGTATCGGCTGCGCATGCACCTCTCTACGCTCCTCTGTTTTATTTTCGGTCTCAGTCTTAATAGGCTCTGTTTTCCTGTCCTCTTCCTCCCCCGAACCTGAAAACTCTGAAGAATCCCAAATATTTCCATCCCACTTCTCGGGATCCCAGTCAAGTCCTGCTTTCGCAATGACTAAATGTACCTTCCTTTTACTGACTCTCCCTCGCTTGTTCCTGTACTTGTACTTTGCAATGCGCACTGCAGCCCTTTCCGCTACGGTCTGATAAGTCTCTATCTTGTCCAATAGTAATTTATTTTGACATGTTAAGAACGTAGTGGCATTCTTTGCTTCAACATACTGTTCTTTCAATTCTTTACACTCATGGTGTAACTTTACAAATTTCTCATGTGCTATTCTGTAAGCATTTAGCAAAACCCATCCTCTCCGTCCTAATATAGGAAGCTCTTCTCCACTCGTTACCGGCACTTTCCGCAAACACGAAACCACTTGAGCCGGTACGGCTTCAAACAAACACGCATTCCAGTTTTCACTCAAACCAGCAGAATTAGCCCATTCATGAGCCAGCACTCCATACGGAGTCGATTCCTATCCGGGAATTTCCATTGACAATTGAAAGTTAACCTTTGTTTTCCTAGAAAACATAATTTTCTCTTTTCCCCTATAATCCACCTCTTCGATCCTGTGAGTCACGACGCCAAGATGTAATGACCTGATAATTCTGCCAATCACCAGGGCATACTTACCTTATCCCTTCGCAGGACCCAAAAGGATACAACACTTAACAATACTTACCTAACAAAGGAATAATACTAACAAATAACTAAAGATATATGGCTTTTGCTGGGGAGCTCGCGAATAATAACGCCAACTGGCGACAACAACGCAAAAACAATACCAGTGACGACAGAAACAACAACCTGGGAAAACAACGTCACTCGGTAAAACAACGCAAGAAACCAAGGGCCACAAGGTAACAACGTACCCCAGGGTACAAAAACACAACACAATACCAAAGGCCACAGGGTAACAACAATGCGAAACAATGCGAAACAAAGCCCACCCTGGTGGAGCTAAAACAACGCGCACTTCTCCTAACAATGCCTCGGGGTGGATTACTTATTGGTTTTGGTTTCCTTGGATAAGAGCGGAACCCAACCTTCAACAACTACCTGCAGGAAGGGAAACTTGCCATCCTTCCGATGCTACAGCACTTGGACCAGAAAGGCCCCGACCTCCCATCCCAAGGAATAGAAGCGAATAAGGGTATTTATTCTGGGGTTTCTTTATTACACAATGATAGAAGGACACAAGAAAGAAATTACTACTATATCACGATTGGCCTTCTTCACATCAATCCCTAAGCAATATCTAATGCAATTAGAATGTACATATATAGAACTCATACTGAAAATAGGAGACGATAGTTAGATAAGAACAGTCAGGAAATAAGAGTTAGTGGAACACCTCACCAAGTTTCTACACATCCCGCTTCCACTTCGCCAGAGGGGTGCCCGTTTCTCCAGCCGAATCAGGATACTCTGCTCCACTGTCACAGCTGCACGTCTGCAATGTGATGGACTACCAGTGGTCGAGACCCGAACACCCCCTTTAGTACAAGTGGAAACATTGGTCGAAGCTTCTAGAAAGCCTCGCCCCCTGTTCCCATCAGATTCTGTACCACTCCACACCCAGGTCACAGCATCAGCTAGCTAGGCGTCTGTTATGACTCCGAGGCAGAGCGAGCACATTCCTCTGACAAGAACCGGTTCCTACTAGTATACGAAGTGCGGAAAACAAGTGAGAAGTAAAACATGACTCCTCACCCAGAAAGGCTTAGAAGATGGCAACAGCTTAGAAAATGGAGTCGCTTAAGCATAGGCCACTATTCCCGCAAAGAGCCCAAATTAGTATGCAAGATGGCATTAGAGTATGACAAAGCCAATAGGTAAGCCCTGCCTTTAAGCAAGATACAGTCAGGCACAAAAAGAACATTATCGAATCCTATTTTACAGCTAGTTCACATCATGCAGGCCTACATAGCACATATTAGAGCAAAATATACTGAGATGGTAGTGGGCAATGGTCATAATCGAGCCAATTATCCATAAACATGGCTCAATCACTACACTTGTATACCTCTCGCCAAGTTCTGTTACCCAGAATCCCTCGCAAACCTCAAATTTCTGTGATGGAAAGTCCAGGGATCTGCGTGGATCCACAAAATTCCACCCACCGCACATTCCCCAAAATCTTCCAATAAAAATCATACCTCACTTGTGTGGGTAGGCTTAGTGCCCGTGACAGGAAATGGCCCAAAACGCAACGTGGTCACACCACATTTTCACAGTGAAAACAGACCCTTTTTTTGCAAAGTGCCTAGCTGTGGATTTTGAACCTTAGCTCTGCCGGCACCTAGGGAAACCAAGCAAACCGATATATTTTTTTAAACTAGACACCCACCTGGAATCCAGGATGGGGCGACTTGACTGGCTCGCAAACCCTAGGAATTGTCAAAGACACCACATTTTCCTCACATTTCTGTGGTGTAAAGTTCTGGAATATGCGTGTATCCACAAAATACCACCCCCCTCTCGTGCCCCAAAGTCTTCCGAGAAAAATGGTACCTCACTTGTGTGGGTAGGCCTAGTGTCCATGACAGGAAACGGCCCAAAACACAACGTGGACACACTACATTTTCACAGTGAAAACAGACCCTCAGATGATTTTTAGTCTAGGCCCCATCTATGACAAGGCTACCTATGTGCAGATGCCAGGTTGAGTCAGAGAACAGTCTTTCTCGACCAGCCTGCATATCTGTCCACACCCCCACCTACTCAGAACCTTTTATGACTAATTCACAGCAGCTGACCCATTTTAATAGTTGGGCATTTTTTAAATAAATGCTTACCGTGGGTGAGCTTGTGTTAGGGAGTCCCAAGCCAGAGCAGAGTTCCAAAAACCAGAGGCGACAAATTAGGGCTTTCTGTGGGCTAGAATCTAATTCCTTACAGTGGTTAAGGGGAAATAATTTAAAAAACAAGGCCTGTAGGCCTTCTTTCAGTTCTTTCTAGGCAGGTACTACTTGCCATGTCAGACACCAAGGTGGCCAATGCGTGTGCTAACTGTCAGGGAGATATGAGATACCCAGGCACAGTGTATCTGATTTTTTTCTCTCTTTCTCTGCTCTTCAGCAGTAGCAATAGTGATTGCACGAGCTGACCGTTCCCTTCCTGGCTGTTGATGACAGACCTCGAAATCCTGACAGGCTACCTCCTGTGAAGTTTTGACATTCACACTCCAGTGTTGCATTATTATCTTCTCTGTGGCCTTTCCATGTTATTAATGTCTCAAAGGAGATTCATTTGAGCCTTTAGAGGAGGTGTTAGTGTCCCTGTTACATGGTAATGCATCCTTCCTGGTAACCAGAAGGCTGGGTGAACTAGGAACCTTTGTGATTGTGAATCCTAATCTCAAGATGTGCTTGATAGGTTAATACTGCAGTGCTTTACTCCACCCCAAAGTCTGTTCCTGATATTCTAAGCATGAGATGGTCTTTCCGCCTTTTGTCCTGTATCCACTCTCCATAGAAGAGGAGACTTTGAACTTCCTGAATGTGTCTTGTGGCCTGAGGTACCTAATTCACACACAAGCTTTTCATCCATGCTTGTCACATTCAGGTCAGCAGTTAATGGAAAAAGGCTGTTGACCTCAATGTTGTCCTGGTGGATAACATTGGCAATCTCAAAAACTATCAAGGTATCCGTAAAGCCTCTCCAAGAGGGTGTTTGGGGTAGACCTGCAGGAGGTTGACAACCTCCTGGGCATAATCTTGGAGTGTATCCTTGATTGAAATATACAAGGTGACTACAAACCGCTTTACCCCTTCACCCAACACAACAATTTGGACATGGAAGCTACCTATTCATGAGCCTTTACAGAAAGGCTTGTTGTAGCGTATCTTTTTCGCACATAGTAGCAGATTTTCTCAGTTGACACAGTATACAGTTCTCTGGTCTTGTTCCTGGGTGCAGGCTATAGGGTGTTAGTGCTTCTTCCTTCCATGCTCACATATTTAAGACTCATGAATCACTTACAGATAATCTTGATTGGTCTCTGTCCAAGTCTTTATTGTGAGAGTGAAGCGGCCCTTACTCCCATCACATAGGCGGCCTCTTGCGAGCATCTACGCCTGTGTATTTACAGAGAGCAAAGCATGGGCTCTTTAACGGTCAGCTGGGGAACAGTGTTTCAAAAGAAGGGAGAGAAAAAGTATGCCTCAAGTTTTATTGTTTTTTTAAATAAATATATATATATATCTATAGAGATATATATATATATATATATTCCTCAACAAATTCCCCTTCGGGATCCCAACGCACTCCATGGACTCTTCCACTTCCGATTTCCAATTTCTTTATTAACGGCAGACCGGTTTCGGCATCACGCCTTCTTCAATGCCTTGTATACATTGCGGTGTATCTTGCCCCTGTTAAATTACATTTTAGCACCTCCCCTTTGGCCAAAGACTTGATAAGAAGACACCTCATCTGGCACCAACGGGCAGGAACACAGCAGGGTTTTCCATATATCGTTCTGGATATCCCGGATCTTATTCAAGAAGAAATCCTGCATCTGATTACAATCCTCTGGATTTACCACTGGAGCCCGATCTTTGGTCTGCCTTAGTTGTCTCAACACCTTGAAAGATCTCCTTTGTGAGTCACTAGCTGCCATGATCCTAGATTCATAGAATGCTGCTTTAGTGGCCACAATCGCTCTTTTAAAGGCACCCAACTCAGCTTTTTAATTACCTAAAGCATATGGTTCATAGTGCTTATGCCATGTCCTTTCACATCGATGAAGCCTCTGCTTCCACTTTTGAAGTGAGGGGGTTTACCAGAGAGCACACATAGCCCTGTCTCTTACTCTTTCCCTACAAGCTGGGGCCACCATATCTATGATGTCCTGAATCTAACTGATAAACTGCACACTTTTCTGCTCCACATCCTCCCCCCTATTAGGAGGCTACCTTGAGGCCCCTAGGTCCTCCACTAAATGATATTTGTCAATTTAAGCCCACTGCGTACTATACACCTAACTGGTGAACTGTGTGCAACCTGAGTTGGCAGGGAGATAGGAAGCCTAATCCTAGAAAGATCTGACCAACCCCAGGGCTGTTATCCTGGTTAGACAATGCTAGTGCCTTGGTTATCTGAGAGCATGGAGGGGGAAGAGAAATGGGTTTTCTTTCTTACATTATGGAATGCTATGGTTTTATTATACCAGCACTCTAGGAACACAGGTGCATGGCTATGTAGATCCTACACTTTATATATTTAACTTTACGCAGCTAGGATGGAGCATAATTAGCCCATCTTGCTACAGTGATTTGGGTTGAATGAGTGAATGCAAGTATGGTTGTGAATTATATTGAGTGGGCTAGATGGTCCAAGTGAGATGGTTTCCTCTAACTGGTTGCTTGAAGGGTCTTTAGGAGTGCTCAGTACCAGCAACTCAAGGGTTCAGATTTACGAGCTTCTTTTGAAAATCACTCAAGATTGCTATAATATTTGGTAATAATACTGTTTATATATAGGACGATAATAGATGGTTGGTTCATGTTTTATCATGTTCTTATATGCACTTGTTATTATAAATTGCAGCATTTGTAAAATTGTTTTTCTGTATATAGATACTGCTGTCATTACCAAGTGTTGAGAAGCCTGAAGAAGGAGGTTGGACCTTTGTAAACCTCTGAATATACGTTGTGTTTGTGTTAACTGATAGAATTTAAGAACACATTACTGAATCTATTGTTGTATGCTATTGTGGCCTTAAGTAAATGAACCTGTAACCTCTGGTTACAAATGAAATTTTAAAATAATTTTTAATTTGTCATGTTTTTAACTTGCATCATGATGTATTATTTCCAATGCAAATAGATGTTTTTATGAGTATACATTTTCCTGAACTAACTGAATAAAATTAAAAAATGTTTATATTTTTTCAGAAATTTTAGTGAGAATTGAATTACTGGTAACTGAGATACGGACCCGAGTTGATACTGAGTGGTATGTGTGTTGTGAGTGCATGATTGGTATGCTAACATAATACCTCAGAGGGAGTTTCTTCCAGACCTAATCTTCCTGAAGGTGTGCAGAGTGGGGGAACGTTTGATGTTGAGCGGGAGCTCTTCCAGGTCTTTGAAGAGATGTAGGAGTAGGCTCTTCCACCCGCTCTGCGGATACTTGGGGTTTCAGCGAGGGTGAGGTCAGCGGAACGAAGGCCTCTCTTGGGTACATGCAAGGAGACTCTTTCATTGAGGTATTGTGGTCCGATATTGTGGAGGGATTTGTAGGCGTGAGTGAGAAGCTTAAAGGTTACTCTCTTCTCGACGGGGAGCCAGTGGAGGTCTCATAGGTGCTGGGTGATGTGCTCATGTTGTGGGATGCGGAGGACGAGTCTGGCAGCGGTGTTCTGGATGGTCTGGGGTTTATGGAACAGGGATTTGTTGATTACAGTGCAGAGGGCGTTTCTGTACTCCAGTCTGCTTGTGATGAGTGCGTGGGTGACAGTCTTTCTGGATTCGGGGGAGATCCACTTGAAGGTCTTGGGAAGGATGTGTAGGGTGTTGAAGCTGGTGGAGGAACAGCGTTGATCTGTCGGGTCATGGTGAGGGAGGAGTCGAGTATCATGGTGAGGGAGGAGTCGAGTATGATGCGAGGTTCCGTGTGAGGTCCATGGGAGTGGGGGGTTGCCGAGGGCAGTGAGCCACCAGGTGTTGTTCCATTCTGAGGGGGTGGGCCCGAGGACGAACACGTCTGCCTTCTCCACGTTCAGTTTCTGACATCTGATGCTCATCCAGGATCCACAAAATACCACCCCCCTCTCGTGCCCCAAAGTCTTCCGAGAAAAATGGTACCTCACTTGTGTGGGTAGGCCTAGTGGCCATGACAGGAAACGGCCCAAAACACAACGTGGACACACTACATTTTCACAGTGAAAACAGACCCTCAGATGATTTTTAGTCTAGGCCCCATCTATGACAAGGCTACCTATGTGCAGATGCCAGGTTGAGTCAGAGAACAGTCTTTCTCGACCAGCCTGCATATCTGTCCACACCCCCACCTACTCAGAACCTTTTATGACTAATTCACAGCAGCTGACCCATTTTAATAGTTGGGCATTTTTTAAATAAATGCTTACCGTGGGTGAGCTTGTGTTAGGGAGTCCCAAGCCAGAGCAGAGTTCCAAAAACCAGAGGCGACAAATTAGGGCTTTCTGTGGGCTAGAATCTAATTCCTTACAGTGGTTCAGGGGAAATAATTTAAAAAACAAGGCCTGTAGGCCTTCTTTCAGTTCTTTCTAGGCAGGTACTACTTGCCATGTCAGACACCAAGGTGGCCAATGCGTGTGCTAACTGTCAGGGAGATATGAGATACCCAGGCACAGTGTATCTGATTTTTTTCTCTCTTTCTCTGCTCTTCAGCAGTAGCAATAGTGATTGCACGAGCTGACCGTTCCCTTCCTGGCTGTTGATGACAGACCTCGAATTCCTGACAGGCTACCTCCTGTGAAGTTTTGACATTCACACTCCAGTGTTACAATATTATCTTCTCTGTGGCCTTTCCATATTATTAATGTCTCAAAGGAGATTCATTTGAGCCTTTAGAGGAGGTGTTAGTGTCCCTGTTACATGGTTATGCATCCTTCCTGGTAACCAGAAGGCTGGGTGAACTAGGAACCTTTGTGATTGTGAATCCTAATCTCAAGATGTGCTTGATAGGTTAATACTGCAGTGCTTTACTCCACCCCAAAGTCTGTTCCTGATATTCTAAGCATGAGATGGTCTTTCCGCCTTTTGTCCTGTATCCACTCTCCATAGAAGAGGAGACTTTGAACTTCCTGAATGTGTCTTGTGGCCTGAGGTACCTAATTCACACACAAGCTTTTCATCCATGCTTGTCACATTCAGGTCAGCAGTTAATGGAAAAAGGCTGTTGACCTCAATGTTGTCCTGGTGGATAACATTGGCAATCTCAAAAACTATCAAGGTGTCCGTAAAGCCTCTCCAAGAGGGTGTTTGGGGTAGACCTGCAGGAGGTTGACAACCTCCTGGGCATAATCTTGGAGTGTATCCTTGATTGAAATATACAAGGTGACTACAAACCGCTTTACCCCTTCACCCAACACAACAATTTGGACATGGAAGCTACCTATTCATGAGCCTTTACAGAAAGGCTTGTTGTAGCGTATCTTTTTCGCACATAGTAGCAGATTTTCTCAGTTGACACAGTATACAGTTCTCTGGTCTTGTTCCTGGGTGCAGGCTATAGGGTGTTAGTGCTTCTTCCTTCCATGCTCACATATTTAAGACTCATGAATCACTTACAGATAATCTTGATTGGTCTCTGTCCAAGTCTTTATTGTGAGAGTGAAGCGGCCCTTACTCCCATCACATAGGCGGCCTCTTGCGAGCATCTACGCCTGTGTATTTACAGAGAGCAAAGCATGAGCATGAACCTTTAACGGTCAGCTGGGGAACAGTGTTTCAAAAGAAGGGAGAGAAAAAGTATGCCTCAAGTTTTATTGTTTTTTTTAATAAATATATATATATATATCTATAGAGATATATATATATATATATTCCTCAACAAATTCCCCTTCGGGATCCCAACGCACTCCATGGACTCTTCCACTTCCGATTTCCAATTTCTTTATTAACGGCAGACCGGTTTCGGCATCACGCCTTCTTCAATGCCTTGTATACATTGCGGTGTATCTTGCCCCTGTTAAATTACATTTTAGCACCTCCCCTTTGGCCAAAGACTTGATAAGAAGACACCTCATCTGGCACCAACGGGCAGGAACACAGCAGGGTTTTCCATATATCGTTCTGGATATCCCGGATCTTATTCAAGAAGAAATCCTGCATCTGATTACAATCCTCTGGATTTACCACTGGAGCCCGATCTTTGGTCTGCCTTAGTTGTCTCAACACCTTGAAAGATCTCCTTTGTGAGTCACTAGCTGCCATGATCCTAGATTCATAGAATGCTGCTTTAGTGGCCACAATCGCTCTTTTAAAGGCACCCAACTCAGCTTTTTAATTACCTAAAGCATATGGTTCATAGTGCTTATGCCATGTCCTTTCACATCGATGAAGCCTCTGCTTCCACTTTTGAAGTGAGGGGGTTTACCAGAGAGCACACATAGCCCTGTCTCTTACTCTTTCCCTACAAGCTGGGGCCACCATATCTATGATGTCCTGAATCTAACTGATAAACTGCACACTTTTCTGCTCCACATCCTCCCCCCTATTAGGAGGCTACCTTGAGGCCCCTAGGTCCTCCACTAAATGATATTTGTCAATTTAAGCCCACTGCGTACTATACACCTAACTGGTGAACTGTGTGCAACCTGAGTTGGCAGGGAGATAGGAAGCCTAATCCTAGAAAGATCTGACCAACCCCAGGGCTGTTATCCTGGTTAGACAATGCTAGTGCCTTGGTTATCTGAGAGCATGGAGGGGGAAGAGAAATGGGTTTTCTTTCTTACATTATGGAATGCTATGGTTTTATTATACCAGCACTCTAGGAACACAGGTGCATGGCTATGTAGATCCTACACTTTATATATTTAACTTTACGCAGCTAGGATGGAGCATAATTAGCCCATCTTGCTACAGTGATTTGGGTTGAATGAGTGAATGCAAGTATGGTTGTGAATTATATTGAGTGGGCTAGATGGTCCAAGTGAGATGGTTTCCTCTAACTGGTTGCTTGAAGGGTCTTTAGGAGTGCTCAGTACCAGCAACTCAAGGGTTCAGATTTACGAGCTTCTTTTGAAAATCACTCAAGATTGCTATAATATTTGGTAATAATACTGTTTATATATAGGACGATAATAGATGGTTGGTTCATGTTTTATCATGTTCTTATATGCACTTGTTATTATAAATTGCAGCATTTGTAAAATTGTTTTTCTGTATATAGATACTGCTGTCATTACCAAGTGTTGAGAAGCCTGAAGAAGGAGGTTGGACCTTTGTAAACCTCTGAATATACGTTGTGTTTGTGTTAACTGATAGAATTTAAGAACACATTACTGAATCTATTGTTGTATGCTATTGTGGCCTTAAGTAAATGAACCTGTAACCTCTGGTTACAAATGAAATTTTAAAATAATTTTTAATTTGTCATGTTTTTAACTTGCATCATGATGTATTATTTCCAATGCAAATAGATGTTTTTATGAGTATACATTTTCCTGAACTAACTGAATAAAATTAAAAAATGTTTATATTTTTTCAGAAATTTTAGTGAGAATTGAATTACTGGTAACTGAGATACGGACCCGAGTTGATACTGAGTGGTATGTGTGTTGTGAGTGCATGATTGGTATGCTAACATAATACCTCAGAGGGAGTTTCTTCCAGACCTAATCTTCCTGAAGGTGTGCAGAGTGGGGGAACGTTTGATGTTGAGCGGGAGCTCTTCCAGGTCTTTGAAGAGATGTAGGAGTAGGCTCTTCCACCCGCTCTGCGGATACTTGGGGTTTCAGCGAGGGTGAGGTCAGCGGAACGAAGGCCTCTCTTGGGTACATGCAAGGAGACTCTTTCATTGAGGTATTGTGGTCCGATATTGTGGAGGGATTTGTAGGCGTGAGTGAGAAGCTTAAAGGTTACTCTCTTCTCGACGGGGAGCCAGTGGAGGTCTCATAGGTGCTGGGTGATGTGCTCATGTTGTGGGATGCGGAGGACGAGTCTGGCAGCGGTGTTCTGGATGGTCTGGGGTTTATGGAACAGGGATTTGTTGATTACAGTGCAGAGGGCGTTTCTGTACTCCAGTCTGCTTGTGATGAGTGCGTGGGTGACAGTCTTTCTGGATTCGGGGGAGATCCACTTGAAGGTCTTGGGAAGGATGTGTAGGGTGTTGAAGCTGGTGGAGGAACAGCGTTGATCTGTCGGGTCATGGTGAGGGAGGAGTCGAGTATCATGGTGAGGGAGGAGTCGAGTATGATGCGAGGTTCCGTGTGAGGTCCATGGGAGTGGGGGGTTGCCGAGGGCAGTGAGCCACCAGGTGTTGTTCCATTCTGAGGGGGTGGGCCCGAGGACGAACACGTCTGCCTTCTCCACGTTCAGTTTCTGACATCTGATGCTCATCCAGGATCCACAAAATACCACCCCCCTCTCGTGCCCCAAAGTCTTCCGAGAAAAATGGTACCTCACTTGTGTGGGTAGGCCTAGTGGCCATGACAGGAAACGGCCCAAAACACAACGTGGACACACTACATTTTCACAGTGAAAACAGACCCTCAGATGATTTTTAGTCTAGGCCCCATCTATGACAAGGCTACCTATGTGCAGATGCCAGGTTGAGTCAGAGAACAGTCTTTCTCGACCAGCCTGCATATCTGTCCACACCCCCACCTACTCAGAACCTTTTATGACTAATTCACAGCAGCTGACCCATTTTAATAGTTGGGCATTTTTTAAATAAATGCTTACCGTGGGTGAGCTTGTGTTAGGGAGTCCCAAGCCAGAGCAGAGTTCCAAAAACCAGAGGCGACAAATTAGGGCTTTCTGTGGGCTAGAATCTAATTCCTTACAGTGGTTCAGGGGAAATAATTTAAAAAACAAGGCCTGTAGGCCTTCTTTCAGTTCTTTCTAGGCAGGTACTACTTGCCATGTCAGACACCAAGGTGGCCAATGCGTGTGCTAACTGTCAGGGAGATATGAGATACCCAGGCACAGTGTATCTGATTTTTTTCTCTCTTTCTCTGCTCTTCAGCAGTAGCAATAGTGATTGCACGAGCTGACCGTTCCCTTCCTGGCTGTTGATGACAGACCTCGAATTCCTGACAGGCTACCTCCTGTGAAGTTTTGACATTCACACTCCAGTGTTACAATATTATCTTCTCTGTGGCCTTTCCATATTATTAATGTCTCAAAGGAGATTCATTTGAGCCTTTAGAGGAGGTGTTAGTGTCCCTGTTACATGGTTATGCATCCTTCCTGGTAACCAGAAGGCTGGGTGAACTAGGAACCTTTGTGATTGTGAATCCTAATCTCAAGATGTGCTTGATAGGTTAATACTGCAGTGCTTTACTCCACCCCAAAGTCTGTTCCTGATATTCTAAGCATGAGATGGTCTTTCCGCCTTTTGTCCTGTATCCACTCTCCATAGAAGAGGAGACTTTGAACTTCCTGAATGTGTCTTGTGGCCTGAGGTACCTAATTCACACACAAGCTTTTCATCCATGCTTGTCACATTCAGGTCAGCAGTTAATGGAAAAAGGCTGTTGACCTCAATGTTGTCCTGGTGGATAACATTGGCAATCTCAAAAACTATCAAGGTGTCCGTAAAGCCTCTCCAAGAGGGTGTTTGGGGTAGACCTGCAGGAGGTTGACAACCTCCTGGGCATAATCTTGGAGTGTATCCTTGATTGAAATATACAAGGTGACTACAAACCGCTTTACCCCTTCACCCAACACAACAATTTGGACATGGAAGCTACCTATTCATGAGCCTTTACAGAAAGGCTTGTTGTAGCGTATCTTTTTCGCACATAGTAGCAGATTTTCTCAGTTGACACAGTATACAGTTCTCTGGTCTTGTTCCTGGGTGCAGGCTATAGGGTGTTAGTGCTTCTTCCTTCCATGCTCACATATTTAAGACTCATGAATCACTTACAGATAATCTTGATTGGTCTCTGTCCAAGTCTTTATTGTGAGAGTGAAGCGGCCCTTACTCCCATCACATAGGCGGCCTCTTGCGAGCATCTACGCCTGTGTATTTACAGAGAGCAAAGCATGAGCATGAACCTTTAACGGTCAGCTGGGGAACAGTGTTTCAAAAGAAGGGAGAGAAAAAGTATGCCTCAAGTTTTATTGTTTTTTTTAATAAATATATATATATATATCTATAGAGATATATATATATATATATTCCTCAACAAATTCCCCTTCGGGATCCCAACGCACTCCATGGACTCTTCCACTTCCGATTTCCAATTTCTTTATTAACGGCAGACCGGTTTCGGCATCACGCCTTCTTCAATGCCTTGTATACATTGCGGTGTATCTTGCCCCTGTTAAATTACATTTTAGCACCTCCCCTTTGGCCAAAGACTTGATAAGAAGACACCTCATCTGGCACCAACGGGCAGGAACACAGCAGGGTTTTCCATATATCGTTCTGGATATCCCGGACCTTATTCAAAAAGAAATCCTGCATCTGATTACAATCCTCTGGATTTACCACTGGAGCCCGATCTTTGGTCTGCCTTAGTTGTCTCAACACCTTGAAAGATCTCCTTTGTGAGTCACTAGCTGCCATGATCCTAGATTCATAGAATGCTGCTTTAGTGGCCACAATCGCTCTTTTAAAGGCACCCAACTCAGCTTTTTAATTACCTAAAGCATATGGTTCATAGTGCTTATGCCATGTCCTTTCACATCGATGAAGCCTCTGCTTCCACTTTTGAAGTGAGGGGGTTTACCAGAGAGCACACATAGCCCTGTCTCTTACTCTTTCCCTACAAGCTGGGGCCACCATATCTATGATGTCCTGAATCTAACTGATAAACTGCACACTTTTCTGCTCCACATCCTCCCCCCTATTAGGAGGCTACCTTGAGGCCCCTAGGTCCTCCACTAAATGATATTTGTCAATTTAAGCCCACTGCGTACTATACACCTAACTGGTGAACTGTGTGCAACCTGAGTTGGCAGGGAGATAGGAAGCCTAATCCTAGAAAGATCTGACCAACCCCAGGGCTGTTATCCTGGTTAGACAATGCTAGTGCCTTGGTTATCTGAGAGCATGCAGGGGGAAGAGAAATGGGTTTTCTTTCTTACATTATGGAATGCTATGGTTTTATTATACCAGCACTCTAGGAACACAGGTGCATGGCTATGTAGATCCTACACTTTATATATTTAACTTTACGCAGCTAGGATGGAGCCTAATTAGCCCATCTTGCTACAGTGATTTGGGTTGAATGAGTGAATGCAAGTATGGTTGTGAATTATATTGAGTGGGCTAGATGGTCCAAGTGAGATGGTTTCCTCTAACTGGTTGCTTGAAGGATCTTTAGGAGTGCTCAGTACCAGCAACTCAAGGGTTCAGATTTACGAGCTTCTTTTGAAAATCACTCAAGATTGCTATAATATTTGGTAATAATACTGTTTATATATAGGACGATAATAGATGGTTGGTTCATGTTTTATCATGTTCTTATATGCACTTGTTGTTATAAATTGCAGCATTTGTAAAATTGTTTTTCTGTATATAGATACTGCTGTCATTACCAAGTGTTGAGAAGCCTGAAGAAGGAGGTTGGACCTTTGTAAACCTCTGAATATACGTTGTGTTTGTGTTAACTGATAGAATTTAAGAACACATTACTGAATCTATTGTTGTATGCTATTGTGGCCTTAAGTAAATGAACCTGTAACCTCTGGTTACAAATGAAATTTTAAAATAATTTTTAATTTGTCATGTTTTTAACTTGCATCATGATGTATTATTTCCAATGCAAATAGATGTTTTTATGAGTATACATTTTCCTGAACTAACTGAATAAAATTAAAAAATGTTTATATTTTTTCAGAAATTTTAGTGAGAATTGAATTACTGGTAACTGAGATACGGACCCGAGTTGATACTGAGTGGTATGTGTGTTGTGAGTGCATGATTGGTATGCTAACATAATACCCCAAAGGGAGTTTCTTCCAGACCTAATCTTCCTGAAGGTGTGCAGAGTGGGGGAACGTTTGATGTTGAGCGGGAGCTCTTCCAGGTCTTTGAAGAGATGTAGGAGTAGGCTCTTCCACCCGCTCTGCGGATACTTGGGGTTTCAGCGAGGGTGAGGTCAGCGGAACGAAGGCCTCTCTTGGGTACATGCAAGGAGACTCTTTCATTGAGGTATTGTGGTCCGATATTGTGGAGGGATTTGTAGGCGTGAGTGAGAAGCTTAAAGGTTACTCTCTTCTCGACGGGGAGCCAGTGGAGGTCTCATAGGTGCTGGGTGATGTGCTCATGTTGTGGGATGCGGAGGACGAGTCTGGCAGCGGTGTTCTGGATGGTCTGGGGTTTATGGAACAGGGATTTGTTGATTACAGTGCAGAGGGCGTTTCTGTACTCCAGTCTGCTTGTGATGAGTGCGTGGGTGACAGTCTTTCTGGATTCGGGGGAGATCCACTTGAAGGTCTTGGGAAGGATGTGTAGGGTGTTGATGTTTTTGAAAAACAACAGTGGTCCCAAACAAAAGTAATAATGAAAGAATAAAATATAGACAGAGTCAATCTATATTTACAGGACAGACATGTCCAGCCGGACAGGGGTCTTCCAGAGATTTTACTCAGTATTTATGTCTTGAAGTCACATAGAGAATACCTTCCAACAATCAACCAAAGTGGACAACAAGCCTGTGTCCAGTACTGACAGAGCGAGTACAAGCGGTGATATAGACAGCAGAGAAGGGCTTTGTAAGGCAAACCAACGTTACTCTATAAACAGTACAATTGTACAGAGTATAACATAAATGCACTAGACATTTCAGTAGTAATCACATTTCAGTTCAAGTGCATAAAAGGTCGACGGCGTTTCGGACCCCTATAAAATATCAGGGACCATCATAAGGACAAATACAATGAAAAGCCTTAGATTAATTAAGCCTCTAAATGCCTAAAAGGGGGGAGAGAAAGAAGATATTCAAAACATATACAAGGGATAAAATTCAGTAACTTGGTGACATGAGTGAGACCAGTGAACAACGACGTACCGGTCAACCGAGACACGTGGACTATAGTGCTGGTGATGTGCACTAATAACTGTGACCCGGATGATGGAGACTTGATAAGGACAGTGAGAGTGTCTTCGAGATGCCGCAGTGACTGATAACAGGATCGCTGTATTGCGTGTAAAAGTGATTCCGAGCAAACGCGTGGGCGTGTGGAGATATCGGCGCAAGTGGTTTCATAAAAGCAGTCAGGAGTGAAGGGAAAAGTAACAATGGGTGAAGACGATTTTCATATGCGGCGGGCGTGTGGACGTGAAGGGCAAGCGGCGCGGACTATTTTAAGGGTTTCAGGCTTACCGAGTCGCCTCATGAAGGAGAGGCTGGCTCCTCAGGCAGATGATACAACCGCGAGCCCTGCAAGAGTAAAAGGGGGTCAGAACCAGGAAGGCGCGGTGCTTAAAAGTGAAGAGCCGCGAAGGCTCTGTCTCGGCGTGCAGCCACTCACCAGAGTCGGGTTGCGGGAGCCGCGGATAAAGTATTTTCCGTCGGCTGGCCAGGATACCTGTCAAAAAGGAGGGGGCGCATCAGTACTATGCAGAAATTAATTAACCACGGAGCCGATGGGAGGGAGGAGGGGTGCACTTACCGGATTAGTCGGCTTGAGTGATTTCCTGGCGTCCAACACGCAGGGTAGCCAGTGTCTAATATGCTTCGACCGGATTGGTCCAAGGATTAGGCATAGAAATAGAAGACGGACACACATAGGTGCCATCTTAGAGTAATGAAAGGACAGGACAGGGCATAGAAATAGAAGATGGACCCACATGGGGGCCATCTTAGGGCAGTGGACGTGAAGGGGTGAGGGCATGCTTAAGGAACCCGGCGCGTTTAGGAGAAGACCAGTGTTGTGAAAAGAAATACAACAGACGTACATTTTAACAGTTGAATGACACCAGCATCCAGTACAAAATGATTACTTCAGAAAGGCACATAATTGTTATTGTACAGGCATAGTCATGAATTGTAAACAACCCTGTCTAACCAAAGACCAGAGGTGTCAGATAAGGGCAGTCCATTCATCTTGGACGTTGAGCCCCGAGTTCAGACTATCAGTCTTTAAAATCCATTTCAGTTCCTCTCTGTTCAAGAGGCGTGTCAGATCTCCGCCCCTGGGTGAGATTATGACTTGTGTAATAACAGTCCAGTGAATGTCGTTCTCGGAGTGTCCTTTCTCCACAAAGTGTTCCACCAAAGGAGCGTTGGGTGTTTTACACCTGATGCGGCTTCGGTGCTGGGGAATCCTCAGTTTGACCTTCTGCTTGGTTTGGCCCACGTATATCAGGTTGCATGGGCAGAGGATGGCATATACAACATTCTGACTGTTACAGTTGGTAAAGGTTTTACGAGCATTTCTTGCATTGTTGAACACAAATTCTTTGCCATCAATTGAAAACTCACATACAACGCAAGCCCCGCAGCGGGCGTGCCCAAGAAGTGGAGGTAATTGCCAATGGTCATTCAGGGTTACATTTCTACTGGATGGTAACGCAGCCCTAACCAATTGGTCCTTGAGATTTTTGTTTTTCTTAAAGGCAAACAAAGGAGTGTCCCAATTCAATATGCCTGAGTTTAAAATGTGCCAGTTCTTTTTGACACATTGTCTCACCCTACTGGAGACCGGGGAATACGTTGTTACACAAACCAATTTCTCAGTGGTCTTTTTGGGTTTGGGTTCCAGGAGGGTTTCCCGAGGACAGTACCAAGCTCTCTTCATAGAATTCTTGATGAGACGCTTGGGGTATCCTCTAAACCTCAGTTTACTCGATAGTATGTTAGCCTCACAGAAATAGTCTTCCTTTTTGTAACAATTTCTTCTCAGTCTCAGGAACTGAGAATATGGCAGACTGTCCCTCAGAGCCCTGGGGTGACAGCTGTCATATCGTAGCAGTGTGTTTCTCTCCGTAGGTTTACGGAAGAGGGAGGTGTACAGGGTGCCCTCATGATGTTGAATATTCAAGTCAAGGAAAGAGATGCTGCTTTGGCTGTGAGCAATTGTGAAGGTGAGACCATTGCAGTTGTGGTTCAGCCAGTGTAGGAGCCCATCTAGTTCAGGGATAGTGCCCGCCCAGATCAAAAAAATGTCGTCTATGTATCTCTTCCAATTTTTTAGACCTTGATGAAAGGGATTCGTGGGACACAGGATGGTATTGGTCTCTAGCCAGTCCATGTAAAGAATCGCCAGCGTGGGAGCAAAGACAGCTCCCATAGATGTCCCACGTACTTGTTGGTAGTACTGTGAGTCATACATAAAGAAGTTTTGAGTGAGGCAGATTTCTAAGAGTTGGATGATAAATATAGTTGGAACTCTATGGGGGCTGGGTCGGGTGTTGAGAATGCTCTCCATCACTAGCAAGGAGTCCCTCTGTGGTATATTGGTGTACAGAGACTCGACGTCTAGTGTACATAGAGTCTCGATGTTAGGGTCAAAGGCATGATTTTCTATGATATTTATCATATGCATACTATCCCTAATATAACACTGGGTTGTTGATACAAAGTCTCTTAGGAAATAGTTGACATAGAGGCCCAGTGGTTCAAGAACTGAACCGCATCCCGAGACGATAGGTCTGCCGGGGGGATTATCCAATCTTTAATGGATCTTCGGTAAGGTGTATATCACCGGTATTCTGGGGTTGGAGGTGTTTAGAAAATTGAATTCATGTTGGCTGATAATGCCCTTTGACATCGCATCAGTTGTCAAATGTCTGATGAGAGTCTGTAGTTCCTTGGTGGGATTGCAGGGTAACCTGCAATAATGATCAGTGTTGGAAACCTGACGCAATAGTTCATCTTTATAATTCCCAATGTCTTGTAGGACAATCCCACCACCCTTATCAGCAGGTTTAACTACGAGCTGGTTGTTATTTTTCAGGGTTGAGATGGCATTCTTTTCTTCAATAGTAATATTAAAAGGTATGAAGAGATGGGATTTCTCTAACTCAGAGATCTCTTTCAAGATAACCTTCTCAAATGTAACAATCTCTCTCGGTATCATGCTGGCTGCCGGAGAGAAGGTCGAAGGTGGTCTAAAGGGTGTGACAGTGGTTTTAGGCTCAGAGGGATTGAGTTCGAAATAGGAACGTAGTCTTAACTTACGAAAAAAGACCATCAGTTCAGATTGAAGATCCAAGAAATTGGGATATTTAGCAGGGACAAAGGAAAGTCCTCTTTGGAGGAGTGACGACTCACATTCAGTGAGTACGTGATTCGAAATATTGAAGATGGGTATCAGGTTGTGGACACAGTTAGGCGTTACCATTGGTAAAACTTGTGCCTCGTCTGGCGTTCCCCAGGGGGATTCTGCCATCTCTGTTGTTGTTTCACTTTGCCTCTCTTTTGGGGTTCTGGGTTGCCTCTGGATAAAAAATGAGAGGGATTGCGTTGATTACCACTTGTTCCTTCACCTGTATCCGAATTGTCAGATGAGTCAGCTGACGAGTCTGTGAACCCAACCACTGTGTTCCTTTTATTGAAACGTCCCCAAGGTCTAGGGGTCTGCTGGTTTGGATTGAAGTTGCGGTTAAGATAAAAATCTTTTTGCAAATAGGGATAGGTACGTTCCAAGGAAAAGAATTTGATGTCCTTCTTTACCTTGTTAGATTTTTTGTTCTGTTCTATCCGGTGAAATTCGGCAACTGTTTTATCAATTTTCTCCAAGAGGGACTTTGTATCAACAATAGTTTTGTCGTCTATGATTTGTTTCTCCAAATCCTTAATAATATCGTCTAGTTTTTTCAATTCCTCAATAGCAGTATCAATCCCAAGAACTAACCAGTGGCGTGAACAGGTAGTACCAATCCCGCTAAACCCAGTGATGTATTTGGGGTTGTCAGTGAACACACCCGGAATGTTTCTCACCTGTAAGCCAAGGGGTATAGTGTTAGACTTGAGATACTGCGTCAGCATGAGCATCATCAGTTCTAGGCGTGCATGTTTTTTCTTGTATTTCTCTAAATCATCTGGTAAGCTGGTGTTACCGGTTGGAGATGGTGCATCAGGGGTGTCAAACAAGGAAGGGCCTGCACAAATTTTGTTTATGTATTCAATGGAGTATAAGGGTGCTGGGTCAGACATAACAAGGGGAGGGGAAAAGGTACCCAGCTGTAGGTGCCGGAGGGCAAGGACCACTTAGGAGAAGTGGAGGGAACAAAAACCCTTGCAATCAACCGATTGCGCAAAGTGAATTTAATAGCAACAAGGGACCCCAATTTTAGTCTGTAGGGACCATGGGGAGCATACTTTTGAAAAACAACAGTGGTCCCAAACAAAAGTAATAATGAAAGAATAAAATATAGACAGAGTCAATCTATATTTACAGGACAGACATGTCCAGCCGGACAGGGGTCTTCCAGAGATTTTACTCAGTATTTATGTCTTGAAGTCACATAGAGAATACCTTCCAACAATCAACCAAAGTGGACAACAAGCCTAGTGTAGGGTGTTGAAGCTGGTGGAGGAACAGCGTTGATCTGTCGGGTCATGGTGAGGGAGGAGTCGAGTATCATGGTGAGGGAGGAGTCGAGTATGATGCGAGGTTCCGTGTGTGGTCCATGGGAGTGGGGGGTTGCCGAGGGCAGTGAGCCACCAGGTGTTGTTCCATTCTGAGGGGGTGGGCCCGAGGACGAACACGTCTGCCTTCTCCACGTTCAGTTTCAGACATCTGATGCTCATCCAGGATGCAACGTCTTTTGTTCATTCCTGGAAGCTGAGTCTGGTGGTGTCTGGTTCCTTCGTGAGGGAGAGCATGAGCTGGGCGTCGTCGGCGTAGGATACTATGCTGAGTCCATGCTGACTGACGATGGCGGCGAGGGGGCCTATGTAGATGTTGAAGAGCGTGGGGCTGAGCGATGATCCTTGGGCTATTCCGCAGTTGATCTCTGTGGGTTCGGAGAGGAAAGGCAGGAGTCCGATTCTTTGGGTTCGGCCGGTGAGGAAAGAGCGGATCCAGTCAAGGGCGGTTCCCTGTATGCCGGCATCATGGAGTCGGGCAGTGAGAGTGCCATAGGAGACGGTATTGAAGGCTGTAGAGAGGTCTAGTAGGATGAGGGCCACGGTGTGGCCTTAGTCGAGGAAGTGCGGATGTCGTCTGTGGCGGCAAGGAGGGCGGTCTCTCGATGTGGTTGCTGCGGAATCCGGATTGGAAAGAGTCGAGGATGGAGTTGGCTTTGTTGGAGTTCGTTAACTGGATGTTGACGATCTTCTCCGTGACTTTAGCCACAAAGGGGAGGAGAAAGATGGGTCTGTAGTTTTTGAGGTCCGTCGGGTCTGCAGAGGGCTTCTTGAGAAGGTGCTTGACTTCTGCACGTTTCCAGTCATCCGGGAATGTGCCGGATTCAAAGGGGGCATTGATGGTGTGTCGTAGCTCGGGTGCTATGGCGGCAGCGGCTCTGTAGAAGATGTGCAGCGGGCAGGGGTCCATGGATGTTCCTGAGTGAATGCTCTTCATGGTTGTGGCGGTGTCTTCGGTGGTGACCGGGGTCCAGGCGGAGATGGTAGGCTGGCTGGTGCTGCTGGAGATAGGTGTGGTTTCGGTGTCTGATGTCTGTTCTTTGAAGTTGTCGTAGAGGCACTTGATTTTGAGGTGGAAGTAGGAGCTGAGTTTGTTGCAGAGGTCCTCGGAAGGTGTGACGTCCGAGGCTTTGCTGGGGGGTGTGGTGAATTAATGAATAATGCTGAAGAGTTCCTTTGAGTTGCTGGTGTTGGTGAGGATTTTGTCCTGGATGAAGGTCCTTTTGGTGGATCTGATTCGTTTGTGGTATTCTGTCATGGCGTTATTGTAGAAGGGAGAAGATTTTCAGGCTGTTTTTGTGCAAGGAGCGCATATTTAACAACATCGCCCTTAGCTCCCCACCTGGGTCCTGATTCCCTAGTACCATAGTCCTGCTTCTCTTTCCTCAATCCCTCTTCCACCAGCACGTGTTCATGCCGGACTGTTTCGCCTCCCTGATTCTTTTCCCTGGAGTACTTATGACCTAACTCTCCAACAGATCAATAATGCATCCGATCTTAACCTCCCCACCATCCCGCTCAGTAACAAATAAGCAGCCCCCACCTCCTTCAACCCCATCAATTCCTCACTTGTGTACATCAGAATTTGGCCAGGGTTCCTGGCCCCTGGTCCTGTTCGAGCGCGGACGGGTGCTGACGGGCTTGCCTTAGGCATGACATCAACGCTCCATTGGCGCGCCCTCTGCATGCGTCTGTTGTGCATCCTTTTCAGTCTTCCTAAATAGGCCCTTCCCCCAGTCCACCAATCAGCTCTGCTCAGCAGCAGCTGACGCCCAGAAGACTACACCGCTCACCGGCGCCAAAACAAAAAGGCAACCAGGAGCGGAAGGGTGAAAAAACAGCCGACTAAAGTGCAAAGATGTGGGAAGGCAGTGCAAGTACCATTTTTAAAAGCATTAAAAAATTCAACAGCTATACTTCCTAAAAATAGCAGTATTCACGTAGCCACAGTATTCACATCACTAACCCTCAAGTTCATCATAAAATCATATAAGGGCAATCAAAACAAAGCACTGAGTGACAGATAGGTATTAGGAGCAGCAAATGTGCTGAGTTGCTGAGTAATAGCGCTGGATAATACACACTAACTGGATACCTGATATGAAAGACAGGATGCGCTAGGCTAGGCTCAGAACCCAGGCTTCATGCTGTCCGTCTGGCCCTGCTCCCTCGTCTGACACATCCCTGCCCTCTCGTGTCTGCCCGGCCTCCCCAGACCTATATTTAATTCCTTTCAGGGAGTTCCCCTATCTAGATTTCGACTGCACATCTGGGTAATTGCTTTTAAATACAGCAATGTGTGAAAAAATGATAAATAATAAAAACATCTCCCCTGCCCATAAATTCATGCCCGAGACGGGGTTTAAATATTTAATGTGAGTTTATAGAATGCAGGGGATAATTACAGAGGCCGATCAATGTGTAGCAACTGTGGGGGAATGCAGAATGTGTCTAGGGGCACTCAAGAGAGATTCAATAAAAATGCAAACCACTGCTAAATCGATTCGTTTCCAGACCCACCCGCCCAGAAAGGAACAGCTCAGTGCGTCCAAAATCAAAATATGACCCTGGCATTGATTTTTATTGAAGGAGGACCATTGTACTGTCCCAATAAAAGGGGGGAAAGCTGAAAGAGATGTGTGTATTCCTTCAAAAAGTAGGATTTTGTGAGAATATGGTCAGCTGCAAAGTTGCTTATTACCACTGTTTGTAGCTTATTTCAGAAATCAGTACACATCTGGAAATAAAAACGTATGTTTATCGTAGCTTCCAAGAGGCCCCATGCTGGCTACAGCCAGGCCTGGCGTTTTTAGATCACCTGGCTATGCAGGCTGTAAGCTATAGGCCATGCCTATCGTGAGATTGTGAAACCACAAGTTCAAATGCTGTTGGATAAAAATCGAGGAGAGTCTGAAGTTGTTAGACAGGAAATAGAGCTACTTGGCACCTGTGTTGATCATTGAGAGGTAGAGATGAGGACACTCGCTCATGCGATGCCAGAATGCCCCACCAGCACTCCACTTCTGTACATTACTTTAACAAATCATGTGATTTGTGAGCTATTGGGTTCCTCTGAATCCACAGTGCTATTGCACGTGGGCCGTATTAAATAAAGTGCCACAGGGGCACAACAGGAATATGTGCCTGCTTTCTGTGCCACGTTTTGCTTTGATATTGTAGAAGGGGCTGCAGACATTTGTGTAATACAGATAGCACAGATGCTGTCCTAAAGGGGCGTCCCCTCGTTTACATGGGAGGGTGGCCCCAGGCACATGAGGGAAACTCTTGGCCTCTGAACCTGCACTGTATTATGGACATAGGTGCTGAGACAAAGAGGACATCTGGAGGTGCTCGGACTGCTCCACAGCTGTGTGCCCTCTTAGGGCGGGAAGGGAAGGGGGCCAAAGTGAGACCCCCCAGATAGCTCCCTAAAGGTGGTGCAGTCCCAGACTGGTTGCACCTTCTGAAGGTCTCTTTACCTCTGCAACTGGGTCCATAATATGGCATGGGGAGCAGAGGCAAAGTATTTTCCTCTTTTGCATGGGGTCACACCCCCATGCATATGAGGGAACGCTCTTTTAGGATAGCACTGGTTCTATTTGTTTTTTACAGTAGGGACTGTGCACGTGCCTGCGGTTCCTTCTGTAATATTAAAGTGTCCCGGGGGCTGCAGAAAGTGAGGCACTCCCAGGCAGTGCTTGAAATGGGCAGGTTCTGAGTACCGGCACTTTTTTATTTTGAATGGGAGAGTACCTGCACTCCTCAAGAGTGGCGTAACACTTGTAATTGGAGCCTACTGCCACTTCTCAGAAACAAGCAGGTACCCTGGTACAGGGTACATGCACTTCTACTTTTCCATTTTCAGCACTGCTCCCAGGGCACTTTACATAATACTACTCTCGGTGGTTGTTGAGGTCCTTTGATTTAGTAGTCCCTCCCACACCCCCATTCATGACTGTCTCTCACCCTAGAAGCTCCACACCTCTGTTGCTCCTATCATGAAGTGAGCTGTAATTGACAGTGGGTCAGCCTCACTCAGTGTGCAAGTCCCCAGTGGTGGCTGCACTTCATAACTAGTGGTAGGGCAGGGGTGGGGCGAAGTGGGGGAGGGGTTAGATAACACAATAAAAGGGACTTACCTGCTGCCCGCCGTCTCGGGGTGTTTTGCTCCCATCTTGACTCCAATTCCCCATGGGCTGCTGCCCACTTCATAGGCTCCTAGACGCCAATCAAGACGCTGCTCTCATACTAGCAATACAGCATGAGAGCAGCGTTGTGATTGGCTTGAGTGGGCTGGTTTGACGCTACCTCAGGTCTTAGGAGCCTGGGCCTCTTCTCCATTCAGCTTTGCAGCACAGCTCGAATGGAGAGAGATCTAAGTGTGCATGGCGCTTTGGCCGGCCTTAGGCAGCTGGCCAAACCTTCATGCGCACTTACAGTGTGCACTACTCCTCCCCTGCTGCCATCATGGCCCCACCCGCCCAGCCTTGGCTGGCTTTAGGCTAAAAGAAAAATAAAATGGTTGTATTAACATTTTATTTTTCCGATTTCCCTCAGCTGTTTCTCAGTGTGTGTGTGTGTGGGGGGGGGGGAGGTGAGGGGCAAGTCCCTCCTGAGAAAGGAGAAGCTGTTTTTCTTTAATGTAGAAATACTTTCTTTTCGTCCTCAGTGCAGCTCATGCATTTCTGGAGCTCTGTAAAGCGGTCAGAAGGGGCTGTTGAGTCACGAGGGGCTGCAGAGACATTGATGCAGATATGCACGGGACTTCCAGCAGGACTGGTTCTGTCCCCCTGTTGGGAAGAACACGACCTCCAAAGTGCCTAAGATCTTCTACATCTCCAGCTATGTCTGTTCCTGTCCTGCATAAAAAGGGAGAATTCAAGATAGGTCTGGATGTTGGAGATGAGCAGAACATTCCTAGGCACAGAGTGTGCAAAGGGTGTTTCTTTTTTAGTTCTTGCATGACCAAGGCAGTCTTCAGCGAGGCGAGAATGCCCTCTGCAGATTAAACTCTTAGTGCAGGGTTATCGCCTTAAGAAGCTCATCTAACCACCCGCTTATCATGAAGGGAGTGCCATGGTCCTCAGCACAGTTGTGGAGACTCTAGTTGGCCATCATAGCAACCGGGAACTCAAAAACTGAGCAGAATGCGACTGGTGAGGACAGCCTCTCTTGTTGGAAGTGATGGAGAGACATGCAAGGTAACCTGACAGATTCTCTGCTGAATCAGGTTTATTTCATATTTTGTTTACAAAGAAAAAAGTTTAAAAATCCAATAGCAAGACGTAGTGTGTGGAAACAGGTTATAACTCCAATAACTTGTCAACCTAATTTGGATTAGGCATAAAATATTTAAAACATATACATGGTAAACATTTCCATTTCTGTGATCTAGCCAAAGAAAAACCAAACAAATAAAGACACAAATAGACAAGCACTATCATTAATGATTTAAAACAGTGCGAAAACTGAGCCTCTGAAGCATCTGTCTGGGAAGCTCTGCTACAGGAATGGAACGTTCATTTTCCCGATCCTTGGAACTGAACTTATTAACAAAAATGTTTTGCATTTGAACGCACAGCCCTCGGTGGAGAGGTTTTTGGTAGCAGGAGTCATGTGATCTGACAGATATCTATTAGGAGACAGCAAACACATGGACTTTTTTCTGTCAATTTTTTGGGGTACATTTCCAATACAAAACAGAATCTCCATAGTCAGTATGTTATGTTATGTTCGCAGTTTTGTAAAGAGCATGGTTACTCCATATGGAGTGTCCCCGTGCTTGGCTACCAAAGAAGAACCACTTTGTAATGGTAATGTTTGTTACCGTGGAAGGATGCCCTGTAGCAGCCTGTGCTGCACTTTTATATCAAAGCGGTACAAAAGGGGGTGGTGATGGACGGAGCATCTGAACCAATCAAACACTCACACCCAGTCAACAGATCTGGGTTTAATCCATCACCGTTCTTTAGCCAACTCTGCCACCCCAGTTCAGACATGGCCATATGCAAATCAGTCTGACCCTGTGCCTCATGGGAACAGTCCAGCCCGAACTGCCAAGAAACCGGTCCTCGGAAGCTTGTTTCCAGTCCAGGGAAGGCATGGCATGGCAGTTCGGGCTGGACTGTTCCCATGAGGCACAGGGTCAGACTGATTTGCATATGGCCTTGTCTGAACTGGGGTGGCAGAGTGGGCTAAAGAACGGTGATGGATTAAACCCAGATCTGTTGACTGGGTGTGAGTGTTTGATTGGTTCAGATGCTTCATCCACCACCACCCCCTTTTCTACCGCACTTTTATATCAGACAGTTGCTTGTACAGCTGCTGTCCATCTTGTAAATGCTGGTGCTGCTAAATAAATATGTGTTTGAACTGCTGCTGCCCATTGTGGTATCTATTTCCTGTGTTTCACAGGATCTTAAGGAAACTCTTTCACCATATACAGGCGTGGCTTGGTCAGTGAGAAGGGTCTGATTTGAAGCATGACAGTCTTTACTTTGTCCATGAGGGTGGCGGAAGACATTAAATCCTCTACCCTGGCACAGGGAAGACTGCCATATTTAGAGATCACTGCTGGCCCATTCTGATTCAATCTTAATGGTCAGTCAAGTAAACAGCAGCCCAGTGCTGTTGTTCACCGGGGTGGGGGGTGAGTTGGGGGGGAAGACAGGTAAAGGTCAGGCGGGCCTCCCAATGAGTATCTCGTCTTCAAAGAAATTGTCCCCACAGCACTACAAGTTGGGTGGGTGGACACAGTCTGTTAAGCAGCCGTTCACAAAACGTTGTCGTTCAGAAACAAACTTGTAAATTAAGAGTTTGTCTGTGAAAAACAAAAAATAATGAACCCAACCCGCTGGGATATTACTCCCAGGGTGTAGGTGTCATTTTTTATGTCCATGACCGCCAGGAAAAACCTGGACAGTGGTGACAGCAGAGATGGACAGAGAATAAAGACAGACTGTCCACTGTAAATATGGTAGGCAGTCTGATGTTCTTACTGCTACATTCGTTACTCCACTAGACTGTCTTTATAGGTTTTCTGATGGTAGAGTCACGTCCGAACACTGACAGTTCTTCAGACTCTGAATACAACAGATGAACCTAGGGTTTGGCAGAGAGGATACATCTGTCCACCAAACTGTAAATCAGCCCTAAATCCTGTATGAAGAAAAGAGCCCTTGTTTCTGCATCCGCCTCAAACCATTATGCACATTGCCCACTGAAGCTTGAGTGGACGCAAGTATTGATTCCTAAACCAAAGACTACCTGATTGCACCATGTGCTCAATTCTCGGATTTCATTTTGAGCAATCTGGCCATGCTGGGAATTGTAACCTTCAGTTGTAATTGGATAATATTACAATAAAAATGATGTGTACATGGTCATCCCAGGACAGGATACACTGAGCCAAGTCACAATGCCATTTAGGAGCACGTGAAGGAGTACTTCACGTGCTCTTAAATGCCTTTGTGAATTGACCCCAAAGCATTTAAAGTGGAAGTGTTCATTAAATATGTATATACATTAACTACAAATATCAAGGACAGTGAACTCTTTGCAGTTTTATTAATAGGGAATTGGACATTTCCGCACCAATTCACAATGGCATTTCTGAGTATGTGAAGTGATAATACTCGAGTACTATTTTGCATACTCAGCCATAAAGGCCTTCTTGAAATGCCACCATAGTGGTATGTGTATGTCAGTCAGGTGATCTGACAGCCCTAGAACCAGCATCTGTCTGTCTGTCCGTGTAGGTGAAGTGGAGTGCAGTGCAAAATCGCAGGGAAAAAACCTGTTTTTAAAAATGTAAATGAATCATATGGTGGGACGCTGAGATCATGGTTCTTCTAGATAGAGTGCCCACTGGCAGCAATGCTAGGGCCGCTGCATAGCGCCATTTGCATATTCTGTGTTGAGAGTTCCGCGGAGGGACCTCGTGCGGAATCCGGCCGATTTGTGAGTAGTAGTACTTGTGAACGATTGTGTCTGCTCTATATGGTTACCACTCTCTATCCAGCAGCCTGTCAATGCCCATCGTCCCCGAAAAATGATTCCCCTCATGAAAATGAGTGGAAGCTGTAGGGGACAGGGATGGGGTCAGGCCCGGTTCTAGAGGGTGGGCCGGGTGGGCCCGGCCCACCCAAAGATGAGCCTGGCCCACCCAAACAGGAGCCTTGGCCCTCGCAGTGAGGGCTTGAAGGCAGGCGTGCAACGCACAGGTCGTGTGTGTCAGCCCGGGCCGAGACAGCTTCCCGGGCGCGCACACACACAGACAGTTTAAGATTATCGCAGCCGCACCAAAGTACTTAACAGGTCTTTAAAGACCATTAACATGTTAACGAGGCTTTGTTTACTTTTTTCACCCCTTCATCTCTGCATGTTGAAAGGGAACAAATCCTTTCTTGGACACCGGTAACCTTTGATAACCTTTGCCTACGTCCTGCTGCGTTGATATTTCTTTTTCTATGCAGCGCAGCGGAAAGTGGTCTGTTTATTCCTAGTCACCCCCTGACCCCTGCAGCTGCTTATCACATAAGGCTGACACACAAAGTATGACTAATGGAGTAGGTAAGAGAATGTGTTACAAAACAAATTATTTTTAAAATCTGCACAGGCCCAGCAGGACACATACTTCGTATGTGCTTCATTTAAACAGTTTTTATAATTTCATCGTAGCCGATGCTGGTCAACAATAAAACAATACAAAATGCCCAGATAAAGTTGGTGATTAATGATCCTGCTTTAGAGCAATCATTTGTCTGTTAGTATTTTTTAAATGCAGACGCACTGTATTTTATGTGGATAGCTCAGTGGGTTACTGCCTCTGTCACAGAGATTCTTGTGTTACTTCAGAAGTTAAAATCCTAACAAAAGGCAGTGAACAATGAACTGCCACCAAAGAGCTGCAAACAAACATGAATGGTATAATTAGAACTTCGCTTTTTTGGTTTTGTGATATAGTTAGAACTTCCCCAGTCTTTCATTATTCTAATGTTGCTAAAATGAGTATGTTTGGGCAGATCTACATTTTTATCAGTAAAGCTGACCCCCATGGAATACTCTTTAAATCCTACGGTTGTGTTTCCCCAGACCAAACCCCCTTAAAATATACTGCCCACCAGAATGGATGACACGTGATTCCTACACCTTGTAATCCTCACACACTTACAGAGACAATGACATTCCCTGTAGACTGATCTACATACTTGTATGATTCATTGTCTCTGTAAGTGTGTGCGTGGTGTAAAGTACTGACACACACTACATTGATATGAGCAGCGTTATACAACAAATTAAATGCATATGAGAGAGGGGATACGTAAACATGAGGGGCACTGGTGGAGGGTGGTAGTAAGGGAGTCTGAGGAGGAGGTCATGAGGGGGAGGGGCTACAGAGAGACGAGGGGCACTGGGGGAGGGTGGCAGTGAGGGAATCCGGGGAGGAGCTCATAAAGGGGAGGGGCTATGGGGAGATGAGGGGCACTTGTGGCGTGTGGCAGTGAGGGAATCCAAGGAAGAGGTCAATAGGGGGGGCATGGATGGATGAGGTACACTGTTGGAAGGTGGTAGTAAAGGTGTTTATGGAGAAAGAGGTTTTTGGTGCAGCGCCAAAAAAGACTTTTGCATCAGCGCTGAAGCCGGCCCTGTTGTGGAAAAGTAAATTTTGCCATGTTGTATGTGCCTACGTGTTCCCCATCTTATGTTATATGTGCATGATCGATATGCATGTATTCCCCTCTGATCGATTAAAGACTCTAGTATGCCAGTTTCCAGTCCTCGTGAATACAACGAATGTTAGGCCTATGTAAAGCTACTTTGCCACGTTTTACAGTGTGCACGTTAATTCATTGAATTGTCCCCGTTTCTAGGCCTCAAAAGGGCCCGGACTCAGATTCAGCTCCTGTTTCCTGAACTCTCCGAGGAGCGATACAGCCCCCACCTGTATCCCTGACCCTTCACTTACTTTCATGCCTCGCAGTGCCCGGCTAGGCCCGGCTCTGCCTCCCAGTCTGCCAAGAGTATGTTATGTTTCTAGTTATCAGTCCAGCCCTCCTTCTCTGCATTCCTAAGCTACTGAATCGCATCAATAGTTTCCGTCATGGTCTAGCCTTTATGTCTCCATGTAAGAGAAATACTGTATTCATATTCATAGAATATTCCTCGCACATGCAATACATTTAGAATAATGCATGCACCAGTCTTAGTGTCTGTTAGCCTTTACCCTGATAACTTTTGGATTCTATCAACATGTACTATAAACACCAGATACTAGATATGCCTAGGTACATGTCGCTCTGACCCTCCAGACTTTCGTCTCCTCTTCTAGTGCAGAAGTCATAGCCCCCAGTTCTCCCTGGTAACACGTCATTGCCAGTTTACGCGCACCACTAGGTTAGAGGTCCCAGCTGCTCAGGTAGCCCCCTCCATGTTTCCGCCCCGTTTATGATATATTCTGTTACGTTTGCATCACATGTCTATGTATACGCCCTGTACACACCTCTTGTTACACCCACTTTATGCCTTATCTTTCGCGACTGCTACAAACTCCGCCTATTGCTACGCCTACTGTATTGAATGCAATGTAATTGTTTTTAGTATATATATTAATGCACTGTTATTAAAAGCCAGCCAATTCCCAGATCCTGCCCCCGGCAGCTGCCATCCTATTCCCATGCAGGCCGTCCTGTTCCTGTCCTTTTATGCCTGATTAAAGCCTGTATACTTCAGCTACCTCGAATCTTGACTCTTATTTATTGAGCTATCTGTTATTAGAGTATCCTGAAAAATAGAACCGGTAATTAATTATTTATTAACCACATAATGGCGCCCGAACATGGACTTGCCCTTTCCCCACGCGCCGGAGAAGCCACGCAGGCCCCCTGATCCTCTGCAGCCGTGACGGAACCATACCGGCCACGTGCAGATATTTCTGCTTCAAGTATCCCTCAGGTCCACGGAGGAGACGGAGGTTGCGGTCCAGCGTCCAGACGAGGCGGTGGAGGAACGCGGCGAGTCCCGACCAGAGCCCAAGCCGAGAGTCCAAGGTCCGAGGTATCCGGAGGCCCACCTGTAATGTAACTGAAGTCCGAAGTTCGTCCGTCGTCGTAGCAGTCCAGTCCAGTCCGAGGCCTTCCGTTCTTGCTGCCCGGTGAGTACCATTGCTGGGGTAGTATCTAGACAGGGTCAATTAATTTGTCTCTGGTCCGTGGGTTTGGGTACACAGATCCAACACGAAGTGTCCACCTAGGTGGATGCGGGTCCTGACGTGTCTCTTTATGAGACCGGTAAGTTTCGTACTGTTTTAGCAGTGCATCTAGTCATTCCAGTAAGTTCTGTTCTGTTCTCGAGAAATTCATGTGTTTCTGTTTTCAGTATTCCAGGTAGTATTCTGTCCGAACTGTTATTTTAAATGTTATTTCATGTGTTTTCAATGTTGTGGTATGAGTGATTTGTTTTCAAGTTATTATTGTGTTTATCGTGTATTGTATTTGTGTCCAGATTCCAGTCTAAGTCATGCCTCTGTTCTCGAAGTTACGTCAGTTAAAAACCAGGAAAGGTCTCCTCGAAGAAGCAGTTCCTGTCCCGCCTAGGGACAGTCCAGGTCATTTTATGTATCATAAACATGGCATAAGTGCCATATTATATCTAGACTTATGGGTCGAGTATACTAAAGATCTAGAAGAGAAATATAGATGGCCTGTATCAGGTACATGGGATGCCGAGTGCATCATGCGAGTAGAAGAAGCATTATGGAAAAAGAAATCCAGACAGTCCCAGAAAGATGCCATCGAGTTATGGCGCAAAGAATCTCATAAAAGAACCGAAAAAGAAATCAGAAAGTCAGAATTAAGTAGAGAATCCTCAGAAAGAGCCCAAGAAAGGGAATTAATCGAAGTAGGTGAACGAGTTAAAGCCGAACAGTCAGAGAGACAGAGAAATGCCCTTATTAAGGGTATGTATCCTCTTCTTGCCGAGGGCTTGCCAAAAGCAACCCCGGAAGCACCATGTAATTTTCCGCCGACATTGGGTCCGATTAAGCTACGTCACAAACCGACCGCAGCTGATATTTTTCTCTCGTCCTATTTGGATGACACAGTCCCAGAATATGCAAATCCTGTTCCGCCAGCTCCTGTAAATAATGTAATTCCTGTTCCTCCAGCCACCGAGGCACCTGTTACAGCACCTGTTACGGTACCCCCGGTCCAGCCCATAGTACAAGTTCCCGCTACATCGGTCACTCTGCCAGCACGAAGAGTATCAGTCGACGATTCTAGTATAGGGGCCGCGGGGGGAGGTCTTCCTGGTACCCCGCCGCCACACAAACGTGTAACGTTAGTCGAGTTACATGAACGTGCGTTACAGCGTACGCCCAAATATCAGTCCGTTGCAGATATCAGACGAGCTCTCACCGAATGCCGTTATGATCCAGTCCCAGGCGATGATAATATGGTTATATATTCATTGCGTGTAAGACGGGTGACCGAGTATTTGGACACCCTACCGAATATGAAAGAAGATCTAGACAGAATATATCGTTTCATCCGTACAGGAGACGATCCAGAAAGTATTGGCGAAATCATGTCTCTAAGGAAAGCTGAGACCCAGCTCATGCTATTAAAATTTCTGATCAATTGTTTAGTAAGGGAACAAGATTGTCCGACTAAAGATCCGATCGAAATGAGAATTCTGACAAAGTGGAGTGATCATATAGCCGAGGGTAGACACAAGACACTCAGTAGTATAGAGTATGTACAAGAAAATTCGTAAGGAAATAATAAGGTTACACGAGAAACGCAAAGCAGCACAAGTAAGCGAGAAAGAAGACAACACTGATACTGAAGAGGTAGAAGACGAGAATACCGCCAGAATAGCGTATGTAGGTAAATCTAGACTTCTAGACCGACATTCACGCCTAGAACACAAGAAAGTTTTTCACCTTCCAGCACTAGAACAAGAGAATCTTGAACAAGTATTTCAAGCTACCGATCACATTCTGAAATCACGTATCGGTTATAGTGAACTTAGTACCATGCATGAACTAGAACTAGCCCGATCAGCAGTCCGATGGACTACTGATTCTACCACTTTTCCAGATGAAATAGTGGCACAAATGTTTCTGAAACTGCCCCCAGCCGAGCAGCGACTGGTGGGTATGTATATGACCCAGCACCTCATCACACTGTATGAGGGTCAGCATTCTGATCCAGGTCCGTTACATGATGTTCTGAACGAGTTACTCCAATATAGATGGAGAGGTTTAGGTACCGATTTAAGTAGTATCATTCTAGAACAGCGCCACAAATATAGAACGTTCCTGAATCCGCATTTTGTTCATGTCTCACCTCCAGAAAGTAAATCATTTTACATAGATAGACAGCATCCGTTACGAGAAGTACACCCAGTTAGGACAGCGGGTGGTGAAATGCAACGAGTATTTGTTTACACCCCTATCACAAAGATGGAACTCTTAGAGATGAAGAAATTAATTCCTTGTCACGACAAAGATCCAGCAGGGTTCCATCGAGAATTAAAAGACATGCTCCGTATGGGAGAATACACGTATCCAGATATCATTAAAATGCTAAAGGTCCTGTTGCCCGCAGGGGTATATGAAAAACTCAAGGAAAAAGAATGGGAGGTGGGAGAGAAAAAGATAGATTGGACAGCTCTAGAAGCTGAAGATAAAATACGAGTACCAGGTACCGGTCTTGGGGACAAATGTAGAGAATTGCCCGAGTTATTGATTCAAGTTTTGCCAAGGTTACTAGCCACGAAAAAGGAAGATTGGGATGCAATCTCAGCATGTAAACAGAAACAGGATGAAGACACTAGTGATTTTTATTCTAGATTTGAAAAATGTTTTATTATTAACAGTGGTTTGAAGACAGGTAGCGAGTCATACCCTCATCTTTTTGTTACTAAACTAGTCGAGAATTCAAGCCCACAAGTTAAAAATCGAGTTTTGAAAGTCGAAAGTACCTGGCAAGCTAGTACCCCGTCACAAATGCTTCAAATGCTCCAGTATCACCAGAATAGAATCAGGGAAGAGCAAGAACACGAAAGGAGACGTATGAAAGACACGAAAATGAAAGTACTAGTTGCACAATCTGTTCCACAAGACAGTCAGAAGAGGGGTCCGAATCAAGCTAGTCATCCTGCAGCTCCCGTTAAAGGGACATGCAATTATTGTAAACAGCCAGGTCATTTTATAAACGAGTGTGCAGTTCTGAAACACAACATAGCTACTGGTAAGACTAAAGAAAGACCACGTCCGCCTAGACCAGAACAAGTCTCACAGACTTCTCAGTCACCGCAGAATGCACAACAGACAGTTCCAGCACCGCAGCCTATCGCTGCAACACAGCATGTTACACAGCAGATGTACCAGTATGCCCAGACAGAGTATCCAGAGTATCAACAGTATTCATGAAACAGCCTAGAGAGGGAGGTAGGCTTGCCTCTCATCGAGATACCTGTAGATCAAGAGGGTCCCTATGTGCACAGTCAAGTATTAGGGAAAGACAGAAAGTTTTTGATTGATACAGGGGCAAGTAGGACTACTATCAGTCATGACGAGGTTCCAGGGGCTCCGCTCTCAGGCTCTAGAAATGTTTCCCTTGGATTTTCAGGAAAGCCTATTGTTAACGAGATTTCAAAGCCAGTTACTCTAGAAGTTGGTCCATTGTCCCGAACTACTGATTTGTTACTTACGAAGTCATGTCCAGAAAATTTGTTAGGCATTAAAACATTGAAAGAATTAGGTGCAGTAATTTGCTGCTCTCCAGAAGGAATACGATTGTTTTTGCGTGACTTTAAAGGTCACTATGTATTACGCGATTTTGATCCAAGATTATCCAATGTACCGCAGCATTTATGGGCGCAAGGTCCAACTGATGTAGGTTTTATGCAAATCACACCCCATCGTGTGACTCTCAAGCAAGGTATAGTCTTGCCACGAATCAGACAATATAAATTGCCACCTGAGGCTGTAGCAGCCTTATCCAAAATTATTGATGAGCTCATTGCTCAAGGAGTGGTTGTAGAAACTGACTCCAATGTATGTAATTCTCCTATCATTCCAGTCATGAAACGTACTGATCCAAATGCACCTCCAGTATATCGATTAGTGATTGACCTTCGAGAACTTAATAAATGTATCATACCCCAGTATCCAGTAGTCCCAGATATTTCATCCCTATTGACAGCCATTGATTCTGAAGCTACATTTTTCACTGTCATCGACCTCAAGAATGCATTTTTCAGTGTCCCCATTCATCCAGACAGCCAGTACCTTTTCGGTTTTTGTTTAAATGGAAGGAGCTATAAATTCACACGAGCTCCTCAAGGTTTCACAGAAAGTCCTAGTATTTACAGTCAAGCACTTAAAAGACAACTAGACAATATCCACATGCCAACTGACACTGCCCTGCTCCAGTATGTCGATGATCTACTGATCACAGCCCGTTCTGAACGTGACTGCGAACGAGCGTCACTTACAGTTCTGTATTTTCTGGCCGAGATGGGGCACAAGGTGTCCCCTTCAAAGCTCCAGTTCTGTGTCCAGCAAGTGATCTACTTAGGCCACTTACTGTCCAAGTGGGGTAGGCAGTTGACACCAGACCGTATCCAGTTGATAGCGAGTCTTCCACAGCCCAAGACACAGAAGGAGGTACGTGCTTTTATTGGCCTCACTTCTTACTGCAGACAATGGATTCCTCAGTATGCATTTCTAGCCAAGCCACTGATACAGTTAACGACACAGGAGGCAGCCGTATCGACTGTCCTCCCTTGGACATCTGAACATACACTTAGTTTTAATGAATTAAAGAAAGCCTTATGCCAAGCACCTGTTCTAGCAACACCGAACTACAGTAAGCCTTTTACACTTTTTGTCACAGAACGTGATGGTACTGCATTATCTGTTCTCACACAAGATCAAGCAGGACAGTACAAGCCTTGTGCTTATTTCTCGAGCACATTAGATCCAGTAGCCCAGGCTCTGCCTGCGTGCCTCAAGTCAGTTGCAGCCACAGCTCTAGCAATCAGACAAAGTGATTCCATAGTATTAGGACACTCCCTGTGTAAAAAGTTCAATCGGGTCAGGGACAATCGATATTTGCCCGGCAGTATTGCCTCTGTGACCCTCTAGTTATTTAAATCAATGAAGAGGCAGGCGCTGGAGACTGGAAAGCAGGAAACAAGGGTTTTTATTCTCTCCGGAGGAGAACACAACGAAACGGACAGAAGGTATCGTTCTGAGGTGCTCTAACTGTATTCCTGAGGCTTGGCCTCTTATACACACATTTATGACTTTATTGTAGATTACACATACATGTTAAAGCTTTGATGTACGGAAAAGACATTCTCGGAACTCCCCTTTGGGCCCGTTCCCACACACATTTACAGTTGAAGTCCCCACCCTAGTCACAACAGGTGATGAGCATCGCGCAGCTGGATAATCCGCCGATTCACGGAATGTGGGGGGTTTGATCGGATCTCATGGGGTGGGGGCTTTGATCAACCCGGGGATTCTTTGATGGGGGAAGCTTTCTATTGTACGGGGAGGGGCAAGGATGGTATCGGCAGAGCTGGGTGTCGGCTTGGGAACGGGGAGGACAAAACGGGCACACGGGGAAAAAGGGTTTTGCATCTAAGGGCCGGAGATCATGAAAGGAAAGCAGGGAGGTGTCGCGCTGGGAACAGGATGAGGGCCTGGGGCAGAGCAGCGCCGAAGAGGGGTTTATGACTCAAGGCAGGTGCAAGCAGGGGGTGGATAGCGTGCAGGCTTAGTGAAGGCGAAGGGCTATGTCAGGGGCCAGCGGCATGCAAAAGGGTTCGTTCTGATCGGGGCATCTTAGAAAATGGCGGGCGCGCACGACAAAAGTGTGGCATCAGGGGAAGAGGCAAGATGGCGCAGATAATGTTCACCAAAACGTACTAATTTTCAACACCTGACAGTACAAGTTCCACACTCCGTGGAAGTTCTTTTAAACGGAACACAGACACAGCACTTGACCATTGCACGTTTAACAGGTTATGAACTGACACTGTTCCAGCCACACATAGAAATCAGACACTGCAACGTTCTAAATCCTGCTACCCTGTTACCATCAGTTACTTCAAATCCTGCCACACATGACTGTGTGGAAGTCATTAATACTATGACTAAGCCAAGACAAGATCTGACAGACATTGCATTACCTAACCCTGACCTGACACTTTATGTGGACGGTTCATGTATGAGAACTAGTACAGGAGAACTAGCAGCCGCGTACGCAGTGACTACTGACACTGAAGTTATAGAAACACACCGTATTGACATCCTGTCTGCTCAAGCAGCAGAGCTAATTGCTCTGACCCAAGCCTGCATACGTGCCAAGGACCTGAAAGTAAACATATATACAGATTCACGTTATGCATTCGGAGTTGTACACGACTTCGGAGTACTCTGGCAGGAGAGAGGTTTCATGACTTCTCATGGAACCAAGATTCAGCATGGTCTCCTCATTCAAGCTCTGTTAGATGCAATACATTTACCGACAGCTATCGCTATCATGAAGTGCAAGGCACATACGAAAGTTACTGACATCATTTCCCAAGGTAACGATCTAGCAGATCGAACAGCCAAGCTTACAGCTCAGACACCAGACATTCCAGTTAACAAGACACAGACATCCACTCCAGAACAGACTACCTGTATGACAGTTAAGGACCCTACACAAGATGTCATAGACATACAGTTACATGCTACTCCTGAAGAAATCAAGAAATGGTCCGAACAAGGAGGGGTCCAGACAGATCAGGGATGGGTGACGAAGGGAAAAGCCACATGGTTTCTCCCCGACTCCATGGTTCAAGTCATTATCAATACCGCACATAGTCCAGCACACCTAGGAGAAAAAGCTATGTTAGACAGTATTCAGAACCTTTGGTTCAACAAGCACTTGCGAGCTGCAGCCAAGCAGAAAGTCCGTACTTGTATGATATGTTGCCAGTTCAATCCAGGTAAAAGTGTCCCGGTGGAACAAGGTGGATTCCAACCTCCTGACCACCCTTTTGAAGTCCTCCAGATGGATTATATTCAGATGGAGCGATGTCGAGGTTTCAAGTATGTCCTTGTAGTTGTATGCGCTTTGTCCAGGTGGACAGAAGCATATCCAGTTCCAGATTACACAGCAGCGACCACTGCCAAGCAGTTGGTTCGTGAATTTTTTCCCCGTTATGGACTCCCTAGGGTCGTGTATTCTGATAACGGCCAGCCATTCTCATCCGAGTTAATGAAACATGTTTCCCTTCTGTTAGGGTACCAGTGGAAGTTCCATTGTGTGCGCCATCCTGAAGCAGCCGGTCTCGTAGAGAGACATAATCAAACCCTGAAAATCCGTATTGCTAAGACATGTAAAGAGAAAGGTGTAGACTGGCTAGTTGCCCTGCCAGTTGCTTTATTCTACATGAGAATGGTCGCGCATTCCAGATCAGGTCTGTCCCCTTATGAGGTCGTATTCGGCCGCCCCCCAAACATGTGGGGTACACCTAGACCCCGCAGTATTACAGATGTTTCCAGCAATATGTTGACAGATTACCTAGCTTCCTTGATGTCTGCCCTACACTCTTGTCGTTCCCAGGTTGCCGCCGCATTCCCAGACAATACCGAAGTGAAACCGCATGAGGTCATTCCAGGCGACCTTGTCTTTGTAAGGAACTTTGATCGTTCAAGTCCGCTGGAGCCTCGTTGGAAGGAGCCGCGACTTGTTCTCCTGACCACCCGCACGGCCGTGAAGTTGGAGAGCCGCAAGGGGTGGGTCCATCTGTCTCATCTAAAGAAGTTCCATGGAGTCCGAAAAAAAACATTTGCAAAGGACATTTCTAAAGACTGCCTGAAACCAGACACTGATTTGAATCCTGAACTAAAAGTTCCTCTGTTAGAGAAAACTCCGCAACAGGAGTATAAGTTAAAGCTCCGGTCTAGTAAAATAAGTCAGCCAGTTTAATTGTCTAAGTCCCTCTCGGGTGAAACGGTTAGACAGGTCCCTGACATGTATGAGATAGACCCCCATAGTGAGAGAGTTAGTCAAAACTCTATACGATGTATCGTCATTCTAAGTTTCCTATTGTTTCTAAGTTTGATGGTTACCTGCACAAGTTATGCATTACATTTATGTTTTCCAATTTCTCATGTAAATATGTTTGCTAATGCTACAGTAGAGCACACTTTTAGTGATCTGCCTCCTCACGAGCTATCCTATCGTCTTGCTATGCGTAATAATACATTCATCCGAATGTTACACTATTCACACCAGACCAGCAATGCCACTAATTGTTGGGTGTGTGGTCGACTCCCCCCTTTCCAGACACCGAAGGGAGTTCTGCCACTCTTTCCTTATCCGTTTTCACATAATGGTTCGTGTGGAGCAAGGTCCATGTTAACGTCATCCTCAACTGATATGTTCCTTCTGAATAGTACATGTTTCCCAGACAAGCAAGGTCTCACCCATAGAATAGGGTTAGATCTAGAAAATGAAGTATATGATTTAGGTAATTATTCCTCGAATTTCATGGTCCTGAATGTTCAGTCCGATACTACTCCAGATGTACCTGCTATTTCAGTACTACCAGTCAAAGGCGAATTATGTGTCAGAAAGAATGGTTCCGCACATGTAGGACATAGTGATTGTACTACTACTGTCAAGTATAGTGACAGTGGGAAATCTATTTTCAAAGCATCACGTCATTCTTATTTTGTTTGTGGTCAGACCGCATATGTTCGTCTGCCCCTCGATTGGGATGGAGCATGTTACATTGCCTTCCTACTGCCACCAGTTTTTCTAGCCCCATCTGATTATCATAGAAACACGCATCTAGTACACGTCAGACATAGAAGGGAGATCGAGTCCCCGATTGTCGATCAAACTGAAACTACTCTAGAACAATATCAAGATTTCAATAAAGGTTTCTTCTTCTTTATAGGACCTATCCAGAATAGTAAATTAATCCGTAGGTTAACCAGAACCCTTGAAGCAGTAGTGAATGAGACTACTTCTGCTCTAGGTAACTTAACCGAAGAGCAATCTGCTATGAGATTTGTCGTGCTCCAAAATCGTCTCGTTCTTGACGTCATTCTGGCCGATAGAGGAGGAGCATGTAGAGTCATCGGATCTAGTTGCTGCATTTTCATTCCTAATAACGCGCCGTCTGTTTATTCAGCTATAACCAGACTTCATAAAATTGCCCATCAGTTACACCAGAATCCAGGCACCTGGACATGGTCCGGTTGGCTCTGGAGTATCATATCTGCCTGGGGATGGAAAGTATTGTCATTCCTAGGTATTGCAGTAATGATCATATTCAGTTGCTGCCTCTGTATACAATGTGGCCCTGCGATTTGCGGCATTTGTGCTACCTCTTGTATTCCTAGTCCTAAGTCCCGTTCCAAGACAATTCGAGACGAGCAAATGATGCTATATGAAATGATAGATGGTATCATGAATATTGATGTTTCCTGATGGAAACGTAGGGCACAAGGAGGGAATGTGGAAAAGTAAATTTTGCCATGTTGTATGTGCCTACGTGTTCCCCATCTTATGTTATATGTGCATGATCGATATGCATGTATTCCCCTCTGATCGATTAAAGACTCTAGTATGCCAGTTTCCAGTCCTCGTGAATACAACGAATATTAGGCCTATGTAAAGCTATGTTGCCACATTTTACAGTGTGCACGTTAATTCATTGAATTGTCCCCGTTTCTAGGCCTCAAAAGGGCCCGGACTCAGATTCAGCTCCTGTTTCCTGAACTCTCCGAGGAGCGATACAGCCCCCACCTGTATCCCTGACCCTTCACTTACTTTCATGCCTCGCAGTGCCCGGCTAGGCCTGGCTCTGCCTCCCAGTCTGCCAAGAGTATGTTATGTTTCTAGTTATCAGTCCAGCCCTCCTTCTCTGCATTCCTAAGCTACTGAATCGCATCAATAGTTTCCGTCATGGTCTAGCCTTTATGTCTCCATGTAAGAGAAATACTGTATTCATATTCATAGAATATTCCTCGCACATGCAATACATTTAGAATAATGCATGCACCAGTCTTAGTGTCTGTTAGCCTTTACCCTGATAACTTTTGGATTCTATCAACATGTACTATAAACACCAGATACTAGATATGCCTAGGTACATGTCGCTCTGACCCTCCAGACTTTCGTCTCCTCTTCTAGTGCAGAAGTCATAGCCCCCAGTTCTCCCTGGTAACACGTCATTGCCAGTTTACGCGCACCACTAGGTTAGAGGTCCCAGCTGCTCAGGTAGCCCCCTCCATGTTTCCGCCCCGTTTATGATATAATCTGTTACGTTTGCATCACATGTCTATGTATACGCCCTGTACACACCTCTTGTTACACCCACTTTATGCCTTATCTTTCGCGACTGCTACAAACTCCGCCTATTGCTACGCCTACTGTATTGAATGCAATGTAATTGTTTTTAGTATATATATTAATGCACTGTTATTAAAAGCCAGCCAATTCCCAGATCCTGCCCCCGGCAGCTGCCATCCTATTCCCATGCAGGCCGTCCTGTTCCTGTCCTTTTATGCCTGATTAAAGCCTGTATACTTCAGCTACCTCGAATCTTGACTCTTATTTATTGAGCTATCTGTTATTAGAGTATCCTGAAAAATAGAACCGGTAATTAATTATTTATTTACCACACTGTCATGGCCTTTCTGTTTTTGTTTATTTAATTGGCAGTTGGGCCATAAGGGCCACTGTGGAACATACTTTAAAGTGCGTGCTAATTATATTTATTGCTCTATTCAATGTTTTAAGTATGAAGGGGATTTTACTAAAGTTTTTACCGGGAGATGGTGCCTGAAATGGGGCGGGGCCCAAGGTCATCTGTGAGATAAGGTGCACTGGAGAGGAATAGTGGCTAATCAAGCTTGTAAGGGAGTGCGTTGAAGAGTCCGTGGTCAGGTGGAGGTAGTAATGAAGAGGGATTCTCCCTGAAGGCTCGCACAGAGGGAGCCCGAGAAGTGTCACTTGCCTGATACTCCCACCTCAGAAACCTCCTCTTCCCATCAAAGGGACATTACATAGAAAAAACACTTTTTGAGAGTGATCACATTTAGAAAGAGATTTTGAAAAGAGTGCGTTTTACTGGGCCTTGTAAGACTAAGAAGAGATAAAGGAAGGCCCTGAAGCAGGCCTGCCTAGACATATATGCGACAAATCGAGCCCGCCGTGGCCCACCCAAATGCGTCCTTGGCCCACCCAATTAAAAGTTCCTGGAGCCGGGCCTGGATGGGGTTATCTGCAGAGTGGGGGTGGTGTTAAAAGCCAGAACGTTCTGCACAGTGTGCGATATCTTTTCCCCCGATACCAGGGGTGGACTGGCCCACGGGATGATTCCCCTGGAAAAGGAGTTTCTGTTAGGAAGGGTGGCTGATTTTATCAGCAGTGCGCAAAAGGACTTCTTCTACGTCTGAACAAACAAATGCGTGTTGCCCACAAGATGGCGCTGCTTTTTTTCATTTTCTATAATTTTGCATCTCGCGCTTCCCAACGTTCGGACACTTCTGTTGTTGAGCCTCGTGTTCCCATTACCCTGCTAGGACAAGCCTTAATATACACTTAATTCAATTTACTACAATAAAAATGTACGGCTCAACTCTTTGAAACACTATTTACTCACAATAAAGCGCTTAGGCCGATGCGTATGGCGTCATTTCAGTGTTCGCACCAAAGGTGACGTCATTTTCTTCGAGTTGGCCATACAGTTGGAATGTGCGCAATTTTATTGATTTATGTAATGCATTGCATTTTTATATAGCGCGGACTTTACCCAAAGGTGTCAGCGCGCTTCACGATAGAACCAAGTACGTTACATGAGATTTAGGCCTAGATGTATCATCGTTCCTATTTGCGATTTCTTAATAGAGATTTTTACCGAATCGCTATTTAGAAATCGCAAAATGGGATGTATGTTTAAAATCGCTATTTTTTGCGATTCCTTATTATTCTTTATTTGAGAATTCACAAGTTGCAAATTCGCAAATAAGGAATAATTTCCCATTCATTCCTATGGGCCAGGAGGCCCATAGGAATGATTGCGAAATAATTCTCAAATTGCGAATTCGCAATTTGAAAATTATTTCAAGGGTGCAGGGGTGTCTCATGGACACCCTGCTGCACCCCTGAAACTTACATGTGTGTGCATATGGCGCACATACATGCCCTATGGGCATGAATGTGTGTCACATGCCACCTTCAAAATTGCTAAATTGTGAATTTTGAAAGGAATTCGCAAATTAACACCAACCTCAAGTTGGTGTTAATTTGGATTTCTTAACCAGAATTCGCAATTTGAAAATGCTTCATACATGGCATTTAAGGAATTGCAAAATTGCGATTCCTATACAGCTAGATTCATCAAGCCGAAAACGGCTCGCAAAGGGCCAGATTCTGAGAATCTGGCCCTTTGCAAGCGCAATTTTTGCATTTGGGATTCATCATCCCAAATGCAAAAATCGCTAATAGCAAATTCGCAAATTTGCGAGGATTTGCATTTAAGGAATCTCTGTTTTAGATTCCTTAAATGCAATTCATTAACCATTTTTAAATTGCGAATTCGCAATTTTTGGCCGCTATTTACCGCGAAGTCTGACTTCGTGGTAAATAGCGAAAATATAGAAAAAAGCACTTTAGTGCATTCTTCTCAGTTGCATGTTACACACACACATGTCCTTTGGACATGTGTGTGCGCAACACCTGTGTACATTTGCTTTTCAGGGGTGCTACAGGGTGTCCTTTGGACACCCCTGGCACCCTTGAAATCGCATCCTTATTTGCGATTAGCAAATTGCTAATCGCAAATAAGGAATAACTCCCCATTCATTCCTATGGGCCTGTGGCCCATAGGAACGAATGGGGAGTTATTCCTTATTTGCGATTAGCAATTTGCTAATCGCAAATAAGGATGATGTAGGAATCGCATTATTTTTTGCTATTCCTACATGAATCCCGTTTTGCAAGTCCTTAATAGCGATTCCTTAATAATCGCTATTAAGGACTCGCAAAACGGGACTATGATGAATCTAGCTGCTAATGCTTAAGCAAAATAAAGAATCACAATTTTTTGCGATTCCTTATTTTGCTAATTTCTCATACATCCCAAAAGATGCAAAATGTCCGTTTGCGATTCGTTAAGGCCGAAATTCTGCGAATTTCGGCCTTAACGAATCGCAAAAGGCTTGATACATCTAGGCCCTAGATACTTACACGTGACGTTACAGATACAAACGGAATAGTAAAAGAAGTAAAATCAATCACACGCAAAAAAAAACCACAAGGATTAGGTTAGTCCAAGCATAGTATACATATTCATACAAATACATACCATGATGTACCTGTAGGTAATCTAGGGCAAAGTTTCAAGTACATAAAGGAACAGTGTGCCTAATTCCTTGCAAGATTAGACCATTATTGAGCTGGGTAACCACTTTTTGTAACGTTTGAGTGCTACACGTGTAAAGCGCTATATGAAAAAAACAGTTCTTATTATCAATACTCTAAAGTCATCAATGCTTGCAGTGGGAAACATTAAGTCAATGAACTGGCAAATGGATAAAGGTTGGGCGACTGGAGTTATGAGTAGGACAGTCATGAGAACAATCAGCCTGTAGTCTTCAGTGTCTATTTAAAAGCTTTGCTAACTCCTCCTGGCCAGAGTCCCGCTCTCCACCCCAGCAGCTCAGTTGTGCCTTCGCCTGCCGCTGCCCCGACACCTCCTCCTGGTAGGTGTTCGAGGCCCTCCTGCTCTCTGCCTTCGTCTCGCCTCCCCCATTTATTCTGCTCATTGTGCATTTTGTTGCCCAAGTGTAATTGTGCCTCTGTTGTCCAAGTACTCCTTGTCCCTAAACGGAAACGTGAGGAGACCTCCCTTCTTTTTTATAACCAAGTGTAATTGTGCCTCTGTTGCCCAAGTGTAATTGTGCCTCTGTTGCCCAAGTGTGATTGTGCATCTGTTGCCCAAGTGTAATTGTGCCTCAGTTGCCCAAGTGTAACTTGTTTTTGTTGTTCTTGTATTCCTCTCCTTACATTTTATTTTTATCTCTGCTCCTGTCTCCGCCATCCCTCCCTACGCTGACCCCCCACTGCCCCTTCCAACGCCCGCTCCCTTCTCCCAGCTGCAATTCCCTCCCCCTGCCCAATTTAATAGCGGCCGTGCAGCGGGCACGCACAGCAGCTGCGCCGCTGGCGCGCCGAAGTTGCACCAAAGGCAAGCCCGTCTGCGACCCGACCGCGACCAGCGCCAGGAATCCAGGATCTCCAACCAGCCACCGCTACGACTCAGCCACCCTCCTTGCACTTAACCCTGGAAAGAACAACAACCGCCAGCTGTCCACGCCAAGCACCACCCATGGACAGTTCTCCTGCTGCCACTGCCGCCAGACCTTCAACACCATTAGCACCCGCATGGCCACCACCCCCACACCATCCGCCAGCACCACCGAACCCCTGAGGTGCATCCTCCTCAACATGCGCTCTCTGCACAGACACACCATTGAGATCTGGAACCTCCTCGACACCCTCTCACCCGACGTCGTCTTCTTTACAGAAACCTGAACAAACGCCTTCTTCCCCCCAATATCGCACCGGCATCCCCGACATATACAAGATCCAGAGGAAAGACTGCCCCAACCGCCCAGGTGGAGGTCTCGCCATCGCACACAAGATCTCCCTCCAACTCTCAACCTCCACCACAAATGACTCCCTCTCCACCCCTGAACACCTGCACTTCCAGATACAGACCAGCCCTAGAACCACCCTTTGTGGCACCCTCACTTACAGACCTCCTGGACCTCGCGCCTCGTTTACCATGACCATCGCCGACCTCATTGTCCCCCACGCTATCACCTCCATGGACTACATACTCATTGGAGACCTGAACTTCCATTTCGACAACCCCAACGACCCCAACTCCACGACCCTCCTGGACAACCTCGCCAACATCGGCCTGAAACACCATGCCCACCCACAAGGCAGGATACACCCTCGACCCAATCTTCGCCGGAGGTAACAACATCCCTTTCTGCCACACCACGCAACCCCCCTGGACGGACCACCACTGCGTGCACTTCAACGTCGACAAACCCACTGCCCCTAAAACCATAACGCACCCTCCACATAGGAACAGGAGTAAAATCACGGAGGAGCAGCTCAACCACACCCACAACCGCAACACTTCCTCCGCCATGACCGACGCCAATCTTGCAGCCAAAGAACTCCACAGATGGATCTCCAACTGCTCAAGCGAACTCGCACCCCTACGCAACTCCAACAAACAGCGCCCCAGGAAAGCCACCTGGTTCAACGTCAACCTCCAAGAAACCAGATGCAGCTGCAGAAGTTTTGAGAAGAACTGGAGAAACAGCAAAACACCAGAAGACCACACCACCTACAAGAACGCCATGACAAAATACCACCAACGCATCAGATCCACCAAATGACCTTCTTCGGAAATAAGATCACTGTCATCTCCAGCAACCCCACAGAACTCTTCAGCGTCATCCAGGAATTCACCAAGCCCCCCAGTGAAACCACGGACATCACCCCCTCCCAGGACCTCTGCGACAAACTCGGATCCTACTTCCATCTGAAAATCAAAGGCCTCTACGACAATTGAAACAACCAGACACCTGACACCCAAATCACCTCGCTCCCTAACAACGGCAGCCGTCTCACTATCTCCTCCAGGATCCCAGTCACCACCGAGGACACCAAGTCATCCATGAAAAGCATCCACTCAGGGGCCCCCACAGACCCGTGCCCCCGCACATCTACCACAGAGCCGCCATCGCCCCCGAACTACGACACACCATCAACACCATCTTCAAGAACGGCACCTTCCCCGACGACTGGAAATGCGCAGAAGTCAGACCCCTACTCAAGAAGCCGTCAGCGGACCCCTCGGACCTCAAGAACTACCAACCCATCTCCCTCCTCCCCTTCGCAGCAAAAGTCACAGAGAAGATCGTCAATGTCCAGCTTACAACATTCATAAAAAAAACTCCAGCCTCGACCCCTCCCAATCCAGTTTCCAAAGCAACCACAGCACCGAGAACGCTCTACTTGCCGCCACAGACGACATCCGCACCCTCCTCGACCAAGGACACACAGCGGCCCTGATCCTACCCGACCTCTCTGCAGCATTCAACACCGTCTCCCACCACACACTCACCACCAGACTCCACGACATAGGGATACAGGGAACCGCCCTCTCATGGTTCTGTTCCTTCCTCACCGGCAGATCCCAAAGAATCAGACTGCCACCCTTCCTCTCCGGACCCAAGGAAATCAACTGTGGAGTGCCCCATGGATCAACGCTCAGCCCCACGCTTTGCAACATCTACATGGCCCCCCTCGCCGCCATCGTCAGACAGCACAGACTCAGCATAGTATCCTATGCTGATGACACCCAGCTAATCCTCTCCCTCACCAAGGATCCTGTCACCACCAGACTCAATTTCCAGGAAGAAATGAAGGACCTCGCATCCTGGATGAACAGCAGCTGCCTGAAGCTCAACTCGGAGAAGACAGAGGTCCTCGTCCTCGGACCCTCCTGATCCACATGTGACAACGCCTGGTGGCCCACCGCCTTTGGCAGCCCTCTCACTCACACGGACCACACCAGAAACCTGGGCATTCCACTCAACTCATCCTTCTCCATGACCTGGCAGGTCAACGACGTCGCCGCCAGCTGCTTCAACACCCTCTGCATCCTCTGAAAGACTTTCAAATGGTTCCCCCCTGAATCAAGAAAGACCATCACCCACACACTCATAACCAGCAGACTGGACGACGGGAATGCCCTCTATGCCGGGTTCAACAAGTCTCTGCTCCACAAACTCCAGACCATGCAGAACACCGCAGCAAGATTCGTCCTCGACGTCCCACAACAGAAGCCCACCACCCAACACCTGCTCATCCTTATCTGGCTCCCTATAGAAAAAAGAGTCACTTTCAAGATACTCATCCCCGCCTACAAATGCCTCCACAACATCGGACCCCAATACCTCAACAAGAGGATCTCCTTCCACTTACCCAAGAGAAACCTCCGATCCGCCGCCCTCGTCGATACCCCGCTCATCCACAAAGCCAGGACAGGGGGAAGATTCTCCTCCTACATCACGGCCAAGACCTGGAACAAGCTCTCGATCGACATCAGACGTGCCCCCTCCCTAAACATCTTCAGAAAGACACTCAAGATGTGGCTCTTTGAATGAACTGAGCTTCTAAACTCTCCCCCCCCCGCGCCTTGAGAGCCTCACGGGTGAGTAGCGTGCTTACAAGTCCCTGATTGATTGATTGATAACTCTGCAAAATTGACAAGGGGGAAAGTACTATAGTAACGCTGTTCCGACTTGCTCAATTGGTCACTAGCATACTATGTTTTAAGATGATGTGGTGGGCAAGGAAGTTGCTGCAGGCATCTTGATGTACAAGTATGTTTCTAAATGATACTGGTAAGATAGCTCAGCCTGGCTGTTCGAGCAGTAGCATACCCCTCCCCCCAAGCGCCTTGAGACCCTCCCGGGTGAGTAGTGCGCTCTACAAATGGCATGATTGATTGATTGATTGGGTAAAGAACTTGATGCAGAGAGCTCTGTAACCATCTGATCACAGGTTTCTGATGGTCATACAGTAGCTTTTAGAGTGTTAATATGCTTGATGTACAGCACTGAATGTCACCATAGTCCCGTAGGTTTATATGCGAGGAAGATAGTTCACTGAATTAGTTGGCCACTTAACCTGGTTAACCATGGTGGTAAACATCAGTGTCCGGGATGCACATCTACATAGGCTAGAGTTGTCTTTCTTAAGGTTGGAGTCCGCCGGTAGTGAGTGGTGTTCTTCATGGGTAGTGTTAGTGATTTGGGGCAAGACTGAGATAAGGAAACTAGTAGGCCAAAGAAGGAATATGATAGACAAGGACTACAATAACGCTAGGCGATTGTCCTATGTTACCACCTTGGCAGGTAAGTCCTGCAGGAGAAAGGTCAAATTTGTCCACATCAGACTTGGAGAAAGGCATGTAGATAATCCGCATGTACACAACCGCGACGCCCCTACCACCTAGACCGACGCTAACCTCGCAGCCAAAGCACTCCACAGATGGATCTCCAACTGCGCAAACAAGCTCGGACCCCAATGTAACTCCGGCAGACAGCGCCCCAGGAAAGCCACCTGGTTCACCACCAACCTCAAAGAATACAGACGCACCCGCAGATGTCTCGAGAAGAACTGGAGAAACAGCAAAACGCCAGAAGACTGCACCACCTACAAGAACGCCATGACGGAATACCACCAACGCATCAGATCCACCAAAAGGACCTTCATCCAATACAAGATCCTCGCCAACTGCAGCAACTCCAAGGAACTCTTCAGGAATTCACCAAGCCCCCCAGCAAAACCACAGACATCACTCCCTCCCAGGGACTTTGCGACAAGCTTAGATCCTACTTCCATCTGAAAATCAAGGGCCTCTACGACCATTTCAATAACCAGACACCTGATGCCGGAACCACCTCCCCCCAGCAACGCCAGCCAGCCTACCGTCTCTTCCTGGATCCCAGTCACCCAGTCACCACAGAAAACACCACTTCGACTATGAAGGGCATCCACTCAGGGGCCCCCATGGACCCCTGCCAGCCGAACATCTACCACAGAGCCGCCACCGCTCCAGCACTACGATGTACCATCAACACCACCCTCAAGACCGGCACCTTCCCCAATGACTGAAAATGCGTAGAAGTCAGACCCCTGCTCAAGAACCCACAGCAGACCCCACAGACCTCAAGAACTACCGACCCATCTCCCTCCTCCTTTTCGCGGCCAAAGTCAATGAGAAGATCGTCAATGCCCAGCTAACAAAATTCATTGAAGAAAACTCCATCCTTGACCCCTCCCAATCCGGATTCTGTAGCAACCACAGCACTGAGACCGCTCTACTCACCGCCGCAGACGACATCGGCACCCTCCTCGACCTGGGACACACCGCGGCCCTGATCCTACTTGACCGCTCTGAAGCGTTCAACACAGTCTCCCACCACACACTCACCACCAGACTCCACAACGCTGTTATACAGTGAACCGCCCTTGACTGGATCTGCTCCTTCTCCACTGGCAGAACCCGAAGAATCCGACTGCCACCATTCCTCTCCGAACCCATGGAAATCAACTGTGGAGTACCCCAAGGATCATCACTCAGCCCTATGCTCTTCAACATCTACATGGCCCTCATCCCCGCCATCGTTAGATACCACAGACTCAGCATTGTGTCCTAGGCTGATGACACCCAGCTCATCATCTCCCTCATCAAGGACCCCGTCACCACCAGACTCAACTTCCAGGAAGGAGTGAAGGACATCGTATCCTGGATGAGCAGTAGCTGCCTGAAGCTCAACTGGGAGAAGATTGTGGTTCTCGTTCTCGGACCCTCCCCCTCCGCATGGGACAACACCTGTTGGCCCACTGCCCTCGCAAGCCCTCCTGCCCACACGGACAACACCCGAAACCTCTGCATCATACTCTACTCCTCTCTCTCCATGACCCGACAGGTCAACGCCGTCACCTCAAGCTGTTTCAACACCCTCCGCATCCTCCGAAAGACCTTCAAATGGATCCCCCCTGAATCAAGGAAGACCGTCACCCATGCACTCATAACCAGCAGACTGGACTACGGAAACGCCCTCTATGCCGGGATCAAAAAGTCACTACTCCACAAACTCCAGACCATACAGAACACCACAGCCAGACTCGTCCTCTGCATCCCTCGACACAAACACATCACTCAACACTGATGAAACCTCCATTGGTTCTCGGTTGAGAAGAGAGCTACTTTCAAGACACTCACCCACGCCTACAAATGCCTCCACAACACTGGACCCCAATACTTCAACAAGGGAATTTCCTTCCACATACCCAGGTGAAACCTCTGATCCACCGACCTCGCTGAAACCCCACAAATCCGCAAAGCCAGATTAGGTGGAAGAGCCTTCTCCTACATCGCGGCCAAGACCTGGAACGAGCTCCTGATCGGCATCAGATGTGCCCCCTCCCTGATCATCTTCAGGAAGACACTCAAGATCTGGCTTTTTGACTGAACGGAGCTGCTTACCCTTCCTCCCCCAGCGCCTTAAGACCCTTACGGGTGAGTAGAGCGCTTACAATTCCTCTGATTGATTGACTGATTGATTGATTGATAATCCACTTTTTGTATGACACCCATCCTTTTTTTGTGCTGTATAGTGCTGTTTTCTTGACGCTCCACATTGAGAAACCACTAACAACTCTCCCAGTACTTATGTTTGCATTACCAGGCCTTTAAAAATATTAAAAATTTTACCAGAGCACTGCTCTTGACCGCATAAACTGTTCTCAAATTGCGTGATCCTAGGCAAAAATGTTATTTCCCTGAGCCTCTGTTTTCTTCATTATCACATATAAGAGCACCTTCAAATACGTGAGTTCACAATGTGTGCTGTACAATGAAATCTCTTGTTGATTTAAAAGTATATGCATTTGCTCCATGTATAATAGAATACAGCCCACAAATGGGGTATTCAGGACCTCTGACTTGCCTTTTTGATTCACTAATAGAATTTTCATGGAGCGGTTCAGGAATGTTTCTAAATTCATGTTTAAAAACTCTCACTTTAAATAAATAATGCAGTGAGGTAATCTGGAGTGCTAAGATGAAACACTTCCGCATGTTGAAGAAATGCACACCGTATCATATTCTATGTCAGGACCGGAGGCTCAGATTATGCATTTCTCTTCCATTTATTTGAGCTCAGCAGCCAACACATCAGAGACCACAGCTCAAAAGACTATATCTCCCATGAGTCTTTTCAGCTCAAACATCAATTTCTACCAATCACATCACTCTCCTTTGCACATATTCATCATCAAGGAAAGGCACTTCCACTTTTGTCATGTGAACAGTCATACTGTCCTCCACTGATCAAAATCCTTGCTTTTGTTCCGATCTTAGGGAGAGAAAACAAACTGTAAATCCTACACCCTCCATAAATGTAAACTTTACAAGAACAATACAAGATTGAAATAGCTATCAGAAACCATTTAAACATCTGAATCATATATGCAGTGAAATTGAAGATACTTATCCCTACAGAGGAATCCATCTGTGTACTTAGGGAAGATATATCAAGTATGTAAATATTGATGGGTGGGATAATCCTTGCCTCCGTGTCTTTAATAGGATTGGAACTTTCCTTCACGTTAGCTAGGAAATTTTACATTCTGTCAGGACCAAAGGCTCAGATTATGCAGGATTAAAGCTGACTGGCCACCATTGAGGCAACTCCGATTACTGGCTTAAAATAGAGAGTACTGAAAGTAGAGTCCGAGGACTAGTCTGACGCATTCAGAATATCTTTGAGGCACTGGTGTCTGTGTCCTTCAGTTACGGTCAGGCTGCCTGGGTACTTGGAGATCTGTAACCCAGGGGCCAATTCACCCTCCTCTAGGAGGAGGCAACAGCTGCCTTTGACATAACAAGTAAAACAGATGCACAAGGAAGCATGGCTGTTTCACTCTACGATATTTTCTAACTATACAACTTAAATAGTGTAATAGCAAAGTTATCAAGTTTCCAATTAATATGTCTACTTTGGCTCACTAGCTTTCGCTAGCTCTCTGGTGGCCTCTCACCCTTGTTCCTCCAAGGTAGCTGAATGTCACATGCTGACAAAAAGGCCAGAATCCCACTGTCATTAAAGCGGGGTTCCCAGGCAAAGCCAGCAGGTCAGGACCCGTTCCATTAAAACGTAGGGCGCAGATATTGGCATCAATCCAACTGTGAATACAAATAGGTGCCCATTTACAAAAGTTAAACACAATCTTAAAATATGTAAAGGTATAACCAGTGAAAGGTGCTTTGAAATGAATGCTAATATGAAAGGCAAAGCATCAGTACTTTCAGTCTGGTTCCGTAGACCATGGCTATAGCCGGCCTCTTCTTGCATTGTCATCAGGGCATGGTATGGCAGGATTGTTTCTGAAAAGTTTCAGCGCTCAGTCCATCTTCTCCGTGTGTTCGCTTTCTTTGCCCTAAGTTGGCAGGGTTTGCCCAGATGTGTGTCTCTTGCTCACTTTGCGACTGGATTCAAGCTAGCCTGGCTGATGAGGGGTGTTACCCCGAAACCCGTCCCAGGATGCTTGTTACCGATTCAGGGAAGACCTGGCTTGGCAGTTCGGGCTGGTCTATTCCCATAAGGCACAGGGTCAAGACTGATTTGCATGTGGCTGGGTCTGAACTGAGGCAGCAAAGTGAGCTAAAGAATGATAATGGCTTCAACCCAGATCTGTGACTAGGGGTGAGTGTATGAAAAGTTTCAGGGCTTCGTCCATCATTTCCTTGTGTTTGCTTAGGAATGTTTCTAACTGCATGCTTAAAAACTATTGTGAAGTTACAATCTAAGGTAGGTGAAATTATCCACACATGATTTTCCTGGAAGTGACAAGCATTGAAAACTGGCTATATGTTCACCCCTCTAAATTAGGTGGGCAGATACATAGACAAACCTCCGACGGCCCTTACTCTGTCGGGCCGTCATAGGAGTTTGACTATGGAGCAGACAGAGTAGCCTCCCTCATTGTCAAACTATGACTTTTCCCAATTTAAATTGGGCAGGCGGATCATAGGGGCCGATTACGATGGCGGCGGACTTTCAGGTGCAAATGGGACCGCCCGCCATAGGTGCGGCGGTCCCGCTATACGAATTGGAATGCGCCCGCCACTGACAGTGGCGGGCGCATCCTGTATTTTTACATTGCGGCGGGCGGCAGCTCCCGCCACAATGTAAAAATACATGTTGTGCATATGTATGTACGAGATGAAAGGCACCGTGCGGTGCCTGCCACCTTGTACATGCATATGTTGTGGGGTATCATAGGTACCCCCCAAGTGCAGTACATTTCTTCCGCTAACGAGTGTGTTTACGCCAATCTCCTCAATGTCGATAGATATTCTGACTTAAAATGTATTGAGGTCGAAAGACTCTTGCCTGGCAAGTATTATGTTGTAGAGTGATCCAGGAATGTGTGTCTTAAATGCTTCAATAGCAGCGATTTTTCATACTTTGAATGCCAGTCGTGTCTTATTTTTTCCTTCTTATCTGGATTTTATCTCTTTGGATTTCCCACACCAGGAGTCCTTTGGGACTAAAGTCCGAATTTCATTGGAAGCAGCTACTTCCCTGAAGCCCCTGCTATTTTACTTTCTGGCCTCTGCTCTGACATCTTCTAATTTTCCTCTCAGCCTAATTCCCTCTATGTCCTTAAGAGTCCTGCTGGATATTTTGGAGCAAAACTCATATTCTTCTGTGAAGGGAGAGGCAAGGAAACACCCACATGAAGTGCATTTGACAAAAACAGAAATCATCCTTACTGAAAAAAAGACGTAGCATTCAATAATTACACTTCCGCTTAACCTATCTACATTCATCAATAGAATGAATCCAATGTGGTCTGACCCAGAAAAATTTGTTTACATTTTATTTTGCATGATTTACTTAATATCTGGCATTTTTTTTCAATTTTCATATATTTCGGGGTCGATTCCGATTCGGGAAAAAAAACATCCGTACGATTTGTATCCGGAGCCCTCTCCGTATGAATCGTACCCGTCCGTCCGAGTCGCGTAGTACGATCCTTATTCTGTGTATCCGTCCGAATTGTCGCGATCCGTACGTATTGCAAGGCTGAAACCGTGAACCGTACGACTCGTACACATGCCGTACGACTCGTACACATGCCGTATGACCCGACGAGTACGATCCGGACCGAGGTATGAGGACGCGATTCGTACGGTCCACGTCAGGTAAGGGCGAGTCGTACGGAAAAGCACACAAACACATACACACCGTATGGCCCGTACAACCCATGATCGCAGGGGTACGGTGCATACCCCCCCATGATCGCAGGGGTATGGTGCGTACCCCAGCGATCATGGGGTGTACGCACCGTACCCCATGTACGATGGGTTTACGCACCGTACCCCATGTACGATGGGTGTACGCACCGTACTCCATGTACGATGGGTGTACGCACCGTACCCCTGGGATCATGGGGGGGTACGCACCGTACCTGGGGGGGACCGTTCCGTACCTGTTTCGGCGCGAACTCTGCTTTTACGGCTGTTTTCAGCTCCCGTAGAAAAAGGGTCGTACGGTACATGGGGTACGGTGCGTACACCCCATGATCGCAGGGGAACGCACCGTACCCCTGGGATCATGGGGGGTAAGCACCGTACCCGGGGGGGGGGCGTTCCGTACCTGTTTCGGCGCGAACTCTGCTTTTACGGCTGTTTTCAGCTCCCGTAGAAAAAGGGTCGTACGGTACATGGGGTACGGTGCGTACACCCCATGATCGCAGGGGAACGCACCGTACCCCTGGGATCATGGGGGGTAAGCACCGTACCCGGGGGGGGGGCGTTCCGTATCTGTTTCGGCGCGAACTCTGCTTTTACGGCTGTTTTCAGCTCTCGTAGAAAAAGGGTCGTACGGTGCGTACCCGGCACGTATCGTACTTGCTGGGTCGTAAAAACCAGCCGCGAACTGTACAGATGTCACGTACAGCGGGTTCCGAGGGGGAATCGTACGGAGATTAGAGTCGTACGGTCTCTGTATGACTCGTACGGAGTACGGCTCCTGGTACGAATCGTACTTCGTGGTACGTACGGGAGACGTTGCAGGGTACGATTCGTACAGGAAAAATGCTCTGAAAGGCTATTCGGAGCGGTTTTTCCCGAATCGGAATCGACCCCTTCATTTAAATATAGTGCTCAAAACTCATACATAGATTCCACAAATACTACCACAATAAATACAAAACAGTACAGTACACAACAATTACACATTTGACTACCCCACTTGCCAATTACTGTCTCACACTCCTACACACCCATGCACACTTCATATGCACACTTACTTTAACCACCCACAACAATAATCTTCAACAGACATCCAAGGAGACCAATCTTCTTTAGTCTTCCATTGATGTGTCTTGAACTGGGTTTTTCAAACAAAATTGTTGAACGCACGTTGCGGTGGGATACATGTTCCTTTAATGACCTTCTTCAGGACCTATTACTCTAAATGTCCTTTTTTTTTTTAAATAATCTTTTTTATTTAAAAAACAACATAGCTGTATTCAGCACATATGTGATATATTGTCACAGCTCCTGGTTACATAATTTACATTTCTAACGACCTTGATAGCACACTTTATTGTGTATCCCTCCTGTTATCTCCTTATTCCTCATGCATTTCCTCCCACTTCCTCTTGGGCGTTCTTGCCATACATGGGTTTCCTATGAACTCATTCCACTTGTTCCACACCTTCCCCCATTTTTGGGGGGACCCTCTATTAGTATGGACCATTTTTTCCACCACCATACACCAGTCCATGTCCCTCTTCCAGTCCTTCAGGGCGGGAATCATGTCTGAGCCCCATGCACGGGATATATATCTTTTGGAAATCATAAGTGCTAGAGTCATTAATTTTCTTTTTTAACCCAATCCAAAAAGTGGAGTAATATTGTTACATAGGTCTTGTATCATTTAGAATACAGCCGCATTCTGGTTTTTTCTCAGTCACTCATTTATTGTTCAGTAGTTTACACTAAGAGAAGTCAATATGTCCAAACATATAGTCCACTTTCCAAATCATATAATACTCGGATCCATGTAATTAGCTGTAACAATAATTGCACTCTTCCTGGAACTTGTCACGAAAAAACCTTAGAGATGCCTTATTTCTCACGCTTCTAATCTCTGACTGGAATCCTCAAAGTCAATAGATTTGAAGCAGTTTCACCTTACATCATACTTTTGGGGGTACCCTTCTTCTAATAAATATGGTTGCCTCTGAACTCATTCCACTTGTTCCACACCTTCCCCCATCTTTGGGGGGATCATCTATTAGTATGGACCGTTTTTTCCACCACCATACACCAGTCCATGGCCCTCTTCTAGTCCTTCAGGGCGGAAATCATGTCTGGGCCCCATGCACGGGCTATATATGTTTTGGAAATCATAAGTGCTAGAGTCATTAATTTTCTTTTTTAACCCAATCCAAAAAGTGGAGTAATATAGTTACATAGGTCTTGTATCATTTAGAATACAGCCGCATTCTGGTTTTTTTCTCAGTCACTCATTTATTGTTCAGTAGTTTACACTAAGAGAAGTCAATATGTCCAAACATATAGTCCATCTTCCAAATCATATAATACTCGGATCCATGTAATTAGCTGTAACAATAGTTGCACTCTTCCTGGAACTTGTCACGAAAAAAGCTTAAAGATGCCTTATTTCTCACGCTTCTAACCTCTGACTGGAATCCTCAAAGTCAATAGATTTGAAGCAGTTTCGCCTTACATTATACTTTTGGGGGTACCCTTCTTCTAATAAATATGAAAAAATGACTTAGAAAGCCTGTTATTGATTTCTAGGCACAAGAAACAGAGTGAAAATGTTTTTGAAGATTTCTGTCAGCAAAAAACACAGAAATGTTGGGTTAAAATCACCCATAGTGTACTAAAGTCCCAATAGACCTCAGTCAGGTGCGATACTCCTGATTTCTTTAAGCCAAAAATGCCTTCATTTAAACTATTTCCTGTCTGAAATTGCCTCTTCTTCAATAGAAGTCAATGGGGAAAATAGAGTCCCACGATTTTATTTTCAAAATCTCCCACTTTCCTTTTCTAAAATATTAGCAAGTTTCAGGTAACTGTCAATACAAGGCATCAAGGGATTGAAACATTTGCACCTCTTAAAAGCACAGGGTACTTTTTTTGTTTTAAATATATTTTTGTTAATTTGAGGCAGTGATTAAAATAACATCACACCACAGTCTTGTACATTATATCAATAAGGCAGTACATCACCACATAGTACAGTTCAAAGACATATTCAATTTCAGTATAAGATTACCCCATGTATACCCCATCAGGGGCCCTGTCTGTTCTTCACCCTCATAGACCATGGAAGGAAACATTCTAACAGTGGCAGCAATACACAGGCTCCCTCTGTATACATTCCTCTTATTCCACACCCTTTCCTACGTTCGGGTGCAACCTCTACTCACATAGACTGTTTTCTCTGCTACCGTACACCAATCCATATACCTCTTCCAGTCCAGGACAGTTGGTGTAGCTTCCGCCCCCCAATGACGAGCTATGTTACGCTTTGCAATCATCAAGCCTAAGGTTATCCAGAGGTCTCAAGCGACTCCGTTTTCCCTCCTTTGATTAAGTTGTCCTCATTTTGTTGTACCCTATGTCCACAGTTTGGCCTATGATAAAACATGTCTGAAATGCCTAAATACTGTTTAGTGGTAAGACTCTCTGGCATTGATGCGCCCTCTATACAGCCACTGTCACGAGTCGTCTCTCAGTATCCTGTTGAATAACTTACCTGTTTACACAGTACTGTACTTGATATTGCACCACTTGAAAGTAGTGGTTAGCTGAGCATTAGGATTGCGTGTGCACACCTTCCCTTTTCAAAGATGTTTTAAAGATTTTTGTGGTTTCTGCTGTGACTGCAAGTTAAAGCGTGCAATCAGCGCTGTGCTCGTCCTCACACAGCAAATCAACCTAATACGACAAAGGGAGCAGGGTTTGCGACCCTGGCTGATGCACTGCTGAAAGGAGAAGAAACTCTTCGTGAATTCTCCAGATTTTCAAATTTATCCCAAGTGATCCATGTTTAATCCATTTGTGTACTCCATATTTTTCAACTTCTATGTTATTCACTCCAGAGACGGCAAAATGATGTAGGAAATGTTTTAATATGCATTCTCAAATGTCTTATGTTGCAAAAAGCTTAAACATAAACACGTGCGTTCAACATTCCTTCGACCACGCCATAATAAAACCCAATGCATTTCGAACTGTTCATTAGTTATTCGTCAGGGGTACTGTAATAAATTTAGAAAAGGCCACGTCAACAAATGTCTAAAAACACCAACCCTACATTTTAACACAAGAAACAGTGTGCTACATCAAATTAAATAAACTTCGCCCAACCCTCCAATCAGATGAACATAAAAAGCTCACCACAACCCTCCACATTAGAAATCAGCATGACACGAAACCAAGTTAGCCAAAAGCCCTTTGCTACATTTACTCCTCCCGTGTATACATGACACGAACCAAAGATTGAATGCCGATGTAGTACTCTCCCCTCTCCCCTTGCTGTTCTAACATTAATGCCACTAGACAATGCGTCTTATTTACCTTGCTCTCGAGGTCGGTGGCTTCTACTACATGTCTTCGATCTTGTGAACCAACACCATACACGGCGTTAATACCAGCTGTGACCCTCCCATCTTGCTTGTTGTTAAGCCCTCCTTTCGCGCTGTTTCTCAATTAACATTTTCCCTACCCAATTCTTTCCCATCACCATCCTTTGTTGTCTGTCGTCAATTTAGGTCTATGAACGAAATGTCTGGAGTGTGAAATTGTCTCCCCTGTATTTGTCCTCATCTCTGAATCACACAATCCTTTTCCCCTAATTTTGAGACTTGATATTCCTCCCCCATGTCACATAGATTAGATTAAACATGTTGAACTAAAGTCAAAGCCTAAGCTTAATTTGTTGTGTCTCAAAATAATACAATAATTTCTTTTCAAAAGAAAGATAAAACATTCAAAATAAACTTATTTGACTTAAATCTTGACTGAAAGAGTGGTCTATGGGAATGAGTCATTTCTAGCTCATTGCCCTTGTTACTTGTTGAATTGTTGCACAGTACTGGCAATTTGTTTGTTTATTATAACTTTTAGAAAGTGGCCATTTATTTTGCTTTACCATTCTCTGTGCATCTGCCTGTTTGTGTATTCACTGTCTGGTTTTGGAGTGACAGGAGCTGGGGATGTGCATTCATTCTAGACAATTACAAGGTGGGTTGAGGTGTGTCCTACCTTGCCTGGGTGACTCATCGCTAGGCTGAATAGATCTGGTCTGCATTTAGAGTGGTGGACGGAGTTTCACTAGTACCTGAATAGGCTGTGTCTCATTTGAACAATGCTGTCTCCACCACTGTGGTCAAGCTGGACCAGAGAAAACAGAACTGGTTTGTACTGAGCTCAGACACTCTGAAGCAAAGAGAACAATGAGAAAATGGGGTATACGTATGATACCTTAAACCCCAGGTCTTTAGATCACTTCTGGAAGCAAGAGGACCCTGTCAAGAAAAAGAGCTGTGTGAGGAGCATTGCCTTTGCAGTGTGAGGGGTGGGTTGACCTGCAGTTGCTGCTTATATCTGTGGCAGAGAAAAATGACTGACTCTTTTTGCCCTGCTGTGGTATCCTGCTTGAGAAGGTCTCCAAGGGCTTGTGTGTGCTTGCCTCCTGTTGGATGTCTCAGGGAGATAAAAGACTTCACCAGATCCTTGCTGGATCTAAAAGGAACCTGCCCAGAAAGAGATCTGGCAGAGCTGTAAGAGGAGCGCTGCACCTGCTGTTTGTGGTGTGGGTCAGCCTTCAGTCGCTGCTCCTGTCTGGATCAGGAGAAGGACTGGACTGTTTGTATACCTTTTTTTAAAAGTAAGCATGTGGTGAGTGCTTCCCTTTTTGCAAAGGAGCACTCTAATCAAGCGTGTGGTGAGCGCTTTATTCCTGGTGCCCTGAAGTGTTTGGTGAAGGTTGCTGCCCTTCTGCCTCTTCTTGTGACACCAGGAATGCAGCGTTGTTGCTCCCCATGAGGTGTAGCAGGCGAGAAGTGGAAGTACAGTGGTCCCAGTTATGACTGGCTAGGGCTGACGGAGAGCCACGCTGAGGTCATTGTTGTGTTCCCCTCGCAACTGTGAAGCAAAACAGGTCACCATAGAGGCTCAGGAAGGAGCCATGGCAACACGGCGAGCACTTCACCTTGGCTGGCCTAGTGCGTTCTCAACACTGGACATAGAGATTTCTCTCTAGCGAGCACGCAGAAAACTGGCCCGCAGCGTGAGGGACATGGTGCCCGGTGTAGGGGAAGAGCATGTAGATGCTGCCCTGTTCCCCCGTGGTAGCATGGCCGGTAGTGACTGCTAGTGGTAACCTCCAAAGTGGACGGAGCCACAGTAGACCAGTTGTGGTAGTAATAGAGGAGTCACCAGTGACTTTGGCGCCACCTTCCTACGACGAGGTGTTGCCAGGTAACGCGGGGGCTCAGGCATACAAGGTCCAGTCAGCCCGGCCCAGCCCCCAGAGCATCGCCGGGTGAATCTGGTCCGGTGCCCCACGAGCTGCCAGAGCAGGTCCACATGGATGTGAGGACCGCTCTGGCCACTCCAGGAGGCAAGCGGGTGAGTTGGGGACCGGGGAGTCTGGTAGTCAACCTGCTCGCCTACCCGAGAGGCTCTGTGGTCGTCAGGGAAGCAAAGGGGGCTTGCCCTGCACTTCTGGCTCCTGGTATCAGGCACATGAGGCCCCTATTGAAGCATACCTCGGGGCACTCCATTTTACCGATTCCCTCTGCTACTATGTGACCCAGGTGGTCTGAAGGAGTTCACCACTGCTTTTTTGGTACTGAGGGACCGCAGTTCACTTTTGCCTCGAGTGCTCGCGGCTGCATGAGGAGAGTTACTGCAGTTCATATAGTAGGCGCAGGAGGTCCTGGGGCCTACACTTTGTGCTTGAACACATTCTTTACAAGAAAGCCCTAGTACTGACCATAACGCTGCTAATAGGAGGGCCGGGGTCTATGGTCCTTGAGCGCACTGATGTGCTCAGGGGGGTATGTTGTGGTTTATGCACCCCTGATGCATTTTGGTGATTCTTGTGTTTTTCGCTGATCTAATTAGCATTGCCCGCACTCATGTGATGATCCATGTGTTTTTTCGGGGTATAACCAAAAAGCCTACATTTTCTGCCTTGATTTATGATGCATGTTGTGCTCATATCTTATACGGACAGAATAATGAGTACTCTTTCAGGAACTACATAATATATGCGTAGTGATATTGTGATGACATGTGCAACCTATAAGCGTTGACTTTATTGCACTAACTATGATGTTATGACAATTGCCTAGTTGGCAAAGTGATTTATGATTTATGTGACTGTGGTCTATGTGTTATATACAAAATATGGGATATTTTTATATACTACTTTGTGAAGTCTCTTTTGTGGAGTATTTAGTGTATCACTGGTGTGTGTGTTGCACATACGCTTTACACATTGCCTCTAGGATAAGCCTGACTGCTCTGCCAAGCTACAAAGTGGGTGAGCAGGGGGTTATCTTGGGTGTGTAACCCCTTAACCTGGCTAGAGTGGCGGGTTCTGCCTGGCTGAGGTGCATAACCCATTTTTTTTTTATGTTTGAGTAGCTTTATTAGCAAAATTTGTTAAAACATAGAGACATCAGCAATGTATAAAAAAAAAGAATTCAAATTCAACAATATAACAAGAAAATTGGCTGATGTCCGGAAAAAAAAAAGTATAAGCAATTTATGGGGTTTATATGAGGTAAAGGAAGGCGGAGAGAGAAGGGAAAGAAAGGGGTGGGTAGGGAAGACTGATACAATGGTATGAGCAATAAAAACAGAGAGAAACATCATAGAATAAATATTGTAAATGAGTAAATATGCATAATCTAATGAGTGAATACAAATCTTAGCTTAACAGGGTAAGTAGTGAGGTAAGTAATGAAGAACAGAGAGAATATTATTCAGGGTGGTTTGAAGTTTTCCGAATTTACATGAGAGGTATTTTGTAAAACAATTCAGTCCAGGTACACGTAAGGGGTAACCAAAAGAGATCCCTATTCATGACTGGCTTGCAAGCAGAGGCGAAAGCAACATCCAGTCTATGAAAGTGACATAGGGTATTCCACCAGTGTTGTATGGATAGTTTTGTGAGGTTTTTCCAGTTAAATGAGATGTGCTGAAAGCCCAAAGCAAGCATTAGGTCAAAAAGACCAAGTTCATGTGGATAAAGATCTAAAGAATCAGAAAGACTTCCAGCAAAGAGGAGAGGTATAGAATAAGGAAAAGAAATTGTAAACACTCGAGAAATATAAGTCCAAACCTTCTCCCAGAACTCAGATACAGAGGGACAGAGAAGGAAAAGATGTAGGAGGTCAGCATTAGAGGAGCCACAAGTCCAACAATTGGAGTCAGCAGAGGAAGAAAAGCGAGCCATAGAAACAAGGGTGAGAAAAAGTCTGTGGTAAAGGAAAAACATAGACTGGGTGAGAGAAGCAGAGTGAGAAATATTTAAAGATCTAGACCAGGGGTACTCATAGTACGGCCCACCGGCCGTCAGCGGCCCGGCAAGCCTTCCCTGGCGGCCCGCAGACTTTGCAGACAATTTACCCATGTTTAAAATAAAAAAATTAAGAGTGTCTGCAAACACTGCGTGCCGAGACTCTACTGCTCTATGGGGGCCGGGCATTCCAGTGATAGTCCGAGTGGAGCTGCAGGGGCGCTAAGAGGTGAAATAAGAAAAAAGCCTCATTAACATACGAATGGTCTTTTAACGACCTGCGAAGTGCTCGGGTGCGGCTGTGATGAAACCTGATTGACAGTTACGGCTGGGCACTGCAGGGCTTAAACCTAAAGCCCTTGGGCTGCCTACAAGGCTGATGCTGGAGTGCGTCACAAATGGGGTGGGGGTCTAGGTGTGTGAGACCCCTGAGGCCAGCGTTGGGACTTGGCTTAATTCTGCCGATCTCTGAAGTGCTCCGTCTAAATACTTTCAGCTTTATAAGTGACTCAAATCGAGTTAAAAGTGAAATCGAAAATCATACTGCCATTGGGCGGCGTTGTGACAAGAGTCTTTTGAGTTAATCATATACCCTTAAGAGAGCATCTTTAATGCACTCTATCATCAGTGCGTGTGCTCTGCATTCTCAATGCCTTGTTGTAAAATTGCATAAACAAGGCCCCCGTTTAATCCTGATTGTGGGTGTCCCTGCTGATCCAGATCTCGTGTGACATCCCCGGGGAACAGGGGGTTAAAACAGAGGACGTTTGTAGCAGAGAGCCTCTCCGACTCTTGCCTGAGCGATGGCGCTACTCCGACACTGAAGACACCGAGTGATGTGCACTTTTCACAAGTGCATCTCTACGGTGACCCCGTTCTCCCAGCAACAGAATCCCCACATGACCTGGCAGGTAATCTTGTACATGGCATCCACGTGCTGCCAGGGAGGGAGGGAAAGGAGGGAGGGTGTTAAAGGGAGGCAGAAGAGGGAGAGCGAGGGAGGGAAGGAAAGGAGGGAGACAACCAACACTGTAAATTTGGTCCTGGAGAGAAAGTTTGTGACTACCCATGATCTAGACTAAAGGTTATCCCAAAACAGGGTAGACCAGTCACATCCTAAATCAGATTCCCAAGAAAGTTCCAATTTGGACTTCGTGCAATCTGGGTTGGGAGCTGAAAAGAATTTGTATATAAGGGAACCTTTGGGGAGAGTAAGAAGTATTTTGAGAAGAGGGTTTTGTATATCAGAAGAAGATGAAAGGGGAAGGGAGTAATATATATCAAGAATAATTGCCATAAGAGTGGAACATTTCTGTAAGAAGGAACGAGGGCAATGAAACAAGGATTGAAATTGGGGAAAGGAGCAAGGTGAAACTCTATCAAAAAGTTGATTAACCCGTAAAATACCCTGTATTCGCCACCCATTCCAGAAAATGGGTCTGTTATTGAGGAGGATAAGCGAATTATGCCAAATAGGAGAGTCTAGGAAAGATTTGCGGGAGATGATAGCGGGCTGGACCAAAGATTTTAAGAGGGAACAAGCATGTCTAAATAGGGGTAGGGAATTTATAGAAATTTTAGCAGAAAAACAGACAATTTCCTTTACGGAAAAGGGTATTAATAAGATTTGTTCGATGTTGAGCCAAAGGGGAGTAAGGGGGGAAGCGTCTGGCATAAGCCATCTTGAGGCTTGGCGCAAGTAGAATGACTTATGATAAAGACGAAAATTCGGGAAGTTAACACCAACATTAGATTTTGGCTTCCGAAGAGAAGCTAAAGCGATACTAGATTTTTTATTCTTCCAGAGAAATCTAGAAAGGCACTAGTCAAGACGTTTGAAATAGATAGAGGGGATGTGAACTGGGAGCATGGAGAGAATATAAATTAAAATTGGGGCAATCATCATCTTAATTTAGTCCAATCGGCCCCACCAAGAAAGAAAAAGAGGGTTCCACCAGGAGAATGATTTCTCAATTCGCAATAGGGCAGCAGACATGTTTAATTTGATGGAAGATTATATAGATTTGGCGAACCATATGCCTAGATACTTGATTATTTAGTTATTCCAGGCAAATCCAGTAGAGGAAAAGAGATGGGGAAGACAGAATTTTGTGAGAGAGAGAATTTCAGTCTTGTCTGAATTAATCTTGTAGCCGGAAACCTGTGAAAAGCAATTAAATTCAAGCAAAAGCGGGGGGATAGATGTTTCAGGAGCAGAGATTAAAAAGAGAATATCATCTGCATACGCTGAAAGTTTCAGTTGATGATCACCATAAGGAAAACCGGAAATAGAATCATTGTTACGGATAGAAGTTAAAAAGGGCTCAAGGGCGAGAACAAAGAGAAGAGGAGATAAAGGACATCCTTGACGAACACCACGTTGTAAAGGGAAAGAAGATGAAACACGACCATTAACTAAGACCGAGGCTTTGGGAGCAGAGTACAACAAGGAAAATAAGTGATATGAATTTAGGACCGAAACCGTGCCAGCGTAATGATGAAAACAAAAAGGACCAATCAACTCTGTCAAAAGCTTTCTCTGCATCAACAGAGATAGCAGCCAAAGGAATAGAGAGAGAGGAGACCTTATTTAAAACGTTAAGAAAAACACGAGAATTATCAGAAGTGAGCCTACCTTTAATAAAACCACACTGTTCTTTACCGATAAGATGGGGCATGATAGGATATAAACGTAAAGCAAGCAATTTAGCAAATAATTTATAGTCTACATTAACTAATGAAATCGGACGGTAATTTTTACAAAATTGAGGATCACGACCTTCTTTAGGAATAAGACAGATAGTTGCCTCTTGAAAGGTGCCTTCTGCTTTTTACCGGCTGAATAAAATGAATTGAAAAGCATTAAAAGGATGGGGAGTAGTAAGTCAGAAAAATGTAGGTAGAATTCAACAGGAAAACCATCTTTTCCTGGTGTTTTCCCTTTGGTGAGAGTATTTAAAGCTTGGGAAAGTTCATTAAGGGAAAGATCATTTTCAAGGCCAAGAAGGGTAAGATGAGAAGTAGAGGGGGTAGGAAGTTTATCGAGATAGGACTGGATGAGGGAGGGAGTGGGAGGAGATTCCGGAGTGTACAGGTTCTGATAAAAATGTTTAAATTCATCAAGAATTTCCTGTTTTTTATGTAAAAGAGAATTATCAGAGGAGTAAATCGAGTTAATATGGGTATGTTCTTTGCGTGCTTTGAGGTAATTTGCTAATAGTTTCCCTGATTTATTACGACTGCCATAGTAACGGGCACTGCTACGAAGAAGTATTGAAGATTTGTTGTCAGTAGAAGTTTTACTAAACTCAAGCTTGGCTCATATTAATTCTAGCGGAGTGGAACTCTGTGAGGATGTATAACATTTATGTTCCAAAAGTTTAATTTGGACCAATACAGTTTTCCGTTTCTGAAGAGAGAGTTTCTTTTTCTTAGAAACAAAGTAAATAATGAAATTCCGTGCCGTGGCTTTAAAAGAATCCCAGATAATATGGAGGGAGGTGTTCGGATCAAAGTTAAGGAGAAAAAATTCATTAATGAAAGAACGGAAAGAGGAAGAGAATAGAGGATCAGTTCAAAGGGAATTATTGAAATGCCATCGGGAAGATTTTGGGTGTGGGGGAGTAAATCAAGGTCAGTCCAAATTGGAGCGTGATCAGAGATGACTATGGGTTCAATAGAAGAAGAGAGAAGATTCTGAGACAAAGAAGGAGAAAGAAAGATGTAGTCTAAATGAGAAAGGGATGCATGAGGAGGAGAGAAAAAAGAATAGTCAAGAGTATCAGGGTGAGAAAGTCGCCAAGAGTCAATGAGAAGTGTTTGAGAAATAGTGTCAAGAAAGTGTTTATGCAATTTATTGGGAATAAAACGGACTGACGATTTGCGGTCCAGAAAAGGGTCTACAATTTGGTTACAGTCACCACCCAGAACAAACAAATCATCCTGAAATTGAATACATTTTTGTGTAATCAAAGGCCAAAAAGAGCAATCAGGCTGTGTAGGGCCATAAAAGTTAAAAACAGTTAAAGGAACAGAATTAATTAACAACTTAGCTAATACCCATCTACCTTCTGTGTCATTTTCTTGTGACAGAACTTTACATTTCCCTTTCTTATGAACTAGAATGACAACACCATTTTTTTATTGGCAGACGGAGAGAATAAAACCGTACCCACCCAGCTTCTTTTTAGCTTAAGAGACTCAGCTTCTGTAAGGTGGGTCTCATGTAAAAGGACTATATCAGGGTTATTAGAAGTAAGGTGAGAAAGGATTCTCTGTCTTTTAATAGGACTTATAAAATCCTTTACATTCCAGGAGATAACTCTGAATGTGAAAACATTAAAAATTTAGAAGAAACAGAAATTACAATAATAAGAACATCAATGAGGACGACAGTGAAAGATATGAAAGAAATATAGAGGAGGAGGAGGAAAAAAGGAAGGGAGGAGAAGGGAAATGAGAAGAAACAGATGAAAAATTCATACGGAAGTATGAAGAAGTGGAGGAATTTAACAAGGGAACAAAAGAGAAGAGTATGAGTATTAGAAGAAAGGTAGAAGGAAGGGAAAAAGGGGAAAGAAGAGAGAGAAAAGGAACAAGAAGAGACAGTACATATCCAAAAGGGATGACTGAAGATAACATACCTGAGGGGAACGAAGAAACAGATAATGGGGCAGGGAAAACGCACGACAAGATGAAACCACCCGAACCTGGGGAGTCCAACCACATCGGGATGCGGGGAATAGGAAAGGGAGCATGCAAGTTGAACAGATAGAAACAAATCTGTATGAATAAACAAAGGGAACAATTAACAATGACGATAATATAAAGAGAAATATATAATTAGTAGATGTAAAACAAGAAATATGATAAACCTAAAGAATACATGTTACGTAAGAAACATCTGAAAATCTCAGAGAACAAAAGAACTACTTAACGAAGCCAATAAAAAGGCATCTACCAGTAAATCTGCAAAGAGAGGAGATTAAACAGACAAAAACCAAAAATAAGAAGAAGTCAACCGGCATCCTGTAAAGAGAGGGTTAAGTATTCAACCATTTGAAGAAGAACCAGAGGTGTCCATAACATTGGTATTATGTATATGAATTAAGTTTTTGAGTTCCTCAGGATCCTGAAAAGACCATGTTTAATTTTCGTATGTCACTTTGAAGATACAAGGGTGAAACAAGCCATATCTAGCTCCAAGAGCTCGGAGAGGAGCCCAAAGACTCAGGAATTCCTTTCTTCTGGATGCTGTAGCATTAGAGACATCTTAAGACAGAAACACCTTTTGGCCAAGCCAGTAAACTTGTCGTTTAGCTCTAGCTGCAGATAGAACTGAGAGAAGATCAGTAAACTTCAAAAAGAGAATGGTGACACCTTGCGGTTTAACTGGGGTTGTTGAAAGAGGTGGACGAGGACCAAGCCGATGAGCTCTTTGAATGCTAAGTGAAGTAGTAGGTGACATGTCCAGGAGTTTCGGCAGAAAGGAGGTGAAGAAAGACACAGGGTCGTCACCTTCCAGAGATTCAGGCAAACTATAAATACAAAGGTTGTTCCTCTTATTCCTATTTTCTAAATCTTCAGTATGTTGTTGAAGGTTGAGGACCATTTTCTCTAGGGAAGAAATTCTCTGTGAGTTACTCTGTACCTCTGAAAATTGTTGCCTCATTGAAGCCACTCTACCCTCCATATTAGACCACTTTTCTCCAAGAAATTGCATCTTGCTGTTAGTTTCTTGCTGCGCGTATCTCCTCTAAGAGCAACTCCATGGAGATGGTAAATGATGATTTGTCAAGAGATGGAGGGTCATGTTTCAAGCGCTTAGATGAGACAGTAGATGGAGAGGATTTGTTTGTAGTATTTTGTGACGAAGAATTGCGATTAGGAGTTACTCCATTCATCTGTCCTGTAGAAGAAGAAAAGTCTGATATTGAGGAAGAAGGAGGAAGTACCAGTGGAGTGTGTTTTGAGGGCACAAAAACAAATTTTGGTTTACGCAGTCTTCCCATAAATATTTGTTTTGTAGGGGGTACAATAAACATTACATGAACTTATTGGGATCCGCGGAGTTTAAACTCTACAAATGAGCTATCAATTAGATTGACTGACAGCTTCATGAGAAGAAAAGAGACACACAGATGTACTTAATATCAGTAGATAGAAAGCAGCAAGGATGCGAAGAGTCAACATGTTGACTTTTTTGTTGGAGAGGTGAAAAAAGCAGCTGCATTCCTTATTTGTAGCAGTTGATTTATAGATTAGGTGTCCAAGAAATTCAAATAAAGCTGTTGTTATTTCAAAAGCGGTATTTGCATGTTTTGTCGAGACTTGGCGCGCATTCCTGCTGCAACACGCTTCCAGACAGCGGGCCCTCTGAGGCAACAACTGCAGCGGCAAAAAGGAGCTCACTAGAGTCACCACACACCCCGGTTGTATATGCTGGACTTCCCATAGATATTTTCCTTGCAGGGAGTATGGCAAACATTGCGTGAACTCATTGGCATCTGTGGACTTCAAACTCTACAAATGACCTAACCCTTAAGTTGAGTGAGATCTTATGAGAAGAAAAGAGTCACACCGAATTAATTAGCAGCAACAAATTGTAAGCAGCAGGCATGCAAAGAGACAACATGTTGACTTTTGTGGTAAAGAGGCAAAAACATAGCTGCATTCCTTGAAAAAAATAACAAAGGGCCAATTGCTCCTCACAAAACCCGGGTTGATATTGAAACAAGCAGGAAATTCAGACAAATGATGAAATGCACTGATCCTGCATAATGACAGACATTGTGTGAAGCATGTTGAAACAGGAACAAGAGCGCCATGTAAAAGAGAGATAGTCCACACTTGTAACAGGTGTTCCATACATCAGAAGGCCAAGTAATTCAAATAAGGGTGCCTACACTTCAAAGTCGCTATTTGCATTCCTGATACGAGGCGTGCATTTTTTCTGAGACGCGCGTCTAAGATGGCGGGCGCTCTGAGGCAACAACTGCGGCGGCAAAAGGGAGGATCAGCGCAACGCGCAATTTAATACAAATAAGTTCACCAGCGTCACCACATGCTCCGGTTGTATATGCGGGCAGTTTCCAGGAAGAGACAGCACGGGAAACGCTCCGGCGAGTCAAGGGTAGGTCCCGATGCTGCAGAGCTAACCCCCTAGGCGGCCATCTTCTCCGGCGTCGTAGCCACGCCCGGCCACATACCCCATTTCTAACAGGGAGCTGCCAACTCCACCTACCTTCCTGCCAACATGAAGACTGCTCATGTAGCTGGGCTTGTGGAATACACACATTCTGTCTGCAAAGTGAACATAAACATGGGGTAGAACCCCCTAAACAGGATGCCAACATTTCTCATCAGCCAAAATGAGTGGTCCCACAGCAGTGGAGACAAACACATTTTTTGCAGCTATGTTCTAGTGGCTGACTGCCAACTCCCCTTGCAAGTTGTGGGAAAAGAAACCTGAAAACTCTGCACTTGCCAGGACGATCTGCCATGCAACCACTAGCAGGAAGGAGCCCCCTGACTGCTGAAGAGAAATAATAGAGGTATCCCTGCATGAAGCAAAGGCTCTCTATTAGAGGAGAACCACAAGGAGCTGTGCAGGAAGAGCAGCGATAGGCCACTGCAAACCATGGAGACTGTTCACTGCCAAGTTGTGTGGTGAGATATTGTAATCGGATTCCCTCTACAGCATGTCCCAAAGTGAAGCATCTCACCGACCAAGCCTCTGCCTACAATTATTATAACAATAGCCCTCAGGCCAATGTGTACTCTCTCAAAATCTCTTAAAGTAATACCTCTCCATACTTGCAGATGGCCTTAAATCAAACTTGCATCCATTTAAGGCAGGGTTACCATCAATCTTCCTTTACTTCATCCTTAGCAGATTCCAGCCAATATTTGTTTCGTGAAGAGGGGGACTATCCCTCCAACGTCCTCAGGTTTACATAGGTGGGTTAAACAAAACCAGTTGTGTGATTTATGTGTAAAATAGTATATTCTAAATTCCACAGTTACATGTAATCTTCACAAAGTGGTGGCGTCAGTAGTGGGTGGGGAAACTCGCAGCAGGGTACGTAATGTTCTATTAGAAAGTGGGCCTTGTATGTGGTATCCCGAAGGCACTCAGCAATATGATTATTACTTGTGTTAGCGTGTACAACTTTTTCTACAGGTGGGGCTTCTCCTGGTGGGCCCCATGAACACAATGGCACAGGGACGGAATCTTCTGCTTGATTTTTAAATAACTTTGATGTTGATTCTCCAACACCAACTGTCCTTTTTGGGGCACATATATGTTTCCATTGATGAAACACTTCTTAAAGAACATTTAACAAACCATAACCCCAGGACATTCATGCCCCCACCTCAATCTGCACCAGTCTTGATGCATGAGTTCTGGAAATCTTTCAAGGCCAATAACATTAACAATCAAAACAACCGAGTTGAGGCACTCCTAGCTGTAAAAGGATTGTAAGACACAACTAGCATAAAATATTAAATTGTAAACTACAAAATACATTTCCATCAATGAAGATCAATTTCATTGACAAATCTAAGACTTGGTTAATCGCATCATTTTGAAATACATCCTTTCTGTAATTGGAATTTATTTGAATTAACAAATCTAGGAGTTGGTTTAAAAAGCCCATAAATCCAATATATAGTATTTTGTAGAGTAACATCTTGTGTACTGGTGCAGTGATCAGAAAAGACCAGTATTACTCCTGTTGTACCTGGCAGTAGAATGACAAACACTTGTCAGATACCACAATGTATGGCCAACCACAACCCACCGCAATGTGCAATTTAACCCCCTACAAAACGATTTCACACTGGGACACCCTCCACTACGTTCACCAGGCATAACCCTGTTGTATGTATAGGCACAGGGCTTAGAAAAGCGAAATTTATGATTGGTAATGCTAGGAAATGTATGCTTCAGTGCTATGTTTTCAGTTTTAAAACTCTTTTGTTTTTCTGACACCATTCAAGCAAATTCACGTTGGACGCAGGCTGTAATGCCACAATGAATTTATTAGACCTCTCAGCTGCATTTTACATGATCCCGCACAAGATCCTTTTACAGCAATTCACCCACATTGGGGTGGAGGTAAAAGAATTGGCCTGGCTGAGTTCAATTCTAGAAGGCATGGAACAGACAGTATTGCTCAAACCCTACTTTTCAGAAGCCCCAAAACACGTAAGTATGGAGAACCTTAGGGCTCAGCTCTGAGCCCCACACTTTTTAATATATATTTGACACCACTGGCATACCTTATCAATCAATCAATCAATCAATCAGGTCATTTATAGAGCGCACTACTCACCCGTAGGGTCTCAAGGCGCTGGTTTGGGGGGGGGGGGGTGCCGTTACTGCTCGAACAGCCAGGTCTTGAGCTTCTTCCTGAAGGAGAGGTGGTCTTGGGTCAGGCGCAGGTCGGTTGGGAGTGAGTTCCAGGTCTTGGCGGCCAGGTAGGTGAAGGACCTTCCTCCTGTTGTCGCTCTTCGGATGCGGGGGACGGCGGCGAGGGCGTGGCTGGTTGATCTGAGGAGGCGCTTGGGGGTGTAGAAGTTGATCCGGTTGTTGATGTAGCTCGGGCCTTGGTTGTGTAGGGCTTTGTGTGCGTGGGTGAGGAGACGGAAGGTGATTCTCTTGTTGACCGGGAGCCAATGCAGATCTCTCAGGTGTCCGGAGATGTGGCTGCGTCGGGGGATGTCGAGGATGAGTCTGGCCGAGGCGTTCTGGATCCGCTGGAGTCTCTTCTGGAGCTTGGCGGTGGTTCCGGCGTAGAGGGCGTTGCCGTAGTCCAGTCGGCTGGTGACGAGGGCCTGGGTGACCGTCTTCCTCGTCTCGGTGGGGATCCACCGGAAGATCTTGCGTAGCATGCGCAGGATGTTGAAGCAGGACGAGGAGACGGCGTTTACTTGTCTGGTCATGGAGAGGGAGGAGTCCAGGATGAAGCCCAGGTTGCGTGCGTGGTCCGTCGGTTTGGGTGCGGTGCCCAGGGCGGGGGGCCACCAGGAGTCGTCCCAGGCGGAGGGCGCGGAGCCCAGGATGAGGACCTCCGTCTTGTCAGAGTTCAGTTTCAGGCGGCTGGTCGTCATCCATTCGGCTACCTCTCTCATCCCTTCGTGCAGGTTGGCTCTGGCGGTGGCGGGGTCGTTGGTCAGGGAGAGGATCAGCTGGGTGTCGTCGGCGTAGGAGATTATGTTGAGGTTGTGTTGGCGTGCGATGGCCGCGAGGGGGCTCATGTAGACGTTGAAGAGGGTGGGGCTCAGTGAGGATCCTTGAGGGACGCCGCAGATGACTTTGGTGGCCTCTGACTTGAACGGTGGTAGGCGGACTCTTTGTGTTCTTCCGGCGAGAAAGGAGACGATCCATTCCAGTGCCTTGTCCTGGATTCCGATGTTGCCGAGGCGCTGTATTAGAGTGCGGTGGCAGACAGTGTCGAAAGCCGCGGAGAGGTCCAGGAGGATGAGGGCCGCTGTCTCTCCGTTGTCCATCAGAGTTCGTATGTCATCGGTGGCAGCGATGAGGGCGGTCTCGGTGCTGTGGTTCGCTCGGAAGCCAGACTGTGAGGGGTCGAGGGATCCATTCGTCTCGAGGAAGGCGGCCAGCTGTTTGTTGACGGTCTTCTCGATGACTTTGGCCGGGAACGGGAGGAGCGAGATGGGACGGTAGTTCTTGAGGTCGGTGGGGTCTGCTGTGGGTTTCTTGAGAAGATCGCTGAGTTCGGCGTGCTTCCAGCTCTCAGGGAAGGTGGCGGTGTCGAAGGAGGTGTTGATGATGTCCCGCAGGTGGGGTGCGATGACAGCGTCGGCCTTGTTGAAGACGTGGTGAGGGCAGGGGTCAGTCGGAGATCCGGAATGGATGGAGTTCATTGTGCGGATGGTGTCTTCGGTGCTGATCGGAGTCCAGGTGCGGAGGGTGGTGGTGGGTGGCGTTGTTGCGGTTGTGGCTTGCGTTGGTTGGTTGCTGAAGCTGTTGTGTATGTCCGCGATCTTGTTGTGGAAGTAGGATGCGAGGGAGTTGCAGAGGTCCTGCGACGGGGTGATGTCATTGTTTCCGGCGTTGGGGTTGGAGAGCTCTTTTACGATGTTGAAGAGTTCCTTGCTGTCGTGTGCGTTGTTGTCCAGCCGGTCCTTGTATGTATTTTTCTTGGTGGCGCGGATCAGTTGGTGGTGTTTCCGGGTGGCGAGCTTGAGGGTGGTCATGTTGTCCGTCGTTGGTTCCCTTCTCCAGACTTTCTCGAGGGCTCGACAGTTCTTCTTGGAGCTCTTGAGTTCGTCGGTGAACCATGGTGTTTTTCTGCTGCAGGGTCTGCTGGGCGGGGTTCTCAGAGGGGCGAGTTCGTCCGCGCCGTTGTTGATCCACTTCGTGAGGTTGTCGGCGGCCTGGCTGGGGTTCGCTGAGCTGGCGGGGGGTGCTGGCTCAAGGAAGCGGTGAGCTGGTCGGCTGTGATCTTGTTCCAGCTTCTTCGGGCAACCTGTTGCTGGTGGTGGTGGATCGTCGTTCTTTTGAAGCTGAAGTGGACGCAGCTGTGGTCCGTCCAGTGGAGTCCTGTTGCGTGGCTGAAGGTGACGTCTTTGCTGGATGAGAAGACGGCGTCGAGTGTGTGTCCGGCGAGGTGGGTGGGGGTGGTCACCAGTTGCTTGAGTCCGAGGTTGGCGAGGTTGTCGAGCAGGCTGATGGTGTTGCGGTCGCTGTTGTTCTCCAGGTGGAAGTATTCGGCGGAGGGGAGGGCATGCGGGCTGACGAAGTCGGCGATGTCCTCGCTGAATCGCGTGCGTGGACCCGGGGGTCGGTAGATCAGGGTGCCTCTGAGGGTGGTCTTCGGGTTGGTGTGGATCTGGAAGTGCAGGTGTTCAGCGGTGGTTAGGGTGTCGTCGGTGTTAGTCGTGATGCGGATGGTGTCAAGTTTTGCGGTATCCAGGTAGTTTCCTGTGCAGATGATACACAACTTCTGCTGGCCTATAACAACCATGAGCCAGGGGCCAAAGCTAAATTTGCAGCCTGTATGACAGCTGTGATGGGTTGGTTGAAGGCCAACTACCTGCAATTGTCATGACACTCCATACTCAGAGTTATCCTGTGCCTATTCGGGTAGTTGAAGACCACCTTGGCCTACAGTCAGACACCCCACTAGGTATGGAAGCAGGGTTGCTCACATTGACATTGAAAGCATTACTCATGAATGGACGGCAAGGTCCATAAGACACTGCAGCATTTTCTTTCTCAGGAAACATCATACGCTCCTTAGTATGGAAGTGCGTGACAAGCAGGCACCAGCACTTGCTATTCTGTATGTGGCCAAAGAATTACGGCCAAAAACTTCCTGGAAGGAGGTTGCCTCGTTTTGGTGTTTGGTGACCAGGATGTTGTTACGGCAGTGAAGGCAGCATAAACTTCGAATATCCCGCTAGAGTTCCTTCAGCAGAGGTCCTTTCTTCATAACCCGCTAGTACCGCCTTGGAGCTATTTGCAGCAGAGAAAGCTACCGTCAGAACGGCACATTAAAAAAGAATTCAACAAACGCCCTGCTCCGGGGGCCTGCACGTTAGAAGTAACATTCAGTCTTTATCCCGAGCAGAAACAATAATGTCCAAGAGTTCATAAGCGTATAGTTGTTGGAAACCTTCTTTAATTCCAAGTATTCACTATGTATTTAATGAAAATCACATCCATTAGTATATTGTTACAGTTTATTTATTTATTTATTTATAATGTTTTATATGGCCCGAATGTGACCCACGAGGGTATCAGAGCGCTTTTTTCAAATAATAGAGGTATATAGTGTATGGATAACATATGTGATCAGTAGTCAAAATAAAATGCATGGTTATTAAATGTTCAGGTGGTTGAGGTCATAGACATACAAGTAATATTCTCCATCGATACACAAGAGGTAGGCAGTGAAATGTACATCATGTTGGAGACTCGCTGTCAACCCAGAATTCAGTCTTAGGGCGTGAATTTGTTCAAAAGGAGTATTTTTACTTCTTTTTTGAAGGCGGTAAAGGAGGAGATTCCACGTATCCCAGGAGGTAAGGAGTTCCAGATCTTTGGAGCAATCCCTGAGAAAGCTCTGCAACCAATTCTCTTTTTATGGAAGGATTGTGGTTTCAGAAGTAGGGTGCTCACGCTGCGCAGTTGTCTGCATCCTCCAGAACGCTCCAGCTTTAGAGCTAAGTAATTGGGTGTATTGGTATGCAGTGCTTTGTGGGTCATGCAAGCGACCTTTATGTGTATTCTTGCCTCATAAGGCAGCCAGTTCAACGGTTATAGGGTCGGAGAGATGTGGCTATTTCTTTTTGTTCCTGATACCAGTCTTGCCGCAGCATTAAGCAATGCCTTCAGCGGAGCCAGCTTGTATTTGGGGCGACCGCAAACAGTTGTGCTTCCATAGTCTAATCTTGATAGCACTAGGGCTTGTACTGCCGTTTTAGGTCGCCTATTGGAGGAAGGGTTTGAGTTTCCTTAGTATATGCAACTTGTGATTAGCTCCCTTGGTGGTATTAGTAATGTGCACCTGCATATTCAGGTGTTTATCTATGGTGACTCCCAGGGATTTAGCGGAGTCGATGATGAGGGGAGCACAGTCAAATGAGGTTAGGTGTTTCAGCCATAGATCTATCTTAGGAGTGTGATTGGGTGGAGAGATGAGAAGGAATTCAGTTTTTTTATATTAAGCATGAGATGGTTGCCAGTGAGCCAACTTTGAGTGTTCTGTAGAATAGAGTTGAGGGAAATGAAGTCTTCTGGAGTGGAGATTTTCAAATACAGTTGGGTGTCGTCTGCATACGGGTGATATAGAATGTTCGCTGAGTTCAAGGCATTCGCCAGGGGTTCCATTAGTATGTCGAAGAGAATGGGTGATAGAGCGGAGCGCTGTGGAAAGCCTAGGGTGACCGTGGAGGGTTGAGAGATGGAATGCTTCATCTTGATTCTTTGTGTTCTGTTATTTATGAAGGAGAACCATTGTAACACTGTGCCCCTAAGGCCCATCCTTCGTTCCAATAGGGACAATAGGTTATCATGTTTAACTGTGTCGAAAGTGGAGGATAAGTCCAGAAGTATCAGTAGGAATGATTCGTTGAGGTCTAGCATTTTTATTATGTCATCCATTATGTGGGTGAGTGTAGATTCTGTGCTGTGACCTTGCCGGAAGCCAGATTGGTGTTTGTCTAGGAGGTTGTAGTTCTCAATATGGTCACATAATTGTATTTGTACAAATTTTTCCAGCAATTTTGCCAAAGTGGGGATGTTGGATATATGGCGGTAGTTGTTGAGATCTGATGGGATGGCGTCAGATTTCTTTAATATAGGTGTGACCTGCCCAATTTTAAGACAGTCCGGTATGGAGCCTAGTCTCAGAGAGGCGTTTACAATTTTTGCCAATAGGGGTAGAATAGATGTTTTTAACATTTTGAATAAGTTCAGGAGGAAGGGGATCCGAGAAATGACTGGAGGGGTTGATTGCTAGCAGAATGTTATAGATTATTTGTTCAGAGATTGTTGAGAAGGTGTGCCAGGAAGCATTGTTTTTTGTGCTTTCCCATGGAGTACTAATCTGAACCTTGAGCTGAGAGTAACATTTAGTATCCTGGGCCACAGGTTGTGGAAGGGTCATCTTAGATTGGATGTCCAGCTCGATGGTCTTTGTCTTTTCTCTGAAGAAGTTGGCAAACTCATCATAATTAGGTGTAGCCGGGCCGTTTAATTCTCTAGAGTTAGTTGAATTGCGCATTTGTTGCTTGACAATTTCTAATAGTTTCTTGGGACGGTTTATGGCTTGGTTCAGCTGGGTTTTGAAAACATCAGCATTGGCCTTTAGAATCTTCCTATTGTATGAGTTCCTTAACACTCTTAGGTGGTATAGGTGGTCATTGGTGGGTGCTGATTTCCATAGTCGCTCAGCAACTCTTAACTTGTGTCGCTCCGAGTTCAAGGTCTCATTGAACCATAGTTTGGATATTTTGCAGGAGACTTTTTTTTCATGGAGGGGCACTGTAGAATCAAGGATTTCAAGCATAGTGGAGTTGTAAAAGGAGGTCATGGACATCAACCATATCTGTCGAGGAGGTCAGGGCAGAGTTGCATTGGTTTACCAGGGTGATGGGGTTAATATTTTGTAGGTTCCTTTTCCATTGCTTTGTTTTTGAGGGTTGTCCCCTTTTTGGAATTACCACGATAATGATGTAGAAGATGATGGTATGATGGTCAGTCTAATCACATGGAGTGACCATCTCAGGGCTACAACAAGAAAATGTACCCCATAACTATCTACAATATCATGATTTGCAAAGGTTAGTCTAGTTAGGGTGTCAGAAGAACCCACGAGAAATGAGTGCCGTGATTTCAGTTATGCTCAAAACTGAAAGTAAGAGACGAGAAAAAAGTGAGGGGGAGGGGCAATGTAAGGGAAGAAACTCAGAGTTTTTCTGAGCCACAAGAAACATAAATGGTGGTCTAAGCCCAACAAAGAGTATTCCCTACCATCGTGAAAGGAGATTACATTTGTGGTGTGTCATTGACACTTTAGGAACAAGACCCACCAACATAGTGGTACCATTATATATAAAACAAATGCTCTCCAATGCTCAATAGAAAACTATATTAATCTGCAATTCCATATGCAAAGTGTTCTGTATTTTATTCCTCCAGAACCTGGTCATTGAGACAGATCATGTATAAGTGACACAGTAATCAATAGCCCAAACGATCAGAAAAAAAAGATCAGAAAAAAACTAACAAATTTACTAAATCATACCTATATCTTCAAACCAATCTGCAGAAAAAATTAGTATATTTAAGAAGTCTGAAAATGAAATATAAACGCAATATCAGCACATAGACTCTAAGTGACAAGTGTGACAAACACACATAATGCTTTGAAGTGCTCAGTATTTACAGGTTAATAAAAAGCCACAAATCGGCGTACCTATAAATCCACGTTGAACAGTCTAATATTCCATTACCATAAAGGTAAATCATTAGAAAACTGCTCGTATTAATTGAGGCCATAACACTTGTATTCATCAAGCTGCCTGAAGCATCACCCGAAATACTTGAAAAATTATAAAAACATCACAGGTCAGCATACGTGTAACTCTACTTAAACCAACTTGATAATTCGTCCTTCAAAGTAATTTTCAATTATACCTGCCCGTACTCGGAGTGCCTCAGCATTTATAATTATCAAGCTACAAGAGGCAATACCATATCTTGAGCTAAACGTGAAACAGTTCTATGCGTGAAACGCATCTTTAACAAGAAGTTACAGGACTGACAAAAAGTAGTGCCAGCTAAATTTGCGTAAAAGCGAGTCAGGCAGCAAAAAACTAACAGTATATTTCATATGCTAGAGTGTCTCACCTTACAACGCGACGGAGAGTACTCCCATCAAAATATTGGCGTCTCGGTAACGGGCAGGACACAGTCCATCCTAAATACAGGAAATAGATCCATCAGTACCCGTTCATTCCAGCGGTTGGTCAGAAACGTTGCATATGCGGCCGACATCTTGTATTGGAGATCCCCGCATATTAGTGGTTATTATTAAAACTAGAATCTAGAATCCACGTGGGTAGGTCACATCTATGTGGTCTCTTATTATTCTCCTTAAAACAGTAGCCAACATTTTTCGTTCTCATGGATTTCTTCAGGGCTCTGTTTCTGCCATAGGTGCAGCGGTCCCGCCGTATGCATTATGATGCTCCCGCCACACTGGTGGGCGCATCCCGCAGTCCTAACATTGCCGCAGGTGGTGCTGTCAGCAGCACCCGCCGCAATGTCAGAATTGCATGGCATGCATTTGCATACACAAAGTGACAGGCATCGCGTGGTGCCTGCCACCTTGTGCATGCAAATGCAAGGGGTACCATAGGTATCCCCCATGTGCACCCCCACCCCCACAACAGCCTGGGGGCCCGTAACGGGCCCCCAAAAACAAAGACCGCATTGCTTTGCATGGCAGCAGCACCCTCATGGAAAGGCTGATCTCTGCCAACATCCTAATATGGCAGGCGGTGTCTTGCAGACACCATCACCATATTAAACATGTTTTTGGCCCGGTCGACGAGTCGACCGGCAGAAAAGCGGCGGACGGTCTCTCCGTCCGCCGCAAACGCCCCAGCCATCCTAATATGGCGGGGGGTCATTCTGGGGTGGATGGCGGGCTGTTCGCACCTGCCGGGCGGGGGCGATGGCTACCCCCGACCCGGCGGGACGAACCGCCCGCCATCCTAATGGGCCCCAAAATAAAAAAAATAATCCAATTACCTAAAACTATAACGTTTTCTTTTATGTTTCACAGATTACACTTCACGATAACTCCTCCAAAAAGACTCAAAACAAACATTAAGGGGCTGATTACAATGGTGGAGGGACTAGAGTCCGTCCGCCATCGTGTTGGTAACCAGGACTGTCTACAATACATGCAGCGGTTCCACACACCAAATCAAGATGCGACCGCCACCAAGGCAGTCACATTTTGCATTTTAACATTGCGGCGGGTGCTGCTGACAGCAGCACCCACCGCAATGTTAAAATAGCCTGTTGTGCATTTCACTACATTACATGGCAGGCACCACATGGTGCATTGATATATATGGGTTTACCATGGGTCCCCCCCAGTGCACCTCCCCAAACACAAAGGGGCCCACAACGGGCCCCTGAAACTAATCTCCACCAGCCCTTCAATGACAGTTTACCCGCCTCGGAAAGGCTTGCTGGAAACAGCGTCATGATTTGGCGGACGGTGGCTGCTAGGCACCGCTAGCATTTCATGGGTGCAGACCACTCCGCCAGGCAATCACAACGATTGCTTATGGTGGTTCCGTGGCGGACGGTCTGTGCGTTCGCCGCGTTCCGAGCGCGATTCCCCCCACCATGGTAATGTGGCGGGGAGAAAATCGCAGTCCGATTGCGGAAGGACCGCCACCGCATGGCTGGTGGTGGTGGTCCTTCCGCAAACGTAATCGGCCCCCTAGTTCAAAAACAAGTACAAAATAAATATTAAAGAAAAATATAATACTAAGTAAGTATATAAATTAACCAACAAATAGAGCTACCTTTTAAAAAGCGATACATTAAATAAAAAAACAAATATTACTAACAAATACTTTTCTCTTCACAGCTTCTACAAACTTAAACATACAACATCAACAACAAAAAAACTTCATCAACTAAAAAAACTAAAAAGGCGAAATATACAAATATACTAAAACTATAACCTTTTATTTTATATTTCACAGATTACACTTCACTAAAACTCCACCTACAAAACTCAAAACAAGGATTACCTTCGAAAACAAGGATAAAAGTAACATTAAAGAAAAAAATAAAACTAAGTAGGTATATATACTAACCAACAAATACAGCAAACTATTAAAAACTATAAAATAAATTAAAAAACAAATATAACTACAAAAAAACTTTCCTCTTTACAGCTTCTACAAACTTCAACATAAAACCACATCAACGAAAAAAAACTTCATCAACTTAAAATAATAAGTATTTTTTTCTCAACTAAAAAAATAGAAACTAAATAAACAAAATAACATAATTAAATGTAACACTTTAATAAAAAATAACATGTTGCATTTAAACTAACAGAAAAAAACTGAATAACCATCAAAGATATCCATCAAGAAAATTCAAGCAAGACAAATGTATGTTTATTTTTAAATATGCTAATTTTACAAACATGTTTACTGCATAAAATCGTATATATATTTATATATATATATGAATAAATATATATATATATATATATATATATATATATATATATATATATATATGTATACACATATCTTCACAAGAAAATGGCAGAAGGAGCAAAATACATAACTTCACAAAAGGGAAAACTACTTTTGTGCTACTGAGCTACACTTATAGGCAAGAAAAAGAAATAACTGGAAACAAACCACATTGGAAATGAAGTAAATATTACTCCAATTCTTGCTAGGGGAGTGCCACTATAGTAGAAACAAATGTAGTTCATGTCAGAGAAAACAACCATCCCGCCAGTGTGACTAAAATTGAGGTCAGAGATGCTCTAAAAACAATCGGAGTACCAGCTCCCAACAAATAATTACCCAAATACTCAAAAACGAGTTAACTAGGGTACCGGAACATGTCACAGGACAACTACCATCCATCCCCACTCTGAAAAGATTAATTTCCAGAACTAAAAGAGCTACAGCTCAAACACCACCCCACCCCCCCAAACTTTTGCTGAAATAGAAATGTTACCAGAAATACACCATCGCCCACAAAGGTGAAAAATTCCTTCTTCATGACAATAACAGTCATGAAAAACTAATTATCATCTTTCCCACCAACAACTTTAAAAAATTTAAAAACTGCAAAACGTGGATGATGATGGCACATTCAACGTTTGCCCCAAGCCTTTTTATCAACTATCTACCATCCATGGTGAATATGAAGACACTAACATCCCCTTTATATACGCATTACTCCCTAATAAACAAAACACCACCTTCTGGGAGCTCCTAACAAAATTAAAACAATGCACAGACAACTGCTTTCCACAAAATTGACTTTGAACAAGCAACGATTCAATCAATTAAAAAAAAAATACCTGCACACTGCAATACAAGGTTGCTATTTCCACTGTAACCAAAGTATCTGGGGACACTTACAAAATCAACTTTAAGAATAGAAATGAATACCCCTGGCCTATGTACCAACAACTGAAGTAGCCAACCATTATAACATACTTCTTGAAAGCCCTATCAATGAAGCGAACTAAACTAAACTAACTCCCTTCATAGACTACTTTGAAGGCACTTAGGTGGGAAGGCTACATAGGCCAGGGTACCATAGACAACCCAAGTTTTAAATTCCTTGGTGGAACGCCTACGATAGCACTCTAGCTAAAAAAGCTAAAACCAACAACGCGGTGGAAGGATGGCATAATGCCTTCCAAGCCACAATAGGAAGAGTACAACCAACCCTACATATTATTGTTGAAGCTATCAAAAAAGAACAGAGCTATCAAGAGCTAAGGCTAGAGCAATCCTTCATTAAAATCGGCCCTAAACTCAATAAACAAAAGCAATGTATGAATACCTACAACACAAAATGTTACTATTTCCAAACACCATAGGGCTAGAATACCTAGACATGATTGCTAAATTTAAACTTTAAAAAACCCAATATTAACATCATAAGCATTTTAAAATTACAAAACATTTAAATAACATAATTCTACTCTTTTTTCAATTAATTATAATTGTCTTTTAAAATTTTTAAACAAACACAAAAATATAACATAATTATTAAAATAAGAAAAGAAACAAAAAACATTTCCCAACCATAATAATAAAAAATAACGTACAGCTATGTAGCCGTAGACGATCCGGGACAACCAATAAATCCATAGCAGATAAATCGAAAGACTAATCCATTTGAAAAGAAAGCCCTCCCAAAAAATGAAAAAATACAACTGTAGAAAAATGGCTCCAACGACGGAATCCTCTCAAAAACGAAACCCTCAAAAACCTGAATATTTGTTTAAACAAAAAACAAGCGAATATTGAACTATTGAAAAAAGGCTCCAACGACGCAATACTCTCAATAACGAAACCCTCAAAAACACAAAAAGTAGCTTAAAAAAAGAACGGAAATGTAAAGTAACTTGTTTTAAAAAACAAAATAAATTTTCCTTTTAAAAAAAAAAATAAACGCGTTGTCACCATTCGTTCACGAATGGAAAACCTGTAAAGAAAAAAAAGAACAATATGCTGATGCTGAGGCAGGTGATTACAAAAAACTAGGACACGTCGTCCCTACTCACCAGAATTGCCAATAGCCCTCCTAGGTGCACTCCCACATGGGGTACATTGGAGGGGAATTGAAAATTGGGAGCAGGAGGGAGGAGCCTAGCTCGCGGCCGTAATGATCGCCCTTTAGCTCGGCTCCCGCAGCCCTCCGTCCTGATTGCCTATCCTGTCTTCTATCCTGTCCGGGGACGACACATTTTTGGGGCATTGGAAACATAACGGCTTGTTTGTACTTACCATCCGACCCCGGGGTCTCGGTGTGCATTGGCTCCGGAGTTGTGGCCTCTGAGAGATCGGGGCCTCTGCGAGACTTGGACCGGGACCTGGCCAGTGGGATCCGATGGCTCTCGGCCCCGGCCGAGAGCGAGAACCAGTGTTGGGAGCCGATGTGCGAAGATCCCGGCGATCCTGACCCGGGCCTGCCCTGGTGGCCGCGCGGCCGACGTGGGTGAGAGGCCCGGAGACCTGAGTCTGTGAAGGGGTCTCTCCCCGCCGCTGCTTTGTCCGGCGGCCCTGGTCCTCGGGGCCCGGACTCCGCTTGATTGGGGCACCGGTGCTGGTGCTGGCGGAGACCCGTCTTGGGCGGACATCCTTTTGGCATCGAGGCCGCCCTTGCTGGGACCCCCGGAGCTTGTAAAGTCCTACATTTGAGAACTGTTCTTTCCGGGGGTCTTGGTGAGCGGCGATTGGGCTGATTCACGAGATGGCGGCCGACCCTCTGAAACGAGAATCACACTGTGGCGGCGGGCCCGTGTTGCCTATTGGTGTGGGGAGCGGATCTGGTGGACGTGAGCCGACGGTCAGAGATATCCTGGAAGCCCTGAGATCCCTACACGCTTCCCTGGCCCTGGGCGTCTCGGTGGGTACGCCACGATCTGCCGCCATTTTGGGCGGCCATTTCTTCTTGTCGCCCTCTTGTTTCGAAGACTTCATTGCTTCGCCCCCCTCGATTGACTTGAGTGTCTCCGCCACTGATCGAAGATCGTGTAGTGTGTCGGTGACTTTGGGGCGCCCTGCTTTTCACGGTTCGGACCCCGGGGACTTGGATGCTGTACTGCGACCCTGTTCGACATTGTTGCCTGAAACTATTGGTGGACTGCCTCCTGTGCCTGCTTCGATGACTTTGCCTGTGTCTATAATTGGGGCCACCTCGCCCGCTCCAGTGGCGCAACTGAACTCCTGTTTTTCATTGCTCGTGCTGCGATATTTGATGCATCGATACTTTCTGTTTGGACTATTGCTCCATTGTGGATCTATCTACCCCCCACGTAACTATGCTAGTCACCATTCCACTCGATTATATGTTGATTTAGTATTTAGTATGTGGTTTTACATTGCCATGTGGTGGGTGGGGTTTGTCGCTCGAAAGGGTTGGGGGTGAAATGTATGACTTCCGTTTGATTCCCGGTATACGATTTAGTAGCATAATTGTTTTTAATCGTAGAAAGGTGGGAGGTCCCCTTCTCCTAATGTTTTGTGGCGCGTGATGGGGTGTCGTCCTGGTCTGTTTTTGACTGTGCTTGTCTGGTTGGGCGGAGGGCTGCGGCCGCCCGTTCGGATTATGGTTATTCTGCTCCTCCCTCCTGTCTTCTTTCCTCCGCTTTTGTTGCCTTTTTGTCTCTTTCTTCTTTCTTACTTCTCGCTATATTTCGGGTTCTGGTTTAGGGCGACAGGCACGCTGTTTGAAGGGTGGGCCATAGCCTTCTACAGGGGTGCAGGGTGGGACGGGTGGGTTGGGCTCTATTTTTTGTTTGTCTTCTGGTTCTATGGCCCTTTTGTATCTCTTTTTCGTGAGGCCGCGTCTGTCCCGACCTCCTATGGTGTGTTTCGGGTGGGGGGGGTGGCGTCGTTAATCCTCCTGCTATGTTTCGGTTGTCTTTCTCCCCGATCGCCATACCCCCACTTGGGCCGCTACTCCTTTTGTCTCCTGTCTTCCCGCCACGGGGGGCCTGTGTCGGCGTGTCTTCTTCCTTTCGTTTTTCATATTTTCTTATTTTCTTTTTATTGTTTTATTTTGTCTTCCTTCCATTTTCCTTTCCCTTCCTCTTCCCCTTCCCCACTTCGTCCCCCCCCCTTTTTTTCCTTCCTGTGTCCCAGAGGTTACTATGACGGGCTGGTTTTGATGCATTGTTTTTCCGATCCCGCTGTTCTGGCTTGGTAGTGTCTTGGGTGGCGGGCATGTTACGAGGATAATGCCCAGGGGCTGATTGTGTCTCACGTATCCTGATTTTCTTGAATGCATTGTATTGTCCCCCCAATATTTTGCCCCCATGCCCCCTTATTAATGTTGAGGTTGGTTTTGGGATATCGGATGCCTCCGTATTGAAAGTGAGCCTGTCATGTGTCTTCTCCCCATATTATAAAATTAAGCCTTATTTACTCCTGTGTTTTAGCCCTTTGGTTTCTGTATTTTTTCTCCCCTTCTGCGATTGTACGGCCTCTGCTTTGTATTGATTGATTATGTAATATTTGCCTGGTGACTCCTGATTATCTTGCACATTGCGGCCGGCCGGCTTGGTTGTAGGCCTCGACTTGTCTTTCCTTTTGATGTCAATAAAGGTTTTCAAAAAAAAAAAAAGAAAATTGGGAGCAGGCCTGGGCATCAAAGGTGGGGGACCTATACAGGGACGGGGAACTACTCCCCTGTGCAGAGTTCAGTACAGATTGGGACATCCCGAGGGGATACTTTCTGCTCTATGGAGCATTTACAGGGGCAATGAGGACGCAATAGGGCACGGGCGCATCAGAGCCGCCACGGCACGCCACCTGCGAGTATATAGGATTGGCAGGGGGGACTATAAAAGCTGTCACTTGCCTATATAGGACCATGGGGAGGGACTCTATACAACCATTGGACAGGCTGAGGAATCAGTGGGTGGCAGATATCGACAAACCATTGGAAGATAAAGACTCAGAGAACATCTTCTCACGCACAACTATGGTATCCAGAAATGCACGCTTTAGCCTCATTCGTTTCTACACATTACACTGAGCGTATATAACAATGGAACGGGTTAATCAGTTCTTCCACAGGGAAGATGTAGAACGTCCAAGGTGTAAAGAGAAAGGGGCAACCTACATCCATATGGTATGGCAATGCCAGGCCCTGACTCACTACTGGCAAGAAGTAGCGGCGGAGACGGCTAAGGTTGACAGACCGAATAGTCCAGTGCACACCAGAGCATGTCCTACTTAACCTATTTCCCCATACGGCTAAGACTAAGATCACTGATAAATTCCAGGACCTCGCCTTCATATTGTCAAAACAAGAGATTACTAGCAGATGGAAGGCTCCTGAGGGCCCCAGCATATATAGATGGAAGAGAGAGTTAGAGAAATGGGCAGGAAGTGAGGGCAAAATCTTGCTCGGAAATGCAAGAAGGGGATTGGGAACCCTAAAAAAGGGCACGGGCATGAGAGGGCCTGATGGAGGAGCTGAGGGACAAGGATGCTGGATCTGAAGCCACCAGCCCTGAACATTCCCCATGACAGAGAAGCCCCCAGAGACACATCCAAGGGAGAGGGGAGACCAGACATTAGGAGGTGAAGACCAGTAAGACCGCATGCACTGAAGAGGATCTGGGCTACTTCAGTGCGGCCAAAGGATAACGATGCACACAACATGGCATGGGAGAAGGGACCACAGGAAAACATCCGGTAGTTATAGGAGACAGCAGTGCCGGGGGAGGGGGTAGTGGTGATGTTTATGTTTCAGCTTGAGTGTTGGGGAGCGTGTGGGAGGGGGGATAAGAAGACAGACCAGACCTGGAACTGTACTGCAGTACTAGAGGAAATCTATGATGCGAGAAGCAAGACAATGATCAAATGATATAAGGGTAGTTAGACATTATTGTACAATTGAGGTACTTGCAACAGAGATATTTTATGATGTTAGAGTAAAACGCAATAAAATCTGTTTAAAGAACAAATAACGTCCTAACAAATCTAATTACACTACTATTACCTCTCCCCTACCCTAAAACTACCGTAACCGACGAAACACCGATCCTAACCACGAGGTTCCGTCTTCCAAAATGACCCGAAACAGATAGACAGAAAAGTGGGTAAATCAGAAAATAAATTGCCACGTGATAAAAATTTTAAAAAGACGTACTCCCCATTGAAAAGAATGGAGATATATTGTTAAAAAATCAAAAAATTACATGTATATTTTTATTTATTGTAGAAATATATTAAAAATGTTCAAAAAATATACAAAAATGCCTTAAATATATATTAAATATGATATTACCAAAAAACTAAAATATAATATTTTATATATATTAAAATGTGTTTCGATTATGTACTGTAAATGTACAAAAAAGATAAAAATGTTTAATTAAAATGTTTATGATAAACATATATTTCTAATAAAAAGTGTAAATATTCAATATACTAAATAATCAAATGTACAAAATATAAATGTGTAAAATACATATTAAATAATTGTATAAAACAAAATGTATATGAAATAAATTAAAAAAATGTAGAAAGAAATGTATACAAATGTTTACTTTTTGTCATAAAAAAATAAACAATAAGGGGCCGATTCCGACCTGGGTCGGAAGGGCACCAAACGCGATCCGGCTGGAAAAACTACGAGCCGTACACGTGTTTTCCGCCCTACTCGTACAGCTGTACGAGCGAGCAAGTACGATGCGTGCTACGTGAAAATCACCGACTGAGTCGTTTCCGGGTCCGAACCGCTCCGTACGTCTGGGCCGTAAGCTAACCGTGGTGTGCAATGGATGCGATTTACGACCGAGCCAGTACGATGCACGCATCGGACAGCCGGTGCGAGCCGAAGTGACCGGCTCGCAAAACGTCTGGGAAGTTGCCTTTGGGCGTCTGCGTCGGACCCCCTGTCACCCGCAGCCCTACAACTCAGACACAGGCATGTACGGTGCAGATGGCACCGTACATGCCTACCCACTGTAGGGGGTGCCCTTGCGCGAGACATACCCATTCAGTCAATGGGAGCCCTTGTACGTGTCGTACGACCGGCTCCCATTTACTTCTATGGGAGTCCGACCGAACTGAGTCCGGCAGCATACGGCCGCATCGTACTTGCTCATTCAGACTGCAGGACTCTGGCTCTGTCGGAAAACACCCCGGATCCGGCTCGGTCGGAGCGCTTTCCGACCCAGATCGGATTCGGCCCCTAAAAGTCAAACTTTTTATAATTAAAAAACTAAAAATATATTTACTTTACCATTACATGACTATACTTAAAAAAGTAAACATTTTCATAAATGTTATTAAAAATGTTTGTTAATTTTGTAATTGGGTCCAAACTGGAATGGCATGGCGAGCAAAAAAATGATGGATTTATGCCCAGATCTCTGTACTGGGGTGAATGTATGACATGGTTCTGCATTCTGTCCATCAATTGTTCTTTTTACAATTTTTAAATTTGCATTAGTACATGAAAAATGTATGTTAAAAAAATATTATACTTTATAATCAATTTTGAACAACATTGAAATATCTGAATTTTATTTTTGATATTGTGAAAAATTATATAACAAAACCAAATGAAAACAATGAAATTGTGAAACAAAAAAAATACATGTTGACAAATAAAAATGTTTACAATAAAAACTAAGGGGTACCATTACGATGGCGGTGGACTTTGTCAACTAAACTTAGGCAAAGTGCTGGATAATAAACCATAATAAATTACTATTCCAACTCCAAAACAAACTAAACTGAGGGAAAGTGCTGGATAATAACCATAATAAATTACTATTCCATCTCCAAAAGCAAATAAACTCAGTGAAAGTACTGGATAATAAACCATAATAAATAACCATTCGAACTCCAAAACCAACTAAACTCAGGGAAAGTGCTGGGTAATAAACCATAAAAAAGTACTATTCCAACTCCAAAACAAACTAAACTCAGGGAAAGTACTGGATAATAAACCTCAAAAAATTACTACTCCAACTCCAAAACCAAGTAAACTCATTGAAAGGGCTGGATAATAAACCATAATAAATTACTATTTCAGCTCCAAAACCAACTAAACTCAGCGATAGTGCTGGATAATAAACCCAAAAACCATTCCTATTCCTAACTCCAAAACAAAATCAAAATTCTACTTAATGAAAAAATTAAAAATATAGAAAATGAAAATATATTTTTACACCAAAGGTAATAAAAATGTTATAAAAATGTACATTCCTTAAACAAAATTAAAAATGTAACACAATTTGTTATGAATATTGTCAAAAAAATTCAAATAATAAAATATAAAATACAAAATTATTAAAAATTAAAACATTTTTCAAAGATATTAATATTTGGAGACGCCACTTCTGAAAAAACTATTAAATTCTAAATTACAAATAAATTTACATTCAAAATGATCTAATTTTTCAATTTTTTTAAAAACAAAAATATTTTGGGGAAAAAAGGTTATATAAAATGTTAAAGTAATAAACTAATCATATATATGTATATTTGTAATGTAATTAAATAAATATTTCTAACATATTTAAAAAAAATTATATCAAAATATATATAACCCCCCAAAAAAATCACATTTTAGGGGGCGGAAATCAATATTTCAAAAATATTTTCATTAAAAATGTATTTTTAAACAACATTCTTAAATACCTCCCCACTCATATCCCCTATAAACTCAACATCCCAATACTAAATTTTTACAAAAAATGTACAAATATAAAAAATGTACAGTAAATATTTTTTAATTACTCCCCACCCTTATACCCTATCAACCCAATATCCCACTCCCAAAGTTTATAAAAATGTGAAAACTATTTAAATTTTTACTCAAATGTTTTAATTACTCCCCACTCTTATCCACTAGAAATCCAAACTTTAAACAAAAACAAACAAAAAAAATCAATATAATTAACAATATATATTTGCCATAGATATATACAAAATCAATATTTCTACATTACATAAAAATCGATCATTTTAACAACGAAAAAACGTCCCTCGATATTTTGCACCATCGATATTCTTGACTGGAAATTCATGCAATTCGATATTTCAATGTCGATATTCTGTCTCTGCACCCTTGTTCTCCAGTTGAACACCAAGGGGAGTGGTCGGATTATCGTCACGCCATCGTCCCTGCCAGCAGAACAAAACCAGGTTAGTCTTTCCCTACTTATGTAATGCTAACTGGTTTACAGAGTAACAGCAATGGAATCTTGGAAAAATGGATGTCCTACTGTTTGGGAACGACCCCCAGCCCAGCTGAAAAGGAGCCTGGTCGACCAGTTGCACTGCACCGCCCTCTGGCCGAAGTGGTAAGAAACCTAGGGGTTCTTGTCTACATAAATCTATCCCTTAAATACCAGATCTCAGCTGTGATCAAAACTGCATGCTGGAGCCAAAGGATGCTAAGGAAATTCCACAAATTCCTGCCATGGGAAGCCCAGAAAATAGTGGTACAGGCATGATCCTCACCAGGCATGACTATGTCAACATCTTGTAACTAGGAATCTCAGATTACCTTATGCAGAGATTACGAAAGGAACAAAACATAGCACCCACCTTCTCTTTAATTCCCGCAGACACTCTTTGATACCCCAGTACGGATGCCAGCTACAGTGGCTTCCAGTGAAGGAGAGAGTCATCTTTAAAGCACTGACAGTGGCTCGCTTAGCCGTCTACAAAACTGGTCCCAAATAAGTACTTGGCAGGATGACCTTATATTGCCCCAAAAGATCCCTATGGTCACAGTCGGCCCATCTGCTTTCCATCCCCTTCACCAAACATTAGAAATGGGGCCGCTCTGCCTGCTGGGTGCTGGCAGCCAAACATTGGAATGAACTCCCCTTTCCCCTCAGATGATTCCGGATAAAAAGCTTTCCGGCAAACACCCGAAAACTCACCTGTTCAGGGAATAATGGTGATCTTGATCCTCCCAACAGCTATGTGCCTCAGTGGCGGGATAGTCTCGCTGTAGCCAAGTGCTCTATAAATCCCACCATTCCTTTATTTATTCATTCAAGCAAACAAGGCATAGAAGAGAAATGTTCCACTTCTATGGTACACACGTTATAATTGTGGCTGAAAGGGAAAGGAAGAAGGAAAAGTAACACATGTTCTGTATGCTTCTGCAAAAGGGTCATACTTTGCACATTTTGCGGCTAAGCAGGATTGACTCCCTTCCTTACTCCATAAGACACCATTAGCAATAAAAGTATAGAAGGCATGGTTAGACACATCGACCGCTTGCTGAAAGGGGAAGTTGAAGGGCTGGATTACAGCTCCTGACCAATAACAGCATAAGTTATGCATGGAATCTATACATTGCTTGAAATAATAATAAAGCTTAGTGGAATGATACAGCCATTTAGATTGGACAGCTGAAACTATAATAAATATATTGAGTAGGGAATAGACTAACTGGATAGAGATGTGTGATTGGGGCTTTCATAACCTTCCCATAATTTGCATATTAAATGCTAAGGTGTTTTTTAATAATTGTAATAATTCCAGTACATGTGTTACCAAGACAAGCACTACATAATCAATAACCATATAATTTTGAAGTACCAATTGTTGTGTGCAGATATTGATTTTGGAAACCGGGGGAGGGACTCCATTCCATCATCAATTGCAGATAATAGATTCTCTTCCTGGTTTTGTCTGACTCCTAGCACTCTCTGTCTAGAAGAGGATAACTCGGTAGAGGCAGACTAAGAGATGCCTGCCAGTACTCCATTTCTCCGAAAAAGGTACATTTCCTTTTGTCTCTAAGGGCATTTACCAGTGTGGCTTCAATAACATTGGGTTGAACTTGACCCCAGTTTAGTGCCCCACTAGGCAATGACAAGATGTGATTGGTATCGCTGTAGAGCAGTGTCTGTAGAAGTATATTACAATCTGATGGTTATTCTTGGGTGCCTTTATGCTACTTAACCTGGCTGCCCTCCTACTGCTTGTCCTAGTCACCCTTTTACATGCCTCTTTCCAACACCTCTGCAGCCCCTGCATGTAGCCATACCCGTGACTGGTCCTGGAACCCGAACTTATCCTCGTGTTTCTACCAGATCAGTTCACTGAGTTGCTTGCACATGGTCAGTCAGAACCCCATGGAAGCAATTTGGCACAACTCTTCTATTTCATTGTGTGACGCCCTGCACTGACAGTGGATTTACTAGATGCTGCATGGCTGATTTGAGCCCCAGAGGCTTGTGGGAACGGCTGGTACCTGAAGGCTGGGACTCTTGGGAGTAAAACACATGGGTCAGATTAAACTCCATCTTCTCAGCGCTGCTGCTTGCAGAGTTGTGCAGGAGTTTGGGCTGGTACTGTGCATGTCTTGCACTACTGTGGCAGGAGGCAGTGGTACTGTGTATGACTTACAGTACTGGGACGGCAGGAGCTCGGCTGGGCACGTGCATGCTTTAACCTGCAGCCCTGGGTACTCAGGCACAGCTGCAGCCCTGGGTACCCAGACACAGCTGCAGCCCTGGGTACTCAGGCACAGCTGCAGCCCTGGGTACTCAGGCACAGCTGCAGCCCTGGGTACTCAGGCACAGCTGCAGCCCTGGGTACTCAGGCACAGCTGCAGCCCTGGGTACTCAGGCACAGCTGCAGCCCTGGGTACTCAGACACAGCTGCAGTCCGGGGTACTCAGACACAGCTGCAGCCCTGGGAACCCAGGCACAGCTGCAGTCTTGGGTACTCAGACACAGCTGCAGCCCTGGGTACTCAGGCACAGCTGCAGCCCTGGGTACTCAGGCACAGCTGCAGCCCTGGGTACTCAGGCACAGCTGCAGCCCTGGGTACTCAGGCACAGCTGCAGCCCTGGGTACTCAGGCACAGCTGCAGCCCTGGGTACTCAGACACAGCTGCAGTCCGGGGTACTCAGACACAGCTGCAGCCCTGGGAACCCAGGCACAGCTGCAGTCCTGGGTACTCAGACTCAGCTGCAGTCTTGGGTACTCAGACACAGCTGCAGCCCTGGGTACTCAGGCACAGCTGCAGCCCTGGGAACCCAGGCACAGCTGCAGTCCTGGGTACTCAGACTCAGCTGCAGTCTTGGGTACTCAGACATAGCTGCAGCCCTGGGTACTCAGACACAGCTGCAGCCCTGGGTACTCAGGCACAGCTGCAGTCCTGGGTACTCAGGCACAGCTGCAGCCCTGGGTACTCAGACACAGCTGCAGTCCGGGGTACTCAGACACAGCTGCAGCCCTGGGACCCCAGGCACAGCTGCAGTCCTGGGTACTCAGACTCAGCTGCAGTCTTGGGTACTCAGACACAGCTGCAGCCCTGGGTACTCAGACACAGCTGCAGCCCTGGGAACCCAGGCACAGCTGCAGTCCTGGGTACTCAGACTCAGCTGCAGTCTTGGGTACTCAGACACAGCTGCAGCCCTGGGTACTCAGGCACAGCTGCAGTCCTGGGTACTCAGGCACAGCTGCAGTCCTGGGTACTCAGGCACAGCTGCAGCCCTGGGTGCTCAGACACAGCTGCAGTCCTGGGTACTCAGGACACAGCTGCAGCCCTGGGTACTCAGACACAGAAAACTGTGGCGGTTGCTGCAAGGCACTTGAAGGGTGTGAGAGGCCTTGTCAGATTTGCCTGTGGTTTCCTGAGCATGTAGGAAACTGCAAAAAGCTGCCTGTGGTCAGGAGGTCTCCAGAAATGGCTCAGCAGTTAGTTCAGCAGAATCCTCTGCCAAATTAATCTTTGAGCTATATCGCATTGAGAAGCATTAGACCGGAAGTGAAAATAAATATATCTGTATAGATATAGAGATATAGATATATATGTCTCAAGAAAGCAAAAATGTTTCAGCTCCTCGTCAGAAGAAGTGACTGACTGAAAGTGTTATTTTAGTAAAACGGTAAAATCGACTGCAGACACTGGAATAGGAAGTAATGTTCAGATGACTTTAACGTGCTAGGTCTGAGCTGCAAACACTGCTATACCAGGGTCAGAACTGTTCATCCCCCTGTAACAGCCGAACTAATACAAGGACATAATTTTGCCCCGCCCTCCTCTAAATTACCGACCTCCTGTGCTGAACAGCTCTTCTTAAACTTCAGAGACTTGTTTCCATTGGCGTCTCCAGAAGGGGGCAGATGGGGCCCGTGCTCCACCCCTGTTTGTCCTGCCCCCCCCCCCTTTCGGCCCCGCCACACCATCGGTTGAATGTCCCAGGAATTGAAACAGAGCTGCATACTGCCAGACACGTTAATTTGCCCAGCTACGTTTCACTACAAAGCAGTATTGCTTTACTTATAATGCTTAAAATGTTTCAATCTCATTTTTATGTCTGCATATATGTATGTATAGATATTTACAAATATACAAAGTTAAATTTTTAATAAAACATATATGTATATATATGTTTGTGTATGTACACGTTCACACACACACATTGACTTTTTTAAGTAACCCCACCAGCTTTTATCTGTAGCCCAAAGTTTGTCTCCTTAAAAGTCACTTCTAGTGACGCCACTTCTTGTCACTTCTCTCAACCCGTCGAGTCTTACCTATGAAAATACTGGACCTACCAATCTCACCTAGTTTCCTGTGCTTCCATGTGTGCTTACTTTCTGGACTCATCAGTCCTCATTTAACCATCCTAAATGGTTCTTTCACTTCCATCTTGGCGCATGGGTTACTCCGTCACAAACATGATGAATATTTCATCTGCCGTATTACAGGTTCCATAGGATATGACAGATTGTAACTTGGCGGACGGGATATCTGTCACATTTGTGATGGAGTAATCCTGCCCGCCAGGATCGTAATCAGGCCCTAAGACTCCTACTATGCCATAAGCAACCCTCGTTTACTATTCTGGACATAACAGACCCTCCTTTGCTTAAACCTTCCTGTATCTAAAGCTTCCGTTTTTGCCCACCTGGCTTACAAGGTGTGCACCTGTGCTCACCTGGACCAACTGATCCTACTCTTCTGCATCTTGCAGTCCACTAGACCCAACCTCTTGTGTACCTGCTCTTGCCTGGACCAACCAGTCCTACTCTTCTGCATCTCCCGGGCCACCAGAGTCTCCAGAGTCTACTGGCTCAAATGCCTCCCAAAGGTACTTTTATTTTAAAGGTTTTATATAGCACTGGCTAGACCCGGAGGTATCAGAGCGCTTTACATGAGCATCAGATCATAGTTACAGGTTACATCGTTACAAAGGCTACACAGTTATTATAGCATGACAACATAGTTACTTGTAAGGTCAGGATAAACCATAAGCACAAATACAAATGGGGAAAAGCAAGCAAGGGGAAAGATTCAGGGGAGGGGAGCAGGAGCTGGGGAAGTAGACAGGTAATGAAGGCGGTAAAGAGGAGGGGAGTGTGAAAGACATCGCATGGAAAGAGGAGGGGGAGCGCGACAGGGACACGGTCTCCCATAGCCAGCCACACTCACAGCTCTGTACTATTGACTGTATGTAGTAGCTTTGTTGTCCCCATTCCTTCTATGTCTTAGATGGATCCAGACTCTTGTATAAAGCCCCTGCCCTCGAACGTCTGTACTGTCCTAGTGGTTGAAATGGAAGACAGATTTATTTTCCGTTTGAGGTGCAAGGGAAATGAGAACTAGGTAGTGTAGTGAAAAGTGGTTTAGTTAGGATGAGTTTTGTGAGGGGAGGAATTTATGTAAAGGAGGGGTAAAAGGAGAGTTATTGGATGGGGGCACAGGGGGTTTCTCAGTGTAAGGATGACAAAGTGTATATTTTTTATTAAAGTTATTTTGAAGGGGTTTGGTAGGTGAGTGGAAGAGCACAGGGGTATTAGGGATGGTCGGTTATGTGACTTTCCACCCATTTAATAGAAACTGCTTGCAGACACCCTGTTTTTAGTTGGTGTAATTTTCAGTGCATAACATGAGTTTGGTTAATTTTGCATATATTTCATTTGATTAAATGCTTTTTCAGTGTCATTTTATTTTCTATAATATTTTGGTAATTTTTCTGAAGATTAAATTAGGTGAAATGCTATAGAAGAATTAATTACACTGCTCCTCAGCCACCCTGTTAAAACTGAGCCATCCTTTGCAGGAGGGAGCTACGATGATAGCTTGGGTGGAGAGGACAGTTGGTTTGTTATACCATGTTAAATGATCATCCATATATTTTTGAGCTTCTATCCTCCCTGCAGACACCCCTTACCTTGGAAAACTCTCAAATGAAGCAATGCCAGCGTAGCTCTGCGGCTGCAGTCACATGCCTTTTCTTCCAACATGGCAATATCCTTCTTTGAAAGGTTTCTAGAGTTTAGACCGACAATAAAAGATTGAAATATCTCAAAATGGCCAACGTTCAACCACACAGTATTTCAGTCTTTTAGCCATGTTAGACCAAACAAACGTTGCAGCATGAGAAAGGATACAAATACCCCAGGTGTGGTCAGGTGAACGGTGGTGGTTGTTGCGAGATAATTACGGGGGACAGAGTCACCACAGGACAGATCAGAGTACACTAACCCCAATTAATCAAAATATATTGGTATATGTGTTCAAAATAGAAAACCACTGTCTTGACTTAGTCCACTTCTTTTTAGCACTCACATTTCTGCAGATAAAGGGACAGGGTGATTGCAATTTTCCATATTTCAGACTAATTGGTTAAATGGGGATGCCAAAATGACAACTTCAATCTCTTCTTTCCACGTACTATTGAACATTACTCTGCCTCGTTCTTAGTCACTTAATTTGAGCTCATTAAACACCACTAGTTACTTAACATAAAAGTTTCTTACCTTCAGTAATGCTCTTTCTGGTAGAGACTTTAACTACAGATTCCTCACATTTTGAATAATCCCCCAGGCATCAGACTGGATCTGGAAAATTTTAAGCGGTAACCCCTTCCTTCCTTCTTTCCTCCCTCTCTCTCTTCCTTCTTTGCTTGCTTTCTTTCCTTGCTTCTTAATTTCTTTATTTTCCTCTTTCGTTTTTGTCTTCTATCTTTCTTGACTTCTTTCTCAAAGGCAGGCTGGCAGCCAATGCCAGACTATTGACTTTTTTAGGTCTGTGTTAACCAAGAACTTTTGATTTTACTAAAATTACTTACTTATAATTGTTTTCAGCCTGACTTAATCCATTAGTCTCTAGTAATGTCATTCATGTTTTTCTTGCTCCCACTCCAGCATGCATCAGAGAGAGCCATTGGCTGACTTCACTATGATTTATGAAATGCTACTCTTTCACAAGGAGAAACTCCTCTCCCAAAGTAGTTATCTTAAGTGACAGGGAAGACTATGGTAATGTTTCTTTTTTCAGACCCTACATTTTTTTGGGCCTTTAGCAAATGTTTCTTCTTACATTGATTAATGCCCGGAAGCTTCTTGAACAATAATATTTACAAAAACCATGACAAAACAAGAATTGCCAAAAGGCTGGCGGCCAACGCCATGCCTATTGGCTTTGCCAATGCTTGTTATATTGTGCTATTAGTTATTAGTGATGCAGTTCTGCCTGTATCTCTATATGGTACATATGAGAAATATATTAGGTTACCAAGCCCATCATGTGAATGAATATGCCCTCACTGCCAATCCTTCTGATACTTTTCTTACCAGACATCACTATAACGAAGGACGCATTCTCACAAATCCTGTGGGAAATGGTTGAAAATGTGTGATCCTGAGGAGAGCGGGCACCAAAAGCATGCATTGAGGAAGCAGCCCCTCCAAGGATATGGCAGCTGCCTTTTTGAAGTTTCAAGTGTAAGTTTGCTTATAACTCAAAGCGTCCTCCCTAGGCAAACGAGATACTATATTGTAGCAGCCTTGCTACTAAAACTGGTGAAAACGTCATAGATTGTTGTCCTTTTTAAAGCATATTTGGAAACTATACAGAGAAGTGTTTTCTGAATTTAAGTCCTATTTTGGAATCCAACTTTAATAGGTTGAAGTAGTTTTTCAAAGTTTCCATTGGAGGATTATAGCAAGTTTTGTTGCACCATTTGGGATTTTTTTTTGCAACAATTGTTTTAATTCACCAAGTAACATTTAAATTACAGAGGTATGTATGATGCATTAAAGTCGTCTTGCTCTTTTTTTTCTTCATAGAACACATATGAGTCTGTAAGTTAGCAAATTCTAACATAGGCGTGGATATCACAAAAGCTACGCAAACCAGCGCAAAGTGTTTTGTGCTGGAAAGTACCGCTAAAGTAAGACAGTGTACTGGTATGTGCTACTTTGCGCTCTCTACAAAATGTTTTTTTAACTTTGCATGTGTGCTGTACTGTCCAGCACACATGCTATATTTGAAATTTTAATCTATGTCTAAGCATAGTATTTTTTACTGGGAGGGAATTGATTAATTGTTATCAGTGAAAACTATATTATTCTGATAAAAGCTTGCTACATTACAGTTTTAAGAAAAGACAGTATTTAATATATTCCAGAGCCAGGGAACATGTATTCACAAAAACAATAGCTAATTTTGTTTGTCAGGACTAAAATAACTTTGAATACATAGATATTGTTTATGTTCAAGTTCCAGGAATGTCAGTATTCTACTAAACTTTTCTTTCAAATCTTTATTTCGATCACATGATCATAAAAGATGTACAAAATTATCACATCAATTAAAAATCCGAAGTATCATTGTATCATTGATATAAAATACATTTGAAGTTTAAAAAGAGAATAATAATCACGAATGGGTACCGATGCATCAAGGAGTAAAAGTCTGTCAAGCGTCTCCAGCCCTCTTTATCAATCGGGTTCGGGCATACCACATTGCAGTTAGAAATTTTGCCAAAGCAAACACAATTGGCGGGGATAAATCAGTCTTTAAAACTCTGTATGTGGGTAGGAATGTTCTGAATCCCATGTTTTTAAGGAGGGGGACAAGCCAGTATTTCCTGCTTTTCTGATAGGCTCGACAGAAAAAAACCACGTGCACATCGTTCTCCTTTGTGTGTGCACATGCAGGGCACATCTCTGCAGAAAACCGACAAGACCATCCTGCGGTGAAAGACCCCAGCGGAAGGGTCCCGTACCTCCATTGCAGGAATAATTTTCTAGTTAGCGCCGGGGTCATGCCATCTAAGACACTTTCAAGATTATACGAATCTTTGGTTTTTATAAAGTGATAAGTCAGAGATCCTTCACGAGTGCTATCCAGGGCTCGGAGGAGCATTTTGTCATAATATGTTCTGGACAGCGCTTTCCTTGGTATCTTGTTGCTTGTACTTTCCGGATCTGACCATAGTTCTGGTAATCCAAGAGTCTCGCAGGTTTTCTTGATATAATTTAACCAGGGCGTCTTAGTGACATTGGGCAGAGATAAAAATTCCTGTAACTCATTTCTGTAGGTAACGAGGTCCTGACTGCTCCAGAGGCGACGCCAAAAGGTTAGTGGTTTGAGCCCTAATTCCTCCGTGATGGGCCTCAGACCCAGATCCAATCTTAGGGGCAGGAGTGGAGTACTTGAGGCAATTGCTGTCAGCTGCCTAAGGAATTTATTTTCTGTGGTCAGCAATTTGGGTGATGGAATATGACCCCACAACTCTCCCCCATAAGTAACTCCTCCCCGCGCCTGGGCTTTGTAAATTTGGATTGCAGGGTTGAGTGGGCGATATGGTGACTTGCTTGCAATTCTCATAATACCACCCGCCATCTGTGCCAGTTTCATGTTTGCTTTTGTTTGATGTGCCGACCACGTTAGGTTTTGATTTAGAGTTATCCCCAGGTACTCTATTGTGTCTACCCTTTCCAAACGCACTGTACCGAGCAGGGGGTTGGGGCGGTTAAGGGGCATGGGGTTCAGAATCATAAATTTGGTTTTCTGCGGATTGATTTCAAGTCCCCTTTCTGTGCAGAACTCCAGAAAACCATCTAACACCCGCTGTATGCCCATCGGGGATTTGGACAGCAGCAGGGTGTCGTCCGCAAACATAATTGCGGGCACCCTGCTGCCGGTCAGTTTTGGGGCTTCGATATTAGCGATCCTTGTCAGGTGCGCAATGACCCCGTTCACAAAGAGGCAGAACAGGGTCGGTGCAAGCACACAACCCTGTCTCACCCCTCTGCGAACGGGGAATCTTTCAGTTAGGTTGCCACTTCTCCCACACCTGACATGTGCGAAGTTATTATGATGTAATCTTATCAGGATTGCTAGGATGTCTTTTGGGACGCCTAACTCCTCCATTACCTTCCACAATTTTGGTCTTGGCACTAGATCGAAGGCAACACGTAAATCCACAAAAACCGTGTACAGAGTGCCGCCCTCGATCAATGCCGTCCTCCAATATATGAGATTTAACCTGAAGATTTGATCAATTGTGGAGACCCCCCTCCTAAATCCTGCCTGGTATGGGGTCAGGGTATCTGTCTCCTCCAGCCAATTCTGCAACCGGTCCAAAATTAGCCTACCGAAAAGCTTCTGTGATACATCGATAAGGCTTATTGGGCGATAGTTGGCTGGAATCAGAGGGGATCCCTTTTTGAATATTGGAACCACCTCTGCACCCAGCCAAGTATCCGGGACCTCCATTCCCTTAAGGACCGCATTGAATATCAGCAGGAGATAGGGGGCCCATACCCCTGGTTTTTGCTTGAATAAGTCTCCCGGCACCCCATCAAGCCCTGGGGCTTTCTCTGTTGACAAACCCGCAATAGCTGCCCGAACTTCTACTAAACACAAAGTATGAGACACCGAGAGATTAGGATGTATATAACTTCTATAACCAGCGATAGCTTATTTACTAAGTAATGTGTCTCTTGAGATATTCACCTCTTCGGTAGATATCCACCGGGGCCTGCAGACTTTAGTGTCCAGCAAAGTGACAAGTCAAAGTGGCGATATCCGGTGGGATCACTGAAACAATATCGATGGCAAAAATATAGACTTACAAAAATATTGAGTAAAAAATATAGAATGCCAAAATATCGACTTCCTATCTTCAAACAGGTAAGTACAAAAATATTGAATAAAAAATATAGACCTACAAAAATATAGATAGTCAAAATATCGATTTTTTTAAATAGTTAAAAGTAATTTTAAATTAATGAAATAATAAATATAACTAACTTAAACATACTTAAAATACTTAAATAACATTAAAATTAATAAATAATTAATATAAATAAAAATAAAAATTTAATACACACACATATATATGGAGTCTGCTCAGGTATGGGCTATCAGGCAGCCCACCAGCTGAACGCCGGCATGCGAGGGACACTGCTCAAAGCGCAGACCGTGACTTCACGGGAGTGTCGGTGCAATCTCGCCGACCCTTGACCCAGCTGCACGGCGCCCTGCGGGTTGGAACGGTATGCAGGGACTCGAGGGGCCAGGACATTATACAAGCGACCTCAGCAAGTTTGCCCAGCTCCACAACGCCAACACACTATAAGATATTACTTTAGTTTCCCACATCACGCCATTCCAGACAAACAGCATTCTGGGTGTTGGAGTTTGACATTACCTACAACCGGGCGGATGATCACATGGTTGGGATGAGGTTGTGGTAGCATACCGCTTTAAAAGTTACGTACATCTAATTTGGGCAGCAAGAGGTGTCTGAAGAAGGAGTAAATCCGAAATGCATCATACCTACGCTGTCCAGTTGCCATTAAACAGCCTCACCTGAAATTCCCTGTTTGTAGCTCCTTCCTTTCACTTCGCTGGAGGGCGGATGAGGATATATATATATACACATATATATATATATATATATATATATATATATATATATAT